>NC_090134.1:0-2500000 GCF_040581485.1 Linepithema humile
TGTGCTTTTTTGACAGATTCTAAATTAGTGTCAACGTTTATAATTTTCAGTCAATTTTATCAGAATCAAAACAAAACAGTATTGTTTTACCTTTCAAAAAATTGTCGTACCTATATATTAAATCAAAAAAAGCTGTCGTATATATATATTACAAAAAAAGAAATATCTATCAAAAAATTACCTTTTTTAAAAAAAGGTAAAAAAAGGCGCCAAGTACACGCTCTTGTCACAACTAAAACAAAACCATATTGTTTTATCTTTTAAAAAAATTGTCGTATATATTAAACCTTTCAAAAAAATCTGTCATAGATATTAAAACCTTTCAAAAAAAACTTGTATATAGTAAAATTTTTAAAAAAGCTATTATATATACTTTCTACAAAAAAATATGTTATCAGGAAATGGCACCAAGTGGGACTAAAGAACTATAAAAAAAGTTGTACACTATTTCTATAAAACTCTTCTATAAAACTCTTGTACATAAAACTGTCGTATATATAAGTAACTATATTATATACTATATATATTATAAAAAATAAATACATAAATAAAAAAACAAAAAATTAAAATTAAAAAATTTTTTTTAAATATTTAAAAAATAAAAATATTTAATTAAAAAATGAAAAAATATAAAAAATTTAATACTATCTTACTGTAAGTAAAGTAATTCCAATCGTAAATATTTTAAGAAATAAATTACAGACATTTGAACCTTCTATTGATATAGGGCATCGTTTCAAAAAGGCATCAAAAGATCAGTTTATAAAACGATTTGAAAATATTGAACAAGTGTCGTTAGCTAATAGCTATACTCAGTGAGCATTATTAAGAGGAAGAGCTCTTTAAGAGGACTTTTTGAAGACCTCATTAACATCTCTTAAAAATGATATCAATAAGTTATCTTTTTATAAGACGTCTTTCAAAAAATTTATGATGTCCACTTATAGATGTCTCTAGTAAGTGAGCTCTTGAACCGATGACAACCGGTAGTTCGATACGGTCGTCAAGGATAATAAACAATAATAAACGCTCGCGTTGTGCGCGCCAAGTGACATAGCCCAAGTGACATAGCCCAAGTAAAACGTAAAATAACCTAAACTTGGAGGAATTGTTATTTAGGAACACCTAATAAAACCAATCAACAAAAGATTGAAAAAAATATCACAAGAAAAGAAGAATCTCATAATGAATTATGTTGTAGTAAGTGTATAAAAATAAATTTTTATTAATTCATATTCCAATAAATATGATTTAACTATAGTTATATATAAGGTAAAGTAATAATTATTGGTTTCTCGAATATCTTCTATATCATGTAATTTCTGTTAAGCAAATTTTTCTTCTATTCTAATACTTCCGAAAATATCCAAGGTGGCAATAGTTATTGCCTCTTCCTATATATTAATTAATTATAATATATGTACACATATTTATAATTATATACATATGTACACACATACACACACACACGCACACACACACATACACACACACACACACACATTGTTTTTCTTAAATAGGAGCTTGTCAAAATGACATTAAAAAAATTACACGATTATTGGTTACAATCTAACAATTATTGTTAGATATACATCCATATTCTTCACAAGAGAACACAATAAATTTGAATTTACCGGGTGTTTACGATAATTCAAGTTCGAGTTAGTTTTACTAGGACCGAAAAATGAGATAGACATAACCATCTAGAACCTTTATGATTTATGACAACTCGACGCTGTCTTGTATTGCTTGAGTTAAATTCATTGAATTTGTTGAGTTTATTGAGCAAATTTTATTGTAATAGAAAAATGTCAACTGCAAATCAGTCTATGAAAGAAACAAATAATGTTGGTATGTATGTTGGTATACCTCTTTAATAAATTAATAATAATATAATTAATAATAATAATAAATGACATTTTTCTATTACAATAAAATTTGCTCAATAAATTCAATGAATTTAACTCAAGCAGTACAAGACAGCGTCGAGTTGTCATGAATCATAAAGGTTCTAGATGGTTATGTCTATCTCATTTTTCGGCCCTAGTAAAACTAACTCGAACTTGAATTATCGTAAACACCCCGATTGGAACGCCTGAGGCACTAGAAGAATTTAATAAATTGATAACACAAGACTCCGTATCTTTATCACAATATGTAAGTACTCTTTGTCAATTAAATTAAAAAAATAAAAATACATGTATAAAAGTTAAATTATATAAATTTTGTTACAGAAAAGGATAATTAGAATTATAGGAGGAAAAGATGCGGAACAACATGTAAGAAACGCATTAAAACTTACTCTAACTGATCATCTAGCTTACAAACTCTCACGGACCGGACAAAAAAATACTATACAAACGAGAGACATGAAATTTGTTGACGTCATTATCGGTATTTTTGTTTTCTTATAGTTTTATTTATTACTTTTAACTAATTATTATATAATTATTATTTTTGATAAAAATTATTAAAAATTGGAAAAAAATTAATTCAAAGTAAAAGTAAAATTAATTTATTAAATTATTTTATTAATTAGTTAAATTATTTTAAATTTTAAAATATATAAAGAGATACACAAAGTTCCAGAAATGAGCAATTGTCATATAAATGATATTAAACATAGTTTAACCAATCTGCACCATTTTTAAGGTGGACATTACGTATGAGCTATGCACTTAGTAGTGTACTTAATGCTTTGCTATGCATTCTAACAAACGTGTGACTTACAGAGATAATATTCATCTACAGAGTTGCGCAGATTAGCCAAACTATGATTAATAACATCTCCTTTATTAAATATTGTAAAAAAAAACTCAAGTTTTTTTAAATTTAAATTCTATCGTCCGACATCCACTACACACCAATTGTGTCACTTTTTGGATACTTTGTGTACTGTAATCTAATAAAATGTAAAAAAGAAATAGTTAATAACATATTTTTGTTGTAATTTTTCCATAATATTTTAATCATTATTATTATTATAGAGATTATTATTTCCAATTAAATTTTTTTCATCTATTTACTACATATTTTTAACGTTCAAGAATTAGTTAATTAATTTATTTATTTTTACGTTTCTTAATTAATAATTTCTGAGTATAATATACTGAAATATATATTCTGAATATATTTTTTATATAATATATTCTGAATATCTTTTTAGAAAATAGTAAATATATAATAAAAATAAAAATTTATAATTTTAATAATTTTATAATAATTTATAATTTTAACTTTTTATTATATAAAATTCATTAACAGAATTTTTTCAGATGTAATCATCAGTATTAGTGGAAAGAGTATTTCTTCCCATTCCATCCAAACTGTAATTAAAAACTGGCTACAACATGCTGGAGATCGGATAAATCAAAATACAAAACGACATGAAAGAAGAAATAAAATATTTGAAAAAAAACTATAGATTTTTTTGTTTTATTTAGTTTTGGTAAATTATAAAAAAGTGGTATTGAAATATTCTATATATGCATTTTATTGTCATGATAACTTTATTTTTTACATATGCAATATAGTAATTACTTGAATAAATAATTAAGAAAAGTATTAAAAATAAAATTTTAATATTACTTTTATAACTTTTATTTTTATTATTTTTCTATGTAAGGATCATATATTATATGTTTTTATTTTTGTATGTAAAACACATAAGGAAAAAAAAAAAAATTATTTTTTGTATTACTCAAATGTACCATACAACATAATTTCTGAAATGTTTCTATATGGATTCTACATTTATAATAAAAAAGTTATGTAATGTATTGTATATAACATTGTGTTCCTTTTCATATAATTAAATTCATAAAAATAGTGCTATAAACTAAAAATAATGCTATAACAATTCTTAATGTTAACATTTTCTTGATATTTAGGAGAAGTCAGATTTTAATATTCTTTTAGATGTCATTTATGTGATCTCTTTTTTTCCTCTAAAAGTGACGCATTAGAGGGCTTATTGATATCATTATGTTATCTTCAAGATGGTGTTGTTGGATGTCTAACTCTCAAACCTGAGTACTTGAAGAACTCTTTTTGATAACATAATGCTCACTGGGTAATTACAATTTTAGATCCTCGGTTTAAAAATATTAATTTTATCGATAATGTTGCCTGTTTACAGGCTATTAACAAAATTATTAAATTTATAAATTCTAGAGTTACAGATACTAATCTTAAATATCAAAATCAACCAAAATTAACAAAAAAATTCAGATAATAACGATAACGCAAACTTTTGGTCCTATCGTGAAAAACTTGTAAATTGTAATATATCTAAACAGATCGTTAATCAAGATCCTGACCAAATGCCAGAGGACTTTGGTTATTATCTGAATCAACCACCGATAAAAATGGACAATAGTGCCATCGAGTATTGGAGCATAGCTTGAAATTCGCATCTGAAAGACTTAGCAATTAAGCATCAATCATTGGGCTTGTTCGTTTTAGCTGCACTGGGTCTGCTTTAAACAAGATAATACAGGACAAACTATTTATCTGTCCTGTATTATCCTGTGTAGAGCAGACCCAGAGCAGCCCCAGTGTAGCTAAAACGAACAAGCCCATTGATTGCCACTTCAGTTCCTTCCGAAAGGCTATTTTCTAAAGCAGGTAAAATAATGACCAAAGAACGAAATAGGTTGACAAGTGATCACCTAAATCAGTTGTTATTTTTACATTTCCTCGATTTCAGCAATTGGAATTTATTAAATAAATAAGTATAAATATAAAATAAGTATATATTATTATTATGACTCATGTACAAAATAACGTCATTTATTTTACAAATAAAAAAATTTTATTTAAAATGTGTATTTTTTATTTAGAAAATAATGTCAGCGTAATTATGTTTAAAAAAAATTATTATAAATTAAAAAAATTATTATAAATGCGTGCCATTTACATAATTATATTCATATAATGTATATAACATACCTTTGATCCAATGGCTTTGTGTAATTCAAGTATCGATATTGATGATATCGATACGGGACATTCGATATATTTTGTGTATCGATATTTTCATCCACGATACGTATCGATATGATGTATCGATACTTTCAGGTTGTATCGCTCATCTCTAGAATGAACCTGCAATCACGATGCATCATCTGACTACATGCTACTCGCAGATGAGAGATGGCGCAACGATCTTTTCTGTTTCTCGTGTGACATTCCTATCATGGTTGCGCATTTATTACCAATGACAGAACATAAGTTTGTAACGGGCCACTCCTTTCGCTCGCAAATTTCCAAACGATGCGCGTACTTAATGTGTTTGACGGATTTTTTTAACTTTCTAATAAGTATATGATCGCGGTAATGCTCGTTGCATTCAGCACTCATTAATTCATAGATTCGAAGTTGGAAAGTCGCAATTTTAAGGTAAGCATCGATGACGCGATTCAAGGAATGTATGTTTGGGCGTTGACCGTTTGCACTTCTAACCCCGCGACAATTATTTCGCTTTCGGTACATCTTATTACATTATTATTAATGAGTTGAATGTACAATGACTAAAACTGTAATTTATTGATTTCTACGTAAAACTAATTAACAAATTACATATATTACTAATAGTGTCGATTGATACAGTGACAAATATATATCAAATTAAATCTAATTATGATATAGATATACAATTTTTAAAAGGACTATGAAACACAATTGATCGAAATCAAATAACGTCTTAATTGTTGCTATTGTATTGTAATACCTATATTGATTTTTATGCATATATTTGTGTTCTAATGTTTTACAATACATTTAAGATAGTGAAAAACATATTTTGAGTGTTTCTTGTGAAAAATAAATGAATGATAAATTATATTTCAGATAAAATGTTGATCTGGGTTTTTTTATTATTTCTGGTCTGTGGAGATGGCCAGTTTACTTCAGAAATAACGGAGTCGACTCCTAGACTTCCATGGAATCGTTACGATGATCAGGATCAGAATATAGGAGGTTTTGGATTTCGAAATCCAGGACAAAATGATAATGTTATAATTAAGGAATCGTTAGTATTAGTATTTTGAGAGCTTAATCAGAAAATTATAATTTCCCGATAAAACCATTGAAATGTTTGATGTAAAATACATTCTAATTTTGATAACATTTTTTATTTATTTGCAGCACGTACTTTATAGTTGCATCTCGCATGGTTCGACCAGGTCAGGTGTATCGAGTTGCTGTGAACATTCTACAGAGTTTGTTACCTATGACAGTGCGTACATCTATTCAACGCAATGGTGTGGAAATTGCAGCAGATTTTCAAGAAGTAAAAGAAGGCATACCGGAAACTTTAATGATGCGCATGCCATCGACTTCTGTGGGTGGTCACTATAAACTACGAATAGAGGGATTGTATAACAATCTTGAGGGTGGCCAAGCGTTCTTGAATGAGACTAATTTGATATTCTCGCAACGTTCCATGACTATTTTTATACAATTAGACAAACCTGTGTATATGCAGGGTGATACAGTGCGATTTAGAACGATCCCGATAGACACAGAATTGAAGGCTTACAACAACCCTGTGGATATATACATGTTGGATCCGAACAGAAGAATTATGAGAAGATGGCTCAGCAGACAAAGTAATCTAGGCACAGTATCGCTGTCGTATCAACTGTCCAACCAACCGCTTTTTGGAGAATGGATCGTGCAAGTAATAGCGCAGAATCAAGTGGAGGAGAAGAAATTCCTGGTGGAAGAGTATTATCAAACACGTTTTGAGGTTAATGTCACAATGCCAGCGTTTTTCTTTAACAACGATCCTTATATTTATGGCATCGTCCAGGCGAATTACACCTCGGGTGCACCGGTGAAGGGTAATCTGACTCTGAAAGCCATCTTCAAGCCGCTGGAAAGAGGATATAATCCTAACGTGGCGATCGAGCCGATAGAAAGATTTTTCGATTTCAACGAAATTTATCCATCGTGGTTTAAACCTCTCAACTGGTTCAGCAGAGAGCCGGTGCTGAGGTTCTTCAACGGAACTTATCACTTCCAATACTCTATGCACGAATTATTCAACTTTGCTCCGTCCATGGAGGCGATGGAGGTCACCGTGGTCGCAACGGTAGGTGAGAGATTTCTGGACGAAGTGGTCGTCGGCTATTCCACAGCGAGAATTTTCAACTCCACTACGAAGATTCGTTTCCTCGGTGGCAGTCCGCAGGTATTCAAGCCAGGAATGCCATTCACGCTAAATTTGGTCGCATCCTTCCACGACAACTCGCCGCTGCGACCCAGGCAGCTCCGAGACGCACTCCTGGAGATTCACGCGGAGGTTGATATGCGAGCTGGCGGACGTCGTAACATCGATATTCAGCGTCCGTTGCACTCACCGGAGCGCAAAGACGTGTGGACCGTAAAGATGGATCTCAGAAAACAGTTCAAATTGGAGAATAACGATATCGCAAATCAGGTGTTGAACGACGTCGCTTCTATGAAGCTCACCGCTTATTTTATCGATGGCGAGGGTCACAGGACGCAGACCGAACTGCTGTTGCTTGCTCACGAGTCTCCGAATATGAAACACATTAAGGTATCAACGTCCACGGAGAAGGCCAAGGTTGGCGAATACATGGTATTCCATGTGCAAACCAATTTCTATATTGAAACCTTTAACTACATTATCATGGCCAAGGGTATAATACTCCTGGCTGGAGAGGAACACATGCAGAACAGCATAAGAACCTTCGCGATACCTCTGAGTCCCGAGATGGCTCCAGTTGCAACGGCAGTAGTGTACTACGTTGGTCGTTACGGCGACGTCGTGGCGGACTCGCTGACGTTCCCGGTGAACGGCATCTCGCGTAACAATTTCACCGTGTTCATCAACAACATGAAGTCGAGAACGAACAAGCGCGTCGAGGTGGCCATTTATGGCGAGCCCGGTGCTTACGTCGCTCTGTCGGGCATCGATCGATCGTTCTACACAATGCAGGCGGGTAACGAGTTATCGTACGCAAACGTGATTACGAAGATGGCGCATTTCGATGAGGAGACCAACGGCACGCACTCGCACACTTGGCAGTATCACAACGGCGATCCGGATGAGATTGTGTACTTCCCGTCGTCGACCTTCGGCATCGACGTCAATCGCACGTTCGATTACATCGGCCTAGTCGTCTTCACAGACGCCGTGATACATCGACGGTCCGAACTCTGCAATCGCACACAGGGATACGGCGAGTGTCTAACCGGTCGGTGCTACCGGATGGAGAAAAGATGCGACGGTGTGTTCGACTGCGAGGACGGGACGGACGAGACGCGATGCACTGAACGAAATGCGACCGACATCGCGCAATTCCGCAAGTGGCGTTTCAACCGGATCCAGCGGCACTACGAGAACGTCTGGCTGTGGAAGGACATCAATATCGGCCCGCACGGTCGGCAGATCTTCAACATAGACGTGCCGCGAAGACCGGTCCACTGGATGGTCACTGCGTTCAGTGTGTCGCCCAGCATCGGCTTCGGCATGTTGCCGAGGGCGCTCGATTATACTGCGATTCTACCATTCTATATCAACGTGGAGATGCCGACTCACAGCAAGCAAGGCGAACAGATCGGCATTCGCGTGTCTGTCTTCAACTATATGCGCTACGACATTGAGGCAACAGTGGTGCTGACTGACTCCAAAGACTACAAATTCGTCCACGTCGAGGATAACGGCATCGTGCAATCGTATTCGCCGCGCACCTCCTTCGGCGAACACCAGTTCTTTATTTGGATCCGTTCCCAGGACGTTAGCATCGTTTATTTGCCTATTGTGCCAGTGAAACTCGGCGACATCAAGATCCACATCTACGCGAACACTCTCATCGGCAAAGACTCCGTGACGCGCATTCTGCACGTCGAGTCTGACGGGTTGCCGCAGCACCGGCACGAATCGCTCCTACTGGATCTCAGCACGCGTTCCTACGTGGTCCGGTACTTGCATGTAAACATCACTGAGACGCCGATCATACCGTACGACGAGAATCGTTACTACGTATTCGGATCCAACAAGGCAACTCTCAGCTTAGTTGGCGATGTGGTGGGACCGAACTTCCCGACGATGCCGGTGAACGCGACAAGTCTTATAAACCTGCCGATGGACTGCGCCGAGCAAAACATGTTCAGCTTTGCCGCGAACATGTACAACACTCTGTTTATGCGTCAGATCAATCAGCGTAATCGCACGCAAGAGAGGGAGAGTTTCTACTATATGAACATCGGCTATCAGCGGCAGTTGTCGTTCATGAACCCAGACGGATCCTTCAGCTTCTTCCGTACCGATTGGAACCAGTCGTCGCCGAGCGTTTGGTTGACGGCATTCTGCGCGCGAATTTTCCAAGAAGCCAGCTTCTACGAATGGGAAAACTATCTATACATCGATCCTGAGGTTATCGCACAGGCAGTTTCCTGGATATTGAAACATCAGACGCCGGAAGGCTCATTCTACGAGGTGACCTGGCTGCCGAATCGAAAGATGAACAGCTCGTTGAACTACGAATATGACACGGTCGCCAATCGAAACATTAGTCTCACCGCTCACGTACTCATCACGTTGGCGAGCGTTAAAGATCTCACCGGCGGCCTGGGTTCTGAGGTAGCTCTGAGCGCGGCCAGCGCTATCAAATGGCTGGAAAGAAACATGAGACTACTGGAGGAGCGCGGCAAGCCCTACGAAGTAGCGATAGTGGCGTATGCGCTCTTAGTAGCGAAAGCCTCAACTGCCGAGCAAGCCTTTAGCATTCTGCAGAAACACTTGCAGAAAGAGGGTGAATATTTATACTGGGGTAGAGAAAAGGTGGGGCTACCCCCGGAGAAAATCGAGAATCAGAAGCCTTTCCGGTTACCGCGTTTACCCTACAAGTACGACTCGGAAAACATAGAGGCAACCGCATATGGACTGCTCGTGTACGTCGCCCGGCAGGAAGTTGATACAGTGCCGATAGTGAAGTGGCTAAACGCGCAGAGATTAACGCATGGCGGATGGGCGACCACTCAGGATACCGTTTGGGCGATGACAGCGCTGATGGACCACACCGTGAAAACGAGGATCAGAGACGTCAGTGAGCTCGAAGTCACGATAGAAGCTACCTCTTTGCCGGAACAGAGAAAGAGACTGTTTGTAAACAACAAGAATCTAGCGAAGCTTCAAACTATTGAGGTACGTAATATATAATTTGATATATTCTTAGTGTTTTGATTGGATTGGATTTCACGATATGCTGCATATACATAATCCTTTAATTTAATTGTATGATTATCTTTTTAGATACCAGAAGCATGGGGAACAGTGAAAGTTCAGGCAAAAGGCGCGGGCTACGCCATTCTGCAGATGCATGTGCAGTATAATGTGGACGTAAAGAAATTCCAAACGCAGCCACCTGTACAAGCTTTCGATCTGTACACCAGAGCGAATTTCCACGGCAGAAATCAGTCTCATATCTCGTATCTTAGTTGTCAAAGGTGAGATCATTACAATTATTTCACTATTATCTTCACACCTGTGGAAATAAATGTTTTTTTTTTCCTCTCTCCCATAGATGGACGAATATCGAAGAATCTTCGCGTTCCGGTATGGCTGTGTTGGATGTAGCCATACCGACCGGCTACATAATTCAGCAGCAAAATCTGGATAAGTACATCTTGTCGAAACAAGTAAGGAATCTCCAGAGAGCGCGTTTCTTGGAGAGAAAAGTGCTCTTCTACTTCGATTATCTCGATAGCGAAGAGACGTGCGTAAACTTCACCGTGGAACGTTGGTATCCAGTCGCGAATATGTCGCGATATCTCCCCATTCGCGTTTACGATTACTATGCGCCAGGTACTTTAATTATATTAATTTTTACTATAAATACTATTATATTTAACATTGCTTATTTTCATTAATTCATATTATTCGATGCTTTCATTGCAGAACGATTCAACGAATCTATATTTGACGCACTGCCTACGTACACCTTAAATATATGCGAGGTTTGCGGTAGCTCGCAATGTCCCTACTGCCCAATTTACAATGCCGCCACGCTTTTAGCCACGCCGGCAGGTTTCCTGCTTATCGCGTCGCTTGTCGTCACGATAACAAGGTATTTCCGAACGCAACAATTCAACGACGGCTAACAGTAATATGCAAAGGTGAAAGTATTCGAACTTTTTCATTTTCATTGCCATTTTGCCTCTGCCAATGTAGCCCAAACATATGGAACGCTACGATGATCAAAACACAGTATATACATGTACATGTCCACGAGAATCTCATTTCTAAATATCTAAAGAATCTTTTTTTTATATAATCTTCCAAAAATGATATATATGTGTGGTTAGAAAACAATAACGTCGTAAAAACAAATTAAACTACACAAAATGATCATCATTACGAAATAATTATGACTATAAATTTATTTTTTTCATGAAAAATATTTTTAACTATTTTGATTATTTTTGTGCAATATTCGTGCTGATAATTTTTTCTTTTACTATACAATATATATTTCACACAATTAGAATCTCGCGTTACTTTTATTTATATAATTCGTTTTTACGAACTTTCATTTTACGTTAGTTAGACAATACTGTAAAAGATCATACCGTCAACAGTGAAGTAAGAACAATTAATGTTTTATTATCTGCCTGGAAAGGCTTGTATAATAGTGATAAAAGGTATAGTATATTTACTTCTGAATATAAAGCGCACAAAACTCATCACGTCATAATAAGACTGCGCGATCGAAAGTAATTGGTTTTGAGAGTATTAGCGTAATTTTGGACGTTTTACAACGTCCATGATTTGATTAGATTAATGATTATTAATTTTTATAAATGTATCATCCGTCCTGTTTTTTTATTCTTAGAATGCATGAAATTGTTTTTCTTTCTTTTACATAATTAGGGCATTGTACTCTTGGAGGCAAAGCATCTCAAGTACAAATCAGGTGTAATAGTCATAGCCAGCGATTTTCGTCAGCTATGCTATTAATTATTATTACCAAAATAATTACGGCAAAAGTGTTCGTAGCGATTAAAAGATCATACAGCAAGAAAGAGCATATAGTTTTTACATATTAGTTTTGAATTTTTAATCATTTAGCAATCGTAAATCGCTTCCTTTCGAAGCTGTTTAATAATTTTTAAAGGTAATTTTTTAAAAATATTTTTTATTATATTCGTGAATTTATTTTTTACATTTTTGTGCCTTCGTAGTGTTTAACATTCGTTATTTTGGAGCTAACTCCTGTTTTATATATTACTTTGAGCCTTGAATATGAAAAGCAATGAAACATACAAGACAAACAAGATGTTTTGCGAAACGTTAATGTGATCGGTAAAAATGTAAATATTAGAATAGGAGAATGCATAATTGTATTCCAGCTCGATTCAAAATCGAGCAAGTGACATTGATACCGTCCTGTTTATACATACTTGCGTGGATTTTATGCCGTCCCAATAATTAGTGCCTCAAGAGATATACGTTCACGTGTATAAATATGTATTTGTTTTAAACGAACATCAAAGATCTATTTTAATAACATATAGCACATAATAAATATGTATATGGCTTATCTTAAGCTATAACTAATATAAGCATAAGTTAATATAATCAGTCATGCGCCACTGGTGCTTTAAGGGTCTGTTTTTGGACTTGAAATTATAAAAATTTATACGGCAACTTTTCACATATCTTCTAAAATGATATTTATTACACATAATACAGATTCTACTAATAATGGACCCTTAAAATGCATTCGTGTGTTCAAATAGTATCGAAATACCGTCCACGAAGAAGTCTGCTTCACAATACGAATAATAAAGTACTTTAGCAACGAATCGTCGAAATCTTCGAGGTGATTCCATTCGAAGATTGTGCGATCTATCGCGCGATAAGCCTTCTTTTTAAATATTAACGAAATCAACATTTAACACACGTTGGATATATATTTTTAAGTTTTGTAATCTTTATACAAATAAATAAACGATACAAATGTATTATTTCAGATGTAACTTAACATGCTTTTCCTTTTCCAATTTCCAACTCGGAATTTTATTTATCTATTTAAAGAAACGGCACGTAATTGAAGGATGCAGGAAGAAGAAGAGATGGAATGAAATTTTGTCACCCTGTTTTTGAAGCAATCTTTAATATAGCAACATAGTCAGTCTTACAATAATAAGCCAAAAATACAATCTATATCAAGCTTGACGGGGAGCGGGCAAAGGTTTCCTTCTTTCTCTCGTGGCATCTTCGGCGACGCTAATCGCGACTGAGAATCTCACAGCGGGGAAAAGCTCGGTGCTTTCACCCGAACCCCTCGAGAAATTTTACAATTTTACACATAATTATAATCAGTATCACGTTCGCGAAATTGTAGGTCCTGCTTTCTAACGACTGCGGCTACGCGTAACTAATAAGATGCATGTGCTCGGCTTCCTTTCTCTCTCTCTCTCTCTCTCTCTCTCTCTCTCTCTCTCTCTCTATCACGACAACGGAATGGTTATAGCCTTGAGACGAGCCCTTCGTCATTCAAATGGCAAAAATTCAAGTTCGAAAACGGACTCCTACGTCGCGTACCAATTTCTTTTTTTCTTTTTTTCGCAGCGACTGCTAACAATTTCCCTTATCATTCTCGACGATGGCAACGATTGGCTTTATACTACCAATCATTCTCAAACAACATTCGGTCGCTAATCGATTTTCGCGTACGCTTCCGGATTCAAAGCCCTCGCATTCAATTCCACGTACAACACTCGCACATCCCGAATTTATTATTCTGACGTTCGTGCCTCGGACCTAAATGAAATATCAGGACAGGAGGAAAACGATCGATACAAATATATAGATATATTATAATATAATAGTTATTTGATGAAACATTTAAAGCCTTACAATAAAATATACAATATGTGTGTCGTCGTATTCGTGTATGGGCACCGTGTGTCGTGTGTCGTATGTTACTTCGTGTTGGATTAAGTGTATCTTACGTGTTAAAAGATGTCTCAAAATATGCAGCCACATTTATCGCATGATTTTTGCATTTTCATTTTTTTTTGTCTTTTTTTCTTATTCAGATCGATACGTTTTCTTGATAAGATAGTATTATGTACTTTTGTGTGTGGACTGAGAGATTCGATACGGCAGTAATTCTTGGCGCATTCGCACGCTTCTCTCGCGATCGAGATTCGCGCGCGAGATATCGTCGACACATACCTTCCCCCTCGTCCGCGTCTTTTTTTTCTTTCACATTAGCAGTTTGTATAATATAGATATCGGTATACAGAGCTAGTATCAAATCCTAACGAAATCGGCTACACCAAAATTGTTCCAACGTTCCGGAGAGATATGCACATTTTGTTCTGCATCGGCCAGCTCCTCCACCGAGCCGCGTTCCATCGAGGATACGCCCCCGAAATCTTTTTGTTCTTTTATTTGACCTTCTCAAAACTCACACGAGAATCCTCAATCTAATCTTTCGTTTATATTACTATGAAACCTCGTTCAACAGATCGCCGTTAATAACGCATCGCTCACTATTATTCGCATAAAACAGTCGACTATCATGCCGTCGAAAAAAATATAACTCGAAGGTTCGAAAGTTCGAGAAAGAACCGCAATGCGGATTCAACGTAACTTATCGGACTGCAGTCACGCGTTCGGCATCGTAAAGCGACACAACTTTATTCACGCGATTCGTGTTTATAATTAAAAAATGAGGCCTTGCGTATTTCACTTTTAGACAGTCGTTTCTTCTCATTAAAAAAAGCGATATACTCTACGACACTAGTTCATTAAATTACTCTTCATGTACATATGTTGATGCAACGTCATTAAATATGTTTATAAAATTTCATTTAAACAATAAAGTTATACTCGGAGCTTTTAAAGTACATTATCAATTCGTACATGTGAATAAAAACGATGAGACATTGTACGAGCATACACGTCCGGTCTTTTCATTGAAACTGATTCGAAATCTCGCATAGAAATGATAATACGCCAACATTCGCTAAGATAATTCTCAAAGCACTTCTGTGCCGAGTAATGTCTCTAGGCTTGTCACAATCCCAAGCCATAAGTAATCAGTCTAATTAGATTTTCGCTTAATTAATTCATTCATGTTACATATCAGTTAATTCTTATATTCAGATTACATATCAAATTTGATTGTTATCCAAAATCTTTAGCGCACGCAATAAACATTAACAAATTCTTTATTCTTTATTCTTAAATAGTTTTGCATTGCGATTTGCCAAAACTCACTCGAAACTCACTATTTTCAAAAGCGTTCTCGTTGATATATCGTTGCAAAGATCAATGCACGTGATCTGTAAGTAGAGATCGAATTATCCCGATTTTTAGAAAAATACTGACTGCGATAAGATTTTAGGCAGTTACAATGAGATGCTTCAATTTTTTTTTTTTTTAATTTTTTGGTTTTTACGTAGGAAAAATGTCGAAATCTAAAATTTTACATAAGAACTATGAAGTATGAAAGAGTATGAAAAAAAGAGCATCCAAATTCCAGCGAAATGCCCCGTGTATATAATGCTAAATATTAGACTTTCATGGCTATCGTTAAAATTTAAAAGGATATTTCACCGTGACAATAACATCACGATGAATAATAAGATGGCGTAAAAACATCTTTAATACATAAAATTTACATACGAAAGTAATGCAGCTACGCATTTAGCTTTTATCCACGGAAACTCGATTTCAGCGTAATATGTTATTTCATCCCATTAAATTACAAATAGAGGTAATATTATATTAGTGTATGAGAATGTTAGTATATACCGTAGTAGCAGCGATAGTATTCGATACAAATAGACAGAGCCAAGTAAAAAGCTGTCGGACAACACAGCAATTATTAAACCTCTTATATTTCTGTTGTGTCTCTTTTATGAGCTCGATTGATTTGATAAGTACGGAAAGGCTGATACATCCATTTCCTACGATGATAATAGCGATAATAAAAAGAAAAAAAAAAGAAAAAATCGAGCTGCCTAATGACCACCTGGTATCCAACAGTTCTTCACTCAACTCTTCGCAAAATTAACCATTTGGTCGGTGTGAAAAAATAAACATAACGTTCTTATATTCTGTAAACTACAGTGGACCGCATCAAGATTGTTATTTTTATTTGGTTGCTTCCTTCGTCCTTATGCAATATGCTGGTTGAGTCTCCTCGACGCAAATGGAGAGGAGAACAGACACATGCAGATGACAAACGGTGACAGAAGAGAGGGACGTCCCGTTGGGACGTGAAAGAAAAATAATGTGTGAGTACCTTACAGTGCTAAATTGAAAATTTCGGAATTAATATTCATATCTCACAGGCAATCGCCTCGGAGATAAGCAATGAGTCGCCTTCCCCCCCCCCCTCCCGTTATATTATTAGATTGTACGATATGAATTATATAGTTTTCCCGTTATGGATCATCTGCATGTAAATTCTGCGTGATATTGTTCGTGGATTATACAAGTTGAATTCAAATTCTCGTTCTCTTGGGCAATAGCGATGGATCTCTCTCAGTAATAGTAATATTTCCCGGGAATTCTTGATGTTTGTGGATATTAATTTCTTGTCTTATAGGATTAGTTGCTACTGCTAATTCAGCTAGATTCCTTTTCTTTCGAATCTGAAACAAGGAAGACAAACAAGTCGTTAAATAACGTGACCAGGGTTATCGCGTTCCCAAATTCTACACCCGCGCTATTTCCTTACCGCTATCAGATTTGTCCTCGGAGGTACCGTTTGTCAATTCAGACTCCTTCTTCTTCTCCCCCTCCTCCGATTCTACGCTAGACGCCTTCTTCTCCTCCTGATTCGCGGCTTTCTTGTCTTTCGCTTTGCCCTTAGCCGGCGTGGCTGGTTTGGGCTTCGGCTCCAGACTCGGATCCAGCACGATCTTACCGATGTTCTTGCGATCGTGCATTTTTTGCATGGCCTCGGGCACATCCTCCAGCGCCCATGTTGAGTCCACTACCGGCTTGATCTTGCCCTCGTTCCACAGCGTGTATACTTGATTCACCGCTCGTCGGACGAACGCGTGGCTGCCGTGTTGGTACATCAAGTGGCGTAGATTCAATCCGGACAATGTCTTGTTCTCGTCAAACAGCTTTATGGGCGACACTTTGTCGACTTGCCACCACTAAACGACAAACAATAACACGTATGCATGTTACGATAACAGGAACATAATACTAGAGAAAGATACATTAAGGAAAGTTTTTAAAAAGTCAAATTTTTGGAAAATTAAATATTCGCGAAAAAATATCCAAGTTTGTAAAATTTTACAACAAAACGTTCAAAATCACAAATATATTTTTTTGCAAAATATTTTTTTCTTCAAATAGACTGTAATGGTACATTTGAAAATCAAATTAATTTGTAATTCGTAATTAATGTCATTACGTACTGATCGCGCAGCGGAGAAGAAGCTCTTAGTTTCCCCAGTGACAACGTTGCTGGATCCATAAAGAATGTATTTGCCCATCGGCTTTAAAAGGGCGTAGCCCTTGTTACATTCTTCGCCGCACAAGCAATCCAGGACAATGTCTACGCCTTCTGGGGAAATCCTAAACAATAAAAAATGTGTGAAAAACGTGCAGAATTCTCTTTAGACTCGCTGATATCAAATTAACTATATCTCAATATACCAAGGTATATTATCAAGCATATAATATGCGCGGTGTCGTTTACGTACTTTCTGACTTCACTGCTATAGTCCGCGCCACGTTCCAGAAGATGGTCGATAGTTCCGGCGTTTTTGAGGGCTTCGTGTTTGGACTTGCTGCAGACACCGAAGATGGTCACGTCCTTCACAGTTTTCGCGAGCTGAACCACCGCTTGACCCTAAATTGGAAGAAAAAATAAAATATTTTTCACCGCTGCGATCGATATAAATTTTTAACAAAAATCGAGAGCCATACGAATATATTATATATTAAAGACAAAGTAAAAATACGCTCAATTGCTACTGGTAGCAACGCAATTGCCCTTTTTTCTCCTCTTCCTTCTCGCAAAGCGAGGCACTTTTTGTCGAGAATATCCAGCTACGCGTCGAATACACTCGTCGTATTTGGATGCGTGCTCCATAACGCTATGCTCTGAGAAAGGATGAGACGGGATTAAGAGAGAAGGAAGAAAAAGAACGGCTGCGTGGCACAGCCGCCCGAGATTTTCAACAGAAGCGGCATACATTATTTCCGAGAATCGCACTCGTTGCTTTCCATTTCTCTCCGCCCCTTGTCGAGAATTCGATACTCGGCGACCGATGCCGGCCGGCCCAGAGCGCTCCGGGCTTGAAGAAGAGTATAAATGAGAAAAAAATGAGCAGCAAGAGACAGGGAAGCAGAAGGAGAGAGAAAGAAATAAAAACTGAACAGGCGATCCGGAATCCTTAAGTAACCGCAACAAATTGTACGCATCACGAGAGAGAAAGAGAGAGAGAGAGAGAGAGAGAGAGAGAGATGCGTGTGAAAATTATGCGCAGACGAGGAATATGTTTCAACTTTTTTATAATTATATCACGCTTCCAGAATCCTCCAAAATTCCAAAATCTCCATAGTATTCGTCATTATCATATTCATTGATCTAAAATAACTATTATAATCTTTTCAATTATTCTAAAATTATTATGAAAAAGTTTTATATATGAAACCTTTATAAAATACTTTATAGAAATTCGCTATCTTCACTAATGACGCATCACGAACCGTAGAGCGAAAATTTTTTCTCACGAAGACAATGACTAATTAACATTAACCGATCCGCAACTTGAAGGACAATGTCGCCTATCGTCCTTCACTCAATTACCCCCTCCCTCCCCCCCCCTCTCTCTCTCTTTCTCTCTTTCGCCTGTTCGACATTAAGGATAAAAGCGATGTACATATCATAGAAGTGATAATTCATATCGCGCGACAACAATGGGTTATGCGCGACTGAGAAAAACGCGACCGCGCGTTGAAAAACGAGCACTTTTGCGCGCGATTCCCTGCGCATTAAACCGGTCACGTAAAGAAAAGCTCTGGCGAGAAGAGAGCACTCGACTCGCGAAAGATACCACTTTCTGATCACGTCGGAGGACTTTCCCTCTCTCCTGAATCTCTCAGACAGATCGCGTCATATCTCTTTCTCTCTGCCGTCTTTTTGACCTTCTTCACGAACGGCGTCGGAGTACGCTCGGTATTCGAAAGAGCTTTTACACATCCCTGACAGTCGAGACGAATACATCGAACACACCGTGTGAATGCAAGTGTCAGCAAAAGTGTTCACCGTACATTCGTAAGAATATTCTTTCATAAAAGTAGTCTCTCACTCGATATTATTCCTAATATAAATAAACAAGGGCTTTTTAACGATCGGTTTCAATGACTTTAACATTAGAAAAAACGGAGGAGTCTCTTAAACCTTGTTTTGCTCCAAGATTAGCATGTTTCTTAACACCAGTGGAATATTTTAATTTTATTATAAACGCAATAATGTTTATCATGGATACATAATTCTGATTGTACTAATATCGCAAAGGTAAGGTTGTTTAAGAATCAATTTTGAAGAAGACGCATAAAGCTCCGTCTTTCCAGTATTAATCCTCGTTCAATTAATCCTTTGTCTTCTCCACAACTATAATTAGAGACGACATATCAATTAAATTTCGTGGACCATTAATCTTGATATAATAACATCTCAACAAGAAATTATAGCCGGCTTGAGTGACACATGAGACTATACACGATCCGGGCCCTTTAATGAAATTTTCTGCATTTATTTTATTTCGTCTGTTTCTATTCTGAAGTATAGACAATGTAACAAAGTGAGACAAAACAGAGCGGAGCAAAACTCGTCGCGAAACTAGCTCGAGATGTAAAGTTTCTCTTCTTGCATCATGTATATAAATAAATGTTGTAAAAAAGCTAAGACGCGTAGGGAAAGGACTCTAATGTGATAATATGTTCTTTTGACAACGCGGATCCCGACACTATAATAAAAGAGGCAATTTATTATAATTGTGTATGTAAGAAATATATCTTTCCCTAAGTACATCTCTCGCGCTTGGACTTTAAGTAGCTCCCCTCTGGCACAATTACATCCAATTATCCAACAGAATGTGGCGCGGGAACATCTTCGAGAAGCATTCGGAATAGAGCCCCGCTCGTTGCGGAAGTCGGCTTTAATTAAGCGCTTCCATAAAACATCGTGGCCGTAACGAGGCGTCTACCGATCCAGATAGTCGGTCGTACACGTGGCACGCCGTGCCACGACAACGGTGTGAAGGAAGCTTAACGCCGCGCCACGTGGTGGTAACGTGTCGGTGACGATGGTGGTGGTAACGTGTCGGTGATGATGGTGGTGGTGATGGTGGCGGCGGCGGCGGCGGCGACGGTGGTGGTATGGTCTCAGACGGGCGCGGTCCATGACGGTGGTCGATGAGAGAGCGAAAGGTTGCCAGGCAACCCTCACACCCCATACGATCCGCACACTGGCATCCCCCGTAGATTTCGCCTTTCGTCTCAACCGTTTGGGGGAGGGGGGGGGCAGGAAGCGGCTGGCGGGGGGTAGTTTGCCACCAGTAGTTGGCTTCGGATGTAACCTGTTGAGCCGTATTGATCCCGACGTTTCTGTCTTCTTCTTCTTCTTCTTCTTCTTCGTCTGTTTCTCCTTTTCGTTCACCGTCGGCTGGTCGAGATAGAAACCACCCCGCGTGGCCAAAGAACCCGGAAATATTTCTTTGGTACTTTAACCTTCTCGACCACCCCTTTTGCCATCGGTTCGTGCGATCACCGCGCGAGGATATTTAACAGTCTCAAACTGCGGACGTAGAACTTAAATTGATCTTCAAATCGAATAAACAGACGAGTCTGGAAAATTTGATTTCGCCTCAACTCGCCTGGAAAACTTTCGCGAGGTGATTTCATTTTTCCGCAACTCGGATGAGTTGCATTGAAATTTTATATTTCAATTGTAGTATAAAATTGATTAGCCTTTTGCAATTCTTTACGACGAACTGTCCGATATTTACCGATATATGTCATAAAAGTTAAATTCCCGTTATTCTTGTGGTAAAATGTAACGGATTTAAGGAAAAACGATGTATGTGCCGCGCGTCTTTCGGGGATAAAGATGCGCGCGGTTTTCCATAAAACGGTTCTGGCGAACTATAAGCAATAACGTTAATGCTTCCCGGCGATTTTAGAACCCGGTAGTGGATAATACTGCCGCTTATATCGGTATTCGTAGTGTTCCAAGTAACATATACACGCGTCGAAGACGTCAGCCATTCGCATTTACGAGCGGAATGTCTTTGCGCGAGACATTAACTCGTTTATACACATGGTACTGCGGTGAAGCTGTCCAAACTCGCAAGAGTGCCTCTTCGCGGAACACGTTATTAAACACTTTTGTGCGCTAAGGGCTCTCATCGTTCTGTTCACGTAATGTCACTTTGATGATAAACCGCTGTAGAATTAAAAAATGTTATCGCGCCGAGCATTGTGCCATAAAATTTAATACAATCGCGCGCACAACAAATATTAATTGACACAAATTGACACAGTAAATATAATATCGTGCATTCAACGTGAGGAAAAAAACAGCTGTTAATACACGTTGTCAAAACACTCGGTTTATCATGCATGACTGAACACAATAATGACAACATCCTTAACACTGAAAGTACCGAGCGCGAGGGGTTATTTGATCCTTTCCAATTTTCTTTAATTTTTGCACTCTTTAGTACAAATATATAAATATAAAGCGGAACAAGCGGAATCTTTATGACAACAGTTACAATTGAAAAGATATGATTAAAAAAAGGCATAATAGCAATATCTTTAGTATTGAAACTCATCGAGGCACTATTATAATAAAGAAGAAGAATGTAATTAAAAACAAGCCATGACCGAACCGCGTATAATCGAACATAACAATTACGATACATCCATAAATACCTACATCGAGGCCCTCGCGATAAAGAAGAAGACGAGAGAAGAGGCCAATGTAATTAAAAAGGCCAATGCATCATCCCCGCCGTATCTTTCCAGAGAGCGACTCTCCTCTCCGCGACGGAAATACACAAATATAAAAGAGAAATTCGTCGAACTTACCACACCACCGCCAGCGCTGTGAAGCAGCAGGCTCTTGCCGGGTGTGAGATGGGCCAGCTCGAACAGCAGAATGTAAGCGACGGTGTAGTTCATGGTGATGGCGGCCGCGTCGAGATAGCTCATCCCGGGCGGTAGCGCGAAAACGGACGTCGCCGGCACGGCGACGAGCTCCGCCCACGCTTTGTGATCAGGAAGGGCGACCACCCTATCGCCCACCTGTTAAAAAAGCCATCGTTCAATCAAAACAGCAATTTACGCTGCGCTACAAATCATTTTCAATTTAATACCGGAACATCCACGAGAGGTCGTTGACTGTTGCAATATTTTCCGCGCTGCATACGCGAGATGTTATCGATATTATATGTAATCTTTTGATTTTTACGAGTTTTGAGTGTTAGCCCATCTATATATATCGTTCTATTTTTTTTTATCGACAAGTCAAAATGCAAGTTCCCAAAGCGTGTTTCGACGATCGAAACTAAAAAGGAACAGAATGTCTTTGTGTACTGCCTTATAGTTTGATAAATAAAGTACTTTTACTTTCACGAAATATGTTTGTTTACGAGCTTCACGTGTATTATCGAATCATCGAATAAAATGGTTCAGTGATTTTGCTCTTCGTCCCCTCTTTCAAAGACGACGAGGCGTCTGATCGAATTAGGGTTCTCACCATAAACGCATTCGTCTTGGTAGGCAGGAGCAAGCTGCCATTACTTCCGACCCGTGCGTTCGAAGAGAGAACACACACACACACACACGCGCGCACACACACACACACACACACACACGCACACACACACGCACACACTCTCTCTCTCTCTCTCTCTCTCTCTCTCTCTCTCTCTCTCTCTCTCTCTCACTGGCAAGACAAGATCGCCGGTTTTACACGTGCTGGCCGGATATCTGACCCCAAGCGCGCTCCGAGAGTTCGCCCGCCTGCCTCCTTCTGACCTCGAAAAGACTTTCGCGAGTCGCGAAAATAGATCACCCTAAGCGTGCAAACTCCTTTACGGCCGGCGGGGCGCCAGCTGGCGAAAAACACGCCGCAAGGAAATTCCACGGACCTACATCAGGAGCCACAATTCTCGAACGTAATACGAAAATATGATAACGAGAGTATGTTGCCTCGGGTGTACAGCCTCGTGGCGCTTTATCACGTAACAGTATGAAAACTTTGCTCTGACGTAAAGGAATAATTTAGTAAACAGAAACAACCTCGGTGAGGAAGAAGGTAGCCTCTGATTTTATTTACGGCGCTATTCCAGCCGCGAGCACGCATTTCAAGTGCTTTCGAAATAATTTGAGTCGCGCGTGACGTCAAACTAAAAATCGATATAGGATCACTATTTTAATAGGCAAAAGGCAGCCCGAGTGAATTGGATTTGCTAGCTTCTAGTTGCCATCAAGCCCACACGGTAAATTTCACTCGATTTAAATGAAGGGAGCTTGCGCCTTATAATCTAATCTAATTACGCGCATTTCCGTTTGCGAACTAAATTCTCAACACGCTTTATTTTTGCTCGTGCCTAATAACGTTCGACATTATTTATTGAGCAACCGTTAATCGAATTCTAATGAAAAGAATAGAAGATGAATAATAAGCGACAGTTCATACAGCGCAGTCGTAAATACGCGATACGTTTCATAATAGAATTCTCGATACACATAAGACATATTTACAATTTAAGTTTGGGGAAGCCAACTTATTTACAATTTAAGTTTGTTTATCCGTGTAATCAGATTCATTAAAAGTTCCATACTTATACTCACTTTGAAGTTTTCGACTCCCTCGCCGACTTGTTCGATGTCACCCGCGCACTCCGAACCCATGATGAACGGAGTTTTCGGCGGCGAGTCGATCGCGCCTTGCCTGGCCATCAAATCTTGGAAGTTTAATCCGCTGTAAGAGACGAGAGAACCTTTGTTGAGTGATATGTAACGTTAATCGCGATATTTAACACTACGGAAACGGAGCTTTCCGGAGTATATTGCTCGAAATATATCATCAATTTGTTCTGAACTTTGACGTTTATTCGTGTCATTAACTGCCATTAGCAATAGAGCAATAATAGCCATTATTAATCATCATTAACATAACGCAGGAACGTGACGTAGTATTCTAGAAAATTACTATCCCGATCTCGCCGTCGCGACCGAGGATTTCGAATCTTAATTTTATGGACGGACGGACGTGCTCGTTTTCGATGAAACGCGTAGCCGTCCATACTGTAATATAACCTCGGGAAAAATTTCTTTATGCAATTATAAAATTCTACGCGGTTTTACGCGTATCCGCATCGCGCCCGTACACACGTGCATGCGCTCAGCGGTGCTTACGTGGAGGAAAGAAGGGGCAGTAATAGAATGCTTCACATGGCAACGAGTTTACTCTCGGCTTGCACAAATACACAAGCAAAGAGTATAGTTGCCTTATCCCTACCGGCCTAACTGACAGGAGGGTACGAAAGCGAAGGCGCCACGACGCCTAGACCGATGCCTGGCGTCGCACGCAACGCGCGACGGCACCTCCACACGGCCGTGGCGTCGCGATGCTACTCATCGACATCGAGGAATATTTACTATCGCGCTTTCGACGAAAAAGTTCGTAGCATTTCGTGCCTTTCGGGGCTGGTAATCGCTGACGAATTTCGTCGAACTCGGCAATTTTCGTGTCAATATATTATTCGGTTCTTTTTTGTATATCGTGCAGCAAAAAATCTAATAGACTCGGTAAGGTATTGGAAATTCGAAAATCGAAAGACGAAAATCTAATAATAATCTAATCTAATAAAATGACTCACCAAATGTACAATGTAGAAAAAAATTTAATGAGTTTTATACAAGTTCAATAAAATATACAAAACAAGTAAATTTAATAAATTCAGTAAAACACATAGTAAAAGGATGTAAACTTGCTAGTTACAGTCGCGTTTAGCGTTTATTTGTTAACAAGCTGCCGGTACCGCTGCACTATGGGTGCCTGCGAGATATGTTGTAAATATTGTTATCGACTCTCGTGATACACCACGTAACTTCCTGGGGCACCGAGCACCGCCTGACGAATCACGCGCAAACTCGATGAAATTTTGCTCAAGGTTAGCGAACATATCTCGCGAATGCCCACACGGGCGTTTATCGCGGCAAATTTTTCATCTCATTTCATGTCGGCTAAATGCTTCTTTCTCTCTCTATTAAATGCATGTTGAATCCAATTAATTATTAAAAAAAAATTATTACTAATGTAATAATCTTTCTAGTAACAATTAAAGAATTAACTTTAGAATGAAGAATTTATATTTATAGTTAACAGACTGTTAATTCTATTCAAGCAAAGGGGAATAATCGCCTCAGCTCGTCAAAGTGTGATATGCTGCAACTGCTGCATATAAGATAGCTCGCGTTCTACCGATAACATAATGAAGGAAGTTGCGGCCAAGAGAACGATACACCGGAGAGTAGAACTTGGTCACGAGATTTACGTAACAACGATCCTACCGTATCGCTGCTTGTTGCGAACCATCAAACTCCTTACGGGATTCTCATTAAACTAACAATATAAGATTAAATTATTTCGCTCTCCACGATACGATCGAGTAACCGATTCGACAGCTCTCGAAATGCCGAAGCGCATAAATAATTGACGATTGTAACAATTCGCAGATACAATAACGAGTTTACAAAAGCATTGAGCATGGTTATCGATACGCGATATATCGCGCCGATCGCGTACGAAACGCGCGCATTTATCCGTCCATTTATCCAATATAACACATATAACGCACGCCGGGCGGGGCGTAATATGCGGAAAATCGCGCGACTTACGCATCATTTACCGGAGCGCGTACACTCGCGTTTCCCACCGAAGGACGATTGAATTTCGAGCGAAAAGTAGAAATGCAGCACAATGTGATTCTATTCCTCGGCTTATTGGCAGGTATAAGCGTCCGGCAATGCCAATCGCGGCGCGTCGGATTAAGCCGATTCCATTAAATCCCTCCTGACGCGGAATATTCGCGCGTCTGTTACGCGCCTGCAAACTTATCCGTATATTCGCGTTCTCGCGCAGGGCGTGGCGAAAAAAATTCGCCGAGTTAAAATTAGCGAGATTTTATATAGCCGTAAAAAAACTGGCGCGCTGAAAGAAGGGTCGTCGCAATTAATGTTACCAGCTGTTTCTCTGCATTAAAGCGTAGCGATATAAAACATAATTTCTTCCCTCCGCACATCTCACTGCGTTTTAACGTTTGACTTTGATGAGCGCGATCTAATGTGACTGCGGCACGTAACACGGCGTGTCGTAAATAATAGTTCACGATAGTGTTGAATTATCCAAATCGAAAAACAGAGAGAATGAGAGTTCGAAAAGAGAAACAAGTTCGAAACGAAAGGACAATTGAGATTTCACAATGAAATACTTATTAATATTAATATTATATCAATTATCATTGTTCGCATATTGTTCTATAAAAATTCCAGAATGCCTTGTTTCGGAATATTCTGTACTTGTATTTGGTTTAGGGTATTCAATTGTACGTAACAAGCAAGTGTCCGACAGAGCGGTTTTAAGCATCGTCGTGACCGCGCAACTGATTCTATCAATCGTTAATACAAACTCGTTGAGCACAAATGCGACAGTTAAACGTAATAGAGTGCGGACGCGACTGTGGTCGAAAACAAATTCCGTTCCACAAAGATAAAACGGCAGTATCGAACGGCAGTCTGATATAGCGTAATGAAATTCTGGTCGCGCGGCGCGGCGCGGCGCGTCGCAATCCCGTCGTTTGGCATTGTCGTCGCAGCTAGCCGTAGATGATGCGCGTGATTTAGGACCGATCGCGTCACGCGAGACGCATCCATTCACCGAGTAAGACATTGCATTACTGTCCATTTACTTTCATAATTTGTCGTACTTAGGGTCGTTTCCGCTCCTTCCGCTCGCCCGGCTGCACGAGTGCGATCGCACCGAGAGAAAAACGGTTCGTTCCGGCCGCCAACGGAACATTTGCGTCGTTAACATCATCGTCATTAACTCTTTCGTGGTATCCAACATGTGTAATACACAACTCCGTGGTTATAATACGTGAATAAATTTATAAATACTCGCAATGAATAATTTGTCGTTGTACAATCTTCAAGCTTTAAAAATAAAGAATTAAAGCTGTAAAATTTGCTCTCTGCGAAATGGCACGCGTGATAATGTAACAATGAATGCTAATCGAATTCATTTCGAGAGAAAGAAATCGAATATGTAGATATATGTAATAAAATAAATGAGAAACAATTGTTAGAAAACTGATCAAAATTTTAAATTAAATTCAGTTTAACAATATCCTCAGTATTTGTCCAGTCAAGTCATCAAAGTCATAATTGCGAGGACAATGTTGTTCGCGAAAGACTAGATTGGGTGGCACGAATGTAAATAATGATTCGGACTTTAGACTAATTTCAGTAGAATCAAACTAAAGAAGTCGAGTAACGTGAGTCTCCTGTTTCCTCGATATAGCCAACGATTCTTACCTGACAAATTTCGCCGTGGGAACCAGAGTCACCACGTTCCCATTGAAGGGTCTGAAAAGGGACACGGGTGCAAGGACAAGGGAAAAGGCTCAGAAGTTACGAAGCGAAGAAGTGACGGCTTTCGCGGACTACGATCGCTTAATTCCTTTAAATTGCGTCGAATTGAGGGGAATAATTTTCTCCATTCTTGGCAAGAGAGGCAATTGAACGGACGGACTGGACTCGACGACGACATGCAACGCACCCCAGGGTCACACAAAGCCGCGCAAACTCGACGCAAGACACGCACAGTATACAGGGTGTCTCCGATCGACCGTTCGAAAAAAAAAAAAAAAAAAAAAACACTCAAGTTGATAAATTCTCTTTGATATCGAACAAACATACGAAAGCATTGTCACGACACTTTTAATAGATAATTTTTTCCAAACACGCTCTAAACTCGTATAAAATATTTTTCATGTAAATTCTAAAATAATTTTGTTTTTCGGGTACAAGAGATATCTGTAGACCAAATTTCAAAGTTGCTGTTAATTTAAAAATTGTTATAAATTCAAAATTGTATTTTATCAATATTCGAGGAGGTAAATTTATTATTTTCTGAAGAAAAAATACGAAATAAAAGTCAAGAAAACAAAATAGGTAGATATTAAGCAGCTGGTTATTACACGATCCTAAGATTATTTCTCAGGTCTGAAAAATTCAGCCGCGACCATTTCCAGATTAAAGGATAGCGCTGTTGATCGGAAACACCTTGTATTGCAGACGTTTAAGGTACGAGGGCTAGACGCAGTCGTGCGTCGCCCTTTAACCGCACGCTTCCACCACCGTCGAACGCTTTGCTCGTGTGTTATCCGTAGATACACACGTCAATCGATCCTCGGAGAAGACATCGAGGCGCCATACAGAACCTATAGCTGTACATGGCCGAAATCAAATGCACGAATCTCGCGTGACTCCCGTGATCGGCGAGCGTTTGAGCGAGTGAAAGTGCACCCAAACCGCCGCTGCGGTATTTTCCATGCGCGCGTGTCGGAAAAAACAACATATACGTAACACCCTGCATACATACGTACAAACCGAACGGTATGCGCGCCGCGGGCATTACGCTGATATCGGCGTCAGTAACGTTAGCTTATCGCAAAATGGTGCACAAATTTCCACGTCGTATTTTGTTCTCTCTCGCATCGAAACGCAGTTATACTAAATGTATTTCGTTGCGTAACACGGAAGAAAGAACGAGCTGAGCTCAAGCTAATCAAGAGAGGAGTCACTTTTTACTTTTCAAAATAAATTAATGAAAAATTACTGGATTTTATTTTTATTAAGAAAATGCATAAACTTCTGTCTTTTTTTTTAGTATTGCCAAACGAGTATAAATTATATAGAAAATAACGAGCTATAAATAAGGACGGAATATTACGCGTGACGCTTGATCTTCTTGCGATTTATTTCGCAAAGTCGCGGACGGATGAGCCACGCCGTCAATAACTCCCGCGCTAGGCGCTTCATTATTCGAGATAAGCCGGACTCTGATTTCATTAACCTAAATCTGCAACGTGAGAAAGACGAATGGCAAATAACGAGACACGGCGAGAAAGTCGTAAACAAACAATGCAAGCGCATTGTGGCAGGACGAGCAAATAATCTTCTTACGAGCATGTAATTGCGCACCGAAACAAATAATTCGCAAAGTTTATATTGCATCAAAATACCAGCGAGAGTTAACGATATAAAGAATACGCTCGAATGGCTTTATCGTTACATCACCGAGCAAATATAATAAATACGGAGGCTCGGTATCGTCGACCGTTAAAAACCAAGCGTTAAAAATCAAGAGTCAAAGTTGCAGAATTCGTTCTCATAATCAATAAAGTGACATGATTGCGACGATCGTCTCTAATTCTTAACTGGTAATGTGGAATCTCTCAGAGCTCGGAGCTGGAATTTTCCTTCTAGTTCTTGTTTGTACGGAAAATTAACAAATAATTCTAGATATTAATTTCAATACAATAATTATTTTTCCTATTTTTATACATTCCTATATATTTTAGATAATCGATAAAAATAACGTATACTAAAAAAGATTGTTTCAAAGAGAATCTAAAAACAAAGTAAGGAGCTCTCGAAATCTCTTGTCACCAATTTTGTCGAATTTTTGCATATCATCAGAATTAAAAAGAGATACAATGAAGGTTAAATTCGCGACCGAGGGGAGAGTGGAAAAATACGAACACATGAGCTTATACTCTCTTTTTTTCACTTACTATTTCTCTCTCTTTCTCTCGGAAAAAAATTGCGCGATGGCAACAATTATTGTGCACACGCACGACGGATGACCCCGCCGGTCAAGCCGCCAGCAGCAACGGAGTTATCAATTGTTTTCAGACAGACCCGACGAGAGAGAGGGGAGAGAGAGAGAGAGAGAGAGAGAGAGAGAGAGAGAGAGAGAGAGAGAGATATGGAGTAGCTCTTTGTTTTTCATCGTCATCTCTCCGATGAGAGGCTGCTGCACTTTTACGACGACGGCAAACTGTAGGTGTGCGCGTAAGTCGCGACTAGCGCGACGGATTACGTCGCGTGTAGACGGTGACTCGCGCGAAACGGATCGCGTAATCGGGTGGATGTAACGGTGAAAAAAGTACGAGCTGTGCTCGTAGCTAGGCTGACGTTGATCGTAAGGAGAGGGTTAGAGCGCGGATTAGTTACGCATGCAAACGCGCACAAGTGTGATCCGCCGCAGGAGATCCAATGTTGCGAGTTGATCTTACTTGTTTGTTCTCGCTCGGCCAGACCATGCTTCTAACACGCGCGGTATTTAGTTCACCGACGCTTAACATTATGCTAAATACTCGTGATGACAATGCGAGCTATTCCAGTGCCGATATATTTGCAAAACAACAATGTTGTTAATAATCAATGAATCAGATTTGAAGCAGCTGACAGCTGAGTTTCTCAGCCGCTACGCCGTACATTAGCGGGCAGATAAAAAAAAAATAGAATCGAACAGTTAAGACAACAGCTGCGAGTCCAACCCATACTGTCGTATTGTTTTTATGAGTCATGAGCGCGGCACTGACGTTAACAGGAGTGACATTTCTGCGGCCGCAAGCTGTTTCGTATATTGCTCCGCAAACAATTCCTATCGATCCAATCGATCAATTTTGACATATGTTTACACGAATTCTTGCATTCATAATTTTCTAAATGTTACATTATAGATTTCGGTCTTTATCTTCGAATCTTGCATAATTAATGAAAAATCCTTCCAATCGATTCGAAGAATCGATCGAAGAATCGATCGGAATGTGTCAGATCACGTATAAATAAATTCTTTGTGCGACGCAAGAATGTCGAAACCAATCCGTTGCGGTGATGATCGATGAGTCCACCGATTTGTATAAATGCCGCAGCTGACGCATCGCATTGATTGCCGCTTATTGACTGGAAAGGAGCTGGAAAATACTTGGTAATCTAGACGATAACCCGAGACACGGCGCGACGATTAGTCGGTCGCTCGCTACGCTCTTCGGCGACATACACACGTGAATCATACGATGCGCGCGCGATGAAAAATTCCGTCACGGGCAAATTGCGGCGACGATCGCTTTTTGCATATTTCAAGAGTCGCCGGCTGGTGCTATCGGATATCGCGCTACGTGCGCAGCGCGAGCTCTCTGACCGATATGCGCCCCTTTGTTGTCTATTTGTTCGGTAAAACTGCACGCACCGAATGCGCAAATATGCGTGCGGAACGATCATCAGATACATGCGCAATAGAAACGCGAGAAACCTGCGCGCGAAAAACGCGAAAATCAAACGGAGCCTACTATATCTTCTCGATTGACACAAACGCAACGCAACAACTTGTCTACGTACATTCGAACTGCATTCGCAATTGTTATCACGCCGACAAGTCAACGTTTAACGTACATTGTCCTGTGGAGGATATCAATTTGATTATCAATCAATGCCGTGAAATTGCATCGAGATAAAAAGAAGAGAAGATAAAGCGGTAAAACTTATCGCCACTTTTCTTTGGCGAAAGGCTTTTCCCAACATCCGCGCGCGCGCGCGCGCGCGTGTGTGTGTGTGTGTGTCGCAAGTAGTAATTTAGTGTGATTCATCCGACGGTACATACGCACCGATAGATCTATGGGATGTCCGTATTGATCGAACCACACCCGTATTTCCTACACCCTCTACCCGCCACCCTCCCTTCCTCCGGCCCTTCCGCCCCTCGCACGCACGCGAATGTCAACGTAATGTGCGTGCGCACAGAAATCGACGTAATCGTTTGTAACCAAAAAGCTCTATGCAATACGTTTCTTTAATTCAATTGTGATCGAAAAATGGTCCAATAAACTTGAGATTGTGAAAAAGAGAATTATACGGGAAAAATATATTACTTTATTATTAAGACTGATAATTCTAGAGTTTCTTGGAAATTACCGATCGTCGGAGATTGCATAAAAACGTGTCAATTTCAGGACTGAACTTGACATCGACAGCTGCAACTTATGCATGTGATTACGATTTTTTCCGCGAATATGATAGCATAACGCTATTGAAATCGAGATAAATCGCGCAAGAGATAGAAAATTTCAAGATCCAAGGAATGGCACTAATAATAGAATGTAAGGATTTTGATTCTTAATGAGATTCTCAAAAATTGAAGGGATTAATATCTCGAAATTCCAAACCCGAAAGTAAATCCAAGGATTTAACGATCGATATTCCAGGGCTTGAAAAAATATCCAGAAACTTCGTCGTTTCAGAATTCTCCGAAATTGCGCGAATGCGTAAGAATTGAAAATCGCGAATAATTCTTCCTTGCGCTTCACATGAAACACGGCTAGTGTACTTGATGGTGCAATACGCGCGGATTAAGCCCACGTATTATGCTGTCTATGCGCAAATAGATAGCGCGTGAATGACCGGCGGTCCACGTATAAGTAGATATATGGTATGCAAATCCTCGTCGCGTATTCGGAATTTATACGGACGAAAGCTCGCGGCTTGCATTTTCATGGAAGCAGCGTTTAATGAAAGGCACCATTGTATCTGTCCCGTCCCGAGTTTATCATACTAATGAGGACTTAATATCGCGTTATGGGAAACTTTGAACGGATACCATTCAGAGCGGACGCGATACACCGCCGCGATCGCTGTGTCCCTTTCTGCTCGCGCTGCTCTGCTTCTCCCATACTTCAAGGCGTTTCCAACACACGCCTTTTCATCGTGCACGTTTTTCTTCCTTCCAATTTCTTACAGAGACGCGCTTGGAAAGAAGAGCACTCGTAAAAAGAAGTTACGGAATACACTGGTGAAACGATACCGCGTTTATATGCGCCTTCATATCCTCTTTTTTCCTTGGAAAAAGAAACAACCGAACTAACAAGAATGTGTTATCGCGTTTAAGTTTAAATTTCTGAGCAAAGTCTTTTCTCTTGCAAGCCGCCTTCTCTTCGTCGTCGAAGATATTTATTATACACAGGCTGAGGCAGTTCCTCACCACTTGAACTTTATGTTACCTCTCCGTAGGCACGAACGGAAGAACTATTTTATTCAAAAGCAATCACCCATTTCCTTCGAGGAATAGACTCTGTATGAGTAATCAAGAAAACGGACTTGTAGAATACGGAAAATTATCTACGAATGCAACCGTTTATAATAAAAATTTCATATTGGAAGAAAACGAATTTAAAGTCAAGTTTTTGTAAACGTTTAAATCTAAAAAGTTCTTCTTATTATTTAGTTCAGAGAATAATCGGACAATATATATATATATAACTAAATTGAACGCTAACATGTTTTGTCGTAGAATCGTCGAGAAATTTATTTAGTTTTAGCGAATAATATTCATTGTCAGATTAATGTAAAAATTATTTTCGTATAATAAAATGAAAAATAGAACGACGGTTCGCAAAGTACGGTAATTAAAAGGAAAATATTAATTTAAATATTCCGCTAGTGATATGCGCTTTTAATACCGCCTCTGCTTTCGGACGTGACATCTTAAATTCGACATTTCCTGCGACGAATAACTCTTTCACTACAAAAGGCGTGTGTATATGCGCAAGTGGAGCTCACGCTCACACGTAAAGCGCGTGAATGCACGCTCGACTAAAATGGAGAGTGCCTCAGGCTGCAACGGCTAAAACAAATTTGGCAAGGGTGTGATTGCACTTCGATAAATGATAATGACATTTTGTGTAATTAAGTATATAAAGGCACATACGCAATTAAACTTATCCTTTTTACGCTACATAAAAATTTATATTGTTTTTTAACGACGATCGAAATATCCCATCTTATTACAGAATTATGTGTTTCTGCAAGGAAAAAGATCTTTATACTTTTCAGAAGATTGTTAAAAATGAGTTATCAGCAGCATTCTGTCGAAAAAGGACAACTAAACGACACTTTATTTAGCCGTCTATCCCGTCGTGCACGACGCGACAGGGGTGCGCGCAGTTTAACGAACGTGTCTGCAGTGGAGCAGACAAATTTATTCGTGCCGGCATTGGCAGCGTGATATCTTTCTATAGGGGCTATTTTCTCATCAATCCCAATAGCTTTTATACAACGTGACTCACGCGTGAAAAGACTCCGTGCAGCCTTTGGCGAATCCGATGTTCGTCATCTCTCCCCCGTGCACCATCATCGTCGCCACTGTCTCCGACTGCTCGAGATAAGGCCGGCCTCTTTCAGGATATGAATCGATACATTCATTTTTATTATTGAAAAAGCAAATCGGCATCTTTTGTGATAGAAATGCATTTGATAAATATCCAACCGAGAGCGCCGTGATTCATGAATCGGCGGCAACGCCTACATTTCGGAAATTGATTAATTGATTGTCGATTGAGTACTGAATTATAATATTGCGTGCGAGGCAAACGGACGTTTAAAGGTGAAGTGTATTGTAAAATCTGCGAAAATATAACATAGCTCCACTTAACTTGAGTGTTAACAAATCGTTATTGGAGTGTTTTGATCACGTTCTGTATGCTTTGTGTCGCAATTAAATAAGTACATGTGTCTCTCGTGATATCAAGTATCGGAATTCAACGTACGCACTTCCAGTCGATTATTTTAGCGTTTCGCAAGATTGCGAATGATTCAAGCGGTATTTCGTTAAAAATTGACAATTTGACATTAATGGAAATTTAATGCCGTTGATCCCACACCTAATTAGCACTAGATAAGTTCACACGTATTTTTCTTAATTCCAATTCGTTTGGACGAGCTGGAATCGTAATTATCTATTTACGACCCGCATATGACCACAAGGAGTTCACCGCGGTAGGAAGGCGGATAAATAAGTCGAACATTCTCGGAGAATTTACGTTGATAGCGTCCGACAAAAGAACGGATGTTATTTCATTCTTTCGATGTTGATCTCCCTTTGGGGTCCGCTTCTACGATATAATATAACACATGCACAAAAATGTGCATCGCGAAGAACAAACTCCGACCATGCCGCACCCTGCATGCACGATTTCCGTGACGAAGGTCCCTAACAAAAGCCCGTACGCTCGTCACTCATTTAACTTCAAAGCCATAATTTTTTCATCGTAAATCTCATTTGCTGAAGACAAAATTTTAACAAGATCACAGATATAAACAAATAAAAATTAAAATTCGACATAAATCTAACTTTTGTACATAATACGTGACATAAAAATTCAGATTCTTCAAATAATAAAGTAATAGAAAACAAAATAACGAATGACTCTCGGGTAAATTAGGAAAGTAGGAAATACAACAACATAAATATGTTTAGTTATCGACGAAGACTCATAATACGTCGAATACATGAGTTCGTGGCGCTCCAGTGTTTTAATGGAGAAAATATGGCTTCTACTGTTCCAACTAATGGCTTGGTATAGCGTTAAATGTGCGCAGAGAATATGGAGCAAAATTCCAGCCGGCACGCTCGCTCGAATGCTCGGAGCAGAGCATACGACGAAACGGAATAAAGAATGTGTTACTCACCAGGCTTTGACTCGTATGAGGACCTCTCCCTCGCCGAGGGTGGGTTCCGGCTTCTTCAGAGCTTTGACACTCTTCAGGCCGCCGAAACCGTTGAGTACGATGGCCCGCATGTCCTTCGGCTCCGGCGTGGACTTCTCCTCGCCATTCTCCTTCGGTTTCTCACCTTCGCCATTCTCCTCGATTTTCTTCTCGTCCTCTTTACACTCTTTCGCGGGTTCCTCCTTGTCCGGCTTGGCGGCTGGCGGCGACGCCGCCGTCGTTTCCTGCGGTGGCTTCTCGCCCTCGGCACTCGGGCTGGTCTCGTTCTTGTCTTCTGCCATCTTTTAGTTTAACCTCTTCTCAGACGCCCTGAAACTCTGAAGCTACCGCGACGTCCTTTACCGCAAGACTGAGAATGTCCGCGACAACCGCGATACAGGGATACGCGTCAAGGGAGCGTACGTGTTGTGTTACCGTCCGCGATCGCGAAGCGACAGGCGGAGCGGAGAGCAAACGGAGAGAAAGAGAGAGAGAAAAGAGGGAGAGAAAGTGCCCGTTCGTATGAGTAATCCGGCTTGACACGGGTATATCGCTTACGATCCGCCGCGTATGCACTCCACGAAAGCCGCCGTCGTTCTGCGCGAAATTGTACGCCACTGTGTCAAAGGCCGCTTCGTTCGTCAATGCCGGCTACGCCGGCCGGTAACGCGCGCGATGTTGCTGTTGCTTGGCAACCTACCAAACAGCCAATCATTTACCAGCTCGTTCGTATCGTACCGGACACATGCGCAATTCGGCAGATGCCGCAGCACGACAAATCGCAGATGACACGTCCTACTCCGCCGTGGTGAACTAGTTCCTTTCTGTCGAGTCTTCTTTCCCCCCCTCTTGCAACCCTCAATCACGCGTATTATAACCTAAAAATTCGAAAATACAACAACTCTCGCTGTGTTTCGAGCAGGACTATCGATTTCAGGCGCGATGGATGTATGTACACGATGGATGCCGCGCTTCATAATTGCAAATCGTGCGGAATGACATTTGCGAAACGCGAGGCGCCGTCTGATCTTGATGACGCTACCGTATAATTGTTTCTATGAATAATCGAAGAAAATGGGAGAACAAAGTACGGGGTTCTATCGCGATCGTCAACGTCGTTACAAATCTTAAAGAACAAAATTGCGAATATCGCCTAAAAAATTTAGCATTGAAATACATTTCATAACATTCTTACTGCATGACTGAATAGAATAAATTGTTATAATGAGTATTTAATATAAAAAATATAGCGAATATAAATAAGTAGAATAATTTATTTATCCTATAATTTTATCTGAAACTTTTGGCAAAATTTAAAGGTTTGATGTGTAAAGCAATATTCGAAGTTTTGGAAATATTGTATGAGTCATCAGTGAATGCGTCTCGAAAAACTCTCCCAGACAAAATTTCTCATTAGATTCTTGCGTCATGTGGAAATATATATGAGATGTTGAAACGCATTGTAGAAAAAAAACAAAAACAAATTTATGACAATAAAATATCATCATAATATAGCTATTCTATTTATGTAAGATGCAAAATTTTAACATATGTTACCTTATTCACGTTTCGTGCGTATATGAAATTAAAAAGGTATATTAAATTGCATAAAAATAGCTAATAAACTTTTACTGCGTAAACTAATAGACATAAATATTTCCCTTTTTCTACTTTTTATGAGCTATACGAATATTCCAAAGTCATGTCGATAAATGAATTTCCAGAATATAGAAGCTCATGTTGAATATTTACAGGAATAAAGAATTTCACGTTAAATCAATTCTAACAATGTAACGCAATAGCGATTACAAGCGTCGGTACAGTTCGATTAACGGAGTGTCATACGTGGAGTAGCTGGAAGGAAAATGCAGCGTGGCCAAGGAGGAACCCAACGTCACCGATAAAATAAAGGAATTCCTGCATCGCGCATTCACTTGTGCGACGAACCGACGATCCATTTGTCAGGCACGAGACCTCGACCATCCATCCCTTCGGCCATGAAAATTTGCTCATCCTTCTCATTTCGGCATCGTATACACTATACGTGTGGCAGACGTGAGAAAGTAGTGCCGAGCAGACGACGCCCGAAACGAAACGTGTATATTACTACGCCACGCACGGTGTGCGTAGGCTTTCTGTGCACACGCATACGCGGGTGAACGCGTGCGCGTCCTGTCGTTTATCCGTTCCTCGATTTAACGAGAAACACGCCTTACCAAACGCGAGATTCTGCTGCACAGCTGTTTTCTCTCTCTCTCTCTCTCTCTCTCTCTCTCTCTCTCTCTCTCTCTCTCTCTCTCTCTCTCTCTTTTTTTTTTTCTTTTAGATCGCTGAATGCAACCGATATTTTCAGTATATCGTTTTTAGAAATTGATTACATGTTTTATACAATCGTTATACATTATGCGATAATAAGACGGGGGAGGAATCACGTTTCGTTGCAATTTACTAACATATTGTCTGTAACGTTCGCTACATTCGAGTTGGCTGTGATAGTGAGGCAATTTTCGCCACTTTGTTATAAATTCGTTAGGACGATTTTTCAACGGATAAGATTTAATTCTGTTTAAAAGCACATGTAATGCTTCAAGCGCGTTAATATACGCAACGTACACATTTTTAGCGTACTTTGTAATATACATTTATGTACTTTTTCTACAATTGTAATTACGATTTATATGAACATTTGTCACAAGAAATAAGTATACCTGTTGCAATTGCTAATCGCTTACTCGCCTTTATCCTGTAACAAAGGACATCATAAACTGTGAATGGTAATCGTGCAGATAAATTCGCAGAACAATTGGACCGGATAATGAAAATTATGCACTGGTGTAATGAGGATGTGCTGATTGAAAGCGTTCGACTACGGAGCGTCGACTTTTTAGACAACACATGCCATCTGTCGGTAGCACGCCATGATACTTAAACGCGCGAAAAACGATTGATGAATCACGCGCGCTCGCACAATGCATAATAATAAAAAATATATATAAATAAATAAATCTTTTATTATCTTCCAATGGATAATAATAAACAGATTATTATCTTGAAAAATTTAACTGAACGATATATAGAAACAATGATATATGTATATATATGTATATATATATATATATATAATATACATTTTACATCAAAATTTATTGAAGGAATGGGCGATTATACAATGGGTAATGATTAAAAAAAGTTGTATATAAATAATCGATTATTGTTATTGTACGCTTATTTGTCATTGCTTATTAAACACGATCGCTAAATTCAGAGATAAAACTTTTATATAATTATCTGCACACAAGGCTACTCCTACGATATTTTGTATAAATTAAAACGCGATAACATCATCATCTTGCACATACCATTAAACAAATTTTCGTATATTTTTAGAAAGATTGTTAGGTAGATTGAAGATGTATTGTATAATATACATAATATATTATTTCATACGATTACTTTTTCGTCATGCTAGATACAATCGCTAATGATTTCTATTTATCTCATTTTTGGTACTTAGAACAAAATTTGATATATGAAGAATTACATATGTAATTAATCTTCTCTGTTCAACGACCAAGTCATTTATTTGTTTATATCGCACATATTATTATGCATTCCTTTTACTATTAGAAATATATATGTCAATGATATATTAAGACTGGATAGATAAATTTCACTTATATTAATATAGTAGCTTCTCTTATACTTTGGTATTATAAATAAATAATACCTTCTCAATTTTAAAGTAATTCGATCTTAAAATATTTAGAGGTAACAACAAAGATCTTTTTTTTAAATATTACAAATAAAAAAATATAATTCTTTCCATTGCTTTTCAGCAAGTTATCACATATACATAACTTGCATATATTTTTAAAATTAAATGCTTTCTCTATCTGCGTCCATCGATGTTTCGTAACTGATGGTACAGCCGATAAAAATAATTCTATGTGCAAAACTAAACGGATAAATTTATAAATTGATAATTTTGTTCTACATTTTCGACCATGCTTATTTTTGCACATATTTATAGAATCATCTTCTTCTTGGCTACACCATCGATCGCGGTATCTCCTAAAGCGCACGTCGTGTAAATGTTAATAATTTATATCTATTTAATTTCTCTTCATGGGATTGCAGATATTTTCACATGTATCCAACATGTACTGTGATTGTATCGATAAAGTGGCGAAACAAAATGGGGGAGGAATATATATGTAAATCAATCCCAATCGTCTGTCACAGAGCACACTTATCTACGTCATTTGTCGGAATCAATCGATAATATCGAGACTCAATCATCATTTATCATTCTATACATTGCCTCACAATTAATACTGGAGCAGAATTTTAGAAAATAATTAAAATAATTAAAAAATTAGAGAAAATAATTAGTAATACTTACACTGAATTATAGAATTAGCCAAATTAAAATGTACTGTGTGCAACATGATTAAACAATACATTATTATCCACATTTAATATTGCACCTCTAATGCGACCTTGTCATCAACTTCCGCCTTTACTCCACGGCTGTTCAGTGGCAGATGCAAACATCAAGTAGAAACAATTAGTAGCCATATTTATTCCCGCTGCCATCCAGAAAACCATATGCCAACGTGCAAGAGTTTCCTGTAAAATCCGGAAAAAATGCATACATCTATATCTCAATAAATATTTGAAGCCAGAAACGCGATAGATACTAACATGTCCTTGTACTATACTGCCAATAACGTATGGCGCCAAGAAACCGCATGCATTTGATGCTGCATTTGTCAATCCGTACAAGGTACCCGCGTAACGTGGCGCCAACGCGATATGATTCATCTGATTTCCGGCGTACACCGCGCCCTGAAGAGAGCCCGGTCCGGCAAGCATCAGCATCACCGTCATGCGGTCACATCCAGCCCAGATAGCACCCAAAAAACTGAGACTGGGCCCCAATGAGGCCACCGTGTTCCATAATTTAAATGAAGCCAAAGGCGAGATCATTCGACGAGCGAGAAGAGCGTCTGCGAAGCTCGAGATGCCGAGTCCTACTAACCAGGCGCTCAAGTAAGGCAACGCCGAAAGAAATGCGTTCTGTTGTACATTCAAATGCAAAATTTTGTCCATATAAGTCGGCAGCTCGGTCAAGAGAGTGTAAAAGGCCCAGGATTGCCCGCACTGCGTAATAGTAATGGCCCATATAGGCAGAGAGGTGAAGACAGAGAACCATGGTACTCCCAGATCATCATCCTATTGTTAAGTTATAAACTTATTAAACTAAATGCAGCAATATTTTCGCACAAATATTTACATATTAAACATAATACTGACCTCGTCTTTTTTCTCAACGCTAGCTTCAATATACGCCTTTTCAGAAGGATCAATTCTCGCATGTTGCGCAGGAGTATCGTATATGAATATCAACCAGAACGCATACCACATCAGACCGAGTCCTCCAAATAAATAAAATGCAAGAGGCCAACCACCCCATAATTCTAAGGAGCATAACCAGCCGCTCACCGGTAATGAAATAACAGTTCCGAAATTCGAACCTGAGAAAAATATCACAAGTATTTTTAAGTTTATTATTTCTTTATAATCAAGATAATTTATATGTGGCTATTGAAGGTAGAAACAAATTACCTGCGTAGACTATAGCAGCAAATTTACTTCTTTCTAGCGGAGGTACCCAATGTGCTAACATACTATGCATTGCGGGAAATGTTACTCCCTATGTATATAATATTATGAAAAAAGTGCACATAATTTTGCATATATTGTAAAAAGTAATATGAAATCGAAATGTTTACCTCGGTAAATCCCTCTGCAACTCGTACAACTAAGAATGGTACCAAACCCCAGTATGCGGCAAAAGGGCTTATCACAGTCAGAACAGCAGTCAGAAATACTCCCAGACCGTAAATTAATTTGCCTCCCATTTTTTCAGCCATCCTGCCACCGGGAACGTTTGTAATGACATATCCAAGGAAGAATGCTCCTAATATAATACCTTGTGTCTTCTCATCCCAAGCAAATTCTCCTGCGCTCTGAAATATAAAAAATTAATATTAATTTATAAAATAATTTAAAATATTACAATATAATAGACTTATTCATAAGAAGAGATTCAACTTTTTAACTCTGAAATCAAAACGGAAACTATATACTGTATCTTAGTGCAAATTAAAGCAAAAAACTATAAAAAATATTTATGTAGACAGACCATATCATATACCATATATTAATACAAAGAAATGTGTCATAATACAACATACGTGCGTCAGGTTTATATATCACAGTCACGTAAAGAGTGATAGTTTGAATGACACATGAGATGATAATTAATATCTCAATGATACATAATAGCTTTCAGATCGTAAAATTTCAAAATAATGTAATGTAATAAAACTAAACTAATTATTTAGAATAAAATATATTTACCGGTATAAAAGTCCCATTTATTGGCTTGGTTTTAGGACAAACATCGCTAGTATCATTGTCATCAGTATGTGGTATCGCTGTCTGATTAACCATAGAGACAATGGCTACTGATAAATTGACCCTCATAGCATATACAAGAGCAAAGCCGAGAAAACCAAGGAAACCCAATGTATGGCGTGCTTTTATGCATGATTTAGTGTCTGCTGGAAACTGCGATTTGTTAGCTGAAAGAATATTATTATTAAGAATATGAGTACATTGTTAGCAAAGAAATTAAAATATATTATTTGTCAATAATCTTGAAAAAGAATTCTTATTAAAGAATTCTTCTATTTAAACCTAACAATTCAAAAACTTTTTGAATGTTTTGATGCATAATACATCTTTGGTTATAATACAGTCGGTATTTAAAAAAAAAGCATTAATTTGTACCAAGTTATATATATATATATTGGTTGGTTTTTGAAGTACATTAGTTGGAAACAAATTCATCTAAGATTTTAATAGCAGATACATACAAATCCTCTCATTACTACTATTTTCAAAATGAGAATCGTTAATTTTTTATTTATTTCTTTGAAACAGCATTTATTGAAAACGAAATATAAATATATGTAAATTTAGTCAATAAAAAATAAATCTAATATATCTAAAATATCTGATATGTTTTAATCTAAAACCTTGACATTTCTTGCAGAGAAATATAAGATAGTTATGATGTAACGTTTGATATCATCAGCTGTCATTAATCATATAAAAATACGAAATTATATTCTTCCGTAATATCAACGGTCAACTGCGCCTTTTGCGTCATCGTGAACATCGTTATCATCCCTTTGTTTCCAAACAATGTACCGCGATACTGTGTCGACACAAACACTGTCATTTGCGGGAGAACAATATGTAATTATGCAAATGGTAAGTGTACAGGTACGCGGATGTAGCTTTAGAAATCAGACGGACCTTGTTCGAGAGAATCGTTGATACAGAGGGGCTGATCGTCCCTAGAGACGCTCGGATCCAGTACTTCCATGATGTCTATGGTTTTCCTCGCAGTTGTCGCTCTACGATGATCTCACACTTTCACGATGACTCACTACGGTTCTAGGCATCGAGAAATTAAGTTTTTATTCCGCTCTCCCTATTACACACGGCCAGTTGTTACGGCTGGTTACGGCCGTCTTGCGCTCGAGACAGACCTGTCACTCGCTCGCGCGGAACATTATAAAATAGTGGGACGAATTCCGCACATGCGCTGTAACGCAAACGGAGCAAGACAAGCTACACTTGCGTCCTTCAACTTTTTCAGCCAGAGAACGCCTAATCGCGTCCTCTCACTGACACCAGAGCACGTGATTAGGCGTCTTCTGGCTATTGCTAAAAACAAAGTACACGATTAAGCGTTCTCTGGCGACGTATTTCAGAGTTACATCTGTCAGACAACTCTAAATGCAAACATAGAATTTTTAAACTGATGTATATATAACTATAAAATATAATTTTGTAAAAATATAATATAATATTATTGCGCTTAACCGATACTCTTATCATATCACAACGCGATTCTCTGATTCGATAAGGTTACTCGAGGGATGGTTTACACAAGCAGCATCAGGTGATATACGAATGTCTGGCCTGTCTTTTGCGAGAATTGTTATAGGAGGTTTTGCGAAGCGCAGTTTAGAAGACACCAAGAAGTTTATCATCAGGTCTTTGAAATTTTTTATATTATGTGATCTGCAATTAGTAATGTCACCGCTCTTTAATTATCTCCGCACTTCGCACAGACATTCTTTTAACAGCCGCGAGCGCTAGTGCTGCTCTAATACTTATTTGATACATGTTTTTTATTATGTATGCTCGCATTATCGTCGCGTTTGTAAGATTCAGTCATTTCGTCGTATAAAAAATCGAAGAAGATGAATCGTCATCCTAATCCTGATTATAAAAATCGCAATGAACCGCAAGTTGAATTGGAGAGTCAATTTGTTATGCGGTTGCCACCGGTATGTTTATCGCATTGAAATGTTATAACCTCGTATTTAGATTCAATTAGTTTTTCATTGATTAAAAGTTCAATATTATAAGCAATCAATTGTTTTTTCTCTTTAAGGAACCTTCCAGAGTACTAAGAGAAGCATTACGTAGCAGTTTGCCTTTAAAAGACAGATTAACTATAAAATTAGAGAATGATATGCGCTATGGTGAAGTTAAATTTGACCACTGGTTACTCCACGCTAAGGTTGATCTTGTTGTTATCATTTATCACATTGTTCACTTGAAATCATTGGACATTTATTTATCAAAAATATTCTTGCTTAGGTTGTGGATTTACCAACAATAGTGGAATCTTTAAAAACTATTGATAACAAAAGTTTTTACAAAACTGCTGATATATGCCAGGTAAGATGAGAAAGATTTTACAATGTAACAAAAGACTGGATAAAGTAAGATAAAAAGCTATGAAGATATAAAGATATAAAAATAAAGATAGAATAATTATTAACAACAATGAAAAGAAAATTATATATATATAATTTATTTTTGTTACATCTCTTGTGTACTTTTTACATTTCTCGAGTCAATAAATTATCCAATTAAATGTTTATACAATATTATTACATTATTTTTTTCTATAATATTGCTGCAGATGCTAATATGCAAAGAGGAGGATGATCATACTGCGACAGATGAGGAATCTCCTGTTAAGCAGAAAAAGAAAGATCCAAATAAGGTTGATAAAAAGTTTCTTTGGCCTCACGGTATAACACCACCTACTAAAAATGTAAGACGCCGGAGATTCAGAAAAACTTTGAAAAAAAAATATGTGGAGGCACCAGAAATCGAGAAAGAAGTTAAACGTTTGTTACGAGTAGACAATGATGCCGTTAATGTTAAATGGGAAGTGATATGTGAAGATGAAGACCAATCAAAACCAAGTAAAGTATCATCGTCTGGTACAGTTAAAACTAAAAGGGAAAGTATTAATGGAAACACATCTCAAAGTCTGGATGTCGGTAAGTAATTTTAATATTGCTTATAAAAACAGGAATTTTTTATTTTATAATTCATATTCCAGCTGAACATGATATATTTGGTGAACCCGTAAGTGACAGCGAAGACGATGATGAAGAACCAAACATAAATGTGATGGAACTTGATGAGAATAGTCGTTCTGCGGATAGTAGAGTTTCAGATTCTAATTCAATGCAAGCTACATATTCTGAAAAATCAAGTAACAATGCAACAACAAGTAGCGGATTAGTTACTGAATTCAGTAAAGAAATGTTCCAAAATGATAACAATGGCGATGTAGAAACCGAAAAGCAAGACGAGACTGTTCCGTCAAAAGCCCAAAAATTAGAGCAGTTTCATGCTGATTATATTATTACAGAAAATTATACAGAATCGCCATCGGTATCTGTGTCTAAAGGTAATTTTAAACAAATATTAGTTACACCTGTAAGGACGATATAAATCTTTAACTTCTATCTGATTGTAAAAAATATAGATACGCGTCTTGCTACTCTTCACGCGGAATTGTCAGCATTGCGACAAAGAAGGCAACAACAAGAGATTGAAATTGCTAATATTGAAAATGTCAAACTGAGGCAGCGATTCCAAGAAATATTAGATAATTTGTTGACTCAAGAAATGCAAAAAGTACAAGAGGTATGAAGAAAAGTAATGCGCATATGTATTTCATTACATTTAACAATTGTTCTAATTCTGTTTTTTTAAATTTCAGATACAAGATTTAGAATTGGAATAGAAAATGCAGTTAATGTTTCATGCAAATTACATATAAACTATCAAATTTTATTCAATAATTACATTGCAATTAACTTATTGTATATAAAATATAAACAATTATATTATACTTTTTTAATAAACATTCAATATTGAACAATAAAAAATGAAAAAAATAGACACATTTAAATGGGATATCTCTTTTGACTTGTTAATGACTTTTTAATTAACGATTTTTAATGACTTTTTGATGATAGCATTTTGTAGCATAGAAACATAAATTATAAACAGCCTTATTTTTGCAAAACTTTTACTAAGAGCTGTTGTTAAATTTACGAAGATAAATATTTTCTTCCATATAACTGAGCTTTTTTCTCAAATCCTGCAGACTTAATAGGAGTATTTAACTTGTAAAATGGATTCATAGAGTACTGAAAAAGAAAGATATTGGCATAAGTATCTTAGCGTAATAAACCTATTACAGAATATATGCATAATTAAATGGAAACGGATAATTCTATATCATAGAAATAATAATTACCTTTATATAAGTTTCATACATTTCGTTAAAAAAATTCTTTATTCCATCCTCATTCTTACTATCGTGCACCATGATAAATCGAATGTGAGTTGCTGTCACAAACGCACTGACGAACCATTGATTAAACTTATCCACGACTTTCAAATGCATGTTTGTTGTTTTCCATGTATGTTCATCCACAAGGTCGAGTGCTGCATGTGCAATGAATTGATTTAAGTGCGAATGATCCTCTTTCTGAAAAAAAAAAACCAATATATACATCAACGCAAAATCAAAGCACAAGCTTTAAAACTAACCTTCGCGTCTTTCCCGGCATTGTTGAATTCTATTTCAAATAACGGGTTATCGGCATGGCCAACGATTGCGAAATAATAATTAGCAGTCATCGCAGGTGGTGATTAATAACGTTATCACTATTCACACTGTAATACGTCAGCTCTTCTGTCAACGTCAATCCGTCACACATAACACAGCCATATTGATTTATATAAATGCGAGAAATACGCGAGACGATGCGCTGTATATGTGTGTAAAGACGGTAAAGCCTGAAAAAATAATATACGCTTGGTTAGAAAAAAAGAAGGTTATAACATTTTTTTATTCGATGAGTTTCGGAACGCACTAAAACGTAAATCGTAGGGTCGTTAGCCGACTGCACTGTTATCGACGACAAAGTGCAGTAGGACAATTACTGCAAGTGCGTAGCATCGTCGAATTGTCGCTCTCGGTGAGTGGCGAATCGCGCATATGTCATTGGCTACCATCTAATTAGCCTTCGCATAATAATAGAGTATCGAAATCGCGGAAAACACGGATAAATGCTGGAAACGTCGCGCAATAACGATTGCTCGCACCAGGCGACGATTGGCGGTGAGCGAGAAGAATAATGCTGACGAGTATGTAATTTGGTTCTGGCGATAATGAGGAGGTTGTGTTTGGCATTACGCGATACGACACGCATACAGGCATCATTTCGGACGCCGTATCGCCGTCGTCACCTCCTCCGCGCACGACGTTTCCTGTACCGATGTGATATGGACTTATCGGTGATGTCTACCATGCATATACGTCAGTGCATTATAAAGCAGAATGGAGAAAGCCTCAATACTCGAACCGGTGCGTACACATACACTCGCTGCAAGAGCCATCGATTGCTATCTACTGAATCTGCAAAAAGCCGGGATGCCTTTTGTATTTGTTCACGCGGCACTCATAATAACACTCGCGGGATGATAATCTCGTGGAAACATTCACACACGGAAATTCCGCGCGCAGTTGCCATTCGAATAGTTTGCAGACGTATCGGTTTCTTAATCTGTAATTGATTCTTAACCCGATGACATTCAATTTTGCATCCGGCATTCTCGACAGTGTAAACACAATTTCATAGTACTTGGCACTTCTTGGAAGATCAAGGATATACCTGTCAGAGGCATCCAAAGCATATATTAAGTTTTCTGACGAATTATGTGATTCATACAGTAGTGAAATAGGATAAATGTTTTAATATTTTTTATCAACAATAAGTAATAATTCGTGGATAAAATTGTTTTATTTTTAAGTATAAAAATTAAGTGCAATCTTTGTACAATTATGTGAGTAAATTGTACATTTATTTTATAAATAGTGAATTTTATGAACTTAGTATTCTTTTAATATTTTAACAAAGAGAATAATTTATAACAAGTGGAACAAATGTACTTGTGCAATGCAATCTTATGTCATTTCTTATGGATATTCACAAACCACATGCCCTCTTTTCAGATAATGTAATATGACTATGAGATATGGATGACCTTGCTTTGAATGTGTGCCATTGCTTTATTATTTAATATGTAATATGTACTTGTATGTAATGCACTGCATTGTATAACAACAGGTGGTACATTACATATTTACTATTTTCATTATATAATAGTAAGTTGTACAATATATATTGCTATTTTTCATGTTCCCACTTAAGCTTGCTGATGCATTCGTAATAATTGTCTACTTGGAGATAACGTTTTATACGCTTAGCAGTATGCACAGACAGCATCAGCAGTAGTGAGACAGAGTCGAATCAGATAACATCAAGCTGGAAGTTATCCATTGTGAGTTGTTTATATATTACAAAAATACAGCATTCTAAAAGTTAAATATATAGGAAAAACGTTATTTCCAAGTAATTTTCATTGTTTCTTTTTTTTTTAATCAGATGTTATATTATTATAAATAATGTACCTTATGTTTTTAAAATTATTTTAGTTTCAGATCCAGATCTCTGAATTGAAGAGTTTATATCATATCAAGTAACAAAGACTTATTCACTCTATTGCATTTAAATAAAAAATTGGTATTGTTTACCAATTTTTTGGACTATACATAAAAATAAAAAGGAAAAAATATACTTCAAAGATTATTTATCTTTTTGTAATTAACAAGCTTACAAAATGGCCTTGATGAGTTTTTTGTCTTATCAAAACATCCTGTTTATCGGGTATGTATATGAAAAAATGTATGATGAATAATGAAACATTAAATAAGTTTATTCCACAAGTTTAATACTAAAGCATACATTGTATTGTACATTTGCCAACTGATATATATATATATATATATATATATATATATATATATATATATATATATATATATATAACAACATTAATTTTCTACAAAACATAAATATAAAAGAACATTATATTGGAATTAATATATTAATAACATTAATTCATATAAAATACTATTAAACGTGTACAAAAAAAAAATTTATACATATTATATAACTTAATTGGAGAATCTTGATAACGGTCATATTAAAGATAAAAAATGTATCCCAGATAAATATATTGTATTAATAACACCTTAAAAGCTTTCGGTATTATTTTATTTACTTAGCTTAGATTATTGATATACTTTACACAAGCAACGCTCTTTCGCGCGCGCGCGCGCGCGCGCGTGTGTGTGTGTGTGTGTGTGTTTGTGTATGTAATATATTGTGTTTGCGATTTTATTCATATATTGTAATTTTATCTCCGATTTTATTTATACAATTGTAATTTTATCTCCGATTTTATTTATACAGGTGTCCCAAACCTTCCGTATTATTCTATATATTGTAACATCACATAAAATTTTGTAGCAATTATTTTCAAATTTTCATTTATTTTGATTAATAGTTACACTGAAGATAATTTTATAATTGATCAAAATTTGTGAATATTTCTAAATATAGTTATATTTAGAATAAACAACTCTAATCATAGCTTACTTTTGTTTGATATATGTATATAAAACTGTATATTCAGATAGTGTAATTTTTTGATTGTACATAATTAAGTTTTGATTGTTAATAATTGGAGAATGTTGATAAGGGCATCACATCAGAGATAAGACAAATATATAAATAGATACACTGTAGCATTGTAAAAGCTTTCAGTAATAGTCAGTGTTACTTATACTTAATACAAGACAACACTCTTGCTTCAATAAAATTAATCATAAAGTAAATACTAATTTTATGCTTTTAATATTTTAGAGAGCAGTAACAAAATAATATATCATCCATTCTTAGAAGCAAAAATGAGTACGAACAAGACTATAATCTATACTAAAGTCTTTATAACATTGTTGAGCTGAATTGCAATTTGTTATATATCATGGTGCAACAGCGGCTTTCTGGTTTTGATGGTAAATATCTTAATTAAATTTATATCTCTAAGTAGATTTATATTTCGGTCTGCATACGAAAAAACGTCAAAACAATAAATATTAAAAGGTTCAATTTTATGTATTTAACTATAAGAATAATATTTTATGATGAAGCTATCGTAAGACCCGTCATGCATTAACACGTTGATTACCATGATTATCAGCCGCAACCGGCGTTATTAAATTTTTTTAAATGTTTAGAATAAATAACGGAGCAATTCTTTTTTTCAATTTTGGCAGTTTTCTGCCACTTGAAATTCAGTAACTTGGATAATATCAACCGAATACATATAACATATAATACATTATAACGCTCCGGTAGGTGGTCACCGGTAGACCCCCAGATGTACACACACACACACACACACACTGAGATAACGAGATAATACACCATCAGAAACGTGATCTTTAACCATACAAAATATTTTATCACTATATTCTTTTAATGATAAAAAATTTGGCGTGCAAAAGTGAAACGTATAACGTATTCGCTGGCCAGTCAACATGTTAAGATAAAAGATAAGAGAATTATAATATAGTATAAATGGGTGTTCACTACACAACTCACAGTAGACGGTTCTATTTATAATTAAATGTATTAACTCACAATCAATTTTATCACCATAGGTGGTCGAAGTGGACGGCGGTTTATATTAACACTTGCTGCTGGAATGGTTTTCGGCTTTCTATCAGCATGTTTGCTCATTACAACCACAAGAGATGTACCGCATATGTTTAATTGGATGCCGGGTAATTCTCGTCTTTCTAGAGATCCTCATCATTATTCGGAACTGGAGACAGAAGTTAGTATACAATTCTTTTCACGCATTTTTTTACGTTTCAGTGTAAGTAAAAGATAAATTTAACTTTTCCTCAAATATTTATGCGCTTTAAGAACAGCATATTGATTTTTATCACAAATTCCAGCTTAATTTTCTAGATAATTGAATTTTCGTTGATATCAAAATCTCTGTGAAAGTTAGTACATTTTGTAAAAATGGCAAACAAGTCGAAAAAATAAGTGAGAAAGAAAGTAAATTTTTAAAATTGAAATAAGAATATAAAAATTCTCTATCTTTAACGATATAGATCGGTCCTGAAACAGAAGTGAAATTTCACGGTGATGATGAAGATTTTCATAAAGGAGAAGATAAAATAGCTCAAGATATGGCGAAAAAGGTGCGAGTTCTTTGTTGGATTATGACCGGTCCGAAGAACCACCAGAGCAAGGCTCGTCACGTGAAAGCGACATGGGGAAAACGCTGTAACATACTTCTCTTTATGAGTTCCGCGGAAGGTACATTTCAAACACTGTAACAAATAAATCGTAATATAAACGTAAACGGGAAATTAATACATTATTGTTTATTTTCAGACGCTAGCTTACCTACTGTAGTGCTGCCAGTAAAGGAAGGTAGAGATAACTTGTGGGCTAAAACCAAAGAAGCGTTTAAATACGCTTACGAAAAGTACAAAGATAAAGTAGATTGGTTCATGAAAGCCGACGATGATACGTAAGTGCATCCCATCCACGCAAGAAATCTTGTTTACAGAATATCGTATTGTTATATGTATAACCAAGAGTCGTATATTTTTCATTTTTTCAGATATGTCGTAGTCGAAAACTTACGATACATGCTATCATCGTACAATCCGAATTCGTCATTATATTTCGGCTGCAGATTTAAGCCTTTCGTGAAACAAGGCTATATGAGCGGCGGCGCGGGATATGTACTTAGTAAAGAAGGTTTACGTAAATTCGTGGAGGAGGGTTTACCCGATAAGACGAAATGCCGGCCGGACAATGGCGGTGCGGAGGACGTAGAGATGGGGAAATGTCTTGAAAAGGTCGGTGTACGCGCGATGGATAGTAGAGATCCCCATGGACGGGGTAGATTCTTTCCGTTCGTGCCGGAACACCACTTGATACCCAATCACGTGGATAAGAATTTTTGGTACTGGAAGTACATTTACTACGAAACCAAGGACGGTTTGAACTGCTGTTCGGACAGCGCTGTTTCGTTTCACTACGTGTCACCGAACATGATGTACGTCCTCGAGTATCTGATTTATCATTTGAGGCCATACGGCATCAATCACAGTTTGGAGAAGTCCTCTCCAGATCGGCCGTCTACGTTGACCGAATACTAGTCCGTACACTGTCGTAAATAGATCGTAAGGTTCTATAATTTTTATTTTATACATGATACTAGTCCATTCAAGCCAACGATATGAGTGTAATATATACTCTTGAAGAATAAAAAGTGTGATATATCGTACTTCTTAAATAAGTGAGAAATCTTCATACGCGTATAGCTCTATATTAAAGTCAGAGTGTTATATACAGTCGTATATAAACGATATAATGCAAAATAAAAGAAGGGGAGGAGGGACGTATATACTGCAAGCACAGTAGATATGCGTATTGCAAGTTCGGAAATTTTTTCTTCTTTAAAATATTAAATCATGTCTTAAAGTTTTAACACGAAATCTGATGATTTTATTTACCATAAACGTATGAATGTTACTTTAAATAAAATATAGTTTGCAAATTTTCGATTTTATTGCCAATGTACACGTCGTGGAAGATACAGTGTTTTATTTCCTGTTTTTTGTTTTTTTTAAATACGGCATAAATACTTTCACATATTCACTACACGGTTATGTAAGAAGTGCAGGCGCAGTGCCATAAAACGTATGTAAGCGAGCGAGCACTCGCACTATTAATGCACAGAGTAATTTAGTAATAAGTGCAACCGCCCGGGAAGCAAGTCTTAGTTTGATTTCCGGTCGCCACTTGCGTTCAATGTTTTCCTCGCTCATAGAACTATGAACGAGATATATCTATTGCACACATTTCTACCGTGCTTGCAACATAAAATTCTCAGTTGCAAATGCAAAATCACAATATGTAATTTTATATATATACACATAAAACTGTATTTCGTAATATTAATATAATAATGGTAATAATAATAATTTTAATAATAATAATAATAATAATCCCAATAATGACATACTACCCAGTAATAAATACTATAGATACAGAGTGAGTGTGGGTGTGTGAGTAAATTAACCAATTAATTAGGGAGTTAGGGATTCTATGTACAAGTCATATTTGTACTATGCGACTGACGCAATTGGCCACCGTGGCTCCACTCAGACGCGCCCCACATTTCTCTCTTCGTGTCTTTTCTTTTTTTTCTTTTTTCATTCAGATTTAAATTGGAGGAAAACAATGTCTTTACGTAACTGACTCTCTTTCTCTCTCGCATTTTCTCGTTTGCTTTCTTTCTCGCGCTTTCTCTCTCTCTCTCTCTCGCTCTCGCTCACTCACTCTCGCTCATTCACTCTCGCTATCTCGCACTTGCTATTTTCCCTCTTTCACTCTCAATTATCTAATCTCGGCGAGATGTCTCACTTCATAAATTATTTAAAAACAATATTTTACACTATAATGTATGTATAATATATAGAGGTCACCTAATCCGAATAAAATTTGTCAAACAGCATCGAAAAATTGCGCTAACGGGTCCAGGAAACATGATAACAGCGACCCAGTGCCGCGCGAGCATAATATAATATTATAATCGTCATACTTATCTCACACCAGGGGCTTATACGAGGCATCGCTTATAAAAAAGAAGTCCACCTCTCTTTTTCTTTTTATATCATCTATATAAAATTAAAAAACAACGTAATATCATTTATATTACTTCGTCGTCATTAATAATAAAAGCTCTGTACAAAATTTAATTTACAATTAAAAACTTTTGGTTACGTAATTTTCCTAGAGATTCTGATTTGTAATTCAACTAGCTATCGACAGAGAGGCAATTGAAAATCATTTTCTTATTATGCACTCTCTTTTTCACCATCCCCCCCCCCTCTCTCTCTCTCTCTCTCTCTCTCTCTCTCTCTCTCTCTCTCTCTCTCTCTCTCTCACACACACTCGCTCGCTCGCTCACTCGTTCACTCACGCACTCACTCACACTTTTCTCTGACACCCTCTTTCTTCCATCCCCATTCTCGCCTATCCTGTCTTTCTTTCTCGCAGTTTCTCTCACTCCTTGCATCTTCGCATCTCTGTAATACACTCGCCTCTATCATTCTGTAAGTTTCACATTTGCTTTCGCTGGTCATACTGGATGCACAATTTATTTATTTCCTTATGAAATACGAGATACGATCATAAACACAAAGTACAATCTATTTCGCCTGTTATAATAGAAAAATGGTAAAGAAGAATCGCTGTGCTTTGTTCTCGGAATTCTGCATTTTCAGCCGTTGCATTCACTGCGCGTCACCTTGTATCGTATTAATTATATCCCGAGTGAAAAAAGACTCGGTTTTCTTTACATGTGGTCGAGAAGGATCGTACTCTGTACCTAGACAATCTCTTTCTCTCTAAGTACCTAACTAACATAGTATAGGTAAAGGGCATAGGAAAATCAGTTGCTCTCGTAAAGCCCCGAGTGACGGTACGATAAGGAGTGCGTGAGAGAGGTGCACATACTGCACTACAAAGGGAGAGGGTGTGGGTCAGACGAGAGCTGCCGTCGCATGGTAGAGATGCATGAGCGCCTGTACATGCACAGGTAAGCATGACAACCGATCCTTGGTATTTGCATCCAGCGCGAGCCATGACAGTGCGTTGTACCCTTCCAATACGTATCTGTCAATCACAAATCCACACGGTAAAAACCCGATACTTAAGCTTCTAACAAACGTCCAGGGGAATGAAAATTGTCACGAGTACATACCTGAGCACGTCAGTGGTGTACTGCGAGTCCAATGGATGAGCAGTGGGTGCGCTTTGTTGCTGAAGTAAATCGTCGCTGTTTTGCTGTATCGCGGGACTGTGCAGATGTAACGCGTTTTTCAAGAACACCGGACAGACGTTTTCCAGATGAGGACAAGCTGCCCAAAACCATGGTGGCATTCGTCCCGTTGGCGCAGTCGATACTAAATAACCGAGAGCGAGGGGTTGTTGCAGGAGTGTGCCAACTTCTTCCGTCTGTTCGGCTATCGCTATCTACAAATAAGAAGGAAAATTCGCATGTATAATTGGACATGGTGTAAATGTATATCTCTTTGCCAGAAGACAGAATCAGATAACTTTGTATGAATCATATATACATGTATATATATTTTATATTTAACAAATTTAAAGATTAATTAAATAAGATATTATTAAGTTTTTTTCTCAAACTTTAAATTTTAAATCTGAGCACTGAAATTCTAGACCATTTCCTTGTTTAAAATATAAGATTTCAATCGCAATGAAGAAAATGTAAATTCCAAATTGCTAGGCCCACCCATTTTTATAGTATAAGATTCCAGGATCGCGATTCGGATTGCACTCTGACAAACTTACTCTTGGTGCATTGCTGCACGGGAAGGGGCTACCAGGACCGTCGTGATTGCCTAAGCCCGATCCACCGCCATCTCCTCCGTGCGGTGATCCTTCCGGACGATGCGGACTTCCACTCGGGCTTTGTCCGCCGCCTGCTCCTGGCTCAGGCCAAACATTGAATATATCATTAAAATCTCCCATTCCTTCCATGCCTTCCGGCATGTCATCATTCAGAGCAGAGAACAATTCGTCATCTCCCAATTCGGGTACGTTGTGTTGTTCTTGAAACGCTGTCTGCGATGACTGAAATGTCAAATCAATAATGTTTAGAGTTTGGCTATATTTAAAATAATACATTACGTCTTTCACATTTTCCTTCAATTGCGGATTTTTTCAAATCAATGCTTGGTGAATTTCTCTCTTAATAAAACTGTCTCAATGCAATATTTTACATTATATATTTTGTTATATGTAAAACAAAGTTTTTTTTTTCTAATTAAAGTTTTATATGAAACCTATTACAAGCTAAGTGATAAATGTGATTTTATTAAATACTTGATAACTACTTTCAGAAAACTTCCTTTTTTGTTTCAACATTTTTGAAAGCAAAATATCGATTTAAAATTGATTAAAGCATCTACAGTTCAAAAAATGTATCATATGGATATTCTATAGTAAACGATTTTTCATTTGTAATTAAACTCCTTTACCTGAGTAGTAGCGGATGTAGGAAAGACAAGTATATGAGTACAAGTAACGTCTTGCGGTGTGGATAACTGGCAGTTTACAGACGCCTGACTGAATCTCTCATCGGGAGTAAATTGATCGGCCATTAATCTGAGAGTGGAATCTGGTTCGAGCGAAACTAAACACGCACTCAGTACGCAAGGTGCTGCTGAGGGATACAGGAGACTACATTGTCCACATATTTCTTTCAAATGCTTCGAGGCCTTCAACAGCGCTTTCCTAGAGAGTAACCAGCTCCATCCTTTCAGCTCACCGTGCCCAATGCGTCCTACTCGGCCTACAACTAATCTCCATGGCTGCACCTGTGACAAAAATAATTTAATATTAATTAAAAAAAGGTATGAAATGATCAATGTGTGTGTGTGTGTGTGTGTGTGTGTGTGTGTGTAGCGACGATACAAAATTTGACGAATGTAAAAACTGAATAAAAACCCAAGTCACGGTTTCTCATACATATCGAACAATATTGAAATATATCCGAGTATTCATACTCACTCGCTTTGAACAATGAACGAGTAATAGTAGTGTTGGTTTATTTTGTACTTACACCCTGGGACATTACGCTTAATATGAAGTCCATCAGCTTTTGAAGACCAATGCGCCTGGCTGAGGCGCGCTTTCTTCTCTTCCTATTGGGTATGTCAATGTTAATGGTAGCGGTCTCAAAAATTTCACCCCTGTCGTCGGTTGCGGCCGCCAGTAACCAAGACTGATCCTCGCTGAGACAGTAACTCAGGTAGAGTACTGCGCATTCCTCAGGCCTCGGCATGCCGAACGATTCCGGAGCTTCGCTTTTCGCCCGCAGCGGTGCCAGTACGAAAGCCGGTGCGTAGAGTCGGTAAGGCGCTCTGTTCCGTTCCTGACGTACAGTTGCAAGAGAATTACTAAACGACTGAAAACGATTTACATACCGTGGGTACTTTAATTTCATGCTCGTATCGCGATGCGCAAAACTATCGGTACTGTCGGATTATCCGCAACCGTGTCGTGGCAAGCAATCGATGAAGCAGTGGAATCTTACATCTTTACTCTTGAGGAAGAGATCCGCGGCGGCGGCCGTACCAAAACCAGTAAGACTTTTCACCGTGGAATTATGATTCAATAGTCGACGCCCTTGCAAGAAGACATTCAATGCTAAGGCTCTCATCTCGTCTTGAATTTTTCGCCTCTCTCGAGCCCGTCCTAATTCCATTATACTCTCCAGGGATATTATCTGATAAGCAAATTAATCATAATCTTATAATCAGGTTCGCTATTAGAGATGTATTGTTTCGCAATGCACAACTCTAAGGAAAAAGGTTCAAATTTCGAGTGTAAAAACTGAATGACTATCTAAAACAATCGCAGATAATTCAGTAATAAAATATTGTTAAATTTTTTATCAATATTTCCTCTTTCACTCAAATATATTATTACTTAAATTATTTCTTGAAACAAATCAATAAATAAGTCGTTGAATAAATTTATATCTAAAACCGTGCAAGCATTTAAAGAAAAGAATTTTCAAATAATTTCCTTCTTAGAGAAAGATAAACTTTTCCTTAAAATATAATTTGAAATATTAGCCGAGTTCTACAAGGTCTCTCATAGTGTACGCGCTAATAGTAATTTCTCCTAAATATCAAGATGTTGCATTCGACTCTCTTGGTTTTTACCTGAACATGAACATTTGATCTCATATTTTCAGGCATGCTGTTGATCGCGGAAGAGTAAGCTCTGAGTAGAGCCAGAATGGCGAGTCGTCGTCGATCCGGATCCTCGGTGCCGCCTAAAGAGAACGGCTCGACGAAATAGACCACAATAGCCGGAGGTTCGATCTCCTCTTCATCCGGACCTGTGGTCGTAGTAATCGGCGTGGTAGTGGTTGTGGTTTGCGAGGTCGGTGTTGTATTGCCAGTGGTCGTAGTAGTGGTAGTGGTTTGGTTTGTCGCTGTGCTTGAAGAAGGAGTCTCGCTCCGCGCTGGATTTTCTCCTTCTGCAAAAAAAAAGCAACAAGCCTGGCTGGATGCACGATCCGACGTGATACGCGTATCGTAGCTAAATTTAAAATATTCAACATATTATAAAACGTACCAACAGACTCGGGTTTGGTCGTTAATACGTCAGGTGTAGCCGGCATCGTGTCGGAAACGGGAATAGTGGGTTGCGGCTGCTGCTGTTTATTGGGCGATTGTGTATCGCCGGGGTCTAACAAACTACGATCTTGTATGATCTGTGTCAAATATGGCGCTAACCGATGGTTACACGCTTGGGCGTACAACCTTAACAATTCGCCTATATGATTCTCTCCTAGAACCTTGAACCAATCGTCCGTCGCTTGCTTCGCCAGTTTCTGCGCGGTAGATTTGCCGACGCGTAAGATTCCATCACGCAGCTGTTTCGAAATTGGCGTATGTCTTCCTAATCGGCAGATCTGCGGCGAATTAAACATAAAAGTTTGCACTTTAGTGCATTCCTTCATTACAAGTCGAGTAAAATTAATTAAGCAAAGAAAATTGAGCAAAAAAGTCAATTTCAACATTTTTCAAGTACATTTATTTTAGGAGAACGTTAGAAATAAAATTCCACGGTGTAATAACATTTTTGCTTACCTCGTACGTGCAGGACAACTCCCGGAAGAACGATTTGACTCTATTAATGATACAGTCGCTGTCGGGTGCGACAACCACGTAAGCGACATCTCTGGGTCCAGCAAACGGCTCTAACGACAGCTTTTCCCAGAAGCAAACGGCATACGGCGACAACGACAGCCAATCGCGATCGTATCCGACGACTAGAGCCGGTATTGGTTGCGGCTCGCAACGATCGTCGGTGCCACGGCCGGCCAAGCGATGGAACTGTCGCCATGTGAGTGGCCCGTCGACGGTGTACGGTGCCTCCCACATGCGTGTCGTGCACTTCTTCTGCACTGCGTCCTGGAGCAGGGGCTGTAGCGATCTCATCATCCGCACAATGTCGCCGCTACATTGGGGACCCCGCGCTCTCAGAAACACCCATCGATGTACGCCGTTCACGCGCGCCGCCCTCTCGTTATGCGTGCCGTCAAGTTTGCCCTGGTCGAGCGCCGCGACGCATACCTCGTTACTATCATTGAACTCCAGCGTGTTCACCGTCGGCGTTAGCGTCGGGTAGCTCTTCGTGGTGGCACATAATCTGGCCGCACGATACAGACTGCTGGCCGAGCTTTGAATGATCAAGCATTGTTCGCGTAATAATTCGAGAACGTTCGGCGGTATCGTGTCGAGACCCTCCGGGGTCGCTTTCGTGTTAGGACACGCGACTGCGGTAAGCGAGCCCTTCTTCTTCTCGGCCGGGTCCTCGGCGATTCCCGTAATCTCCATCTCGTCCTCGTAGAACAAACCGGCTCGGTGCGCCAGTCGACGATTCACCACGGCGCTGAAACCGCAGCTGCATCGAATCGGATCGTCGTCTTGAAAAAGCGCGGAGCCAGCCCATGAATTGCTAAGGTAAACGCCCGCGTCGGCGCCCTTGATATTGCCCACAACCTTGGGTCCGGCATTGCACACGCACAGACTGCAGCTGTCGAAATTGTGATCGCGAAAGATGTTGAGTGCCGTGTCGCCCAGAAGAATGTTCACCACGAGGGAATTCGATTCGGGCGCGCGAACGGGTCCCGGTGTGTCTGCCTCGATGCTGTTCAGATTTTTGTTGAGATATGAGGAGGTGGTGGAAGTGGCTGGGCTCGGTTGATCGTATGGAGGTGGCGGTGGTCTACCAGAAAGAGTGGCCGAACGATATGGTGGCGCTGGACTTGCCGGACAAGGCTGTTGTTGTTGCGATTGCTGTTGCGACTGTTGTTGCTGCGATTGTTGCGGTTGTTGTTGCTGCGATTGTTGCGGTTGTTGTTGCGGCGGTTGTTGTTGCTGCTGCTGTTGCTGCTGCTGCTGTTGTTGTTGCTGCTGCTGCTGCTGCTGCTGCTGCTGCTGCTGCTGCTGCTGCTGTTGTTGCTGCTGCTGCTGTTGCGACTGTTGTTGCACAGATCCGGGCCGAGTTGGTGGAAGAGATTTGTCCGCCTGATTGGTGGAAGCAGGATTGCACTGCCAGGAAGGTCTATACACGCAGTGCGATGGCAGTGTGATGGATGGCAGAGATTGGCTAGGCAGATTCGTGAGGGGTGCGTACTTGGAAGAACCGACCATCTTGCAGATGGCCGCTGGCTTGAACACGTAAGACCAATCGTCGATTGGTTCCTCTTGCGGAGAGCCCATATTGGGATAGATGTCGGGCATGTGTCTAAGTGGTCGCGCGGGCATCATCAACTCAGTTTGGTCCATGAGGGGGTCGCTCAGCTGGCAAGGTGAAGCAACCGGATTATGCTCGAGAGACGGTGGAGTAGGAAACATCTTTGAAAGTTCTTCCGGTCTCAGCACCGTGACTCCACGATTATTATTCTTGCTCGCACCGTCTATCCTCGTTTCCTCGTGTAATCCTCCGGACTTGTTTGAGCCTGGCGGTGTTTGTATTTGAAGCTGATTCAAATTCTGCAAATATAAAAAACACCTCATTCATCATCCATTAGGTTTTTCAAGCATGTTGCAAACATGGGTTTCCGCAGTTAGTTCCTTACTTTTGTTCGCACTTTTGTCACACATGAGATTACAATAATTTAATTACTTCCAACAGTGCGAGTACGAACTTACCGTTTCATCGCTGGAAGTATCAGGATCTGAATTGTCGAATATTTGATCTAGATCTTTGTAAGATGGCTGAAGACCCTCGCTGGTGAATAGAGATCCCGGTTTCGTTGGGTCATCCCTTTGTCGTCTGAGACCGTCAACATTCGTGCCGTTTTCTTCGCCGGTCGCATCAAATTCGTACGGATCGTTTCTTCTTCCGATACATTCGCCCTAATATTACGAAATACAACATGTGTTCTCGACAAATTTTAATAGACCAAAGTTTATATAATAAAAGTCTTTGTCGTCAATTTTGAAAATTGAGCGCTTCTTGGTACAGGACAAATACAACATCAACAGCAGATGATGAATGGACATTTTCAAAATCTTCAATACTTTTCTAATATTCCAAGTTAATAAAAAAATATTATTAATAAATAAAAAACCTAAAGTTTCTTTTGCTCTTTAAAAAATTGACACTTTTGACAAAGACTGTTATGGCACGATAGAGGAAAGCAGATTCATCTTGTCCCGGTTTCTTCCACTAACAATAATACTTACAGTCGCGACAGGTTCTTGTTTGATTTCCAATTTAGGAGCAAGTTGAGACGGAGGCGTCTGAGAGTTGATCGGTGGATACAGAGTGTTGCTTCGATTGATCGGAGGGCTGGTGATATTCATGGACTTGAAACGCTTCACAGGATGATCCAACCATGCTTCCTGAAGCGAATAATCGTAGAGCCAGGAAAGAGGTCGCTCGTCTTCTAAGAGAGCACCCTCGTACTCCCTAGACGTCAAGATCGGTCGTTTCAGTATCGGTCCGGGAACTGACGGACTGTGCACTTGGTTGTTGCACGCGGAAGAAGTGGACTTGGGCCCTTGCGACGGGGTCAGAGGTGGGGCAGTGTTTGTGTGACTGGGTGGAGGTTGCGGACTGAGAGTCGGCATCGTAGGCTCTGCCGGCGGGACCGACGCCGGCTCAGAGTGCGGAGTCAGAAGGGGCGACGGTGCCGGTGAACCTGGCGAGCCAACTGACGGTACCGGTAGACAATCTCCTCCCGTCGGTGGTCCGCGTGAATATGATGGTGGACCTCCTGGTGGCGTACTAGGTGCTTCCGTTCTACTCGGTACCGACCTATACGATTTTTAAGCAGACCGATTATGTATGACGTTCCCCACGAGTCCTTGTCATGATATACCGCGGAAACGGAATTAGTAGTCGAGTGTCAAACGAATGAGAGAACGTTAAGTAATAATATTTTAAACATTTTAGAAAAGACTAACCGCTCTATTACATATAAACATATAAATTTTATCTATCATGTGACACCTTAGATCAATCTCCTTAAATCAAAGCTATTTCAAAGAGATAAAAATTGTACGTTAAGTATTGCTTTAAAGCAGCGATACATTTCTATGAAACTTTTCTTAACGTATTACTTAATATCATTACTGACAATTAATGATTATATATTTAGTATATGCGCGACGTATCATTGAGATGATGAATCGTTTGAGAGCAAGCATATGCGGCGTCTGTTGAGACTTTAAGTGTGCGTGACTATGAATAGAAGCTTATTACAGATACATGTTATAAATGACTAGAAGTGAAAATTTATAAAGCGAAATAAATACTAAAAATATCTTCGGACAATATTCACATGCACTTGTTACGCTACGTTACATGTATAATGCAAGTAAAATAAATAACTAAATGAGAGGAAGATATATGCTGGGATGTGAAATAGCACTACCAATCATATATATAAATCATATGTAAAGCTCAGATACCATCTGCTATTGAATCATGCACATGAAAACACTTTTAGATCGACAAATTACAGATCGTCAAAGTTCATTGACTGAGTTCTGTCTCTTGCTTTTGCTTTTTATAGCGAAACAGTTCATAAAAATAATTGATTAAGGAATCGCATTCCTTTTGTATAAAATTTGCTATTTATATTATTCATTAACGTTAAGTATATGTATATATGCATATACTATACCGCCATAGTGTGTATGCAAACAATTGATAGCCTTATACCTTAGGATAAATGAGACATGTATTGACATTAAGAGATTAACTACTACCATTTATAACTACTGAAAAATTCCAGTGTACTCAGTGAAATGAGATTTGTGCAGTTTTACCGTCGCAAATGTAAAAATATTAGTCTGTCATTTTGTCCTTCTTCACGCCCGACGCAATTGCGGTTAAGACACATGCTTTACACCTTTGTGAAACAGTAAAATAAAATCTGATTAATGCGTTATATCGTGCATCGAGTTATTTCAAAGAATTATATAATGGAATTTGTCAAAAGCGATGAATCTGCATGTGAAGTTATGGGGTATCATTATGATCATATGTAAATCTGGCGTTATTGCATAATAACTAATTAAGAGAAATGACTAAGATGATTTTCTCTTTCTCTCTCTCTCTCTCTCGCTCGCTCGCTCGCTCGCTCGCTCTCCCTCTCCCTCTCTCTTCCTCTCTCTTCGTATATCTCGGGGCCCAGAAATTACCCACCTGGGGGCATTAGCAGGGACAGAGGGACAAGCGTCCCACTGGGTGGTAGAGCGTCGATGAAACGGTACGACCCTCCGTCCACCTTTATCTACCCTCTCCCTCTGAACTTGAGAGGAGGCCAGACTCTTCCAACCCCCGGGGGTCGTATACCTGCAACCGATGTATTTAACATCTCGTTTCTTTGCGAATGCATCTTCCTTATCACTTCATTTTATAGAGTCCTGAAGCAACAATTATTTTATCCAGATCATCGGCGTAAGATAACATGTTACAATTATTTCAAACTTTATCTCTTCAATTCAAGTTCAAGTAATATCAGTAATAAATTAATGTTAACACTATGAAAACAATGTTTGCATGTAACAGTTTGCAAATTCTTCAAACGTTAAGATAAAAGTCAAGCAATCATCGCAAATTTAAAAGTCGAGGAAAAATTGTTAGCTACGGTATATCATTTTAAGCTAATTTTGCCCCTAATTTAAAATTAGATTAAACAGCTAGAGAAAAATACACATGGCGACTAGAAAGAGCAGCTAATTTTTCCACTCAAGTAGAATACTTCAGGGCCCTTTATAGCTTGGTTGGAATTATACTAATATCTTGATAAATATACTCGATCCTAAACAACATGTTCTTTTATACAAGTTCAAATGCAACGCATAATAATTGTAAGAATCGTTTAATAATAATTACAAGTTCTCAACAATCATTTTTCTTGTTTGCAGTTGTAATGATCAATTATTTGTCTTTGTTTGTTTTGTTACCTCAGAACTATAGATAAAAAATGTAATAAATTTTAGATAGATGTGGCTCTAATAATAAATGTGTCGATAAGTTGATCACTGAGAATAATTGCATTTGAACCACCTTGAAAAATTAAATTTCCATGCACACATTACTACAACAGCCATCACACACTACTACCTCATTTATAACAATTTAAACATTCAACATTTCTATATATTCTGTGCTATAACATGCAAACAGAAACTAATATGATGACAAATATTACTAACATTATTACTGACACAATATAGCAAAAATTAAATGTTTACCATGCTGCTCGATAAACTATTTATATAAAAATTGAAAATTGATTTAAACTTATTACTGACCATGTACAGTGATCAAGACATAATCGAATATTTGTCTTCTTTAACCAATAATACAGTAATAATTCGTATAGTAAACAATTCATTTTTGCGATCCAATCAAAATCCAAGGAATAGGAATTTAAGAACAGTGTCTTGCACGATGCAGTAAAATTGAAATTAGAAAGATAAGAATTTCCGTTATTCTTACTTCGAACATGAACAGGTACAGGAAGACTTTTGCGTCGGTTCCACAAATGTCCAAGTTCCAGGTTCCGTGGAAGATTCTGTCTTGGAAGCGGGCACCGGTGAACTCAAAGTACATTCTGCCCACACACGTTCCGGCAATTCGGTAGCTGCACTCAGTTCCTGTTGCGTCAAGAGAGGTCGTTCGCAGGTGACGGGACTGCTTGGCGGTGAGAGAGGAGTTTCCGGTGGCGTATCATCCATATCCGTAACCAAGACGTAACAAGAAGGATAACGCATGCGCACGCCACCGACGAGGACCTCCACAAGGGGTGGAAGCCCAGTCTCCGGATTGTTGCCGGTACTGATCGGATAGAAGTGTTTCCATTCTTCGAGAAGTTGACTATCCATACGGCTCACTTGACCAGTTAATGTGCCCGCTAGTCCGTAAGGAGCTAGGATCACTGCGGAATAAAGTAAGATAAAAACATTCGCATGAATAATCACTCAATCTTTTCTCATGTTGTGTTTTTATCAGAGCTGAGAGACCCTGGATTTTCTACGCTTTTCTACGTAGCAAACGATATTTACCCTTAACACCAGATTGGGAGGTCTGAGTACGTTGTAGACATGTCTTTGTGAGATGTCGCACTGCAGGATGCTGCCTAACGTCTACACTCGCACACACAGTACTTTCTCCATGAACAAAGAATGCAAACGAGAACGACAAGTGGCTGCTGCAAAAACAATTAATGTGTTTAAGTATTTCTTAAGATAAATTTGATTCTCTCTTACTCATATAAGCTGATACCATATTATGAATAACAAGATAAAGTATAACGGAAGGATATAATTATACATTTTCTTGTTTATCACTTGAGACGAATATCTAGGTGTTCCGACGTCATGACTGTGTGGATTAGAAAATCTAAAACTAAACTTCTATTCCCTAATTTAATATTTACATAGTTTTGAAACATGATCCACAAATATGTAGATACATCCTGAGTACATCTTGAATATGTTTAATAACTTTTATAGTGCAACATAATGATGCTAATCGTATCACATGCTTCTGTTTTCTCAGGGAAATACTCCCAGAATAAGATAAAATACCTACTGTTGCTCCAATATATTGAAACGTATGAAACAAAATGGCGTTGTTGAATAAACGTACCTGCTGCAACGGTGTTTCTCGTAGCCATTGTAAGGTTGCACAAACCACTTTCCTAAGCGAACGAAGTCACGGGATAGCAAACACCGTTCGATCAAGTTATGCAGAGCCTTGAAAAGAAGCGACCGGCATTCGTACGACAATCCGCTTTCCCAAGAACCTTGTTCACTTTCTGTAACGAGTAAATAATAAAATCATAAAAAAAACTGTTCAAGTCGATTTAGTGTTATCACGTTGTTTCTTATGCTATGTGCAATGAACGTATAGGAACTGCAAGACTTTTTAATATAATCGGTTTCGAAAAATGCGCAGAAAGAAACAATTAGACTGTTATTTTTGTTCTAATTCAACGAGAAAAACCGCAAAATATCTTCTTTCGATATAAAAAAAAATATATACATATATATATATATTTGCACACGATATTATATATTCAATTATCGCAGTTGTACAGTAGGGAAAATAAAATCCGTTTTTATTTGTCGAGCGAGCAGGTCACGCGCATCCGAATGGTGGCGGAATTTAGCGTGAAAGTAATGCGATTCGCGTATAAAATCACAGCAAGTCACGTCGACTGACGGCGAGCGTTCCGCGGAAGGCAGAAGAGAAGTTGACCGAGAAAACTGAAAAGTTCTAGAATCCTGAGTCGCTCGGGCCAGCTTTCCCCTGATTTTGTTCTCACGCGAACGCTTCGAAACACGCGGGAACATAATTTTACGAATCCACCTGCTAAAAGCACGAGTGCAACATTACTATTTCGTTGTAATATATTTGATTAAAATTGTAAAATTTAAAAAGACTATAAAGAGAATTTCTCCCAAGAGGACTTTCTTCCGCTAGCTTTCTTTCAACTGCAGCTGTATATAGAAACAATTTAATGCCAGGGAATTGTTAAACATACTTGGAAGACAACATACTCCACAGAAGGACTCTACGGTCCATAATGTGGTTTAGCTGACAGTGCAACTCTTATAAGGCACACGCTGCAGCTACATTTCTCTACGCGTACCGTAACGTTGAGAATCACTGGGTAGGAGAACACGTGTTCTGTCGATCGATATGACCGGAGCCCGAGGGAGTTGCATTTCTCATGGACCACTAGCCGCGGTGGTCTCGTTGCAACCTGCGTCTCCCAAAATCCCGAACGTTCAACGATCGAAAAACTTCCATCGCAATAGTCATTGACAATAAAATATTTTATCGTTAAAAAGCGCCTTCTCTATTGCTTAATCGCTTCATCGTACGTACATAATAGTTCGTACATTTGTTCGCCTATTAGTATCTACTTAAAAATTAATGATTGCGTAACAATAACTCGCGCGATAGTAAAAGACAGCATTATACATTCATCAATCCTATTCCTCGCACGATTATAAACTAATAATTCGAAAATGCTCGCCTCTCGCCGCGAAAAGAAATCGATACTCGATAAGAGCGCAGGTGCGTCCGACAGGCCTTATCTCAAATCTCTGACATGTCATCGCGAATGATGAATTTTGATTTCATGACAACGACTGTCGCGCGATTGTCACGGTCCACCGCGATGCCGAGTTTTTAGTTCCAACGTTTGGTTCGCCGTTTGGTCGGCTATAGCCGCTGTTTCGCAATTGGTGCACTCCGGCGCAGCGCGGCGCGATGCACAACACAGTAGATCTATACGTTGCGCGCTGCAACGAGTTGCAGACAAGTGCATGGTTCAGCGACCCCGTGTCGAGAAACGCCGCCGGGGCCCCGGTCTGGCGCGGCGCGGCGCGGCTCGAACGCTGGCCCGTTGCACGACGACATTACCCGCTGCGGCGGTCGTGTAACGCACACCTTTTGCAGAAAAGCACGGCGGCGGTGTCGCCGTCGATTAAGGTCATATAGCGCAGGAACAAAACTTAAATAATACAACTTGGACAGTAAAGACTGCAGTTGAAAAAAAGAAAAAAAAATTACTCGAGCGCATGAAGCAAATCGATCACAGTTTGAACATTCTCCTCGGTCTAACTATTCTCGAGACTCTGCTCGATTGTGGATGGTGGATGAATTCGTTCACTACTTAGTTTGTTAAACGTGAGTCTTCTCCTTGACCTAATCTATTCCCGAGAATAGTATTTACAATAGTTGACTCACATTTGTAGCTCAAGCCTTTCCCTCTTTATCCCTTCTCGCTTTGCTCTAAACAAGTGTTTCCAAACGCCACCAATTCTCATTATCTGCTTATAAGTTTCTTTCGAAGCAAACTAGGATGCAAATGTATCGTCTTTGTTATGATTAAATTTTACATCGTAGGAAAATTATTTCAAGCAAATTAATATCCAGAATGTCCTATCGATTAAATAACACAATCATTTTCATGCAAATGCTTTCATAATTGTTGTTTAGTTTCCAATCTGCCTTCAAAAAATGTATAAGAATTTATTGAGATAATAACAAAAATCAATCAATTAATTTTAAACGGTTCGAAATGATGAAATAAATTACGAAATAAGTTCAAGAGAATTCGCGCTATCAAGTTCGCAGCTTGCGTTGCACACTTATTACGAGATCAAGCGGGATCGTTTCATGGTATAGAAGAAGAATAATGCATTTGAGTGATAATTTTATGTGTGATTCACGGATTAACGCGCGTTTTTATGCGCCGCTGCCTATCGCGGCAATCTAAAGACTAAGAAAATTTCACTTTTAATGCTATTCTTTCTTTCTGCAACTTGGATGGTTTTGTTTCTATTTCGTGATATTGTTGTACGTGTGTGACTAAGATTTTTGCTCGTCAAACACATTTGCAAATCCGTTAACGCAACACTGGTAGTCCCTTTCGTGTCTCTCACATGTCGAAACTTCCTCTTGGAAAGTACGTAATAAAAGTTAGCTTAGTCACGGTCTCCTTGTTGGCATTAGGTAAAGCACTGTACAACAGCATATATAAACATCGCGTAATTGCTACCTTCGGTTCTTCACGTATACGATATACTGTGTGTATCGCGTCAAATCATTAGGAATCGAGACCATCAGTTTGCCCCATCAATTAAATAACAATGCAATCATCTTCAAGCGGATGTTTTCCGGATGGCTATCATCTTATTCGTGATTTATCGTTTCCAAAAAGTATATTATTTATTTACTGGGACAATGTTATCATGAAAATTGTCAAAATTTTTTAAACGCTTTGAATTACGAAGATAAATTATGAAAGAAGTTGGAGAGAATAAATTAGAAACAAATTCCTTAGCCCGCGTATATCTGCATAATCTAGCGAAAGAGAGTCTTGCGTTGTTCCGTAAGGTTCAGCTTCCGGGACGAACTCGGCGTGGCCGAGGGAGAGATATACTGACCGCAAGCGATGAGCTCCGGCGATACGAGACCGGAGAGATCGGGTTCCTCGCCGTACCAAAAGATCCAGAGCTCCTTGGCAGCGGTGAGAGAGAGCGGCGGAGGCGCAGGCGAGGGCGCGATGCCCAGGTCGAAGATGCCAGCTCCAGGCGCCGAAGCGGCGGCGGTGGCGGCCGCTGCCGGGCCGGAGGTGGCCGGCGTGGCGGCCACTCGTCGCCACACGCACAGAATGTCACCAGCTAAGCATCGTGAGAAACTCGACAGCACCGGGTCCTCCAGAGGAGTGCCACCGAATCCACCGGTTACCTCGCCCCACACGAGCTTCCTCCATTTAATACCGCAGAGGGACGTCTGTTGAACACAATAGTAATAATTGGTAATTAGTAGATATTAAAGTAAGGTAGGGCATTCTTTAGAATTATAAAGAGAATCACGATTTTGCGGAGCAACGAAAGAGAGCAGGTATTTATCGCAAGTAAATTGCTTTGCTGTGCGCAAATTTAGATTAAATTTGTAAGCTTCTTAATATTTTGTCACACTCCTTGTCGAATAAAGAAAGAATTTCAAACAACAAATTAAAAAAAGTATTAAAAAGAAATGAAAAGTTAATTGACCAATTACAAAATCAAAGTAAAATTTTCAACACGTTTAACGAGAAACGTGCTTCTCTCAGCACCCAAGTCCCGAATTGTTTGAAAATTCCTTAATGTCCCGAAGCGAAAGAAAATTCTTTAAGAATTCCAAGATTACTTCAGATATATTCTGCTTTGAAGAATCGTACTAATAACTTAACAATGTATCATGCGTCTTTTCTAATATTCGACGGATTTTCCCCGACATTTCGAAATTTCCATATTGATTCGCAGCAAGTATATGATTTTCTGCATCTTTCATACGATAAATCTAATCAGCCTGGTGCACTAGGGGGAGTACCAATAGAAACGTATCATCTAAAAATGTGACGTGCATACGTGCGCGGTCGAACAAAAGATAACATTGACCATGACCGGTTGGTAGCTGTAACGCGAACGCGAACGCGAACGCGAAGACGTTAAATCGCTTGGTAATAAATTATGCTTTGAAAGCGGCAAAACATGCATTACCCAGTAAAATACATGTATACAGCAAACGGCACGGCTGTTGGTCATCGAGAAAGCAACATCGGGTCGGTCCTTGACCTTACGATACGGTGTTTCTATTTGTCACGCGACGTGACAAGTCGCTAATTTATTCAAACGTATATTATCACGTACAATCACGCCGCGATGGATTTCGACAAATAAACAGCGCAGCTGATTTGCTAATTGCACTCACCCGCTAATTGCAATTGATTAATGCATTTCAAACAGCAACTATTTCACTCGGGATTGATCGATTGACCATTTAATTAGGATAATGTACACATTTCGAATGAGAAATCTTTTTATTATAAACGTCTACACACTCGCGTTCAGATTCTAATTAGCTCCCTCTCGTCTCTTTTACTTGTACAACAAAATAACGAAAGGTATATTTATTCTCTTATTGTATCTCTTCTGCAGAATAATGTGTAGCATTGACCGCATTATATTGTATAAGGTCAAAACCGTGATCTCGATCCGTCTGTATTTGTTGCAACGCATTAATGGAAAATGCCTTATATCCGTTAACGAGAGTCCATTCACCCCGATTTGGTATCTTCATCGCACCTGATTCGCACGCTTTCCAGCCGCGCTGCCGTCCCTTGCGATTAGTCGGTGTCGCGGTCAACGGCGAGTCATCGACGCGCGTCAGAGTCGATCGTACGAACGCGTGCGCGACTCGCGTCGTGCTGGTTCCGAGATGCGCGCGCGTAAATTCTGATTCATAACAATAGAACGATATGTACGTATGAAATATGTAGGAAATTTATCAATAGCTATTTATAAAAGCGCAAGAAATGTTTGACCGTATATGCAAATATTTTTCATGAAAAAATCAATGTTGCAATTTTGTTGATATGGAAATTTTTTACGTCAAGTACAGTAAGTATCAACTAACTATTCGGAGAATTTTCGAAAATTATTTCGTTTTAGCGTGGCTTTCAGCGCATAGAATAGTATATTCTTTACATAAATGTAAATGTATAATACACTAGTCCACAGAAAATAAGGGACACCTTCTCTAAAAGTTCAGAATCGAGCAATTTTCAAACCACTAAAACTCGATGGAAATTCATCGCAGACGAAAAATTAAAAAAGCATCTTGAAGCTTTTTTCCTTTTTTAATTTGTGATCTGCAGCAATGTTTTTCATCAAGTTTCAACAGTTTGAAAATTGCTCAATATCGAGCACTTAAAGTGTTTTCTAGTTTTTATAAACTAGTGTGTATATGGTAGAAAATGGTAGATACCATTGTGGTGTGACGCTATTGCCGACGCATTCGAGAGCTTCGAGCACTTTAAAATGAGCCATGACTCGGGCGCACGCGTGCATAATCGCGAGTAAGCGCGCACCCGTTGTTCAATCGGGGCCGGGCGTCTCCTTACGTCAGAGCACCAGCTGACATAATCAGAAGGATTCAAATATGTGTACAACCACCGTACAGGTAGATAATAAAATCCTGGTGCTATCAGGGGTAACAGGGAATTAGGATAGCACGAGTGCAAAAATTTCAATAAAATGTGATATAAGTTTAATATTATCGCACATAACAGTACTTTATAAGAAATAAAATAATTGCTTTCTTAAAAAATTTATTTTTTGAGAAACTTGATTTTTTTATAAAAAGATATATCTTTGACAGCATTTCGATTTCACGATAAAACACTGCGAAGGTATCAGTGCTCTTTGCATTGACCCGGTCGGATATATTTTCGTCGTAACAGCGGATGCTAAGTTTCAACGAAAAGCGGGCGATCGATCGACAGGAATTCTCTCCAAAGATCGGGGGCATCGCCTCTGGAGACGGTGGCGCCTGTCAGTGACCGGGCTACGATAATCGTCGACCCACGAAAGATTTCGCGGTATCACCTCGTATTTCTCGAGCGAAACAACAATGTATAAAAATTCTAGCGTCGCAGCTGGCTTTAGCCGATAACGATTCGAAACTTTTCGCGAATTTTCAAGAGCCGTCGTGTTGTTTATCGGCATCGCGAGAAAATCGCGTTACGAGCGACGTCGTGAGGAAGCGAGGAATCTCGGCAATTTGACTACGCGGCTATCTCGTCATTCCCTCGTGGCGAGAGAGCATCTCTTTCTCGAGAGTGCGTGGTACGCGGCGGTCGAGTCTCGTGGAGGCATAACGATCGGTCGATACGCTCCGCGCCTTCCGCGGAGAGGACGAGCACATCGCACATCGTCGGAAGGTAGGGACGCCGTGCGCGTAGTGGCGCCTACTACACACCGGTGCGATGTTGTATACGTACGTACGTACGTGTGTGTGCGCGCGCGCGCGCGCGGTATGTATATATGTGCATGTGTGTGCGAATGTACCATCACACCGTGCGATGGCGAGACAAAATATTCGCGCACCGACCGCTCCGATGAGAGAAACAGAGACCGAAAGCGAGCACCGAAGGCGCCCGCCGTAACGCTACGGGGCTGTCAAGCCCGCTGATCAATACAAGCAAGGCGACGTGCAAGGCCGCCCGCGTGGGCTCGCGCGTTCGACTCGACTCGGGAAACCCCCATATCCCCTCGAACCATCCGTCCACGCGCACTCTCTCTCTCTCTCTCTCTCTCTCTCTCTCTCTCTCTCTCTCTCTCTCTCTCTCTCTCTCTCTCTCTCTCTCTCTCTCTCTCTCTCTCTCTCTCTCTCTCTCTCTCTCTCTCTCTCTCTCTCTCTCTCTCTCTCTCTCTCTCTCTCTCTCTCTCTCTCTCTCTCTCTCTCTCTCTCTCTCTCTCTCTCTCTCTCTCTCTCTCTCTCTCTCTCTCTCTCTCTCTCTCTCTCTCTCTCTCTCTGTCTCCCCCTCCCCCTCCGACCCTCTCTTTCTCTCCTCGTTCCTCCACCTTCGGATGGCTTGTCTCCTTCTCCTCCTTCTCCTGCTACTCCCTCCTCCATTCCCCTGTTCCTTTTTCTCGCGCGTCCACGAGAGGATCCGGCCGATGGTCGACGCGTCGCGCGAGATTCGCATTCTAGACGACTGTTGTGGTAATTTAGTAGTTCAGGGATACGTTTCAATGGTTATACGATTCTACAGGAATACTCCAAAAACAATGTAGTTCGTATTAATTTTGTACACCATTCATATTACACAAAGATTACAAATATTTTATCTGCACATCTTGTACGTAAAATTTAAAATTTCGTAAATAATCTTCTAGAGAGAAAATATTTGTAATATTTGTAATTGTGAATATTGTACAAAATATATATGTAAAGAAAACATGATTATTAGAATAATTGTTACTTCATGTAAAATTGCTTATAAAGAAACAAGCTAATTATCGATGCGAGAGGAATGTTGCAAAGATGAGCACGATGCAGTAATTTATGCGCAGTACGAAACCGCAATTCCGTCCGAGTAGAAAATTAACAGGTATCATTGTCGTCAATGATAAAGCACTATGTGTGGAAAAAAACATAGACACGATACGTAGGAGAACTGCGCCTCCTACTAATCGCGATTAAAATATCAATTCAACATATCATCGATGCGGGGTATATCCCGCATTCTATTTTTATTGCGCTGCAATGTATTTACGGTACTCGTGAGCATTCCTGCCTGCTATAGGCTCCCATTTCTGTTACTGCCCTCCTTACGCCCGCCGCCGTTAAAGCCGCACGAACGTTATGTCGCGTGCGTGTGCGTAACGAGGTAGAATTCTCCTCGTGAGCGAGTGAGTGAACAGGCCGCTCGTTCGAAAGTAGATTCGCGAATCCTCGCTATAGCCGCGTAGAGCGAACCTGCCTGTCACGATAGATTCTTGTAACTTGACGTTCTGTCTCTATACAGGGTGTCTCGCAACTATAGCTATTGCATCTGGAAAATTTTCCAATTTTTCTTTAATTTTCTCTCCGTACAGATTGTAGATAGAAGCGTTTTTACTAGATTTAATCATTAAATATTTTTTTTTAATTTCCAATTAAAGTTTTGAATTAAATTTCTAGCTCGCGTTGAAAAGCGAGTGCTGAAAAGCCTCGTGTATAAACGTAGAATGCGAGGTGATAAAAAAGGGCACATTAACATTAAAGATGCGTTGGACGTTATCAGCGGGTGAAGCGGAGAGATGCCCGCAAAGCTGTCGCGCGCTACTGTGCATCACCGTTGCGATCCACAACCGACCGCTTGAAATTTAACGGGCGAGTTTCCGCGCGAGAGCGAGAGCGAGAGAGAGAGAAATATCTCTTTTATCACGTGTGTAAACGTATCGGCTCGTGCGCAAACTTTTTTTTATTGCAACGTTTGATGCGCCAGGCTTTATAACGTAACTCGACTATTCTCCGAAGTTGCGAACGAGACCTCTCGGAGTGGAAATTGAAAACGAAGGTATCAGGAGGAGCTTGTATATCGCGTACGCGATTTTTTCCACTCCAAGATCAACTATTGCTCGTGCTCGTGACACGAGATATAAATATTTTGAAGATCATGGACGAAGAACATTCGGAATTCTCTCTAAAATTTCTATTCCATTATATTCAGCAAAAGGTATCCGAGTTTTTGGAAAGACAACATTAGCACAATGCAACGGCGAGTATAATGACGCGATTATTAGATACAGCGAAGCGTAACGATTACTTGCCGATACTTGACGGTACAAACAAACCCGATCGCTAACTAATAGCAGTAAATCCAAACTAGTGAAGTTCGGAATGAACGGAGCGAGGTTAAATAACCGATGATCCCTTCGATCAAGAGAAAGCAGATCGGTCGATGCTGTAACAACGGATCTCGTTATACTCGTGGCTGTCTGCCGCGCGCTCGATACAATGCTCACGGACCTTTACATTTTCATACCGTTACGAATTTTGTAATAGGTACTGTGGCCGGTTCTATCCTTTTCAACCTTTCCCTCCCAGTGCCGGATTTTACAGTTGGAGAAAAAATTCCAAGCTCAATACTTGATAAGATGATGCTAAAGACAAAAATATATAAACAAGGTAAAAATTCTATAAAATTATTTTTAAACGTGTTAATAGAGAATCTATTGTTGTACATATTTTAAATTTATCATCAAAAAATTGAGAAAATTGAAAAATTGAAAAAAGTGAAAAAGATTCTTAGGCACTGAAAAAATTAAGTGAATATATATTTTCGAATTTTGTATTTTGTATATCATATTTTTGATAAGGTCGTGCTAGGCGTACACGATAATTACATATTTTTATTCTACATTATCGCAAGTCAAGTAACTCGAAATTCGCTTCGTTTGTCGCGTAAAACCGCAGAACATTCGCAAGAGGCTACATTATGCATCGTGCGTCATTAGCAATGTCAACTTTTATTTCGTACTGTTCTTTTGTGCAGAACCAACGTCGCGAAAGATGCTTGAATTTCACCTTGAAGACCCTGTTGGTAACCGCAGCTTTTTTTTTGGAAAGGAAAACACATATCTTTCGAGGACTTCTTGGGAGACAAAACCAAAGGCAAAACACCTTTTTAGGCATTCGATCGCTATGAGAGAATGAGACATCTACAACTTGTAGCGACGTGGGCGAATTGCATATCGTAATGTAATAGCTGCCTTAAACCTCGCTCAACTTTCACTATTTCAATACAAACCAACAACTTTATATTTGTGTCAAATATCCCAAGTGTATCGAATGGTTAATATTTTTAATCGATATAACTTGGAAACACTATCAATATCTGCATACAAATATATGTATGTATCATAAATATTAATAAAAGCTTCTACAGGCTTTCACAAACTGTTTTTGAATTTATTATCGTAAAACTGTTGGAAGGTTGCAACAAATATATATTTAAAAAAAAATGTAATTTTATTATCTATTTCGTTTGTCGAAAGTTTTACTTTCAAAAAATCTTTTCGTCTTCAATCAATCATAATTTAAAAGCTATCGATGACATTTTTGCAAGGAAATTTGACTAAAAATAGACCAAAGAATGCACAAAAGAACGTATGAAAAGAAACGTATTTAACGTGAAACACCTTGCATACCGTTCACTGCCTAATCGGTCACGATATTCATTCTATTTTTAAGTCGCCGGGATCGAAAGAAGGAATAAAGATGCAGCAGGCGAAGAAGTGCAGCGAGGAACCAGAAACGGGCAACCAACCTCGGGGGCCGGTCGTTGTCTCAGCGGGGGAATCGGTGCGGAGGCTCTCCCCGGCGCGTGTCCTTCCTCCCCCTCTCGTCACGCCGTTTCTCAAATCGCAGCTTAGATAGTTTAAAATTCGCCTCGTCAATCGTCTTTGTGCTCCGAGCTGCACACCGGTCGATTCCACCGGCCCCATCGTATATTTTCCTGGGAAACCGTACGCAATAACGGAATCGTCGCCTTTCTCGGATTCGCCCCTCTCGATACACAGAACTCTCGTCGTCGCTCGATATTTCTCATCGCGATATATTTCCGTCTCTTGTCTCTCATTATCCTTAAAACGCCGCCAACTGTGAAATGAAATCTAGTCTGATTTCGTGTCTCGACTTACGTGCGAGAATGAATGAACGATCGGTACCAAGTGTAATTTTCGAAATGCGAAAAGAGAATGCCGACAGAAGAAAGGCGAAGAAACGCAAGTAGCATGGTTTAAATGAGACGTAAATAAGACGTATCTCGCGAGTATCGCGATAAAGATAGAATATCCGATCGGATCTGGGCGATTAATCGTTGACGTTTCAATGACCAAATACAATGACCGGACAACGATCCGCGAGTCAGCGTTATAACGTTACAATTTATAACGAGCCTCCTTAAAATATATCTTTATCTAAGGGTATTGGGAACGAGAGGATGATCGTGCACTTCTAAATACGGCAATGTCAATGGCAAGTCACTCGCGATTAAGAACAACAAGTATCCGAATATCCAGTATGAGCGAGATAAAGTACTCGCGATCGATTACAGTTCAAGTAAACTTATTGGGGGGGGGGGGGGGAAAGATTCCATCGATCCAAAATCCAAAAACTAGAATCCGGTTTTTCAATTTTCAAAAACAATTACATTCCGCAAAAATATGGTTACTTAATGCTACAATGATTATTAATAATATTTCTTATCACTTATATTGTGTCCGATATTTCTCAAATTATGTAAATTCTTTTTCCTCTTCCTATTCCAATATATACATCTTATTTATTTTGTATGACAATGCACAAAGAATATAAAGAAGACGACGTAAAGCAAGTAAAACTCGGCTCGATGTTCCGTGTTCCGAGGCTCTTCTATAGCAACTCGCGTCCTCGCAAGAGTCGGTGCAAGGCTTTCACCTAGGCTGGGCGGGAGACCCCCGTTCGCGGCTTCCCCTTCTGTGTCTCTCCTCGACGGAGCACCAGTTTCAGCATAATCTAGCCGAGTGACTTCGTCGGAGCCGCGAGGAGCCGCCGCGTGCCTGACGTACCTACGCTTGCGAACGCGGGGAGTCACTGGAACGCTACGACGTGGCTGCGTAAAGTTGCTCAGCGGTTCCCAAACTCGCTTCCCAAATAGACACGAGATATACGAGGATCGTTCGGTATTAACGATATATAAAAGGAGAAAAAGCACAAGTGACATTGCATGAAAAAATAAATAGTAAAATGTAGAATAAAATTATTTAATATATAATGTTACGCTTTTGAGAGAAAATTACATTTGTAAATTGAAAAATTAATAATATTTCCCCTCTGTTTCCAACACACGCGGGGTTTTCAACGATATTGTGTTCAATCAAAATACATATAAAAATAAAATATTCCAAAGGTAATTTTGATCGTAAATTTTATTATTTAAAAAATAGAAAAAAATAGAATAAAAATTATATTTATACTTTATTTATTAATTGAACGATTTGTAAACTACGTTTGCAAAGTGAGTTCTTTGGCAAAGTAAGAATTTAAACCGATTCTGAGAAGGCTCAATCTGATACAAGGCTCAAATTTTACAATTATAAATTTCAAAGATCGATAAGCTCTTAATAATGATCGAAACATGATGCCAAACAATCAACTGATGTGGCATAAATGCACTAAATAATTATTAAAATAATCAACAATTTATAGGCAAAACAAATTGCATTTTTTGGTTGCATTTGGTTTAAAACTTTTAAACAAATCGCTTCATCACTTGATTTTAACGGCCCGCTGAGACAAGAAATTTGATCAAATAGTCTATCGACTCGATTGATTTCCACTACATCAACGAAATATAATCGCAACACGGTTGCCGTCGGGAGTGGTAAACTAAAGAAAAAGATGAACCGATTCCCATATATGCAACCTTATCCATTAAATTACACCTTTCAAACCAACGCTACCTTGTATTCTTGCAAAAAGCAACCACAGCTATGTCAAGGATATCGATTCGGCCGAACAAAGCTGAATAACGAGAAATTTCACTTTAGTTAATCACTGAACAAAGCGTTTTTTTAAATAACCGCGCAACTTGCTTTCAACTTGCTTGCATTAAGTTACACTTGTCTTTTATTAATGCTTCGCCTTCGCATGACACATGCACAGCTGTGTACTATTTCAGAATTAAAATTCTCGACAAAGTTGCCTAATCGATTACTGTACACATCGTGTCCCTGTTGTCGGGTCAATTCGATCACACGCGCGAGATTGACGTGTCGCTCGTCAACGTGTCGAGAAATTGAGTACCACTGTATGAGAGTATTTTATTCTTACGTGCTACACCGCTCGAGTTTTATCGCCAATACAACGAGACCGTGGGTACAAAAACTGGACACGAGCAATTCCTTCGTCGTAATGTCCGTCGGTGCGCGCGAGATTTGTAAGTTGTGTGCACATCAACGGCGTTACACGTCGTCTTAATTAAGTCCGATGGACCGTTACATGTTCCGCGTTGTCAGGCCTGGCTTCAGACTCGGACAATTGTGACGTTTATGCGAGCTTCGTGCGTGAAAAAGAGGAGGTGCAACAAACAATCTCTTACTCCAAATTATATGTGATAAAAAAATAATTTTAGGTTTTCGTTCTTCATTAAAAGCTAATAATGCATACATCTATTACATTTTGTTTTCTTCTTGGAATGTTGATATTTTTGGCATTCTCGCCATATCGAATAGAAATATGTTTACATTGCGCAGATAAAAATTATCGTGACATACAAATGGCATGTTTGGCTTCCCGTTGAATGCTAATCAACTCTAAACAACTAAAAATTATCGACTCATTATGCCTGAATACTCGGAAGTGCAAGCTGCGACTTTATGCAAATAGACCTTTCTGGCACAAACGTAAATATTATATTAGTCGGGCGAACTATATAATCGGTCACACGTTCCACGAATCACACTCGAGCGCGAATTAATCTGTCTTCAGGAAAATAAAGGCTAACAACGCGAATTTATCGTCTGCGATTAAGAACTGACCTATAAAGAGGCATACAATTGAAAATAAAATCTTACATTAAATAAAGAAAAAAAATTAAGTAAAAGAAATGACAAATATGCACGACTGATTTATCCAATTGTAACGAAGAATTCACAACGTTTCTCTCCTTAGCACGTAATTAATTATTCGGGTCATTACTTGCGACTGGCATCTAATTGAATCGTATTAACTTCCGGCACACGTATCGTGCAGTATAAAGAAAATAATAGAGATGTCACTAGCCATTGCGTTGTTACCGCGTTCAAACAGCTTTTGCAAAAATTTTCCGATCATTTTTGCGGACTTATATATCACGTTTAATTAAATAAAATACATTTGCCACTTCGGTGAAAGGTCAAATTAGCTTGCGGCACGGTATTATAAAGCTCCAAAAGCTTTGTCGGAATTCAACGAAACTGTTTTACACACGAATGCACAATTGCAGCCATCTTTTCCGCATTAAATTAACGGATTTTCACGCGTTGAAAAAATGTATGTGTCATAAGTGCGGATGCGAAATACGTGAGCAAGTGAACGTATTCTTCCTCTAAAAACTGTTGTTTACCTGGAAAACGAGGAAGCATTGCACACGCTCAACATTATTAATTTCCACGTATATATAGTTAACGCCAACCGCTAGGAAATAAGAGAGCACATCATTTGCTGAAATCGTCAACAACGCGCAAAAAGAATTGTATTGATTTCTTCAACGCAGTAGTCTCGCCCGATAAATGCTCTTAACTGGCGATAAATGACTCGTTTTATCGGACTGTAGTCTGCGAGAAACATTGAACAGACTCCTCAAGTGCAACCTTGCGTCTTTCAAGTTATATCAATTATTACTTCGTGTACATTTTCGGCCGAGATATTTTGTCGTCATTTTATGCCTAAAATCGACCGAATTGATACATAAATAATATACAAGTTTGAAAAAAAGCCTCGTGCTCTTGTACTAATTTTAGTATAATTTCCGACTCTCACACGCAATCCTCTTCGACATGTATTTTTCTCGTTAAGAAAAGTTTGCATGAAATAAATATTTGGTCCTTCATGACTAGCACCTCAATTTACTTTTAAATTTTCCAACCATTTTTCGAACAGATCACATTTTCAGTAACTTTGCAAAATGTTAGAATGTACAAGGATTAAAAACAATAAATGACTGAAATGTTTCGATGGGAAAAAAATATCCAGTTTTTTGGACTATAACTTTCGATCTATTATTTGAGCTTCGTCAACTGTACATCAATATGTCTTTCTTAATTTTGCGATTTGTGAAAGCTTAAATATTCTGAGTTGTTACAAGTAAGAATCTTGATTCTACAATTCTCGATCGCGATGTAACCGTAACACTTTGAAGCAGCGACGCGCTCCGAAGAAACGGAGGCGCGTCATCCGTCCGCAGTGACGTTTAGCCGTACTCTGTGGGAACGCGAGATGCAACGAGCGGCAGAAAAATGCGTCCGCCTCGCCGTTAGCTCCTATCGAGCGTATGTGTATTCGTGCGTATGCGAAAGTCACACACGCACGCGCACGAAGTCAGATAGAGAGCTAGAAAACGGCGAAGAAGAGGGCTGGTTTCACACTCGTAAAGGTAAGATAAACGTCTAAACCGATTGCATGCGCTTATTGCCAATTCGTATTCCAGGAAATAATCGACGCTTGTCGAAAAAGTACATAGCTGAGTATATAGACGAGGCAAGACCTCGCGCGATCTCGCCTTCGAGAAACAAACATCGCCTGACACAGTTTTCATTCCACGGCGGCGCGGCGCGGCGCGGCGCGGCGCGGTGCGGTGCGGTGCGGCGCGGCGCGGCGCGACGCGACGCGACGCGACGCGACGCTGCACATTGTTGCCTCCCTCGTGACAAGTCGCAAAGGCGAAAGGAATGTTACGCGAGAGAGAAACGATCTCCGCTATCCGTTTTCGCGCCACCTCTTTCTCTTCCTCCTCCTTCTCTTTCTATTACGCTTGCGAAAAGAGTCCGCGAGGCGAGTGAACGGATTTCGCGAATTTTCTAGCGGAATTTTCGTGGCTTGGTATGCTCCCTCGAAAACACCCACGGCTACCAAGAATCGACTATTTCTCTCGCCGTGCATGGAGACACGAACGCAATATTGCGACGAGGACGAGAGAGAGAGAAAGAGAGGGGGGGGAGAGGAAAAATAGAGAGAAAGAGAGAGAGAGAGACGACGACGACGACGACGGAATACGGCGTGCCTGCCTGCCTGCTTGTGTTCTCATCCTCTCTCCGCTCTCCTCTCGCGGTCACTTCTCCTCGTCCTCCTCCCCCTCTTTGCACCTCCCACTCGCTGCTCTGTCGATCGTTCTATCTCTTTTCCTCTCCTGTCCTCTCTCGTTTGCACGCACGCTCATCGACTCTCCTTTTCTCCGTCTCGTACGGCGTACCGTAAGACTTCGGGGTCTGACGTGAATCAGGCATGACATTGGCTCGACACAACAAAACTTCAAATCTCACTGACGTATGTACGTACGTACACACACGCAGGCACGCACGCACGCACGCACGGAGCTGCCGCGGGGAAAGGAGGAAAAAAGGGGAAGGAGGAATCTGGCGATACACAACAGCAGCACGAGCGACGACAACGACAACAACAACGAGAATGGGAATGGGAATGACGATGACGATGACGATGACGATGACGATGACGATGACGATGACGATGACGACGATGATGACGACGATGACGACGACGAAGACGACGAAGACGACGAAGACGACGACGACGACAACGACGACAACGACGACGACGACGACGACAATGACAACGACGGCGATGACGACAACGACGGCGATGACGACAACGACGACGACGACGACGACGACGTCAACGTCAACGTCAACGTCAACGTCAACGTCAACGTCAACGTCAACGTCGTCGTCGATATCGATAATGTCGAACATATAAAACACTATCCGCGATAATTATCGTCGCGAATATAGGTTAACGTTTGGAGAGCGCGACAGTGGTCATGCTCTCGTCGTCGGCGACATGTGTGACGTACGAAGAGAGATGCCGGCGGTCACCTTAGGGCGCTCGCTCCCGTTCTCCAGCGATCGTTCGTGTTCGCCGTTCGTGTTCGCCGAGTCAATCCGTACATCGAATCGAATATGGAATCACTTCGCGCACGTCGAAAGCGGAATTTCTCTACGTTGGGATAGCGCGCGCGCGAGAGAGAGAAACGATCACTCACCAGTGCGAAGAAATTCGTGTGGCAGTCCTCCAGGCTGGCGCCGTTGGTTTGATGCGACGGATGCGTCATGGCTTCTCCATCGTACGCCGTACACGCATTAGTCTAACACTCGGGCGGTAGCCTCGGCGCCGATATCCCGGATCACACGAGAAATCGCGCAAACGGCGGGCTTCGACCGCGCTTATTCACTCGACCCGTGCATTTAGGAGGTTTTCACTTCTCAATGGCGACCGTAAAATGGCGGCGGGCGGCGATGGGAAACAACAAGCGCAGCCGCCGGGTGCGCCCCCTAACGCTCACTGCCGCAGTTTTAGTTCCTCTCGGCGACTACCGTCGCTGCTGCCGCTGTTGCTGTTACCACCACTACCAGGGCTGACACCACGACGACGGCGACGACGACGAGCGTGAAAAAGATGGCGGCGCTCATCAGGCATGGCTTGTTCGCCAGCGCATTTAAGAGTACTCCGAGTATACTCGCCACTCACACGGTCAGTGAATAAACTTTCGATACACAAACACGGAACGATGCGCTCGCGTGCACATCACACACCGACACACGACAAATGTGACGACACCGTCACACAAATGCACGGCACGCGCGCCACTACTAACAAGATCGTCATTTTTGCAGGCGACCGCGCGTCTCGATATCACCCGGCACAAGAGCAAGAGGAGCAAGGTTGTGAAAGTGCAGGCGAAGGCAAGGATCGAATCGGCAAGGGAATCCTTGGCTGCCCGCGGGTAAGCGCGATCGCGAGTTCCGCGCCTCCGCGTCGCAGCTGTACGATAAAATTCGCGTTACGTCGCGGCACTGTCCGACTAACAGAGGCCACACCGCGGCCATATTACCGTCTGCCACCACTTCCCCATACGTCGGCCAATCGTATAACGAATCTGACAGGTCTTCAGGACCGTGTTACTCCGCTCTCTCCGTTTTCCGTCATGTTACTTTCCGACTATGGAGATTATAACATATAACAAATATTTAATAAATGCCATCCTCGAGGATTCTTAATTGCGACCGATTGATTATCGTACTAAGTTTTAGACTTCTTGTCCTGTTATTTTTACACTCGCGCTCGTGACGTAATGTACCATTTCGCGCTCCCTCCCTCTCTCCCTCCCTCTCTGGTGTACCGCTATGCGCAATTCACTGAAAAAAAATCATGGATTCTTCAATCACTGCGATGGAATCGTGTTATCATCTTTCGAACACGTCAAGCGTGCAATGAGGAGAATGATGGAAAGAGCTTTGATTTATTTTTACGCGAAATGTCGAAAACATTCCAAAGTCAAATGCGATAAATGATTTCAATTAAGTGTTAAAGTCTGTCAATTGATGACACGCGTTGTGATCTACTTTTCATGTAGCTGTAATTGTAGAAAATGTTATACAATTTTCATTTGACAACTCTTCAGTATAAATTCCGCTGTTCTCATCGTAATTACATCGATAAGATTATCATTAGTTTATAATCTTACGAAACGAGGCCGAAAATTTGACGGGGCTCGTCGGAACATTCCAAAATTCGGCACTGGCTAACAACGATCGTAACTATATTTCGAGAGGGAGCGCGTACAGTGGCAGCACCGTACGGTCAGCGGACATCGATCTCCTCCCTCCTTTCGCCATGTCCCGACCCTTTGTCCTTTCTCACATATCACATCAAATTTCGTCGCGAAAAAGCCATCTTTTCCGGATTGCGAGTAACTTGGTGGCACGTGTCGTGATAATTCGCGAGAGACAACATTAGTCGCTAATACGCGAATAGCCATTACGGCGAAGATCGTCGTGACGAAAAATAAATAATAAAAATCTTCTTCCCCATTCTTTGCTTGCCATTTTCAAACTTATTCCCGTGAGTAGTAAATTTTATTAGGAAGATTCAAGCATTCAAAGTTGATTTTTATATAGTCGAGAATTTTTCTATCGATGTAAAATCATTTAAATCTGATCGATAAATTGAATTGCATTTGAATCATGCGATACATTATAAAAATGAATACCTTTTTCAGATTTTTGAGATCACAAAAACCTTACGAACCTCCTGAAGACGTATCCGAGAGGATCGAGCAAATCTGTGAGAATCAGATCATCTCCGCGCACAATGACGCGAAACTGGAAGATCCCGTTCTTCGCTTTAAACTATTCGTTGCTTGCGAAGAGGAATTTAAACATTCCATCCCGAACTCGTTGCTTCACACCGTCGAAACTATTGGTTAGCGATACTTTTTTTTTATTTTATGTGAAATTGATCAGTAATAACTAATTATAAATCTGCACGTCGTATATAGAGGATTTAAAACGGTTTTACACGACATCAGTGGACACTGCGACGCCATATGAAGCGCTACGTAAACTAGATTTACCTAAGAATTTGCACATCCAGCAGGATTATCATCGATTTCATCCGGGTGAGGCGTCCTCAAAAATTTTCAGAATCATAATAACATATGTGCAAGCACAAATATTCAAATAATACTTTCCTGACAGATACCGACACTATGTTCGACGGTAAAACGGCCTTCCCGAAAAGTTCTACCCTTGTGACCGGTCTCAAGTACAAAAAGAAATATCCCGGGCACATGCAAGACAATCCATGGTTAGACGAGCAAATGAAGATTTAAATATAATTAATATTACCGATTAAAAATAACTATAAATATATAAAGTTATTGTATACACAGTAAAGCAATAAATTTGTTAAACAATATGCTTAATGTTAATTAATCTAGAATACAACGAGAAGGACATGATTTCATCACTTCATTGCCGAAAACAGAATATTTCTACAATCACGTTCATATATTTATATACAGTATGTATAAGTTCATATTCGATCAACCAGGAGTGAGAGTATGCATGCACACTGTAGCTTGCGCGATCGACCCATCGGTCACGCGTAGCAACGTGTTGATGTAGTATCGATGTAGTAACGAACGAACAGAGTGCAGTTTATTTGCACACAAACGGGCGTACGTTTATCGAGTTGCGAGTATAGCACGACGGGCGCGTGTTTTAACGCAAAGTGTCATCTATCACCTCGGAGAATCAGAATCGGAAACGGAATGACCGGAATCGCGAGCGCGACCGGTCTCTTGTCCGCGCGAATTCGGCCGATTCGCCGGCCCAAGCCCAAGGTGAGAAAAATTGTGCTAAATATGAGACCGGGTGCCCACGTGCATACCGCTTTACATTCGCCTCCTTTTATTTATTCACGATGTCACGTGTGTAGAGCGTGGAATTATCCGGTTGCACCAAAGCGGCACCGTTCGCCCTCCGACCGTTCGCCGGTCTCTTTAATCCTTATCCCTATGGTTGCTCGGTGTTGTGCAATCATCCAGCAGATTGCGAGGCGAAGGAGGTGGTGCGACGCGCTAAGGATACATGGGTAAAAAATTCATTCGCCGCGAATAAGAGAGAAGATGATATCACGAAATCCTGGCAAATATAGAACTCCTATACATCTTATCTATATTGTACTGTAATGTGGTGATACTGATAACGGAGCTATCAGCGGGCCATTTATCAAGATTAATATTTGATGTAGCATACTTATACGGGTATTGAGAGCGCATCAAACATTAAAAACCATAAAAAAAAGAATTCCATCTTCTCTCACGCAAGTTTCGGCAAGTTTTGTTTATCGCCTCCAGCGATGCCCGTGTATTTTTTATGACATTAGGCGACCGAGGGGAAAGCTCTTTTGCTGCCGGAGGAAATGGAAATGATACGGACGAGTCTACTGGCGATGGGCGCGGGCGGAGGCGTAGGTGAGGCTGGAAATGTCGGAGGTAACAGCGGTGGCGACGGTTACAAAGTTACCGAGGTGACCGCTTCGGCGGTGCCCGAGGAGCTCTTCCGGAAATACACAGAAACCGATTCGCGACCTTTGACCCCGGCGCCCACGCTAGCCAGCGGACCTACGGCATTAACCAGCCGCGCAACCCAGGAGGATTTACCTGCGCCTTGTAATCCGCGCGAGCGCACCACCCTGGTCCTGGATCTCCGAGCGAACTCGCAAAACCAGCAGGTGGTCGGTATTAGACCCATAGTTTCGCTCGACAAGCTGCTGTCGTCTTGCTACTCATTTGTCATTTGTCTTTCGGCTTTGTTACAAGTAGATTGATTTATTGTGCGCTCAAGAATAAATTCCCCTGCAAAGGAAAGAGAGAGAACAAAATATGTAAGAATTGCTTCTATAGTACAATTATAATATAAAGATAACAAGGCATAGGTAGTATCATAGGGAACAATCGTAAAATATAAATTTCAATTTAAATCCAAATCTACAATTTGAAAGGAAAAATTTTGCACACAATAAGAAAATCAAAAATATGCTATGCAAAGTGGTGAATAAATCAATCGGATAGATCGGACTGTAATCCAGAGGTAATGCTGAGACATTTAAAGGTTTTGGAATTTGGACACTGAAACAGTGAAACAATGTAAAAGCTCAAAAACAGCTCTTGCTTTTTTATCCGAAAGATCTATCTGTATGCAAAAATGTTTAACTTCGTCAAATGACTCTTTCAACTTTTAGGAGAGCGAAACTTTCAGCTGGCATGCTCTTACACTCGAACTACCGCCGACGCCTCGAAAAAGCGAAATATTTGTTTGCAAACCGATCTCGCGACCGCAACATTCGGCACCCGCGCCGCCTCCACCGTCACCTCCCTCGCCCATCGTTGAAGGATGTGAAACAGTGAGTTTAGAAGCTGTTACACGAGTCTTCCTCTCACACATTTGAGACTTTTCATTATTTAAAAAATAATGCTGGCTATTGGTGAAAGAGTTCGTCCAAGAATGCGGAGGAAGAGGCCGACAGCGGCAGCGAGCAGCAACCAGTAATTATTCGAAGACGGGGAAAGCGATTGCGTAAAAGAAAGTGTAGGAGGGGCTCGACTTACGGCCAGCAAACGGAAGTTCGCGATCCGCTCGAGCCTGCGGTAACCCAGGTCTCGCAGATCGGAAATGGATCACGGCGACCGTCGTCAGTATCCACAGAAAATTTTTTATAATTTTTACAATTCTATGTATATACATATGTTAATAATGTCTCATGTTATATATAATGTCTTTAGTATTGACTGAAAATTATAAGAAAAATAATTTTTTAAAAACGCAACAGGCTTCATGTGGATACTGGCGAAATCGATGATTCGGCGACTCCTAAGAAATCGCCCGCGCAAGCAACGAGTCACACGATACCTTCGAGCTTCCTCGCACCTGACATTCTAAAGCACTTATGTCGAGAACTAGATCGCGACAAGGTGGAGGCGGAATTTTCAATCAAGGTAAATGCAGATCTAAATTTGTTGGGCAAATCTTTTCTTTCCAAACTATGTAACTCAAATGTTGAGTAACTCGATTATCTTAGAAAAGAATCGCCTTGGAGGAAGCATTAAGAGTGAAAGGTGACGCTTATTCAACCCTGCGCGGATCTCGACAAGCTAGTGCCAGTTTGTTGGCACAAAACGCTCCCCGAATATTTTCCCGTCAAGCGGCGCGGTTTGAGTTACTCGACAGTCAAAGTCTTCGAGGTATGTTTTACACAGAATGTTTCATAAACGCAGTGAAAAAAGAAATATTTTATATAAATAAGTAAAAATGTTATACTAAATCCTTAATAAGGAGTAATTTTTTCAATTTTTACAATTTATGCTATGTACAATTTACCTTCATATTTTCCATCTGTTTTAAGAGTTTAGGTCAATTGTTTGAATAGCCATAATTTCATGAATCTTTGAATATTCATATCAATCTGCACTTAATCACAGGAATTCGTAATTTTTGATTCGTAAAATATTTATTCACGAATGTTTTGTTACTTCACCAATCTTAGCGTTCAAGTTTACTTCCTGTAATATTGACATGCATTCACAAATCATTCTGTATTTTCTCACTGCATTTTAGTGATATCTCATCGATATCTTTCGGATTTATTCACGAATCATAATAATATATATTGCAGGATTAAAGCCAATTCAATACCTTACTAAGCACGCGTACGTCACATCGGGAAGAAAACAAATATTCGGTCGAATATTCAACAAATTTAATGAAGACTCGTTGCACAGCGCACGACGCATTTCGCCGACCGACGTTGAAGAGGCCCTTCAGGAAATGATTGGGAAGGCGTTGACGGACGAGCAGAGATCTTATCTGAAGTCTGTTATAGGAGATATAACGGAGTCGCTGGGCTTTAGGGAGTGGTGCGGACTGTGCGCTGCCGTCGAGAGGCTGTTGTGTCCTCTGCCGTCGAAGGAGACCGATCCGCCGGCATGGCTCGAAAGAGCGGACTTTGAAGCTCTAGAACGAAGACTCAAGTCAGTCGAATCACTAGACTCCACACTGGCATTATTGTTGAAGGAGATTCGTGACAGATAAAATATGACATATTTCTTCTTATACATATTCTTTTATCACAGTGATTGCTAATTATAATATTCGTATCGTATCGTATCTTACGAACAGTTTAATATGCTATAATTGTTTAATGTATCCTAAAAAATAAAACTTTTTTCACGGTTCTACGAACGATCCCTACATATTCTGATAAACTGCACAATGGACATTTATCTTGATACTTGATACTTCAAAACGTACAAACCATGAATATTAATTCGTTTATATATTACGAATGGAAATTGTTGAAATATTATTATTCAGTTATCATTAATATGCGTGATTACACATCGAAATAAAAACAGCCTTCGATAAATGGACTGAATTTCGATTGTTGTAGTATAAAAAATGGACCGTTTCAATTCATTCGTGACATTGATATGTAATTGCCTTCTCCTACAATTGTTAGATCAAGCACTTTACTAATTTCATATGTCATTTGATCGTAATAAAGTAGATCCGTTAAAACGTAATGGGTGATCTAGGGAGATACACAAATACTTACTCATTTTTAGCATTGGTTCACTGATACGAAATGTAGGACGAAAGAAAGCTCCTCTCATCTACGTTCATCGCATATTTTATTGCCGGAGCGGACTTGCGTTTATCCACTCGAGCATACATATGTTGCACGTATTCGGTATTCGATTCCACTTTTGGCTAATATACAAACGAGTTTTGTTATTTTTTTTCTCTCTCTTTCTCTCTCCCTTTCACTCTTCTCTCATTCTCTCTCACTTAACAACATAATAAATAATGGGTCACTTTTGTTTCATCATAAGGATAATATAAAACCGGTCTCTCTTCTCTCTTTCTCTCTGTAAATAAATTAAGTAAACGAGCGGCACGACGAAACGCGCAGAAAGTAATAAGAGTGGGGGATCGCGTAGAGTACTAGATTATAATATATATGTATATAATCATAATAAATAATACACTACCGGATGTATATCTCGTATTTTCCGTGTGTTAAGTTTTTGTTCGTCGCTCGATCGGTCGCTAGTTGCTACGTCACATGTTGCACATACAACTAACGTACAAATATAACGAGATACCTATGCGTCCGCGCCAGTGACCAGAAGGAGCCGCGATCGGATGTGTGTCGTGTGCATGCGCGTATGAGTGTGGACACGCGCGCAATCCTCATGGCCCTGGAAGAATATACGCACGATACGACACTACTTGGCTAGAGTCTCTATAATACACAGGGCAGCGCTATCCGCCGTACAACGGGATTTTCTTTGGGACGTTCCGTTTGATCGAGATGTGACAAAAGAGGGATTTATCCGTTTTTTTTTTTTTTTTTTTTTTTTTTTTTTTTTTTCCAACGTCGCAGCAAATAAATAAGAGCGAGCTTTCAAACGAAGAGGCACTACCGTGCGCGTCGCTGCGCCGTTGCCACCATTCGGAGAAACGCTCCTTGCTCGCTCCTCGCTCGCCCCTCTTCAATCCTTTCGTTATTCATCGCTATTCTCTGGTTTATCGTTATTTAGTATAAAAAAAGTTGCTGCTGCTGTCGCTGCTGCGGGGCAGTGGGACTGGAGTATGACGGTGCGACATTGCACGTGACGGCAACAATGGGCTAGTTGCCGTTTGTAGATCGCTGCGTCGCCGGAATCACGGCGTCCCGCTCAGTCCCGTAGATCTTGCCCGCTTTTCTCGCCATGTTACCGAGCATCTCCATCGAGCATTTGTGAGCCGATCTTAACGAGAGCGCCCATTCTTTCAAACTTATTTCATCCTATAGAATTAATTAATAATAATTAATATCTATTATATATTTATCTATTATAACAATTAATTTATGTTACTAGTGCTTTGAATATAGTACTCGAAATATTTTATAATTTAACGGTCCAAATAATTAATTACCTGCTCAATAAACAAACTCCTTGTTTAAATGTTAAATTTTCCCAACTTTTTGCAGCTGTACTACGTAATACGATGGATATCTTCCACTTGAGAATCAAGTACGAATTGTACAAATTATTCAAACTTGGGAAATTAAACATTTCTATTTTCAAACTGTTCAATTACACTGTTTAATTTGTTTAAATTCTTTGTCTGAGTTTTAATCGTAGAATTCTATCGCGGAATATTAGACAGAAAGAGGCAGAAGCAATACAAGATTTACTTACAGCATTTGTAAGTACTATCTTTGCATCTCTTGTGCGCATTACAATGCATTGTTCTCCTTTTACAAGTTGCAGGTCCGCTCCGACTTCCTCGACCTGAAGATATCGTGTGAATCAGCATTTTTCGCGGCATTAAATCCAAATGAAAATATATGTGCCAGGCGTGATAAACTTAAATGAGTTTAATATACTGAAATTTTTTTACACCTACTTGATCGAGGAACACGAGTTCGGGCTTGGTTGCGGATTCCGGATGCAACTCTAACCGATTCGGATACAACTTGGCGTAACGTGTTTGCCATGTGCTTGCAAATGGACCTCCTAATTTTTTTATATAACCGTGTAATATACAGTCCGAGCCTAGAAATATAAATCATCGACGTATCGATTACAATTCCATCCCAATGCTAAAATATTGATGCTTTGTGTGACGCACTCACCTTTCTCATCCGTGTCAAATCGTTGTTTTTGTTTCACCTTCTTCTTATTTTCCAACTGTAAGAGAAGAATCAAATAGAATCATTGAATTGATGAAGGCTTAATCATTGAACAAAGACAATATGTCTTTATGTACGAAATGAATTCGGCCGACCGAATCACTTATTGCCCACAAATGATGTAAATAATAAAAAATTCAAGAAGCAATAAAGATGAATTATTCATCTCTTACTTTGTCGGCCTCGTTATTGATTGTCTCGAACACAGTCTCGGCCACTTCAGCTTGCCATCTTTCGGAGATGACTAGAGGAAAGTTTTTGTATAAATCTTGATCCGCGTCCGTGAGTTTGATTCCCTTCGTGTCCTCTTCGTCGAAGGAGCCAATGTCGAAGGCATCCGCGGCGTTGACCTCGCCGCGCGGCGGTATTAAGGGCGGCGTATACTTTTGCAGGTACACCTGCTGCCAATCAATACCATCGAAAAACGGGTGCGCCTTTAACTCATCCGCACCGTTGCCACGGCAGCCGAGTCTGTTGTTGATATCTCGTTGCAGTAAACCTTCCAACAGCGACCGTAACTCTTGCGAAAATGTCTCCGGCAATTCAACGTTCTGCAATTAATTTAAAAAATTGCACTTTCACATACGTAAGTTTCCGCAAGACTTGTAATCGCTCAACTTTTCTGTGATTATTCTCGCTGTAGATACATTTTAGATAATTAGATTCTAACGTTACAACTCAACATGGAGCTGCATTGAATAATCCTTTGCACTCCGCGACAAATTCATCGTTCTGACAACTCTCAATGATACAAAAAAGGTTGAATTTTAAAAATAAAGCAAATATTGAAGTTTATAATAAGCAATATTTTTCCAGATTTTTCCACATCTCATAATTTAAGCGAGTATTCATGTCGAGCACAATTGGATATCCGAGCCGCTAAAGCGAAATGTTTTGTCGATTTTCGAATTATAAGAGATAATCAGGAGACACACGCACCATGGTCAATGTCATGCGGTCTATCTCGTGTTTGTCCTTGGTTTTATGTTGTCTGAATGGACTGTGCCCTTTCAAGAGCTTGTACAGCATACAACCGAAGGAAAACCAGTCTGCGCTGGAGTCGTACGCAGTGCCCTTTGAGAGTACCTCCGGCGCCATATATCCGTGCGTGCCGCTGTTACAAAATAGAAACTTGAAGCATTACGTTCCACGCCGAGAAGTCGAGTGATCGCTTCACCACGATATACGTACACGCTCGCGTGTGGTTTCTTCTTCGAGAAGTCACACGCCAGCCCTAGATCCGATATTCTGACGTGACCGTGCTCATCCAGCAGTATGTTCGCGGGCTTCAGATCACGGTAGACGATGTACCTGCGATGCATGTGCTCTAAGCCAAGGATTACCTCGGCGGCGTAGAACTTCATTTCCGGCTCATTGAACACTCCGTGCTGGCTCAGGTGATAATGCAAATCGCCGCCGTTCATTAGATCCAATATGAAGCAAAGCTTGTCGGCCGTGTGAAACGCGTACGTCATACACACTATGAACGGACAGTCCACCTGCGGCGATGACAATGCTTCACGTCGGACGTTGTTCGTGATTCATCGTGTAAAACGCTTGACGGAAAAATAATAATACTCACCCCAGTGCTGACTAGCGAGAGCATTATCCTCTCATTGAGGGCTAATGTTTCACCCTGTTTCATCTTAATGCGCTTCTTATCCAGGCATTTCATGGCGTACATCTTGCCAGTGTCGGCTTTCCGGCAACCGTACACCTCGCCGAAGCCACCCCTGCCTATTATTCGATGCACGCTGAAGTCGTTCATCGTCAACTGTAATTTCCATTTTGACGCGTTATCATATCATTATTTCATCTCAAAAATTTTGAATCAGAATTAAGAGATGATATTTATTCTCACGTGTACCTGGATGTTCAACTCTAGGTTCTTCCATTGGCAAAAGCGGGTATATTTGTCACTAGAAACATAAAGAACATTTTAATAAGAAATTATATAGCAGAATACATTTATTCGTAAATTGTATGTCAATGTCAATGTTACCTTTCCAGAAACTTCTGAAACGGCTCTCCTCGCAAATGATTGAAAATTTCCTCAATGTACGGCTGTAAGTAGAAAGTATTTCGTGACCCACTGCGAATACATCGATATGCGTGCAGATAAGACCGCGAGAGACAATGACCTACCTCGAACAAGTTAACTGGAACCTCGTTCTTCATGAGATATTTGTGTACGTGAGATACCGCCTCTTGCGAATATTCCTGCAAAAGACAGACGCGTATATCGAAATTATTCATTACATAAGCGGCAATAGAATGTTCAATACCGTACGTATTTGTGATAAAACGCCTTCGCTACTACCCTTTGCCGTGAGAGAGAGAGAGAGAGAGAGAGAGAGAGTGATTGATGACAGGAAGTTGAAAAGTTTTTATCGCACAGGATACATTTCTCCACACAATATTACAGTACAGTGCAAAGTAAACGGCTCGGTCGAGGAGAATAAGGGCGCAGTGAAGACATCATAATCATTTTAGCGTCGCAAAAAAATGTTTCAAGACGATAAAATATTTTGCTACATCAAATGCAATATTTTACTCAATATATTGTTACACTAAATGAGATAAAACTTTATCGCATAAACAAAACACGGCCGAAACATCGCAGAGATATCTCACCGCGAGATTGCAATACTGAAAATGCATTGCCTAATCTTGCTGCGAGCAAGACGTTGCGGGACGATTGTTGGCAATTTTGAAATGTCTGTCTTTCGAAAGATTACACCGTATGTGTAACGTTATAGCAACGTTTGTGGCTGTAATACACTTCGCAGTACTGGAAATTGTGTTACAGTGAGTGTTTGTAATTTTAACTTTAGAATATATTTAGAGAACATGGGAGGACCTTGAAGTAAGAGAAAAAAGTTCGTGCCCTCCAATTATCGCTAAAAAAACCCCGAACAGACAAATGTTCGGTGTTGCACTTACGTGAGAATGCGCCAGCAACTCTTTCATAATGTAATTGTCGTAGATCTCTCTGGCAAGTTTTCTCCTGTCTTCCGGACACTCGAGCTTCTCGTACGCTTTGATCTACAATGCATAAATGAGAAATTCCTTTATGTAGTCAGGTGAGCAGTGTGCGGTATATGCAACGCTACTGGCACTTAACTATGTATACTGTGCGGGCTAAAAAACACGAACCTCTTCGTAAAACCTAAGTTGCGGAATCGGTTCCTCCGCTACAGTCTCGCAGAAGTCTTTGAATAAAAGGTAACCTGGAAGTACATGTGGAGTTTGTTTGACATCGACGAACTTGCAATATTGTCACAACTCGCTACATTTACCGCCGTTTCCCTATGCATGTCTCTCGCGAGAAATAATTGCGATGCAGACGCATTGCCCGTTTCACGAATCGTTGAATTTCCACCAAAGGAAACTGGTTTTTCCAGGTCATCTCGGGCCAACGTACGTATACACGTAAATATACACGTATCATTTTGCGACGGCAAATTCGATACATTATTCAACTGTATTATTCAAGCGTAATTTGTTAATGACTCAATTAGCGATTTACAAACGAGACTGTCAATTGCCGCGAGAGAATACTTGGTTGAACTTTTCACATAAACGAACATTTACGTTTACGTTATCGCGAAAAATCTCCGGAATTCACATCACCGGGGCACCACGACAACTCGCGCGAATTATTTTGTACAATAATGTAATCATGGTTATGTTTGTCCACGAATAATGTATGCACACATCTTGTATAATTACGTCAATCGGAGAAAATATGCTAATATCTGAAGTGATATGCTGCGATAGGTATATATTATCATACCATTGAACAAAGAGAAGGTTTGAATAAAAACGCACATTGAAAGGAAGCTGCCCCCACCCACCCACTGTGGACTAGGCAATTAGTTCAGCGAGCTAAACCTAAGCCTCACTTTGTCTTTGATCTCGTGAAAGAGCGAGGGTCGCGGATGGCGAATGAAGGGTGGATTATCGGAGCGACAGCTTTTACTCACCTAACATTTGATTAAATATTTTGTCGAAGTTTACTTCGTTATTCTTCTCCAAATATCTGTGCATAACGCTTCTCACGCTGAAACAGAAAAAAAATTTCATTTCTTCATCAATAATTTTAACACGTAAAGATATATTTTTTCCACAACTAACGGAAACATCGTCGCGATCAGCCACGCTTAGCGCTGCATTAAACGCGTCTTGTCGCGATCGCCGTTAAATTAAATTTTTATATTTCATATTATATTTTTATATTAATCACGTTTCGCGCCATAAAAAGATTTTCCGTTCAAATTAAAGAAACAAATACGTTTGATAAAATCCGACAATTTCTAGTCAAAAGCAGAAAATTGACAACTCTCATCAATTATTCCATCACAAATGCAGCTGTAGACGGAAACTTATCAAATATGTGTTCGACATTTCGCGGAGGAATATATCAGCGTGAATGAGTGATTCGAAATCTCCATACGCTGCGCATTTATATCATAGCGAAATTGATCAATATGTAAAACGACGAAATTATAATCGTTATAGTTTGTCGTATCGCCGATATAGCGAACCAGAAATGCTGCATGAATGCTCTGTCGCACTCGAATAACAAAGCGCTGCTCTGCGATGCCGACGAGGTAATAGGCAATTATTTGTCGAAATACAATATGCACCTCTTTCTCTTCCAATTATCCAAATGATCATGTAACGTAGGAAATACATAGAAATGTAGATCTCGAGTTCGTTCTGTACTACACCAAGGTACTAGATAATTAAAACCGCTCTGACTTATTTCCCCCCTCAGGCGTTTGCAAATATCGCTGATATCTGATGGAATACTGAAACGACTAATTAACGCCCATAAATATTAGCTAAACGGGCGCGCGCATTAATTACGGTATATAAGATTTACACGACTATGACCTTTGAATGCGACAGCTAAAATTGTTTTCCTCCTTTTAACGCTAGGAGCATCTCCGAGAAACCCGGTCCAAGTATAGAGACAAGATAACTTTTGCCGATCGACGTAGATACCAACAGTTTCGGAACGTTAATTTTGACATTTAAGTCAAGCCGTCGCGCCACGAACCATGATACCATACGTAGCGTACAAGCGCTGACGCAAATGCCTGATAAAAAAAATCTAGCCAGATCCAGTCGTAGTATCGAGGCGTCGTAAACTGCTGGTTTACCATGCGGTAACAATGCGGTCGGTATTGCTTTGCAATGGATGCAGTTTGCGTGCGATGCAACTCGCCTGCGATTCGCGGCGACTATTTCAGTCGTAGCGAGCGGCTGGAGTGACTAGGCGATCCAAGAAGAAAAAAAAAGACGTTTGCGCGCTCGCCAGAAAGCGACGTACGTTTCGCGATAAGAAGAACGTAATCGATAACTTTTCAGTAGATAACGTTAAAGGGTACGCTGAAAAAGTAAAGAGCGTGTATTTTATCGCAATAATGTCTCGCCGCGAAATTCAATGGCTGAAAGAGTCGAAGAATTCAATGTTTTGTATCATTGTGTTTGGTACCTCTGTTATAAGTCTGTTATAAAATTTTCTTTGCATCTTTTATATTAATCGCATTTATCGACATTATCGCGTCCCTAACTCTTGTACTACAGCTCGAGTTACACGCGACATAATATTTCTTTACAGCAGCTTGAATATTCAACCATGATACAACGTTTAAACTCAATTTGTTTGATTCAAACTCAATTTGCTCGAGCCCAGTTTCGATACAATGAGTAGCGCGGTCAACTAGCAACTGAAACGACTTATGCGAGCAAGTTCTTTCGGTATGGCTTGAAAAAAGTGTGTCACGGCCTATTGGAATCGTCTGCAAAGTGTCTTTCAATGGTGTTTAAGTTTTAGGAAGAGGAAATACTCTCACGGCGCCGAATCGGGAGAACACGCTCGCAGACTTGTTTTTCAACCAGAAGTCCTAGTAGTCGAGGTGGTAGGTAGGTAGGTAGATACGGTGGCTAGTAGTCGAAGACATCCAAAAGTCCGTGACATACTCTCTGCAAGCCATATCGAAAGAAGATCTCCACAAATCGTTTCAGCCGTTTCCATTCATGTGCGAGCGTAATTAAATTGTGAAATAGTAAATATTGTTAAACATGAAAATAAATTGATGTATTATAATAAAGTAGAATTTCTTCCTTGCTTTTCGCAATCAAAAGTTTTTATCTTATCATCGAATTCGAACGGTATGTTGAATTTATTACGGAATGCAAAGAGTAAGCAAAGGGTAAGTCGGTGTTTTTTTGCTCATCCGCTTAGTCGGCTCGTATATTCAGCGTCTTTCCACTTGGCGAACAGATAATTGAGTTCGCTACGCGACGTTCACCTACCGTGAATCTCTTATTTATGCAATCGCACCTCAGGGGCTGGCCACCGTAGAGATCAAGGGCGCTGATTTCTCGCTAAATTATACAATCAGAGGCGCCGGAGCCGATTGGTCAGCCCGGTCGGACTTTTAATTTCACTATCGTGTATAACACTAAAACCCGATGCGTTTCGAAACTCTCGACAAGTTATTATGCAAAACGGCTACTTATAAAACAAATATTAAAATTTATTCTCGTGCCCGCTTCACCACGCTGCAGACTTTTATTTCGCGCTGACGCAAAAGCGCTTTATTATTTATATTATCCTTTACTAGTTTCTGCCTTTAATCTTCATAGTCGCGCAAGTATTCGCCGCCTGAATTAATGTCACAACTTATTCGCGTGTTATTACAGAAATAACCGGAGCGACTTCCCCGAGGGAACGTTGGGATGTTTAAAGGGGGCGAGCAAATGGCTGCGAGCCATACTAGCGAGCATCAAAGCTCGCGATCGAGGAGCGAACATCACGCGAGCGTTTGAAAAGTTTTAATTTTCCTCGAGCTTTCATTCGCAGCACACATTCCGGCGAACTTCCGGCTGGAAAGTGATAGCTTTCCTCTTCGTGAGACGTTGCCATAAATCTGGCGGAACTTAATATCACCGCTGCCAGTTCCGCGTCCCAATACAGTTTATCGTCCAAGTACGACAATGAATCCGGCAAGAGGAAACGTTAAGGGAAGCGAATAAAGAAGCGACGAATGCTCACCAGGGACCAAAAGATCTTAAGTCGTCGACTGCAAAACGTGCATATTCTTCTCTTCCTGAATACACATTTGTGTTCGAAAAAAATCGTTTCGAATATCGACAAAGTGCTTTTTATGACCAGTGATGAAGTGATAAAAAGGATGAAGAATGCGAGTGAACAACTGCTGACATTCGAACAATATCTTGATATCGCCGGAATTACGAGAGATAAAACACAACGCAGACGCGAAAATTAAGCAATCGAGCTAAAAGATAAACACGCTATGTAAAGTTTGATTCGGGGTCAATTCCTGATAGCCGGAAGGAAATTAATCCTCAGCAGTGAGGTAGGGCTATCAAGCGGGGGGGGGGGGGGGGGGGTGAATGAGCTCTGGAACCGATCAAAATAAATCCGTGCTTCCAGCGATTGGTTGGAGCGTCGCCAAATATCGTACATACATCCAGCAACGACTAGTTTTTGTCCGCTTGACCGTGTCGGTTCGACGCGATAAATTTCAAATCGAGCAATATTATGCAATTATGGAAAAAAAAGACATGAGCAGCAGTTATGTAAATTTATTCGAATGTGGAATCCGCTCGGCTAACAGACCAGAATCGATCGAGCGCCATAAAAATGTGAAAATATGAAAGTGACAATCTAGTAAACTTATCTATGATTAATTATTATTTTCAAAAAATGTCAGAGAGAATTCAATACTTGAAACAATCGTCTGATGGCGAATAAATCTTACGTTTGTTTGTATTTGTAATCGTATGTATTGTACAGTCGTCTTGAATTTCAATTTCAAAGAATCTTATCTTTTTACTCATTATTCGAAACAGATTTCGTCTGAAATATATTTTCATATTTTCTCTGGTTGTTGAAATATTGTAATAAGTTATATAACTCATCTTGTATAAATGTTAAAATTAATATCGAACAGTTTGTTGCCTAAATAATCACTTCAGCTTAAATCAATCAAAAATATCGAGTTGAATAAGATAAAAGGTATGTAGTTGTAAGACTGTATTCAGCTAAGAACGATTATTGAATAATCAATCTTTACCAAAAATCGACTATTAAACAACGCGAAAGAGAGGTCAAAAGATTGAGTCTCTCAAAACAAGTTTCACACGAGTTTCTCCACTGAATTATACCAATTAGCGATATGACATTATTACCGATTCTACTGTTTAAAATTTTATTTCAACTGAATTTCTCGGCCAAAAAGCGTTTATATATATTATTTCCATTATTATTTTTCATATTCTGACGACGGCGAGCCATATCGAAATCCAAGAATACGACCCGCTTGATTAGCCACACGCAATTTGATTTTAAACGGCATTTCGTATGTACGGCCGGCCGACCATTTACGTCGAAATCGCGGCGCCAAGACCGCATAAACCGCGCACGCTGGCGTATTTCTGTTCGCGCTTCAAAAATCAACCAAAACCTGCCCTGCCGCGCGCGCGTCGCAATATAAACGTTGCTCGAGGCAGAAGAAGTTTATTGAAACGAAATTACTCGCTCGGCTGCATTAGCCAAGCTGCGTGGTGAAGCCAAGCTGCAGCACTCTCGCAGAGTCGTTTACTTATTTCCATAAAGTACACATCCAAGGTGCAAACGCTTGCTCGCGTCATACTTTTGCCGCGTGCCCGTCAATCAAAACAATCTTTATTTTTTCTGCAGCCAAGTGTACAGTTAATTGCTATGATTTTGATAGGCGGACGGAAAGGCTACACTGAAAACGAGGATGTTTGAACATCGAAATCATATTGCAATAGCAAGTGTTCAACATTCATTGAGAGAACCGATCAATAAGAATCATAATTTTACATTGCACAATGCGAGTCGATCGACTTGCGAACTAACCTTTTCTTGAACTTTGCTTTGATGCATTGTGTCTAAAGCGTAGAGAAAGTATGGATTTCGCGTAAAATTTCAATAATTTCAATAAACTTGCGATAATAGATTAGCAATATCAAAAGCTGAGTTGCTTGTTAATGTTCACTTTTCGAATTGAAATATTGAATAAACTCCCGCAAATTTAAGTTTTCGGCTTATACAAGTGGTACATATTGTAACAGATATTATTAATCTTGCAATATTTCCGAAGGAAATACATATTTTCTATGGAAAACAAAGTATCGCATAAAAAAATTGATACTACACTTTCTCTGTCCTTGTTAATAAGAAATCGGATTTGTAATCTTCCTTCCGTCAGCTGAGCGGATTGCAAAAATGTATTATCAAAACTGTATGACAAAACCCGTACTGTTTTAGAAACAATGCGCTGCCAACGCTCGAGAAAATGTTAGCTTACAAGTCGATTGAGTCGCGTTGTGCAACGCAGAATTAAGAAGCGACATTTGACCTTTTTATGTGCGCAGACTGGGATGTTTAATACTTCACTGCATTTTATTCGAAAAACCGATGTCATTTCCAGAATTAAACTCATTTATCATATCGAGAAAAAATTGCTCGTAGGCGTGAAGAGAGACGCGTTATCCTTCGCTAACTTGAAATTCGACAAAATGTCATTTATCCACAAATTGCATAATGCATCCGGGCGCGGAAGCGCATCGCGCGGAATATTAATCATTCCTAAAGTTGCTCGCTTCTCCGCGTCAAGCTGAAACTGCGAATGCGAGTTAAAATCGCGTAAACAAGTGCGGACCGGCAGTTCCACTGCTATCGTATTCCGCGAGCAATTTAACGACAAGAAAATTACACTTTGTTCGTAAAAGCGGCTTCGGATTAACGAAGAGCGCTCGTGCGCGCTCTCGAGTATCCTTTTAGGCCCCGGCGGTGAAAAAGCGGATCTACCCCGCCGGCTCTTACGAGTTTCTGGGGCTTCAATCTCCCAGGCCTCCATTCCCCTTCTTTCTCCTCGCTTGATTGCAATCTCCTTTTTTCAACGTGAATAGGGTGGTTTCGCGCGGCTACCATTCAGACGCCTGAACGCACGTCGCAGTGCCGATAAAAAAGCAGTAATTAATGCATGTAGCGCCAACAATATCGCACTATTTACGACGACAATGGTGTGCGCGAATGTAAATGCGAATGCGACGTTGCACAAAAGAATATATTCATATTGTGCGTCTGTCGAGAACGCAAATCATCAATCGTTCCGAAACTAATACTCGATCTAGCTTTTGCAGAAAAATTCCACATTTCTTAACGTTGGAATACAGTCTTGATACAGTCCTTTCAATTCCTTTTTTGATTGTCTTGTTATTGCCATTTCCGTTTCTCGCGATTTAGGGGAAAATTTCTCATCAATTTTTTTTTAAAGATCGAATACATCGAAATTGCATTCAATTGTACGTCTGTCGAGAGAAGGCAAATTAATAGTATTCGATCAATTCGATCGGAGAGAAATTTCTTCACATTTCTTAATATTAGAATACCCGATAGGAAAATTGATTTCTTTAAAATTGTCTTATTATTATCTTCATTTCTTTGCTTTCTCTCCATGGGGAAAAGTTCTGCTTTTCTAAGATTAAATATATATGAAAGAATTATATTAAAGAAAATATATTAAAGAATAATAGAGAGAATAAAAGAGAAGAATGGAAAAGGGAAGGGAAGGAGTTTGCCACGAAAGTTTGCGCTAGAGCTCGCGATTTTCGCGCGAAATTTCATTTTGCGAAGTTCATCTATTCCCCCCAACTCGTTTTTACGCCAAACCAGACGTTTTTATAACGACGCGAGAGATGCGCGCTCGCGCTCGCCCGGTTCGCTGATTACTACCTTTAATTACATCCGGGACCGCAGCCTCCTCGATATATAATGTCCTTCCCGGCGAGCTGTAGCTCTCGCTTTTTCCTCGTGTTTGCCCAGAATTATTTCCTTCCGCGCGCGCGAAAAAGGGATAGCAGTTACCCGTTCTGAATACCGAGAGAAGAGCAAGTGGCCCAGTATTTTATCGATCCCACCTGAGCCAATCAACGATTAACCGATCACGTCCCGACGACACTGATGGATAATGCCAATACCGTCGCGTTCGAATCCTTACAGAAGGAAAATGTACCGACGATAAAAAAGAATCTATTGAGAGAATGTATGACTGAAATATATGATTAAGAAGCGGACGCGCGGCATAAATCTGTGGAATTATAATGGCGAGCGACAGATTTAATGCGGCGACAGAGCTATATAGATAATTCCTCACCAACTAATACACTTGCGAACGACCCGCTCCGCCGTAATAATCTGCGGATTTATGGGAAGCCGTTTTGCGAATGAAAAAAAAGTCCCGGTGTTGAGAGAGGAGAGACGTCGAGGGAAGTTGCCGCCGGCAACTACGAAGAGAAGAAGAAACCGAACAACGAGAATGTCGCGCGTCAAGAGAGAGCAAACTTTGCCGAGCGTCAACAGTAGCGATGATTCAACTATTTGAGAATCGAAACAAGACGTTTGATTCCGACCGCGCCTTCCTCTCGTGACTCGATATACTTTTCCGCCTTCATTCCGACCGTTTCGAGATATTGCCGTATCGTAAAGAAACGTACGCGCTCTGATCGCGTTCGTGAAAAGCACGTCGTATCATCACACAGACGAGGAGGAAGAAAAAATACGCGCAACGCAAATAGTTTACTTTCGCACTACGTATACGTAACCGGCATCTCTGCGCGCCGCGTATATTTTCTTTTTACACGCACGCTAGGAAATTTACCATGATCTCTTCTGGCGCACACAATCACAGCGGGACATCGGACATACGGTATCGTATCGGCACGCGCGCTTATACAACGCGTTACATGCTGTGAATCGAGAGACGCGGCGGCAGCGGTTAATCAAAGTCGAAAATTGAGTTGTTCCGAGCTTCTGCTATATTAGACCGGCACAACTACGTGCCGTATCGCGATATCGTATCATACTTTATGGTTCAAGGATGTGTAGCACGCACAAACGTGTCCCTTGTGTCTTTGGAGCATCAACGCTGCGAAATGTCGAACGTAAAAGCTAAATTCTCTCGCATGAAAGGTTGGAATTCTCTCCGGAAAATCTGCGGCCTTGACGAGAAATTCATGTATGTATGTATCGCGCTGTTCGCAATGTATTTTTCGTGAAATAATTTCCTTTATTAAATATTTTTATCTCTATATTCTTTTATTAAATATTTCCATTTTATACGAATGTATAATTCCGCGAAAGCGGACGCTTATATGTTGCTTAAATTATCTACGGTTTTTTTTTTTTCCAAACATAAAACAGTGAGATAATGCGATATGCTTATATACATATAATAGATAGCTTACGAGTGCGACATATAATTTACCAAGTTGTCGATTTCACTCTAGTTTTTTCTCCCCTTTCGGAGATCTTATTTTACGCGACATGGCTCGATCCCTCCGCGCGGTTCGCAAGAGCGCGAAAAGCTGGAAAGAGTAATTATCCCGTGTTTCCAGATGCGCATTCACGCATTTTTAGCTCTAGCGTCTCGTGAAGGGCCGAGGGTACATGGCTGCGTACCACTGCTTGCGCATTAATGTTATCATGAATAATCTGAACGCCGCTCGCTGCTCGTAGACGCGATCTTTTTTTTCTTTTTTTTTTTTTAATTAGCCAGCATTAAACGAGAGGAGACTGCGACATTGCCGATGACAGCGTTAACGTTGACTTATACCGGATTTACAGTCGACGTATGGTCGACTGGGTCGGTGTGACAAGTCGAGTATACTCGACCAGTGTCAACGCTTTTAGTCGGGGTTAATTTTAGTCTAATATTAGTCGACTAAGCTTCTCAGCGATTACTACGCTACGTAAACTAAGCATATGACCTGGTTACAGTTTATTTGAGAAAAAAAGACCGTCGGCACCGTCGTGTGTCCCCATTCGATCGTTCAAACTTAACCGCCCGACGAATCTATTCTACGCGTGTCATTTTTCCTTTCTAACAACATCAACGATTGTAAGTTGAAGGATCGAAATCTTATCGCGTCAATGATCATCGAACGCGCGAAATTTGTCATGCGCGAAAGCGAGTACCCTCTATTCGGCTTCGCTTCTTAATGATTAACTTCGTAATACAAATCAGCCACTTGTAAAATTATGAAGGCGCGTTACAAAAATAATGCGCTAAAAACAACTCGCGCACTCTGACATTTTCTAAAATGTATCTATTGGGGTCGGATCTGATCCCGCCATAATATATAAAAAATCGAAGGTTGAAGAAAATTGGAAGCACCTTTTATGCGTGCAGTGCAGTCAGGAAAAAAATGGCCGTTTTTAGATCGACGCGAGTATTCGCGCAAAAATATTTCCGATCCATAAGATATAACTATTATGCTTATATATTTTGCTTATTATCCGATGCAACGGACACAAAGTGAATTCTATAAAAACTAATGAATGTCACTGGCTAATCCAAATTTAATGATCACGAGATAAAGTGACGATTAATCGAACTGAAACATAGAAACAAGATCGATAGCGCATACCTGTGTAGCCGCCAATCCAACTACTACAGTAACAGCGATCTAATGAGACGAGGAATGGGATTAAGCGATAACAAACTGTGCAATCCCTTGATTACCTACGGGTACTGCAAATCCGATCAAAAACGTGTCACACCGAGAATATTTTTTCTCAAGCCGCTTGATAACGAGTCTTATGCTCCATGACATTTGCTAGCATCCCGAGAACTTTTAACCCGGCAATGATCGTACGGGGGTTTTTTTTTTTTTTTTTTACACAGAAGGTCGCGTAGAGTGTTTTTAGACCTGATTTAAAAATCACTAATAATATATTGTGTTGTTAGTATTCTAGACCATGGATGTCAATTTCTTTATTATTTTCTCAATGTAGATTTTTCTTCTACGGAGATAAAAATATATTAAGGAAAAATACGGAATATTGAGATCAAAAAATTCCCTACGAAACCATTCCTAAATATCACATTTATTAGCGTCCAAAAAGTTCTATTATTTCGTTTTTATCGGCGATCACGCTCAATCACTTTCATTGTATACGTCAACGTAATTATAAGATCCTATTCGACTAAATGAGATTCAAATATATCACGTATTTTTCCGGTCACAGATATGTATATGGAATATGTACAAGGTACATGTACAGGTTACGGAATGTTGCATAATATTGTATTTGGTGAAGCAATCGAACGTCTGTACGCGAGTCTTAATTACGCGATTCGCTACTCGTTGTCGATGGCTTTGAAGGAATTGCCTGGGATCGACCATGCTTTGAGAACTTTGCTCCTAGCTCTGACTACAGTTTAGCGAACTTTCGTAAGAGAGATACCGCGCCGAATAATCGATACCGCGAAGCCACTCGCCGTTGGTAAACCTCCGCTTATGTAAGGCAAAATACAATTGGAACGAGCAAATCGGCGAAGAGAGCATTTCGATATTTGAAATGTCTTAACACTAACGGAATTGTATGTATCTTATAAAGAATGCAGGAGTTCGCAGAATTGAAAAAATTTAAAACAATTTCATCTTTCTGTTCAAATATTCGGAGAGTCATGGTAATTGCGCGTAAAATAGAAATAAAAACCCAATGATGTTAAGAGAGAAATGTCTATTAATTTATCTTAAAACTGAAAGAAGATTACAAATAATCATCTCCACCATCTTTGTAGTAAAGTCCGTCTTCCTTAAGATTATCGACTTTAAAGCTCCATTGACAAATGCAGCGGTGTAATCCGATATTCAACATAGTCTCATTCATCCACGCATTAAGTTCGATACGCCACAAATACGGCGTTTTATTTACACAAGGAACTAGCTGATACAGCCGTTGCATTAATTTTATGATAATTTAGAGAATTAAAATTTCATGTCACTTGATTAGATTTTGATCTTTCAAAACTAATAGCTTAATTTATCCATATCCACTTGAATCTGTTCACGTAGAGCAAATTCATGTACATTCGAATGTGTTAACGATCCCCGCAAGAGTCATATTTTTTCGTTTGCGTAATTAATTGTATAGTTCCTCTGCTTCATGTTCTCGAGGAACGAGAAAAATTAATGAATCACGTGTCACGAAATGTCCTTGCGACTTATGGACTCTGGGGATATCATTAACGCATACGACTATACACTCGTATTTTTAACATCAACGATGGTTTCTATAATTTATATTTTGTACATGCTGAAAGTAATAAAAAATAAATGATTAAAATATTCCGAAAAGAAGAGAAATTTTATGAAACAGACTTTTAGATTTATTATCTAACGCTCTAATTTTGCGCTTTTAAATGTTTTAATGCGGCTTTGAATGTTCACTCTATCAACAACGCAACTCGTGTATGCATTTTTAATTTCAAAAATTTGTAAAATCTCCGAATCTTATTATATTATTTTTGCCTTTAACATAGAATTACATTTTTTTATATGAAAAAATAGCGCGAATACACGGAAAACACCTGTTTCAAAACAATGTCAAAACAATCTCTGCCGTAAAAGTTCCTAAGCCTCTCTACGGTCGGACACCACCCTTTACGCCACTCGGACACGTAGTTTTGCCTTATTCAGTGTTTCGGCCGTGCACGTGAAATGTTCACTTGGCGAATCGCCAGCAAAAACGAAGCCTGCTACCGAGTCGACTTATTTTCACGAGGCTGAAAGCTTCGGTAACATCCGTGATTCGCGGACCGAAAATAACGCCAACAGTGTAAACATTGGCAAGTTATAATCGATGCGAAGTATCGATCAATGATATTTCGGCGAAGTGCGAGCATCCTGTCGGCTTTTCGTGAGAGAAACGATGAGACTGATCGCGAATGAAGTTTATTCTCTTTATCCCGGGATATAATCTTCCAAAGATAAATCAAGGTTTAACGAATATAACGTACCATATATGCGTTACATATTTGCGTATGGAAATTGTTTCGGAATGTCGATATCTTCGCGAGAATGACGAGATTCAAAGAGATTACAGATGGATTCATTTTTCGAAGGAATCTTTAACGTCAAATTGTCACGACTGTTGCGAAGTTCAGCGAGATGATAACCACGTAAATCTGTACAATTATTTCTTGACATTGAGTAAATTTATAAAATTTTTAGCGTCACGCAAAACCCATAAACTATTAGAGGAATCCAGAATTAGAAACGAAATAATACACGTTGGTTGTAAAACCGGTGTGTCCAGACTCGGGTGTCGACTCTCGCGCAGAGTCACATCGTCGTTGTTTGTAAACATTTTTTTCCGCTCGCAACACGCGAGCCGTCGCGGCGCTCGCACGTTATTGCGAGGGAAATCGAGACGACGGAGTTTCGGAGTATGAGACGGTCGAGAAGGAAAATATGCGAAAGAAGAAGGGAGAGGCAGGAAACGGGGAGAGGTCCTCCGACGGAACGAACGAACGGACGGACGGACGGACGAACGAACGAACGAACGAACGAACGAACGAACGAAAGAACGAAAGAACGAAAGAACGAACAAACCGACCGACCGACCAACCGACCAACCGACGGACGGACGGACGGACGGACGGGCGGGCGGGCGGACGGACGGCCGCAGCGACCGCCTCCCGTCATATCGAACCGCACATACCGTCGCCGGAAATCGTACGGCGGTGAAGCGTACGTACCTGGGATCCGGCAGAACGATCTTTTTGCTGGCACGGGCGGCCGGCGTGCACTTGCTCTTCTCCATGGCCATCAGGTAGCTGACATCGGCCAGCACCGCCTCGAGGTCCGCCATTTTCCTCGGTGGTCCTTTTGTCGGTGGTCGCAAACACGATGATTATTCCTATGTCGTCGTCAAAAAGAATCCTGCCTCTTCCAGTCTCGTTCGGACCCAGGCACACCAGCAGCCGAGAGCCAGCCGCTTCACTCTGCCACGGGCGGTTCTCCGCCGTCTGTTCTTCACTGCCGCATATTTTTAGCGTAACACCGACGACGACGACGACGACGACGACGGCGACGACGACGACGACGACGACGACGACGACGACGACGGCGACGACGACGACGACGACGGCGACGACGACGACGACGGCGACGACGGCGACGACGATGGCCACAACGACGACGATGACGAAGACAGCATACCGCGCGATCGAACAGTCGTATGAATGCGTCTCGAGTCTCGTGCCTCGTTTAATTGACAGATCCGAGACGGATGGACGGACGTCAATCGTCGAACAATCGCAACACTGTCGAGCGCGCAGCACCGACTGAGGTTAGTGTCGTAGCAAGGACAACACGATGCTTCGGAGGACGATGCTTCGGAGGACGATGCTCTCTCTCTCTCTTTCTCTCACTTCTCTTTTGACGAGTTCTCGTTCTCTTTCTATCTTCCTCCTCTTTCTTTTCGTGATGCGCCGCTCTTCTCGTTTCACAGTATCGCCTTTCTTACGCACGGCACTGTGCGCCGTGATGAAGCTGGCCTTCCCTTGATCGCGCCAGCTCCTATTTTACGTGAGGCGCCGCGATACTGCACTCGTCGTCACGCCCGTGCACGCGATTGACGTCGCGCGTCGCCCACGAAGGATTCGAGGCGATGTGTCGGACGGTCGTGCGCAGGCATTCACTTCCTACGATAAGACACACGTAAACTTTACTCTATGAACGAAAGCACACCAACAAAGCAACAGTCGAATCAGCCACAAACTCGCGACTGTTCGCGACTCGTACCCTGTGCTGGATCGCGCCCTAATTGGCTAAGCGCCTCTTGTGGATCGGACGCGAATTATCATTGATAAAATAATCTATCGATACATCGATATACCGTATATCGATAAGAAAGTTTACATCTTTGCTAAACTTGCCGGTAATGTGACTCTCTGTCATCTCTATGCTTTTAACCAGGCAGGGTTAGCCCCTGCGCACAATGGAGAAAATATTAGGAATAGGAACAAATATTAAATATTAGGAATAGAAAATTGGAATGATTTTAATTCAGAACAAGAAAATGGGATCTATTAACGTATCATGAATTAAAAGTTAAAAATTAGGAATAACTAATACATTTCGTTTCTTTGTTTGAAGTAAAATAATTCCAAATTCTTCTTTCTAATATTTTATAATTATTCCTATTCCTAATATTTTCTCTATTGTGTGCAGGGCCTTAGGCATTTATATATAAACTATAATGATAATGTGATGTAATCCACGTGTAGACGTAGACTATACTTTACATATAAAGAACTTTACATATTTAACTTTGCCTCTAGCCATATTAAAATGAAAAAGACAATAAATTTAAATGTACGCTTTCAAAAAGATGTTAAAGATTTTATAAAAATAAAATAAAAAATATAAGTCTGTGGCATCAAAAATATATAAACTGAACGCAAACGATATTTACATATATATACAGATTTATAATTCATAAATACATCTCAATTTTGTATTTGACATATTTTCAATATTTACCACAGTTTCACATTTTTTGCAAAAATATTTGCAAAAATAGTGACAAGTTAGATTCTCTTTGACGTGTTTCTAGTCATAAAGTAATTTTTCTGCAAAATAAAAAAATATCAAATTTTTATTTTTAGTTTATCGTGTTTAGAAGAGTTTTTTACATTTAAGTTTTTATTTTTTTGTTTATAATTTAAAAATTAGCATTTTATATATTCATCTGTAGCATGCACTTTTATTTAAATACAATTTAATGTCGTTTGATCATTTCAAGTTTTGCGTTTTTATACATCCGTAAAGGGAAATGGCTTTCATTTACACGGGCCAATGACATCGTGATTTATTGGAAATAGTGGAATCGATTTACGTAAAATTGATCGGGTCGATTGTGCTCATTGTTAAACATGCATTCAAATTCCAGGCTGTGTTATACACTACGACAAAAGCAATATCACAAAAGCATATGTAGCACATGCAATTGCAAAATTATTTATAAACTTTTATATAAAAGTTTCAAAAAATATTACTATAAAAAGTTGAATAATTGGAAAAATAATTGAACGGAAAATATGGATGGATATTAATTCAGAAATTTCAAAAATATTATGAGATCACAAATTAAAATATCAAATAACATTCATTGTTATATTCATACTTTGCAATACATTGCGACAAATGCATTATTTATGCATTATTTGCGTAAGACCGTTATACCCGCAGCTTAACGTATTTGCTCTAAACTGACAATTTAACAAGATTTCACTCGTGTTTAGTAATAAAAGTATTAGCATAACGGGTGATAAGGATGAAAGTGAGGTAAAACACTTTCGATTTTCTCGCAAGCTATTTTTGTATTCGTTAATTTATCTGCCACAAAACAATTTTTAACGTAACGAGTCATTACCATTTGGTAAGAAATTCTGCAAAAGATATATATTTAAAATTTCATCACATCATACTGTTATTATATGTTATTATATGTTCGAAAGAATCTCATTTTGCAAAGTACATCAAACGTTCCGTCTTGCTATCGATATATGCCACTGACTAACGAGCGTAAACGATGCCAGAGAGTTACGTAAAGTGAAGGACACGAGTTTCGATGTTCGCTATCGATATAGGCTTCCGATGCTTGTTCAAAGATAGTTGTTGCACCGTGGGAAATCCTGTTACCTCCAGAATAGTGGGACATTGGCAGCTGCACAAATAACGGAATCTGTGCATGCTTTAAAAATTTATATTAAGATTTCTACCGTTTTCAAAATATTCTTCTTTATTTTGCAATCAACTTTCTTTATCGGATTTTAATTTTATGAAATTTAGTCTCAGTTTTATTAAAATGGAAAATTAATTTTGGTTCTTTTTCAATTATCTTATATTTTCTTTATATTATTGTAGACTCGATTGAATTAATATATAACTTATATATATATATATTTGTGTTCAAAATTATTTAATATTATTATACCTTAAACATTAATAATAACTAGCGCACTTATTGCAAAGCAGTCGATCTTAGCTTCATATTAGTGTCGAGTACCTCGTAGCTGTCAACGATAACGACACGATGACGAAGGCCGAATTTGTGTCACCGATGAGCGAGCGTACACTTGGGCGGCGCAAAACACGTCAGATAATCGTTTGCCGACCTCGCCATCGTTTTTTTTTTTCTTTTTTACTACAATGCTGGTGAATGGATGGATGTGCGGAGCGGTATTTACCCAGCCGCATCCGATCGTTCGATCGGGCAGGCGGATGGCACGGTCGGAATGCCCCTCTGCTCTTCCTCGTCGTATCCGCCGTGCCTCGGTGCATGATCGCTTTTCATTTCGTTACGTGTCTGCTTCGCAGTCGGTTAGTGGAACGACCACCGTCGATCTCACTCTTTGCACTCTCGCTAACGTAAGGACGAATGTTCACCGAGAGCAAATCGCGAGCACAGCTCGATGACGTTGGAAAGCACATGAAGCTGCAAAGGAGATCTACCGATCTTTAATCCGCCGATGATGCACACTCCAGCTAGATGTGACAAGTTTTCTGAAAGAGATCAATGACAGATCAACGTTTGCACAAGAGCGTAAGTGGATGCTTCAAAAGTACGAAGAGTAAAAGAATCAAAAGACAAAATTGACATTTAAATAAATATGTTAGCAATAGAAATGAAATAAATGTTGAGGGAATATAATTTTTTACTGAAAATAAATCTTAATAGTATAGCTTTAGTCACTTCTTCGCTACTATTTTACACGTACAGTTTATCTTGAATAGCACTTTTTATCCAAAGCAGACTTTATAAAATTTTTTCTTATTTTTCTCTGTGTTCACGCATTATAAATAATTACATCATTATTTTGGTGTAATAAAAAAAATTGTAATCTTATTTCATATTCGTAACAACTTATAAGACTCTATGATTTTATGTATTAAACAAATTTAAAGAAATGTAAATCTAATTCATTTGTGCGTTGAACTTATCTGTGTACGGCGAGATTACGTATCAATACAAAAATAGCTAAACAATTAATTTCCATTATTCGTCATCATTATTTTAATAAGTGTGAGCTATTCAACAGCATTCATGATTGCATTAATAGCTTTCCATGCTTCCGTATTTATAAAGATATTTAATGGCACGCCTCGCACCAGTACTTTCATGTGTAAATAAAAAAGTATTGTAAAATACAAATAAAGTATTGTAAAAGTATTACAAAGAAATTTTAAGCGCACAACACACACTTTTCCCGCACTCGTGTTTGCGTTCTTAGGAACAAATCTTATTGTAAACCGCTATCGCGAGTTATGTCGTGCGCTTACGTGGTGTTAAGAGATAGCGAAACCAAAAGCACGAGCAAAAATGGCGTGCATAACATTATGCACGGCAACTCACTTATTGAGAAACATTGCATTATCTCGGAACCTTGAAGTTAAGAGGGAGTTTTTTAAAGAATGCACCGCTAACGCGGATGATCGCACTCAACAATAAACTTACTCGACCTGGTGACACGAGTGTTGATTTTCACTTTTACACGTGATACCTATGCAGATAGTTATATAACTATATTTGTACGTACAACAGGTAAATCAGCAGCACGATTAGAAGCAAAGGATGTCGTTCCGGAATCGATAGAACAGCCTGGTAATCTCTGACACACAACTGCCCGCAACTGATTTTGTCCTGACGCATTTTACAAGCGCAAACGTACAAAATGATGATAGTAATGACATCACGTTTCGCCCATATGATTTTCATCTGCTGCCTCGTTTTAAGCACAGGTAAGAATTAGAAGAGTGTTATTAACGATTAAGTATCTAAAAAATTATCTAGAAGCGCCGCACGTAGTTGAATATATTAATGTTATGCGCAGATTTTATTTTATTAATCTAAATGAAATGTTTGTTTGTATTACAATATTTTATTATTAAATCGAAGTGTTGGATTAATTCTAAAATTTTTTATCTTTTTTAAATTATATTTTCTAAAAAATTTTAATAGACTAGAAATTCTAAAAATGCCTTAAGTGATAATAAACTTGTCACTTTTTATTCCACAGTAGTTTTTAAACTACGTTAGTTTAAAGTTTGATCAATCGTGTTTAAACAGTTGTTCGTCTTTCAATTGAGCGTACCAGTTTTTTGTTTAGTATCCGGGAATAGGTGATCATGCGAAGCATGGTATCGTAGACGCGACAGACAACTGTTTAACTGCAGCGCATATACTTTACAAAGTACACGTTCATATCTCTCAGGCTGGTCTCAGAGTTGTCAGGACCAAGATAAGGGATGGGAAAAGATTGCCGGAGCGAAGCCAGCAAACGCTGTAGAAACTGTATTATACAGAAACGGTGCCACAGGTAATAACGGTATCGTCACGCCTTGCTTTGACAGGTAAGTTAATTTATTATTAATTATAAATAATATTTTATGCCTTTAATTATATTCTTATTCGATTTAATGAATTTATGTCTTGTTGAAAACTAAAATAATGCATTCATACTGTCGTATCTTCTGTAAAGAAAATTAATTTTAATTTTCCACGAGGAATATTATCAAATGTTGCTAATGCCAAAGCAAAGTGTGTAAATTCAATTATTTGATTAAGAACAATCCATCTATCATAGGTGCAAAAGGCAAAATTGCACAGCATTTGTCGTCGACTTCGCGAGAAACATTTGTTACAGCGTGCAAGTAAACGGCGAAGAGCTTATTCCTGAATCTAACGCTACGTTTTTCCACAAAATTTGCATTAAAGGTGAGGAAATTTTTTCACCTTATGGTATAATAGTTTACGATAAATATATCATTTTTAAAACATATCAAATTTTAAAAGATTACTCGAATGACTCGAACGAAAATGTTACGCATAGTTCAACTTCCGAGTTATATAAATTAAAGTTCTTTATCTCTGCATTTCAGTTCCATCAAGTTGCAAAGAGTACAGATTGTGGCAAGTAGAAAGAACCTTGGGAGCTATCTTAAAAGATGGACACTCAAACTTGTACTATCAAGCATTGTCGCGAAGAAGCGAGTGTTACGAGAAGTGTTTGCAAGCAGGTACGCACTTTACGGAATAATTAATAAATTTATATCGAGCCGTAATGAATTCTATGTCAAATAGATCGATTCAAATGTGCATTTTCAAAAAATAGCAAGCCATCTATAAATTTTCTACAATAATCTTAGGAGACAAATGTGAATCCGCGCAATTTCGTACGAGCGAGCCTTTGTCAATTAACGACACTATAGGCACATGCTCATTATCGAAACTCGAGAGAGGTACCAGACCACAAGCTTATAGATCGTCGATGTATCGAGACGAGTATTTGCAAGATCAGTGCCATAATATATGTAAGTCAGCAAGCTAATCTATCTGTCATTTGTCGCGTACGTCGATCTGTATGAGGTAGGTAAACGCATTAAGTTAAATTAAACTGAAATTTGTATGTTTTTGTACAGCAAAGAAGAACTATTGTTCTTACGCAGAATTTCGGAATGTAACATTGCCATACTCGGATGTGGCGCTTCCGGGACTCGACGCAAAGCAGGTATACTTAAATATTTCATATCGTGGACAACTAAATTTTGTTACTCACTATAATTTTTTTAGTGCGAGGAGAGATGTGACCGCAGCAAGGATGGTTTCACATGCAGAGCCTATACCGTGGACTATTCGGAGGAGAAACCACTCTGTTTGCTGCACTCCGATGACACAATCGGTCTTGGAGTCAGTTCGCTAATTACCAGACCTAATGTGATTTACAAAGAAGAAGAAGCTTGTCTAGATTGTTCGTTGTAAAATAATTTACAAATTTTTTTTTAAATGATATTTTTTAGTGTTTTCTATATTGAGCACTGTTATGTTTTTCATAGTAAAAGTGCTATGCGGCGAATCAACTATGACAGTTACACTCACCACTGCTGAGCCCTTCGAGGGACGGATATACGCGAGTGGACATGGAGAAACCTGCGGTGTTAATGGCGTTGGGAAAAACGTAACCATATTAAGATTACCACTGCCAAGAAGAGAACAAGTCGGCCAGTCCGACATCGAATGTGGTCTTACACCCGCGTTTTCCATCGACAACGAAAATCGGTATTAATTGAGCAGTAAATTATAATGATGTTTAACGATGCTTCTATTCTATCTTATTTACTGCTTAATTAATTAATTTAATAAATAATTAAGCAACAAGTAAGATAGAATAAGAAATTACAAGCTTATTCGCCGTTTTTCTTACGAAATTACAACTTCTTATTTGCAGAACGCATACACTGATCTGGGCCACTATTATAATACAGTATAATCCAATCATTCAGCGATTGGGAGATCAATCGGTGAGAGTCGGATGCTCGTTAGATGACAACAATGTCCCGGAACCGAGAAATGTGTCCGTTCATTCGAGTTTTAGTTTCTTGGATCCAAAGTGAGTCCATCATTTTTTGTGCAAGATTATTTGTGATTTTTTTAAACAAATAATACATTTATCGTAAATGCTGCTTTTTGTTCAATTTTCTTGATATTGTGACAAATATCCCCGATATTCCGGCTCTGGTTACTATTTGTAGCGCAGGCGTGCCGCCGGTTGCATCGACCGTGGTGAACGCATCATCGGAAGCGCCGGTGGTAACGATGAGGATCCTCAATGAGGAGCATATGGATGCAGTCGTCACCCAATTAGGACAAAAGCTAACGCTTAGAATCGAAATTCAACCTGTTAACGGTGGGTCGCATGTTTATTTAATATTAAAATTCCATGTGCTCCAAATTGTACCTTCCCCCCCTCCCCCGCCCCCTTTTTCTTTCATGTATGAATTCTTTAAACAATATAAAATGGACATTATTAATCAAAATATGTAAAGCATCAATAATTTTTATGAATTATTCGAAATGTATTGGATTGATGCCAATTATTTGTCGTATTTGTTGACTAAAATTTAAGGTAAAATTACAGAGGTTCAAATTAATTATTAAAATAGTCGCTATTATTTTTAATACATTTTTTCCATCTGTATTCTGTATTCTAAAAACATTCGTAGAATGTCCTTAGAATGAAAATCAATAAATTCATTGAAAATAGAACTCTTCACAGATTTAGTCTTAGGTTGTATATATTAAAATATAGAGTAAATATACAGTAAAAGTAAAATAATTTCTCGGATTCAGGACCTTACGATATCGCAGCAGGACACCTCGTAGCTAGTAGCGCATCTGGCGATGCGTCATATCTTCTTCTAGATCAGTCTGGATGTCCAACGGATCCTACGACTTTTCCCGCGCTATTAAAGGATCCGATAGATAATCGTTCTTTGATCTCAACATTTACTGCCTTCAAATTTCCCGACAGTCAAATTGTTCGATTCAACGTCATCGTCAGATTTTGCCTCGAAGAGTGTGAACCAGTAAGTAGGCGGTTTTTTCCCAATATCTTTTCTTCTTTTTTAACATTTTTTATATTATAGCTTTTACACTTTAAATAATTGTTACAGGGGATTGACAGTAATATACATCATTATAAAATTAACTGTAATTTTCTTAGCATTTGTGTACAAATTACAATTATTAATAATATATCTACTAGCTAAAAGAGACCGACAAAATCATAAATTTATAATCTCTTTTAAGACTACATGCAGAGGGGGACAGATTTCATACGGCAGGAAGCGACGATCGATCGAACAGCAGCACAGTGCCGAGGTAACAGAAATTTTCCGAAACCTCACACCCGCGGAATTACCATTACAACTATCTATCGTCGTTCAAAGTCCGGTGATAACAGCGGATCATTTACTGTCCAGGGAAAATCCAGTTCCGGACACGGTTTTGATCACCGGCGGAAGTGAGTTTAATATACGAGCATCGAATGAATTTCAATTCTACATTTCTAAATCTTAAAGATAATAAAATGATCGTAGAATTAACAATCCAACTTGTTTTCTCAGAATCCATAGATGGCCTTTTCTGCGTGGATGCAAGCTTAGCTCTAGGTCTTTTGATTTTTTGGTTAATAATCCAAATCGTACTCACCGCCGGCTGTCTCCTAGCAGTCGGTCGCTATAGAAGGATGGCCATCGAGGCCGAAGAGGACAGAGCTGATATATTGGCGAGGCATTTATATGGGATTCATGGAGGAAACTTCGAAATTGCACGAAGAGTCAGGTGGGCCGATCGAAACGATTCAATCGGATGATTAGAACTTTTTCTGATTTTTTAAACCAAAACAATTAAAGTTGGCAAATTTAGGTGAATCTATAAAATACATATTGATCATTTAAAATTTACTTGTATAATGTGCATTTATTTCTAGTAATATTAATTAAAAGTTATTCAGGATAAAAACACTAAAGTTAATATACAAAATCAACAAGTTGTTATTCTTCGTTTAAAGTAAATGATTATTTTTGTAATATATACGTATGATATGTAAATATGTTTCTCTATGTTTGCCGCGCAGTCAGTCTTTCGTCCTTATTAAAGGGATATTATCCTAATTTATATTCTTCAATGAAGATTGTAAAAATCATCCCGACATGCTAGTTGAGCAGCGTCCATAATGTCTTAGTAACACTTCTGTAAATATTAAATATTGCATGTTAATGTTTTAATGCGTTCATTTAACACATGCACTGCCGTTTATTGTAAGGAAACAAAAATCGTAAAAAATGCATAAATATCCACATATATATCCACTATATATCCACTATATATCCACCCGCTATTGCAAAATCTATTAATGCTAGAATGATCGAATTATTTAGACGTCATGTATATGTTTCTTCGTCAAAATACATATATCGACGATTAATATTAATTAAAAATTAATAAAGCTGTAACTCGCATCTTATTGAAAAATATTAATGGTAAAAACTATTAAGTCGACTGTTCTAGTTTTACATTTTTTTTTCATTTTTACAAATTTCTTGAGACCGTTTTTACTAATGGAAAGATCGTGTCAATTGTTACTTAATTACGCATGTATCTTTCAAAAGCAAAATAAGCTTAATTGAAGCAGAATATAACAAACTTTCGTTCTTAGAAAATATGTCATATCTTACCTTTTCCACATCTTTGTGCACAACCTAGTCCCCCTGGATTGGTGTAGTCAACATTATCCGTACCACAAACAGGATTGTATTCTGGCGTTGCCTATAATCAAAATATGATTATGAGCTAGCTATCAAAATTATTTTTCAGAAGATTATAATGTATGTCAGGATTGACAAATTTCCACAAACTTGAATTCGAGACAGATGTGATATACACTCAAAACTTTTGCTTTATTTCCGCATCAATTTATAAAAAAATATTATTAAAAAAGTTTTTTTTTAACTAAGTAAACACTTATTTAATTTTCTCTACATAAAATGGTGCTGATTTAGTGAGAGTGTTATAATTACCGGACAAGATGAAACGCATGAGTTGAACTGAGTGTCGTCTAAGGGTAGAGAAGTTGTACTAGTTGCAATTGTAGTTAAAGTGGTTCTTTGTCCAATATTGGGTCTGGAAGCCGTTGGGCCATCAAAAACGAAGCCATCTACTTGGGACATCGTACCTGTCCCCGAATTCTATTAAAAATATTTCGAGTTATATTTTTAAATGACACATGTTAAACTCTTTCAGTGTGTACAGAAAATGTCATTTTCCATAAACAAAAAACCACAAAATTTTATTTATGATCTTTAAAATTGCTATTGAAATTATCTCTTCTTTATTCACCATTCGAGAAAAACATTCACTTACTTGTGGAAACGCAGTGATAAGAAATGGCGATGTAGCAACTGCAGAAATTATTAAACAGAATTAATAAATTAATATCTTTTACAACACATACACATACACACAAAATAATTTTCTTACTCAGCAATAAATGAAACAACATATTGATAACACGCTTTTCAGCACTTAAAAGATCTCACTTAACTAACAACTGATTAGCTATTGACCACTGCACTCCAAGTGGCTGATCGAAGGTCGACGGTATACTGTTTAGAAGCATCAACTGCGCTTTCTTTTATAGCATTGGTTGCCAACCAACTACAAGCACAGTTATGCACGTTTATTCAGATTCTGCACGCATAAGCGTAAGTAAACGGGATTTTCCCTGCTAGTTCTCAAACTTTTTGCAAAGGATGACTTAATATCATACGTCAATAATGAGAAACATGAGTCACGGAAATATTTTCTACGTATAAGATTTTTAGGATTTGATCATTCTTTATTTTACATAATCATACTTGAGTTTTTAATAGATGAGAGTTAAATAATTTCTTGAATAGTTTGGTTGCTGAATATATGAACTTATTAGCTTTAGTCATTAAACTCACAAAAGAAAAACTCCTATTATTTTCAAGTAAATATCTTTTCACGAAATTATCAAGCCAATTATATAATCGATGCAATTTTTTCTGACTTTCAATATTAAATCTTTTTGTGAAGTACAACAAAAACAACATTATTCTGTAAAAAAATCTCAATTAATTGCAAAAGTTTTATTATGTAATTATATTAAAGTTTAAAATAATTTTATACTTTAATTACGATATTCTTTTAGAAAAATATATTTTTTGATAAATAAAACATTTTATAATGCAACAAAAAATTAATATAAAGAACAACAATGTTATTTATCAGTTTTATCAATTTTAAATGAGTATAATTATCTGAAACATATTTATCTCAAAGTTTAATAAATAATTACCTTCTTACTTTCTGTTTTATTGTAAAAAATAAAGACAGATTTTTATATAAAAGTTATATAAAAATTTATTTACCGGTATATTAATCATTATAACTATCTATATAAAATTTTGGACAGATTTTTCTTTGGAAATTTTTGAGGTGTTTTGTCATAATTTACTCTGCGCAATCTTGTTGTATATTTATTCAAGTCGTTCCAATGAGTGAATATTTATTCGTCAGACTTATTCTTACAAATCGCATAAGAATGTTAATGAATTTTTATGTTACACGTATGTAAAATTCTACTATTTACCAGAAAAATTACTATCTTTTGCACGGCAAAGCTTAACGATAAAATTGTTATTTTATAACTAAAAATTATATTAAAATATATATGTATAAAAATATGTAGTAACTTATCTTTTATAATGTATTTTTTCAACAAACAAAATGAAACAAAATGATAAGATCAATGTGATAAATTATACTGATAATTTAAGTTTCCTAAGGATGCTGTGTAATCAATAGTTAGAAATATAGATAACAGCTTGCGGTCGTATATTAGAAATTTTGATTGCAGAACCGCGCATGAATCTGTAATATATAAAACATCCTATCGTTATAATTATGCCAGAAAAAAATAATTACAATGTAAAAATGTAAAAAGAATAAGATTAGTATTAATTTATTATAAAAATATTAATAAAAATTTGAAAATTTTGCTTACCTCTGTTACTTGCTTATCTGTACCTACTATCATATTGTTCTCGTAGTAAGTAATGATAAATATTGGATTTTAATTGCTGCTCAGTTGACTGTATGGTTCGCAAGCTCTAATTACTCGTACTTCAAGTTCTAAAAAAATATTTAGAATAACTAGAAACAAGATTCGTCAAGACTAACAAAAGCTGTACATCTTTAAATGGTTAAACAAATCAATAAAGAGGGAAAATTGGAAAGTTGGAAATTGAGAGATTTAAAAAAAGAGATTTAATATTAATAAATTTTAAATTACAACCTAAAGACTTAAACGATATAAAAGTTTAAATTAAATATCAATATTTTAAAATTATATTTTAATATGATAATACGATATGACAACAAAGAAGGAATTTTAACACAGTAATATAAGATTAATAACAATTATCTTACGTGAGTTACAGTTTTTCGCACAATTAAATCTTCCCATATTCCAGTAGGTAACGTTATCGGAGCCGCATACCGGATTGTACTCTGCAGTTGCGATACACGGACAATTGGTCGATGTTCTTTGCGTAGTACTACTTGGTACATTAGGATCACCGGAAATCTCGTTTGACCGGTCTCTTTGTGGGAATGCCAAGGCAACCAACCAAATCATGGTCAATACTTGCACAACTATGGAATAAAACGATGTCAACGTAAATGCATGTTTCAATATACTGAATTTGCTAAATATACCATGTCTTGTTGAAGTTTAAGTCTCTATAATTTTAAAATTAAAAATTTCAAAAAATTTATTAAAAGTGTAAATTTTTTAATATTTCCCAGACAGCACAAATGTCCAAAATACATGGTCCAAAGGATATTCAAAGGACGTCCTGTCGTCCCAAAAATGTCTTCGGGATATCCTCTAAACGTCTTTTGGATGTGCCGTACTGTCTGGGTTAAAGATTTACAAAATATGAAAAATCGTCTTCAGTTCTGACATATTGAGTTTGCTCCAAAAATTTATAATGGACTTTTTTTATTTTCTATAAAAAATTAATAATTATTGTTATTTACTCACGTGCAAAGATATGTTTCATTATTATTTCCGTATAAATATTCCGATTCCAAGAATAAAAAAAAAAGAAACTGTAGAGAAAGAGAAAGAGAAAGAGAGAGAGAGAGAGAGAGAGAGAGAGTTTTAAATGATAAAATGATTGAACTCAAATGACGATCTTTGGGGAACTGCTTCTATTTATGCCTTCGCCAGCTCTTATCTGTTTCCAACTTGTTTCCTTATAAGGGAAAAAAAACTTGTAGAACATGTTGTCGGGGATATCCACATTACCACTTAGTCATTACATTTAATATTAATTTTACGTATACACACAAAAAACAGAATCATTTAAGAACTCTTTCCTATTTTTATCTTGTAAGAAGTTTTATCGAAAACAGCCAAAATTTTTATCTACTGTAAACTCTTAGTAAGATAACTAAAATAATCTACAATTCTAATTAAATCTTTTATCACAACACAATCGCTGAACTAAAAAATATTAATTTTAAATAATTTCTCTTTTTAATCACTTTAATCTTTAATTTAGTCATATGTTTATATCCAGACAAGAGATAATAATAATCATAAAATTCTACACAAGCATAATTAGTGAATCATCTATGTTATACGCATCACGCGCGTATGTATAACTCACTCACACATATGGATCTTTTCTCATTCCTGCATCTATAAATGTTAAAAGCAGGGTCGGCTTTAAGAGAGAAGTCGAGCAACGGCCTTGCAGTAACAAGAAAGAGAGAAGGTCTACGATCGGTCGAAGAGAGTACATTTGACACTGACTGTTTTTTTTTATACTTTTTATTTAAATAAACATTTTTTGTAATCAGCCATAGGACATTCTTTTGATCCTGAGTTTTTTTTTTACATTTTTTAACTGGTCAGTAAATCCTTAAGCAACAAGCTTTTTTCTTTTTCTCCTTTCTTCTTCTTCTGTCGTTTTCTTTTTTTAGAGACTGGGGTATGTAAAAAGATATTGTACAGAGATCCCAAAGAGTCTAGAACCAGCCCTGTTTAAAAGTCTACAACATCCACGTCAGCTTTCTTGAATATGACGTCAGAAGCGAGGAAATCTATGCGGTCAAGACTTTTGCAACTTATGTTTAAACATGTTTTCATTGACAAAATCAATTTCAGCGAACTCTAACTCAATAAAATATGTTTACAAGATATATGAGAAGTAGTGACTTTCTCATTGATTTCAGACATTATATACCTTTTATATTTAAATAAAAATTTTCTAATTCCTGTTTTTAAAAAAGCTAAAATTAGTTTCTAATGTAAACTTTTTAAAATAACAAATCTTTAATTAATAAATAATAAAAGTTGATTTTATCAAGCAACATAAATAAATGTTTTATAAAAATTCTGTAAACATAAAATAACTCTTGCATATTAAGTAATTACAAAAATAACTCTTGCGAGTTTTTGCTACTTACTCAAATATTATGTTACTCGTTACTTAAATGTAATTTTCAAATTACTCTTGCAACATTTGTTTTGTTTACAAGGCTAAATTCGCGAAAACCATTTACACATTTATTTTACTATTACTATTTACTATTTATTGTATATTTCTTGATAAAAATATTTTAAATAACTCAGACACTTTTAAAGTGTGCTGCGCAACTATAAGTTGACGGGAATAATTACATGCCAACGTGGCTGCTTTATGATTCCAGCTTCCAGTGTAATTTCAGTATAAGCTAAATAAATTCAGTAATGATATCTCTAAAAATGCATAGCAATACAGGGAGAGACCTCAGGCGAACACAGTTGGAACGAAGAAGCGGCGGAATGTGCGCGATCTTTTTGTGTACATACCTAATGCCCTATCTACACCGAAGGATAATCCTACTTGTGGCTCATCCGACCACTTTCGCTCGTCTACACTAAGTACAATTTTAGTGTTGTTATATTGGTACCGTTGACTTTAAAACCGGTAATAATTTCAGTACCTAGCCTATAAAACAAACTTTCATCCGATCTGAGGTAACCCGAATTGTTATTCTGTTTGACAGAAGATTATTTTTTATAGAAATATCTTTGCTTTTTATATGCAAATATTCTGATGAGTGATTTGCTTTTTTGAGTTGGTACGATTGGAAACCAACTTCAGTATGATTATAGGCCGGAGCACAGACTTTTACATAAAGCATAACGCATAAGCATAAGGAAATTGATTGGTCTATATATAAGCATAAGCAAATGCATAAGGAAACGGACCAATCAATTTCCTTATGCTTATGCGTTATGCTTTATGCAAAAGTCTGTGCTCCCGCCTTTTCGGTTGTCTACATTACTCGCTCGGATGAGCCACAAGTAGGATTATCCTTCGGTGTAGATAGGGCATAAGTGAGCTTATCGCGAAGCTAGGCGCTGTTCGATAAGCCGGGCGTGAACGTAGCAAACGTCAAGCACGACAGTCGAAATGTCGAGGAACGACGGTAAAAAAGATACTTCGGCGTCCGCGTTTCGAAAGATCGATGTAGATCAGTATAGTGACAACAATTTCAAAGAGGAAGACGCCGATGGTGGTGTAGGCGCGCCCACTGGTCCAGATGAAAATGAAATTTTGACACTTCTTAGCCAATATCCTTTACAAAACTTTTATATTTCGTAGAGTTTTCACTTTTCTTTAATTTCTCTTCCTTTCACAATTATTTTTCTTAATAATTTATCAAGGGTAAGAACGCGGAGGCATTAATATCAGTTTTAAAATCCGCACCGTTGGGATGTAAAAACCAACAAATTAAGGTAACCTCAAAACTTATCCCGTACAATAGTGATTCATCTATGAATATGTGCAATAATAATTCTCTTTTTAGCGTATCAGTGCGAAGCGATATACTGTTTATAGTTTTGTCATTTGTGCAATGATATAGATTATGAAAAGGGCATAAATTAATACAAGTTGTGTTATTTTTAATTAGTAAAAATTACTCCACAGTACCAGTCTTTACATTCATTTGAAATTTATAAGCAATTCCAAAGCTATTTTCAGTAAATTTTAAATATAAAAATTTCAAGTATAAATGTCAGTTTATATTTATTTATATGAAAATATGCTTTGTAAATGATTTATAGCCATTTATGGTTAATCTTGATATACATATTTTTGCACAATGTTGATATGTATGCTATTAAATATAAGTTTACCTATATGCAAATGTAAAACATTATTAATCTATTTACAGGACAGCGCTCGAAATTTGACACAGAAAGTGCTTCTAAGTATAAAGTCAAATCAAATGGATGACTGCTTAGCACAATTAGATCGTGACTTAGTGGATGTTCTAATGAAGTATATTTACCGAGGTTTCGAAATCCCAACAGAAGGTAGCAGTAGTCACTTGTTGATCTGGCATGAAAAAGTATTTAACATAAGCGGTGTGGGTTGCATCGTTCGTGTATTCTCTGATAGCAAGCGAGCTTGAAGTTTTGTACATTTTGCAGTAACAAGTTCATTGCGATAATTACCATTAATTCTTACTGTTATTCATCATCAATGTTATGCGATGAGGATGTAGATAGGCAATCCATTCACAATTTTCCGTAAGGGAAATACAAGAAATTTGTGTACATTTGTTATCAATAAAGTAATTTTTATTTCTTGTACATTGAGAAATAATTCCTTATATCATTATAAACATAAATGTGTTCTACAACAACTTGATTGTCTCAAGAAAAGTCTTTCTGTGATCTCGACAAGAATTCTGCTAGTTGTAAGTATTCTTTTCAAAGAAGTCGATTTATGATTCTTCACTTGAAATGCATCTTTTATATTTTGTAAGGTTTTTACTTTTCTTTAATTTTTCCTCCTCTTTCACAATTTTTTTCCTTGATAATTTATCAACAGTAAGCGGAGGTATTAATATCAGTATTAAAATTCTCACCATTGGGGTGTAAAAACCAACAAATCAAGGTAATTTCAAAACATATCCTGTACAATAGTAATTCACCTGTGAATATGAAAAGAATGCCTATCTCGTTTTATTTATATAGAATATCTTGGAAACTTGTCAAAGTTGATTAAAGTTAATTCCAAATATTTCTTTATTCAAAAGAATTGTACTAGGTCTTATTCCAAAATGAATATCTACTTACAGAGAAGAAGTTTGTTTACAAGTGTTAGAATATCAATACTATTTTTTTTCCAAAGGTTTCAAACATTTATGATACACGCGGGGAGACTCAGTAGGAAGTACTAATTTCATTATGTCATATTCTTTTGAGGAAGGGAGGAAATTACTACTTGTCACACACATTCGTTACGATATCTTAGTATGACAAAAATATATTTCATTTTTTCTCACATGTCTCAAACATTTACGACACATCTGTACGGCACATGGTGTCAGTAGAAAGTGCCAATTTTATTCCATTATTTTTCCGGTCGATAAATTCTCTATGTAGACAAGATCTATATAGCAATCATTGAGTGATGTGACACCTATTACTTTCGTTTGAAAAGTTTTACGTACATACAGCAGTTTTATAATGAAGGATTTTCTGTTAGTAATCATTTCCCGTTTCTTATACCGGAGAGAAAAAACAGGCAGGTGTATAAAATTTTAAAAGTAGTTTTCCAATTCCGAAGTCGCAGTGTTTCTCTAAAAACTATGGAAGTTCCCTGGAGTCATTATTACAATATTGTTCGTAGAATAGCATTAGTCACTGGTATGTGGCCATACATGAAGCCGAAACTAAAAAGATTTGCCATTATTCTTTTGGTCATATCCACGATGACTGTAATCATCCCGCAAGTAAATTACTATAATATAATCACCAAAACAAAAGCATTTATTATTAAATGACGTAAATTATAATTGTACAATTTTTACATGATTTTCAGACTAATTATCTATTAACGTGTAAGGACGATATACAATGTACTATTAGGGCAATCACATCTTATGCCACGTCATCTATAACTATAGTAAAAGTGTGCACTTTTCAATTAAATACTCACGCAGTACGTATTAGACTGTGATTAAATATTCCAATATATTTAATTGTTTAAATCGAAATTTTCGCAACAAAAGAGTGAAAAAGATATTCTTTTAATTGTGTAAAAATGTTTGGTATACTTTTTATGCTATTATTTTATCAAATCGTAAGAAAAGATTGACTCTTAATCAATATTATGGCAGATTAAAAATCTCACTCATCATCTGTTTGAGGATTGGAAACAAATAAAAAATGCAGAAGAGTATAAAATTATGAAATCGTATGCCGAAACTGGCAGACAATACTGTTTGATATATTGTGGTGAGGTCTGATGAAAGATGAATGCATTCTACTTGCGTCGACTTTACGTTTCTTCTTCATAACTCACTTTACATATTTCAGTGTATTCCTGCTTAGCACTATTTGCTTTTTTATCAATGACTCTTATACCGTATTCATTAGATATTTTATTGCCCCTCAATGAATCTCGTCCTATACTATTGCCATATTTTGCAAATTGGTTCGTGGACTTTCGGGAATATTTCTTTCCCATTTATTTGCATTCTATCGTGACTTCGGAATTGATTATGTCCGGATTAATTGCCCACGACTGCTTTATTGTGACTTTCATTGAGCATATTTGCAGCATATTCAGCGTGATTGGGTAAAAAAATCATTTATAATATTAGGAAAAGTCATATTCAAATATAATTTCTCAATTTGTCTCTCAGCAGTATTAATGTAGCACAAATATTTGTAGATTTCGCTTCGAATATTTATTTCATGAGTGTAATACAGAAGAGGAAATAGCAAACAATCCAAATGATACATATTGCAAAAGAATTGCGTCACTTGTGCATACACATCGGCAAGCCTTAGAGTAAATGCGTAACTTGGTCGAATAGTAAAACAAAATATAATGTGTCCGTTCAAAAATAAAGAAATATCCGCCAACTGAAAATTAATATCTTATTTCCATTTGCAGATTCGCGCGACTTCTTGAAAAGACATGTACCATATCTTTCCTTATACAAATATTTATAGTAGTTGCAGCGTTGACCACTACCTTGACGCAAGTACATTTTCACTTATTAAAATAATATAATTCTCTCAATCTACAAAAAATAAAAAATATATATCTTTTATATTGGAGATAGTAAATGTGGAAAGCAACGGGGTTTTAGAATTAATAAAAAACGTACTATATAGCATCGGCCAACTGTTTCATCTATTCTTTCTTAGTTTCGAGGGACAAAAACTAATAGATCACAGTCTTCAGATACGTGAAAAAATGTGAGATAATTGTCCTTAATTCACTTAAAAAAACCATTTCATTCTTGTATGTGTTACTTTCTATATATTGTGCATCTTTGAAATATTACAGATACAGTAGTTTGTGGTATAACGCACCTACAAAATCGAAAAAACTACTTATATTATTGATAATGAAAGGTCTTCAACCGAGTTTTTTAAGCGCTGGAAAAATTTACATTTTTTCTCTGGAAAGTTTTGCTACGGTAAATTAATGATCATTACGTACATTGTTGTAAAACTTTTTTAATGATGTATTTATTTTTGGCATGTTTTAAAGGTTCTACAAACTTCGATGTCATATTGTACGATACTCGCATCTGCTTAATAACTTGTGTTATTTCTTCCCTCAATAATTATGTAATGGCTCCGATATTTCGTTGAAAGTTGTTAAGTATATGCAATTTTACATTGAGTTTATGTTTTCGATTTTGACGCTACAACGAATTGATTTGTCTTTTATAATTTTGTCTTTTGTCAGGCATCGCGTCTCGCGGGAAGAATATTTTGTTTTTGTTTTTAGTCCAGGGGGTGATCACTTTCTTCATTCTAGTCGAGGCCCACCCGAACGTGCGTGTTTTCAATAAAGTTAGTTAGTGTTCCCAATACTGTATTCTTTTTATATATTCACACAACCCTCATCATGCTTAATATTCTTATATCATAACAAAAGAAATACACAATGTCTTTAATACTTGTAGTACAGTAATATTGTAACGTTCCTGTATTTTAACCTAAGAATAAAATTGAAATAATAAGTGACTTAAATAAATAGGTTAAATAAGTAAAAACTTAATAATCTATTTGTATTTCCTATTACCAAACAATAAAAAAGAAAAAATTACACGTGATAGCGACAAATTGGATTGTTGCGCGCTGCAAGTAAACTTTGCGCAAGATACGACTCTCTTATTAACATTGACCGTTACAATCAGAATTGACGATTACTGTGACATTTAAATTGATACATAATAAAAATATAAATAATTTGAAATAATATATCTGTCAACATTCTTTATTACTTTATATATATATCTATATAACAAAACTATGGTGCAATTGGTTAACATGGGAACATAATGATATTAAATCCTTTATACCGAAGAATATTTATGTTTTATCATTGTTTATATAATAGAATATACGAGATTAGGACGTTACATAGGTTTTAACATTTATGAATAATCTGACTCTTGTGATATTATCACATACAATATTGAAAATTCATCGTAAAAATGTTTACTCACATTTATCTTTTACTGTGAGCATAATCATATTTGTTTGATGTATCAAATACAATGCACTCACAAATACTGCATTGGCTCTGTAAAAAGCATATTATGTTACAGCAAATGTATGTATATAATACAAGATTAAATCTTTAATTTTTTGTCATGTTATTGATTTTATTTCTATTACTTAATTTGATATATTTAATTCTCGTTAAAAAAATTGTTATAAATATATTAATTTGATTCAAATATATTATAATATATCATAATGAGATAATCAAATATATTATTGTAGTCAGTTATCATTGCATATTCATGTATGATTAAGAATCAAATCAGATAAAATAATGTATAAAAAAATTGGCTATTGGCTTTGTGAAATTAATATACTTACTGTCCTTCTTTGAAGTATTCTTTCAATGTATTACTGAATCTCTTACTATATTTCACAAATTCTCTCTTGCGTTGATCTAAAGCTTGTTTACCAGCTGAACCAGGTATATATCCAGTCACTTCATTCACAGCATCCAGTAATTTTTTTATTGCACTCGCAATTTCCCTGAAAAAAAATGCTATTAATATACGAGATACACTATACATATATGATTATATCATTATAAATATAAATATGTTTTACATACTTGATTGTCTCGAGAAAAGTCTTCCTGTCTGTGATCTCGTCAGGAATTCTGCTAAGTATTCTTTTCAAAGAAGTCGATTTACGATTCAACTCTTGAAATGCATCTTCCGAACGTGCAGAACGGTATTCTACAACTACAATCAAAGATAACATTTTCCAGATTATTTTAAGTATTGAAAAAAGTAAAATCAAATGTCATAAAATTGTTATAATAATTGATATTAATATTAAACATGAGATAATTACAATTTCTATAAAAAAATATTTATCTTACCATCATAATCAGAAGCAGCGCCTTGCAATCGCAAGACACTCTCATTCATATCAAGATTGAGTTCTGCTCTGCGTATTATACCCATAATTAAGTCGTGTGTAATTCCAGGGTGTGAACTCTCTGCTTTTGAGAGAGCTGTGCGTAGAGTTTGCGCTGCCATGACATTTTGCCTCTCTAGCTATTGAAATTTAACACATTATAATTGGATAAAAATCTCAACATTTCTAATAACAAGATATAAGTAATTTGTTAAGTAATTACAACCAAAATGCATTCAAGTTGTTTTTATTCTTCTATATTAAAAAATAATTATCTACCTTCTGTACACAAGGCGTTACACGTACAAATAGTATTTATAAAAGATATTATTATATTAAAACATCTCTCTATGCTAAATACAAAGACATAATGAAAGAGATACCTTTGTTAATATTGGTCTTAATATAACAGGAAGCACCAGTGATGTAACTGGGGTCTCATCGCCCATTGTCATCGTTTACAGTATGTGTTGTTGTTCAAGACGTCGAAAATACGATTAGCGTAAATCGAAAGAAGGCGCAAAGTCAAAGCTGTTTTGCGAGAATCGTGAAAAGATTGTTCATAAACGACTAGCTTGGCTGACCATAACTCCTATGACAGCTGTCACAATAGAAACTAGACATGCGGAAACGAGGTTACCCGGCGCTACCAACATTAAGTCGAACGAGTCGAAAGTGGTTGACTTCACGCTGTTATTGGCTACTGCACAATCATGAATAGATCTGCTCTTCAGGAATATTTTCGATGCTTGTAGTTTCTAATATTTTCTCTTCTTAAAAGGTAAATCTATGATTATTTTATTTTAAAGATCTTAAGCACAGCAAAGTGCAAGAAATACAATTTGAATGAACAAGTCTCATTTTTGCATTGGCAAAACCCGTGCTACAGATAAGTTGCATTTGCGCGGAAGGTTATTTACACTTGTTTTAATTATTTCACATTGAATAGTGTTCTTGATTTGAAACTATAATATTATAAATTTAGAAAGATACTTTTTAATCATAGTATCATTATTTTAATAGTTATGATCTTTATACGCGTTTTTCGGACAATTTTTCTCGAACCATTGGTAATGAAATACGTATTGTAAGTAATTGCTAGTAAATATATATATATTCTATTGAGCGTTGATTTACTTTTATCTTCTGCGTTTATCTTATGAAAGAGTTATAACAAGTGCAATTATTATTTTTTTTAATTCCGTATAAGGTTATAAATGGCGTCGGGAACGTAGCCATACTGTCCTCTATTAGTGATATAACAGCGTATCTTATGTCGGCACAAGTGCGATTATAGTCACACTACGACATACGCCATCTAGATCACGCGTGCGTAAACTAATCAAACCGTCGCCATTTAGTGAAGCCTAGAATGCAGACGCCTCTCATATGCCACATCGAGAATTCGCGTACATGACTGTTGGAGGCATCTGCATTCTAGGCTTCATTGCCGCCATTACATCTTTTTGAGTTTTGCGAGTGCGGAACAAGTATCACCGCGATCGCAAAATTTATAGAATTCTGTTGTATTATGCGGCATATGAATGACGTAAGTATATAGAATTTGTGAATTAAAGATAATAAAGTCATAAAACCAGGAAAATTTAATAAATTTCCATGTAAATCGCAAATTTATTCATCTAACTAAAATTTGCTTTTAGCCGTTTGCGCGTTTAACGATTGCCATAACGAAGTACATTAACAATGCGATAATAAGGACATTCAGCACAGAAAAGGATTCAAGAAGACTTCAGATGCAGAATCTACGATGGAGATTTGAGAAGTAAAGATTCAGGATTTATCGATGATTACTCAGGTAGCACATGTTAGTTTCAGAAACCTTTTACAAATGTTTCTTTGAAACGATTCATAACGGTTCTAAAAAACGTTTCTCATTGGTAAAAATGTCCACTCGAAATACGTTAAGAGAAACGTTATTTTTCCGACAAAAAAACGTTTAAGGAATGATCAAAAAAACGTTATTTTTCCGACAAAAAAAACGTTTAAGAAACCAATCTGCTGTAATAATTCCGAGCAAATCCTACTCGGTTTCTGCTACTGATCTGCTGTCAAATTATGTCAGCAGGTTTTGTAACATTTCTGCTATCATCATCTGATGTAACAGGTTTTGTATACAATCTGCAGTCTTTCTGCTGACAAAAATTTGTAGCAGATGTTTGGCAATATCTGTTCGAACAGACTTTGCTGACTGGGTATGTATATGTGTACCCAGGTAGCACAAATGTCTTCAAAACATCTGTAAGAAGGCCTGATGAAGGCCTAATATAGGTCGAAACGTTTGTCTATAATATATGGTATAATATATTGCATGAATAACTAGCAACGACTCTTTTTGCCTTTTTGACCTAATATTAATTGATATTTTTATTGGAGTCTTAATATTATTATTGTATTTCAATATATATAACTCACCTTATTTGCCGCAGAAGTGCGAAGATATTTGGTATAAATTTTGGCGTTCGGCGTTTTGATACGAAATAGGTCAAGTCGTAAGTCATGTCATAACGGCTATGATCCAGTGATGCGATGTTTCCTACCGGGCTCCCGGCTTCTGAGTTCCACAAGCGAAAAGTGCGTACATATGCTGCGCAAAGCGTTCAGCACATGTACGCGTTTCTCGCTTGTGTGAGGTAGGAAACTTGTGCCCGGTGGGAAACATCGCATCACTGTTACGATCTATACATGAGAATCGATAATTCTAACCTCAACGCTCTCTTTAGTATTCGCACATTTGAAAATAGAAATTAACATGTAGTCTCTGTAGTGATTATACGTATACATAATTTTGAATTAAAAACATTTATTTTTTTCTGTTTTTTAAAAACGTGAAAAAAACATTTTTTAAATTATGGTTTCAAAAATGTTTTTGTTGAATGGTTTCAAAAACGTTTTTTATTGATGCTTAACGGTTAAGAAACATTGGATACATTTAGGAAACGTATATGAAACGAACATGTGCTACCTGAGTAAGAAGTAGAGCTGAATGCTGATCCCCTCCGCTCCCCTTCCGTCCCCCATTTTCAGAGCAAGGTAAGTGCTTTGTTAATTAATTTATTAACGCCAATAACGTACGCTTTATTTTTTAAAGAATAATAATTTTGCTGCAAATAAATTGCAGTAACATCTATAAAAGTATCCAAATTTTACAATATATCTATTAAAAAAGTACCAATATAATATTATTGATACAAATTGATACAAATTGAAATGTGTATAAGAGAAATGCAACAATTTCAAGCTTTTTCAAATAAAATTGCTTATAATGTTTTGCAAAATTGAAAATAGAACTGTGCAAAGATACTTGTCAGATAAAATGATTAAAAAAAGATGCATGGTGATTGCATGATGATTGAGATGAATAATTATTTTTTTTATAGAGAGAAAAGAAATTTTATTCGTAACGTAGGGATGTCCAAATATGTATTAACAGTATGTATAAAAGTATAAAAAATAAATATCAACAGCGCTGTCACTTTATGAGTCTTACGGATAATGAGTCGGTCGCGATGTATTCTCAACAACACAGTCGAGACTACATTGTGAGCACAATCGAGTATATCTACGACAATAACAATGATAATAACTGTAACAGTAGCGCGGGAAAATAGGCGAATCGTTCACTTTGAAAAGATAGTAGATTGCTGAGAACGAGACCGCTCTTATGATCTATTCATATTTTCTATCTATTTATTTATTATCTATTTATTACGCGAATCACAGTGCTTACAAACTTTTCTTACAATTTCACCTGATGTTCCTAAAAATGGGGACTGCGGGAAAATTTATATGGATTTCACAGTTAGATGCAAATCGAAATTTAATATATTTTATTGTGAAATATTATTTGGTTTGTATGTTGCGTAACATGCTCTTTTCAAAGTGATCGAATCAATTACAGTAATTGTAAAAATTATAATCATTTTTAGAATGCTAATCGTAATTGACGTTGTATGAAAGTTACATTAATTCATTAAAGCATTCTAACACACATATCTCTTTCATACGCACAAATACTTATATTTACTAACTGTTCGTATTCCACGAGTTTTATATATTTGAAAGACTAAACTGGAAGATTACAGCAGATATTGCACATTTTAGAATTTATTGTTTACTCTTTGATAATTAGGCCTATTATGTTTCCGCGAATGTAAGGTTTGATAAAAATGATTTAACCTTCACATTATATTGCACTTTTATAAATTTAAATTACTCTGCAAATTCTAGATCTTCTAATATTTAATTTTTTTTAAATTGTTATTATGAACGTAATATAACTATATAAAATCTCGATTACAACGAACTTCAGCATTGCATCGAAATTTCATTACATTAAAGTGCTTTTTACTTCTTATCATAATTAAATATTAGCGTAAGTGATATTTCCAAGTATGATCAATTTATAAGATATGAATCCTCTAATTCAGAGAAAGTTACATGGCACATTCGATCGGATTTCGTTCCGTCGGAGACTGATATTTATCAACATTTTGCGTGTTCTCGAGCTCTAGTTCAATCTGTAACATATTCTGACTGAGGAATCGCTCAGAAACTTTGTTGTGGTTACTTACGGGCGCGACGTTAATTAGTGTGCAATTGCTCGTTTAAGATTTGTTATTTGCGCGAAGAGCTACAACATCTGTCTTTCTCTTTCTGCGTCCTTATCGCGAACATTGTAGATCGGCAAATACTCGCTCACGTTATTATCTTAAATTATTTTCGCGGCCTCGTTCGCAGGGAGACGCTTCTCACATATGGCAGTCGATTTATAATCTACACTAATCGTCCCTAATTGACGGAGTCGATAGGCGATTGGGGCCAATCGCATGCGACGATATCACGTGTAAGTCCAAGTTCTCACAATTCGCTTATAATACGGTATTTCGCACAATTCGCCAACAACAGTCGGCGAATCAATGACAGTGTCATCGATTGTCGCGGAATAAAATGGGGAAGTTCTCAAAGTCATTGTACGATTTATCTATATAAATAAAAATCTCAGTTTATTGGTATATCGTAAAAAAAGATGTCGATTGTATACTAAATTTGAATATAATATCTAAACCTTGATTATTCTATCTCGAATGGCAGTGATTGACTGAATCGTTTATTTCATCTTTTAAATGTTTTTAAATGCTCGCACATTCTGCCATTAATTCTGCTTATTCTGAGATATCCTAGTATCGCATGTGTAAAATGATCAACGTTCCTACAAATATAACAATCGATTTTTGTCGCATGATTCGATTCGCCGCATTTTCCGCAGGCCGATTAAACTAATTATTGCTCTAAAATTAAGCAGCATTTCCTTCTAAGCAAGTATTGTTCATTACTCCAAAGAACTCACGAATACGTCCCTTTTTATTAAGACTGTTTCTGTCTCCTTATTAATTTTATACAGCTTCTTTCGAAGAACACTCGAATTTTCGCGACTTGGACCATATATCCAGTGTACAATCTAAATATCGTAAATACCGCCGCAATAAATTCTTGCATACAAACATTGACTCAGATTCCATTAGCATTTGTTAACCATTGTTCTTCTTCTCGTTGATTCGAGGAAAATGCTGGTCGTAGATAAAACTGTAGAATTGGAGTTAAATAACAAAAAAAGAAAAATTGATTTTTCGGAGTATATAAAATTAACGTTTCGTTCTGAGTTATCAAAATTTCATTTGATGAACGCAATCTTCTCAATTTTGTCACGAGCTTTCTTTCCGCAAGATCAACGCGTATGACGAGAATGGCTCGCGTAAGAATTTGTCACTTTCTTCATAGAAACGCGCGAAACAAGTCACACAATCCGGAATGATATCAATGTTTCAACGAATCGTCGTCATCTTTATCAATGACACCGAGCGAGTTAATTGCTCAGTAACGTCATACCGAGCGACACACACACACACACACACACACGCGCGCGCGCGCGCGCACACACACACACACAGCGTCACTCTCTCGCTGTATTTGTATTGCAACGACGGCGCTCAAGCAGTTGCGCTTCTTTCTTGAACAGCGTCTTCCACGAAGGGATCGCGAAGTCACTTCTCCGCGATCGACTGTCAATCGCTAGTCCTGATCCTCGTCAAGAGGACGAGTCTTTTCAAGGTTCTCTACGCTGGTGCCTGCACCATCGGCCTGTGGATCGGCACCGAGATTACATAGATGTCTAGCTTCTCGCCTGTCGTCTTGTCGACGATCTCGCCGTAGTTGACGGAATCGTAAGAAGGCGGCGCAAATAGGTGATAAGGCGGCGGCGGGGTCTCCGTAACTCCAGATGTGTTCATCACCTCCGCACGTTGCGCGTAGGGCACTGTTAAAGGTCGACCATTCCGTCGACAGCACCACTCGGAACAGCTGACGATGAGGAAAAACGCCACCAGACCGCCGAACGAGCCGATGTACCAGACTATCGACCATGGGTCCAACGGGTTTTGCAGATTAGAACTGGGGTTGACTAAAACAGAATGAAAAACTCTGTGAGCGAGGGAAGCCAGTCATAACTAGATATCTATTTCGCAAACTTCATTAAAAAATATATATTTAAAAAATTCAGAAGGAAGCGAGAGTCAAACGAAGTGTTATATCAAAAATTTTGCAAGAAATTTGCAGAAATTGCAAATAGATATTTTTTACTTTACGTTGTTTGCGCGAAATCGCGTAGCAAAAAATATCCAGAGATATTGCTTTCGCATTGTGAAAGGCGTAAACATTCGCGTCTTTACTTGCGACCCACGTACTCTTTTCTTGCTTGTTTTAAGATGCCATCCTCGATAGAAATCCGAGACGACGATGAGCATCGAATCTAAAGTTAGCTTAACATTTTGCATCGCTTGTTTATTATTAAAGTCGGCGGAATGTTAAGAAGCATTATTTACTTAACATGTACATTTAACATGCATTATTTATTTTAACGTGCTTTCCAAGTATTCACAAGTACTGTTTTCTTCTTAGTCTTATTCAGCCTGTTTTTGCATTGCGCTTGTGTCGAAAAATTGCCGCAAAAACAACGCAAACGATTACGATATGAAAATTACGACGATAATGATTTCGCGACATGATCGTGTACACATTTTGTATTCGCGTGACATGAAAACGGTACAAGTAGTGAGCTAAACGATTTCGAAACCACCATTTTTCCGATTGACAACATGTGCGCGGAAGCGACGCTCTCGATTGCCGTTAATGCGTGACGTATACGACGCGAAACTATATGATGCAAATGAAGAAGGAACGATTACATATTTGCATAAATCCTTGGAGCGAGTAGCGTGAATTGTTCTCTACAGTCACAATTTTAACGGAACGAACGCACACTCGTCGACTCGATTTCAGAAATCTCGTTTCATGTGCCGCTTATCCCACTAGATAATAAGCTCGATTTTCTACAGTGCAACTTTGAACGTACTATCACATATTCGTTTTTTTTAAATTTTATTTTTTTATAATTTACCTCTAATATTACGCTCTCTGTGAATTACTTAACTTATTATTATTACATATAATAATAATTTTATTTAGTAGATACGAATGGTGGAAAAAGAGGAGATCAGACTTTATTTGACTTGAATTACATTGCATTAGTTTCTATTATATAAAACGTTCTACGTTTACTAATATTTAATCATTTCGAAAATAAAATTATCATATCGATATTATTCATGGAGGATTAAATTAGCATCGAATTGTGTCTCGCGTTTCGCGACAGATTGATCGAAATTTGAAAATATCGCAGAAAAATGTAGAGAGGGTCAAGAGTGCAGGATGATATTAACGCGGAGCAAAAATATAGAATCACTAATTTAGCGAGACGTCGGAAAGTGCGATTAGATAAAGAGTAATTATGCATTTTTAATGATTTTTGACCTTCGCGAACACATGATACGATATTAATGTAAAATATAGATGAAATATAAAAAGAACATGGCGGTGAAACATACCGGAAAATATGCGAAAATATTGAGTAACGTACTAATGTATAACAATAATTTGTTGATTGCAAAACGCACGCGTCGATCTACGACAAAGATAATGTGCGATATTCGTGTTACAAAGTGTTAGTTGTCATGTTAAATCTCGTGTGCAGAAATGAATCATATTCTTACCGGTGTCTTCCGTATCTCTTTCTTTCTCCGCTCTTTCATCCTTCTCATCATCGTTGAATGCGATCACGTAGACTGCCTCCTCGCTGCCGTCGTCGGATTTCGAGTCGACCGGGTAATTGTCGTTTGCGTTGTGACTTGCTTTATTGCTCTCTATTCGCCTCTCAGTGCCGATACTGTAACCCGACACCGCGTGAGCTGTGACAAATTGCGATCAATTAATTAATTAATTAATTGCACTTTATATACAGATGCATATATTACTCCCTTGCTTATCACGCTTGTTATGAGTATTCACATATTTAAAAGTCATAATGCAATCACAATCACATGGTCATCCATGATGTTCAATTCTATCGAATTACTCTTCTCACTGAATTTAATTTAAATGTGATTTGTGATAATAATAATGAATTTAATTAAAAATTAGTACAAATTACATTGAACTCTCCACATTGAACATTGATTTATAGTTTAAATTATTATGTATTTCTTAATAGATTTTTTTTAGCCTTTCTTTTTCTTCAAAAAATTTTCAAATATGTAATTTTTCTGATATGCTGTTTGTTTAACACGTTACATTCTAGTACAAGGTGCAATTACGCGTGTCTCACATTTTGTGCAAAATCTCAGGGCTAAAAACGTTAATGTGCCAGACAAATAACTCCGCCTCCCACCACCCGTTAATCTACGACGTTAGAACTTCATTATTTGTTAGGCATAGACCGAGAAGTCGATATATCACGTCGAAGACACTGTCGGCGGCTTCGATTACGCCATGGCGCCAGTCTTGCGCTCATTTGTTGTCAAACGCCGTGTCTTTTATCGCCCTGACGAATGATAATAGAAAAATGGCTTGAAGCAGCCATTCGCATAATTATTAACGAGCGTGTCGACAAGCGTTATTGAATTTAACGTTTTCTGAAAAATTGCCTGAATTATTGCAAGCGATCGTTAGCGATTTCGTAGACGATAACTTTGCCACAATCACTTTTTTTCAGGATATATTCGGCCGAGTATGTAATTAGATGATCGAGCAAGTGATGATAGCAATAAAGATCCTTATCTCCCAAGCAATTTTCCAAATGATCTCTCTCTCTCTCTCTCTCTCTCTCTCTCTCTCTCTCTCTCTCTCTCTCTCTCTCTTTCTCTCCTTAGTAAGGAGATTAGTATAATCCGTGGACAGCATGTTCGAAAGCTATTCCCCGCCTATTGCGGGATTAATAGTTAACTTCGCTCGTGAAGTTAAATCCATTCTTAAGAGTCATATTAGTATTAACTACCGTGAAGTAGTTTCAATTATGAACGGCCCGAAAGAAAAGTTTTGCGAGTTGATAAAAGTCGAAGATCGCGTTACGGTCTTTCAACTTTTATTTTGCATGTAGCAGCATCCGCTTTTGCTGTAATCGTGAATAAGAAAGTAATCTAAAAACGTCTTGATAATCTCAACATAATTCGATTCGCGTATATACACTTAATGACGGCCAAATATTTTTATTGTCGTGTTAATTCTTGATAATGATTAAAGAAAAATTAGTAAATAAATAAAAAAAAGTGGTTTTCTCTCGAATTGTACATGATGGACATTTTGTCCTCACTCATGTGCTATTTTTAGCACATTGTTAGGCATTGCAAAGTGACGAAGCGTAAAATCGATCGAAGCTTCGGCTTTCCTTTTTAAAGACCTCCGATATATTGTTACTACAATTTCTTAAAGCCAGGCATGGCTGATGCCTTTCAGTTCTCCCAGAATCTCACGTCCTCCCTGACACGATTACCTACTACTTAACGGCATGGTTGTCTGACTAGCTTTACCTTCGGCTTGATGCACAAAGTTACTTACGTGTAAGAACGTGTAATGATCCGCGCTTAGGGTTGCTTTTGCAAATCCTGTCTAATAAGCTAATACGCTATGAATAGCTTATATGCATTTTCGTAGACGCGTTAATTTCGTTACACAAACATTATTCAAATCTTTTTAAGATCACTATATTGTATAAGATGTTTATAAAATGTTTGTAATTAAAAAGATGAAAAGAGTATAATTCTGCGCGTTAAATATATCTTTTTACAATTTTATTAATAATACACAATAAACGTTGAAATGTCGGGGTACTTTTAGCGTCTTGATGGCGATTTAATTGATTGAATTGCTGCTTCTCGATAAACCTTATTTTTACGTTCCTGCGTAAATTAATAGATATTTACAAAGTCGCGGGAGATACTCAATTTACGAGATGATTCTTTGTAAACACGTCCGTTTTCCGTCTGTCGATCCGCTGTATCATCGAAGGTCGCGCGTAATTAAAGACGAAGTCACGAGCGAGAGAGAAAAAGACAGACGCAATCGTGCCTGGCGCCGTACATGTGTACGTATGAGAGTGTTCATTATTGCCCGCTAGCTGCGCAACCTTGTCGTCGGAATCCAAGTCGTAGTGTCGTTTCGCGGATCACACATGCTTTCCTTTCAAGAGAACCGATTGTGAACAAGATTTTCACCGATAAAAGAGCAGGAGCTGGCAATTTCAGTCGCGATAAATAAAAATAATGCGCGATTCTTCTCTATTTACGTGCGGTTGACGTTAGTCACTTGTAAATGAGATACATAGGACAATTCTGAATTCTATCGGCCTATTCACGTTTTACAGTCGTCGTGCGCGTCGCACGCGCATATGGCAACACGGTATCATTAGCGTCGTATGATATTATATGCAACGGGCGTCGTGTTTACGTAACGGCTCTTTCTTAAGCCACGATCGTACGAGTCACGTACCTCCGCGATTGGTCCAAACGCGCAGTTGACTACGCCTAAAATGTTAATTTTTCATCTATGATCAATGACCGGTAAAGCTTTCTCAAGGTTATAACATCACGACGGTATTCTAGGCACACACGCATACTCGGTCACGTGACGCGTGCTTATTCACGTGCAGAAACTCGATCTGTCTCTCGGTACTTTATAAGCATTGTCTTCTTGATAGGCTTTGCCCGCCGAGGCGGCAACTGCATGATCTTAACTCACTGGTTTGTCATAGCTGCACATAGTTGTCGTAATGTCGCGTAGGCAAATGATGTTCTCATCGAGATACTGTGATACTGGTTCCAATTTTCTAATGAAGCATTCCCAATAAAATAGAGTATTCCTAATGAGGAATTTACGAACATAATTCTTTTTTCGTATTCGATTTCTTGACAGTTTTATATTCATTGTTTCACATTAGTGCTCTAATCTACCGTAACTGAATCAATATTTGCTCACGAAAACGTTTTTACCAGCGAAAATTTGGCTGCGATAAAAGACTCGGTTCTTGACTACTTTAGATATTCTCTTAGATTACTTTATAAGAGAGAGACTTTGTTTCAGATAATATAAGTATTGTTTTATATAAGAACCAAGATAACAGAATTAACTGTGTCGTATGAAATACGTAAATAATCGCTGGAAACGAACCGTTATGCGTGCACCGTCGGCGTTGCCGCGGCGGTATATTTCTTTTATCGTAATAAAAAGCATCGTGAATCCGCTTTATGTCGTTCCGCGCTGATAAATTCTTCACGCGAACTTTTGAACTTTAAAACGGAAGTCTGCTTAAAATCTTCACGTTCAAGCATCTCCTTGCGAAAACGACTCCTTGTGTCGCGCGTTGTTTATAAAGTTTTACCTGGCATGCGGGGACGCGACCGGAGTACATCGTGGTTACGAAGACGTCAGGCTGATCAAAATATTTGCGAAACTCTAGTCAGCGACAAAATCGAGATAAATCGTTGACGGCAACGAGAAGTAATACTTTGTGATACTTGACGGAGGAGTATTGCCGATTATTGCAGTCATGTGCGCGAAAATATACTTACAAGGTTTTATTAATTCCAGGAAGTACAAATATGAAGGCAAGCCTGAGGCATCGCGATACGAATGTGGGGAGGAAGGCATTTAATTTTTGGCTAATTCTCATAGAGATGAAATATCATCTTTTTGTATTTCTCGCATCGTGCGACAAAATATTCCATACTTACATCTACATGTGTGCGTTATCGGAAGGTAGAAAGACATATAAACTGTAGCTCAGGTGAGATTTAAAGCGAGACAGTTTAACAATCGTGTAAATCTTAATTACTCACTCATTAATTTATTATTTGCCACAAGAGAAATTATTATTTTCATGCTATTATTCATTTCGTTTTCATCTATCACCATGCAAACGTCATCGAATAGCGGCGTGTTGGCCTTTCAAAGTTATTATTTCAGTTGTTTACTCTCAAAATGATTTAAATCGAGATCCAATCTCAAGTTTTTTATGCTAAATGTACATTTCTTTCGAAACAAACAACTTATTTATTGACAATATTGCTGTATAAATGCTCTGTTTGCTAATTTTTTAAAATATCTTCCATACGAAATCAAACTAGCTCAAATTATATGATAGTTTTCCATTTTCTTGAGTTTTTTTTTTTCTTATCTTAAAATTTGTCTTGCTAGAAGACAGGAAATTTTACAAACTATCAATAATAAGTGCAGGCGTCTTAAGTGCTGTGTAAATATTTTTTCTTGTTTCTATTGCATTATAGCCAAGTTGAAATTCGTAAAACATGCAATGTCTTTATACGATTTGTTTGGAACGCTTGTGTAATTAATAGCATATTTTTATCCAACTTTTTTTTATATTGAATAAATAATGCATTTGCTAAAAGCGCTTTAAAAACAATAAGATTGTTTCTCATGTTTAATGAAAGTACGATTTAATTTACACGTAGCTACCACGTGATTCGCACGGCAACGCGACGCGTTGCGGCGCGACAATTCGGTCGTCGGCGAAAAGCGTTTTCGCACCCGGATCTTCTGCGTTTCTCGCGTAATTATTCACGCGCAAGTGAATATCTCGAGTATCGATTCAAACGTCGTACGAGTGAATATCGGGAGTGCCGATCGTCAAAGAATATTATTTATTTACTCGTCCGAAATTGCAAGTCGCGTTAGTCACGCGTGTGTTTATCAAACACGTGAAAAGTAAGTTAAAGAGTATCGGGAGTGTGCCGTTTTTAAATATCGGGCGATTGTGTTATCACGTTAATTAGCATACGCATGATTAGAGATGATTGTTTCGGTTAATTCGCGTGTGTGGTAATATGGAGATTCATCAACTGGAAACTAGCATCAATGAAGAAAGCAGCAGTGAAGGAAGCGGGATTGGCGTTGGTGTTGGGTAAGTCCAATTTGTCTTATACGCGATCATTCTATGCGTTTCTCAAAATTATTTTGATATCCACAACACTATTGCGATTACACTGTTTGCACTATCAATAATTATAATTATAAGCGGCGCTTTTACGTGACTATTGTATAATAGAAATTAGACAGTTGGCCATTTGCGGCTATCGCCTATAGTAAAACGCAAATGAATTAATTCATATATGAGCGTGAAAAGAGCAAGCAGCAAAGTAAGGGAAGGTGTACGATTACGTGTACAGGTGCCGCGCGCGTAATTGTTCGCTAATAGGTAATTAAATCAGCCCGGCCGGCGGAGTAAACAGGTGACGCAATCGTCGAGATACGTCGGCAGCAAACAAGCCGATCGTGTTCACGAAATCTCACATCGTCGCGCGGAGATTTGGAATTCCCTTACAAAAGTGACCTTCGATACCGAAATCGCTCGACTCAATCGCGGCCTTCGAGTACGCTCGTTCGTTCAAGTTCGCGCTTCCTTCAGCGCTTGCTCATCTCGCACGCTTTCGCCCGTCATTCCATTTCCGAGAGGTCTGCGTCTTTTGTCTCATCAAGTGGTTGAAGCGACTAGTGAAAAGTGAAAATTCGACACAATGATACACAAAGAAGTTGAGTAATTAGTCGATCGATATCGGATAATCATTAATGTTGTTATTTCAAACTTTTAATCTAAGAGCTTTTCAAGATAGATACAATCAACAGTCAATATCCATTTATCGTAAATGTTGAAATATTCTCGATAAAACGCGGAATGTCCTTTCAGATAAATTTGCCATTTCGTACTTTCTCACTCTGCATACATTACACTGAAATAAATATAGAATTATCTGTTATTTTATTTTTACATTTCACGTTTGTTATTCATTCATTGAATGAAATGAGACTTACGAGCGGATTGCCGTTACGTTTGCAAGCAAAAAAGTTTTTGCGCAGTGTATATAGCCGGTAAAAAAGTCACGTGGGACGCGCTGCTTTGCGATCCGATCGCGTAGTTTCCTGAGATATATGTAGAAACGCGCCTAATTGTACTTGAAGAACGCAATTGTACTGGAAGAATCACGAAATTATCCGAAACTTTATCCAGCTAAGAAGTTTTCGTTGCTCTGTAACTATACTTTGCGACCAAGTCCGGCGGGTCCCTCCTGGCGTCGCTCCAAGTTCCGCGATCACCGTGTATTATTATCGGAAGTATTGTTAGCTGGTTTAAGAGCGCATCTAGAGCGTTGTCAGCGAACACAGGCGAACGTCGCCGTTCTCGAGAGAGAGAGAGAGAGAGAGAGAGAGAGAGAGAGAGAGAGAGAGAGAGAGAGAGAGAGAGAGAGAGAGAGAGAGAGTGTGTGTGTGTGTGTGTGTGTGTGTGTGTGTGTGTGTGTGTGTGTGAGTGTGAAGCCCTTCCCCGTTATCTCAAAGTCAAGTGTGTAAGACCTGTGACGTCATTCGGACGACGCGTACTTTGATGAATGGTATATAAATCACGATATTGAATGCGGCTCTCTAAATAGTGCGGCGGCATTTAATATGTATATTGAGATAAATGTCGCTTTGTGCTAATTGCATATCGACGTTAAAATGATATAAATATCCGGCTGCAATTGGAACGAAAAGCTCACGAACCGTTTGACACGATCCGTCTCTTGAGTCCACGAGCATATTACCGCGTTATACTAATTTTAATAATAAATTTCTTAATAAAAGTTGCGAGTCAGTTTTTTTCTCCGGGGAAAAAGTAGTAAGAAAATTTGTGTTCTGCTTAAGTGTAGGAAGTTTCCTCGTAATTGTATGCAAAGGATCAGCAGGAAGTACTTGAGGTTAGATATAACGGTTTTCAGTCGTTGTTACTTCTATATTTATCGTGCATTATGTGTGCGATTACACGTTTGTATATCCGTTATAATCAACGTCTAGACGGTTGGATAAAAATCTGAAAAACATTCGGCAAACTTTGAATTGTAACAGTAATAGTTAGTAATAGTGGTTTTAGATGATGAATATTCAAGTAGATCCTTCATTTTATATTATTCTACATGGCATAATTCATTAAAAAATATAAACAGGAAATTATTTATCACAAATGTGATAATTGTCATATTATATTTATCAATACTTATAAGTATCGCATATCAAAAAATATGTTGTCATGCTTTTTTTAGAATGCTTTTTTTAACAATGATTATCATGTACCTAATTTTACAGCGTTTGAGAAATTCCGCTGTAATTAAATCTTTTCTCTAAAAATTGTGTCGCGACAGAAACAATCGCATTCTTCAGATAGATACTTGAGGTCTAGATTATTCAAGAGCTAGGTATCGAAAAAGGTGCTGCATCGACATTACTCAGACGCCACTGAATTATTACGATGCATTCTCGTTAATAAAACAATGTCGCGGCGCGTGGCGTGACAGTTTGCTCGAAATTAAATTTTTGCGGGGAAGTATTCAGTTTACAAATGAGTCCGCGATGATTATTGCATAAATTTCTTCAATACATTTTTTAAAGTGTTACGTTGAAAAATTATTAAAGCAAATAAGTCGAGAAAGCATGGTTGAATCTAATAATGTTTACAATGTCTCTATTGAAAGCTTAATAAATGTAATTTTTTACTCGCGTGGCAACGTTGATTTCCGGTATATTGATTGGATAAATGAAAAACGTAGGATAAGGTTGCAGGATCAAGTGTCTGGTTATAAAGTAGCCACTTTGCAGCACACTTATTGATTACCCGAGGTATTTTTCGTACGAGAAAATGCGCGAAGAGAGCAAAAGTTATCGCACGTGAGCGGGGGGGGGGGGGGGGCGATCGAAACTTTCATACCGATCGCTTTCGTATGTTGGAAATGGACCAAGTCCGTCTCACTTCGGTGGCAACAGTTCAAGTGAAGTTCTCGTCGGCTGCGAGAGTGCGCGTGAGAGATAAATCTGTCATTCACATACGGCAATATGCAAAATACACGCGCGACAGAACACAGTGCAATCTCGAATTTAGCCGCGAGCGCCGCGATAGACCAGTCTTTCGAAAACCGTCCGTGCGATTAGCGATTCTTGTCGTATTCATACAATCTTCGCGAATTCGATACAAGCTGGTCCGATAAGGATGTCAAGTAAAAGCTAGAGAATGGGCTCACTGCATGTCGCGTCAATTGAGGCATCAATTTATAGAGATACAGCTCTCTTTGTGGAGTTTTTTTTATAGGATTGTGTTTAAAATCATGTTTAAAGCTTTGGAAATTTTGAAGAGAAATCCGGAAAACAGAATTCGGAAAAACATTTGTTTTATCGAACGTTGTAGTGTACGTAGTGTAGCAAGCTAGAAGTTATTTATACGGTTCTTTTGCATTTATTTAAGTTTTTATAATTATTGCCTAAACTGTTAAATCAGAATTTTAAATAAATCATTAAAAAAGCAAATTAAGAATTTCAGTATCACAACTTACATACGAAATCCGGTGTTGTGACACATCAGGTCAGGTCAGGTCAGGTTAATGTTAAATGAAAATTGACATAATTTTTAGAAAATTGAATATATTTTATACGAGTAATTTAATCAGAATCTTTTTGTTTCTTTTTAAAAATTTTTTACGCGTTATCTGTCTCCATGTGCGGCTAATGTTAATAATAATTAACTACGGTAAAGCGAGATTCAATACAAGACGGATTAGACTTAGGCTAATTAATAATGAAACGCTGCAAACTGAAGAGCTTAATCGAATCAGCGAAATCGCATAATCGTATCGATTACATCGTGCTGTGAATAATGTAACGTTATCTATATCCGGAGCGGGATCGATCGAAAACGCGGTCCAACGAACTAGACTTCCTCAACCGTGTTGATAAAACCTTCTACGACGCTCGTTCTTCTCTTCTTTTTGTTATCGCTACGGTGTTTTGATTCACACGGGTTTACTTAAGGCTAGAGAGGTCGTTTCTTCGTGCTCTGATAATATAACACACCGCGATCCGAGCGCAATATTCGAAGCATCTCAAAACGGAAATAGCGCCAGATTTCATCCTAAATAGTTTAAGCAAGGCCTATCGAATCCTCCCGACGGATCTCTGTCACGATTAATATTTCATAAAATTGAATGTTTCATTACTTTTATTTGTAACTGTGTTGTAACTGTTTTATTAACTTGTCCGCGTTTGGAATATTTTATAGAAATAGATGGAAAAATTGAGTCTCTAAATTTCAAAAATATGTTCTATTTTTGTTATTCAACTGAAATCGTTGGCCTGCGTAAGTTTTATTATTCATACAAAAAATATCTTTTATCATCAACTTTGTGCAGCTATGCAACGACTTGGCGATACTATGCAAAATGACTTAAATGCCATACATGTATAACAATTAAAAAGTGTTCACGATAGATAAGTGAATCACGTACGTGCAAATGTCGAAACAAGTCATTGCTTAAAACGACCGAAGATCTTGCACAACTGATCTCCGCTTTCAATAGGCATATTAAAAAGTCAGAAATGAGATGTATTCACAAAGTATTCAGTCCTTATCGATAACGCGTAAGTCGATTGAAAGTAACAATTCGTTATAAGTTAGAAGATCCTTCTGCTCAACGAATCACGCGAGATCACACGTTTGTTCCATCGGCGTCTTAAAATAAACCGTGGTGAAAAAAATCGATTTAAAATAAAATTTTAAGTCGGATCCCGATTTTCAACCGGGACAAAACTTTATATACATACCTGGTAACGGTGCATTGAGGAAAGCCTGGTTCCTCGCCACGAGAAACGAGACGATAACAAAGAGGCACCACGCGAGGACGATCATCCTGGATCGTGATCACCACTGAATAGAACTGACGTATTCCGTTCGATCAGCTTGCAAAATTGTTTGGCCAAACTTGCACTACGTGACGTTCACGTGGCGTGGACGCGGCTTTCACACGTAAACGTAACAAGAGCACGACGGTATCGCACACGTGACAAATGTAGAAAAAAGAAGGACGTCTCTCTTTCTTCCTTGCAGTCAAACACGTTTTCCTTTTACACTCGCCGCGAACAGCTCTCCACTCGGCCGACTCCTCTCCGACCGGTTAGCCAGCAGTGAACTGCTCGTGTTCCTGCCTGGGGTATCGTAATATACATAAAGTCGCCAGATAAGCCACGACTGACACCCCACCACGGACGCGCCTCGTCGTGGGACGGCCCGTTCCTGCCTGCTCGCTCTTTGGTGCGCGCCACTGAAGAGCTTGAAATCCTCGCCTCCCAACGTGAAGCGCAACGTGGTCCCCTCGCGTCCCGACATGAAGCTCACTCACGGTCGCTACTCGACTCCCTCTCCCCTCTGTCCTCTTGCGGGACAATGAGTGTCATGACACTTGCGATCGTGACCGTGTAATTCTTCATTGTCATTACGGTCAGTGTGCACTGGTGTCAATTAAACTCCTCCTCCTAATTAATTATGGTCTGTAACTTTCTGAATGAGCGGGGGATTAATATAATTTTAGATATTATATAACTATGGTGTTAGGCGTGTTGCGGTTTAATCAATTTTCAGAAGATGACGTATCCTTTTGGAGATTTAGATTTCTTTATGAGATTAGTGTTGCGCGAAGGGAAGGAAAGGAACGGTTCGATGACTGCATATGAACGTTTAAATGCGGAAATAGCGTAGAGAGAGTATTTTCTATTATTAATATTGACAAACGACAATGATTGACGAATCGATCGTAAAACGATGAAAATTATACACGACAATGCTCGATTATTTCGCAAAAAATATTTGCGCAGCTTTTTGATTACTATAAGTGCTGTAGTAATTTAATGTTGTCGCGGTCCCCCCTGAAATGCTAATATCACTTAATGTCATTTAATTAATCAGCGAAAGACACATCCAAGTTCTTTCATCATCGCGCACAATGCAGCTGCGACGTATATTTCCGCGTTCGTTGATCTCGTCGAATTGCGCGTCGATTTTTCGTCAAGAAACGCTAATATGCAATTGAATTTTTTAAGGCATCGAATATACGAGCGTCATCTGAAATCCTCTTTCTCCGAGCTCTCGACGTTTCTATAAGCCTTCTTCCTATTCACACATATGCAATAGATATCATCATATTTCTTGCCAGTACTGCCGCGTGATTGAAAAAATTTATCGGGAATAGTCAGGAGTCATATTTTCAGCCTGCCGTACAACCTTTGTACAATTTGCATACAAAGTGGCAAAGGGGCGAGAGAGAGAGACAGACAGACACAACAGATCTTTTTATAATTCCATAAAGTTACCAGAATTATGAATATTTGCTTTTCTCTTTCGTAGCGTTTCGCGTGGAATAGTAGAAAAATACACAGAGAAGCTCAGAGATAATTACGGTAACTTTAACAGAAGCTTTTCAAAGTTATTATGCTGTTAGTTTAAAAATATTAAAAAGATGGAAAAGTCATCGATTAACAGAGGTACCACACACCTCGCGAGAACAGGTGTATATTTTTGCTTGGGTGGAAACGAACGACAGACGCGAAACAAACACACACTTGTAAATTGTAGTTTTCTCGATAAGATTCGGTGTGCGTGCCTGATACGGCACAACGCGTTCGAGAGGTAATGATTAATGCGAATCATATGATATTCCCACCGATAAGAGAATCATCCAGTCACGATGATGAAAGGACCTCATCTTTGACGAAACGACAAATTGCGAAGAACGGAAAAACTCGTGAAAATCCCGTTGCGTCAGACTTCCTCGGAAAAAGTCGTCGCGCCGATGATGATCCTAGCTGCGTTTTATTACCTCACGCTGTCGCGTCGTCCATGCCGATGAAACCGCCGTAATGATTGTCGAGCGAACCGGCTTGGAATATACGTGAAATTGATTTGCGACCGCGGTATTTTTACCACTTTTGAGAACCCGTTCCGCCGGTAGCCGCCGTGCTGCTAACCCGGCCAGAGAACGATCGTCACGTCGACTAAAAATATCAATGCGATATTGATATAGCGCGACGCTCTTCCGTCATCCATCTGCGCGATAAGACATCGCAAACAATTCTTCCTGTACCGCGACGTCCTTAAAATCGATGCAATGTATGTACCGCGTGTGTATCTTCGATACGATCTCTTATCTAGCGTTATTCTTCGGACTCGTTCTTGACGTTCTTGAGATTGTCGCCTTGGTGCAAAGACCGAGATAAATGAGATAAAAGAATACGAGAGATTCAGACAAAGATTCAAATCCATATTGTATGATTAACGTTACTATATTTATTATACTCTTTTCTTTTCTTTCTCTTCATTCTTATACCACTTTTAATATTTCCTTATGTCTTTACTCTGATGTCCACGTGCATCCTTGAAAAACTGGTCACAATTTTAATATTTTTAATTTGGTGTAGAAGGACGTTATTTAGAAATGCTTGCATTTGTAGTAAATAAACCTTGACGGTGAATGCATATCTTTACCATTGCCGTTCTTATATCATAGTTGTAGTACTTATTATGATGTCATCGCTGATCTGATGCCACGGCCAAGACCTGTTGAGAACATTCATAGAACGTGCACGTTTCGAAATGCATTGGAAGAATAAAAGATGTAAAATGTAAACCGCGTTTCCACCGACATCGGGAAAATTGCAAAAATAAAAACAACGCAAAAAAACGCTTTTTATTTAATAAGATACGTCGTTCTTGCTCTCGCAGATCTATCGAGTGCATTAATAATGTCCGGTGCGTCCTTTATACGATACGCGACTTGCCGATTTCTTTTATTATTTGCGAGCATGAAGTAATATCGTACCATGTCATTAATTACATAAAAAAGAAAAAATATGCTTTCTAAATGTTACAGAAACTTAACTGTTGAATGCATACTTGGACCGTCATTAATGCAGCCGATTGTACACGAGAAACATACAAACGCGGAAACATACATTGTGCCGAGAATTAGATAATATATAATCACTAACTAAACTGAATATCCACGCTACAGCCTCTTCCCACTCTCGCCATATTTTCTCAGTTTCGAAAAAGCGACATGTAGGAAACATGTCGCATAATTTATTTTCAGACGTTTGTAATTTATTCATACGTGGCAATGTTCTCTAGCATTTACACAATATCTTTGTACCATAGTTTAGTCGTTTTTATTTATTCGCATAAATTGGTTTTTTTTATTTTCTTTTTACAACTCTTATAACTTACTTCTTTCAATTAATTTTACGCTGCATCACAATTATGTAAGACACATGCCGTTCTTTGCTGATAAATGTGATATATTAGTGATTCTTTTTTGGCGCTTGAAACTTTATTTTAATTTATCTCGTACAATATGATCACGTGGTTTGATATGACATCGCGAGATCTCCAGACTCTTAATCTTTAAATGTCAATTCGGAGCACTGATAATCTTACATATAAACGGTTAAAAAATTTATTAATAGACTCAGATAACTTTTATAAAAGAGCATAAAGATATAGTAAAACGATAAAAAAAGATATAGTAATATTTCATAAATATACGAATACTGTTTCAATAGATCGCAACAGAGGTTTGTGTTTCAATTAAACAGACAATGTTTAATTTTGTCTTTGTGAAATGTCAAGAAAAAAACGTGTCAAGTGAATTGCAGACTTTTTTTCGCCATGCAAAACTTTATATAAGATAATAACTGCAATCGAGATTAAGGGGAAAGTTAATTTACTTACTCTGCGTTATTTTTAACAATTAATTCTTACGTTGATTATCAGTTTTGATTTGATTAAATCGAGCACCGATGTAAATAAAAAATTAGATAATCGACTTTGTGCACCAGCATTACGTCAAGTCAGATCTATATATAGTAGGTAATTCCTTTTTCGATAAATAATACAGACAGGAATTAAGTTATCGAACGAAATAATCGGACTTTACGTTATGTAATTTACGAAACTTTGAACCGACGGGCGGTCCTTTGAATTTTCATTCCTCCGCGCGCGGCGCGTAGCCGCCCGCAAATCCAAATGTCACCACACGCCGGCAAATCACTGCCACTGAATTAGCATAATCTCCTCGTCTGCATGTACATACTAGTTGTGCTCCCGTACGCACTAATTCCTAGTCAAGTATTTCCGTTACAACTAAAGCCGTCGGGGATTTGACGTTTTACTTTGTCGCACATTATATTATAAATGCACAATTATAAGTCACTGCGCAAAAAAAAATATCCTAAATAATATATTTGTATGCGAAGAATTATAATAACACGTGCGTAACGCATTCTCTACATAATTCCACGTGCATCAATATTTTCAGTTTATGGCATGCCGCTACTTGTTGCTATTCCTGACAGACGACTGATGGATTGGCATATATTATTGCTTATGCATACAGCACGAGGCATGCATGGCTAAATTGATTCTTCTAAGCTTTATCGACTTGTTGACGAAGAAGAACCTGCGTTAAACTTGCAGTCGTTATGCATTGAAAAATGAGCTAACCGATAAAGTAAAAGAACAAAATATTGTTTTTCTCCGACAAATGCAAATCCGTCTTCTAACATTTTCAAATTGACTGCTAAATTATAGAGAAATTTTCAGCGCGCGCTCGTGTAACTGCAGCGCGAGAGAAAGAGAGAAAGAGAAAGATTTAGAGATATTCTTTCTAAAGTTTTTTTTTCTACATTTTTAACCATTTCAAGAGACTGAGGACAAGAAAATATGTCAGAACCGCATAACGGTTCATGATCGACGCGGCGGCGCTCACAAGTTCTTTTTTTTTCTTCCTTCGTCCTTTCATAATTCTTCCCTCCTTCACGCGGCATTACGCGAATATCACGCGTCGAGGCTAACTTATGTGATACTTGACACAGAGCTACCGGCGCGAGTAACGAGCCACCTGGAACGAGACTAACGAGCATCTCACATTTCGTATGATGTATCTCGCGGTGCTAACGTAGTGAGTGATACGTCCACGCCGCGATGACTCATCATAGTTTTTCAGTACCACGCGCTATGGGGGATTTCAGGCGAAAGAAGACTCACGTCGCCTAATCTCAGTTATTAAAGCTGTCAGGTGTAATTCGCTGTGCGACGTAAAACCATACTGACGCGTATCTGCGATTGCGTATCAGCGGATTAATGCACTTATTGTTAGATTATATAACGACGACGAATGAACGAGAAACATCGAAGTGCGATTAATCTTACATCGTTTTTTGCATGCTGTTAATTTTTCTCACGTATTTCATTGATTCATGTAATGGAAATATATATACGTAAACGAGAGATTTAGACGTAAAACGTGCTAACTCAACGGTTGCTATCGGAATTTGTTGTGGTATGTTTATGCCACGCGAACTGCTTGCTAATTAGGCGGAAAACAGACGGCTAGAAAAATATTTTTCTATTACAGTTAATATTGTCCGTAGAAATAGTTCTCTCTTTCTCTCTCTCTCTCTCTCTCTTTCTCTCTCTCTTCGCGGATCATAACGTAAGTGTTGGCAGACACCCAAAGAATAATTTTTGCAATATAATGTATCGCTGTTTGCAGTTGATTCTGTTAAATAAACTTCGCTGAGATACGTGGAGGAAAATTTAACGCGAATAATCGCGAAGCTTCTCGTCGGGTTTACATTTCGTGATTTTCTTGTTGCGCATCGACTGTCGGACCGCGCATTTCAGCTCCGACATTCACCGTTGTCTTATGCTAATCTGAACACCCGACAATTTTCGCATTACGCACTGTTCGCGCATGATATCTAAATTCTCTCTTGCACGCGCGATGTACCGCGTCCTTTATTATCCTGTCCACATCCGATCGTCAAGCATGCACCTGTCAAACATGTTGCATGTATCATGTGGCGTCGATATTGCAATATTGTTGGAAGCTTTCGAGGATTTACGAGAATTGTCCAGAAAAGAAAGATGAAAACGCAATAAAAATTTAAAGAAAATTTTTATTACAAGATTGAGTAAAAAATGCTTAAACATTTGGCTCAACATTATCATTGTAATTGTCAAGGCATTTCTAGGGACGAGATTTTGTACTTCGATTTTATATAATTTTATACACGCATCTACGTACACGGAGAAAATTTTATATCAAAAATTACTATGTACGGCATTAATCGCGGACCATGAAGCCGCGAACCGAAAATTTTTACTCTGTTTTACATGTGAAAAACATAATAAAAATTTTCATAATTTCTTCATGATTCGCGACTACTGTCGTACATAGTAATTTTTTATATAAAATTTTCTCCGTGTAGTGGAACTTTATTTTTCGTCTCTCTTCATCAACTTTCTACCGGACAGATGTTTTTATTAAAACAAAAACAAATGAAAATTGTTTGAAGCGCGATCTAGGTAGATTACAGTTTCAACTGCAAAGTTTTATTCACAGAAATTATTGCATAGTTGCATGTAATGTTAAAAAGATAACTAAATATACGTATTAAGAGTATTTTTCCAATTTCAATTTCAATTTTGTAAAGTAAAATATATATATTTTTAATTTTTATTACATTTGTATCTTTACTTTCACTTCTCGTGCGTTGAGGCGGATATTATGAAGATGAAGCAGCACCTGTTGTGAGAATTTTTGTATCTCAAGTAGGGAAGAACTAAATTCTTTTAATATTTTGCACAAACTATCGCTCGATCTTCTGATATTACACCACAATATTTGCAATAGCTTCTCATATCGTTCAATTGCTTTTGTTCTCGATGGCGGATCATCATGAGTGTCTTGTATGCTCGATAAAGTAGCTGCGTATTTATTTTCCATGCAGTATTTGCGGCTTGATCGTCAAGCAATGTTTACGGAATCGATACTCGAGCTAAGGTCGCATCGAGGACTACCACTGTTAATTATAAAGATGTACATTAGCATATTCGCGCAGGCGTTACGTATCTTCGGAATTTGAAGAAGCGTTTCACTCGGCATTTTTTCCCCTGGCGTTGCCTCTCTGTTGCCCATAAGAATCTCAATAATTTTTACGCGAAATTGCGCGTGCTACGCGTCAGACGTTATCTCGCGGTGGAGAAAGATAATTGATCGCGTCTCTCTCTCTCTCTCTCTCTCTCTCTCTCTCTCTCTCTCTCTCTCTCTCTCTCTCTCTCTCTCTCGGCAGGTGCAATTACAAAATTCGTTACTGGACTTCTTTGTACGACGGCGATAGCGATCTCGTGCGTAATGCGTGTGTGATTGACGTGACGGAAGAACGCTCGTTGAAATATCGGACCACACGTAAATATCGAATCCGCTTTGTTGTGGACCTCATTAGTCATGCTGTAATTTAATATCTATAGCAAGAAATATATATGGGATAACAATATATGTTTTATTATAGCATATTTTATATTATTTATAATGTCTACAGTAAAAAGATTATCTCACATACAGAGTAATTTTAAAATGTTTGGAGAAAAACTCTTGTACATAGATTGATGACTTGTTTCGTGTTTATTTTTCTTTAACAAAAATCAAAAGTCAAAACGTTAAATTGTTGCTGTTATTCTACGCGACGGTTTTTAACAAACAATGAAAATACTGGTAAACATTGCTATATATACAGTCCGAAACATCTGTATTTTTTATTATTATTAAAAATTAATTATTATTAAAAGTATTCAAAAAGTGATCTTAAATTAATGTTTTAGTCAATAATAGTAAGTAAATTAAGAAGAGCATTTAAATATAGAAGAAGATATTTAAGTATAATACAACACACTTTGCACAGAAAGAATGTGTAAAAGTCTAAAAATAATCGTTTTGCAAAATACATTTTACAATATTGCGATTTCCAGCTTGTTCGATTTATCAATGATATGCTTTAAATTTGCCATGATATTCATATAGAACACTTTACATCGATATTTTGCATCGATACGATTTATTTGATGGATTTTCAGCGCAAACAGGAAACATAAAAATACATTTACACTTGAAATTAAAAAATATGATTTTACCCGATAAAATTAGTAAAAGGGACTACTCATATATTGTATTAGCAAAATATTTGCGAACACTGGTTTGTGCTTATTTTCCATTTATAAAAGCACTTTTATTAATTAATCTTTATTTGGACACATAGAAACCTATACATATATAATCTCATTCAAAATTTAAATTAAAACATCATTTTTCGATACACAGATTTTTTAATTCATTTAGATTTTGTGCATTATTTAAAAGTATACTTTTGTAATAAGCATACCTATTTATATCTTTATACACAATATAATTTATAAAAATAATGGAATTACTTTTTAAAAATTTTTTGTGTGTTATTTACTAACAATTAATGATGTTTTAAACTCTGTGTTTACTTAACTGCAATCAAATACAAAATATAAAGTCTTAAAACGTCACTAATTATCAATAGATAACACATAAAAAAATTAATCTTGTTATTTTTTTAGACATACGGTGTATACCGTATATTTGTGAATTTTGGAGACAAAAATGATGTTATATATTTATATTTGAAGAACAATTTTGAATAAAAGTTGTGATATTTTTGGAAGAAACACAAATTTTCAATTAATTGCAAGATAAAAAAGATTAATGGTTTTTCTCCTAAATTTAATTTTTTAATAACTAAAATTAAATTAAATTAATCATGTTATTCGAAAACAAGGCGGCATACATCTTCAACCAAACACACAACTCTACAGTTAAAAGAGTACAAATATTCTTTGAACATCTCATGTTTCTTTATTTTTGTGTATGATACGAGTGTATGATACGATAAAGAGAAAGAGAGAGGCAGTATCGCAAGCAGGAACCGGTTGATGCGGAAACTTGGAGCGAAATCGATTCGCGATAAGACTTTTCAGATATCAATATCGTTTTTTCTTGTACTTTGACATATTGACGATATTGTAAGGTCTGCGCGATATCAATGCCGTTACCTTGTCACAATCAAATGTAGCTTGCATTTTTTTTTATGGAAGGAATTATAAGGCCAACGGAGAAAAGGATTTGCACGTATTATGTATCGACACGTAAGACATTTTTGTTCGACGCTAACTGAACACGAGTTTGCTTGTCTCTTTATTTGTTTATTTATCACAATTATTATCGCTCTAACAATTTACTCAAGTCGTTCTATCGCTCTTAGCGCTCTTGATAACTAGTTTTTCATAATTGCAATATAAGAGCGCGACACGTTCAGCGAAGTTCTTTACTTTACTCGGCTTACTTATTTTCAAACTTATACGACCGTATACGTATTTGCTTTCATCATTTATGTCACCATAAATCGACTCAATTTAAATATTTATAGCTGCCGGTTGATATTTCGGTTCAATATTGACCCAACGGCATGGCCTCGTGAATATTCGATTGCGCCATACCAACTGCAACAATCTTAAATAGCCAAGTTAATCTTGTATAGTGATCGTAGAATCTTTAGTTGAAAATATCTGGCAGTCACTTAGAATCTACTGTCGTCACAAATAGATTTTCCACACATATTTTTTAACATTACGTCACGCTTAGTGACGGACGATAAGTCGCATATACAAAAACGGATGATACGGTCGATAATACTTCATTAACATTGGAATGAAACGATAAGACACAAATAACGTGTTTTACAATGCATATTACGCTTAACTAGTGACGGGAAAGATCAACAAAATTACGGGAGTTTCTTAGGATTCTTATTTTTTGAAACTTTTTCAAATATTTTTTCTTAGATGTAATGCGTTATTTTGATTGATTTTAAATTATTTGAAAGTATAAAAAAATTTATTCCATTTTATCTCTAATTATTCATCCATTTTAGTCCACAAACAAGAACTTAGAAGACAATGTTTACAATTTGAGATCTAAGAGATCTAAGAGATCTAAGAGACTTTATATACCTTGTAAAAAGTTGTAAATGTGATGTTTTCTTGCATATGATTTCTTACACATTGCGACGCAGCGCGAAGCTATGCCGGTCGGAGAATCGCTTATCTCAAGAGAAATACAACGACGCGTGGAATATCGATGTACGTTCCGTGAATATTTGCGTCATAGCGCGGTAGTGTATGACAAAGGTAGCATTAGTTTATCGAATTATCCGATAGACAAGTAATCTGCGATTTTCGAGATTATACACGTTGTGACTAGAAAAATAATTATATTGCCCATCCGAGTACAGTATTTACGTCAGATCGCCGCCATGTACACCATCGACGGGAATTTCCTTTTTATGTTCGCCGGTCATATCGTGTCACCGCGGTGGAGAATATAAGGCTTGTTCTACATGGCGCACGTTAGCACGTTGCATCGCGCTATTTACGACCTTATATTTGCGGATTTATTACATTAGCCTGGCCCAGAGACCATAGAATGAAAAATACACTCGATACCGTGCCATAAAATGCAATATCGTATAGTAGGACGCAACAGAGGTATCTAAAAACTACATAAATTCGATCGATAATGATCGGCAATCAAGACAAATTTTAGATTTTATTCTTTTTCCGATGAAAACAATAGAGAAAAAAATTCGTTGAAAAATTTATTTGCGCGTGTGAATGTCTAAAACAATTCTATTATCTTAGAATTAATAGAGTTTAGTTTACGATCCATGAATAAAAGATCGCTTTGATGATAAATGACTTTATTTATTTCATCAGTTAGGAGTTATGTAATCCGCTAGCACACGCTGTAATTATTTTGAGTGCTATTGCGCGAGAATGCATAATCATGTCGGATTGACGTACGATAGAAAAACATATCCTTGCGATATTCCGCGAAATAAGCGCTATTCGCGGTATTTTTATGTCGATTTCGGGTCACACCTGCCAAAACGAATTCCGTTGGGTGACAATTTTAACTGGAAAGTGAAAAATACTTCTTCGAGGTGAGCGAGTCCGACATAGATTAGATAAAACTGGTTGCGTGTACAGAAATCTATCCGATATCGCGCAACCAAAAAAGTTTGCGGATCTTCCTCTTCTTTCTGTTTGTAGGTCGCGCGCCCTGGATAAGAAAACGCGAAAGTAGGCCGAAAGGATTTCGCGATACCGCCATCGCATATTTGTTTCAGTCGATTTTTACGCGAGGATTCGCTTGATATTTGTGCCGTTGTCGGATCGTCAGTTCGCCATTCGGATTTCGAGATAAGGCTAAATGTATAAAGTCACTTTTTCCCAGTGATGGTTATTCGCGTACATATATTGCGAATAGATATACTTACTATACGTGCGTTGCTGCTTCAATCTGATAGTTTAGACGTCATAACTGTAGTGTTCACATATCTTATCAATTAGAGCTTGCAATATCTTTCTTCGCAAACAACGCTCCGTACAAGTACTAATGTTTATCAACATAAAGCTCGATGCTCTTCGAAAATGTTGAAACTTGGGTCTGTCCGCTTTTATTCTATAGTTAGGGGAAAAAAGCTCAATTCGCGAAAGCATTGAGGATCCACACAGTTGGTCCATAGTCGAGCGGCACAAAAGGCCGAGAGAGATATCGGAGAAATATCTGGACGGCTGCGTAAAAAGAAAACAAACGATAACCCTGAATCGCTGTCCGACTGTCGGAGAATAGTAATCACGGCGATTGGCGAGCTGCATAATGACCGTCGTGGTTCACTGTGGTCTACGTTGCGACTTTCACGTAGACCCTCGTCATATGTCGGCGTGTAGATTGCGTGCGGTATTTGAGGAAATCTCTTGAGAAAACGGGTGGTCCTGTGAACCGCGTACTGTAATGCAACAACATAATAATCGTAAAATTTATCTACTGTTAAACATTGTGTGTACACTTGAATGCGACTAGATAGAGCACTTTCGCCCTAGATTAAACAAATTTCATTATGCGGCGGCCGCACGTACATCGAGAAATTTCGAGAAATTCCACGTCGGAACTGGGTCGCGTGCGGGAAGGTATCATGTTTTGACAACGAAGAGCCACGAGAGTAATCCTTTGGTGGTGAACGCGCTGAGTGCAAGGATTTCGAGCAAAGCACGTCTTGATACAAGATTTCACGAGGAAAGAGATGTCTAGGTCAACAAAGATCCAAATTTCGACATACAAATATAGACTTTCTTATAAACGTCATACGAGATATTCAGTATAGTTCTATTTGTAATAAATAAATAATTATTATTTACCATACAAAAAATTGGTAAACTTATTTACAATTTGCAATTGATGAACTTATTGTGTGAAGATATTAGTTCTTCATGCAAATATAGAAAAATTAATTTGCTGGATATATCATATATATCCAGCAAATTTTAATAAATTTATTTAGTAGGAAATTGTATGCAGTTATTTAGTAGAATATATTATAGATGCATAAATTTATATATTTGAAAAATATATGCATAGGTGATATTACTGAACAACGTTTATGGACTTACCGTTCGATGCTACTGCTTTTTTTCTCAATTGATAAACCATGAAGAACGATATGATCATTCCGGATTTTTCGTAGAATGCTTATCGAGTCTCCTTTCGTACCGCTATCTGTGTTTTCTTTTTATAACTGGAATTACGTAATCGCACATCTGTTTTTCGAGATATGAAAAATAATACGGCCGATACTGTCATTTGATACATACTTGTGTATCTGCAAACTATGGATTAGAATACGTTTCGTATACGAATTTCATTATGGAATAAATAAGTTACACTGTAGCGCCAGCTACTCTAAAATGGAAATACATACTTTATCATCTACTTTATGTGTTATCTACTATGACTGGATAAGCTAAGAAAAATCATGTCACAATTGACGTATTGCGAAAATAAAAATTATTGCCATTAAAAATGTAGATTATTACTATATATTTGCGACAAGAAAAAGACATGGGAGCAAGATCATTTTTTTTTGTGGGAAAAACTCACTTTGTAAAGTTCACGTAAAGCATCAAGATGCGTGTGTGTGTGTGTACATAGCTCAATGGATTTTATATTGTAATTCTAATTATAAAGCAGAGATTGGTAAGCGTTCTATAAAAAAACGCTGGAATGCTTGATTTCAGGCTTTTTTCTAATAGAAAAATATAATAAAATGTAGTTTGATTGTACTAATTACAAAGATAAAAAATATATACAACATAATAACGTATGAAATAAAGTTGTATATAATGTGTCTTTATCAAATTGCTGTTTCAAAAAGTATAATTAATGTAATGAGAATATTCTACGTTTAATATATACATTATCCTTGCCTTATGTGTATTTCCAAATTCTTTTGTTTTAATATATGCATTCTGATAATAATTTATATAAATATTTCACATAAACGAACACAAATGTTTCTAACGAAATTATACGAAAGTAGCAATTATTGTAATTTTTATTGAATTACACGTTGATGGGTATAAATATTCACTTTTTGTCGTTAAAAACATTACAGTAATTTCTTAGCCGTTTACAAGAAAAGTATGTGACTGTATTTACATTAGTTCAATTACAATGATTACACTTACATTAGAAATACGTGCTATTTATCTATATTACATATATATATATATATAGTCGCACCGATATAATAAATCGCAAATTATCAAAAGGTTAAACACCACAATGGCAGTGTGTCATAATTATTACATACGCGAAGACGGTTCGAAGCGTCATTAACAATCGTACATCTCGTAAATTGTTAAATCGAAACTACAGTAAAAGAAGGCAGTACGTAAATCGTAAATCAACTAATATAAACTTCACTCACGGCATATTTTTTATACAGTTTATACAGATCTAAATTCCGCAAACTTTCCGAACGGTATTGAATGCGTTCGTGGAGCTGACGAAGAGAAAGCTTTATTACGATTTTGCGATCAGCGTTCGAAGTTTTGGTTTTGGTTCTTTCGACATTTTTTCCTTATAGATCAATGAGGATCAGTACTATCGCAACAGTAAGAACATCGACTTATCTGGGCAGTTAATCTAATTCGGACTCGCTTCGGACGTGTTTTGCTCTTACTTACACTAGGTATACATCAGTTGAATACATAGTGTGTATTGTATTGTACACGAATCGTATAAAACACGAATAAGTATAATTGTGCAGTACAATTCCGATGGCCGGGCGTCACGAATTTTTCTGTCGTTACTTACCTTTAGTTGCTTTTTCAGTATTGCAATAAAATATTGTACATCAAATTTAAATTGATGAGCTTATATTCCGAAATCGCCTTAAATTCTTCTTAATAAGTAAAAAGAAAAGGATAGAGAATATTTGCAGCTACATATAAAGCTACATGGGAAAACCAATAGGTATAAAATTTCCACTCTCTAAACACACGAATGCAAAATGATTTGGAAATAAGCTCTTCATTTACAAAATATTTTTTTACAGTTTTGTTTTCGATTTTACCGGTGTATTCAATTTGACTGCTGCACGTATTTGGCACGATAATTGATTTTTCTTGATTATCACGCGATCGCACTTATCGCGCGATTATATATTTACAAAATTCGGAATGCTGGTCGGACAAAGAACCCCGTTTTTTACTCTACGTGGAAAGAATATTATATTACATCGTCTTTGTTCACCGTATAACGGTGTTGGTCAAGCGACTGAACTAACCCTTAGCTTTTTTTTTACAAGTACATGTACAATATTTACAGAAATTCGACAAAAGGAACACAATGCTATAATCGCCCGCAAGCACAGTAGACGGTTCGAATAGTAAGATGTAAATTACCGATCATCGGTTACTCCGTTGATTTGGGTTGCGTTGATTTGAGTTGCGTTCACTACGAATTATTTTACGGAGACGATGCAATTGCAATTATTTATCAGTAACATTTAAGATTGCTACATCGGACTGCCATTGATATTGTAAGAAAAACAACGTCTTAAATATCATTAATAAAATTGTCAAAACTTCCCTAATATTCAATATATTTAAAAATCGTGAGTTTGTAAAAATTTCTATAAACTTAAAGATAATTATGTAAGATGTAAGAAAATATAGGTGAAAGACGATACATCATAAATTAGTCAATGTGTACGGAGAAAATTTTATATAAAAAATTACTGTGTACGGCAGTAGCCGCGGAGCGAACATTTTTACCGTGTGTTTCAAATGTGAAAAACACAGTGAAAATTTCTACAATGGTCCGCGGTTACTGCCGTACTTTTGGTATAAAATTTTCTCCGTGTGGATTAAATCAAATATACAAAATATAGACAACGAAATTAAAGGTGAAAGACGAAAAAGAACAACGAAAGTGGAAATATGTAAATCATATCTTTATTGCGATAAAAAGTTAAAAAAGAAATAAAAAAGGAATTATATGCGGTATTCGCAAAAACGGCATTGCACCAAAAGTATGCACTTTTTTAAAGACATTTATGAAATTACAAAGATATGAGATGAGAAATCGTGCGCAGAAGGAATCGCCAATTCGTTGAAATATCAATCTAATAGGCGTCCGCGCGACTGCATTTATTTGCAGAATTATAAAAATTCGACGCGAGGCATGGCAAACTATCTTGAATCGATTCTTGCACACGAAGGACGGTTGACGCGCGTAGATCTCCTTGCGTACAACTAAATTAAATCGCTGTATCAAATTGGCTCGATTTCACAGTAATATTTGATACCTTATGAATCTAAGCAACTGACGAGCATGTGACGTGATGAAATAGAGAGAAGCGCGATGATCCGCTGCTTGAGTAAACTTAAGGAGACACGGGAAATGACGAAGCAATCTCGAAACGTATAAAACGTATAAAACGAGTTAACTCGAGCGAACTAACTTAATGCTTAACACACTATATATAGTATACCTTCGAAATCGAACTGGTTTAATTTGTGTCACGTGATCACGTATATTCTTTGGCGAGATTGCTTGTTGCGGTTATCTCGATGAGGATATCGGATCAGGTTGACAAGGCAAAAAATTAATAGGACGATGTTACGGGCCGGGAATGTCGGGTTTAGCAAATTGTTTCGACGATTTTGTACTAGACATTACATAGACGTATCACATCTAGTCGCCTGTGAATGAAATATAGAAACCATGACGCTTCGCTTATATGTATCACACATATCGTTACATACATTGGAATGCATTCTTTCTAGAAAAGTAATTTTTATTTCGCCAGGGGAGATGTGATCGCGAATTTTTTCTATATTTCAATCTTGATAAAATAGATTACTGTAGGTTCGTATGTACACAGCTGTCGCACACACTCGCCGCCACTTGTGCCACCCTCATAGAACACATGAGAGAGACACATAGAGACACAACATTAAAAACAACTATCTACAAAGAGGGTATTATTCGCCTTAAATAGCACAGCCTTTGCTAAACCCGCCTCCGCATTCGCGTTAGTGTGGCTCGTGACAAATTACAATCGTCGGTTGTAACTTAACTTAACTCTCCTTTATACGGAGAAACCAAGTATGACTAATCACGGATCAACGTCGTGAACTCGTGATAGAGATGTTCTTCGAATGAATCGACAATAAATTCGGACAGCGAGCTTTGTATGTAAAATAACAATAGTGCTCCTTCCACGAATATCTCGTTAATTGCATCAATATATTCGGCTATCTACCGTAACGTGGCGAAATTTACACGAAATTCCGTAGAAACGTCTCAAGAGAAGGATATCTGTGTGACGTATTTCGCATTCATGCTCGAACCAACTCGATGCCGCTTAGCAACAGGTTATATCATGCAATCGATTGGCACTAGATCGACCAGGGAAACTGTATTTGCGGTTTGCGGCATTTAAGAATGCTTTTTCACGTAATAGATGCATCTCTTTAAATGTGAACTTAAAAATTGAAAAATTGCACCGATTGCATCGTAAATTTTTCATCATAAATAAGCGTTATCGTGAAAATCGGCATTTTTTAACGAATAACGCCGGTTAATTTTACACACGGACCAGCCGCGCGCAAAAAAGATCCCTTATGATCTAACTGCAAATTTTTGTCAGAAATGTCACTTTTCGTTCACAATAGCGAAATAAATTTGTCCGAAGATTCGGAAAAGCCTCGCGTTATTTTCTCAGCCGTAAACTTCTACTCCGCAAACTTCCGCTCCGATATTGTTAAGTTCGAGCATAAATAAATACGTAGAACCGTCGCGTTTCCCAGCACACAGGATTTATAAATATTAACAGTCCAAGAGTTAGTGCACTCCATCCTCGTATCTACTCGCACAATATAACGCATGTAAATATCCCATGTAATTTAACGCGCGATATAAAGTACGTTCCGTTGACATTTACCATCGATCCTTCAATAGCACGTGTCCACGATACTATTTTGTGAATTATTCCAAATTAATTGCTCAAATGGTTGCTGTAGTTTATAACTGCGAGTCTTTAATTAATTTCTCCCAACAACCCAACAAAATTGCGTCAACTCCAACTAAATAAAGAATCCAGTTAAATTAATCTCGCGCAATTTTTTACAAGTGTTAAAAAAACTTGAACGCAACCTTAAGTTTTTTGAAGTTAGTTATATTTTAAAAACCTAATGAAATGAGGTATTATACGTTAGATCGAAATTCGTGAACTCTCGTTCTCACCCTCGGTTATTCTAGCAATGTAGGTACAATTACAAGGGTAGATCGAAACACTCTCGAAGGGTCGAAGGAGGCTTTCGACGTGCCTTTCGGTAAATGAGTGCGGTAAACACACGGTGTATGACGGACACCTGGTCCGTTGATGGAGGGATGGAATGTGCGGGGGTGTGTTCAACGGGAGATCAATATGCCCGAAGTGGCACGATGGATCCATAACCATCGTTTTAACGGAGCAATTGGAGCAAAAGAAATTATTGTATACTTCTCGTGCGTGTGTGTGTGTGTACATGTGCATGTGTGTTTCGTGTGTCCCGCGTGTTGAGTAGGTTGTGTGTATTGTATGGCTGCCGCTTCTTGTCACGGCGGAGAGTTGTTCGTTCACTTGTGCGGTGAAGTCGACTTTTCTCGTTCACCGCGCCCCCACGACGACGTCACGTCGATCGACCTTAATGGCTCAACACATTGTAGCTCGCGAACCCGGCGAGGGCGTTCGCCCGTCTTTTCCTACCTAAACGCGCGAAACGTATCGACTTTTCCCGTCTCGAGACTCCGCAGTCGACCGTGTCCTTCGAATCTTGCCACGGTCGAGCGGTCCTTGCGAACCCTCAGGAGCCATTGCATTCATCGGTTAACTTCGCTAGGTTATTTTTTGTATTTATTTTTTCTTATCTTTATGTATATTTATCGTTCGTACGATTGAGTCCAAATGGAAAATATTGCATCAATGATTGATAATTCAATAATTTTTAGCGTGATCACAGTCCTAAGAGGACTGTTAACCGTAACTAACTTAAATTGGATCAACTAACTTTGATTGACAAATTCCTGTAGTCCCTCTGTAGCTTGTTACACGTAAAAAATGAAGTTTAATTAAGCGTGATTAGCGATGATAACTGATACCGATGTAATCGGCCCCGAGGCACCTCGAGAGAGATCGAATTGCGAGTACCAGGCACCGGATGAGATTCCATTGTTTGTTCTAAGAGTATCGATTCTCCATGGAATCGAGTCTCCCGTTTTGAGTATCACTTGTGATTGCTTGTTGACTCGTCGGGAGTTGAGAAACACCGGATATTCCAGAACAATTTGTTCTATGGTTTGAGAACATCCACTTTGCACAATCAAATAACTTAATCAAGTCTGCTACACCGTTGTCGGTCAACATTTGTAGTTAGTTAGAATTATATGTTATGTTTATCACATAGAAATGTAATTATTAAAAAATATATAGCAAAAAATATATTATTCTTGTACAAAAGATTGTACAAGCACATTTGGAAAAATTCTTTTAAATTTGAAACATTTTTGCAAACCTGAGAAAGTAAGCTATTTCACATAATTTAAAAAAAAATTGAGTCTTGATGTCCCAATTTGTATAAAATTTGAAGCAGTGCCTGTGTCTCGAAATTCTTGACAGAGATATTTCGGCGCGTGATTCCTTGCAACGAAGCAAATACGTTTCGCAGATAGCAATGTCGAGATGTCGACATCGAGACGTTTCGCTCTGGTGATGAAGACTAACGTTACATCGGACGTTCCATGAACAATATATTGCAATGCACTCGTCGAAAAACCGCGCTGCGCTGGGCGCTTGTGTGTCACGACGACCAGCGTCCCCTCCTCGATTGTCTAGTAGCGAGAGAAATTGATCTCCATTAATAGAAATAAATAAAAATGCCCAGAATAAAATTTATTTAAATATCACATTATAATCGGATTAAAAATTTAAATTTAAAATTTTGAAGGTTATTATTTTAAATCCAATTTGAATGAAATATATCACCAGATTAAATGCGAAATTAATAAAATATAAAATTTTATTTCCTACGATTGAATTATATTAAAAGAAAAGATTCATTTTTATTATGCTTTGTCATTATAATTACCTTTGAAGATTATTATTTACGATAAGAAATTGATTTATGTTTCGAATAAGAGCAACATTAATTGATGCGCGACGGATAGGAATAAATTTCGAGGGGAATCAATTTCTCTCATTGTCTGACATATCAGGCGTTAATCGATTGGACGGTACCGGAGGAGTAGATCGTTGTAATTGCGAAGTTTCTCGGATATTTACAAGTACGGAAGATTTGAACGGTGCAAACGTAGCGTTATCGGAGGATCGGAAGATAACGCCTCGGCATCCAGTCGTGCGATGTTGCCTCGATCGAGTCGTGAAAATTCTTCCAAGACCTCCGTCCTTTCTTCTCGTTCAAGGAAGATCCAATTGGTCCGCTCGCCGTAGCTCCGAATCCGCGTCGAGACCTTGTAATTCGATCAACGTAGCCGGTTAGCATCTATAAAGACAAGATGCTAGACTGCCGTGGGGGCACGCGATTGTCAATGCCACTTCGCCTTTTGCGCGAATATATCCGCGCGCAAGTTCTGCGCGAAGCAGATCCCCAGAATCTGAAAACAGTGGGAGAACTCTCTTCACTACTTTGCTGCGAATCACTTACGAGAATTGAGAGGAAAATTATTCTGAGCATTTTCACAGAATATCTCATTGTTTCGAAATTTTATATTCAATTTAATTTTTTTTTTTTTTTTTTTTTTATATTAAAAGAAGATATTTATTTTCAATAATATTTTATGAAATATTATATTTTAATTTTGCAGAATATAATTAAAACATTTTAGTTATTTATTTAATTTTTGTTGAAATGATATATTTAAATTAATTTAATGTTTTAAATAATTGATGATGTGTATTTATATTAATGAAAATGGACATTGTCTATGAAAATGCTAAAAGAATAATATCTACAGTGTAAAAATTTATACAAGTAGAAATTTTAAAAGAATCGATGCATTTTTAAATTGCAAAGAAGTTGTTTATCCTATTCTTAAATTTGTACCATAGTATTCCTACTTGTTACTTCTGCCTGTATATAATTAATATACATGACGTATACATTTATAATTTTGAATAATTAGACATACATACATACATACATACAACATATATACATATATAGATAATTAGATGTTTAAATAATTAGATCGTACATCACAATGAGATGCAATTAATGTAATCTATCGTAATATAGATAACAAATAATATCAACATGCTTTACTTGACAATTTATTCGACGAATAAACGAGAAATTTACGTCATAAATAAGTATTAATTTAAAATTTTAATAAAGTTTTTAGACTCAATACATTACAGACAAAAACGTACTTGCATTGTCTAGCTATGTATCCACTTTATGTCTTCTCGCGTGCGCGCGGACGCGTGTGTAACGTTATAAACGAAATAAGTAACAGTCAATAAGTAGGTAAAGTCTCACCTTATTTCCTTTAGGGCATGCAATGACTCTGCATATAATATTTTCGCAGCAATTCGCATCGACGAATATATTACGAGAAACGTGCTAAAATTTCATTTCAACTCTTTGAATCAATGACGGTTCAATTCGAATGGCGTAGAACACATCTGAATCGCAAATTGAAAATTAAGCAAGTTGTGCTCGGATTTAAGTTTTCTATTATAAATCAAATTAAGAAAATTTTAACCACTGGATGCTGCAGAAAAAAAAATGAAATTAAGATACTTAAACGCGTTGAAATGAAATATTCCGCGTTGAAATGAAAAATGTTTAATAAAGAACTTTAAGGATTTTGCAAGTATTATCATTATCTAGTTAAATCGATCACGACTTGAAAGTGTTGATTGCGAAAACAGATGAATGAATTTCCACTCGTACTCGTTGAAATTTTGCCGATGCGTGTCGTGAAAGAGAGATTGTACTAATGCATTTTATATCGTCAATATGTACCTGAGCGAATGCTGTACCAACTGCACCGCTGGCAATCGCGAGGAGATTTCGTTCCATCCACTCCTCGCCGGCCTGTATGCAACCTTTTTCGTAAATCACTTTGGCGACCTCATAGTTCTGAAAAAAGAAAGGAAATGGCTACTTCGCTTACCGTCGGCTGTCCGGTACGCTACAATTACAGTTGTTAGTCCAGGACAATTCGTCGGTGACGGCATTAGTTCCGTGAAGGTTTCCGTGGAGAAAGTGAAAGGATAACTGCATCGTTCTTTATGTAACTCCAACTGTTTTTACCGCCAATCGCGTCAATCGGTTGCTATTTTAACGCGCGCGTGTCGCAACTGTTTCAAACGTTGGTCGCGACGCGCGTTTCGTCATTTGTACGAAATGTTGAGGCAATAGCGAGCGGTGGATTTAACATAGCTAACAATTAGCGAGTCTCTTCATTCTCTATTAATACACGCTCCTTTAGTATCAATCCATCGTAATGAAAGATTTATTTATTCATCACGAGCGAATAGTAACGTGGATAAGTTTCGAAAGATTACGATGCGCTCGGATTGCCTCGCAACGAATGCAAAGGCCTGCGACGAGCGCTTTTGGACGAGATAAAATCTACGATGTCTAGCTCTTATAGTCGCGTCGAGTCCGGACGAGAACTTGCGAGAAAACGCTGAAAAGGTCAAACCGTCCTCGCTTTTACATCCCGCCGGCACGGCCTCGGTCTCCGCTCTACTAAGTGAAAACTCAATAAGGTACTTGGTCCGGTCGGCGTTTCCTCTCCGTTTTCCACGAGTCTGTCGCGCGAGCTATATCACCCGGAGGGAACTCGACTAGAACGAGCGGAAGAACGGTTCGTATGTTACGAGAGTGACGTTCTTAAAGAAGCGGTGTCTCTCTGCCGCCTCTCGGCCGCGAGTCGGACAATAAATTCCGCCGCTTAAATCTCCGAGCGAGTCTCCGACCGGTAACTTTAATTTCCAGTCATATAAAGGCAGCGACTTAATTTATTAAGGCGCCGGGATGGGCGGGAGTATGCCGGAGGGACGCAGATCGAGCGGGGATCGTAAAATGGATCCAAAGGAGGAGGAGAAGACGAGAAGGAGGATTCCGACCGGCGGAAACGAGGAGGTGTGGGAGGGTACGTACGTGCTCGAGAAAATATATATACGGGTACGGTGGCGCGCGCGGAAGATGGAAGAGGGAGGGAGGACACGTATGGAGCATTTACGCGGCCAGGGGGGAGGGGTAGGAAAGAGAGAGAGAGAGAGAGAGTCTAAGTAACAAACTCACTCACTGTTACGCCGTGCCTTGCGCGTTTACCCTCGAAGGAACCGGCGGAGTAACTACGCGAGGCTTTCAACCCGCTACTTCATTTACACCTTATCCCTTCGCGACCCAACTTTTCCGACCCTCCCTCCCCCCCGCCCCTCTCTCTTCCCCTCCCGCCTGCCTCCTTAATGTCGCGATACGCGGCGATACTGTGCGACTCCGTCATTAGCAGGGCGTTAGATGCCCTAATTACTTAAGAGTTTTCGTTCCTCCCTTCCCGCGCGGAAACTGCTAATTTATTCCGGCTCTTCGACGTCGCGCGCGTCAAAACGGTCGACGATGCGCGTGATGACAGCGGCGAGATTGAGGGGGGAGAAAGGACTCGGGGTGGAAAATAGACGACGAAGGGTTTGGTGTGTGCGCAACGTGACTTTGGTTAAGCGCAGTTAATTGAGGCTCTTGGCGGGGCGTGAGCTACGAGTGGTGAAAAATTCTCTGCGCGCGACGCGAGGAAGGATTAACTTGACTCGGTGGAAAAAATTTCCCCGAAACGTGCCACTTTCTATTCATTTTCATCGTTCGTTCAACTACCTGCTATAGTTCTCACGTCTCGAGACGATCCTCTTCCGAAGGGGATTCTTTTTTTTCGCGAGGGGCCATATTGTAGAATGGCGATGGCAGCCTCCCTATTTTAGCGCACTATAATCTGCCGCATTAGCATAGATAACATCGCAATTCTAATACGGTACAATCACGCGCACTAGCATAGATAAGCGCGCGATTATAGCGCAGCGTAATCCCAGGCTCTAGCGTACTGGTATAATCTCGCGATTTTAGCGTAATATGATCCCGCGCCCTGGCTGCCCTGGCAGCCCTGGCAGCCCTGGCAGGCCGGTCTCGTAATTCTGACGTTACGTAATTGCGCGATGTTACTGTACGGCTTGATACGCTTTACTCGATAATATTCCTCGAAAGAATCAACATCAATCTGGGAGCACGTGTTAATGAGAGCTAATGGGAGACTAATTCGGTCGGTCGGTCATGCATAAAGTTACTGCATGCTTGAAATTTATGTATGCATTCCAACGCAAATTGTGGAGCGTACACGTAAATTTCGAGTTTAGTAACTTTACGCAAGCGCGAATTAAGCTCTTATTAATCCTATTACCTAACGTACGCTGATTAAATAGCCGAGAGCCTTCAACCAAGACTTTATAAAGCTAGGATATATAATTTCGTTCTGATTTATTTGATTATTATGTGAAAAACTCGCATCTCAAACTCGCGGGTTTACATTGCGTGCATTGCGGATGAATTCTTATTCTTGCTGAATCAATTTATGGCCTCATTGAATTGTTTGTTAATTTTACAGTTACATGTGTGTGTACTGACAAACCGCTGGTCAAGTTAAACGCATTTTAATAGCAAATTTAATTATGAATATCTCGATAATTTTCGATTAAACGTGTCAATTAATGTAATATTAATTGCGTGCCAGTTTGCCGGCCATATGTCAATATGCAATCTTGTTGCAAGGTAATTGGATGCGAATGCCGTCGAAATAACAATAAAACTCGTCGGCTGCGAAATTGAAATTTGAATAATTAGCATGGAATTGATATAGCCGCGCTAAGAGAGAGGGAGAGAGAGAGAGAGGCGCTGGCATTTATAACGCGCAAACTGGTTCTTCAGACATTTGTTATGCACATCGGGGGAGGAAAGTAGCGTAATCGTTTGCTAGCCGTCGGGATTATGCAGCGAGCTGGCAGTAATTCACCGTGCTGATTACGAGACAGGAAAAACTTGTATTATTTCATCGCGTGCCGCGTTCGTATAAACACTTTTATAGAATAGTTGCACGGTGCATGCGCTTATGACTTATACTTCTATCTTCATTAAAGTACACAACGTATCTAACTGCGCGGAGTTGTGCGTTTCGAGGGAAAGAGAAAATAATTCAAAGTTATTTGAAACCATCGTTTTAAACTATGCGCGATTTTTCGGATGTGCTTGATAATAATTGTTGAAACATTCTGAAAACAAAATTGTTTACGCGATAAATTATAATGCTAGCACAGAAATATCGATGTATGTAACACAACCTCAGAGAACGTAATATTAGATATAATCATCTATTTTAAGTCTTCGCTCTGCAAATAGCGGCAGATATTTGAATTGGCGTTCATCGCTATTCGATATATTCAATTTTTGCAAACCCCTGAAATCCATAAGCACGTATATATTAAATTTCAATAGATCTGGCGCGCAACGTGCTTAAATAAAACAATTGTAACACGAGTCGTATTTTGTAGTTCTGTCATGTGGAACAGAAGATTCTTTTGGATGGCTGCGTTTAATGTTATACTACACCGCGCGTTTGCACGTTGTGACGTTGTGACGTTTCTGTTCAAAAGCGGGTATACGTAGTACTTACCGTATCGATCTTCCCGTAGCCGCCACATATTGATATAAAATGCATTGCCGAGGCTGACACGTCACAGCTGATACTTACTTGACATCTGACCCATTTAACGATGAAATATGTTTCAAATATATTTACGTACTAATTGCAACATTTCTAAATTGGACAATTAAACGAACATATGTACGTCATCGAATAGTACGCCGTGAATAGAACGAAAAGTGAAAACGGTATCTAATTTAGACCGGATGTCTCAAAATTAGACATTAAATCATTACATATCAGCACCGATTCTTCAGTTGTTCTGAAATTGTATTTTCCCTTGATAAAAGCGAGCTGATCGAGCTATCCGGGACGTTATTATTTATTTCGAGACATCCCGTGCAATTTGTCTACATTTAACATACATGCGACCACGTTCGTAGTGACATCTCTACTGAAGGAGCCGAAAAGCTGGGAAATCGCAACTTTCGCGCGCGCATTTACAGCCAGTCGCATTGTCATTGAGACAGGCCGCGCGCAAAGTATCGCTTAATGGAATTAAGCGCTTTAGCAATAAACCACTTTTGCATCGCTCGATCGATCGCTCCGATGATTGTTCGTCGGTTCTCACCGACAAACTTCACCTTTTTCCGGTCTTTGCACATCAGCGTAAAAATCGATCGGCGCAAACTGTAAAGTGCGCGTCTGGAATATTCATACATACACATTTAGAAAAGTAAGTAAGGCAGTAACGCGATCGAAGCTTGAAGCGTAATAACGCGTGTATTAGATGGTGAAAACATGTATACGCTGTCGCAGATGTCACGTCGAGTGCAACGAACGATAGTCCGTACTTTCCTTTCCGTGACGGCGGTCGCACTATCAATCTCCGCGTTCGCGAGCGTTATATTGGACGGTATTTCTCTCGCCGCGAGATTCATACGTGGTTTCTCGGAAAATCCGCGTCGCCTCGTATTTCTCGTGAGATTCTTTGCCTCCACGTCGCGAAGCAATTCCGCGCGAATAAAATAGGAACTCTCATTCACGGAAATAGAAATATCGCTGGGGATCGCTGTTTACGCTGTTTACAGATAACTATATCTGAAAATATATATTGCGAGATTGAAATCACCATCTATATTTAATCTACTATAATACTTTGAAAATTTTTTCTGAATATCCAAACTCTTGATTTGTCAAATCTTGGACTTATTTTAAGAATCGCGGATGGAGGAACGACCGATCGGTGCGCGGCTTAGCAGATCGACGGGTCGATCGACGCAAGAGAAGAAAGTTCAGACTTCCCAGCTTGGCGGGCGATAATTTTTTCAGGGAAAAGAGTACCTGCAGAACCATGGTGCTGACCACGGCACCAGCGACGGGTACGAGGTTCAATTCTAGCCACTCCTCACCCGCTCTTAGGCAACCCCGCTCGAATATACTCCTCTCTCCCGTCTGCATCGGCCCGAGGGGGTAAATAGAAATGATTTAAAAAGCCGGCACACACAAGGGTCTTTGTTCGGGTTTAGAGGCTCGAAATTACGCCATCGTCGTGGTTGCGGTGCGTCGATAACACGAGAGTAAACACCGATATCTCGCCCCGTTTCCGACGACAACAAAGGGTGTGTTCTTCAAAGGGCGTGAATGAAGAAACGACCCGCGACTTTTCTCTTAATCGCGATCCACGACGACGTAGATACATTCTTATGCAGCTCGCGAGAGCGCCCACAAAGCATACCCCAGAGAGAGAGAGAGAGAGAGAGAGAGAGAGAGAGAGAGAGAGAGAAACTTAAGAGAGTTTATCGACTGATGCACGGGCATTACTTAGCGGTACTAAACCACAGGGGGAAAATAAGAGAAACGTAATAAGGTGCTGCTCGCTATGGCGCGAAGCCGCCCGAGTGCGAGTCTACTGTAACGAGCGAGAGACGCATTCGCGTTGAGCGCACGCATAAACATGATTTTCTTCCGCGTTACGTATTTTTATGGAATCTGTCTGCGGCGGTTCGTATTGTTTGGAAATTATATGCGCTTTTGAAATTGGTCGAATGCGATTTCCATCTCGGATTTAATTCGCATTAATTTCTACATACGTGTCCGACGTGGTCCGCGTAATACATACGAGTATATCGATGACGCTTAAATATATACCAGCTCGGAAAAAGCTCTTTATCGTTATTTATTTATTCGCGTTTTATCGGCTCGTAATATATCGTGGCGCATTAACGGTGGCTCGGCAAAAAAATATAATTAAGCGATGGAGCTTCTCGATGAAAGCGTAATTAGCGAGCGCGAGCTTCAAGCCATTATACATCGCGAATGATATACCTACTCTTAAAATAGAAGCCGGCACAAAAGTTCTTATCCCTTCTCTACCCCCCCCCCCCCTCGTTCTTTGGACTCGACCATTTTCTCTCTAATTAAGTTCCACGGTTTCTTGACCCGGATCGTTTTTGCTCGCCGCTTGTAGACATTGTGTAATCGCGCGCGCGCGTGCGCGAGTGCGCGGCCCGACGGCAAAACTACCCCGGAGAACTACCCCTTCGCTATCTTCCTCGTATCTGAACTCGCGCGATAGAGCTCGATTCCAAAGACAAATTATTCGGCCCCTCCGAGGCACGTTCCACTTGGTTTACTGTACTTTCGTAACGGTGGCACGAAATGACGCAAGTTTCGAATCGGAAACAAGGCGAAACTAGAAACGACCGGAATGCTAGGGTGTCACTCGTAATGTGAGTGTAGAGTATAGGTCTTACAACGGTGACTGTCACACAGGTGAAAGAGATTATAGGATTTATCACAATGACAGGACTTTGATAAACTTAAGATAAACTTAATTGGAAATTGTTCAGACAAAAGACATGAGAAAGAGAGAAAAAGAAAATTATTGAATAGAAATAATAAATGTGTGAGGAAAGCTATCGCCCGATTTTCTATTACCTATTTGTTACTTGAATATTTTCTATCGATTGTTTGTTATTTAAATACTTTAATTAAAAATATTGAGCCAGTGTTAGCGAGTTAATGATGGCGAGATAGAAGCAGAATGCTGTACTTACGTAACTAGGCTTTCTAACATCGTAGCCGCATTGTTTATTTTTAATGATTTCCTGAAAGAAATAAAAAGACTGCTTAATATTTTAATAATAGGATTAATACTAATAATCGTATCAGAACGAAGAATTACATTAGGTTTTCGCTTGCAACAGCTAAAAGGCACGCCGCACGCTTCCCTCGAGCCGATATCGCTCGACGAACAATTGAAATAATTGTTGCGGTCCCAATCCTTCGGGCCTTCGATGCCGCAACATTGCAACTGAAAAATAAGACGACAAGTTTTATAATATAACAATACTATATTCGCATAAAAAATAATTGCTACATTCAACGATTTTTACATTCGTATTTTTTTGCATAGTAGTCGAGTGACAAATTTATCGCAGTATTCGCACATATGAGAATATTGTCTGCGGGGGCAGAGTCAAGAAATCGGGTGAAAAGTGCTTCGAGAGAATATTTAGCGTCACTGACGGAGTGCGGGCGACGCCGATGCAGCGCCGATATGATCAATCGCGGTCGAATTTGCGTTGAATGCCACGGGTGAATATGAATTTCAAAGACGTCATAAATAATTCTGGCTGCGCTGGAAATTGAGGCGGTGGAATATTAAATACGCCGATTTAGAGAGAGCCGGTCGGCTAAGAAGAAAAAGCACAGAGAGAAAGAACGAACCAGCGCGCGTTTGCCGAGGAAAATAGTACAAGAGGAACAAGGAATCTCGCTGCCGAGAGTCGGGTATTAAAGGAGAGAGAGAGAGAGGGAGAGAGAGAAAAAGGCCGGGTCGGATGATGTGGGTCGGTGGGATTCGGCGTCATTGGTCCAAGTCGCGAGACCTTCATTAAACCTCAATATCTGTCTTTTGTGCGAGCTCGGAGCGCCTTATTCTTCCTTTTCGGACCTACCCGTATGTATGTCCTCCATTGGTCAATTCAGCAATTTTTTCACACTGATCCCGTCGGCTGTTAAACAGCAAAGGCATATATGCTCTCTATAAAGCGTATGTATACTATTTCTGTTAAACATGGAAATTAATTCTGCACGCATATATGCCGTTGGGAGTGCCTTGTTTTGTGTTAGTCGTCGTTCAAGAGACAATCAATTCGGCGGATCTTGCAATTGATTGCATTTGGCGAAATTACTTCTGAGTAAATAATATGCCACGTTATCAATTAATATTGTGTTAATCAAACGCGCATATATATATATATATATATATATATATGCGCGCATTCCGCGATTTCGTCACATAATCAACGATGGGAATATCTCGTATTTCTCGCGCGGTTCTAGTCTAGCGGCGGAACGAGGATATTTTACATTTAATTAAGAAGCAGGAAAATGAATTACGCGGCGCGAAGAATATTAAATTCTCATTGGGATTAAAAAGAGAAAATCGATATGGGGAATATCACGAATTCAATTAATAACGACGGGGTTGCATGTGAGAGCGTTCCTTTTGTCGTTTCGCGACACGTGCTCCGTACAATTCGATTAATCAGACGATTCGTTATCGAGATATAAGAAGTGGCCATAACGCAAGGCCGATCGAGTAGGAAGAAGCACCGTGTGCTCGCGTGTGTGCATTGAATATACCGAAAAATAATAACAAGCAATAACCGATAGACTGCGTAATTTAGCTGATTTGTTTTTAGCGTCCTGGTCCGCGTTTTATTTTAATCATTCATGCGGTAACGTTTCAATTCGTTCCAATCAAATATTCATAATACGAAACACGACCGCGCAGAATATTCATACGAGATGCGAATGCGTCGAGTATTGAGATACGAGATACGAGTTTCCGATTATAACTCGATTTAATTATTATTCGCTCAATGCTACGTACAGGCAATATCAAGAGATATCAGCCAAAGACTCCGCGCGATTTGTCAACGCGATTTGTCAACGCGATTTCTGTTTGATGAAAATTGCATCGTTTAAATTAGTAAATTATACAACGATAAATATCCGTGAATAATAACAGCGCATTCAAGTCTTAATTTGTTTATACTCGCATCGTTATCGGAGAATGCATTGCGACTTCAAACGGTAGCGAAAAAGTTATCTTTAACTTTTCAGCCGAGACGCTTAACGTTGAAATATGTCCCGCGATACGGAATCGCCGAATGAAATATTCGCTACGGAAAAGTCGACTCGAGATTCCTTCGGGGATAGAATTTCTTCCGCGCTACCGGCGTACACGTCTCTCGTGATACGTCCTGTATATCGATCGGCGCGGGTCGAACCGGCCGAGTGAGCCAATTGATAAGTGGGATGGCGATGGTAAATACGCTCCGTGCCACCGCACCAAGTCCAAGTACTAAGCATTTCATTAACCGCCTATAAATGGTACTGAGTGAATCCCGACGGGGCCCAGACAATACAGTATACCGGCAACTCGGCGATGCCTCGGTTTCCCCGGGTTGATAGGATTGCCGGAATTGCGCGCCGGCATGCCGAGCGTCCCTATTGAAATCTCGTAAACCACAATTGGTCGGCCGGCCATCGATTAACGAGTTCTACGATGTTCCGCACGCTCTCGATCGCCCCGAAATCAGCTATTATATTTCCAAATTCGAGATGGTTCGACGCGTTATTACGACACGTTGTACAGCACGATTGGTCCTTTGCTTTATTTCTCACAATTGACACAATTGACAATTGACTTTAGATGCTTTAGCTCACAGTTGCTCCTTGCGAAACAAACACTTTCTATAGTATATATGCATATATGAAATGTCAATAAGAAATTCTTATTGTCCCTTCAAGAGGCAAGAACTATGAAATATGCTCCTACTTTATAGCAGTTATTGATGTTACAAGTCTTCGGAATTTGGTTGTTAACGTCTTCGCGTTAAACGCACTCAATTAGTTTAATTTCTGATGATCGTTGGATCATGAAAGCTATGATACAGCGCTCTTGATTAATTTTACTTGATTGAGTTTGTTAAAATATGAGTATTAATTATCGCGGCATATATATAATGACAGTCCACCGGGGTGTTGGACGCGATGGTGGTTCCACCGATGATGGAATTGCGGCGGTAATTCGATGCTTGTGGATTCATCAGCTGCCTCTCGGGCCCGCGTATTCAGACATTAACCGAATCAATTCGCAAATGTTTCCGTATGTACCCGCGGTGCACAATAATTTATGCGTGTATGGCTCTATCGATCGATAGATCCTATATACAATGCGTGCGTGTAACTATGAACGCGTTTAAGCTTATTACGACGCATTCCGACCGACTTTGCCCGTCCTCGTCGCAGTCGCAGTTTTTAGTTAAACCGAAATTCCATTAACCACGCGACGGATCCATCGGTTGAATTAATTCTCGCGGTTCCGCGCCGGATACTTGACCATACCTGTAAATCACTGTCGCGCTTTGTGCTCGTAAAGTATGGCGAGCCGAATGAAATTTTCGTTAGATCTAGCGGTAGTAACGTGTGGTGTAACACGGGAGCGCGTGTGCGGTTTATCGTCGACTAGCTTCTACTGATAGGATTACCGAAATTGCGGCAGTGTACCCGGGCGATTCTATTGAAATCTCATAAACCACAATTGGATGACCAGATATCGATTGTCGAATGCTACTATATTACGCGCCATTTGGACGCCGCGCGCGATCGAAAGCCGATCCGGCCAGATTTTCGTACTGCGGCGACTCGATAAAGTTTGCGCAAGCTTGCGTAGCGGGCGCCGTCTGACCGCACAATTTCCTGTGCTACTTAGGAATGCGCACGAATAGCTCGCTTTATACACATTCGCTTATTAAGGCCGCCGATACACGTTTGATTTCGGGAATTCGATACTTTGACGGGGTATCGTATGCGAGGGAAACGCGTATTGGAAATATGCTGGTGTAACCGCGACGAGGGAACGGTACGCGTTTTAATACGATTGAATAATTTTAATTAACTTGCCCAATCTTCTTGAATCCAGTCGATGAGATTCTGCTGATCAGGATCCTCTCTGTAATGGATGATGAACGCTTGGAAGCCCCCCGTAGCTTGTGACTTTATCTGTATAGCAAATAAAATGTACGCTAATTAACGTTGACATCAGATTAATAAAATATCACATTGAATGAACCATCTGCGCTCTGCAGCTTAATTACCAGGTGATTCCGGAATATGTTTTCTGGATTAATTTTTACTACATTAATTGGAAATTTATTTTAAACTATTTGTTAAAAATAAAAAAAAAATAAAAAAAGAGAATTGTCTATTAAGCTTGTGTAAAAATTTCATAATTTCTGCAAAGTTTTATTACAATTGGTCATTTCTGACTCGAGATGGGCTTCTTTAACGGGCGTTACGGGTGCTGCAGGTGCAAATGTTCAAGGTTGAATTTAACTTTCCGCCGGTTGTAAAGTAGAACGACGCACATTAAAACGCGAGCTGCGCGCGAGTTGTGGATATAATAGCGCATTTGTTGACCGTCCGAATTTTCTGTCGAAAGAAAATTCTCGTCGTGTTTAAAGGATACAGTTAATGGAATTAATTAGTAACCCAGGAAGTTGCAGCATAATTATACGCAAACTTGGTCGGCGCCCGGTTTAGACTGCTGCTCTACGTGTTCGTCTTTTTACGTACGCGTGCGCACGTGCATATACTCTCACACACAGCGAATGAGATTGTGAAATATGCACCGACGAATATTGCACAATGCATTCGGCTTATTCGCTTTGATAATTCAGGCATGCCTCTTGTAACCGCTGAATTAATAATTGTGGTAACGAGAAACGATTATGAATGAATGCAGCAAAATTATTTGAAGGAACGAGTACACTTGTCTTGGAAATGTTGCGTATAATTCTAGGATGGATTTTAGTAAAGTTGTGTATCCCATAAATTTCATTTGAGCGAATAATTAAATGCACGGCACATGCGAAAGATATTAAAACGATATTAAATTATAGTCGTAAAACGTTCTGTAATATTTTATTTTAATATTTACAAGATATATATATATATATATACGTGTTTATTTTTTACTGAAACTTGTACTGTAATTATTACTATGCGTGAATTCGCGAAATATAAATCTAAAAAGTGTTATAAAATGCAGAAAATATATAAATTACGCTGTAATACTTACCCAGTCTTTGAAGATGAATCCCAGGACACCGGCAGTCATTTCCATCAGCAGCAGTAGAGCCAGAAATATTGCGTACTACAACACGTAAAATTAATTTCATCAAATTTCTTTGAGAAATTAATTAGTATCCATTAGTGCCTTTCTTAGTAGCTTACTATTCATTAAAACCATCTTTTCATCAAGTGCCGTATGATTCGTTCCTTTTCAGGAGATTCTAATCTGAAGAATTCGCCGTCAAAGAAAACATGGAACCTCTGGTTTTAAGTACTTTTAAACGTTGCATTTCTCAAAGGACGAACTTTCGTTCAATCGCGCGGGGCGGTTGGCCAACTGATAGTTCATAGATATCACGTAACGAACCGGAAGCTCGATCAAAGTTCGAAGTTTCGAAAGATATTGGGCAATTAAAGTAATTCAGAGTGAACGTAATTGAATCCCATAGAGAAAAAGCTTACCGCGGCGAGGAGGCATGTGTTCTCTCGTAGCGCGCCGACGCATCCCGTGAAACCGATGATAAATGTCACTGTACCTGCAACAGAATAAATAGTATCGGGTACTTCGTCATAGTAGCGCAAAAGTAACGCAAAGAACGCGAATGCATTCATCAATGTATCGTATAATCGTAAGTTATGTGCGCGGGTACGCGCGTCCCACCGGCAAATTCATTCTCGCACCGATATTCTTCGTGTGAATTTCCAAGATACATTTGCAGGCTCGCTGCAAACTCTGTGGGAAAACCATGAAAACCCGAACTAGTCGGAAAGATTGAAAACGGCCAGGGAATATCAGCGGAAGTCGGGAAACGAGTTGTTTATACGACGATATTCGTTGATGTCCCGAATCGATATTATAAATCAACGTTCAGAGATGAGCGTACACATATTATATAACAAAATGGTAGTAAAATATAGTAATATTATTTTTTTCTAGTTTATTTACTGTTTATTTCATCGTATTTTTGCATTATCTTCATTTTATTTTTGTTTGCTCGGTTCTTTTTGTTTTTAATTTTTGATTCGCCAAGAGTTGGGAAAAGCAGAGTTTATTAGTCGGCAAAACCGGGAAATTCGGAGAGAGTTCTGGAATTTCATCTGTGTAACAACTCTGATTTACGAACATACGTTGCGTATACGTTACACGTTTGCGTTACAGGTTCGCGAACGCTAGTAGTTACACAAGTAATTATATTAAAATTCCTTCGCAATCCGGTTGAATTTCGTGGAAGCGCGTCATCAACAGCATATCGCGTTGCGCGACGATAATGCGGAATGTTTATGAAATTATCTACCACTCGCGGGCGAGCATATTGCGTAATGAGCGGTGGATCAATTCCACCGTGTACGTTAAGAAAAAATTTACGATCCAAAAAGCTCGAAATTTGCTAATCAATGTGCGTTCAAGTTTTTTCGCCTCTGAAATTTAATGCCGTTGCAACGCAAACATTGTTAATTTTTTAAGTAGTATAAAAAGATCTGCCCTGCGTAAAAGCGTAACGAATGATTAATGATAGAACTTGCATATGTTGTAGAAATAAATATGTAACAACTTGCAAACCAAAACGCGAAAGTTAAATTTTATTCACTTATATTAATTTTTGAAAATAAACAGCGAATATATTAAAATCGATTGCATTCATTAAATTCTTATGGCAAAAATAAATTCTTAGTCAGGTTGACAATGATTCTAAATGCACATGTAGAAAAATTCCTGCAAATTTTCACACAAACGTACTCGATGCATTAAAAATTAAAAGCTGCACCGAGAAAGCGATTATAAACCTGGCTATCGGACTTAATGAATTTTATCTGTCATCGAAAGTTATAAGATTTTAGGGTAAGCCCCGGAAATGAGGGAGGGAGGGAGGGCGAGAGTAACTTTTAATCCGAAGGTAAAATGGATATGGTAGTGTAAAACGAAGCTTTCGAGTAACTGAATAATTAGTCCGGAGTTACTTTCGAAACTTTTGTTAAGCCTTGCCGCAGACTAGAAGAAAATGGCAACGATGAAACGCTTTACGCTCGAACGAAAAAGTTGTCGAAGAAAAACGAAGACTGTGAATATAGAAACGTGTATCTACTTGAAAGTGCAGTTGGAAAATTTTTATATAGGATAAGGCTATTACGGAACGTATTCTGTATCCACATTGTACCTAAAGATGTAAAATTTATTTTATTATAAATTTCCATGAATCGCGCGCGTTATTAGCGAGTGATGAGATTGTCGCCGCTGAAGGAGCGTCGTGTCACTTACGCTGCACCTCCGCTGGCATTCGCGTTAATATTTCGCGCACGATCAATGTTTCATAAAGGCAATGGTAGGTGTGAAGCAATGACCGACAGGGCTTTGCCGTCCTCGCAATATCGCGACACGTTGCTTTATTATATGGTAATAAAATTGCATGAAAGGCAGACGCGTCTGTTTGATCTTGTCTCGTGACACGCGGATATAACGGCGAGTGTGAACTGATGATATTTGTTGATTTCAGCCGGTTTTCACTGACTAAAAAATCCATAAGGCGGATACATCGAATGACTCAAGTTGCCCGTACTTGCTTTCCTTTATGGATTTTTCAAATAATTTAAATTTGATTTTTTACACAAGGCATAAATTTGATGTCACATCTTGATATCAAGTTTTGTCATATTTACCCGTGATACGTAAATTTATGGATGTTTTGTTGGACGCGTTCAAAATTGTTCGACATTGCGTGCGATTAAAAGCGGAACATACAGAAGCGAAAATCAGAACATCGCACTCAATTGATCGAATTTATTTAAGCATGATAAATAAACGTAATCCGGGATTTAATGTTTCTCTTTGCGTGAGTTGCGATTTATTGGGAACGCTGCGCGGTTTTAGCGAGCAATAGCTAATAACTTCAGTTGGATTGTCGAACATGCGTTCACCAAACAAGGTTTACATCAGGATTGATAAACTTTGGTATGCGGATTAATACAAAGAAAAACGTATTGATATCATTAGAAATTTTTGGGATAATCATTAAGTTTCAAAAAATGCTATTAAATGGCAGAAATGCACCATCAACACTTATATTTAATGATAACTTATATTTAAACGTAATTATTTTGGATAAAATGTAATATTTCGGATAAAAACGTAAACGATTATCGCGGATGCCGTTATAATTTCTAAGGTAGCGTATCTAAGTCTAAAGTGTTGTTATCTGGCAACCGTTCCACTAAATTAAGCAAACCGGAAGAGGTAGAGTTACTCGTCAAAGTAAATGGAAGTAATTGGAGCATGGGATAATCGAAAGCCGGGCTCAGGTCGATAGAGCACGCTACGCAAGTACGAAATAATTAACAAGTGTATCCTTTTCCCAAGTACACAAGGTGCACGTAATGAGGAAATGTCGATTATTTCGATGAAGATGCCGCTGAAACGGCGGCTGATACTTGTACCATTTTTCCATAAATTTTGCTCCGGATTACACGCCGTTGTATAAAGATTTTCTTTAAGAGGTGCTTTATTAACGTTTGATCAGCTGCAACGGAGATTCGAAATCTCAAGTACTGCTGCGCTGAACAAACGTTTAACGACTCAAAGTTAAACAACGAGCGAGCCCGTCGCGCGCTTTGTTTCTACGGAATTAAATATTAGTGCAAATACCATTTTGAACTACAAATATTAAAATAATAACGGCTTACGTAGCGCAATGGATAACGAAATTAATTGAATACATTTATTTTTTCGGAACAGAAACAACGTATAAAGCAACGAATATAAATTCTACGGCTGCATGACAGTCGTGTCAGATATACCTATTATTATTATTATTATTAATCTCCTCCTTTCTCTCTCTCTGTTTTGTATATAATATAATTTAGATTAGCCACGAATATACACCTTTAAATGCTCTGAAATTAAGTTGAAATAATTTTTGTTACCGAATCATCCCGAATCAGGACGGAGGCGAAGCGAGCATGCTTTTTTCAGTCTCTATTCCACAATATTCGCCATTTCCTGCGAACTTGGAGGGGATCGTGGGCAAACAAATAGGTGAGCTCCCGCAAATCGGTCCCTTCCCTCGTACCACTCGAGTGGTCTCCCGCGTATCGTCCGTTGTTCTTCCGGCGTAGCGGATCACGTACAAATTCGATTTGGGCCGCACGACGTCCCGCAGAGAACGGGTTGGATCTCAGGCCAGCCGCGTGCAACCAGTTTGAATTTGGTCACCGAGCATTCCCGGAAGCATTCTCGCCATTACGGTTCGACTAGACCGCGCGCGGCTGACCGCTTCGCGAGCGCGAGCGGCTTTCCGGAGCGCGGAATCTCCCGGAATCCACGTGTACACCCAGCGGTAATCCGACTTATGGGATCTCGATTCGCGGCGGCGGCGGCGGCGGCGGAGATGGCAGCAACAGTAGCAACAGTAGCAGCGGAGTTTCAGAATGTCACTCTCTCACGGCCGGAAACGTGACGCCCGCAACCCCGGCGCACTTCCGAGAGAGGACCGACGAAATAAATCGGACGGATAAACCTCGTCCTAATTTTATGTCCAACGCTCCGCCGCCCGCTCGTATCCAATTAAAACTTTGGCACCGCGCTGGAGCGAGAGAGAGAGAGAGGGGGGGGGGAGGAAGAGAGAAAGAGAAAGAGAGGGAGAACGGAAGTGGAACCCAGACCGGGCGCGCAATCTGCGTCTATTTGCCGGCGAGACGCACGTATTAGCTGACGGAATATTACATTCGCGTCGCGGAGATGGAGAGAGAGTCTGTAGTGGTTAATGGAAATGTATCGAGGCCGACGGCAAACGCGCTTTCTGTCAGCAAATCCTGAGCCCTTCGAATTCAATGTGTATATTTTAATTAGCGTTCCGCCGGGCCTTCCAAATCCTCACAAGCTTTTCTATGTGTTTCGGCGATATTTACAGTTCTTCGAATTGAAAAGTTTTTCGTTGACAGAAATGCGGATTTAATGCGTTTAAAGTTACACGAGGGCTTACGCTTCGATATTTGAAACAGTTGCGACAATTTTGCCAATAAAAATCGATTCAAGCTTTCACGTGGAATCGCACTAATCGTTTGTACTAATCGTTTTGTACTAATACCGTGACGTCTTTATATGTGCTAATGACCGTGCGCATCATGCGATTCAGCGTTACGCGAGAATAGATCGTGACCGACAAAAAGCGGCTCTTTCCCTCGCGCATTGGCAAAACGCACCCTTTACGGCCGGTAATGTCGCGTGCACATAGCTTATCTTCCGCCCTCGCGGCAAGGGAATTGTGTCGTTACCTTTGGGACTCTGATTCATAGGACTTTGCGCATTCGCCGAGGTCGCGGTATCATTTATACATTACCGCTATACAGTCCCGACATTATTTTTCATCCCGTCATTCCGCCTAATTTACTCGACGCTTTATGAGAGAGCGACTCGCCCCGGGAACCACTGATCATTTCCTCTCTCTTTCACACACACACACACACACACACACACACACACACACACACACACTCTCTCTCTCTCTCTCTCTCTCTCTCTCTCTCTCTCTCGCGCGCGCGCGCGCGCGCGCGCGCGCGCTAGCTGTGTTAATTGAAATGAGTTTATTATGTTGCAGCCACGACCGCAACAATATTGCAAATACGTTCCGCTTCGATAAATGTTTATTTGACAAACAAAACTATCCGTTCCTCGAAGGAGAAAAATTGGCGACATCAACAATTGCGTAATTATTAATCGTGAGCTGTTGAATAAAATTTGCCGACTGTAATAATACTTCAATCATCTGCACAATAAAAAAATCTTCATGTAAAAAACTATACCGATATCGTAATATGTGTATCGATGAACGTTTAAAAAAATAATTGTCGTTTCGCTTTTGATAATATAATGAAAAACGCTACTTTTTTCTCTTTATCTCTATCTTTCTTTTGCTTTCTGCTTTAAAAATAGTTCAATTTCTAGTTTAGTTTAGCTTTATTTGGGGAAGAAATTAAATTTACATTAGAACTTAAATTATTTATGTTGATATTTAACCTAGTTAGTTAAATTATTGCGTATATTTAAGGTATGTTAAATAATGAAACAAATTTTTCACTATTTTCACTCTATTAGTTCTCCATTCGAAGTTTTTTTAGCACATTATTAAAGAAGCGTGCAAATCAGACGAGCAAGACAAAAATTTTCTTCCCGATTCAATGTATAGAGTTCTCTGAAAGCGAAGCGCAGAGCGCGTGCTCGAATAATAACACGATAAGATATTGAATTTCAGCTTCAGACAGAAGCCAGACTTCAAAGCATCGCTATATCTCTGTTCGCGTTGTAACGAGTCTCGGTCGAATGATTATAAGAAGTAGAAACGGTAAATAATCTGTCTCGACGTTATAATGTTCTTAAATTTTTCTCTTCCGAAAGAAAATGACATCTACAGGATGTCCAACAATTTGCGACTCTAATTTTAATGATTAATTCTCCGTCAAGACTGAAAAGAAAAAAATGACGAGAAAATATGTGATTTCCAATGAAAATATGCGGCCTCAATACGCTAGTCTTCCTGATAGAGTTTAAACTACCCGAAAAATTCACGACTATTCGGACACCTTAATTTCCGACCTGCGCGCTGTGCTTCGTTTCTGAGAGATAGAGTACGGCGTTATCCAAATTACAAATCCGTGCTATTGTTGGTTGCGCGAGGAAAACGCGCGAAATTTTGTGGACGTATTAGAACAAATGTCGCCCTCAGGCAGTTTTATAAGGCCACTGCGCGCGCCCGAGCGGCGTTAATACAGAAATTAAGTTACGGCGAAAATAGCGACGGCGCGCTCGTGCGAAATGTTTTCGCCGACGGAAGCGATAGCTACTTCGCAGGCAGTTCCGAGGAAAAATTGCGATAGCTGTCTCCGGTCCCGGAAACGCACCGAAGTGAAACTGCGATTCTCGCTATAATCAACTGGCGCATTATTGAAATTGTGCCTTTATTACCCTGCCTTTATTACGGCTCGCCTTTTGTTATAAAAATCTACGCTAGTACAATTTTTTTAATTGTATTATGTAAAAAATATTAGACATTACAGATATTTTTATAAAAATATTTAAATTCTAAAAATTCGTGATTTAGAAACTTGAAGATTTGAAGAGATAATTTGCCCGTTAGCAGTCCAAGTTTACTATCTTTCGTATTACTCACGCGTTAATTTAACCGGGGATCTCGACATATTTTCCCAAGGGTGACATTATGTCCGATAACGTTGTTAAGTGGCCAATATCACAGAAACAACTCCGCGTGCGAAAGGAGTTAAAATCTCTGGCAGTCACTCTCCACCGAGGTCGCACGTTCTAATTAGGATTTACCGTCCTTCATAAAACTTGGTCCGGCGACACTCGAAGTCGCTATAACTCTCCATACGAGTCTCCGAGAGTCGCAGGATGAGTAACATAGAGAGAGAGAGAGAGAGAGAGAGAGAGAGAGAGAGAGAGAGAAGAACCGGTACTCACCGACTAGAATGAGGATAAATGCTGGATCGAGCGCGATGTTTGTGAGGCGGGACAGGTTGTTGAAGGTGTCCTTTTCGGTCCATGCCCAGACGCCCACCGCCATGATGCCTAGACCCAGCCACTGCGAGAAAGAGGAAGAAAAAGGCGGTGAGAGTTAGAGATTGGCTTAAGTGAAGACGAATATCGGCGGTAAGTTCCGGCCAACCGGAAACTTCTCGCAAACTGTTTTCGCGTCGTCTGCCATATTTTCGACTGGAGTTTTTCGATTATCTCGACAAGAGTAACGTAAATTTCATTTAGCAATGCATTGGGTTATCGTACAAAAGGGAATTCTATTATATTCGCTCACCCTATATTTATCGAGGAAAATTGCAGACTAAACAATCAATAATTCTTGCAAAAGAAATAATTGTTTGAAATTAAAACAGTTATCGCAGCCTCCATGTACTTTTTCCATTCAGAACCGGATTAGGGAAAAAGGAATTATCCGTGAAATGAACACCTTTGATCATTGGGCCAATGTAATTGCCCGCGAGTGCAAAAAGTTAACATACACGTATGCGCGTTCATGCATGGTTTGTGCGCTCCGGAGAGACAGAACCACTCGGCGAAATTGCGCGTCGAGATCTCGATTATACGGATCCGGTCGTGTGGCACACGCGATTGCGCCGCGGATGCGATTACCCACGGATAATGAGAAAAGCGCTGTGGGAGAAGGAAAAAAAGGAAGGAAATCGAACGAGAATAGGGTCTAACGGCTTTCGACCCTTAACGCTCTCGTGGAAGGCCTTTCGCCGTGCACGCGTAGTTACGTTTCAAATAGTTCGCAAACGACAAAGGTTTGCAGAGTGCTGGCCCTAACCAGCCCGTTCCGTTAGCGAATCTTTCCGCTTGCGTTTTTAAGGCTGGTCCACGAGGCTTTGTGATTTCCGTGGATCAAGCGTAAGCAGGGGTATTCTCGCACGCTCTCACTGAAATCGATCGTTACGAATTCTCTATCGCTGTATCGCGTGCCAATTAAATTGGCAAATCTAACGTTCTTCATTGTCGTCCATATAAATACAATATTGTTATATATTTTAATAATATATATTTTATCTGTTATTATCAATTTTGATTTTTATTCCATTTTATTAACGATTCATGTCCAAGAGATAGAGCTGCTTAATCGCGCGCGCGCGCGCGAAGGTGAAACGCGCAATTTAACTCCGTTAATCAAGCGAGCGGCATACAATGTAGCTTTAATATTAGTCTGACCGACGTGTGGCAACCACATTTGCGGAGAGATTGATATTCGGCGTCGTGCATTTGCTGACGTTAAATCCACGCAATTACCAATGACACACGTAGTGCGCGTTCGCATGACAAGACCGACTTAACTCGAAGTAGCTGCAACACCTGAGGCTGTGCCCGATAACGCGTATGCATCTTGCAGGGGTAATCGGCTTTAATCCCCCGGGGGCTCAGTTTATGACAGTGCGCATAACTATTCTGCGTTTGCTTTACCTTCGATAATTTGCGCTTCGCGCCAGGCGGAATGAATGGGTCATGTGGCCTTTTATAGCAAGCCTTAAAAAACGGAGCAACATTTCAAATCGTTAGAAATCGTTGAATCGCGCAGGATTTATCTGCGTGTACATTGTAACTAAATACCGCTGGCTACTATAATCTGTCTAGACTTTTGTATAATAGAGACCGCTATCGCTCTCTCGACTCAATTCGCGGCAATTATTTAGTTTTGCAAGTTTTGTGCGCGGATCATGCAATGTCGCCGGTGGCGTACGCGGATACTCACGTAAAAATTCGATCGTAAGTTAAACGACGTGTATACGCTATTGTCCGCGATAATATCTCACGAACGAACGAACGTGGGCGGCCTTTTTTTAGCGCTGCGACCGATTTGACGGAAGCTGAAAAAGGGGCGCGGACGAAAAGAATTGTCCGACACGTTTGAATTGTGTGAAATCCATTCACGATAAATCATTTGTCGAAGTCAAAATACACGCATGCACGCGTACATACACGACCGACCGTAAATATAGCCCGGAATGCACGGTATTTGCGTAGCAACTAGTGTGCCAATTTGTTAGTGCGGTGAAATCACCGGTGAATGATCACGGACACTAAATGGTCACTTTAATTTATAGCTGTACAGTTATATAGTGTTCTATCCCGCCTGTCGGGATATAGTTGTATTTGTTTATGCAATTATTTATATTCACTGATGCATCCATGCGTTCGTGAAAGCATTTTGCGAGCCGGACTTCTCGTCGGACGCGTCAATTATTGGCCGATCGGCGTGTATCGACGAACGAACGAAAAAGAGAGAAAGGAGCATGCCGTGAGTCAGACGACCTCCCCACGATTTTTGCGCGCGTCGCTCTCCTTTCGATATATGAATAATTTTTTTTTTTTTTTTTTTTAAACGCGGAGATTCGTCGCTCGCGTTGGCGAGGTTTTATTTGCGTTGGCGACCAGCCGTTAATAAAAATCATCGCTCGAGACCGACGACGGTATTTCGCTCTCTCGCCTCCTGGACATCGCCGGCGCAATTGCTCTGGAATTGTGCGATGCAACTTTGATGCGCGAGAGAAGGCCGCGCTAAAGCGGGGAAAAAAAGAGAGGTTCGGATAGCATTCGACCCTCCCCGCGAACACACTCTCTGATACAATAACAAATTTTGCACCTTTCGATGCGTTATCTCTGAATACATGTCACGAACATGGCCGGAGTTGCGTGTCATCCCGGTGCCTGCAAACAATTTCTCAGCGGCGCATAATTCACGATCGAACGGCTCTCGCGCGATCACGCTCGTGACGTCGGGACGCGAAGGTGACGCTGACGATATGAGTGACGCGTGTCCTCCTTTTCCCTTCGTTGTATACCGAGATAAAAATATAATTTGCAAATGTGAGCAAGAAAAAGTGATAATTAATGTTACGACCTCGTTATAATCTGCATATCTTACATGAATTTCTACTATTTTGAATTATTTTGAATTTTGCAATATGATTTGTCTACAGTAATAGTTGCGCGATAAAACGCAATATTTTAAAATAAAATAAAATAATTATCGGAAAGAAAGAAAGAAACGTGTATTTTATCGCATATTATTTATGTTTGTGCTTAGTTTTTGTGTTTTTTTTTTTTCTTGCCTCGGCGACTAATCAACTCTCTTATTATCGGTATCCTACTGTGTGCCATTTCAACACTTTTTTCACATGACATTCAAAGTTCTTTTTTTGTTGTCCGTATATTTTTGCATTATAAAAATATCTCTCGCCTTTTCGCGTAAACACATCTTATTCTTAGCATCAAGTGAATAATTTTTACCAGTAGATATGATTTACGTCACGACTTATTCAGATTGATTATATATTTTATATAACAATATGGCATTTGTGTTATTTGTTGTGCCAATTACATATTTGATACTTGTAAACTTTTCTTAAAAGATCGCGCTCACATTAATCTTTTGTTCTCTAGCGAAATGTAGGAATTACAGAAATATTTTAACGCCATTGTCTTTAGCATTACCGAGAAGATAGGAAATTCGTCCGTCTTATTTGTTACAGTCACGTCTAATGATGGGCTTGGAAATTTGTTTTACATTGCGAAAGCAAAATTTACTAAGCGATTTATCCACACAATTAAGACTAACAAATATTGTTCTCAAACGGTTAATGATAACGTAGCGTCATCACGTTGTTTCGACAGTGGAAACAGCGGCAACAAGCAACTGAAAAACAAGTTTTGGAAAAAATAACACGATCGGCAACACGGTCTGGATGAAACTTTTCTTTTGAACGAATACGCGCGTGTGGCGCGACCGAGCAGCGAGTAAATAAAATGTTTATTGTGTTGAGTTAATATTTTTCCAACGGCTCTTTATCCGTCGAATGTTTTCGCAGCAATACGGTCAGAATCCGCGCAATATACATATCTGTTCGAATGTGCAACGCGCGCTTTTACGATATTAATTTTTTAATCAACCGTCGTGAGACATGCTTTTTATAACTATAAATAGACGTATGCAAATCATATGATTGATTAAACATATTGTGGAGCAAACATTATGTCTACATTACGTGTATATTTATATGATTCTTTGGTGTTACTTTATTAATTATTCATAATTATGTTTTATCATCATAATTTAAATAAACTTTTATGTTTTCATATATTAAAGAATTATATATATATATATATATATATAACCATAAGAGAGAGAAGCTTAGCAAATATATTTAAAATACTATTATTATGTGAATCTTTTCTGTAAAGCCTGAGGAATATCATGTACTTTGGAAATATACAGATATAAAATAATATTATTCATAGTTATCTCTGCGACTCAAGTCATTTTCGTAAACGTCGATATGTTATAATTTTCATCGCATATCTCATTGAGATTCGCGAGTGTGGTGAGTGAGCGAACAATACGTCGGTCCTTCGGTTAACAAAGAGAACGCTCGCGTAATTATCGGCAACCGGATTCACGGTAAGACGGACGCGCGGCGCGGGCGCGAGATATCGTCGCGGACGTAACATAAATCCGACGACGTCGGCAATCGGGAATCTCATTTTCTTGCCGACCCGAAAGTTAAACACAGCCGGTTCGCTGTTATCGTATAATCAAGCGGTATCATCCGGCGAAGATGGAAGGGACGGTGGCGGGGTGAGTGTCGGGGTGACGAGGTGGGTGGTGGTAAAGAAGAGGGCAAAGTGGAATTTATCGGCCTAGCGTTTATCTCATCTTCCAAGGGCAATAGGATCCTCGTCTAAGCGGAAACTGCGGAAAGCCGCTCGACGTAATTTGAATTCATGCAAATAAAAGGCCAAATGAAAGCCGAGACAAAGCAAAGCGACAAACGGCGAGAGGGGAAAGGGAAAGGGGTGTGGAGGAGGAGGTGGATGGTTTGGGGGTGGGATTCGAGAGTCGAGCGAGGAATTTCTGCAACGTTGGTAAACACGAGACGCTTAAACTGAGTTATTAAGTCTATCCTATGTTTCCAGTGCCACGGAACGTTGTTCGTCGTTTTATATTTTGTCTCGATGCTTTTGCCGTTAAAGAATGGATCTTTTAACGAGTTCGCCTCAAAGCGCATTGTCGACTCCGACTTGTATATACTTGAATACGCCACAGCTCGGCTAAAATCTTTATGCGTCGTCAATTTTCGGGGGAAATTGTACGCACAATATTAGAAAAAGAGATCTCTCCCGCCGGAATAGACGAAGCGGAGCTCGTAGACTTGATCGTTGCACGAGATAGAAATAGCCGGCTGCATCATTCAAAAGGTCTCGAACAGAGCTCAGGCAAGCGTGCCATAAATATGGAATTCGCAATCTCCCGTTGAACAATCAAACTGGCACGACGACACCGGCGCGGCGCGGCGCGGTTTAGCGGCGCGAATAGTCCGAGCGCACTTGACGGTTAGCCCCGGGTCCATTAATTGCATTAATTAAAAGCAACTACGGTGAATCGATGGTAATTCTGTTACGTCTTGGCGATAACGAGGGCTGAGCCACGGTCGTTCGATGTCACGGGCCACGATGATTACGTTGCGAATGTAATAGGGCCACCGTTTTCCAAAGTTTCACGTGATTAATAACAACAGACGAACGGCACTCAAGCTACTTTTCAATTAAAACTCCGACGCGACATTGAGATTTCTGTGCTTGAGCGGCAGATGAATGTAAGGCCAATATTATTTGTTTTCACATATTCAGATTGTTTAAATTAAGAAAGCAAAGTTCTCTTTTTTTCTTTCTTTCTTTCTTATAAATGTCTCATTTTGGAACACGGTATTGTCCTCGGAATTGATCACACTTTTTTTTTTAATTTGAACTGTAACAGATCTACTAAAGTCTTTATTTTAAAACGTTTCTCTCTCTCTCTCTCTCGTTAAAAGGAGAATTCCTAAGATTTCTTTTCATCGCGTGTGCACATGTGTCATCATTAAAATGAGTTATGGCAGTACGATACTGCGTACGATACTATACTGCGAATGGAGGAGCGAGGTTTTTATAAACATGTAATATTAATATTATGTAAATTATGTGAATATTACGTGAGTATACAGGTAATATACTTTGATGAAATATTTTGGCCGTTTATTCCTTCATTATCGATAAATGTCCATTTAATTGCATCTCGTAATGAAAAATTGGAAATGTCGGACGCGGTCACTGACACGATTTAACACGCTTCCCGATAACGAGTAAAACTGATAATCACGTTTATCATTTGTGAAGAGCGTACACTCCAAAGTCGAGTATTAAATATTCGTTGCGTTACGCGAATCTAAACGGCATTCGTGTCACGTTTCCGCGGCGAACCCACGTGAATTAATAAATCTACGGAAATTAGAGAGAAAGAGAGAGAGAGAGAGAGAGAGAGAGAGAGAGAGAGAGAGAGAGAGAGAGAGAGAGAGAGAGAGAGAGAGAACAGAGGGCAAATATTAAACTTTTCATGACACGGTGAGTTTGGCGAAGTGGCAGTTAAGACATTTTATACGATAAATCTGTAATTTGCACCGCTTGGTCACCGATGCCGATATCAGCGATTTTAGATAAAGAAGTCATTTTCAATTTTATTGAGTACTTTCTATGTCAACTTTGCGCGTCGCAAAAATAAACGAGACAGCGATCTGTGCAGCACAGGGAAAACGCGCGAATAATTGAAATAGTGACATCTGCGCGTGTTTTGTTCTGTATTTAAAACCATCGGAAAACTGCATCCTGCGTCAAAAAAAAACGACAATGGCCGATGAGTGCGACCAAAGTGCGGAGCAGGAAAGAAATTTATTTTGCGGTTGATTTAACGGCGAGACCGCGTATCGCCGCGGTGATAAATAAATTTACGCGTACGTGTTTTCGACTAAGACTCGAACAAACTCGCGATGTATATACACATGTCAGGTGTATGTAGAGCGCGTCGATATTAATGATGAAACGCGTTTGCCGGCATTTGGTAGCAGCGGGCGAGTTTAATGTCTTTTTTTCAATGGCCAGCGAGCACAACGCGGCCGGCGATGAAAATATGGAAATTCGCGAATCATGCGTGCGATGGCGAGGCCTTTAACGGTGTCTGGATCGGCAATCCGTGAATAAATAATAATGTAAATAATAATCGCGGAACGTGCTATATATGTAAGGCGAGCGTTAAATTAAATGCCGACCGCGCGCGCTCGGCTTTATACACTGAAGCGAGCAATCAAAGTTTACATGACAATCGCGTAGTTACGGTAATTTCGACGGCGTGCCGTGAATAGAGCGTAATTATCGCCGATGGTGAATAATATTTATATGTTTTATTCGCGCGGTTTAATTCAGCGCTCGCGAATGCATTCTCTCTGCGTGCACAAATTACTCATATAAATTATATAATTGTTTAATGAGTTTCCTACGAGATTCAATTCCATCGTTGGAAATTAAAAAGGCGCTCGAACAATCGACCGGTTAGCTAGCGAATTCAATAATTGCTATTACACGTAACAAGTCTGAAAACTTTGTAACGTATTTCTTCGAAGGATTGCGTTACTATGCGTGTAAAATTAGCTCCAAAATTCAAAAGTTAAATATTATACAAACGCGTAGAATAGAGTTTTACGGAGAGAGAGAGAGAGAGAGAGAGAGAGAGAGAGAGAGAGAGAGAGAGAGAGAGAGAGAGAGAGAGAGAGAGAGAGAGAGAGAGAGAGAGAGGAAAGAATGCCGTTCCATTGGCCGAAAATTTATGGTTGATTTGACGTTGCAGCTGGTATGCGAGAAAAACCAGATCCGCATTAAAGATCGACACACACCGACCGTATCGTCGTGTAGCGATCCGGCGCGACTTTAATTGATCCCGAATTAATTTATTCCAGCGTGCGCGCGCGTGAGGTGATGAAGCTTATCCGTCCGTGACATTTTGGTGCTGAATTATTCAAGCGTTTTCGCATCGATCGGTCGACTGCGTTTTATTTTCGTGCTCGCTCTGTTTTAATTAATACCACCTCTCTCGTCGCACGGAGAGCGATCCCGATCCCCCCCCCCTCCCTCTCTGTCTCAAGACGCTAAATGGCAATTAGCTATTCGCCAGCCGACAGTTTTACGATCGGGCGAACTGCGATCTAATTTCCGCAATCGGCGCAAAGCGAATGCCCGGAGCCGCGCTGATTTATGCCGCGCTCTACATACGGGCCCGCGATTCGATTATGGCCGCGTGTGTTGGATTGCCGCACGACGCGCTACCTAAGAAAACATGTGCAACGGATAATGCACCTGTCAAAACTTGGCCGCGGGAACGATTGATTTATTGCGCTTGCCACTCCCCCGCTGTTACCCTGTCATTAATGGGTGCGGTGATGTATCATTGACGCTGGCCCTGACATTTAAACCGTCATCTATCACAATTACTCTTTCAAATTGTAACTTCACCAAAGTGGAATCGTAGATATTGTTTGCGTTTCGTAACGAGCCAGCAGATTTTACTTACGATAATTTCGATATGTGAATTAGTCCCGAAGTGGAGGAACTGAAAGATTTAAGTGATTCTATACGCTCACCGGGACGCCGCGACAACTTTGTGGGTGCCGGCGCCGAGATGTGGTCTGTTACGTGAAAAGACGAAGGATGGTAAAAGACGAAAGTATCGGGGAGGGGGGAGGGGGATGGACCGAGACAACAAGTCGGAAACTTTCAAGCTCAATTAAACTCGAAGAAACTTGGAGACGCCTCGCGGCAATGAGAACGGGCGAATGGCTGGAGCGTCCTTCCAGTTGTCCGTACGGTTTACTCGGTGCCAATTCTTCGATAAAAACAAAGCGAAGAGAACGGGAAAAAAGATGGAAAGAGGCGGAGTGGAGAATGAAGGCTCAAAACGGCAGCTAGCGTGTCATTATAACGCCTGGTGTGTTCCAACTCGCTCGCCGATTACCATTTTCCAACTGACGGCTCTCTCGATGCGAGAATTTCCCTGCAGTGCACGCGTATTAAATAGTTAGTGCGTGCAAAATGGATTTCTCTCTCATTTCCTTTATCGTTACTTCACTTCGCACTGATACGCTGACAATGTCGATACCGGTGTCGTAATAAAGCTTTGAAGGTGCATATACATATTTTCATAGAAAAGCGTTCCGAGTTGGAAATTTACACTAAACTTGCTTTGTATTGAATAATGCATGTATAAATTTATTATTAAGCCTTAACAAGGTATGCGAGGTTTCCTAGACTCCAGACTTTGAACTTAATTTCTCAGCTCTTGTTTGTGCGAAAAACAGAGAAATAGTTAAAGATATTAATTTTAATGCGATAATTTTCTGTTCTCCTATTTTTTTGTTCCTAGATATTTTAAATATATATATGATTAATAAAAAAATTAACATTATACAATACATATCTAGAAATCATTGAATAAAATAGAAAAAAAGGTAGGGAGTTTGAGTTGAGAGATCTCTTAGTACCAATAAAGTCGAATTTTTCAACATCAGTAGATGAAAGTTGATGAAGAAGTATTATTGATTTCTTTTATTTTTTGCCGCGCTTCTTCCACCTTAAACTGTTTTTACGGAATGTACTTTGCAGCGCATGTATGCTATGAATTCCGAAACAGGTCAGTGGCTACTGTATAATTACTCACTCCTTCGCCGCATACTGTCGTTCATGTAAAATTCAGCCCTTGTGCATCCGACAAGGGTGCGTTACTTTTTCATTTATTCACCTAAGTTTGTGCCACCGCGAGTTCGCGCTCTCCGCGCGAAATGAATTAACACGCGCCTGAGGCAATCTTTTTTTGCACGCGGTATTGTCTTTCTCACAAGAAAGCCTGCAGCGTTTTTCAGCATTTTTAATTAAATTCCACATAAAATGTTTTCATATCAAACTGTTCCTTCGAGCGGCGATGTATTTTGTTAAATTTGACATTCTAACATGTGCACATTTTTATGAATTTTTCGCGAGTTTTGCATAATTTTCCATAGCATTTGGTTGCCTGACATTTGTTCAAAAATTTGACGCTCGCACGAACGCGCAGCGACAACAGCGTATTGTAATTGTGGCTGTGATTTTCGCATTTTTCTCCTGACGAAATGTGAACTAGAAATAGAATGCTTTATAAGATGGGTTATATGAATTTTGGCATACACAGCACCAGCCAACCAGCACGAGTGCCGTCGTTGCATTGAAATAAGGGAAAAAAGCATATTTGCGTGCACGCGAGAATATAGTACACAGACTATAATTAAAATTACTCGCTGCAGTTATGTTAATTAATTTTCCCGTTTTAATAGCCGCACGCATTACAGCTCTACGTAGTTTATGTAGCACACGGCTTTAAAAATTGTACAATGATGAGATTCTTGTAGATATATTCATGCTTTAGTAATCTTCAAAGTGCTGAAATAATTCCACGTATTCAATACGTAAAAATCTATTAAATGTCGTGCGATAACGCAATATTAGAAAGAAAGCGATAGCGCGCGAAAAAAAACCGCGTGGGTTTTCGCAATTAACTCTAAAAGAAAGTTTGCTCGCGCATTTTCCGGGAATTGTGTAGATTTAAAAAACCTGACAATAGACATACGTAGATGTCATTGTGCGAGAATTTCTTCGGGATGTTCCCGAGAATGCAGTATAAACAGGATACAAACGGACGTTTGCAGAAGGTTCGACAATTCAAATCAATTCGTATTCGGCACCTTCTTCTCCGTCTTTGCTTTTCTCAATCGCACATTCTGTCGCTGCCCTTCCAACGCACAATCGCTTCGTCTACTTGTTCGTATAGATGGACATACGTTTCTCTTTTTCTCTTGACGTCTCTTCGTCTGTCACTTATCCCTGCCCCCTCTCGCTTTCCATCACGCTTCCGCTATTACGGCGGGGAAGCAGCCACGGAAACAAAGCTATAAGGCTTTGATGTTGCGCGCAACCACGTTTAAGCATTTCAATTTATCCGATGCAATCGCTTCCGACAGAACTGCATGCGCCAGGCCTTGCAGCAACGCGGAGAGAGCGAGATTCCGAATGAATTTTGCCGAATACAGAGTCTGTCGATGAGAGCGCGAGCGCGAAAGGGGGATACCGGGAAGTGATTAATCATGTACCGCGTCTCCGCGACATTCTCCGCATGTAACCGGGCTTATCGGCAAGCTTTGCATCGTTCATCCTTTGTTAGGTACCCAGGGCTGCGTTTACACTGCGCGATTTTGGAGTGGTATTATGTAAAATGGATTCACAGTCGCCAGACTGTTAATCCTTAAACAAATTAAAGCACTTACGGCGCTCGAGAAGAAAGAAAATTTACTTAACTAAGATTAGCGCCGAGTGACGCCATTGCGAGCAATTTCTAACTGGCTAAATCAAATTTACTTGTCGATCAAGAACAACAATCCAGTTTATTATTATAAATGTTTACAATCATATATCTATTTCGGAGCGTCTCTTTTAGAATGTGGGTCGCGTTTTCGGATAATTGTACCAAATTACAATTTGTTTTCCCGGCGATTAAGCGATCGCGAAAGTCGCGTCGCGAGTGTTTAAAGCGAAAAACCGCAACGCAATAACAAGCATTTCCCGCAATGAGGCTAATTAGAGCGGCGGTCGTTAATGGAACGTTGCATGTATTATCAATGGCGCATTCTTTATTATTGTGTTAGCCAGTGTTTGGGGTCGAAAATTTATGTCGCCAGTGCGCTGCCACTGCTACTAAATTTCCATGTAAATTTCGATGCATTTTCCGTCGTGGATGCTAATCAGCTAGTTGTCGCGCAGCTTCCGAAATATTTTTGGACCTCACAGGTGCAATCGCATTCATGCCAGCATCCTTTACACTAGCCGCATAAAACTGTGAAAATAATCATGTACGCTGTGATCAAATATGCTAATGAGTTTTAACGCAATTTATGACGATCGATATAAAAATGATTTTTGAAAGCCTACGCTGTATAAACTGTTTGTATGCAATCATATAGATACTTTGATAGATGCACAAATCCCTAATTTAACTTTTCTATTAACGGAATCTTTGACATTTATATCATTGCTGTTTACATGAAAAATTTCCCATTTGATAAAATTATAATTCTTTAGAAAGACAAAGGACAAAGTTTATAATGATATGTGATATTGTATGTAATATTCATCATATATCATTTATATTGGACGTATGGCTTATAGTCCAGCATAATGTAACGTTCAACATTAATAATGTCCATTTATATAAATATTAATTAATGTAACACATTATTGATGTATTGTATATCAACATAAAAGTAATTATCACATATTTACGCATATAAATGTAGGTGAGACGCAAATATTATTAGCAATATTATCTCAGAATACAATTCGAATAATATTCTGGAAGTTGATAATTTTTAGATTTATTTTACTACTTTTTTTATGCTACGGAATTTTATTCTCGTAAGATCGTAAGATCTCGTAAGATCTGTTCAAGCTAAATGTATAAAAAAAGTATACATTTTATCGAGCGTCTAATGCAAATTCGATCAACTAATTATACTAATTAGAGCGATTAATGTAAAATGAATACGTATTATAAAATACTTTAAAACCTTTCATAAAGAACAAAGTGACAAGCCAACGTCAAAATTACGCTGAAAGTACCAGTTCTCGTCCGATCACTCAAGCGCGATCACTCAAGCAGCGTTGGGTTAGTACTTGAATGGTTGATCGCCTGGGAACACCGTGTGATGTTGGCACACTTGTTTTTTTATTTTATTACCAAATAATCAAATAATTAATTAACACAAATTGATAGACAAATAATTATTGTAACATTTATCACCACATAAGGAAGAAAAAAATTAATTTGAATAGCGCGGTATTTCCATAATAATTATTTATATTTATATTTTATTTGAATATCATGCCTAATGTCATATGATCGAGGTCACGTTATCGACATTTTCGTCCCGTCTTTTCTTTTTCTTTGACACGAACGTGTTATACGACAAGTTATCGATATTCTAATAATATGTGCGGCTGAGAAACGTGCAATATGCTCGATGTGACTGTCAAATTCCCGTCGCGTCCTCGGCTTGAAGATTTGACAGGTTCGCGGATGAGGTCGGGAAACGAAGCTCGAAGCTCGTGTCGTCGTGCGAGAGAGTCTCTTCGGCTCGCTATCATATCATCATAAACCGACGAAGCTTTCGGAATATCACCTTTGTAGAATGGAAGTCGATCAAAAAAAAGATGGCGAATGCATGAAAAAAAAGGACCACGAAAGTTATTCGAGGTACATATAAAAGCGGGTAAACCGAACCTCCTCTCTTCCTTGCGGCTTAGAGCCTGGAAAACGCCTACGGAAATGCAATAGCACGGTCGGTGTAAAATTTCCCGGTGAATTCAATTTTACGTAAGCCGAAAAGCATACCAGTCGTCGACGAGTGAGCGAAACCGCCGCTTCGGATAACCGTTTCAATGAATTTCCATTTTTTTCTGTCTGCCGCGCGTCCGCCTCTCCCTTCCCCCCCCCTCTCTCTCTCTCTCTCTTTCTCTCTCACACTCTTTCTCTCATATAAATTGAAGGAGCAAACCGGATAGAGAGCATCCGGACTCGGTATATATTCCGGCAGATTACATGTGCACACGGCGATGAACAACACGTTGGTGCGATAAAGATAGCAGGAAAAATATTCCTCGCGCATAACGCACATAATTCGCGCGGAGATCAAACTCGTGAAATTAAATTTCCCAATCAGACGAGTGTTATTTATACGTGGGCAGTATTGTTAAAAATATACGGTGTTATTACATCAGGATGCAGTCGTCATATTTAAACTTTTTTTTCGCGACTGAGGAAAAAATGCATCGTTTGCGCACGCGAATATCGCCGTTCCGGGAAATATTTCATAAATCTCGTATATCTTGTTGTGTTATTCATAACAGTTTGATTCCGCATCGAGTGAATCGTTATCGAGCGTCTATTTTTAGGTGTAGATGTATCAACTTTTAGTTATTTTGTGATTTGATGCAAACTGTCGTGCTGGATAGCGACGAATTTTTCGCCGACACGCATCCGGCGTGCATCCGGCGTTGTAAATCAATTTCGGAAAAGCCGATGTAACGCGGATGTGCCGGTATTACTTTAAAGGATTACGAATGTGGCACGCGCGCTACCGAAATGAAATAGCTGGCTGATAAATGCGATCGGTAGTGGCTACGTGGTTCGTCGTTACTACCGCTAAGCCGATTTTTATTTTATCGCTGTACTCTGTGAAGCGAACGTTATCTAGCCATAAGGAAATTGAAGTTATTCGCTTCTCACGTATAAACTTTGCGTCTACATCTGCGTTTGAATGTTGAATGAAAGCGACTGCAAATTTGATGGAACAGGAAAAGTTACTTACCAAGAAATCTATTTAGGTTGCCAATCGTACATCAGAGCGTGAAAATGACAGAATGTGGAATAACATTTTATTGTATGGCTAAAGTATTCTATAAGGAGCGGAAAAGAATTTTAGCTATTTGTTGAAGCGGTTGCTTTGATCAAAAAATCTCCATAAAATGGACACATCTTGGTTTTATTGTTCACATAATCACAAAAGATTAAAAAGAAAAATCCAACTTTTTTAACAAAAAGTTTGTTAACAACAGGAGAATGCGTACCAAACGCATCGATCGCTCTTGTACGGCACAACTTTTCGTCTCAAGCTACTCGTGGATGCAATTTTTTCGCAAATTCGAACGAGTGTGCCCCGTCAAACATTTCGCCAGTCGTGCTTTATAACAGCATGTAAACACACATTGCAAAGCTTGAGATACAGCTCGCCAACAGCGCATGCATGCGAATGTAGCGACATCGATTCCTTCGCACGTGCCTGTCACTGAACTTTGAGCTCCGGTTTCATGTGCAAACGCGATTCGCGAAACCCCGATGAATTTCGCGAACTACTAATAAACAAATACCCGCGGTTGCTGTTAGATGTAGTTGTAATTAATTTCTAGTATACAGTAAGAGAAGGTTGATTGATACAGTCCGGTGGTATTTTGTGCAGATTGAAATATTCAATATTTCGATATGAACAATATTAAAAATATCCCGCTTGCCTGTGAAATTTCGAACAATACGAGTCATTTATTTCTACGGTAAAATTAATGTTAAATAATTTTTCACAATATAATGTTCTCGCAGAGAACACTACATTGTTTACGTAAAATGTAATTGCAATAAAATATTTTAAATATAAAGAATCACGACCATACGTATAGACTTTTTAAAGAATAATTTCAAAATTATTCTTTGTAAAATGAACAAACAACGAGAATAATATAATTAACGGTATAAAATATTTCAATACGTTTTCAGAGTTTCAATAGTTTGCATATGTTAATAATTTAGTACTTTTATTAGCTTTTTATTGTTGCTTGATTTGAAATTTGAGAGTCTCCAACATTCCTTTGTTCAACAACTATATTTTACTAAAATACAAGATAGAGAAATCCTAGTTTATGAAAAATTAACTCCTGCCAGCTAAAAGAATTTCGTGTATAGCTTTAACGGTACAACTCTCTGGGTCGTAGCTTGAATTAAAAATCCCGAGATTTTTCACTGGAAGAAATCTCTGGACGGTTTAAAGCGCTTTTCCCGTTCGCCATCGCTCTCCGCGATTTGACGGGGAAAAGGGGGGAAAACGGGGCCGAGGGGAGGGGGGATCATTTTTGGAGGAAATAGAATCCCCAGAGGAAAGTTGGGAAGATTCGGAATATATCTCAGCGGTCGGTCAATAATCTCCGGAGAAGAAGCGCTGGTGGAAAAGTCATCGACGGGAGCGCAAACATCATGACCGGATTGCATTTATAAGTTTTAAGTGAGAGCCCAAACGAAAAGAGAGAAAGCCAACTTCCACCGCCGCGAATCTCGAACGAACGTGCCGGGAAGTTTTCAGGAGCGGCAGAGTCGCAAAGTGCTTTGAATAAAAAATCAAGATGCGGCTGGTCTCCGGCGGATACATGTTTTATCGGGAAGCGCGCAATTTATATATGAAGTAATTAGGAGAGAAATGCAAGAACGCTGTGTATAACGCTGTGTATCAGTACGATTCATTAGAGTTCTAACAAGAAGATTAATAAAAAATTTGCAATTTTTAATATTTATGTTTATGTAGGTAATATTTATGTAGGTTATATTAAATAGACATGTATGATTCTTTTACCAGATACTTGATGTAAAAGATAAGTGAAAGATTTTTAGACATATTTTGTATGTTACAGGTGAACAGTGAACAACTCTGTTGCTGCGCATCGTGCCGGTAAGTCGATCCGCAATTTCATTTATTTTAATATCATTGAGCTAGTCTTATAAATGAATTCTCTGACGCTAGCGGTACAAGCCTACTTATCAAGATGATAAATAATTTAAGACGAAGTTAGCAATCGTGATAAGAAACGTCGAGTTGCGAGCGGGCGTCTACTTTGAAATTTCTATCACCTTGTCGACAGAGGCGTATCGATCCTTTTTTTTCTGATGTCTCGACGAGGGTGCGAGGCGTGCAACAGGCTGAGGGAAATTATTCGCACAGCTGTCGCAGTTCTTACATTAAGAGTTTCATCCTCTTTGCGTAATTCCGTTGTGATTAAGGGGGCGCCTTCGAAAATGTAACAAACCTCGTTGAGATAAAGTTTGCGCGCGTTACTAACTTACCTTTAATGTCACGGATACCGAATACAAACTCTTGCATGAAGTCGCTCTTTGAATCGCCAGCTCCGCGACAAAAATCGTTTCCCTCTGCTCGATACTGCGTCCGCTAATTCTGATTTACATTCTCCAAAGGTAATTCTTTCAAATATAAACACTTGCTGCTACATTTAGTTCTTATTCGATACTAATTCACTTAAACTGTGATTTTGCAACATTTATTCGCGAACTTTAATATCGTTTTACAGCATATAATTTGCGAAAGCGTTTGTTCATTTTAGCGCACTGAAAATTCGTGCTCGGCGTATATTCGTTATCGAACAAAGGTAGGTTTCGCAAATACAATGAATAAATACGATGTCGCGAGCAGCGCGACATCGATTGTGCTGAACAGCGCTGGAAAAACAGTCGCGACAGTGCGATGTGCGCGTATGTACTTATTTTCGTCGCGTTTTGAAACTCCTCGACATGTGCGTCCGGAAAATCTGTCCTAGTTTCTTGAGATTTTTCATTATACGAGTCGCGCGGCGTTTTCGAGCGAGAAAAATGCAGCTCGCGTTTTTCTTTTTTTCCCCTTTTTTTTGTTTTCCCTTCTTTTTTTTCTATACTGGATCGAAACTCGGCTGTACGGCTGTCGTTCTCTAATGAGCACAACGAAGTTATCCGGTGACGGGCGCACGGCTTCGTAACTTTTCATTTTTCCCAATTGACACTCGTCAATTTCTGGATTTAATTATCGACGTTATCGCGGTTGTGCGCTACGGGGATAAATTTACACGATTAACTCTGCAACAGCAGCATGAAGAAAAGACGTAATATTATCACGTGATACACATATAGTCTCAGATATAAATTCACGGTCATCCGATTGCTCGTATTTCTCAGTGTTTCTTCCTCTTGAACTTTCCGAGTTAAAACATTACTCTTCTGACACTTGAGTAAAGTCCATCCGTGAGCCCATAAAGGTGGCGACAGCAACTTGAGTATGCCGATAGGGGTGGGTTAAGGATTTACGAAAGTGCCGATAGAAGGGGCAATAAAGGGAATGCACTTGGAACATTTGCTCATTTTATTTTCCTCATCGATTTGACTGAGGAGGAGCCCAACACTCCGGCACGGACTTGGCCCACGTGTGTTACCATAAAACTTAACTGGCGGATCGGCCACGGGGATGAGAGGGAAATCCACCCGGGTACAGGGTTTATGGAGGGTGAATGGTAACGATGCCGGATAGAATGTGAATTTCTGAGTTTTCCATTGACTGGAAAAAGAAGCGTTCTCGGATCGCCGCCGTTATCGATTCGGGAAACGCTCAGTCGCTCGAATGAAAATTTAATCGTCGTTTAATAGCGACGCGTGATATACCTTGCGCAAGCTATAATCAAAGTTACAGCTACATTAGCGGCTTACGGCTAATCGAGCTTGCGAAGATTGATTTATTGATGTTAATGATATTAACCGATAGAGTTGCAAACGGGTTGAAACGACTCCAGAATATATCTATTCGAATTCAGACGAGATAATTTAGGATAAAGTAAAAATTGGACGTTCTTTTATTGATACGCAAAGAGCGTAATTAACGATTTGGATAATTAAATTTACGCTTTTCCACATTTTCACTAAATTTAGTTGTTTTTAGAAAATATATCGAGAGTTTGCAAAAAATGTATTAAATGTATTGAATCCTATTTTAAGATATATGATATTCTTAAACTTTTTAACTAGCTTTGAGGTCTTGTTTGAAAGACATAGGCATTTACGTGACGCGCGATCTTAGCGAAAAGGGATCAAAAGCGGAAGAAACAAAGAGACTGAGGCGAAAGAGGACGGAAGATACGTAACGCCGAAAGTTGTCTGTTGGGTATCGCGAAAAATGCAATCGACTATTCAAGGAACACACTCGTTTGCTATGGATTTCTGCTTTCCTATTCGATCGTGTTACATCGGCAATAGTAGATTGGATGGATTTCTTGTCGTGCTCGCACTTTTCTGCGATAATATAATCACTTTAATCCGCGCCATGACAGACGATAAATGAAATTCGAGTGAAAATAATCTGATTTTTGCATTTTTATACGTAGGTATATTATCATATCGTCGGTAGCATATTTTATTTTTTACATTTGTCTTTTACGTTTTATCGCGTATCTGAAGCTCAAAGTTTAGAGATCTGAAAGATCGGACGATGCCCTTCGACGGAAGCAGAAGCTACCAGACGTAAGAAGGAGGGAAGGAAATGGAAAGAAGTACCGTTTAGGCCACCGAGGGTGAATACTTTCGAGAAGCAACGCACCAGAGTAGGAAAAAAATGGCAGGCGAACTTTCGCATTTTAGAGAGAGAGAGACGAAATGGGAGAAGGAAAAAGAGAGATGGAAGAAGGGAGGCTCGAAAGCGCTGAGCTTTTCGACGAGAGTCCCGCGGGGAATTCGAGCACGATCGGCTCGGACCTATTTCGCGATTTTCTCCAGACATGCCATCAGCGGAATGACAAATGGAGGCTGCGCTCCCTTTTACCCGTCTTCAGTTATCCCCTTCCTCCACCTTCCTTCACTCTCTTCTCTTTTCACTCATTTTGTTACTCTCTGCCTCTCGCTTCTTTCGCCTCTCGTCAATGCTGCTGTTTCGTGGTAGTTGGAGTCGAATGCCGCGTTTGTGCCGGAGAAAATCGATTACCGGTCCTCAGAGAAGAGCATATACAGGGCGAGTTTACCAGGATCTACGGTGCGCCCGTTTCGTGCAAATGCATCATGCAAGGATGTCGATGAATTTTTTAACAGACTTGCGTTCAAATCGCAGGACTCTCGTGTCTCATCTCTCACTTCGAGAACGCTACGGTCTCTCTGCGATCACCGTTGCAATCGACGATTCATTATAGATAATCACTGTAATAATCTATTTTATTCAAGTGTATTTTATCTGCTTCTTATTTATTTCGTGTGAATTGTATCGCTGGTTCTCTCCGCGATATTACAGAAATTCAAGTTCCTCTGCCTCCAGACATTCCGGATTAAACGATGCGTACGCGTATTTAGAGATTAAACACAGAGTTCGTCGACAGAAGGCGGTATTTCGTTTATGAACGCAGTTACCTACGAGTGCGCGAGAGCACACGAAGGCGCTGCATATTGACTGTCTCGGTGCCGGTAAACATCTGCTATGTACATATAAGCAGTCGTGAAAGTTGCGTGATCGAATGCAGAAGCGTCGTGGGTCGACTTAATAAATCTCGACTTAAGGAAACAGGCTGTTTGCCGGATTGAGTCACGAAGAATATCGAATGACCAACAATTCGATGACTGATTATTATCGAATATCAATTAATCAAAAGATAAACAAAAATCGGTGATGTAAATTTACAAGACTTTTCTCTCCTATCGGTATTACGTAAGTTTAAATAGAACAGGGAATTCATCTCTAGTATAGATTCTCGCGTATAGATTCTCGCCCATAGATTCTCGCCCGAATATTATACGAAGCAAAGCGTATGTTCCGCAGGAGTATCGACATATCAGCCGGACACAAAGTAATCTCGTTTTCCGGTAACATGCGACGGAAATACAGGCGTATTCTATATAAATATCGCATTTCACGGCAGATCTGATGGCAGATTAATCGCTGTAGCTTGCTCGGGCCTTAAATCGCAAGGTACGATCATAGCCGACGTGACTGACTTTTATCATAGCGATCGCGCAACTCGGCAATTTTCCGCAGTTACGTCTCTATTTAGCCGGGAATATCTTCCTTACCATTCAACATGCCGCGTTGAGCATCGGCAAAACCCGAAAGCGAGGAGTTCAAACACATAGCGGAGTATTTCGCTTATGAGGCCGAAACGCCGGCAGCGGAGTTTCGGGAATCCGTGTTTCGCGAAAATCTCGACACTGAACTGCTGCTGTTCGCATGCCACGACACAATGGCGGTCGCCTCGACAAGAACAATTTCGGCTGTCTTGAAATATCGTTGCAACGAGCGAAGACAATCGCGAGACTCAATGACGCGGAAATAGTACAGCTCGCTCTCGGATTCGTTGCATTGTATCGTCGTGCACAAATCCTCACCGGGTGAAATTCGCTTCGTTATTCGTCCCATCGAAGCAATTCGCATTGAAGTAATTCTCTAGCTGAACTAAGTTTGGCAATTCGATTTTGCAATATTGACATAATGAATTGTACGACTAAAAATGTAACGGATACTCATCACTAGAAGATGAAAATGTAATGTTTTTGTATTTATCTTATTATTCAATTGAGATTTATATTTGAAGACAAGATGCGAATAATTGACAAAAATTTTTGCTAGTTAAAGTGCGGTTTAAGTTAACATATCTGTCAATTATTAACATTGTGCTGAAATTCTTCCAAAATACCTCATTTCGTTGATCTAATAGTATTTGTGTATTTAATTCTTAGTGCTTTGCTCGATACATTTTTGTTCTTCGAGCACGGAGAATTCTGTAAGTACTGTTTCTGACGAAGATTGCCTAATTACAACTAATGCGAAAAGCACGGTGCAAATAGGCGGTCGGCTGTAACCATAGTTTCCGACGGTTTTCCCTGATGGAGCGGCAAGTACCAAGTTCATTACGGTTTAATACTTTGGTGCACCCCTTCTTAACTGCGTCTTCGCGGAGAAAAAGGGAACGATGGCGCAAGAGAGCGAGGAATTTACGAGCTACAGGAATTGCATGGGTGAAAATTTCCCGTGACGTACGTCGCATCCGGCCTTCGGCGCGAAGCGGTCGACACGCGTGAAAAATGCCGGCGCGAGAGAAAAGCCAAGTAGAGATGCCGTAAGACGTGTCTTCATAAAAGTCTGCTTCAAGGAAGCGACTCGTCTTTTCGCGGTGGAGAAAAAGAACGAGAGAGAGAGAGAGAGAGAGAGAGAGAGAGAGAGAGAGAGAGAGAGAGAAAGAAAGAGAGAAAGAGAGAGCCGAGATTAAGTTTCGGCGTAGCGGCAGTGCTTTATCGATCTGCGGAAGAGAATGCCGTGCTCGGTTTATTATAAATTTTCCTTCGCTGTACAATTTTCCTGTTTTGGTACGAAATCTTTCAGGATGAAAGTCGCGACATCGAGAAGAACATCGTTTAAAACTGCAACCGACTCTTTAATCTTGAACAAGTAACTTTATACATCTCTGAGAAACGTCGGAAAAATTGACTTTCACGAAGCGAGTCGCTAATTAGCTCCGAGCTCGTACGGCCGCGTGGAACGGCCGCGCTATTAACATCGGTTTCTCGGTTAGCGAAAAAATGGTGTTCGGGGCGGCGGTTACTCGCAGAGCTCGTGGTTCTTCATTAAAACGATGCGCCCCAGTATTATCCCGAAGAGGATAAATTCCTGGGCGCAGGGGGCTAAAATTGCGGGCGCGCGGGTTATCACATGCTATCGCGGAATCGATTTACGACTCGCCGGGAACTCGGCCTTATTACCAGAGTAATACCTCATTTTCCAACATTAATTCTACCTTCTGACACCAGAACGCTACGCTTCCCAAGCGGCCGAGCCGGGGAAATAAGATACCACTCTCTCGCGCGCGCGCACGCGGACTGTTTATATAAGTGACGTGCGCTAATTACCATTTTCTCTTACTAGTTCTCAAAGTTTTATTATAAAACAAGTCACGCGCCGACAATGACGACTGATGAATTTGGCAACTTTTGTTCGATGCAAACTTTTTACGCAAACGAAAATTTCTCACTTATCGCGCTCCTGATTTTTTCTCTTCTCGTTTCTCTCTAAAGATGCTTCGTAATCAAAATGAGAGAGAGAGAGAGAGAGAGAGAGAGCCATTTTCGTTCGCGTGAATATACGTTGATATACACGCGAGTACGCTCTTAAATTTCTGCTGGAAACCTTGCTTTCCCATACCGTCCCCCTCTGACCCCGCAACTTTTAATCCTCTTGTGCGTTTATATATTTCAGGAAGAAAGTTGCAAAAGAGTTTTTAATCTTTCGCGACCCGCGTTCTCTCCATAAAGCATTAATCACCTGATTATTCCGTCGCACTACTCGCGCGTATCTACATCCGCAAACGAAAACGGTCCATTTACCTAAGTATAGATAATTAAAACTGAAGTTTCTCTCGTCAAAGATACATCTCGGTATTAATTGAACGCTCAATGCTATCGAAATTACATGAAATTTTCTCTTCAAAACAAATTATTCTATTTTTCGAGGGAATTTCCCGACACAAGTTTCTTTTCCAAAGACGATTCGATTTGGGGGAAAGGATCTCCTGTCAGGCGGAGACTTTTTCCGGCGCAAATTGACATTGAATCTGCGGCTCGTTAATTTCCCTGGGGTTATTCCGAAAATGTCGAAGCTTCGTCGCCACATGTAGACAAGAAGTGACCCTCGGAGCAAAACGAGGGAGAATCGCGGCACCTTCTGTTCTCTCGCACGCGCGGGACTCGCCAGGAAAAGCATTCGTCATCGTTGCTCCCGACGGTCGAGAGTAGTTTTGATCTCGTGCCGCTTCTCTCTCTCTCTCTCTCTCTCTCTCTCTCTCTCTCTCTCCCCTCTCTCTGTCTTCCTTGCGCGGCTCGCCAGATCTCAGCTGACAGGCTTGTAATAAAGGGTTAAGGCGCGAGCATTAATCAAGACGTAGCAGACATCCGTAGGAAATATTTTGCGCGATATACGCGCCCCGGCGGAGAACATCTCGCGAAACTTGCGAGAGATCGTTTTCGGTACGATGAGCGCACCGAGATCGATTCCAGCGGATTATACGGGGAGTATCGAATTTGTCGACCTCGCGTGTATGAACGATAATCGGAGGTAACTGATATGCAGTTGAGTGGAGGCGAATTCTTAGAAAATTAGGAGTGGTCAAAGTTTAACTTCCACATAACTGAACGTGACTATCGCGATGATATATTTCTCATGTTACATTTCTTTATAAATTATTTCTCTCACATTAAATGTAACTAAAATATATAATATTTTAAAAGGAGTAGAGGCAGAACTAATCGTAGATGACGAAACAAAATCATTTGAATTAAGAATTAGAGTTCCGTGAACTCTAATTTTTCGAAAAGCTTATATTGTACAATATATAAGAGTATATTGATTGAAGTCTGATTTATCCTTTTCACTTTTCATACATTGAACTTTCAAAGAGAAAACTATTGCTATTGTGAGCTCTATCGACAGCTCCTATCAGAGTAAATATTAAAGTCGACTCACGCTATGCATCATGTCAACGTCACGTCATTGTCAATGTCAGAAGTGACATCTCACCGTCACATTTCTACGATGAAATTTTTATTTGTCCGAAACTGAAAGCCATTGAATCTGTCTTCACTATTTATCCCATCATGATCGATCATAATTGATTAATTGTTAATACGGCATAAATCAATTTTTATTCATTGCGATATTAATATAATTAGCGAGGGCTTGCGTATAGGCTTTAGAAAATGGCGAATAATTACGGCTGCGCATAGAATTTCTCGATTAAGGTCGGTCGCCTCTCGCACGAATTATAATCGTCCGGGCACCCTGTATGCGGCAAGACAACGGGAACTCGCGACTCGTCTCTTTGGCGCAGTGGAAACGGCCGACTGCTGTGGGTGCCGTGCGCTTTAATGGTCGCGATATTTCAGAAACTGACGCGTAGCATTAAGACGACGTTGAGCGGAATGACGCGAGCGGTCCCTTCCGCGTTCCGCGCGTGCTGCAGCACCGTCGGCCGCCAGCCGCCAAGTGCGCGAGAAAAGCGAGAATTTATTCGATTCCATTAAAGCTAATCTCACCGTCGCGAGATAAGTTCTCTCGAATTAAGTCGTGAAATATGATTCGCCTTTGTGACGCAGCTTCCACCGTTCCCGCTGTGTACTCGCATATTTAATACCGCTCGATTATGGCTGTGCCGAAACGTACCAGAAATGGAAATAATAATTCGTCCCGCAAGTCGGCTTGCGGTCCGATTGGATTCGTCATTCCCGTCTTCAGTCGAAAGTCGAAAGTCAAAGTCGAGAAACTCTCGTTTGTCTTTATGTTAATCTTTCGTTGGAAATATGATGAATCTCTTTTTCTAAATTTTTTTGTAAACTTGAAAGATATCTGTAAGGAAAATTATGTGAAAACAGAGTGTAATGTCAAAAAGTCATGTTACAAAAGAAAGAAGCATATTTCGGATACCGCGGTCGAAGTGTGTAAGCACGTGTTCGACCAATCATCACACGATTTCTCGCCTGAAATAAGTCGATTAGTCTTTAAAGTGATCTCGCTACTTGAATCTCCGAGACGCGCCGGCGAACACTTAACGCAAATAATCCATTTCAATTTTTCGGTACGTTAAACCGGTGCCACTTGCACGCTGCGATTGTAATTTGAATGTAATACTTGGCGTCGTGGCAGTAACGCGTATTTCCATCCGGCGTATATTTACAAGTGCTAGTCTTCCCGGACGGTAATTCCCGCTGAAGTGCGAAAATCTTTCTTTTTTAGCCCGGATCCTTTAACTTCATCCTGGCGATTCGTTGCTGCCCTCCGTCGCATCACCGACGTCAATTTAGTCGTCGGTTTTCGGTCGACGAACGGAAAGAAATAATTCAGTTGTCGGCGCTTGTTCGCCGACGAAAAGAAGTAATTCAGTTGTCGGTCTTCGTTTACGGAGATGGAAAGAAGTAACGTTAATTGAAGTTCCAGGAAGTTATTATCTTTGAGATACGAACAGCGAATAGAGTGGAAAATTGAAGTTCTTGCGCATACATGAACCATTTATTTTGCAGAGAGATGAAGCACGGGTCTTAAAAATCTTGTTAAAGAAGATGTGCGACGTGAATCTGTGTTTTATAACATCTCAATTTTCACCCCGAAAATTTCCTTTCCATCATTTTCAAGACAATTGACGATTACGTCGATCAATCTTCAAATAATATGCACGCCAATTTTGGCACGTTTTTTTCTTTTATTTTATTGTTCCAGTTTAAAAGGCAAATTCTGTTTTACTTATGTATTATATTTTTTCTGGCTGTTCTTAACCAGTTATATTTTATTGTGTATTTATCTTGAAAACTTTTCTCTCGGACCGTCATAAATCTTTATCTCCTTCGTTATTGAAGTAATATCGAATGGATTAAGCAGAAAAACGATACTGGTTCGATCAAAGGTGCTCGCAAAATTTACGAGCACCACGTCGCATACACGTTACGAGGAAGACGAGTCGTACTTGGTGTATCAATACTAGCTCCGGGATCGGTATGAAATTTTTGTCGACGTTTTATTAAATCTGCGAACTCTGCGGAACCGTTACGCTGCAAGTGCAGCGGATATACTTCTCGTTGCACCAGTCGGCCTTCATTGCTCGATATTTTCAAAGAGAACATCAAATCCAGGAACGTCGTCCCAGAAAGGGGAATACGATACGCGCGCGACGTATGAATATTTTTTACAGTCAGAGAAACACTTGATAAACTGTTTTATCGTACGTATGTGTATATAGTCAGCGCCAGAATAGTCGAGACATTTTTATGTTTAGCAGGTGACAGACTTCTCCAGATTTATTTTATTGCGAATAAAAAGAAGACGGAGTGAGGGGGGGGGGAGAAATGATTTTATCTCTTGCAAAATATCGTCGTGCAATTACGTTGATAATGAATCGCCGATGAGTGACGACGATGACAGATAAATCAATAAAATTCCATCATATACAGCCGACGGGATTTTCGCCAATCGGTACATGCCCGAACGGGCAATCGTTTAATGTCAACGTTCTCCAGCCTAAGCTGGATACGAATTGATTTATCAGTTGCGTATCGGGAAAAGTGTATCGCTCCCTTTGTTCCTGTGAAGATTATATCGCGAGCGCGCGAATCGAGTCCGCGAAGGAAATTTCGAGCGGGTAGACGGCGACTGTCATTAGCCGATAAATAAAGGTAGTAAATAATTTCCCGTGGACCGGAAAAAGATTTCTTTCGCTGGAAGCTTTTCCGCCTTCAGGACTTCCCACTTTAAGTGCCAAAGTCCCGTCGCGCTCCGGAAACTTTCGTACACCGATATGCTGCAATTATCGAAGAAACGTTGAATTTATTGTCGATGGAAGAGATCGCCGTAAGTTTGCAGTATTCGTGCTGTTTTTTTTTATGATACTCGTTAATCCTTGTTAAGAACTACGAAGTATATATATAGAGATTTTCACGTACTATAATTTTTTAAATTGTTATATTTAAATAAGTGAGCAATTATACATGTGTACATGCATTGGCGAAGAAAAACTTGGCTTACCCTTTACTTTTAATTCCAAGCTCGATAATTTGAACTATTTCAAAATTTTATTTCCAATTATAAACTCGATAGAAACGATAATAATGTCGGATAATGGCGGGTAATGTCGTATTCGCGATGTGTAACCCGACGCTTTTGAAGATTAAACGTTGATAGAGCGCAATAAAGTGCTGCAAAAAGCGACACCAGTAATCGGAAATATTCCCCGTTATTTCCCTCAGGTAAGATCGAAACATTATATGCAAGTCGTATTACCATTCCGCGCGTCGCGTTCCGCGGATACGTGCTCGGAAAGTATATACGCTACACTTTTCGCAGACAGACAGTTACACACGCCACGAGTGGAACGACCGAACACGCGCAAAAAGCTCGCGAGAGATCGGCGAAGACAGAAATTGTCGAGATTTACATTCCAGATTCGAGGCATATTCGAGCGTGAAGGCACCGAAAATTAATGGTTCGTTGAATTTATAGCCGAGTTTGGTACATCCGTGCCTGTCGAGCTTATCTTGTAACACCGCGTTTAACGATTTCCTCCTCGTCCTTCTCGCATGGAGACATACACGTCATTAATCTTTAACAATTGGAGACGCCTCGGCGCAACAATGCTTTAATCTAATCCTATGGAAACTTGAGAAAATTAATCTTGAAGCAAAGAACACTTACTTGAATCCGGTTTTAATTAATTTTCGTCGATCAATTATGTGAATTTATTTACTTATCCGGATTTTGTGTGTGTGTGTGTGTGTGTTGTGTGATTTACTCTTACTTAAATAAATTAATTTTACTGAAATTCCTAAAAAGATGGTTTCAAATATTTCGTGTTGTATCTCTCTTGTAATTTAAATGTTATAATTTTATATCACGCATACAAGTCTATCACATACTATCATATAATTTAATCATTGTATTGAGAAAACGTCGATTCTCGAAATCAGTCAAACGATTCATAGCGAAAGAGTTGTCTTTATGTCTTGAAAAACAAAATTGCAAAGAGGTAATATTAGTATTCAACGGCACTCAAGTGCTGTCGTCTTTTACAGCCGCTTCAATTTCAGCATGCCAATTTGAGTTAACCAAAATGGTTGTGAATAGTAAGAGTTAATGTTGATCGAGGCGCTAGCATTTCGTAGTCATCCCTGTTGTCGTTCCCGAATCGTCGTCCTTGTTCGCGACTTTCGCGGATTAGCAGGGTGCTTGAATGCCGGCGAACGCGCGCCGGCGGGAACAATGAGCGCCGGATTAACGGGTTTCAAAGCGAGGTCATCGTGGCGCTTCCTCGTGTTGGAAGGCGACGAAGCGGGCTGTGGAGTAATTAACACGACATCGTCGCCGGCGCGCACGGTTCACCTCGGCTGCATCACGACCTTGCGTCGCGTAATGTACTTCTGCTCGTGTGTATACGTGCTCATCCGACGTGCGCGGTTGCAATGCGCGGCATTTCTCCGTAATCGGTGAGCAACCGACCGGAAGTCCATGCGGAATTGCTTCGACACACGGCATCATTGCCGTACCGTTTGTTTTCCTCCGCGTTCCTCCCTCATGCATTCCGTGCAAACGGAAGCGGCCGAAAAGTTCGGCCGAGCTTGTAAATTGTATTTTGATGTGATTGATGCGAGCGTCATGCGTGACCGCTGCGAATACGTTGTATTATGGCGAGGATGGCAAAACACAATCTTGCCTAATGCGATTTTCTAGTCGGTTGGCGAATATGATGTACGAGCGGATCGCGGCTTGCAATTACCGCGTATTGTGCGACGATTCGATTTATAAAATCGCTCCAATTTATCAAAGAACACTTGTGCAAAATTTCTGCAAGTATTTTAATGCATTAATTATACAATTCCGTTTGTAACTTTTTATATTTCAATTTTGTACTCGAAAAAGCGTAATTTTTAATCTCAACAGACTTTCTTTTTTATTTGTTAATAGTATTTTTATATTTAATCAAGTATCTTTCACATCACATTACAGAGACAATAGCCTCATTTTGATAACGGGTGAATCTGTAGAAAAATTGCATTGCATTTTTTTGAAGCCGCTGTAAAAGCAGGAATTTACTTCAGTTTGGCGGAGTGTAAAAAATTTACTGAACGCAATGGTCCTGACGAAACGGATGCTGGATTAACTGGCTTAGGAATAATGGCAGTGGGATGCTGCGGAATAATTTAACGCGTCGCCGTACTGGCGAACAATTCACTTGTGTAACTTGTTAACCCCACAAAATGCATATGTAACCAACGTTACGTAACCGGTATCTAACTAGTCGCGGCACACGTCACGTTGATACAAATTTCCCGCATATCGATCCGCAGATAGCAACAGTTCCAATTGTAGCTTTCGATATTTTTTCGATGTTTAAGTAAGATTTAAGAAATTCTTGAATAAGTTAAATTATATAAAATATTTTTAAAGCGAGTCATATTGTGTCTAGAAAATGCACAAAATTAAATTTTAAAGTTTTTTATAGGATTATAAACTATCTGTTCACTTGGTACATTTAATTTTGCTTATTTTGATATTTATTCACAAAAAGAACTTGGTTTTTCTGCAACGTGTTCTTCAGTAATAAATGCCAATAATAATTTCGTGATGTAAAGTTGCAACTTTTATTTTCCTGTATGATTGTTGGAGACGATATGGCGTTCTAGATCGATAGTGTGTGTGTGTGTGTGTGTGTGTGTGTGTGTGTGTGTGTGTGTGTGTGTATGTGTGGTAGAGTGTTCAAATCGTCGATAATTCTCGAAGCATAGTACCACGCTGATATGCGTTTATAACGGCGAAGACAGCGACTCGGCAAACGACCAAAGTGGAATTAACCAACACTTGCTGGCAGTGTTTGGGAGCGAGAATGTACCGGCTCCTAATTAACACGACATAGCTGTTACGCCCACTCGATCTGTACGACACGAGGACACGTTGTAAAATCCGCGATGCAGCGTCTCAGCTATAGCGCAGTGTAGGCAGAATGGCATAGTCACAACTACGCTCTCGTCGATAGACATAGATTTCTAATTGGGATCACTAATTCAATTTCTGTCAGACGTATAACGTTCAATTTGATAGATTCAAGAATCGATACACCGGAAATCTTCATGAATAGAAGTTAAATTATTGAGAGAGTAGATTCGGAAAATGTAGTTGCACTAAAATGAGAATTCAAAATTTTTATCGGCCAATTTTAAAAATATTGATTAATCTCGTCGATATCGAGGAGAATTTATGGCATTATTCTTTAAATCAATTGTCAAATGTTATAGTGGGTCGTTTTTAAATTTTCAGAGAATGTAATTTTATTTTTTCTGGCTTTTCAATTATTTAGAAAGTATGATATTCTAGATTGTAAACTAAAAATAACAGGATATAATATATTATTATTCTCTGCTCTCTCGAGTAAGAGACATTTTCAAGTAGAGAGCATTTTTTTCTTTTTGTCTAGAAATTTTAATTAAAATTGAGTTTATTTAATTTTGTCTGTAAAACGATATATTAAATACATTAACTTTGAAATATGAATATTTAATTTCTAAAATAATGTGATTAAAATTGTTTCTAATTACATTATACTTTCACTGATTTAATTTGTGATTCTTCCCACTTAATTCTAATAAATATCCCATAGAACGCAAGTAGACCAAAACGCGATTCCTCATAAATGCATAATCTTTATATGTCTGAGCTGTTTTTGGAAATTAATATATGTCGAGAAAATTAATATAAAGTTAATTTCCTCGATATATATATATATACTGCAGAAATTTAGCCATATGCTTTACGAACATTCTGTACTTTTGGTTATCGATTTTCCGGATTTCATCTCGCTATCGTGCTTGTCTAGTCTTCCAGCACGCACAGCAGCGAGATAGGGCGGGGACATAATAAATTTCACGTAAAGTATAATGGAACTGTGCAGTAAGTCGTGCGATATCGGATCCATGGCTAACGACATAAAAATAGAAACGAACTGCTAGTGAAGCTTTAGCTTATCCATATCAAACTAGTCTCCTCACCATTGGTAAGAAAATCCTACAGCAAAATTTAATGCTATTCATGTTCTGATTTGTTATTTTATTCCAAATTTTGTTTTCGAACTATTTAGTAGAAAATAGCGATTATATCGTTTTCCATTAACTCCTCAAAACATGTTTGCGGCGACAAGATCTATAGAAAGACGTGCCAAACGCGATTATTATAATTATAGTTAACTATTTTCAATGCTTTCAAATTATGTGTGAACTCTTACGATTTGTTAATTTCTGCAATTAATAACTTATCAGCATAGTGGAGAAGTATAGAATATTAAATATTTCGAGCGATTTATTTATGTAAAGAAGGAATCGAAGCGATTAAAAATAGGAAATAGAAATTGTGAATTATGCGATGTAACAATTATTTTTTAAACAATGCTTGGCTTGAATAAATTTTGCATCGAATACGATGTAGTTTTATTTAATGCTTTCAGATTGATAAAATAATATACGAATCACTGGATTTGTGATTCAAATAATAGATAGTCACGATGTATCAACCGTTTATCAATAATTAACTCGAAATACAAGAAATAAAATATTTAGCACGAGTTTTATTGTGTATTAAACATTTGTGGCAGAGATGAATCGAATAAACGAGCGCGCGCGGTGTTCATCTTTTTGCAGCCACTACGTTGTATACATCAGTGACTTTGTTGTTTGCGCCATTCAGGCGAGCAGATACGAACCGTCCCATGTGTCGCATTAATTTTCAGAACGCAATCGCAACAAGTTCCATGAGATATTAAACGCGATCATCCTCTACTATTAAAAATTAATCAATTCGTGCAATTAATTAACTTTTGTAAATAAAAAATAATAATTTTTAAAATATATATATTTTATAAGATTTATTCATTTGACATAGAATCGAAGTAATAAGGGAATAATTAGTATCATTATTTCGTTAATACATTTTTCATAGCAATAAATTGATATTCACGTAGCGATTGTTATGGTATTAACGTATTGTTGTGTATATGTTAAGTCACTTGGCTGGAATTCGCCTATTATTCCTCCTTCGCAATGTAGTAAAATGAGTTCCTTCCTATAAGTATACCTTCTCGTGGTGGAAAGGCACAGTATCTGGAAGGTTTATCCCTGAAGGAGAAATCAATGTACCCAAAATACAGCCATGAGTCGAAAATGACTCTTGTGCGATGAGCACAGAGTATATGTGATGCGCTGAAGGATGCGGTGAATCCATTGTTTTCAATATCTTTGCCTTAGAAAAGCCGGGAATTTTTGCGGGTGAATATATCTGATCGTCGCAGAAATATCGTTCCTAATTATACTAATCAATGCGCACGCGAACGTAATTAATCACGTCTTCGCGAATGAATATCAGAAGTGTCACAAGTTGTCACGTCAATGAAACAGATCTTTGCGAGTGAAAAAAGAGACATAAATAAAATTATGTAAAATATTAACATTTAAGAAATATCAAAAATATTATTTTTATTTAAATTTCTTCATGCTTCATACAACGATGACGAAATAAGATGCTTGTGCATATATATATATATATATAACACATATTTTGATATTTTTCATTTTCTCTCTCTCTCTCTCTCTCTCTCTCTCTCTTTTCTTTTTTTCATCTATTCAAATATTTCTTTAATGATATTTAAGACCTGTATTTGACTTTCATATCTTTTCTAGATTAAATATTATATAAAATAATATATAGACGATAATATTCAGAGAACTTTTCAGTTTATATATGCCACAAACATCAAGTAAAGGTGGACAGGAAACGTTTAGCAAAGAGGAATTGATTTAATAGAAAAGTTTGTTCACACACATAGTGAATGATTAATAATTATATTTATTGTTATAATGCGAATTTAATTTTTTTTGCCTTTATTAATCACTTGATTTGAAATAAAATGAAGTAATCGGTAAATAAAAAGTGCAACTAATAATAAATATGTTGCCATTGAAACAATTTTTGATATAAATTATTTCATGAAAATTTAAATCAATAATGTGATATCAAGTTATTCTTTCTCTTTCACTATGATCGCGGTTTTCCGAGCAGTAATAAAGATAAAGAAATAAAGCAACAAATTAGCATATAAATACTATTAAATTTTGCAAAACTTTTTAGCAATGGTGGTGAGAGTAGCTTAATGTGAGTCTTTCGTTCGCCACGGCAAAAGGAAGAACGCGTCGACGGCGTCGGCGTCGCCGTCGCCGCGCCCTCGTAAAGCGGCCAGATATGCGAGGAACCACTAACTTAATGATTTATGTCGCGCATGCAACGTCGCCCGCCATTTCAAATCTTATGTTATACGACCACCGCGCCGCGTTACATGTACATACGTACATATATGTATACTCCGCGTCACGGATTATCCCCCGCTGACCTAACTGAAACTTATCGTTGCCGTGCGATAAGAAGGGAACGGCCAACTTTGTGTGCTAGCTAACCCGTCTACCCGCGAACTTTGCCGGAAGATCGTCGTCGAGTTCCAGCTGTTACCGGAAAATACGACGCGAGCGACGGAACCCGGCGGAACAAATTTTCGGGAAATTCTCACTTCTTGTCCCCGAGTATTTTTCTGATAAATATAATCGTGTTACATTTCCAGATGCGAGCCGAGAATTTATATCGCAATGTAAAAAAGATTTGGTAAAAACATTTAGACAGAAGTTACGGAATGCAACAAACTGACATGCGATCTATTGATTATATTCGACAAAATTGAAACTTTTGTGAGGTTAATTGTTGGCCACACACTCCACGCCGCGGGCACAACGACGATAAACTCTTGCGGATCGCCGTGCAAAGTTCGCCGCGTGAGAGGAATCATGTAACAGCGTGCGCGTTTCCGATAGCGGACGTTGTTATACGGTAACGGCATTGCTCTTAATGCAAGTCCCACATTGGCGGTCTTTGATGTTCCGCCCACGTCCACGTGTAACATATATGTGCACGTACGGAAACTGCGAACTTAATTTTCCTCGCGAGCCTAATGCGATTAAGTGTGTGTACGTTGTCGAATTCAATTGTCGAGAATCGAGAATCATGCACGGCTAATTCGTCTTATTCCGGATTATTCACGCCATTTTTAATGGCTATTAACACTGAGAAAATGTTATTTATCTTTCATTTCAGATCCCAAGTATTCGAATCTTAAAACGAAATGCAACAATATGCGAATATAATTTAAACTTTAGACACTTTATAATTCCAAATCGTTCAACAGTTCCAATTTTCATCGAAAGAAAAGTCTATAACGAGGAGCGGAGTTTGACGAATAAAGTTTAATAAATGCCTTTCTCATTCTTCTTGCTTTATCAGAACGCTTTGCAACCGACATGTGACTGTCGGGAGATGGCAATCATTGTTCACCGTAATCAGATATTCCGAAAGCAGCCGGCGCACTATCGCGAATTTAATTACCGACTCGTCCCGCGGGGCCCGTGAAAAGTTCTTCTTTTTTCGACAAAGAGTTCGTTAATTCCATTTCCATCGAAACAACGGTCGCACGCCGTTATAAACCTTGCCCGTATTTTCGTTCTATTCATCCGCCCCCGTGCAACATCCGCCTCGTGTGACCTACCCTTTACCGCCTCCAGGTTGCCCCCAATCCACACTTCGTTATTCACGAACTGCTATTCACTTGCTCGCGCAAGAGCCCACGGTGTATACTTTTTCCTTCATATCCCCACCCGGTAAATAAATAATGGAGCAGCGGATTGCAAATATCTGTTCGACTGTCGGATGTGAAATATTGTCGGAATTTGCATCGTAAACTCGGTTATCCCGTCGGCTCTTGCGCGCATAGCGAAACGTCTGAAATCCCTTCTCAAATAAAGGAGCGGAACTTGAGGCGAAAAGAAAAACGAGGGAAATTGCGGAATTTTCGGGCGTATATATTTCCCGCCGACGACATTGGCGAAATATTGAAAACGTCTGATCGTGAAATAAAAATACGCATTCGAGTCCCTTAAGTATCCTCGTTGTATTCCATGTGGCTGAATAACCCCGGAATAGCGGGGACGCTGTGCGGCCGCGTTGCATGTAGGTTAAGCCGATTGGGAATTAAGTGGAGTTACATTACGGCCCTTACCGCGCGGGAATTAGGTTGAATATCCAATTCGCGGCCGAGTAGATGCCTCACCTGTGTGATTTGGATTATGAGAATCTTCTTAAAGCCCTGAATAGCCGCGCCATATCCTCGATTCGCGCGAGCGCGAAATAAACGATAGAAATGCAGGAGGAAAGAGTACGAGAGATGGAGGATAAGAGGATGCAGGATAAATTCAGCTCTTCAGTGCCCCCGCTGCGGCGTTTGCTTTCTGTCTCGGAATGATTATCGTATAACGATTCGCCGGCGTTTGATATCAAAGCAAAAGTTTGCTCGTTAAGCTCTAATCGAAGTCATGGCGGTCTGGATCACTTTAACGTTTTTTTTTCACCGATAAAAATTCTATTTATAGGATGTTCTAGCTAGCTTCCATCTATGAGTCTTTTGACGAAGTTGCAATCAAATATTTTCTTAAGAAAAAAATGTCGAGAAAAACTTTATTACAGAATTACTCACCGTACATCAAATAGGACAATATTAAGTGTGATCATAGGCGGACTTACCTGAAAAAAGAAAAAAGAATAGGTAAGCGGATATTCGCATAACCATTCATCTTGAGAATCATCTTACGTAATGTTAAGTCTTATATTACAAGTCTGTTAAAATAGATTTGAGATGAAATGAGGAGTATTTTATCAAGACGTATAAATATCATTATTGATTTACTTTTGGTTAGTAGAAATTATCGAGAGCAGGAAAGACATATCATTATTCGCAAAATTGTCAATTTTTGCTATCATAATACGTTTCATTTTACAATATTTCTTTCGTAACTAATTCTTGAATTATAAGTCTGTTAAAATTTATCTGAAGAAAATTAAATAAGGAGTAAGGATATATTTACATCTCGAAGATTAGCTTCTGATAGATAAGCCGCAACAAAACGCAATATTTTATAATTCTCAATGTACAAAGATTTATAAAACTATTCGGGTTGTCGCATGTCTCGGGTTAAAGAAGTCACGATGTATTTTTATTAGTGCTGCAAAGTTACAAGCTCCTGCAACATACACGGTTAATACGTATGTAGCTGGTTAGCTAGTTGTTTTTTTTTTTTTTTTTTTTTTTTTTACCAAAAACACCTCACGTTGCGACATGTTAACCCTTTGTACGTGGATTATACTTTTCTGCCGCTTGACAGTCAGCTTGAGATTAATTTTTACGTATGCGCGCTAGTCGTGCGAATGGCGAAAGAGGATCAGTGGATAGCAAGAGACACTTTCTCGTCAAAATTCATGCTTTTGTGAACAGATACATCATCTCATATTACATAGAATTCAAATTGAATAATGAAGATTTTTGCAGAGAAAGAATTAAATTAAATATACAAAGAGAAATATGCGGCCGAAATATAACTTTTTAATTATTGTTCTTGTCTGCTAATTATGAAGCAAAACTTTGGCCATTTATTTTAATCACTTTGTCTTCTCGCAAAGAAGTTTCCGCGATTACTCGAAAATAATTGTCCCAGAATTCCATTCTTAAAAAATTTTGTCAGCGCTAATCATTAATTTTTATCGCGTTATTTTAGTATGACTTGCAAATTATTGCATTGCATATAATTAAGATATGATGTACACGCAAAATAAATTTGCGTCTAGATGGCCTTCGGTAGAATTTTTTTGACATTGTGCATAAAACGTGTCTGGAAGGATTTGCAGATATTTTGTCTGCTATGTACGCGACGATAACAGGGTCTGCGACTCAAGAAGATTCTTTCTACGTGCTGAAAGATCGTGACGCTCTTTTATAGTCTATGTGCTTTTATATCCTTCCGTCATAGACTCGTAAACTGTTGGTCATGAGTCAGAAGAGAAAGAAAACCTTTCGTTTTGTGGAGAAAATGTTACAATAGCGCGTAGTTAAATAATAATTAAGAGCACGCAATTTTATATAATAATACCTAGCATAAAATATTTATGCAACAATTATCGCGTGTTGCAGAATATAGAATGTGGAATTGTTAGAGTAATTATAGTAGCACACGAGCAGATATTAACACATTGTGCGCCTCTGACGGTTATAGCCGTCATGGTCGGCAGACATCTTGTATCTCGGAATCATGTTAGCAACTAGAGCCACACGTGTTAATTAAGGCTCTAATTGATGTAAAAGTTAAATATTTGCGCGTACAAGTAGTAAAAACTCTCAAAGTATCGAGAAGAGTTAAAAATTCAGATATATTATCATCGTGAAAGGATTGTAGAAAAATGCAGCATAAGTGAAGACAGGAAAGGGAAAGCTCATATCATCGTGGTAGCACGGGTTTCCCACGATTATTCGCGACGCTTTAAGAGCGTGAAATTTTTTTTATCAGTTATACATCCATTTCTCCAATCTACTTTTCGCAAACAGACGTTCTTTGATGCGAGACGGAGGCGCGGTACCGGCTGCTGCTACTGCCGGATTACCGCGGCCTGACAACCTCGTCGCGGCATACGACCGCGATATTACATTTCCCGCGAAATTCACCGTAATACTGGCGCAACAACGTGCAACTTACAATACATAAAATACATAAAATTGCGTCAAGCGAAGGATGCGGAAACCGTTCCGCATAAAGAGACACGGATAGTCTCTTCGTAGTTTTCAATCTAACTGCTAGGGAATAAGTTACAGACGTATAACTTACAAATAAGAGAGGAAAAATTGAAAACGCGAAGTGTATGCATACTGTTCTGTGCGTTCAACGCGTTCTGTTTACATAGAACTAAATAATAAATTTATATAAAATTGAATAATTGGTTAACTGATGAAGTTTTCAAGGAAGGGACAAAATTGGAAACGAAATAAACGCGTGCGTTCCGTTGATAGAAAACTCGTATAAACAAAATGCGTCTGAATCTCATGTACATATATGCTCTCTCAACCTTTCTCAATTAGTCTCTTCAATTTAGAACGGAGGATAGAGAGCGGATCCGCGCGAAGTGCCGCTGCTGGTTCCCAAATAGCCGAACTTAGATGCAGCTGCAGTTGCAAAGCGTGTACACGGGGCGCCGGCGCGGCCGCCTCGAACGTGAAAACTTCTGTTTCCGCAACAGAGGGAGAGAGAAAGCGGGCATGCTATTTCCATTTAAAGTGGGCTTTACAAACTGGGTTGCAATAAACATAGCTCGGCAGTTACCCCTGGCTGCCGAGCAGCCAGGTTGTGGCTGGTGCATCAACCAGCCTTCTCCCTCCTCCGCCGCTGCATTCTGCAGCGTGTCGTCAACCCTCTTTCCCTTGCGGCCTGCTTTCTTCCCGCGAGCAACTTTGATACCGGCACGAGAGAGTGCGCTAAAGCTCTCCAGCATTCGCGCACGCACGCACGCACACACGCACGCACGCACGCACGCACGCACGCACGCACGCACGCACGCACGCACGCACGCACGCACGCACGCACGCACGCACGCACGCACGCACGCACGCACGCACGCACGCACGCACGCACGCACGCGACATCGGCGCTTGTATCCTGCCACCATCATAACACAAACGAGAATGAACGTCCGCATGTTCGTCGTATCGTAAAATGAAATAACAAGACCGCATTCAATTTTGTTAATTCGTCGAATTATTCTCATATTTTTGGAAAACAAATTTTTTTTAATTTTGGGAAAGCGGCAAAGCGTAAAAAATCGACAACATATAAGAGGCTCTATTAATTTTTTCTATATTTTTTTATATGTTGTTAAACCATTGCATAATGACGAGACGTATAATTGATTTATTTAAGAATTCATATTGTTCCCCTACCTATGGGATGGAAAATGACTCAACTGCGCCATGAACTTCTGGTAGCGCGTCACGTGTCGCTACCCTATGTACACGAGAAAAAGAGACCCGCGGCGACGCGTACGTCAAAAGCTTCGTTTTAATGGACTTTAAAAGAGAGATGGACGGCTATGCTCGATTCGAGCGGTTCGACGTGTTAAACGGCGGCGATTGATCGTTTTCCGTTGGTATCGCCCGCGATCCGATTCTTTCCACCCGCGAACTTTTCAGGGAGCGGCTTTCGCATGGATTTACATGCTCAGACGTCACCCCTGACATCGCAGCCTCTCTCGTCGCGGAAAAGCCAACGCCGACGACGCGGCGCGTTATTTTAAGCGCGCGCGTGTATACTCTAATACAATATGCGCTCGTGCATCTTTCATGAAACGCGTGACATGCTCGGCCAAGTTTATGCGCTTCGTGCACGCCGCCGTGATGTGCGCGTGTGAGAATATTTGTGGAGTATTCTACATAATTTATTTTATCAAACCACTAATTTATATAATGCTTTTTAACTGTAAAAAAGGAATATTTTTTTTAGGATTTAGGAAGTTGAAGTATTTTTGGAATAAACTCGTAGAGTTATAAAATAATTTTGAGTCTGCAATTATAAGTTTATTCTTATATTTCTTATACGTAAATATCTGCAAATAGTGCGCATCTCTCTAGAGATATTTATATTATTATTTAATTATATATTTATATCCATATTTATATATATCTAAAATTTCTTGCGAATACTATAAATATATATTGTATGCGCCGAGGAATATATTTAAAATCAAAGTTAAAATCAATTAAAAATTTTATTTGCATTTGTTTATTAATCTGGTTAGCTAATATGAGCATTTATATCTTATCGATAACGATTGTTTATAAAAGTATAAAAAAATCTTGCAACGTTTCACAACTTTATATATACGATATTTAAAAATATAGACGAAGAAGTCGTTGCTCGTCCTCAATCAATATGATCGAGCAAGACAAATATTTATAGCCCATACGCGTTTCTTTTCTTATTTATTTAAGAAAGTACAGAATTCTGCACGGATCATGTCAGACTTTATATGCATCTGCGACTGCATTTTTGCATTCGTAGCGCTCTCCTTCGGATTGCACGCATGCACCCTCCTATTCGCTCTCGCGTAATCTAATTGGCTCGGTCACCTTCTCGCTGGCTGCGCGACAGGCTATGCAACGAGACAGAGGTACGCTGCAGTTCTGGCTATAAAAGTAACATTCTCTCGGAGAAGCGGGCGTCATCAACGATTCACATTTCGTGACTCGTGCAGTCGCAATAATTCACGAGGTGCCCGGCGTATGATACTTAAGTCGCGACCTCTTCCTGCTTCACACAAGTCATAGCTTAGACAATCTGAAAATTGTAACTGCCGGGTATATACATAACGTCTGTGAAACTATGTTGTTTTGCTAATAATAAAGCGACAGAAGGACGAATAAACAGTTAATGGGATTGTGTAGTTCTCGCGTACGATGTCTCGCAACATTGCGTCTATGTGATGCGTCGAAGGTTATGATTAATCTGCATTTTTTTAAATATTTAAGCGTCTTCTTTTTTTTTAATTAAAATTGTCAGAAAACCCGTTTAGCTTCTATTCGTATTCATTTTACGTCAACTATGCAGCAGCTCTGTCACTACATCACATTGTCAGACAACAATTCTGCTGCGCAAATAATTCGAGAGGAAAATAAATTTTCTAATAGAATTGTATACGAAAAGCGGTCAATATATTTCTCGGTAATGCTATGACAGACTGCATTTAAACACAAACTCTGTTTTTTAATTTTTAATTTAGAAAAGTTTTAATTATACTACTTTGTAAGATATAAACTAGGTAACAAGTGTAAAAAGGGATTATATTAAAAAAGTAAAAAGATTATTTATTTTCTTGAACACACCGAGAATATACTGAACGTTTCTCGTAATAGACCGGAAATCTCGTTAGATTCGAAGGCGATGCCGCTCCTATAAGATAAAGCAACTAGAAATCAGAATGCACTTCGAGTGCAGTCATAACTCACAGAATTCGAATAATGAAGTAACACATAAAGAATACCTCTTCTGTGTCAACGCGACAGAGACGCCAGTAGTCAACTCTGCCGCCGACAATAAGAGACCATATTATACGCACTGTCGCGGTCAGGATGTGCGACCGTATGCAAGTAGAAGAGAGTTCACAGTTGTGTCAAAGACTTTGCAAATAGAAGAAGAGAGTTTCCTAGTCGCGGTAAACTATTCTTCTGCTGTGACGAAGAGGGATTATAATACTGCCATTGCCCGGGGTCGCGACATCCACCGACCGATGATGACGTTAGACACCTCTTGAACAGAACAGTCACTTTTAACCTTTACTCTGAAGTAGGATTATTGACGCTCGAACTTCTCGGCCGAGCGCCAAAGAGAGGCGCCTGCAACTTAGAATCTGCCGACTTTTTATAAGAGCCACGCGTATCGCAACAAAAAAGCTTAGCAAATAATAATCTATATCCTGCAATGTAATTATAAACTATATCTTGACATCTTTATTTAAAAAATATTAACTTTTGCCAAAGAATTTATTAAAAGGTATTGCAGCAGAAATGAGATATCCCGAGAATCAGATATAAACTATAATATAATACATCTGAAATTCAGTTAACTTGAATTCCAGTGACTTAAGGTAAGGTTTTAACTGAAAAATAAAATTATGTCAGACTTGCAGTTTGTATATTTTTTCGCCAACAATTAGTTTGACATTTGCATTAGACGGTTAATTTATCGAAAAACCACATATGATCAGTATTGTAATATTGACATTACTCGCCAATATTTATTAATGTGCCAAATGCATGAAACGCGCACGCATTGCTTTGCGAATCGGACAAAACAACGTACAGTTTGACTTTGAATAAAAAATAAATTGCATGAAAATATGGTATTAAAAAACTAAAAAATGTGGCACTTGGACAAGCTATTTTTTTCGCTTTCTGTTGTGAAAATTTTAGTTTGACAAACATACTGCTGTGGTCCTACCGCGATTTACGCTTTATAATGACCTGCGTCTGCCGGTGTTTAAAAACCGTGAAAACGAGAAAAGCCTTAGTGCCTTTCCGCGTGTGTCATAAATTCGCCAAAAGAAAGCGCGAAATTCTAACCATCGGCGAAAAGAGAAATGAGAATCGCGACGACTTTATTTTATATGGAATTAAATAAAAAATACAGGCATCCGTACTCAATATACATATGTATGTAGAATGTTAAATAATTTTTTGCTAAAAGTTATGACTATGTTTTCTTTAATTTAATTAGCATTGATTGTTTCTTCAATTTAATTGGATAATTTTTTTTTTTTTTTCATTAAACAGAGAATATCACCGCGTGCATTAATTACCGAAAGCCCTCTATTAATACGCGGTTGCTCGGCGATGCGTCATTTTTAATTGAATCCGTGGTGTTCAAAGGATGGACTTTTAATTTGATCACACATACACATACACACACATGGTGTGAAGCGACGCTTCGCGCAGCACCGCGTCGCGCCGTAAATCTCCCTTACACTCGACGCATAAGTAATGCCGCCACTATCGTATTTACGTAATTATCCGCTCTCGCTTCTCGACCCCGTGCGTGCTAGTTTTATCGCATTCCGCTCGCCGGTAACGCCTGATTATGTTTTAACGTGTGAGATCCTTCGTGAGTTGCAATTTGTCAGCGGAGGTCCGTAGAAGAGGCATTTCGCGCCGGAAGAAAGAAAAGAGAAAAATTTTAATACTTGAAAACGCCGGCGTCTCTACCGTAAACTACCGGCCGACTTGGCGTGAAACTTGAATGGCGGACAATTGACACTAGGACCCGGACGGAATGCGCCGTAAAAGGGACTCGAATGTGCCCGTGAACGCGTCTTCTTACGCTTAAAGTTCGCGCAACGGGCGGACAAGTGTCCGAGTACTTTGCCGGCAAGCAAACGGACTTCCTTCGGTAAACTTTTAAGTACCGGCCCACAGGCTGACGTACAAATTGCACAGCGCCAGCTCGGAACTTTACGACTCGGACTTTCGATCTCAGATGCTGTCCGAGCGATAAACTAGAGCCGTAACACGACTTTGAATTTTGTATAGATATTAATATATTCGAAATGCCATCACAATCCAATTTTATAATAATAGTATTCGAGTAATGCGAATATATAAATTCAGGTAAAATAATACAGCTGAATAACTTATAATACATACACTTCACAGTTTATACATTACGCACGATTTGTCAAGAGATCTGTCCGACCTAACTTTTGCGCGAATCTCTGTTAGCAAAGTAGTTTTGCGTGCATCGAATTTCAGTCTACTACGCGTTATGGAATACATTTAAAAAACTTGTCTTGAATTTTGTAAGAGAACAATGATCCCAAGTCTATACATATATATCAGAATTCTAAATCGGAATCATCTATGCATTCAGTGGAAAGAAGAAGAGATATCGATTGATCGTCCTTCGCTTCATGTCCATTCTCTTGATGCCAATGCAATCAAAAAAATATCTCGCTATTCCAACGAAAATTTCATGGAAGGAAAATTGCCGGGCAATTGCGTTGCCATATTAGATCGATTTGACGATCTTTGTGTCAAAATTGTTGGAAGGTTTTCTCGTAAAATTCTAAATAAATTAATCACATAAAAGTTACGCCGGACACGCTGTTTCTCGACTGTACATATTCAGATATATCAAAGTATAAGCGAGTATTAACAACGCTAGTTGCTTCTCAGCTAGTAATTTCATAAACCGATCATAACGAGACAACGGAGCGTTTTCGGATATAAGTTCATAATTTTTCCCGGTCCTTCCGATTTGTGAAGCTCGTCCGCTCGCGAGATTTATCACACCCCTCTGGGACGCATTTTGTCGTACACGGGTGATCCGTATAGGGGCGATAAAACGGCTATAATTATTGCGCACACGCTGCACGCGCGGGTTATAATTCAGGCGTACGTGCGAACGTAACGGGGCATTGAACGCGCAAGAGTCGAACGAAATACGAAAGTCATCAAAGCTATTTGAGACACTCTGCGGAATGTGGCTCAAGACAAAGAGAAAATAGAGTAGAGAGAGATAGAGATGCGGTCGATATCGGCCAATTTCCAGATTCACACCCTCGCTTCGTTTCGCGGGAGAAGCTTCGGCTAGTCGCGACACATACGGGGTGAGCTGCGACCCGTAAAATTGCACGTTTCCGCGCAAATGCGCGCCGGATATTTTTGTTTCGTCACCAGGTAGAACGGGTACGGAAGGAGCGCGAAGAGGAATATGATGCACGATGCATCGATCTGAAAGATTTTTCGTTTTTATACAAATTTCACAAATTTTCACAAATTTCACAAATTTCAAACTAGCAATGTAAATCTACGTATCTGAAAATTTATCAAAGGTTACGAATGTTGCAGGTTTCTTTAAAAAAAATGTTTGGATTATGTATTTCTACTTTCCACAAGTACAGATATAATTTTTAACAGAAAAAAATCACTAGAAATATTTCTGGCAACGAATATTGAAAAGCACTTTAGTATAGATTCGCTATTTCTTGAAGGCTTTTCAGGTCAGTTGTTCTTGCCACTTTGCGAGTTCACAATCGTCACAACGAAGCGAGAGTTCTTCGAGAAGCATCGTGCCATCCAGAAAACTGCACTTTTCATCCGACTGCATGCTGACTATTTCTATTTTCTTTATTTTTTTGTTTTCCTTGTGCGATAACACGGAACTTTCGTACATGCGTGTGTGAACGGACCGCAATGTCGTCTAGAAAATAGGAAAAGTTGCATTGTTCCTAGAAAACTGGATTTTGGAAAGAATTCACGCGAAGAAAGAAACGATGCAGTAGAGTAAAGGTGTATGTGTTCTCATAGAAATGAATATTAATTTGGTGTTTTAGAAAACTCAAATATTTGCGTCAATGGAGCAAAAATTCTAAAATGCGCCAATAAAAAAATTGATTATACTTCACTACTGAATAATTAATATTTTATCTATAATATTTATTAATATAAAAATATTTGATATTTTATTAATAATAATGGTTTTAATTATTTTCTTTTGTATTTGTCATGTACAAAAGATAATGAAAATTTATATGAATTATATTGTACAATTATATACGTTTGAATTTGCATTATTATTTTTCTCATTTTTATTTGTGGTTGAATGCTCCCTCCATTCTCTTCATTTGCACATTGCATTTTATGACATCTCTTTGTATGTTTGGCTACATTTTGGTAATTCTGCGCTTTGCTTCTCGGAATATAAACGATTCCCATTCTGCTGAAGAGACTAACAATTGTCGAAAATAACTCGCCACCGAGGGCGCGGCAGCTACCATCATCACAAAAGAAAACCGTCCTGCGGGAATCGTTATGCGCATCAAGCGGTTACCGCGGCATGTTTCATTGCAAAATTAACTTCGCGCTGGCATTTTGTTGTTTTGACAGGGTGGAGGGGGGGGGGGAAGGCAGGCTCAGACGAACGGAAATACTACCGCGCGTTTAATAAAAATGCAGCAGAGTCATGTGGTAGCGAATGAATGAAGCGTTTTTCGAAAAATTATCAGTATATTTTTCGTCGCAATTATTGTCAGTACAGTCGAGTTATTCTATTTTTTTAGTTATAAAAATTAATTATTAAACTTTACTCAGTCTTACGATATTTTTAATTATCAGGATACACGGAGTTATCAAGAATATACAGAAGAGTACGTCGGACCTTTCTCCTCCAGGTTGGCCACTATTTGCGATATAGTAACGGTCGTACGGTAACGGGAGCGGGATACGAGCGTAATACGAGAGAGGCTAGATAGCGATAAAATACGGCCAGCGGAAGCTGTGGAGTATTCTTCGTGGTTCTGCAAATATTTCCTCCGTGAAAGTTCCTCTTTCTCTGCTTGCATCCCCCCCTCTCTCTCTCTCTCTCTCTCTCTCTCTCTCTCTCTCACCTTGCTTCTCTGGATTGAACTCGCGAAAAAACGAGGCGGAAGAGCGAACTAGCTACCGATATCGATATGCCGCAGATGCCACAACGCTTTATCTACCTTTTTCCGATATTAACCGATTAAACATTTACCGTGGATTTTAAAAGGCTGAGGAAAGATAGCCACCGCATTTTCTCCTTTCGTTCTTTCATCTCGCGCCGCGGCTTTTTCTCATGTAATAACTTCATAAGCAGGGCGAGAAAGTCGTAGAACGATCCGATGAGACGACTTAATTAAAAAAGCACGGGGCTGCCGCGCGCAGATTACGAGCCGAAATAGATTCGCGTATTAAAATATAAGCCGTTTACGCGGATGCTTTTTAATTCCTGCTCGCTGCAGCACATTCTCGCGGGAATACCGTGATGTTAATTAGTCCTAATGAAGTGAATCTCCTTTTTTCTCTCTCCATTTCTCTCTCTAATTGCGCCGCATCGAGCCGCTATCTTCCTCGCTTTCTTATTTTTACCTTGTTCGCATTACCTCGAATTACGTTTGGATAGCTCTTTATAAGAGATAAACTTGCTGCTTATATCAAGTTAAACACATATACGTTGTTTGCGCAAACTTAACATAAATTCCTATTATCTGCAGGATTTATGTTTCACTATTCAATATCGCAATTTAGCGACGGAAAATGTATATCAGTTTTGTATTACGTAATAAAAGTATTCTTGTCGGAAAGCAATGGAAATTGTTCATAAGTAAAATGATTTTTACGAGCATAAGCGAAGGGAGCAAATGTTAACGGATAATTTTTAATACGCAGTGCAAATTGCCATGGCACAGCGCGCGCTCGGAAGTCCTGTAAGTTGATAATAGCCCTGAGAACAATAGCCCTTTGTGTCACGAGCAAATCCTCTTATTAAAAGCCACGCTTACGCTACAAGAGTCGACGAACGAGATAGTAACAAACACCCCAGGCCCGTGCCCTGCCCCCCAGACGTAGAAAGTAAACGTTCGCAAGAGTGATCGTAAGACGCAAGTATGCGAATTAACTAATGCTTATTATCGACGTATTATATGTAATATACAATACAATACAATAGACATATATAGGTTGATAGGTAAACGTATTTATTTTGTAATGTTTCGATAGATTCGCCCATGATTTGACATTTTGAAAATTTAGAGCTCTTTCAATGTGAATTAGAATTGTGCGATTTTATAATAAGAAAGATCACACTGTCGCTTTTTAATTATTTACATTAACAAAATGAACCCAAAAGATGAAGACCGACAGCGGATAGTTAAAAAGTCATTTCTCCCTTACAGCTTCGCGCATTTTAGTGCGCTTTTGTGACAAAAGGTATACGTTTAAAAAAATAAAAACTTGCGATGTAATCTCCGCTTCCGTGCTCGTAAAAGAACTCGGGGGTGTTACCCTGACTGATGGACGGTCGTGAAGCACCGTCCGCTGAACGGAGGGTCAAAACGAAAACACATGGAAGAGACCGGGCAGCTGTGTCGCGCTGTCGGTTTTCGTGCCGGCGAGCGAACCGCGGATTGATCGCCGGCGAACCGCACGAGATTGATCGCGCTGTGTGTTTCTTGCGTTTACAACGGCAACACCCCGTGTTGCATGCGAGAACGATGTCGGTGACTCTTGTTTAGAGTAGACTTTGCCGTGCGTTCATATTTTCCACGGTCATGTCGTATTTACCTACACGGAGAGAAAGAATTTCGCTTTCTCGCAGGCGTAATCGCCGCTACATTGCATATCTGATACGAAAATGGCCGAATACATTTTGCTATCATGACCAATTATTCAATATCGGAGTAAAAGTTGTTTCGCTGGTGCAACAGAAAATCTTGAGTAAATTTGTTTTTCAAACTTGCTGCTAAATCAAAATACATAATTCACTCATAAACTCGTATAAACTCATTTTGCTTTTGCAGCGAAACCGTCGCTTTTTGGCGATAAAACAAAAATTACTTTATGGCGAAATAGTTGACAAAATCTTAACAATAAAATTAATATTTTTCAATCTTTTTACCACTTGTACAATAATTAATATAAAATATGCGTTGTTCCAGTAAAGCCGGTTTTTGGACTTTCGTATAGGGTCGTTCAGCCGATAATAAAAATAAAAATAATTTTTCTCGTACAATAACGACGCAATAACAATGTAACATTATGTACAGTACTGAGAAAGAGGAGAACTTGTAGTTAGTATTGCGATATCGTAATGCCGACTGCACCCTTCTACACCAAGTCAATGTGCATTCAGGTGCAGCAATTGGCAGGCAACGGCAAGATAACAAGATATGTGTCTCGAATCGCTAATGATGTAAGTCCAAACTTGGCAAAGTGCATCGAAACGGAGACGATTGGTGTACACTCGGGGTCATGAGGTGGCCGGGAAAGGGATGGGGGACAAGAGGAGGAGGAGGAGGAGGAGGAGGAGGAGGAGGAGGAGGAGGAGGAGGAGGTTCATTCGCCGTTACGGCAAAATCCCGCGATGTGGGTCAACCTTTGACACTGTCATATCGAGCGAACAATTAAATTGGAAACTGTCGACGGCGCGGGTCGCGCAAGGCTTAACCTGATTCGCGGCTAGCGGAATAATAGCGACCGAATATTCCGGTCTGCATATTTTATACCGAATGAAAAATAAAACTGAACGGAAAACTGAACGAGAAACTGCGAGCGAAACTAAAGACTGAACAGAAGCGACGGAAATTCCAGAAGAGGAGAACGGCGGCCAAGTATCGCGGCTGGTTTGATAAGAGGGCGCGCGATTAATTCCGCGTTGGAAATTAATTGCGGGTCAGCAGCCCCGACGGCAGATACGGTATTCGCGCGCGCCCATTGCACATTGTATGTAGACGCGATGATATCGCGATTTATCGCGCCGTCCGGCTATCTGCCGCGCTAAGTTTCGCCGCATCACGCCGTTGATAAAGGGAGCGGGTAGTTTTTTGAGTTTCGCGTTAATTTTTGAAAACGTGTGCAAAAAAGATCCGTGTACAAAAGCGGCCGCTTACGCGTGCAGCTGTAAAAAAGAATTTTCTCGCGTGCTATGTTATGCAGTTTCGCACGTTGGTAAAAGCGCACGCTTGCGAATATGGTGAATCGTGCAATTATTAAATTAGTAATATATTAAAAGTAAAATAACAACAAAAAAGTGCGCGAATAAAAATTTTGTTTTGAGAAAAATGCATTGAAAATTTTTATTTTATTTTTATAAAATATTTGGTAATTAAATGTGTACACTCTCAAATATTCCATAAGATAAAACAAATATTTTAAATGTATTTTTTGCGAAACAAAATTTTTATTTATATATTTATAAGTTTTTTATCTACTTTTTAGCCATCGCTTATTTAATTACGTTTTTATAACTTTGTTGATTTGCACTTTTCTAGTACAATCATTATTATTATTTTTTTTTATCTAAGTCGTAATTAACGCGCTTTATATTTCTCTTTTTAGTTATAATACAAAGTTGTAATATTTCGACGAACGTTTAATTCTTGAACTAAGAATGAACTATCGGTATTTAATGCGCGGTTTTTTGCTCTTCGGCGCTGTCGATGGCGGAAGAACGAACTCTCCGCAGCTCCGTTTAAATTTCCAATTAAGATTCCTGTTCATTCCGGGTGGAAAAAAGCGTCGTCGTCAGGACGCGTCGTAAGGACGCGCGTGTTCGTCGGAATTCAGTGCGGAAAAGAACAGCGAGAAAACTCGCGAGCGTTCGCTGGAACGTTCGTCAAGTTATTTCTCTAACGAGCTTGAAAGACAATAGGGGTTATAGCTCTTCTGTAATCCGGTTGCCGAAGGGGGTCTCGTGTCACCCTTTCAAAGGTCTTTTATACGTGCCTTTGTAATTAGCGGCTCGTGAGAGAAAATGGTTGGCTGCAACCATCTCTGAAACTCGGGGCAAACCCCGGCCAAGATTTTCTCGTTCCTTCGTGCGCGAATTTCTTTAAGAAGTAGAAACGACCGGCTCACACGGTGAAGACATAGTGGGATTAGACCGACGGACAGAGTGACCGAGATAGAAATGAAAAATGTGGAGTAATGTATTTTGTAAAAAAGCTTTTAAAAATGTTTGTTTGTACGAGTTCGTACGAGTTTGCACGAGAATAAATATTTTATTCCTATGTGATTTTAAAGCGAAAAATGGCAGCGTAAAATAAAAAGATTAACACACATATAAGTATTATTATTAAAGAGTTTGAAAAACACAGCAGTAATTTCCTGAGCGTATAATTACATATCAAGCCATGTGACGCGCGTCATACGGTACTTATTAAAGACGTTAAACCCGCTCTGCCAAAGTTTCCAAACACTTTACATACTAGACTTGCTTTTCGCCCGCGACGGTAGCAACTTCTCGCAGCCAGCATCCGTCCAAGTCTAGCATCGCGTTACAGCGAGGCGTTCGATGAAAGATACGATATCAAAACTGCCGAATCGTTTGATGATGAAAGGTGTGTTGTCGAAGCGTTTTGTCACAGAAGGCGTTTTGTCAACTAATCAAAACGCAAAAAGTGGAAAGGAAAAATGAAATTACGCAATATTCATTGCAACTTATTTCCCGATCATGTCGTAAAAGCAATAGTTCTTATAATGGCTGTATCCGACAAATCTTGTCGGCCGGTTTCGTGCATCTTCTAATTGGCGCCGCGTTGCTGGAAAACTGTGAAAGATTTATGCGCTTCTCTTTTCCCCCGTCTCGCGCTTAATAACCGCAGACGCGAAAGAGGAAATTGATGGAAGTGAGAGTAAAAGCGTGCAATTACGGCGATGGCGAGTAAAATAATAATCGCCCGCCGGCGGGAAGAAATACGGGAATTGTCCGATACGCTTAAAGCCGAACAACGGATGGAGAAAGGAAGACGAAGGTGAGCGTAAAGGTCTTTCGAAATTGGAATTAATTTATGTATAAATTAAATAACTGATTTAGCGTGACGCTTCTTTATTTGTAACTCTAAATTAGCCGAAAAGTACGTCTGCATAGTTTATTCATGCATTGTAGAAATCCACTGTAACATTGATTGATCTCCCCTGATGAATTTCTTACGTTTCAGTTTTTTGTTCGCGATCGTTAAGCAATCAGTCCTCATTGGGCCTTTTTATTAACGCCTGAAATGTCGGCGCGATGCGCGCCAATAAAGGATCCTTTTCACATATCCACGTGAAAGGCTTTCCCCATAGCCGCGGAAACAATGATCTATTGTCTGCGCACCGATACGCAAAAAGAGAGATCAAAAAGCGCCAGCGCTTGGTATACTGGGTGTCCTACTGCGACTAGGAAGCATTTCGATGATAGACTTAACGCTGAGCGCGCAATTAGAAGTTTAAAATTTTTTAAGTTAACCATATCGTCGCGATTTATGTACACTCCATATTAACGTCCTTTTACATGTGTTTTTAGTGACACTTAATTTAAGTGATATCTTGATAATTGCACGACTTTAAGTCCTTCCGTAATTAAGTCGGGCATCGAAGTTTGCGTTGAGTAAAACCGATTGCAAATTTGTCCAAGTATTTGTCATTAAAATATCTTCCGGTGGCGATGGACCACCTCGTAGAAACGGCCGATCGGAAACCAGGGGAAAATGAAAGTTCGGTCTAGTGGGACGGCGGCAGGGAAGGAGACGAGGAACGCGAGGACGAGCAGGCTCTGCAGAGAGGATAAAATAATTTCCGGAACGTCGGAATGCGGAGGGCTGGCGATGGAAGTGGCGTCCTGATCGAAATCCGGGACGAGAGAGGACAATTATTGACGCAGACTAATTTCACGAATCGAGCAACGCGACAGTGACGAAAATAAAAGAGGGAAAGAGAAGAGGATAGAGGTCCTGAAGAGAATGGTGGGTGGCTATCCCGGCCGTTTTTCGCGGAGGATGAGTAATTGAGAGAAATGCGTGTTGCTTTTTCGGATCGGTAGCTTTAAAGCGATAGGGAATGGTTGAATCTTAAAAATATAGCTCTATCATCTGCTTTGTGCATTTTTATTGTAATCTTTTTTTTTGTTTCTTTCTTTTATTTAAGTTAGTTAGGAGAGAAGTCGCGACGATCGGAATTCTAATTTATGTCACGTATTTTAACGTTGAGTTTTTGGAAAGTTGAGAGTGCTATTTATAAAACGCCAATAAATTTATAGGAACATGCTTTATTGTCACATCTCATAATCTAATGACTTGGACTTGGCATGTAACTTGTGTAAATAATAACTTGTAACCAGTTTGAACTTGGCTCGCCGAACGGAATAAAATTTTTTAAGTTGACATCCGAAAAGTTATATTTATTATAGCTTTCGTAAAAATATCGAAAGATTCAGCTTCAACGTAAAACAAGAACGGACTCATGAACAAAACGCTAGCGACATTAATGTAATCAGGTCAACGGGATCGAGAGATAGTTTATATTCGCCGGTGAGTGCGCCACGCGGTGGAAAAATCGACGGGATAAGCCCGGGCTTATATTTCTCTCTCGCACGCTGTCGAAATCGCGAGGATCTCGGCGAAGCCTTACGCTGAAAATTTACTCGACGGGAATACGAAGCGAGAAGCGGGCGGTGGGCGGTATGCAAGGGCCGCGCGGGGCGAGGATGGAAAGTCTACATAACCCAAGCCAGCCAAGTGTCATTTTGACGACTGTCAACAGTGATCGCGATTTCACGAGGGTAACAGTCGGCTTTCGCTCGCGCATCGTGCTGAAGACGGACGTGACAAGCAGCCGTGATATTCCGGCGCCTCGGGTATCCCGACTACAGAGAGAGAGAGAGAGAGAGCGCGCGAGCGGGAGGACGAGAGGGTGGGAGAGGGGGAAGGAAGAGAAAGAGAACCAACGGGAGATGGGAGGTCGAGAACAGGATCCTTGAGAACATCTTTCGCGACGTTCTCCCGCGGCGTCTCCGCGCACTCGAGAATGCTGCTGGCTTATGCTGTATTCCATCCGGACCACGCACGCGAGCAGGCAAGCAAGCACAACTTTGCACGCGCACTCCTGATTCAATACAACAAAAGCGAGCGACTGACGTTCAAATCCGCCGAAATTGGATTTTAACAAGTACCTATCTACGAGACGGGACTGCAGGCGTAAGCCTGTAGGGCGTTCACGCTGGAATAAGCAGCGCGGATGCAACGCAACTCCGCGCAACGTTCGCGAAAATAGCGAAATTCCGCATAAATCGTCTTGCTATAAATGCAGCACTGATGAAAATGAAAAGTGTGGAAAAAGACTTTTCCTGGCTTTTCGAATAGTCTAATCGAGATTCGAAAATTTTAATAATCATTATCAGTAAAAGTGTTTACTTCGCGATAAATGGAATTAGGAAACTAATTCGGGCGAGTGTAATGAAAAGTAACTCGGAGTAACTTGGATATTGATAAATCACAATTTTTGAAACGTTTATTTCGGGCGTGAGATCGAATGCGATGAGAAAAGTTGCAAAGTCGTTCTGTTCTGCGGTCGTCGAACTCTTGGAACCTATCGCCACGTAATGCGGGAACGTGCGGCGGCACGTGGACAGAACCGGCGCCGACGGCGTAACAACGTTCGCGAACGCGCGCGCGTGACGCGATTTTAATCGGCGCGATTTGCATCACTGCGTTTTCGACGCGTGTGACGCACCGAGAGGTCTCGGCGTCCATATAAATGCTAATGGTCCGCCGGCGCGACCGGGTTCACGCCGGTATCACGGTTACACGTTATGCCGCTGCGCCGCTTTCATGTCATAATCCGATTCGCCGTGTGTGTTGCTGCCCCGAAGCGGGCGCGCCGCATCCTCGGCAAGTGCATGCGGGATGCAACGGACGGCCGCCCGCGTCAGTTCAACTAGACCGCCTGCTACAATTAGCAAGCGCGATCGTTTGCACAATGGAATATATCGTTGCTTACACCGCTGCTGCAGGATTTAACAGCTCGCCCAAATAGCTTAAGCGGTGTATCTGATCTGTCAAATTTGCTATTCGATGCGGGATATTCGTTGTTTACCACTACATGAGATCACCTGCCAATGAAGATAAAAATAATCGAGTCATATTTTTTTTTTAATTTTACACCAAACTCGAAATAGAGATATCGTACAAAATAATAGTGGCAAGTTTTAATCGATGACTCAAAGTTTTAGTCTTTATTGCAAAATTGTTGATTGAAATATTAAATTCTTTTTATTTCTTAAAAGTTTAATCATTTTTTTTGCTCCTCTAAATTTAGGTTCTCTAATATTCATTAGGTAAGAGACATTAAAAACGACGTTAGTCGAAAAAAGAATATATCAGTTTCTTATATGCATTTTAGATACTTTTCCAGCGTCTTTTAAATTTATGTATTGTTTTGGTGTAATATCGCGGCATCTTGCTTATCCGGACTCGAGCGTTTCGCCGCTCGGGGAACGCGACTAACGTCGTCACGTAGAGTCGTTACTTAGGCGAGCGACGTCCGCGTGGATATTACCGCGCGTTTCCGGTAACAGAGCGCATCCAGGATGGCGCGATATATTTTCCCGTGGATGTCGTGCAAGTCGAACGAAATGGCCGGCGCGTCGCCATCCTTCTTTCCCAATATCGGTCGACGGTGAATACGCGGTGTACCAACAACACTATAAAATACCGACGGCGTGTAAATATCTCCTTGTCCCGTGAAGGAAAGGATATTACATACCCAAGAAAGGAGCGTGGGATCGGGCATAAATTATTACTGACTGTGAGCACTGACCCATTCCGGTCTGACGATTTCGTCTGCCTCCAAAATCAAGGCCATCGCCGGAGCTTTTTTAGGCTTCGACTGACCCTTCGTGATTTGAGGAGAACGATTTCACGCAGATATATTACGGCAAAGAAGAAAAATTAGCAGGGACGGACGTTGGTGGAAAAGTGCAGCGAGATGTGAAAAAATTCCCGTCCTGTGTGTAGCCAAGTGTGAAAAAAGTTTCCTTCGCACGAAGCGTAAGGTAATATTTTAGAACATCGATCTCTGATCTTTTTATGCAATGTACCGATCGTTTCGTATATCGAACGGATATTTCTTTGCGGACAAACAAATTCCAGCCAACGTAAAGAATGCGCGAATAAAGCTTGCACGGTATTCTACTAAGATTCCTTGCAACTGTGGCTTTTAACGAGTTAAGTGGCCAGCGATAAATCTACTCCGATCGTCCAACTTGTTGATGACGAACGGACAGCCTTGACACCGCAAGCGTCAGGGTCAGTGGCGTTGATCACGATCGCGTGAGCAAGGCGAAACTCACTTGAGACTCATTGCCATCGATGCTTACGCAAACACTTTTACGCCTCAGCTATTCCGCGAGCGTTTGCGTTTTTAAACGCAATGGGATAACGCGTAGATAATAGGTGGAATAATGAGATTCATGAAATCTTTTCCCACTAAATTGCGCTGGCACTGTGCTACAAGTGAATTATTTTAATAAGTAAATTGAGTTGATGAGCTGTCGTCGAAAAGATTATATCATATTAGATTCGAAAACATTGAATATTTACATGAGATTGGCAGGACCAAATTGAAATTTAAATTGAAATTTCAAAATTGCTAAAATTTGGAAAGTCGCCTATGAATTTTATTATACGTGGGTCATTTATAAAGTTCTCAAAATCAAGTATAAATGGCATCAATATAAATTTTGGAAAACTGCTCTTTAAAAATTTCTGAAATCGCTGAGGCTGTGATTATCTCACGTATATTTCGAACAATTTTTATCAAATGAAGAAATGAAAGAAGTAGTTGACAGATATTTGGCAAGTCTTGACGAATCGAAATTTTGTAATGGTATTAATGGCTTTTAGAGTTGGTTTAAATGCATCGATATTATATATATATAAGGGAGACTATATTGAAAATTAAAAATAATTTTAAAAAGATATAAACCGTTCTTTATTTCATTTCGAGAACTTTTCAAATGATGATGAATGTGTTCACTATAATTCAGTTTACTATATTTTTTTCGGTCAAATATGAAACATTTATCAAAATTAATATGATGATTACAAAATAAAATTTAGAAAAAAAAGACTAAAGCTCTTTCAATAAATATTTTCACACGTTTTGTGAGATAATCCCTTGAAATGTTTTTGTGCACTGAAACAATTTTATTAAAACGGTTTCGAAGCAATGACGATGATGTAGCCACTCGTATATTACATCGAGTGGCCGTAATACGAGCGTCGTTTTTATCGCGGTAAAATTTTCGGCGCTGGCTATTGCAAATGTTGTACAAAACGTTCAACGAGATGGAATACGATCAGCGAATTTCGTCTCTCCATCCATTCCGCCTACGAGTTTTGCCCTTTCATCCTCGTGTATCGCGCAACATTTTCCTGACGTTTATACGCACAAATGGCATCGTACACAGGAATCCGGTGTGATGTAATCGCTCGAACTTCCACTTTCCACGCTCGCGATTGACATTTCGACGGAAATAGCATTTTCCATTTCAAAATCCGGTTTTATTCGTTCCTGTCACGCTTGGGGAATATGAAGAAATCGTCAACGCTTTTGTGAACGAAATCTTTCATGGATAAATCAGTAATTATGAGAATAATAATAAGAAATTTTTACAATGAACTTTTCAGTTCTGTATATATGTAAAGAATACACACATTAAATGCATACGGAGCTTTTCAATTCTTTATATCTATAAAGAATTAATTTTTGCAAAGAATTTATAGAGAAATAATTTACAAATAAATCTATGGAATTTTAAATTGATATAATATTTTTATAATATCAGAAAATCGAAGAGAATTTATATACGCCAAGCACTTAAGAGTTAATTTTGAAACTTCTTTGACGATCGACACCGGAAAACCATTTTGAACGATGTACGTGGAAAGTACAAGAAACCGAGTAAGAAACATGTGCGATCCGGGTCGAAGATCCTTGTCACGGACCGTTCGAGATGAATCTCAAAGGGATACTTCTTTACACGACGATCACCGTCGTCGGCGCAAAGGTTATCGATTTAAGAGAGATGGGGGAATCAATGGAAACGTTCAGGGATATTCCGTAAGTGGGTATTACGGACTCGAGCGTGACACACAATCGCACACACTGGGTCCTTTGAGCGATGGTATTGCCGCGCAGTTACAAGGTAGACAATCTGATAAGTACATGGATATGCCATCTCGGAAATGGATGGTAAATCTGTGAGTAAGCAGAACACGACCACCGAGAGCGAGTCGAGGCAGAAGAGCCCCTTCCGAGGGGCGACGTTTATGCGGTTGCATAGCGCATACGTCACCGTCGCACCACGAATATTTCGTCCGCGCGACGCGACATGAGAAATTAATTTCGGTCACATACATTGTTAGATAATCGTTTCCAAATAACGAACCAAGAGCACTTTGTAATATGAAGCATGGAATAACTAATCAGATAAAGCTTGTACAGAAAAGAAGACAAGGATTGTGAAAATATAAAGAGAGATCAGCAATTGTTGTACTTTCTAAATATATCGGTAACGTTTTTTGAACAATTTTTTTAGCTATATTTCACAATATGTCATATATTATTTCAAATATTTTTGTCCCCCCTGCGTTTGATTGCAAATATTCTCTCTTAACTTCAACTATAAATAGCTTGATCAATATTCTATTTTTACAAAAAAAAAAAAAAAAAAAAAAAAAAAAGCGGGACATAATAGACGAGCTTCAGACTCGTGCTTTATTTTTAATCCAAGACTAGCCTTCGATTATTTCGCAGGATTATAAAAATATCACAAAGGGAGAAATATAAAAGTCTCAAGAGTCGCGCAGATTTAAGAATGGATTTAAAAATATCGGACGAGAGTAAGAATACTTATCGCAGTAAGCAGTCAATGTTCATTTTTCCGACTCGCCGCGTGCGCTTCTCTCGTTCCGTGGCTTCGTCGCTTCGCGTATTATCCTACTAGCGGCGGCGACGCCACGTGGAAGATGTAAATTACCGTACGTGACGGAAGAGCGGCGGGAATCTCTTCGTCAGGATTTCACGTAGTATTACCACCTCGTAAGTTATAGGTTAATGCCCCTGGGAAATTACCGGGACGCGTCGATACCAATTTGCGCCAGTTGGCCAATGAGTAACGCGCCTCGGTGCCGTATTTCAGGCAACACAACCCCTTCGCAACTTCATAGACGCACTTGATATTCCCACGCCGCGGAAACACCGCGGTCTGCATAACTGTCAACCGTCGCTTTTTCTCACGCCGCACTGCGCGCGCTCACCGCGACGACTGATCGAGTTATGTGTCTTGAACTGGTTTCGCGCGAGATTGCTCAAACGCGACAAAAACTCAATAAGAGCGAAACGCGTTCGCGAAACCGACATCTCAAACACATTTTGTGCGATATATGTGCAACCTATATGCATATAGAAAATAAAACGCCTTTTGTGTCACTCTGATTACAATATACCGCGCCTCGATTGTGCGATCGCAGCAATTGTGCTCGCCTTGCTGTATTTTTCCGCTTTTCCACGAGGAAAACATTTACGGCATTGTGTTACCATACGAAGCCCTGTTTTTCGATAACAATCGCCGTATCGTTACGTATGCGGGAAATTGTAAGAAACATTGGCCAGCATGGGGAAAAATAATGTTCTCGTAATACGCGGGAAAGGCAAAACACGTGCCGCACGAGCGTGGCTGGGCCGCCGATACGTTTGCGGAAACTGCAATATTCGTTACAGCACGCCGCGATATTATACATTATACGATGCGTACTGACATAATATTGATATAAAACACAACTTCAGCTATGAACTTTACGCGGATCGAAATATATATTTTCTCTCCTTTCGTCCTCTTGCTCCGCATTTTTCTAACGCACGCACCCACGGTATTTACGCGATATCGAAATAAACGATAAATATAAGATTGCGCGTATTGAGTGAATTATTTGCGCAGTTATATAGGATAAAACGACGAATTTCGGCCGAATAAGCCGCGTAATATTGCCCTGATAACGCTCTATTCTCTTGTGGGTGAAATAACGACAAAGATATCCACCGCGTCGACGTATTACGAATTACGTGCGTGCACGTGTATATCTGTGCGCGATCCCTACGAACTAAATTCAATCGCAGCGCACGCGGTTAACCAAAGGGAGAGAAATGCAGTTTAACGACGTGGTATTACATCAGTATTACTACGTATCGAAACTTTGGCGAGTGCACTACGTATCGAAGTTACAGTGAGTGAGTATCGGTGATGCCGCGACCATTATCGAAGTTTTAATCAACAAGGAAACTACGTGGATATTAAATTACGACGGTAACGTGCACGTTGTAATACCGGCGAGTATTGGCTTTCGGATGTTGGTCAGTGATCGACGATTTTCGCGATTGTATCCTAATAACTGATTAATCAAGTTATCAGAAATCAGTACGCGCGATTTTAACATTTAATGTTTTACAATCAATTTCGCACGATATGTTTTGTTTTTCCTTCTTACAAATATGTTTAACTACAAACATTTAATCATCTGGCTTTGAGCTGAAGGATTGCCAAAATTATTAGCGTACAAAGTCCAATAAATCTCACTAGACGAGTTAATGGCGAGAAAAGAGGCAACTTTAATTGCACAAAATTACGTCATATGAATAATTCCCGGCGCGTCTGGCTGCGACTAATGTATCATATCGTAAACGATTGCCGGCATCCAAGTGCTTCTGACTAATGTGTCAACTTTCACGCAGTAAAACAGCCGTAGCGGCGAATGCAAAATAGGTAGTAGTTGCGCTTGTACGCGAGAGAAACATCCTTACGTGCCGCGGCTGCAACTTTGCCGCGCTACGCCGAGACGACGCGTCGTATAACTACCGAAAGGCGTGCTTACGTGTGGATGTGATATGTATCTCGAATAACAGAACGAAAGGAGATGGAGAGAAGGAGAGAGAGAGAGAGAGAGAAAAGGAGAAAGATCTCGTACACACACGCGAATCGCGTCATTTTTGCGCCGCACCGGAAGCTGGAACGGGCCCAATGGGAGTTTAACGAGGCTCGTCGACGTAGAAAACCGAGCCAAGAAATGGAGCATCTCGAGTGTCAGCCACCTCCGAGAAGTTGCTTGCTACTTCTTCTTCTTCTGCTTCTGCGCGCTTCTTCTTCTTCTTCTTCTTCTGCTTCTTCTTCTTCTGCTTCCGTCGGGAGAGAGATGGGGAGATATCTCCGACGTGTATTCGCCATCGAAGAATTATGCACGACGCCCGAATTATCCGACGTATTTAACGATATGCAGCGTCTCGCGATCGCGCTCAAGAATTCTGACGATCTTCATTCGCGCCCAAGAAACGGTCGCTTTTTTGTAATTTTAATAATACGGTCTGAACACGCGGAGAGAAATAAGAGATACGTTATATATAAAGTATTTGATTATTACAAGACGATTTCTATAAATACAGATTTAACTTTTCGTGTGACTTTTGTCTGCGAAATGAACGCAAAATGAGGAAGCGCTATCGTGAGCTCGCGCAGGCGATCTGATGTAGCAATCTCATTGACGACAATTGTCCGTTCTCTGCCAACTTGTGATTCATCGCCGGAACGACGACGATTTTCAACGATGTAGATAGACCGAGACACGATACGCCCACTTGATCTTCGCGATAGAGAGCAGGTCAATCGACCTAATCGCATCGTGCAATGGAGAAAAAGCCTGTCTTACTGCTGCAAAATTTACCCTTGTTCCAATAAAGCTCGCCCACATGCCTTTCAACGAGATTAATCATTTCTGCTATTTGCGTTGGCGAAATACTCTCACGTCGTAACGAGAACAGTTTGCGTTTACTTAATATTGAGAATAATACTTCGCATTGAATGTATAACACTTTAGATTTTTTAATTATTCATACGGTTAATTTCCTAAAAGCAGATAAAAAAAAATCGAATCACTGATTTTACAAAGGAATTTATTCGATGGGGGATTTATTCGACAATGTATTTGTCGATTTTCGTGGTGTTTGTCGTACACTCCGCACTTTTATTTATATGGTAAGGAAATCTGTTCGGGGTAATAGGTAAGGACAAAGTGTCTCTTACCCTTCCGACAATATTAGGGGGTTGACCCCTCGACTCTCCCTCGCTTCCCCGCGCGAAATTTGCAGTCAAACCGCGTCTCGATAAGGGAGGAGGGTCGGGAAAGACCGAACGAACGGAAAAGACGCTACTTTCGCGATAAATCTCCTGGGACGCAATTAAGCCGACTTTAACCGCGCGCGACATTGCGTCGTGTCGCGTTATCGCGGTCCACGAGGTTCTCAAATGTATTTACAATTTCGTGGTGTAAAAGTTAACGTCTGCACGAAATTGAACACCGCTGCCAGGCCCAATCTCCAACCAGAGTAGAGATTTCATAAAAGCCCGGGTGCCACGACGTGGCGACGGCTTCGATACTTCCGCAGAGTGTCAGCAGCGGTGCGTATTTTCCGCAAGCTATTGTTGTTCGAGACAGAAAGATATAATCGAAAAACTTGCGCGAATGTAATCGAAAAACTTATTTCCAGATATTCTCCAACCCATATTTTAAAAGAGTGAACAAAATTATATGTTGTAATGCCGCGGAAAGCTTTGCAATATATAATTTCCATGTTTTTAAAACGAATTTGAATCTTGGCATGTTTCAATATTAAAATTTATGTCGTAGATTTAAATAAGAAATCTACTCTTTCACTGTACTGGATCGCCTTGTATAGAATGCTAATTAGATTCATAACTGGATTGTTATTCGTTGAATGCAAAACAGAACGCAAGTTACGAATGATATCCACGACTTTTGCGAAACTTGGAATATTTATTCATATTTCCAACATTTTTAATGTGCAAAGTATTGAGGAAGTGTTTCGCACGACTTGAGATAAAGGCCTCGCTCGGTCCTTGTAAACGTTATTTTATCATTAATGTCAACGTGTAATATGTCGCCAGTGTGCGCAGCGTGGAGAAGCATGTATTCGAGATTACTGCGTTTCAGTATGTAGGTCGCAATAGTGGGCAAAGTCGATGGTTTAAGTAAATCAGCGTAGAACAGGATATAGAGTACTTTAACATGGTCTACGCAGATAGAATCTCGATTATTCGAATAGCCATTAACCGAGGGTTCGATTATCGGAACATCCATTAGCTTTGCGCTCGATTATCTCGGCCGTGTATATTATTTCACATAAGTATTACGCATTTGGGGAACAGAAATTTTCGCGCGTAAATATCCCGCTCTTTCCTCTCACTCGCCCACACACACACACACACACACACACACACTCTCTCTCTCTCTCTCTCCATCTCTGCTAAAATTATAAATATTTTCTAATAATGTCGATGAGCTAAAATTTTTACAAGCGTACATTTTGCAAAGGGATTAAAAGCGGTGCTTTATTTACAACAGGAAAAATTGGAGAATTCAGAGATCCGGAAAAATTAATTAAACGGAGATAATTTGAAAAAATATTCTTTCAAATATTTAATTTTGTATACTTGATATTTGCATAAAACAGCAAGTATTTAAATGGAGATATACGAGATCTTCATTGTTTAAAAATGTACATAAAAAAATATAAAAACCTTTCCAAAAATATTACAGTATTTAAAAATCTTTTTAATATCATGCGTGATCAAATATTGTAGCTTTTCTGAGTTGTTCACATATTCTCTAGTTTTTACACGCCATTCCATACATCTATGTAAATTCTTATAATACATCTAACTAAAAAGGAAGTCACTTCTAGCGTGACAATTCTGACGATTAATTTTGTTTGCATGTTACCAATTTATACTTTTATGAAGAGATATTTTAGTAAGCAGATAGTCGAATTATTGTCTCGTTATTGCAGTTTAATAGCTCGTAATGGATCTGTCGAGAGAACATTCCAAATCACTCGAGCGGTCGCAACTATGTGACATAGATTTTACGATGCTAGTCTCTACCTCCTCCTTTCAGAGATACCGCATGATGGGTACATACGTAGGTGTACACGCGTACTGTCCAGTTGGATGAAAAGCGCTTTGTTAGCCCACGGCATGAATTTACCAATGCAAATTGGCCGAGGGAGAGCAGGTACGCGCGAGTGATGCCGGCAGGGAACTGCTCGAAACAAGCAGTTTGCCGATAACTCGGACGACAACGTGACGCGCGATGTCGTGTACCACCTGCGAGCCGATCCTGGGCAAATAACACGACATGTGACTAAACTAGCCAAACGATGAACGAGAAGTGGGGAGGAAAAACGGTGGACGTGCGGAGCCCCGAAAAATTGTAATCCACAAATTCGAAAAATGGGACAACCGTTTGAAAATGCATTGTCGCAAAATAACAACCTGAAATATTATTTTTTTTTAATATTTAAAAATCTGCAAAAAGATTAAAAAAAAGATCTGTTCTCTGTTTTTTGTTTTGTTTTACAACACGGTTGTATTATGTCATAATAATTGGCAATTCCATATGTGTTTCAAATTTTTTCTCATTCAGCGGGACCGGATGCCAGCGGGACTGCAGATATTAATCGGTTGTTGTTTACGTGACGTCGAAAACTATTCCGTGCTCATCTGCGCGTTGTCGATAACATGTTAGCGCAGGGGTGACGCAGAGATACGCATAGGCTACGCTGAAACGGAGGGAAGCGAAATTTGCGTTAAGGGGTTCGGGACTAACGTGATGCGCCAAGATGAAACAATAGGGTCGATGAAATGGTATTGTGCGTAACGCAATACAATCATGCAGGCGTAAAACGCGAAGAAGAGTACCGGTGGAGTACAGCGTACACTCCAAAAGCGAATAAATTTAAATGGAATGATGTACCGAGTTTATCTTTTTCATAATATAATTAAGTAATTAATAAGATAAATATGGTTAATTAATACTGGAGTTTGAGCAATCTAATCCGTATGAATACTATCATTCGTAATATCAAGCTTGAATCTCAAGCTTGAAAGTTTAATTTTACTTCTCTAGATTAAATTGTTGTACATAAAGAGAATATTAGAAACAGAACTACTTATGTGACAAAAATTATAAATCAGCTTGTGTAAAATATATTAGATTTTTCTGATTTTCTGAAATAAATATAAATTAATGAGAAGAGAGAGAGAGAGATACGCAAAAGTTCTATAATACACAAATATAGAGATCAAAATTCACAAAAGTAGCTTTCGTGAATTATTAGCTATGAAAATTGAAAGGTTTTTTTTTAATGCAGCCATTAGTGGACCATTCTCCACAATATACCTCCATTTCACCATTTCTGAATCGATCCTCTCACTGATTATCGATAAGGGCTATTCAAAGGAACGAGTTTTAGAGCGAGTTGTAGAAATGTTCCATTTCCGTCCGTTATTGGAGATAGGCAGGCGTCACCAAATTACATCATCGTACATGAAATGTCATTCTTTCAGGAAAATCGCTGAACAAGACCCCACCCCCGCTGATGCTAAAGGACGGGATTCCTTTGTGAATCCCGTCCGCGGCACTCAGCAGCCGGCCCGGAGCATCAACAATTGAGGACGCGAGGATGCAAGAACAACGTAAGTGCACTTACCCTCCTTGCGCGTCCGAGCGCGTCGCATCCAGCCCTACCATACCTGACCTGACCTACTTATGAGCGGAGCGCACTTGCGTGATAAAAGGTCGGCCGACTGCTGAGGTGGCGGGAAGAGCCCGCCATTTAGTTATTGTCGTCACACGCGGTCAGTGTCGTCACCGCCGCCGATGAAAATCTGTCGCCCACGCTTTCCATTAAAGTCTAATAACGATGTAAAGTCGCGCCATGATAACTATATCGCGAGTGGTAAACACAATATTAATTAAGATGAGAGATACCGCTCCTCCCTCCGCCCTCCCAACCTGCCCTCACCATCCGTATAATAACGAGGCTCAGCGTAAATTACCGATGCATATATGTATGTCCATCGGATTACGGAGAGGTATGTCGACACGTGACGTTCACGGAAGATCGAATATCCAATTACGACCCTAACGACGCGTTGTGTGTTAATAAAATCGTCGATCGATCGTTAGGCACCGTTTGAGATGACGTTCCGCGTCCACCGGATGGAGAAAGATTGGCCGGCGACGAGCATTCATATTTCACTGTTGTTTTATTACCGAAGCTAAAATGTATACATCCGGCTTTCATGAATATTGGATTACCGAGTGTGTAGTGGATACTGTCGAACAAGAACGGCAAGACGTAAACGTCTTAAGAGTATGGTAATTCGGCGTATCGATTTATCCTTTTTATGCCCTCCCCACTCATCTCGAATGGATCACGAAAGTGCCCGTGCGCTTTTATGTCGCGACTAGAGCGATGAGATTCCATTACGTCTCGACCAAGTTTACGTCGGGCAGGAAACGTTTCCAGACTGTTCCCGGCGAAAAACATTTCAGCATTAAATTCGTACAATTTGTTCATATTTTTATTTTTTTTATTTTATTCGAAATGCTATGAATTTTCCACGAAGCGTTGTTTTTTTTATACGACCGAAATACTTATATTTTTTTCGAAAATGATGAAAAATAATTTTCGGAGGAGAATATAAATCGATCAGTCTGATGAGATAAAAATAAACGAAATCCTCGATTCCGTAAAACTCAGCCATCTCTGGATTAGGAAGAGGTTCGCTACAAAAACAAGTCGCTTCAGTCAGCAAACTCGTTTCAAAAGTTTCATCAGGAAAAAATATATAGGATGTCTCCGACCATCTGATATAAAAGTGGATTGACTATTATCATGTTTGCAGACATATCTTTGCTTTAGTTGCATATTATTACCAAGGAAGGAATTGTATCCTTTTCACCCCTTATGTGTATATATTTTTCCCTATTTTACGATGGAATTAGAACTTTCAGTTTTGACACTGAAAATGTCAATTTCATTCCACAGCATAATTTTTATAAATTGAAGAGCATAGAAGGAAAGGAATAGAAAATTTCATTAAACACAAAAGTAAAGCTATATTTTCGGAAATTCTTATTTGTGAAAAACGAGATAGAATTTAAATTGACGCATTTTTTTCATTAAACATTTTGAATCGTTATATCACAAGAATCGGGAAGGCATTATAGCGAACAGGTGCAGTTCTTACGATGGCAATTATGCGTGTCATTTCTTGGGCCAAATCCACTCCGGCTTCACTCGCGCATAATAATCGGGGCATTAGCATCCTACCCTATCATCATTGTCGTCGTCGTCGTCGTCGTCGTCGTCGTCATCGTCGTCGTCGCAATGACGGCACGCAGCGTTTGTTGCGTCACGCCGTTCATCTCGCAGATCAAAGGCTTCCGCCGAAGTAATCGGGACAAAGGGATTACCTTGGTGGGAAATGCGTTTAGGATGCATTTGTGAGCGAGGGCGGGTGGGTAGGGTCACGGTGTAATAATGTTCTTCATGATATTTTCCGGTGGCCGGAAGACGGGTGTGTTTCACGCACGCACCTACGTACGCACGCACGCACGCACGCACGCACGCACGCACGCACTCACGTCATTGCACTTATTTGGCCGTGTGAGTCACGACGAAGCGAGGAAGGTTATCGAACCCTTCGGCTCTCTGTATCTCTCGTGAGCTTGCTCGCAACTGTTGTGGCAACACGACAGGCCGGCTTTCAAACAAATAAAGTCCGAGTGGAGGACGAGCGATTTTCCACCGTCCAGTTTCACGTTCGTCACGCCGCAATAAAGACGAAGTATGGTCAATATAAACGGAGACGAGACGCTGAACGCGCTCGTATCTATTTATTAGAAAATCTGCACATTAGAATCGAATAGTTATTTTCTACATTCCATAGAGAGCAAACCATATTGATTTTGTGCATGACACAAAGTAAAAATAGTGAAAAAGAAGAGACATATTTACAATTTTCTTTTATTAAGATGAAAATATTATAATATCATAATATATTACAAAATATGAATCAATTTATCAGCTGCGCCATTGTATACTCAACGATGACAATTATACAGCAAATGTATTTGTACGGGAATATAAATGGCATTGCAGCCCCGGCAACAAGATGCATTTTGTGCGGAAATCTCTTAATCCGTAGCCACGAGACAAACGGTCGCGACGGAAGCGGCTCTTGGTCTGAACAAGGCAATTTAGCTAAGAGACGAAGGAGTCGGTTTTTGAGCGAGGCTATATTCGATGCGCGCTAACAATGCACTTCGGTGGATGCACACGCACGGAGATCCTTCTGTTTGTGGATTACACCGTTGGTGAAATACACTCGATATTTTAGCCGCGTGTTTTCACCCTGCCGAGCGTTCGCAACGATACATTTAACGCGTTCGCCGTGCATTACGCCGTGCGGAATTTCGATATTGAAATTTTGAGCACTTGGCGACAATATCACATGCGGCAATAATTCGCTAAAATTATTATATATATATATATATATATATATATATATGCGCGCGCGCGTGTGTGTGTGTGTGTATAGAGAATATTAATGAGGGGAGTTAATGCAGAACGTAAACCGAAACACTCCGGGCTGTTCATGCGATTTGTCGACAGAGTATCGTAGTTGCACACCACCAGTTATACACTATGTATATAGTTCAAGTTGTACAGATTTGTATCCGTGACGTCAGCTGAATAATAGATCGCGAAATTATTCCTCGTGTTATACATACATAGCCTATAAAGTTTTAAATTTTAATTAAAAAACCTTTTAGATATATTATTCGCAATTAAAAGGAATTTGAGTCGACGCAAAGGTAGAAATTCCGCTGAAATTCCTAATTTATTTGTTTTCATTTTTGTCGAATAATATAAATGCCGCGAATAATTTCTGTGATTAACGATACAATTTAATAATTAATGCAGAGATAACGCATTTCTGCGTGATCAATTAGTGACGCTGCTAATTTCTCGGCGGTGACGGCCCTCGACGTCGATTGGAAATTAATGACCGTAATTAGTTGCCGATCGGCAATAATGTAAACGCGAGCGTTTGCCGCAATATAATAATTCGCGCGCTATCGGGTTTCGCGCGGATAATAATTATCGCGAAATATTTTGGCGCTGTAGCAAAATGTACTCCTGTAGCGTCGCCGTTAATTCGCGTGCGCTCGCGAGCATGTCACTTTGGCTCGTTATTTAGCCGGAAGGCATTAATAGAGACGCAAATTGACCGACCGGCGCAGATGATCGAACGGCGTTATTCTCTCCCCACGGTAAATCGAATGAAAACGCACGTATAAGCGCAGCAGGAAACGAATCGTTCTACTTCCTCGAGAAGGAGAGGAAATGCAAGAGTACTGCTTGTATCTATACATTTCGCGATTCAAATTTTTTTATTGAAACTGTTTAATCCAATTGCGAACGTTGTGCAAATTTAAATTTATGATATTTACGACAAAATTCTAGGAGCATTCTATTTTATTTAACATATATTTTGTATTAATTAAAAAAGTACAAAATGTCTTATTTTAATTACGATTCTTATGCGACGTAAATTAGCAATAAATTTGCAACCGAATTTATTTCATCGAATTATAATTAAAAAATCACAACATACATTGTACCCAAAATCACAATACATTGTCACGATTTCGATGTGTCGGACAACAACTATACCGTAACTGCATCATGTTTGTGACCGGGTTACGTAATGATTAGAAAGCGAATCGACGTTACAGCTTGTCTCTGCGTAATATTCATTCGAGTCGCATTGTACCGCGTTCGCATACACCGACATATGCATACAATCTTTATTTCCGTTGTTAATTAGCATCTCTCATTATCCCGCGCGATGAATGTTGCCGAGGACACGATAAAATAAGATTTAAATCGACACAGATTCTGCTGTCCTTCGCTGTTTCTTGAACTTCGGCAAATTGCGATAAATTGCGAGGCCTCTCGATGTTTTTCGCAAGAAAAAAAAATGACTTCGAGGAATCTACGATTGAAACGACTTTCAGCGCGAAGCACACAACATCGAATAAATTTAACCCAATCATCGGTGTTTTTTTTTTTTCTCCCCCTTTTTTCAATCGAATGGCATCCAAGCGAGGTGAGATTCGCGCTCGAGCAAGCAATACGTAACCACGAACAGATTTGTGGTGGAGCAGCAATAAAAGAATGTAAATCACGGCGGGGTGCAACAAGCGCGGGTTCGTACCTAAAAATAGGAATTACGCTTACACGTGCTTCCAAATGGCAGATATATCTCGCCGTCGTTGTAGACTACGAGCTTTACGAGTGGCCGTCGAAAGCGAAGTTTCAGCGTGTATATACTACGCGCGCGTGATAAACCATCGCGCGCACGCCATTAACGCGGGCATTTATGCTTTCGGCAAATTATACCGCACGATGACTATGTGCACGGTGTTCGCTCGCTCACGTATGATAAAAAGTATTATCGCCGAGCATAATCGGCGTAACGATCGGTATAAAGTCAGCCGACACAGTTAGCCGCATGGTAATTGAAAGCTTTTAACGTCGCTTCAGCTACAATTCTATCGGCCGCATCTCCGAGTCGCGTATAATGCAGTCCGTCCAACATCGTCGTCCCGTTTCGAGCGAATATATTTCATTCTTTACACTTCATGGGGCAGCAGCGAGTAACGCTGTACTTGGGAGTGATCTAATATTTGCGATATAAAATTATATAGTTCTTCCAATAGTTAAAAAGACAGTAAGCGTTTAGTTATATTTTTAATATAGAAATCTAGTCGTACGCATAGGTTTACGCAGCCTTTGATTTTCAGAGATATTATCAAGCTAATACTGACACATTGATGGAGAGAACGTATCGAGAGAGAACAGACTGAGGAATTTAAAGAGCGCGTCGAGACGAAAAAAACGAAACGTATCGAGACGACGTGCTGTATATTAGACTGCCTAATACGCGTCGTAACGAATATTCGCTTTTACTTCTGTTTTACATACTCGATTTTCTCCAAAACAAAAATACGTATTACATTTTATTATTTCTACTTCTGTGGGGATAAAATTTATGAATACTCTCTTCTAGTCCCGTTCTCTCCGCGATAAAATATCACCCCACGCTATATATTTTCTTTTGGAGAAAGATGTACAACGTGATCTGCAAATTTCAAAAGACAAACGAGACTGGAATTCACCTCAACAAGATACTCGATCATAACAAGTCCGAGTTAGGTGTTCTTAAAACTTGGTGAAGAACGATATTTTTACGCGTACGACAAGTTTTCGGAACAACAATGTTCAATTAATAACTAATTGCCTGCTTACTTGTTGTACGTCGATAAAAGTCGAGTTGCTTACGAAAAGAGGAGCACTCGTGTAAAAGCCGACGAGAAGGCGCGTCAAGGGCGCGTATCGCCCACCTGTTAAAGTTCTCATCGGACTTGGAAAGTAACGACGACCGGCGGGGGGCGACGGCGGCCGGCCCGGCGGAGTTAAAGCCCGGGAGTTCATTTTAATAATCTCGGCGTCGGCGGTGTAACGCGAGCGCGCGTTACACCGGTGAGATAAGATTACAAAGAGCCCCCCCCCCCCTCTTTTTCCCCGGTGAATTGCGGAGACCGGCTGGAAGAGTCTCGGGAAGAAGTTTAATTCTTAAAATTGTTCCCCGAGTAGCCGCTTGTTAAGCATCTCGCCTACCCCACACTCTGCATCCGTAACTTCGGTGCATTCTTTATCAAAGTTGCACCGGAGGGCGGATAATCGCTGTGCGGCGGTCTTTTTAATTTTTATGCCGCCGCGCAACTTCGCCGTGTTCAATTATGATATCTAAATTTAATATTAATTTGATATATCATATAATAATGCTTACATTTATAATAAGATTCGCCAAAGTTTGTTTCTCGTTCATTTTTACTTATTTAGATTCATCAGCTGATTGAACGCTTTATTTGAAGGATTTGAATTGGTTTATTTAAATGAGTAAATTAAGATCAATGTTGTGCTGTTTTCCGAAAGAATAAGATCAGATAGAACACATAGAACTGTCGCATAGAATCCTTCAACTGCATACTTCTGCATTTTCCCTACTACATAACAGACATAGATAACAGTCTTGTCGAAGCGAGCTGACTACATCATGTCGTTTTGCGGACTCCGCGCTTTGAGGCCATCTTCACTTAACATTAACATAATTCCGGAACGGGACGGGACGAAGGGAGAGAGAGAGAGAGAGAAAGAGAGAGAGAGGGAGAGAGTGTGTAGTCGCTTTGCATTCGGCCTGCATTGCGAACTATTCCGAATGCCGCGATGCGGTCGTATGTGCACCTTTGTGCCATTGCGTACGACCGGTAGCCTTTGATGTTCGCGATTCCGGCAAAGCGCGCGAACAACCACCACCATCGTGACGTTCCGTTTCAATGCATCGCACATCCCTTCAAATGCCATTATCTTATTCTACGCTGCCTCCCAAAAGACTTCTTGGCTGCGCTCCGCCATCAGTAGTCGTTCGTTCACTCCACATATCCGAAATACGTGCTTTGTCTTTCCGAATTCAGCCGTACTTCCTTCTCGCAATTTTGTCAAACGATAAAACGCTTCGTACGATTCATATTAGCCATCGTACATATTGTCAATTGCAATCAATATCATTCCGCTGAATTTAATTTTCAAGATTCAGAATTGTAAATTATACAATGACAAATTCCTGTTAAATGTCGAAAATGAAAAATAATGAAATATAAATTTTTTATTGACTGTACTTTAATCGTATATAAAGACATTTTCAATTTTCCGCTTTTCTCTTTTGTTTTAGTCGCATTTAAAAAATGTACTCACCGTAAGCAAAGCGGATAATGCATACGTATATTGCGACGCATATCGTGGAAGCATTTACCTTTACATTAATTGAATTAAGCGCATTTAATTAATTCATCAGACGTGCAAATAATATTCCTAGTAATTGCTAACATTGACATTAATATGTTTATGCTCCTTGTTGTTCATACCTGCAGCACGCCAATAATTTGATTTATTTATAGTATTAACAAGAGACTCAATTTCGCTCAATTAACTCTAGACTGCAAAACAGAATTATTGACAATCTCAATTCGATTCAAATGCGTGCTATGCTAACAATTAGACATCGATATATGCTTTATAATTAACGCAAATAAGATTTACTTGTACTGTTAACGATCTTTGTTGCAACGCGCTCGCTACTTTATTCGTAAAGAGAGCTCGGCGACGTTATTTAAAGGTTAATACAGTCTGTATGTCGAGCTTCCGCAAGACGACTTCTACTTCTGCGGCTGCACACGCGACGCAGCGACTTGAGAAATATCGACGAAGAAGTTATCTTAAAGTTCTTGGAGAGAATTTTGTAAAGAACCGCGCGAGCGCACGAGAGAGAATGTGTTCTCTCAACGATTCTATTCAAGTACCAACCGATGGAGCAAAACTGCTTTAACGATGTCTTTCGCACACACTTGTGACATAGTTCTCCTCCGTGGTGAGTCTTCGGTTGCGATTGCATCGCTAAGACGTGGAATACCTCGGGGATATTATATTCCTTTATCCTATCTCATCTCTTTATCTGCTTTAAAGAATTAATTTACAAGAAATGCGGAATGTTCTTTTAATTTAATGGCAAATCCTTTGATCACTTTCGGCTATTTTTATGCCTCTTTTTTTTCTAAAAAAGAACAAATGTACGAACGCCAGTTTTTCAGTAATTTAATTGAAAATAAAACTTGCCGCGATTTATCGAACAAGTCGCTAAAATTTTGTTCGAACACGAACATGTTGTAGTCATCAGCGCGTTTTACAGGATTCCCCGCGTTGTCAACGAAGACAGGAAAAATCACACCGAAAAATCCGCGTCCACCGCGTGAAACCGCAAAACGAGTCGAATCACCCGATATTGTCGCTCGACCGCAAAGCCCGAGGCGAATCGACGAACGTCGCTCTGTACGTCTAGTCGTATGTACATCTAGAAATCTCCCTGGAAACTCTACGTGCACGTTCCTCCCTATCCGTTCCCCATTACCGGAAGTTCATCCGTTCTAGCAGGTAAAGACGTGCCGAATGAGAAATCGCGTCCACATCCCTCTCCTCGAATCTCTGTGGCATGGTGGCCGGTTGCACTGGTTAGAAACCGGTTGTACGAGCAACTTTTGTAATGAGATTCCTCAAACGCCGCCGACGGCGACGAAGGGGCGGCAAGGGGGAGGCAAGGGAGACTATAGGATGAAGGAGGAAAGTCGGCAAGAAAGTTGGATTTAAGGCCTTTTTAGACAGTGCTGCTAAGAATTCAGAAAATTAATTTAAAAAATATATTTGGTCTTTATCCTTTAAAAAATTAGAAACTTTTCGAGTTTTATACATACTCTTTAAATGTTCATAGAATAACATTGATCCTTCTTCCTTGGTGCTCTTACAGTTTTCATTTAAAAATATACACATTGCAGATATAAAATTACAGTTATCGCGTTTCATTTTCCTGATTACATCGATATAAATTAAAACTGATAGTTTATTTCCTTCTATTTTTCGGATGCAAATAACGGATGTAATAGTAACGTTCATAATATATAATGTAATTATATCGTAGATCTTTATGAGGGAAGGATGAAAAAGTGTAAATTTTATTATTCCTTAAAGTCAGGAGCGACACGAGAAAGGATAGGCTAACGTTTTCGCGAAGAGCAGTATTGGCGAGGTTTCGTGTGGTCGGGCACCTACGGAATCACATAGAACACGCACGCTAGTGTGTGCCTCGCGGTCGTTCACGTGCACGGGAGTGACGTGTAAAGCGGCAGTGTATGTACCGTCCGGTTCGGAGTCATCGTCAGCTAGCAAGGCCAATCATCTGTTCGAGGGCAGCCATGCAGAAAGCGCGGTGAACGGATTCGGTTCGTGAAATATGCCGATCCTGCGGCCGGATTCCTTTCGAGTCGAGTACGAGCGATTAACCCGTAGCTCCCGAAGTCGTGACATTTTAATGCAGAATGTCCCCGACTGATGAACATCGTCTACGGATTTTTTAGTCAATCTATAGAGTCCAGCTTTAATTAATATAATTGCCACTTTTATTCACAAATTCTTTCTGGAATATTTTAATAATTGGATTTGATATTTTATTTTAAAAAATAAAAAAAAACAGCTGCTTAATCGAAATTGAGTAAACATTGAAAATAAAATAAGATTTTAGAATCAACCTTTTTTAAATTAAAGTTTAATTAAACATTCCTTTTCGGAATTATACATCTTAACATTAGTAAAAAAAAAGTAGAAATAATTGTGTGAGCTATATTTAATCTGTAATTTAGATTAATAATTTTCAGTTTTGAAACAATGTGATAAACGAAATAAACGTAATAAACGTTCAAATAATATTGTATCCCACCTCTTACACAGATTATTTTCATTTTTCGAGCGATACGTGATAAATGCGAACAATGAAATAACTTGTTTCTCCCTTCATTTGTTCAGAAACAAATATCGAAACTAGCCATTGAAATTTGAAATAGCTATTATTAATTCAAGCGAACTGGACCATCTGTGTATACGCGATAAGCGCACTGACTGCATCAATATGGAATCACGACTTTAAATTGGAGATGCAAATAGTGCCAGACGACCGTCGACGATAACCGGCGGTGCTTTAAATCACAGGAAAAAAAAAAAAAAAAATGTTTTTCTCAAAGCGAAAAAGGTGAGCGCGCGGAAAATTACATTACGAGTTTGTTACAGGGTTGCGAATGATCTCGGAGATGCTCGTCCGACAAGCCATAAATGTTTCGCGCGATATTTCATTTTCCGCGCGCCAACTTTACGAACAGCACAGCGCGCTCGGATTTCCGCTCGAAGGAAAACCTTTCCGCCCGCGGAAAAACTTTGCGATGAAATTATTTGCGCAACGGTCGTTATTATTTTTCAGCGACGCATAAAAATTTCACGGGGCTTAGCGTTCCGCGAAACGCGCGTTTCCCTCCAAAATCTCTTTCTTTCTATCTCTCTTTAGTTTCTTCTCTCCTTTTCATTCCGCACTGTATATAGACAGAAGAACACTGGTAGTCGCGGGGTTAACTCGCCACGACTTCCAAACTACGAAACTTGGCGCTTTCGCGAATGTTTGCAAGTTCGTCGAAAGAATATCAGGACTGTATTGCCGAAGTTGCGACTTTTATTAGCCCAAAGTCGGTCGAGTATCGTGATTCGACCGGTTTCATGGATTTTCCCGCGGCCACACGGTACATTATACAAGTCCAGATGTTAATGCAACACTTTTCCAGCGAATAAACACGCTTACTATTTTTTATATTAATGAAGAATAGATATTGCGCGGAGATGGCTTTCAAACAGCTTGTCATTTAGACTTGCGGTTATTATTTTAAATTAATTATTATTTAATCCTTTTTATATTATTAATTTCTTTGTTCAATGTGGACTATTATTTTCATACACGCATTATTTTACGAACGGCAACTCCCAATTAATTTATTTCAACATACCGCGCTCAAAACGTTGAACGTAGTATCGATGCAAGTAATATTATTTTTCATATGTTCTATCGCAAATCGTGAAATAGATCGCACAAGATGAGCTTTCCTAACACGACCGCTATTTAATTACGCGGAGTGCCTGGCAGGAAGAACTCTCCACATATCACTAGGCCAATGCTACATTTCGCGAAAATCCCGCTCGCCGCCTGGCTACAAGAAAATCAATAATACCTTTAATCCGTCCCGGTGAAATAAGCTCGCACAGAGTTCATTATCGTGCTGTTATTTTCAAACCAAGAACAGTCGGTTTGGAATGCGGTGTAGCCCTCGTTCCTGCATTTTTCACATCCATCCAATTTCGTAAAGTGCGAAATTTCAATACTTGCCATTAATTAGCGAAAATGGGTTGAATAATTACATTCGTAGTTACAACAATAACAGTTTACAGTTTACAGATTTATGCGAGATCCTTGGATCTTTATATAACTCCGAGATTATTGTGTGTATCTTTTCATTAATGACTTTAAATGGATTTCAGCCTTGCGTTTAATGTCTCGTCGCCGTTGCGTAAAGCTTACATCACCGAGAAAATCACGATTCAGCTAGAAATTCGCTGAGATTAAAGTTCGTCTATTTTACTGCGCGTAAATTAACGCGCGCGTCGCGAGCTCTTCGCGCTAAATGCACGCGTGTGCAAAATAAAATTACGATTTGTAAACAACGTTGTATCAACGTAACGCGACAACTCGTACTGTCGCGCAAGTCCGCGCGCGGAATTGATCTATCGCCGTCTATCGCGCGCGCGTTATCCACCGCGAGAGCGGACAGCCGCTCGATCAAACAGACCGTAAATCAAAGGAACGCGGGCACAACGCGTGGTATCCCGCAAACGAAATCCTTCATTTGACGAGAGACCGGTTCGCGCTATCCCCTTTAAGCGCAAATGTCGCACATCGCGTCGAAACGCGCGAGTTTTATATATGAAAGCTATTAAAGATGCGACTTGTTATTCCCTTTGATTAATAAATATTAATGAATATTGAAACTAATCGAAATGTCAATAATGAAAAATGCAAATACTATATTGACTAAGATTATAAAACATACAGAAATAGAAAAAAAGGGGAAAAAGTTTATTTTTGATTAAATTTTCACGCAAGGAGACGCAAAACTCTTAAGTAATTCGCAGGAAGTGTGCGAATCCTCTTCTCATGCACTCTGTTACCAATGAACATCTCACGCTGGGCAATATGATAGTTAACGCACACACGTGCGCGCTGCAAAGCGCCACCGCGGTCCACTCGCAATTGGGACACTTCGCGGCGCGCACGAGCTGCATTGCAGGTCATTCGCGGTGCTCTCTGTAAAAGTATAGTATACGAAGAAGGAAAACTGCTCGTCACACAAATTTCCTTCCCAACAAATAGTTTATTTAAAAAATTCATCTTTTGAAGCACCGTTCTTCTCTCATTTAAAAGTTTCATAATAAATTAAAACAGTAGTGGACGGTCGTATTTATGCGTCGCATCGGCTGCAGCACTATTTTATGCTGCAATGTTAAATGTACCATTGCGTTATATTTCTCTTATTAGAAAATCGTAATATAGAATGCTATTTCGTTCTGAGCGTCGAACTATCATATTTACCATTAAATGACTCGATTTACGATTACGACACGCCGTAATAGGGCCGCGGTTAAACCGAGATATATGCCATGTTAATTCAATCGTATTTCAAGATCAGAAGTACTAATTCTGTAAGGACTGTATGAATTAGAATATTTATATCTGTTCTACAGATTTATTTGAGTTACTCCAACACTTCTTTCAGCCTCTATGAATTAAACATTATATTATATGCTATATGGTTTTGCACCCTTGAGAAATTGTTCGATCTCTCGTTCGATATAAGTAAAAGCTGCCCAATATTTACAGTATAATGAAACTTCGTGTCGCGTTTCTCACATATCCTGACCAAAAAGACTCTTGGCGACAAATAAGAGCTTTGAGTGTAAGATCCATCATCCACCGTAATTGATATCTGTCTAACTGTTCGATAGTATTATATGTGGAATCTAGCTCGCGACGTGACAGGTGTAATTTCAGTCTGCTAGATTTCATCCTCAAGAAGGAAGGAAAGCCTTACAAAGCTATGGAAAAACGGGACGAGCATTTCGTACAATTGTAATCGATAGATTACATCGATAAATCGCGCGCCATCAACTTTTTGTTTTACTTTTTATTTTTTTAACATTATTGAAAAAAGTGCAACGCAAAGTGCAACGATGCACGATGGGTCGAGATAGTAGTACAATTTTAGATACTGAGTTTTCATAAATATACGTACGTGTTTATTGTTGGTTTTCTTGCTTTTATAGCATTTTATTGTTGTACGTATACACGTATACAACGATTTTTACGTAATCCATAAACATTTTTATTTTTATTACACGCGAGAATTATTAAACTAAATAATATGACATGCTTTATACGGACGTAAAAACGAGTTTGTATCGCGATAATAAACTTTCATTGCAATGCAAACAAAAGTGACCAGATAATACACAAATTTCACTTTACCTTGCTTTGTTTTTAATTCGTCTACGTAATATTTTTCAGACGCAGAAAGCTAAAAATGACTCTGTAAAACTTGCATGAAAATTAAATGGACCTCATAAGAACTGCATTGTTTACTAGACATTGTAGACTGTTCATAATTATCAAGATTTTCCTTTAATTTTACAATTTTATAGTAAAATTTTATTCAAAAATTTTTTACAAACAATAAAAAATTGTTTGATTTAAGGCTTATGTGCAAGATTTCTTCGTAACAATAACGTCATCTTTTGAAAGATAACATTTGAGATGTTTTCGGAATCCATTTTAACAATTCAACAATTTTTCGAAAAATAATGTTCAAGATCTATTCACACAAATCAAACGTTTGAAATCTTTTAAGTAATAATATGCGAAATGTGAAGTTTAAGATCTATAGGAGTAAATAATTTCTTTGGAGAGCTTCTTGAACATAACATTTAAAATTTTGTCGGAGTAATATTTGTCATTAACAAGATTCGTGTCCGGAATTTTCTTGATAACAACATCCGAAGCATTTTGAGAAGTTCAAGATCTCTTCGCAAGTGAGAGAAACTTCCTCGACGGCTAATATTCAAGAGCAGCGTCGCTTCCTCGAAAATTTATTTAAACGTTCGCAGTTAATAAAAGTATATTTTGTTCGACAGTAAAAATGTCGGAGAGCTCCTTGGAGTGACATTTAAAATTATTTTCGGAGCAACGCGCGTCATCAGGGCAACGTCCGAACAACTTCGGAGGTAACGTCCGAAATCTCGCGGGACTCGACCCATCGTGCGACGTCGCTTCTGCGGCTCTCCGCGCGGTACTTACCCAGAACATGACGTTAAATCCAAAGATCACATACTTGAGGCAGCAGCTCACCTCGCTGGTATCCCTTCGGTACTTCCGCACAGCGGGCATGGCTGAGAGACATTTATCTACCGGTCGTGCGAACCCCACGCATACGTGCCACACAGACACAACACAACCGAGCGGATATACGCGCGTGGCGACGACGGGAGGGAGGAGTAGGGGGGAAGGGGGAGGAATAGGGCGCCGGAGGCACACTGTATAATTCACATACAACGAGAGGAATGAGGAGCACACCTTCGAGCTGATCACGAGAGCGACGACATGGCCAAGGAGATGGGTTCGCCAGGGACCTTCTTCCTTTTAGCCTTTTTCACTCGTTCGGTTCCTTTTTCGGAGCGCCCGCGCGCTCTTTCTCTCTCTCCCTCTCTCTCTCTCTCTCTCTCTCTCCTTTTCTCTCTCTCTCTCTCTCTCTCTCTCTCTCTCTCTCTCTCTCTCGGGTTCGGTCGATCAGCTGATCACAGTAACGCACCGTTCCGCAATTACGACTACCGCCATTGTCACGTCACGGCGCACACTGCTCGCAACCGGATCAACGAGACTGCCAGCAAGTCGCGACCATCGCCTGCCCCCGCGCTGCACTTTGCGCGCTCCGCCACCCCTGCATTCGCCCCCCTCTTCCAGACTCTCCGCCTCTTCACCGCCGCTCGGTACCTCGCACTCCCACCTTTAGGTAGCCTCATCGGTTTCTCTTTCTCTCACGATTCTCCTCCGTGCGATCGACCCCCACTCGGTTCATCACCCTCCCTCTACTTGACGGCATCCCCCTTTGATCCATCGCTCCCTCTCTCAGGGCTGGCTCTAGTTACCTACAGAGAAAGCACGTGTTCGGCTGTTGTCAAAGAGATTATTTTGATTCGTAACATACAAATGTTAAAAAATAGTATCGTAAGATTTAGTTTAGAATAGTATCGTAAGTTTAGAAATAAGATTGTAATTTATTTGTCATTTTCTATAATTTGAAAACTACATTTAACACACCTAATATATTTATATAGTACAAATTCTTCTTCGCTATTTAAATCGTAAATAATCGTAAATTTAAATCGTCCTAAAATTTTTATAAAATAACAGAGTGAAGTATCAGAATCTACAAAAATCTGTCTGATCAAAAATTTATTTTCAAGAGAAAAAAAGAAGAGCCGATCCTGCCATCTCCCTTACGTTTCCTCTCGTTCGTTCTGTCTCTCTCGTCCTTCCATGTCACTCGGTGGCCTTCTACTCCCTTCTCCCTCACTTTTCCCTCACTCGTCCAGTGTCATCCTTCTTCGTTTTCCCTCTATCTCGTTCGCTTTATTCTATCTCCTTGCTGTTCTTTTCCCATACACGCCTCTCCCGCGCTCGCTTTTTCTCTATCCTTTTCCTCGTCTTTAAGGTACGTTTCCGTTAACACCCTTTTCGCATTTGTTTGCGTGCTTTTTCGCAGTTTCGCACATTGTCCTAGTTTTTAAGACCTCATATAAACAACACGTTTGCGATCAGACGGAAAAATCTCTCACACCGCAAATAAAGTCTATTTTTTTGTGTGTTTCTTTTCACACACACACACACACACACACACACATTCATTATTTTATTATAAATTATTATAAAAATAAATATATTAATTTACTTATTAATTAATATATTTACTTTTCTTCTTAAATTAAAATAATATCATGTACAGTTCTTTATTTTTATATATTATATGTTAGATGTTCTTTTTTTTTATTGTGTATTTAACGTGTCGTCAATCATGTGACATTTAGTTGGTATTTTGACACTGATATGTTAGATGAATATATAATTAGATTATACATATTTATTTTCTTTTACATATAGATACATGTCTAAATATATTTAAACTGAAAAGCTTTATGGAATAGTGTTTTTTATACCCTTGTATAGTAGCGTGACAACTCGTTTTTAGAGCATCGTGAGTAGTTTTATCACGATGAGCGCATTAATGATGACAACTTATATCGTTCTTAAATCAACATGAAAAATGTACAATTACTAAAGTTGACGATATCTATTTTTAACATTTGACGATTGTAATCGTTACTACTCATTTTTCTTTTAGAATGTATATACTACGCAATTTTAACACATTTTTATGTATTTTAGAAATATTAACGACGAGTAGTAATATACCTTTAAAGTCAGCCTATTCGTCAGCTCGCCACGAGCAATATTTATTTTACATTGGCCTTTACCCTTATGCTTATCGCTCTTCATATAAGATCAAAACGTCTTGTTTTTCTCTCTTTCTCTTTATATATTAATTATAAAATCACCTTATCACTTTTTCCATTGCCTTCACACTTTTCCATTTTATCTTTTCACGTGCATGCAACTATCTATTTTTCACAATACATGCATGCACTCAAATGACTTCCAAAGACTTGATTTCTCAAAGATTCTCTTTTTTAGTTTATTCTGAAATTCTCCATAAAATTTTTTGAAAATATGCTTTATATTTTATTCTAATTATTAATGGGATAATTGTTGTGTGTGCGTGTATGTAAATATTGTGTCATGTAATTTAAATCTTAATTATTATTATTTATATTTTCTTACATTTATCATTTTAAAATTGAAGTATCTGATTTTGATAAATCTACATCAACTTTTTTTTGTCACTCTAAAAATCTGTAATATATAAAACTGTAAAAAATTGTAAAATAATTAATTTCAAAAATACAATATATTTATAATAAAATATTTTGTATATGCATACAAAAAAATTGTAATTAGCAGTTGCAAACAAAATTTTCTTGTTTTAAAATATCGCGCTAAATGACATCAACATCAAGTCTTTTGGCAATGTCGGCCAGATGGCAATGCTGGTTGCGGCATTGTGGGCACCTGTATATCCAGGAACGTATCTCGGGGGTTAGGTTACCCGGTGGTTGACGTCCTGGTTAATCTTCTTCGACGTGGAGGCCCACAATATTTCCAATAGGTTGAAGAGGATTTACGTGTTAGGAAGTAAGCACTATGAGAGACGTGTAGTATTTAAATATCAGAAAATTATGTATTACGTCTTGTCTTTACAAAGGGGTCAGATAGAACTCGTCTTTTTATCACGCACGTGAGTCTCTGGAATCCCTAGGCTTAGTCGGTAAAGTCGAGAGCGCAGTAATCGGCATAGCCTACAGCATTAAGTCTCAGTTTTGTTGTGCTTGTTGTTGCTTGTGATATCGTCGAACGGAGTTTACAAATTGTTTTACAACCGATTGGAAATTGAAATAGCGAAATGGTTTTATTAAAATATACGAAAAATGTATTGACATTTATTGTCACAAGTTTTATATTGTGAAATTAACTCGTTCATAAAGCTTTTTGTTTATAACCTCTCTTCAACTTTTTAACTATTAATTTTTGCTGATATTAAATTTTTTGTCTTTCTATTATGTGCAAGGATTATAATATAATAAATAATAATTACAATAAAATATGAGCAATAAATACTTACTATACATTATATTTTATACTCTTATATTAATTATAAAATTTTATCATAATTATGAGATTTAATTATGTGACATATAATTAATAATAATAACATATCTAAAAATAATATTCTATCATTATTTATCAGGTATTGCCAATTGTTCAACGAACTTTTATGCAAAGGCATTTTCATACAAGCACAGTCATTAACAGATCACAGTCTGGAAAGTATAAAGTTACGATTAATAGAGACAAGCCATTGACATATGAAATGGCAAATCCACCTCATTATATTGCTCATAGAAAATCCTGGAACGCATGGAACACATGTAATAAAAACAATTTTATAATAAATATACATGTGTCAATTTTTTACATTTTATTAATTTTTCTTATTTAGCGAATATTAAGGATGGCAATAGACCAGCTGAGACAGCCGTAGAAGATATGTTCATTCGACAATTCATGAGAGGAACCTGGCACAATTTATTTGCGAGTGAAATTATTATTAAGCGGCAGCATAACATTATTAGGATAAGTGGAATTATAACTCGTACTATTGTACCTTATAAGATATATTTCTTAACTGGCTATACGGAGGAACTCCTGAGTTACTGGCTGCAGTGCCCTATTAAAGTGGAATTGGTCACAACCAATAGTAAACAAGATGTAATATTTAAATATATATAAGAGCTTGATATATGTATAACAAATTAGATTTCACTTGTATAATAATTTCCAATATTTATATTATATGATTCATAACAGTGTAAAATAAATCTTATTATATGACATGACCCAACTGTTTGATTATTACTTTATTTTAAGGTTTATTTGCTACTTGAAACATAAAATAGAAAATTTATATATATATAATTCAACATGAAACATAAATTAATATTGCAGAATTTGTTGTTTTTTTTTTTTTAAGTATTAAGGAGGATTTAAGGAGAGAAGAAACGTACAACCTTTTTTATTTTTAATTTCTTGCTTGTCATCCATTTATTTTGCATTACTTATAATAAATCGTTACATTCGATCATGACTCAAACGCAGCCCATATACAATCATTGCATCTTTATAATAAAAAGAGAAATCATACATCATACTACAAAAGGGTTACTCAAATAAAACTACAAAGGATATTCAAGAGCAGACTGACGGAGCATTCAGACTCGTATAGTATAATAATTTTACATATTTTCTACTAGACCACACTCTCTCCTTCGTTATATGCCTTTACAATTCTTATGTATTTGTCCAGCGTTCAATCAGGATCATGTAGCTCTTTTCTGCTACATTTGTACTTTTTTTTACTTCACTTTGAGTATTATTATTCTACATGGATGTGTCTGATAATAAAGAAGAATGCTATTACTTGATATCCACGCTATGTTCGCTCGTTTTTAAATTATTATAAAATGAACCGAAATGTTACGTAAAAGTTATGTAGCCCGCTTATGGTCTACAATGACGATACGGATGTAAGCACATAGTTCGTATCAAATATATATAATGAATGCCCTTAATAAGAAATTACTTTCTTTCAACATTATTCTTGAAATGAATATTTTAACAAATTAACACATTATTTTATAATAATAATTATAGGTAGATAATATTACATATTATTTCAATCGTAATACGATTTAAACTTATTTCACATTATTTATAATTATTCTTAATGAGAATTTAATTCTGTTATAATAACGATTTCGTTGGCAGTCTAAAGTGTGTCTACTTTGTGCGAGAATCAAGTAATAAATCTTCTTGGATGAGAAATTTCTGGTACGAATGATAGATTCTCGAAAGAGAAAGAGCTTACACGAAATCTAATCGAACTTACGGACTTTTAAGCGCAAAGATGTAATTGATCTTATGGATGATGGACGCAACAATTGTGTTCCAATGTCTACGTTTTTTTTTTGATCGCTCTTTTTATAAAAGTACAGGCTGAAATGTGCTGTGCTCGTCTTGTATTTGTTATATCCTAGTACAACTTAGCATTCTTAACTATGGAAGTCAAACTTTGACGCTATAATCACAATGCTATATAGAATAATAAGGTTTGAATCTAAAACGTTTTTTTCAATACAAAAATGTAAAATTTTAGATATCTCAATATGTCGCATTTCATTGCTTGCAGTACATTTTTATAATTATGAACATCTTTCAATGTTCATGCAGTATTACTTTATTTACTAATTTTTATAATATCAAATCTTGATTGAAATTGATTAAAAATCGCATTTTTTGCATTAGAAATAATGTTAATTGCGTCTTTATTAGAAAGCGATCTTCATAAATGATTATTTATGCACAATAATATTACCATTTAATTATAATTAAATGTAATTAATTATATTACGATCACTGGAAATTAAAAGTAATAAAATGTACCACAAGCAAGAAATTTAAAATTTAAAATCCAATTTGTTTGATTTTACACAGACTATATCCAATTTACAAGATAGTAAACCAATCGATGATCACATATTATTCTATGTTTAATTGCGCGTATAGCGTCTTTTTTCATGTTTATATATTTATGTATATCCTTAAGTCGTTATGTAATACGCCCGTGCAATTATAAAGAGAATTACGGGCATTGATCCTAATTGTATTAATCGAAATTAAATCGAAGTATGCTAAATACTTTGAACAACAAAACACAGCGTTCACATTGTACAAGATTTTAAAAAGTTGCTATCTCCATTGATTAAAGTAAAAATATCTACTTAATATTAAGTAATACCTAAAAAAAAGAGGAAATTAAAATTGAATGCGCTGTTGTGTAGGAGCTCAGATTAAAAATTAATGTATTCAGAAAAAAAGTGCGTAATGCACTATTCGAGATTTCTTAAAAGCTTAAATGGTGTTTTTCTTCGCTAATTCGATTTAAAGCAATTTAGTGACAATGTATAGATAAAGATTACGTTATTATATGCTAGAGTTTGATGAATCCTTATTTAATCGCTTGTTTAATATCTTGAATACCGGTAATAATACTAATTTACATCGACGTCTTATCAAATTTGAATTCTCAGAGTTTATTTAGAGCCATGTAGTATGATACTATAAAACTACGCACTTCATTGCACCTCCTCGCAAATGCAATTGCAGTTCTGAAGGGACAATGTCTGAAAATGCATCAGACAGTATCTCAAGATGCATTACTCTCAAGATTGGCACCTTACAAATTTCTTTTTTCTTTTTAAATAGAAAAGTGGAATAAAAACATTTTCGCACACGGTGCTATCAGAACGCGTTAATAAATTAGGTTTTTATAAGATCATACGACTATAAATTACAATTTTACACATCTTTCGCAAATAAAGATAAAACGTTACTTTTGAATATGATTGAGAAAGTGAAGAATTATTTAAATATTTAAAACAACTTTTTCAATAAAATGATAAAATATTGTAGGCCAGCAGCCTATCACCGACATTGCAAGAGCACTACAAATCATTCTTTATTGAATGATTTTGTTAAATGATTACAAAGATAGTCTCTACGACTGTTCTATTTATTGTCAAGCTTAGATAAATATCTTACTCCTCATCAGTGATAATACATCATGTATCATTTATATTGTAGAAATCAAATATTACACATTACAAAAGAATTATAATTTAACGATATCAAATTGCTAAAACGAAATATTATACCAATCAAAAATTGCAAAATTTTGGAAATATTTTAGAATATAAAATAATACAATAAATTGCGTTAAAAATTATATAGATAGCACAATTAGAAATATTGCTATGATAAGCCGCTAATTATTTAAAACTAGCCAGTTAAAAGTGCCATAATCTTTTGCAATGCAACTGCGATTACAATCAACTTATTCCGAGTGTTGTATAGATCTACTTTAAATATCTAGATCTACTTTAATATACGTCACGCATTATTCCGGTACGATATCTAGGGTTTTGTTACTGGGATCGTTAATATTTATGCGTATTAAGTTCTAAAAAATTTTCGAACGACAAGATATCAATAAAAAAACATATGTACAAATTGTCGTCCGACGTTAATAATACACCGGAAGAGAAAGCCACATTCAATCAGGATTCATCAAACTTTTGTTATAGTACATGTGCATAACTCCCTTAAAATGTCGCTACATATGTGCCTTACAGAAAAAACGAGAGAACACGTTACCCTAATTATAAGATAATGTTACAGCGTACAATTTCTGGTGATAATTTATTCATTCATCATTAACCGTTGCACTTTTTCGCAATGACTTTTGCGTGTCGATCGTACGTGATAAAATTATTCTCGTTGAACGATTAGCGTTCCGAGAGAAAATTGGCGATTTCAGAAACGACGGAATAGCGCGATAATGTGTACTGTAATGAGTGTACTCACTGATTCTGGATGACAAATATAATAATCCGTTTAGATTATTATCTACAAATTTAAAGAGATAGACGTCACTTCATCAAAGTGCAAATCAATTGCACGAAACATTTCTGACGAAATGTATTCTTTTCACGAATAAACTGTCAACTTTTCCTTCTACGATGTTGAATCGAGATCGATCATCGAAATGTCGTTTCGTAAAATCACCGCGAATGCGACGTGTGCGAGAGTGCTCGTAATCTAAGTTAAAGTATATCTGAATCATTAATCTTCTCGAGCTTCCATTACTTCAAAGCTTCAAGCTAATATATCCGAAATACTATGGCGCAGGCGGCTTCGTGTGAGAGCCAAAAATGCATGAGAGCACGTGTTTATCACCTAACCAACTCGTTTCGTTCTTCTTGTTCACAAAACAAAATGCCGTTACATGTGCCATATGTGCACCTTTTTTTTCTTTTTTTAGGTAAACCGCTTTGATTTTATACGCGTCGTCGGAGAACGATCAAACAAAATCCCAACGCTACTTTCCCATCGCACATATTACAATTAATCGTTACATTTACTCTAAAACGTAATCCATGTATCCACGTATTTAAAAAGAATCGAATAGCGATCGATACAACGTATACACTCATATTTTTTTTCGTTTTCTTTTTTCTTTGCTAGTAGATAAGAGACAATTACAGAGTGATCTTTATGGATCAAGCGATGAAAATACCCATGCAATCTTAAATATTGCTGATAAAATTATGATTTGTGCGCTATTTTTCGCGTGTCCGCGGTAATTGTTGGCAAACTAATTTTTGCAAAATTGCGTCGCTTTTATTCCGAAGAAAGATTTTTCGCGCAATGATCATGATTGTTCAATCTGTCGAAAGATTTGCTGCGGAAAAAACATAGGTACTTTCATGCTGAAAATACATTTCCACACTTGATAGATTAGTTAGGAGACGTTACAAATTGTAATCTATTTTTTTTTGCTACGTGATACATATCGCAATATTAAAAAGAGGAGCGAGTTAAAAGTGATTATTATCATGCGCCTTTTTTCTTTTAAGATAGCACAAATTAAGATTTTTCCAAATTTTGTCATCATTGTTGAAGAAAAGTTCGCCACCTTGCTTACACATCGTTTGTTTTTTTCCAAGGGTTTTAAATTAGGCCCAAAGTAGCCGGTAATCGATCCTAATAAACTACATCATTCGCTTGCCGTGAGAAAACATGCTTAAGACGAAGGAATATACAAATACCGAAGAGATGCCACCTCTTTCATCGAGATAATTAAAACTACAACAGCATAATTATCTATTTTTTACAACATTTACTACACACATGTCTTTGATAAACTAATCTTTTACTTGTGTAATTCAGTTGGTGGGGGGGGAGGGGGGGGACTCCGCAAATTAATATACAAGTTGAAACATTTTTCACATCTACAAAAGAAAAATTACGTCCTTATTTATCTGTCACACAACGAGATCAATTGCTACACTATATATTCATAAAATATTTATGAATTATAAACTTACGTATCTTCTCGAACATATTCAATACCGGTCATGCAACTGTTATCCTGCTTTGTGGGTGTGCATTTGATAATATTGGAACTCATATTAAGAATTACATTTATCGCATTAAAAAAAATCTTTTACAAATTATTAGTTTAATGTGTTTTAGAGAAAAGAATGACATGTAATTAGTGCGCGAAAAATATAGGTATTTTTATATTTTCTCGGAAAAAGAAATGATAAAATCACACACAAAGCAAGATATCGAATCCTGCGTAATGCCACTACAGAATATGTGCACAGTATTTTTAAGTATTTAAAACAAATTTCCATTATGCGTTCTAAAGTACAGAATGGCGTTATATGTGCATTGCAAAATCCCATTATCGTATTTACAATACATAGGTAAGGAAAATTATATCTACATATTTGGATTTTAACAATTGCTGCAAAAGATAAAATTAGGGAATAAATTATGTACAGCATTAAAAAAAAGTACCAATCTTCCCCATTTTAGTAAACTTTTTACCCGAATCAATGTAAATCTGCGTAAAAGATTGTAAATACAGATTGCACGTTCCAATTATTTGCATTTAAAAAAAGTATTAAACAAATCAATAGAAAATTCTCGGTGAATTTTCGAAGGAAAAATTTAACGTGCAAGAATATTTGCACTACATATTGTGCACATTCCTCATTGCGTACTTCATAATATTCTTAAAAACAATCTAATACATTTCCTATGATAACTAAGGTAGTTTTAAAATCTATATTTTGGTAGCTCCGACTGCAGCTGTATGCTGCAAGTTAATAAAGAAAAGCGATAAATAAAATGTCACACGGGTAGAAATGCAGTGTTGGAGGAAACGCGAAAATATTCACGCGCAGTTGTACAAATTTCTTTCTCGCATTTTTCGGTGGCAACTGAATTAACAAGTAGTAGATTGTGATGCAGAAACGATAATATACATCGATAATTAGAACCGCGAACGAATACCTAAAAATGTGAGCGAATGTGAAACTGATTCTTACCTGACGCTATGATAGACGTGTGTGAGTGTGTGTGTATGTGTGTGTGTATATGTGTGATGAACGTCATTACATTATACCCATACTTACAAATACACTCGCTACAATATCATCTATGTTTTCTTGTTTTCTTATATAACATTATCATATTATATCAATATATACGTGGCCAATAAGAACAGATTTGTACTTGCATTGAAATTGTTTTAAGTCAATCACTCCAATCACTTCGCACAGCCCAGTATAGCATGTATGTTTTCATATCTTTTTGTTTTCATTTTGTTTAAAAATACAATTTTTTTTCTTTTTTTTTCTCATTGGATGGCAGCATTCTTATCAAAAGATTGGCTTGGAGAATGTTGTAATGACATTTAGGAAGGGAGGGTGGGAAATTCGTTTAAGGTGTAATGTCTCGCTCTAGTAAGACGCTACTAGTTTCGTTTAGTAGTAGTAAATATGTGAATTTGTCCCAATTGTGTTAAATGTCGATATCACAGAGGCTTCTTGATCGGAATATCGTCGTTTTCTCGTTTTTACTTTTTTTTTATAGGAAAATAGGTATCTACATATTACCATGGTAAATAGAGAGGTTTACAATAATCTTTAGGTGTGGGAGTTAGCTCTTAAAAATGCAATATACTATACATGGGCTAGCTAAACGCATTACAACACGGCTCCCTTCACCTGGTCGTTAGAATCGTGTATTCGTCGGTGTTCCGTCAACAGCGAGCGCTGTGTTGATTGAATGTGCGGCAATGCATGGAGTATTTGTGTGTGTAACATTATAATCGCTATTATAATAAGAATAATAGTCGATTGCGAGTGATATTGCTAGAGCCAGAAGTAAATAGAGAAGAAGTGATGCAAATCCTTTTTTCCTTTTTATCTTCGTTATTGAGTCCTTGTCTTCTTACGGTTACTTAGGCCTAGATCGCAGCGGTTGCTACCTACGTGAGATCAAACCATTGCTTGTTCCTACTGTCGGTGTCATCTCCAACTCCACTAACAGAGGAAAGTGATCTGAAACAGAATATATGAAATGTCATTATCTCCAACTTTATTAATAAGAATGAGTTGTTGAAAATAGGCAATAAAAAACCAACTTACCAGATGGGACATGAGGATGAGGACATCCCACCACTTTGTGCTCTTTAAACCATTCTGGGCTCAATGGACCTAGAAGGCCCAGAGGCACCATACTTTGTTTCGAGTAGAAAATGTAATCTATTATGCCTTTAAATTCGAATCTAAAACATGGGATAAAAAAAGTGTATTAACTATCCGAATTTATTATACATAGAAGTGAATATTATTAATATTACTCAGAAAAGTAATAGATTATTTCTATTTATTTCTATTTATTATACTTACGTATAGTTGGTGTAGGGCATGATATCCTCACTGTACGCAGATGCAAGCTTGAAAGAATGGGTAAATTCGTTGGGTTTGTCGCAGCCAGAGATCTTTTGTAAACACGATTTGTACGCTAAGTCCTTAAAATCGCGGTGATCGGCCGCCACACGCCCAGATGTAAGAAACTCAATCACACCTGCGTAGTAATTTATTGATTTTAATTTTATTTTCACTATTTCAACAATAATTAGTGACTTCATAAAAAACTGTGTGAAGAACAATTGAAATTATCCCTATTATTACCAGAGTCAGGTAAGGAATTGAAGTCGCCACAAAGCAACAATTGAACATTGGAAGAGTCAGGCTTGTGGCCGGGTCTAAACGACTGGCCAGCTTGGTCCAAAATGGAACGTAATTCATTGCTCAGCATCATCGTTTGTATTAGTTTAACATCGCAGAATTCCGGATCCCAATGGATATGGGCTGTACAAACTAAAATTGGTTGTTGCACTTGTGCCGGATCAGATGGAACACCTGCGAAAAGAAAACCATCAGAGTTTCAAAGGACTTGACATCTTTAAGCCGAAAATTTAGGAATCAAATCTGAGAAATATAAGAATAGTGGATGAATAACGATTCCAATTTTAATTCATTTTTCAACAATTTATTTAGATATTGCAATATTACAAGGATATACAAATATATGTCTTTATTGTTGTCTTCGTAAATTTATTACATTATCGTGGTATATTACAATGCTCTTTGAAAGACACGAGTCTATCATAATTAATTGCTTGAATTAAAAAGTCTTTAATAACTTGTTTATAAACATTGTAGAGTTAATCTACATAAATGTGCACAAAAATCGAGATTTTATCAAAGCTAATCAAATTTTTTGGGCTAATATAGTGTATGCTCGTGCGCTTTATTTTTTGTTTCTTTAAAATAAGCATATCTCCAAAAATATACTTCGATGAAAATTGTTTTCAGAAAATTAATCGAAAGAAAAGAATTATTTACTTCCTCAAAATTAACTGTGTAAAAACCAGCATCAACTGTCCATATCCACCACATCCACATTAATACATGTAATTACAGAAATAAACGCAAATAAATTTTATTATTATAATTGGCATCGATTTTTACCAATATGCATGAATAAATTATGCGCTTTCTATTCAGAGAAGTTAAATCAAAGATGAATTCTAGAAATATCCAATTGGCTTCTTACTTCTAAAATATTATTATCAATGTAAATACACCGTAAAGAAGCAAACATGGGTATGCTATAAGAAGTTTCTGATCTTCCTCTCCCGACATGGTGGAGAAAAGCCTGGAAGCAGATAGAGATGCCCAGGTGACAGCTAGGATAGCAGAAATCAAGCCAAATGGGCCTCGCAATGAGGTAAAGACGCCAATACCGGCCAGAACAACCACAGGCAACAGACAGTAACCCAGCACAGACGCGACAGAGGATAAAGTGACATTACTACTGCTGCTCATTAGTGATTGCAAAATGTACATAAGTATACAGGAAGTCATAGCCAGACCATACACATAACCGAAATGTGCCTTAGAGCCGGCAAGTAACAAAAATGCTGCGAGAACCAAGCAGAATGCCACAGGACCGGCCAAGTCTGAGTCTTGCAGCAGATAATTGGCATCATCGATTTGTCCTTTCCTATGGAAGGGATTCAACACGGCCAGAGTCTTCTGCATTATCCTGTCGGGATCAATACCGAGCTCTTCCAACAGCGGTGGCTCGTCTTCTTCATCTCCGAAGCCAGTGGTGCCTGTAAGAGCACAGTAAATGTTTCCGAATTTTCTTATGTAACAATCAATATCATAATCCTCGGATAAGATGTTCTGGCACATCGATAAGTCATCCATTTTGATAATAATCAATTTTTTTAATGGTTTCTTCGAATAATATATCGATAGTACGCAATGTATGTTTCTTTGCTTATCATGAACTTGACATTACTTTGCCAGATCGAGGATTCAATAATTGTGCAATGCATGGTGCAGTATTTTTCTACCTTTTGCGTAATCGTCCTGCGTGTATAAATTGCCGCTATAGGGACTCTGAGTCGGGTCGAGGAAACTCTTCTGCGAGTATGAATAATCACCGGGCGATTGTTCGGTGTACGTCTGGAATTCGAATTGTTGGTTAAGCTGTCCAAAACCAGATGCATCGAAATTGTATTGTCCCTGCGGCGGTGATTGCGCCCAATAATTGTTATCTTGGCCGGTGTATCCGGACATCTTGTCGACGTTACTTCTTTTTTACCGACTTACGTTATTCTTAATTTCGAATAACACAAAATGTTGACACATCAATCCGTCATAACCGTTGACTACCATTGACAGTGATCAGGTCAGGTCAGGTCAGGTCAAGTCGGGTTAGGTTAGGTTGGCTCACACTCGCAAGATAACGACGAACACGACGTTATCAGTTATCAGTGTCATAACACACTGCTTTAACAATATTCGGCAAAGTATTCATCGCAATTTGCGAGTATTTTTTTGAGAAGAATAAAATGGAATATTTTTTTATTCTTCATGTGAATAATATTAATTATTAGATAATTATTATTTTATTCTTTTTTTCACATTTTCTTCACAATTTTTCCATGTTTTCCAATGATTTAACTTAAAATTTGTCTTCGATGAATATTTTTTATTTTTTCCTATAATCAGCGCTTTTTATTTTAAATTTTCTTTTACATATTTTATCTCTACGCCTACCATAAGAAAATGAATAAAATATACATTTTAACATTTTATTCATTTTTATGCCTTAGAATTTTATATCATATCATTTGATAGGACTAGAACTTTATTGCGATATATTAAAATCTTATATTTTAAAATTCTTAAATTTTAAAAACCATTTCTGTGTTTAAAATAGAAGATTTTAATGTATCACAGTAAAGTTCTAGGCTTGTCAAATAATATGATATAAAATTCTAGAACATAAAAACGAATAAAATATACATTGATGTATATTTTATTCATTTTTATGCTTTAGAATCTTACATCACATTTGATAGACTTAGAACTTTACTGCGATGTGCTGAAATCTTATATTTTAAGGAAAGAAATAGTCTAGAATGTTAAAATGTACATTCTATTAATTTTTATGGCTAATAATGTTATATCATAACATTTGACACGTGTAGCGCGCGTAATATTACGTTTTAGTAGATATAAAAAAACTCAATTAGCTTAAATTAACAATAATTAATTTAATAATATTAAATAGCATTTTAATAATTAAATAAATATTTAATTATAAGTGTATCAAAGAAAAAGTTGCTCGCACAATTTTGCTGTAATAGCTTGTCATATTTTGACTTTGATTCATTATCTCCCTCTTACGCTTCGTTATTAATTGTAAGAGTGATTAAAGTGAAGGAAGCAGCTACACGATACTCAGTACCAAATTATCAGTATACAATTAGAACATTCATCAGCGTTAAGAGAGTGTAAATTTCGAATCTTCCGTTCGGAACCGGTTCGGTTCGGTTCGGCTCGGCCTGTAATAAGGCCCGTAAATTAGCGCTGCTAATACTCTCGTTGCGCAATTACGGCAGATTAATGTTGTATTTATTTTCCGGTGTCGATAAATTCTCTCGCTACCCAGATCGCCGGCCATTAGAAATCGTTCGACTAAGAGGCACTTTATGCCGCAATAAGTATGCATACACAAAAGTGAAGATTATGTTATTAAACCGCATTAAATATTTTTAGATAGAAATGAAGAGCTTTCTGTAGATAGTAACATGTAATCGGCATTTTTTAAAATATAGATTTAAGTTATAGTTTTAGAAATAAATTTTCCAAATGTGATAGAATCGGTAGTAAATCGTTGTAAAGGTTGTATCATTATAATAATTTTCCTGTATACGATCCCTTAAACCTTCAAGCGGGTTGATATCTCGCGGTATAGCGATTCAGCTTTAACTCACTACTCATGACTTAAGTAATTCCCGGCACGTGGCGGGAAGTAAAATTGCTTACGATGAAGGAGATGCTAACGGTACGACTCTGTGATGATCATTCGAAATTAACGCCTGAGTGCTTCCATTACCGGAAATCAATGTGTTAACCCGTTTTATTAATCCTTGCGAACGATTAATCGCCCGTAAAACAATTATTCTGGCGCTTCATATACATGTGCGAAAAAGTCACCGAATAATTTATCTATCCTCCCGTTTGCAGAATCGTTTAACATTGATTAATGTAAACAGCCATATATCGTTAAATTTATTACATACAGTTGCTTTCTCTAATTGCTATTTGTTAAATACAGTTAAAATATAAGAGTATATACATCGTTAAAAATTCAATAATAATTAGCACAACGATAAAAATCGCAAATAAAAATCTTTTTTTTTTTAAATTAAAAAAACTAGAATAAAATTATAAGGAAAAGAGAGAAAGAGAAACTTGAAACAAGTAACATTATATCACAAATCAGTCCATAAGTTCTCTTTACTTCACTTATATAATATATATAATACTTATAATGTTTTATTTAATTGAGATGTTTATTCATTTAAACTCTTTTATTATATAACAACTTTAATTGAATTAGGACATTTTATATGGAAAGTTTTTAATATAAATTACAAATCTTCGAAAGCAATTGGCTTTATTGCAAAAATCGCATCCATCCCTGAGGATTAAACGTGCTTAAGTTCTTCTTCGCAATTCTTCAAGTTCCCGTGGCGATCCCCTCCGATTCTCTCCGGGATTATCGGGCGCAAAAATCGTTATTTAATACCCCCGTGTGAGATCCAAGAAGCATACTCTGTCCTCTCGAACACAATATCGTAAATCCGCCGTTTAATTGCGCCCGCGAGAATCCGCTTTTACTATCGGACTTTACAGATTAACCCTACTCAAGCAGCTGTTTCGCTTTGCCTTCCCAATCTTCCACACTACGTTCTTTCGCAGGCGACATCCCGCAAGAATCGCTTGTCTTGCGGATAAAACCTGCGATCCGGCCTTCGGGGGTTTGTTCAAAGTGTAAAGTGATTATTTTTAAATCTCAGGAGATATATGACGATAAAAAGTTTCCTTTTTATATTACATTACTGTGTCATTTATTATGTTATTGTATATATTTATGGTACTTTGGTATTAGTATTTTACAAGTATAAATTTGATTTTTGCAAAACAAATTAAATAAATAAAAAAAAAAAAAAAAAAAAAACAAGGACCAGTCAATTGATAGGACGCACAATGTGTATATATACAAATTATTAATACTGAAATAAAAAAAATTTCAATATTAGATTCGTGTTTTAAACTTAAATTGTCCATTTCGTCGCTTATTCAGTTTTTTTTTATATTGAGTACAAAATAATAGATAAAATACCTACACAAAGTTTTCCACCAAAAAAGAAGCTAAAATAATTTCAATGTTTGCATTACAAGCAATAAAATATTCTAGCTGCTAACTTGAAATCCACGGTGAGAGCACTACTACAACGTTTCATATTGCGTAACGCGGTAGGATTAAAGGGAGTTGGTAAAACGGCTGTTCGCCATCAGCAATACGGATATTTCGGGGTGTAAATCAGACCAGATTAGAATAGAGGGTTAAGGTGCCTACTATGGCGGTTGTACGACAATCGAACCCACGAACCGGCAGGCACCGGGTCGAGCCGAGAGCCGTCTCGTAAATTACTAAGAGAATCAATATCGGTTCTCCCCCTCTTTCCCGCGAATGTCCCTGGACAAGAGAAGGTTTTATAGGTGGCACGAGTCATGCTGTAATCGAACCGACCTGACTTTTATAAAAGATAGGAATCGTAGGAAAGTTCCATACAAATATTTTTAAAGAATTTATCTGGAAAATGTTCACATTAATGTTTGACTAATTTTTAAAATATTTAAAATATATCAAAGTTAATAAGAATTATATATAGCGTAAATGATCAAAAATAGAATATTTTTGATCTTGCCTGAATTTAAAAACATAAAAAAATGCGTGGAAATAATTACAAAATAATAAATACAAAAAAAACACGATGCTGGATTGCAGAACTATAATATGTAAAATAATTAAATGCCAGTGCGTCATTAGCGATCAGATTTATCTCTATGATTGCCATGCTGCTTTACATGACTCTCTCACCCCTCACTTTGCATTAATATGCATATCAGAATAATACATCCGGTATGCGTCGGTGAATGATTATGAACGTCATTTCAAAAATCAAAAAGAATCACTTGGTCGTCGCGGACATCACTTAAAAGTCATCAATCCAATTAAATCATCATATGTTTAATGAGTAACTTGAAATGTCAATTCTCCAACGAAGCCGCAAGATATTTCAAAACATCAAATTATGTGAAGATTTAATCTTTCGCAGCTTCAATTAAATATGAAGAATCAAAATTTCACGTAATTATTTCCGAATCAAATTTTATTTTATATCTTTATATTAATAATAATGAATCATAATATATTGAAATAATGGCTGTAATAATAATAGATAAATATCAACAATAATTGTCTATGATACATATGTACATATATCATTGGAACAATCTGTAAGAGGATATATTACATCTATGAAAAATGCAAAACCCACGCTTAAAGTGCGCACTTATCATACGTACAGTGCATAGTTATGCATTTTTCAGTGCGCGGCAGTTCAATATATTTGTGTAAAAAAATCAGATGGAGCGACACACACGGAGGAACGTTCGTTCGGGAGATGCTCATTCGAGATAGGATTGGTGTCCTGGCATCTCTGCAACCTGTGCGAATTATAAGCTCGCGAGCGAGAGAGAAAGAGAAAGAGGCTACTGCTACTACTTTATCTGCCTCGGGCGAGAATACGAACGCGCTTCCGAAGCGAATGTACTCTTCTCGCGGGATGCATCGCGTCGCGAGCGCGATTAATTAAGCGACAAGGTGTCCCGCGTGTAACGAACGAACGACGTGTGGCGTGGTTCTCGTGGTTATTCGCTCGCTCGCTCGCGAATTCAATTACCCGACGATTTATCTGTCGATTCCAACGAGGTCACGGAAATACGAATCATTCGTAACGCTACATGACACGAACATATCCATGCTTTAAATGAACGCGTTTTTCCTCTTCAGAAAAAGGCAACTCACTTGTTAATCAATTTTTTGATATAAATAGTTCATGAATATCATAATACATCTATCATGTATATCTACGTACATATATACGCAGACGATAAAACTTGGAATCTATTCATCTTCTCAAGTTTCCAATTGTCAAAAAGAATGATAATATTCTGAAGCGTTATTTATTATGTGTGACTCTTCAACAATCAGTAATAGACAAAAATATATCTTATAAATTAGTTTGATAGACTCGCTATATTTGTGTTTGTAACTCCCGTCGAACTGTACATTTTTGGATATTTTCTTCTTCGAAAAATACAGACTCCGAATAAAACAATAGTGTGATTCGAAATAGAAATCGAAAACATTTGTAAGATTTTATCAGCGTTGTTGTTGTTGGAAAAAAGCAAATTTCTCTCAAGATAAGAATACTTTTCTCAAGTCTCAAATTCAAGTTTGCATTGCCTTTTTTTAGTAACTAAACAGTGAATTGTTTACGTAATATTAGTTCGTTTTATTTTAATATCGCTTGAATACGTTTATGTCTTCTTTTAAAGCTTTCATTCTAATTTTCCGAGCGTAATCGCGCGGCGGTTGATTACTTTGCGAATAATTGAGCTCTCCCGTGTTTCCTTACCGCCGAGAAATTCGATACTTCGTATCGCCGCGTCGTATCTAAATGCGTCCCGTTCGTCGGACGACCGCTATATCCTCGGCGGCACGGAATAATCCCGTGGGATCCAAACGAATTCACCAGCGTTTTACCCGGAGAAAACTTTCAGCCGGTTAACCGCGCGTAAAGCCGGGTTGGCTTTTTAGTCCCAGGGCGAGAAAAAAGGGGATGGGCGTAAAATTTAAAAGGACATTCGCTGAATATTCTGCATAAATAAAATAGTTGCACTAATTATAATACATAATCAAAATATCCTGGCAATATTACTCTCGTATGTGAGATATATTACATCACGGAATTGTACGACGTACATTTATTTATGAAAGTGCGACATCATTATGATCGTTGTGCTATCGCTCAGAAACTAGAAGAACGCTATTGGAGAAGACTGTGCATAAGGAATGATTAACGTTTCTCCGGTGCCGCCTTTAAATTTCCGCACGCGGAAAAGAATCTGGCAAATCTCGCGCGCGCGATAAACGATCCGCTCGCTCGCTCGCTCGCTCTCCTTATATCTCCAAACGGCGCATCGTTCATCGTGCGCCGGCAGCTGATATCAGACTATTAGTGCGGTCGATGGTACACTATTAGTTCGCGACCATGGAGCTTCGCGTTCCCTCGGAACGGGCGATCTTTTTCACCTATCAGCTCGGTCCCACATAAGGCGAGGATGTGTCTCGAACTCGATCGTATTCGTGCGAGAGGGATCATTAATCGCGCCCCACTGGCATGGTTACATGATTTTAGCTCCTCGATCGAGATCTAATCTCGATACACACACACACACACACTTTCTCTCTCTTGGCGTGAGCGCATCCATCTTTACGGTGAAACATCGACCTATGAGTATCCTTTCTATTATGAACGTTTTATTTTCTGAGAAAATTTTTCTTGAAAATCTTCGATATTAAACATCTTCCGCACTACGACGTGACAAAATTACGACACCATTGCCCGGATAGAGAGGATGATAAAACAACATAAGGGATTAATTAGCTCGAAATGCAGAAATACTAAGTATATTAACATTCATCGAGAGAGTAATGAACATACTCGGCTATATTTGATCGGGCTGTTTATTCAGCCTAAACGCTGCCAGCTTAGTTGCTTTATACCGTGTTCTGATTACTCAATTGGCCAAGTCTTAAGTATATCTAAGGAAACTAAGGAGCGACGGTTTCAAAGCGCGAAATGCAACGCAATGCGCATATATCCGCGAAATTCGGAGAAGTTGCCGCTCAGAACTGCCGCAAGTCATATATAAGTTCTCGTCAGAGGCGACCGAATTAATCTCATTCGCGCGGAAATACTCGAGGCGGAGATCAGAGATTTTCACATTTTCAAGGACTTGAAAAATGCTTGCGAATATTAAGAATGAACATTTTCACAGACGTCTGTAAAATGTTTACACGCAATAGCAAGCGCTTTTCAAGTTTTATCCGAAAATTTAGTATTTGGTTAATTACTCGCTCTACATTACGCGTCAACACTTTTATAAACGTTTGTGAGAATATTTCATCGTAGTAGCGAATGTTTTTCCGTACTCGAAAATTTGCAAATTCACAGCCGTCTGTAAAAACTTTTATTCGTAATAATATGTATATTTATGCCAACATTCGCGCACTGTATTTGCACAAAAATTATAAACACTCCGAGATGATTTGATATAGCATCCGCCATACATATAAAATCCATCCCGCGATAGTAATAACTTCCGATATACGAGAAGCTAACCAGGTGCTAACCGCAGTGCAGGAAACGCACAGGAGGCTGCGAGGAGAATCGCCGGTCTCGCACACGCGATCGATTACCCCTCGCGCCAGAGCGCAAAGAGTCCGCAGCTTTTTCCCGGCCGGTCGTTGCGCTCCCGGTATGGATTAATGTAACGCGAGTAATGGCTCATTAACGAGAGCACGTTCCGACGCGTCGGAGTGAGCCGTAAGAGCCGTTCTCGACCTTTGGGCCACCATATAAATCTCGAGAGTCTGGTTTGCTCGCGCATTCCGCGATACATCGATATAAGGTGCCTTGACTTTAACAAGCCGATTCAACAGGAGGCGTAAATTCAGGGCTGATACACTCCTTCTTCGAAAGATTTGATTAAAACGCGCTGCCTTTATCAATTTCAACTTTGAACAATTGCACGATTTATCGTTCAATTAAAATTTTGCAATTAATATCTATCTATATAATAACTAATATGTATCTATACGCGATAAAATGAGAAGTAAATTTTGACAATTGGAACACAACCGTATAATTTTATAATATCCAGATCTCAATAATGAAAATGATTAATCGTTGGATATTTCTGTCAAACGAACAATCGGCGATTTCGAGATCGGAGATACATATAAATACATAGCGCGGCGGAAAGGTCATCCTGTGGATGTATACCGAATCAGAGCATTGTGCTCGATTTACTCGCTTCAATCGATCGAGAGCGCGCTTCCCTAACCGGCGAGCAGCGGGGAAAAACGCGGACTTCTGTATATTGCGCGTCCGATAGTAGTCCGGCGGCTTCATCGGTTACCGAGAGACCGGCGCGTTAATTACTTTCGTGTTTCAGGGTGTGCAAACACGCGGCTGGATACGAGTGATTCACTGTGAGCGTGTGTGAAACGAGCGGACGCTTAGTTAGCATCGAAACTCTGTCACTGCCTTCCTTTTATTTTCACAGATCGTTCGCGTTATCTTTAACTCTTCCTCGTTTCGTCATTATTTCTGCATGTTAAGACAGATATGTGAATAGATGCTCTATTCATGTTCGCGATAATGTGATTCGTTTAAGAATTCTGTCGACTCTTGCAGAATAGAATTTCTTGTCGAATTTTGAACAAATGTTTCGACTCGATAAATTTAAAAATAATTTTACAAGTTATTTGAACCGTTTATATACCAAAGTTTGTGTACGAATATATCATGTAGATAAGTATTACGTTTAAATAATTACATTTTACACAATCAATAGCTTCAAACAGATAAGAATCTTTGAATAATACATGAATATCAAGTACATCAAGCTCGAATCAAGTTCAAACTGAAAGTGCTATATGGAGAAGATATATTGATTTCGCGTCTACTCACCGTTGTCCCAAGCGGCTTCTTTAGTTCTAAGTAATGCAGCCAGTCCGATGTTGTCTTTGGGCATAACTCGATTCAACATGTTGTCCGAACCCTCCGCGTTCGCCATCGCCAATTGATTGAATTCAACTAAATGCTCCTTTATCAGAGAAAACCTACAAAAAAATTAGAGAAATAAAACACATTTGTAAATTCGCTAATCTATTTAAAAAAAATTAAATGTGTGTAATTCGAAATCAATTCGATTTGATGGGACTCGACGAGATTCGTATATATCGTAGAAAAGTATTAACAGATCATTAAAATCATTAAATAAAGAAACTTAATTTAATGTTAAACGTTTTAAAAGTTCCGCTTTATACGTCGTCGCGCAAAAGGTCGCCGCAGCGTCGATTGCTGTTGCGTCGACTGCGAGTCACGAATCGCGCGAAACTATGTGGCAGGAAAGGAATTCCCAGACCTTTTTCGATCAGTCTCCCAAGTCCCGGTAAATGGCTGGCGAGACTCAATTTCGTTTCCGTGAAGACTGCGCGCGCGCAATACGACTTGGATGCGAACGGGACGTCGGTGACACGGTGACGTCGTATACGTTGGGTGCCGCGGACGAGTTTCGTTGCAGCTGGAGGACTCGTGAGAAAGGCGTATCACGTACGCGATGTAGAATACCCGGACTTCCTCTTTTCTGCCCGTCCCCTTGTCCATCGCATAGCCGATATGTGCGGCACGTATGCTTGAAAAATATATTCTTTGCCGAATACCCATTACGAGCCATCATCCCCCACCCGCCCTCAGCCGCTTTCTCCTCGTAAACAAGATTGAATCAACGTCATCTGCAGTCGCTCAAGGGAGAAGGAAAAGAATCGACTTAGGACTAAAGCCAAAAATGAGAAAGAGGGTCGCACTCGAAATCTCGAATGCACTTCCCGCTGTCTGAAACATCTTCGTCCCGTTTTCGGTTCTTTACTGCGCAAAAAGATATTTCTATAAAGGAAAGATCGAAAATAGTCTTGTATAATTAAGGTTTAATAATATAAGATAATGATTTGTAAAAAGAATTTATAATATTAATGCATTGGAAGAATGTTTATCGTTTAATCGATCGTAGTTTTATCGTTGTGTGTTGCAAATATTAAGCCCCCCACCCCGTTTGATTTGTTTTATAAGCAGCATTCGACATCATGCTGTATAACTCGCCGGGAGGCAATAAAACCGGGAATGATCGAGGGGCGAGAGCCGAAGGCGGAAATTGAACGCGAGTTGAACTTTACGCTCATCGCGCGAGCGCTGATTTGGTTCGGTCGATTTGGTCGCGTTGTGCAGTCGGATTGAAATCAATGGCTACGCCTTTGCAAGTCGTAAAAGCCGCAAGCCGTAAGTCCCTCTCTTTCCTTTCTTTTTTTTTTCTTTTCACCTTTGGTTAAGAAAGCCCACAGCGAGACCGAGAGAGAAAAAGAAAGAAACGAGAAGAGGACTAAATTCATGCGAATTATGCAGCGGTCTCGCGCCGCAGTAGTACGAGCCGTGTTTAATCAGACAAACAGCGCTCGCGAATTACTACGCGCGCAGTGATGATTTTCAATATTCTCACACGCTAAACCACACAGATATTCAACACATATCATACTTTAATAACAAGTTCACTTTAATAACAATGAAATAAAGCGAAGCACTTTTATGCAAAGTGCGATTAAAATAAATTTCCACCCAAAACTTGATTGTTTCGATATTAAGCCCAAGTTATAAATCCCTCAAACTAAATACAGGATGTTTAATGCTGCAAACGATGCGGTTAGAGGATTAAAACGGCTCGTATCATGTCGCGGAGCGTTTAACGGGCGGGAAGAGGGGAAGGGGGCTCATTCACCGACATCGACCTTAATATTGTCACACAGAGACATTTACTTCGCCCGGTGTATTTACGACGATGGGTTATAAAGGGAACCGTTACGTGCGCGACATATGCATACGGGCGCATTAATCGTCGCGCTCGCGCTCGATAGCCCCCGGGGCTCTGCCGTTGCGACGCGATATCGCCGAGACCTGCCATTATGTCACGAGATACACTGAAAATAAGCATTAGTCGAAATAGATATCTCGGGTAGCGGCCAGCCGCGATGATTAATGCATCATAGACGGTGTACACGAGAGAGCAGCTGCGCGACGCTCCTCCATTCGATGCTGTTGTAAAGGCAATTTCTGTGTATATCGATGCTGCCGTAACACGCGCGACAATAATTTCGACGCCGTGTATAGCAGGATTTACTAAAATATCGTGTTCCGTCTGGCACGTAAAATGATAAATACAGTTTTATCGGATTTGTGTTCTTTGTATAGGAAAAAAAAAAAAAAACTCTTCAAATTAGCCAAGAAAATTGTTAAACAAATTTTCGGTATACAGAGAGTGTTTCGGGATTACTTTTCAAATTTAAAATCTCTATTATTTTAATTTCTACGTTATATAAATTTCGACCTAGTATTCACATTTATTCAATATTATTCATTTCATTTATCGTATTTGCAAACATTTTCTTTGGGAAAAACTGAGATTATAAATTAACATTTTTCCGCTTCTTAAGCGCGATTATTATTTTTGTCATAAGAGGATTTTGTCATATTATTTTTGTCATAGGAGAATATCTATTGATTTCCGGTTAATTTGTTCGAATGCGAGAAAAAGCGCGTCCGCGACGCTTCGCTTTTCTATTAAACACAGACGGCGATTTACGATGCGCATTACTATCTGACGCGATATTGGATTACCATGACGTTATTACACGCCAGACACGCGCGCGACGCTTTGTTAAATTACGAGCGGACGCGTCTTTCATCCCGCTTGAAATTAAATGTCGCGCTTTGGGAGCTGTGCTGCTTCCGATATCGAGGCAGCGATAAGCGGAGCCGGCTCTATAATTGATTCCGCAAAAACGGTGACGATAATCTTTGACGTAATAATTCAATATCGAAATGTGAAATCTTGCGAAAGCGGTGACATCGAATAATTAAAAAATTATTTTACCATTGATTTATTTTTATGATGCATCAAAGAAACGGACGGATGCAAGTAAATTGTATTTGACAGTGTCATCTGTCTACGTTACCTTAAAGTTAAAAATAGAAATAAAATCTTACTGTCTAAAAAAAGAGCCGCACAAGTATTACATAGCGATGCATCAAAGCAATAAGTTATTGTTTGTAAAAATCAATTGGTTATTAACATTTTACTATTTTATTTTCGTTGCATGCGTTACGATCTTGTCGAATTGATCTTTCGAGAAATTTCACGGAGCATTTGCTCGCAAAGTATTCGATCGCACGTGATCGATAACTGTATTACGTCGGCCAATATTTTTACTTGTGCCATCGTACGTTTATTAATTAAATTACCACGCCTCTTAATAAATCGCGGGATCATTGGAGCGTCGAGACTGTCGATAGCCGTTTTTCATTTTCTCCAGCGGGCCAATTAGAACGCTCGTCGTGATAGGAGGATATGCAGAAGGAAATGACGAGTTAATGCGATTTCCTTTCATATACAAGCATTATATATGACGTAAAACTTCTCGAGTAATGAATTTAACGTTTAATATTTGTAATCGCGTTAATATTTTAATATTTAGTATAAAAATAGTGCCTATTTAAAGTAGAAATGTAACAGACTCTGTTACTTTTGTTTATTCTGAAACACTTTATCGCTCCCAAAAATCAGAAGAATTCACTTACTTGGCGGTCCTGTAAAAAATGGCGCAACCGTCGACGTACTTGCGGTCGTTTTCCGCCATCGTCTTCGCGCGAGACTTGGGCGAAAATATACCGTCGTATCCGTCGTGCTTCAGTTCCGGCAGGAAGAAGTTGTAGAATTGGTCCGTCTCGACCTCCTGCAGGCTGATGATGTCCGCCGCATAGTGTCGTATTTCGTCGAGAATACCTTTTTTCCGGTATTCCCAGTCTAACGCCCAGCTCGGGCAGTAACCGTACATCTGCCGCGTCGCGTACTTGTCGCACAGCACATTGTAGCACATCACTGTGAATATGCCTGTAACAGAAAGCAAACCAAATATTTATATACGTTATGTATAAACACGATAAACGACAATTAATAAATAAAGAAAAATCGTAATCGCAAATCAGCCCCTTATTTTGTTGTTATTGTTAATAAAACAAATCCTTGTTTTTATCAGTTACATTTATATCGTTGAAAAATCTAGAAGAGACAATCACTAACGCTTGAAAGACGAAAAGTCTGTTGAGATTCGCTTGTTTTTTCTCCCGCGTCTCTCTATGTCTTTCCCAATATGTCAGAAATGTTATTTTATTCGCACAAGTTTGTTCCAGTTTCGAAATCGAACGACTCAACGTCCATAAATTATTTCTGTTGCGTCGTGAATACTGCAGGATTTTGAGTACTCTTGGTTCGAGACGCTCGTTTCTTTCGCGATCCTAATTCTGCGTCTTCACGGTTCGCTTCGTAAGCCGTTCCATTTTCCTCGAGCTCTCTCCTATCTTCCAATTCTCCCTGTTCCGCGCGCCATGAACGCGAACAGACGGATACGTGTTGCACGCTTAGGCGCGCGCGCGTGCTGGCGGGCGAGCGGACGGATTCTCGCGGGCCGGGGATAAGAGGATCAGCATAAAGCGAGCTGTCTTGCCGACGTCGCCCGGTTGTCTGCATAAATTCCCGACGCCTTACTTCGCCTCACGCGATTTCGCGAGTTATCCGCTGCGCGTAGTATAATGCCGTGATTAAAGCGCGCGAATGCGAATCAAGTGCGCAACGTTGACGCCGTGAAACGCCTTCCCTTGTCATTCATTGTGCGCATTTACGGCAAAGTACGGTTGCCTGTTTCTGCTTCGCTTCCAGACTTATTTATGCACATTATTTCGCCCCGGAAAACTTCAAGTCCGTGTGCAGGATCGATTCAACTTGTTAACAGATGAATCTTGAAGCGCTCTCAAAGCGCTAATTGCCGAATCTCTCCGTGATTTCGACGAGCTTCGATGCCCCCTTGAAGAAGACATCTCGCACCGATAATGCTGGAACCAATTTAACGCGGCCCAGGCGATAGACGGCTACGCTAAATCAGTAAATCAGCGATTCTATTACCGCGAACGCGATCGCGAATACCGCCGTTGCGGCAGAGAGAAAGAGAGGGAGAGTGTAAATAATTGAGCCGCGGTATCCGCCGCAATCCAATAACGCGTGCACACACTCCGAGAGTAGCTCGCGATATCGCAGCCGCCGGGAGCGAGAGAAGCAGTTAGGTAGCATCGGCATCTCGGATTCGCCCCAAACCGCTGCTCCCAAAACGCTGTTAATCATTCAGTCGAATGCGAATTGGCCTCGCCCTGCCTCGAGCGAAGGATGAAGGAAGATAGAATAATATCTTGCATTGTAAATAATGATCATTTTCATTGCGATTAGCATAAGGTATATTAATTTAATATCGATATGTGCTTAATGAGGTATCAGGATTGTTATTAACTTTTTACTTTCGACCGGCAACAAGCGAGATACAAAACACAGGAGAGATAACGTAAAATGTAAGACAACATTAATTATACATAGACGCGGGGCGTTCCGTGGCGGTGTAAACGCTTTTAATCTTTAATTATCTGTTCCCGACACGCGGCGATAAACGCGGCCGATAGGCCGATTTTTTAATCGCTGCGATAAATACGATCGTTAACGATTCGCCGATTCCTTTTCCTCGAGCCTTGTTCGCTCCCGAAGGGGTTGCTAACACGACCGTCTCGACCGTCTATCGGCGTTCGCTAAGTCGGCGAGAAGTCTTAAGAAGGCATTATTCAGGCTTGATCTTGTGTGAGATATGCATCGTTAATGGACGCCCCGCCGTTTCCCATCGAGTCGTTAGACAAGATGGAGACAATGACGTATACATCGAATTCGAGGGGTAGCTTTATCACTCGCAGCGACTGCGATAAAGGAGAGAGCTTCTTTCACTCTTTATTTGACGTTTTATCGAAATTCTTGATTGTTCATCAAGCTAATTGTCATAATACTTTTCAAGATATCGCTCTGAGTATCTCTTGAATATTTAAATAAAATTGTGTGCAGCAATGTAAATTATAATTAAATAAAAATCATTTAGGTATATATTTTTCTATCTGATTAAATTTTAAAGACTATTTTTTCAACATGATTCTAATATTTGATGCGATTATAATGTTGATGGCGAGTGTCCTTTTTGAAGCACTTTCCTTCTGGCAAATACAGCTTTAAAGAGGATTAGCCTAATCCGAGGATTACCGGTCCAAACTGATAATGACCAAAGTTACCGAATAGTTATAGTACCTATACATCGCTACAATCTACGACCATATCTTCGAAGTAGCGAAACCTGATCGCTTCTCCAAGTACGGCACATTTATTGATAGCAAACTAAGTCAAACAAGCCCAAGTTTCGTCCCAACCAATATTAATTATATATATCCACGCTCTTCTGCATCCGGTACGCAATCTGTTAGTACTGGCAACACTATCTGTCGAGATAAGTCTGTCGATTATATTGTATGAAGAAATTTATGCAGTAAATTTCTATGACGTTTCCCTTCAAGTTGAGGAAGTTTACTCAGCACCTTACACACATCAAAATCATTTTAATCGTATAATTTATATCTTAGTGATAATCTTCATTGTAATTGATCCTGACAAAATCTAAATCACACAAAAAATATTTTAGAAACAGATTTGTCAGCGAGACACTATCTCGATTTACGTAAAATTTGCATAATTTTTACAATCGATTGCTGGATATAAAGTTTTAATTTTCATTATTATCTCCGGACGACGATGAGGCAAATAATTAGCGGTTTAGCGAGACTCGCCGTGAAAGTATTCACAAAGTGCGCTGAGTACGTTTGTGCGAATTTACCCGCGCGACAAGGTATTCCGCAAGATGTAAACTAAAGTTCAACGAGCTCGGCATGCTCAGGGCATGGTCGGGACCGGCAAATAGCGAATAGCTGCCGCGGGAGCTTTGGAGCTTCGGCAGCCGGCAACCAACCTGTTAATCACCTTAATCTACCAAGTGTTTTAGCCGCTCGGAGGAATATGCTCGAAGGAACACTTCCCGAACTCCGAGAGTCGAGCAGATGACAGGTACAGACAGGACAACCACTATAAACTACAATGCATACATTGTAGATTCACTTTAAAATTAAACTGTATTACAGCAAAACTTGCTTCTATGAAGAAGAAATAAAGGAAAGACACATTTTTACCTGACAAATATAATAGATGTAAGAGAAATTAAGAGTGACATCTTGTAAAAATATTACGACAATAAGCTTTGTGAACATTTCAGAGTTTCAATAAAATATCGTAATGTACGATCGTAATAATCAAATTGAAGGAAGACGAGTGTACGGAATCAGATAATAATTTAACTATCAAAATACCGCTGTCGTCTCTTGAGTGAATATCTTTTGCGCATCTCTATCGCACATCTATAAATGTATTCATGATACAAGACGATATCTGCAAGTAAATTAGAAACTAAAATGAAATTTGAGAACAAGACAGTCTCGTAGAATGTAGAATGGCGAATGAGGAAGATGCGCTTTTATCGCGCGCCGAACACGAAGCGGGGTGCTGCAAAAAGACGACAACGGCAGTCAATGGCAGCGATGTAAGCGGTGATCCATTCACGACTAGGCATCCTCTTTGAGGTCAACGATGCTGCACCGGTTGCGACCTACCCCAAGAGTGGCCAAACCAGTCTCTGCGAGAGAAGATCCGAACAGGTTACCTAATTTGCACACGTCAGAGAAGCCGCCGCTGTCTCTGTGTCTCTGTGTCTCTGTCTCTCTGTCTCTCTGTCTCTCTGTCTCTCTGTCTGTCTGTCTGTCTCTCTCTCTGTGTCTCTCTCTGTCTCTCTCTCTCTCTCTCTCTCTCTCTCTCTCTCTCTCTCCCCCTCTCCCCCTCTACAAGCGTGCCTGCTTACATCGGACAAAGTTGCTTATAACGGGTGTCACGCACGACAAATGTACATCTTTGAGATTAATAATTCAACAGATTGATCGACATTGCTTCGTATTTTTTAAGCAATCTCAATAAGCTTTAAGGAACTGATTGAAATTTCAGGCAAACGTGTCAGAGATATCTGCAGTTTCGAAGTTTATTTCTATGGCTTGTGAGAGATTTTGTAGAACTTTTGACGCATTGTACTGTGAGTCAAGTGAAATTTTCAGGCCGGATCAACTTCGCCAAGATTTCTACGATGATAAATAAGCGACTTTGTGGCGCAACAAACGCGTGCAGCTGCACGCCGAAATAGTTGGCTCGTAAATCGGTATTACTGCGAATCTCTACTTCGCAGCGGCCGGGGTATTTACAACGTAAAAATCTACCTCGAATAATTGACCAACTTCGTCGACATTCAAGGGATTGACTGCATTAAGTAGCTAAGCTATTCATATAGATCGAAACGTCGCAGTTGATCTTGGAAATTTTACGAATGTATAAACGCAGTATGCTTCGCAGAAATGCAGCGGTATAAATCGAGAAAAAGAAAGTTCGCCTCTCTGAACGTAAATTCGAGAAAAGTGGCACACATTTCTGTGCGCGATACTGCAAGATATAAACGTATCTTTTTTTATATATATATATATATATAGAACACTTGTACATACGTTCTATCGTTATGTCTCGACATAAGGATACGTTACGGTTGCTGGAAACATTTTTAACGAGAATAGTCGCGTGGGAGTTTTTCAGATTGCAGAAATCACTGTAATAATAAGCCGTTTGAGATACTTATTCTGTTTTCTTAGCATACTTTTTATTTATCTTTCTTTTTCTTAGAAAATAATAAATCTATACTCGTGATAATCTCGAATAACAAAACGAAAACGCATAACAATTTATAACATGCGATATATTTTTAGCAATAGCGATTTTTGCGATTTATAAACATTTCACAATTTTCCACGCAAAAAAGTCACGCAATCATTTTTGGGTTAAAGTTAATAAGAATTTTATAATACGTTTTAAACATCTCGTAAGCTTAATAAATGTTGAAAAGCGCCGTTTGTTAAGCATATCTATCTTGGGAAGCCTTGTCCTAGAATCTAAATAAATCTTCCATTTGATTGACCGGCATTATTTCATTACTTATCGTTGTAGATCGAGATAATCGCAGTAATCAAGTAACAGGCAACGGCGATGATTCTTCGCGAGATAGAACGCGAAAGTAATAGCCGACTCGCGCGGTTACTAACAGTAACAAACGCGGCATTCCTCGCTCGCTCGTATAACGCCACGCCGACGCGGCAATGACGGTAATAATCGCGACAAAAGCGGCAACAGCAATGATCACCGCACGCGCGCACACCACGGCAATAATCATTTCTAATAAGAATATAATCGCGCGCGCGCAAGCAGTTACAAGCATCGGAATGGTAATGGCGCGTAATTGTCCCGTAGAACGCGACCCGGCCATGTACGGGCCACCATAATGAGTATGATTGTCAGGGTCCTCGGGAGGTGCAAGAAGTAATTTGCACGGGCGCGCTACTGTCAGGTCTGGTATTATGTTATTTTGTGCCACGTGCGAGTGAAAACGACGCATTTCTTGAAAAAAAAAAAAAAAAAATATCGGTATAAAGATAATGCATTAAAATAATTGATAAATTACACAATAATAGTTTTGTGCAAATTATTAAATAAATTTTTAAAATACTTTTTTCCAGAGAAGGAAAATTGTTCTTATAACCGTAAAATTGAAGATAGAATACATTTATCTGCTGCACAAAAATGAAAAAGCCGCATTAAATTGCTAATAGAATTAAAAGTAAAATTACACCTGCCTGCGTCTCTGGACAATGCGTCAGTGGCATTCTACGAAGTTGCGCGTATGCACCGACCTATCACGAGCAACGGGGATTCCGAATGTAATTCCGCGCGTTCCGGAGCGTAGACGCGGAACGAGGATAATTCTCAGCCGGTCTCGCGGTATAACGGTGGTGATGACGGCGTAACGCCGCGAGTAACGCGGCGAGACCTATCCCGAATGTGTGCAGCGAATCGTAACGTGGGTCGCTGCGATAATTACAACGATCTCGGAGAAATTGGTTTTAAACGTTCGCATTCACGTAATTCCTAAATTGCCGCATTCGTAAAACAGTAGCTCGCCGAATGCGGTGTGCATTGAGCAATTACGCAGCCGGCGGTGGTGGCGTTATAAGTCGTAGCGCGCCGCATGCTGGAGCACAAACCGTGTCTCTCTCTTTCTCTCTCTCCTCTCTTAAATACAATAATTCCCCTAGTGTAGTGCGCAATATTTGATTACGACTATTTACTAATGAATGTAAAATATGTCTCTGTGTTCTAATCCGACGCGCTTGTACCGTATGTCGGATTTCTCGAGAAATATAATACATTTAAAACATGTTACATACATTTAAAACATGTTAAAGCACAATAGCAGGAATTAATTTCTGATAAATTTGATGTTACATTTTCTTTGAAAACTGTAATAAAATAAAAAAAAAATACTGGTCTGACTGCGATTTTTTAAATAATAATTTGAATAATATAATACTGTATTTTTAAAGAATTATAAAATATTTATTTTGAATTTTTAAAATTTTCTAAGATTATCTCTAAATTCAATGGAAAATGCGTTCTTACTGTTGATTGTACGCTTTACTTTTACGATGCATTTTGTACTATCCCTAAGGCTGCTCGTGGAAATTACGGCGAATGCGTTTTACAAGACTATACTTGGCAGCAGAAGCATCTGTAATTTATTTAAAATTTAATGGCTCGCTCTTCGGAATAAAATGTAATGCTTTCAAGCAAAAGTCAGCTATATATGCAAAATCATCGTCTATTTTCTACGTAGCGCATCTCTAAATATTAATAAATTATTTGTTGCTGCACAGAAGAAAATATACGCTATAGTTATATTATTAATGTTTATGCTATCAATTTATAAATATTATAAATATTATTCCTACGAATATCGTGGATTTAAGTGGATAATTCTATATTTGGAAGACGGAAGAGTGTACATCTAAAGTTATATTTTAGCGTATTTGTCATTTTGACGTCCTCATAATTAGGAAGATGAGCACTACAAGTTAAATTAACCGAATAAAATTATTCTTCCAATATATTCCACTTTCTAAGATAAAAAAAATCAAGAAAATACAAATAACATAATTAAATTAAATTTACTGCAGAAATTAACAAATACTATGCACATCTGCATATGCGCGCAAACGGTATAACTAATCAGCGCCCGTCGTAAGTATAATGGGCCCTCTCGTAAATAATGAATAGCGTAAACCGTAGTGAAATGATTTATCGTGTCCAGCGCGAGCCGACAATGGCTTCCTTTTGGACGGCGGCAGCTCCGGCGGCGGCGGCGGCAGACCAGCCAGGCCAGCCGTTTGTACCTCTCTCCGCCGGTGCGCGCTTTCTCTCCCTCTTTCACCCTTCCTGCTACCTCGACCGCCGTCGTGCCGGTGTCGTGCAATAAATCTGTCCAGATGGTGCGGTATATAGCCGTCGGTGGTGGCGGCGGGATGCAGCGCGACGTGCCACGACGCTCCGGGGCTGCGAAACTCGTCGGCGTTGACCGATGGTCAAGGTGCCCCCATCGTCCAGACAGAGGGGTATGTTAAGGCGAATTTACGCGCGGTTCATTCTGGACGATTGCGCCGCACGAGTTTTCCATCCGAAAATTCGGATAAGAGAAGATGAGAGCGCGCAAAAATGCGATATTTGCTGGTTTCTTAATAAATTTCATTGAATCATTGTACAATGCTAGTATTTGTCTCGTCTTTTTTTTCTATTACAAAGTAAAAGATGATTTAAACACTAAATTATAAAAATACTAGTAGCTTTGGAATGAATATGAAATAAAGTAATTCGAGATGTGCACTTTATATAACTTTTGTTTCAATATATATTTAAAAAACAAACATTTACTTTTAATTTCAATTAATTGTATTTGAATTTAAATAATAATATCAGAGTTTCAAAAAAATATATGTAGTGTATCATGGAGTTTTCGATTTTGCAAGATTATCTTAAAATTGAACGGAAAATGCATTTTCATTGTTGATCGTACGTTTTATAATTTATAAACTCGACAAACTCTAGAACCTATTACTTTCGTTATGTCTGCATTAAAAAAATAAAAGTCGAAAGATATCTCTCGAAAATAATTTAAGCAAATGAAAATTTTATTCTTCTGTGATATCTATTTTCAAAGAAAATGATTGAAACCATAGAAGCTAAGAAATGTTTTCCGAGATATAAGAGCAGAAAAATATTCCAGTAATACAACGTATTAAAATTAACTGAAGAAAGTGCAAAGTATGTGCTTAGCACATGTACCCTCATCATCATTTTCACAGAAATAACTATCGGTGTGGCGAAGGAAGTAAGACCAGTAATACTTGGCTTCCGTTGAAACGCGTTGAAAAAGGGTGTTTCGCTCTGAAAGCGTTTGCGGGAGCAATTTTGTTAATTCGAAACGTGCGTAATTATGGCCTCGTACAAGCATAAAAGCGCGAACGATTCGGTGTTGAGTTTAAGTAACGATCTGAGTAACGGCAAAGTTCAATATCGCGTCGGGAAGAAAGGTAGGCGCCGCGTGGCTTTTAGTGTGTAAATTTATTACCGTGCCTGGTGTAAATCGCAATTTGTTTTACGGCATACGCATTCGCCGCGCGCGTCATATTTTGACTCGCCATATGCGATTGTCGCGCAGCGGTGCATTACTCATTAGCGGCCACACGTTTTCCTGTACGTGTTACCTGTACGGCTCACCCGTTACCTTCTCCGTAACGTGCGTGTGTACACGTGGTAATAATAAACACCACACATTGATTTAACGTGCGGCTAAGTGCATTTTAATAAATACCGATGATGCGAAACGCTCGACGAGCGTTAATGAAACCGTGAATACCGTGTTTACCGTGCGTGATGTTAGATTGTGAAGGAAATTAAGCACGTGTAAACGATTGATATTTCTATAAATTAAAGGAAGGCTCTTCTCAAACGTGATGTAACTATAAATGAATTAATTTACTATGTGTGGAGAATCGATGTGTGTGAGAAAATGATATTGTACTTGATAAGTGCATCCTGCACTGGTAACATCAGCGCGCGAGCAAAGAACTTTTGTTTGATTTATTTGTGTCATTTGCGAGGAGAAAAGATTTCAAACTGATGTCATTATCGTTAACTTGAATAAACGTGTACTTACATGTTGGTCTCGTCCTGTTGGGCCTCGTCAGTGGAATCCACGGTCTTTGGGGCGGATGGTTCGCCGTTACTGCAAAATACAAATGAACGACACACCGTTTAACATCTGTGCAAGATTTCAAATGAAAAACCACTCAAATAAATTTAATAACCCATGGATAGTTGATTATCCAATTCATCTTGAAAATTCGCATTCATCATTTCGGAGCTACGCGAAATTACTCTCCCGAGAGTATGACGCGTTTGGGTGCTCACGCACTTTTCATAAAGTAATATTACATCATCCAAGAGCGCGGACGGTGCCTGCGGCCAGACGGCGATTTCGTTGCAGCAAGACCGCGAAGATCGCGATGACCGCGGTTATTATAATCGCCGGAGTAATAGAGCAAAGAGGGAAGAAGCTTGTGGGTCGTGCGCTCATTAAACTAGTTCATTACACCTGCGTCGTCTAATGGCGCTCACTTACGAGAAGCCGCGGGCGCGCGTAGCCTGATAATTAGACCGTTCAACTGAATGTCACTTGCACGGACCCTCCGCTATTAACGGGCGTACAGGGCCAAGAAGTACGCGCACGCGAAATGTGAAGAAAAGAAAATGCGCCGCGCCTGCATCACTTGCACGTGACAGCGGCGGGATTATATCGGACGGCCTCATCTGGAGTCTATATCTGGCCTCACTTATCGTCAAGACTAATGGACCATGTCCCCGGAAGGATCGCCAAATTTATCAAACGTCATACGCTTCGGCGGGAAAAAAAGGAAAATGAAAGGTCTCGTAAAAGTGGCGAGGCCACTATGATCATTACATTGATATGAAATTTTAATGTCGGATGTCGAGGGTTTCGGAGCGGAACGAGTTGCCCGAATGTCGATGGTTTTGCCTTAGTCACTGCCTTAGTCCGCGAGTTTCAGTTTTTAACGACAAACCGCGCTCTTTTGCGCGACATGCAACCGCAAATGAGGAAGAGATATGCGATATTGTGGTCGGGCCGGGCGACGGTCGTGTGGTTAAGAATGTTGTTTTAGCTTCTAGTGGTTAGCGTAAGTATCCAAGTCGCACAAGAAATGCTCTATAAAGTTTGTGCGAAGCAAAACTTGACGCTACTTTCGTTGTCGGTGATCGGCGTCGTATTTTTGAAATAGCACAAAACACAAGGCACCTGCGTATCTGCCCTCTCCGCGATCCTACGCGCGGGATAGCGAGGGGACCTGTGTCGAGCCGAGGTTTAATAATAAGAAAATAGGTCAACCTGTCGGGCGTTTATGTTCGGCATTCTAGAGATTCCCTCTGAAATATCCTCCAAGTTTCAAGAATAATCTCGTTGTTTCAGGGCTACGGAGAGAGTTATTTACGGCGCGGGGGAAGTTTCGCAATCTATTCGGTGGTCGAGCGCGAAATCTTCCCGAGAGGCGAGAGATCTCTCGCCGATATTTCACCGAGGATCTGTTCGCAAATAACTTTCGGATGCTTCCTCTGCTTCTTTCCATTAAAATGGAATTATCTCGCGGGATATGGCTCCTTCGTCGATAACATTCAACATAAGGTACACATATGCATGTATGATATGTTACAAATAAATTTTACATATGTGTGAAAAATAAGATAAAAATAAAATATAACAACACAACAATGTAGGAAATATTGAAGATAGAATTATAAATGATTAACGATAATACAAGTGCAAATATGAATAAACTACGAATAAAAATTATTGCAATGTGAGAACATGCACAAGAATAGAGTAAAACCGTACACGCCGCGATGTTGCATATATAATGTAATAACATGTTTTTCGAATGCGGCGAAGCGTGCGCAATTTGCAGTCACTTTCCACTGATTATCGTCATTAAGTTGCTGTATTATCTCGCGTGCGCGCGTGGATGATCAACTCAATCGCGCCGCGCCGTCCATCGAGATTAATCCGACGCTTTTCGAAGCTCGTAACACGTCGCGTTACAATCATGCGTGCCAATCACAGTGCCGCTGCCGCGGGCACGAAGGGATTAATCGGACGGGAATAACTCGCGCGATGGCGTTGAATGCGCGCAAAAACAAGAAATCGCGCGTTCCCGTCGTTCTCGCCGAAGCTTCTCGCTATCACGATCGAAGCCGGGGATTTTCGAGTGTGTTAACTGTCAATGAAACGTTTGCCTTCAAGTCTCAATTACCATGATGGATTAAGTTGAATCGCAGCGTAAATTTCCGTTTAAATAGAAGAAGAGATGGAAAACTTGCTATTTAATTTCCTATTTCTCTTCACTATTCTTTTCTCCTATTTATTTTTATTCTATTTTTCTCGATTTCTTATGAAGAAAAATGAAGAATGGAATTAAATTTAGTGTCTTAAGACCAATACTTTTGCACTCGATACAAAAGAGGAAAATGTCCAAATGTGTACCATTCCCTGCAGAATTTTCCGCTCACAGTTGCCTCGTTTCGACCAAGCTTGTCATTATCCGCGCAATATTTCGCGCTCGGCGATAAGAGCGCTTGAGGAAGAATTCGGAGATCATCGTATCGACGTATCGATCGGCCCCGATAAAATATCTGCCCTGCGGGGGCAGAAAACGGAGGTGGGATCGCGATACTACGACAAGGGTCGGTGACGACGATCCTTGGCGAGTCTTGGTCTATCTCAACGCGACGGAAAACGGGATAGGGAAAGAGGGGGAGAGATCGTAGAATTGAAACTGAGAATTCTATTTCGCTCCCTCGGGAGCCGCTGGCGAGAAGATAGAGATAGCGCCCCCGGGAACATTGGCGTGGGATAATATAGGCGACAAGCAAGAGAGAGAGAGAAAGCCGCGCGCGGCATGCGAAGGGACGTATTTCACGTCGCGGTTGACATCGCGGCGATTTATTCGACGTTGTATTTCTGGCTTCAATGAATTTAAATGCGCGGCTTAGGGTGAGTGTATCGCGGTAACCAACAGCGGCCGCTCCTAAACGTAAGGTAAAGTCCAAGTCTTTTACGTCACACTGTTTTATGGCGTTCAAATCGTCAAGCCTAACATCGTAATATTCGATGATTAATTTTGTATAACTTTAATATTCACGATAGACTCTTGACGGCTATTCCAAAACGTACAGTAAGCCTCTTACAATATATGAATTATGAGATGAGTATTAAGTTTAAAGTCGAGCAACCAGCCCGAAGAGAGATCGTGAGATTGCATAACAGATATGTATATTAATGTAGAATCACAAATTTTCGCAATAAGTTCTTACTTCTAAACGTCTTACAATCTTATTGCGAGACCCCAGCGTCCATTTTACAAGGATAAAATAAAATAAATAAGTATTATTACATAAATAATTGGAAAAGGAAGTAAAATATAATTGATGCAAAAAAGAAATATTAGGGGTTCAGGAGACAGTGAGAGGGAGGGAAAAAGTACGATTATGGTACGATTCACGTAGCAGCGTAGGTATGTGCGGAAACAATTACGCGAAAGCTGTCCGTCGTCCGCATTCCGTGGGGTCTTACAAACCCAATTAAGATCTCCCGTCGAGACGCCCGTGCGCGATACGTAGCTAGCCGAGACGGCTCTCGTAATTTTCCCGGTACAACGTGTTCGAGCTTCTTCACTTCGTGTACGCTTATCGCGCGTCGGGCGCGCGTTTCTCTCTCTCTCTTCCTCCTACAAACTCCGACGCTCGTTTTCCTGGAACCTTCACTCCGCCGTCATGGGAAACGATCTCTGCGCCCTAACTCGTTCGCCTTAATAATTAACGTCTCGCGGATTGAGACGTTTCGGTCTCGCGAATTGACATTCTGATTAAGTAAAGCTTCTAGATGATTAAAGCAAAGAAAAATGCATGGTGTTTTGAAAAGGATATATATATACATATATATATAGATATACTTAACATTTTTTTTATTTAGTTTTGAAATTTGAAATATATATATAAATAGATAACTGATTCAAGTCTGCATGCGGAAACAAACAAACATGTAAGTTTTACTCTTCACTTTTACTTTTTTTCAAAAATATATATATCTAGAATATTACAATGTAATAAGACAGAATAACTGAATAATGTAAAATTTTATTGCCAAATTTTTATTTTACTTATCTCTCTGAATAAAGAATTATGTACGAAGCGTAGATAAGAATTAAATTGAAACTTAACTCCGACGTTTTCAAAATGCACTTATTTTATAGCTTACGAGAAAATTGTTAAAGCTATTAAGGTTTTTAATTTATGTGCATTTTTATTTCATTTAGAACGCATTTAATCTTCTCTACCACGTCTTTTCCATAATTCCCCACGCGTATATTAAAATCTTAATAGCACGCTGCTGACAATTCCGCAAAACAGTTTGTGGCCTCGTGTCTCTTTAATCTAGAAATTGCTCCATCATGACGCTTTTTATCAAGCCCGCGGAACCGTATAATTCGAGCGAAAATAAAGTAAGAGATGAGGAGGAGGGAGGGGGGGGGGGGAGCTAAATCTGTGCACCGTTGTTGTATACTTTGTTCTTTCTTTCCTTGTTTTATCGGAATTACAATTTTCCCCGCGTCCATCTCGACGAAGTATAATCGCTGTTACTGAAATTTAAGTTTCGCGCAGATCGTTTACGATATTACGCTCTTTGATGTGGTTCGGCCGAGCCGCGGAAAAAATTTAATACAATTACGTTAGCGTGTTTTATTTCCGGGCGTAAAAAATCGAAGATACAATAATTCGACACAGAGAAAATTAATATTTTTATTTATCTATATATATATGTGCGATATATCCATTCTGAATACGAATAATCCATTCTGTCATTCTCTTCTAAATTAGATAGCATGTTTCAATTGGATGATGTTACGATTTATTTGCTCTCCTGAAAATTTATTTACGAAACTCTTCCAATTTTCAATTCATTTCAATTATAATTAATATTGTAATTGTAAACAAAACAACAATTAATGATTCGGCATCTCAATAAAAATTTAACGTTTACACATTATCGTTTAACAATAAAAACGTCGGCTTATATTTACGATATCCCATGTACGAAAGGACTCTGCTTGGTCTCACGGTGGTCTCTCCAAGTGTAATCGATTACAACAAATCGACAGGGTTCGTTAATCATACATTCAATTAGATATTTTAATCGCGGCTCGTGACTCGCCCGGTGTTATTTCTACATAATCACTGCGCATAAATATCCTTCGCCGAGCCGGGCGGGGAAAATTATCGGGGCACATCCCTTCTGATGTCTGTACAAAGTAAAAACTTGCGAATCAATGAGAGGAAACTATCGACATGTGCATCCTGCGACATGCTTGCCTTAATTCTCGTCTGGTTACACTAACAATTCTCCGGTATGTTGATCGCGCGGTAATTGCGCGCTGTCTACCTTATTAAAGGGCTAGCATCGTTGCTGCGAAGGAAACGAATGACTCGCTTGACATCAGCGAAAATTGTTATTGCACTCTCAGTGTCGTGATTATAACGCGGTAAAATTGGTACCCATAAAAAAAAAACCTAAAAAAACACTCGCCAATTTTTATTTAAAAAATAATTTTTAAATCATTAATTTTGTTCTATTTTATAATCATTTTCTAATTATGTATTTTGAAAGGATAGTTTATTTACATATATAATTTTTGCACCAGAATAATTTTTATATAAAAAATATTAAAATTATTAAAAATAAGTCTTTTTAAAATAAAAATTCTTAAATTCTTTTAAAATATAAAAGTCTCGTAACAAAAACAATTAAAATTGTCCAATTTTTAGACAATATTGTTATTGTTTATTAGATATGATACATTACTTTTACTGTGTGTTTGTGTGTGTAGTACTTTTATCCACTATATATGTAAAACATTCTAAAAAGATTCGTCCACGCTTGAATTCTAATCGGAAATGCATAAGCTTGTTACAGATTCTAGTTACAGCTCTGTAGTCATGGAATTAATATAAACGCGAGTGTGGAAGGCCCCGATACGATAAATTGTATCGCGTGTAGTCCAATAAACTTTAATTGAGCGCCGATTAAAATACGAGTCCGCTTTTTGCCGACGATAATTACTGGCTCGACGGTAATTTGTGGCACGCACTCACCGAGCATCATAGTAGTAGTGAGCTAGAAATGAAATACATTCACCTTTACGATAAACAGACAGATAGAAGCATTTCTCCCGCGGTTCGGATGTCTTTCCTCTAATAAACGACCTCTGACAAATCGCGATAAGAATTACCCGGTGGCTTCGATAAAACACGTTGCATTGTTACCAAATAGCGGATTAAATGCCGGATGCGAGAGTTGAGCGCTCGTATTTGTTGCATTGTGCTCTCGTGCGTCATGCTTTTTATCTTTTATGCATAACAGTTTTTTTTTAATTTTCCGAAATTTCATTTTCACGCTGAAATATTTTACGATAAAAATATGTGACAAAAGTATGACGGAAAGGTTGCTATTCAATATTTCTCCATTTCGTTTTATTCCCGATTCTCTTCTGAATTTTATTTATCTTTTTGCTTTGAATTTTAATAAAAAGAAATTAAAATCTACTCACAAACTTACTATAACTTACTAACTTTCAAAGTTTCTCAAAAAATAAATTAAAAATGTAGTGTATAATATACTTTCGTGCAGAATTGTTACAAAATCGATATAAATAATATAATAAAACCTGTCAAAATATCAGTATGTTAGAATAACGAGTGTCTTCCTTTCTTTCTTCATAATCAAGGCGATGATGATCGCTGTGCAATAATCTTATGCTGTCTTATCTTTGATTAGCAGTAAAGCCGGAAAAGCGTTCAGCTAAGAATAAAACAAATCTTCCTTCTTCCGGAACTAAAATCAATTTTAAGCTGAGAGCACGCTTCTTATTTTCCGTCAATTCTCGTTGTTTCTTGCATTGGCTTTGTGATAAATTTAAAAAATTTTATAATTAATATTTATTAAAAATAAAGATCTTTGTATCTTTTGTACAAAGTGGTTCAGACGAGTAAAATAATGAAAAAATCTACCTGTTTCTTTATGGATTAATGACTGGCGAAAATCTCCTTGCAGTATCGAGTGTTTCAAACCTCTAAATGATGATCAAAGTATCTGCGATTAAGATCAAAAGCTTGCTATCCAAAAGCTTCATTAAGAAATAGTAGTAATAATAATTCTTATACAAATAAAACGCTGTTTGGGAAAGAAATTTTTGCAAATACTTTGAGACAAAGAACTTCTGTCATACATAATTATATAATTGATACACCTCCGATCTACTTTGCAGGCAGTAATAATTAATATCCGTAGTGGAAGACTTCGAGAAGAAAAGGATTGAACACGAGAAGTATGAAAAATTCGCGCTATATCATTTCGCTTCATTTTTTTTTTCTTTAGCTTTGCGGGGGCGGCAAAGAGCTCTCGTCGGGGTGGGAAACGCTGTCGCTCGCGCTTTCCCACCTTCCTCTTTTACATATATATTCTCTTTTGTCAGTGACAGTTTAAAGATACACTGTGCCCCATACGTAGACGGGGTACGTCAATATTGAATCTCACACGCGAGCTCAGCTTTTAACGTAAGTCACGTTTACCGGGATCTCGAGAAGTAACAGACAAATAGTGCCGAACGTCACTATTCTTCGTTTCTTCACTTTCCTCCTCATTCCCTTCCACCGCTTCGTATCCCTTTACTTTTTGTATCAAACACCCGGTAAAGCTCCAGAGGGCGCAAAGCTCCGTATTTATGAGATTACTCTCGAAAGGGTCGATCCATTTTCAGAACGCGCTGCGTGGCATACCGGAGCACCTTATTATCTGAAAATCCGAGATAGGATGCTCTTTCTGGTTATATAGACGTGCTTTTTTATCGATCTCCCCCTCCCCCCTTTTAATCTGGCCGTATACGTGCCGCATTCGATGGTGCATGCTGAAAAGTTACGCGGACATTTAAATTCGGCACAGCAAAATCGCAATAATACGCAATTTGCAACTCTTTTGAATATAATTACGTACATCATTCGGCAATTTAAAAATATGGAAATGCAAATACGGAAAATTCTTGACAGATAATATAACGATATTATGATCAACAAAAATCATTTCACGTAATACTATATAGTTCTAATAGTATTATTTTGCTTTATTAGTTTATTAATTAATTTTATTTAGATATTTCTCTCTAGAAAAATAAAATTTATAATTATGATTAAATATTTTCATCAAAGTGGTTTCTCTCAATGCATTTTTTGTAATGTACTTTATGTCGATCTAAATGCGTAATGTATCGCGTGTCAGGAAAAATCATACATTTTTTCTCCTGTTCGGTTGTTGTTTTATTTGCAATCAATAAAAGCGATGAAAGTGTTAAATTATTTTTGGCTGTGGAGTCGCAATCGGGAAGCGAACCACTCGACTCGAAGGCGGGCTTTGGAGTTGGTCGTCATTCGGAAGAAAGTGCGCGTGTTTCAGGCGGATAATAATCGGAAATCAAACGGAAAATGTGGAGCGGACATGGACCACTCGTCGATTTGGCAATAATCGACCGAACGAACGATTCCTTTATCAGACGACCTCCTTCTCGTTGGAACCAGATTTCCCGAAACCTATTCTAGAATCACAGACGTTGCTTGGAATGAGTTCAAGAAGTAACTCTGCATTATATTCGCGTATTATTCTGGTACTTATATATATGTACCTATATCTTTTATCACCGCTTCCGTAAGAAGACTATCATTAATAAAAATAATTCATTATTTAAGCATCGTTAGATGCATTATTAAAATATTATTTCAACTCATTATTTTAATATCAATGATATACATATTTGATATGTAGTCAGATTCTTTAAATATTTCGTATAAAATTACGAGTGAATTCCGCTTCGTATTCATCACGAATTATGCATCGTCTAAAGTTGGCTCACTTACACAAGTGAAGATATCTCGTACCATTTTACGTTACATTATGTAAAATGGAGTACTCTTACATAATAATCTACAATTACTAACTTTCGCTAACTGATAATCTTCTTTGAATATGCTCGCGTTATTTACATCACCATGAAATAAATAGTATCGCAAATCTTACAATTCATGGCGAGTTCATAGCTGAATGTTAATATCTCCACTTGGTGGACGCAACATGTCCAGATATCGAGCCTCTCTTGCGAAATGAGCCTTATCCCGTGCGAGAGATACTCTCCACATCTATTGCTATATCTTAGAACTGGTAATACGCCTCGGCAGTAACTTCCAGTAAGTCAGACTAAGTCGGCGTATCGAATCCGCGGAAGTAACTGCGCACAGGTGTAAACTCAGCTATTCCAGGTATGCTATCCGCCGTTAATTCCCTCGTGATCTGAGGTAACTCGCGAGATGGGTCTTCGATCTGTCGCGATTTTATCGTCCACGTGTTTAATGAACGCATTTCAAAGCGTTTAATTCGCAGAGGCGCGCCAGGCAATCTTTCCTTCCGTAGCAAATATTCTCATGACGTAGCTATTAGTTTGATGAAAAAAATAACGATCAATTTTAATCCTTTCTTCCTTATTGTTAATTAAGAAACAAAGAGCTTGTCACGTAAAAAAAAAAAAAAAAAGACTATTCAGGAAATTCGCGCGGATTCACACGGTTTTACAATCGCAGTGCCGGTCTGCCATTAATAGAAGCCGTCCGAGATAATAAATCTCTCGCACGGGACGAGAAAAAGAAAAATGTGCGAGCGCTTACCATCTTCATCAAACCGCAGCTCTCATCCGGGTTTCTTTTCGGCACCGGCTTAACCCGACCGCGCGCGCCCGCCATACTTCACCGGCGATCTGACGCGGGACGACGAGCACTACTAAGCCTCCCGATATTACGAATTCATTCGCGGCTATATCTCGGACTATCACGAGCACGCGGCGAAGATATGTCTTCCAAGATAATTTTGGAAGAACCTTGGTCTCCCGGGCCATAATCCAGGAAAACGAATGAAGTCACTCTAGGGTTCGCAAATAAAGTTCACGGATGTGTCTTTGGATTGTGACTAGCAAAAAGTCGTATAAATATAAAAATGTAATTTCAATCACAATTTTGTAATAACAAATACTTGGTATTATTATTTATCCTACTATAATTTATACAATAACAATTGTAATAATAAAAAATATATATTAATAAATTCGCGCCTACGTAGTGTATTTGCGATCGATCGAGTTTCGTTGCATTAAAAATTTCGAAAGACGAACAGCGCGCGCGATCTGTATAATTCCTCATTCTTTTTCTTGGAGGTTTATTTAAAGCCCTCTCTCGTAGAGGAAATCGCGCTTCGCTTATGCGAAATCGTAACTCGTCTGGCGGAGCGAGCAAGCTACGGGTGTAACCGGAGGCGAATGGCATTTGGCGTCATATTTCAGAATAATGCTCGAGCTCTACAGCGTGGAGCAAGGAGTTCGCCGTATATGCCAAGCCTGTGTTATACACGGCAGTGGCATACTAATGCTGCACGCGCATCTCAAGGCCGAAAGGGCGCCGCGCAGAATTTAAAGGGTCCATTTTCACGTGACGTCAGGACACGCCGTGACACGCACGGTGGACGGTATAACAATGTTGCTTGTAACATCGCGACATTCAGTCTTCATTGTAAAGCATTACAATAAAACTTGGAAATCGAACAAATTTCCGTCTCGTTCAAATGTAATTTGTAATTGTGAATAATAATTATTACTTAGCGACAACGGTAAAAGAGAGGCGAATTTGTTATTCGGTAAACTGATTCAAGCTAATTAATTTAATACTGAAAGAACTGAGATGCGATTGAGTCTTGCGTATATATAACGCGATATAAAAAGAATGAAATACTACGGAGAAGAACGCTCGGCTGCGCGGCTGCAAATTTTCTTTACAAGGATACTCTCATATTTGTCTAACCGCTTCCTCGTTCTCGTCTAACAACCCAGCGACATTACGCCAGAGCGAGCGTAATTCGTATTTTCTTTCGAACAATTCGCGAACTTGTTACAACAATCCTCTTCGCTCTCACCGACCAACCGGTTGCGTTCCGCTCCTCCCGCTCGCCGGAAGCGGACGCGTAATTTGCATCATCCGGAGTAGTTTTGAAAGTTTTAACGAGAGAGACAGAGTCGCTTGTAGTTAGCGGCGGCGGCGGCGGCGACGGGACCCAGAGAACTTTTGCGTACTTCCGCAATTGTTATACAATTTTCTTTCGGGGGCTTCCAATGCTTCACTTAAAGCATCCCCCCCTTTTCCCCTTTATCCTACCTTTATTCCCAAAGCGAAGACACCGTCATTATTTTCATATATACGAGAACGCTCGAGGACTCGCGATGTAAAAGTCAAAAAAAGTGTGCCTGGAAAAAAAGAAGCAAATATTTACCGTACTAAAAATATTTTCGCTGCTCGCAGCTACAAACACTGACAGCGGCATAAATACCGGTACTTGAAAAAATATCCGTGCAAAAATAATCTCGCTACTTGGCTTATCTCTCGCAATCGCGGTCTCCAAGCAAAAATATTTTTTTTCGAAAGCTCGCTCGGCTAGTTGTCGAGAATATTCGGTAGTTGAGCAGATATGTATGTATATCTTCTTAGCTTTTTAAGAGCGACTCCTGATTTCTGCAGCGCAAAGAGATCTCTATCAAATTTTCACATCACATTAGGAGACGGGGAAGCGAATGCGGCGAAAACACGTTTGGCATAGTTGGGGATTGACTGGCGCGGGTGGTGGATGATGATCTTGGATGGGGGTGACTTTTGTATTCCCGGGGGCGGACATATTTTTCCTTTCCTTCGCAGTCCCTCTTGCCTTCAGCAACACGTCGGCTTTTCTCCGCGAGCTCAAGGCTTTTATTTTCTCCGTCGGATTTGCAACTCTCTTTGCTTTCGCACATATTCTTTGCGGCTGCTGACAAGGTCTATTCAGCCACGTAAAAGCGCGTTCAACATAATTTTTCAAACATTAAAAAAATTGTTATAAGTGGAAAAAGTAAAAAAAAAAAGAAAGAAAAAACCTTACAAGCTGTTATCATTATAAATGAAGTAAAGCAAAGTCTCGTCTTGAAAAAGACGAGTCCTAACTTGTGAAGTTAAAAAAGTTTTTTTGTTCGTCTTGACAAAAGACTTTGCCGAAAATGTGCGTCAATATTTCTTTTAAAATTTCATAAAATTATCGCTTTATTATCGTTGCGTTAATTTTTTAGAATATTTGATACGTGTGGACTTATTATAAAAGTAATGTTCCGCGATAAACTTGCAATATATACAATATCGTCGCTCGTCTGGACAACTCTTTCTCGAATCACCATTTGTGATGCTACACATCTCGCGCGTTCGATCGAAACGCTGCGCGCGTAATTACACCTGATTAGAGCGAGTCTCGGTGCAACTTGTTGCAGGAGCAGGTTACACGGCGGTGATAGACATGTAGAATTTCGCAAAGAAGCGATCGTTTTTAAGTTCCGACGGTCATTGCAACGATGATCGATCGATTTGCCGTATCATACCGTTTCTCCATAATAATTGCCGGTTATATGAACTTTAATCTCTTCTCTGCTAGTGAGTAAAAAGAAATTACGTCAATATTAATCGTTTGCCTTAAAACAATAAATAAAAAAAGAACTTGAATACCTAATTATGTATTTAAAGTGCGTGTGGAGCTTTGAACGCGAAAACAAATTAAGATATTTGTATATTGTTCGACATTTCTATTACGTTATTTTTTATTTGCAGATTCGATTTTTTTTCCAGATAAACTCGAGCATTTTAGAAATTGCATTAGTAGTTTGACAGCATCATTCTAATGTAATTATCGATATAATAACGATGCGTGAAAAATGCAATTACAGGTTGTACTCGGAGAGTCGCGGCAAGTAACCTGTCGATCTGTCAACGTAATCCTGCAAGCCTTGTTTTATTAATCTTATGCGCGCTGGCGGTAAGGTCTCTCGAATAAGCTTGGTAACATAATTAAGCGCTTTAATTCGCGACCGGGCCCCGTGAGAGGTGCCGGCGTAAAGAAGCAAACCTCGAATTAATGTCAGTCCAATTGATCGGCGATGATAACACATTATCTCGTTAGGCTCTGCATGGGCGATCATTAGCGTTTCCCAGCGTTGAATAGCATCGAGAGATATTGAGATAAAAGTATCAAAGACGTCTCGTTTGAGACGACGGGATGAAAGAACGGCTGCAACTCGCCTTCAAAGCGTGCAATTATCGAGTCAATTAGAATGAAACCGCAGGATATACTCGATTCAGCTTTTGCACAAAGCAATGAACGATATAAAACTTTGCTAAAAGAAAACAGCCTGAATTGTCATTCGATAATTCAATCGCCTGTAATGTACGTGTTATTTGATAATTTCGTACTGTTGACGCGTATATCATTGAATGCTAACTTGAATCTATCATCGCGCGAATTACTGGTGTCTAAAAGATATTCACGCTGTTCAATGCAAATTCATCAATATGACGTGCAATTTGTAATAACAAAGCGATATATAAAATTAAATATATATAATAAATAGTAAAAATATAGTTTTTATCTTAACCTATCGATGGCGATGATTGTTAAACGATGAGTTTTTGGAATAAAGTGGTATCTGAAATTGTTTTTCCATTAAATCGCTAATAATCTTAGAAACGGGAGAAAAAACGAGACGACGGTCGATATCGAGAGGCTTGTCGTCCTTGTAAGTAGATCGAAGAGGATTTGCGCGAATGTGCCGGAGACGAGATGAAATGGCTTCGTTTAGGGAATTATTGCATTCGACCGATTGAGCTTGCATCGGCGATGGACTGTTTGGATGTTGCTGATCTAGCTTGGAAAATGCGTAAATATTTTGTATGTTAAGAGTATTCCTATATAAGGATATAGTACGGATAACTTTGTTCTTTTTTTTTTAATAATAGCGACGAGTTATTTTTTAATAAACTTGAAACGTATTTTTTCAAAAATTTCAAAATTAATAACAATATTAATAATTATTATAATTATTTTGAAGTAAAGCAAGAGAAGCACATCAGATGCAAGACTTGCAGGTAATGTAATCTAACGGGTGAAGTTAATGCGAGTCCACATCTGCAGGAGGTACGTCCGGAACGCGGAAATTATCGCGATTTCCTTGTTCGAGCGAAAGAGCGATTCTAATCAAGCGACTTCGAGAAACACCTTGCATTCATAGATATTCGTGTACACCGACTATTTTCGCGTTGAGCAGAAATTACCGAATTAATAGAATGCGACGGATAAAACGAGATTGTTGACGGTAAATATTACACTATTTTTTTAGTACAGCGATGCAGAATGAAAGACTCTTATCTATGATAAAATGTATAATAAAAGCGTGCGTGTACTACGAATGCCAATTTAATATCTGCGATAAAAGATAATGAGTACTTACAGTTTCCTCTCTACGCGCAATTTTTTTTCATCTCGCACATTAATTATAATGTAGACCATATATAGTTCTGTTAATGTGACGCATAATGAAATTGCAAATAAATATATATAGTATAAGATAGAAAGATATTGTATATCTCACAAGTTTCCCGCCCTACCGCTGCAAAAATAAATCAGCAACTCAAGTTTCTCACGAGTTTCTTACCTGTAACAAAAATCAAATGCTTCGTTAAGTATAAATAAAACTAAGATATGTATATTAGTTTAACTATATTTCATTTAACTTTCGATTAACTGAACTCTTTCAATACCATTGAAATTAAAATTACAAATTTTGTGGCAAATTTTTATATATTGCAAAGTAGTGTTTTTTGTTAAATTTTGGTGTGTTCAAAATGTTGGAATTTGCAACGAGATATCTGTGGAAACTTTCACGGTCACCTCGAGATATCGTTAGATTAAAGATAGTCTTATCGGAAGTGAACACGCAGTTATTAGGTTACTAAGTTTTGCCTGCAACTGCCTGATTCGAAATCGTTCGTGCGACGATGATTTTCCGCGAAATTTAAGCCACGCTAGATAAAGTCCCGACAGGAACAAAGTACGACGGAGAGGTCGCCCTCGGGCTGGCTGCGAGATAAGGGTCCAACGTACGACACAGTACGTTTCTCTTTAGCCACGAAATGCACACGCCGGCGAGCAAAAACGCACACGAGGAAAATCAGGAGAATGTAGTTTGGCATGGAAAGACTGCCTGAGAAAAGGAAACAAGAAAAACTAAAGAGCAAAGCATATATAGTATTATCATGCCATCTTATCTTATTATAGTATAAATAGGAAAAATGAAAATATAAATATATAGAAATAAAATCGCAAAATTTTTATTATAATGTAACCAATGTATTAAAATATTAATAAAGTTTAAAAATTAAACTAAACATTTTATTTCTCGTTATAATATTAGTGCAATCAGAGTCATAGTTATATTACTCTTATAATAAAAAATAATAGAAATAAAACCCAGTAATGTTAAGAGAAATATTTATTAAACAAAACGTGAACTTACCTGACATGATAATAGCATGCTCTTCTCTTTAGTATTAATAAAATGTAAGTAAAATTATCTGTACAAGAGTAGATAAAGACTTATCATTATGAATCTACACAAGGCGAAATAGAAAATACTCAAAGATAAAATCTAAATTGAAACGATGGGAAACGCGAAACGTGTTTGTGATGTAAGAAAGTTTTGGCGAGCTACGATCGGATGAAGTCAAGAAGATCACCATTTATTCCGGTTGACAATAGAAAGAGCTGTTGGCTTTCCCGGAAGAATCAATGTATCGACCGCGCGACGGCGGCATTTGCATAAGGAACAAAGTTTCAAAGTGGTCTCTCCACCCCCCTGCGCCGACTTCCTTTTTCCTCGCGAAGCGACGAGCGATTTTCCAGACATTAATGGCACAACGCCAGCTCGCAGCCTATAGATAATCGATACTGCCTATCATGTCGTTCTCTTGGCGTCGTGAAAAAAATATAAAAGAGAAAACAGCCGATGGTCCGGGAGGGTAGAAAGAGCTAGCCCCCAGGGGAAAATAGAAAGGAAAAAAGAAGAGGGCAGAATTCGGACCGCGTCGATTTTTCCAACGGCAATAGGAGAGCGTACGGGTCTCTGCCGTTCGCAAGCAGCGTATCCAATAATTCACGCGGCAACAGGACCGCCGCTTTGTCGTCTCGCGTGCGCGATTTATGGCCATTGGCCCGCGTTTTGTAAGGTAAAGTCGCCCCTTCGCGCGAAAGGCCGCAGTACGTTGCGTTTGGCAAGCACGCGTGTGACGAACGCACGTTTGTGGACGTATGTAGTGCACGGTGAACTGCGACACATACTATAGTCAGCGGTCTATATTGCTTCTTATAATTAACTTAACGGGGATAGGTCGCGTGAAAGTTTTTTAAACAATTACCGATGATAATACCAAGCCGTTTAAATGCACCTGCTTTATTTTCTCAGTATTTGTCATTTTTCAAATACTAACAAAACGCAAAACGAAATCTGTAATATGCAATATATTGTTAGCAACGGCGATTTCTATCAAATAGTCGTATAAAATCAATCCACGCAGCTTTTCCTTAAAAAAAGTCACACACCCATTCTCAGATTGAGAGAATAAAAGGTAAGATCTCAAATTTTTGATTACGTGTCGAAAAACTGGTTCATGTACTTTGTTGTCCTCATCTGTCAAATAGCATCGATGGTGCAAGATGAACGTAAAGTTAGGCACTTGTTATCCCGGCGGATCTTAATGCGAGAAAATAGCCGGCCGCTATCAGATAACGAAGCTCTCTCTCTCTCTCTTTCCCCCCTTCTTTGTCGTTCTGCCGCTAACTCGGCCGACTTTAGTGAGCTGGTATATCTCATTGTTCTAATCTCGGACATCTGACCGCATCTACGTCTCGGCCTGCCGTCTCTGGTTTATACGCCAGGCATTACGTTAAGGACGTCGTTCCAACGGCGATCTACGGCCCCGCTTTAATATCTTATTACTGCGGATGAAGAGCTTCAATCCCTGAGAATAATTCCCCTGCCTTGCGTGTGTATGAATTTGTGTATGTGTGTGTGTGTGCGTGTGCGTGTGTGTGTGTATGTATGTGTGTACATGTGTGCGGCGCTTAGGATCGGCATTATGGCGTAAATTGCACGGCTTTCTACGGAATGGTGGATATCCTACGCGGAGATAATTTCCGTCCGCTTATCACGGCGTAAGTCTCATCTTTATTTCATGAGTTACGAGATACTTATTTTAAGTTATCCATTTAGTTGCCCGATCTTATTTATTTCGGAAAATTAACCAATTATTTAAGCATTTAGATGTAACCAAAGATACGCAGTATGCGAGATATGGAGAAATAATCGTCGCGTTATGGACTGCGAAAGAGCGATTCGAAATGTAAACTAGCGACGACGACTTTAACGAAATATCGCGGAAAAGAAATTTACGGCGAATGCACGTGGCATTGCATTAATATCTCTCAGCGACAAAACGGAGTAACGAACGAGACGCGCGAGAGGGCTCTTTCCAACTTTTAATTAATACTTCCGACCGTCGTCGTCTGGACGTGAAGTTCCAACGAACAAAATTCATCCTTCAAAAGGATGGCAGGGATATACTTGGCAGCAACGAGTAGTAGTCGTTAGTTTGATATAATTTCCAGCAGCAGCAGCAGCGGCAGCGGCAGCGGCAGCAGCAGCAGCAGCAGCAGCAGTAGCAGCAGCAGCAGCAGCTCGAGGTAACTCGTTCCATTCGGGTAAAGGGAAACTTTGAAAACAGATCAAAGTAACCGCGTTACGGACCCCGCGCTGCGCGCGGCTATTTACTTCGAGAGCGAGACCGGAGATCAATTACAGAAACGTTTCCAATGGGATTTCCCGATTAAATCCGCCACGGTTACAGGCACCGTTGCTGCTACGTTCTGAATTACGCGCTCGTATACGAAACATCCGCAAAACGACGAACACGCGACTCTCTTGCCCTAATCATTTCACGCCGGATAATAAATTGAATACGTACCGCCGATCGAGCTTCGTAGCGAAGACAAACGTGGATTAACGTCGAATTTGTTATTCGCCACTAAATCCGTCCGGGATTTTCTCCGCTTTATACGGCTATACACAATCGATCGCCAAATATGGCGACGTGTGGAATTCCCTACTTTTTCCTGATAATACATTTTGATAACTTCAGAATGATTCCCGAGAGATTAATATTTATCTCAAATAAATAATTAATAACGTCATCTAAAAAACGTCAATTTCAATGATTATATCTTTGCCACTTAACGTTCTCTCCGCATGTTCTGGGTAATACGATATAACTGTAATACAAATTCACAATAAGAATTGGTCGTAACAAAAATAAAATATTTTCTAATAATTATGAGAGAAAATTTTTAATTATTGTATGTAAAATATTTTTTTTCATGATTACGAGGAAACATTATTATAATTCTCTTTTATATAAATTTATCTCACTACGCAACATTTCCAGCTCTTCATTAATTATAACTTCACCCATATTTAATTACATTTGTCTGATTACGTCTGATAAAATCGTCAAATTTCTGCTCGCTGCGCGAAATGATTTATAGTTGTCGCGGATTAACACATAGTCGGCTGTCGATGCATTGTCGGTCCGCACTAAAATGCATTAGGCTATGTCACTTTGGACAATCGACAGCGGTTAAGCTATCGCGAATATCGCAACATTGACGAATACCGATGTATATCGATATATTATTCAATAACTCGCGCGTTACGATTTAACAAGGCCGAGTCGCGTGAAGCGCGATTGATAGGGTTGGGAGATCGCCACGTTAAACGCGACTAAATCACGGCAACCAATTCCATTGGTCGGGTTGAGAATCGACTGATGATACCCCGCGCTCGTGTGGATGTAATTGTGGACGCAATTCGTCTGATCAATTAAACAGTAGCGTTTCGGTAAGTTTTTTTTTTGTTCTCTACCATATCGCACGGTGAGACAGCAAAATATTTTAGCGTCGCTGTTTTTTTTATCATTTCAACGTGTTCTCGAATATGTCTCCATAAAATGTGCCACCGACAGTGTATGAAATTTTGACCGCGTTTGTAAAAAAATATTAAATTTTTGCGAAAAGTTCCAACGAAAAGATATTTAACGTAAAATAAAGTATATTTTCGTGCTTTAGGGCTACAAGTATGTAATAAAATTTTCTTCTCCACTTAATCATAAATAAATTTTATTTAATTGAATGTCGGTAAAAATTGTATAATAATTGTAAGAAATTGTATGAAGAATTGTATTAATTTACCGACATTGATGTTTAAAAATTAATAAATTTCTTAAGGAAAATTCGATGCCAAACCTTAAAAGAATCTTTTGTTAAAATGTCAAAATGTCATTAAAATTACATTTGGCGATAATGGAATATCTTGTATATGTGGAATGGGTCACACAGGCAAGACAGTGAGAGACTCAAGGATAACTGCGTGAAGCTGAATGTAGGTAGAAGGTGGTTGGAGATTCAATGGATCACGCACCACACAGCTCTTTAAGAGTTACGAGGCCGCTAATTTTTACACTCGTTGAGCGAACGAGCGAATTCTTTCCAGGCAAAACGAGGCGATGACGAAAGTGCGGTTCTGCACGAAAGAGAACCTTCGGTCGTTCCATTACGCATCATGCACATTATGCATTATTGCGCGGGTCGCAGTAACACTAACGTTCTAATTGCGTCGAAGGTTGAAACTACTGGATGGCACACAAGGATATACGGAATTTTTTCGACCGAAACAATAAAGAGGAAGAGTTTTCATAATGAGAAGGCGGAAAAAATGTGTAGTTCTGATAAAAAATAGAATCAACATTAATTAAATCTTGGAAAAAAAGAAATAATTCTGATTATAAAAAAGATTGTTTAATTAAATTTTCAAGAGTAATTCCTTCTAGTAAAATACGGAATTGTTTTCGTTCTCGATTCTTCGTCACAGTTAATTCATTTTGTATAAATCTCGTAAAGCATTGATGTGACACAGACCAAGTGTCGGTGGTACAAAAGCCAAATTCCCGGTCAGCGTTACGCAGTAACCCGGAGAGAACAATCGTAGTACACGCAGTCTGTGTTTAACCGACGATTGCTGTTCCGGGAGAATGATACCGAAGCACAGCTGTTAACTGCCAGAGACACGTCCTAACGATTCCGGCAATCAAGTCGAGAGGAAAAAGAACCGACGGCCATTATCCACTAATAGCCCTCGTCTATCTTTGCTTTTGGTTGTATGATATTGGTAACATGAGATTTTCGCGTTTGAATAGTTGACGGCATATGAAAAGGCACTGCGGCAAGGGAGTCTAAAATGCAAATTATACAAAGTATTTAGAATAAAAATAAAGTGTATTAATTCTTTTTTAAGATATATTATAGTGAAAAAAATATTTACAAAAAGATCCAGAGTTATATTGTGAAAAACTAAAAGTACAAGAATAAAAAAACGAGCTAACTGTTAGAGTTTTTAAAATTAGAATAATTTAACATTTGACGTTTTGCATGCATGTGATGCAGGATTAACATAATCTTTAGCATCACAATGTTAGGTTCATAAAATCGACTTTTGTATAAATTAAAAATGGCTACGAAAAAGTTGCGAAAGTTTCACAACGCAATTCAAAGTGCAAGAGCTTTTGATAAAGTACGTTTAGAATAGGAAACTGGGACGGCAACCGCATTCATCGGAGCGCATTCCGCTTCGTCGCGGCGGGAAATACGTAAACAGACAAACAAGAAGCTTATATGTAAATAGGGTAAACAGGTTTGCTTTCAGCCAAGTTCCCGCACGAGGAAACGCGATTTTTGTTCGCCTCGTTCCGTGCGGCGCACCATGCACATAATTAATCCTTCGAGGGTCGAGCGGGGTGCATTTTACCACCTAGCGCGGTTTTCCTCTCACGCAGAGTAAAAGCTGGGGCAAAATAAAATGTTGCAAATGCGTGTTACGATCTCAATTCAACTTATCATTGTTATTTAAAAAAAATATCTCGAAATGTTCTTTCGCCGCAGAATAAAATATTGTAATCTAATATTGACGAAAGCGATAAAATTTTATTCGCAATAACGTTTGCTCGCAATTAGCCTTGTCGAATTTCGCTATCGTGAAGCATCGATTTTAACAATTGTAATGGCGCAGTCGCGGCCGATGGCCTCCGGGGGCGCATCAAATGCATTAAAGCCCGCACAGCGGCGTCCATTTAACGCGTTGCACGCTACACGCATCTCGTACTTTACTAAGTAACTACAATGGAATAATTTACGCGATTATATTAACGATCACGTGGCGAGCATCGAACGCACTCGTTCAATGGCGAAGCGATAACGGATTCGATAATAACGGAACTGAAATATATTCGTTACGGTCCCTCTCGTAATGACGGCGGCATTTATATCGTAATATCTATGTCGCTACCGCATACACATACATACAGAGACTACGGCGGCATTTAACGTTGAATTCGAGATATTCCGTAAATTAGGCGGAAACTAACTAATAGCCGTGTAACCGTTGCCGTTGTTATCAATTATGCTGTCGGAACGTAGCGTGGAGCAGTTTCGCGCGGAATTCGATCAAATTGTAATGAAGTTCCTCTAATGGCAGCACAGCCATGTACTATAAAGGAGACGAACACGCGCATCGCGAATGGCCCTTGTCAATTCGCGACCGTAACTCCGGATCTCAAGTAATGGGTCGCGGATCATTTGATGTCGAACAACGGAAAGAGAAAATCCCCGAAAAGCAGATCGATGTCATCGCGTTCCATTTCAATTCCGTTTTAAATGCAGTCGAACAAAATTGTATTGACGCATCGACTGAATTTATCAACCTAATGAATAATATAAATTTGCTATTTTTACCTAAAAAGGCCTTCATATTTCGTATGTTTTACGAAAATTATGTTTAATCGATACAAGTTTCCGATTCAACAAAAAAAATTGTTTGCGAAAAATGCATATAGTTGATCTAACAATCAATGTACTAATCGTGAAAACTAACATGATTATATGTAAGAAATGTTACTGTTATTTCTTAAAAGCCTCCGACTCAAACGAAAGAATCTGCTGTCTATATTTTATACGTTAATAATTCATACAATTAAAATATATTATTAAATTTAGTTATGTCGCAAATTTGGCAGTACGTCATGCTCACGCATTCATATTCAGCCTTACATTCAGCGGTTACGATAGAGAAGCATCAAGGCGCTGCGCTGCGGTGCGATGCATAGAGACGTATTCTGGCGAATGTGCAGCAGATAGAATGTGCCGTTGCAGCTTGAGTCGCGTTGAAATCATAAATTGTCGACCGGCACGAAGCGCGCTCCTCGCGACGATCTCTCCACGTCCGCGGCGGCGCTTCTGGCTCTCGCTATTAATAATTAGAGACATCCGTGCACGCGGTTCGGTCCCTTCGGACACGCGGGCTATTTATTGCCACCTAATGATTATTTATTAATCTCGCGGTGTCGTCGACGGATGTTACCGCGTCGCGTTCGTTGTTCGTTTCGAGTGCATTTGCAAGAGCATCGGTTTTACATCACACGCGTTATATTTTGGCTAAACCGCCAACGAAAAACAAGGGATTCAAAAATGCAACTATACAAAATAGTCAATTCGTACAAATATACACATAAATTAAATAATAAAACATTTCGAGATATAAGTGGTAAATACATTACATAATATGTGTAATAAATATACATCAAATTTAGTCATTTAGAATTTTACGAGATTACAGTATGAATAGCACCAAGTCAAAAAGATAAATAAGGATCGTGAAAAAACCCAAGATTTTCGTTCTGATCAAAATAACTTTATCAAATGAGATATACGTAAGTTGAAACTAGTTTTAATTCCCTAGCGAGGTCGAAATATGAGCAGCTTCTGCAAAGAGCTTATGGTTGCCCGCACGCATCGCCAAATTAATTAGCGGCGCTTCAAAGATGAAATATTCGCTTCGTGGATAGCGTAAAATGTTCCGCCCGCAAAAGAAAAAAAAAAGAAAAACGCGGAAAATTTTTTTCTCGTCCGGCAAATTCAAGTAATTTGTCTCTCTGTAAATGTTTTATTTTAACAAGACAGGGCTTGACAAATTTATTAACGGTTAGTAATTGAAAAACGAGATAATTTCACATAAAATACAACCAATTTTATATAAATTGGTGGCTTTTAATTTTCAATTTGTTATCAGTTATCAGCGTTTAGCTTTTTATTGCCGCAATAATCGCTTACAATTTTAATCCGCATAGCTCGTGAAAGGAGAGCTTTTCGCATCAAATTTATTAAGATAAAAGCGTTCGTATTTGTGCAATGAATACGATAAATGGATTAAAACGTCATATCAGTGCCAGTGAAATGTACGCGAGCCATCAATGCAAAGCTGTTATAAATGGAAAGCGTTTCGTTAAAAAGGTAGCTTTGTCGGAATAATATTACAGAAAAAACTTTCATTTACAATGAAAAGTAATTTTTCAAAATTAATATATAAAACCTGCTTGACGCATTGTATGCAGAATATTTTGTACTTGAGATAAAAAAGAAATAAAAATGATAAATCTGTTAAAGGCAAGCTTTTATGTTTAAAGCAGACTTTTAGAACAGAAATTATGATAAAATTTTTATAGAAAATTTCCAGGGTTGTCAAAGAAGGTTATAATAATGTGATAATTGTGCGAGAAGCTTTAATATATAGTGTTCCATTTCTATCTTGTTTGTTTTCAATATAACAGATATTTTCACCAATTTATTGCTGAATAAACGCTATTCATAAAAAGAGAAAAAAAAAAAAAAAAATTTATGCTATATGTTATCAGTGCTAAGTTAAATGCAAAAGTACATTGGTCGAGCATCATTATACATGCGTTGTACTTGAATGTTCAGAGTAGTGAGGGTTAATTGTCATTATTCTTGGTCCGTGAGGCGTATTATATCATGTGTGCGCAACGAGCGTCATCATACAACCAAATGACATGCCGCTGAATACAAATTTATGATCGGACATGTTATGACAATCGCAAACCTCGAAATCCAATGTTATTGCAACGTTTAAACATTCCATGTATAATTCTAGCTAATTTATTTCACTTAATATACAGTGATCAAAATTTATGTCAATTTAATTGAATAATGTGGCACACTTTTTTTACAAAGTTATATCTGATAATAGATATTTATCAATCAGTTTGCTGTACAAAGCGACAAAAGCTTAAAAAAAAAAGAAATATATATATTATTATAAAGTCTCTTTTTTCCAGCATAATGTGTTTGTAATCTTTAATGTGCAAGAATAGAAATCGTCCACAACAATCTACATCCACGGCGCAAAAATAGTTTCGCGGTTTCATCATCGCGCTGTCAGTTCGTAGAATAGATACAAATACGGCCGTGTTATTATCGAAACGAATGTATTTGTCAGAGGAGCGAATGTCGGGCTGATGGATGGATGGATGGATGGATGAATGGATGGATGAATGAATGGATGGATGGATGGATGGATGGATGGATGGATGGATGGATGGATGGATGGATGGATGGATGGATGGATGGATGGATAGATGGATGGATGGATGGATGGATGGATGGATGGATAGATGGATGGATGGATGGATGGATGGATGGATGGATGGATGGATGGATGGATGGATGGATGGATGGATGGATGGATGGATGGATGGATGGATGGATGGATGGATGGATGGATGGATGGACGGATGGATGGTTGGACGGTTGGATGGACGGACGGACGGATTTTTATCAGCGTGACGTTCCGTTGCCGACAAAGCGCTAGAGCGAGATACGCGCATGTATGCATTATGCTCGAAAAATTCCTGAAAGGATAACACATGCATGTCGTTGGGAATTAATGACACACAAATCTGCTTCATTTCCGTGATAACATGGGCGAAAAACCGAGAATTCTCACGGACTGGTTGGCATTAGCCGATGATGTTTGCAGTTGCTTATCGTACTTTCGCTCGTTTCACCCTCTATTGTTTTCTCGTGGAATTTTTAGCAAAAATTTTTCAAACTAAATACTGTTAGCATTTTTGGTTCTAAAGTGCTATAAAAAACTAGACGATATTATTTTGGTATGTGAATTTTTCGAGACATCTCATGTGATATTCAGTGACATTATCGACAGATTTCGTAATGAACGTTGGATGTTTCAATAATTCTGATTAAAGTTTTACATCACACATGAGACAAAAAGCTTCCAAAATTATAACGTGACATTCGATTACGTGGAAAGCCGAAAAGTCGGAATAATTTAAATCCATTTCGCATAAATGCCAATAAAATAATAACGATTTTGTGAAATGTGATTAAAATTACACAAAGCTTGATCGTTTATATTTTTTAATTAACCAATATTTTCATTTAAAATAAACGTATCTTTCAATAAGTAGGTAATATAATTTCGCAGACAGTTTTTAGCGCTCATCGTTTTATTCGAATAAAAAGGATTAAATTTTTATCTCCGTTTTTTCGCGTAGAAATGTAATCTCATCTTGATTGGATGATAAAATCCATGTTACATAATAATACGTATTATCACTGTAATCTATCCAATAGTAATAATCAGAAAATTTTTCCATCAAATTGGGTAAGAGTAAATATGTTTCTTATACTCTTATAAAAATACTCTTACACACATAACTAAATATAATTGATTCATTTATTATGTAATATTGATTAAAATTATGAGTGATTAAATTATAATTAAAAATTGATATTATACACATATTTTGTGTGTGTGTGTAAAATAAGTGATAAGAAAACTATTCAAATTATTAATTCTTCAGTAAATGTTTGTTAACGTGCGATAACTCGCGACATATTGCTATGTGTCATAAATATCTCGGCGGGAACAATTGCGGTCGGCTTAAATTTCTCGAAGGTGCGGACTTCCGCGTGGAAGTGACCATATGTGCAGTTGTGGATAATGCGAAAGAAGCTTTGCTGTCTGTCAGAAGAGCAATTTTGCTGTGTGGAGGCAGGCCTCGCAAAATTTTAATGAAATCATGCTCGTGCTATTTAATTCTCGATACTCTAGTAAGACGAGATTGCTAGATTAGAGAAATAAATAAAAATGACATTTACAAGAGACTTTTTCGTGTGAAATCCGGTTCGCTCAACAATTCTATTCATTCGCTATTGTTACATGTAACAATAGAAGCAGTATAATTAAATTGGACTTATTTAATTTAATTCTATTTCTTTCTTTAGATTTAAATAAATTTGCTTTGTTTATAAAATTTGATAAAAGATGTTTGAAATCAGTTATTAAAAAAGTTATGAGAAAGAATTATATCTAATTAAATTTCTTGTGATAAAAATTGTGAATGTATAAAAGTAGCTAAAGTAAATTATTTCAATACAATGAAAAATCCTTAAAACAAATAACAGAAAATTCAAATAATTGTAGTCAAGTATTCAAATAATAAGCAAGCGTTGACCTTTTATGCTAGAAAAATAGGATGCTCGAACGAGGGTAGAAGGTGATGTATATAAATTTACCAACAAAGAGCACGCTATTTCCGGAGGACCATGACAGTGCCTGCGAAATGGATTCAAGGTGCGGCGGATACGCGTGTACATGATAACGACATTGTACGTACGCGTAGGTGTCTACATGTATCCTTAACTAGAGCAGAGTTTCCCAAACTAGCAAAATACGAAGAAATTCTTCTGAGAGCAACGTAAAAATTTAATACTCTCAAAAAAAGTATGTGCAATTAACTCTAGATTGTCTACTTAACAATTAAATAACAAAACTCGAAATATTTTAAAAATTAAATTATCTTCTTTGAATCAATAAGCTTATTTTTAAATTATTCTAAATCTACATTTTTAAAGAACGAAAATTACGCGTTACAAAGCTATAGAAAACTTTGTATTACATATTCATCGTTTACTTTGCGGTGAGTTGCAGTAAGTTTGGGAACCTCTGTTCTAAGACGACTTGGCCAGGTCTGGGTTGTCTGATTGAAGCATCGAGAAGCAGGAGGGTGGAGAGAGAATCAGCACGTGGACATTGTAAACGCTTGGAAGCGGCTTAATCAGCCATTGTATGCTACTGCGGTCGGCGATAGCTCCACGTATAGGCGACGATGCCCGGAGGGTCGCAGGGCAGAGGGAGTTCATTGGACCGTGGACATGCACCAACGATGCAGTCTGCTTCAGCTGTGCGCTTCCTGACAGGGAACGCCCGGCTAATTCCGATTACGCAACGAGCTCGAGAGTTTTAATGGACTCCGCGATAAGAGATAACATAGCGAAACTACTATAATAGCCTCGTCGTAGATTCTAAAATTTTGCAATTTTTTCCGATTCTTATGGATGTTTGTCAATAGATAGCATTTTTAACTCTTGAGAAACTAAAAAAAAAAAAAAAGATAAAAACAATTTTTACTTTTGTTTCATGTCCTTCTGCTTGATATCAGAATTTTAGTCATTCAAGAATAAATAATTTAATTTCAATTTAATTAAATACTCGGTATATTCTGAGACTGATACTAATGATATGGAACATTATTAGAATATCAGAATTCTTAGAAGAAATATCTACTTGTAGAAAAAATATCCTTATCTTGAAATATTTTTAATATTTCGAAAGGAATTCTTAGAATATCATTTTACAGAACATTCTCTCAAAATACCACGGCGTCCCTGTACTTTCCAAAGTACATCCCTGTTTTCAGGGGTACTCTAAAAACATTTTCAGAGTATCCTCCCATCTCGCATCGCTAACTTAGAGACACTTCAAGTTCTCGACTGCACTCATTCCCGATTACAACGTGCTCAGCAAAGTCTCGTAGATCCGCTCTTCCCCATTAACGTCTGTTATTTATGCATAATGAACGACGACAAACTTCCAACAAAGACACCATCTCTGAGACATTACCCTTCCCGCTTGATCTTACCCAACCACTTCGGGATGCGAGCGAGGACGGGCATATCCGACTGAGATGAGAAGGGGCTGCTCTTCATTTTCCGCGGAAAATGAAGCTAGGATAACAGCTAAGTTCACAGGACGTTCGCATTGGGCAGGGCGGAAAACGGCCGTCGAACAATCCACATTGTTTCGTTATAATCGGAGCATCGGCCATTATTGCAATATTGCCGCGTACGAGATAAGCCGAGGCCGGTGGTGGGCCCCTTTGTTGGGCGAACGGGTAAAATAGTCGGTGGCAGCAGAGAACTCGGGTACAAAGGCACGCGCGCGCGCGCACGTATTTACAGACGAGATTACACGAGACCGGGGAAGAAGACGAGAGTACACAGTTTCCTGTGGAATTCTTCGCTCGTAATAGTGGCGCACGATTGCGACACGAGTTAACCGACCGGCGAAGATTTTGGCCGTCCGTCTCGCGAGGGACGTTTACATGGCATACGGCCAGAATTTTTCCTGGCCCTCCGATAACGACAATCCCCGGAGGGGCAGCACGTCGTCGTGACCTCCCCTCTCACGAGATATGACGGCAAGATCGGGCGGTGGAATGGAATACCTGTCGTCCGAGCTCGGGAAAACTGACATTTCCGCGGACGTACGCGAGTTTTACGGAAGTCGACCTCGGAACGGGGATTTATCCATCGGATAATAATTCGGAAGAACACCTGGCACACACACGCGCCGACTCCCAAGGCTTTCTCGCTTGTCAAGCGCTACGTTCATTTTTTCTGTTTAAATTTTACAATTTTAATATATATGATCTTAATGTTATAGAGTAAAACCGAGGCTATTTCGGTCACAGAATTATTTGGATCAAAAGCAAAGACAGAATTATTGTGCGTCAATATACTGTAGGTAAGCGACAAAGCCAGTTGCATGAAAATACATATATTGCGGATAGTAATAGATTAAATTAGTTTAATTGAATTGGATCTGCCATTTATTTTCAGAATAATCTCGTGATCGAAATAGCTCCAATCTATTCTATGTAGTGTGAAAAGTCTCGCAAGCAACGATATTTATATTGAAAAATTTATCATAATCTTAAGCACAACAAAATAAAACTTTTACATTTTTTCCCGTAACTATTTCTGATTAAAATGTGTTATTCTACACACACGCACACACATATATACATATATATATACACCGTATAAAAATTCGTGTATTTTTCCGTATATATTTTCATAGTTTCTACGCGCAATTTTCCAATTAACGGGTGGCGCGAGAGATCGTGGCTTTTGCTAAATTGACCGCGAATGGAAAGTTACGCAAATAATACGGGTGTTCCTGGCTGATTTTGGTCAACCGGAAGTAGAATATATGGAAGAAGCGCGACCATGATATCGCCTTTTTCTCATAGCACGCGCGCTCGCTGTTAATAGTAGCAAATTTGTGTTTACTGTTTCTACGTGTATAAGAGTTAACGTCTCCTTTCTTCGCCACAGTTAGCCGACCATGTAGTAAAATTAAAGCTAATGGCATCGTAAACAGCGTGCAATTTGGCGAGATTTAGATCGTGTGTCTCTTTTAGGACAACAGAGTGTACTCGGGGACTTTATGTAAGCGTAACTTCCTGGTAAGAAAACTATGACGTTCACTTCTCTATTCCCTTCTTTGAGTGAAAAATATCAAATGCTTAGTTTTAGAATTATTATAAATAATTTCTAATACATTTACTGGTGAATCTAATTTATCATAAGTTCTTTTGATATGTGTTAAGAATTTCGAATAAAAATAAATAAAAAACTTTTATCTTTGTTAATTTTCTAAAGTTTTTTTTTTTAAATTAATGCCTCTCGTATGATTTATCCTATGAAGCTGAATTTACTGTTATCCACTTTCAGTATTCGCAACATAGCCACGCATTAGCATATTTGGCGGAGCATAACGGTTGTACCAAACTTTTATCGGGGTAAGAATATAGCAAAAACGCTATAAACGGTAACACTTTTGGACACAACGCGCATGTGTCTAATCTCGCAACGAGCACGACAGCGCGGCGGTCATCTTGCCGCGATCATAAATTATTCTGGAGATAAAACTTTAACGCTAGTTCCGCTATTTCAGAGTCGTCCCTTCTCTTCTTCTCTCTGGTGCGCTTTTTTGAATTCTCGTGTGCATATTTTGCGCAACGATTCGCCCGGAAACCACGCAAAATACACGCAAAATCCGCGATTAATCCTGTGCGATGCGCGCGTTGTATGCGGAGCCCTTGTTGTTTACACACCGCCACGTATTTACATACATGCTAATATGTTTGCATATGGCAGAAACAAGCACGTTGCTCGCAATGCTGGTCGAATAAGTTCGACGGAAGATAATCCCTTGACGCGGAAAACACGTACATAAACGTGTATAAATGCTAAAGGTATATTATTATATAAATTTGCTTGTTTTTCGTTTCATTCGATAAATGCAGCTTTAATCGCGACGCCAAGCGTGCGCGATGTATTTTTACTAAAATATTTTATAATACTGAAAAAAAAACAATGAATAGAAAATGAATGACATAATTTATGTAAATTGATAGCTAATGGAACATTGAGACTTAATTTAAATTTCAAAAATCGCATGACTATACACCGGTGTTTTAGAAACTCGCAAGAAATGATGATTAAAATATGTAATAATTTAAAATAGATACAATGACAACCCTTCAAAGAGCGACTTTCAAATAAATTCAATAAAGCTTGAATCGATAACTTTCTCAAAAGCATATTTTCCAAGTTTTGAAAAAATTGATTAAATACTCTTGCAATTTTATGCGAAGGCCATGCATCCTGTGTATTCCAAATGTTCCATGAGCGAAACCTGGTATTCCCCGTTCTACCAACACACACAGGCCGTTCCACCGTCGGTCCTTTTCCACCATCGCATTCCTCACATCACATACCTCGTTTTCTACCGCGCAAGAAACGTACGTCTCGGCGCGCAAAGCAAAGCTCTGAAAAACGCCATTGCGCTCACACAAGGCTTTCCGCTCTCTCGTTTTCTATCAACTACCCAGCGCAACCCAGTAATCGCGATCTAATCTCATCGAAAAAGTCCCGAGTGCTGTGCCGCTGCTTCGAGCGGCGATATGCCACGCGGGGCTAATTAAAGTCGGCCAAGATGAAATATCGAGATAGCTCTACCCTCTCCCTTCCTTGCGTCGCGATGCGTTCCTATCTCTCGGAGAAACAAAAGAAAAGCTCCGCCGGTACATCCCGGTATATGTCGGACACGGCTGCGATCTCGTTCTTTGCTATGTACCGGCGCGGTTTGTCGCTAATGACCATCCGATGACTGTGTCATGGATTTTTTGCGACGCGTAGTTTACTGAGCTTTTAATACTGTCAGTTTGCGGCGTCGCGCAGCGATATCAATGATATCCTTTATCCTCAAGAGTACGACTGCTTTGATAAGTTATAAGCTTTGCTGTCGCAAGAATCGCTTGGAATATTTTAATAAAAAAAATATTACATAAAATTAAGTAAAATTATAATCATGAAATTCCATATTTTTACAGTATAGTCCGCATTAACTGCAGTCGTAATTTTAACATCTCATCATCGAAATTTCAATCTCGTTCCTTCGCAATCTTGCTGCGAAAAAAAGCAGCGCTATTATCCGAAGCGCACGATTCACTGAAGATAGGTCAGCCAGCAAATACTTTCGAAGAATACTTTCCAAGTCGACAATACGGCCCTTTCGCAATGCTCCTATACAGAGGTATCTGGCGGTGAAAGGGCTGAGAAGCGCGTACAGAGCGTTCAATCAAGCCCCAGCGGCAACAGCTCTCGCATCTTAGCGAGCAGTGAATTCCGAAACGATGAACTAACCAAAGGCCGACCAACCGACCGACCGACCGACCGACCGACAGACCAACTGCGCGCGCCTAGTCAGCCGAGCGTTCGACTGGCCTTCGAGGGATGCTCGTTAGTGCCTGGCTTGTGCAAGTATGATGCACCGGCAACGGCGCGTTACGTAGCCGCCAGGCTGACTCAAGCGGTTTCCGCAACCGCATTAACTCTGCGTCTCCAGGCAACGCAGAAACGGAGAGAGAAAGAGGGAGAGAGAAAGAGAGAGAGAGAGAGAGAGAGGGAGAGAGAAGAGGCCACGAACGGGGAAATCAATCTGTTATTCCGAGGCATGTCAAAATTAGACCGTGTGAGATTCGTGCGCTGCGCTCGGCAATGCTCGGTGGTACCGAACTCAGCGATGCGTAAGAAAACACATTGAGAAGGTATTTCATCGCATACGAAACTGCAGATTTATAGAACGCTCTTCTAAAGTCAACGTTTACCGATTGTTATATTGTATGTCGTTTTACAATAATCTTATTTTTTTACAGAAATCCGTATCAGTTTTTGCGAAATATTAACGATTTTTCAGTCATTGACTTTTCGCATGCAACAATCGAATAATTTAGAACGATACAATGATATAATTGCGAAAGAGCAGAACGGTTTTTTGCGACGTTCACTAGCTAAATGGAGATTTCATTATAATGCAATTTTACACGCAATTATTTTACTCGTTCTTCCACATCATACAGCTTTCTTGTATTAATATAGCGTACTCGTTTTCCTCGTTTTCTACGTTTTTCTTTCACCGCACCGAGCACCCACCCCCGGGCGTAATTTCCATAAGTTTAATTACCATTACGAAGCAATAAATGACTAATTGTCTCGTCGTTTCGGTGCATTCAGCCCTTTCGCTCGGCGTAACAACGGCTCTCGAGGCCCATTTTTCTCCGCACGCCAACATATTTCATTAACTACGATTTCCGCGTGGTGGTATGGACTGCGCCACGCCGTGAAACGCTATTATGCCTTCGTTACTATTTGCCCGCGCGCACTGCCAAAAGCAATTTAAACTATTATTTTGCGAAACCCATACTCGGACAACGCGGCAACTAGCGAACTCGCGGGCTGCGTATTGCGCCGGGGTTACACGGTCGCCCGTATGTACCAAACAACCGATGTCAAACGCGATTACGTCGACCTTTCATCGGGCACAAAAGCACGCGATAATTCAGCGGCGTGTGTTGTAAAGCGAGCATATAATAACAAAATCTATTACATAATGCAGTAATAACTTCGCATCAAATATCAAATATGTAGTGATAAATGAATAATAGAGAGTGAACGGTAAATACATGGTAATAAATAAACAACAACAGGTACAATGAATAAAAATTAATCGGATGCTTTTTTGTGAAATGTGAATTTAGCGAAAAATACAAATCTTTCATGCATCACTCCACGGCTTGAATTTGCGGCGATCCGTGTTTCACGACTCGAGCGCGATTAATGAAAAATAAAAAAAAAAAATAAAAAAAAGCATTGAACATCGATGAAAACGTTTTTGCGAGAAAACATGCACCTCTCGTTTTGGGTTAGCGTTTGCTCGCTCGTTCATGAGCGACGGAGCAAAACAGAATCAATACTCCATCGAATAAGCCGACGACATTGCGCGCGATTAGAGATCGAACGAAATAATTGGCGGATTCAGCGAATACGCCATGGCACTCGATGCAGTGCGGTACAGCCTCAGCTGCTGCTGTTGCTTGTCACTGTTGCACTGAATAGAGGAATAGAATAGAGGAATTCGCGTAGTATATGCGGCACGGAGCCTGGTCCATGATGAGTGTGCGTATATACACGGTGGCCGCGCGCGCTCCGGCGGGGCAATAAGTCACGCCGGCGAACCGTAATGAATTAGTCGCAGCATATACGATACTCCCCTTTCCTTTCCCCATGACTCCCCCCCCCCCCGTCGCCCCGCACATAGCCTCTTGCTAAGTTCCTTGCTTTCCCATGGTGTATCGCGGTACGTTATAGATGACTACGAGCGCTCGCTCGTAAAGAAATCGATTCGCGCGGATATCAAAATTAACCCCCCGTCGCAGAAGCAATTATTTTTCCCGTCGCAAGAAGAACGGTTTCACTTATCGAAAACGGATTAGTAATGGAGACTAACACGAAAGACTAATACGTACTTTCCCCAGGAGTGCTTGGGGTGGATGTGCTGGTTTCTCGGAACCATCTGGAGTCGATTTTTCTTCCTGACCAACGAGCTTTCAACTTTCGACATTAAACATTTTTCTAACTACCTTTGGATACTTCAATTCTGAACGTCTAAATATCACATAAATTTAAACAAATTTGTAGGCAATACGATTGAAATTAACACGAAAAGATGTACTATTATTTATCGGGGATCACTTTATTTAGATATATTACATTCTAATATTGAAATTGTACTCATTTAACGCAAGCGTGTTTACAAATTCATCTTACTGTAATTTAAACTCATGTAATTGTCATGCGTTTAATCCCTTAAACACTGCGAGCACCAAGCCTAAGTGTATCTAATTAAATGTCGGTAGTTGTCGACACTTCGCGTCGTCGAGTTGCGAGGAAAATATCTCGCGATAACTCCCGCGGACGGCTTTATACTTAGGAAACTGTTTCTCTAAGTTTCCACGCGAATAGGGCAGTGTGTAATAGAACGCTGACTTACTTCTCATTCCTGTGGGATCCGTCGCCGATGGCCGGAACTATTCCGAGAAATTAGTCGGAAAATTAATGCCCGTAGTTTCGCGAGAACGGGACGTGTTCGCAGTTCGCCTCCTCTCTACGGCTAATGGATCGCGAGAAGGGACCAAACTTCCGGTGTTAATAAATTACTCGTAAGTAGTAAATATTAAATAATTCCGTGCAGATTATATACAGTGTGTAACCGTTCAGCTCGAGCGGCTTAAGTATTTTTCACGACGCTTATTTTTAGAAAAGAAATTCTTTTAAATCCAACAAAATATTATCGAGAATAGATTTATTTTAAGCTACATATCTATATATTTTTTGTCTATTTTGTATAACATATAAGATAAAGGATCATAAATCAAAGAGATGTTCCTTCTCGCGAACGAATCGAATTTCCTCCGGATTGCAAGTGCCTGGAGATATCCTCGATATTTTCGCCGTAGGATGCACGGAGAGAGAAGCGGACGGCGATGTCTATCGGCCTTCGCGGAACGGAAGCTGCATCGGGAATTGCGCTTTCAGACGAGCCCGGCCTTCCGCCGAGAAAGGAAAAAAATGGAAGAAACGGGCGGAAAAGCGAGTCCGCGGGGAGTCGTTCGAAGGAGAGTGCGAGCGAGCGCAACGACGTTGCCAAAGTGGATAGTCGTTGCATTGGTCAGACCGAGTCGGGAAGAAATTCAGCCAGACGGAAAAGAAGAGTGTCGAGCTCCCGCGTCAAGGTAAAGATAATAATAAGAGTTTCCGCGCAGGCATCTCTCTCGAGGTATGGAAAGCACGATGCGTGATTTATGTCGGAAAAACCGATGGATTTGAAAAATTTCAGAAAAAGGAAAGGCAACTCGAAAAGGCGCGGAATTCTGATATACATATTCCCTTTATAAAGTTCGCCGGTAGGAAAAACGAAAAACAGAGTAGTAACGAGCCGCCGGCAAGCTCGACTTTTATGCTCACCCTCATCGTCTTTTTTCTTCTCCCTCTCTTTTTCCCCTTTTTCCTCCTTTTTCTCCACCTTTCTCCACGACGCTTCAAAACGAGAGGACCGCGCGCGCGAATGTTTTCTCCCTCGAGCTTTAATCTCTCATATTTAATTCCCGATATTACTACGCTTTCGTTGCTAAAGTGAACGGTATAAATTATAATATTAACTTATTAAAACCCGTGGTCTCGAAAGATTCGCATGTGAGCAAAGTATCTACGTTTGTAATATTTTTTTAAATGAGTTATGAATAAAATATTATTTATTACGTATCTTTTGCATGCAAAAAATACGCACACATCTATATATATATTTTTTTTTAAATTTACTAAGCGTGTTATCTACAAAAGGCTTTCAGAGAAGAGCGATATTAGATTACACATTATCTCAGACATAAACTAATTACTGAAATCGATAATTTGCGCCATCCACTTTCATGCCCCCATTCTCATCGCTTTGTTTCGTGAAAACACATGTGTATTGATTATCAACAAAAAGTTATTGTGCCACCGACAAATTAACGCTAAGCTCGTTACTCTCTTTTAAGCACTTTCGCCGGTTGCCTCTTTACGGTTCGCGTCCGCTTTATCGTCACGTTCCCCTTAATGCTCCACGCCGCTACCTGTGTTCGCGAGACAGGCACGGCGAGATGCTGATTAAAACCCGTTAACAATGCCTCGCCTCGGCGATGAATCGAGTTACGAGCTTTACGAGCGACGTATTATTCTCGCTGCTCATTGTACGAGCGGCCGATAATGCTCTTACGCTCGTGTAATTAGCAAAAACGAACCGGCATCCGTGACATACTTCCACTTTTAATTAGACTCCGGCGTTGCTAGTCAAACGCGATCAATAGTCGAGACCTCCTCCCCCCCTCCCTTCTCCCGTCTTTGCCGACTTTATAGTGATCGCGCGACTCCGTAAAAAGTATCCATAAAGTATTAACTAAAACCCTTAAACATTTTAAACTTGGTAAATTTTTGTGAAATAAGTTTTTATACACTTTGAGAAAAACATTCACGTTGGTACCTCCCCATTTCTACCATCTTCTTTATTACGCAGGATAATTTCTTAAATAAGTGAACGAGAAACTTCAGAAAGATGAACCGAATGGTCGGGTCAATTGTTTATATAAATATGAGTTTGCAGTAAAAAATGTTCGTTTGGCAGAATTACTCGGCAGGCGATCGATACGCTTTACCACTACTTTCGTTGCAGGGAGATCCAAATTAGTCTCGCTCCTCTTGTTCGCCGGTAGGGCTACAGCGGAATCGACCGGTCGGCATGTCGGCAGCGGTAGCAACCGGTTGCGATACACTGTCCGGCTTCGGTCAGATGTGTCCGACGACGAACGTACTAAATCTGCGAGAGTTACGCGGCCGCCGTGCGAATAAACGCTCCCGGAGATTCATGGCGCAATTCACGTTAACTTGATATCGTGGGGAAGCGGGGGGAGGAATTATCCGAAGCCCGTGAATACCGAATCGGCACGGTAGTCGTCCGTCTCAAGCGCAACGGTCGGGCTGTGTCGATTGTAGAGGTATCGGTGACGTTGTGTAATGCCGGTATAGCCGTGTCCACGAACGGCTTTGCCGGGGATATCAATGCCTCACGGGATCGATGCACGGGAAGCGTTTACCATTCGCGGAGCATTTTCCATGAACGTGAGCAATAAACGAGGAATATCGAACGGAAGCGAGCGAGCGAGCGAGCACGCGGGGACCGCGCGCGCTGTACGCGCTGTAATGATCGAGGCCTTTTGAAAAATGTAATAGCCGCTGCTGTCGGCTGACTGTAGCTATCGCGAGTATACATGAATGTGTAGATATATGAATAGATGAATTCATTTATTCCGATTTTTCAAGAGACGCAAAATACATGATTGAAACGAAATGAAAATTGCAATATTTTTTCGCATATATTTTTTGTATTTTGTTTTTCATTTATCTCTCTTTCTATTTCAACATTCCGCAGATATCATACATTCTACAAAGCTTTTGGCACCATGAGGTCTCTAAAAAGTCACATCTAAAAAAAGTTGATTAAAATCACAAGATTTATAGCGAAATAATTTTCATTATATTTTTATTTTACGCGTAAGGTTGTATGTTTCACATTTTACTGTTACTTAATTATATTCATGTTTTTTTTTTATAAAAACTAGAAGAGCTTTTAAAGCTTGAAGTGAAAAATGAAGTAATAAGTATAACGAGATCAATGTCATTGAACAACAGGAAAAATAGTAAAATCTTCGGGTAATGTTGGAGAATTTGGTCAATTCAGAAAAAAGAATTCGAATTGAATGTTAAATCCGAGATCGGAAACAATAAATCCGCTAAACTTTCCACAATTTAAATCGTAAGCGGGTAGCAAGATATACCTGCCGGCGAGAGATCAGCATAACGAGATAAAGGTGAGAGAGTTATCCGAGATGATTAAGGGAACGAATCCAGAGTGTCGAGATTGTTCCCCCGCTCTGCCCCCCTCGCGGAGAGGGCGCGACAACCGGTTAACGCTATCGATAAAAGGGAAACACAGTGTGATGAACGAGAGAGATCGATACTTGGCTCATAAGTTGAAGGCCCGATCGGGTGTTGGTCGCGACAACGTCCCGGGACTACAACCTACTTGCCCAGGACCATTGTGATGTACAGGGTGTCTCATCATCCGCCACTTCCGTTCGATACAAAGTGTCACGGTTTAAGAAAATATTCCAAGTATTCTGATATTTCTATCGGAAACGTAAACAAAAGTTACTGTTACTAAGCGGAATGTCTTTATGATATAAGATGTAAGCAGCGATTACCTGCACAAGATATCCGCAGCTATAGTTTGATAAATTGCGGCCATCCACAGAATGTACATACCTGAAACAGAAAGAAAATGTTTTCGTTAATTATCTTTTATAATAAATAATTATCTTGCAAACAGCTGTTTTTGCAAAACAATTAGACGAATTCTTTTTTAACAATTTTATAAATGTTTAATTAACACATTAGTACTCAATCAAAACTTTAACTTCTGCAATACATAAATCTTTTGCCACTCTGCTAAATATTTATTAATGTTATATTAATGACAGTTCATATTGTGCAATATATCAATCCCGCTTGTTCAAATGAGGACTCCAAATAGACAAATGGAATCATTGTTAAAAAATGATGCGGTATTGACGGGACACCCTGTATGCCTGGACAGAACGTATCGATGGCCGATCGATGAATTACATTGGCACGCCGTTAACTACTAGCACCGAGCTGACTCGTACTCGTTTCGAGTCGATACGATCGATTCGATTTGCGAGGCGAGGGGCACCTCTTCTTCTTCTTCATGGAACACCCGCAGGCTAGCCGATCATCGATAAACTTCTCCGAGAATCTTGGAAATCTCCGCGGTCTAGGAAGAAGGGCAAAAGGGATGAAATGGAAGTAGAGGACGGGGGGAAGATAAAGAGTGGGGAGAAAGTTAGTGTCCTGCACAAGAATGACACACGGGAAACGATTCGCCCGGGGGACGAATACACGAAGAAGCGAGTCGCCGAGCAACCTGTAACCGCTTAGAAATTTATTTCGCGAAAGAGATGGTAAGTCGAGACTGTGAATCTCTCTCGAGCTTACTTCTTCTTTAATCTCTTACGGAGTTCTGGCAAGTCTTTGATTCTTCTACTCTCTCTTCTTTTCTCTCTTCTTTCCTTTTAACTAAAAAGCTTTTGAATAAAAAAAGCCGGTCAGTCGGGTTTTTAAGAGATTTGATTCCTCAAATGTGTGAAAAAAACTATTACATTATGCATCCATTGCGGAAATTTGTCACCCTATAAATTATCCCGAAATATCTCTCTAATCTCGCGTATTAAAAGTAACGTGATTTTCTAAATCTCAAAAATTAGAAAATAATCCAAGACCCCATTGTTGTACATTTTTAGAATTTAATAGAAACATTCCATTATATTTTTTCGCATTTTACGAGGGAATAGTCAGACCATTATTGTAGTGAGCGCATTACGTATGCGTGGGTGAAAAGGCGGCAGATTGTTTCTCGAGAAATCGCCCGAACGCACGCGACCGCGTTTCCATCTCGCCTCGGATCGGTGGCTTTTGAAATTTTACGACGTAATAGTGTTACGAGCACTCTCCTCGGGGAAATCTCTGAATATGCCGCATCCCGTTACGATAATTCGCAAGTGAGTCCACGATTGCTCGAACCACTCGCACCGGAAGTGGATGGCAAATGTGTACGATGAAAACTGATCGAAATTAAAATTGGATAAGGTTTGCACTACGTGTACATGAAATATGTTAGATGTCCAATACATATTAAATAAACACGAAAACGTCGGAATAAATTATTTCCGCTTGAATAAAATAAAATATAAACGCTTGGAAATCAATTTTTAGTTAATTTAGAATTAATTTGTTGTTAAATAAAAATATCTTTATAGAAAATATAAATACTTCTAATACTAGTGATATAATGTATAACATACATAAATAATTTCATAATCAAAGCTCGAATGTATATTATTAATTTGCATAATTAAATTAAAATGATAAATATCAATTCCGTCACATTTAGTCGCCACGTTGCGTTACAATCGTTTATATCGAGATTTTCACGTTTGTCAAGGATAACTCTAGCCAATGATGACACGCTTCTCACGATAATGTAAGTTCATTCGTTGTACCCGTAATGGGTTTACCCTGTTCTCTCTGTCGGCGTTCGTGCAGTCTTATCAACATCAAAGTTTACTTAGGTGATGTACTCTAAATTGATGGGAAAGCGCCGGGCGGGCGACTCGGAAAAATATTGTTCCTCACTGGCGAGTGGGCGAAAGCAGCGGAAAATAATAAAAATGGCAGTCCATCCGACAATCTAGCAAGTGGATAACAAATTCGCCAATTCCCCGTCAAAAACGTCCGCCGCCGTGGACGATAATGGAACTTTTTTTCTCTGTATTCTTCTTCATGTGTAAATATTTTTCCGCGCCTTATACTTAACGATTTCTCGAATTTCCTAATCTTCGTGAAAATAATTAAATATAATAGCTTTTATTTTCAGCTCTTAAGTGCTCAAAAATTATTAGTACTTTGACATTTTCGCTGAGAAAAAATCGATTCGAAATTAACCGAAGAATTTATCATCATATAATAATTATCTAATGACATTTTTTATTCAGATCAAGTAACAAGAGTATTCAACCTCGATCGCGATTATATGAAAAACAAACAAACTAATATTTTCTTCTCCGACTTTGCATATCACGGTGCTATTTCCCTCGTATAATTCCCAGATAAGGCTTAACGCATTCTTTCGCGCAGGAATCCTCGTCGCGAGAAAAGTCCGGATGTAACAAACGATTCTATTATCAGGGATCGCATCGTGCAATGTATCTCACAGTGACGACGGCACATGAAGAACGAGATGTACTTTCCCGTAGATCCTGAGATATAGTCAAATCGCGTCGTCGTCGCTGTCGTCGAAAGATGAATATATTACAATACGGTAATGCACTCTCGCGACATTTCGAGAAAGAGAGACCGAGCGCAAATTAGATAGTGAGTACAAATGTGGTAAAATGTGATGGAAAGAACGCAAATCGGAGACAAGAGAAAAAAATGGAACCTGATGTGAGAAGAGATCGCTTTAACATGTGACGTTGCGGCGCTAAGCTCGGAATTAAAATTGCAAGCTGTAACTCGCCCGGAGAGATAATAAATGATGTATGCTACGCCGCGCGACGTTCTCCGCAAAAAAGTTCCATTTGAATCAAATCTTGCGAATTGAGTCTTCAGCTTAGCGCCGTTGATGTAGAAAATTTCTGCTCGTTGAAAAAGTACAGAGTACTAGCAGTAAAGCTGCAGAAGCGCTTTGTTCTGGATTTTCTTTACATATTTTATCTTTATTATCATTTATTATAAGACACTTATTTACTAATTTAAATTATTATTTTAATTTTTCTCTAATTAACTTAAGAATATTTTATAGAGATAACCGTTTCGCTTCCTTTACGACTCGTTAGAGATCATGCGAGCGCTATTATGAGGTATAACAAACGATTCACGAAACCTAGATCAAAAGCGCCGCCGCCGCGAGATTCACGTATGTCTTTTTTCTCACGGTGAAACAGAATCATTGCGTCCGTGTTGCATTAAGATTACGCACAATGTAATCCATTCTCCAACGCACGCAATCACGCGTTACACGCAATTCGTACTCTCCGTTGTTACACGCCATGCATCTGGCAGACATTTGTAAAAGCTTCAAAATTGCTTATGACGCGTTTAATCAAAAATTAAACCATGTATCAGAATGTATAGAGAGATCCACCAGGAGAGCAAAATGTTCTTGAATTTTCCTCTCTTCTGCTTATGGTATACTCGTATAATATAATGTATATCATTAATTCTCTGTATGTATAAATTACATATATTTATTTATATGTAAGATAATTAAAATAATATCTGCTCATTCTGTTTTTTAATGTAACTTGAATACCTCACGAATAATGCAAGCACAGATGCCTCTCATTTATTACGAAAAAAAAACTCAAACTGTGTATCGGCGAAAACAATTGTGCGTGACGCATAGTTAAGAGACGAGGAAGAAAAGGGAAAAGAAGCGGGCACTCCCTGATAATGCACTTCCCCGTCCGCATATGCGTCGCTGCATTCGTATAAGATGTTGTTTGTCCGCGGGATATAATGGCCACCATGCTTTATGATCCGTGGATACGCTTTGTTCCGTCGTTTGCGTCATGATTCGCGATACAGATAGCTTTCGCCTTTTGTGTGAGGATCGCTTAGACTTGGCGGAAGGCGTGCGCCACTTCGTCATACCTCTTTAAAACAGAACGACAAATGATAAATCTATGAAAACGAAAGTAACAGATCACAATAGTTGTGCTTAATTAAGACTGATATAACTATTGGAAAATGCTAATAAATATACATATAAGCATATAATTTAAAGTGAGAAATTTAATGCAGCAATGTTGGGAAATTTATTTAAAAATGAAGAGATTTACGTACACACCTATATTCGTATTTAATATCTAAACTTGTATTTAAATACTTGACGGAGTGACAGTCGCGTCGCGTCAATTACTCGATGCGAGACGTCATCCTGCAATGAAAAGCGCCGTCTCTTAGGAATACATGCGCATTTCTCTGTTCGTTTAAAGCGAATGCGCGTCGACGTTTCGTCGCTGACGAGCGTTTGCCTCTGGGATCCAATTTTTTTGTCTCCGGAACTTGGCGAAATACATTCGGCTCGGATTAAAACTCCATCCGTTACAAGTCGACTGCTGCGAATATATATATATAGCCGCGGAAACCGCGTTTTCGCGTAGGAAATGTAATTGGATCCGGCACGGACAATACTGTCGGAAAATCCTCATTAAGAGCCTTTCTCTTTGACGCAGCAGTGAAATTTCAGAAATCCGCTGGAAAGAACTCGAAGAATCGTCGCGGTGATAAAATTTCATACATCTGAATGTAGTAAAAGTCTTTATAAGGAAAAATTGTACCATAAAAGACAATACATGAAGGAAATACAATCTTAAATAATGTGTAAGATTGTACTTAAAAATTCAAAGGATATAATACATTAAAAATTCAATTTTTAGAAGAAACATGAAAAATTGAATATCCATTTTTCTGGGATGAATGAAATAAGTACAGGAATAAATCCCCAATCAGTGCAGAAAGAAATGCAATCAAATTGAAATTTCTATGGAAAATAACATAGATGCGTCAAGTCTATTTACAGTTTTATTAAAAAAAATCTAAATTGTTTATATATAAAATTACGGCAATCCTTTTTCGAAAAGTAAATTAATCACTGCCCTCCCTTGTCTTTGAATATTTTTTAACTAAATTTACTTTGTTTTAAATTCAACGATTGTCTTTTTTTCCTTTATTCCTTTTCCGCCTGTCAGACAGAAAGCTTTTACGACATCGCGGTGTAATCACGGTCAACTATTTCAATAACAAACTTGACACATGTCAACGGCCGTGATGTCGCGATTGTACACGACAGTTGCGGTAGAATTAGCGCAAACATGAGTTGTTCGGTGCATTTTGACGGACACGAGCCGCGATTCGCAGGACGAATGCTTATGCAAACAGTGCATCGCGGTTGCAGTTTCGCCGGGGCGGCCCACTCGCGGCGGGCATCGTGCGGAACCGCAAAAATGGCTAACGGTTCGGCCACTCCGCATAGTTATGTTGGTTGCTCGAGTGCTCTCGTCCGCCGTTCGGTGCGGCTGATTTTCTAGCTGGCGGGTAACGCGAGCGAGCGGGCGCGCAATTGATCCGCCGCCGACGCGCACGGTATGCACGTTTGCACACCCGGTGGTGGACAGACGCGTCGAGTGGTAATCTCACAAAGAGGTAATCGTTCGCTCGGCGTACTCACGATGCCAGGCGGCCAATGGCGTGGCACGATCATCATCGCGAAGGCCAAACATGCAGGGTCGCCGCTTCGATTTCGCTCCTCTATCCCGTATCGAATTGAAAATTGCGCAGTCGAAGATGATCGGATGACTATGCAGCAAGTATCTTAAAGTATCAATACTTGGAGGCACTTTGCAACGTTTCGCAAACATTGCGATTGTTTTCTAAATGAAAATTTTTTATGTCGTACGCTCAATCAAACGAATTGTTTACTACTGTTATTATTATTGCTACAACACCACTTTTTTGTATTCAAATCGCGAATCGCGCGATAAAAATATAAAAAAGACCTTTCGCAGTGCAAATTCTAATTCAACACGTGCTACCTGTCCGAATGTCAGATACGTTACCGCGGTCAGTCTGGTATGCAAGATACGCAACTTTGTTACGGAACAGATGTGATTTCCGCGGAGTTGGCGAGTCTGCATCCTGCAGAAACGCACAACCAATGCGACGCGTGCACACATACATACTCACACGCACGCACCTCTATCAACGGCGAGCGGGTAGACGACGGAATAAATTTGAATTTCCGATGCCACCCGTGAAATTCCCATATCAGTGTCCGGATTACATTTGCATCACAGTGCACGGTCGTCCGACGGCGAGAGACGACGAGCGCACACTTGTAAAAATGCGCGAGAGCGCGCGTTGTTCGTTATTACCTCGGAGTGAAACAAGTAACGCGCGCGAGTTCGCCCCGATCCGATACGAACATTAATTCGGGCTTTGATTAACGCTGGGATTACATTAGCATCGCAAAAACGTTGAAACAAACGCGTAACGCGAAGAAAGATATGCGAGGGACAGGTTCGATAAAGCCGGAACGATAGGGATCTTGATTAGCGGCTTTTGTAACCTAAATTAAGCCGCGCAATTACGAACGGAAAGAAATTTTAGTTTTTCTTATACGGACGAATAAAATGCACGCGCTTAACGATACTATTATATCGTTCGCACAAATTGTATTATTTAGCAGAAAATTTATATCGGATTTCAGAATCGTTACCGAATGCTGTTTGCCTCGCAGCGTAATATCGTAAATAGTCCAAACCGGAATCTAAATTCAGCTCATCCCACAAGCTGTATCAATATTTGTATATATTTCCCGAAAAGCCAATACCGCACCCGATCGAGAAACACACTCTCGCGTTTTGCGTTTTCGCAAACGTGAAAAACAATCCAGCATATTTATTTCACCTTGGCCCAAATATAAACCGTGAAATACACGCGAGAAAAATAATATAGAAAAAAAGATTATATAGAAATTCACGGCCGTTGAAATTCACTGTGCGAGAAGCACACGTGATTTCTCCGCGTGCAACTCTGCCCAGGTCGACAACAAGAGCCGCCATAAGTTTCGTTCGGTCGTACAAAAAGCGACCATTCTTCTTCGAACAGTGCATTTCTTCACAATGGAGTATGAAATTATAAGTACTGTCCGCTCCGAGCTGTATGTTTTCAGGTCTACAGTCGACAAAAAAACAAGAGAGGAAACGGCGTGCGGAAACTGACATACACGGTGTCCCATCGCTACAATCTTTTTGCTGCCAACTGTAAATCCTTCGTAGAACTTGACGAAAGTAGTTTTCCTCACAATCTCTTTTTCCTAATAATAATAAGTGAAAAACACGCAGTTTAACCTAGAATTTTCACAACACAATATTGCACAATTAAATGTAGAATTCAACCTCTATTCTATATATTTCTTTTTCTCTGCATAAACACATCCTTTTAAATTGCCGATGCTAAACAATTCTACAGCCAGAAGAAATGCATAGAATATTCTCCGCGGCAGAGAATCGATTCTACGTTCACCGGAAAACCCGATATTCGGGAAAAAGCGCTCGACTTCTGATACACCCCATATACATATACAGCAGAAGGAAGAGCGGAAGCGATCGCGAGCCGAGGAAGGGAAGACGGGAGGGAGAGCAGGAGTTAGTGCATCTCCGCCGAATGCATCGAGTGCGTCCGACACCCTGAGTTCGTTTCCCTCCCTTCGTTGAGAGAGCCGCTGCCGCTGCCGCTGCCGCCGCCGCCGCCGCCGCCGCCGCCGCCGCCGCCGCCGCAACCGGACCCGCCTGCTATTATCTCATTTTTATTCATTCAGCACATTGTTTCTGGATTACGGGTTGTCTGCCGCTCCATTCGTCATCGCTTATTTTTACTCGCGGCCGGCCGTCCGTGATTTACTTCGGCACCGAAATACGTTTCGCAAACCATCCGTGCAACCCATTGTGCTCCGCGTCGAAAGGCGGATTTCATTGTAATTTTCACTTTTACATCGCACGCCACGCCTCGGGGCAATGCCAGTGCATCGGTGCATCACACTTGTACAAGTTTTTTTCACCGATAGCGCAACAAGAAAAGAGCTGATTTTTCTATAGATACTGCTGTCTAGAAAGAGTACGGCATTTCTTCTGTTAAATTTAAATTCTTATTCAAGTAACGTAAATCAGACATCAAAGCGTAAAAATAAGTACGCTTATTTTCTAAATTAATCATGAAATAAATTTCTAAAATAAATTTCTATTTTTATAAAAACTCTCTCTCGTACAATCTTTAATATTTTCACAGAATACTCAAAGTCTCGTTTAATTCCTTAAAAACAGTTGTAACGTATTAGATTTTTACATAACGTAACTTTTTAGGACAAAAATAGATTGCTCCATTTATTTTCGCACAAATATCGCCGCAAGAAATTGCAAACTTCTGCCGATACGGGTGTACACTGTGGCTTTCCAAATGCTGGCATTTCCAAGGTTTTCACTCATTTACGGTGCCGTGACCTTCCCATAAATCACTGCAATTCCGCGTGTCCCGCGCCATCTCGAGCGATTCGCGTGCGCATCTGCATATCGGATTACACGGGATGCAAAGAAGGAAACGGCCCCTGTGTATGAAGGTATAGACGCGCGCGAGGCGATCGTATGCATAAATATGTAACATCGCATCGATGTTTTGCGTTCCCGTCTAATTGGCCGCTCGCAATCGTTTCCACCGGTTGCTACACGGCAACGGAAACCAAATATCGGCGAGATCTCTCCCGCGCATGGTTTTCTACGAGATCGTTAAACCCTCCGGCATTTATAGAGCGCACTGCGTTAATTTACGATCAACGATGTACCCGTCTTTTTATAAGGTCGTACATCCGCGTTTGCCCATGTGAAAGCTCTCTATTCAGAGGTATTATCAAACAGAAAAATGAATAATAAACGTGTTGCGGATATAATTTCTAAATCTATTGTGTCTACGTTATTATTCTCAAAATTATAAAATAGAAAAAATAAAAAGAAAAAAATTAAGTTACGAACGTGCTTTGTGAGCTTATTTCTTGAACAAACGTGATATTTCGCAAAACTGTTGAGCACTCGGGCTCGTTTTGGGTCTCGTTAATTTAATAACAGCAACTGAAAGAGATTGTAATAAAATATCGCGAACAAGATGGTTATTATATAGAGCGGCTCTATTATACTAACAACGTATACAACAAACTACAACCGCGGCTGTTGTTCATCATGTCCTCGATGATTTTAATCGATTATATCGGGCGAGAACGGTATTTGCGAATCACTATTGGATAGCAAGAAAGAGAGAAAGACGCGAGAGTAACGGGGGAAAAAACCGCAGAGTATACGAGTCGATCGGTATGATTCGATCGCCTCGCACGAGTCGAGAGGCTTGATAGAGGCCTCACGTCGCTGGCAAATAACCGCGTGTTTATCCCGGCATATGCTAACGATTTCGTGGAAGAGAGCTCGCCAAGCGTGCAACCTGAATCTAGACGTGTCTACCGAGATCCACTTTATGTCCTACATACTTCTCCCTATCACTATCTCTCTCTCTGTCTCTCTCTTTCCCTATTTACCTCATCGCTCCCGTGCATGTTCATCGTAATATCGCATCTACGCGCGATGCGTACTCGCGGATAATTACGAATACCGGCTACTGACTAGCTAATGGATCGGCAAAAGCGAAAGCTAGAACACGTTGGAAAAGCCTGAGGATAAACGAGACAAAGTGGAGAGAGAATGAAGAAAGAGAGAGTGAGAGAGATAAAGAAGAGTTGGATGAAGATAAATTTTTTACCACCAAATTTGCATGAGAAATCAGTTCTGCTGTGGGTCGAAAAAGGTTTTCGATCTGTATTATTTATAGATTTTTATATTTTTCCAATCTATGTCCCATGGCTGACTTCTTATACAAATCTGTATATATAACGTTTACTTTGACTCACTTTTTTCCGAATCTCTCCCTTCTAATGTCCCATCTTACTATGAATAAATTATCTATTTGTGAATAAACTTATATAATTTTTTTCTGCCATCTGATTAGTCAAATCGAATAATAAAAATAAATATATCTATCTTTTTTATTTATTAAATAAGAAATTAACGATAAAAGGGAGACTTGAAAGAAAATTCTTTATCGAAACTTCTGTAAGTCTTTTGAAGAAGAAAATATGGAAAAACGACTGAAAGATCTATCGGTTTAAGAAAGCCTATTACAGTTCAGAAATGGAGGGAAGGAAAAGAGAAGTGAGGAATGATTTAACTGAAAAGAGTCTTAGAAAGAGATATTTAGAATACTTCACGTACTTGTCTAATGAGTAGGTGTTCCCCGGCAAAAGAAGCCAAAGGAAAGTCTTTCTCTTTTTCTTCGTGTTCCTATGATGTGCGTGTCATTTGCATAACGACCGGAAAAGTATAAAAAATAGAGAGGCGAAGGAATGAGAGAGAGAGAGAGAGAGAAAGAGAGAAAAGAAGAAGAAGAAGAAGAAGAAGGATAGAAAGCCCTTAGGGAGCTCACGTTTTCGCTACAGTTTGTTTTACGTCTTTGGCGCATTGTCGAACGACCGCTTTACAATTTCTATCGTGTTACGACGATGTAAATGTCGTGAGTGGATATCTCGAATAATAAAAGGACCTCCGGAGAAACGGAGGAAACTAATATTAATAGAATTAATGAGACGAATGTAACTGTCGTAGAATATATAATAACATCGGAGTGTAATATCCGGCTTTTCCTCGCATATTACAAGATATACGCGAGAATCGTAAAAGCCTGGAATGTAAGACGTTTAACCATAAATGTATCGCGGTCCAAAGAATTTTATATGTAGAATTTTTATTTTTCTTATCATAGCAAATGTTATTAATATACATTATTATATATATATATATATATGTTGACATTACAACTGGATGTTATTATTATTATTATTATATGTCTATGTTAATAAAGGTTAAAAAAATTCTCAAAATCGAACAAATCAATTTCTTGCTTTTTATTAAGCTTTTTTAATTTTTTTTAGAAAAAGAAAAAAATTAAAGATACGAATTTTTATTTTACCAAAATTGAAGATTAATATAATATGATAATAGTCATAGTAATAATGTAATAAATATCATATACATGTATAATATATATAATATTTATATATTTTTAAACTTCTGGTACGATTAATGAGATGAGTATTTCTTGCGTGTTTTTTTCTGAAAAATTGTTCGATCGTTTTATCGTATTGGCATCCACGTCGCACGTATGATTACATGATCTGGCACGATAATTATCCCGCGCCGCTATGTGCGGTTCATCGTGTAATACGTTGCGAAGCGCAATTGCGTGAGAATCGAGAGAGTGCGTTATCGCGCTCGCAGTCTCTCTCGGCCAGGTGTTATTATTCTCCCCTGATTATTATTCTTAGCCGCCGCGTATACAGCCGGTCGACGATGCGCCGCTGTTCCGAGAAGTGATACTTAATTAATGGGCGGCGAGAGAGAGAGAGAGAGAGAGAGAGAGAGGGGGGGGGGGGGGGGAAAGAGAGGGAAACGCGGGCGAAAAGCAAACATCGGGATAAGCTGGTAGTCCGCTCACGTAGATCTCGCGTTTTCGCTCGGCGACCAGCCGTATAACTTTGCTTCGCTGTTACGATGAAAAACGCACTACGCGCCAAGACTCATCTTTGCATTGTGTTAACTGATCGCGCACCATCAGAACAAGTCGCATCATTTCCACTGATTTTTTCTCAACTAATAGCAAACATTGATCAATCTCACTAAATGACACGACCGATTGATTTATTTTTAAGAAAGTTAAAGCTATGAAGATTGAAGGATGCCGACACAGAGATAAACGAAATGACAAAACATCACGAAAGGTAAGTCGCTAATGTAACTATCAAAGGGACAGAAAGAACATATAGGACGCAGCTGGCCGGACGATTCGCGCGCGCGTGATCTTCGTGCTTTATGGGCCGTGCGAGAATAAAATAGCGGATGGAATAGGAAGGACGTTTTGCAAATACGAGCCTGACCGTAAAGGGCAGCGTGCTCTTTTCTCGCAATGAGAGAAAGGGTATCGTCGTCATCGTGAAACGACGCGATGGCTCGTACACACTCGTAATGGTGATCGTCCTATTCAATGTCCTTCTCGCCATTTCGCGTGCGTGAAATGTCGCCGGTTGTAAAGACCCCTTTTAGAGAAGGCCGTCGCCCTCCCTTCCCTCTTATAATACCCTACTTGCATCTTCATGCTTCCACCGTTTTTGCTTGGTTATAGAGATATCATGCTGTATGCATGCACAGAGTGTCTCGTAATAAATGTATAACATTTGCAAGATATACCTAATGCAATTTACATTGAATTTTGCATTAAGAAATGTTTATATGTAAGGCGATACTTTCCTTAAATTAAAAATTAGAAATTTTCGTCAAAAATAATAATAAAAATTTTGTTAAACAAGTTATTATGAATTAAAATTCATACAAATTGTTTAAATACAATAAAATTTGTATTATTTCATTCATCTATGTGAATTATATGCAAGATGTCTTAGAAAATGTGCATTTCTTTACAAACTATGAACAAATGACGCACTCTATATGTGGCTGTCACGTGTCGCTGTACGAACATGTAGGCGGCATAACTTGATTTTGATTAATAAAATGCGGAGATATAATCACAAAAACGATCACAGTAATCATCGATAAGTAGCCGCGATGCATAATAAGTAAGGCAGTTGTTACATTATAAAACTTTAATAGGTCGCTAATAATGATCTTCAAAGCATCCAAACCGATCGTTAACAACCGTGTTATCGTAAACATCGACCGATCGTAATTTAAAATACTTATTGGATCCTTATGTCGATTATAATTAGATTATAATAAAATTATAATTACGATATTTTGTCTTTTTTCAAGATGTATGTTCGCTAAAATAAATAAATTAACAATGTTAACGTTAAAATATACGAGCAGCAAAAGCGAATAATCTGAAATTATTGTAAGCAATAAGTTCTGTAAGTTGTAAAATTCAAATGTAGCTTCTTTAGAATTTCATTAAAATGCAATTTGAGAAGAATGCTGAAGACAATCGTTTTAACTGATTTCTGAGTAATCAAAGATCCTCTAAAAAAATACCAATCAATTTTTCAACCGAGCAAAGTTGAAACCTCGCACATGTCGTCTACGTAGAGAAACTGTGTAGAACAAACGTATCAAATAGCAGCAGTCGAAGCTAATTCCGCGCATCCGGTTGAAGCGCGCTACGTGCACAATTTAATTGAAATTTTACAGAGCTTTACCCCGATTGCTTTTGTCATTAAAGTACAGCGCAAGGGCAAAGCATTGTTCAGTTTCTCATGGTTTCATCTGACTCGCGCGCCTTTGAGCGCCTTCGTTTTCGAGTTCAAGGATCTCCCCCGGCACACACACACAGCTAACTCAACCGATTATTAAATATCAATATATACCCCTCCCGCCTCCTACCGAATACGGGGTTTGACTGCTGCAACCCGATATCCGCCTGCGAGTGAGTCCGTGGGCAAATCTCCCCCCCCCCCTCTCTCTCTCTCTCTCTCTCTCTCTCTCTCTACAAAGAGATAGCGCGCGGCGGCTGCGTCGAACGAAATTGCCGGTATGCGACGGACAACGCGTACAATACGCGATTGTCGGAGAATATCCGTTCCGATAATGACCGCGGAAAATGGTAGCATGATAATACGGTATGCTACGGAAAAAGGCACGCTCTCGAAAAGGCGTACGTTGATGGACGATGGAAGATTATCCCACGAACCGGAATTAATCTCGACGGCGAATTATTAGTTCAGCTCCCTGATAAATCCGACGCGCTTTATATGCAAAACATTAGTTTGCATATTCATGATATGATTTATTTGCGTAAAATTATGTAAAGTTTCATATTTATTTATGCATATAACTAAACAAAATATATGATATCTGTGTTATTTGCGTAAATTCGATATGTAGCAAAATAAATATTTATGAAATAATATACTGGGCGATTAATAACATCGTTATTTCGTAGCATTTTACGCCGAAATAACCAAATCCATATTATTTTATAAACATTGTCACGTAACAAATGGAAAACGGGCGGCGGCTTTGCGCGGAATTATCTGTCAGACTTACCGCGACGTTTTCACGACAGAAGTACATTTTTCATCGTGTCGCATACATATACATATACATAACATATATATATAATGCATTTTGTAATGTATGGTCGCGGTGGCTGCACATACGGAGACAAGATAACATTGGATTATTTTTATATAAAAAAATGATTAAAAAAAAAAAAAAAATCCATTTAATGAAACACAATAATTCAAAATTGGATTGGATTTTCAATCAAGAAAGGCGCACTGAAAGCGCGAGGAAATTTTTAATCTATTTTTAGCAAAGCGGAAAGTGCGCGATAACTTCAAGCTCGATAAGGCGAAAGGTCCCTCCGAAGAGCCAACGAGTGATTATAGTGATCGCAAGTTATTTCTGACAAGTTAAGGGTCGCCCTCCCATTAGAATAATGGAATGATTTTCAAACTTGACTAAATTCAATTTGTTCGTACGTGCGTGCGAAGGAAAAGTTCGATGATTATATTAGAAAAGGACAAGAATTCTCCATATTGGAAATAACTTTTTCGGTTGCTCTTCTCATTTTTCACTAACACGAAGTTAGTTACTTTTGTTTGGAAAATGACTTATATTATATATCATTACATACATGCCGAAAAAAAGTTTGTGACGTAACGGTTACGCAACATCAATAAGTAATAATCATCATTCGTGTAAAAGGCTGAGAGAGATAAATATGAAGTCACAAAATCAATAATTTTTTTCATGAAATGTTGAAAAAGTTCCTGACAAGTTAAATATTCTTTCTCCATGCACATGTTTCCATATAAAGTTTTTTCATATGAAAACGTGTACACATAAAAGCAATGTAAATATTCCTGGAGAAAGCATTCTATTCAATCGCAAGCTCGAAATACTCATTACTTGGGATACACGCCGACCGACAACCGACACATTGTACCCGAACGAGCGCGACATCGTTAACGTATCTCGGGACCACGTCGTATCCATTTTCGAGCATTGTTGTTGTTGCAGTACGGATGTTACTTCGAGGAGAAGCTTTCGCGAGGCGGTCGACGAAATCGACAGATCCGAATGAAACGCCGCGCTTCTCGGCTCGTTCGCGTAAGTCGAATATTACTCTTCTGTGTCGTTACGTTTTAATAAAAGTCCTCCACCTTCTCCGATCCTCATTTCTCCGGCGAGCCGCCGTCACTCGCATCTTTTTCCTCACCGTTCATATTTCGAAGGCTGAATATTAAACAGCCGTCGTTGCGCGGTGTTACTCGCGAGCAATATCAAGTCGCGTCCGTGCGGCATTTTCGTCGTCCTACGCGCCGTCATTGTCCGCGGTATTATATTTAAATTTCCACGCGTGTGTGGGACGCGCCGGCGACAACGCGCCGGGCATACTAATTGTCCCCTCACCCCTATCTCCTTTTTTTCTCGATTATGATTTCACGCTTTCGGAACCGTTGTTCGTTTCACGTCACCCTTACGCGAAGATCGCGTCGAGCGATCATTACATCGCATTTTAATCAGAAAAGATAGACTTGTCTGAATGTCCAAGAGAAAAAAAAGTCCATATTCTTTATAAAAGTCTGTATTCCGATCGAGTATCTGACAAATTATCGACGAGAAATTACGGGAAAATTGGCAATGCTTCTTGATTAATGATCAAGATAATTATTAAGCCTTACGTGAACGACGTTTAATTGATCGCATCAATCGCAGACTTTGTATTAACTTTGCCGAACAGATCGCCTCGCCTAACACCGTCTTTACCAGATAATCCTTCTCCGGAGTAGCCCAAGAGTTAAATCTAATAACTAATAGTTAAACGTCCACCGTATCCATGCATAATCGAAGCTATGATTTAAGATACCGGATCGATGGGACGACCACCGCATCTCGTCGTCGTCCTCGTTTTGCTTCACTCGCGCGTGTCATTAATTTGCGAGCGAAGCGGATGGATCGCATCGACAGAAGAGACATTTATCACAATGAAGATATTATCGCGATATCTATCGTAGAGCACGCATAGTCGACAGGATACGCGGCGGGCGGCGGCTGATTGTTGACTCGATTACAGCGCGCGCGGAACGAGTATCTAAAAGGTTCTCTCGGTCGAGCGAAAAAGACAGTGATATCTACCTACGCCGAAAGGAGAAAAATAAGCGGCCGATCGAGTTTCTGCTGCCGCATCGCTGTACTTGTCGTCGATTTCAGCATCTCGTAGAGGGTTATACTCGCGCAAATTGCCTGGTTATTATCGACGGTAGGAAATTATTCTAGGGACAACGAGCTCCGTGGCATAAACTTCAAGGTCGGGCTGCACGGAGAAGACGCTCAGAAAGACGCGCACATACTTAATAAGATTATATAGCAGAAAGTCAAAATATTTTGTATTCTAATTGCAAGTTAATTTAATTAAGCTTATTGAAGACGCACGATAATTAAAAAGAATTTTCGAGAAACCACTATTAATTCCAATTCAGAGTATTGGAACGTAATGTCTCCTACCGACTGCAGTCTCCAGCAATGCTGATGATTCCAAGACATCCTGTATATCTCCTTGTTCAACGATCCGGAGGTAATCTCCGACGGAGGCCGCGAGAGGAGAGCGACGAAGGTGGAGCAGAAGGACGACCAGCCGGCAACAAAACGAAGGGCCGCCGATGTCGACCGGCATTACTCGACTCCGGTGTGGTTGGCGGTCGGTTGGCCGGCTGTTCCATTTGTCGTACACGGGCGCGTCATCATGAAGTCATATTTCACGACTTATGGTAATTACGATCTACCACCCAGAAGTCGCGGCGCATGCGTGCGGAACTCTTTGTCACGCGTGTACGCGCGCGCGCGCGCGCGCGTGTGTGTGTGTGTGTGTGTATGTGTGCGCTGATATGCAACACGCATCTCGTAGAGAGTAGTTGCCGGACCGGACGTACCGGACGTACGCGTATTACGCTTTTCATGGGACATACGGGGGATTGTAGCCATTTGTCGTGCCGCGTCCGTGGTATCAATCTAGTGCGCGCGAGCCTGACCGCGACACAAATCGTCGCTTCAAGTAATAATTATTGCACGCCAAAGTACGCCCGCCGGCGCAAGCGCGCGAGTTTAATTGCCTCTCTCCAGCCGCAAGAAGCCGGCTTGCGACTGCACATAGAAGAGAAATCACGGAATGTTAGCCTAGACTAGACGAATGATGAAAAGTACGATGGTAATGCAATATAACAGCCAATCTTTTCTCACTTGGAATAATTTCTTGGGAGCAAGCGCTCCAATGAATACTTTTATATACGACGCAAGTTGTACACACGCGTATCGCTTGACTCAGAAATAATCGCGTAGAAAATTGCATGGCGTTTAAAAAGTACAGTGAAAAACGTATTGCTAAATAGATATTTTATTCGGAACGAAAGTGTACTTAAAATATATCCGTCAAAGATAGAATTATCATTCCGAAGTCACTTGATAACTATACGTTAAATTAGTGTCTTGAGTAAACTTTATTTTAACAGAATTTCAAGTTTTAGTTATGAGAATATTTAATGATGAAGAGTTAGGAAATTATGAAGAAAGGCAATGCTCGTTAAAGTTTCTGTTAATGAAAATCAAGTCCAAATTAGTTGGAGAACTTGCGATAGCCTTGACACATTGTATATCAAACTTGTAGCTATCAACGTCAGTTTAGTGATAAATAATAATATTAATAAATAGAAATCGCACGAACATTATAATTAAATTCATCGCCCATCAGTCTCGTGAATATTTTTCCCGCAGTGATGAATATTTAGCAATCGAGGTACATCTATAAATGTTTATTTCAACCAGATGGTCGAGAAAAACGTGTTCCTAATAGGTCGACAAAGTTCCAGCTGTATCAGAACTATAAATCGGACTCGTATACGGACAGCGTAAAGGGCAATGGCGCGCAGCTTGGTTGCGGTCTCGAAACTGCCATTTTTTTTATACAGTGCAGCTTGTCACGCGGATTACTGCGGTCTGCGCCATGGAAGCAATTCCCGTCTCTTTAGAGGGAAATAAAAGTCCCAAGTTCTCTGTAGCCGATCATTTGGTCGGATCTACGATGGTCGAAAAATCATCTCCATGACGCGCTGCAGTTTCGCGCTGCTACGATTTTTGCGATCGATCATTTGGATCGTAATCCGCCTGTTTCGTGTGATTGATGCCAGAATTGAAAACTATAGGAAAAAAGTGCTTTGTGCTAGCAGATTGAAAAAAATGTAACAAAAAATATTTTACTTTTTTGAAAAAATATTCTAAAGCTTTCTCGAAATGAAATTGAACTATTGAAACTCTCGAATATCGCGTATTTACTTTAATTATTTACATTTATTTAATTTAATCATTTAACTGTTCAAATTCAATACTGTGATATATTTATTAGATCACTAGATATTTAAATATAATATTTTCTTTTATTAATTATTTGTGGATAACGTGTATTTTATGAATGATATTTTTAATTGCTCCTTTCTAACAATACAAAATATATTACATGCTATAATATTCCTTCACACAAAAGATTCTATGAGTTAATAGACAGCAAAATTATTATAATCTAGCAAAGAAAAAAATTTGACAAAACATATTCCTTCCCCAGTAGTGTTCAACCAAACTGAACCGAAAGGATCGACAGTGCGCATCCCCGCCTTAATGTCCGGTATCCGCCGATCGATCTCGTACATTGGTAACTATCGTTGCGGTTTCAAAACACTCCGAAGGCGTCGTCGTCGGTACGGCCACACAAGTGGAAAAGGGCCCCTTCGATCGACAGACCCTTATTCTTTGCGGACGACGAAAGGGTACGGTTGAAGCCGCAAGCGGCGCATCCTTGCATCGTGATCACGGTACAGCTGTTGTGCTTAATAGCGGTTATTTGTCGCTTGAGCGTGTTAAAATGTGCTGTCTTGTTGCGTGCGGGCAAAATTCCGCGCGGGACGCGGTCTCTTTAACCGGCGGTAGTAACTCTCTCTCTCTCTCTCTCTCTCTCTCTCTCTGTCTCGATCCCTCCATTTTACACGCTTTATGCGGCATGCGGTATTTTAACCCCCGTCCAGTGTGTAACTTGGCATTAGGGAAAACTATATTCCCTAATGCTGTAATAATATTGAATATACCTTGTATCAATGTGTATAATATTGGTACAAAATAATAACGTTGTTTAAATTAAATTTAAATTGTAAAAGAATTACATCGTAAGTAGATATTGCGAGAAAGATTTCATAGCAAACATTAATATTGCTTTCATAAAATTAATTTGTATATACGTTTGTAACATAGTATTTTCAAGTATCTTATAAATTATGGAAAATGTTTTAAATGTTAATGAAATTTAATAAAATATCAATGCCCAATGTTTGAAAAAGAAAGTGAATATTGAACCGGGGAAGAAAACAGCTGTAAATTGAGGAAAATTAAAAACTCAACCGCAAACGTGTACTGACCAAAAGAAGGTTACGAAGACTCGAGAAAATCCCGGCCTCTGTAAACCCCGGGTGGGTTAATAGCATCGTTTGGCCGCGAGAATGAGACAAATCTAAAAGAATAGAATGGACCGACTAAGACGGTTTTATGTAGACGCGCGAACGGCGCCTCGTAAAGTCTTTACGGCTCGAGTTATAAAAGAAAATACGCGTCTATAAATGTATATGCGGTCGGTCGGCGTAAAAGTATGCGCGATTTATGTAAGTATCGCGCTACACACGTCGAGTGCGATGCACGATAAGTATCGCGTGCGAGAGAGAGGAAACAATGGAGCCTTGTCAACAGGAAACTAACTACGATCAAAAATTTTTATACACATACCTACGTCGCGCCACCGTTTATTTCTGCTCATTACGAGTCGACATTACGATATCATAATGCTTAATGTTGATAAATACAAGTCGCGCATATACAAAAGTGCGTATGCGCGTCGGGAAGTCAAATGAACCACGCAGCGATCCGCCCAAGACAAAAACTCGTTCATCCGAAGTGCAGCATTTCGCATGATTCATCTAACATCAGCAAGAGCGAGTCTCGTCAAAGCACAACGACGACGAAGACGACGAAGATGACGACGACGTCGACGACGACGGCGATACGTAAGTACGCGTTCTCCGCTTTGCCGCCAGATTTTTTGCGAGAATCGTAACGAGAACACTCCACGGAATCTCGTCTCGCAAGAGTGCTCGCGCCGTGAGTTAAAGACGATCTGATATCAAGTGACATCCAACGGGGAACACGCAGCGTCATTTGTTACCGACACGAGCGAACGGGCAGTCTGCAAACCGCCGACAATAGGGGCCCGCCCGACCGGACCCCGACCGGACCCCGTCCGAGGCCCCGCTGCGAAGAGAGAGGTTGATTTTTTTTCCGCTCGATTCGAATACCGACGACTCTCTCGAGTGGCGACCTTAACCCGGCAGTGAACGCGCTCGGAAATTCAAGGCGGATGATTAAGCTTTGATCCCTCTTATCCCGGAAATGACTGCGTGATTTGCCCGCTCGAATGTTTGCGCACGAGCGTAACAAGGCTCTCTTACATCATATTGTGATTGATTTTCTTAGATGTAATTTTAGATTTATTAATTGTTGTAATTTGTTAACGTTTCAGTTTCTATTCCGATTGTCTAAAGCACAGTATTTACGCTCATAAATAACCGGAATACCTAATATCAATGCCACAATGCCTTGGCAGGTTGAAATTTTTCATTAAAGTCTCGTAATATAATGCATAAGTAATATGTTTCTTGTAGAAACTAATCAGCTCCTCATTTTTCTTTTTTGTAAGTATTTTTTTAAATTAATTATTTTTGCCGAAAAAATATTAATGTATCAATAAATAATACTTGAAAACATCTTTTGCATTCTCCAAAAGTTCCCAATTTTATTTTACAAGCTACTAAACTGTTCGTAAATGCTGCTATGTATTACAGCGCGCTTGCGAAAACGTTCCTTTTTCGTCGACGAAATAGACTCGTCTCGAGATCAAGAGAAACAACGAGGAGCGTAAGTCAAGACAACGAAAATGTACTTGTTAGGCAAGCGTGGCACGTACCTAGCGAAGGACCGGCACGTTACCGCAGCGCAGCGCGGCTTCCATTACACTCTCTTTCTTACCTGAAACATACAAATGAGGATTGGATTAGATATCAGTTGAATGATGGTCGAAATGTTCTCTTAAATATTTATGACATTCAATCGGTTATTATACGCTCGTGTAGCAAGGCACGAGAATGTGTTCGGAATAATGCTGCAAGATGCAATATGCATGATATAAGGTGCATTCCACGGTTTTTACATATAAAAATGTTTCAAGTGTTAATACTGATCAAATATTGAGAAAACTGCAGATAAAATATTATTTAAATAATTTAAATAACTTGAAATTTTTTATGTAAGTAAAATACTGTGTTTCTCTTCTTGGTATTTTTATAAATATTTTTATGTGTATTTTACAATAACCATTTTAATTCTCGATTAAAAATAAAAAAGATGAAATCACCAATCGAAACCTATAATGCAAGATGAGCGAAATTAGATCTGAGAAACGTTAACACATATCAAAATTGAATTCCGTGAGATCTCTACGTGTTCATCGTTGTAAATCTGAAATGCGATCTAATTTCAGACGCAACCAAAAGTAAATTTTTCAACGCGCGATTAATTCGCGCCTTTCTCTTTCTTCTGTGTGCGATTCGATTGCGTACTTGGGCAAACCTTGTAAAACAAATGTATTAAACACAAACAGCGCCGATATCGCACACAGTTCAACGTGTGGAGAAATAATACGCGTGAAGAAATAATACAAATATTTACTGTCATTCTACTCAAAGAAACACGCGTGTTAAATATTTTCTTGATAACCTAAATATAACAAAAGCTTAATCCAAGCAAGTTGCTCGCTTTACATAGCATACATTTATTTTAAATAATTCGTCGCATGATGCCATACCAGCAGTACCAGCAATAAAAAGCACATCGAATGACATGATTATCATATTTTCGCCGGACCGAGACCAATCTTTCCTGCGTAAAACGCCAGCAGAATTTCCATGGTTGGTTCGGAGAGAATTAAAGACCGCTCAGAGCTCATTGCGGATGCTTCAAGGCGTTCGATCGGTGGAATCGTTTTTACGAGGCGACGGCGGGCGCGCGCGAGCGTAGAGTGTGATTGGAATTTTATTAATTGGTCGTTGCATAATTCATCTCCGCACCTGCCCTGAGTGTCCCCGAAATCACAAAGAAACTTTTTTCCGCCAAGATTATCAAAACTTTTTCTTATATTTCTCTATACGCACAATATTTAACTTGTGTTACGTAACATATAAACTTGTGTTACATAAAAAATCGATGAAATAAAATGTAATTATTAAAATAATGTATATATAATGATAATAGTAATAATATAAAAATCAATTCCAAATGTTTAATCGTCCTTATTTCAAACTTATTGATCGGAAGATTTAGAAAATTTTCAACTTGTTCGCGATTCTAAAATAACTTATATATATTTGTAATGTTTGATGCTAAATTAACCACTATTGTCGCTAATTTCATTCTAATATTCTAGTATTTGTCGCCTGGATAAAGTATGTTTTGTTTCGACATTCTGTATAATATAAAACTAGCCAAACACGTCGCGCTATCTCTCTTTGGCTGGTACATTAGCACATACTTCCGCGACATGCTAATTCGCGGGAATATTTAATCGGGATGATCGCCAGACGATCGAAAAAGGTAGAGGATTACGCTTTGCGGACTTTATTAAACGCTGTTTTCGCCGGCGGATCTAAGCCTATTATATGATAATTGAGTTAAGCGACTAAGCGACGTTCTTCATTATGGAAGAGGAAGGGATTATACTCGATATGAACGGGTCGCCAAAGAATTAAACGCATGCAAAAACGCGTCCAATTACCGAGATATTTCCAGCGGGTTTAAATTAATCCCGATAGAGCGGCAGAATTACCATTTATATATGTACGGTGTGTCTCTAGGCGATCACGATTTTTATTTTTACGTTAACGTAAAATTGTATCTTTGCTAACAGAATGTTTTTCTCATTTCAAAGCATGATAAATTATTGCTAAAACGTATTTCAGGATTTAATCTTCCTCGAATCTCTTATCAAAAGAATTCAATTTAAAAACGACAAGAATATCTCGCGTCTTACATTAAATTATTCACTTCTCGTGAAATTGTCTATTTTCTGGCTGCGCCTTCTTGAACTCCCAGTCTCAGTTTTTAATTCCGGCGTGCAAACCATCGTAATGCAGAAATGTGGATATTAAAGTTTCGCGTTTTGATCTGTCGCTTTTTGCATCGCCCTCTGCGTACACGCTCGAAGATGCCGTTCTTTCCGACAGCACGGAATAATCACGAAAGGGTCGTCATAAGAGTTCTCATTTTGAGTGTCATCCAACGTGTTCGCGACGCAAAGTCATTTCAGCATAGATAAGTAAGTACCTATTGCGTTCTATAAAATCCAAATGCATATACAGAACGCTTCGAAATTCTCAATATTGGAGGGAGAAGGATACGGTGACCTAAAACTGTCACTGTTGCTTACACGACAAGCGACGTGTCATCATCGCCGTCTAATTCGAGAGAAGTGGACTTTTTCCTAACGAGAATTTCACTTTACATCTCCATCTTCCTTCTATTTCAGATCGCTCCGCGATCCCCTGTACACTCGCGCGCACAAAATACAATGAAGATGGCCGGTAAAGGCGTAGAGATCGCGGTAACGCGATAAGGAAGGCTAATTAAATTGTAACGCTAATAATATACGAGTGGCGAAAAAAGAAGGACGCGTGCAATTTTGATTTGGTGCGATGCAATTTTCGATTCGTTACACCTGCACAGCGTCGGAACGGAGCCGATCCTAATCGCGCCGCCTCGCCCCGATGAAATTATCGCGATAATTTCCTGGCGCAGATACGCCCGGCTAAGTATATAATCGCAGGCGCGCAAAAGGAGAGCTTTCCTCCCGTGTGTGCGGAAAGAAGAAGCGCATCTCCTCGGGCGCATGTATCACCCAGCGGCGACCTTATGAACCTTCCGCGAGAGCTGTTGCTCAGCTGTGGAACGGGATGCTGCCTATCCTACGGCTGGCGAATGGATGCCAGCACGTCTAGGAAAGGCGTGGCCGCCTTGGCGGCAATGGCCGGGTCATGATTTATCTCGCGTTCGGTCTCGAAAACGATTTTCTGCGATATCGTATCGCCGTCGTCCACCACGGCGTGGATGCGCTTGCCGGCCACGGCGCGAGACAGGCCTCCGAGAGAGTGGTGGATGCGACGAGGGGCGCGTACCGCAGGCATCAAGCGACGAACCGTGCAACGCGAGCTGGTAGCGGATCGTTTTATCTCGCGAAGAAGAAGCGGCACCGCTAGCTTGACCGAATGTCCGACGCGCCGCGGCCTTTATCGCGCTCTTAATTGAAAGTGATTAATGAAGGCGATGCCATTGAGCCGTGCATTAGGAATCTGGTAACGTTCAGATTTCGTAACGTCAATCGTCAATCCTCGTCATAATTCTCGAATGCAACATCTCGCCGCTCTTCCGCGCGCCGGTGACTAGACACATATCCATTTTCAATTTTTCAAATACCTCGCCTCGCCGATTACGAAATAAATCATTCCTCATCGAGTGTGCGATCGATAGTCGACGACCCATATATTCCAACACTTTCGGTTGTCACTCGTGCGCAAAAAGCACGCGAGAGAAGGGACAGATGGACTTTGGAATACCGACACGTCTCGGGGAAGGCGTGGCCAATACTACTATGTTCGGAGACGACCCGGGTCACGGCGATACATCTCTCGCCGGTACTGTCTCTCGAAAATGATTTTCCGCGATATCGTATATCTCGGGACGCCGAGAAGCCGATAAGGCAGCCGGCGGCGGGAGCCGGGTCTCTCCGGGGGCAGCCAGCCGGCAACGGAGAAACGTGTTGCACTCGGCGCCGACGACGATGCCGAGGTGCAGGTGGTGCTGGTGCTGGTGCTGGTGCTGGTAATGGTGGTGGTGCCGAGCCGCCGGCACCGGTGATTACGTCAGACGACCCGTTACTCTCTCGACGCGTACAACCCCGAGCTTCTACGTGCCAGATGGCTGCGCACATATTCGAGGTGTGTCCGGTTAATATGACTGATTGCAATCTGCGCGAGAGTAAGCCGCGTGAAAGACGCCCGTCCGGTAGGATGTAGGGCCGGAGGAGGCCCTTATGTGTGACCTAACCGTGAAATTAGCTCTCTAATTCCAGAAAAATTACTTATGGCAGAAATAACTTTAAGTTTGTTCGTTATCGATCAACTTTGCGATCGTTATCAATAATAAATCAACATAAGTCAAATCTATATACGTATATATGTAGAGATTTTTTTTATATCTAAAAATATTCCATTCAAAATACATATTATGTAGTAAGGACAAATTTTCTCGAATTTTTCTCGAAACTGTACACGCATATACTTATAACAATTAAAAATATCAATTATCCAGAAGATATCGTAAAGTTAGCTACATTACAAGATGCGGTAATTAAGAAAAAATGGATAACTAATTAATAAATTCAATTTTTTTATTCTTAGATGTTAAACTCAAGTTTTCAATACTTGAGTAATTACACTGATAATCAAAAACCTATAATTATTTGTAATTATACAATATTATACAATCTCCACCATAACTGAACTTTAATCCTTGAAATACAGGCCGAGTTCTGTAAGCATTAAATGCGAATAGACTGGTAAATTAACTTGAGCAAAAAAACGTAAAATGAAAAAGTAGCGTAAAATCGCATTAGAGGAGAAAGGCAACATCTTGGCAACATCCAGCCCTGTTGCACAGGTTGCAGGGTGGTTTGCCGCCGCTGCTCTCGGCCGCGTCGTAGCCGGTGATGCTGGCAGCGGCGGTAACCTTGTATCTGCCGTGGCAGAGACGCGGCTTTAATAAATGGGGTCCGCGCGAGGTTACAACCTTCATCAGCGGAGATACACCTGATAGCATCGCCAATCTCGTCACGCCGCCCCAGCGCCATTACCAAAGTGTCTACCGCACTTTACCACATATCTACTCTCCGCGTGCGCACCGTGTGTGTGTTGTGTGGCGACCCGTTTCTCTCGCCACACACACACACACACACACACTCACACGTGTAACCAGCCTGTCTCCCCCGGAAGTGTTTCCGAGGAGGTGGAACAATAACGCATCTTCGAGACGCGGACAGTTCCGGAACAATATTATGCTTTCCGAACGAAAAAAGAGATGAATATTATATTTCACGAGTAAAGTGAGCGACGGAAATGTATCTTCAATATGCAAATATTTCCAGGAAGTGATACATCAAAAGAGATACAGGCATGTGTCTCGCGCCAAGTCACGCGCAGCAAACAGCGAAGCCGATCACGTTAATATATACACGATATTCCACTTCCACCGATTTATTAATACCATTTCCACTCAACCAATTCCAAATTTACGATCCTGCCATTAACGGTTAGTTTAGTAGAACTGAAATGTTGCGTACAATCTCCGCGATATGAGAGAAAATAGAACGTGCAATACGGCGAGTGTATCCTATATATCTATAATTACAAATGTACACAGAAGTGGTAACTACGAATGCGTGGGCGAATATGACGGATAACTTGTAAAATAAAGATGTAATAAAACGATCTCACATTTACATTGCGACGACGCGAGATAGCTTTATTAGCTGTAAATCATCCGGCTCGTAACTTCAGTAGCTCTTTCTACATACTTACTTCGCGCGCTGCCTTTATGAAATCGTTTTGCCAGCCGGTTACGGACTTAATAATTTTCCGTCTGATTTATAGTTAAAATATGCCTCTCCCCCGATGACGTTGACATCGAATAAATGAGCGTTTGAATTCACATCGACATTCGCATTGCCAGTCGCTGTTTATAAAATCGCCGGTGGTTGTAACATTACACGGCCGCATTATTCCGAAGTAATTTGTCCGTTAATTAAACCCGTGTTCGCGAAATTGCCGCGAATGCGAAATTATGCGGTGTTCCCGATTCGTTCTACTATGTTATAGAGGTGTTAGCGGAATATCGAAACACGCGGTTGAAATCGAACGCCATTGTATTATGTCCTTGATTAATTATATGCATGCTTATGTACCTAAACACTAATGTCATAAATAAAGTAAAAATTTAATTAATTATGTTGACATTAGAGAATTAACGTATCTATATTTTTAATTTATGCATCTAAAACGTCACGTTTGACATTTCCTTGCGATTCTATTGGAGAATTTGTGTTAATTATAATTTATCCATACAATTATTTGATTAAAACAATATCAATAAAGAGAGCTGAAAGATCAGGTGCGAAATACGAATTTAACATTAAACAATCATGCGATTTGCTTCGTTATATTAATATTACATTGTTCATGCTTATTATACTGGATATCATTCTACAAGTTTATTGTCGGCTTTATTGTACTTATAGAACTTCATCCTCCGGAATGAAAATGATTTCTGAGCAAAGTCCGGACAATTGTATATATAGTAGTGCTTGAAAACGGCTCCTCGCCAATCGTAAAGGAAAACACGAAGGAGTAAATAAATACATTTATAGCGGTTAAAAGAGACGATTTTTTTTTTTTCAAAAAGCGAGTAAGCGTACCTCATTTCTCACGCTATATAATGCAGCCAAACTATTCGTCGTGACATAAACGACGACGCGGTTGTCGTTACTTCCCGACCATTAGATGCGTGCACTTTCTTCGCAAAAGTTTCCTTCGCGGGAAGTTTTGAGAGAAGCTCGCGAAGTAACGGAAGAAGAAGAAGATGTCAGGCCATGTGTACGCACTCGCGTGCAACGTTATTAAAGACGCCATAAAGTCTGACGGGCCGCTGCAGAGTACGTAGATACATCTATTAAATCTGTATTTATTTTTATCACCAACGTAAAGCAGAACAACAAAAGTCTGGAATGCTGCTGTATTCACAAAATAAAAAAAGTAATAATGTAACTATAAAAAATTGCAACTCTTTAAATAAGTCCAGTTTGAATGATAAAACTAGTAGATCCTAAAGTATTATAAATTAATAATAAGTAAATCTAAATAGGATAAAAAATTATTTAAAAAATAGAATAATTCTTTACATATTTTTACAACTCTGAAATTGATTTTTAATTTTAAATTTTCTAAAGGATACGTGACGAAAATATTTTTATTTCACAGAGATGTGAAAGTAACTAACAATATATTTTATCAAGGCACCCTATTGCTTCTACCTTGCCTGCTCGTGTGCACTCGCGACTATTATTCAGGCAAAAGATTTCCGATCGTGATCGTAAGAACGCCATCGGCTCGCATATTATCTTGTCAAGCTACAGCTTCAGCGTTAACACCCAATCAACGACGGGCTTGTATGAATGTTAATTCAGTAGATCGGTTACTCGAGTTCAAAGCATATCGCGTAACTCGTCACTTTTGCAGTGATTTTCTTGTCGCGATGTAAAAGGATATACGCGTCGTTACGCGATTACTTACTTATCTGTATAGTACTTGGACGAAGAAAATAGACTAATGGCTGCTACACGCACGCTTCATTTTAATTATGCCTAAGAATCGACTGCCATATTTCAGAAAGATACTTTAGATCAAGCTACAAATTCTTAATCAGCGTAACTCGTGGTCTTAGAACGTGTTGCGGCAATCAAAATGCAAATGCCTGTCGAATAAATGAAAAACTGCTCGTACTATTTAACGAAGGATGAGTCTCGCGAGTGAATATTTCTCCATTCAAACGAGCAAGCTCATGAATCAATATGTATTCTCGAGTAAAGGCAAAAACCGTGTCTATCAGAAGACATATTGATTTATCGTAAATTACTGTATACATATAAAGCGCAAACGAATTTTATTGATAGAAAGATCAAACAAAATTTCTTTTTGAAGGGTTTAATATGCAATACGAAGCACAGAATAGTCACGCAGAGATATAGAAACGCGAAAAGTTAATTTTCAGTATCGATTTCAGGATCAATCTGTCAGTCGGTCACGTTGAACTGCGGCTTCGAGCAATGGTTTATCCGGTCGTGGAATAACGCGTGTCGATACGGATCACGCGACCGCTAATGATCGATGAAATTGCTCTACATGGGAACGTTTTCCAATTCGACATTCCGTCACGTGAGTTGCCCGAATGGCCATCTCTCGTCGCGACTTGATTATTCGAACGCGTCACGTACTTCTCCATGTCAATATATGTCTTAATAACATTTTATTCCACACGTAGATGAATACAATACATAAATATATAAAATAATGAAAGAAAGATAAAAATATGTCATATAATCGAATACAAATCATATTTATCGCAACGAGTTTAGATTCAGACCAGTTAAAAAATCGTATAAAAATTAGTTCACACAAGATGTTCGATGACAGATTTAGAAAGTAGAAAACGCGTGAAAAATATAAGTTTAAGAAACTTTATATATTAATAAGCCCATAATTTTCTCCATTTTAATTTTTCGCTACGGTTAACATCAATGCGCGCTTATTATTATTGGTGGTAATACAAAAACTGGTACATGACGGTCATTTCGCATAATTGAAACGGATTTTCTAGCGTGAGGTAATATTCTTTTCGCTCGTATATTAATCTTGAAAACCAGATTCAAACGCGTTTGCGCCAGAAGCAATTCTGCGATCACGGTCACTGAAGCGTCATAATTGGATTCGATTGTCTGGGGAACAGGAATATGCAAATGAACTCATACTTCGCGCCGATGTCCTGGTGCTTATTTCTGATCGGCGATGTGAATAGGAAATGAAAACGAAGGAATCTTCGCTTTAAAAATCCTATGTAAAACTATTATCAATCATCAAAAATTATTTAGTAATTCAAAGAGTAAGTAATATTTTTCTGCTCTTTTTTCACTATTGCTTAATTTCCCTTGAATATTATTCATGAGATTCTAAAATTCACAGATTTCTCTAACCACATTTCTTTTCTTTTTAACGTACTATCTGTCGCTGAAATGAGAATCGAAAATGCGGAACATTTCGAAGCGGTTCAAGGAATCGTTACAAGCGGTAGAATTATTTACATCCGTATAATGCACATCCGCCGGTCGGGCATTCGTGGCACGTCGGAGTTTCGCGCAAAACGCGAATTTTGTTCTCTGAACTCTCGAACAATATCACGCAAGACGCTTTTCCACCGCGGCATATATCGCGGAGTCGGCCATTTTACAAGCTTCCTACCTGAATGCAAACAGGTAAACCAGAATGTTATCGATAAAACGCTCCAAGTTTGCGTTCGCACGCGATAAAGGCGGATTGCCGCTGCTCGCTAACCCCTTCGATAAGACGAGAGTAACATAACGGGGCTTCGTCGGTAAGGGCCGGGGGCTGCTTCACAATTTAGATTAGATCGAGTCGTCAAAGTTGACGAGTTTAACAACGCTCTTTCCGCGATGTTCGAAAGTGAATAAGCATTCGAAATTGAGAGATTTCAATGGAATAAAGACTGTAATGGCTCAATGTGTTACGTTTATGCTCCGCTAATATATTTACAACTTTATAGCTTTAGCTTACAAAACTATGTCTTCGATATGTACATAGCTCGGAAAACTATGTACCTCGAAAACATGATATTAAAATGCAAAGTAAAACGGATAAAATGACAATTACAAATAAAATCCCTCTCTTTCTCTCCCCCTCTCCCTTTATAGCATGCTTTCCTCATTGTAGGTGAAATAGTCTGTGCCACGGAAAGCCACTCAGAAATTCCATAAATGTATAAACCGCTCTCGTAAAAGCAAGTCTCTTCCGGGGCAGTAAGAGGGGGCAAAACGCAGCAGGACGAAAAGGGTAAGCGGGGATAGGGGTGCGACCTGGTGAAAGAATAATCCTTTTGCACTTTGAGGCATCGCGCAAACCCGCCCCGAGCTTCTCTATCTCCCCACCTCCCTTCCTTTCTCTCGTTTTCTGCCATGTGTTCAGTCGCAGACGATAGCCCTCTTAATATTTAAGATACGCTCTTCTCGCCGTCAGATAATACTCTCGCGTACCTTTCGCACACCTAAATCCGAACGCAGTTTGTGTACATCGCGTTTTACGTAGCAAGTGCGACGTGACTCGAATACAGAGCAACACCGAAACGAGTCTAATAGCGTTTTCGACTCACACTCACGGCCAATTTTCACGAGACCGTAGTTCAATCGAAATGCATTTAGATCCGAAATAAAACCTAAGAGTGGAATTTTAGACTAAGATCTAAAGGTAAAAGTAGAGTACGAGTTGAAATGCTCAACAATATTTACTCTTTGTGGTTTATGAGTAAAAATTGTATTAGTAAATAGGTATTTTTTGATTCCATATAATATAAAATAAGATTGATTGATTTATATAATATGATAAAGTATATAACAAACAATACGATAAGTACAAATAAGAAAAAAGATTAATATAAAAGTAAATATATTTAACAAGAGTAACAATATGAGCTGTAATAAACGTTACCTGCTACTCGCGTGAACGCGAGAGAAATATTGACAAGGCTGACGCACGCTATTTCGAATTAAAGGTCCCTGGGTATATGTTTTATTGCAGTACGTGTTTTCACGCTTCGGCCAATATCCGTAATATGTAGCTTTGTCGGCAAAAAGGTCCGTACAATGCGGAGCGATTGGCGCGTTGCTACACGCCACGACTTACTCGAAATTTCGTTTATCGTACTCGCACAACGAAATAACGTGTGACACACGTGTATCGAACTCACGAGCGCACGTGCACGGTTAGCCACAGTGGTGGTTGGCAAAAAGTTAAAAAATGATCACCCACACGAGAATCAGCCTTTCATCGCATCGGACTAAAGTGCTGCGCGGCTCTTCGGAATTAACGAGCGCGTGAAAATGGGCTGCGGTTCACGAAAATGCAATGTGCAATGTTTTGCGCGTTTAAAGGTTTTTCAAAAAATTCAACGGTCTAAAAGAGAAAGCCCGAAAATCTGATCTCTGAATTTCCAAATATAAAAAACAAATTTGGCGACAAATCTAAATGTAATCTTTAGTTGAAAAAAGACGTTTAAAAATAAAAAACAATTAAAAAATTTACAAGTCAGAAAGTTCAATATCTAAAGAGAGATTTAATCATACATTTATATGTATACAGATCTAAAAAAACACGTAGAAAGATATTTGACTGGAGATATCATGGCCTCCACGTTAATCGTCAGAACGCGCGAATGTCGACGCAAAACTACTTGCGCGAACACAACTGACCGCTGTCGCGAGAGAACAGTAATCCTATCGTTAATAGAATTGGTCGACCAGCGGGATTCCATTAGCAATATATAAAGGATCGGTGTTCTATTCCATCGCGATAACGTACATACCTTTCTCTCTCTTTCCCTTTTCTCTCTCAAACACAGTCGTACGCCGAAGCACCTTCGGAGAGGCAATCGATTTGATTTCGTTCTCTTTTGCCAAATGGTTCGCCCTTTCGCCTTCCGCCCCCTTTTGCGTTGGAGCTTTTAATGGTCGAGTACGGGCCGAGCTAGCTTACGCAATTAAACCGGGACCTCGGGTTAAGTGAATTAAATCCACTCGGCGGTAAGGCACCTCTATGTACGGGCCACCTCCGCGATGCTGTCGGAATGGTCAACAGGAGATACGATAACGTAACTCGATCGAACTCCGTTTAACTTCCCTATGCAAATACTATGGGAAGAGACTGAGAAAATGCACGGAATGCGAGTTTATTCGGTTTTCAACGCGGTTTTAATAATATATTTTTTCTTTTTTTCCTGAAAAATATAACCTAAAGAAACATACATTTTTCGAATAATTTTCAGGATGATTCCAAATTCATAATAAAATAAAGTTCGTTAGAAATCAAATAATGTATTAATGTCAATAAATTACTACAATCTACATTTATAATATAAATGATACAAATATAATATCAATGTATACATATGATATAATATCTATGATTTAAAATTTCTAACTCACAAAAAATATGATTTTATAAAAGAATAATCATTATTACGTTAAAATCCTGTACCCTTTAACGATTATGTAATTATATAATGCAAATTTTATTTAACAAGCTTGCTCGCTTAACGCGAACAAATAATAAGAGCAACAAAAATTGTGCTCGTTCAGATGGCCAATTTAATTTTCTGTTTCGAGGTATCGAGGTCTCTGAGAAGCGCGCGAGTACCATCGGCAGGTGGCTCGAGGAGCACCGCATAGTTCGAGTTAAGTGAATTAAATTTAGCGGACACATGTACACACAAATGCATACACACATAGATATTGTATATATATGTACATGTAGAAACGGAGAAAGAGAGTGGAGCTACCAGTGCTAGCCGTTGGTCGGTCTGTCGGCAATCGATGCCGAGTGTGGTCAAAGGAAGATATGATTACAAGATAACGGTAGACCGATCTTGTAGAGAGCCTCGAGAATTCTCCATTCAGTGCTGCACATGTAAATAGAAGCACGCGCAGCTAATGTTAACAAAGGCGGTGTGCATCGAAAGTAGCGATTTGCTACGGAAAAGCTCGGTGCAAATTTTTTTTATCAATGGCAAAACGCGCTCTTTTGCTGTTTTTTTTATCTTCACGAATGAGAGTTGGATCTCGGAGTATGCGAAGCACACCGATCGAGAATGGTGAAAATAAAAAATATATATGTCGCGAACAATCGTTCTGGCATTTTTCCGTGTTACATCTCTATTTCGCTTTTTCAGTATACGAAAAATTACAATAGCACGACAAAATATAGATACATGTTCAATTAAAAAATATGTATAATAGAAAAATTGAGATTTGTTGACTTGTAATAATATCAGTGTAATAAGTTGTTTAAGTTGTTCACATATATAATACTTTGTACACATGTGCATTCTGATTTTTTAATTTGCTGCTTTACAGAGTATATAAAATTACAAATAAAATTTTATATCAAATTCTTCACAATTTATAGATCGTTTAACGTGATTTATTAAACATTTAAGAACTTATTATATGCGTGATAAATTTTATTTGTATAATATATTCTCATCATTTTTTAATTTAGCAATAAATAAATAATAATTCCAATGAAGCTTACAAAACTTTGCGGTAAAAGGTGGAAGAAGCGTAAATGCGAATTTCAAATAACTGTCAAAGAATAGCGCAAACGAGATGTTGATCAAAGGACCGTAGAAAATATCGTTAACAATAGTCGCAAATCAATCCCTCGCAAATGCCTGCTTCATTCCTTCAGAGGTTCGCGTATCAGTCTCATTCTGCGACAAATGTAGCGGAACGTGTAATTCGTGCATTCAATGGCAGACGGCTGAATTAATTGCATCCGGCTGCAATGCACAAGCGTGTAAGCAACAAACGACGCGACCGTTACATCGTATTGACCCTCTCTGTGCTTAACCCAACGTTTAGCCCTTCTCTCTCTCTCTCTCTCTCTCTCTCCACTTTCACGTACACGAATATACGGATGTAATATTCCGACAGCCGCTTTGGAGAGCACGTAATTAATCACAGTCTAAAATGTGCTAAATACCAAGATTACAACTGGCGCTTACCTTAGCACGTAAATTGCAAAGACTAGAATTTTATATTTCAACCATATTATTGTAAATTTTCTTATTCACGTATAATAATTATAATAAAAATTTCAATATTTGTGCCATTATTTTATACATTTAACTTCATATATTTTATTTATTTAATTATTATATTCGTTTGGTCTATATTCCTGAAATATTGTAATTGTCATGGTTAATTAAATTTTCCACGTTTGCCAAATACTGAAATTAGATGTCACACTTAGCGCACCGGCTTATTCGGAACTGCACACGGCAGATGGTTAGTCGCATTATGGCATTTAATTGCGACACAAACGCGCGAATACTTTGGATAACTCGGATAATTAAATTCCAGCGAGGTAAGTGCAGCTAAATAACAAAATTATATTATAGCTACCATAATAGTTTATTCAAGTGTAATCAAAAAGCACATCTAATTATTTCTAGAGAGATAAAAATATCGATGCAGTAAAAGTTTGTTCCAACAAATGCTGAGAAGACAAAATTTAATTTTCTCTACTTAAGTAGGGTAATTAGGTTCTCCAACTTTAACTCTGACTAATTTCTTAAAAAGTCTATTGTTAAATTAGTTTTCTTACACACATTTTCCATGTGTGTATTTAGAATTTGACAAAATAAAGTCTTAAATGTTTGCAAACAAAATATACGAAGTAAATTTGTCACGATGATGTTTCAACGTAACGTGTATAACAATGAAAGCAAACAAAGTCAATTAATCCCGCTTACAGAGTTAACTTTCTGTAAATTAAACGCGTCCGGCTTTTACTTCCCCGACGTTCTTCGTAAATCGTTCAATCTTCTCGATGGCGAACGATAACGTTTAATTAAAGGGCAACTCGAAGAAATCGTAGTATTTTATGTGGAAAGTTTTGGTCAAAGGATCTCTCTCCCTCCGCGTTGTAGATACAAGATGAGACGGAGAAGAAACTGCGCGCGAGAAGCTTGCCCTTTGTTTGACTCGCTCTTTGTATACGACTTCGCCTCGATTCCGCTTCATCTCGCTCCGGTTAACGACGAGTTGTAAGTGATCATGGAGGTCGCAATGCGATTACATCGTCGATGTCGTCGATTCTCCCCTTTCGTCGGGCTTTATTTTACTTTACGAGTGGGCGAAACTCGGGTTAAGTACCGGCGGCGACCACTTCGGTACAATGGGAGGACGCCACTCAAAAGGCCGTCGTCTCGACGCCCTTTCGTTCCACTGCTCTACTACTGTTCACGGGATTCAGTTTAATCTTACATTCTCTACGTGAAACTCTCGCGAGTAAGACTTTCGAAAGTCCAAGTTAATTTAATTCTAGTCCAATAGGATTTACGGCGAATTAAACAGTTATCAAATATAAGAGCATGAAGAAAGAACTTTTTGCTTTAAGTCATGTGCATTTAGCTTTCGATTTTTAGTTGACTTTTTATCTTTCGATTTTTATATTTCAACATATATCATCATCTAATTAAAAAAAAAAAAAAAAAAGTGTACCGTAAAGTTTACCTTCATAAAACACGACTTAAATACAAGAATGAATCAAAATAAAAGCAGAGCAAAAGTTCACATTCGTTTTAAATTTAAATTAAATTCGATGTCTTGAGATTAAAGCATTTTGCGCAATTATCTGAAAGGAGTGAGGGCTGTCGCAAGGCGGTGTGTTATTAACGCGATTACAAGTTCGATCTCGAAGAGCGTGCGTTACCGAGGGATTCTGCTGCTACCCGCCTTCCCCGTAATTGTGCGCTAATAAAATGTAACCGATATATGCCGAGAAACAGACAGAGAACGAGGGAGAAGAAGATAGAAATCCTCTCCCGAAATCAGCGCTCGCCGCGCAAAGCGACGCGTTGCCGCTGGCGCATAATGGCACGCTCTCCGTGATCCGGTCCGGAGATTACGCCACGCCGACTACACGATAATCATCTGGATATTGCTCCTGCGTACGTACCGCATCCGAATGGCGTATGGGTACATACGGCCAATACGCGGGATCAGATAATTGGCATTCAGCCGGCCATGGCCGTCGATGCAATGGGCCGCCCGCCCCTATTGCCCGCAATCTCTCTCTCTCTCTCTCTCTCTCTCCCTCTGTCTTCTCCTCTCTATATATATGTGTAGTGCGCGTCAAGGAAGGGAGATGTTGAAATACCGAATCGACAATCAAGTGATCCACCGTGAGAAATATCTATTATTTGTAATTAACTATTTTTTCAAAATATAGAAAATAATTAATTAAAACAAGAAGCTCAGTTTTTTATTCCCACCACTGTACAGAGATACTTTCGAGAAATTATATATTAATTTGTGCAATAAGTTATTAAAGGGTAATTTATACTTATATTTTTCACATGTATATTATATGTATAAATATAGATATTTTGGAGAAAAATTGTAAATAAAACTTTGTAAGAATTTTTCTTTACGCGCTAATAAATGCATAAGAAAATGCAATCGACGGTAAAAAGCAACAGGTATCGACTCAGGATTAAATGACATTTTGCGATGACGGCGAATAAAGTATCGATTGCCGTTTGAAAGAAGTTAAACAGAGAGGGCTCATTAACGAGCGCACAGATGACGAAAAAAACCGCCAGTCGCGGTAAACGTAAATCACGACCGAGTATGCGCCTTCGGCAAGTATGCCGAATTATTCGCAGGACATCTTGTCTTTGATTTAAAACTGACAAGTGTCAGATTTAACGATAACCGCGGAAATACTCGTTATCGTCGCGAAGAGGCACCAATATCTCCGACCATTCGCACTGAAAGCGCATTGCGCCGCATAAAGCCGCATACAAACCGCGGCATAAAACACAGGAATGCGCATAAAGTGCAAGAATTCGATTTATTACCCATTTCTATTTTTTATTTCTATTTGCTGTTGATTTCCTTCTTTTTAAACATTCCCAGAAAATCCTATTTATGTATTATTATATATGTATATGAGGAAACTTTCGACTACAAATAGATGAAACAATGCGCCTGCAAAGCGTCTCTAAGCAGTTTAGTAACATCCTACATGTTTACCGCGTATATCTGATACTTCTCGCATGGGTGTCGGTGCTGTCATTATTCGTGTCGTCGCATCTAGGTCGTAATTTCCGAGACTGTTGGCAGACAGACAGCGTATAAACGGAAACGCCAGAAACACATTGCGGTTTCGTTACCGAAAGTCATGAAGGAAGAGAGGGAGAGCATTTCACGGTTCTAAATGTGTCTGTGGATCGCGTATCCGAGTTTGTACACACGTCCGCAGATCGAATAACTACGAGAGCTATTCGTAAATTGGATGTTAACCGCAGAAATCCAGATCCATTCCAAATCTGCCGAAAGAAATGTGTAGTAACAGTCATAATATAATTTCAGACAAATTTCTAGCTGCTCGTCATACAACTGTTGGATCGCAAAAATTATTAATACGCTCGCGATAGAATTCTGTCGGAGAAGTTTTCCATCTCTGCGGCAAAATTGTCGAATAAAATCCTTTAATCAATTTTTTATAAAGAAAAAAATTGCTGTGGCGATGTCCTAATTACGTGCTTCATTCGCCGATGCACCTCGACACCTGCGCTTTTTTCCCTCCACACACCGTCAGTTTGCTTATATCGAACGACTGCGGCTTTTTGCCTCTTCACATATGAGCTTAGCTTAGCGCACAATACGCCCTTTAATTACAGGCCGATGTTTAAATTAACACATCAGAATCGCCGAGAGGCGAGAATCGAGGAAGAGCAAGAGAAAGAGAAAACTGGAATGACGAATAATCGCGCAATATCCACCGCTTCGGCACTGCGAGACAGACATTAATTGAAATCTGACCGGTTTTAAACGCAGACTCAATTTAGCCAATCAATTAGATCGTAATTGGAAAACGGGACACACATAAATGGGAAATTCAATATTTTTTGGTGGGCGCAACGTCCGTCTCGTCTGACGTAATTTTGCTTATTACTGAATTTATTATAAAGAAAAAAATATATGATCGTAAAAACACAGTGAGTATGCACGACGAAATACGTGGAGAGGCTGAAAAAAAGATGAGACGATAAAATAGTCGTCTTACCTTCAAAAAGGAAATTCTCGTCTGACATAAATTATTCTCCTCAAACATTCTGAGGGTAAATCTAAGTAAAATAAATTTATAAAACTAAAGTAACTTTTTCATAAATGAGAAATGTAAAAATGTTTTTCTATTTAATATCGCAAAAAGTTTCTATCATAAAGTTTGCTTTCCTCTCCCTTTTATAATTTTTAATCATTAAAAGCAATAACAATTGTAACCTGAACAATTGTAACAACTGTAACCTGAAACGTTGAAATGTTGTCTTCGGTATTCTTATTCGCGTTTTCAATATTTTATCACAGTCTCGTTTAAAAACTAAATGCGTCAATGTAAAAGACTATTAACATTTTACTCGTGTGCTTTATAATTGAAAATAGCATAATTTCCTTTATATATACATAATTCGCGAATCTTATCAACGCACGTGTTGTCGGAAACCTAAATATGCCGGCAATGGGTACACATTCTGCCGCAAACGATGCAGCGTCTACGTCTTTGTCTTCCATCCCCTTATCTCGTTTAACTCTCATCCACCTTCTGAGAAAATAACAAGGGGATTGGAATAGCGAAGGATTCCTGCAAAAACCGTCTTTTCGTATCGCTACTCGTTTATAAAAATTTGATGTAGCTGGAATTTTAAAATCCTCTTTCTTTAAGTTTTTTATTTATTAATAGCAATTAATATTTCTTAGTAATAATTTTTTACTTTTTAATACTTCTGTGACAAACATCTTAAACAATGTAAGAGAATATTACAAATTAATAAAAAACGTGTTTAATCCATATTTCTGCTTTTTATTTTAATAAACGGTATTGATATTTAAATAAACTTTTAACTTAAATATTCTTCTATTTAAGTTTGTTTATTTTATATAAAAAATAAAAGAAAATGCTCTAGTTTCCATCATTTAATTGTGTACACCGTAGATACACTACGTCTCTGATTTTTTTTTATTCGTATGTGCAGCTCGTTTCTCGTTTCGGCGCTTTGGAACGGCCGGTCGTCTGATTAACGCGAGACGCTTTAAGCACGTGGTTTAACAGAAGATAAGAATAAGTTGTCGCATCCAGTGTCCAGGGTTTCGCATTCTTCCTCTTTCCGTCTTCTTTTTTCTCCGTACAAATTAATCGAGGTAAGACACGAAGCACGGTACCACATCGGGGAATTTAACGAAGATGTCGCGACGAATTTCTCAAGGAGAACCGCGCGATTCCCGTAGAAATTTAAAGACAGCGTACGAGAAAAAATGGTTGACACCTGAACACGCACACGGTGGACAAAGTGCGTCCAAGAAACTCTTTAAGAATACTGCATCTGAGAAGCAGAGAGATGCAAATGTGCATATTTTCAAAGGAAAATGAAACATGCGAATGTAACCATCTTTTTTCATGCGATGAAAAAATTCTCGACACGCGAACACTTACGAAGGGATGATTTCGTGCGAGTTTCAGCGTTAAGACGGCGGCTCTTTCGCAGCCTTATATATATAATATAAACGAAAAATGTTCTTAAGTCCATGCGCGGCTTCGCGCGCAAAAGCCGAACGAATGTTGCAAAAGTGCCGTAAAAATTTCAAGTCGATCCAAACTTGGTCGCACTCGGACTGCGACGCACGTAGTTCGGTGAAACTGAGCGAGAACCCGGAAGTCTCGCGAAGTTTACTTCAGAGGATAACTTTATACAACGTGTGATGCGACGCGGAAAGTTTGCGATTTTTAATCTATGAGCGCTATACAAGGAGCGCGCTTCTACAACGTTCTTTTGTACGTACGTACGTCGTCGTCGTCGTCGTCGTCGTCGTCGTCGTCGTCGCTTTCTTCATCCTTCCGATGACGGTTCCCGGCTTTTCATCTCGCGCGAAAGAAACGAGTGAGTGCATCCAGTTGGAAAGCGCGCGCGTGCGTTCCTACACTTTTGCGCTATGTCTTGAATTTTTCAAAACTCCGTGCTTCGCGAGATGTTGCGATAAAATAACGTAGAATGGCTGCCGCACCAAACAAAGTGGCAAGGAATAAATTGTATCGCGAAAAAACTGAAACGTTTGATCTCTCGCTGTTAACGTCAACCGTGTTTTAATGATTTGGATCGTAAAAATATTATTACACGCTTGTCTTAAAAAAATCGCCTGAAAGCATTAAACCACGAGAATATAACTGCAATATAAATAAACGTCGATAACATGGTAGAATTGTAAAAAAGAGAGAAAAATATTTAACAATAACAGCAACTGTGTAACTTTCCGGACGTTTTGTATTGTTATTCTACACTTTGACTTCTCTTTCTTTGTCTTTCTCTCGTTTCGGAGAACCATATGCGGGCTTTGTTGTGTGCAACATCGACTGGACGGCTCGCTGGTACCGGAATTAAGTTGTTGAGAAATAGAAACAGAGACACGGCCGCGCGTGTTATCGCGACACAGGGATCGTGCGCCCACCTGTACACACTGGTGCTGTAGCGCGCGAACTCGCATTAGCCACGATCGTCGAAGTGCATTGAGGATCCATATACGTGTCTCGCACGAAACAATACTATTATCTTTGCGAGAATCTCTTTTCTGTTTTTACGAAAAATTCGCGAAAAATCCTCGTGTTATTCGTTAAAAGTTCGGATAAAATTAAAGCAAATTGTAAATAATGAAATCAAATATTAATAACAATAAAGAATAGAATAATGAAAAATATACTCGTTTCCTTTATCATTTCTGCCGATACTAGTGTTTACCGCTCGTAATTTCGCTCGCCACTATGGAATTTCTGACAAGCACGACAACAATGACTCGCAAACCGTGCAATTTTTCGCTAAAGTACACGGTTTCTCTCATAGTATTCCAGCCAAGGTATCGGTATACGCATCGACCGGTGCTTCCGCTCGATAACTCGTCGCATGGAAGAAGTAAGAGAGAGAGAGAGAGGGAGAGAGAGAGAGAGAGGAGGCAGGCAGGTAGCTTGCAGATCTCGCTAAGCCGTCAAGCTAAATCAACCAGAGCACCTATGCTTGTGCTATACTATTTCGCAATATATACATGTTACTTTGCGTGGCTCCCGCGAGGCTTCGCTTCGTTCCATCGATACGATACGATCGATAGGAACCCGGTTATCGAGACCTATAAGCGTCCGTTCGCTGCGGCAGCGGCGGCGAACAATTGAATGCGGTCGAGGATGCAGCGGCGGCGGCGGCGGCGACGACTTGGTTGATTCCGATAGAAGGCGATCCCTCGCAAATAGTACATTTACACAACCGGTAAATGTATATCCGCGCCTCGCCATAATGTCGGTTCTCATTCTCGAGCGAACACAGAAACATCCGGGTGTCCGTTCTCGTTACGATCGTACACTCCGATCGGAATCGGACACGCGAATTCCTCGCTTACCGTACGGTGTTGGATCGCCGATAACGTAATCGCGCGAGATATATAGGATGCATTTCGTCAGGCTCGCACAGCAAACCGAAGAGTAATGATAGCACCTGGTTACTCGGTCATCTAACGCTTTGTTCTCAACGTTATCGCGTATCGTTCTTACGATTGGCTTCTTCAAATCAATAATAAATTTCATCTATTTATTGTAGCTATCTTTCATTTACTTATTGTAGATGTTATATCAAATACGTGCGCGTCTCTATCACATTTGTCTTCATAGCGATAGAAAAGTTCTCGGAATAAAAAAAGTTTCTGAAATTATTAAAATTGTAGCCATTTCAAATAAATGTACACTTTATATCTTAACTGAGAAATTTGTATGAAAAAGCTTTCCGCAAGAGATGGATGCTGCTTAAGTAATGAGTCGCGCCTCCCAGGTTTGCAATCGGAATAAGAATATTTCCTGGAGATGATCCTGGCAATGAACGAGGCAAGAATAGTCGCGAATGGTGACGGAGATCTAAGCCCATCTCGAATGCATAACGCGTGTCCCGGTCTGTTGCGCGGAGCCCGCAATTAGAAGCGGTGGCGCGAGGATTAATCGAACGGCAATAATTACAGAGCGCATTCTTGCCGGGGATCTCTTTAATTCGCGCCGCAGCATAACTCGATGAATCTTGTCGCGGCCGTCGTCTGTCATCTCTCCCCGGCTCGAGTGTGCGGTGTTGGAGCTGCCAGTAGTAACGTTGCAGCACTCTCGCGAGCGACTCGGAACCAATTAACCGACCACTCCGCCGGAATTCGCGACCGCTGACAATCAGCAATTAATCAAAGGACGGAAAGCTTCGTTGACCGAGACAACGTGAAATTAGAGAACGAGAAAGATGGCAGGAGAAAGCGAAGGAAAATATACTCACTTTATTCCGCAAAAGTTTTCTGAGATTAAACAAAAAGTCGCGATTTTATAGATATAAATATTCTGATACAATGAAATATGGACCTACTTCGTTTAAACTATTTTCAAATTTTCCAGCAAATTAAATTCCCAATTTATCCTCACTAATTAATTGTAAGTTATAATTAAGAAAAGCTGTTATCTACTTTCAAACTATAGATGAGTTCGCGTGCAATGAGATATTGTGTAAATAAAATCGTCGTCAATTTTAATTAAAAAAATGTACATACTAAGTACAAGAAATAATAATAATAATACAAAGTAAAATAATAAAAACAAAAATACATATTGAATATAAAAGAGATAAGGTCAAAATAAATACATTGTCGATTCACGCGACACGCGAATAATATGATGTATTTTACGAATGCTGAAATAAAAGACTCAGCTTTTATAATTACGCCTGGTAACCAAGCTCTGATTAAGCCCTAAGGATTACCGGATGCAGTCATTTTCTGTGCAAAAAAATGCATCTTTCAGATATATTTTAATCGTACTCAAATATCCACGTTATGTAAAAGAGTGCGCGCGCATGCAAAAATATATAATTGCATACACAATCCTGTATGACATCGATGATGGTAAAGGAGAAACGTAATATCCTGTGTTACGCATCGCGTCGATACCGGGAACACTGATGTGAGCAGGCGATATTAATTCCAACGTAATGATTTTGTAACGTTGATTTATCCCGTATACAAGATTAGCCACACATGCCCACATACTGTGGCATCTTACTCTTCCTAGCCATTTAGCGCGATTAATCTCTGCAGTTTTGCCGGCGCGGATCTAATTTTTTGTTACAATTATTAGCGAGCTCTCTCGAGCGATTGTAACCGATGCTTTTTATTTTTTACAAAAACGTGACAGCCATTTATTTTATCCGGGACAGTTTATTGACATCTTTTTCAATATATGAATACGTTACAGAAATGCATGGAATTTTCACAAAAGTAATTTAACTTATTGTTCATATATTTTCCGCTGCCGCGGAATGATAAAGTACAATATTTTAGACAAACTTCCATTGCTGTTATTTTATTTATTGCTTTTACTTATAGCACAAACTAAACGCACTTTTCTGTAAAAAAAGAAATATTTTTTTATAGACTCACACGTGACTCAATAAGCTATCCGAGAGCCAGTTACGTCTGTCAATAATCAGCCGGTAAATGACGTCGGCTGTTTTCTTCGCGATAGCCCTCGCTGCGGACGTAAAAGCGCGCTGAAAAATGACCAGCAATTTAGTTCGGTCGGATGATAAATGCAACGAGGCGGATACACGTCGCACGCTGCAACATAGGCGATAGCAAACGAGCCGCTTTTAGTGAGCCGAGGGCGCTCTTGAGGAAGTCGGCAATTAACGTCAGAGAGTCGCGTTGCGATTATCAAGTAGCCGCTCGTCGACAATCAATAGTGATTCTCTCTCCCTCTTTTTCTGATAAATGCAGCGAGCGACAAATATCTTGGCGCACTTATCGTCGCGTTTATATTCATAGAACAATCACGACGACACGATCGAGCGAAACGCAATTATCGCCGACGGCCGGAATGAATCTCCCGGCGCACGAAACGGTGGTGAATACCACTTACTCGTCGCCGAACTCATATTTTCCTCGTCGACGAATGATCGCCAGTCGCTTTAGAGTCATCTCGCGGATACTGCCGCGAGGTTCGCAATAAAATCAATCCAATTCACAAAAGGTTCTGGTGGTCATAAATGTCTGCACTGTTTAACTTTCTGTCTGAGGTTTGATCATAAACAATAAGATAGGAAATTACAAAAAATAATAAGAAATTAATTCCGAAGAAGCAATGCTACATGTTTTCCGAAATATATTCTTCTTCTATTCACAGAGCTTGAATGTCGGAAACAGAGAAGCGACCATATATTAGCAATTGATCACTCTTGCGGCCACAGCGAGGATTTGCAGCCGTCAGAAGTCGAGGAACGACGCGTTAACTCCATTCACTTTATTCAAATACAAGTCCGCGTGCATGAATAATGGACGCGTTTACGAATGCCGCGATACGAGTCCGCTTTAAATGTCTCCACGCGGCACAGGAGACACGGAATTATAATCTCGCGGAGAGAAGAAGAAAGAAAAAGAGAGAGTAAGAGAGCGAAAAGGGGGGAGGGGGGAGACAAGGTAAAATCGCGCGATTAATTTCGCGATCGATTTTCAAATCCCGGCCTGAGGCAAACAACTGCTGTGAATGACTTGCCGATTGGAATTACGAGCACACCGGTGCGTTGCGTCATGCTTAATGCCGGAATACGAGCGGATAAGCCGATGAAAATATTGCTCGTAAAGTATCGCCCGATACGCGCGCGCGCGGGCCGATCCACTGCAACGTGTCCGAGCGCTATGCATAAATATGCATTCGATTAAGCGCGACCGGTGGCAGCAAAACTCTCGATGTTCTCATTATTGCACCGCGCGCTTGCGAGCTTGTGAAACAATTATTTTTAGCAGTGATGTCATGCGTCATGAGTAAAGTAAATCACTATTTTATTGATGATCGAGTATATTCAACATACATTCAATAATTATAATATATTGGTCCGACGTTTCCGAATATTACTTGTAATGAAATAAAGTCATAGAGATTATTTCTCAACTGATCAATTACTTGGGTATTTAATTTAGAAATAAATAAATTTTTTATTTCGACTGATTTTCCTTTGGTACTCGCGCGTAATAATCGAGAAGATAAAGTTGCAGTTAATTTTCAGTCAAATTTTATTTTGCTTATATCCAGTACTGATATAAACGATCTGTTGGAAAATTCCCAGTGAAATGGATACGTCGTCGTCGTAATGAGATTAAAATGAATTAAAACCCGTATCTTATTTAAATCTATCGTGTTTCAACGATCGAGTTATGCCAATTTCAACGACTCGTGTACGCTATGCGAGCACGTATTACGGCGCAACAGATCACCTCGAAAGTGGATCAAGCGCACGTGCGGAAATTCGAAATCTCTGTCTGCATAGTCCATTATCAGGGATGTTTCGCGAGCCCTTTGTTCCAATTTCTATGTCACTATCGTTTCGTTATGTTGCATTAATTCATGCATAGGCGTCGCGTGCATGCAAACCCGCATTTTCGACTGCCCTCCGGCGTGCATTGTGCTAAATGTCACACGGTATCACGCTACAAATGTACGTAAAACTGCAATATCGATCGTATCACTGATTACTATCGCACACATTTTCAAGCGGTTTTATCCGGCAATACAAACTGATACGGCGCAATTGCATGTGATCGCGATAAATGTTATTTTCAGCTGAACTTGAACAAGCCGTATGTACATTACGGTTTTACATCATTTTGCTGTTAAGTTTTTTCCATCTGTCTTTTGTTAAGAAAAAGTTGCTTCAGCATCTCGGAGTTTATGAGTAACGATATCGATAGATGTTTATTACGTAAATTTATAAAATTTGTCAAATATAAGAATTTAGCGTTGAATATTCTGTATATCGAACGATACACGCTAATCATCCCTCGAATTCTTCAGCCATATTGATCGCGAAAACATTTAGAAAAAGCAAGAAGTCAGAGCATCGGCGAATATCGGTTGAGCTCTATATCCAACGATATATCTTTCCCTTGTACATCCTCTGTATCGAGTTTTCCCGAAGGAGGCGCACCGTCGAGAAAGCCGACAGAGCAAGTTGAGCACGGAAAAGCTCAGTCGCGACCTCAGAAACAAAAGTAGTTTTCCCTGACGAGAAGAGAAAGAGAGAAGGTTTGCATGGAAGTAATATCCGGCTACTCTTTTCGTCTCGGATTACATTTGTGTAAGGACTTATACTCACACATACACACACACACACATACATATTCAATGTGTAAAAGCGAGTGTATACATTACGGGACGATCTCAAAGCCGCGCGTTCGCGTCAGCGAATTCGTCCTTTAATGTCCCGTTCGCGTCGACGACGACGGCACAACGGTCCTTCCTCTCTATTCTCAAAGAATTCTTTTCCTTTCGTCCCCATGCTGATCGTCGTTTGCGAGGTCCTTCCTTCCGCGATCCGTAATAATTCCGCGGAAAAGACAGCCCTCTCTTTTCCCAGCGGCGGGGAACAATCGTGAGAAGACCGGCAGATGTTCGTCCCGTCCTCGACCACCGTCGAGTCAGGAATTATTGACGCGAGGTGAACTTGGATTTTCCCGGCACCGCGAAAACGCAGCGACGCGGTCGTCGCGGTCGTCGCGGCGCGCTCTTCCGGAATCGATACCGCGAGCGATTGAATAATATGAATGTTAAGTGACATGTAACTTTCTACTGTACCCAATGTAATCACATAGGTTTGTCTATTTCTTTTTTTTTTTTTTTTTCCCCAAGTCATCCACTTTCCATAAAGAGTTTTTCAGAGTAAAAAAGTGTATTCATCTATAATTTATTATTTATCTCTTATTTCCGATCGGCTGTTCAATAAAAGACGCCGTGTTTTCCACGCCGCGAGGATGCATTTGCGTGTCCGCGACGCTTCCGCATTCGTATTGCTCCTTTTTGTCGGTGTGAGTGCGACTAAATGAGCTTCCTGGCGGTCGAGGAGGCGCGATAATGCGTGCTGCCCTCGCCTGGCACGCCGGCCCTTAATCCCTTTACGACTCCAACACATGTCGATCGGATAATTCCGCGCGTCATCTGGATGAAGCGCAATCATCGATGCGGGCGTGCTGAATATATTGGACGCGATTCTCCGTCAGTGAATTTCATGATTGATCAAAGGCGATGCGAGCGCATAAATCAGTACGCGATAAAGTTCGCCGGATGAAATGCTGGTATTTGCTTCGATACATTTATGAGAAATAACGTGATAACGAATAAATAAATAAATAACAAACAAGTAAATAAAGTAAAATATAGTAAACAAGTAAATAAAATATAAACTAATATAAGTGATAGACGTTTCTAGATTTTGTCCAGCTAAATAAACTAATGTAAAAAAAATACATATATTTTTATTGTGTTTTTCTCGCGAAAAAATATATCGCTGATTAGAATTATAACCTTATACATTTACGACATATATAGAAATATAGAAATTGATGTACTAATATCGCGCGCATGATAAATTCATAAAGCGTATCGCGATAGATACGATTCAATAGAAGTAATCAATCTTTCTCGTCATTTAAGTAATGAGTACATTTCTGTGCGCTTTATCGTCAATATATTTTTCTCTTCCAATTAAAAACTACTCTGCTGATTACATCTCCCAAGTTCATTACTGCGCCCACTCTCGCACAATTGAGTAAGACCTGAAATTCGACGACGAGTCGAAAACATTTTCAAGACTGACTTCGACCATTAATCAATCTTCCATCCTGACTATCCTGAAAAACGTACAGCTCCATTGCGAGGAACTTCATAATAGCGTGAAAACTTTCCAACACTAACTCCATAACAGTGTGCAAACTTTTGCCGCGTATTTCTTTCGTAACGCAAAAGCCACATATCCGATAAAATCTCGTTTCCCATATCGAAATAAAAAAGAATGAAATATAATTCCCAACTTTCTACACAAATTTTTAAAGAATCTCAATTATTCTGATCTAATAATACATACGATCGATTAATGTCAGGCGCAAGATTTCTTTTTACACGTAAATTCTCAAAGTTGGAACTCTTAAAATTCATATATTACGTTAGAATCATAGCGAGAATGCGGGTCTCGCTCTGTGCGTGCACAATGGACATTTCTTCGAGAGAGAAAGAAAACATGAAAGAAGAAAATTAATAGCGCAAAGGCGAGCCGTGCGGATGCGCCTAGTAGTCAGTCAGTCGCTTCCATTGTTCGCGTACCTCCATATTTAAGAATTATAAAGTACCTCGTGTGCTCGTACATAAAGGGCGATCTGCAACGTGCTCTTGTTGTTCCCTTGTGTGCGCATTGTGCAGCGTCCGACCCCGATATAACGAATTTCGTGTAGGGCGTGCTCGACAGAACTCCTGTCCGATTTTTGCGCGAAATTGGTGAGAAAGCAAGCTAGATATTTATTTACTACGGACTAGTTGTAAACTTATCACACTGACAGTTGTTATATTAACCAGCGCAGTCTGAATCAAATCATTTCTAACATTGTTACAACGTTGAAAGAAAAGATAGAAATAATTTAAATAAGAAAATATAAGTAAATATTGCAATAAAAGTGTAGAAATAAAAATATTAATCCAATCAACATTAACTTTTGCAATCGAGAAAGTAAGTTAGATATGTATCTATCCCGTTACGGTAGACACAACAAGATGACCAAGTCGAATAAAAAGCGAGTTGCAAGGCAAGAAGACAATCAGCAAAAGTCATTACTTTGACAAGCTGTCTGTCCGTACGGCTGTCCGATAGCATGCAAATAGCATATACTTTTCGACTTGCATCTTCGTGTAAGACGTATTAAGAACGGCCGCGCGATCAATTTCGCTGTAGTCGCCGTACACGCTCAAACTTTCATATCGCAATCTAGAGTGTACAACAAGCGTCGTGACTGATGTCCAACGAAGATGTTTCCGCGGAGGACATTCGATATATCTAGGCAGAATACGTTGAGCGGCACGCTGGGGAACTGTTATTCGCCGGAGTATGCGCGAGCAGAGAGATTTATAACCGCGTCCTATCGATTTGCGATATTTCGCGGGTTGTGCACATTCGCCCGAAAACAGGTGCATGTCAGTGGCACAAGTAAATAACGATAAAATATTTAATTTTGCATCGCAACGCCAAAGATCGAAGATTAATTACCAATTAGAATCGAGATCAAATAAAATCAATAGTATTTCACCGTGGTTAGAAAAAGAATATTTACATTGAACAAATTACGACTTCGGACCACATTAAAACCACCGTGTACCATTTATCTCAAATTTATTTTTACTACTAATAATCATGATTTAAAAATTCGATTGATTATATCCTAAATTTTTAGATTTATTTTTACTAAGATTCCTAAACTGCTATTGTAACAGTTTTTTCGTATCACCCCATACGTAGACGTTCCCGTCGATCTCGTTGGAACGAGGTTACATGTACGTCGTCGAGTTTTGTTGGAAAATATACTTCATGAAAAGTGTATGGAACGCGCCAGACTGCCTTTGCCGAGGGTGGTCGGCCTCCTCCACTCGCTACTCGTGCCTTCCTCTCTCGTTTCGTGAATACGGGCTTCTTCCCGGGGGATACCCGATCGCGGAAAAGGGGTATAAAAATCGCATAAATCGTGTTTACGCGATCAGAGAGTAATGCGGCGAAAACAAACATTTTGAGATGAACGCCTCGCCGAGAAGTGCGTGATCGTTCTCAAACGATATTTATCGATTGGGTGGTTTGTTCACAAGGTATCGATACGCGTATTTCGAAATTGTTAACGCTGTTTCGCGAATGCTGTGGGAAAGCTGCTCTTTTGAATGATTGATATAAATAAGTTCTTCGTGTTAAATGAGTTTCTTAATTCCACTTTTCCGTAATTTGATGTCTAATAAAAGTTCGTACATATTTTATAATTATGTCATAAATGGATCCAATATACTGTATAGAGTAGTTTAATCGCGTTGTTTGCAATTTTGTCTACGTTTCCAAGACGGCGTTACTGGTTAGTCGCTTAAAGTAAGAATGATATACTATAGCGTCACGCGAAGCGTAATGCATTTTAAGTGAAAAATAGTGCTTCAGAATGTATCGCGCGTTGCGTTACGAAAACAGATGGCTTCTTTTGCGTCACGTCGTTTTATTCCGGCGCCGTGTCTGTTACGTGAGAAAAGTAACTCGACGTGTTTTACAATAAGTCTGAAATGTCAGCCTTAATTTCGAGTTATTCTTCATCACCATAAACACAAACTATCTATTTTTAGCTGAAAAATTTTCATTTAGTACAAAATTCAATTACTGAATTCAAAAATAAAATACACGTTTAGTTTGTAGTTTCTAGAATAAATCTAATAAATCTCGTAAGATTATCATCATACGACAAAACCTCTTTCTATTAATTTCATAAATAATAACATTTCAACAGAAATGTTTTATTTTTCTTTTAATTTCATGTGAAAAAAATGTAGATTACAAGTTATTCAAATAACGTCAACGGATTGTGGCGAATTTGGGGACACTTTGTATAGTTAACCTGTTTACGAAATCACGGTAAACTGCGATACGTGCAAGACATTGGAAAGCTCATTCACCGATGAGATTTCACTAAAAAAAAAAAAAAAAAAAGAGCTTTTGCCACTCGAGAAACCGGTATCGCGTCCTTGGCGCGATCGGAGAAACGTTGAAGAGTTAAAGAGAGAATGCAGAGAGAAGGATGGAGGATGGGTTAAGGGCCCGACAAAAAGGTAGCGGTTCGTGTCCGAGGCTAATGCATTCGTGGAGCCCGGAGGGTCACGAAACTAAGCGGCCTGCAAAGAGGAAAAGGAAGACGAAGAAGAAAAACGGAAAAAGGAGAGGTCCATTGACCTGGTGGCATACTTGCACTTCTATTTCCATTTCCAGGCGGCATCGTGAAGCATATCGAGCTACCGAGGATGCATTTGTGCGCGCTCGCGTGTACGGATGCACACGGAGATGTGCACGCGCGGATGCAGGGTTGGATAATTCATTGGGAACAATGAACGCGGCGGTGTGGAATCTGCCAAACTGCAGATTGGCTCGCGAGAGACTTTGTCATTTTATTTCTTACCAGACTTCCTCGGTTACAAGAGATAAATTCATGGTGTGATATATATCAAAGTCTCTCGCAGGAAATCAAATTCTCCGATGTGAACAAACTAATGCAGTTATCGACGATCGCTATTTGTTTTTCTCTCGTACTTCTTAAATTACTGCAATATTATCTTAGTATTTTTTTTTAAATGACGCCAACAGCTGTTTTTAATTTTTTGTTTTACTCTGCCTATTTTGTTTACAAATTTGTTGTTTGTCAAGTCCTTTTTCTTCTTGATCAAACATTCGATCGAAATAAATTACAAAGATAGCTTCTCATTTAAAAAAAAAAACGTAAAAAATATTTTTCAACTACATATATTTTGTGCCTTCGTAAATTATGTGAAAATCAATCATATGAAAGTGATATTTTCTATACTATGATCCAATACAAATACATAACTGTATTATAGAAGACGTACAAGTGTCTATAAATGTAGCATTTGCATGATTCGGGAGTGAAACTTTCTCCTATATGCTTGCGTTTGATTTCACTCACGGCTATAATAAGCACTGTACGAATACGCGACTACCTGTTTGCTGTATGCATGAAGCGCGTAGAGGGCTCAAAGGCCTTTAATCCGTGCCTGCGCGCATGCATATACATACGTGCATACACCGAGCGGGTGTATGCACACGGCAGCGACGGCGGCGATCGAGTATACACCTACAGTATTTTATTTGCCCGGCCGTGTGTATCGACGACGAACCGACAACACACACCGTGCGCCCTCGACGTGCGAATGAAATTGTAGCACTGCGCGTAGCAGCACGGTCAAATAAGCCCGCGAGGCGGAAGTGTTTGGCTATCGCCAAAATTGGTTTTGCCGTTTCGCGTCCCGACTCGCCTGGCCCGGTATGAGCTTCAACTCGTGATCAATATCGCAGGTACACGTGATGTAACGCATCTTCGTATCGCGTCGTCGTTATTGCGATTTTAACACCGGGGATATTCAACTTGCGCACAGCCGAATTCAGGTGTTTTCTTTTTTTAGACGCAAATTTTTAGCACATTAATTATTACGATTTATTTGAGATTCTATATGTGTAAAATATCACCATACTGTACATAATTATTCACGATATTTCTTATATTTGGCGAATCTTAAATCATACAAAACGCATTAAAAACGCAGAGATCGCAAAATAAATTTATTCATGCCATTAATTTATTAGTAATTAGTACTATTTATAATTATTCTGAAAGCAAAAGCTGCTTCTCTAGTTCTGACAAGCTTCTCTTGTTACAACACGTGTTCTCCTTGCAATGATCGACTCGAACAGACTTCTGACGGCACGTTATTATGGTTAGCTGTTTCTCGCAGAACGAATAATAAACGTCTCTGCGATGCGGATGTGATGGTAAATTTACCCAGCAGTTAAGATAGCAGACCGAATACAATGTGTTTCTGTCGGGATCGCCATGGACCAGCCGCAATGCCGTTCTTAACTGCCTGGCGAATTTACCACAGAGTGGATCACGACGGGCACGAAACGCGTGATTTACATACTCGAGAGCACACCCCAACCAATAGTATCGACATCCTGCTTTTAAAATTAAAAAGAATCAGAGAAATTATTTATAATATTATACCGACCAAGTAAAGATGCCCGCGTTCCAATATCCGATTATATTTAAACATTTCTGAGCGCATTTTCTAGATTTTCGCTGCAAAAAGACTCGGAACAATAAAGCGTTCGTCGGTTCTCTTTGAGCGACGCGAATCGTTCGGAAGAAAAAATGCCGGAGGAAAAACGGGCGGGAGAATTAGCCGGTAAACGAATGAAAGACGGAGCAGGAAATAATCATGCAGCTAGTCTTCGCGGAAGGAAGGAAGGAATTCAAATCTTTGAACAACCGCGTGAGAAATCTTCTCTTCCACCTGAAAGTGCAAAGCGAGATTTTTGCAGATTGCGCACGGAATGCTTTCCGTCCTTCTCAAGCTCTCTCGAGTTGTGGCTTTTAAATCCTCTCTTGTGGAAAATGCTATCGCGATTAATCTCATCACCTCTAGGTTCAACTAAATTCACTATCGTTGACGCGATAAAAATTACAAGGAGGCACAAGTAGACGTCTTCGTAAAAGAGCTCTCGTTTTAAGGTAAAAAAACTGCGACAAAAAAGCAAGTTTTTCTATATTTTTTAATTCTGTTTAATTATTAAGATAAAATGACAAATATCTTATATTCTATATTAATATCTTGTCCACATTTTTTTGGATTTTTCACGTTTAAAAAAATTGCTGCGATATATTGCAGCTGGAGAACTGTGAACGTTCTTTTTTTATATAGGCTATATTTTTGGAAGCGGATCGTTTGAAGAAACAGACGGATAAAATAACGTGTTATTCAGTGCCCGTTTCAAAGGCAACGATACGCGAACACCCGAAATCATCCAATTCATTCTCATATCGATTTAACATCCTCCCGCATGTACGACGGGCTGACATATTCCGAGCATGAAGTTCGACTATTCTCCATATATCTGCTTTCCCTCGAGAAAACAATGCGCAGTCGCCCGATAAAATACCCTTATCATTGCTATATTAAGCAATGTCAAACGATAGATCAAATAATGGAATCGCATAAAGACAGATTGATACAGATCACGAAATTTGACACGTATATTCGTATATTTATGAGTTTATTATACTGAATACTTTTAAGTATTAAAAGTGGCTGTCATATAAAGTGTCCACATTTTTGTATTTAATTTAATATAAATGTATGAATATTTTGTAGGAAAAATTTTTATGATTTAAACAGTTATAAATATATATATATCCCAAATTATAAAATAAATATTCAACATATCTGCTGAATATTTCTATAGTAGTTTAGCCATTACTCGGAACATATGCAAACGTGCTCCTCAATAATGTGTGTTGAGTAGTGCAGCTTCCCGAAGTAGAACGACTACTCAGGGTCAAAACGAATGTCAACCGATGACTCAGTGTTCGGCTTTTAAGGACTGTTCCGTTTAACGCTCGCAAAGTCTAGCACACGTTAATGGCAAAGGAAAGAGTGTTCCGGTTACACACCGTTGTCCCACTAACCCATATCGACGAACATCGCGGTAATATATACCTTCCAACCACTTTCGCTACGAACGTCGGAATATAAAATCACAACTTTCACATTGGAAAAAAAAACAAAGTTCATTAATTATTGTTGATTCTGCAGTCTAGAAATAATGTTTAAATTTTAAATTAATCTAATATTAGTATTAAATATTAATATGTATTAGAATCTAATATTATTTTTATTGCAATTTAATCTCATATATTATTGTTGCTTAATTTAAATGTAAATTTGCAAATACATTATCACAATTTATGTTATTTTTGCACTAAACTTGTAGAAAATTTATAAAATCGTTTAATAAAGTTTGAGTGTGTACTTCATGTTTGATTAACATTCATCTTCATCTTCGATTCTTTTGAAACAGCGTGAAATGCAAGGACCGGACGGAAAATTTATCGCAGCACTATCTAATCTCATACTTGTCGAGAGAGAATAGTCGACAGAATCGCGACGGTATCGCGTAAAAATATACAGTTTCCTTTTTTCGCAGACGTAGACGATTAAAGATGGCGTGTCTCTTCCGACGTGTAGCCGTGGGGCAGCGTTTTCGCGATCTTCAAGGAAGCAGCACGCCACCGAGGAGGAAAAGAATGTCATATCACGGTATATTGCTGCCGGCCAACAAAGAAGAGCCTTCGGGTTATAAGAGGAGAGCGAGATGCCTGCATTCCCGCGAAAAGAATTCCCCTTTCTGTGCCATGCGCTCTTCTTCCCGACTACGTGTCTACGTATCACCGGATCGTCTTTCCTCCATTTTCCCCGCTTTTCCTCATCTCTCAGGAGTGACTCTTTCAACGAAGGACTTGAAAAGACGCTCTCTCGTTTTGTATTAAAGACGCGCTTCGCGATGCGTTAACTTCTTCAAGACGATTCTTTCTCACCGCGCTTCAACTTTACGGAAAACCGTATAGTCCATATAATTAATAACTTTGTGGTAACTTTAACGTCAAATTTTTTGTTACCGCCAAATTTTCGGATTTCAATATTTAATAATAATTAGAATTATTTAAAGATGTGGCAACAAGTTTTCAGATTATTGTGATTACGAAAATATTTGAATATAAGTTCTCAGAGTTTGTATTTATTTACCGATATATTATGAATTAATATCAATTATATCGTATTTCTATTGTTGCAAATATCGAGATTACTTTCGCGTATTTGTAACATCGAAATTCGAACTCGTCGATGTTATATCGTTTTTCATGCCTGTGTAAAATTGCGAGCGTTTTGACAGAAAGAGACTATTAAAAAAATCGGCTCTACGTAAACCGCTTACATTATATTGTCGTTGTCATCGTCGTGACGAGACTGCACCGGCGGATACCGATTGTGTAGGTGGTACAACAGGGCCGTGTCCGTTCTGAGTCAACCATCAACAGAAGCGACGGGATCGGGGTTCGTTGGCCTCCCTTGGCCCACATCACCGGCGCCGTGCGCGGCCTTCCGTCTCGCAGGCAGTATTATTTACGGTCCTGTATTTTTCACCGACGGACGATGGTCGATCATCGAATGCGGCCTCGGAAATTAAAACGGGCCCCTGCCTCGCCGTAACCTCGAATGGCAGAAACCGTAGTGGCGAACTAAAAGCTCTCATCACCGATTCAGGTTTCAACGGTATAACTCATAAAACCCGTCTTCAATTAAAGTTCCGAGGTAAGATCAATTAGGGAGAGATATATAATGGGACAAGTGTCTTTAAACGCGATATATATTTTCATATTTTTCAAGGAAAAATGAAAGAAGATAATCACAATACATACGTATAAACGAGAAAAATATTAGAGTAGGCAAAGAAACATGCTTTGCGCTGCTGTAGCGAATGACCGCTCGCATATTCATCCAAAACTAAATTTCGGATATTTCCCGCAATTTCCGATAATCCAGTAATTTCAATTTCGCTACTCTCTACGTGTACGCGTTTTAGCTACAACCACTCTAGCTTGGAATTAGACGGCTATTATTAGCGGCTTAACGGGTCCTATCTACCGTGTGGTGATACGGGACAAATTTTCCTCACCGGCACGTACGGATAATAATTAATTATCGTCTCTCTCTCCGAGACGCGCGCAAGGACGAGAAGGGAATCTCGCATCTCGTGGTAGGGTCATAGTTCAATGTTCCCGGATGTCCACAGACGAATTTGTGCACGCGGGAGCCCGCTTCCGCGCGTGTCTCTTCCCGCTCTCCTCTCTCACGCGACGACGGGCACCCCTTTGAGCTTAATTCGATATCACGCAGTACCGATCAAAGCTCCGGATTGCTGCGAGGTTGAAATGGCGGATTGTTCGCGAAGTCGGTACGTGTCGGCAATCGGATTTCTCGTTGCCCTTCGCTAACCCACGAACGAAATTCCGCTTTGTTGTTCGTCACGACGATTCGATCGAATGCAAGAGAGTTGACATACCCGAAGCAGCATTCACAATTTAACGCTTCCTTCTTATTGAATGTCTCTTGTTAAATAGAACATTGTTAAAATATCTAGAAATATACATATATATAATATGTACATTATTTAAAATGTAAATATAACATAAGATGATTAAAAGTATGAAAATATTTTTTTGCTAAATTTATTAACCTAACATATATCCTAATATTATAAATTAACAAAAATAAAGCAAGTTTTATCTGCCTTCTAATAATTTCGGATAAAATTCATCTTCTAAAATTTCTGATAAATATGCATGAACCTTGCTATGGACTTTGTCGGCGGTATCGTAGAGAAAAGTGAAGCTTATAGGTTTTTTACATGGCACATGGTTGGTTCGCAAAATGATGGAGACTTCGAAATAACTTTGATCACGCAACTTTCGGGAACGAACGTGTCTACAAAAAGCGAGACTCCACGGAAAATGCTTATTTCAGTCGCTATCCGAAATAGCGAAAAAGTAGTAAAAAGAATAAGTCAAGACGATACGTAAAACTCGAGAGTTCCTTCGTGTCAAACCATAACACAGAAGTTATCCGAACCGTAAAATTTCTGCACCGTAAGAGACACAACTCGAATCTTATCCTCGCAACGATTGTTGCGTAAGTCTTGAAAAGCTTCGATCTGTTCGTATTCAGATTGATTCGTAATGATCGGTTTCTGACTACTCGTATCTTTTTTCTTTTTTTTACGACGAATTGATTTCGCCCAAGCTTGCACAAATTCCGTACCAAATTCTTCCCAATATCAAGCGGAAAGACTCGACTGATATTTGACAGGGCTGCGGGATCGATCGGTGGCAAGATATGAAGTTCTTGGGATATTCATGCCAATATTGGGAAAATTCGGACGAAAATCCCGATATCAAATTGTGGCAAATATTACAACTTCCATAAAGCTACTAAACTTTAAAGATACGATTAAAACAAATTTATAGATTATTAATTAATAATTTACAATTTAGTGATAAATTGCGCATATAACCCATTATTTTAAAAGAAAGAATGTTTAAATATTTAATTTAATGCATAATTTTTTCTCAAAAGTGTGAAACAAAGGTGATTTCTAACTAATCAGGTACATATTTGAAATAAAATGGCAATGTGTTTTATGTACTTTGTCACAGTTTCTGAAACGTATTCTTCAGAAACCGAACACAGCAGAACGTCGAGCAAAACCGCTTTCGCTTCGGAAAACTAATATCGTGCATCTCTCGGTATATTACACCGTAGAAAAATGCGATTGTGTCGCATCTACAGTGTACTGCTGCAACACGATTCGTTTCCGAGCGCACACACGTGTCTTGGCAGCCTTAACGCGGCGAGATGATACATGACGCGGCCTCGTTGTTAGTTACAGCGGTGTTGCAAACCGGACAGCACCCCATACAGAGAAAGAGAGAGAGAGGGAGAGAGAAACCGGAGGAAAAAAAGATGGAGAAGAGAGCTGGAAAGTACGTCGTTGCGCGAGCGCGAGAGCGAGGTTGATTATGGGAGTCGCCGCCGCCACCGTCGCCGTTGCCGTTGCACCGCGCTTCTTTATCGCAATTTGCGGCGCGAGCGTGCTGCATCTACGCGAATGAAACGTTCGCCTTGAATGGGGAATGATTATTACAGATATACGACGCGGCGCGTGCACGCTCTCGGTACCGTAATATTTCTCGTACTCGCTCGCGTCTTCCACGATCCTTTGTCTTCCGGCGCGAATGGCAAGTATCTTGCGTGCGCCTGCTTCGAGCATCCTCCTTAAGCCGTAGACACCGCATTTTTATGCATATTAAAATGTACTACTTTGCCTACCCAAGATGTGTATCAGTATACGTATACAGAATATCTCGGACGAACGACTGTTACTTTCAATTATACGATTTTTGTGTCATTCCTTTCGCAACAATTGTAATATCAACCAAAGTTGTGTCGTAGAGAGATTTCATGCATACTTTTTAAACCATACCTTTAAAAATGTAAGTTAAATACAATTGTTTAATCTACATATATAAGCTATCATCAGGGAGAGGGACATTAAAAAAAAGTTAAAAATGTTACCTCCAAAAGCAATACATGATTTTGTATATTTGTTTAAAAGCAAAAGTTTAAAATAATATATTTAATAAAATTTAACCGCGCTAACTATAATATTTTCCTCGAAGATTAAAGCGTTATGCTAATTTAATGTTTCAAGTATACCGATAATCTTGAGTTCAAGTTTGGGAGAGTTAAAAGTGGCGACATTAAAATGGCGATGACGGCTAAGTTGCTGGCGCCCATGAGATAAGAAGGCGTAGGGGGTACTTCTAATGATGTCCCCGCCGGCTTAGGCGTCCGCCTCTGCTGACGAGATAAGCGATAATAATGTCTGTTATTGGTAAGCCAACGAGATAAACTATCACGTGTCAATAATCCGAGCGCACAGTCCAGTTACGATAGCAGAGGTAATCCTATTTATACTCGGCGATCCCTAACATGAAATCCTAGCAGGAAAGAAATAGCAGATAGATAAAACAAAATTTATCCTTATATTCTGAAAAAAGGTAGTGTACATAATACGTTATATTTTTAGGGGTTTCTTTTAAAAATGATAAGACGATCTTTTTGACAAGTGATTAATTCGCTGATCGATCTGAGATGTGGCGCACTGATCGAGAATGACAGAGAAGGTACTTGATTCCCTCGAGAGGTGGGGGGAAAAAGGAGATTGTAAGCTAAGGGACACGTTAACCTCCTGTTACCACAATTATCTAAACCCGGCAAAACACCGTGCGCGCGCGACTGTGCACGCCACCGCAATTACATCCAACTGGATGTAACCTGCTTTTTGTGCACGGTACAATTGTGTACGCTAATTCACAGCGGCTTTGGCTCTTAAACCAGGCCACGCTGTTGCCTGCCTTTATCTTAGACATGACTGCAATTATCCTGATATTTTTTAGAATGGTCAGAAGCGGATTTATAATTGCGAAAGACTTTGACATGAATGCATCGCGGTAAGCAATTTTTTATAATAATATTACTACCTAAGTATTAGAAAAATTAGTAAAATTTTATAAAATTTAATAATTTTGTAAATATATAATTTATAAAATAAATTTAAATTTTTCGTTTAATTAATACAAACTCAAATTATAAATTAATTACTTTTGTTCTCTGAAACCATTAACTTTTATAACCGATTAAAAAATATAATTAAATATGCATAATTTTGTTAAATAAATTTAAGTTTTAATTAATTCAAATATTTGAAATATTTCAAATTAATTAAGCTTAAACTTTAAATTAGTAAATTTCAAGCTCATAATTTGTTTTTACTACCTGCAACCATAAATTCAAAAAGCTCTGCATTATAAAAGCTTTTATTAATAATAAAAAATATATAACAATTCCTTTAATATTTAACTCACAAATAAATATACGGAGAAAATTTTATATAAAAAAAATAATTATGTACGACAGTAATCGCGGACCGAAAATTTTTATTATGTTTCACATGTGAAAAATGTAGTAAAAATTTTTATAATTCCTTCATAGTCCGCAATTACTGCCGTACATAGTAATTTTTGATATAAAATTTTCTCCGTGTAGATAATAATAAAATCATGACTTTGCAAAGAATCTTTTTAAACTTGAGCTCATCTCTTATCGCGGTAACCAGACACTATCGCGGTACGGCCCATGTATCCGCCTGCGAAATACACCCGCCGGATCTCAAGACTGCGTGGCAGAATAAAGGATGCCACGTGATTCATTGTAAATGAAGCTAAGTATTTTCTGCGAAGCACGAGTAATTGACTCGAGATTATCGGCAGTTTATCGATGATATTTATTAAGAGTAAGAAGCAGAATAGATATTCCTTTTTCATTCGCCGATGAAGCTCGATGAGAGAGACTAATTACGATAAATTTTCCTTTATCGAATATTCAAAGTGGCATACGAAAAGGATATCACAAGACAGATACGCCGCAATGGCATCAAAACAGAATATTCTTTATTATTTGTCGGCTCGCTTTAAAAAGCTTGATTTAAATATAATAAACTTCATATTTAATACCGTAAAAATAAATGGTGCTTTAATTCTATGTAAAAATATAGAAAATTTAAATATAAAAATATAAATAAAGGAGGGATAAAAATTTCTATTATAAAAAACTATATGTTAAATGCATAAAATGTAAAATAATGCTGAAATTTAAAGTAATTGAGATAGATATTTATCCCAGTCGTGATAAACAAGTGTTATATAAAATCCGTCTTTTAAATTAATTATACGCAAGGTAACATTTCCCCAGATAATTTTTCCTCGCATAAAAAAACCCGTATATCAATTTAGAGCTAAGGAAATGTAATCATCTTTTCTCATAAGAATCGCATTACTGCTAAATGGAAACTCAATGATGTACGAGCTCGAGCTTAACCGTAAACTGACGCATCAAGATCCTCAGCTGTACTTTAACGTAGCGAGCGTATACGCAAAAATGGCGAATTATGCAAAAATACGCTTTGCGGAGCTGCTCTCAGATCAGGTCACGATCTCGGGTCGCAACCCCACGCATGACATTCCCAGCCGACAATGACGCCCCGGGTAGCGTATTTTCTCACGATTTGCATCGAGGAGGCATCATGCATCAAGCCCGACCCAGCATGCGTGGTTGCCTTTATGTAACGACGCGATTAAGCCAGACGTTTGCCTCGATAACGTCGCATCTGATAAAAGACCGACCATCGACAATTGAGATTGTAGGCAGAATACAGTTTACTAAACTGCTTGAGCAAATTTCGCAACAATCCTCTCTACATCAAGCAGAATATGTTTAATATAGTCTGCAAAATAATATATTGTAAAAAATTTAATTTAATTTAAAATAAATATTATTTTAAGAAAATTTAAATGTTAGGCTTGGTTATAAGGATATGTAACACTTGATATGAATTATTGAAAGGTGGTTGCGGAAGTAAAGAACAATCTATATAGAAAAACGTTTCATTGAGAAAAAAATTCCACTTGTAAAAAAATCAGTAAAGAAAACCTGATAGCTTCATAATGCGCTACATAATCATATTATAACCAAGCTCCATAATGTACTAAAACATTTAGACAGTGGCTGTATCTATTATTCCTCGCCGGAGCCATTGTATCAATTTAGCCCCGTCATAAACGTGCCTTAAGTCTATATCATTTTATATATCTTTCAATTAGCAACGCCTAAGCTACGCATTTTTCCGCACGGTGGCTGAGATTTTTTGACGGCCGGATCTTTTGTTCATGATTATCCACGTGGGCGTCCCTCACCCACGTGCGGCGCGCGCGTTTGGCGTCTCCTCTTGCCCACGTCTATCCGCATAAAGAAACGTCCGGCCGGCACAGACGCGGTTAACGGTACTCGAGGAGTTCCTCTACCACCACCTGGCACTACTCCATCCACGTCCGCCCGTCGCTTCTTCTTCCTCCACCTAACCTGATTTCTTGACCCACTATCGGAGAGAGAGAGAGAGAGAGAGAGAGAGAGAGAGAGAGAGAGAGAAACGTGTTCTCGACCATTAATTCAATTACGGCCTTTCGCGGCGGACCCCGGTTAATTTTAGCGACATGCTAGTAGCCCGCCTGATATCGACCGGTAGACACCCGCTGTGATATTATATTTATAGTATTATATCGATACATCGCTGCGCGGAGAACAATCGATGTCAGTCTCGGCAGTTGAAAGATTAATGCCCGAGTGTCCTATATCTTCCAAACGGATAACGTTGCTTTCTCTTAGTGCCAAGTCACGAAATGACATGAGTATAGCGCAAAATAATTCCATGCCAAATAATATAAAAATCGAGATGATACTTGTAAGACATTCAACAAAAGAAACGAATAATAATTTGAATAATAAAAACGTTTTTACTTGTACTTTCTGTGCCAAACAACGGAAGGCTATACACATTATTTAACTGCTGAAAGTTATTTTTTATCACAGATTTTATTTAAACCACATTTAAGCCATTATTAAAAATTTAAAAATAATAACAACAATTAATTTTCTGTATTTTTATTTTATACTTCTTTATTTATCTCGAAAGCGTGCAAAAATTCAGGATTTTAAACGACTTTGTTGACTTTTTAAAACAATATATTTTTAATATAAAATATTATATAAAAAATAAGTAGTAAAAATAAGTTTCCAGTTTTACATTCCCTCGCTTCTTATACGAGCATCTTCTCACTCTCACCCTCGCACAAATAGCGGAAATTTGCTTCGCTTCTTCGGTTGTAAAGTTGAGAGGACGATCCGGAAGCTAACTGGAGAAAGAGAGAAGAAGAAAATTCCTTCAACCGACTGAGACACCGCGAAAAACCTTATACAGTTATATGTAGTATTAGTTAAGATTCGATAGAGCGTACGGAGTAGAGTTCGACAGGAAACGAAAGCGAACACGCGACCACACAGTTTCCGCTTGCAAGTGAACGAGCGAAACGGAAGTGAGACCGTGCTCGTCGTCCGTGACGAGCTTTTGTGCGAGCTTTTGTTCCCGTCTGCGAAAACTTCTGACTCGCGCGAGCTCAACTTCTCATAGCGCATTCAGGAAAAGCTCCTTTTTCCTCCGGCTCGTACCTCTCCGACGGCACCTCGTGGATTGCTTCTTTCGAGAAGCACTTCCGCGCCGGTGAGAAACTTCTAAAACGTGACAAAGTCCTCGCAGGACCTGTGTCCTGCCTCTCCCTACGAAAATATCCGAGTTACGAGAAGGACTTTTCTGCTTATACGAGCGCGCGTGACGTGACACGTTTTGCTAAATTATTCGTTCGTCTAACATAAATTATCTTAATTTTCCATAGACAAAGTTGATTTCGATATATAAGCGCAAACTACTTTTTATCATTTTATATATTACATAGGAATAATTTTATCAATTTTATTCTATATTACACGTATTTTTAATTATATATAAAAAAATTAATTATGAAAGATATCCATTTACGTTCATTATTAAATATTATGCATTCCTAAAATTATTATTATTTATTACAAATAATATATTGAGCACCTGAATATTCTATGTTTGTGCATTAATTTTGTCGCTCTTTTTAAATTTTAGACAATGCAATGCGGAAAAATGCAAATTGAAAGTGGAAGAAGCAATATCGTCCGCATAAAGAGAAACAACTTCGATTCGCCGTTATCGATCTGATACTCACACGTAAACCTTCAGTTTCAGTTCAATGTTATTGTACATCAATCGTAGTCATAAAGTTCGAGTATGCTGGATAGATACATAGGAAGCCGAAAATACACGGAACATGAAAGAGGAGAAGGTTGATCTTTACATACAGCTTCGAATTGTTTAAGTTTTAAGAATAGTACAATCGAAATTAGGTTAACCTTGTAATAATAATAATGCGCGTTATTCATTCATTTTAAATTAATTTTATACAAAACGAGAAATAATTCATGTGAAAGACTATAGCGCCAAAATTATAGTACTAAATTTTACAAACACTGAAATAAAATTATTGTTAACAATTGTTACTAGAAAATATTTGTCATGTCAACTCTAACCAAATGTCTACTTTTTAATACAGTTGTATGCAGCAATCTGGTGCCCAGTGTGCGACGAGCGGGTAAGCGTCAAGGGAAGAGATACGTGCAGACTTCTCACACACGTCCGTAAATATCATCCCAAGATCGCTGACAAACGTTTGGACAATCCGGTACGTATGCTCGCTTTTCCAACAAACGCAGAGGAATATTTTTCAACTCTTCAATATCAAGATGACTAAAATATAGCAGCAGAATTTCGAAATCTCATATGCTGCTACCAATATAGGAAAACATTAAAATATTGTTTTCATATTTTTGACTTTCCTGACATATTATTAAAAATTATGTTCTTATGATATCTTTTAATTTTATATCTCTTTTTCTTATTTGATATATTATTTCTACAATAGCGATAAAATTATTTTTAATTTAGTAAACGATCGACTTTGATTCTTTTTAAACTCTTAAAAAGCTCTTATTTTTCTAAGATCCTAAGACTGCTATCTGAGAAATAAGATATCTTGATAGATGGGATAGATATTTTGATAGATGAGAGAACCGTACAGAAATTATGCGCAAAAAACGCGGAGACTATACGCTCATGTTTGTGGTGGTCTTATCGTATCGCGTTCCACCTTCGACCCTTCTCTTATCCATCCTGCAGACCCTCAACCTATACGTCTCTCGGGTCGAGAATGTAGTCTCTAAAATGATTATGGTGAGAAAGAGAGAGAGGAAGGAAGGGAGGGAGAGAGAGAGAGAGATTTTTGAAATAAATGCTGCACGTGCAACGAATTTTAAGAAGTCACATGTCATGAACGCGGCTTATTACGTGTGTTACATTTCTAATTATTTCACAATAACACTTGTCTATTTTATTTATTTAAATAATAATTTAACTTATTCTCATTTTTCATAATTTTCTATTTATAAAAAAAGTTTACTTACAGTAGATCAGAGAAAGATTTGTCAAATAAAGATTTTTATGTTTATAGAAATGTTAAATTTTATATATAATTCTTTACAATATATTATTTGATTGTAAAGTTTTGACTCAGTTTTTTTCGATGACAAAATAAAAAAAAAACTATTCAATTCTTCTTCTTAAAAGAGCCTTTCATGGATTATCCTGTATATCGTATCCAAACTCGTAATTGAATTACGTAATATATACGAGACAATCAATAATGACCACGTTTCTTACTTCTTCGTGTCTTTCTGCAGAAGAACGTAAAGTCGAAGATATCGTTGAATCGAATTTCGTCTTCAGGAATTTTGATCACGCCAGCCGACAATAGCAGCAGCAAGAAAAACAAGCCGAAGAAAATTTATGCTACTCGCGGTAGATACCCCGATGCAATTAAACCTTACGTATCGCACAATAGCCGAGAAAGAGGATGTATGTGTGTGTTTTCGCGATTATATCCTCTAATTCGAGATTGATAAACGCTAAAATTCCATTCGATATTATTAAACAAAATATATGAAGAATGTTTCGGTCACGATTTTAAGCTTTCAGTTTAAGTAAAGACAAAGAAAAAAAAACGTTCAAATTACACGGAAAATATAAAGGAAACGATGAAAACTCAAATAAGTAACAGAACAAAGACACTAGACTTACTAACCGCGGAACCGACCAGTACAATATGTTAGAGAAATTGGTGCTCAAATTTCCATGTTCGATCATACCGACGTTGGATCGTTAATCACAGTTAACCACACTTTTCTTTCTATGTCACATACTCTATATATATATATATATATATATATATATATATATATATATTGTATAATCTAGAGAAATAGTTGAAATACAAGTAAAGCTGTGCGACGTCGGTGAGACCGACCCTTGGAAGAATGTTTTGTCGTCTGCGGTTTATCTAGCGCACCCGCGACGAGTCTGTGGTTCTGATTGTGGTTGGTGTGAAAGTTAAAGCTTAACACTCGCTTTCACCGTCGCAGTGGACACGTGGAAATTGCACGGCGAGAGGAAAGTCTGCCCTCAATGCCAGAGGGAAGCTATACCGACGCTACACGCGCGCGGCAACAAACTGACAACATCTCATACCGGAGCTCTCTGTCTTCTCGGGTACGTACACGTCAAGGATCAATCATCCCGGTATGATTGATAGAGATTAATTTGATTAAATTAATAGAAGGCAGCTTTAAATAAATGTTGGAATAAAAAATCATTTTTAGAAAAGTTGCGGCGACACAAATGACATTAATTTCTTATAAAGAATTGCAAAGTATCTTCTTCATTGTATTTGGTAAATAGTTTATTTATTTAATCAGACACACTTAATTTTGAAGTATTACTATCCGTGATAAATATTGCGTACTATTAATACAACATTATCTTACTGCTTTATAATAATCGAATATATTTTTCTTAATTATGAGAATAATTCGATAAAACTTTTTGTGTCCTTTATGCAACAACCGTTTTTTCTGCGACAGCCTTTGTTGACCTCCTTTAACAAGAGGTACTTTTTTCTTGACCTTTCCATCCAACATTCATGACTAGCTAGCCGAAATTTAGAACTGAGTTTTTTGGCGCGTACGTAAACGGCCACGGATTAATTTTACGCCCGCTATTCGACTGACTTTCTGCCTCGCTACGAGATTTTGCGTTCTGAATTTGAGAGATTAAATTAAAAATCCAAATTTAACTCAACTTTAATTTAATTTCCTCCCTTTAAAAATTATTCTCTTGAATCTTTTTTAAAGGTGAGATTTTTAAACACACTACTTGCGCTAAATTCTTTTAAATAAATCACTACTTTCTGTACGATTAATTTCATACAATATCGCTCACACATCGTGCAGTGTAAATGGGCTATCAGGTTCTCACCGCAGGGCAATTCGCAACAGATGTTGGCCGTTTTGCTTTATTCCGTTAATGATGAGGCGCGCAAAGAGGGTCCGCGTGATTTGTCCGTTGTGCGGTCACGTTTACGGCACTTTCAAGTACAAAAACGCGGAGCTGACACCCTGCGAGCCCACCGACGCTGGAAACTTACAAGCGGCAGGGGACTTGTATCGCCTATATCCGCGAGTTTCCGCGTGCAAGCTACAAGAGAAGAATTTCTGGAAAATTAATAAAGCACTCTGCGCGCATTCATTATCGATGCATCGTCAATAACAAACGTCATTGTGTTTCTCTTGAATGAAGCGTTTTCAATATTACGCTCGTTTCGATATGAATGTATCAATATTGATCGTCAACAACGCAATTATGTTTATCGCGAAAGAGAAAGATTAATTAAAGCAACGCTTTATTATTCTACATTTTAATAAAGTGCTGCATATATATATATATATACACACACCCACACACACACGCGCGCGCGCGCGCGCACACACATCTCTCAATACATGGTTTGTTATCTAAACGAGTAATTAAGGCTCGTCCAATATTTTAAATAACAAACAAACCATCTCACAATTGAAATATGTATCTTCCTGTTAATGAGCACGTCGAAACCGAAAAATTAATTTACAAAATAAAAATATAAAAATGCATCAAAAGACAAAGATAATGTAATAGTTCCCAAACATAATTAATCAATGTAATTGTATAAATTAATAATTAATTATTATAATTTTAACATTTGATTTCTGTGAAATATAGTTGTCTGGAGTGAATTTTTAATTACTAGAGAAAATTTTAATATCAAATTATTAAGAAAGATAAAATATTCAATCTTGGTTTACGAAACAATAATGGTACAAAAAAAGCGCTAATTAGCCCGTTCTCTGAGCATATATTGTTGTTTCGATATGCATTTACGCGCGCGATCATCAGCTTTGGGCGATTTCCATAATGACTTATTACGCTCGTAATTAAACCGCGGATTTTGTCGCAATCAGCGGCCGCGACGGCGGTTTAAATCGGTTTACCGCAAACAACATGATCGAGCGCCGCGTTTAAAACAGTAATTAGAACTGCGTAAATTTTGTTCATTAACGTTACATCCTGAGTGGACATTCTTGTTGCTAGAAATGCGCGCAACGCATAGGTCGGTTGTTTATCACACGCACGAATAAATTTATGCTTCTAGAAAGCAGAGCGCTTTTGTAAATTACAAAGGGCGGAATGCAAGCAAAGCAAGCCGTCGCAAAGTGGCATGTTGCTTCCGTGGATTCCGGCACTAAAAGCATCTGATGATAAAGCTCACGCGCCGAAACAGTCGAACAATGTCTTCTCTACGACAGGTCTGTGTATATAACACATTATGAATTCTTAGAATATTAAAAATTGCAGAGCGATATAAACACAATTAAAGTCAAATTAAAAAATTTGCATTCTCTTGACATTCATCAATTTTAAATTAAAATAAATGAATGGAACATCGTATAAATGTGAGTATTAAAAGTCACAGAAAATTTATTACAAATCTAATATGTGGTCAATGTGAATCTAACTTTACTTATTTTTGCAGTTGAAACATGGAAATACTATGACAAATTAGTTCGTTGTCCTGCATGTAATGTGAAAGACGTGCCGATAATTCTTAAACAGCAGAATTTCACGAGCTCCCGTCTGGCTGCATTTTGCTTATTGGGGTTGGTAATTGAAAAATTGCTCAAAGTTAATTATTTTACAAAAAGTACATCACACAATCGTATATGGCTAATATGCAATGAAAAAAACTGCACGTTGGCATAGCACGTTGGCGTTAAATGCAATTAATATTAATAAATATATTTATTTATCTCTTTTCAAGCTTATTTATTTTGTTCAACGAAATCAGGAAAGAAAGGCGCTATTATAAATCAATAATTTAATTTAATATGAATAAAACCGTCCAAAAGAAAAAAAAGATTTTACGCCCACTCATAACCATTCCAGCTTGTGCATGTAAATTTGCGCGGATAAAGCAATTCCGCGGTAAAACAAGTTTCCGATAATTGCTTATTAGCGACAGTAAAAAAGGCGCTAATTAGTCGGGCGCACCTGCGCTCTCTAAATAGTCTCCCCCCGGCCATAATATACGAGTTTTTCAAAAGACTAATGCGCGCTGTAACGCGCCACGTGTCGCGCGAAACAGCGAAATGCGAATCACTGCGACTCATAATTATTAAATTCCACTCGTTGAATTTAATCCTAATCGCATAGGCATTCATTTTCAGCGAATTGAATCCATACACGACGAAAATTGTGAAATTATTCACTGTCATAAATTATGGCGAGTGATTGCCGATAAGCAATATCGTATTTCGAAATGGAATATATTCACTTCGTTGAAGCAAATTAGTAAAACACAATTTTACACAGTAATATTCGTCAACTATGAGAAAATATTTTTATCTGGCATTTGTATCAATTTTTTCTCATATATATTTCATCCTATATGAATAATTCCCTTATCCCAAATATATTGATTATTATTAAATCGATTTAATTTATGTAACAAAAAATGTAATGCTTATATTAATGCAATATTATATCCGCACTATTATTTTAAGAGAGATATTTATTAAAAATTATTCCAAGTACATTTAGCCCTTTAAATAAGACAATCTTTCTGGACAAGAATCTAAAAAAATGCAAAATAATATTATAACAAAAAAAGAAAAGAAAAAAAAACCGTAATAGTTTATTAAGTTTTAAGTTTATTATTAGTAGTGTAAAGTACATTAGTTTCTTGGTCAAAAATCAAATTAGAGAAATCCAAAAATGTGAAATTTTCAATTTTAGTTTAATAATGTTTACGATTCAGTATTTTATTTAACTTTTTAACGGAAATGTTACCAGCCTCACATTTTTTATTAAACGTTGATAAAAAAATTACGACATGTAGAAGTTGTCTCGCAATATTCGTACGCTTCTGTTTACAGATGTTGGCCTTTCTGTTTCATCCCGTTGCTAATGAGTCGGGATAAAAAGATGCGAATGCAGTGCCCACATTGCGGCCATGATTGCGATTATGATATTCGTTTGCGAACAGATAAGCTCGCTTGCTCGCCTAAATGTCAATCTAATCGCGGGAAATTCAGTGATTTTGCAAATTCACGACAATGTCATCTTCAAACGGAATGCAATAGTTCGCAAATACAGTCGGAATATCGATATCGCCAGGTAAGCCATATCACATTATTACGCTAATTATATTAGTAAATCCGATTGTCCTACTTACTGAATAACTTTAGAATATTCACAATTTTATATTATAATTTGATAATAATTATAATTTTAAAATTAATAATTTTAATATTAATAATATGTAAAAGTGGTACGTATATATGTATATAGCAAAAATGGAAATAATTATTAGATAAATCTCTTGCCTCTATGATTTTGTAATAATTTAATTTTAATTAGCGTATATCAAATGACATAAATGACGCTATTTATAATGAAATCATTATTTTCTAAAACAAAACTACCACACTTTCCATTAAATACATTTTCTTCAAAATTTAAAAATTTTTACTTGTATTATTTTTCCTAAAATCAATATTTTAACAAAGATTAATGTATCATGCTTTAAGATGTTTCATTCTGTATAATCTTACGCGTGTTTGTTACGCGTCATTACGTCGCTGGGTAAAGAATAAAAATCGATATCTATTCATCCATCGGCTGAAAGACGATATACAGATAGCGCGCTAACGTCAACGCCGTTTCTCGTATGACAAAGAAAACACTTTCCACGGGTGACGAAGTCACGAGGGCTCTCAGGGCCTCGGAGGAGCGTCCTCGGCGAGGAGAAGGCGGATCCCGTCGCCGCCGGTCGCAATCGCAGCTATCGCACGGATACGCCTTTTATGCGAACCAGGTCACGGTGAGTCGTCGTTATCGCGGCATTCTATACAGGGTGGCCCACTGCCATCGCCGGAAAATACTTTCAGAACTCTTCGACGAGGTCGACGCCGATTTTTCCGCGGCGGAAATTTGATACGACGACATTCTCAAACTTTGACGATATCTCGAAGCTCTAGCCTTCGTTGAATTTGCGTTAAAGAACGTACACTCGATTTCATTTGGAAATTACATAGAAAATTATATAACAAATGTTTCATTCAATATATAAAAGAATATATTTTATAGTTCTTTATAGAACGAAGATGAGAGAGAGAGAGAGAGAGAGAAACATTAACATTATAGTCGCTATTTATATATATTTTTTTTAATTTCATAGATTTCATAATTCAAAGATCAACTTTGCATTATTTGAAATTTTGCATATAAACCTAAACGCTGATATTTTTTATAGAATATTATTATAAATTCTCGAAAAATAAACTGCTTTTCAAAGCTAATAAGCGTTATTATATGCAGAATCACAGTTCGCCATATCACGAAGGCAGCAGCGACAACTGCACGAATGAGAGGCGAAATTGCCAGCGCGACTCGAATGAGCCGAAAGTTCTAAAAGCTCCAGGACGAAGCGAATCCGAAGATAGCAGCAGAACGGGAATGTTCGATTTTTATGCGAGACAGGTCTGCTGCCGAGAGTGCGGCTAGAAGGACGAATGAACGAACGGCCGAATGAACGGGAAACGGCGAACGAACAAGTGCATTTGCACATCGCTCGCGAACCGCGAACTGTTACTTCGTTATTCCGTGCAAATTCAATTTCGCGGAAGGGTAGGCGGGTTCCCCGCCGCGGAACTTAAATGGAAACTCGCGGCACAAATAGTTTCACGTTGAGAGAGAGACGCGATTTGCGTTTCCAGCTGACTGACAATTTCGCGGAAAACTTTGCAAAACGAGACGAAACGAGACGAGGCGAGACACGTCGCCGTATTATTGCTTTATTAATCTCTGCTAACGGATTTTCGAATACATGCGTTTTTTTTCTATCCTGCCGTTGCGATTCCGCATAGTTTTTACGAAAACGTTCGATGATATTTTTTGTTTGAGACGTGTTTACTCGGTTATTGATTTGTTTGTCATATATTGGCTAGCTGCAGGGTTTTTAGATAAGTTTTTGTGTACGAGGTTTTACGTGACATCAAATGGCAAAATAAAATGCCTCTGTGAAACTGTGTTAAAACATCCGTTTCAGAATAAAATAACATCCTATTCATTATTTCTATCTCAAAAATCTGAATTTTTCACCCCCCCCCCCCACTCCGCAAAATTGCTATAATTTTATTCTCCAACATTTATAAATCCAAAGGATTTATACTGATGGTAAAAAATAACGTTTTACAATTATTTCATATAGCAATTTTATTATTTGAAAAGAAAAATAATAATGATATAAACGTCGTGTATTCACACACACACACACACACACACACAATGCGAACACTCACGAGATTCGTTGACTGCAGAACATTCTTCGGAATTACGTTGAAGCAAGTTTCGGATAAATGAGGGTGCTCCTTTAACGGGCGATTTAAAAGGCGTACTCCAATTTATCGACGCGTTTAAGGCATAAAATAAACGGATCGCCGGAACGTATGAATAGCTCTCTCCCTCTCTCTATTTCTCTCCTTTCTTCCGTCGAACAACGACAACGTTCGTTTCATTTCCTTATTACCTCATTATCTTACGTCGGCCGACTTGTCTGTAAAGTGCATGCAGATAATAATTTCCCGGAACTCTTCGCTGCTATAGATCGTAATACGAAAAAAAAACTCGCGCGCGGAATAAATGCGCGGACTTTGAAATCCGCTAAATGCAACTTTCAATGCAGTTGCAAAATAAAATATCACAAAAATCTTTTAAATTAATATTAAAAAATTCATCATCAAGTTAATAATGCCGACGCTTTTTTGCTACAATATAATGCTTTCATTTATATGAGTTAATGTTCATTAATCATGTCAAAACTTTCATGATTTTAGTATGCAACTTTTTAACCGAGTAATAAAATTTCAGAAGAATATTAGATAAAATTTAATTACACAATACACTTAAAATTTATTATACTTAATCAAATAATTGCACTTTTTCTAATAATATATAATTGCCTATCTGCTTCATATAATATCGCGCGATTTGCCATATTTGGAATTGAAAAAGGCGCGATTGCGTAATGCGTTTTGAATTATTCGAGAGGAGAGAAAGAAAAAAGAATGCGAGTAAGGTATGCAAATCGTATCCTCGCCAAAAAAATCTGCGAGAGAAACACCGACGAGTCGCATAGCCGCCGATTCCGGTGTTTCTAAACGAGCGCTTGGATTCCCGCTTATCTAAACAATTAGTATGCGCCATTACAACTGCATACGTTACGTTCCGTAATGGATGTAGCATATCGCACCGCATAACTAAACGAATACGATTACGCGTTCGTCTTGTTGGAAGTATATGCGTGAATAATGGCGAGTTGTTACTATATGATTTATACATGAAAATAAATATGTACATAGATCATTTTTATCGTAAATAATTTTTTAAATTAATGTTCAAAATTAATTCACGGATTTAGTGTAATCGGATAAGTAACTTATATTCGCATTCTAAATTTATAAATAAATTGATTGTATTGTCTTCAAAAATTATGTAATTAAATGAAAGCAAACTGGAATTAAAACCGATATAGAGGAACGGAACTCGTCCTCTGTCCGAGCGAGTTAACGGCGTTGTAATTAGCAACGGTTACATCCGGCACGTACGGAAAATGTGCGGCTCAGCATTCCGAGTTTTCCATTTCGAGCGTGAGAGATGGGTTGCTCCCGTCGGGACTACCTCGCCTTTTATTGTCAGCGATAGCGCATCCAGGAGCGCTGATTGGCCGGCCGCAGGAAGGACGAAGAGTTCTCTCCTCACGGAAGGCAAGTTTTCCCTGAGCAGAGAGAACGTGGCTAGCTAGTCAGCCAGCCAGGGACGTTGCACGTAACGGGCATAAAACGATGAAAGTAATCTCGGCTCTGATCTCGTCGACGGCCACCAGAATCGATCGATACGTCGGTGCGTGACTGCAAAGATGGCTCGGTTTTGCTTCATTCGCGATGCCTCTAATAGACTTTAGTTCCCTTATTGTTCCCATGTCACTACAGCTTTGTCCTCTAATGGCAAAACTTATAATCCTCGAATATATTATAGTAAATATCGTATAACCCAAAAAGGGAGACGTTTATTAGTGAGGACAAAGTTTCCAGGAGCGCAAAATCATACATAAATTTTCTACCTAACATAATATAATAATATACAATATAACGGAAATGACACTACCACGTTGTTAGAATGAGTTAGTTAGAATGAGAAAATCAAGTCAATTTGATTTTCGGATAGCAATTAACAATACAAGAGCTTATTTTCAAATCATTTTAAATTCATATTTTTGAAAAATGGAGATTCTATACGTTACATTTTAGCGAATAAGCAAATTTTAGGTCCGTGAATATGAAAACCGGCAAACACCGAACTTTGAATATACGAAATATGCGAATACAGAGGTTCTACTGTGTTCTCGATCCTCAATCTATATACCGTGGGAGCGCATAATACCGCGTAGAGAAAGAGAGAGAGAGAGAACGTTGAATGATACCGGTTGCATGATACCGGTCGCGAAGATACGCTCGCAGATCACAGAGGGATGAAGAACACAATGCAAGATCGTCAGTTAAACTGGGCCATGAAAGCGGTACCCGAGCGTTATAAGAAAAGCCATATAATTAGCATTGCAAACGTTCCTTATTTCTCGCTCTCCTTCACTGCTCTCCTTCTCAGAATTTGCTTAACGCCGGTCTACCACTATTCCTGCCTTCAAAAAATACGTAACCGACCATTTATGCTTCGTTCTGCATTCAAATGAGCAAATTAATTAGTTTGCATAGAATTTAATTGCCTGTCTAAATTCTACTTTAATTATTTTAAATGTACCAACGTATTTATATATATATTGTATACAAATTTCTCGTTTACATAATTTTATTAGCTCGTTATTTAAGATTTGGATAAAATAAAATCCAACTTCGCCAAAAGTTGAAAAAAAATCACGTTATCTATCTTTCTGAAATTCAATTCGTGGAGAAAATATATGTTTTACAAGTGAACGATTATTAAATGTTTCCACATCTTTTCGTAAGAATTTTTATGAAAAATTTCAACGAAGAATCCATTTTGATTCTTGCGATTCGTGAATCATCCTTTATTTGATTCTCTTTATATCATTATTTCTCGTTTCGCTTGAATATCATTGGCGGTAACAGTGTCTCCGTTTTTTTTTTCCTATCCGGCAGTATCGACATGCTTGACTGGCCACGCAACAAGGAGCCATCATCTCCTTCCTCCACTGCCTGAGAAGTTCTGTACTGTTAACCGTCCGCCGTCTTATAATCAATGCACCATCGCCGTCATTACGACCACCTACGATATCGATATCCTCTTCTTTCTCATCGGATTTTACGGCCGTTGTTCTCCGCGGCTTTGCATATTTCCGGGAGTCTCTCTTTTTTCTTGCGTTACTCCGAAGAATGGAAATATTAGCACTTCGGAAAAAGATAATAAAAAACAATCGATAGAAATGTTACTCGATGTGCAAACATAATATATGAATTTCCTATTCCGATTCTCACTGTTTAAAGCTTTAAAAATTTGCATTTTTTTCGTGTAAGTTTCACACATAACTACTTCTACAATATATTTTTAATCAGATATGAACTTGTGAAGCACACTTCTTGACAACTTTGCAGTTTGCTTTTAGTTAAATTTAATTAAATTAGTTAATAAGTTCTTTTAGCAGTTATATTGCACATAAATACGTTTATAAACACGTTTCTATTGCTGAAATTTACTTCAAAAACTTTAATTTGGCCAAGTATTTTGTTTCTTATAATCATTTTTATGATTCTACAATTATTCTTCTTAATTGTTTAATTTAATGCTATAATTTTTCATATTATTTTATTATTTTCCTAAATCAATCAAACGTTAATTTAAAAAAAATGTTTATTGAATGGAACAGAAATTGCGGAAATTTCTCAAGTACACCGGAAGATTGAATTTCAGGTGACGAAATATGGGAGTACTAAAGAGAATCATGAACCTGTTCGGCTTATAAACGATCGTCCCCCCATGACGAACGATCGGGCACCCTTTAATATACCAACCATCCGCCCGTGCCGTAACTTCGCGATGGCGGCCACTTTCAAACTTAGTCTCCATTTAGTGTTACAGCTTTATAAATGGGGCGCGGATTAATTAGCACGTGAATCGGGTCGGGTCACCTAGCAGTCGAACTCTAAATCTTAAGAGAAGAATTCAAACAGCGAGAATTAAAACTTTCTTTATGTTAAATTACTGAAGATTTTGATTAATCGTTATTAATTTTAGGGTGAATGCTTTCAATAGAAAATATCACTTTTAACGCGACAAAACTTTTATAATAATATTACGTAATGTCGTTGCTTTATTGTTATACCCGTTAAAAGAAATTACAATATTTGTCGCTTTCAAATATTATTAATTGTCAGGAAGCAAGTGAATATTAAGACTGAACGCTATCAGTAAGCAGATTTTCACAGGCTTTCAACAGCGACACGAGTCGGAATAATCCACATAAATACACGTAGTTCCTCCCAATTTCGATCGCAGGCTCGATGTATGCGTTAATTACAACTCACAACAGCGAATTAAATCGCGTACTGACTTTGCGCACGGCATCGGAAACTGCGAACGACGCGCGTCGAATCACGTCGAAATTCGAGATTCGAGGCGGCATTTGCGCGTCTAATTAAGCCGTATTTGTGAGCGCGAGATACATCGACCCGAGCGCGATTCACAGATCAACGTCGGAGATCGCGCCGAAAGGGGAAGAGGTCTAATTCGGTTCTAAGTGGGTGTATATAATCTGCTTGGCGCGCGTAATTGAGCTTAGATTAGGTGCGCGCGGATTATGAATAGGCCGTCGGCAATTGCGTTGCGATAATTAGCGCTTTAATAGGAGAGATGCGCATCGAGAAATGAGCCGATAATTCGCCAACCCGCGGCGCATTAAGTGAACGAGCGATCCAACGCGGTAGATACGCGCGCAAGGATGATACGATATTAATTTATGCGAGACTGTGTTAACTGACAAACGCTAACGATGATCTACGAGAGATTACTATAATATTATTACATATCTTATACAGAATTTACACTAATCACCTCTCCTTCTGAGAAGAGATACCAGAGATCGTAATGAAAATTATAATTAATATTTCATCGTCAAGTATCAAATATTGGTATAGAAATTTAATTTTTTTTATACATAGACTAAATACAGGATTTTCAAGTAAGTGAAGTTTCCAAGCACAAGTACCCCGAATTATCCCGAATGAACTACGAGAAGTGTTTAGACAGCATTATACTGTCGGCGTAGGAGGACGAGCCTGTCGTCCTCTCGCTCCGGCTTAGACCCCGGTAGTCGCGGCAATGATTCAAGTCCAGTTTAATTAGGCGCGGGACAGATGCCCCCGAGTATACACAGTCTGAACGATGCCCTCGCGACGCCGCCCTTCCCTTTCGCCTTTGTCGTAATCTATACGGCACTTGGATCGTTTGTCGAGCGCTCGTTAATTAATCGCTCGCCGCGTTCGAGAACAAACGAAGCGAAAGCGGACCGACCGGCGAGCACGAGCGGAAGGATCAACAAGACTACTAAGTTATTCTATCGGAATAGCGGAGTCGTCGCTCTCTTTCTCTCGGCTCTCCTCTCTGTGTTCTTTGCGCGGAATGAACACGATTCGTGTCTCGTAGTGGAACTCTCGTGCGCTGTTACTTTGCCGACGCACGGCTTTGACAATTTAGCAGTTTATCGTACAAGATGTTTCGCAATACTCTTTAATGACAAATTAATTAACAATTAAATTCATTGTCCATAAAAGAAATATCATTTATCGAGTAATTAGAATATTAATTTCAGAGTGAAGTATAGCAGACGTTATAATTTGCGAAAATTTTATATAAAAAATTACTATGTATGGGGCAGTAGCCGCGCGGACCATGAAGGAATTATAAAAATTTTTACCATGTTTTTCACATAATGGCCATAGTATTCAAGCTTAATTTCTCTTATGTCCGCGGTTACTCTCTACCGTATCGCAGTAATTTTTGATATAAAATTTTCTCCATGAAGGGCTTCTGCCGAGCTAAGATATAGAAAGGAAAATAGATGATGAAGTCATATTTTTCAATTAATTTTGAGCGCGCTTTAATAAAATTTTAACTTTGCATAAATGCATAAATGCATGCATAAATGCACAATATGAATGTTAGAAAGTTGCGATATATGAGGCCATTCTTAATATTTTCATTAAGAAAATGTCGATTACAATTTGTTTTCATTTATTTTCATTAGTGCGGAAAATAATGTTGCACGAATCATTGTTTGATTTATTAATAATTTAATATCTGTAATTTGATATCATTTACCAGCAATACATTAATTGTCAATTAATACTATAAAGAATCGACTATTATCGTCTCATCATCTATTGAAATTAAATCATGTGCGTGTTTTCAATATTGCACACGTCGGGTTTAAAATTGAAAAGTCGTATCTCCATAATATAAATGCGCATCTCGACGCAACCGCTTTGTGTCGACCGTCTCGTGCCGGTGTAATCTTTTCGAGGATGTTAAAGGATGAAAGAGGTTGAGAGACCGCCGCGCCGAGTGTTTTACCACACTCAACCACCCTGTTGTCGAGCACCGCGGATATTGCCCTGGCGATCATTGCGTTGGATAAAGGACAGGAAAATGGTCCGTGCGCTTTTGCATTGTTGCTATAGCTAACCGCCGTCATTCGCACGGAAATGAGCTTCGCGATATAAAGAATACGCGGGCTAATTCGCATTTTTACGATAACAGATTTTTCCTTGCGAGACGCGACGCTGTGACTAATAGCCTCAATAATGACACATACATGAGTTTTTCCAAAGAAGACATCGATTCTTTCGAGAATTTTCTATAATGCAATTAATGCATTACAGAAAATGAATTAATACTTGAAAACACAAAAAAGTTTTATAATGTTTCACTCTTATAAATTAATTAATGAATTAAAATTTTTGTCTTATGTGAATCACAGGAGTCAATTCTTTTGTCACTCAATTTTGATCTCATCGTATCTATAATTCAACATATGATACTAATGCGTAATAGATAAGAAGCGAAATCGAGCCACGCCATGGCGGTACAGCTCGCGTGCTTAATCGCCAGAGATTAACGAAAGTTTATTTGATCGGAATTGTGTGTTACTGTTATGCCGACGGAAAGAATCGACATAACACGCACGATGGAATATGTATCCATGCTTTATTCGAGATAAAGTTGTCCCGAGTTCAGTTTGCCGAACACGCGAGACCCCTGTTTTCCAATGGTAACTTTCTGTACCGATAACCGATAGCCTAGATCTATCCAACTAAATTCTTTATACAAAACTCGATAAAGTTCAAGAGTATCCAAACTCAAACTTGAGGTTAATACTTTTAAAAGAGTAACTTCAATCTTCATATTTTCTATTTTTTTTAATTCCAAAGTTTACTCTTTCAAATGTTATTATTCTTTTCTAAAATCATTTTTCAAATCAAGACATCATCAAATACTCTGTTCATATTCTTACAAATTTCTTATTAAATTATTACACAAAAGTTGTTACTTGTGAAGTAATAAAACTTCTTTTTCCATAAAATTAGTTTTTCCCAAGAAGAAAATAACTTTATTTTATTTTAATTTTCAAATTACAACATTTTTAATTTACATTATTATTTTATTATTTATAATTTAATTCAATATTCTATATTGTAGTGTTGATTGTTTATATAAAAAAACTTGTGTAAAATTATAAATTATAATTGTAATTGACTTTACGAATCACTAAAGTGATTCAAGCTCAGCTGAAAATGACGCGTTTTCCACACAATCTGCGAGACCCTCCGCCGGTTCTACAAGGGCAACTCAACCCCTTGGGGAGACATTTTCTATTCATTGGCGAGTTAATACGGAAGCGGTAACGTCTGCAGGTTGAGTTTTGATTTCACCGTACTCCGCAACTATGTAGGGCGACTAACTTTATGAGGTATCGAGATTATATCGTACTTTATTAGAGGCTGTTGCTCGCAGCTGATACCAGCGAAAACTCGCTGCTTTCCAATATTGGTTCCCGGCTTTTTCCACCCCTTCCCTTTTAAATAAAATATTTTTGCCCGTACGATTTTTCAAACACTTATCTTTTCCGAATCGATTATGGTGTAGTCTACGGAGGCGAAAGCGCGGGAATAGTAAGACGTTAAAATTCTTCGATGGAATTCATTGCTCGTGTCGAGGTAGAAAGGAGTTCCGAGAGTACAAAGAAAAAGAAAAGAAACTGCGAACAAGGTATGATAAAGTTCGACGTATAAAATATGTCGACCGCGTTGGCGGAACGTAATCTTCGTTGTAACCAAAGTTTGCTTCTTTACTAGGTAGTCATGTCGGTAGAGATCTGTGTGTCTATCTCTACAAAAACCCATCTATAGAGATGCAAAGTATGACAAATGTGAACAAGCACTTTATATTTCCAATTGTCATATATTTCAATTAATGTAGCATTAATTTAAGAAATAACTTTTTATAACTGCATTTTCTCATCCTATCCGTGCGAATTATGAGAAAGATAATTTCATCTTCGTTCTCCTTTCGACAATGTAATCTAAGACTTTTATGGAAAAATTATTTTCGAAAAAAATATTTGAAAAATGATTTAACACATTTTAATATTAATATAGTTTTTGATATAACCCAAGAATTTGCATACTTCTCTCCCTAGAAAATATAAGAAAATGTAGCGCCAAGACATATTTGCAGAAAAATTTTAAGATTACAAATTCCTCTCGCGAAATGAAAAAGCTCGCCTCAAATTTCCTGTCTCACCGCGAATTATTTCGCGCGCGCGGTTCATTTGCCGAAGAAATTTCCGCTTTCAGAAATAACCGTCGCGACAGGAATAACCAGTGAGCACGAATCGCGAATTGCTCGCTCTTCGGTATGCAACACTGTGCGCGATGCGCGGTACAAGCGATCGTAATTGCGCCAATTAGAGACACCGGCGCACTTAGAAGGCGAAAAGCGCGGCGAGGAATGTATAAATCGTGCGAGAGCAGAACTTTTCGCGGACGGATCCTCCCGCGAGCGTAAAGTTATATAAACGCAACGAAAGATATATTAAGAGTACCACGGGAATAACGCAAGTTCATTCTTTGCGAAGTTAATTAAGTCGCACTTCCTGAGAATAGAGAAGGAGAGAGTGTCCAGAAACATGCGGAGCTTCGTTCCGTGGCTCCAAGTTTTTAATTAGACCCTCGCTTCTCGCGCTGAGAGGTCCCTGCGGACCAGCAACGAAAGAGAGAACACGCACGATTCTTGCCAGGATAATAAGGCAAGCGGTTTAGCCTGATAATTTCTCATTTATTCAGCAGCCAATTATCAGATGACCAGAAAATATAGTGTCCGTATAGCAGCGAAATATATAATATTAGCAATAATACAATGTTACCCTGCTGTCGACAAAAACTAAAGACGCGTTTATTTTCTCACAATAGTTAAAATATAGACATACCCTTTCAGCAACGTAAACTGCATCCTACGTGTAAGAAGCGAGTAATGATGGAAATTACGTACCTGGAAAAAGAAAGAGGACAAAATAAATTAATGATCAGAAAACACGAATAAAGAGTTGGAAAAAATGCCATGTAATATAAATCGCGCGCTCGACGCGATAATAAATAACGGAACCATGTCAACGATTCTGCTTTTCAGCGGCGGGCAATAAAGGATTAAAATGCGCGCGCGATACGGCAATATCACGCGTTTATATCGGCGCTTAACGCTTCAGGAGGCAGCGACAAAGCTGAAAAGTCGTCGTCGTTGAGTTTCCACGATTCCCAGCCAATTAAAACAGCTTTTTATCGATCCGACGGACCGGCAAGCCCGGCAGAGAATCGCCGATGAAGCGAGAGAAACTTCGTCGACAATAGAAGTGTCTGTGCGCAAGTCCGTTTTTTTTCAATAAATCAGTTATTTACCATTTAGTTCACTGAATACCGGCCTATCGATTATCGAAACATGTTTAAACAGCAACATTCAGTGAAGAAAACAATATACAGTGTACTAAAATATTTGGATAAATTTTACAATAATATTGTTTGAGCAAGCTGGGAGTCAAGTTCTCTTCGCGAATAATTAAGGTAACTGAAATAGTAATAATTCTTGTGAATTATGAGTAATAAACTTCGTCAACAACGATCGCGCATCCAGTTATCATAATAAATAATAAACTTTGCAACCTATAAAAATATTTTGACATAAAGAGGTCTTCCAAAATGGGAAAAGTTTCGAGAGCATTTGTTCGACCTTTTCTCTAATATCGAAAAGTAGATTCGTCCGACTTTCCCGAGCAGTTGGCTCCATCACGGTTCGAAACCAGATTAGGCTGCTACGGTTACACATTTGTTCTTCCCATTGTTCGCCGGAATCCCCGCGGCGGCGGCTGGGAGGGGCGTATCGCTCCCATGAAGCGGACGGAGCAAGACGAAGAGGAGGAAGCGGAGGAGAGTCAGTAACACTGCTCGTGCTGGAACTTTAATGGCGAAGTTGTCCGCGACTGTCTTCGTGATAAGTTCATAATGCGGCAGCCCCGACGCGACTGCCATTGATAACCGGCGTGGCGTAAACTTCGCCAACGACTGCGCATCCAACCGCAGAGAGGAACGGCGAGACTAAGGAGAGAAATCGAGAGAGGCAAGGAAGAGAGTTGTGGCACTTCGGCCTAATAGGTCTCGTAGTTGCAGACTATCGACTAACGCGCTCGACTAACTTTTCGGCATCAGCCTAGCGGTGGTTGATCTCGTGACAGGCGATCCGGCGACGTTGACTGACGCCATTTCGCGTGTTTCGAACTCGCTCTTGCCGTAAAATATCGGAGATATCTCTTAGTTACTTGCATTGGATCGTTAATGAAACGAGCGAGAGCGACGGATGGAAGTTTCGTGCAAGATTAACGATGATTTGCACAAATTAATATTGAAATGTTAAACAACACGTTCAATTTCATTTTTGTTGGCTTTTGTTTTCCAAATTAAAAGCACGCACAATTTCCTCCTCATTTCCTCCTTGTAAAAATGAGGAAACATCAATTTTCGTAGTTAAATGCAGCCAAAAAGATAAGATAAAAAGTTAGTATAGAAAAAGTAATCAGTTTTATAACTGTGTTAATAATCTTTTTTACATTTTCATAAAAGATTTAATCTTTGATCTGAATCCTTCCAGAGATGGGACGCTGTGCTAACTAAAGCTTAACTCGCAAAAATTAGAGGAAATATTCGTCACAATTTCTCCTTTTTTTGCAAATCTACGTTTGTTTGAACGTGTGTGCCAGCTTAATTTGCAACGAGTCAAACGCGTTTCGTTGAGCTCTCCAATTAGCGAAACTTTCGCTCATCTGCAATCGAGTCAGCGTTTTGTCAGAGAATTTCAGAATGCGAGAGACTTTGATCAGAGCATCGTCGTCTAATAAAGGGTTCTGCATTTCGATTCTGCACATAGTAACCGAGCATTTTTGGCCGAATATGCGATCATTCGTGATTACAGATAACTCTTTTGTTTGCACATAATAAAAAATTAATCTAGCTAAACAATTTAAACCTAAACAATTGTTTCGACAAAGTTATTTCTGCCATTGTTGTGAAGTTGTAAAGAGGGAAAACCAAAAATTACCTTTTCGTCATATAATGCATTTTTATTTTAGCTGTTAGCTGAAAGAACTATTCAGAAGTAGTTTGCCAAATTCAAAGCCGAAAATGTTAATTTTAAAAATGAAGAATGCTCGAACCGTGTATTTATCACTGATGACGATCAAATTATGGTTGCGATCAAAGAAAAATCCATAGTACGCTGTTATAGAGTTAGGTATTTTAAATTTATTAAAAAAACATTGTCCATGAACATTTGATGAAATTGAGTTGCATAAAAAATATTGAAAAGTCCAAACTTTTCACATTTATATAAAAAAAAAAATTATTTTTTGTTAATCTGCATTCTATTTTTGTATTCCGGAAAGATTATTTGTCCTAGATCACGCGATAAATTCTAATTTATTCTTCTCTATTCCATTCTATTCTTTCTCCTTCGCAGCCGAGTGGTCTTTCAGGGTCAATACAAAGTGTCTTTTCAGCTTTCGCCAACAGTCGTGCGATAAGCGCGACGCAGTTTATTTCCCCGGTCGTGGTTCTTAACGCAAATCGATTCTCATCGCTGGATCGCGGCTCGTCGGACAAGGAGTCCATAAACGTGACTAATAGCTCCGTCCTCTCCTGGGATGTCGTTTCGCTGTCGTATTGAGGCGCATCTGCATCCGCGCGCAGATGCACGCTCGTAACTTACGAGATATGGAAACGAGGGTCCGGCGCAGCTACCAGGGACAAAGGTAGAGACGGCTTTATCTCGCGGCTTTGCGATATCAAGAAACTTGACGAACACAGAAAGAGGAGTTGTATACAAAGTGTTCGATAACAGAAACTCTCGGTAAGCAGTGCATTATTTCTATTTACAAAAAATGAAACAATTTTTTCTGCATCAAAATTAAACTGCACATGATATTCCCAGCGAGATTTTCAAGTTTTCGAAATAAAATATGTTGATTTTTAGAAAGCAGACGAGTTTTTTGGCACAACTCTTTTCATTTTTAACTTAAAAATTTTTAATGTACATATGCTGAAATAATATTCTATAAAAATGAGTCCATGCGAGAACCCAAAAACCAGTTTTTAAACTGTAATTACATCTTGTGTTTACATTCAACATTTCTAAAAATAGATATCAAAGTATTAATAATGGAGAATTATTATTATTATGTTTTACTTGGTTTCTCTTGTTTTCGTAGTCTCACTGAATTCTCCCTATCTAAACTTAATATCGTTATAGTAAGGTTCGGTAGTTTCAGCTTTGAAACTATCGTTGTAATTTTCTCGTTAGTGCAAAGCCAGAATGTGCATGAACCAAAATAAAAAAAAAAAAAAAAAAAAAATAGTTTTAAGGTAAAACATCGAGTGCTGGTCCCTAGGGAGTTAAGTTACAACAGAGCGTGTCGATGCGACAGAATCGGGCGTGATTTAATCGAGCCGATCCGCGCGTGTAAAACGATACACAGATTACGTGTAAAAAAAAAAACGATTTCATACACAAAGGATTTGTGCGCAGCGAATTGCGAAAACTGCAAACAATAATTCCATCACAGAGTTATTTACCGGAAAACGTTAAATGCAAATTGATTTACTACGTGACGAGGAATCTATTATGGGAATATATCTTTGATTACTGAACGCCCAATAAATTTGTTCAAGCTACAAATGTAATAAATATATTAACAAATTATGCAAGAGAATTTTTTTGTAACATAAGCTTGAAATTCTGCCATTGACGAGGATTTCTCCTTCATATTTTTCGAATTTTTCGAAAAGGCGATTTTTCCGCACACTTTCACGTCGCTTATCGCGGAAATCGCAACAATGACGCGTAACGTTCCACGAGAGATGGAACGCGTTCGCAATGTCAGGCAACACACACGACGAGCTCGCTCCCTCGTTCCGAGTATCGCGATCCATCATGCGAACGTCACTTGGAAATTTTAATGCCCACGGTGGATCTTCATCCGGCGGTCCCGAGGAATAACCTTTTACAAGCCATTCGCTCATTCGTATTGCAGAAACGTGCCACCGAAGAATGCCCGAGTTTCGTCCAGGGTCTCTTCGCTCACCCATTTTTCGGGCACGAAGTGAAATAACTCGTCAGAACAAATATGAAAGCTCTCGCAGAGTGACATTGCCGCGCGATTCAACGACGGTGTTAAAACGTAGATTCGTGATTTCGGTGCTACGTGACGATTTACGACAGCATCTCTGTGACTCGTGCTCTTTCCATTAAATGACTGGAAAATTCAGCGAGCGAAATATAAATGAAGCAAAATAGTGTAATGTACAAAAATATAACACGATACAATATCTTACGATAGAAAATAGAAACATAGTATGATAATAAAAATAATTTTCTGTACGAACGTGGCGGTCTATAGTGCGAATTCTCGCAGGCTAATACAATTAGCGAGCGTCGCGAAAGCATTAATCTTTCGCGTAACTTTCGCAGCCGACGGCGTGGCGAGGCGAGGGTCGCCAATTGTGCTGGGCATAACTGCCCGAGTTGGTAGGTACCTACGTGCTAAGAGCAAAGCCCGGAATTAGGATGCATCACCATTAATTAGGCGCTTACAAAGAGCAACCGATTATGGTACACGGTACAGCGCGGCTTTATACAGCTTTCTTAACGCTGATTTAGAATGCACGCGGCCAGAGCTTTACGTAAATTTCTGTCTTCGCGGAGTTACGAGGATACTGAAATTAATATCGATGCGACATCGCGAATAAGGGAGAATTTCGCACGGAGAGAGAAGTTTTACGAAGAAGAGAGATAGAAATACATTCACGTCCGAGATTCGTATTTCCTCTTGTATCATTTGTAAATCTCTGCGTTTAGAAATCCTGTATCGAGATTGCGGGTTTTGCTTCCATACCTCTCAAGCATATTTCAGATTTTTAGCATTCGATTATCGCTTCGACGTGACTTGTGCGCGGATTAGTCTATTAGATGAACCGCGCAGCGTCAGAAGTAATCGGCGGGAAGCGTATAAAGCGTACGCGTTTGACGGGCTGGAGGAAGCGCGTCGTGGTTTCTCAAGTTTGCTTCGTGGCAAAGGTGGCGTGCGCGAAAAAAAAGGAGGAGAACCGACAGAGAAGAGAAGAGAGGAGAGCCGTGTGATATATAAGAGTCGCTAGAGCGCGAGGAACCGAGCGGTGGGTAATTGCTCGATTACCGTTAGCGCGCGCTGTATATTTCGTACCGGGATTAGAGTTTACGACTCTAGGCGAGATTTAAAACCGAATTTCCCTTGCTACGACCGAGCGATCGTTTAAGCGCTCGCGTTGTTCGCGCGATCCGCGAGGAATCAGCAGCCGTTCATTAACCTTAGCAAGTATCTGGGCTAAAAAGTGCCCGCGAGCGTTTGATTCTAATGGACTGCGGCGCGGCATCGTCGTATTTTGCCGTAATTTTATCTCGACGTTTCGACTCTTGCTATCGGCGTACGAGTCTCGAGTACATCTATAAATGTTAAATAATAGCGGTGATTAATCACAAAGAGTGAAAAGTGTGCACAAGTTAGATTCTCTGTTTAGATATCATTCGTAATTACGATCAAATACTATAATTGTACATTCATAAATCACGATTCACAAACTTAGGAAACTTGTTAGATAATGGTTGGATTTTAAATAATTCTTCAATCAGAAGAGCAATAAATCTCGAAAAAGAAAAAGCTCTAATACACATAAAAAATAAACTTTTCAAAATCTTTAAAGAAAGAGACACGTTTAAGGAGTTATCATATATAAACAACAAATTTCTATCGCCGCAGCAACAAGCTGAAAAATATGACTCGTGTCAATGATTCGAGTAACCAAACCGCAATTTTGACATCACGTCACAAACTATATAATCACAAGAGCCAACAATCGCAATTTTGGATTACAAAGCCGCAGAGAGAATTACAATTAAACTTTGTCATCAAACGGCAACTCCAAATTTGTTAAGGTATCCGTGGCTGGCCGGGAATGCCGTAGTTCACCAAGCCGGGATCGCCTTGTATATAACGATGGTGACCCGCATACGGCTGCTCTCCTGTCTTGCGGAGACAATTTGCGCGGATCCGTGCGCGCCCGCCCGTGACCACATAGTTGTTTGCGGTAATAAGACAATCCCTGTCTGTCGGGCCGAAGTTATGTGGGCCGGCGTGCTGGGCGCGGTGTGGATTTTCTATAACGGATTGTTGACGTGCGCACCGCTCGCGTCCGTCCTTTTCGCGTCCAGCTTATCAGGCCAGCGCCAATTTCGCGTACATGCTCGCGAGCTCAAGAATGCAACAAATCGCCGTACAGTATCAGCGGCGCGAGGGATCTCGGGGATTTTCCTCAACTCGCCGAGATGATGTCTGCGTCGTGATTAGGGCTCCGAAGTTCGCGTCTATTGCGAGCCCGAGGCGGTCGCGAAGTACGTTGGTTCGGTTGTCCGCGAAATAAACCAACAACCAATGCGCTGTTATAATAATAACCGACAATCGAGCCGCGTTCAGCATGACTGAAAGTTGACTGTTAACTTCTGAGAATTTTAAGCTCTGTGAACTATGCGCCAAAATTCAGAGAGTTATTAAGATTTGAACAATTCGATACCAAAACACAGGAAAATAAATCCCGAATCTCCTTTTAGATATAAAGATATAACATTACACAAGCATTCAACGCAGACTATTATTTCTTGCAATTATCTTATACATCTAACATTTTCGCTTGTGAAAATTTACCTTAAAAGATCTTAGAAGATTTAGGTTTAGCGAGACCGTAGATCACGAGTGCAGGGTTAATCACGATTCGTGCGTCCGAATTGTACCTTCCCCAAAGAGAAAAAGCTGCCGCACAAATAGCCGACAAATAACGCGCTCATTCTCAGCGCCGAGTCATAATCTTGGCCGCGGAGAGAGAGGGGGGGGGGAGGGGAGGGGAAGACAAGGGGCAGGAAGAAGTAGAGCGTATAACGCCGTGTACAATTTGTTAGAGCGCATAATCGTCAACGAGACAAGATGAGTAATGGCGGTGGTTCATATTGTCGGTGGAAGAAGGAGGAGGAGTACCGTAAGGCGCGGGATAGAGACGCTTTCGCGGAGGAAACTCGGAGAGAACGCGCGAGATAGTGTGCCAGCGGGCTAAGACGCCGAGGAGCGTGACCCCCGTTTCGCGAAAGATCGCGAATAATGCGAGTACGCTGAGCGCATGATGCCCTTCCACCACAAACGCGTCGAACGCGATTCTCATCCTCGCGGCCGTCAATTAAGCATCGCGGCGTGCACTGTAAATTTTTCCTCCTCCCTTCTCTTCCTCGTCTTCACTTTTCTTCCTTTATCTCTCTCCCTCTTGCTCCGGAGAATATTTCGTGCGGCGAAATTAATAGCACGCCACGGCGTATCATTATGCTACGAAGCGGCCACGATACGTCACGGATGCAAAGGAGGCATCTCTCGCTCGGCAGCGTATCATTACGGCGCCCGCGAGCGCGCATATACACGGGTGTCAAACGATTTGTCAGCGAACACGCGCGACGGCGACGGCGACGGCGGACCGATGGATGCATAGTGCGTTTAACCCCTAACTGCAGTCTCCGTAGTTACCGCATTGTGTGCCACTTATAAGCGAGTATTGTGGCATGCGCGCATAAAGGACCGGCTATAATCGGGCGCGATGCAAAGAATATATCTGTCGTCATATGATCGCGTCATATGATCGCGTCGTTGTGCAACGCGCGTCGGCAAAAAGTCGCGAGTAAAACGGGAACCGATGGTTTTCTCTCGATTCCGAAGCATAATCGAGTAAGATTGCTACGGTCGTTTAACTGCACATCTCTGACGACGTCGGAATGCGACGCGCCATGTATGCTTGTATGTCACAAATGCTTTGGAAAATTAATGGCAGTTACTTCGATAGAAGTTCTTGAGTTTCTAGTTATTCAATTATATTATTGTATCGACTGGCGATGCATGAATGCAGCCTGAAATTAGACAAGTAGGTAAATGCTTAGTAGAAATCCAGGATACGTCAGAGGAATATATCGGGTCGTCGCATATAAAACGTTGTGTTTTTATATTAATGATTTGCAGATAATTTCCGAGAGTTCCATCGACCAAAAATCAATAAATCACGGTTGATACGGCACCCTTTAATTTGCCTGATGAGCTCGCGCGCGGGCTCTCGGCACGAAGAAATAATTACCGTAAGTGATCCTCGATAAAAAAAATTCGCCGCGATTCGTCATAGACCTCGGTGACCCGCGGGCCTCTTCCCGTCATCAGGGACTCTGGCAGCCGTTCGCAATTAAGCCGAAAAAAGCCGATTGATCTCGCGGGGGTCAGCAGAAGAAAGAAAGAGCGAGAGAGAGAGAGTCATCGAAGAAATCGCGCGCGCGTGTCGTGCGCATTAATGCGCCCCGTTCGTCGGTAATTATCCCCCCGTGTGGCCGTGTGAAAAGGCTGCGAGGGTCAGGAAGAGGAGGGTATTTACTTCGGTTTGTGGCCTAAGCTCACGGTGGTGTAATCAACGAGTCTTGGATCGGCGATCGATAACCGCTAGTAGATCGTTCGACATCCACGGGATTTACGAGCGGACGTGTCGTAGTTCATAACGGTATGAAAAGAAGCGACGGCATGGATATATATGAGATATATATACACACACATACAACAAACACGCGCACGTGTATAGATAAAAAAGAGAGTGAGATCGGTGCACAACGGAAACTGGAGAAACGTCCATGTCAGCGACAGATGTATCACGATATGGATTTCCGTCACTGCCACCGGTCGCTTCCTTCCGTTTCTTATTTCCAGTCGGTTATGTATAGGATGCTCCACGCGCTCTCTCGCTCATAGATAGATTGTAAGACTTACAAGTTACGTTATGAAAATTAGTAATAGTTTTCATGTTAGTGCATTGATATCGCTATCTAATATAGATAAAAATTAAAAAATTTAAGCGATTTAAATTTTTCAGCTGTTTATCATTCACAAAATTCACAAATAATGTACATCTAGTCTGAAGCTTCCTTTTTGTCAACTGCGCACACTTTACATCATTTCAAATAAATCTACTCAATCAGTCGACAATATGTTATGTCATTTAAAAGCAATCCTAATGAATATTCATTTTTCTTAAAAATTAATATTATATTTCAAGCTTAAAAAAAAGCTTAATCTACAAACGGATTACAGATTACTTACGGATTAGAATTTCAATGCTTATTTAATTTAATTTAATCCTCTATGGAGAGGCTTCATAATTTTTATTAAAAATTCTGAACAGGATAAACAGGATTCCATCGCCATAAATTGAATTATTTAAATTCAACCGCATTCATGTACGAGCTTTTTAGTCGAATGAACGCAGCGCGCCACGAATGAACGTTTACGTGGAAGAAAAAAAAGAATCGGAAGAGAGAAAAAAAAGGAAAAAGAGAAAACGCAACCTTTCCGGTCTTGGACATCGGTATGCCGGAAATCTCTCGTATGCACGCTATCGGACTCGACGGACGCACCTAACTATGGTGAGAGTATGCAGTCGCACGTTTGCACCGCGCACTGTTCTCCACGTTTCTCGCCCTCCCTCCCGCCCTGTAAAACCCCCTTTACCCTCCTCTCGACCTCTGGTCTCGCACAGTTTGCGGTACCTGTGCACGCTTCGCTCGAGGACACACGTCGTAGTTCGTATGCACACACGCGCGTATACACGCCGTGTACTTCGCAAATTAGCACCTTACGCGAGCATACAAATAAGCCACCTAGCCACGTGTGTACCTACTCCATCCGAGCTGCCTATGTGTAGCCTCTCCTCGTCCTCGCTCTTCCTCCTTTCCATTCCTCTCTCTGACGCTTTCATCCTCTCCAATCTAACGGATTCCTATCACTCTCTAACTCTCACACGTAATGTCGTCCTTAACTCTGAGAAACGCAGGTGAAATTTTATAATAGAAAACCAGTGACAGAAATCCAGCAGATGCACATCCAGCACATCCTGCCTCCCCCTTTGATGAAGGATCTTCAATAATAAAACAAAAAGAACGAAAACACTCATTTCTAGTGCGGAATTATTATTTAGTAGATACTTTTACATATAAAATGTTTATCCAGCAGTGAGACACCACGCGTCAAGGTAGAAGAGAATCGAGGCAAGAAAGAAATCAAGACGATGGAAATGAGATTCGGCGAGATATCGTATACATTTCGCTCAAATGGCGATCGTAGCGCAACAATTTTTGTTACGTAGCAAATATCGATTGAGATCCCGGTTATGGCCAAGAATACTTTCTCACAATATCGCGCGGCACGAGTAAAGTGGCGCTTCTCGATCTTTGGCGGGTCTTCAACGGCGAGTAGCGATGAATAGAATCGACAGCGCTTAATCTCGTTAGCACGTGGTGCGCTCGGTAATGCGATCGATACGAGGAGGCCGAGTGGACGTTTTCATCACACTCGCTTGGGGGCGTGTCGGAACGAACACGCGAACGCACAAACGTGGCCAACGAAGCGGCTCGTAAATCGATTTATGCGTATATATCGACGCCGCCGAGGTGTTCGAGCGAGAAGATCACGTCGCGCGATACGCGATCATTAATAACGATCCGTGAGTCGACCGAAATTTTCTTTTCGACCATTTAGCCGATGACAATGACGATGATGGAAGGCTCGTTTGTTCGTCGAGCAGCGGTCACTCCCGTAATTTTTGGTCTTCTGATAAAAATCGGCAGTCGCCCGAAGCGCCATACGGCGTCAGATTCGAGAAATAAAAACCAGGATAGATAATAATTCGAATTATTTTGATGGAGAACAAAACTAAAGTTGAATTTAGAAAACTCAAATTATGATATTATATAAAATATTTTTACCATGTGGAAAAAATTTCGCTGAATTAAAAAAATAAGCCAAAGTTTTATTTAAATTCACTCATCACATTTCCAGCCAGATATTCTAAAGATCATTAAACATTTTTCTGTGCAAGTTCAACCACTGCTGGTCGATCGAACAAAATTTCACAAATGTATATTTTCCACCAAACTAATGGTCTCCTACGTTTACCGCGGACTTCAAACATCACTATTTCATTGTAAAATTATGGTTGTTTGATTTTTTCGCTCAATGTGTTACGTTCGTGAGGAAATTGGCACCTTGGAAAATAACACAAGCGAACCTCGCGACTAACAATTTTCGCGGGACAATTTTATTGTTTCTAGCGCAAGTAAGCCGCACGAGACATACTCATAATCTCGAACTCGCAGTTACAATAAGAACGGAAGTTTGCTCTGCCAACGGAGGACGGCTTATCCGGCGTCGCATAAAAATTTATAGGCGCGATAATAGGTATGTGCGCGAGTTACGCGCGAATACGACCAGTTGGAAACTCGTTGTGACAGCGTATGATACGTGAAAACTCGAGGTAAAATTCTATTTTTCCTTCTTGCAAGCATGATTAAGATTTATACATATGGAAAAGGAAAAATAAAGAATACAAAATGAGAAATGACAAGTGAAAGAATCAATCTTGAATATTTGCATTCTTACAATTTTTCCTCTAATATGTATGTAAATGTGCATAAATTTATAAAGATACGAAAATTTCAAATGCGAAAGACAGAGAAAAAAATTCTTGAAAAATACAACGCTACGATAAAAACGGTGAAATTCCTGTAAAATTAAATCCTCTTCAATAAAATAAAATTTATTTATTCGATAAAATTGAATTGTGGGCAATGTATTGTAAAATTAATATACAAGCGTAATTTAGTAATTTACGAAATCAGCAATATCGAGAAATGATGAAACATTGAGATACGCTTTTTTGAAATGGAAAAGTGGACTGATACGAGTTAACGAGAGGAGCCATCAGAGTCGCGAGTTAATTAGGATCGGGAAATTGGTTACTGCAAGATTGATCGTCGGCAAGCATCGATCGTGGCAAGCCAGAGACGAGAGGAGACTGGACGTGGGATATATGCCCGTTCGTAATCGATATCGACACTTTGAGAGAGGAAGGTTGTGCTGCGCGCGTTCGAGTGCCCCGGTTTCTTCGCGGAACGCTTCACTATCCTATTAGTGCTTTAGCGTGGACTGGAGAATCACGTCTGTCTGCTATTTGTGGAAGGTAATACGGTAGAATGTCGGCTAAATGGCATCGCCGATACACACAGACGCGATTACTCCAAATCACCTTTGAATCAGACGCGCAAAGAAAACTTGTCTTCCCGTTACGTAAAGACCGACGTCAAATGATAGAGCGACTCTTGTCGGGAATGGAGGTAAAAATTGAAAAACGCGGAAAAACCCGTCGCGATCGAGCGACTCCTGGAGATCACGGCGCGCGAGAGTCCCTGTGGAAAACTTGTGCATTGTGGACTCAATGCGTTTCGACAAAATGTATATTAAAGTACAATGTATATGCAATTTGCAGAGCAAATCTGACCTCTCCGTATGCTTCCTTAGGTTCTCGAATAATGGTACTCTCTGAACACCAACAGTATATTTGACGAAACCAAATACGTTATTGTGTTCTACGCTCTCAGATATCATCCAAAAATAGTATCCGTAAATGAAAACTTTCCTTCCTTTTAAGCCCATTCTAGATGATCTATAATAATATACACAATTCGCAAGAGAAATGAAGATAGAATTCTATGTATATATTCTATGTACAATTTTATCGGCCATATAAGATTTGAAATTCATTTAATTTAGAACAGTTTTAAACCCGATTTAGACGATCTATAATTCGCGACAGAAATTGAGATTGATATCTATTAACTCATTTAAGTAATAAAAAATGTTTAAAAAATTTATAATACAGTCTGCCGAAATATATGTATATCAGTGATATGCATTTTGTATGTATTCTTCACATATTTTCCATTGGATAAAATTGAAAATATATTTTCCATCTCAAATTCTATGTATTCACGAATTATATGTATAGATCGTCTAAAACGAAATCGTTTCAAATCATTTTAATTTCAGGAATCACGTCTATCAACGAAAAATATTCAATCGTTTAGCAAGTCTAAAAGCATTTTTTCACGATCCATATTCATACGTCACTCTTGATCATACTGATTTAATTAATTTATTTTGTCACTTCGGCGTTCTATATCAGCACGCGAGTTTATCACGGATCATCGGGTCGCAAGATTATCAAGAGACGACAAACAACGAAAAAAAAACCAGTGGTTGCGAGCAGCTTCCGTGATTAGCCGACGGATTTACTTGCCGTCGTCGTTGATCGCGCGATTCAATTTGCATTTATATTGTATTAATTCAAAGGAACGGGCGGGCGATGCGGAGGAGCAGACGGTAAACGACCGACGAGAATAAGGACGATGGAAGAAGTAACAGACGCAGCGACACAGGCAGGAGCAGTTTACCCTGTGCGCCACCAATTTTCCAAATTACATTGTGGAAAACGCTCGCGAAAAGCTTACGAAAATGTCTTTTTTTTCATGCCCCGGAATCATGTTCTTTCCTCGATATCGTCCTACGCCATTAAAGGAGCAAAAGTGCGGATATCCTATTAAACTTAAATGCAGTAGAGTCCTGATAATTCGAAACCCGATAGTTCGAAATTCGATAGCCCGAGGGTCCGTATAGTTCAAGGCAAACTAAAGATAACTATTGCTTTTTCGAAGTAAAGTAACTTTCTTACTCTTTTATTTTTTTTCTTATAAAATATATTTTCCGCTTGCATAATCTCAAGTGTCTAAATCATGAATACAATATCGTTTTAATTAATCAATCAAGTAATATAAACTGTTTTTTTTTCTCTCTCTCTCTCTCTCTCTCTATTTTATCATCACAAATTTCTTACTCCGTCTTCTTACTCCGTGATTCGAGTTTTATCTAAGCTGGTTTCGATTCTATCTAAATAAAAAACCAAGGGAATTTTACTATATTTCCAACAGCGCCACGTTTGCGCGTAATGTATGGCTCGCATTGTGCAGTTTCGGGAAAATACGAGAGCATACGGCTCCGGCGAAGAACAGCGACGACGAGAGCAATATAATTCTCATCAGGGACCATCGCGTGCGGCCGGTGCATCGTAAACCGCACACACCGCGGAATCGTAATCGAATTGAAAGCCCGGTCGGGCGCCACGACGAGACGGGGCGTCGTTCTACGAATTACGAACGATGTGTCGTCGAAAGGGTGAAACCTCGAAAGAGAGCGGAAACCCATTCAGTGTCCGGCATGCACATGTAAAATGTATGTACTTACGTCCAAGTTGACAGACAATTAAAAGCAACTACTCGTCACTGCTCGTATTTATCCAGATTTATGTACAATTTTTCGTTAAAAAGGTCGTTTTGTTTATTATATTATTTTCGCAAGTTATATTACGAAATAATAGTTTCAAAATATATTTATAGTTATAACAGCTTAAAATTAATAACAACACTATTATATCCTAAACGAGGCTAAATCATTAAAATAAAATGTATAGATTTATCGCAAAAAATCAGCTTTAATATTTAATAAAGATAATAATAATAATATTGATTATTAGTGATCTTTAAATACAATCTGCGCAAAATTTTCAGCATTTTTCGCGTCTATGATCTCGCGCAGTCAGCATACACAAGAGATTTGTCTTTCTTCAAGTACACCTCGCCTATCCATTATTTCACGTGACCATCGATATAAACGTATTCTTTGTAACGCGTCCAACTTAGTCATCAGACAAGTCGTTTAAATAGAGTAACTTATCGGATTATTCTCTCTTCAAAGCGTTCTCTCTCTCTCTCTCTTCACTCGCCTCATTACGCCGTATTGTCGGAATCATTATCGATACAACGCGGTCCTTTAGAGCCACTCCTGCTGTCGGATGTCGGAGCCCTTGGCCACCGATGCCAGGTATCATACATCATGCCATTTTTGCCCGGCTACGCGCGACTTCCCCCGTTTTATCACAGGTGGCTTGAACATTTGTCAAAAGCACCGGGAATCAAAGCGAATGCGCGCCATGCGAGAACCTCGAGAGCGAAGAATTTGCTTTTAGCTATTTAGCAAAACGTCGATGCCAGTCCGCGCAAAAAAAATATAAATATTTCACATCCCCCACATCTCTCTTTCACATATAAAAATTTTAAAAACTAATTAATCTTAAATAATTAAAGACCTATTTCTTTCTCAAATTATTTATTATCTAAATAACTTGATTGCGTGTAAAAATGTTTTTTTCACTTGATATTTCTTTATAGATCACTACTGACATATTATATTTATCTATGACAATGTCATATCTCCTGAAAACAAATTGAAGTTTGAAGTTAATAAACGATTTGATAAATGTCAAAACAGTCTCGGATCAATCATAGCTTACTTAATAAATCAATCATTATTCCAGACAATAAATAAAGATTGATGAATAGGAAATAATGATAAATCCTTCAAACAGAAATTCATGGACTCCAGATCCGGAAAGCTGAATGAATGCTTCGTAAATACGAGCTTATAATTAATTACGCTTTCAATCAGAGATTGAATATAACGTATGATGATTTTCGACTGTGTATACCGCCCTTAACGTATCATATTTCTTCGAAGCACGACGCGGAAGACTTCACGGGTCGGTTCGAGAGTGCGGTATACACGTCTCTCGCGTAGACTCGCGGCTCTCGTGTGACTAAGATTAAAATGTATGCCTCTCGAACGCGTGGAGAGTCGACTAGTGGCGAGGTCGAGGCCTGCCCCATAAATCATCCTTCCCTGAAAATTTCAAGTAGCGCTCGGCTCGGCCGCCGAGAGGCGGATCACGCCGTTGCTGCAACTTGTGCAACGTTCCGCTATTACGGGTGTGTCCAAAAAAGGTGCACGCCAGTAGCAGCTGGAACGAGTTCGACGGGAAAATCTCAAGTGGAGTCTTTCCCAGGGGAAATTTAATCCAACATCTCTTTATATTCGTAGATTTTTAAATTTTTCAAAATCGATATTTCAACAAATTGCATTTTGGCAGAAGATTTATCAATTTCATTCGCCGCGAATTGTCTGAAAAACGAAAATCTTTGCTATTTGTATTACAGATCTAATATTAATTTTCTTAGATAAATTTGCTTAATCTCTCCCTTCGGTATTTAATGCTAAGGAATACGCGAATTGCAATTTGTGAAGCTCTCGAGAGAAAATAAAATGGAAATGAAGCAAAGATTAATACAGAAATTTATAATATGTTCCTGGATAAAGATTCGAAGACAAACTTTCCTAGCAATTTAAACTGCGATCACTCGAGTATGTAGGCTTCGATCACTCAAATGTCATCGAAAAAGCAAAATCGAATTAGATACAAGATGGAGAATTAGAGAGAAAGTGTAATGGCATTCGGGAAAATAATCATGCAATGAGAACCATATGGACACTCATCAGCGAACACATGCCGCTAAAGCATAACGTAAACCTTACGAAACACCCCGTATAAGAGGGATATATGTACAGAGCGTGCAGGTTCACAGTGTACACACGTTAGGTGTGACGAATATGCACGAATGACGATCCGTGTAACGAGCACTGGTATGCATCGCTGTGTGTATATGTGTACGCATGCATGTGCACCTCTCGAGTGTCGAGGCTTTCCGTAAGCATTGACAGAGTATGTACATCGCGCAAATAGGTCGCGGGTCAACGGCCATTCGAGGCTACATCCCGTTTATCATTACTGTATGATCTACAGCCGGGAAAAGGGAAGGCATTCGCTCTCTCGCCCGCTCGGAAGAGAGCAACGCGAGTCGCGCTCTTCGTCACGCTGTGAGACGAATATGCAAGTGTCGACTTCACACATGTCATCTCTATGCATCTTCCAAAGGTGTGTTTAATCCATTCATTTTGTGATTTATTATATAATCAATTCTTGAAAAAGTTTACTTTTCAAAAAACGTAATCAATCATTCGCCAAATAGTTTCTTTCGCCCGACAAACTTGAAAATACGTCTGCAAAAATTCTATTGTCAGAAAAAAAGTAACAGAGTTTTAAATTTTTATTCACATGTATAGCTTTCATATCTTCCGCTATAACAGATTTTATAGTACTGTGTATATGTACACTGTCGATTTACACAACAAGCGGATTCGTTTTACGTGATGATCAAAATTACGAAAAAAGAGAGAGTTTAAAGCCATGGCGAATGAGCGAGAATAAGTGAGAATGAGCGAATGCGAGAGAGAGAGGCCGCGATTGAATGAATGAAACCATTCAGATAACATGTTTATGCGCTCACCGGCGCAACGAGCACGGCGATCGGCCGAGCCGGCCGGCACGAGCAACAATCCGGAAAGCAGATGGCACACCAGGTATAACGGCGGATTATATATCGCTTGTTAAGGCATGCGATAATAATAAAGCGCGTAATCTCCCGCAATAAATGGACGCGCGTGTCCGATAACAACCATTCGTTGCGGGTTGAGAGAAACGATCCCGAAAGCAGCGGAAGACTTTAATCGATATGTATCTCTTGCAAATTTGACATCAATATTTATATTAAAAGTATCATTTTTATAAGGAGCGTTTCTTGTGTGAAAAAACTATTCGCCCCTAATAAAAATAACAAAGGAAACAGGAAAGTTTGTTTGTCACAAACTCTCAATTTTCAGCACTAACAAAATTTCTTCTCATCTCTTTAAATTATAGTTCTTTTGAAATTTGTTTTAAGTTAAATAAAAAATATCATTTTATTATCTATTTACATTTCGAAGTATATTGTATAGCTTTCAAAAATTTCTTTAATATTTGTTATTTCGACATTTTTGAAAAAAATCAAACAAAATTGATAAAACCTTTTTCAAAAAATTTGTGATAAAAAATCCGATAAGTTTAACGCCCCAAAATGTATAGGAAGTATGACATTCTATAATATTTATTGATATTGTTTGTTTTTTTCATTGCACTTCCATCTGCATTCGGATCGTATTTGCTTTTATTTTCTTTTTTCTCATTTTTTTTTTGATGATCCAATGTTTTTCTATATTTTTATTTATATTTTATAATATTCCTTGCAATAACGCAATGGACTTGGCCGGTCAAACCAATATCATATAATAATCCATGTTTTTCAAATCAAAGTGAAGTATATTTGTTACGCTGCCGCGGCTTTTCGGTGCATGAGATCCCGGCGGGCGCGTTTCGTAAAATCTGAAAATTAATTTCACGTCAGAACACGGAATCCCGGCGGAAACGAAGCAGACATGGGCGGTGGCGGCGGAGAATCCCCTCCGTGTGATGCAGGGCGACAAGCTCGCAGATCCTGAATAGATAATGCAAGAGCCGCATGATGAAGATCTCATCAGTTCCGCGTAATTACCTCCCACGCGAGAAGCCGTCTACGAAAGGTTGTTACATCTGCGGCGGATAGCCGTCTTACCTACGTAATTTTCACAGTCTGGACGTATATACGTGTGTATACGCGCGACTATGTAGGTGCATAATGTTCTTGCAATACATACACGAGGGAGCTCATGAACACGTTTTCACGGAAACTTTGAGAGGTTTCCACCGTGGCGATTGCACGCTCCATTCTCAAAGATACCCCCCGTTCCGGTTGGTCAAAAGAGGTCAGAAATGGACCAATTTCGCTAACAGAGCAGTCTATTTAAAGTCAGAAAACGTTTGAGATCTTTTGTCCATTGTTTAAGCTACTTTGGTTCAAATTAAAAATACGTTAATTTAAATTAAAAAGAAAATCTCTGGTACATTAATTAAATTAATTTAATGAAAAAACTCGTAAACTTTTTTCCAATCTGATTCTTACGATAAAACAACGTAACAAAAAATTGCATGTTTTTACTTATATTAGAAAAATGTGAATTATTAGAAATGGTAAAAAAATAAGCAAACCTTTTTGTTTCCCAAATTAATTGAAAACGTATCATTACTTTTTGACTTTACCCCGTATTTTTTCATATTAATTAACTTTGAAAACAAATTCAACAATTTAAAAACACGTGAATTATAATTTTGCAGGAATTTAATTCTATCAAACTGAGACTTCAGAATATAATATTTCATATGCCACTCCAATTATAAAACATCAGCTATCACGATAGTGCATAGTGCACAAACCAACGAATAAACCAATGAATGAAGAACCAATTCGAGTATAGCAGTGGGGACACATTTCTCGGATTGATGCAACGTTTCTAACAATGTAACGGTTTCAGAATCGCGGCAAACGCCTCTCACCGTTAGCGATAATTCTTCTTTTAGCATCGTATGACACGTTAGACGCCGATTCTGGTCTCCTGGTCTTTGTGTAGAATTTGCGTTTTTTTCTCGGTCACATTACACCGGCGCGTAATCCGCGCTTCCGTAAATGTAAAGTGACTCTGCTTTCCACCTTGTGCTTGCATCGCGTGTATACAGCGATGTCGTGCGGGTACCGTTACCGACGAGTTTTAATCTGTGCACACACACACACACACACACACACACACATACACACAGTAGTTGACTCTAATCTCTGTGCTTCTTAAGTAGTCGGAAACCAAAAGTCATGCAACGATAGATATATAGATATATTTCGTTACTGGGACATACTCACCGCGCGGATATTGTATCGCTAATGAAAATTCGAATTATTTGATAAAAATTTTGTTCCTCTATTAACTAAATTATTTCTTGAAATTTAACATGTGAATTTAACAACATGTAAAATACGTAAAGTAAAATACAAAAAAGTAAATCTTCGGAAAAAAAGTATATTGATGTATTTCCAAATTATAAAGACCGACGAGTGAAAGAAAATGCAAAAAGATGAAAAAGAGAATAATAGAGTATTTATTTTCAAAGATTTGGAAGTAATTTGAAAATTGGAGGATTAAGCGACCGAGTTAGCAAGATAACGACCTTAACGCTCACGAGGCGTGTAAATTTCCGGCCTCGCTCTGTAATACACTGCGGCGCGACGCGAACTATGTCGCTGACGCAAATTCCCTTCTTCGCGTAAGCGTAACCTAATTTCTTCTTGTGCCCTACGTCACCCCGACTCCGCCGCGCGCTTAATGAAAACTCGCAGTCTCTATGGGAGAGATATTCGGCCGACCTACGGCGCGGTAAACGAGGCAAAAAGGCACACGCGGAGCCGCCCCGGACTTTGCGCTTGCGATAAATGATACCGTGCGATCATTCGAACCCAGCGGAGATCGAGAATTCATGGCGAGAATCCCGACGTTTTTTATGCTTGCGTTTCGCCGTAATTAATGCCAAGTGCTTTCACAGTTGGGTAAGCGTTTCTTATCGCGACTGTTATCTGCTCCAACACGCTGCGCCTGTTGTAACCACGATTATTTCTCGATAAAGTATCTCTCCGTTACGCTGATATTTTCAATAATATATACGAGAAAATATGAAGAAGAATAAACAGAATGTATAGCATATTATCGATAGATGTATGTATATACATATCTATAACTTTCACGATGTCTTTTTTTCATTCAGATATTACAGCTGAAATAAAGAAATCCAGTTAATAATAAAATTAATAACAATAAAACTGAAAATATTTTCAGTGTAATAAAACAGCAAGAGAAACAAAACTTTACTTTTAAAAATAATTGAAAAAGCTCATAATAAACAGCTGGATTACTTTTACCACAAAATTAAATGAAACATATCGAACATTTCAGCATGTTTTTACCTGAAAATAATACACAATAACACGCAGAATAAAATTGTGCTTCTATCTTAATATTAACAAAATTGTGAATCTCTATCTCAATATATGAATCTCGCTTTCAAACATAACAATTTTACAGAAAGAAATTCAATTTAAAGTTTAATAGATAATAAATAAAAAATTGAACAAATCCCCTTATCAAATTATTTTAAAAAACATTGGTCTCAAATCTGGAAGAATCTGGGCCATTCGCCTGGATTTCGCTTGTATATACAGTTCTATAAATCATGTCGAGAAGCACCTATTCGTAGGGTTTATACAGAGCAAAGGCTGGCGAGATGCTCCGAAATTAACGATGCGGCAGCACGAATAGTAACGTCCTGCGCGCGCGGGGGTGTTTGTTAAGCAAAGCTTATCTCGCACTGTAGTCTTTACCTACCTACCTACCCCCCGTAACCCTTTCGACCGCCCCAGGGCGAATGAGGTGAGTCCTAGTAGAGCGCCATTATTCACGTTTTTACCGGTATGCTACGTGTAACTCACCGGATGACCCACTTGCGCCGAGCATAATCCAAGATCTATCACGGACGAAATTTCCGAGATACTACGTGTATTCCAAGAAATTTCGGCGCGCTGATAGCCGTTGAATTATCAGTCGTTTGAGTATCGTTCGCGAGCTATCGGGTATCGGAATATCGATTTTAAAGAAATCGAAATCCGCTCTGCCGCTTTCTTGCTATTTTTTTGTGAATATATCGTTTTAGCGCAACACACTAAAGTAGTGATCATTATGGATGCAAATAACGTGGAGTTTCTCTAAAACAGACAATAAAATCTAGTAGAATTATGTTTTTTTATGATTTTAATTTGTTTGTTTAATTCTTTATTTTCATCTTTCTTAAACAAAAATTTTAAATCTTAACTGTTTGGAAATAAGTTCTTCAATTTTAGTATAGATCTTCCAAGATACGCATTATATGTAATATCAAATATTCTAATAATTTACGAGAAAATGTACTACGCAGTCACAAATATTATGCAACATAATGGTAAGTGAGGAAAAAAGAAAAAATAAAATGTGTCGCGAGATACAGTATTATGCCTCCTATAACTGAGCGAGCGATATCATCGCCGTCATTTGTCTCCGGCCGAGCGAGCGGACGAGATTTCACTTCGACTTGTTTCGCTATTCCACCTGCGTCACGAAACTTTCATGTTTATGAAACGACTGGGGGAGCTCAGAAAATAACGTAAATCCCGGCACTCGCGCAACGAGCTGGAGTTACTGGGGTAGAATGCAAATCTTCCGATACGCTCCCGCCCCGCGAGAAAGACACGTAAACTCCGAACGGACTATTTAAAAGTACACATGCTATATAGTCAGAGTGGTCGAAATACTTTTTGTTTGTAGAATATTTTATCGATGGCTTAACCCAATAACGACGATGGAAAAACATTTTTATTTTTAGAATAAAAGTTTTATTATCATTCCATTTGCTTTATTATCTTTTACCTTGAAAATAAAGTGCAATTTTTCAGATACAGCAAAAATTTTTGCATAATTCTATTATATCTAATTGATATAGAGACCTTTCAAAAATAAAATTTATTATAGTTTAATTAAAAATTTTTATATTATAATTATATATGATATTTCATCATATTATTCAATATGATCTTACAAATCACATGCCGCTACTCGATTCTAGAATTGTAATACAGAAATCGATTTCAAGCCTCTCTGTATTTGCAAAAAATTGATGTGTTTCACTTATTTTCTATTAAGCACTTTCAGTAAGCTTCCGAAAAACAATTTGAATAATACAGTGTTTGAAAGACATCAGTTAGAAAACATAAATTTCTTACATATTGATCGCTTTGATGATTTCATCAACACGTCTCGACACATCCAACATTTATTACAACGTATCCGGGACTCGGGCGGGTATTCACATAGATAGCGGCGCGCTCCACGTGACCGGTCTCAGACGCCGCTAATAAGACCGACCGATAAATGGCGAAAGAAAATGACGAGGAGGGTGCACTGAGCGTGATAAATCGCGGAGGACCGCCCCCCTCCCGTGCTGAATAGGATTCCCATGATTTATCGCGACAAGATATCAACGGGGATAAAGAGCTCTCTCGCGGCGCTCTCGGCCGCTACGAATCGATCCGTCGCTCGATACTCACCATCCGACGCTATTTGTTACGGCGCAATGAGGAACCTAAGGCGCCGTTCGTATCGTTGGCGTGAAGAGACGCGCCCTCAGAGAGATGCGTACGGGGGTGCAGATGCACCAACACGCTCGCATTTATAGTGCAACAATCTTTTTGTGTAAAATATTTTACATATTTTGAGAATAAAATAGAAGGCATTAATAATTGAAAAAAAAAGGTCACAAGAATGACTATAATAAACAACGAGTGCATTATTTTCTGCAAGACATTCTCATCTCTGCGGTAAAACATGAACAATTAAAAGAGCACGTTGCGTCTCTTTGAAAAAGAAAAGCAATATCTCTCACTCCGCTCGTAAAGAATCATTCGTTCTTACGAGCGCGGAGAGATTTACGAAGAAGGGCAACACTTGAAGAAGTCTTGTGCTTTCGCGCCACGTGCTGAAAAATGACGAGAAAGATAAGAAGGAGCGGAGAGCAACTTGCGCGGTTGTTTCGCGCGTTATTGCCCTCGGCGCGAAATGCCTTCGCCTTCGCGTTATTAGCGGTCGCTTCAGGATACTTATTATATCATTACAACTGTAACGAGATGTTAAGGGATGTTACCGGCAGCGCGAGCGCGTCTATTATATAACGGAGGCAACCGGCTGTTAATAGCCGCCGAGATTGAAACTCGTCGAGTTGTAAGACGATACAGTGTGCACTTCACACGTGTCACATTTTACACGCGGTGAAGATAAACGTCGTAACTAGAGAGCGGAAATTCATGGTTTCATGGAGAGTCTTCCTGTAGTCGGGGTGGTCCGGTTTATTAACACTAGATCATTTCTTTTTTACAAGATAAATTAATAAGCATTTTTCTCGACTCTGCTGAGTTTCATTTTAGACACAATAAGCGCGATAAATTATACTAATATTGCAACAGTAAAGTGAAATTATTAATACATAAAGTTTCGTCTTTTTAATATTAAAAAAGACACAGTTGTCCAGATAATGCAAATAGCAACAAAAATATATATATATATATAATTACTATATAATTTTTTCTAATTCTAATTTCATAATTTTGTCCTGAATAACATTCCTTTACCAATGTTTTTCGACAGAAAGAATCTATCCGTTAAGTGATCCTTGCACTTGTCTAGAATATTCACAATCGGCACTCTCAGGAATTAGAATGGAAGATCGGTATAGGCGAAAATAAAACTGCCGTCGCAATTTCGCGAGAAGTCGTGGCTCTTTCCGTAATTCCGGTCGATCCCCAGAGAGCTGACAGCTTCGTCGTTGTCGAAGTCGTAAAGAGAAGCCGTAGAGAGAAACGAAAGAAGGGAAAAAAGAAGAAAACCTTCGCGCGATCGTAATGCACGCGATAGAAAAGCGATCCGCGAATCGAACGCATCGACGTACGTTTTCCATCTGGACCGAGCGAGCTCTGTCGACGACGACGACGACGACGACGACGACGACGACGACGACGACGATGACGACAACGACGACGACGGTGAAGAAAAAAAGAAGAAAAAAAGAAATAGAACCCCCGCGTTGTTATTCGTCCTCTCGTCCCGGAAAGGTGGATTCACCGACTTCGTACAATTTACAGTGGAGGAATATAAGGAGAGGATGCCGGAAAATCAGACGACGACTCGGTTGAAGAAACGACGACGGGGTTGCAGAGAGGGTGTATAGCGCCAGTCTAGGGGGGAGGGAGGAAAACGGAACAGTCGTAACAACGTCTTTATATTATGCGCATGGCTGAACGTTTCCCGAGGTTCGCTTTTAGAGACAACGAGAAAGAGAAACGAAAGGGGAGAGAGAGAGAGAGAGAGAGAGAGAGAGAGAGAAAGAGAGAGAGAAAGAGAGAGAGACAACGGGATTGAAATGTATCTTGATCTTGCGAGTGGATTTACATAATTGCTTCGGCTACGCTGTCTTTTTCCCGGACGGAATCGCCGCGACTGCGGAGGCGAACCCTCAATATTGGATTCTGCGGCGCAACAGCGGAGACATAAAGGGTCGAAGGACGGCTCGTAAAAGAGCACATCGCGTAAGGCTCTCTCGTCGTTTCTGCCGCGATCGGTTTTCCTTTAGAGCCGGATTACAGCGTGCGATTGTTCGAGTTATTACGGACGGCTTATCGGTCGCTGGCGGCTCGTTTTTCTCGCCGCAAGTATCTCTGGTCGCGTTTATAGCATGTAAGGGACTAAGACACGTTTTGTTTCATAAATAACATTGATAAATTCATCCCCACACGATTATTTTCCTATTATCGATGCTTTAAAAATTGTCCTTATACTTTTGACTAATAAAAAAACATATCTACACACGGTTCCTACGAAATGGAAAACATATTTTGACTATAAGTACTTGCGTTAAATGTTTTTAGTTCACATTAAAACTACAGCTAGTGACTTGAAAATGAGCAAAAAATGGTAATTTTCAGGAAGAAACCGATGACATAAAGATGCAAAAATTTTAAACAGCTCAAGCTACATTATTCTGTTTTTAATGGCTGATATTGTGTAAAATTTTCTTAAAAAATATAGAAAGAAAGACGAACAAGAAATTAATATTGCCTTGGTGTGGCATCGTAAGATAATGTAATAGTTAAGAAAAAAATTCATTCTTTACAAAAAACTCACTTTTCTCAAAAATCACCAACTTAGAAAAATGTAATAATTATTTCTTTCGATATTTCTGCTGGTTCAGCAAATATTAGAAAAAAATCATAAAATTATTTTATCTCTGCGGAATGTTTGCATACATAAGCATTTTTAGTCAAAAAAAATAGTTACGTGCTTGAATGCTTCACATTTGTGTAAAGTTCCAAACTTTCTCGAATTCACGGATGGATAAGCGTGCCTCTTGTTAGTAGCGGAAATCAACCAGTGCCCGGAAGCGAATTATTTCGATTGTTTGTGTCTGTGTAATTTGTGCTCTTTGAGCTCTCGACGTGGAAAACAATTCCTTGTTATTTTGTTGCGCCGCGTTGCGTTTCCCAATTCAATTTTCTGGTAGTGATAGAATTTGTCAAATCTCGTTAGTTGACATCGAATAATTTGTACGATCCGCCTTTTCTGCGCCAAAAATATCTTCTCTTATTTGTGCCGAGAACTAGCGATAATAAAATAAACGAATCTAGCTTGATGTAGACATATCTGATGCATAACTGATGCATACATAATTAATATTTTCAATATTATAAAAAGTATTTTTTCACTATTGTACACATCATACATTTTTACATCTATCATATCATAATTGTAACACATTTTTTATTTTTTATTTAATTTTTAAAATTGTTTTGGAAATTTTATATCAATAAAATTTTTATAAAGTAATTGTGTAATTAGAGTGTGATTGGAGTTAATGACATATAATGTCAACTGAGCTTATAGAATCTCATACATTGTATAGCAATTTTAGCAAAATTGAAACACATTTCAAATGTTAAAATTAAATGAGCGAAATTAAGCTTTGCGGAAAAATTCCCGTATCGCATGCAATTATCCAATGGAGATTTATTTTCAAGTAACTGCGAAGTAATAGAGAGAACTGCGATTAATCCCAAAGTAAAATATATAGAATGCCGAGAAATAAATTCAATAGCACATAACAGCGAAGCGAGCGACAGACGTCCGACAATTGCTGAAATGAGCTTTTCATGTCGCGCGCGGATTGTAACGTATCAACCGTGACAAACGCGCGCGCGGATGATAAACACGCGACGCGCATTAATAATTACCGCGACGGAAGTATCGAGTATCGGAAAATCAAGAGTAGCAACTTGATGTACTGGCGGGGTGAAACTTGACTAGCCCGGCGACCTGGTTGTCAGGAATACCAGCTGCTAAACGGAAACTGAAATGTAGGCTGACGGCGAGAGAATCGTACTGGCGGTAGCGGTTATTCTCAAATATTGGAATAACGTATCGGTGATGCGGCGGAAACGATATCCTTGTCCTTTTCATTATGGGCACGCAGCATCATCATTCGCGACGACGTAAGTCTCGATTTTTCCCGAGTGGAGAATGTGCGCCTGTCGTGCCATTATCGTACGATATTGAATTTCGATAGGTTCGATCCCGCCGCGAAAACACAGTCGTGCGCACGACTGTAGTGCATCGCACGTGAATTGCATCGGGAAACGTAGTTACGTTGTGCATATATGCCCATTTGCTGTTGCTAACGTTCGCTCGCTCCTGGCCGGAAGCAAACGTTTTCTCGCCGCGGCGACGTTATTATGTTTTCCGATTGAGCACGTGAGACAATTTATTTCCCGGCCAATTATGATTTAATCCCCATTATTAGTTTGGGATTAATAAAAGTTTATTCGCCTGGCAGGCTTGACATCGATGCCATCGAGAAACTAATTTACGATCCATTAAATTGTCGCGCGTGAAAGTCTATTTTCTCTTGAAATAATGAATCCGCATAATGAATTCCATTATTACCGGAAGACGGCGAAGACCGAGCAACTGTGTTGAACATACCGTGTTTAAATAGATTGAAATAAATTTGAATAACCTTCAATTTCAGTCCCAGAACCGCCAATTTTGATTTTAATATTAGATTTCCGTGTAAAAATTAATCGTATTATCGGCTTTAATCTTTCAACTCTTGACAACTCGTGTCTTTTAATTTTAATTTTAATTTTAATTACATATTGATTATTATCAATGATACCATTTCCGGTATTAAATTATTAAAGGCACTTGGCCTCAAGAAATTAATTTATGTTTATTCAATATGCGAATTTGTTCTTCTAAAGTAACAAATTTGCAAAATAAATTCCACTACTGTAAAAGATAAGAGTAATGTTGTCTAATATATGATGATTATGTCAATTTAACTAGATTAAATAATTTTCAATCTAAATATCAAAACCATCAGAATTCAGTTTAATAACGGAGTCTTGGATGAAGGTTAACCGCAAGCTAAGTATTACCTCCTTAAATCCTTCAAAAGTCGATATCTCATTTCATCTAATATTAAATCGTACCGTGTAGTCAAATTATACAGATTTAAATTTATGTCGATTAAAATAATTATTTTCTATCAAGAGAGAGGAAGAGAGGTTTTTAATTCCACTTGAAAAAAACTCAAGCCTAAAATTTTTAAAAAATAGATAAATCTTTCGTAACAATCTAATGATTATGTAATATAGATGTTACTATATCAAGAGAGCACTGTAGCGCGACACAATTTTCGGGCTTAAAGCATGACGGGCGTAAAAATAGCATGACGGAGTACATCTTTCACACGAAAACGCGCGTATCTTTTATGTTCCGGAGCAGAGGGAAGTCTTCTTTGTTAACCAAATTTTCACTTCCACCACGATTTCGTAGTCGACGCGTTGTTAGTCCACATGTCACTTACAAACTGGTATTATAAATCGCGAAAGAAGAAGAAGCTAAGGTAGAGGGGCCGCACGTTGTGTACGGTCGAATTATCATCCGGGATTTATAACTCCTAAGGCGGACCTTTCAAAAATAGGGCCATATTTTGAAGATAAACATGACTTACGAGCCCTACGACCCGTATTCGCGCGGGCATTATACGAGCAGCTAGTCGCGGGAGTTTGTCGAAAATAGTCCGTTCCTCTCGAGCCATTTCAAATATTCGCCGAAGCGCAGCAATATAAGTGAGAACGCAAGATAAAAGCGCGAATAAATTTGTTTTTACTATAGTTTACCGAGAATCGCTATCCTTGTTATTGTATATACACACACAACTTTACATTTTCTCAAGAATTTAACAAGCTTAGAGTTACGCAAAAAAATTATTTGATTTAAGAAATAAAAACTGCATGAGGTATAAAAGTATGAATTATTCACAATCCGCACATATTGTTTGGTTAATTTAACCAACTCATTACGACGTAGACGTATCATTAGCACAATATTTTGAATGATCGTCTCGGGCAAGCCGTCGTGCATTAATTCCATGCGGAAGTGATTACCACATCACGCGATGCGACCGCCTCCCTGAATAAAAAAAAGGCCCGATTCAACATTGAGCCAGTCCGATTTAATTATTACTTTGTACCACGGGAATGATTATCGCATAATTAAAGCATTCGTTAACGCAGATGCCGGTAAAGTAACAAGCGTTCGACAATCGCTAAAGATAATTACTGGTTATTCAGAATTGCAGCTTATGAACGGCAGAATATTTCAAAGAGAATGCGTGTAAAAATGCAGGAGATATTACATTCCAAATCTCTTAATAAGTTGATAATTTTCACTTTCTTCTCTTCTCCAAATCTGCATTTTTAAAAATTTTAAAAATTGTGTCCTTATGTATTTTTTCACACATATTTTCTTTTAAAATTCAAACTTTTAAAAGTAAAATTTTCCAAATGCTACTATTATTCATGCATTTTCTTCTGGATAAACTTCAATTACGTTGAACTTCAATTACATTGGCACTCTTTCCGGATAGTCTTCGATTTAATTCAGAGACGCGTGCCGCCGGAAAATGACTTTTCTCCGAAGTATCGATCCATCGTCAGATCGTGCATAGGCGGTGGGAGTTTTTGTCGGGGCGAAGGTCGCCGAGTGGAAAATCGAGGAAACTTTCGGGCGAGAAAGCTGTCGGAAGTTTCCGCAAACTGCATCTGCATCCGCCGTGCAGACTTGTTAAAGAAAAATATTCCGTGGAAGAGAAATTTACATATTATAATGCGAACGGGGATTTACATGGGATAATAAATATGATAACAATGTATCGGGAAATTTTGCATGCCGCATTATTTCGTGCAAGCGCGCGCGCGCGCGCGCGTTCGTGTGTGTGTGTGTGTGTATGTGTGTGTGAACGCTTCTTGAAATAGAAATAAAATATGTTCCAAGTCGCGGGACCCTCGCCTCTCCAACGCACACTTTCAACTCTCGGAAACACATTATTCGACGCCATTACGGCAAAGGCTGACTGAGGCTGACGAATTTCTTATCGCTTCGACAATGCTGGGAATTAATTTTCTATGGGTTTTAAATTCGCTATTGTTGTCCGCTAAACGAACGAGGACACAAAGAGTCGGGAAAATACGCGTGATTGTCCAAACACCCCGTTCGGGGAACAAAGGATTAATTCCCGACTCTTGAGATTCGCTCGAGTCGGCGCTTATGCGTGTCGCGTTCCGGCGTTCCGGCTTTTTTCCACGTGTGGGATAGATAACTCGCGATGCTTTTTTCTTGCCTTACGTCCCAGCACGGGTCCCAGTGTCCGCTACGTGACTGGACAACGAAACGGCTCTCCTCGTTGTCTCTGCGAGTGCGCCGCGAAAGAAACGAGCACTCTCTCTTCCTCTCTGGGGCTACGATCAACTGCAGATCGCACGCTACATCAACGATTCAATCGACAAAAAATAAAAGAGATATGATAAAATCTCGATTGTACCGGGTGTACTGATCAAGTGACTTAATCGCTATAAACAAAAAAAAACAGACGACTGATGCTTACATCAAATAATAAAAATAATGTATCACTGGAAAATAGCACTGTTTTCCAAAAAATTCTGCGATAAAAGAGAGGGGGGGGGGAGAGGGAGAGAGAGACAGACAACAGAATCAAAATTACGCTAAGTACTGAAAGCATAAATTTTCAGAAAAAAGAAAATGTTTGTTATATTATTCTGTTTCTTTAAGGTATTTTTAAGATACGACTATTTTTTTAATTATTATTCTCTTTTAATTATGATATATTAACATAGTTTTGAAATTTTTGAATGATGAATGTTTTTTACATACGACATGAAATAGATGGGTAGAAGGAGATAGAGTTCGGTCTCATTACACACAATTCGTAACGTCACGTTTTTTAATCAAACGCGTTTAACTAAATTTTTAATTGGTGTTGTTTACAATTCAGAAATAAAAATAACTTCGATAAAACTCCTTTCAGATGATCACCCTGTACACAAACTCCCCGCGGATTTCAGTACGAGCAGATACATCCGCGTAACATCGCCGGTGGCGGTCTCGCTCTGCGAGATGTCGATGAATTATTTACTAGGAGTGCGTGGACATGACGCGCTGGATATATATCTACATTTCTAGATCTTGTCGTCGAGACCGCCTACCGACAACATCATGTAGGAAGGATAAGAAAGGGGAAGATAATGATACGGGACATCGCATATATCTACCGTCTGCGTTCGCCGTAAAGGCTGTGTGTAATCAAGTTACGTAAGTATTATTTAAAATTTTTCATTCTACGACGCATTAAATATTTTTGTAAAGATAAAAGTAAACATTGATACGATAATAAGTATATAAATTAAATTCGCGAGCGTAAACTTATGCTAATATTTGAACAAAGTGCAAGAAAATAACAGTTGCAAAGTTAATATAGAAAATTATACAATCAAATGTAGAGTAGTTATGCTAATCGTGCTGATATCTTATCACTTGTAATTAATTTATCCCGTAATTAATTCATTGGGGACACTCCAAGCGTATAACTCGTTCGCTCGCAAAATTTAGTGAAGTTAATTTATGATTTCGTTGAAACGCATTAGTCCGACGACCGTGACGGGATCGTAAATGTAGCTACGGATAACCCCCAAAGTAGAACGTAAACTCGCCTCCTACTGCTATTTGTTCGTCGAATTATCGTGGAACGGCACGAAACGCAGTTATATTCGTCGGTCGAGTTCTCCGTTTCCGCCCTGAGACTCGCGCTAACTCTCGAAGACTCGTCGACGTGTGCGCGAAGGGTCGTTTCTTTAATTGAATTTCGACGAAATTGCGACGTCTATTAAACGCGGCACGCGAGAACGAGCAAAGAACTTTTCACGGCGACCTCGACGTTGCGAGACTTGTTTCGCACTGAATTATGACATACGCACGGCGAGTCAAGGAAACAAAGATGCATATTATTGAGAGACGCGTGATTTTTCTCTCTTTCTTTTCTAATTTAGCGTGCATTTAATTTTCACTTCATACCGAAGATTAAAAGCCGGCGGTGGAGTTTCCCAGAAAATTCTCTCACACCTGCGGCTGAGAGGAAACGCAGCGGTTCCGGGACGCACGTGCGTCCATCAGATGAGACTTAAAATCCGCGCCAGTCATTTCGGAGCGACGTCGTCTCGTCGCCCGCATAAAGAAATCCGAACTTACGGCAACTTTGAACCCCGAGCACGTCCGCGGTCCCCGAAGTGAGAAACGTCTGCCGCATTTACGTGTTCTCACGACAAATCCTGAAACTCGCGCGCGACGATAGCAAAAACTGATAATTTAAAAACGTAATTTTTTTAATCACCTTAATTCATCGTATAAATGAAAAAGACAAGTTTTATTTATTTCGAGCGCATATAACATACGTTTCTAAATCTATGTGATATGAAGATCCAAGTATTTATAAAACAGCGAGATATCACGGGGAAGAAGAGATATCGTGATAGTTGAATCTAATAATGTCGGAAAACTATGTATATATACGGTAGCAGAAATTCGAGGACCGTTGGGATTATCCTTAATACGCGGCATATTCGCGTTGTGCAACGCGTCTCGCGAGCGCGGCAGAATCTCGTGTATTTCGTCATTACACCTGCCGGCCGCTGCGGCATAACCAGGCCAACAATTCCATTACGAGCGAGTTCCCAGAACTGCGAAGTTGCCTCCCCCGAGTGAGAGAGACCGTCCTCTCGTAATTAGATATTCGTAAATGACGCGGCGACCTCGGTCGAGGTGAGTATCCTCCCGTGACGTTTATACAGACTGTCCCAGAAGTCGCGCACTTAGACCCTGTATTCTCACTCATTATTACTCGCCTACCATTAATTCAAGAGCTCAATTCCGGTCCATGCTAATTCGAAGGACATGAGAATTGAGTTAAGCAAATCTTCAGCCTGGAAACCTGAAAGGATGCACCATCACGGAAATACATGCACGAAAACACATCTAACTCGTACTCTACTGCATTAAACAGCATGCGAAAATTGTACCTAAATGTTAAATCACGCCATATGTTTATCTATTCAAAAATTCTAAATTAAAATTTTTTTAAAAATCTAATAATTTAAAAATCTTGCATGATTTATAAAAACAAATGCAAATATAAGATAAAAAACCTAGTCGTATGTTAAACTTTTTCTTCTAAAAATTTGTGACTTTGGAATTGGCATAATTTAAAAGGCGTATCATTAATTTTAAACATCTGCATTTGTGAACGCCAAAATAAAAAAATGAGTACCGCAGGAAAAAGACTGAGAAACACTGGTAATAATCTGGACTGGCAATAATACTAGGTCTGCTATAAATCAGCACGGGCGATACGTATCGTGCAATATTAGCGGGAAGCAATAAAAATGGCGTTTACAATTAAAGCGGCGGAAAAATCGGCTTCGAGAGGATCCGAGAGTCGGATTGCAGGTAACTCATCCCCGTTTGTCGGTAGTTTGCTCATCTCTTTTTCACCGGGAGAGATCGCCTCCTCGTCGGTGCACCGGATGTAGAGACAAGGAAAAAGGAAGGCGAGGCGCAGGGGTAAATTTATTAACGATAAGAGATAACGCGACGTAAAAGAGTTGCTCCAGCTGCGCGCGGCTGTGATGTGAGAAAAAATAAAGGGAACGAAGGTTCGATAACGCTGGCTGAAACGGATATCGCGTACTGCAATTATTGTTAATATCAGAGGTCGAGTTACAGCGTAAAAATAGCATTACCGTGAGAAAATTTAAACAAGATTCCATTTTTGTACTCAAATTGCCAAAGTTTGATAGCTTGATAAAAGTATTATTAACATGATAAAAGTGATCGGATAATGTGGATAAAAAACAATCATTTCAGATCGATTTCATCAAATTTTCTTTAAATTTTTAAAAAGATGACAAATTTGTGCACTATACCGATAAAAGAAAAATTTATGGATTTATTCCTAGTTGGAAAGAAATCAGATAGATGCGAGACACATTAATATTGTCGTTGAAAGCCGCCATTAAATGTAAATTCGCTTGTTATCGCGTAAAATCACGACGGTAACGACAAATTGAATTGCTTCCAGCCGAGTGACATCTTCAGTAAAATTTTTACTTTCTCCCTGTTCCGCCGCGAATAATTCTCTCTTGTCTGTCTTCATTCCGCGCTGTCCATTGTTGGTAATGGTTGCGATAAATCGCGCGAAATATCTTGTCTCAAGGCAACAATGAGCGGCGTTAATTACGCACGGGAGAGAACAAAAGCACGTCGACGTTTAACGAACACGCTGTATCGCGACAATCCGCAGAATTTTTCACGCGCTGCTTAAAACGCGTTGAATGGCAGAGTCATTTCTACGGCGGGTAAGATACAATTCGAAAGAACGGAAAGCGAAAGTAAAAAATTATATTATTGATGCTATAAATTAAACTGTTTCACAGCTGAAGCATGTTCTTGATAAATGTTGTCAATGTGAAAGCATGAATTACGGCGCAAAGAGGGAAAAATTTTATTCAATTATAGAGTTGTAGAAACTTTGAAATTCAATAGAATATACACGTCAAATGTGATAAAAAGTTTAAATGTGATTAAATATATTAAAATATACGACACTTTAATACAAAATTCAATCCCCACATAACAAGATTGTATCTTGCAGAAAATAATTAAAATATACCTACCTATCAGACCTCGATTTATCGCAATTTTCATTTAAATACATTAGTAGGTCTCTCCTTCATTATAATTATCAGAAAATCCAGCATTATTTAAATTCGGTCGTGAAAGCGAATTAAAGAGAATAAATGGTTCGCGATACTGAAACATCGGCGACAAATCGAACGCGGGCAATCGGCGAATAAATTCGTTCATTCGTTGAATTCGCGACAAACGTCGATTTCCGGTCATGCGGCGCGAACGCACCGAAATGTTTCAAATAATGGTACACGATAATGCCCTCGTTAATAATGCGTCGTTCTGATCGGAGCGGGTAAATGAACCGGCGCCAATCGCGCTTTGTTCTCGTTACCGATGATAACAAAAAACGAGTAAATCCTTACTCAAAGGTGGGGTGATCACCCGTCCGTTGGATTTAGGTGGCACTTTAATCTTCCGGTGATTTCGTATGAGGATTTCCACCCGAATAAACTCACGCGATTTTACGACGCGCGTATGCAAATGTCACGCGGGCAATATCCCGCTATGATATAAAAGACGTAAATGTCAGAGTGGTCACAATATTTTAGCCAGATCTAAATAATAAAGGCAACTGAAATAATAATAAAAATTTCATTTGACATGACAATTAACGATTCTCATTACTTTTGGAGAGATAAAAACTACTAATTTAAGATGGTATTAACTTGTAACATACGTAATGCGTATGTGTTTCTTTATTATAATGATGATATATATTATTTAAAATGGAATAATTATTTCACAAGCGTTATCTCGTTTATTATTAAATCGCTTATCGAAAATATTTAAAATCTTCGCTGTCGTGAAAAATTGATCGAACTTTGACGCGCTTCCATAAATTGAATCCGCGAATGACGGTCCATAAATAATCAAGATAGAACTCGTTGTTCAAATAACGCGAAGCACGCCGAAATATTATACAGCGCGACATAAATCACACGGCCGAATTTATGACAAACTCGCCAGATGGTTCCCCGCCGAGTAAATCGCGGTAACGTTATTTTTAAAGCGAGTTGCAATGCGGAAGTAGACGTTTACGCTTGAATCAGCTCATGGAATTGCCCTGGGAGAATAATTTAATTAATAAGCACGCTTCCCCTCTTTCTCTCGCTGTAAAGTTTCGCCGACTGAGTCGCGTTGATTAAACGCGTCGCACAAAAAAAAAGAATTTGATTACGAAGTTTCGGACGGCTGGCTGACGTTCGCGTAACGCTTGATAGATATTGACTCGAACACCGCCGCGAAATTCTCTATTGATTTTTGCAGCTCGTTTTTTCTTTCACAGTAAAATGTGGCTGTAGATCAAACGACTTTGACGAAAAATAAATCTGTCGGTGTTAAAAAATGAAGGAAGGGTTGTCGCGTTTCGACGGGAATTTATTATTACGCTTTGACGTAATTTTCGCCAACAATAAATTGTTATTTAATATGGCGTGCGGTATATGAGATGTTTGATCATTGATGGCAGCATCAATCAGCTTAGCGGTATAATAATAGCTTCGGTGAAATTGGGTCACAGTTAAATTGTAATATGTTACGTAACTATCAACCACCGAAGTCTATAACGTTGAAACGATGCAAATGTTACATATCGTCCTGAATATTTTGACAATATTTCCAGTATAACGTATACGAAATATTTGTGCAAACACACGTGCGTAATTATGCTGATTTAACATATGCGCCGATATCGGCAGGCAAATACTGTCCGCAGCTCGCAGTTTATTGCCCGCGGTCGCATAAATCACCATCAAAATGTAAACTAAACATAATGGATCAACCTATTAGAATAAGAGCGCCGTAAAATTGCATCGCGATAGTTTCGCGAGTTATGAGCAAAACGCGATATAATGACCGCGCGTTTGCCAATATAACCGGTGTATCCGCGTACTTAACATAACAATACGAATTAGCGAAACGAAACTTCGTTATAATTAATAATTCGCGGTGCACAGCAAAACCCGGAAACGGGATAATCCGTCGTTCCAATTCTCTGATTTGTGATACAAAATAGTGAATCGTAATGCCACTTCTATTCTTACCGCTTTACCAAAGTGTTCTGTCACCAATGTTAATTACACGGAAAAAACAATAATGCTGCGGCAACCGCATTCGCGTCCGACAAATGCACCTTGTTAATTCAATCACAGTATTAATCAAATGAATACGATGTACTTTCGTTTTAGCTAATATTGTTGTTGAATTAACAAGATTCATTCCAGTTGGATAAATGTTATTGATACAACATTATTTTTCTTTCCCGTGTATGTATTACGCTTCAATCTGAAATTGATGTTATTGCGGTATATTATGAACGACATTTATTTACAGCCTTACGACACACAGGTATCCTCGTATCGTATGTTTAAAATATCGAGATTTAAGATTATTATTCATCAATTTTGTAACATTTCATAATTTCTGAATCCATTTATAAATAGTTTGCAAAAATAAGTTTTCTTTCGACACGATAATAAACGGAAATAAAACGAACATAAAAATAAGCGAAATTTTTAACAGAGCGATAACGCGAAGTTTGCCACTAGCATAGATTCAATATTTACGAAATCACGATTTTTCGCAGAGGTGTACTTATCGGTGACGTTCTTTTGCCTCTAATCACAACAATCGCTCGCTATATTTTCATATCGCTCGCGCGATATTTGCGCACTCAAACAGGTTGATACGATATGAATATGTAACGAATCGCGCGCGGCCACTCCCGCGTAGATACGGGGATGATTACGTCTCTATAAGTCCGATGTAATTTAGCGACAGCATGTAAATATTTGTTCATGCGTATACATAAAAAAGAAACGCACGATTGAAACTGTGTGTCGATAAGATTTCGATTGAATCTGGTTCAATTAAGATAGATTTTTACAAACTCGTCTTCAATTAACATGTTTGCATGCGCATAAAGAGTGACTTTTAGACATTTTAAGTTTCCCATTTTACATTTCAATTGGAAATTTTAATTCAGATATACCTGTTGCAAGTTGCAATTATGTTTGTCAACATATTTTCAACAGAGATGCAGCTCGTGAATATTAAATTTAATTGCAACCGGTCAAGATCATGTGAATTGAACACGCTGAAAGTGCATTACATATTTCTACTTGATTTAATAAATAAATAAGCTTTTAACGATAAACTCTGCACGAGATAAATGTATAGTAAAAAAACAGATTTATTATAAAAATATCGAATCCCAATGTTATATCTTTCACAGAATCATAAAATTTTATCTAAAATTTCCCTCGTTTAAGGTATTAATAAATGATTGAACAATTGTCGTATTCTGGAAAATTTATAATAGCCATTGTTGATTCTGTTTTTACTTAATCGCGATTAAGCGCGATTAAATATGAACGATCAGAATTGCATTGTAATCGCATTGTAATCGCATTGGAACAAGCGATGCGGGGATATAATCGCGCGTTTCCGGAAGGAGGGCGCGGCACGACGCGGCGCTTCCTAGTCATTAGCTTGATAAATCGGTATCGCTTAAAATAAACATCGGTAGACGAGGCGCTTCATTATGGGTCATTTCCGGAGACGTATCGACGAGCGCGAGTTACGATTCATTTGAGCGGATCTGCGGCAGCGATCAACCTTTTCACGGAAGAACGCCGTCGCGTGCAGAATTACAGAAATTACGAAAAGCCATTTCCGTGTCGCGTATGTAAGGCGCAAATTCGCACGCGAGAAATGAAAAGATTTGTATTCAAAATTTCAATTTTCTCACATCGTAATAAATCGCAATTGATTTCCTCTAATTCATTGTGCATCACTTACCAAGCAGCAAACAGCACAATACCCGTGAATATCGATCGAACTTACCTGTAAAGGAAAAAAAAACAACAAATCAGTATACATACAATACATTTTACGAATTACGCTTAGACAATATAACGTTAATGCGATCATTTTCCATGCAAATTCAGGTATAGATATTTTATTGTCTGCATTATCTACCGCGGATGCGATCAATCCATTTTCACAATAAATATAAAAGGATACAATTGTAGAAATTCGTAACTTTTATTTGTAATTTAAACCATTTGAAGGGATTCGTAATTCTTTTGTTCATTGAACGATTTATTTGATCAAAAGTAGTATTGACATGTGTAATATTGCATAATATTACACGCTTTCGACGGTCAGTATATGAATTCTGAAGGCTAAAACAGTTTTTCATTATTTTCATATTCGCGAAAAAAGTAGCAAAAAATTGAGTAAATCGTGCATACAATATAAGACATGTGTCGTATCGCAGGATAGAAGCGCTGGAGCGCGGCCCCACCCGGTGTATTTTCCGGTCTGTAATAAAGCTGAAAGATCGTCGCCCGCATGGCGGCAAAACAAAGCGGGCTCATAATATTGTTATTCCCAAACAACGGCCGAGAGACGCATAAAAGAAGCGTATTAATGAATTTACTCGGCTCGGCCTTGGAATGGAACGACATGGCCGTCCTCTCGATGGGCGTTTATTCGCGAGCGTAATTAATGCAAACTGCTGCACGGCGGAACTTTAAATATAAATGCCCGTGCAAACCGCCGCCCATGCTACGTTACGTTACTGCCGGAAGTGGCTTAAAAGCTAATGCCGTCTAAACTTCGGCGTGGACTTTTCGCCTTCTCGCGCACTCTCATGGGAAGGACATTAGCGCTAAATTTTAACCATTTATACCGCGGGTTTCCGCTCCTTTTGACGACGAGTACACGTTTTCACAACCTCAACCGGAATGGAGAAAGTAATAAGGAATATCGCATTTAGTAATAGGTGCATTTAGTGATATGACGTGGGATAAAGCTACAGACAACCGCGTACTAACTCCGCAGTTACTTATCTTCCTTATTTATATTACTCGTAATTTCCTCCACCCGCGGAGATTGGAATCTCTTAATCACAGAATCGAAACATTCCAGTTTAATTACTTCAAACTTTCTTATTGATCAAAATTGTAATACGCGAACGCGAAGAGAAAAAGAAAAAAAACGAAACAGTAATTTATCGATAAACAATTTTCTCCATAAGATTTTCTCACGTTCATAATCTACTTTTACGTTAAAAAAATTACAAATATACTTTGTATTTTTCTAGATGGGATTTTCCGTCTTAAATTCGAGATTCGCATATTCGGGATTCATCCCGAAATGAAGAATATATTCCTCCCATATTTTAAGACCCACATTCACTAGATTCTCATGTGCTAGTACCTTGTATCAACAAAGATCATAGGATCATACGCAAAAGATTCCATAGACTGTGATAAATCATCGTCTAAGGCCCGTCGTACTCGAGATCCTCGCACAGAATTTCTCTCGACTTTGCCTTTGAGGCGAACCTGAAACTCACTGGAACCTCACATTCGCCCAGGGAACTTTGCGTTCACCTAAGCGAACGTCATAAATATTCAAGATTCCGGTAGAGGCAAGGACTTGGCGGCAGACAATGAAGCTTCCTTCAGGATTCAGCGCGGTGTAACATACAGCTCGCGCATTGTACGTCTTCGACGTACGCGCTTCATCCTCTTCTTCTACGCCGGCTTCTTCAACGACAGCCCGAGAAAGAAGAAGACAAAGATAACGTCTGTGTCTATTTCCGCAAGGTCACAAGATCGAAGATCGAAGTTCGACCATAAGCAGGCGCCGTCATGCAACGATGATGTTGCATGACGACTCGCGATATCTTCTCGATCGAGTGAGTTTTAAGCTGCCTGCACACCGACGTTTGCGAATTTGATCTGGCGGCGATCATAAAATGCTGTTTTATATTTTTCATAATACTAACGCTTCATTATAGATTACTTGAAACACCAATTCGAGCATTGATTGGAAATTACGACGAAGGATGATAAGCCCAATACAAATGCATTCGGTTTCTCCATCGATTAAATCGATCTTTTTTTCTTCAGTTTTATAAAAAATAATTACTTACATAAAGATAATTAATACGTACGTAAAATAATGACATTTAAATACAAAATATTAGGCTTCACTTAATATTTGAATAATTAATATTTAATAATAAGATCTCATTAGAACCATAATAAATTTCAATCTGATACCGCTCATAAGCGCGCTGCTCGCCGATGTGCAGCCAGTGTTACACGTGGTCTCTTCTAAAGTCATCGCGCGCGCTCATTGTACAAATCGACATCTCGCCATTATCCCAAAGACGGAGGTGAAGGCGGAATAATGGCGGCTACGAATTACAAGAGAAGAAGAGGAAGAGAGTGAAGTCCGTGGCCCGTGACGTATAACCGACGAGTCCTTCCGTTACCAACTCTCCTCTCTGGTCGCCGCGCGAGGGAGGCGAGGCTCCTCTCGGTCATGCTCAAGGGATCAAAGGAGAGGCGTGTTCTCATAATCCTCCTCCGTCGCTTAATAGCCTCGCTCCGAGCCTGAACAATAACCACTATGCCACTCGCCGGCTACAGCCGATGCACTAGCGCACTCGAGTGCACTTGCTCAAAGAAAATTCCCTCCCTTACCTTACTTTGCGGTATCTGCGAAGAACATTAACGAATAGTTTCACAATGGCAATAGATTTATAACATAACAAAGATTTATTGTTTCCTTTATATATTTTATTTCGCATATCAGTGCTGATGTCTCTAAAGTTTGAGAATGCACACGGGGACTCTGTACGAGATCCTTCCACGTGCCATTTAAGTGCCAAGTCTCAAGTAGCCGAGTCTAATGTAGTCTGACGATAGGACTTATCGCAGTGTTGCCCGCCTTTCATCGGCACCATATTCCACTCTTTGTCCCCTCCCTGCCTTATTCTCTTTCTCTCTCTCTCTCTCTCTCTCTCCCTCTCTTGTCTCGGAGACGTAGTTACTTGTACGTGGAGGCTGCTGCCCCCGGGGAATGAGACAGGCCAGCAGATTATCCAGTCGATTGAGGCGGCGAGTAGTTGGTAACTCACCAACTTCTGAGCCGTGAGGATGCTCTTCGTAAGACTCTCTTCGCCGCCGGCAAAAGAGATCCTTTCAAGCAGGATTCACCGGGATATATCGTCCCCTCTCGTAATCCCCGAGTAACCCCGCCGGCTGTACCTCCACCGTACAACATTAACTGTCCCTAATTACAATTACGCCGCGAAATTCCCGTGGCGTGAAACTTCGAGCCATGACGACGACACCGATATCTAGACGCGGAGAGCGGGCAATTGGGAGTACATGCATCGGACGCATGGAAACAGCGGTGACATTCTACCTCACAGTTCGAAATAAGAATCACAGTTAAAAAAAAAGTTGTTAAATTAGTAGCGTAGAGTGTATTGTGAAAAAATTAGTGTAAAATTACAAATATTATAGTAGGTAATTAGAAATCAACCATTGTAGCTGTAAATTTTCACACATATGTAAATTTGCAGCTTGCAGGTGAAATTAATTTTCAAGTGTTATAATGAAGTAAATAGCATATGTAAATTTACAGTTCCGAGTTGGCCAAAAAACAGTTTCTAATTTCAAATTAGATATATGTAATCCGCCTCCGGAAAGATAAAGATTTACACAATAAAAAATAAAATTATAGCTTTCATAAAATTGTGTCATTTTATACATTTCCATTATTACTCGCATAATTTTTACGTCTCTTATTTCTGTAAACTTGTCAAATTTTTCAACATGTTAGCTTGCAATATATATTTAACTTGGAAAGAACACTTGGAAAATGATAAGTAAAAGTCAAAAGCTTTATTCCGTCTTTATCTTTCTTCTTCGGTGTATCTTTGAACTTTGTACACTTGATAAGAAATGGAGAAAGAGAGCAATGAGAGAACTTTATTATAAATCAGCCGTTTCAAATTGACATCTAATTTTAAATTAGCTAGTTGTATAATATTTTCTTTGTAGAAACACATAGAAAGCACGTTTCGAGATAAAATTACAACATATAAGATCTAATAAAGTGAGTAAAATACGCTCTTCTCATCAACGAGAAAGCTTCCGATAAATAGGATAGCGCAAAAATGTAAAGGGCGGAGAATAATCCGCGACAAGCGCATGGATAAGAGATTACTTAACAATTCTATAGGATAAAGTTAAACTAGTTTCGTAATTGCCGGATTGCGTGCAAACTTCCGAGACCAACGTGAAAATCAAACGAGAAGATACCAGAGAGGCCGCATGGAGAGTAACCCGCGCTATCCGATTATGCGATTATTCCTGTCAGGTTTTCGAGAATGCGAGTCGGAGGTGGCGCGCGATATCCAATATCCCGAAAGAGGGTGAAACTTTTTCTCACAAAAGCCGCTCCTTCGCCGGCGCGCATTCACAAAGGATATATTCATCTCTTCTATTATTTCGATTCGCCGAAAGGAGTTTGTGGATCGAAAACAATTCGTGAGAATATTCGTTTGTTTTGTACATGATCTTTTCAAAAATCTAAAGACGATAAATCTCAAAGAAGGCGTTTGATGTTTTACTGCAAGGAGGTGAAAAATGGTGAATTTTGAAATACGATTAATTCGAATAAAACATGATTGCGCAAATGTCGCGATATATCTGTTTCAGCGAGATCCTCGAAATCTGACTTACGTCGCTTCCGAAATGGACGACGGTGCGAAAATAGCAAGCTGCAAAGAAGAGAATGATTTATGCCAGCTGAAGCACGTTCGCGAACGAGTTTTCTTTCTTGGCTATTTCTGCAAAGCTCGTGATATATATTTCGATTAAGAAATAAATGGGAAATAATAATGACCGGTATCTATCGTCTATACGCGAGAAAGTGGGAAAAAGCAATGTCAGACGAACGTCTCTCTGTGAAAATCGGTGTAGAGAAATACAAAAAGGCTATCGCGGACTGTCTGACGTAGCAGAAAATCCTCGACCGACCGCGAATCTTTTGGCGCGGAAAGCATATCACATCTTTGGCAATAAATATCTCCTTTCGAAGCCACCGTCGCTGCCATGAAATTGATATCGAACAACGACAAGAAAAATCTATTTCAATAATAGCGATAGAATCAATATTAGTGTCTATTTCTGCAACTGTCTTTACACTCTGTCATAGCTTTTCGTTGAAGACTGATCGATTATTTTCTACTTGATTTCATTTTTCTTGTTAAGAAAGATTATAAAGAAATATTACTAATATTTATGACTCTTTAAAGTTCTCTTAAAAGAAATTTCGTTAAATTCTTCGTTAAATATTAACGACATTTGATTCCAGATAAAATCACTGCCGTCAGTTGATATTTTAATAAATCACACTCAATCAAATTGCGTCTTACAAATCAAGTTTTAATATTAAATATGTAAATACATTCGTCTAATCATAAGATTACTTGGCTTCGCACGGCAGATGATTAATCATAGCGTCGCGGACATATTGAAACCAACAAGAACCCACATATAAACTATTAGCGGCGTTATGTGGTATTCATAATGATCGTGTCGCGGAAAAGTCGACACCGGCATCGTCGCTGCGCGCAAAAATGCCACGCTTGCTCCCTCTCTTTCTCTCCCATCGATGCAATTCCAACCAGTGCACTGACCTACCGTGCACCGAGACACGGGTGCACGCATGACCAAACGGTCGTCATACGGGTGCGCTACATGATATATGTGACTTATTTCGTTACACCATGCCCTCTCCCAATTAAGTTTTTACAGTTTTACCGCGGTACGCGAATTGTATAGATGATATATCCAAAAATTTACGGTTTGTATGTGTTACGCGCGGTTCGAAATCATTCGTACGACAACAAATCTTTCGAGCGTGTCACATTCATAGTGTTGTTTCAGAATTATGTTATCATATACATATATCGAAGATGCAAATATCGCGGATTGGAAGCTCACTTTGTATTTGTTACGATCGATACAACAACCGACAACTACGATGGATAATCTCTTTCATCCCTTTTCGAATGAAATAACGGACTTTCTAACTGAATATTTATCTTGTACGATATATCTTTTATAAATAAATTTACTTATATGTCCACCGTATTGTCACAAAAGCAATCCAAAAAAAAGGAAAAAAGAACGACAAAAAACTGCAACCTAAATACTTCATTCAGAGGACCAAGAATGAATCATTTCTTATCTTTTATTATACCAAACGGCATATCGCGCTTTATAAATAAAGAAAAAGACTTATTTAATATTATATTCTTTCGATAAAATTATTCGTGCCATTCTCATAAAGACTGTGATTTAAATATATATATATATTTAATTTAACCTAGTTAAAGAATTTTGATTTTTCGTCGACGCTATATAGAATGTGACGTCTTTGTGGATACAGGAGTGCGATAAACGAAAGATGACATGATGGCGGCGCCGTTCTCAACACCGACGTCGATGTCTTCGCAAGGGTCTAGTGCGCAAATAGCTAGGTGTCGAGTTCGAGGATTCTGCGGCCCTCTTGGAATGGAATGCTTTGCATAATGGTGACTCCGCAGACGGCATTGCGCGCGCGGAAAGCGAACTCCCGAATTCCTCGCGGCTTGGACGCGGTCCAGAATACGAGGCGCGTCCATGTCCTTGTTCTCATCATAGTTCCATCCTTAATGAATATGTCATCTCCGTCGCGAACAAAATTCTATCCCGATTATGCATCGAGTATAACGCAAAATAGGAAACACTCACACATATCTACAAAATGTTATAAAAGAAAAAATAACAAAATGCAAAAACATATACTTTAATCGATTTAAAGTTGATATTTCCTTAACAGAAATAGTGCAAGATCTTTTTGAGAGAAGCAAGCGGAAAGCTGTTTATAAAATTTACAGCACAAAAATGAATGGCGTTACTTTTAATTTAAAATAGATTTCATTTCAACAAATTTTTAATTTACTTAGTTAATAAAATATTCAATTGTTAATTATTTATTTAATAAAAATCACTTAAAAATTTAAAAAATGTTGCAAGTAAAAATAAAAAATGAAGATCAATGCTCTTTGAACTTAAAGTATACGTATCGCTTTTACAGCGCGCATTACATCTAACGGAAAAAGAGAAAGAGAAAGAGAAAGAGAGAGAGAGAGAGAGAGAGAGAGAGAAAGAGAGAGTAAAGAATGGCCATTAAAGGAGCCCATCTCCGCGATTTAACCTTGTCTTCGTGTTTAACGTAACCTATTGGGCAAATTACCCTACATCGAGTGAGTATTAACCCATCTGATCTAACAGGTTGAGAGAGAGAGGTAGAGGGAGAGACAGAGAGACCTCGTTGGTATGCCAGATCCCGACTGATCTCGCACCGTCTCTCTAACAGCTCGGTGTACTCAGGTGGTACCTACTGAGATCTGCGTGAGTGTTGCAGCGAGTGGAATACCTACAATAAAGCCAACAATGCGCTCGCTCGCTTGCTTTGCGAACACAGCACGCCGGAACTATTCGAAATGGACCAACAGGCTTTAATAATAGCTGCGCGCCGCGAAGGAAGAGAGATCTGGATGGATGAGTCAGTTTAAAACACGTCAGACTCTTTGGCATCATTAAATCCCTCTTGGTAGCGCTCTTCTCTTTAGCAACATGGAGATGTCAGAGAAGAGTTATCAAATCGATTATCTGTAGAGCTAGCTGATACTTAAGTGCAATGAAGTAAGTTAATAGATCGTTTTATCTCTCTTTTTTTCCCTTGTTTAATTCAAGAAAATTTCTCATGGATATCGTGCGCGTCAAAAAAAAAAAAAGAAAAAAAAGAAGAAGAAAGAAATAAAAACATTGCCGTTAAACAGTTTTTCTTATCTCGCAAACTATCTGAAAATCGTCGACGTTAAAACGACATTTCACATACAATGACCCCAATAATTAATTTGAACCAATGCCGCGAATCGCAAAAATAGATTCGCAGAGCAATTTCTGGAATACCATAAAAAGCGGAGCGCGATAAAGTTTCTCGAATTAATGCAAAAAACAAACGAATGCACGCTATGTTACCCAGCAGTCGCCAATTTTAATCGACCCGGTTTTTTCTTTGCGCTCTGTTTTGCTTGAGATTCGATGCAAATCGACCTTCCTTCCCCTCCACCGGCAAAATAGCCGGAAATGGCGCAGTCGTCGAAACGTCGCCGAACGAACAACGACTTTAAGTAGGTGGAGGCTGTTACTGGCAAGGTCGGGCAAATCGTTTCGCGGAACGTTTAGAGGTTTTTTAAACTTCCGATCTACGATCAGCGACGACTCTACGTGACCGGCGACTTTAATTCTGTCCTTCTGAACGTCACGGAACGTCAATGCGATAGGTGCAAGTCAGATATTGCACGGCGACATCGGTTCCCTTTCAACGCTACGCGACGGGCCGCTTTGCAACCAAGTACGCCAGACTATGATGAAATTGCTCACACTCTCGTCGTTGAATTGTCTTTACGCGATGTTTACGCGGCACTTTACACGTGCAGACTGCGTTAATCGAAAAACAAACCTACTATTATATCAAATATGGAGAAATCCTATTTCCTAATATATCAAATGCAGAGAATATGAAATATTCAACAGCGGAATAAAGCGCAAGTACAAATAATCATAACAAACATAAAATTGATCAGAAACACATACTACCGTCAGTCTGTACGAGTCCACATAGAGAGAGGATCAAACGCGATGCGGATCGAAATTGACAACATCGCGCTTTTAATCTGTTCATTACCGTAATCGGCGTGCGCTACTCTTTTGCCCGGATTGCACGCATGTGGTGATTAGTGTGATTAAAGGGAGGGAACAACCTCCCAATAACGCGGAACGTGCACACCAAAGGGGAGCTTAAAATCGTCGTAATTGCGAAAAATTTCCGTCACTGCGAATACGAGCTTTGTATACAGAACGGTTGCGAATATACTCCTGTAATTTATCGAGTACTGCTTAATTCAGCTTCTAGCTGTATCCGGCAAATCCACATTCACTTGTTCGTGTGTCGTCTATAATATTACATTTTTATCAATATAAAAAAAATTTCTAACACACGCATTTAAATATATTACATATTTGAATCTTTTTAACAAATCAGAATTATATAAGAAATGCTAAATATTAATTTTGGTAAATGTACACACTTTAATCTCAAAATAATACACAACAAAATACAAGATTAAGAAAAAACTTCCAATTAATCATAAACGAAATAAAAATATATTCCTTATATTCAAACATTTCTAATACTTCATCCTGCTTATATTACATTTTGCAGACCGAAAATATCAAGTCCGCAACAAAGTTCGAAATTGCTAACGGTCTCTACACATGAGTTAAAATGAGTTCTACATGTTCGCCGTTCGCACACGCGTTCTTTCTCGTTTATATATATATGCATATAATCGCTTTTTATATGGTATCTATTTTCGTACAGTCGCGATGACGCAAACGCGGATCTTTTGGGAATATGGAACGAGATCGAGAAGCGCGACGATAATTACGAGCGCGATTACAGCACAGTCTGGACGAGCCGTAAAGTTATTTTCGCGCACGTGCAAATGTGTCTCGCAGGAGATGCGAATATGTCGACGCGAATAAAACGCGGATTGCTCGCTCGAATAACACACACGCCACGGAATAAACGGGCCCCGTGGCCCCCTGGGTGTCACTGCACGTCGCGATGCATAAAAGTACATTCGCACATCGTTCCCGTTTCATTCTGTCGTATAAGAGATTAATATTTCGTGTGTCACACGAAATAAATTTAGTAAATACGTGATCTTTGCATACGCGAAAAATTCCTACAGTTTTAAAAAGTTAGATACAATCACTTTAATTGTTTAAAAGTGAAAAAAATATAAAAAAGCATTTTTAGTTCTTAAATATATAATATGACAAAAAATTGACTGCATTTCCTTTACTAAACTTATTTCAATAAATTTGAAGAAACGTGAGGTAAAAATGTGATACGCAACATCGGTAAGTTGTCTAGTTGCCGTTGTCAATAGCTTGGCATGTCCGCATTATGGTAGGTAGCATGCCATGATTGCATATTTTTACATTTTTATCTGTAGTATATGTGTAATTGTTTTTAGATTTATTGAAATAAATTCAATAAAAGAAATGTCGCTCATATCCTTTTTAAACATATTATACAGAGAATCTTTGAAAGTTTTCAATGTTTTTTTCATATTTAAATATATATTTGACGTGTAACATGTATTGATAAAACACAATGTTAAAAAATAAATAACATTCTAAAATAAGAATAGAAATAATAAAAACAAAAAGTAAAAAAAAAAGTATAGGCGATGTGATAAATCAATATCAAGAATTGACGTATTTCACCGTTCTAATATGACAACATCGCAAACACACCCTTCTGAAAACTATGAAAACTGCGTAGCGCAAACAGAGTTTAAACCCGCAAACACATGATACGTAACAATCACAAACGAGGATTTATTTCCGACCCTCTTTCGAGAGAGAGAGAGAGAGAGAGAGAGAGAGAGAGAGAGAAAGCGTGGCGAAAAAGGAAAATGTCGTGAGAAAAGAAAACGGCAGAAACGAGGCGCGCCGCCGAGCTCCGTGTAGAACTGATAGCTGATAACCGAAAGAAGCATAGAAGAAACCGAGGAACGTTCGTTCTACCGATGAGATCAAGAGAGAGAGAGAGAGAGAGAGAGAGAGAGAGAGAGAGAAGAGAGGGAGAAGGAGTCTCTCGGACTCTCGTAATCTCGGGGCAGTAAATCTCGCGCGCAAGACACCGGGTACACTCGCTCGCGCGTGAGTCGCCGCGCATTTATTACACGCAACAGCAACAATGTAAAGTAATTAGGGATATTATGCATACGCAACACGTACGAGTTATCTCGCGGGTCGAGCGTGAGCGAGATGCGGCGAGATAAAGAAGGAGAGTGAGAGAGAAAGCGGAGGAAGAAGGACAAAGAGACAGAAAGAGACGAAAACGGCGGGGCCGCTTATCAGCCGGCTACCTATCGCCGACGATACATTTCCTAGATCGACTATCGACTACATACACCACTCTTCGATGTAGTTTACCGAGCTACCATACGAGCCAACTTCGCTAACGACCGTGATCAAAGCGTCTCCTCCACTAGCAGCCCGCTAGTATACTTCAGCGAGTATACTCGCGATAAACTTCGTCTACATGATCGCTGGCAAAAGATCCTCTCGTAGAAGAAGACGCGGAGAGCAGATGGGAGGGGAGGGGAGATTTATGCCCTTCCGAGAGAATTCCGCTAATAATAGGTAGACAGATGGGCGGACGGTTCGTTACGGTATGGCGACAGGTCCCCCAAGACCTCATACAACAATTTGCGGGGCTTGATAAATGCGGAATGTGTTAACAGCGGTAGACGAATCGCGGGAGCGTAATTGAAAGATAGAGCGATATACGGTCTAATGCAAAGTAGTGGTAATAAATGAGAAGATAAAGCGATATAGTTTAATTCGAAATAATAAATGGCCGATCGCTCCCGTACCGTGATTAAGAATAATCGATCTTTCTCTACGTTTTCTCACAGAGACGTCGAGATTGTGTGGATTTAAGTTTGTTACGCAATTGGCACGGGATGAAGACAGGGCGATTAATCTCCCGCTACCATTACGTGGATCATTATTATTGTTATTACGCTTATTACAGCTCTTCCCCTCCTTGCCCCCTGAATCAATACAAATTTGCATCCGGTATATCCGCAAGATATAACGGACACGAAGCTGCACGTTTAGGGTACGATGAATTTCGTAAGTAATGATAATAATTCAATCGATGAGTTTTTCGATGCGGTCAATCGTTTCGTAAATTACAGTACTTCGCGGCGAAGCCGCATACAAGGCGTCCTGCAAGTCACACGCTTCGCTTGTGCATTGCGGATATTAAAAATTCCGCTAAACACAACTATTATAATATTAAACTACAATTAAATAAAAAATAATAAATTATTCTTTAATTCAGTTTTTATGTATTTCACTGGGATAATTCTATTTCTATTTTTTACAGTAACTTTCTCGGCAGAAAAATTTCAGTATTATTATTTATTATAAATTACAGTTATTAAATATTATCATTATTATTTTCACATTAAATCGCGCGATGAAATATTCTTTTAATGTCTTGAAAATTACATACTCGCAAAAAATGTTTGCCGGAGTAAGGATCACTTCGAATTTGCCGGCGAGTCCGGCGGCGTGCGACTTTCGAGACACCCCATAGAGCACATTGGCGATCGTTCGACGTCCCGTCCACTTACATTAACGGTACAGCACACGGCAGAAAACATGTACAATTACAAGCCGTCGCTCGGTTGCCCTAACCGCTGCTTTCGCGCCCACGCTCTTACCACCGTGTCGACTTAACGACGTTCACTTCACTCCGCCTGCTATATCGGTCGAAGAAGTATAAGAGCACGTCGAAGATGACAATGCCACCGTTTGTTATGCGGCGAGAAAAAAAAGGAGAGAAAGAGGAGCCGACCGTATTAGCGTTCGGTTGCTAAACGCCGCTGGAACCGTTGTAATGCCCGCGTTCCATAAGAACGCATCGGGTTGCGCCAGTTAAACAACCGTATATCGACTGGCAATTGATTATGTTAATTTCCGGTTAATTTGCGTGTCTTATCTAACGGTAAAAAAATTTGTTTTACTTTAACTCGATATTCGTTAGGTTTTTATATTCACAATTTAATTTGACGTTTATTCGATTTAAGTATATATTGAATTAAATTCTTAAATTTCCCCCCTAACACACGTATGCAATACACTACGAGCATCTTTATTCGCAACCATGTGTGACTTTCGAGTAATCATACGTATACCCAGAGACTTTAATATCGCAATATTTCGCGATACATAAAATCGGTATGTGCACAATGTGTTGTAAGTTACGATACTCTTTTCGTAATAACCGGAAAAATATTTTCCACAAGACTTCGAATGCATACAATTTCCTTCTCTATCTAGACACAGAGCGCAATCTAAATCCGGGATACAATATACTACGAGCAACTTTATTCACAACTAGATATGTTACTTTCCGGATAACCATATATATACCCAGAGGCTCTAATATCGTGTCTTTAATAACACTATCCATTCTATATGGCATATTCACGCCTGGTAACTGGATGCTGCAAACCGAGCACGCCGATACGGGAAAAGCTCGTACAGTTTCGCGATTTCGAAACGGCGGAAAGCGCTCGTCGCGCATGACTCACCAACATTCTCTCCCGGCCTGAAAGAAACGCGCGCCGTGCTTTGACACGTAATAAGTATGTGCCTCTCGTGCGTGGTGACAGCCTGTAAAGCATACTTCGCGCGTACGAGGGAGCGCAAGCTGTTCCAATAATACCGTAAAGCTTGCCTCTCGCCCCTTATTGCGAGAACGATATCGCTCCGACTCGGTTTCTCCGCACACAAATACGCAGCTTGGCATTCTGAATCGCTGTACACACGGTGTTGTGCGCACGATGACGTCGTCGAGTTATGCCGCTCTCGTCCAGTAATGATGTTCCTCCCTTTTGTACGGAATTTCTCTACAAATTTCGCGCGAATGTTATTTGCGTACCTTTCGCGGTATTCTTTATGTAATTCTGTATCCTTTACAAGTTTTTATTATACGGAAAGTTTCTACCGTTCCAGTCTATCACTGTTAGCGTCGCTGTTCCAATTTTTTTTCTACTTTATTTAATTCTATTTTTAGCTCTAGTTTCAATTTTTTCGTTTTGTTCAATTATTCTGGCTATTCGTGGTTATTTTTTCGCATACTTGCATCGCCTTGTAGTATCAATCGTAAAATTAATAGGAACAAAAATATAAATAAAAAAATAACTATAATTTCAAAAATTCTATAGATAGCAAAATTAAATAAATCGGATTTAAGTTTATAAACTCTCCAATTTCAGAAAAACCATTTGTATTTTGAGAAATATCTACATATAACTACTGAAGTAAATATCAAGAATGTTATTTTATTGCAAGTTTGAATTATTAATATAACACTGAACCCTCCCAAGCTCGTTAAAAAACAAAATAATATACTTTCTTCGTTCAAAACAATCCTGTACGCTTTGGCTTTCAATTACAGAATCGTGTCGAACGATAATAATCGTACACCCCATACATCGTATAAACTTTCGCTCGATTACGTTCGTGTTCTGAGCGTGACGGGGGCGCGTATGGTTTTCGTTCCGACGCTGATTACAGAATAACGAGTAGAAAAGGTGGATACGTCATTCGTGCCTTCGTTGTTGCTGCTTAATGGCCAAAGTAGTATATTTCCTCTCCGGCGCGGCGGCCGGCATTGCATCGCCGCGTGCGAACGCAACAGAACAAACGCGACATCGCTGCACGGCACTGCAACCGCAACGAACGAACTCTGATTTCAGACTCTCTTTTCTCTCATCTGGTTTACGTGTGACACTAGGGAATATATAGCTCATATATGCTCCGAGGCATGACAAACTTAAAGCTGACTTTACACGCTCCATTCTTAATCATTTTAGATGACAAAACTGACAAAAAAAGTGCATCATCGAAAAAGATCTGAGAATCAGATGAGCAAAAACCAAATCTTTATCCAATCAAATTCAATAAGAGACATGATATCGTCTTAAGTATAGCATTACGTAGAAATTGACTCATTTTCGGAGTGTTGAATACAATGGGCGCTTCAGAAACAAAAGTTTACTTATCCAATATGTTCGGATATCTCATTCGGCGGGATCATTGAAAGTGAAGCACCGCGTGAATACGCTTTAACTCTCTCGCATGTGTTCTGTGCTACAGGGTCGGCATATTTCTGCCATGAAACACGATACCGTGCACATAGTATTCAAGCCAAAGAGAGAAGGGAAAAGGCAGAGACTCAGACCGTCCAGAATTTCCAGCGAGCGAGCGAGCGAGGCCGCACGCGATGCTGGCTATGAATGAAATCAAGAATCCGAGCAAATTCAACGCCAGAATATGATATAGTTTGCATTAGTGTGCAGTATACTCGTCGAAACGAAATGCAACTATGTTATGCTACGTGTAACAGGCAGGCTGATTATTACTAACAAGAGATAGAATCGCAGAAATGGAGAACTTTCTCTCGTATTTCCCGAATTTCCCGTTTCACGAAAATAGAGATGGATTAGTAAATTCATAGGTAATTAAACCATTATTCACGCGGAAAGTAAATGACTGTGCTCCCCAATCGTTAAAATGAGAAATAAGTTCGTCACGTAGGTAAATTAGTTTGCGATATTTGATACAAGTTTTTGTATTTATCCATGTTTCAAAAATATATGAAACATTATCCATTGTTATTCAAATGTAAAATAGTATAAAGAAAACAATAAAAATAGAAATATTAAGTTATGAAGTAACAAGTTTAGTTAGACAAGTGTTGAATAAGTACATACATAACTGTAAATGCATAAATTCAACTCTACATACATAACGCAAAAGGAATTTCCCACGATCAAATGTGACGAACCGAGCACTCGAGCTAGACATCAAAGGTGACATTTGCAGTAATAGAGATAGAGAGAGAGAGAGAGATAGAAATAGAGAGGAGTTTGTTAAACTTCGCAGTTTCGTAATGAAGCCTCTGAGCAAGATGATTCATTCCCTCGATCTTGGCAGCGTAATTAATCGGTTCACTGCGGCAAAGTCAATCAACTGCAGTCGGCGAGGATAATTAACGACCGCGGAATCGATCCGCGAGATCAAAGCGGGATAGGCTCGAGAAGACTCCATCAAACGCACGAATAATAATAATGCCTAAACGCGCCTCTCGTGACGTCGGCCTATCATAAAGTCTTCGGTGTACCATAAAGATCGATTATTTTACTCTCGTCAGTTTTTTTTCCTGCGAAATGACTATGTGATTCGGAGGCATGCATGAAGAAGTTGAGAAATGATTAAGCAGTGATAAATGGTGTTAACTTCTACGAAGCAATTTCTGGAAAAGCTGATGATACGCTTTTGTCACGTTTCTTTATTTCGGGACAAAATGAAAAATTGTTACCATTATTACATTATTTCCCCCGAAAAAATTTGTCCCTAAAAAAAGTTAAGTCTTAAACTCAAGTTAAAAACTCAATTTTATATTTTCTTTGTTTTTTGAATTATTTAGTAACAAAGGACATTTTCTTAATCCTGACAATATGAATAGTTAAATTCTTATTAAATGATTATAATGTCAATATATTTTCATTCAAGATTTTTTTTATTCATGAGCTTTTTATAGAACATCTGTCTTCGATCTTTAGAAAGCCATGCACAAGCAGTGTAATGAGCAATATGCTCGTTATCGTGAGTAGCAGAGTGGCAATCTGTCAAATTAAAATTCCAACATAGGATGCATCGATGATGTAACAATTTAATTACGTTAGATCTCGAGTCCTGCTAGAATATAACATAAAATAACAGCGTAATGGCTGGTCGGTGTGTAACGCCTTCGAAAATGCATAAAAAGCTGGTGCGCGCTAATGCACAAATTAATTCAACGATAGCCGCTCTAATTACCACGCTCGCCGACGCTTTAACTCTCAATACGGAAATTACGTCGCGAGAATGGAGCAACGGTAAAAATACCGTAGCTGCTAGACGCTAGAAATATTACATTAAAACGTGCAAATTACGTAAGGTTTGTAACGCAATTAAATTAGAATTTCGTTATCAAAACATTACAATGCACAGAAAATAGAAATTATGTGTTAATGTTAAAATAATAATAATAGGTGTGTGTGTGTGTGTGTGTGTGTGTGTGTATATATATATATATATATATATATATATATATGTTTTATACTTTTAAAATAATTAATATAATTGTGAAATATAACAAAGTATTTTAATCGTAAAATATTGTAAGATAGAAAAAATAAAAAAATTTTTTAAATTAAAAATAATTAGACTATAAAAATACAAAAAAGTAACTAAAACATAAACTAGAATCTAAACAAGTATAATACAATACAGTTAAATGTATCCTCCCGAGAGCATTATTTTCTCATTACTGTGCATAGTTCAGCGTATTCGTATTGCCTAAAGCTTTAAACGCACCGCTTAACGCCTTCTCGAGACCTTCCGTCCCCGATTGCGCGGTTCGCGACGACGTAATTGGATTCGCAGACGTTTAACGAGCCGCGCGTGGACCTCGTCGGACCCGTTAGGATGCACGTTACGGCTCTGTTTAACGCTATTGCACCATGCGATTTGTACGCGTGCCATCGGCGCGGCGTGCGAGCGAGTGCATAGCGGCGTCGGCTGTTGTTACATGGTCCGTTTACACGTGTCACTCGTATCGCATCACACGTCATTACCTTTCCAACTTGCAGCGCGTCGCGCCACTTCGTTATCTACGGTTCAATAAACTTCGAATCGCTGCACCTGCCCTGGCGCTAATCACTTCTAGCGCTACCGTCAAAACCTGCAACTTCCGGCGATCCCTGCAACTATCATAAGATTCTTCATCCCTATTTTTTTTGTCGCGTCACATGTGCCATTTACTTATATAAAAAATTGATATTGATTTTTAATCTCTATTATAATACCCATTATTACTTTTTCTTGAGCTACAATTATTGTCAAGATATTTATTTGAGCCTAAAAATGCGTGTATTTTATATAAATTTTGTACAGAATTGCATGGAGAGATCTTATCAGAATACTTTTATGATTGCAAAATAAAATTTATAACTTGACTTTTAAAAATAAAAATTTTTTTACCAGTTTCTGGTGCACATATATTTGATCTCAACTCGCACGCGACATTTTTTTCTTACTTCAACTCGTAGAACCTATCGGTAAAGTATGTTCACAAAATGCTAAGACTACACATGCACAATCGAACAAATTCAACAGATTTGATTAAATATCCGACAGAAGCAATAAATTCGAAATGTTAATGAATTTCTGATTGTGACTTTTTCCGCGGACGTATTCAATGGACCGACACGACTTTTATCGACTTGCACGCGGCATGCATTGATGCGAAGAGACAGGAGAGCCACAGTAAGGACTTTATAATGGCTCTCACGATAGATCTTCATCGTCCATTGTTAGCTCTCGGAAAAGTATCGGTTGCCTCGCTCGCTTGAGAGGTCACTACACAATATACGAGGATCCTTCGAATTATCTCTTTCCACATCGACGTACAGAGACAAGTCTCTTTATTAACGGATCGAACCGGATGATCAAGCAGGATATTTTCGGAATAAAAGAAAATCTCTGGCGTATGGTATATACGGAGCATAAGTTCAAATATCCTACTTTTCAGAAAAGATAAAATAAATTCTTTTCTATAACCTTTATAGCAGGTTATAAATAAGCGCGTAATATAAATCTTTATCAGTTGACTTTATGGTTGGCTGAAATAAATCTTACACTCATAGTAAAAAATGATTCTGATATAAAAAAAAATATTAAACTGTATAATCTCAAACTACACATATTAAAAATAGCAAGCAAAATTTGATAAAATTTGTACAGTTTTGTCGTGTACTTGCATAATTAATATAAAAAGTTGCATATAAAGATTATTCTAGATCAAATCGTTTTTCAGTTTTTAAATATGTATAAATCTGATGCACGCTTTTCATTGAAAAACAAGAAGCTTCGTGTAATATAGATCAACACATTCGTACCGGATATCCTCGTGGGAAATTCATTTCGCGAGACGCAAGTGCGCACTCTAGAAAGAAAATAATATCCAAGATCATTAAGCGAGGCGCATTAAGAGCGCAACCCAGATTTTCCACCCGGTTCTTTCGCCTGGGAAAGATCTCAAACGATGCGAGTCATCCTCGCTATTGTTGCACGAAGGTATCGGCTTCGCGAGAGGTCGCGATATAATACTCATCGGAAACGTATCATCGTTGTGTCGGATCGTTACATATGAAATATCGAATTCCGAAAGTTACAATTTCATAGAACGCTTTTATAAAGTAAATGTCTTCCAATAATTACAACATAAATATTACATATCATGTTACAGTGACGTAATGCTTTTACACAAATATACTCCACTTTAGCAAATAATTGTGATTCTTCGAGTCAACTTTTGTAATTTGTAAACATTATTCTTTATAATTTTAGACTCAAACATGTTATTATATAAGATTCTGAAGAAATCATTATAAATTTCATATTTAGAATACGTCGTAGCACGTAATATAAGAAGAATGGATGTTGGTACAAAATTTAACATGAAGCTAGAAACATGCTTTTGAAATACGTTAAAAAGCTTTTCTTTTCATCTCTCAAACTTTTGACATTTGATCGAAACGAGAATGTCTTATTTCGAGAAACATGATATATTTTTCCATTACACGTATTTTGTTTCCTCGAAAATTGCACGAGCATCGTTTCATATGTAAGGATGCAGGCCGCTTTTCCGCGTCTCTCCTTTCCTTCTCGCTTTTCTTCCGCCCGCCGATAAGTCTCTCGAATAAGAGGTGTAAGACTAGGAAGAGAGCATAATGGGTCGACCGTTCGAGCGAGTACGCGAATCGACAGAATGAAGAGTAGGCTCATTGTCTACTCCGTGGAATCGGCGGGACGCGTGTCCTTACTCGCATCTTCGAATGGAAGGAGTCGCGATTACGTCCTATTCCTCGTTGTCGATCGTGCATAACGTGTACGGCCGGCATAGTGCCAGCTCGTCGCAGAAAACCCTTTTCCGTCGTGAACGAGATAGGATCCACCATTGAACGTCTTAATTACGTCGACGGAACAAACGGCTCAATCTCGAGTGCCACGCTATTATTATCGGTTCGCTTGATTAGTTCGCCGTGTGATATAGAAAAGCAACGAGAAACAATACTTTTTTTGTACACATTTATCCTTAATTTTCAAATGGATAAAAGTATCGCTATACAGCATTAATCATGAAACAAGAATACTCATCGTTTCGGCGATAGTAAATGTGTTGCAACAGATTTTTCTAAAACTGATTCTAAATATAAAACTCGTACAACTATAAAATTAATTTTTCCGTCTTTTGCTTAAACAATTATCATTTTTACTTTAACATATTATAACGAGAATGTAATAATAATTTGACGCGTTTTCGTTACATTTAACTTTGATCCTCAGAAGTACAAAGTTTCAACAATATTGAAAAAATATCTGATTAATTCGATTGCATTCGATTATCCGGTTGCATAATTTAAACACGGTGACTAGATGATTAGATACAGTAGTATCTTGTTCCGTCTTGATAAGCCATCTTAGTGGCGGTAGTTAATTAACAAGCTAGCTGAATATCGCGTATGTATACGTCGGCGTAGTACATCGATAATTTATCTATTGCGGCGCACTGTTTACACGATTGCACACGCGGCGGATATTGCGCTCAATTATCTCCGCTTCATACAACAATGTTACAAATCAGTTCGTTAAACGTCATTAATCTCGATGCGCGATTACTATGCGCATATACTTACCGCGAATATCGTCGGTTTACATTCTCGTTAGTCGGGGGTGGATTCTTAATAAGAGATTTATCGCGAGCGCCGGTCGTGCTTTAAGCACGACGATATGAACGGCAACGGGAAATTCTACTCCCGGTGTCCTGTTATCAAGTCTTTGTAATGTTAACACGAATTCACGGAGTAATGTATAGGCTGCATACGCTATTCCTCTTATGCATGCGCCGCCACTATCAACGAGCATGCAGGTATAATTAATCGTGAAATGAATATCAATGAGCGCAAATATACAATCTTGACAAGAGAATAAAACATTTATAATAAATAGTGAGCCTTGTGTAATAAATGTAATAAATAAAGCCCAAGCATTAAAAAAGAAACAAGATACGGCATACTGTATATTGTACAATATTTTATAATAATCGCACTCTCCAGCATGTATTATGTACTTTCATATAAAAATTTGCTGTCTTTTAATTTATGAATATATTTACTGCTTTCTCTTTATCAAACTTTTATTTTATTTTATGATTATTAATGTTTCATACATTTTCAAATTATTCAAATAGATATTCAAATTTTATTTACGAATATCAAATAAATTTGTTTTCAATGAAAAACATCGGTAGTTTAAATACCAAGATTTTTGCGGCACAAGAGGAAGTTGTCTACCATATGTCCAGTTATCTTTGTAATGTTAACATGGATTCATGGAGTAATGTATATATTGCTATGTTGTTTCTTATGCACGGTACACGCCATCGAGAGGCGTGCAGGTATTAGCTGCAGGATGAATATCGATGAGCACACGAGTATATACACGCTGTCCCTAATTGAATCTAGTTCGAGTACACCGATAAACTTGTATAGATATATATACCCTAAGCCCTATGAGGGAGAATCGCGTCGCTGGGCTTTGTATCCCGTTACAAGTATATTAATTCTCGTAATCCCGAAAGCGGCATCCCGAAAGCGCGTTGATATGTGCTGTATCGCTTTTCGCGTATAAAAATATTGTGGATTGAAATATTTCCGAATATCGTAAAAATAATATTCCAATATAATCGGTACAGTGATACGTAGAATTATATTCAAAACGGATCAAATTACTTTTAGTCTTTCATGAATTTTTATGCATTTTAAATTTTATTTGCAAAAGATAAATTTATACTCTCTTTCAATACTTAATTAATTCGTATTTCGATGCAGATTGCATTTTAATACGAAATTAATAATAATCGCCTCCCTCTCTCTCTCTCTCTCATGCAAATAAGATAATTTATTATTAATTTGTTATTAAAATGCACTCCGCAAGAGCTTCAGCATTTAATTTTAATTAAGTAATGTTAATTAATTGCGAAAAAGCATAAATGAGAATTGTTTATTTCTGCAAATACGTTGAGGAGTCAAAAATTTTGCAGAATTTACAAACCAGCTCGCTTAAATTGAGCAAAAATTTATTACCAATCTTGCCGAATTTCATTATTCAGTAGAAGCATATTGTATAAGGTGCGATCCCCCCCCCCCCACAAAGATTACCAAACACAAGGGTAATTGCGTTGGTTCTCTTTGTCTTTCTTCGCAACAATATTCCGACAAGGACCCGACGACCCTTATTGTCACGTGTATAGCGGCGGTTAAGTTGTTGGAGTTAATCGAGTCTCGCTCGTGCTATCGCAATAACGAGACACGGCCTGACAGCCGCCGCACCTCAGCTTTTCCTGATGGATCATGGCAACCACAAGGACGCGCCGAAAACCACGATACGTGCTTCGGGTCGACGTCGACATTGATCGACTTGCCGCAATCGATACTCAAGCTCCGCCACGCTTAGAGATATTTTTATTATCATATTACGAGGAATTATTTTATCTCGTGGAATAATTTAAATTTTAATAAAGTTATTATTTATAAAAATATAATAAATACACGAATACCGTATATCTGTATTAATTAATAAATCGCTACATAAAATTATAAACAAATAAATTAAAAGCACAGAAAAAAAGATATTAAAATGTATTTTGCAAATATATCTCCTGCCTCAGCGAATATAAAATATAAAACAAAAATAAAGTTTTCCCAACTGTTTTATCAGTGATTCCACTCACACCGCAGAATATTCCATGCACAACGAATTTGTGCAAACGAATTCTCCTTAGTCCCTGGCAGGAGATACGGCCGACTCAGCGTAAGATGACCAGCTGCGGAATCAGATTACTGTTTGGGCCGGAGGTCGGAGAACGCAATTATCCCACAATTAGCAAGCCCTCGAGTACGTCGCAGTTCTGCAGTTCTGACCGCCATTAGAGTAACTCTCGCGAAACTCGCAAGTGCCCATCGTTTCTCGTAGTGGCTTGACAACAACGGGCGTGAGCGGAGAAATCAGCGGATAATTTTACGAGGGTTAAGTATTAAATTGGCTTAATTAATCAACGCGATTCATTAAGGGTAGCCCAAAAGAACTCCGCGCGGAGAAAGAGGGGCGAATCGTATAATGAACGAATACGCCAATTAAAGCGCAGCGGTAATTAAATGATCGATCGATGGAGGGATTAATGTAATTACAACAAAATAACGCAGCGCCCGGCATAATCAATGGATACTCACTAATGACACGAACGAGCGACGACGCGATTACGTATCGTGTGTGATAGCGATGCTCGTTTAATCCGTCATTAATCGGGCGCGACGCAAAATTGTGGCGCAGACATTACGAGTTGATTACAAAGCACCGGAAGGATGCGCGGCGTTAGATAACGACATTGTCGTGATTAAGAACCTTGAATCTTGATCCCGCGCATTAGAATCTACCCCCGAGTTAGACGGAATTTAATTACGATTAATAATTGTAATTAAAATTTCAACCTTAGTTAATTGTCAATTGTGATTGCCGATAAAATTTACAATTGTTTTGAATCGAATAAAATCGTTATTTAATACTAAAACAATCTTGATACTAAAATTTAATAACAAATATAAACAGAAAAATTAATTTAAAACTGAATTTTTTGAATACGTTTATAAAAAGAGATGATTTTCAACGTTCATTCGCGCGCTATTCCAGTGAAAGTCGGATTCTTCGATGGTAATAGCAGATTTCATTTCACGAGAGATTCGAACACTCGGCGGATTTCCGGTAGCTTCAACTTCCTGCGTCACGGATTCATTGCGATTCTTTAGAAATCTTTCTTATTTAATAACACCACTGAGAGAATGCATAGTTACGAACAATATCTCTATTCATAACATTCTGATTCAATTTCAGTAAATTCGTTCGCGGAATATAAATAAGCTGCCGGCGTTTTATCTTTCTTAATAAACAAGAATTGAATTTCTAATAATATTGTATACCATATCTTGCCGAAGAAATATCTTCAAGTGGAAGGGTTAATAATAACTCAGGTGAAATATCTTCGATGTGCTCCGACTTTTCTCTCGCACTCGTTCGAGAGTCGTCATAACTATCGTTAATATCTCCGATCACGATTTTCTATCAAAAGTTTAATAAAACGGAACGGCAAGGCGCGTTAAAGTTCATCGGGTGGAAAGAGGTGCGGAAACTTCGCGATACGATAACTTACCCGGGAGCCACCATATATATAGATACATATATAAAATACACTTTGGACACATATATATATATATATATATATACGTACTTTGGAGAACCAAGGTAAAGAAAGCAGGACGAAAGTTTCGGAAGAAGAACCGACCGGAAAGAAGGAAGGTGGCTTACCTGAAACAAACAAGAAAAACAGCTCGTTAAAAGTTTGCCCACACTCGATGAGGCGGGTTTTAAGTGTCGTCGCTTGAAATAAGCGCGTCACGTATTTCCGATATTATTTCCGAAAAAACCGCATTGGTGGCGTATCGTCGATGACAAAAAACCAAGTTACGGCGAACGTGTAATTTTGTAATCGCTCCCTCTTTCTCTTTCGATTTTTGTAGGACACTTAAACAATCTGAATCTGAGAAAATCTCTATATACAATTGTCATCGAAGAATAAAAACGTAAAAACACACTGGAGATACGAAATGTATTTCTGCATTGATTTATATGCCGTTTAAATGATTCCTTATGTTTTACGAATAGCCTTGGCATCGCCAATAAGTTATTTAATAAATATGCATTTTTTAATACACCTATTTGTAAATCATCTCTTTCATTAACAAAAAATGTATTATTATTACAATCATTAATTTCGATTACTTTATTTTAGCAAAGTGACCAAGTATTTAAAACTTTCACGATACATTTTACACCAAATATCATAAAATGTTGATATCGAATCTCGTAAAACGTTGATATTCCTGAGTAAATAGCATTTCGAATAAATACACGATCTTTTTCTCCTCGTAACTGAATATCTGGATGTAGTTTTTCCGCAAGTTTCATACGACTTGATGCACCACGCTAATTAGTTAATTCGATGCTTATTACAGATAATGGTCGTGACATAATGCGCGCGGTGCAGTCTGTGCTACATTCCGCGTGGTGTTCGTTCCTAGCGAGCAAAGGCGAACGGGAACATAACGGATTCGAATAATTAACTTCGGCGTGCGGCCCAAAGGAAACAATTACAAAATGTAACATCTAATTGGAAGTGGGGAGACGGGGGCGGAAATCACTACTAGCCTACATACGAAGAAGAATGCAACGCGTGCATTCGCCTCGGAACTTTATTCTAGACGAAGCGGCGCCTGTCCGGCTTCACGGTCTGAAAAATCACCCGCTTTTATGGCATTCGTACAAACTGATGCACACAGATGAGTGTGTATTTTCTACTATTGTCGTAACATAATCAGAAAGATTTATACTGTCATAATCACATGAAAAAAAGATCAGAAAAAATTGAGAACAGTAAATTCTTACATTTTTATAAGGTATTATTCGTGAGATGGATATTTCAAATTTCCATTAACATATTTTACATTCCTTTTTATCTTTCCATGATAAAATTTAGTGTAGAATCCAACAATATGGAAAAAACTAAAATAATGTAAATTTTGACTATTTAATTTGTTCTACTTTTATAGCCAGTTTCTTGTACTGACAAAACAATAAAAAATTCACATTGTGCCAATTTTTTTTCCACAGATATTCTCTCTCATTCTACTTAAATCCTAAAAACTGATTTCTAGACACATAATTAGATAACAAATTAATCGCTCGTCAAGATGAGCAACACAAATAAAATAAAAGTTTGCTTTATCGAAATGTTGTAATGTGCTCAATGTATTAACTATATTAACAAGACGTGAGAGAATAAAGAATTAAATGCCGGTCGGGTCGGGTCGAGTCAGTTCAGGGTGGGACGGAGGACAGGTGGGGGAGAGCACGAGTAGACCGAGAGAATTACTTGAGCTTGTCTATGTCTGAGGCGTTGATGGGTGTCTAGCGGGTCACTTCACCGTTGGAAACCGAGCAAATGTACGTAAAGCAGCCTCTATCCATGTGCCTTCAACCTTCCCTATTCCAGACGTCCCATTCGACGCGGCGCTCCCTTGAGTACATACCGACGTAAAATAAAATTGATAAATATGCTAGAGAAATTTAGTACAGAAAGAAATTGGTACAATGTAATTTTTCTTGCTGCTTGATCGCTCATTTTTTCCGAATTTGTTCAAGTTAAGTAGCTAAAGAAACATTTGTTATATATTACTTTAGATATTTATACATTGTTAAATGTTTGCAACTATTGTAAAAATCGCAAATGTCTCAATTTTGGCAGTTTAATAATGAACCATAAATGCTACAACAATAGTAATAGCAAAACTGATGTTAACGACGGCTGCGAACGAGAAACGAGGGAAGATAGGAGAAACATCCGAAAACAAAGGCGCAATCAGGCTTTCCATTTGGCCCGAAACAACCCGTTAGCTTCTCATCGTTGGGGGTTTCTTCGCCCTCGTCCTCTCTCTCTCTCTTTTCCTCAATCTTTCGTCCTATTCTAGAAACCAGAATTACCATTTATAGCAAAAGTGACAAGCACTGCCTAACAAGATGTTTGTACTCTCTTTCGACTCTCTCGCCATCGAAATTTCCACTCGCGAATTTCTCTCAACGTTCTCACCGGTTCTTATCCGATTTTCTCGAGCGATGCAACTGAATCGCCGTAGCGTCGCGTCTTTCCGACACCTGTTGCTGGCGCATAAATCGCCAGAGAGAGGACGTTTAGTCAACGGATCGCGATTGTACGACAACAAAAATATTAGTGTGCATCGACATTCGAGTCTCTCCAAGAAAACTTCTCATAAGGATCATTAATGTTTTTAATAATGTAACGCAATGTCTGCATACGAAATAAGTGTACGAGATATTTTCCAAATATCGTATTATACGTTATAATATTTTGTCAATATAATTATATTATATATATATTAATTAGTGTTAAAATTGCGATTACATACAAATGTCAAATAAAGTCTTAAAATTATGAAATTATTATTATATAAAATATATGATTTAATTGTGATTGCTGCGATGTAAGTTTGCGTGAAAATACATATCACTGTAAATCGCGACATACGTGCACGTCTATATTACGACGTAAACTAAAACGGAAATCTATCCGGTTCACGGTGTATCATATCAAAGAAAAGGGAAAATTGTCGACGCGCGGACGCATTGTTCCGGCAATGAGAAATATCTCCCGACGACAATATAGTCACATTCCCCGACGTATTGTCTCTCATTGAATAAACGGGAATTTGCTCTCTCTCTCTCTCTCTCTCTCTCTCTCTCTCTCTCTCTCTCTCTCTCTCTCTCTCTCTCTCTCTCTCTCTCTCTCTCTCTCTCTCTCTCTCTCTCTCTCTCTCTCTCTCTCTCTCTCTCTCTCTCTCTCTCTCTCTCTCTCTCTCTCTCTCTCTCTCTCTCTCTCTCTCTCTCTCTCTCTCTCTCTCTCTCTCTCTCTCTCTCTCTCTCTCTCTCTCTCTCTCTCTCTCTCTCTCTCTCTCTCTCTCTCTCTCTCTCTCTCTCTCTCTCTCTCTCTCTCTCTCTCTCTCTCTCTCTCTCTCTCTCTCTCTCTCTCTCTCTCTCTCTCTCTCTCTCTCTCTCTCTCCCTAAAGAGAAACAGCGAGGATACTGACGCATATCACGCACTTTCTAAACAGAGAAATTAATTCGTTATATTCGTCACAGGCATAAATCCTTTTTAGCGAGAATATAAATCCCACAAGCCTTAAGCTGCATTAAAGGTAGATGCTAATAATAAAGAACCGTTAATACAGATAAAAGTTTGCATAGCAAATTATAGCTGATTAATAATTCCGTGAATAGACGTTTATGCAATAAACGATAACTTTAATAGGTGAGCGCGCGCACACATTCGAGATAGCATGAAAAATATATGCCACTCCATAATAATCACGAAAAAGTTATCACGTAATAACGATTAAAGTTTAATGTGGGAACGTGCGGTTCACGATGCCGGGTTAAAATCTACGGTACTGCTATTCGTAATAAAATCAAACGCGTACGTGAGGTGAGGTCTTAAGGTTAGTGTGGCGGCGGAGGAGAATATGGCCGGTAGGACGTTCCTATTAACTCGCCGGTGGAAGTTATGACACGATATTGGCACTCGCCTGTTACATACGAGCCCGTCTAATTGGCTAATCATATCTGCCGTCAAAGTTTATGTCAGGCAGCCAGCAGGCCTCGTTAGAAATTCGACCCACTTTGCCGCCGCAGAGACGGTAGCAGATAACTGCGCGCACGCAGTCAAAGTTCACCTCCATGCGAGAGGCGAGATACCGTCGAGATATACCGAATATCAAATTATCACGCCGACAGCCAACGGTATGCCAAACTTTTTAAATTCCACGACATGTTTATATCAAAATCGTACACTCCGGCTTTGGCGAGTAATAATCAGCGCCTTAGGATACCTATTGGTGTGCATGTAACGCAAATCATTCGTATTATGAGCATGTAAGAGCAGTCATAAGAAGAATGGAAATAAATACGATGAGAGATAAAATTAAGATTTGAGACTGAAGTGATATACTATACACTAGTATGTGCCATCAGTTTCGCATATCTAGATATTAATATTTACAAAGAATAGTGAAACGGCACATTCATCAGCCACATCGATCAATTTAGTAAAGAAGAGCTATTTGTTATCTTGCTCGTGTTTTACTTTCGCTGAAAAGCGACAGGAATATTTCTTAATATCATGTCGTCAATTAAGTTTCCCGCGCGCGAGCAAAAAATCCACCGTGGTAGTTAGGATGTCTACAGTATATCCGGGTAGTTACGGTATGCTTATAGTTGTTTGCAAAAGGTAGTTGTTCACTTGCAAAAATACGCGATAATTGCGCGACTGCGTCTACGCAGAAACGGTAATTCAAACGGTTTGACGCGCTCGTTAACTGCGCCACTTCGCGAAAGCCGCACGAGATCAAGCGTGCAATTAATTTAATTTCGCGGACGAATTTTCACATTGTAGCACCCTTTCATTCCTTAATGAGCAACCCGGAATCTCATGCTTTCATTCGAAAACGACATAACGCCCCGAAATTCGTTATAATTTAGAGCAAAGTCGAAAGCGACGTAATAGGCTCGCGTTCCGTCAAGTAAATTTATACGAGTACGTAATATCTCGCTAAAAAGTGAGATTTAATGCAGCGTTTTGAATAAAAATGTGAATAAAATTATCTCCGTTACTTTATTTAACAAAATCTCACTTAATTAATTAACAAAATCTATTTTTGCCTAAAATTCAAAGATTGCAAAAAATAATATCTTTTATTCAGACGTTTGCCAAAAATTTCTCCAAATTTGAACATTACTGCTACTATTTCTACTTTCTCTTTTTCAGTGATGCAGCTTGTCGGAATTTTAGACTAGCTTTCTGTCGACCAGACGAGACTGCTGCTCCTTGAGAAGAGGAAGGAGTGAATTAAAAGGGAAGCATGCTTAACCCCGACGGAGGGTAAAACGAGCACCACGTTAAAGTTCACGGAAGACTAATGAAATTGCATTAAACACAGGAGTGCTTCGCTATGCAAAAGTATGCAGATAACATAGGAACGTAATTAACGTTGTATCTAACTGTGGCGGAATCAAGACAATCCACTCCGCTCTGCGAGAAGAAGAGCAAGATTTTTACATTTCAATTACATTTCCACACGATCTACACTTTGCTACCGCAATAAAAACCGCAATAAACACAATTCATTGTTCTCAGAAATAATTAATTTGTTTTACTATGCATAGTGAAGTCTAAAAGAATAAAACCAATATTTTAGTTTCGTAAGAAAATGAATATCTAACAGTATATCCTCCTTCTTTACCAGACCTTCACTGATGTATTTATTCCAGACAGTATCGCTAGTGCAATGACGATTTGTCATCGTTTGGCAGTTTGACGAACGCTTCAATTTCCGAACTTTGTAACGCAAACTTGAAAGTTCGCACTGTATTTTTCACGGGACATCGCGAGATTGAAGCCGGTATTCTCCGCTTTTTTCTCCGCATTTCATCGAAATGCCGTAAATTAGTTTCAGTTCAGTTCAAGTACACAATTGAAGTAAAAACCCATCATTTGATTTTGAAGAATCTGCTTGAAACGACGATCAAAAAATGTAATAATTTCGAAAAATTAAAAAGATCAAAAATTGAAATTGTTAGACGTAGAATTAATCGATTTTAAAAGTGATTTTTTTAATCAAATTTTTTTTTCCAAGACTCGATTAACGTCGTTGAAATCGACAACGCGAATAACCGTCTTGGTCGAGTGATCTGCGGCGAGATCGTTTTAACGGTATTCGACGAGGATACAGAGATACCTCCCTCGAACGAAGTATGTACTATTAAACAATTTAAAGTACTAGACGTCTCGGAATTTACAGTTTCACGCTCGCTCAACCAATTTTATTTGCATAGCCTGTTACCATAAGACAGACCATTCACTAGTAATTATGTCACATAGCCACCACGGGGATTTTACGATCGACGAGACAGCGGGACTCGAGATCTTACTGGAAAACCCCATAAAATTACGCTCGCCAACAGCATTTCTAGATTTCAATTACTCGGACGAACGGTGAAATACTCGGCTGTTCATTATGCGGTCCATTCGATCGTGTAATTACGTTTAACTGTGAAGTCACTGGATCTTTACACTTTGTTATAGTTCGCATCACGGCGACAATAATACTTTTGCACTCCAAGTATCAATCTGTTGTGATAACAATAGGCAAAAATAAACAAATTAAGCACTTTTTACGTTAAAAGAGTTTCTCTTGTTCCTTAAATTAACTATAATATATGAATGAATTGATTTATGTAACACTATGTGCGACATACTTTCCGAGCAATTTCCACATACTTCATTAATACATCACAATTCTTAAGATTTCATAAAAAGTGTTAATGCAATATTTTATCGAACAAGTTATTTCTTCGGTTCTGTGCTGGTTTATCAATCATCATAATGCTCCATAACTGTTTCAAAAATAAATAGACGGTTGCGCTCGAATTTATAAGGCAGTAATAAAGCAGTCTAAATTCCGAGCGTTCCGAGAAACGATACGAAGAAGTTATTAATTCAATCCATCATTCTTGCAGAGGTCACCAAGTTTCATCTCGTTTTTAATTCACGGAAATTTCTGGATTCACCAGGAGAAAAGTTTCGATCGATCGGGAAAAGAGAGACAGAGTGACGGATAAAACTTTCCAACAATAAGATTCAGTTGGCGCGCGACTGGATCGCGCGGCGAGTGATTAATCGCGAGACCGCAAAAAAATTTATATCGGTTCAAAACCCGGCGCGTCCGTGATTATTAATCGCGCGTCTCCCCCTGCGGAGATTTCATAAATCAATCTTCCGTAACGTTATACCCTCTTGACCAAGACGATGATCACGCGTAACTCGATTCAATTTGCACGCCGGTGGTAGGCCGATTGTTGACGCATAAACGCGAAATACGTATTTCACTTGAAAATGACTGAAGAAATCGGCAAAAATCGACTGTGACTGTGTCGCAGTGAATTTGCCGTCAGACAAGCAGACAACAATACATTATAAGTAAAAGTAGAACTTTGACACGTTTCGCTTTTTCCAAAATAAAAGGCGAGACGACGCGAGAAGAATCACGGCGAGATGAAAACAACGAGCAAAAAGAGATAACGATATAATGTAAGTCGACCGATGAGTCGTCTTCGTATCTCGCCATCCAGGCAACCGTCGCCGTCGGAAAGAAGCAACGCGCATTTACTTAAGAACGCACTTTATATTCTCCGCCCGGCGGGTTGTTTAAAATAATCGTTATGTCGCGAGCGCACACGCTGACGACTGCGTTCGTTCGGAATGAGCGCCGTTCGCGGCGCAATGAACCGCTCGTCTCATCTAGCTTTTTTTTTTTGCCAAGTCGAAATGTCGCCGGCTTACGTCTATCGTGCCCTCAGATAAGGCCAGCTTTGTACAACGGCAGGCGGTAAGCGCAAAAATAAAATTCACGATAAAAGTTAAAAAGAATTGACGTGAAAATAAATTCATATTAATTTTTTGGCAAGATAAACGCTAGCAATGAGAATAGGGATAATTTAACAATTATGCTCGTGATGTAATAATCACAGGATGCATTGTAATCTAACAATGCGTAAACGAGTGAGCGGAAGAACAAAGTAGCGAATGGGATCTCTCTGCGCTTGTCAGTTGGCGCGATACGGGCTAGATTGTTCCGAGAACCTCGTTGTGCGAGACCTTTCGCGATATCTTAATAAAATCTGCGTGGCGTGAGCTAATTAACCCGCGCGCGCGGTTCGCATCCCCGCGAGCTGTCTATATTTCCTCGCGTGGTCGAATATCGGATGTCGATTACACGTTCATTTGTCAATAGCAGACCGGCTCGCCAGTGGTGTCCGTCGAACCGTATCGGCACAATGTAGCGAGCGATCCAATCCGAAGGATATTAATCTCACCCTCTCTCTCTTCGTCTTGCGCGATAATAGTGGCTGTTCCACGCGTGTGTTTCGGTATCTCTTAATCGTCCACCTGTCCGCCTCTCTCTAATGGTAGCGCAGGCAGCAGTAACGTACGTATCGTTGCAACGGACCGCGCCTATTGATTTGTCAGCGGGACTAATGGATTTCCATACACACAAGCTGGAATTCCAAACCAAAGGGGTACGCTAACTACGCTGCGAGTATTAATACGGTCGTTACGGGCTCCGCCGCTACGCCGGGATATCCGCCATCCGTTAACCCTTTCGTCCGTGAATTCCTCTTTCTGCTTGAGGAATTCACGGGAGTGCACGGGTCTTTTGAATAAACTCATTCGCATTATTGAAAAACGTTTGCACAGAATTGATAATAGAAACACTGCCAAGCACTAAAGTTTAAATTTAAACATCTGCTGCAATTACAGATATTTAGCCGGAATATTTTGGAAAAATGTTTCCGCCTTCTTTTATTTCTATTTTTTATTTTTATTTTATTTTCTATGCGGAGTAGCAAGATTTTGAGATGCGTCGACGCGGGAATCGATCCGAGCACAATCGCGTGCGGTAAATATCGTATATCGTGTACTGTGTATGCCGGTATCGCCCTCGTCATCATCATTTTCGCCCACGCGTTTATAAATCGCTCTCGTGCTACGCGCGATTCGGGATCTTTCCTGTTTGTTATGGAAAAGAAGAGAGGCCGAGCCCCTGCCGCATCGTCGCCTGCGTCGCGTCGAATCGTCGCCTGCGCACTTCCTGCAACGCGCTGCGCTAACTTCCTTGTCGAGGTACGCCGCATTCATTCTAGTTAGAGCTCACGACCGGCCATCGGCCATTATACATATATCTCGGCTGATTTGAATTTAACGGTCGCCGCTATTGTGCGTACACGCGCGCCCACAGTCCGACCTCCCGTTTGTCCCTATTTTCCTTTTTTCTTATTTCACAACGGAATAACCCGCACGACGATCCGATTGCCAATATTACATTTGCTACTATTGAAGATTTAACGGCGGCGATGCATCCTGTCGTACATGTTGTGCACATGTATACTCGTAAAATATTGAAGTTGCCTATGTTATATTATGTTATCTATGTTTTGTCGTATGTAAAAATTTTCCGCTTTTGCTATTTGAACGCGCAGAGAAGAAAAGAAAATATGTTTATTATGCAATATTAAGAATTTTAATACGAAATAAAGAAGCATTAATGAGCAATCAGTCTATTGGCAAAACATTTATACGTATAATTGTACGTAAAAATTGTTTAACAAATCCCAAAATATACATTCTTAAGACTTTAAGAGTTCACTAATAAAACGAAAGTTTCTCTGGACGCAGTATTGCAGCAGCGGCGACGCATAAATGTGCACAAGGCATATAAATTCTAAAAGCAAAATTTTCCCTCTTTTATGCGCCGTAAAATACAAATTGGCTCCAACGGTAGCGAGAAAGCGATGAGAAAGGCGGATCTGAGTTTTCTCTGTAAAGAGCAACCAAACTTTGTATACAAATTTCTTAATTAAATTTTTTTTTTGTTCAAGTGAGCGATGTTGCTTTTTATGCCTCGCGTTTGTGCGGGCGAAACTGAATCATTTTTTGTCTCCCTTCATTTTCTGAAACAAAGCTACGTACAACGTGTGTACATATGCATGCGCGTGTCCCTTCATATATATTCCTGGAGCACAATTAAATCTCGAATAAAGAAAAATATAAAAAAAACCGATTTATTTTTATTGAAGTTTGCTCTCTTATGGCTCGCAATATTCTATTCACTATTTTATATATTACTCACGCGAACACATTTACTCGATTGTTTTCCTTCCTTCTTTAGTAAAGCAGATACAAGGCAATGCACTTGTATACGCTTTAGAGAATACAGCGCGCGTATCGAAGCTGAGATAGCGTCGATAAACAGTTCAAGCCGCGATAAGTCGACAAATTTACCGCTCTTCGCGATCCAAACTAATTGTGATAATATTTTTTTGATATCTCTCATATATCTCTCAATAAAATATATTTGCTTCTGCCTTGCTTGCTTTCGATAAACAATTTGGAAATTCATTCACGTGACCGGCGGCGGTGAATGTAATCGCGTGCACTCACGCGGGTATCGGGCACGCCGAATTATCATAATGCCGTATATCGCTACGACGCACCGCTTCCTAAATAAACATTTGCGTCCGGCGACGTATTCGCATAATCTATTCGCACGTGATCTCCATACACACGTCGTGCACACCGCACCGGTCGACGCGGCACTGCCGGTCTCTTTGTTTACCGATTAGATCGCAGCCTCAAAGTGCATTGCGGTATAGCTTGTGATCCCGACCGGATTGCGAGGCTCATTAACGATAGCGATTTTCCTCGAATCAATATTCCACCTGACTTGACTTCATCTCACTTGGTAAACAACTAATGCGATAAGATATTCTCAAATTTCCTGTGCTAATATTAATGTGAGCCAATCGGAAGTAATTACAATCGCGATTATTCAGTTAGTTGATATAGATAGAACGCATTCCAAATATTCTTTTGGACCGGAAATATATCAAGAATGATCGCACGAAAGATTTTTCTCGGCCTTATAAATTACTATCATAAGAAATCGCTTAATATATTTACTTTCTTTTCTTTGCTCGCACTAATTTAATTTCTAAAATTTTGCAGAATTTGTTTGTTAAACATTGTGTGTACAGCCTTGCAAACATAAGTGCAGTCTACGAGTCGGCCTTGCAGGATATTCAAAAATAGTTCGTAGAGTAAACATGCTATTAGAACTTTCTCAGGTAAATCGCGAAAAGGTTAATTACCAACGCAGCTGTAATCCGGGTTTCGCGATGGCGTAAGTACACGCGGGGAATAATTAAAGCGCGCGGTATCCCGCTGCTTTTATGCACTCGCCGACCGATTCGCGGCACAACAGGGCGCCGCCAGTTTCTTTCGTCGCGCTGCCGTGCACGAACGAACGACCGTAATGCACATCATCAGCCAGGCAGCGATGTAATCGCCGGTCATCCGTTGGCGTCACGTCGCGTGTTAACATTCCCTGGATTGACGCATTCGTATCCGCTTGACATTTATAAATCCATAAACGATACCCGTTGAATGAGCGACTCGTGACCGATACGACGTGGAAATTGTCATTTCGCCGCGAGAACATCACGTTATTGAGTGTTTACTCGCAAACAGCTACTTCATCGTCAACTGTTTGACCGCGCGTATCGAAAGGTAGATGGATACACTAGTGAACGATTGAATCTTTTCATTTCTGCGGTTACATCAATCCTAAATACTGTTAGAGAAACTGATTACTTCCTTCTCTCAAATAAACGTATATTAAACCCTTCAATTTTTTAAATTTATTAGTACATTTTGTACGATATTATATAGGTATTATATACTAATTTTAAATTAATTACAATATAACGTACAATCTAACGAGATGAAAAAGTAAAATTTAAAAAATAATGTATGGTGATTTATGGTAATTCCAATTAAATTAACAAAATATGATTCAAAGACAATCTATCAATAAAAAATAAAATTTAGTTTGTTTGTTAATTCGCTACTTTTTTCCTTTTAATGTTTCACAGACAAACCTAGCGGATGATACGTGCCGTGAACTAGATCGAGCCAACTTGGATTCAGCTTGCGAGAGAGAGAGTTTGTGATATAAATAAAATCGAGTTATTTCGATTAACTCGAAAATTTATGGTCTACCGCATTCTTGAAAGAAGCATGCGAAACGATTCCCACGTTCTTAAATGCCTCGGAAATGCGCGATGGATAGACATATATACGTAAGAATGCATTATAAATATCGTAATTTACCGTCCTAGCGCATACATATTTATCTCGTGATCGTCGACTGAAATAACAGATTTTATACAAACGTGAAGTAATTTTAAACAGCTATATTGAATTAACCGATGGTTGTTAAATTTGTAGACGTTAACTCGCAAAAGATGCAAACAAACAATTATCAGCATCAGAGATGATTGAATCGTATATTGTGGTGCAATTTATTTCGAATTTATTATTGCAAATAGCGTTGCAATTTGTTCATTAAATATTTGCATTTTTAAATAAAAAATACGTCTCTCGGTTCTTTATGTAAGAATAATATTTTTCAGGAATACATTTTTACAAAATTAGAGACACACGAGATTTTAAATCGCGATGAAAAACGATGTACGGTAGAGCGCGTGTGCCAGCGATATTCCCGAAGATTATTCCAATTCTCGTTGCATATTGCAGACATATTAGAGTTCAGGCCACGCCGGACGGAGGATTTAGAATTTTCCTCAATCTACGTGGTCGTCTACATTGGACCACGGCCAATTCACGGGGAGAGATATCTCGACGCAGTTTTCAGGTCACGACGCTATAATGCGGAAAACGTGTTAGTACACAAAATCGCGGAAACCACGTTACATTCATCGTAATAAGCAGACATAATTGAATGCAGTCATCACGCCGTTGCAAATCGAACCCGAATGCTAGCTTCGCGCCAACGTATTGTGATATTTGAACGAGTTTCTTAAAAGGTTACGTAAATTAGCATGTAAGTAATTTTTCATCAGTATTGTGAATTTTTAAAGAAAGGGAACTGTGTTGCATTTCAACTTTTTAAATTTCAACATCAAATGCATGTATATTTAAGTTATTTTAATCTACTGTAAAATGGAGCGTTACGGAAATCGTTAACTTTATTTATAATTCATCCAAAAATTTGCAACTTCTCTGGCAGATACATACGACTCCATGCTTCCGCAATAAATTTACATGAATGATGTAAATGCGGTATTTATGCGTCACAATGCGAAATCACTTTACTCCGAATGAAAGTTAAAATTATGACGTAAACTGACCCCGGGCACTACGTGCATATCCAAGGGTCTCCTTACGCTATCGCAAAACCTGGCAAGTTGGCAAGATGACGTAAGCTCGTGTAAGTCCGCGTCAGCAGCGCGATGATCCCTCCCCGTTAGAGTTAGGCACTTGACCCCGCACTGCTCCCGGAATGCCGCGTAGTGCGTGCATGTCCCGTCTCGTCCTGTCCTGTCCCGTGTCGTGCCGTGCCGTGCCGTGCGGGATGCCCCGCGGCGCATCCATCACGCGCGTGCGAGAAGAGGGACCACCGAGTGGCTCATCGAGAACGGAGGGGGGGGGGGGGGGGAGTTATCAATGGAACACCGGGTGCCATGCACGGATATCATTCTGACCGTGGGCTCGGCGAACTGATTACCGTTAACCTGTTAGCTGGCTCGTTTCCTGGTTATGGTTATTAGAGATTCGAGTGCACAGAATATACAAGAGAGGGTTTACGTTTACTGATGTAATATGTCTTATTAAAACGTTTTCCGGACGAAGCATCAAGACGTAAATATAGTTTCTGAGCTGTGCGCGCGTAAATTCTTGCAAATTACTTTTCGGAAAACTAAACAAAATTTTCCACGTATTTCTCGATTAATTCGAGGTAAATTCGAGGCGAGCTATAATACAATTTTCCATTTTCCAAGGTATTCTCGATAATATTATGGTAAGAAGTCCCATTCCACGGACACTTCCTCGTCATGAAAATAGCCTGACTACCCGATCTACGTTACGCACGAGCGAAAGTGAGAAAATCATGATTACACGTTTCACCTCCACATCTTTATCCGCAATTTTAAGCTTCAAATGTCCCGTGACTTTGCGTTGCGCAATTCCTCAGGCAAATGCGCGTTTGTGGCACGCGATGTATCCTACTTTTTCCATAGAACAAAAATATTTTACGACACACGTTGTGATGTATGTGTATAATATAGAATATGTTCATCAAGAACATCTTTAGAAGTTTGACAAAAAGTAATGTAATTTTTTTTAACTTTATTCTCAATTTGTGTGTGTGTGTGTGTGTGGATTAATAAAAAATAGTTTTAATTTTATATTTAATAAAATGTTTGTGTAATTTATTTTTTAGCGCAACAATATTTCCGCTAACGAAGGCCAGCATTTGTAACAATGCATAATATCACTGAATACCGCGAGTATAAAGCAGAATTGAATTCATCCTGCGTAATTCGCGATAAAATGTGAACAAGGTGTGCATTTACGAGCGCGTGCTGACCTCTCGTTTATCGAAAAATTCGCAATAACCAAAAACTCATTAAAGCGAAGCAATTACGACGAGAGGAAATCTGAAAGCTTAGTAGAAACTCCAGCAAACTAGTTGGCCCGAAATTACGCGCCGGCGGCGTACGGTGTTGTGGCGCAAATAGTTACACCAACCAAAGCCAGCAATATCAACTCTCTGCGCTATGAAAGCTGATATATGCATACTTAACATAATTTCGGAATTGACGCAATTTTGGAATTTGCCGCACGACGCACGCCTCAAAACCTCACAATTTCATTACGACGTCGCGTGACATAATATTGACGTAACCGTGACGGCAGCATTTTAATTAGCAGGAAACGATATTCAACTTTATCGCGCTTTAACTTCCGCAATACCACATGTAATTGTGATCAATCAATTTCTAAACAATAATGTGATATGAATAAAAAATTAATACAAGACAATGAAATTTGTAAACTTCTTCTTGAAATATAATTTATAGAATTTGAAAGAAATTAATTGTTGGAATCAATTTGATATAAAAAATAGATGTATAAAAAGTGCATCATAACAAAACTATCAATGATCGGAAGCGAGCGCGACTGAACAGCAGGCTCTACAAAAGTGTCGGCGAGATCGTTCGACGCGAATCAACAGACGTATCGATTATGCGCGTTCGCCGAAGACAGAGAGCTTTACATCGCCATTAGGCGAGCGATTCAGGAAACGAATAGCAGCTAAGTGAAACGTATTCGACACGGGAGTCTTTACCGTTATGCGCGCGAGTCTGCTTGTCGGGCCCACGCGCCGCGGCGATCATTATTATTGCGAATGCGCGCAGTATAATGTCATTACCGGATGGTTTTACGCTGTTGGTTATGCATCGTGTGACAAACGACGAATCGGCCGGTCTTGCGCGCATATCCACCTGGGACGATTATTTAGGACCGCGAAAAATCGCCATGAAGGACCTATGTGGGACCTACGGTGGAGCCTACGTGGGCCGTGATAACGGCATCAGCTGTCGGCCGTACAGTTACTCACGTTAATGCCCGCCGTGGCTCGATAGCGGCGATCCTCGCAGCGGAGAGGCTGCTATTTAGGCTCGTACTCTCGGGGAAGTGCTTGTTGCGAGAGGAGAAGGAGGAGATTCCGCGAGAACTCACGGAGTTTATCCCGGCGATTAGCGCGCGACGAGCGCGACGTTTTGACGCGCGCACGGATTTTTCCGCCGAGCGGAAACGGTGGGAACACAGCCGAGCCGCGTGGCGAAGAGTCGTGTTCACGAGCTGAGAAACAAGATATAAAATTTTTTTTTTCAGTGAAGAGAGGAAATCATGTTGCGAAAGAAGATTCAGTCTGGCGAAACAAAGCGTCTCAATAATTCACATTATGAACTAACGTGGAGTTGATGCGCGACTTTTATAGCGCTTCACTTTTTACGGATAAAAACGCGCGAAATGCTCATGTCCGTGGGAATGATGTTTCTGCGATTCATAATTATCCAATCAAATCGATTGATCGCCCATTAACCTCTCGCACTATTGAGGTTAAGCCGGATGCAAGTATCCCTTAGTTACCAACCAAGGCTTAGTAGATCCTCATTAATTAGTCGGTAGATATGTTCCGTAATATCGCCACCGTTTGCGAAGCACTTTCGCGAAATTACCGCGTCGCATTCTTCCGTGTATCTCACGATCGCGTCCGCGCTCTATTCCCTTCTATGCGAAAAGTTCAGCACAATCGGAAAAGCCTTATATCTCCGACTTCCACGACTTCCGTAGTTAGCAACAATTCGCGAATAAATCTTGAACGAAACGAGGAAAATGGATTGCACTTTATTTTATTCGTTATTTATTTTATCTTTGAATAAATAGATGGCGTTCCTTAAATCGTGATAAAAGCAATAAAAAGGATGATTTGTTGTAAAAAAACAAACAAAAAAAAATTTGTTTTTTTTTCTCACAATTTATTAAATATTATACTTATCGGATATCTTCCCAAACTATCGAGAGACTTTTTAATAACAAAAACTTTTAGAATTTTAGAAAGCTTCTTTCAGAATTTTATTCGCAAATCGTTTTTAGAAAAAACTAACAATTTTTTATTGCGAGCTGCTGTACGGAAGACGGTCAATATGTTTGCAGAATGGTGGAAAGCGAGGAAAGGGACAGAGAGAGAAACGCTATCTGTGATCCGTTAAATCCCTCGTTATCTAAGCGGATAAGAATCCCCGTGTCGATGGACAAGTTCCCTGAGAACACGAATGCCCGATGTACCTACGTACGCGCGCTGCAACTAGCTGCCGTTCCGGGCGCGGGGTTAACGAGCTGCATAAAAGGCGCCGGAATATTCGCGATGCCCGCGAACAACGGTTACGGCCGGTTACGGAAGAGTCGTGGAAAATTGCGGCCCGAAAAGCATCGCGACCGCGAAATCCGAGCGCATAGCTCGCGCTCTGATACTTTTTCGGAGTGGTTTCTTTCCTGTCGCGCGCGATAACTAGAGCGGAAACAATTTACCTCTAAATAGACCATAACGCACTGTAGCACTTGGCGTTGAAGTTGATGCATATAAAGCGTACGTTCTATAAAAAAAAAATAAGTATTTTATGGACGACCATTATATTCTTGATAGCACTTGTTAGCCCGCGTTATAATATTCACCGTTATATATATCGCAAGCTCGCGATACAGAACAGCCTATGTAGCGTGTACGGCTTTGAAGTTATACACATTAGCCAATTCATTAATAAAAGGTTATCGTGTTTAATGCATATTACCATCGTGTGCTAATGATTCCGCAACCCCAGGCGCGACTGATAACAACAACAGTTTAATAATAAATTAATTGCCATTCTGAAAATCGCAAAATATGCAGCGAGCAAATATTGTTTTGTACCTTTTGTATGAAAACTTTATACATGTATGCCGTAATTTGTGTCAGTTTTGCAATTAGTTTGCAGACGCAACATTCTGCTCGCTATTTACAAAGTAATTATAACAAAGTGTACAGTCTCACAGCATGTTTCTACAAAGCGTAATTTTTCGTAAAATTTATATAGTGATAACACTAAGATGTTATTTATTTCATATTACTGCAATGAAATAATTTAAAAAAATAGACTACAAAAATATTTCTTAACACAATCTACAATAATATAAAACCTGTAAGCTCTCTAAATTATTGTGTAATTCTAGGTATATTTCTGTTATTTAATTTTTCTATCATTTTTGATAAGAGAACTAATCTTTCCTTTCTTTGTTAATGTATACACGGAGAAAATTTTATATAAAAAATTACTATGTACGATAGTAGCCGCGGACCATGAAGGAATTATAAAAATTTTTACTATGTTTTTCACATGTGAAACATAGTAAAAATTTTCGGTTCGCGGCTTCATGGTCCGCGGTTAATGCCGTACATAGTAATTTTTGATATAAAATTTTCTCCGTGTACTGTTATTTCTTTTAAATCCGTAAACATTTGATACTCGATAAAAAGTGCAAATTAAATAAATTTAACGACTAAAGTTAATTATTCCTTATAGTTTTATGTTTTCAATGAGAATGATGACATTCGTCTTTATTGTTGAACTCTTTATAAATGTTTTATCGATGCCTCTTCGAGCATATAATTTCTAGTGCACATCTCAAAGGCAATGTTTCCGTGGATTATAGTCGCAAATCTCGAAGAAGCATGGAATGTCGGTTCCGTCTGAGCTCCGTCAACCACTTCTTCGAACTTTCGCCCAAGTATTTTTCCTGCTCAATCACCCTCACTTCCCAGAAAGCATCGATGGCTAAGCCATCAACGAAGCGGTCGTAGTTACGAGTCGCGATGCTCCAAGTGCTCTCTTCCTGCCCGAATGAAAAACATTGCAACAAGCTTGCGAGAGCGAATAAAACGATAGAAAAATGAAAGAAGGACAAAGAGCTGAGAAGACGAGCACCGGACTGCCATCAATTTGCGTTCAGTGATTGACCAAAGAAACATCAATCGAATTTCAATGAAACGTAAAATGGGTGAATTTTTCAAAAATTTCCCCTCGAATACAACTGCCAATTTTTTCGCTTTCTCGTCAATTTATATTCCATAAGCTCTATTCGTGCGCGATATTACTTTCCATTTTAAACATAGTTATTACAATTTTAGTATTATTAATATAGTTAATACGAATTTTGGAATAAAGATCAATTTTGCCAAATATAAAATTTATCATAAATTTCGATAAAAAAAAACGTTGCAACTTTATTTAATTATGTAAATTCTCTTATCAATTTCACGTATCACCGGTTGCAATTATAGTAGCAATTTGTTCATTTACTGATGCATTTATCCACACACTTGTGCGATAGTCGCGTTGGACAATGATGGAACATCTCGTTAAGTTGATGACTTGTATCTCCAATTATTCTCCGACAACGATACAACATCGTTGTAAACAATACACAAGCCTTCAACTCCACGCGAGAAGCACGTAAATAAGATAATTTATTGACGAGATCGCTTAGTTGCGTCGAAGTAGCTGGCAGTCTGAAGACGTTAACGCGCGTTAAATTTACGTCGAGCTTACGTTAAGTTTACAAGCCGTAGCTAGTTAGCGGAAGATCTTCGTCGTTCGCGAAGGATCAATCCGTGGAATGTGAATGGGGGGACACTCAGAACGCATGAAGAGAATTTTCGCAGGAATCCGGAATCCACCAGCAAACATTGGGTAGTTCTAATAGAGAAACAGTCGTGGCATTCGCGAAAAGCGTTTCGGACATTCGACGAATCTACGTGTTTTGAATTCTCGTAACAATAACTTTTTCATATTTCCGCAAATATTCCATGAAATTCAATTTGTGCTTCCTGAATTAAATAAAATAATCACGCGCGTGCGGAAAGAGAAGCAGAAACATTTTTTGCGTTTATAAATTACATTTTGTATTTTTACATTACTACGAAATGAATATTGCGTTGTGAAATTTCTGCAATGTTTACTTTAATTATATTATACAATTAACTTTATATTGCCAAGGCACCACAGAACATAGAAATCAAGTTTAAATGTGTGTGTGGTTCCAAAAATAATATTCATTTTGTTTCATTTGTATAAGCACACGATGTTGAATACACGTGATATTCATAAAGTATAATGCTGGCTATACAATTAATATCAAAAATTAATTATATATTCAGTGAATAATCCGCTTTTTTCACACACATAAATATCATAATCTTAATTGAAGTTCTGCAATCTCATCGCAACACAATCACATAATTAATCTGAATGCATCAAGATCTATTTAGATTCACAAACCCGTCGTCTCACGACAATTCTATCGGACGGAAAGCCATGAGGAATGTCCGAGATAAAGACACAACGGAGGTAATTGGCATCGGCGCAAACCACGACGTGCAGCATGTTTCCTTATGCAATGCGACTCTTATTTATTAAAGGCGCTTTGTTTCGGAAACAATTAGCGACATGGTAGAGAATGCACAAAGGAGGTCCGCTGCTGCGCTGTGAGAATCGCTCGCGTCTCTCGCGCGGAAACTTACATAATTTGGAAAGACGCCGTGACGTCGGTATATGTGTACGTGCACATATATACCCGTATATCCACTGAAACAATAGCGGCTGACGCTGAAGCGCGCACCATACAAACCGCAGAATCGATACCGAGCGTCTACAGAGAGAGAGAGAGAGAGAGAGAGAGAGAGAGAGAGAGAGAGAGAGAGAGAAATCGAGATTTATGCGAGAGAAGGCTCTAGACAACGCCGACTGGCGTTGTTAGTTTATACGCGCATAGTAAAGCCGAACGCATGTGACAAATTTATATTAATTTCGCTTCCTTGTACCGTGTGCGCATACCGTCAGATTGGACGAGATTACTCTAACGAAGTTGAAGCTGTACGCTAAAAACAAGGCGTTCAAACTTATAAAGATTTATTTTGCGAATAAACAGATTCAAGAGTCTCACAGCTTTGATAATTTTCAAAAATGTTAATACGTTAATCAAGCTAACAGAATTTTTCACAGTTTGATTTCGTCTTTGAAATTCTTGCTTTGTAGAAAGAATTTCGCATAGAAATTTGAGCCGCGCTATTCATGAATTTCTTCAGGAATAATATTATTTTTTTCCCTTTAAGGTCTGTTGTGATTATTTATAGTAGATTGTATATTCAGCAGCGGGCGATGGGATTGAAAAGGACGCTGCGCAATATACGTGTGGATTTTCGAAGGGACTTTTACCTCGCACTCGAGAAAAAGAAGAGAGCCTCTCGACGCCCTAGAAGAGGATGACTGTCTGGCCCACCAATGAATCTACAGAATGATTTTGAATAACATCGACAAACTTCGCGTACAAGTTCTTTCAATCAAATGTTCGATCAAAATTTACTCAATAATAATGCTAACGTACACATCCGTTCTGCATAAATTTAATTCTTTAAAAAATGTTGAATGTTAATGTCACATGGTTTTATATTTTTTCTGATAAATACCGAGGAAAATTATTATTTAAATTTCTTTCCGGAAAGAAAGGATCTCACGACAGAAGTATAAAAAGAACTTTATAAATATTCTGTCGCGCAAAACTTGTCGCAATTTTTCTTATTTATACAAAAAGATCAGATATTCGAAAAAAAGAACGCTCTCCACATGGTCCAAGTATTCGCGAAGATTTGCAAGATGTTAATAACTACATCCGGGTCGCTGCGCATCGCCGGCCGACAAATACATATATACAATGATCTTCGACCCGCCGGCCTGATCGTCCGCATCGGACCGCATCCGGACGTAGGCGAGGCGCATTTTCTCCCCCCGCATATTTTTCCAGCCGAACTCTGCATCGCCCATCTGCTCATTCCACCGCAGCGGGAATGTTAATTAAATCGCGTCCGCGCGAGCGTTACGTTTACGTTTCCATCCGGCGAATTTATTGAGCTGTAAGCGTTGCATGCAGCGAGCATTGTCGAGAGAAAGAGTCGATCTCGCGGTTTATGCCGATTTACGAGATTTTCATCGCCTCGTCGTTTTATGCGCCGGATTTTTATCACCGCTATATTTTTTTTTTGCGAGTCAAAAAACGAGCCGAACGGCAACGAAATTACGCGGTAAAAATATTTGTCCCGCGATCGTAACGCACGAAAATAGGAGAGATATCGCTGTTAAATATATCCCACGAGTGTTGCGGATTTAGCTACGATGTACCTCTAAATGTGTCGAAACTGACGACAATTTCCACGCAAATAGAATAGCGTTCAAAAATTACGGTAATATTATATTCAAACGATTTTTCACTTCAATGAAAGATTTTATTATTGATTATTATACGATTTTGCAAATAATATCGCGCACGTTCCTCATAAATAATAGGGTTTAATTTTAAACAAGTTTGAAAATATGTTTTCTTTAAAATATGCAAATTGTAAGCGAGTCTCGCGTTACGCGAAATCTATTATCCTTTAATTAATAGAGAGGAGCGTGCGATATCTTTCCTCGCGTTTTACCACTACGATATATTTTTGCTATAGATATTTTCCCCTGTGCACGTACGATTCTGTGAAAATTTCGTTATAAATTGTTCGGGTAATTGTAACGTCACCGAAATAAAATCAACGACAACGACTATACGCTTCCATTTCAGTTCCTATGCAAAATTTATTGTCTGGACGAAATAATAAATTTATATCGAAATGAATTTATATTCGCGACTGCGGGAGATAAGATATAAACGGTAAATTACTATATTCTAAAACATCATTTTGTACGACTGATATTTTCAGGCACGAAACTACGGTATACTATAACGTAACGGGTATGCGATTCTTTCTTAACGGGAATCGAGCGTTAATTCCGAAGCGCGCGTATTATTTTCTCGACGCATCTTCACGTGTGCTTCGCACTATCGCCATATAGCTAAAGATAACGCACTTGATAGGCGGCACCACAGGCAGCCAGCCTGTCTCCACTTACGATAATCATGATGCCGTCACGTTCCCATGACGGCGGGTCCATCCGTTAACGTCCGTCATGCCTGTGTGCTCTATTAATTAATCCCGCGACGACGACGTCTGCACGAAACGTTTAGATTTGCTAATGACTTAAGAGCATCATATGTGTATGCAACGAGCACGATAAACCGTAAGGTTATTTACAAAATTGTAAATAAACAACTGCACCGATAATTGATTCCCACGATCATCATACACGTGCAACAATTAAAACGAGAATCAAAATAAACAAATTTCTAAATATAAATAAATTGAATTATGTTTAGATTGATGATTATTTTGCATTGAGTTTATTAATAACTTTCGATCCAAATCAATTTCAGTAGCGCATACTATCCAAATATGTTATTAAATGTTTTGCTTCAATTTCAGATACACAACCTGATGTATCGCAAACAATTATTTAAAAAATTTTGCAATAGTTCTAAAAATGAAAAAAGGCAATAATTTGTCAACTGTTGTGGAGATTCGCGGAATTATTCGGATGGTTATCAGAAATCACTACGTCGAATCTGTTCTCTCGGACTTTGCGGATTTTTCTTCTCGAGAGGCGAGAGGAAAAAAATCCCTTCCATGCAATACAAGATAAGTCGGGGCGACCGCTGTAATAAACGAGAATATTGACAATCCGCGGCAGTAGAGCGAAGAGCACACGGACGGAGAGATCCACTCTCCTCGCCATTATTATGGGTTTACGGCTCATCTCGTCGTTTCGTCCGGTAAATCCGGCGTCCGTTCGATACGGCAACTTTCATTAAAACCGACGCGCGTCTTCTCTTCGAAGTCTTCCGACAAAGACCGCGTCGAAGAGCAAATCTCGATTCTCGCAAGAATCGATCGTGTGCGAAATTGAAAATTTTATCACAGTTTTCATCTCCTTTAAAGTTCTAGTATGAAGTTTTTATCTTCATTATAAAGTTTCAAAAAAAATTATATTAATTTTTAAAATTTGATAATAATTTATCCGTTTGATAATAATATTAGTCTGTAGAACAAATTAATCAATATCGATTGGTTCCATTTTGCACGATGATTATAGCTAGACAATGTCTGGAATAAAATTGGAAATATTCCCTAATACAAATCGATATTAAAACACATTTGTATTTTATCTTGTTGAATCGTTCTCTTGAAAAGAAAGATATATTGTTTTAATTTTCCTTGGAAATTATGGTATGGAATTAATTTCGTTAATTAATTAGATTAGATTGGAACGCAGCGAGAAAGTAACGACGTGGGCAAATCTAATAGAATTTAATTTTGCGGCATAAACTGCATAAAAAAACGATTTGTCTTGGGATACATGTGTCTCGAAGTGCGACACGCAGCTCCGGCAAAGAAGAAAAGTAATCTCAAGTGACTATACGTTTCTATCCGAAAGTTTCGCTCACGGCACACTTTTTGCAAGCACTAATGCAAACTGCCGTGCACTCTCTCGCGAGAACGATATAATTTACTGCGGCTATATATGCCCAGACCGTTTTAATACCCGGGTATACCTCGCCCCCTCGTCTCCCACTTTTTATCCCTCGTTCTCCAGCGAGAATTCACTGGCAAATTAAAACCACAGGAGGATTTATCGCTGGCTTCCAGTCGGCTCGGTGCGTCTGGCACCGTTTAAGATAACTAAGTGCCGAAGACGCGTATTAACGAGCGCTTTATTCATCTCATTACTTGGCCGGGAGGCCGAGATTTTTGCGCAACGAACGATGGTAAAGAATGGACCGAGGAATTAGCATCTTACCTGACCGCGATACGCGGTCGATAACGGGATAATTCTCCTGTGAAAAGGGTTCGAGTCGGATTTCGCATAATAAAATGCTAAAGGAATCATAAGGATTCGAATAATAGTTTTCTTCGCCCAAACTTTGAAGATTTTTTCAAGTCCTTTTCGGAGCAAAAAATATTTAAAAAATCACATAGACATCTCTTGATTCAAATATTTGAAAATATAAAAAAAAGCATATGTTCAAAAAATTCCCTGATTAATATTTAATTAACGCAAAGATAACGCAAACAATTAATATAAACTTCTTCATCCTTATTTGTGATAATTAATTTTATACTCAGACTTGTTAGATCTAACAAATCTAAATATCACTTTTCTCACAACCTACAACTTACTCTTTCTCTCTCTCGCTTTACGACTTAAATCTATATCGCTCTCAACGCTTGTTCGAATTAGTCGCTTATCGGCTAATTATCGTCGCGATCGTCACGCAAACACTCAAGTCATCCGGTCGATCGAGCGAGAAGCGTCGGCTTATTCGGACGCGAAAGTGGTTCGTCCCAGAGACTGGCCAGACGAGAGAAGAGCTTCGGTACGTTCTTTCGAGGGCTCTCACGAAAGCGTTTACGTCGCGCAGTTCACGTAACGATGGATAGAGAGAATCTTTCTCTCCCCCTCTTTCTCTCTCTCTCTCGCTTATTCTTGTCCCTGGAAATCGGCGCGCCGCATAAAGGAGCCGAGAAAGCGCATAGAGACTCGCGCGAGCGCTTCTTCGAGTGCATTACTCGAATAGGAGAGGCAGCGGTCGGAGATGGTCGCGGTCGAGGGTTCTGTACACACCGCGGCCGCAGCGGCGTGTTTGCCCGCAAATAGAATTTCCTCGCGTCTTTATTTACTAATAACGTGGCCCCTGTGGTCGACTCACCCGGCAGAAAGAAAGACGCGCGTGTGGGGCCTCAATCGTCCTGTTCGCTCGCCGCCTTAGAGGCGCCCTTTTCGAACCGCGTTAATGAACTTTCACTCGAATAATTGTAAAATAACGCTATGATTATGGAAGAAACAGCTTTGCACTACGCTAAAGTGCACTAAAAGCACTTTTATCATACATGTCCGTTACGTCGTATGTTTTATTTTAGATATAATATATAATATAACATATTGTACAACGATTGTAAAAAAAGTCACCACGCACAAACAGACTATATGCGAACCATTATCATAATTCTTTCAGTTACACTATAGCAACGTTACTAAGGATAATTAATGGCAATGCTTTTCTTCGCGATTATCTATGTAAACTAAATTTATGCATGTATACATGCGCGTACTTACATATTCATTCTTTGAACGGTGCCGTAACTTGCCGTGTTATCGCGCCGCAATGTCATCGCGGGAAAGTACGCTCGTCTTTCGTTTCTGCGAGATGAACACGTCTTTCCAAAGAGTGTCGTTCGCCTCTATAAATGTCATATCATCGTACTGGCATCTAGTAGTAACTGTCTCGTCTCGGCGCAACATCTAACTCGGAATAAATTATATACGGAAGTGTCGATCGGATCGCGCATCGCGCGCACGGCACGCATTATTCATTGGATATTAATTTCGCCATCTGTGCGCGCAATTTGTATGTTCTTACGAAGATTTATCGATTACGCGTTATGCAGGTATGCACGATAACGGCGTGCTATCAGAACGGCGCACAAGCAAACCGAGATGAAAAAGATGCTCTCTTGCCAATGAATTCATCGGCAGCTATTACGCACGATTTATAAATAGTTGGAATAAATTTGCGAAACGATCAGCGCGGATTCCAATGCGATCCGTTAGCTGTATGATAGAAATAGTTTCAACAAGGTAATTCAGAAACGAACAAAAGGTAAAACAAAAAGAATTACGAAAACTAAATGCGCGAGTCGCATAAATTATTTTTGTGCTAAATAATCAACGAGGTATGTAAGATATTTTTAAATCAACAACTTTCAAACATTTTACAGATATAAAGGACAGTAAGTAGAGATAAGAGATTTACATGTCAGCAGGATTAGGAAGAAATAGCTCCATAATTCTTACAAATAACATTAGTAGCGAGGAAACAAAACGTACGAAAAAAACACAAACGTATCTCGTATCTAATAACGCTCATTCCGTATCCTCTGAATTTATAATCACGCCGGGCGAGGAATGCGTTATAGTCGGCGTTATAACGAAGCGAAAAAGAATCCACGACCAAAAATACCGTGTGTTACTCGCGTTTGTTACTCTCGCCATCGTGGATTCCATTTTTCGCGAGAGAGCGACAGAATATAATGCGCGTCACGAGGGTGGCGGGAACCGGCGGCGCGCAAAAATGACGCCCTTTCGAGGCCGCAACCGTATTACTCACGCGGCGGTTAGCGCGTCGCTCGTTGTAAACGTTGGGAAAATGTCCGGACGCATTTTTCTTCGCGAACGCGGGCGAATAAGGGAGCAAAGCGAGCGTGCTAAATCACAGACCCACGTTCCTTCACGGCACCTTCTAACGATGGCGTGTGCCCGTCGCATCACGCGACACGCGTATAAATCAATTGCACCCGGAGGTAAGCTCCGCACGCAACTCGGACGATGTAAGAAAGAGCTGCTTATTGCAATTTCTTGACACATAGGATATAAAAATAGGTCGAAAACCTTCAAGACACTACAGAACAGGTACAAATACCCTTCGCCAGTACACCAATGCAAAAATAATTAAAACGATATGAAGATGCCGATGTCGAGATACGAATCGAGCACACGCTGCATACATACACTGCACATCTGCCTGTACTAATTATAATATCGCCGTTCTATACACGAGAAACTAGCGTCGCATAATTTCATCGCGCCTGGTATCGGAATGCTGCTCTCGGACGCCATGGCGTTACTTTGTGTCGCTAATGAATCATGACGAATCGAGAGGAAGAGAGAGAGAGAGAGAGAGAGAGAGAGAGAGAGAGATAAAGATAGAGAGAGAGAGGTTTATTCAGCCTTGGTATGCAATTGCATCGAAATAGCCCGGTCAGCAACGTGTCCTCTCGCTTTGGCCTCGTCATTGAATATAGTGTCGCGTGACAAGTGATTTAGCATGCCAAACACGATCTTGCTATTTACAATGAAAGCCAAAGGATTTCAATACGCTCGTTGCCGAGCATTTGTACGCGTCAAAAAATTAAACTAGAAAATCATTAACATTTTTGTATACTTAAGATTTTTCTCGATGGAAATCAATATCTCAACTCGAAAAAGATATCAATAGGTTTTGAATTAGCAATGAGAAACAATTAACAACTTAGAAATTGCGTACAAAATTTTTACTTTTTATGAAATTTTAATTTAATAAAATTTATTAGAAAAAAGAAATAAAATTAACTTAAATGTCATTCATTTAAGATCCGACAAAAGTGATTTATCGTCTCACAGATAGATAGCATTCGGACGTAAAACACATTTCATAGGCATCGAGAGAGGATTTACAGCTTCGCGATGAAAAGTGCGACAAGATGCGTTCGACGCCTTTAATTATAGGAATGCGATAGTTCAAGGTCCTGCTCACGTCGGATTCTCTGGGAAAGTCTTCTCCAGGGATTCGATGATGGTTGAACGATCGAAATCGGTTTGCGTTGCTAGTAACGGCACTTCCTACTGCCAAACGGACGAAGACGCTGGAAGACGTACTTCGAGCGTGTAATATATGCCGATAACACGCAACGTGCTCAAGCGCGGTTTCAGATAATCGCACGGAAATCAGCTTTCGCGCAAGATTCGCGCGAGATAGAAACGCGCATAAATAAACAAATAACTCTGTGGCGGTCTAAATCACTGGTTCCGTTCGTTTGATTCATAGTTCGAAGTATTCCGCATAGACGCGGTACATAAATCAAGCACTTAGAGGTTGAGAACTCAGAGTCCGAGAGGATAGCAAACGTGATCACTGAGATGAAATTTTGGTTCACCTCGACGAGAAACGCGATAAATTATCTTCGACTACGCTGATTAGCGATCACCGATATCATTGGAAATGATTAGTCGGGGATGCTTAATAGAAAATAGCGATGCTATCGTGTGCAACTAAATGCAGTTTCTTCGTTGTACGTTAAAGTGCGAAATTAACGATTGAATATTTTATGTAAAAAGGCTATTAATTAATTCATAAAGATCTAAATTAATAACTAAATAACAACTATGTCTGGAAATTGCATTTCTTGCCGATATTCTATTGTGAATATTTAAAATATTATATAGCAATCATATTCTCTAAAAATTACACTTTCTGCTATGTTTTTGTTATGCCATAAATATTCTTAGACAGATGCGCGAAAACGTTTTTAATATCTGAAAATATTTATAACAAGATGATTTCTTCATTTAAGATTTTAATAGTCATACTGTGTGCAACCGAATAATTTAATTAACCCATCGTACTATTTATAAGTTGCACAGTATACAACTTATATGATGAGTTAATTAAATTATTCCGTCGATATCTATCCGCACACAAGACATGTATCGGTTAATAATGAGTTTTATTTGACAAAAAAAGGAGACAGCGGCTAATACACTTGGGATTAGCATATGGTCTGACATGTTGCCTACGTAATATACCTAATTAAGACGCTCGAATAATAACGTCTCTATCATTAAAGCGCGCCTATTATTCAATAGTAATTAGAGATACTTATCGGGTATGCGCATCGGTATCGTGACCAATGATTATCCGAGCGCGTCTAATTATTTGATCCGGACTTTTTTATCGCGGTCGTATTGCATAATAGCTCGTTACGCGCACCGGTCTCGCCTAATCATTAACCTCGATTGGCGATAACGTATGCACATTACGTTGTCAACGCACTATTAGAATAATAGCATTTAACTACACTTAATTATCCGCTTAATTAATAATTCGCTATTAAAATCGCGAAACGTGCTTTCTCACTTAAGCATGAGAAGCTGGTTAATAATAATAATAATTCTTCATTGATGCTCGATTCCGCGACGCGAGAGATGCCTATCGCTTTCACATCCATAATTCTCAACTATCTCGAGAGCTCCATCGATCCATTTTCCTTCGACACGCGTGATACCTTTCACTTTGAAGTCGCGCGACGCGAGCGTTTCTCGAAAGATGATTCTGTCATTATGATGTCAGAACTCGTATTTTAAAAGAGAAACGTATCAGCAAGTTGTGTTATAAAAATGAGCCAGACGAGCTACATGTCGAGCCGACGACGGCATTACTCTCGATGGTGGTCTCGACATCGGTTTCGCACTTCCAATTCAAGTTGGCAACTTTTCAAAACGCCTTTGCGAGAGAATAACTAGTTTCTCCGCTAAAAAGATTGCAGAAAGAATTATGAAACATTATAAGAAAATATTCTTTATTCAAGAAAAAGATTCTTTCAAGAAACATCAGAGTAGACCTTGAATTATAAGAAACGGCAGATAAAAAAACTAACTTTTTTTGTCAATCAAATTTCAGAAGTGGAAAAACAGATAATAACTTATACACCACCTTTCTCTTCCCTCGCCTCGATCTAATTTCAAGTGGATTTTACATCAACAAAATTTTTATTCCAGAGTTATCAAGGTATATCGCGTTTAATAGTATGACAAAAAATAAACAACGATCCTGCTCGATATTTTCCCTCTCAAGACTTTCCGTCTCAAATTTAAATAACAAATCTGTCTTGAACATTTTATACACTGGTTATGAATCATTTCGTATGTACGTGCTCGAGAAGCGACATAATAAATTAACCGACACGTCGAAAGCAGCCGCCGTTGATTTCAGAAACGGCCGGAGGGGGGCACAAGGAAGGATTAATTATAATTATCGATTTCAGCGAGCTAATTATAATATCGATATCATATTAGATTAATTGACGTCACGTGGTCGCAACGCTTGGCGAGATTAATCGTCCTGTTTCCACGTTCTTTCGTCCAGTCTGTTTGTCCATAGTCGGTTATTTTTACTCGCAGGACATCACGAAGAGACGTCTATCTTGACGCGACGCTGGTCAGGATCGACGACGAGATGTCGCGGTTGCATCAGATAAAGCCAAGCGATGTCGTACATATCGCGGCATGACGAAGGGACACGTTCCCGAGACAAGTCGTACCTTTTTCGATCAATGTGTCGCGAATATCTCGCACAGGCATCGATAGACGTTTTCCCGATGAAAAAAATGTTTAGTGAGATTAATCAACAGACGCGGAGACCACGGCATCGAGTATTGCCGAGTCACGTACATATATCTCATTTTAAGATACTGCTATGTATAATTTTTTAACAATATCATTTGTAATTTTTATTTAAAAAAAACAATAAAAATGTAAAAAAATGCTGAAATATATATTCAGGTTTCAAACTGTACACGGGACATAAATAGCAACAAAGAATCAGGTCGCAATTTCCAGAGATGAATCTTTTACATAATGCATTTATATATTATGTAAAATATTACGCCATAAAACCACGGCGCTTGGACCAGAAGATAAATAAATAAATAGCACAGTTGTGGCAAACAAATTTACGGGCGAGGAAATCTGAAAACTGATATAATTTCGATATTGGAGCGAAAAAGGTACTTTCGATCGCGGCAAAATTATAGCAACACCCATCTGCCTACCGCTGTTATCAATTCCGTGGAAAAGGAAAGTGAAACAATCTTAAAGTAAAAAAAGAAAGAAAAAAAACGCTGCTATGACTAATGCAAATTTAGACGCGCACGATGAAAAAAATTTTTTTATTTGTAAAAGAATTATGGGCGATATTGAATGGCTAGATTATTAATTCTACTATCGAAGTGGAAATCGAAAGTCAAATATTCCGGTACGACTTTAATCGTATAACCGTACAACAACGCTTATATATAGGTACTGGCCGCCGTCAGTATTTACCGGTTTTATGCGCACGTACTCTGCCTATGACTCATTCACCGGAGGTTCATTTAAGCGCTTTCTCTCTCAATATCTCTGTGTTTAGAGACAAAGAATAGCATCCCACAATTACGGACGCGTTTCGTTTCCGCAAGTTTATAACGCTGCCGAACTTTCCGCCGCTCGATTCCCTCTCACATTGTTGCAATTGTTTCTCGCCGAAATTTATCAAATAAATTATTTTTGAAAAATGGATAAAGGATTTGAAAATTATAAAAGCATACTGTCTATTCAAATTAAAGATCAAAGTAATTATGAATAAATGTCGAAGAAAAATAATATAAATAAGTTTTTAATTAAATACATTGAAATTAAATATTTTAATAATTAAAATTGACATTTGAATATTGTTAAAATTTATTTAATAAAATATGCAACGGAATAAATTTGTGTCACTTATTTTATGGATCTGCGAAACTTGCTTACTTGTCTAATCGTAAGACCTTAATAAATATTAATAGATGATGTAATTTTTTGGTAATATAATAGGAAGAATATTTTTTGTTTATTTCAATAAGACTTCAATTTATACTTTGCAATGTAAAACGCTTATGAATCGCTTCAGCTGTTACTTATATTAGATATTACACACGAGCAACCAAAAGTTGCCACGCATGTGCCACCATTGCATGTGCGTATCTCATATAATATCTCGCGGATGATATTTTATTTATCGAAAGAATCCGCGCGTTTCAACATTAATTAATGGCTTCACATTCCAGAGCGAGATCGGTTGCGAGTTATAATTTCGCCGGGGTGTCGCGCGATCGTAATTCCGCGCAAATTGATATCCGCCAATTCCGGGATTTGTTCCATATTGTGTCTTGTCACGCGCACATGCGACCGATGTGATTTCCACGGTGTGTACGACGATTGAAAAACGATCATACTGCACGCAAACTACCGTCCATCAATATTGGAAGGATCGCACGATTGCTCGCCCTACCGCTATTTCATATGCAATTTTAGTTACCGGAAGGATTTGTTTTAATACCACTACTGATAGCGCCACTACGGCCATTTGTGAATACGACACTGTGAGATTCGCTTAATGCGCATTAAATACGGCTGTGATGCATGCTCGAGAGAAATGGCGCGAGATGAGAACGTTTCCACTTCGCGTTTCGCGTTCGTAGAAATGAAAACTAATGAATTTATCGACCGCGATATAGACGGTTCAATACATCAGATCGCAATCAGGCCGCTTTTGTACCGAGTTCGGGAATCATTTCGACGATTTATGTCGTGCATCTCGATGCCAATACTCATCATTTCAAAGATAAAATGTCTTAACGGAATCAGTCTCTTCTTCGTGTTTTTAGAACAACATACGAAAGTCAGAAATGCTGTACGAAATGCTATACGTCTTTCTATAAATTGTTACATGTATATTTCAATGCTGTAAAAGATACAAGAGAATGTTAAAATCAGATATACTCGATCTGTACTGAAGCTTCGTCGCTAATCATTCGCATGCGCGAGGAGATTGTCGCATCGCGATGAAACACACACGTTGCAAATAACAGGCCTGATAATTGACAGATTACTTATCTCGATGTCATTTGATGTGTTGATAATGTCATGCAACATTAATGAGCATACTAGAGTGACACAATGAAAATACAACGAGATCAATAATGACGACTGGTTCTCCCGCTCGCACGAGGAATCCGGCTATTTCGATCACGAGATCTAATCGCGATATTTCAATGACAATATGGATGGCCCCCCCCCCCCCCCCCCCCCCCCACACACACACACACACACACACACACACACACACACACACACACACACACACACACACACACACACACACACACACGAGAGAGAGAGAGAGAGAGATTCGAGATTTCAGCCCCCCCCCCCCCCCCCCCCCCCCCCCCCCCCCCGTGTGTGTGTGTGTGTGTGTGTGAGAGAGAGAGACACACACACACACACACACACACACACACCCCCCCCCCCCCCCCCCCCCCCCCCCCCCCCCCCCCCCCCCCCCCCCCCCCCCCCCCCCCCCCCCCCCCCCCCCCCCCCCCCCCCCCCCCCCCCCCCCCCCCCCCCCCCCCCCCCCCCCCCCCCCCCCCCCCCCCCCCCCCCCCCCCCCCCCCCCCCCCCCCCCCCCCCCCCCCCCCCCCCCCCCCCCCCCCCCCACCCCCCCCCCCCCCCCCCCCCCCCCCCCCCCCCCCCCCCCCCCCCCCCCCCCCCCCCCCCCCCCCCCCCCCCCCCCCCCCCCCCCCCCCCCCCCCCCCCCCCCCCCCCCCCCCCCCCCCCCCCACACACACACACACACACACACACACACACACACACACACACACACACACACACACACACACACACACACACACACACACACACACACACACACACACACACACACACACACACACACACACACACACACACACACACACACACACACACACACACACACACACACACACACACACACACACACACGATGGAATAATCTTGTTCCAATATTGCTGGCCCTCCTCCCTTCTATCAATCGCAATACTAATCCAATACACGGTCCCCTCGATCGCAGTCATTATTCGCGGGCTCGAACACGAATCGGAATGAGTCGGCCAACGGCCAATCTATAACACGCGTCGTGTTTCAAATTGAATCACGGTCCGCGTGGGTTGTTTACGGTAGCGTGATAAATGAAGACTGCTTAAAAATATGCTGACCCCGGGCTCGTTACGTGCTCGTACAGCTATGCGTGTGCGTAGTAGCCGGCTGGGGCGACAAAATATATCGCCGCCGGCCAATTCGTTCGGCGATCATTATAAACGCGGACAATGGCGTTGTTCGATAATGCCCGAAGATCTCTGCTCCGCTCTGCCCTACCCGTCGTGGATCCGTGTCGTGATAGATGTTCCGGTGTCGCGCTCCCGCACGATCCCGATAATACATCATGCCGATGTATCGCGCCGGCATATATTTACGTCTCGGTCGTGTCGAAACGCGAATACAAATTTAAACTTTATCATTTTTCGATCCTATTATTTTCGCTGTGAGTAACGTCGCTCCGTACGTCGCGTTAATTTTTAATAGCATGAGAGAGCTTTCGGCGATAAAGCATGATAAATTAAAGGAATTTAAAATTAAAATTAGATTTCTGGAATTACTTTTCATTATCGACGTTTGATATTTTATCTCTCACCTTCACGCTATTCTTCTGCTATTTCGATGGCATTGCAGTTTATATTGTAACACTCCCCCCCCTTCCCCCTTTTTTTAAACCTCATACTAATTAACGGCAATCGCGGAATTATTGAGTTTTAACTTCCTCGTTCGATATGGCTGTGCATTTAATTATGTCGCTTCGTGGACATGCGCACGATTCAAGATTAATTAGTCGCTAATGTAATTGATTATATTTGTCTGTGTTTGTAATTCACAATCCGGCAGGCAGGCGGATTAATTTTGCGGTAATAATTTATCAAAATTACGCCATCAGTTTACGCATGAAATTGCAAACGTCATCAAATAGAATTAAATTTCAATCAATCAAATTATTATCATTCCAAATTAGAAAATTAATCATGAATTATGCTTAGTCGTCTGCATCAAGATTACCTCGAGATAATTGTAATTATACTCTTATATCTCTTGTATCTCAATCTCATTTTTCTATCTCTTTTTACGTTGATTTTTTGCTGCATTAAATATATGCCTAAAAAGAAATTCGTTTTAATTTAATTAATTTCAATTCCACCATCTCGTATTTAAATAAGCTGAGCTGCGTTATATTTTCATATTCTGTCAGTGCGTCCTCAGAGAATTATCCTGGAACACTAATAAATGCGTCTTTCTATCTCTATCTCTCTCTTTTGCATAATTTATGTTTTTTTCTAATTTTACCAGTGTAGTTCCCAGCGTTACTCAACAGCATGTCACCCGCGAAATGAAAATCGGGCATCGCCAGGGAGGTTAAAGGAAGTGCTTGCGCGGAAACCATGGAGTGGCACGCGCGGAATGCGAGTTCAAGCATGGGCACGAAAAGTGCACGTGCATGCGCAATGCATCGCTCTCGAGAGCTGTACAGAAAGTGACGTTACTCTGGACGGAAATATTGAAACGCGTGGGTTGCCGTGATAAAGGGAAAAAAAGCGGAGAAGATATCTGATGCTCTCCTGTATTGTCGAGCTTGCTATAAGCGTGGAAGCGACGAAAAAAAAACGAAGAGAACGCACGGCAGAACGCACATTTAGCTCAAAACAGACAACGCGGCGCTATTAGTAGTCACATGCTTTTTGCGCGTGCAAACGCGGAAAAACGGCTTTAAACATTCGGATACGTATTTAATAAAGCACATTATTCACAGTCGAACGTTTTCCGTAAAACATAAAAATACGCACAATAAAAATAAAATAGAAAAAATCGGTATTGATAAAAAAGAAGCGCTGTTTAATGACTTATCACACAGTTAGCTAAAAATGTATAATTCAGAGATTTCAAATGATTTCAATTTCTATTTAAAAATTGAAACTCGAACTAATTTTGTTTTCTAAATCCATGCAAAATTTAAAATTTAACGTGTCGGATACGTCGCGAGGATAAAAGTCGGGAATAAACCGACGCTGATGAAATCAGCTGTGAGTCAGCGACGCGAACTTAAAGCCCGGATATTCATACATTGTCACAGAAAATTGAGCCATAAAGGCTTCTCCGCGTGCGGTGACGATGGCGAGCGCTATTGAAACCGTGCCAAATTCGAAATTAAACAGTCATGGAACGACGACGTCGCACGAGGATTACAAAGGATTGTCGGCAACAGCGGGAAGGATATTAAGCGTGATCCATAATTCCGACTTAATGTCCGGAATATTTATGATAGATCATGTTGGTCACATACATTGCGGTGGATCTTTGGATCAAATGTAATAAAATGTCGCAATTATACTCTCGAAATAATACTGCATACAATAACATAAATTATAGCAATTCGCTCACCGTAAATGTTGTCCCTTTAAAAACTTTCTCACAAACACATATGCTTCTAAATACGTACCTGAAACAGAAAAAATGTACATCATAATTACAACCATGTCTCTGTATAAAAATATTTTAATATTTTATCCACTATGCTATGTAAACGTTGTAGAAACAAGAACATCTTAATCTTCCCAACTTAATTTACAGTAATTTTTCATAATAGATAATCTATGTCATTGTTGCGGGATCTCAGTAGTTTCCAAGATTCCTGCACACGCATTTCACAAATTGTTCATTGTCGACAATACGAAAAGTAGCGCGCACATTGCATTATTACGGCGCATCTCCTACAGCGGCTTGTATGAAGCAACGGCGAAGAAATAAAACGAGGTAATTAAAAGATTACTGGTATAATCTTCATCCACGTTGAGTTGCCCGCTCGCCCGCATTTCGCGCAATGAAACGTATTGTCTTGGCATTTCTCGCCCACGCCCTGGATTTTCACACTGCGCACTGCGAGATACTTCCTTCGCCGCCCGTCCGGGTTAAATGCCCGAGAGAAAAGCAATTATATCCGGAATTAGGACAGACGCCTACGGAATAGTTGCTATCTTAACCCCGAGTCGAGCATAAATCTCCTGCTGCTGCTGAACGATGAAACTTAATCCCGTATACTCACACGCTACGACTACGTTCCATTTTCCGAACGTAAGCTAAGCGAGCCGTTTCTGCATGGTATTCTCGCATATTTACCTGCTAACAATGGTATTAATGCTTTTTCAATTATCGTCAGAATATTGTTATTAATTTGATACGGAATCTTCTTCGTTTGTGAATGTATCACATACGCTATTTGTATACGCAGCATCCATTGATCTATATAACTGCATTTTTAAATCATGCATTAATTTCTATTCTCGTGAATCCAAATATTCTTCATTTGTAAAGTTCTTGTATTGTTTGACACAAATGTTTAAATCCCTTATTTTTTAATTATTAAAAATTTAATTTTTAATCTCAAATAATTATTCAAGTAATGTTTATGAGAAAAATATAAAATTCGTAAAAAGATAAAAAGCAATAAAAAATAAATTTAGAAAACTCAAAATAATAATATTTTGTATATTTGATACCGTTTATAATTTGATTCGATATAATGTAGTATAATGAACACTTTGTCTATATATCCGTGACTTAATCCGCGTAACGCGGATAATCGGAATAACCGGAGGAAACTCTAAAGTTTATGTCGCGCCGCCAACATAGCGGCGGCGGCCCTTAAGCTTGCGCGGCGCTCCAACTTTCGGCGGTTACTCCGCGAGTTAACTGAAAACAAAGCCCGTAGCGACTTTGGAAAGACGAGCGTCCAAGTTCCGTAACGAAGTACGAAACTCCAAAGTGAGAGAAAGAGAGGGAGAGCGAGCAGAAGCGCGGTATACTTGCATATACGAACCGCGTTGCGGATGCGTTATAGTTAAGTAGTTCCTCCGGAAAACCGCGCCTTCGGGCGCGCCCAAAACTTTTCGCACGGGGAAGTTGCCAGGATCATCTCCCTCACTCGGTAAGCAGAAGTTAAAAAATCTTTTTGCCTTCCACAGAGGTAAAACAAATATCACGAGTATACCTGCGCGAGCGCGCGGTTTCTCGCCGGAATTTCCTGCGGAATTTTTGGATACTCTGCTATCCGTCGCCGCGTGGCGGTTTGACCTAGTTGCGATTTCCTGCTGGAATAATTTAGAAATAGCGCCGTCGCGTCGCGACACCTCGCACTGAATGTTAATACAGCGCGGTTAAACTTGTCGGAATGCCACTATGAGTGACTGATTTTCGGCGGAGAATTAACGAATTTAGCTCTTCGCGCGATAATTGTTTCGCGCGATAGTTTCGTTTGTATACAAAAGTAAATCAACGTTTAACAGATTTCACAGGCCACTACGAAAAAGATCTTAAAGCGTTTTAAGCGAGAAAGAAGATTAGATCGCAGAAAAATTTTAGGCAATATTTACCGTAACATTAGCAGCAAAGTTGAAAAAATATATTCAACAAGACTTAAAATCTGATATATTAATACAATAAATGCTATTATATATAGATTGTTCAGATTTCCTTAAATATTTCAAACTGAAGGACTTAATCTTCGTATTATATGACTGAAACGCACATCGAAATACAAACTTTAATTAAATTGAAACGAGTTTAATGGCGAACTGCGGATAATATTACACAAACACGCCGCGAGAGTTCGACCACGATAACGCAAGCAACATGACGCCTGTGCTACGCTTTGCCCGACACGAGATATCCCGACGAAAAATGTCCAGCACTGTCGGGCATTAATTACACCGATAGGCGGCATTAATTTAGCAACAATGTTTAATTCGCCCGCGCGACCGCACACATACATACAAACACACACACAGACCAACAACAGCGTCTTCGATCAAGATCTCGGCCGGCGCAGCGTGCATTAATTATGACCCAGGATAGGAAATTGTTTCTCTACCACCACATCATGTACGCATGCAAGCATTGGTCTCGCTTTGCCCCGGGTAAATCTACGTGTGATAAACGTAATAACACACGCATTACGCCCGGTGGTGTATCGGGAGCCGACAGTGCGGTGAGTCCCAAGGCCCGACATTAAACATCGAGCGGAAAGAAATAAGAATTGTGACGGTGGCGGCTCCCGCATCGATTTGAAACGCAGGCGGTCGTATATTAATTAGGAGACTCGTGTAACCGCCATAATAAAATCGATAATAACTACAAAGCCGCAAGGTATACAAAGGAAGAAGAGATTAAACAATCTACTATCTTTCTCTTTCTATGCGGTAATCGTTCAAAGTCAACGTCATCTTCATCGATCATGATTACAGTCTCTTTTGGAATATACCTGCACCGATTACACGCGTTTACGATAATTATCATATTGTCCATTAAATTACACGATAAACGGCTCGTTAATGTTGCAGGAATCGCGTGACGAGTCGACGTTGTCGGCAAGATAACGGAAAAAGCCTTATCACGGAAAGGTGAATGCCGCGGTAAATGCAAAAGTACGAGCATTCGCGTAAGCTGCTTGCGCGGCTTATCGTGACGGATGAATGGAGTTATCGATCGGATAAGCGAAACGATCGCAAAAGTCGTGCGTGATGCATTTTGTAAGTTTGATCATCGATTATTGCATCTCTCGCACAATTGTACAAGGATATCGCATTCGGAGAAAATTACAAGGCGTACTTATGTTTTAAAACGTAGAGTAACGAGTGCTGAAGTGTTGCTGAAGCAAGAAATTGCAGCCCGCACAGAGCTCTTTGGCACGGATTTCGCTGGCTATCAGCGTCCCTTTTGCGTCGAGGTACACAATAAGAGGTAATAAGCATCCCTCCGGGGTGCTAATTAAGAACAGGGGCGCGGACGGACGCTCCTTCGCTCTACGCTGGAAATAGGTGTTACTACGGCGCAATGTTTCTTCGGGCGATCCGTAATAATACACCGGCGAAAGCCGCGCGGCCCGCGCAGAGGAATGTAATTCCGCTATGTATTATTTTGCGATTATCTTTTAGTAGCGCGCCTAGATCGCAGTTCAGCCCTAATGTCTTAGAACATTTCTTGCAATGTGTGTTCTATTTGCTCCATATCTCTCCGGCTAAGAGAAACCGCTATAATCCGCGAAATTACACGTTTGCCCAACAAACTCCTTATGTTACCTATCACGCTTTAATCATTTTCAAGCTAAAATAATTCCAAGTATCTATTCAAATCTTGGAAATAAAAATTCTCTGACAATTTTCTCATCTTGCAAACATTTTCCGTCAAATTAATGCGCTTTTTATATGCAAATTTTTAATAAATTTGTTTGCTTTTCATAAACTTCTTTAATGTTTTCCGTTATCTATGGAAAACAAATTTTTTTAATGCCACTAATTCCAAAAATATAAAATTTTTTAAAATACTGAAAAAAATTAAAAATCAATCGACTGGTCACAAAATAAAAACAAGTTTTAAAATTTTTTCAACAAAAATTCCCCAAATCTCAATAAAATTTTCTGAGATTTTCAGATTTTTCAGATTTTTTTCAGGTAGCAGATACCTTTTAAATAATTGTGTAGAATTTTATATATTTTCATATACTAATAATTGTACACACTCTCCTAACAAGTTGACATTTAATAAAACAAGAAGCATACTCTATAACACTCGATACATTTTCGCTCGATATTTCACTCGGTAGTCCGGCTATATCGACAATAATGTAACAAACGAAATACCGTTTAAAGGGAAACCTGCCGCATTAAAGCTACTCGGCTCCGATACGCCGATAGTATTATCCCATCCGCGGCGATAATCAGAGGCAGACGCAACTGCTGCTTCTGATCGCACGAGCGCTCGCGTAGCGAATATCATCGTCACGAGATGGCCAGCGGTATCTTTAGAGCGTAACTTAATACAGGCTTCCGTTAGGCGATCCAGAAAGCCAGAGATAAGGGAAAAGGAAGAAGAGGAGGTGGAGAGAGAGAGAAAGAGACTCGTGCTCCTGCGCGCAGACAGGTAGGCACGTCGTCGGTGGTTAACCTTCCGGTGGTGGTGGTCGTCTGAGCGTTCTTCCGGGGATTGTCTCGGGCGTAGCACTCGGTCACGGTCTATTTCCGGGGCCGAGCGATCGTCTAACGACGCATTGTGCGTATGTATTTATGGACGGAGGAGAAGCGATCGAAAGAAGAACGAAGAAGGAAAGAGACGGAGTCTGGGTAATAAATACTGTTATACGGGCATTAACGTTCACCAATGGGTCCTCCCTGTCGTGCGTGGGTAGCACGGGAGAAGCTTCGCGACAGGATAATGAGAGGAAGACGTGCGACCGGCAGGAAGGCACGAGAAGCAAAATACAGCAGAGGAATGAAGGAAGTCGTACAATTATGAATAATGCATTTTTAATTCTTTAGTTATGAAGTCCATAAACAGGGTAGTTTAATAGGACAACTTTATAAAATTATTGTAGAAATACATTTTTGAAGAAAAAAAAAGAAAATAAACATCTAAAGAAATATTTTAAATGCAAATGGTAAAGTGCCTCATTTTGTATTATACATTCGATCAAAATTAAAAATTTTTGCAAAAATACTTGATTTTAAGTATTTAATTATTTCAAGTTTCTATGTCAGATACAGCATAAGCCGTACAGAGAAGCAAATGGAATCTTCATACGATTCGCACAAGTTCGCGCACGGTTTCTGGGACACGAGACCTAGCATTGCACCCGTTACGTCAAACACTCGTCGGCAATTAGCAGCAGAAACAAACATCGGCTTATGCTCCCGTCTAATTGTACGACGTTAATGAAGACGTTAATTTAAACTGCCGTGTCAAAGAGAAAAAGAACGAGACCGACTAGTAACAAAGTCCTCGTTTTATAATTGTATGCAATTAACGTATGTAATTCGTGATATACTTATATTGAAATTGTATATAATCATCCTGTATTATATATATGTATATATTAATATTGTATTCATATTATTCGCGAGTTCGAATTTTTCCAAGGAACGCAAAAGCAGCTTCTGGCGCTTGATTAAGCGACGCATAACAGCGCACAATTGTACATCTGCGCCGAAGAATAAAAACGCAAACCGAGAGAGGAAAAGTTTAAATAAAGAACGTGGTACACAGGTATGGTAACGCGCTGATTGCGACAAATCACGGCAAGCTGCGCTTGAAGGTGTATTTTTTCGCGACGTGCACTTTGAAGAAAAACAACAACGAATTCACATTTTTCTCTCTCAAAAACAATCATGACGACTAATAGGTTACAACAGGAATTCGACGCGCAGAAACAAAGAACTTTTATTCACTGCGCGAAAGGAATTTAATGACGAAGTACTACAGATCCGGATTTGTTTCAGATTGCGGAGCAGCGACGATTGGAACAGTAATTGATTGTTAGAGGTTACCAGCAACTTTCTACAAAACAACTCTAGAAAAAAACCCGCTCGAGAGCTCAGTAATAGATCGTTCATGAGTTTCTGTATTTCGGTCCTCTAATCCGCCCTCGCTCAAGAACGGCTGTATCAAATGATGATAATGACAATTTTTATAAAAACAATAAGAGGAAATATCTCGAATATTCATTTCTCAACTTCGCCAAAGTATTCGTTACAAGTATTTTCTCAGTTTTATATTTCATTCTTATGCCATAAAACTTTAATTAATTTAAATAATTAATAAGTATAATCAATCAACCTAGTTTGTAAAAACAAAGCAATATTACAATATTTCCCTGAAGTTTACAAAAGGCAAAGTATATGAATAAAAATTACACAAACAAATCATTAACATATTTTCCATTGTTGAAAATTTCATATAACTCAAAATTATTCTTTTTTTCTTCCACTTTTAAATTAATGTTATTTCAAAGTTTGCATGTACTAGTTAAACACATTAGTGATATTTTTTACATAATTTTATATCAAATTCAGAAAAAAACGAAAAAATAAAACGTGAAATTCCTGAATACTACTATCATAATTCTTAAAATAAAATTAATCACATATAATTTGTAAATTTATAAATATTCAATATTATAATTATATGTTATAATAATATATTATAATTATAAAATAATTGTATTTTATTCTGACTATAAAATTACAAAAGAAAAAAGACTGGACACAACATGATCCAGACATTGTAAGGTGGATTTCTTGCCGTCACGGGCTACCGAACACGAATATCCGTCATACTTGAGGGTGTCGTCTTTCGAGCGGGTGTCGGCGGCTGCGGACAAGCAATTTCCGGATGCGGACGCGCGCGATAAGTCCGCAGAGGAACTGTTGTGGGGCATAACACCACCTGCGCTTACCCGAGTGGTAGTGAAGCGTATCTTGCGAGAGCGCATTCAGGGTTATGGCCTGACATGGAAGAGGATCGCCGCGGGATTTATGTACCAGGAAGACGGCGGATCTGGCCGTTTAAGTCCATCCGGCCGCTCGATGGGAAGCTCGATTAAATTCACGCTTCGAAAAACAGCCGCCCTCTCGACAACGATGGCAAAGGGCAAAGCTCCCATCGGAACTTTCGTCGGAAGCCCATCGCGGAACCATGTCGTTCAGATGCGAACTCGCTTAAAAGACGTTAACGGTACTGCGATATTGGAAAAGTATTGATACTTTAGCTTAGATGCTTCGATATCTCAGCACTGACACTTTCCGTTTGGTATTTCGAAGCTATTTATTCGTGATTCTTCGCTAATCTTTCCTGCTGCGTCATTGCTGATTATACAGGGTGTCCAAAGTCAATCATATTCGTTAATAGTAAATTTCTGAGACCATTTGAAGACTGAAAAGTCTTTAAACTAAAATGTCAAGGCTACAGTTATTTTTAAATGCGAAATATGTAAAGTTGACCGATCAAATTGTCAAAAATTCACGCGCTTAAGCACGTCGCATATATTGAGTTTTATATCCTTACTATACAAAAAAACCTCAGAAACCTATTAACAGATGATACGGTTAGTCTGAGACATCTTGTATATTTTATATTATTTTGAAATCTATTGTGTTAAAGATATTAAAAAAAGAAAAATTGATTTACCGATACGATGCGCAGCGGCGGAGTTGTTATCCTGTTAATCTGTAACATGAAGTAACATCCAAATTAGCAGCAAATTATTTAAAATAATTATTGCACACATTAAACTTTTACTTATTTCTCTTTTATTCAAAATATTTTAATAAAAGAATTATATATTTATATCTAACAACCATAAATATTAAAAATTGCAAATCTTTCACTAAATATTTCAAAGTTTCTACGTGCGCTACATAATATTTTATGTGCAATATTTTGTAAATAACGGATAACCAATAAATGACTACTTACTTTAAAGTTGCTCCGCCGGCGCCCGATGCCCCCTTCCTGAACCTCCTCCTTCTCTCAATCCTCTTTGTTGACTTCAAGGCACTCACACATGTTCACGACGCGAATTCGTAAATAGCGATCTTTTAAACGACACTCCCGACGCGTACTTTATCGCACGGACAAAGAAAAATTCGAATATCATCAGACGGATCACACGTTCGGCACTCGGCTGCGTACGTAACAAGTCACGACGGAAAAGGATAAGGTTGGAAACTGCAGGAAGTAATATAAGGATACTTTTGAAGAAGATAACACACCGATACGGAACGCGATCTACCCCGTACAAGTGCCGCCGTGCGAATGGTAAAAGACCAATAGTCATCAAGGACAAAGTCGCGCCGATTCCGATTTGGAAGAATGCACAAAAAACCAACAATGTGGATACGAATAGATAGGACGTGTGCGTGAGAGAGAGAGAAGATACGGAGCGCGCAGGCTAAGCGCGACGACGTAAACAAACCCCCACCACACGCCACGAGTCGACCTCGTCACTATTAACATTACAGCATTTATCGAACATTTATCGAAATCGAGTTTAAACTCGATTTTATTTCAATTTCGATAAATGTTCAATAAATACTCAAGTGTTAAAAGTTTCGAAGTCGATTCGCAATGTTCGATGGGATTGTTTCGTCGTCCTTAGCCTGCGTGATCTATATTCCCCTCTCCCCCCTCTCTCTCACTTGTCCTATATATCGATATGCACATTGTTGCACCTTACTACTCGCATTCTCTCGTAATCGGTGCGACTTTGTTCTTGATGTCTATTGTTCCTTTATCACTCGCACGGCGGCACTTGTACTAGATAGATCGCGTATCGGTGTGTTATCTTCTTCAAAAGTATCCTTATATTACTTCCTGCAATTTTCAACCTTATCCTTTTCCGTCGTGACTTGTTACGGACGCAGCCGAGTGCCGAACGCGCGCGTGTGATCCGTCTGATGATATTCGAATTTTACTTACAATTAGTCCGTACGACAAAGTACACGTCGGAAGTGTCATTTAAAACATCATGCGATTTATAAATTCGCGTCGCATGTGTAAGTGCCTTGAAGACAACAAAGAGGACTCAGAGAAGGAAGAGGCTAAGGAAGGGCACCGGGCAGAGCAACTTTAAAGTAAGTAATCTTTCATTTTTTATCCATTATGTATAAAATATTGCACACATAAAATATTATGTAACACACATAGAAACTTTGAAATATTTAGTAAAAGATTTGCAATTTTTAACATTTATGGTTATTAGAAATAAATATATAATTCTTTTATTAGATATTTTGCATATAAGAGAGAAAAATGAGTAAAATTTTAATGTACTTAATAATTAATTTAAATAATTTGCTGCTATAATTTGTGGATGTACTTCATATGTTATAAATTAACTTATAAACAAAACTCCGCTACTACGCATCGTATCGGTAAGTTAATCCAATTTCTTTTTTTTTTTAATATTATTAAAAACATGGATTTTAAAATAATGTAAAATATACAAGATGTCTCAGACTAATCGTATCATCCGTTAGCAGATTTCTGAGGTTTTTTATAAAGATATAAAAATCAATATGCAGCGAACCTGAGCGCGTAAATTTTTGATGATCTCAATCAACTTTAAACATTTTGCATTTAAGAATTACAGTAGCCTTGACATTTTAATTTAAAGAGAGATTTTCTTCTCTAAATAATCTCAAGAATCTATTATTAACGCGCGCAAATGATATTTTTGTATATTGTACAAAGTTTCTCAAATTTAACGAGTCTGTATAGTCGTGATAAGAAAAATACAGCGCTTTTAATAAATTGCTATATTACAAGCACATATTATGACATAATTATATTAATTTAATTGAATATACGGCAAGTTTGAAACTCATCGGAGTTCATAAATTAAGAAGTACGGCAAAATTTGAAACTACGCTATTGAGGATCATGTTTCAGCAATTACGACTTCCTTCTGATACCATCGTTGATGCAGAGATTGTCCCGACACATAGCAACCCTAATCGCGGACTCGAAACTGCCATCATGGTAGTCGCCGGATGGGTGGAGCGGTTGAACTCCGGAATGACTTCTCGGCTTGGAGTAATAAGTCACGCGCTAGTTGCGAGCGGTATTGTAATGCGAGTACTCTCGCGTGAGTGTAGATACGAGTTAGCAGCAGGCCAGTAACGCGAAACGACGAGCGAAGCGACGACGATTGCCGGGCGCGGCTTTCTGAGCTCATAATACGGCATGACTATGCAAATCGACTGCTTTAACTTTAACCCATGATAGTGGATCGGAGACGACGTTTAATAAAATGTTAATATTATATCTGACTTAAGTATCGTTTCGAAGAGAGATACGCCGCTTCCTATTGTGGAAGTTTTAATAAGAAATCGAAAATTAATTTTAAATACTACGCTTACGTATTATTATTTTCTTTGTGTATAAGTTGACAAATATAATTTATAGTAATTAATAAATTTAATAAAATATTAAATAGTTATATTAAATAACCATTATTTTTTAATATACGAAAATGATTTGTTATATACAAATATTACAATAATACATAGTAATTATTAAATTTTATATTTCTGTGAAAACGAAAGATAAATATTTTCATGAAAAAATAGTTCATAAATGTGTTTATTATTATCTTTTATACCACGAAATTGTGCATTTTCACGTTTATATTAGAGGATTATTCGAAATTTAAAACAAAGTTAAATATTTCAAAATTTAAAACAAAAAATTAAGTACTTTCTTTCTCTTGGATTATTTTCCAAAAGTTATATTTGTATTAAAAACTTATCCACGATATGCTCTTTTATATACTTCCACACATAGGCAGCATCTCGAAACGAAATAGACATCTTCAACTCTTCTATATACGCGGTAAGATAAGCTTTCTCTACAAAAGAAGCTTTTGCGTGTGTGTGCCCCGCTTTCTGCCTGATCGGAGGCAAAAGTAAGGTAAGGCAAAGTAATGGCATGGGAACCTGCGGCCGATTCGCGCAACTGCTGCCATCGCCTCGGATTCGCCTGACTGGCTGAAAACTGCAACCTACTGGAACTTTCATCGTTTATCGGCGACTGCGGCGGAGATGAGAGAGCGAACGACGACTGGGAACTTTTATGCGCCACCGATCCGACCCGACAGATACCCCGCGATCGGATCGTCGCAGATCAGTGAAGCGTCTTGGTTAAAGGTAGTTTGATCAATAAGTCCCCGTGTCGCCGCCGCTTCAAATCGATTGCGGCGTGTGCTGTTCCTTCTCAAAGAGCACAAAGTATGATAACTGTTTTATTATGTTGCGAAAACGAAATCGAACGATATAAACGTATTTTCAGCTCTTCGTTATTACCCCGTTATTATATGCTTCGATGTATGTTTTCTCGATATACGCGAGATGCATATATATATATATATATATATATATATATATATTCGCCTTGTAATTAGAAATTATACATGGTAATTATTTGTAATTAGAAATTAAATATCGTAAAAAAAATCGTGTGCAAAAGTATAATAAAGTAAAATGTTTTAAATGCTACTGTGCCGTATGTTTTGATGCTGACTCGCAATGCACGGTTTGTTTTAGTTTTTTTTCCGTGACCTCCGTCACGGTGTACGCGCGCTATTATTTACTTTGCTATCATTCGCTGGAGCAAGCAAAACAACGAAAATTCCGATTCCGTATCGTTGCACAATTATCCTAGTTCCTAAATTGTAAACGCGATAAGTTCCAATATTATGTTCTATGAGTATTATCGATTAATAACTTGCGCTATTAAATCCTGTTATTAAATTAGACCCATATATTTTATTCCACGAATATTTTCCTCTCATTTATTCATATTTATATATAATACGAGAGAATAAAACATTCTTGCCAACACCCAACATATGTATACTATTTTATGTACAAAAAACACGATAAATGTATGAAAGATATGCGTTTAGATGTACAACAGAATAGCTATAGTGGATGACACGAAAATTAGGTTAGGTACGCAAATTTCGATTTTTTCGTCACTGATTTCCTACGTCATGAGTGTTTTTTCGTATAACTCTTCTATCATAATGTCGATAGGACTTGTCATATCTTGACAATTCGATTAAGCTTCTTCACAATTTATAATAATCTCGCATGAATCAGCATGCAAAGCCATATTCATTTAAAAACATCATGTAAAAGTAATGATAAAGCTTACTTGCAAAGTCAAATGATGCAAATGAAATGATGCAACGGTCAACCGGCAATCTTCCATCGACAGATTTCGATGCTCAAGTTGTGCTGCCTATCGATATCAATTAACACTTTATAACACTTTATAACAACTGAACCGCGCGACACTATACTCGACACTTTCATTCGACACTTTCATATTAATACGTCTTCGCTTCACAAATGAACTCGTCCGTACAACTCACTTTCGATCAACTAGATCGCGGAGAGTCTTCGCCAGAAATGAAATGCGAGCTATACGCAACGTAGTGGAAAGGATGACATACACACCGAGCGTATGTGCTTCGCGGAGCGGACATGTACGCGGTGATACGTTAGCCCTTCTATTACGGTTACGTAAATCTCGCTTCTCAATTCTGCCATCACTGGCGGAGACAAAGCGACTCGACAATATGGCGATTACTAATGCGATGCCAACTTCTCACGATATAAACATCACTCGACAATCCAACCTCCAAATTTTCGATTTGCTATATTAACGTATACCGTGCTCAAAATGCATGAATTAATTTACCACGATAATCACTCGATAACTGATTCGGAATTCGCAATGTTAATTTGTAGGCATAGCATAAAGTATTTTTAATTAGTAAAACTTACGCGGAATGTAAAGCTATTTTCTTCTATGTAAAAGCGACGCCGTTAGTTTTCAGACTACGCTATTAAACACAGAGAGCGCTGCATGCACGGCCGCTAACCAATATTTTTCTCAAAGAGCGCGAAAACATATTTAATTTAAATAGAATAATGCATTAATTATTGATTACATATAAAGTATATATGCATAAATAACACATCACTAAATTAATTCAATCTCGTATTTTGCGAATGCTTATTGTGGATGAATGTGTGTGGAATAATCCATTATTATATTATTGAATAATTTATACATAATTACTTATTCAATTTAATACAGAGAAGCTAGATATTTCAAGCTAACTTTTATCTATGCGTTCTTGAACAAATTGCAGAGTTAATTTCCATATCGTCTCAAATCTATATTTAAAAAAATGCAGCTCATTGTGTTATTTAATATTTTACTTAAATATTTGACATTTCGTTATCTCACACCGCTAAATATGCAGTGCAAATAGCGCAACTATTCGAGGTTGACCTCTAAATTATAATGTTTCAGGATTAAGCGCTTTGATCTTGCTTAACTATTAAAATAATTAAATGTATAATCTATACTCGTGTCGACGGTCTATCTCTTTCATTGCGCACTACATCAAGTTTAAATAATTTATAACCCTGTGTACTTTGTAGCATTTTGAAGCCTCGCGATTATGTTAACCGCGATTACAACCGTAGGAGGCTGGTTGTAATATGCAAATGAATAAGCCGGCAATATGTCACCACGATGATCGTCCCGTCGGGGTGCGACGCGGTTTTCAAGACTGTGTCTTCCCACTTGCATAGCGGATTAAAACAATCCGCGCCGCTCCGCGCAAAACCTGCAAATCATCCAGGGTTTACTGCGACGTCGTCTTCTCCGCCGGTTGCATTCGCCGTGCACGTTGAAACACGTGCGGCGATTAATCCAGCCGGCCGCGCTGCAAACCGGGGTAAGCACTTTATCCTCTTTCGAAGCCCACGCGGATATTATGTTTGCCGCGCGGCGTCGCGCGGAAAATGTTGGGCAAATGGAAGACGGGAAGACAACGAACGGGGCGGCCAATTACGCGGACTAATGGCCCTCCATCTTCTCTCCCCGGCGTTAACGAGGGTCCACAATGCACTTTTGTGTCCGTCCGACTATTCCGACGACCCCACGGCCAATATTCCCCTTCCGCTCTCCTTTTCCATTTTCCACCATCCACGCCATAACACGCTTCTATCATCAATAAATCGGCTTTTTGCCTACTTTTGCCAAGCAAAGGAAAAAGCGCAGCGATTGTTACGATAATGAGAGTTTGAATAAAAGTTTGCGGATCTATCGTTTGTAAATATTTGCACTCTCAGAATTTTTCAAGCAGATGGTTAAACTTTCCAATATTACATCTCAATTTAATACTAAGATTATGATGCTTGCTTTAATGCAAGCTTCCTTTCTCCGATTTTTAATCGAAGATTTTAATTTCACGCTTTGAACAGTTATAATATTAGATATGGTACAGCTTCGATTCAGAGAAATGAATGTACTGCTGCAAAAATAAATGTAGAGAATCCGGGTTTCATATTTTACTCCGCGAGATTAAAATTTTGCGAACTGGTTAATTTTCGCGAAAATTGCATTCCCGGTATTGGCATACCGTTCGCGATGTAAATTCGCGCTCGTGTAGATGCAATTTAAATGTCGACGCACGACATCGAGACACTGCAAAAAGGGTGGCAGTCGATTATCTTATAATACTGTGTCTCTGACGTGCTATTGGCACGCTTACGGAAACGCCGCTGCGAGTTACAAATACCTATCGACATTTCCCCGATCAACGACCCATCTCGCGATCGACGTGGAAGAACGAAGAGAGGGAAAGAGAGACAGAGAGAGAAAGAGTGTTTTGTCGCGCGCAACGACCTCGACTTTGCGCTTGACATTAATGCTTGTCAATATCGACGTTCGACATCCACCGTGCTTCAAGTCTCCCGTCGCCGTCCGTCGTGCACGCTGCGTGACTTTTAATCTTTCTCCGTAACGCTCCCTTGCATATTGTAAGTCGCGGACTAAGATACTTTACCTGTCGATTGCACGCGTAACAAACTTTGGAACAGGCGGCCCTAAAAATTGCCACTTCAAACGGCGATATACATTTTGATTATAGGAGTCATAGACCTATTCGATGTAAATGTAGTTTGATGTAACAATTTCTTTTTAAAAAAATCACAAAATTTGAATGCATCCACAAACTTAAACCATTTAAAAAGTTTTAATTGTTGTGTTTAAATTTAGGAAAGAAAACATTAAAATGAATTAGAAGTACAATTTTATTTTGCTCAAAACAGATTATAATTCTGGGTTGTTATGAACGTTTAACGCCTCATAAAAGCTACTCGAAGCAAACGGAGAACGTCGCCGGGCTGCTCAAGCGGGAATCTCTCCGGCACTTTTGCACGGCCGCGAGATAAGATATTTTAATACTCGCGGGAATTTCCCGCGTGTCACACGAAATATATTTTCTGGCGGCGAAAGCGGTCTTATCTTCGCGGATTATATGCAGACGTGGTGCTTTTCGTTCTTGCGCAGTTTCCGAGATGGGTGCCGCGCCACATCGTACAAAAGGACTTCTTAAGCGCGTCTCTCGATTACGCTCGAAAAGATGAACAGATATTGCCTGATTGCGTAAAATAAACGTTTACGCAGCCTTGCAATAGCAGCATAGGTGCGCATTCTCGGTCTATCGCTCGCGATAAAAATCGATTTTGATTCAATTATTTTCTTCATATTTAGTATACTGCAATTTGTGAATTACTATTACATTTACAGAAACTTGACAGCAATATAAAATATCTACGAATTAACAATATCAATAAAAGTAATATTAAATGCAATAACCGTGTACATTAAGGATATTATACATCGTTGATTAAATTTTATTAAATAATAATTTTATTACGTTCCTGATACGATTCAATAATTAATTTTTACTGGTCCAATTTTGGTCGTCCGACCAGATCATGTACGAAGCAACGTTATTTTGCTTCAAACAACACACGCTACATCATATTAGAGCCGCTCAAGCGATCGGAGTTGTTATAACACAGCGGAGCCGAAGAAGCGGCATAATAAGCGCTTACAAGGCGTAAGCGCTTCCGCAAATTACGTTTCTTCTTGTTTCCATCGACGACGGCTTGCCGAAGTTTGTCTCGCCATACTACACGTGTTTTGCGTACCCGTGTGTGTTCACGTCACTGAGATGAAGCCGCTAGTTTTATAGGTCGCGTGGAAAATATAAAAGAGATTTTCCGGCAAAGAGAGAAGCTCTCTCTCTCTCTCTCTCTCTCTCTCTCCCTCCCTCTCTCTCTCTCTCTCTCTCTCTCTCTCTCTCTCTCTCTCTTGCCATGACAAAGTGAAATCTCTCTCGGGTATGTCGTCGCGCGGAAAGCTTCCCCGAATTATTTATTCATGACGAGCATAAAACTCGCGGTCCGGAATTTAGTCGGGCATTATTTTACGAGCAGCTCTCACGCGCGCAGCCGTGACTTTTTAGCCGTCCTTATAAGTCTGTTATAAAATTCTTGATGACGCTTCATCAAGAATAATTTTATCGACGAGCAATTGCCTCTCTACGAATGATATCAATAATCACAATTTGTTATGCAATATTTAATGAAAATTCATCACGTATTAATATTTCACGAGAGGAGAAATGTATTTCTGTCACACATATAGATATTCAGTATATTGATCAAACGCGCAATGTTATTTAATTAAAAATTAATTTCTAATATAAATTTCATATAAACATTTCCATTTTAAGGATTCACGGGCATCGTATAAAATTAATTATTTTCAGTTCAATACGAGCTTCGTGCGAGTTGTATCTCGCCGGATCGAAATTTCCGGCATAAAGATTTTTTCTCGAACTCGAATATTATCCGAGTTTATAAGTTAGCCGCATTGAATGGTACAAGCTGCCGACGAAAGCTATACTGATGGAGATACGCCGCCATAGATGGAGATTTCCTTCCAGATTCCCGTCGTTAATAATGTCGTGTAATATCGCGCAGAGAGCACGGCATTACTCCGAAAAGATTCTAATTACACGCAAGCTTGCAGACGCGAAGCTTTTTTTTCGTTTCGCTTTTCGACTGACTTTTCGGTAGATTCAGGCAGATGCAGGTTTTCATTGTGCGGCCTGTCGAGAATGAAAAGGATGCAGCGTACATACATGTGTATGCGCTGCGTGGTGAAATATGCACGCTGTGCGTACGTCCGTTTGAAAGATTCGCTTTTTTATCCGCCCGCTCTGGGACGGGATTTACCGGTGAAGCTGGCGAGGCCATATTCATATTCCGTCTATTAAGATATCCGACACGAGTACGCGCAACATAGCGTACTATTTGAACATGTTTTCTCACGTTTCTTAATAACTGTTAATCTCGCCGGACCGTTAATGTTATTAGCGTTAACGCTGGCGCGATTTGTGCGCGATATAAATTTGCAAAAACCACCAATTTTTTATTTTACATCTGCTCGGTTCCTCACTTAAATCCTTCCACCTGTCATCGATACCTATGATAAACGTCATAAGAAAGATAATAGAATATGCTGTAAATTAACAACTATACAAGAGAATCTTACAATTAATTATGTTTTGACTGAGTAATGAGGTAAAAAATTTTCCAAGAACGCAAGTTGTTTCGGTATCTAATCTTTTTCTTTGAAACAATTGATTAATGTATCCGAACAAAGTTTAACTAATCACAACTTCTTCATCTTTGAAATTTATTTCTGTTCATCTAAAATATTCAAATTTGCCACACGCGTGATTAAAGTATCAGTAGTCAGTGTTTTCACTGTGGTATACGTACATCCGTACTCTATTTAAAATTTATGCTTCGCATACTGCTCGACATTATGTACAAACCGCGTTTTCATTACCATTTAAATAGCGCGACTCTCATATCTTTACTGGTCGATAAATCTATCCTGTTGTCGGTGCACCAGCATGCATTTTTCACGTTCTCATTTTTCCGTCGTAGACAGGCGAGTATCCGCTTTCTCGCGAGAACGAGGAGGCACTTACTACACGCTACGCGGCTACCGTCGATAAACTAACGTCGTTACCGGAAACCACCGCGGGGCAACTTTGTACTCTCCGACAAGTCCGGCTGGTGCACGATCTCGCGCGCGCTCGATATTGCTTTTTATGCGGTAATCTCGTTCACGAGTTTACGACGGGCGCCCGCGTAAATATGCATCGATCTCCCTCGGCGAAACTTGGTCATTTAAAACTTCGACTTGGAACGTATCGTGGCGGCGATAACGGAAGAAAGCAGTGGGAACGATCCGTCCTGTATGTGGTACGAACAATCCGAGACATTCTCTCTTCGAAAGGGAGAACAGAAGAAGCGGCGCTCAGTCCCTAAAAAATGTTTTTTTTTTTTTGACATTATTTTATCTTCTGCCAAAATCTTTTCAGATGCTTATCGCGACTAAATAAAATTCTATCCGTAAAAAAAGGATCACAATTGTTAAGAAAAGCATGATATATTGCCTACTTAATAAATAAGGAAAGTTTGATAAATTATGTAATGTTAAAAATGTTCGCAAATAAAATTGTACTTGTAGTGTAAGTTATTTATTTCTTATTCAAACACAATATCAAACACAGTTTTTATGAAATAAATTTCAAACGTGTATATAAATCGTAAGATTATGCGTTTCCGGAATTTATTTTAAACATGAAAGTTTTTAATACATTTTTCGGTAACAAAAATTCAACTTCCAAGATGCAGGATGCTGAAAATTTGAAAAGACTACAATGAGGAAGAGCTAAGAACTCGGCTTAAATCCTCGCGAAGAGGAGGTCAATTTCAAATTCATTAAAGCATAAATTCTTACTATAAACTGCTACCTTTTCCGGAGCACTTTATATACACAGAAAGGGAGGGGGACAACGTAGGTACACAGGTGGGCTCGTAAAGAATGGAAAAGAGGATCGTACTGAATTGAGGGATCGCGCAGTAGTGCTCTTTAAGTTCGCTTCCGACGAAAGCTCGCGAAACGAGCAAGGCGTACCCATTCATTCTCATAAAGTAAAGAGGAAAGGAATTAAGTTTACGGTATATAAACCGGGCGCGTCAATACGTGTACACACATGTGCATAAACGTCTATCACATGGCTGTAATGCGTCTGCAACAACGAAGAAAATGCAAATACAGAAGGACGAGAATATTTTAGTTCCATAGATCGTAAATTTTCATTTGCCTAAGCTTATTTTCGGTATAAACCTTGTCTTGTAATCAGCAAATATTTTTCAAGCAAAAAAAAATGAGAAAGAAAAGATTGAATAAAGAGTTAAAATTTTTCAGCGTGTCGTTGCATTTCCTAAACACAGTACTTTATTTTATTATTTTTATTATATATATAATAGTAATGTAGTGTGATGCTTAACATCACTCAATTTAATTAATACCAGTACTATCTCTTTTTTATACATAAATAACATGAGTGGTTAATTCACATTTCAGATTTTCAATTATCGCCAGAATTTATTTATAAAAATAAAATGATGTTTCGATTGCAAATTGGTAAAAGTTCAAAATGTGAATATAAATATATAGCATGTAATAACAACGCAGTAGACCAATAAAAACGTAAATGTTGATCGCGAAAATGCAGCACTCAATTAGCCCATCATATCTATTGAAGCATCTATCAATCAACGATAATTTCACCGACAGCGACACATCGTAACGTAATCGGTGCAAACGTTGACTTGTCGTTGAACTTAATTGAATATTGCAACAATTATCTTAATTTATGGTCCTATAATGAATAAGTCAACATTCCAGTAATTATTGCTTCGTACAAAATGCAACATCTCCATCGTGCACATTTACATATTTATGGTGCTGATGACTATAACATGTGATAATTTACATTATTGCTTCTGTCATCAACTTTCATGTAATTTAATAGCTAGTCTGCGCAGTATGGTTCAGTCAGCAATAAATGTTATTGTGAAGGAGAAAACCAATCACGTCAAATATACATTTTGCAAAAAATTTCAATAATCCAAATCGATCCATCTCATTAACAATTTATTTCTCGTAAAAATTTTGTCAATTAATTTCGCCGTATATAATTTCGTATATGATAATAATCAATAAAATTATTTTCAAAAATTAATTATATCATATACAATTGTTATATTTCATTTAATTATAAGCTAATAAGATTTAATTATAAATATTCTATACATTTTAAAATTATCGCAAATTATTTGCAAAGCGCTGTGTTAAATTATTAGGAAATTGTTAGATTTTCTTTTGTGTCCAAGTTTGAATCGAGTAAAACCAAAAGCTAACAACGGAAAAGAACTAAAGTGCTTCGCTTAGAATTTGAGTTTAAAGCGAGACGAGCAATAGGAAAGCGCGGACGATGATATATAAAAGATGCATGCACGAGCAATGACGCGATTCTCTCGTCTCTCACGTTCCTTTTTCTCGTCTCTCTGTGGCGGGCGCACCCGCTGTTTCCGAGGATTACGCGGCGCGATGCATACGATTCCCGGCATACGCGCGAGAAGCAACAACGTATTACACACGACGCGACGGCGGCTACGGTGGATACAACCGGAGCTGCAATGTCACTTCAACGAACGTACGCAGCCTGATGCTGCTCTGCACACGAGGACTTCACTCATTGCAAAAGCAAGAACGAGTGGAACGGAACGAGCTTGCCTGTCATGCTTATTTCGCCGAATCATGACAGAAGACCTCGAATGATTAAATCTATACGCGAGAAGCGGGAAGGAATATAAATCCGAAATTATCGGTATTGACATATTTTGCATCCTTGTAATTAGAAACACAAGCTCTATAAATTATGAAATAAACTGTAATTTCAAAATATTTTTATCAAACCTGATAAAAATATTTTGAATTCTTTTGATCCTATAATTCTTATATTAACTATCTTATATTTAACTGCTATTTCTAGACTCTTAAAGGTTTAAAAAGTGAGTTTATCAACTTAAATTTTGCCACTTTTCAGGCAGAAAATAGTTTAAATTAAATTTCTATCAAATTAACATCATCAAAATGATTTCATCCCTTAATTATATTTAAAGTTGAATGATGTATTATAGAATATTTCACGAATAAAACCAGAGTCAAATTTTATTTTACTTGAAATAAATGATGACAAAAAATTATTCAAACAATCTCGTTTATATATGGAATCAACGAAATGCACTTGGGAGTGACGCGTGAAAATTCCTCGTCACATTTAAAAAAAAAAGACACGTGATTTTTCAGAAACGTCGAGTTCGCTTAATCCCTCGTGATAGCATTTAATGGACAATTAGAGATACGTCGAGAGCTTTTTATATAAGCTTTTTAATAAAAAATTGTGATGAGATTTTGTTGAAAATATATGTAGATTAATTCTCAGATCCTCAAATCATAATGTAAGCATAAATTTCTTATTTATCATAATATATTCTTAAGATTTAATTACAAAATAAATGTAATGTATATATTTTTTATGTGTGACTGCTTAGTTGTTTCTATTTTAAATTTCTGTTCATGGTCTATTTTAAAGAAATATTTATTAACAATTTGTTCACTTGATCGAGCGAACATCATCGTTTCTCTTCATTATCCTGCTTGAACATCCTCCTTTGTAATTACACTCCGGAAATTATACGCAGTTAGACTGCTCGAATTTGCCATCAGCGGACACAACACTGAGCTTGCACGAGAGAAGGAGAAAGAACGAGAAATGGAATATCGGAGAAAAGACAGAGAAGCGGATTGTAAGCGAAAGATAGAGACACGTAGAAAGAGAGAGGGGGAGGGGGGGGGGGGGAAGAGGGAGGAGAAGAGCGAGAGAGAAACAGAAAGACGGCGGGATGAGGAGAATCCCGATGATGCATCGGTCGTATTGTTTCATTAGCGAGCCATTGACGTGTGTACGTGAAGGCGCCGTTCGGCTCCCTTCTTTCCCGCACACGTCGGCCATAATGCCGCGCATAAATTACGGCCGGCCGCGGGCTGATTGTCCGCGCGCGATTCAATGACAGCGTATTATCGGACATTAATAGCCCCGGCCGCATTCACGTCAGCTCACGATGGCCAAGTTATTGTTCCCCGAGCGCGTGGCGGAGATCGGCCCGCCCGCCCGCACCTGTCGTCTCTCTCTCCGCTACAGACCGAGAGGTAACATTCATTAAGCCGCCGGCGACACTCGCAGTTCCTGCGGGTCTCAGGTGCATCGATCGGATATCACAGATAATCGGCTTGCCGAGCCGAATCACAGACATTTAAACTTCAAACAAAAGGATCAATTCTGCCTCAACACTCTCAGCCTTTCGAAATTCTTCTCATTCGCACAATGAACGATTAACGATTGAAAATTAGCGAGAAAAGAATTTGAAAAATACGAATCAATGATAATGTGTATACGATGTCAATTATTAATTGCTATACAAATATTACACAGTAATTTTCATAAGATAAAACCATAAAAAAATAATGTTTAATCTAGGCATAAAAAAAAGAATAATTATTACCTTGCTTAACAACCATCGAGATATACTGCAAATTATAAATTTTTAAAATAATAACATGCTAACTTCTTACTTTTATTTTTACTTTTATTTTTATACGAAGTTGTTATTTCTTTATCTGTATTTCTTACTGAATATAAAAAAAATATTCGTAAGATCATTCGTAAGATCATCATATCTTGATGGCATATAAACTTGAAAGCGGCGGGAAGAAATGTAGGACGTCGATCCATCTAGTCGCAGAATGAAACGTAGGTCGTGCTAGGCTCGTTCGCAGCGGTAGATACTTATCCGTGAGGTTAATTCGTAACAATGTTACGCGGACGATAAAACGGCGATAAGCCAGGGTCCAACTTATCTCTCGGGAATTATCAGCGCGCGTGCTCGAAGCTGGTTGCGGCTCGAGCCCCCGCACGCTCAAATTTCATGTCGGAGCTGTTCAAAAACGTACCCTACTACTGCAGTCCACTACGTCGTAACGTTACGCGACGGGTATTTCGTTTCACGAGCGAGCCAACGGTTCTATAGGTATATGTAACGGCGCGAACGTGAAAATGGAAAATGAGCTCTTCTCTCGTCCCATCCGCCAGCCAACGATCGCGCTCGTCCTAAAGTTGACGGTACGCCATGGAGACACCGCTATTGTCGACGAGATTAAAAACGTTACGACCCTCTAAGCGAATGCATTTCAGCTTATCGAGCTCTTTTCATCGTCGTCGTCGTCGCCGTCGTCGCCGTCGTCGCCGTCGTCGCCGTCGCCGTCGCCAAGAAAAAACATCTCGCTGCATTTTTGTGCGCGTGTAAGAAAATTTCACGCATTTAGTATAAATGTTATCGTTAATGTTTGCGAATACCAACAAAGTCCCATTACACGCGCACTAGCTATTAACCCACTAATTAACACGCATACAAATGTTTTTGAAAAAGTAATTCTTGCCATTGCGATGAGACTTAAACGAGACTTACAATTGGTATTTAAATAGTAATAGCTTATAAATTACGGAATATAAGTTTAAAAAAAAATATTTCACAATTTTTCGGATTTAAAACAGAGATACTTTAGGAAACATTTCAAATTAAAAAAATTTTGATAATATGTATTACTCCAGAATTTTTCCAAATCCCCGAAATCCCACAAATCCGAATAAAAAAACTGTTAAAAATCTTCAGTCCTCGCTTTAAAAATTCAAAAATTTTCATCTCAGATATGAATTCAGTGACACAAAAACTCCAAAGAAGTTTCAGCTCTGATATGAATCCAATAGCTCCTTTATTGAAAGCACTTTCGACACAAAAGCGTATATTTCCTAACACACGATGGTTGAAAGCGCAAAGAATAGAGACGATATAAAAATTCGCACACACAAAAATAACGAGAGCAGCAGCTGTACACAGCGAGAGCGCCGATAGAAGCGTTTCCGCAGGAAAGTTCTCGTCTCGCGCGCGAGCGCTCAAAAATGGCCGAGTTAAATTTTTGTTCCGCCTCTCAGCCTTTATTTTCACGACAAAACGCGTATTCTAGTTTATAGGACAAAGCTTTAGCTGCGATATCAGGGGTTTTCCACCGCGAATTCCGCCGTGCCGCAATAGAGGACAGTCATTGAAATTTGCGGCTACTTTTATTTCATAATAGCATCGCGAAATTTTTCTCGTTCTCTCTAGTTCGCGGGTCGGCAAATTTCAAAGTTCAGAAAAGACAAGATCATGCATAAGAAAAACTAAACAACGTCAGCAATGACGGCGTTGCGTTCTTTCCGCGCAACGCGAGGTGGAAGATGTTGCAAACAGTAGACGATACGAGGCAGCGCGATATTCCCAGCGCGATGAAGGTCTTTTTGCGCCGCAAACACATTGCCTCGCGAGCGTAAATTGCATTAGTCGCGTCGCATTTTGTGCGCTTTCCAAAGTAAGACGTCTCTCCCGCTTGAAGGAGTACAAGTAAGTCGCATCGCGGCTTTTTGCGAGCGTAGGATGTGTTAAACGTAAATGTTGTCTTCCTAGATATTTCTCTGAGATACGTACGAATATATCTTCAAACTAAAACTTCCAATTCTGTAACTAGAGAAAGAAAATGTCCTCCCTTTAAAAAAAGAAGACAAAAATATTTGATTTACAGAGTAAATGTTACTCTTCATTATAATTATAATAGACCGCTCTATCGTTACAGGAAAATGTTTTAATAAACAAATTCTTCGTTGATTTAAAATCTCACTTTTCTTGTAGTTCTAAATTTTCGCGAAAGTATAATTTAATGTCAAAGTTTATCAGAGCTTTTTACATTAATTAAATTTTTGTTACAGATAACTTGAAATTTTTTACATCAAACATCTGTGCAGCGTATGTCCGGAAAATTTCGAGCGGAGAATGTTACATCACGCGCAAGAGAAGTTAGCCAGAAACGAGGAAGAAATACAACAACGCGAGCAAGCCGCAAAAGCGACGGGAAAAAATCGCGAAGAATTACGAGAGGCAAAATAAAAGCGAAACGAATTAAAAAAGCGAGATGATGCCGAGGGTAGAGGGGGGCTAGCGCGATGAGATTTAGTGAGTCGTTAGTGCGTGACAGTTTCGGCCAGCTGGTAGCGCGGAGTAACGGATCGCCGTGGCTGGCTAACTGCGACACACCACGTATATACGGCGGCCACCGCGTGTTATACGTACTCTTGAAAACAAAAAGGCCTCCCGAGAGTCGTTTCCGTAGAGGAGCGGGAAACATTAATGCGTTCGGACACGGCTGCGGTATTGAAAACGAATTTGCGACCTGCAACGCCGTGTGTCTGTACCGTATTTTCCGATCGTTTCTATTTTTACCTCCCGCATTTCTCGCAATCCACACACGCTGAGAGAGGTATCATGACCTTTCGTGATACCTCGTTTCTTTCTATTTATAGCGTCTAAATCTTTTGTCAGCTGATGTTAGTTTTATGACGTAAGCAAGATGAAAAAGATGAAAAATGAAAGCGATAAGTCCTTAATTACAACATAAATTATGATTAATTATTGTTTCAAATAAAAGAAATTTGTTTTGCTGAAAGTAAAAAACTTTTTCTTTAAATTTTTTTTACCGCTTTTTACCGCAATTTTTAAGAGCGGTATAAAATGGTAACAATAAATAACCATTTGTACGTCTCTATTTACATAACGAAACATCCACATCACGTCTTTCGCATAAAAATTTAGTGGCTATCATATTTCGCTTGAAGAAAAGCTTCGTAAGATTAAAAAGATGCGAAAAAGTTGGTATGTCACAGCGCATGCGTTGCCCTGCTTTCAACTTGGATTGTTGTTGATTTAAGAAAACGGCTGTTGATTTAATTAAATGTTTGCCGAAACGATGAAGTTTCGCCCGAGTTTTCTTTGTCCGCGCTGTTATTTCTACGTTAGTCAAACATTTGCTATACTACCGGGAACCGAGGGAAGTTTCTACTACCCGTGTTTTCTCCCGTTACACGCCCGTTAACAGTGCGCACATGTGACGTGTTGGAAATTGCTTCCTCGCTAAATTTAACGTGCGTATTTTCGGGCGAGCGTCATTAGCGAGTGATGATGATAAAGATTGCTCGATGTTGGGAGATAATGGCACGAGCGATGCCGGAAAATATTAAATTGTCAAATGTCAGTCATATCTTTTAATTTTGTAACTAGGATAATAAGTTGAACAATTTCTTTATTTATTATATTAAGCAAGATAATTTATCATCTTTGGAAAATTTTTAGTCTTTATTCCCTTATATTTAAAAAAATATTATTATATCGATAATACAATGAAAGAAATGTTTGCTTTAGATTGGTCGAAAAAAAACAGAAAGAATTGACTGATATAAAAAAAAAACATTTCTAAAAGCAGTAAGAAAAAGTCGCAACTGTGTCTTTCAGATTTAATGTTGCATCTGTGGAAAAAAATAGAGTCATAATTACATCTCACTAAACCGTGCAATATCTTTCTTTATCGTTTCCATCTTAGATACGAGCGATAGCCCATCCTATTTGCGCGCCAGAATCGCTCTGTATAATTCCGTGGGAACGGAGCGCGAGCGAATCTAATCCTCCAAATCTAATCCTATGAACTGACCACGAAATTACAACAGTCGTCGTATCATGACGTTGCACGCTCGTCAGACAGAAATATCGTCACCAGTTGGCTGATTCACAAAAGTTTTAGCAGTTTCAAGCGCTTTCAAGCGCGAGATATATCGAGTCGCGGCCAACGACACATCACCGCCGCCTCGAGAGCAACACAATAAATAACGCCCTTGTGGAAAAGGCGCTCTAAAACGGTAATATAACGCGCCGCGGAATTGCAGTCGGCATGGTGCAATTACGAGACCTCGCGCGTAATAAATTGCAATTATGCTCGGCGACAAGGACGAAATGCGTCCTCGAAAGAGGTGTCCGCCCCCTCCGATATAACGCGGGCCTACTATTTTCAAAACACGTTTCATTTCTTCGATGTTATTTCTAGCATTCTAATTAAAGAAAAATTATTCAAAATAATATATTTCGCACAAAATTATGAAAATTATGAAAATTAATCATATGAGTAAAATCACTGCATTGATAAATTAATAAAAACGTAATAATTTATTTTACAATGATAATTACAATTCCGTAAGAAATTATTAAAACTCCTTTCTTCATCAATCTTTCTCTCTTGTGCATTATATGTACCTATATTATACTGATATCGTTATACTAATATCTAGCGTGCAGCAACAAGGTAATCAACAATGAAGGCTGCGGTTCCGGTCGTAATCGAATGTAAATCCACGTATTTCGCATTTGCACAAGTTCACGTACAGCTGCTGAGAGTTGGCATCCAATGAAGCTAGACAAAAATCTCGCTTTCCACGTACGTTGCGTTCAGTAGAAGCGCGGTCAGAAATATGCTTCTCTGTATCTATTTGTCCCTTTTAATTCTCGCAAGCTTACCACCTTCTCTCATACATTTTCTCGTTAAAGGAGAAAGCGAAATAAGAAGTATGTGCATGACATTAGAGAACAGCTGGAAATGAAAAGTGCGGCATTACTCAAATTCGCGCCGCGTGAAAAAATCGTATGCGGCTGGAAGCACTCGATGAGTCCACCTTTAAAGCGCTCTTGCGTTTTCAATCTGTAACGGTATTCTGCGTTAGCGCGATGTTTGTCGGTATCTTAAATATCGTTTGCGGCGAGTATAACATTAAAGAGACATTAGTTATGCATAACAAAATTATGCATACTTGAGATAATCGGATAATGTTGAATCATTATGATTTTAATTGCATTATTCTCTTTTCGGAATTGTAATGATCTCATTACCCTTCATTTCAGCCGCATGACTTCACTCCGGATGATTTATCCCGCATTGATCAAGGCGACGTATAATATAGAGTATAATGCGCACCTCCTTCATCACGCGCTAATCACAATTTCGAAGAAACCTTGCCTACGTGATTCATTATTCTTACTACCCGCATGATTTCACTTTGCACGATTCATCGTTCAAATGCAGCCGCGGTAAATTCGCCTTAACGCCGCGCCTCTTGACGCCCGGGATGCGCGCACGCAATCAAAGTAACGATTTAACACCACACTAGCCAGGATCTAGATGCGCCTAGCGCGCGAACGCTAACGAGGTGCAGCGGCCGAGAAAGAAGGGCGAGGAAAGCAGCGGTGGTTTACACCTGGGCGTGTTCCGCAGCAAGAAAGCCGCGGACCCGGACGGACAGTGTGAACAAAATCGCGTCTCATACAAGGCGGCGGCGATCCTGGAAATGATCCGAGAGCAATTTGCTGCCTGCCGGTTTGCATGCTCTCGCTTGCGTTATGCGGTGCCGCCGCCATCGGCTTCGCAACGACGTTCTAATGTCTCGCAAGCGAAAACGAGAATCGCGAAGGCTCAGCGGAACGAGTGCAACAAACTTCGAACAAGTTGCGAACAATGTTGCAATGTAAAATTACTACTACAATGCAAGTCGCACACATATAAAATTAATTTCTTGCAGATTTTTATATCAAAAAAATGAAAAATTTTTTTAATTAAAAAATAACAATTTTAATAAATTAATCTTTTTTCAAGCATAAAAATTTTAAAATTAAGAAATTCGTGAACAGATTTCCTCCAATCAAATCTTTTGACAATCCATAGAAGGTCCGTCGTTGTGCTATCAGCTAAACGAGAAGCTAAAGGCGACGGAAAGTAAGCGCGTAGCGTATCCCGAAGACGACGTTCGCGACTTGAAAGATGACGAGCTGCTCCCACAGGCCCATAAAAATTCCCCGACCTGCTCGCTTCGCGTCCGATACGGCTAGACGAATCACGTGAATCTTTGAAGTCGTATTACGACGTGTTAGCTTCATCCCGCGCATCGTTAACACGACTTGGCGCGCGCATAAAGCTCGAGCACAGTCCCGACGGGAGAAAAGCCGAGACGTAACGACTCCGCCTTAGGACTGACTCGATTTATACTGGATGCAGTCGCATCCAGTCGCGTCATCCGCTGCACCAGCCGCGTGCGACGAATCATGCCTCAAAATAGCGACTTGGATTTTTTATTGATCATGCACTTTCCACGGCTTGTTTTAAAAATCACAAATAAAATATGACTTAATTTATTTTTTACACTATTTGTAAGAAATTATATTTAAAAAAACCAAAAATCTGCGAATTTAATTACCTGTTAATTTAATTTAGAACCTTTTAATTTAGTTTTTTCTCAATTGTGAATGTATTATCCATAAAAAATCAATTTTTTTCGTAAAAGATCGAAAAGCTTTTATCGTTAACAATATATTATGTATAATATAAGTAATTTAATGTTAAGAAGTATATATTCGCGCTGTTTTGCACTCAACACTTTCAAAGTAGTTATGCAATACTACTAGGGTCGATCGCACACGTTGATTGATGCAGCCGGAGGTGCGCCTATCGCTTGTTTACTTAGCACGTCCAAAACCGGATCCTAGTGGCGTGCAATAAGATGCGTCACCTTAACCGAAACGCCGTTGCGACTACATTGCAGCAAATTGCAATTAAGGCCGACGACGGTGGATTTATGAAAATACCGACCTCACTTCGCACGTATATCCTTGCCATCGGAGAGATGGTACGCGCGTATCCGTCGTCCTTCGTCGTTCCAGGATCAGGATGAACGAGGATGAAGGTCCCTTTTACCTTCCTTCGCAGACGCTACTCTCGGAACGAACCACGCGCGGACTGTTGCGATTTACTATCGTGGATGCAACCAACCGAGCAGCCAGGCGATGCATGCCTGCAAACCAGACGCTCCCATCCGGTCGAGAGGTCTAGTAATAATTGCCGGGTGTAATTTAAGGGACGGAATTATCGCTACGTTTACGTGAATTCGCGCGCGCGCGCCTCGATGAGTGAGCCTCCACTACTACCTATTACTAGCGTTTCCCGGAAATTGTAAGATTACATATATATCAAAATTATTATTCAAATTTGACATGCAAATATCAAAATCTTGCAAATTTCATCTTCTATATTCAAGAATAATAAGAAGATTTAGATTAACTATAATATTAATTATAACTTGTGGGATTAATTTTCTCAGCTTTACGTTTAGGTATACAAACTTTTGGATTCAGCTGAATTGTTGTATTTCTCTACACTTCAACTCACCGGCTATAATTTTACAACAATTAATATATACACTTTGTTTTGAGCACACAAAATGTATAATATTTAATATCGCAAAATGCTTATTAGATTTGCAATTCATGTAATAAAGAAAATAATTACACTTATTGTTAGATTTATATTTATCTCGATAAATATTATATTTAAATTTAACTTTAAATTCCAAAATTCTCCGCACTCCATACAAAAATTATATATCTATGTGTCAACAATGTGAAATTAACAAAACCGATTAAGAGAACCGAAATCATTCTCAAATATGGAAATGGATTCTATGCGATGCTATCAATCCAAAAGCAATTGCCAAGCGGAGAGAGATCATCATGCCGTTCCATCGAGTCACGTACGTATGTTTCCCAGCGTATTTCCCGATCGAGTTTGCCTCGGCAACGTTTCACAAAAAGGGCCAGTAATCAAAATTTCAGAACGCCTCGCTGCGCCGTGATAAAAATTTCGGCCGCACCGCGTTTCGCGCGTTATCGCACGGCAAAATCATTTACATACGCTGCTGCCAGTATCCCGCGACGTCAGACCCGACATTTTAATCTCCGTCGATGCCCAACTTTTCAGGTCGGTCCTGTATAAATAATAGAGCCTGCGCGGACAGTGACACGGCCGCAAAAGAAAAATGTCGACCTCGCGGATCAAATCGATGCGGCATGTTGTGAAGCTGGCATCGATCTGCCAATAATCCTGCTTTCTAATAAAAAAAAGCGTCGTCGTGTAAAATGGAATATAAACGTGAAACGGAGCTTTTTGAGGTACGTCACGTTCCTGACTTGAAAATGACTTTTTATCGCACGCGAGGATATAATTCGTATTTATCATAAATAAAGCAGTCGTGTGTGTATGTATGTGCGTATGTATGTGTAAATATCGATATTATATGATATTATATGAAATATTCATAACATGTGCAAAAAAGAGTTTTTGCTCGAAAATACGTATATGTTTAATGGAACAGTAATAAAAGTTACAATTGTAATCATATAATTAATAGAATTCATGTCCAAATTGTCTGTATTAATTGAAAAAACTGTATAAATTGAAAAATCTGTATAAACTGAAAAGACTAAAACGTCGCTTTAAAAATCAATCTATTTCAAAAATACAACTACCAAAAGTTTTTGAAAAATAATTTTTTTATCTAATAAGATTTGCAATTAATAAATTAAATCTCTTGTATAAATATTATTTTACATATGTAGTGAGTTAATAATTGAGACAAAATTAGATCAGAAAGCAATAATAAACAAGTTATGCGTGTAATACTTTTCAATGTAATAAATCTCAAAAATAATTATAAATCTCCCGCTTAAATTTCATTAGTTTTATACATCATAGTGCTTAGGTCATAATTAGATCAGAAAAGTAATATAGAACAAATTAGTCTCACTTTTAATTAATCTCCGAAACAATGTTCTAAATTATTTTCAGTTAGCCGTGATAAAGTTCTTTCTTTACACAATAATTCTCTACAAAACTTTCTTTTACATCTTAAAGACGCAAGATACGCTATCTTGAAACTCGAGACAAAATGCCATATATATTACACTATTAATTATTATTATGGATCCACAGATCTACGGATTTACGACTGGAGGTCTACGAGTGAGTCATGAATCATGCCGTGCGTGTGAGTTAAAGTGAATAGAAGCTGCAGACATCGTATAGTGTAGCGGCTAACGGCGCTACCACTACTATTCATGACGGAAGTCGAGCATGTCCGAACGTATGAACGGCGATCTAAAAATCGGATCGAGTCGGGTGACTTCCTGCCCGCCTCTGCACGCGCTCGTAAAACGCATGTCGGTAAAAATCGCAAAAGAGTTCGGATGTCAAGAGAATTCCTTCTTGTCTGTCGTTAGAGAATTACGAGCCCTTAGGCGTGCAATTAGCGATATCCCTCGACCGTTACCAATTAATTCCCGTGATTTATCCGTGATAGCCACCGACGACACTGTCGCATACCGTACAAACTCCTACGACGTACACGTTGCGATACACGTCGCCGGCGATCTGTATGAATTAGATACTGTACGCGATTGCCCCTTGTGTCATTTGGAACAATCCTAATGGCGAAGAAATTATGGAGTAGAAACAATTCCTGAGCTTTAGTCTCGCGGACGTAGATAATGGGTAATGGATAAGTCGATCGATAGTCCTGGGCCGCCTAAGGACGAGCCGATATGTCTAGGAGCACATATTTATTTCAAAGAAAATATGATAAAAGATCTATAAACATACAATAATGATTTAACTTTATAAGAATAAAAAGAGAAATTATTTTAGTAGTTTGACATAGTTTCACATTAGAATTAATATATAATTAATTAAATAACTTAAATTTGAAATCTTTTTTTATCATTTCATTTTTTAACTTTTCTTTATTATTATTTAAAGCTATAAATTAATTACAACTCGAAACGCAGAAAAAAAAATTAAATTTGTATTTAATATTTAACAACAACAAGATGGAGAACTTGTCAGTCTACCAAAAGGCAGGGCGAAAGATATCGGATCGTCGTCTCAGCGACTTCGATCGGCCATGAAGAAACGACGGTTGGTTCCTAAGCCGATTTGCATGGAAATCGCCGCGGAAATAGACAAAACCGTGATCATGATCGGGATTGAGTCACTATCGGAAAGGAATATCGTTCATGGGAAAGATCGTCTTTTTCTAAGTCAAGGATTTCGTGCTCGATTATTCATCGCGCTCTCTCTCCGTGTCGTCGTCGTGGCGTCGACTTTAATCCGCTCGACATATATCGCGCGTCAATTTTCAACGGTGCCGCGCAAGTTGTAAACTTCATCACACATTCGAAAGAAACAGCGATGATTTTTCTCATTAAAAATATAGCTGAAAAGTTTTAAGTATCGTAGCTTTGATTTAAAATTTTAGTAAAAAAAGTCCAAACATTTTTGCAAACATCATTCGCCGTAAGTGTGCGTTGAGGAAACAATGCGGAGAATAGGATTCGACCTGCTGCACACCAACATCGTCGTTGTTACGAGCCGGCGAAATTACCGTAATAATATTACTCTATCAAGCTTTTATCGCCGGCAGTCACGCGTTAATGACCGCGGCAGCTTAAATATCCGCACCTCTTGCAAGAGACGGTTCCATCGTGACTCGCGGATTATGGTCGCGGGGTATGTTGCATTAATTACACCACCGCCGCCGCCGACGCCGCGCGTACTAATCGTATCTTTGTAATTAAAGATGCTGCGTCTGCGAAAGAGACGCGCTTTTAATAGCCGCGGGGGTGATGTTTCTTAATCCTCCACGTCTCTATCAGCACGGAAGCTTTTAGAAATCCTGGCACCACCGCGGAGTCCTTAAACGTTTTGCGAATATGGGTTAAGAGATAAGCCGGTCAGGTAATTAAGTTATCTCGGTTAATTCTCAGCTTTAGACGTGCGTTAATTCCAAATCTGAACATGCAGTTAAGCTATAAACGCATTACGTGAGAGATATATAATTATAATTTAATTTTCATTTTTTGTTTATTTTTCGAAGCGATCTAAAAACGTAAAAAATATTTTTCATCGAAAAAGATACCATTTAGTTTACTATATATGTATATTTAAGATTACTGTTTAGCTCATTACATGCAATTGCGTTTTGCAAGTACACAGTGAAGTGCAAACGCTACTATTGCTGCGCATTTGTTGCGAAAAAAAATATAAAAAGTAGCATATTGCAAGACTTAATTGCCGTCTTAACGATAACAACCGATGCTCGAATTCACGATGATATTATTCGTACTTTCGCACCGAGAGCACCGTTATCCTGATTTCTAGCAATAAATGCAAAATCGAAGTTCCAGAGATCGGCGAAACGATCTAGTGTGATTGTGTCCCTTCGACGAAACGATAAAAGGTAGTTTCTCGAGAAACGAAATATATAACAGCGATTTCTAGGTCTCTTGTGCTAGAATATATAAATATATGCTCTAGAGAAAAACCATTTCTTTTTATTATGTTATTGTATTATTTTTTACATCACACACAAATACAACATGTTTAAAATATTTCTATCTTAAGAAGGTTTCAACAGAACCCAATTATCTTTTCCCAATTGACTATATGCGGAAACGAAAACTTGTGAAAGACAACAAAGTAAATAAAGCGAGATTAGGCCTGCTAAATACACGAGACACGTTCAATGATCGATGCGAAACGCACAGGAGACAAAAGGTCTCGCAGTTATATTCATGAGCGTCTGCCTTCTTGGCGACGCGCGCGCTGCTCAACATGTTCGTCGACACTCGTCGCGTTCTGTCTCAATTTATGCCATCACTAATTGCCACCGCGGCCAAACTTCGAAAGCTTTCAGCCGCATCGCGTGCTGAAAACCACTCCCCGCTTTACATTCGATGAATGCGAAACAAGGTTGCAATTGGGGACTGTGTCGCTGAAACGAGAAGACGACGCGGCTGCAGTTACTGCAGAAAAACAACGATAACAATTCACGAAAGTTGAGATATATTCCTCGTTTTTATTGCGCGTTCTTCTCAATAATTAAATTTCCTTAATTAATCTTCAATTTAATGAATAAATAAATTTTATTCTTGCTGATATTCGCACTGTAAAAATTACGAAGATAGACGAATTCGCTTTGACAAAAATACCTTTAGTTCCAGAGTTAACGTAACATGGAAAACTATCGAGAACAAAATTTGTCCCATATATCAAGAAATAACAAGTTCCAAACACATGGATTTGCTGTTGGAAAGACTAGAGCTGTGTTAAATCTCAATACTCGATCGAAGGGGAAGAGAGTTGAACTGCTCGAATAAGGTAAGTAAAAGTTCGGAAAAGTGTGGAATATGAAGCGGACATTTCCGTGAGTAGACGGTCGATTGAAGGAGGTGGGATCCAAGTCGGTGAAGTACAAGGAGTAGTGCATTCCGACCGGAAGAACCTCCTTCTCCTTCTTTCCTCTCTTTTCCGGATGCAGAGACAAAATACAAAAACTTTGTAAAAGTGCCGGAAAGTACGACACGCCAGTTTTCACGCTTTATCAACTGTATCGACATCGTACTCTGCGGCACGACGAAACTATATTGATTCCGGCTGCTGAGGAAGGATCACGGAGAACGAGGGAGAGGGGAGTAGTGAACAAGCAAGGACAAGTTCGATAAACTCAGAATGTGCTTCTAATCAATTGCCGCGAGATAGCCTCGTCCTTTTAACCTTTTGCGTGAACCATCTCGATATTATTTCGGCAATATGTCGTTGTTATCCTGATTCTCTTCCACTTGAGCGTAATTAATTGCTGGAACGTTAAAATATCGGTGCACTGAATATATTTTATCGATGAAATTCGTGCAATAAAATCAACATCAATATCATTATCAATAATGAGAAATACAAACCGTTTTCCAAGACAAATAATTAAGAAATGATATAATAATTTGAAACTACATTAAAAATTAGCTTTCTTTATGCATTCATATCTCTTAGAATCAATTTATGAAGAGCTATGCTTTTTAGCTATGCTTGTAATTCAGCGAAAATCAACAGTGCCTGAACTCATCTTTCACTGAGAAAAAAATTTATTCCGAATTCTTTGAAGTCTCATCTCTAATGTGATCCCGCATATCACAATATACTTTTTATGTGACAAGAAATAAGTCGACATACGTCATGAATGGAAGAAAAAGATGCTCGTCAATGGTGGCGAGATGGAAACATCGGCTAAGAGGGATGCGGATTTATATTTCGTCGGCGCGACTGATATACTGGCCTTAATCCCTTAGAGGATCGCCTGGTAAGATACGCGCGGTAGATGGAATCTGTCTTAAAACTCACCCGTACGTCGAAAGTTTCGCGGCAGCGAATAACTGCGCGCGGATAAAAAAGTTTCGCGAGGCTTTCGCCCCGTCGGGAAAAATGGCGAAGCAAAGCTCGTATTCGACATTAAAAATACATCACCCGTAAGGCAACCGCAGGAGATTGTTATAAACTTGTGTAAATCATTCGCGTATGCGCGCGTGTGCGCGCATGGTGAACGAGCGGATGACGAAAGTGGCATTTATGATATTCGTAGCTATTCGTTAGCTTTATGTATATTGGATGCGTCATCTTAAGCACATTTGATCCGAGTAAGAATGACGTTTTATAAAAAAATAGAAGATTTAAATGTTTAAATTACTAGGATTAAATAATAATTTTAATTTGTAATATTTTAACTTTTAATATTATATTTTTGATTTATTTTCAAATTTAATAATTTCTCTGATTTTATCCGCGTATGCATACATGTATTTGTATGCAATATGCAGTGAAAATATTGCCAGTCGAATAATATAAATCAAAATTGATCTTTTAGAGGAAAATTGGTCCACCAAAAATAATTTAACCGTAACTTTTATTATATACGTATAATTTATGAAACTGCAAAACTAAATATTTTCTCGGGGAGAATATTAAGTCGCAAAATGTCGTAGAAATAAAACTCAAGGCTACACGACGCGGCGACATGAATAAAACCGGCATTAGTCACGCAGCATGCGTCATGAAATTATATCAATCGGCGCATTATCGTCGCTGGGGATGGTAACACACCGGTGTGCAATGAAGATGTCATTATGATTATCCGAGGCTGCATTGGCCGCCGATTTGCTACACGCGAGCAACGGGGATGCTGGGAAATGCACCGACTCCCCATCGTGCGCGCGCTTACGATCGTAACTCTTCCCTTTTGCGATTCGCCGTGTACGTTTATGTGCGCACATTTTTCACGGCGTAACCGTTAAACCAATATGTCAGGCCACAGATCATAGGTCACATCTCTTTTTTCTTTTATTTTTACATGGCGTGATCGCGCGAGAGAGAAAGAGAGGGACAGATACCCATCGCGGTGATAATGCTCGGAACGCGGGAATTTTCGCGTTATTTCCGAATCGCAGACCATTATCGCGCTGAATTTCAGTTCGATACATCTCGACGCTATAGCGAGCAAACGCGTTATGAAGTTCCGCGGTCAATATACGCGTATGTATTTATAACTCTTAACGCAGTTATTGCCTTCGGCACAATATCCTTTTGATACGTTTAAAAATTGATTGTATGATAAAAATGAGATATTTAATGGTTAAAGCTAAGTTTTGCATTTATAAAATCCACAAATAAAACTGCAAAATAATTTTTTCATGGAATATTAAAAGTTCAGGAAACTACGCAGTGTATGGAAAGAGAACCAGTTGCAAATTGATTCTGGCATCGGATAAAACTAATGAAAATCGCAAAAATCGCAGCTATAACGACCAATTAGTGACAATTCCGTGCTTCAAACGGTCAAACGAAAAATCGAAATAGTAATTACAGATCGTGTGTATTTTCTTCCGTTTCAACGCTGCTGAATTTGTGGATTATTAAGCCGTAATCATTTACGCGAGCCCACAAACCGAGTCCATTCACCGCGCTGCGCCGTAGGACAGCATGATGAGCCATAAATCGATTCGTAGGTACTTCCTGTGGAAGTTAACTGTCGTTTGGAAAAGTTTTACTGTCTATGAGCTCGCTACGTAAAAGCGGCGTCATTGCTGCAATGTAATTCATGAGCCCGCGGCCATTAGGGCCCCGTTATTCCTGTATTATTAACCTCTCGGTCAGCCTTTAATGAGCGTACAACTGTAACGTGTAATTTTGATAAGCTATCAGGCACTTGATGGATCAATTTCTTATCTATTAATCTCTATCTTTCTTGTTAATCCAATTGTGCTATTCTCACCTAATTCGAGAGAGTATTATATGATTTTTTCTTTGTTAATAACGGTTATCTAATTAATTTCTACTTAATTCCAGTTAGAAATATTTCAATCGATTCAAATATTTATAATTATTTGCTATTGCAATTGTAAAATATATAACAACATTGGTTCAAGATTAACACAGATTTATGTCGTTTATATTCTCATTAGGAATAATCTGGCTTGAAAAGCGTTATTAACAACAATATTAAAGCAACAATATTTAACTTAACTTTTGTCGCAACTACATTATTATTATTATTTACTTTATCATGCTAGAGTTAATAGGAATGCCGATGCAATGTACTAAAGCAGGTTCTTTAAACAACACTTTCCAAAAGAAAAAAATTTATAATAGCAAACCATGGCTTTAGTTCTCATTTATTAGACTTTTACGTGCTATTTAGTCTCAAGAAAACGATTATTGCGTTACTCTTTTAACGGGATTTTTCCTTCGTGACACTTAATGCCAGAATTACGTAATTCTTCGTTGCATGCACATAATAGTATTACCATACTACACAATATGCAATAGAAAATAATAAAAATCTCTAGTATCGACAATAGTTTATATATGTAATAACTGAGAAGAAAAATATTTGAATTCTAAAATTAAAAATTTTTTATAAAAATACGAAACTTTCGCATTTTCCAAAATTCTTCACTAAAAAAATCACAAAATTTATAACGTTATAACGTTGAAGCATTAGAAATAGTCGGATATTGCTTAAACATTCCGCACGTAATTCGTCGAAATTAGTTTGATACAAAAGCCATAGTCTGTCCGGACTCGTTAATGCACGGTATTCTCCACGCTATAGGATTACGATCAGTCGATTGGTCCCGTCATTGGTAATATTCGGTGCATTATGCAAATATGTATATATTGTTGGATTGTTCCGACTTGGCGTTCCGATTGCCATTGATCGAGTCTCTCTACGCTTACGCGCAATCCAGGCCACGGTATGCATCACAATGCAGTCTCTCGATGCTGAACGCGTTCAATACACATTTTCGTGACGATACATTTAGAAAAATGTATGTGTGAATATAAATAGGAAACCGTAAAATTTTATGAAGATAAGAATCGGAAGAAAATTGTGCTTCAATGTATATATTTCAGCAACATTTGCAAAAATGTTATTATAATATTTCGTATTTGCGTGAATAAATTTTACTTCACCAAACATATTTAGTGTTAAAGACCGAAAAGGAACAAACGCTTTGCCGAGCAAATTTTCCGCGGCTGCGAAACCACGTAACAAGTCTGCAACACTTTGTATTTCGTAATCTCAACATATTCACGCCTCTCTCGAATATTCATCGCGGGAGATGGAAGCGGGGTCGTTCCAGAATTTTAATAAGACCGAGAGTTGAGAGAAGATTAGGGGCACGAAATACGCAAAAGAAATTACGCTGCTTGACGCTCTTTCAACATAGTTACGCAAATATATAACCATATCTTGTCGATGTAATATCTCAATCCTTTTACTGCAAATTTAACCAAGTGGCTAAACGTATTAAGTGTTCCAGTTTAGAAATAATGCAGACAATTACAAGAAATTATAATTTTCTACGAAGTATGATAAATTACATTGCGTACACATTTGCGTGAAGTCATAATTGTGTTCACCTATATACATTTTAAGAAATTTATACTCTGGTAAATACGTTGAAAAATAAGTTCGCGCTGACACAACATTTTTCATTCGATATTAACTCCCAATCCACCGGCGAAACGTTTACATTTCCCCTCGCGGGACACTCGGTATAATTTTCGTAGGATATGGGCGGTTAATATCGCGTGTGACAAATCGAAACGAGACAGGGGAGCGAGCAAACACACGCGCGAGAGCGAGTCGATATTTGACGGATAAGCGTGATAAAAAAATCTACACGCGTGAGGCAGTGAATCGCTCACGATTCTTTTTGTTCGTTCACCAGTGCCGGGCGGCATCAGTGCCGGGAATATAACCGATCATATTTATCCGTCCGACGGAACGTATTGCGTCGGCGGTTGAGTTATGAATCCCCGCTTAATGTGAGCAGCAGGGAGAAATAAACATGCCGGACGGAAGTTTTCGCGTGATTTACGGACGCGCGACACAGAAAACCTCCGCGGATTCGTCACAATTCCTCGACACCAAATTTGAATCGTCGCAATCACACACGCGCGACGGAGCAACATTATCCAAACTTAATAGAAGCGCTTACCAAAAGCCGATAAAGCTCGTAAATATATCGCGATCAACGACATTTTTTTATATAGATCACGCGAACGTTTTTATCTCTTAATCCGATAAGCGTGTAAAATCGCGGGGAAGATTAATGCTCATGAAAAGCGGGGCTTTAATCTACTAAAATGGAATTTCGACGTGGTCTTTTCGGAAATTCTAGTCGCCACGACGTTAGCGGGAAATAGGGAATCGCGGAATCCTTGAAATCTGACGTTAAAGCTGCGCGCGATCTACATTTCCGTGTGCTTGCAGGAATGAGAAATTACGGAGTTACGATTTTAGGTATTAGATACGGTGGCATACCGGTGGCTGTCCCCTCCCTTTCTTCTCCCCTTTTCTCGTCCCTCTCTCTCTCTCTCTCTCTCTCTCTCTCTCTCTCTCTCTCTCTGTCGTGGTGTTTCGTGCTTTCCAAAGTTGCAACAAGAACGGGAGTCGCAAACTACTTCAATCAGCGTCGCGGGCGAGTTGCGCGAGCGCTTCCGCCGTCCCAATTAATAAGTTTCCCCGCGGCGATTTCAGAGTTGTACACTGTACGTGCGCCATTCTCCGTTAAGAATCACACGAAATTCGTAAATTCTATTCGCGAATGTTCAACACACGCCTAAGTCCATTACTGCGCTCTTTTACCTTTTAGCGCTAAATGTAGTTAGTAGGAGTAGCAGAAAGCTTAGTTTAGTCTATAGTAAAAACTTTATTTTAGTTCTAGCGTTTGCTTTCTAAGAAGAACAAACAAAATTTATAAATAAAATAACTTAAATATGTGCTTAATACACGAGAGAAAGTACAAGAGGATATACATAATATAAATGTAATAATGTGTAGAATGTAATATACAAAAATCGTAATGTTTCTTTCGTTGATTGTTTAATGTGTCACAGCATGAAAATAAAAGTAATTAATAAGCAGTAATATACGGATGTACAATGTAATAAGAGTGTTTTGAACAAAATTTAGATTTATGGATGACTGCGAAAAGTGTGAATTCCAGAATAAAACTGCGAAAGAATACTAAAAGTATTATAAATATTGCCAAATACACGGATCATAAAGTCGCAATAAAATTCTTTAACAATTTATTACAGCTGTTGTCACTAATTGTTGAATTTAGTTTTCGGATAAAGTGGGTCAAACGGAACTTCATAACAAAGTATTCGTTAATCCCGGCGCTTTTCCGCGAGAGAGGGCGAGAAATTCCAAACTCCCGCAAGCACGCGATATTTCAACAACTCCGCGGCTTCGCATGCAGCGTGAGAACAGCGCGGTAACAAAATTCCGAAATAATGAAATTACGGATTCCTTTTCACGTGGGAGGAAGAGAGAGGAAGAGGGAGGAAGACCAGCAGAAGAAGGTGGAGGTGAAGGAGGTTGCCTCGTCCTGCTGGCGTCTATTAAGCACGAAACCGCAAGCTGGCAGTGTCAGCATTCTGTTAAGAGCGTTTCTTCCCACGATAACGAAAAACAGCGTTTTTTAGACGTTGTTAACGTTAGGCATGAGTGTTAACGAAGCAATCGTACAAAGTTTCGTCCGCGTATATTAATAAGTCTAACAGAGGAATCACAATTATTAATCAATTAATAATAATAAAAATATAAGAAGGTAATAAAACTACATCGTTCCTTAAAATGTTAGCTTTGTCATATTTTTGGATTTCGAGAGTTTATGTATATTATGCAACTTGCGCACTCCGGGATAAATGCAACTATATCTGCTTCCTGCCAGTTTAGCTCGTGAAAGCTTATGTACATTATCCTGCGCCAGAGGCGAAAGGATAAAGCAAAATCAGACGGTTTACTCTTTGCCGCCGGGCGTTTCTCTCCATTATCCATTTGGCGTCCTGACCTCCGCATCTCCCGTTTGTAGGACTTTCACACGGCTGTGATGAGTCCTTGTCACGACTCTGCGGTCGCAGTTTCTGACTTATCTAGTCGCACCGTGAAATGTCTCTTGCGAATGCTTTCCACTGAATTCACCCAGTCGACGCTCGCACTCGACATCTGGCAGATATAAGATCCTGTGTATCTCTCTCTCTCTAACTTCCAGCAATATTCGTGAGAAATACTATGTCTCATCTCACCGAGGAAATATCAACTTGATTTTTGCTTACGAGTTATCAGCGTTTTTTGAATTCCGCGTATTTATTTTTACTGAATCTCTAATCATAAACTAAACCACGTTGCGAGAACACAAAATTTCTATTTGCAATAATAATAACTATAAAGCATATATGATAGTTTAATCTAAAAGAAATGTTATATATATTTTATAATTTTTATCATATTTATAATTCGGAATTAAATCTATCTGTGAACTATCGAAAGTTTTTAATAAAAAAATTAAATGATGGATTGGAAGTAAAATAAAATAATTTTTTAAAGGAACAAGAAAAATTTACTGTCATCAAATTTTGTTTCATATTTCTAATGCAAATTGAAGAGAAATTTATTCCATCCGCTCTAATCTAACAAAGTTCTCAGAAGAAATATAAAATAAAAAATCGAGTGAAAGAAGTAGAACAAAGATGAAAATGCCAAAAATCAAGAGAGCTGCACAAGAGAAAATCCAAGAAACAAAAACCTAAGAGCAAAAACGAAAAAATACGACTGATACTGGATGGAAAAAAACGGTGGTCGTGAGCACGTATACTGAGAGATGGTAAAGAACATGTATTTGGTCTGCGCGACTGATGCTGCTCGTGTCTTTGGCTCTTGTTGCGGTACCGGAAGTGCAAGCGAGGGGTAGGTAGGGTGTCACCTTCCTTCATCGCGGTGTAACACGTCGCAGTGAACCCCAGGGAGCCATTTCGAAGGAGACAGCCGCCAATTTATCCCGCTCGACAACGTTATCGACCCTCTCTTTCTCTCTCTTTATTTCTCTTTCTTTCTCACAACCAACAACGTATCTTCAAATGTCGACGCTGACTACGATTACTATGCCCCGATGGACACTTCGTCTTGACGTTTCGAGCGAAATTAAAGTTTGCATTGTATAACGTCGCATGACATCGTTGTATTGAATTTAGGATGGGAAAAGAAGATTAAATTGATAGGGATGGGGAGAGAGATTATACTGATAAGCATAATGATCTCGAGGTTGTTTCTCACGCTAAAGGCTTGCGAGGAGGCTGTATTATAGAGAATGGCCTACTTCTGCGATATTATTTTTAATGATGGGTCCTTGATTAATTTGAAATCGATAATGAATATATTTGTCTCCTCGGCAACGTATTGGCATATTCTTTAATCAAGTTTAAATAAGAAGCGATGACGAAGCAGCGGGTATTACAAAACATTTATACAATATGTGCGCGCAGTAGTATCGATCAATAATTTCGTCCAGTTTCTCCTCACACCGTATTGACTTTCAAATGAGGAACTGGACGATTTCGTTGTTCGAGAAATGAAATCGACTGGTTTCACGATGACCAATGCAGGCACGCACAATGGAACCTGCGTTGTCCAGCGCCTGCCGTTAAACTTGCGCAACGTAAACTCGACAGTTCTGTTGCTTTCAAACTTGGTAACCAGTGGCAATTAATGTGTGTGCGCGCGCGCGCGCGTGTGTGTGTGTGTGTGTGTGTAAAAACGAAAAAGGGAGAATCCATTTTGAGAAATTTATTGGTTCTATTATCTAATTTTACAATTATGTAATATAATTTACAAATTATTTTGCATTTACATTAAATAATTTCCGAGTTAAAGTTTCACACAAATTTTTAACTAATTCCAACATTCTAGATTTATAAAATAATAAAATTTTGTACTCTCGAGAGAAAAAGAGAGAGAGAAAGAGAGGGTCAATGGAAACTTTTCGGTAACACACACACACACACACACACACACACAAATTAGCCCGCGATTTAATATATTTTCAAAACACTAATGTCAACGATATTTCTTTACGATTAACTATAACAGGTAGTTCGACAATTGTCAAAGCGAGTCCATTAGACATACTGTTAACCTACTTAGCAATGGCAACAATCAGCCAACGTTCGATAATACGTGTCTTTCTGTCTGATATTATCAACAAACCGCAGACTCTCGATATGAAACCCTTTATATCGCATTGCAATTTCCATAACGCATGTTCCTGCGAGTGCGATGTTATCGGCGCGGTAATGTAACGAATGCCACCTGATCAGGAAATCGATCCTATTCAGTGATTGAGCATAATGTAGGATAATTAGATTGCTTCATTTTTTATGTATTCGTTAATGCATTCAAAGAGAAATTTTATTTATGCCACAATAATAGATGCAACAAAAAAAAATTGTCATTATTGAACAGAATGTAATAATTATTTATTATAATATAACTGCAATAAAATAGTCAAAGTACCTAAATATATTACCGTTGTAATAATTTTAATATGATACGACTGCCAACAATAACACAAGTACAATAGAATTACAGCTAATTGCACAAGTAACAGCACATTAATGCAAGTTTGCAAGTTTCTCATAGACGAACCTGATGCTTGACTTGCGTTGATATAACATCAGTTTCCCGTCTTCAGACAAGAGCGACCATAACTTATTATCGCATTTTGCGGTCTGTAACAACACACAGAGCCGAGAGTTTGCCACGAGAAGGAGGTTTCCTCTCGCTCGTTGTATCGCTCTTGATACACGCAAATTTGTTAAGCACGTCGTGGTTGTACGGCAATCAACATAAATTGTTAACATTAATGTTGAAATGTTCAGTGCGGAAATATTAGCGTGCGCAGGAAAATTTATCGCGACTTTGATTAGCCATTAGTTAGTTAGTGGACTCGGAGACAATAGATGCGAAATTTATTTGCGACCGCGACTGTGCTCTGAGCTTTTATTGCTGCCTCTTATATTCCACCAATGAGTAGTTACCGCAATTACCTCGTATATTAACTGTTAATTAAAGAATAGACCAAAATTTATAATTTAAACAAATTTAATCAAAATATAAATGTGAGAGAATCAAGATTATTCAAAACGACATCTAAAGTCATACTACTGATGTAATTAATTTTTCCGAGATTGATTTAATTCTCTAAATTTTCCAGTTTTTTCAGGTGTACTCGTCTATGTCCAGTCTCGCGTTCAGGAGAGCACTGCAAATTGTAACTGTTTTCATAAAATTAATCAACTCAACTGACCGAGTCCGTAATTTAAAACACAACACGTCGTAACGCGAGGAAATGAGGTAAGACGGAGTGAGGTGAGGCCGTGAGCGCGATTAGGTAACGTGTTACGTTACTCCCAACCAAGTTACGGGTCTCAGTAGTTGGCCAACCTCTCTCGTAAACGTGCTTACACAGACAGAACCTGTCGTCGTGCTCTGCACCATCGCACGCGTACACTCGTGAATACAACAGGTTTAAAACTGCAGTAGCGTACTTATTTTCAATTGCCGAAACACATCACAAAAAATATTATATAAAATTTTAACAATGTTCACAATTATATGATACGCAAGTGATTAAGATCAAATAAAAAAAATACCATCATTTTTTAACAAGAGTTTAGTGTTCCAAAAAATATCAAGAATTAAATAAACCGAATAAAACTTCTTAAAAATGTAAATGTAGAATATAAACCTTTTTGTTAATAAATATAAGTATGCAACAAAAATTCCTATGTAGAAAAAATAAATCTTAACTTTCTTTTTAATCACAAAATATTGTATACTAATGCTCGTTTCTACCAATGCAGTTTTATACAGAAATAACAGAAAAAAAGGATTTATGAATTTTTCTGTCGTGCTAGAAAGACAGGAAGACAGTTTTAAATTTTCCATGTAAATCTCGTCATTTTCAGAACACATAGGTTTTTCAAAAACTTTGAAATTATTTACCTACTCCTTTAATTACAATCCAGGACACATTAAAAGTTAAAAACAACACGTTACTGAAACTGCGGAGGAGACAGGTTGCGGGTTACGAGCAAGAGCGTTGCGTCATATTTTATAGCATGGTATGCCTTTATGAGTATTACAAGCCCCTTAGGCCTTGGGAATAAATATAAACTGTACTGTGTCTCTCTTTTCACCACAATATTACATTTTGCCATTCTCGGATTTAAGCGTTTTTAAGTATATGTTAATTGATTCATGTCAAAAATTTCAATATCGCTATCAACTACGTAATTGAAATAAACAACACGCTCTTTGTAAAGTGTACCACAACATTTTTACAGTGTGTTGAAATAATAAAGCAATTGAAAAAAATATATAACTATTTTAAAAGTTTCTTAATACGTAAAAATAATATAAGTCTGTTACACTAAATTACGATATAAAAAAATGAAATTAATTATTCTATTATATTTTGTGAAATCTAATAATTGTAAAGCACACATTGCGTTTAAATGAATAATGAAACATCTCATTATTAAATTAAAATAACTCCAAGACTTTTTTCTTCTGCGTGAATACAAAATTTGTCTCGCATTTGTCGGATCCTTTCGAATACTTAGTATTTGAATACAAATTATCGACTACTATATCAAACTATTAAACTATCAACATTCTACTATAATTTAATTTATCAATTTAATTTATTTTTATCTTATAACGATGTCGCGTCACGCGATACCGGATATAACTCGAGGGGGTGGGATTATCCGAAGACACTTCTCTCAATTGAGAGAACGCTGAATCGAGTTTTCTTGAATGACAGCTCATCGTATAAGTATCACATCCGTGCGGGAAAATGACATGAAAGTCGATTACCGCCGCGGGACCGTCTTTATGAAGCTACACAATATACAAGTTGCTTCAAAATAAATGGGTATTAAAATACTAAAATATTAATAAAAGATTTTTCATCAATTTATAATCTAAAATTTCAATTGATGTTGTTAGTCGCAGCTTGTCAACTATCAGTAATAGATATCTTGATATAAATAAAAACAAATAAATCAAAATTTTATTAAAATATTAAAAATGCTATTTAAAAACACCAAAAAAAAAAAAAAAATTTATTAATTTTTCTCACAGATTAATTAATTAAAAAATATTAATGCAACGAAATTTCTATTAGAAAAAAATATGATTGATTAAAAATCCGACTCGTTCGTTCTGATACACTCTGTATAAGATTCTCTTTCTCTCAGAACGTGCGACTGGCGGCCTCATACATTTTCCAAGCTCCTCCTCTGACGCATTTCGGATATTAGGTTTCGAACGTCAATCAGAGCATACCACTATCGATCGCCATCCGCACACCGTGACAGCGACGGATTACGCGCGAGTATCGTCGGAAAATAAATGCGAAATGCCGCCAGAGTTTTCCGCGTGATCTCGCATTCAATTTCGTAATATTTGATTTTTTATCTACGTAGTCGCTAATAAAAGTTTATAATCACTGTGTAATCAACGACAATGTTCGAAATGCGTGTTGTCTCACGAAATTTGAGAGTTTAAATAAGATTTCTTATTAATATGTAAATGTAAATCTTAATGTCCAATTTTCGTATCTAATTGATTTAAATTTTTATTCAAACTTTTAATTTGAAGTCATCATTTGCATTTTTCAAATGTTTGAATGGATTTAATTTAACGGTTTAATCTTTAAATTAAAAAAAAATCTGAAATCTCAAAAATTCACTGAAAACAATATTTATGCAAATCAAACACTTTTTCGGATTCACGATCGCTAAATGGAATTCAACTATTTTTAATATAAAATACCGATTTCAAAATTGAACTCAGTGATGTAAAATCCTGCAGAGGACAATTTTCATATTTATTCAATAACATTATTGTTAAAGACATTTTGATACAAAAGTATCTATTTTTTGTAATATTTCTAAGGTTAATACGTAATATTAAAATTAATTAAAGCAACCGATAGATTAACAATCTACGAAGTCGGCAATCTGCGGATCTATGTAACAATTTATAGAGTTATAACAAATTTAACAGATCTATCCCCTGGTAGAAAGTGCCATGCTAGATCCTGATGTCTAGCTAGCTCCCATCTTGACTGTCATGTTGTATCCCCATTTAATATAATAAATTTTGTTTTGACGTGGCGCGAATCAGCGTCAAGCTATTTCTAGCGAGGCGCTAGAAATATATTATGTTAATAATGTTTGACTAGAAGTAGCCTGGCGCTAGTTTACTCCAGACTACTTCTAATATAGTAAAATAAGAACTGCGTGAGAACTAGCTATCGCCACATCATGGCTAGATAGTACATCAGAACTAGCGTGCCACGGCTAGATAGCACTACACTAGAGCTAGATAACGCCTGACTAGTCGATTAAGTCGGGTATTAGACTGGAAGAATGTGATGATTTTGTGTCTGGCGCTAATCTGCATGTCATACTAGCTCCTTATCAGGCAGTGGGGCAAGTAAGTTAGCGCCAGCCTAGCACCATGGTGATTTTTCTATCAGGGATCGATTCCAGAAATTCCATCTATCGATAAATCCAGAAATTTATTCAGAATGTTCAAAATCTTTTCGTTATACATACGTCTATTTATGTTTTACGTTTATGCTTTGCTATTTCATGTTAAACGTTAAACACATCTCATTTCTCCCTTTCAAATGGGAAAACTAATTTGTGAAATAAAATAATTGCGATACTCTTAAGAGCACAAATCTGTTTGCACATTTGCACATGCCGTTAATCTCGTCAAGATGCGGATACAGCTTTGAAAAAACAATTTTTGCCATGTTCGATTATCGTACGACATGTTCCGCGATGGCGAAACTGGGTCGCGTAGCATGCGTGCGTGTCCGGTTGCATCTGCAAAACAAATGCGGCAGCTAAAGGCAGACGGCATAAGCGCAGATTTATGGAAATAATCGCGAAAACGCCTGCGGCTTTTTCGAGAAACGGATGTTGATGCACATCGATTCTCGCGGACAGCTGGTTATTGTTACACCGAATAGATATAAGTGGGAAAAAGAGAAAAAAAAAGAGAATATTTTTTACTGCACAACAATGATGTAATTATTTACACAAAATTATAACTCATGCGTCGCGGGACACGATATTTCGTGATAATCGTCGTAAAGTGTTTTTCCTTACTTCACAATGATGAATAATACACAAACTGTAAATTAAGTAAACGCATTCGATTGTCAACAAGTCATGTTTGTTAAGAAATACAAAATGTACAATAAAAAAAAAGAAAAAAATATAATTTTAATAAAGATTATAAAGTAAAAAATATTTTATGTAATTATAAAGTAATGCAAAAAATGTATTTTAATATTGCACGCATATTTTATTCACATCTGAATTGTAAAAATCCTTCGTTTTTATTAATATAAAACGAGATTGGCACATCAATAATTTATCCCGTTTCATATATTATAGGAGAGAAGACGTAACATTCTTTGCAAAAAAATTTCAGTCACCGGCGTTACTTTACCTCCGCGTCGCTTTTATTTCCTGATTTATACGGACGACGATGTGGGAAGGAAGGCGAGGCCGCGGCGCAAAACTGCCGCGACCACGTGGGCGTTATACACGGTGGATATATTCAGCACCCTCGGCATGAGGCTCGACTGTGCTCTCGGCTCCAGGTCGCGCCGGGAACTCGGGAAAATCTCAGAAATGTGACCTTTCGCGCGCGAGTCTCTCTCTAACTCTCTCTTTCTCTTGTCGGCGACCTAACACCGAGAGAGCTCGAGAGCGCGGTTTCTCACGCCTGCCCACGCACACGGAGAGATTGATGAAGCAGTCACACTTGTTGCACGTGACTGCCTTCTCTCTCATTTCCTCTCCTCTCCTCCCCCCCCCCTCCCCCTCTCTCTCTCTCTCTCTTTCTCTCACCCTCTCTCACTCTCTTAAACGAGCACCTCGTATAATCGGCACCCGAGAAGAAGTGTTTCGAATTTATCCCGACTGTGGAAATTAACGAGCGCGTCCATTGGGACAGCGAACATAATCGATCTCGATCGAAGCGCGATCAAGCAGACGAGTCAATCTAGCGAGCAGCCTAAGTTCCGCACGAGAAATTTTGCGCAAATTTTCACGCTGAAAATTAATCGCGACAATGTGTTCTAGAATAATCTCTGTACAAAATGGTTTTTACACATAAATAATGAAATTTATATGCTTCAATTTAAGCGAGAGATAACATTCTACATTCTTACTATAACATTCTGTACTACTAAAAAGCGCAAAATTATTATTGGAAAATATTATCAAGTATAGAGTACAGAAACTTTCAAAGTGTAAAAAATATGTCATAATTTTTTAGAGATAAACAATGACATTATTTGTTCACCATTATTGATGTTGCTATGATAAAAAGAATGTAGTTAACAGATCTTAAAAAAAGGGAAAAGATATTTCATTAGTTTCAACATATCCCATTCATATATGTACAGACTATTCTGATTAAATACCGCGTGAGTCGATAATTTAACTATAATTACTCGGTATCGAAGTGTATAAGCATCGATTACGCAATATTAATTCGTTCACCGACGCAATACATAGATACGCGTGGCCGTTCCCACATTCTCCATCGAGCAGTCTTTCCATAAAGCCAAATCACTTTCGCGCGTAAACACCATCAATCACACACCAGCACGATCTTCCGCACGCGTTGATCCAGGCGAAAGAAAAAGACGGAGAGGCGATTTGCGAACCGAATTAACCCGCAAAGTCGGATATCGGCTAAGATATATATACTTAAGAAGCTGATTCAACTTCTTAACTCGATAGTTAATCTCCGCAAATGGCTAGTTCGATTGGTTCGAGAATCAGGTTGCGTGAGTTAATCTTTTCCGGACGAAATAGAAGTCACGATCCCGAGCGTACAAAAAAAGTAATACAGTAGGTAATTTTAATATCTAAAAAATACGAAACACACATGATATATTTTTCCAAACATAGGTTCCTTTCGTGCAGTATATGCATCAGAGGGAAGTATATTTTATCAGAATCAGCATCTATATTCGCAGCTTACATAAACGCTGCCGTTGTCCGAAATAGACTAATGCATTAGAACATAACAAATCTTCTACTTGCATTTGTGTCGAATGTTGAATTGAAGAGGATATCAAGCACTTCGCCAAAATAGCGGCCGCCACTGACGCTGAAACGCGCAATGCCGTATGCAATCGATCGCGCTTGCTTGCAATCGGTGTCTCGCGAAACCAGTTACGTCGGTCTCTTGGTGCAACCCATCAACGATAGTGGCGGCGATCGTGGTTTATGTACCACCCCTTTCAAATGCCCCGGTCTCCCGATGCCTCGCATCCAATATACCGCATCGAGAATAGGATCGCTCGCGATGCTCGCTGAAAATCGAGCGACAATGACTTTGCGAGCGAAATTCTCCTCGCGCGCGCGCGGGTTGAAAACGTGAAAAAAGAAGCTCGAGATTCTAGACGATCAACGCCGAACAAGAAATAGAAAATGGATCGATCGCTGGAAACATTTGACCCTATATATCGCACTTGCATGCCTCGATCAATATTACAATCCGTGCAGCACAATGCTTTTTCAGCGAAGCTTAGCGAAACAAAAAATACTTAATAGAAGCTATCGTAACTAGTATAAAAGCAACATACAACTGCATGGTTTTTTTATGTGACAGGAAATTTGGTTACTTAAAATCAAAGATATTTTGAAAAAAAATTGATACGGAATGTTCAGAAATAATTATTGCACAATTCAGGAGTTTGACCAATTTGAAGTCGACGTACCCTCTTCGATAAATCGATAATTTTTTACGAGCACTTTGTATAAAAATAACTAGAGCGCTATGTTTGATCCAACAAACGCTGAAAAAATGACTGATTTCTTCTGATCTTGCTTTATAAAATATGAAATTAAAAACAAAGCGCAAACACCAACTGTCAGCAACGCGATATTGTGCAAAATGGACGTAAAGGTCGATCTATGCCCGTTTGCACGCGATACGTCATAGTCAATTGAAACTGTCGTTGTACATATATCGGCGCACAGAGGCATTACTCATCTTCGTGCAGTGTCTTATCGATCTTCGTCCTATCGAAGATGCTGCGGCAATGTATGGGACGCGTGGACGTAAATTATTCAGGACCACCGGTTTTGAATTACGAGGCCCGTGTTAAATATTAATACGTCGACCAAGAGGCAAAAGAGTAGAGTGGGGCGGCAAGAAAATAGACGTAGTAAAATAAGTAATGCCGAATACGTTGGATTGGAAAATCGAAGGGAACAATTGTTGTAAGTTTGAGCATTATTTCTTACGCAAAAGTGTCTAATTTAATTTGTCATTGATTGCTCTAGTTTTAGGTTTCGATTCAAAGTCGCACGCTGCGCATAAAGATTGCAATCAAAAAAAGAAAATGTCGCGTGAAAATAATATTCTATTATCGATAAAACAATACAACATCTTTACGAATAATCGCGCGAAATACGGCGACTTTGAAAATTATGATCTCGTCCTCTCCTCCCCCTTCCTTCCTATTATATTAATAACAGAATACGCGGTGTGTAAGTATTTATATTACTACGACCGGGCGAGCGCGACCGACGAGCGACCAGCGCGCGCAAACTGCAAGCACGTCCACATGGGCACTCTTGTAAACATGGGCGACCATGCATAAGAGAGGGACTTTCACTGAACATTATTAGATACGCGTCGGAATGCGACTACCGTAAACCGCGACTGCAGCACAGTGCCGTAAGTTGCATCGTAAGTAACTTAGCACGCCGTTCTCTTTGTCCCAAAATTACGAATAACCGTGCTTTATTTTATATCCACATCCATTTGCACAAATGAGAAGATATTTATTACTAGAGCGAACCAGTAAATCAATTAACTGATTGTTGCATGCAAATCAACAAATATATTATATTACGCGAATATAATTATTGACGTTAATATCTGTAAACATATCCGCTGGTTTTTTTTGCAAAAAGGAGTAAAGTAGACCAGATAAACTATAAATTGGAAAAAGCGTTGTAAATACATACAATGCTATTGTGTAAAATTTTTATGAAAGATAAGAAAGGAACAGAGAGATTAAAATGAATAAAATAATCATTGATAAATATTAGTAGTAAAATGTATTAAAAAATGTATTAAAAAAGCAATATTTTTTTCAATATATTTTAATCGCAAAAAAAATTTAAAAAATATCAGAAAAAATGCCACATATGACGTAATATGATAAAAAGAACTAAAAACAGGCAGGGGAAAAAAGCTGGATCAAAATCAATTTGTTCAAGCTCGACTTGAGGGTGCTATCGATTGAGAAAAGAGCAGAGCAATGTTTATTCGACGCGGATCGATGTACGTTTTAACAGACGAAGCTTCATACGAGGGACGGAAAAAGGAATACGATGTCGGTAGTGCATCCTACGCCATGCAATGCCGCGATGCGCTTCGCGGACCTGCGCCCCTTTGAAAACGGCAAGCCTTCGGATTTATCCATTCGAAGGTAAGTCGTCTTACGCCTCGAAGAGCGAATATGTCGCATGAAAGATCAGCGCATGGTATTGCGCATACAGAAAACCGACGGATGTTGCCTGGCTCAGCAAAGTCGAACCAGACTTCGGTCGGCGAAATGTCGGTCGGCCGATATGTATGCATACGGGGTGTTCGCCCGGTGAACGACCCTAAGACGATTATAATAATATCATTTGCTCGCGAATAAATGCATGAACGGCGCGTGGTTCAAGGTGAGCTGATATACTAGTAGAATTTTTAAAAAATATTTTATCGGCTCGAACAGTTAATATAATAGTGATGACATATACAAAATTTTTCTCAGCGACAAAAATATTGCAATAAATAGTAAATCCAAAATGCAGACTTTTTAAAACAAAATAATTTATTAATATTTTAACTTGAATAATTAAATTTATATCCTACCATTTCTTAAATATAAATTTTTAAACACTTGTTTGTCATGTGTAGAAAACTTTCAAAAATCAGACAAGATGTCAGATATTTTATTGTATAATTTTGTCTACTTTTGTACAAATATTTATTTATATTTATTTTTTAATAAATATGTTGTTAAATTGGATAAATGATTGGTAGAAAAATATCGGTTAGCAACAGATTCAACGAGGTATAATTTGCTTAATAGAGGAAGCTAATTCTAATGTCATATTAAAACGTTATTATATTTAATGATGCCTAATATAGTAATGAAAACTAAAAATTGATAAATGCTGGGTTAATAAAAGCGACGATTTAACGGCTCGTTACAGACATTAAATGCAAGAATAATGGAATTCTCTTGTCGTGCGTACTCGTAATGCTATTAGTTGTAACGTTATGTCCCGTGCAGGATGGCGCGACATTTATATTGCCCGGCAGCGAATTCTTGCTCTATTTAACGCAATCTTGAAGCGGAAAACTGTAAATATATGAAAGCAAAGTCGTTGCATGTACTCGAGAATATATGCCGTGTACACACAGTTACAGTCCGTCCGCAGTGACAAGCATTCAACGATCAAATTAATGTTGCTTATCTGCATCGATTGGTACACGTGTAACTGACAGTGATAAACCGACCTCCAGACGTAATTTCCTCATTTATTAATTGGCTGCTTTAATGTATTACGAAATCCGTACAATTATCATTATGATTTAATCGAAAAACTGTTTGCCGATAATTCGCACTAACAGCAGTATTTTAAATTGCTGAATTCAAATGCAAACAAATAAAAAAGAGATAAATTTTCGAATCCTTTTTCTAAAATTATTAGTAAATACATCTGCGAAATTACATTCTCGACAAAAAATTAACATATTTAAAAACTAATACATTTTCAAATTAACAAACATAAAAATCAAGTCTTACTTTGAAAACGTCATCCGTACATTTCGCGCTACCACTGATATTACAATGCATATCTCGTTTCATTCATTTTTAAACATAAGCGGATAAAAATGTAAATCGCGTTCGATCGGGCGATCCTGGGAACGTCGCCGACGACGTAACGTAACCAGAAACGGCAAAGTGGCACAAATGTATACATACATTCGTGATTGAATCTAGATATGCCGGAAGGATATTTACATTCCATGAGACGTCGACTTAACGTCTCTTGAACGGCGATAATGTGGCGCATCTTGGTTGTTACTTTTTCTCTCTTTTTTTCCTCTTTCTGTCTCTTTCACAGAGCTACGCCGGAATTCGAGATGCACATCACGATCAAGCTTGCGCACTTAAAGATCAAGTAACATCGTCAAGCAAACCATCCGAATTGCGTTTGCTTACACAATGACGCCTTATAATGCAAATACATTTTGCAAATGTAACAAGCCAGATAAATCTGACATGATATCGCCATCTTGATTTTGTAAAATCAAATTGCGAGTAAAATATTCTAGTACCTTCGTATAATAACAATTAGTTTGTGATCTTGTTACAATAGCATTTAAACTAAAGATTCACAACTAATAAATTTAAAAAAAAAAGAAAATTATATATTTGAAAATCATATCGAAAATTTCTAAAAACGATATTTGAAATTACATTACGTTCTTTATTTAAGTGATATAAAAATTTGTTATGTGCTAGTTGCGAATCAACCTACATGTTACATATGTTTTAAGAACCATTTTAGTGCGCTCGCAAGACAGAAAATATAAAGAAAATAAATATTTATAGGACGCATATGTATCTCTCGAAGAAGAAGGAGTAAAACGACGGTTCAGAAGACCGTAATTCACAATTCGAGCATGCCACAACTATAGCTAATGAAATAGCACATAATAGTAGATAAAACTCCTTCGTAGAACAAGAAGAAGACTATGGCGTGCTTCTTCTTATTTACGCGGGCCCGCCATAAATCTCGTGTCGGTGCGAGGAATTCGCTCGAAGATAACTAAAGATCGGGCGTGTAGTTGCAGCTCGGAGAATACGGGAGAATGAGAGAGAGCAGGTAGAGAAGACGAAAGAGGAGCGAGTAGGTCGAGGAGAAAGCGAGCGGATACGTGGCTCAGGAAGGCGGAAAACAGCAGAAGAGAAGGAAGAACGAACTAAGGGGGAGAGAGAGAGAGAGAGAGAACAGAAGCTGGTTAAAAGGAACCCCGTTCTCTCCAGGAGTCGTTAAGACAAAAGGTCGTTACGGGGTTGCTACCACCCTCTTACCCCTCCACCGTTCCGGGTGCACGTCACTCGCTAAACGAGTAATTAGTAATTGCGCGAAAGAGCGAGGTCGCCGGGGAAAGTCGCCCCCGCCGGCGGGAGTGCTTCTCTGCTTCTTTTAAATGTGTACGCGTGTTTGTGTAGGTGGATGGACATCGCGTCGGTGTGTGCACTCTCGTCGTGGCGCACTACAAACAAGCAATGATACGCTCCGGGACGTTCTCTACCCCGAAGGAAGACCCTTCCTTCGTCGACGACAGAGGGGGTAGGAGACTTTCCTAGGGCCACGGCCGGCTGCTGCTGACGAAGTCGATTCCGGGGACGCCGCGCGCGAACGCGGCGAATCAATATTTGAACTCGCCGCTATGTAAATCGCAGGATACCCGGCTACCGAGAGCACGCCGGGAAATCCCCCTCCCGCTCCAAAGAGTCGGATTGAAACGTCCCGTTGAACTTTCCACAAGAAGCCGCAGTCATCATCGACTGTGTACGTAGAAAAATTTATTTATTTATTGGAATCAGACTCTTGTATCGCAATTTTCAAAGTTGAGAATAGAAAATGTGAAGAGAAAAAATGTAAAAAGAGACGACAAGTTTCAGAATTTTAGAAATAATTGCGCACAACTGAAAGAAGCATCGCAATATTGTACAAAGATATCGATGCCACATCAATGCCAAGTCCAAATTAAAACTCTCACATGTTCCCTTCTCTGAATATTAAATTAATTTTGTGATTATCGGAGTAACTGCTGATTCGGTATCTTCTCACTTTTACAGACTAGTCCGAGAAATCCGCGGCAGTTTTTCTCACGCGGACGAGACCATCGAAAGGAAGATCTAAGTACCTCATGGAAGGGCCAAAGTGTTCGTCGAAGTACTTCCGAAGACGATTCTTCGCGAAGACTTACTTCTTAAGACCTGTCCGCGTTTTGATTGCACAATCGATTCGAGCCCGGGCTTTAAGCGGCGCAAAGAAAAAGTCGCTGAATAGCGACTTGCTCCTCTTTTTTTTGTCCTTTCTTTTTTCTATTCGAACTGTCTTCGTTCGCTCTTGAAAGTCGCCACTCCGACGACGATCGATCGTGCGACCTCGCAGATCAATGCAGAATAGCCGCTTTTGCGACAAGAAGACTCCTCGAGACGACGACGACGACGGGAAACTTTAAATATCGCGTCCTCTTCCTTAAATCTTCCGCTGGAAAAGATTGAATTCCGTCCTCCTGCCCATTCTCCACTCACTCTTGACAATCGCTACTCGGTGCTTCCTCTCTAAAAGCCAATCTTAGGTTTTTGTGCTAACTCTTGAATATGCGACGGAGATACTCTTCGAACATTAAAAGAAGATTTCGGAAAAAATATTCAAGATATATTGTTTTCGAGAATTTTTCCTTATTTTATCAATAGTCTTTCCTTTTAGTTTCCATTATTAAAAAAGCAAATCCCATGTAATAATGATAAACTTTCTTGCTTTGCAAACACTTTTTCAAAGACAAATCATTGATTACTTTCATCAATATAAAAAAATAAATGTAAAAAGATTTTATATTACTAACAGTATTGTACAAATTAATATCATCGCATTATTCGTCGCTGATTCCGAGCTCGGAGAAGCGATAGTATAATTAAACCGTTTGTTCTAAATGTTTACAATGTGCTGCAATTTATGCTTCCCTCATAATTAAATTTTTATGGCGTGTTATGTTACTTTTCACGGCGTTATTACACTCTTATCGACATATTTACTCGCTTATATTGCCGCGTTTGCGCGCAGAGCTTAAAAAAACAACGCCTACTACTACGCGGCAGTTAACGAAGTCCCGTGCATCACCTTTAGCGTCGTTTCGTCTCTCATCACTGTTTCCCGTTACATACTCCATCAAATGAAACATCCGAGCTTATCGCGCATTTGCGCGCATGAAAAACGATAAACGTATCCGGTATTAGATGAGAAGAATAAAATATCAATATATGTATATATGTAATAGACGCGTGTGATCAGCCGTGACATACGCGTGCATGTTTATGCGTGTAATGAGATACTGGAAGAGATATTGACGCATTAGTTTCGCGTATAGATGTGAATATGCAAAATATATCACGCATGTATTTTGCGAAACCTATAAAATGCGACGGCAGTCCGTTCACACGACAACAAAATCGCGCACACGCGGCGAAATTATGTTAAAATGAATTATTATCGAAACATAAAGCCATTCATTCCATTGAAAGAACACAATGCATCGTAACTGAATGAATGTACCGCTGACAAAATGCAGCCGGACCCTAATTTAATATGTAGTTGGAAACCCGCTAAACCAAGAGAAATCAAAATATTCACAAAGATTTTTAATCTTTCATAAAGAAAGCTAAAAAATAAATTTTATACGAAATTAAATTAACGTTTGATTAATTATTATCTATTTATATTCAGTTTATATATATATATATATATTTGTGAAACGTAAAGAAATATATAAATCTTAATACGAATGATTATTTATAAGTGATGGAAAATTGTCACAAAGTTTACCTGAATTTTCAAAATTGTATTTTGCAATCAAGATGATCTAATAATTTTTCATTAACACCAAATTAAACTATTAGTGTTACAGATTACCGTTTAATAATCCACAGCTATTAAAATAACTATGACTGTTTTTCATATGTGAATAGAAAAAGCCATTTGAAGCTGGCGCTCTATGTATTAGCCGCGAAATACACACATAAAACGTAAATATCTTATAATTTTATCATTGCTTTAATGAAAGCATAACTCTCGGTGTGCGGTAGAGTAAGCCACTTTAAGCCAGATTATATCAAAATAACGGTATCGAAGTATGTATGTATGTATGTGTGTGTGTGTGTGTGTGTGTGTTAGCGAGAATGCCTCGTTTTTCCGGGGAGACGATCATTTCTGCCGCATCGTATCCCAGTAGGCTATTAAAAAATGGACGATGTCGCGAGAATATAACGCGTGGCGGCAAATCCACGTTACGAGAAAACGTACGTGACAGCAGGGTTATAGCGCCGGACACCGGACTTTTTATTAGACACTGAAACACGAAAAGAGGACAGGCTCGGCTGTCTCTCGTGTCTACTGATCGATCGCACGCACGACATTAATTTTTGACAAGCGTCACGTTGGATGCCACCAACCGATGTCTCGATGTTGTGTTGAAGGCACTATCGATTTCGGAGATGGCTCGACTCGAAATTGCAGCTGTGCCGGCTTTTATACAGCGGATGTTACAACGCAATCAACTTTCGATCGAGTCAGGATAGTGAAGTTTTCATGAGGAATTCTGATATAAATCTGTATCGTTTTTTTCCCATGACACGATATCGCAGTTGTCACTATACAAGTTTGGCATTCGTTCAGCTTCCAATCTTCCAATTCCCGAGTCTTTATTTTCCACTCTGAATGATTAACCTGGCAATTTTCAAGTCTTTATTTTTTACTTCGGTGTGATTTATTTTCTACGATTTCCAATTCTTTGAATTTTACTATTTAAAATTTTTTCTATTAAAAAAATCAACTTTATTCTATAAAATCTGTAGATCTATTTTATTTGCTTATAGATGTTTCATAAAAATCTATAAAAAAATTATATATATTTTAACAAAACATGTTGCACTTTGCGGTATAAAAACGCACTACTCGCTCATTTTCCAACTTTCACTTCACTCTTTTGCTACTTTCTATTCTAACAAAATTTCCCTTCTTCATAATCAAGCGCTTTGCTGGAAGAATCTATAGCTACGCGTTAGAATAATTTCATTTGCCATGTAATATTATAAAATCCAGTGTAACATGCATTGAAGAGAACGACATAAAATCGATAAAGACAACGGCAAACGATATTTACAATCGCTGCCCGCTAGTAGCATTTATCCGCATCTTCGACAACTCGTAAAATATTGCCACCAATAAATCGACCAAAAATATTAATAATAAATATATTTATACATTCAAACATGCAATTTTAGAGCTGTCAGATATATTTCAATACTGTTGCTGTTATCTCGAATCACAAACAATCGCAATGGATATCTAAACGCGACGTGTCAGTTCCAAAAGTGGCAATCGAAAAGAATATAAGAGACATTCGAAGACGACGTCGAGTGTGTATGCTAAAAGGAGAAAGCGTTCGATGGTATAAAAAAGCTACGAATTGATCGCGACGTGATACTGCTCACAGCCTCAGAAATAACGGTAAGGGAATACTTTTCCGTGCAGCGCATCGTTAATTAGTTACTCACTGACGTCGTCGATGTCGTCGTCGCCTCCCAAAAAAAAAGATAAATAGAAAAAGATGCAGTGACTCGTACGATGGTATATACGGAATGTACGGTTATTCGCGAAAGACGCCTCGGCGAATTATTGAAGCATTAACGGAGAGTGGGCTCTCTCTTTCTCTACGGTATTCCGACGGGTGGCGAATTAATGGAGTTCGAGACTAGGAAGTCTTGTTTACGAACGATACAGTTCATCGAAGCATAAATATGATGGAAGTGAGAAGAGAAGAGAGAGAGAGAAAGAGAGAGAGAGAGAGAATCGTTACAAAATATACGGTACGCTCAGTAACACATCCTAAATGACGAGGCTTGATTAATGAATTTTTCAACCAAATATTAATTCGTAACAATATTGGGAAAAATGTAATTCTTATAAAAATATATTTATTTTAAATAGTTTTTATATTTCAACGATAGACTTAGTTATCATTCGCCTCCACTATTTTGTTTTACTTATAAATTCGTTCCAACAGTCTCTTAAAATATATATAATAAACAAGATATCAATAATGCAATTAATGCTAGAAACCTTTTTAATTTGAAACGATTTTCTTCGTTCGATTTCATGCGATTATTTTATCGGAGAGTCATGTCTAGCGAAATCTACTAAGTATAACCAGATGCGAGCATAAACGCGAACCCGAAGCTATTCGATTGTTATTACCGTATTGGAATCCAAAGCATATACAGGCAATACTGGAGGGCAGAGACAGGTATGTGCAATCCTCCTATGGCAGAGGATATTTTACGGAGGAAGTCGCGCGCGAACTGCTAGTGCGCATAAACTCGCGAACGGTGAGCGGTGTACACTTTCACGTACTTTATTCTGTATGAAGTGTGCGAGAAGTCGAGTGAATCTACGAGAAGCGCAAAGCCTTCGCTTACGCGAACGATTTACCGAACGTAGCCTGCGGAAGGTCTGAGGGATGAATCATAGAAAGAGAATAGCACAGACTGACTTCTCGAAGAGATAGAATCTATTTCGAAAGTAACCGGGAGATATAAATGCAGCTTGAATAATGCAATATCAATTTCAATCGTCCGATAAATGTCAAGTGTTTATTACAAATCGTTTGTCGTTATTTATAATCTGCTGTATTATTCAGCGAGAATCAATAGCTCATCAGTAAATAAAATGTATTACGCCACGCGAAATATTGTTAACCATTTGTGTCAGCAAAATATAAAACGCGAAAGAAAATCAATGTCATTAAGCGAGAATAATTGAGTTCAAAAGAAATCATCAACTATTTGTACAAATAAACTTGGAAAGTCTGATTAATGCGAAAAGGTATTAAAATCATCAGAGACGAGAGAGATAAAAAAAAATAAATGACGAAGAGATTTACGCGCGTCTGAGAAAAGCTCGGTTATACGTTTGTGATACGGTAAGCAGGACAGAAGGGGCAACGGCGCGGCCGGCAATTTCAATGCAAACTCCACTTTCCGGGAGGGAAAGAATGGGAAGCAGCGACAAGGATGAGGCAGGGTCTGTGCTCTTAATGCGGAAAGTTTAATGATATTAATGAAAATGGCTATATAGCGGTAGGCGTTGCATTTGCAGCGCGCGGGCGCGCGCACACGGCTCAACTTTAATAATGTCTGCTTCATTTACATTCCTGCGAATGTGGTGAGAAGGAGAGAGTCCGGCCGGAGACCGCGCGCTAAAACGAGGTCGATGCGCCCGCGAAGAAGTGTCTCGAGAGCGACATTGTGGAGCAAGGTGAACCGCTATCTCTTAATTTCTCGAAAGACCGGGCCGAGGTCCCTACCGCCGCATCATTTCCGCATTATTGTGCACGGCTCGTCTGTAAACGAGCAGAAATAACAAGCGACACGTTTTCTCGCGCTGTAATTTCGATAAATCACCGTCTCTCGAAAGTGCATGACGGCCGTAAACGGTGGCGATGGGAATGCTAATAGGGGCAGTCGGTACGGAAGAATGCGCACGATCTAATCCTCGCGATGTCTCTCCGCTTTATTGTTCTTGTTATTAAACGTGACTAGACGAAATTGGGGGAGAGATTAGATCTAGGCGCGCGGGCATCTTTAACGGGCGCGCGTGATCGTCAACGTGCGTCATTTATTCGCGTAAAGATTCCACTTCGCAGATTATTCCCGCGTTATTCCTTTCCACATCGACTGCTGCCCCGAGAAATGAGAATGTTGAGCGACGCTTAAATTTAATTAACTGTAACAGCTGGCCAGTACTTACCGACGTATCTGGCTAATAGTCAAAAGAGAAGCTTACCTGAAACAGAAGGAGAAAAAATTGATGATAATTATTATTATTGTTCCATATTTAGAAATAAAAAAATTGTAAGTTAAAATTATGTTTTAAAAAGAATTTTCTTCTATTTTTCTCCTTTAAAAAGATTACCTATATATATTTGGAATGGTACAATGTTTGAAACAATTCATAATTTTTTAATTTCTGCACCAATTACAGTTTGGCATATACATACTTTGTCATTAAAAAATATAATAATAATAAATTTTTAATATACTTGAAATATCTTCAAATATTTCCATAAAATGACACTATTTTTAGATACTAAATATAAAAGACAAAAAATATTGTAGTATCAATTCAGATTTTATTTCCAATATTAATTTAATAAAAAATTACTTTTAGCAGAATTTTAATTAAAAAATTAATCAATAAAAAAAAGATTAAAATAGAAAGAAATAAAGTGTTTAAAAGTATGATAAAATGTAGTAAAATGTTCTATTAAATGTGATAAGAAATTTTTTGTTAAATTTTCTTAAAACAAAATTCGAGTCTAAAGATTTTGGATTATAAAGAAGAGTGTTTTCCGAAAAAATAGTCCAAAGTATATAATATCTGTGTACTATATAATATTCTACATTATATATATATATATATATATATTTTTTTTATACAGAAACGCGTACATATCTCGAACGATACACATAGAAACGAGTGTATTATATTACTTCTCGGAAGCTCGACAGAAAAGGAAGCGTCTTAAGGAGAAATAAGTAGTATTTGCCGAGTCGAACGGGATGATTCCCTTCGTATTATGACGCTTCGGCTACACCCCCCTTCTCGAGTTCTCGAGAAATTCTTGCTGAGAAGAGCATCTCGAAGAGCAGATCCTTGTACACGTACACGAAAACACCGATCGAGATCGATTAATACGTAAACCTCGCGCGCAAGCCGGGAAATTCGTCGTAATCTCTCGCAGTTGGAGCCTTTAATCCTCCCCAAGAATGATGGAAGATGCTGAGGAGTTGCCGCGGATTTGCCCGCCAATATGGATTCCGTTCGCGCGACCGTACTCTTAAGTACTTCGGCAACTCGTTTCGGCCATCCTTTGAATGACAATAGTCTACCCGATATAAGCGAAGAAGGAAAACGAACGCGAAGGACGGAATAAGAAAGTCTGTGTGCGATTGTCGCCGAAAATGACGGTCATTCACAGTAACATCGATTGCAAATCACTCTTCTGGAAATCGCAAGATTTATAGAGATACCAAAAATTTTCAAATGTGTCGAAGTTTGAGGTAAACATATTTTATTGGCTCTTCTTCGAAGAATCAATATTCATAAGAAAATTTTTTCTTTTTTTTATATTACTAGAACATTGCGCGCGCTATATGCGTAAGAGTGGATAAATGTTTGCATTTATCTTATTTATTGATTTTGCTGTTTATTTTTTAATCGATTTTAGTTGAAGCGGTTTTGACATTTTCCACTAACTTTTTACTATTTTCAGTTTTTAAAAACCGTCAAAAATTACAATTTAATCGTGACGAGAGAGAAATTAGACCGCGGGTATATGAATATATATAATTTTAGAAATAGCGACAATGATAAATAAACAATGGTGAATAACGGATTTTACAATCATGTTTTAAAGATTATACGTTTCATGATTTCTAGCAAATAAAACTCAACTTCATTAATTCAATACCTTGAAACCAGCATAATCAATGTCATTTTGTGCCGTACAATAAAACACTTAATGCTCTACATTTGATCTAGGACATCTTATCTTTTTTCTCCTCCTTTTTTCTCAAACCGCAGAAAGAAATTAGCGATTCTATTCCAAAGCATTGAGATACTTTTAGTCTGTTATTTTCAGTCAAGACATCGTTAAAAATAACAAAGACTTTTCTTCTTAAATAGAAAAAATAATAAATTCCATTAAAAATATATGTTCAAACTTCACTTGAGAAAGAAGAGAATATTTAATCGAACGACATAAACGAAATTCGATAGAAAATAATACAAAGCAACGTGGCGGACACACATCGATGTCAGTAGCGCGCGGGCACGAAACTCATAACTCGTGAGACTCATGAATAAGCGCGCGACATAACGAGCCTTTTCTCGTGGGAATTTTATACGAGACGAGAATATATCGTGAGAGATCACGATGGCGAGAAAGAGAGAGGAAGAGATGCACATGCATGATGTGTGTACTTCGTATTTGGCTTCTAAAATAACCGCGAGAGATGGTCAACGTGAGGAATAACAAGAGTGAGAGTGGGAGAGGTCTTTTCTACGTGATCCTCGAAGAGTAACATTATCCCGTCGACCGGCGCCGCGATAGCATCTGAAACGGCGCGAGCGAGAGGACGAGGTCGACGTGTGCAGCAGCGTTGTTGCACGCGCGCATCACGTAGGTAGGTAGGTAGGTAGGTAGGTAGGTAGGTGCACGCTCCTACTTCCGGCGAGAAAAAAAAGGACGAGTCGATCTTTTTCTCTCTTTCTCTCTCCTCCTCACTGTCTGTTGACGGGGGTCTCGCGGGTCAATCGGAGCACAATTTCCGCTTGCTCGCATCCTCTTCGCGCGACCAAATTGCCCCGATCTCGCGATCGGCCGACGACCCGCAAAAGCCGATCCTGCCCGGAAATTTCGAAGTGTGTTACGACCAGGATTTCCGTGGACGTGTCATCTTTTTAGTGACGTCCGTGAAAGTTCGAATAGATCTCTCTGCTATTTGTTAGAATTTGTCTTAATTTAACGATTAAATACATCTCGCTCTTATTCTTTTATTCCAAATTTTTTTTATTTGATATAAAATTTTATACAATGCATTAACTGTATCTACAAAATGCAATGTGCATCTGAATGATACAATTACTTTGATAATTTGAAAACTTGGCACTGATTCGTAATGATAAATGCGTTGTTTGATTAGATGTCAGACAAATATTGTACTTTCAAAGTAAAGCTCTATTTACTAATTTCATTGAATCTATGTCACATTCCACAAGCTATCCTATATATATATTATATTAAATATTACAATAACTACAGTCACTAGCGGATCCTGATGTCGATAATAGGGGGAGTTTTGACCTGCTTTAATGCATTTTTTACCAAGATTTTTGAAACGGATCCAGTAAAATTAATTTTTTTTAACTTGGGGGGAGGGGGGTTTAACCCCCCCCCCCCCCCCTCCAGGATCCGCCAGTGACTACAGTACACTGCGATGCATAGCTTGCAAATAACATTGGTGTGAAATTTCATCTTTGTTTCACTCCAGTCGTATATAAAATTATATTTCTTCTATCGTATAAATCTTTGAAAACTTGGTCGAAGTAAATTTCTATGTATCTATGTATCTATTTCGTCTATTTCATACATAAAACTTCCACACCTTAGGAGATCTACATCTACATCACGTTCTAGATTCTACATAACCATCTATTCTATTCCATTCTATTCTAATGTATTCTCTCGCCTGAAACTTCCGCCCTCTTCGAAGTACTCGTCGTGTAAACGAGTACGGCTCGACGCAAGTGAAGATACGAAAGGAGGAGGAGAGCGCGTGACACGACTTGGCCACGATGAATGATTTATCGCTCGCTCGCGGATTATCTAGCGCGCGCATAAATTACATACTTCTCGAAACGAAACGAAATGCGTGTACGACGGCGGCGGCGGCGGAAACGCGAAACGTAGTAACGGTATCGCCGGAAACCGTGGCGCGAATCGTGGTCGACCCCACGAAGGAAGTCCCGGGACACACAACACCGACACATACACATATATGCACGATGCACGCCCGCCACTTCGCTGCACACTTGCTACTCGTAAGCAGATTACTCGCGTGACTGTTACTGCCTAATTGCCCGCATCGACCTAAATTCCAAACCGATAAGCACCTCCCGTTGCAACCATCAGAGTGCAACCGTCAGTTGGTCCAGACGAGATTTCGGCATTGAATGTTTAGTTAACGAATGATATCTCTTTGTTCCGCCGACAGTGGTATGAAATTTACGTGGTCAAGTTTTATTTGAAATACAATAGCCTGTGCTCTTGCTTATTGAAATATACAATGCAACGCTTAAATTCTATGCTATACATTTGTAAGTGTTTTTCCATGATTTTACTTTCAATATTTATATTTTTACGTAATTGAAAAAGTTTATGTGATTTTGATGGAAAAATGTTTTCAACACTGAATAACAAGTTTTTACGTTTTTATTGTCTGATTTTATTATGTTATCATTAAAAATGTAAAGCAAAAAATGTTTTAGTTTGATTCGGTTGTGACATATTCTCTGATCCGATTTTAATACTTTTTTTCATCATAATTTTCCACCTCTGATAGGCGCGTAGATTCGCGCCGAAAAATGCGTGAGCTTATTAACTTTTAACTCACCGGCTTTTCCGCCGAGTAGGTAAGTTATATCGCGGTCCGATATTGCACGATTATGAGTCGAGCGACGTTAGTGGCGGATGTGGTATATGCAAAGCTAGAACAGTTACTGCGAAAAATGTCGAAGCACGCCGCCGGGTGTGTTTTATTTCCGCACTTCCGCAGTATGGAAATTCTCAATTTTCGCCAGACACTGCGTAATTTCCGTCTTACGCTTTCCTCGAAAGTATTCACACAGCGATTCTGTCGATTCAGTGTTTCTAGGAACAGAGAGAACTCTAGAAATGTAAATATATAATATAATATTACCTATAAATATAATAAGATAATCATTTATTTTTATTTTTATGATTATTTTACTGTATTAAACTTAGTGAAGTTTTTGATCTTTTTTCACATCGATAATTCTCAACGCCTCTCCTCGATTTCTGCAAAAAAAACGACACTTTGCATTCGGAAGGATTGAGCTGTCGGAGTTTCTATGGTCGGGATTCGCGGAAATGCACGTATATAACGATCTGGAAGTTTCATCGGGAAAATCTTTACAAGCGGTGGTGTGCCATGAGAGCAAAACGATCAAGCAAGAACCGAAACACGAATGTAACTCTCTGTGCTAAAAGTTTCGCCGAGCGTTTCCGGACGGCAGAGTTTCGCTGCTCGCTCTCGCAGGCAATCGGCGAAATTCCAATTGAGTGTCGGGGCCAGACTTTCGGGGTAAATGAGAGTTTATCGACGACTTTGCAATTTGCCCGTTGACATCTCTCGTAAATCACGTCAAAGTTAAAAAACGCCTGTCATTTTGTACGTTCGTATAACTCGAATGAAGGATAAAGTATAAATAACACCTTTGACATTTCTTGCAAACTTTCTATTGCATTATCTGCATTTTTAAACTTGCCTGTAGAGAATAATTGACAAAATTAATTTTATCAAAATAAATATTGTAATAAACAGACTATTATCATTTTCTCCCTCATTTCACTTAAATCCGAACTGTATTCAATTTCGCAAGAATTTATTTAGTACATTGAAGCATCTAGTGTAATAGTTTAATTTTTCTCCTCCCGCTATTGCTACAAAACATTCTATAGAACGGAATATCGCTAAAACGTACTCCCGTGAGTATAATTGGATTCGAACATTCGACGAAAAAATGTCGTCCGTCTGGCAGCCGAACAATCAGTGAAAAGCATTTAACTGAAAAAAATTTTAGCGAGAGCGTCTACTCGAAGCAGAGTTGATCTCTTTCCTTTGTTACAAAAAAAGAGGTCGACAAAACACATTGCATCCACGTATCGGCGACGCACCAGATCGACGAAGAAAACTGCGCTTCGCTCGCGTCCTGAATCTCGCAAGAATACCAGGAACCGGACACGGCTATTATTATCAATTGCGCGTAACAACTAATTACCTGTGATTATGTCGGGGATATTAAGCTTTCAGGATAACGGCGCGATTCCTGTCGTCCAAGAGAAATTGCAGTCTGTTGTCGGTTTCGATTTCTATACCGTTGCTCTTCATCGCATTCCTCCGGTTTTGACGACGGAGCTTTTTTGACGATCGCGATGCGACCGTAATTACGACGGCACGTGAGCGGAACGTGAAATGGCAGTTTCGTTTTTAAAACGGATACCTGCCGCGTAATGCGTCTGAAGATCGTTCACGAAGATTGCAGATTATTTGGTGAGATAATTATTTTGATAATTTTATATTGTTATATTAGTAAGATAAAAAAAATTATTCAACTTTGATATATGGATAAAGTCTTTTTTTATTTTACGTCAAGTTAGTAATCAGCTTTTATGAATAAATACCTCTTAGTGAAAGATAAAAGCAAAAGCATTTGTTTTAAGGTAAAAGCACGAAGCCATTCTACATTTCGCAGGAACAATCTCTTACTTTTAGTACATAGCGTTTGTACTTCAAAGTATTTACTTATTCATTTCTACAAGAAAAAATGCTCACCCATTTGATAAAGAAAAAATACAAAATTATAAAATTTTATAAAATGGAAAATACAAGACACGTATGTTGCAAAATCATAATATATCTTCTCGATTCATTTTCCGCAAACTCTTATTCAAAAGCAAGTATTTTAATTTAAACCTAAAACGAATGCTCCAAATGTTTTCACTTCATCGCTCTTCACGAATTTACTTCGAAGAACAGAAGAAAGAATTCGCTTCGCTTTATTCATACAACACAATACCTGCTAGGTTCGCCTAGTAGCTTCAGCGTCATTAGAACACGTGCTAACTTGCCTGAGGAAGCATAATACCTCGCGGCATCGTACGCTGACGCGACATAAATCTTTCGCGTGGGTCATTCGGCTGTCTTAAGTCCCGGAAGCGAGCGTACATTCCGTAATTATACGAGAAAAAAATAGAACCCTTTTTCTTCTCCTAATGGAATTACTACAGAAGCGAAACTTCAGACTTACGAGACGTTATCGACGAATGAAACGCGCGGTCTTGGTGAACTACGGCCATTAATTAGAAGCCGCGATGTATCGACAGATCTGCTACAACTCGTGCCTACTCACGCGCGAGGTGCGAAGTAATTTTTCACCAGAAAACTGCTCGCCGTGTTATTCGCGCGAACGCTCAGCTATAATCTTCACGAATCGGAAGTATAGATCACAATATAAAAGGCATATTCTGCTTTCCATTTGGAATCCTGAATAAATGAAGACTATCGATAATCGTGATCCATAATTGAAGATTGCGACGAATAAATCCTATATTAAATAATCAATCAAAATATCCTTCCAGAATGTTCTAAAAGCTAAAAATTTTCTCTCTACTTATATTCTCAAAATTTAATTCGTTAAAACTTTTCGATATTTATAACTATAATTTTTTAATTTTTAACAATTTTAGAGTTAGATAATATATTATAAAATATATAATATATAAATTGAAAACATATTAAGCAGTAAATATAATATTCCTTTGGGTAGATTTTTACCAGAGAGAAATTAATTTCAAATCGAGCAAAGAAAAATTGTAGATTTGTCATACATACGATTAACCAATACAAATGTAATTGTGTGCGATATCAAGAAAGGAATGGAGCATAGTGCGGGAGACGGGCGATAAATTTCAACGTGGAATTCTGATATCCCCGGGGAAAGCTTAGCACGACGTCCGCTTGTACAAAGGATTAAAGGTGTTAACCTCGCGTACGAGGCGATTAGAGGGCCACCGAGGAGTGTATATCGCCCGCGGGCGATACAACGGAAGACGACCGGGCGTTTCAACGCGGTACGGAAATATTCACCGAGGAGACAGTAAAACTTAGGGAGGAAGAGAGAAGTGTACGTATAATACAGAAGCAAATGTCATCGCTTCGGCGATATCCAGCCAAGTTTCGCCGCTTTTGATACTGCAGCTGGGGAAATTTGCTAACTTGCAAACTGTCGCGGCAGCGATAGACCTCGTTTCGTCAAGCACGTACCGTGCAACAACCATACGGCAGTCTATCCGACGCGATGAATACGTCCTCGTAAAAGGTATCAAGATACTTGCCAACGAGTTAGTTAGCCGACGCCGTATCACCATTGCGCTTGTATACAGGTTGCTGCATTGGCGATAATAATTGGCATCATCGAAATCTATGTGCTCTATTTCTAAGTTTACATTTTGAAAACAAATAGTAAATTAAAAAAATTTGTAGCAAGAATATTTAACTATTAATTTTTTTCTCTTAAATTATTACATTTTTTAATGCAACGTTAAACAAAAATGTATATATCTTTTTATAACAAATTTATTATTAATTAATTTTAAAATCGCAGATTGTAGCTTGATTTTTAAAGAAATTATTCTTTTCACACTTTAATTAATTTTTTTTCTTTGATTAATATTTCCTGTGGTGGATAATTTCCTCTCGAGTTAAAATACGTGCTAAATAAGCAACTTGCGAAATTGCGGGTAGGGAATATATGTCTCAAAAGTCACCGGGAGAGTTAAATAAGGCATAATTGCCGTGAGAAGAACCCTTGCACCAGATTTGCGATACATACATGCAACCAGATGCCGGAACAGCAGCAGGGGGTCACGACCCACGCGCTTCTCGCGGGTCAGAGGCACGCTCGGAAGCGGTAAATCGTATTTCGCCTGAGACGCCTGCGAGACTTGAATTATTTTCATGAAACACGCTTACGCGCCCGCACAATGTTGCAAAGAAATTACGGCGGCGTCCTCGCAGTCGTCGACCGTGCGAGTATCTTTACGACGCGGCGTTGAAATTCGTCGATGCGAACAACTGATAGGAAGTCGTTCCACAGGAGAAAGCGCATCGAGACGTGCATCAGAAGTGCATAAGATTTAATGTAACAGAAACTTTCTAAAAATATATAATATTTGTGTGTAATAATATTATAAATAATACGTACACCAATATACAAATATTTTGAAAAATAAAGAAATAAGTTGAATTATAAATGCTGATAACTACAGCACATCTCGCTATCCTAAGAATATTATTTTACGTGTATTTCCAATTCTTGTCAATTTACCTAATCACGACATATCACGACATTCCATTAACTATTCTCGACGCTGTTGAAGATGAACAATTTCTATCTAGCCACATCCATCTCACTATCCGATTATATGGTTGTGTAAATAAGACGTCGACTCGCGAAATTGCTCACAAAAATATCTCGACTTCGCGGACCGATCAAGCGGGCGAATATACTCTTTATCTTTGCACCGTCGAAAGACGTTTCTCGCCTTCTGGCAATAAGTAGGAAGAAGCCTTTGGCTTCTTCGCAAGTCGCTCACTCGCTTGGGACTCACGTGCTCTTTGCCGCACATGACGTTAGCCGTATGCACGCGATTGCCCAATGCTTATAATGCGACTCCGGCGAACGGGGCAATTTGCGGTAAATCACTTCCCTCGAATCTCTCTCTTTTCTCTCCTTCTCCATTCGCCGCCGCTCTCTCCCTTTCTCCGTTCTCACTCTCGCCATTCTGCACATACACTTCGTATGGTATGCACCGGTCTCCCTTCCTTCTCTTTCTCCGCCTATCTATCTTATTCTCCACCAATTTCGTGTATTCAGAATTTACACAGTTTGTTACTTTCACTTAATTACCTGTTTCTTTTTTTCTTTTCTATTTATTTTTACATTGAGATAATCCTGCATTTCCACAGTTGTCTGTACTTTTATTTCTTTCTTTCCTTTCTAAAATAAATAAGTAATCGAGGAGTGATCATGACTGAAGTAGAATAACGGTTTGACATACGATGACGAGCGGCGTTCATTAAATGATTAGGCGTGCAGAAATTAGATTGCGCTACTTCGCGAAGTCGTACCGTAACTTCCGCTAGTACAACTGTTATAATTCTACAAGGTGGCCAAAAAATACTAAATACTTTATAGTAATTGTACCGTAATTAAAGAGTAATTACCGTGAGCGATAAAGTTGCAATAATACTAAATTTTCAGATGCTGTATAAGAATTAGTATAAATGCCATCGCCAATAATGCAATATATAAGTAAATGTCCGAGAGCAAAGATAACTTTTTTCACAATATATAATGTATTATCATAAAAATTTTTTTATAAAAAATATAAAGGTAAATTGTGTTTTACATGGTTTTTTCTTTCAAACATTGGTATATAATATTTATATTATTTTCCAATTAACACCGCGTACTTTTTTTTCTAAATATAAATTTAATTTATTCCGTAATTTTGTGACATAACACGATTGTCGTTACGTTTTCGATTTCTCAATCGTATTCCCTGCCGCAATTGCAATACTCCGCGTTTGACTTCTACACCCGTCTTCACATGGGATTTCATTTCCAGGTCATTTAATATCTCTCCTCTTCTCTCCCTTTCATCTTTCTCCTGCTCCCTCACAATCGCGCTTACAGTCTAACACGTCTCTTACGTAACAGTCTCGTTCGCACATCTCGGTATTGCCCGGCAGAGAAGCAATCGCGTGATATATAAATATATTATACGTATACTGATGAACCCTCATCGGTGAGTATATGCATATACACACATTCATACACGTGAGAGCGCCAACCTGCAGCTCTCTCGTTCAATGACCGTACACAGCAACCTTTTGATTCACTCGGTGGCACGTGACCGACGACGGCTTGTTGCCGACGAAATATCTTCTTCAGTACATCTTTGACTTTTTTCTCTACCGGCATTTACTAGATGCGTTCATTACAAGACATATTACATCGCGCTACGCTTTGGATCGAAGGCATCATGTTCGGTAATTATGAGTAATAGGCGGTAATGTATAGGTCCCACAAATTACTTAGAGAGAGAGTGCCGCATCTGCACAGGGTGGTTCAAAATATCATAGTCGAATATCAAAAATACTCATTTCTTCATACTCAATCTTTTTCAATTCAATAATCTTAGAAAATCATGAACAGACTGAAAAGTTTTAACAAGATATCGATAACAATAATATTAATTACTCAACAATTTGTAGAAAATTAAACAATTTTAAAACTGTTTTCAAGTCTCGGAAGAATAAATAACATAAAAATTGATATAAATAAAATTAATAATAAACAAAATTCAATAATATTCGATAGGAGCGTAAAGAGCCAACAGCCAGATATTCGTGCAAAGATTATTGTATATTAGTTTATAACCATTAAACATTTACATTAAAAACAAACGTTTCAGCCTGTCATCAGGCCTTCATCAGTATTATTACAGAAACCAATAAAACGCAACGCTTTAATTAAATACAAAATAAGAAGCAAATTAACATAATTAACCGAAGAGTAGTTCAACCACGTTAGAACTGTAATAAAAAAGAACCAAATGAGAATTCGTGTTACAAAATGAGCGCAAACCGAAGAAAGAAATAATTTTTACATATTTGTAGTAAAGCACTTGTAGTAAAGCACTTGTAGAAAGCTCATCCACCCAAGATGGAACGAGGTAGGAGAGAAATCTTACAAGAAGAAGCCACGGTTGACTAATCACCGATTTTGATCCCTTTTAACATGGCTAATCTACGTCGAAAAACAGCTGATCCGTGTCCGAGCGCTTCGTCCAATGCGCCCTCCAAATTATATTTTTTTACATTTGAAATTTGGAACAATCGGCAATGTTGTGTACAAGATATAAAGAAAGACGCATTGTCGATATGCCGTGTAGCGCTGTAAGTGAGCGCAAGACCAGTAGTAGTGAGGACCCATGATCGAAACCTGCGCTCCGCATTTTATATAAATAAAATTAAAAAAAAATGTCGATATGCCGTGTAGCTGTGAGTGGCAAGACCAGCAATATCGAGGATCTATGATCAAAACCTCCGCATTTTTTTAAAATTTTATTTATATAAAATGCGAAGCGCAGGTTTCGATCATGGGTCCTCGCTACTACTGGTCTTGCGCTCATTTACAGCGCTACACGGCATATCGACATTTTTTTTTAATTTTATTTATATAAAATGCGGAGCGCAGGTTTCGATCATGGGTCCTCACTACTACCCGAGTAGAAAATGGTTACGGTTTGCCTGAATTTTATTCCGGGCGCTATCAGGTAATGTTCCGGCATGCCTTATTGTGGAAAGCCTGATCCGGCTCTGTCAACGCCGGATAATGGCTGCTCTATTAGCGCCAAATTCAAGCAATCCTAACAGTGCCCTGATCAGGTTTTCTCTAAAATTCTTTATCGAATGTGCGCATGACCATTTTATGAACCTAACCTAACCATTATATGATAGTTAAGCTAGTTGACATCAAGAATTTAATAAACAGTTACGTTACAATATCGTGTAGTGCGTATCGTGTATATTGTGTTTGAAATAAAGTAATAATCATACAGAATGGATCATACAGAAAGAAATCGGAAATTAACACGAATGCGTGTTAAAAGATTTCGTGCAATTCGGAAACAAGATACGTACATATACTATATTATTATTTATAGATAAAGTTACTATTTTTTTATAAATGTTCTGAAGCTGTATAAACTTGTTCTCAAATCTAGAAACATATATTCGAATATTTCGAATCCGTTTTATTGGATCTGAATGTAAATTATAATAGTTTAATTGAGAAACAATTTTGAACAGTTTAGGTTAACCGCAAAGATCATTTAAAGCATTATTCATACAAAAATTGATTTTAGATGAAAATTATTCAATATCAAAACCATCGACATCTACGGTTAGTAAAAAACGCTGTTTATCGATGGAAAATTTTGATACAAATAAAAGCTCTGATAAAAGTCAAAAAAACTGTCAGATGTCTTATATAAGTGGAAGGGCTAATGAAGAAAATATAAATGAAATTGACAGCAGCGTTGGGTAAGTTAATATATATATATATCTTTATTTTTCAGCTTTTTTCATTCTACGTGTGTTAAAGATGGCACTTATGTGTTATATCTTATAAAAGCTCGTTTTAATACTGGTAGATAATCTTTTATTTTATCATATTTATTGCTATAAAGGTAATTTTTAATAATCGAAAATATACTGTTAGACTGTGCTATGTAAAAGTTCTTCGTCCTGATTAGTCAAATTTTAATCTTTAATCTTCAATTTCAATTTTTATATTTAAAATTAACATATAATTAAAAGGCCCTATGAAAAAGGGTTCTTCAATTATATATTTTAATCAATTTATTCAGATTATATGTACTGAGGATATAGTTATGTATTGACCGAAATGATTGAAAAATAAAAAAAAGACTTTTACGAAATAATATCCACGTTTCATGCTTTGAATTCCACATTCTTTTTTAATTGTTTTATTTATATTGAATTATTAAATTTGTGAGGGGCCTGGTTAATGATATATGTTATGTTAGTATTATCAAAAAGATGTCATTTTGTCATCAACGATGACTGATATATATTTATATATATATATATATATATATATAAATTTAATTCCAGATATTATAGTTGCTGAATACAAAAATAACCATTCACAAGCTTCGCCAGTCACTGAGAAATGTATTTGCAAAAGCGTGGCCGCGGTAATTAATAGCGCAAAAGATTGAGAGAGCCATCGGCTATTTAAAGCCAAAAAAGGCAGTACAACAAAAAACACGGAGGATACTTCATCAGATAAAGACAACTAGATGTCTTAGCAGGTTTTTATCATATTTTATTGTTCAAATTTTTATTTTATTTTTTATTATATTTAAATTTCGATAATTTTTTTTTCAGTTAGTAATTGTTGCTAAATTATTTTTATTTTGGATCATTTTTATATTTTTAATATAAAATTAGATATATTTTAAATTTTTTAAATATTTTTTAAATATATACTTTTAATAAATATAAATACTTTTAATAAATTGAACAAAGCAATATATGTTTAAAAAGTAAGAACTTTATATTTTTTTATTTAAATATTATGTTTTTTTTTGTTAATTTTCTTTGGTTATTTTTGTTAACGTATATTGCCGCTTATATATTATACAGTTAATATATGTTATATATATTATATTTAATACATTTTTTTTATCATATGTGTGTCAATAATACTTGTTTGTGATTTTAAAACTTACACACATTTTATATATTATATAAATAAATAAATATATTATGTAAATAAAAAAAGTCTAAAAATCAATTCTTTAACCTTCTTCTCCTTTTCCTTCACAGGCCCTGATCAGGGCCTTAATAAATGCCTGATCAGGGCCTTAATAAATGCCTGATCAGGGCCATATAGAACGTATCGTTACATTTTGGATCAGGCGCCTTATCAGGCTGCCTTAATAGAGTCTGATGAGGCAATAAGGCAAAAGCTAACAGGCCCGTACTAGGGCCGTATTTCATTTTCTACTCGGGTCGTTCCATCTTGGGTGGATGAGCTTTCTACAAGTGCTTTACTACAAGTATGTAAAAATTATTTCTTTTTTCGGTTTGCGCTCATTTTGTAACACGAATTCTCATTTGGTTCTCTTTTATTACAGTTCTAACGTGGTTGAACTACTCTTCAATTAATTATGTTAATTTGCTTCTTATTTTGTATTTAATTAAAGCGTTGCGTTTTATTGGTTTCTGTAATAATACTGATGAAGGCCTGATGATAGACTGAAACGTTTGTTTTTAATGTAAATGTTTAATGGTTATAAACTAATATACGATAACCTTCGCACAAATATCTGGCTGTTGGCTCTTTACGCTCCTATCGAATATTATTGATTTTAACAATCATCAGAGCCTGATACATCTATAATTTTTAAACAAAATTCATTTAAAAAAATAATTTTCGCCAAATCAATTTTGTTAAAAAAAATTGGTTTCAAATTGAACGCAGTACTTATTTCAAGAAACATTCAGAGGGGAGTTCAAGACACCCTATAGATCCATGGATTAGTACAAATTCTCTCTTTATCGAGAAGCTTTTCTATCGTCGGAGGCGATATACAAGGGCCATTATGAGTCGCGGGAGCATCGATCATTCCTCTCGGTATCGATCGTTGAACCTGCCCGAGGAAAAGCTCGCGGCCGCGAGAAGGCACGTGCGCTGATTTACGTCGTGGGACCTAGGCACGTGCCACGCCGGTAGACATAGTAATCTGCCTCCCGTCTCTCCCTTACCACTTCTACCACCGCTTTTCTTTTTCTTCTTCGTCGCACCTTTCCCTTTTCCCGTCGCAAAATAAAAGATGCACAACAAAAAATTGCTTCACCGACGTTTGTCAATTCTGATCCTGACGTCAGTCTCATCTTGCGATATGAGTGGATTGAGAAATTAATAGTTGTCTGAGATTTAATGATATTTGCACTACTTGCGAGTAATAATATTGAAATGATAATTTAAAGTTGAAAATTTTGAAACGGTGACCTCCGGTCGAATGCCTCCTAATCGTCTCAGATTTATAACAGTAACAACACCAGCGGAAGTTACCGTATGACTTCGCGAAGTGGCGCAATCTAATTTCAACACCTAACTTTCTAATGAACGTCACTCGTCATTGTCGTTGTGCGCCGAACCGTTATTCCACTTCTACTTTGTAATCATGCAAACATCACTCTGTTCCCCGCACGACCGAATGCCATACAAAGTCAGCGAATTGCGCGGTGCATACACACTGCTGCTAACTATCATTCCACAGGCCGAAGCCGGGAATTCCAGCGAGCGACCAATCCTTATACCGGAAACATGACAAATCGCCGTAAATCAACATCATTTCGGCGCCATTAATCACCATTTGATTATTAAGCATCGCAAATGCGGCAGTAAAACACCGTTCAACCGTGTTGCTTCCCACGTTTCCACGGTAAATTCGTTATATCTTGAACAAGCGCAACCTCGCTCGCGACAGTTTCATCCATTATTTGTACTTGGCAAATTCCGTGATCTGTACGAGACGACTATGGCTTCGGGATATTTCATGACTTGTGAAAAGTACATAGCTTATTTAAAGAAAAAAAAAAACGGAAAGTTAATAGCATATTACAATGTTTAACTTAATATCAATAAGATTACTTACATAGAGTCGCTCGCGACTAGCTTAAGGGTAGTTTCTTTATTCAAGTTCTAAGACAAGCTGAGACTCGAAGCCGGCGTTCGTTTTCGCGAAGGGGCCGATCGGCCGTCACGCTCGTTTAATTTGCATAATCTCATAGCGCGCTAGAAGGACCGTTAGGCCGAAAGTGCCTCGCGCCGCGTAAGGATCACCGTAAGAGCGTTCGGCCGTTACGGAACGCTGGGAAAGAGAGGGCGGAATAAGGATACCAGGAAGACGAGAAGAATAAAGATGCCTTAAAAAGAAAAGGAGAGGAAAGAGGAAGAGATTCCGAAGAAGGAAGAGGCGCGCGGGAAAACGAGGTGGAGAAAGGATAAAGAGAAGAGAGGCCCATGTGGCTGGCTCGTGTTCGCAAAAGCAAAAACGCGTCCATTTTATCACCAACAACGCTACGCCGACTGAATTGACAAGCGATCTTTCCTTCTTTCCTTCCGTCATGACCGATCGAATCTATTCGGTATTGAACATTGTAATTGAATGCTTTCCAAATGCATTAACTGAAAGATTTAAATAATCTTAAACGATTGAATCAAATATTAATTTGGTTAAATTAAATAATAAATAAATTTTTAATCGCTTATGTATTGTTTGCGGAATACACTATGCTAATAGAAATATACTTTTCCAAAAAATTTGATACAATTAAGTTCTCAATCCTTTTCCAAATTATTAAATTTGATACGGTACGTATAGTGCATTTTTATTGTGACTTTGTAAATTTAATTATTGTTTAACATTTATGTCTTTTTATCTTGTTATAATTTTCTTCTTACAGTAATTTTAGCGGACTGAATTCTTGTTGGAAATAAGTACACAAGTAAATTTTTTATTACAAATACAAAGAGATTTAAAGCGGAACAATATTCGGAGCCGCTCCTGGGTATCATAAACATGACGACAGATGCAAACTGTTCTTTCTTCCATCCGTTCTGCAGGACACAGGTGGTACGCCATGGTGAGGTCTCATTAATTCAAGGACGCCGCTCGCGAACCCTTATTATCGACTCACGAGCACGCCATTATGGCAAATCGCACTTTTCCCTCGCGCCCTGCCTACCTTTCCGAACGAAGAAATCGCGTGTCCTTTTTCCGGGCGATAATGGAAACGTTTCTCAGACTCGGCATTCCCGCCCTTCGACGCAGCATTCCTGTGCGTTCGTGCGCGTTCAGCACGCACTTTTTTTCTCTCGTTCCGTTCTCGAAGGAAGGTTAATGCGTATTTCTCGAACGGGTGAAACGAGAGCGACGACGAGTTTGCGGCGATTTGTGACGATGCTGTTGTCGTATCGTGATGAACATTATCGCGCGTGCAAGAAAAAAACGCGGTACTTTGCCGGAAAACTTGGAACAGCTGGAAAACGGTATAGGCGGTATTACTACACACAATGTATCGCGCTACAATAGTATTTTTTTTTTAGTCAACTTTTTGACAAATTTTTGTTTACTTATGAATGTACTTGTATACTTGTATACTTAATGAATAAAGAAACTTTAAGCAGTAATTAAGTCATTGATCATGAGACAGCAAAACGAAACAATCTCCAATTCGCATTATATTCAACATCAAGGTTACAATTTTTACATTGAGCGTTGTAAACTCGACGCGAGTGTTATACGAGTTACCGCAAACGTGAAACAGGTACACCAGCAACGCGACATCGAATCGCTGGCTCAAGGCTACCTGCAGAATGGTCATTATCGTGCCGCAAATTACCTGTTAACAACATCTCGCCAATTGCCAATCATATGCAATGCGCCATGATATGTGTCGCGCGATTGATAAAAAAAAATGAAATGCACCGCTGTGGTTGACAATAGATGAGATTAGTTTGCAATATTAGTTACAATTATTATCAATATATTGAATATTAAAATCAAAAAACAAGCACGGTCGTCTCACTACAATGTCATTATATAATTAATGATGTCAAAAAACGTCTACTCGTTTCTCTATTGTATCTAATACTTTTTTAATTTTAGAAATTTAATAATTTATTTTAAATATTGACTTCAAGTTTTTGACGTTGCTTTATGTGAAAATATATGTATAATACTAATGTATTCAATTGAATCCACCGTTAATTTTTCTGACCGAAGCTAACAGCAAGCAAAACGCAAACTCGAATGAAGACATTTGAGTGAGTAACGAGCGATAAATAAGAAGTTGCGATACTTTGCAGCGTAAAGCCATTAATGAGTATAATAAAGCAAAATCGAGCGTTGCATAGCGAACGTAACGGGCATTTTATTATATTTTTCTCTCGAGCTATGACCCGTGCCGTGAACTCCCGACAGCGTAAATTAACTTCCTTATCGTCGCCTCAATTACGCTATCTTATCTCGATTCGCTGAGCAGTTAAGCGTGCGCTGGTCTGATAGTCGCCGCGCGTTAAATCGCGATTCTGGGGCACCGAAAGAAAGAAAGAGAAAGAAAAAAAGAAACAACGAGAGATCGAGAGGCAATCGAGAGCGAACAAATAAGAAAGGGACGCAAGGAGAAAGCAAGACTGCTGTTGTTGTTCCGATCTTATCAGACATATTGCGGGGGTGTATCGCTCGGCAACGACATTCCGTTTCGCCGTTTGGTATGCTCGAAGGAGGAGCCGCACACAGATAAACGAGATATCGATCGCTGCCACCCTATACATATATCCGCAAGATAAGCAGCGGTGGGTCAACCGATGGCACTCGATACTCTTAAGCGGGTCGTTTTAATCCGTTTTGCGAGTTAACATTTATTTCCTGTAACACTTCAACATTACTTTTTTCTTTATAGTTTTATGGCGCGACCGGTCTATGGTAGAACGGTCTATGTCTAAAAACGGTTTATATCTAAAAATATATTTCAATTGTAGTTTATAGCAGGAATATATTCTAGTTTATCGGAACTTTCTAGAATTGGAGCAGAAAATTTCCGATATTTCGGCTTTTTCTATCAATTCTACCAAGTTGTTGCGCGAAAGATTTTTAGCTACGTAAAATAATCCTCATCGGATTTACTGGCGCACAATTGGTTCCATTTTATAATTTTCAAATAAATATTTGAAATAAATTATTGTTAATTTAGCAGATTTCCATATATTATATTTGAGATTTATCTTTTTCTTTGGAATTTATTTAAAAAAAATAAAATAAAATAAATAAAATTGCAAAGGGAAGAAATCTCAGCGGTAAAAGTTTTGCCTATGCAATTTACATTTTCATCAGAATTTTTCATCTTTCGCAACATGTTCTACTGCTGATTCTTTCTCTTTTCTAGAAATATTTCTTTCTATTCTATTTCGATATATATATATATATATTGCAACTTGCACGCTCTAACTTCTAATTATGTAAGGAGAGATTAGTGTCGGTTGCCCTAGGTGAATACAAGCTCGAGAGAAACTTTTGAGAGGGATCGAGTCTCTTTTCGCTTCCGCATGTTAAATGATATCGTGCGACTTAAAAAAACTGAGCGACGCGACAAATGAGAGACGATGCGAAACTCTCGAGAAAAGAAATTAAAAACCTTCTTCACCGAGAAGTGCCCTTGTCCAGATCTAATGAGAAACGCATCCGTCTTTGAACGCACAAACAGTATCCCATAATCACAACAGTACCCATTCGTTAACTTCAATTAGTGAGACACTCCGTATACAAGATATTCGCATTATGTTTTAATGCTAGATTCAGCGTCGAGTTGCTATATAATAATAAAATAAGACACAATGCAGTCACATATAATAGAACATGTTTTTGTTGAAAAATATTGACTTTACATCAAAGAATCTGTTATTAAATATTAATGCGATAAAACATCTTGTATATAAATTCGTAATAAATTTTGCTCGATTAAAAAAATTATATTTTTCTGAAAATATGTAAATTGCTGATTAAATTATGATTCACAAAATTTTAAAATTTCTCATCCAGTATTTTTACAAGATTCTCAGATTTCTATAAGAAAATGCGTTTCATATTAAACAACATGCTCACCGACCGTCCACACTTCGTAGCCAAGATATTTTGAAAGAACCGTCGAACTCATCTCTCACTACCGGCAGATGTTTACGACTCTCACACTTGGTCTCCGCGTTATGCTTTTTGGGTTTGAGGTTGGGTCACCGTGAATACACTGAATAATGAAGCGCGGTAATGTGCACCGAGTAGGTAGGTGGATCTTTCCGAATATTCGTCCCATGAGAGCATAAAACGCGCGCACGAGCACATAAGTTTCGGCTTTTATCGCGCTTTATCGCGCAGCCAAGCGTGCAAGTCAACGAGGGAAAATAACCGGGAGGTTGCATCCCCTAAGAGACATATGCCGGGGGACGCATATGATGAGCGAGAGAGACGCCGTCGACAGTTCAAAGTCGTTTCAGTTTTGTCATCGCAATGTGTAAAAGTGACATTTCTCAGACGATTTTTTTTTTAACATCGAAGAGATTCGCTTATTCTGTAAAATAAGCAACGTTATTTTTTAAAATCAATAAATTCACTTATTTTGTAATTGCAAAGTGTGTTACCTCAATAGAAGATAAATCGGGAATTATTGCAAGATTTAAAATATTACACTATAAAAAGTTTTGTGATAGTATTCATTTACATATTCAATTTGACAAATTCAAACATCTCTCAGACGTCAAATAATTTAATATTCTTCCTCGAAAAAGACGAACAAAAATAAGTTACAAGTGTTCTCAATACTTTTCAAATAACACATCGTTAGCACCAGAATAGTTTTCCGTTTATGAATTTTACACTCCCGTTATTACGTGATTACCGTAAAAAGAGCTGATCGACAGGACGCAATGGAGAAACTAGTCTTTTTCGGACTCGTGTTCTTAAACGTTCTTCGGCGAAGCCAATTACGCAAAATACGCGGCGAGATGGCGGAAAAAGATCCAATAGCGATTACTATACCATAGCGCTACTTCCTGATCAGGGGGCTCGCACGGTCCACTCCCGCTTCTTACGCCGTTAAATGAGCGCTTTTTGCCGCGTGCACGCTTGCTTTTTCCATCCAACAAACTGTCAATCGGTTTAAAGTGAAGTAAAAGCGCGATATTTTTACATTAATAGTTTACAAGACAGAAAGTTACCGGCACAATTCAGATAACCAATACAAAATCATATTAATAAATTATAAGAATTATAGATTTATTGATTTGTAATGTAAAATTATTAATTTTTTTAAGATTAAAGTAAATCACATAATTCCTTACATCGATACCAAAATCTGTAGAGAAAAGATTGATTTTCCCAAAGCGTTTCTATGGATGCGCTTGGTACGAGAATTGTAGTCTATTGTAAACTCCGTGCCCCACACTTTTGTTCAGCGTGAACGAATCGCGGGCAATTAACGGGGATTTATAGGCAGTAAAACTGCTTTCATCGCGATCGAGTGGAAGCGGTTAATAGACAGATCGTTCTCATGCGAATGCGTGGGAATTGTTCCCATGAAGAATCGCTATGCGCGCGGTATCGTACGCGATATAGGCCAAGAAAATAATTAATACTCCTTTTTATATCTATTATAACTGTTTTGTAATTGATAATGTCTATTGTAATTATCTCATAAACACTATTTATGTTTATCATTTATATATAAATAATTCAAATTCAATAATTCTGCAACTTCAACTAATAAATTCCACCTACATGATTCTTTGTAATTATTTTCATTAACATGCACACAACTATTCTCTTACATTATAACACATACATTATTAAATTAATTCTGTTATTGTATTTATTATTATATAATTTTTTATGTAATCATGCCTCAATTATTTTATTTTATCTCTATAAAGTTAATTACACGTTAATTCTACCAAGTTAACGTCGAAAGCAATTTAAAAAATCACTCCGCGCTCGACTGTATTCGACTTCCCTGAAAGCAGCGGAATCGGACGCTCGTTACAGCTCGATATCGAGCGAACCTGTTCGCATCGAACGGTGCATTCATCGCGGATGCATTCATCGAATGCGTTCGTCCATTACACGCGCGTACGCCGGATTCGGCGTGAGTCTCATTCGTTCGCGAACACACGTCGGCTCGCCAAATGCGGCCGAAAATCGAAAATCGTGAACGGCACTGCGCTGATATTGCACGCGCAACCGTACTCATCCGCTCGCTCGTTCACGCGTGTACACGCGAGTAACACGCTCGGATTACGCGATGATTCGTGACTTTTTTTCACGAGCCTGCCCATAGCATTTCGATTCGCGACGCGTCGCATTCAATTTCGATGAGGCTGTGCTCTCTCAAATGAGTGCGCTTTCAAGAGCGCGCATGTATGCGGCACGCGGGAGCAAACAGATCGGCTATTCGCGGATATTCACCGGAAACGATACGCATGTTACTGAAAATCGCGTTCTTCCTTTTCTATTTTCTTCCTCGTCGATTACAAAGAATAGCATAGAAATTAAAAAGGAGTCGAAAAAACACTTAACAGACATTTATACGTAAGCTTGAATTACAACCAAACTCAAAATGCACGTCGACAGAGTCAAAGATGCAATCGCGAAGTATACAATTTATTTCTTCTATACTGAACTTGACAAAATTATCAAATCATTATCTTCGGAATTACAAAATTGCGTAACAGTTACGCGATAAATATGTAACATTGTGCACAACACATCCGTTATCCGATGACTACACAAAATCCATCATTTTTCCGCGTCCAACCACATAAAATTCACGAGAGGGAAAACACGCACGCACGCCACGCGTGTTGTGTCTTTTATGAGCGCGTTCCTCTATTTTACAACCGCGATAATCATGGAACAAGCGTGTGCTGCTCTTGCACGAATTGCGACTTTGCACGAAATGTATCAAATAATATTTCATAAATTTGTACCGAGCACGCGTGACGTTTTCATCACGACGAGCAAGCGTATCGTTTGTATAATTTATGATGAGGCTCGTCCTGCTTCCGGAATTTTGCAATTAAAAATATATTCCATTTCAGAACGCGATCGTCGCTCGTTATTCTTAGCAAATGTCACCAACTAGAAATACTGGTTATGGATTCTCGACGAGATTGTTTTCAATCGACTCGTCAGTTTACACGATCGCGATTGGTTTACGCGATCAGAGCCGTAATATATCGACACGCAATGTGGTAATAAATTTTAATTGCTGCTCGTTTATCTAATATTACAGCGATAAGCAAAATATAAATCCTGATGTTTGTATCGATAAAAAGCGGATAATGTTCTGAAATAGATCATTCTTATGACATACAATACAAAATAATTTGAAATTTATAACCAAGATACTGTGCATAAGATTTAAAAAAATCGAACAATCAAAAGAATATTTATTAGAAATAAGTTTTTACTTATTCATTGCAAATTGTTGATAGAAATGTCAAAAATGATAGAATAAACAATATGATCAATAGTTATTAATTGCAGAAGCTATAAATTGTATCTCACAAAGATTTATATGATTTAATCACAAGATTTGAATCTCTACATCGGGCATGCGTAATTTCTCAATATGCATATCAAGCAGAATGTTATGCGGGCGATAAACGTGTACGTGCAATTAGAAAATAAATCTAATCCCAGAGTTTATCGTCCTACGGAAATTCCGATTGACCAACCTCGCGCGATCGCGATACTGCCAACACAATTCAAGCACAATATAATGTCAGCCAGAAATTAACGTAATCACACGTGTTCAATAATTTCCGGATCGCATCTTCTCTTGCCGTCCGTGGCTTGACAAACAATCGATCAGGCGATTAAATTTCCGTGAACACAACGCAAAATTAAGCGATAACTCAGCTCGACGTATCACTGGAATTAACGTATATCATTGGGAAACATCGGTACCGATGAAGTTGTATTGGACAGATAAGTATAATAAATTATATGATATAAGCTGACAACTCTGGAAGCCATTTTCTTAATTATAAAAACCGCAATCTGAACATCTTTTAATTAATATAAAAATTATTAAAATGGTTAAATTGAATTTTGCATTTTTCTCAGTAACTGAAATCTTTAATACAGTGTAACCGTTCTTTGCTTTAATACCTTTTTTAAGCACCGCTCTGGAAAATGATCCCATTTAGAGAGATAAATCGCGAATAACCGGCTTTAGCGTAATCATTTGCACGATTCTGTACTGACGAGCGCTTATTCACCGGTGCACCTGCCCTAATTATTTATCTTCCTAATAAAACACTCGAGAAAACCATCTGGACTCTCGAGGCGGAATCCACGTTGGAAATGCCGACAAATTCGCGCAAAGAGCGAATCACGGTTGCCTCTAATTGTATAAGAGCGCGCCGCTTTGAACCGGTAAGTTCGGTATTAAAATCAGTCGATTCGACATTTTCCAAGAGCAACGCTACGCTATACTGTCCGATCAGTTTAATATCCGGTAGCGTTTAAATCTCGGAGAAAAAGGCTTTCTCGAACGATCCAATGATCCTTTTTCAGACTACCCCTTTCTCTCTTTCTCTCCCATTTTCCAACTCCATATTCCTTCTTGTTATCCTCTTTCGTTTTGAATTCAATCGCGCATGAGTGCAACATAAATATCGCCATCGATAATGGAAAACATCAACCTTATAACAATCTTGTTATCATTCTTAAACACAAGTTAATTTCATTAAGTCTGTCAACTCTTGGCTGTAACGACGCAATTATTTCTTACATCTCAATTGCTCTTAATTTTTCAGTGATATAACTTTTAGGTCAAATCTTAAAGTGTTCTAAGATATTATATAATAATAAATAAAATTAATTAACTTTATTAGCACTAATTAGCTTCAATTCAAGAAATGTAAAACGTACGCTACGAGAGAATAATTGATGATAAAATAATGTCGATAATAAAAGATAAAAACAATATAAATATTTTAATTTTGTTTTCACTTTTTACAAAATATAATTCTTGTTTCTGTTGTCCTAGTTACATGTAAAAAATTTTGATTACAATATTGCGCCACAATGAGCTTCTGTTATCGAATGATCGTGTCGGATATCAAGATCTACAACGACAACGTCGTCGCCACCGGCGGACAAGCAGCGTTTCCCGTCAAGTTTTAATGACAGTTCCCGAAGTTTGGTCGGCTCGGAACAGCGGTTCGTTTCCCGGGCCCGTTGCATGCTTCCGGGCGTTTTGGAAATTAAATTAGATTCGGTGCTCCGTACGTTTCACGTTGGCAACTCGCCTCGACCAAGTAACCGATATCGATATTATTCAACGATCTCGAACTATATAGAGCGAGGAATCACCAATTAACCTTCCAGCAACTTTTATTCTAAACGCGAACGAGCAGCGTTTTTTTATGAGTTTTCCATTGCATAATTTAATTAATTCTTTCAGCCAATTGCATTCCCAGTAATAAAATTTTAATTTTAAATAAATTTTTTATTCTATTTTTCCATTATTATTTACAAGAAATTATATTCTTTAGTAATTTGCCTTTATAGAAAAAAATGGAGATGATGTGAGTGTTTACACTAACTCCATTGCTTGCATCAACGATGGCCAACGAGAGACAACATGTGCGAGCGTATTGGTAAAGAAAGCTCGTATAAAACACGAACAGATAGCAGTAAAAGCCGGAACCCATCTACCGCGCGTCGGACTATGCGAGCGATCCATTAATCTAATTAAACCAATTCATAGTCTTTCGTTTCGGCGAGTGGTGTCTGGAAGCGAAGGGCGAGTCGATCGGCGTAACGATTCATTTGCTAATGCGAAAGAGTTCGATTTTCCAAACCCGGCTTAACATGTCCACGCCTTGTAACCACTCAATGCAGTATTTGGTAAATAAAATCGAATAAAAGTTCCGTTTCGTAAAAAGGTTGATGACCGAAATTTACGACACGTTAATAATATTGTAGCAATAATTACAAATTATGCGTTTGTTTTATTTTTCTATCAATCACACAAATTTCAAAAAATTTACATGAAAGAAGTAATCGACAACTTTGGAACTTGACACGACCTCGTTTGCGTTATATGCAGGTTACACTGAATGCATGGGCCCGCATGAATGCACCGTGCGGACGTTGCATTGGGGTGCACGTGCACGTGCGACCACAAACGCGCGCGTCCGACGTGAGATATCTCGATAATTAATCGGCGAGCGAGTAGCGCGTGCGCGCGCGTGTGTGTCTATGCACGTGCATAGCGCGGCGTGGATCGATGCGTCTCTATCTCTCTCTCTCTCTCTCTTTATGGAACAATTGCGTATCGCAGCCGTGAAATAGCGTATTCGAACTTCATTCGAGAACATCCTGATGCCATCTCGCTGCCAATTACACATCGCGCATATAATAAATCTATACACGAAGAGCAGAAAATTGTATGCGAGAAATTACTTTTTACAAAAAATATGAATAAAAGTCCGGGATCCGAGAATAATTTTCGAAATAAAGAAAATATGTATAGATAAAATGTATCACGAATAAATCAATCGAGTGTGCTCAACCAGAGCTGCGGTGCCAAATGCACGCGCGGATAATTGCATAAAATTGAGCAAAAATATGATATACAATTTTGCATCATGCATAATGACAAGCACAAGTGTACGCACAAAATAATACGCACGATTTGTTACATCGCCAAAAATAAATTAAAATTGCAACTTTCCACGCTGTTACGCAAAGTTACACAAAATTGTCATTTGCCTTCGCCTGAAAATTCGGTCGAGGCAAACTTTTATACGTGGTATGACGCCATTTTCCACTCGATTTATAAATTGCGAAACGGGAAAGCGGTATCGCTGTGGAGCGACGTTCTGCGCTACGCGATCGTTCGCCAATTCCAATAAGACTCGGCAACTGGATTTTCATAAAAAAGTTTGACCCCGCCGGCGGCGGCAATCGCGCGGCATCCGGCTTGCGAAAAATACGAGAAAAAAGTAGTCGAATAATTTCCGCGCAGAACTTTCGGGTATTCCGGTATTACGGGAATATACGAAATTCTCCGGTTGCTCGTTATTGGACATAACGTCGAAGATGTAAAAGACCGCAGAGAAGAAGGAAATATATATGTATATCACTATTTAAGGTTTTGCGAATTATAAAAATATATTTTTCTAATATTTTTAAGATATAATTTAATTCACCGATATCTTAAAAAAATTTGTTAAGATAAAGTTTTCTTTTCTATGAAAAATAAATATGTTTAATTTAGACTATCCTTTTACATATAAAATTAATTTAAAAAAAATAAAAATACGTCTCTTTAATTTATTTTTTCAAGATCCTGCTCGACAAATATTTATCTAAAAACGATAATGATTACATTTCGATGTACAAATTTGACTCGCAGTTATCGCCAGCTCCCTTTTGAACAAATATTTGCTTTGCATGAAAAAAACGGTATGATATTTAAAGTATGTAAAGCATGCTTTATTTCCTGCACGCCCGCATATATGGATGATACATTAGACTTGATAATACGAACCTAGGAAGTCTCATACGATGTGGCCGCATTATAGTCGATGTTTTCATTAATGTACGTTCGCCCACGACAAAAGTGTATCACGCATTTCATTCATGCAAATCAGAATTTGTAACTCGCATTGCATGTGATACAAATATATGCTAATGCGAGTCTAAGTCTGTTAATGACTGAATTCTAAATTTAGACATGGAGACACCTGTGTTATTACAAATATGAGATAGCAGTTTTTAAAGGTGAGAAAAAGAAATATACATGTTTGCTATTGCGAAAACGATAATTAACAAACATGATAATGACTAATAAAACAGTTTTAGACAATCGCGAATTATAAATATATCGCGTTCGAAGAATGGAAACTGCTTGGAAGAATTTAACCTTCTCTGCTATATATGACATAAAAATGTTATAAATGCGCAAATGTGACAAAGAATAAATTATTTTCAATTTTATTTAAAAAATTCTTATTTTTATGTAATAAAATTATTAATTACTTATTTTGCCATTAATAATTATTTTGTTATTTATATTTATAACTGATTATTCTCATCAACTAATATTTTTTAATAAAGTTTAAACACAAACGAGGAGACTCAACACTTTTAAAACCGCGCTATTTCCTTAAGGAAAGCGGCTCACTACGCATAAATTTAAACCTACATTTTCTTAAAATGGTATAATAACTATTTTACGGCTTCGTTTAATATAAACCCACAGTCAAATTTTTACCTTTTTAATTCACTGTAGCAGTTATTTCGTTTGCCTAAGCGAAGAATACGAGACGAAGAGACTGCCGAATAGCCTCGCCGAGAAATTTTCCAGGCAATTCGACGAGCGGCACCCGCAAATAAAACGCGGCAGCCTGTTTTATGACAAGGGGGAGACAGGGAGGCGAAGCCGTGAAATCGTCAAGCCGAGTAAAGTTTTGCGTCGGCTAAAGTTCCCTGTCGTCGGCAGCTCGCGCGCCGCGGAGGTAAAATCTCGTAATTAACGCGGATGGAAGTACGACCGAGGTAGTAAATCTGTCAGATCTCGAGTAGAGTAACACTCTAAGTTTTTACTGAGCCGACGAAACGGTGCCTTAAGGAAGAAGCGTAAACCGTCGCGAAATGGCAGCAAACGGCATCGCTTCGAAAATGCAAAGCTCGATATTTACGCGACAATCTATTCTGGAAGAGAATCCTTTTAGTGTTTTTATAATAAATTTCATACATCCGTTTCATCATGTTTGTAAAATTTGCTACTAATTAATAAATATACAACTAAATATTAATTATTCAAGAAATAGTTAATAACTTAAAGCCATTATGTTTAAAAATTCCTTGTTTCGATTGCTCAACCTCAAATATCGCGTATGAAATATTGCGAGAATTAATACTATTGCGGATACTCTTCTCACTTTTTACGATCCATCTTTATGTTTTGCATTTTCGCATTTTATCGACAAGTGAAACACATAATTTCCACGCAATAACAATTTGCGCAAAAACGATTATCGCCTGTTCGCAATTCGACATCTGCACGTGTGTGAAAAACAACAATCGGGCATATGGCCAATAATAAATTAACGATCGACCAATGACTTTCTAACGCATTTCAATGGCCATTTCGCAGAATCGAACGGTCGCCGCAGCAGGCATAACATTATCGCTCTCGATAATGAGAGACGATAATCGAGTCTCATCGGTCACGATGGTGGTGAACGCATTATTGTCGCGATTAAAACAGACCGCGAATCATTCGGAGATTTCCGATCCGAGCAACAATGCTCATGATTGTGTAATGCTACGATTATAGCATGCATCAAAATGTCGCTATTTAGCATTGCGCTAAGCATCTCATGCATAATAAATTACAGGGTAATTTTTACATGGCATGTCTATCTCGCTACACATTTACAATTAGAGCGATACGCTATTATTTGTGTGAGAAAAGGTAATGGTCGCGTGAAGGAGTGCCATTGCAAATATTAACAGAACAAAGGACCGCGCACGCTTATTAATTAAAATCTTTCCTCTCTGTCTTAGCGTCAGTGACGTTTCTCGCTTTCGTAATGGCAGAGTGGCGATACTAATAATAACGATGCTCGTGTGTAGGATAATTCTATCGATTTAGCCACGGAGTCATTCTCGATGATACACAATGCAATATAACACAGCCAATGGCACGAAAACAGCGGAAGTCCCCAACTCGATCGTGCGAATTAGGCATCAGCGATAACCGTGCGCAACCGCACCGCATTAACATATATCGGTCGCTTATTTTGAAAGCGACGTGGCAAGTGAAATTTCCGTAACATGGAAATTTAATTTACGGCTACAAATCGACGCTATATGTCGATTTTACATTCAACCTTTGATTTATGCCTGTATTATGCGTAGATGTTATGCATAGATTAATGTGTGCATAATTTTAATCGAAACTTGATGTTATAATTTCTCATTTACTGTGTAAATTTCGCGTTATTTTATATCAGAAATTATGCGAAATATTTATAAGCAGTTTTGAGAAAATACTACTAGTTGAAAATTTTTCAATTTAAAAATTAAATATAACCGAAAACTAAACGTGACTTACACCTTAAACCACCTTGTATAAACCAAGTCGGGTCTCTAATGGGCGAAGAGGGAGACATAGACGCAGACGGAACGTTTATTATGCTCCAGGACATTAGTCCCTTCTCGAGCAACACGAGAATTATACATTAATTAAGCAGTAATTAGACAGAGAAATCAAGATGGAAGCAAATGTTCATTACGGTCGCGCGCAAGAAGATTAAATATAAAATAAAATATTTGAGAAAAAATTATCTTTTAATATTAACCCTCGATCACCACCTCAAGCTATAAATTCAACAGTCGTGTCTACGATCAGTAATTTATTTATTAATTTTTATAGTTTATATATAGTCATAAAAATGAAAATATATTACATGCCGCTCATTGTAATATATTCAATGCCGTTTCACAAATTCTCTTCTCTTTTCGATTGTTTCTTTTTTTCTATAGCTTAGTCACGATTTATGGTTTTATCGTTTTACACCTACCAACCAAAATTACATTGCCGTTGTATATTTATTTTCTTTCATAACGGCAGACTAAATAAACAATACAGTAGTAATACCGCACACGATTCCATCCAATATATCGCGTAAACCACGTTGCCGTGGAAGGAGCATTTCGCCGATACATGTTTCGAAAATGATACAACAGAAGAATTTTTAACGCGTCATCCGATATATATTGCATGCTGGGACACGCGATAACGCACGTGTGCGATAAAGCAAGATGTTAATAAATGATCGGCTTTTCCGCGAGATTCGCGCGCGATATTGCGCCAGGCAGCGGCTGAATGCAATGAACATTGCCGCCGCAGCGCAAAATTGCGAAAAACGCACAGCATGCGCGGGACAATTACATCACGACGCGTTGGCCGACGTAATGAAGTCGCATAAGTTACAATCAAGCACTTTACTACGCCGGCGCTTTCGACGGTTGTTAGTTATCGTCAGCTCGCGTTAAACCGCTCGGTCAAACGTACCCGTGTCCATGGAGATAAAATTTATACCCGGTTAACATTGTTAATTCCTCCTCGCTACTACATCGCTCATCGTGCATATACACGCCGTACTGATTTTATATTGTGACGAACGGTTTTTCGTCATGACCACGAACCGCGCGTGATACATTATCTCCAGGGAATTTGCGTTTTTAAATGTATTTAGTCCGCAGACTGTAGACTGGCCTGGCACAAAATAGATTGGAAAAATCGCGGAAAATCAGTGATCGTGATTCCCGTAACTCTGCAACGCTACGTTTTTCCCGTTATTTTACAATTTATACATGTTACAAGTAACACAAAATGTGAATAATATAAATAAATCCAGAATAAAAAGAATTAATGAGCGATATAAAAGCAAAGTTTTTATCTCTCAACACATTGTTCATGTAATTATTTTATTTTCACGCGCCGCAAATAGATTAATATTTCCGGTAAAAATAAATTTTATCAAAAAAATTCACAATCAAACAAACTGCTTGCTAGATTAAATAGTTTGTATAAGAATATTGTTTATAAAAAGTAATATTCCAAGTGTTTAGAAAGAATAATATGAGAATGAGTACAAACACGAACGGCAAAAAACAAGGCATGCTTCTTTTTCACTTTGAGTCAGAAGTGAATCGAGCAGAACTGAAAGAGGACGAGCGCATATAAACGCTCGTTCGTTAGACTAGACGGAAAGAAATATCTTCAAGGCGGAAGATCGCACACGGTAGAAATAACGAAATTACCCTGCCGATGATTAAATGCACTTAATCGTCGGCGCAAATTTAGCTTACTAATAATTCCCAAAGAGAGAACTTGCGCGCTCGTGTACTTTAGCTGCGCGTCGGTTGGCGGTAACAATGAAGGAAAGGCAAATACGAAGAAGAGATAAAGGGCGATGATTACTTACATCTTCCGTCCTGGTTCTCTTTCTCCGCCTCTCTTAACAGTCACTTACCTGAAACAACAAGGAATAATGAAATTAGATTTTCAATTATCCGCTCGCAACTGGGCTAATTGGGCGCAATAAGGGGGAAAAAAATAGAAAAACAATCGCTGTATGCTACACCACTAATTACTCGATGGGATTCTACGCGTTTGTGAGAAACTCGGCTAAAATTTACAATCATCCGCCCAACGCTACGCAATCACATTAGGCGGCCATTGTCTAGACGAAATACCGTATCGCTTCTCGATATACTTCGCTGGAATGCAAGCGGGAGAGTGAGGCGGATCGCAACCTAATTGTTACACGATACGGTGGATGATACGCCGCGGATAAAATTCAGTTGCCAATATCTTTGAAGATTTTTTAATGAAGACAGCAAGTAAAAAGATAAGAAAGTCTAAAAATAAATAGAACACACAGACGACCAGCCCGACAATGTAAATACAGTTCAGAGAACTTAATTACAGAGCGGTTCTACGGAAATTTCCAGAAGAAACGAGAAAAAAAAGGAAGAAAAAGAGAGTGTCGCGCGACGGTCTGAAAGAATATTTGAACGTGAATACGTTTAAAGAGAAGCCTTTCAGCAGCGTAATAGCTCATTTCCGATACGCACCCGGCGGTAGACGGTAAGCGTATTCGTCGAAGCATTTCGCTTGGCCGACCGACCGAGAGTAGCATAAATAGCGGTTTTTCCATTAACATTGGACTCGCAATCTAGATTTGCCCGCCAGCAGCCTCAAAGCCCTTACGGAAAATGATAAGCGACCACTGCCGCAGCTTGCAAAATTCAACTTCCGCCGCACCGTTTAGCTTTGCAAGAAGCTCAATAAGCAGTACCGCATCCGCTTCTATATGCATTAACAAAACGTATATTAACAAAGCAAGTCGTGTACACTATAAAGTATCTTTATAAATCATTCATTTTTTTCTGTATCACAGAAATACTAAAACAGCGATAAAAATAAAAAAGAATACGATTATTTTTAATAATTTAAAGTAATAGCTTCAAAAAAAATCATAAAGCAATAAACATTAATATTATCTTAATGTCCAAAATAAGTATAAATGATACTATGGATAATTACTTTAGTTTTCGTTTTTGTATAAATATATATTGTTATAATAAATTTTTCTCAAATATTTTAACTTTCTATCATCGAAGTTTGAACGTCAGATATTTAAACATTCTGACAGAAAGCGGCGATCAATTAAATTAAATTCTGAATTAACGATTCAACAAAAGAGAGGGAGAGAGAGAGAGAGAGAGAGAGAGAGAGAGAGAGAGAGAGAAAGAGAGAGAAGTGACACAGCGACCACAATAGAAAGTTTCGAAGCTCGATCGCACGATTATACTGTTTCGGCTTTTTGTCGCGCAACCACGTCGGGAAAAGAGCGCATTGTTAGAAAGTACGCTAACTCGGTGACAGGTATAAAATAGTACACACTCTACACTCGACTAATGCACTCCCAAGCTGTTGAATTTCTCCTTTTATCACGGCATCGCTTTAATCGCAAACAAATAGTTATGAAATTTAAACAATTTATTTGAAAAAAAAAATAGATGAGATCTTCAAATATAAAGTTAAACAATTTATTCGACGAAAATAGTTTCCAAATATGAGACATCTAAATAAATTGACAAATAAGAATTAAAAAATTTGCATATGTTAAATTATTGGATCACTAAAATATCTATGAAATACCTATTACATTAAATTATCCATTATACGGTCACACACACGCACACATAGTGCTTATACCATATTCGTTAATTAGCAAAATAATGAGCGAACGTTGATCGCCTTTTCCATGCTGTTAAATCTTTTCCCGCTCGATTAAGCCGTCCGCCACGCCTGACCGTTCTCCAAACTTCCGTTATACCTCCAGAACTAACTCCAATAACGTTCGAAAGTCCTTCGAGACATCGTAAAACCGAAATGCGAGACAAATTAGCGCTCTATGTTACATAAACGACTGGCCCGTGCTTTCAGCGCAATTACTTTAGCAGTTTCTATTTAAAATTCAATCTTAAGCTTTCATTAATACCCAGCGTTAAGTTCTCTGATCCTCATCTCGCAATCATACTCATATTGTTATATACCATACGCTAAGATGTTGCAAATTTTCAACTTTCTAAACGAACCGTACTTCTATAGTTCACAAACTTACGCGATTATGCATATTTGATGCTCCTGCATACAGTTATATAATTAAACCGAGATACCGAGATACTGATTATTACACGTATATTAATTTCGTATTTTTCGTTTCGCGTATATCTATCTGTCAGTAATGTATACATGTTTTTGCATATTTAGAGAAATATATTTCAAGGCAAAATAATTTACTGCTTTTATAACACACGCAACGTTTCCAATAAACAAATATAAGATAGATGTATTTATCACTAAATATGGCGAGAGATACTTTATTTTAATCTTGTTTGTCCTAATTATGATCTCCTGTTAAATTGATATAATTTCAAAGTAAAACTGCTGCGCTCAGCGCTTATTGCAAGAACACGGTCGATTATGATAAAACGCATTTAGTTGATTATTGATAAAAGCAGATTGTTAATCGCGTTGGACGACGTTGAGCATAGAGTGGAAAACTTATCAGCGCGGCTCTCTCGCAGAGAGATGCAAATTACGTTCAACAGGCGCGCGCGAGCGCGCTCGTAACATCGCGAGAAATGCACTAATTAGAGGAACAATAAGTTCCACCATCGCCGCTGCATTACCCGCTCGTGGACTTATTCTAGAGTCGAGCACAATGTACCACTGCGGTATTCGTAATCAACAATGTTGTCTCTTACGTAAGAGCTATTATATTTGCTGAATTCACACTTATGCAATCCTTTTGCGTTCCGCGTTACGTTAGGTGTTGTATTGTGCCGCGGTGGTTAACAAATATGCGTGTCGGCGCTGTTCATCGAGCTGTCGGCCACAAGAAATTATTTTAAATGTTAAAATGTACATTTTGTTCATTTTTATGTCTTGGAATTTTATATCATAATATCTGGTAGATCTAGGACTTTGCTGCGATGCATTGAAATCTTATAGTCTAGAATTCTACACCATTTCTCTGTTTAAAATATAAAATTTTAATACATTACAGTAAAGAATAATAGGTATAACATTATAAGGCATACAAATGAGAATAAAATATACATTTTAACACACTAGACTATTTTTCTCTTCAAAATATAAGATTTCAATGCATCGTAGTAAAGTTCTATGCCTGCCAAATGATATGATATAAGATTCTAAAGCATAAAAATGAATAAAATGTACACTTTATTTTTATTTTTATGCCTTCTTTCGAAATTCTTTTATTACTACAGAAAATTCGCTTACACGTGAAAAAGGCATGATGAAAGATACTAACCGGCCATATATAGTAAAATAAAGATAAAATCTGTGAGAATTTCTCGTCTTGCACTTGCTTGTAATAACTTGAAAGTTACAGTTAATTACACGCTGATGCATTCGATGGCGCAAAGTGGATGGACACATAAATATGCGTGAATTACGTGCACAAATTGGCTATATTACAGCGCATATGCAAATGCACTGTTCGCCGCATGCAATATGTAAAGGATAGTAACCAGAAAATTGAATCAACATGCACGAATATTTTTAAACTTAAATCTTAAACTTTATGACGCAAAGAACATATTTCACAAATATTCTTCACCTACTTTCGCAAGCACGTTCAAAAAGCATAGCTTTATATCATCAGAATTTACAGCTACTTACGGAGTTTCTTATAGATTTTTACGTGTAAGACATTCACTATGTGTTTTTGCTATACACATTTACTATGAAAACATTGACTAAAAAAACATAAAACATTTTTTACTAGAATAAATAAAATAAAACAAAACAGTTTCTACTAAATTATTTTTCAGTTAAATTTAGCAAACAATATCGCTTCTGTGACTCATTTTTTTAATCGCTTGCGCAATATCAATTCTCACAACGCGCGATTACGATTAACGTCTTTTCACGGCCATCGCCAATAGTTTATAAATAATGCATAAGCGTCGAAAGCTTACATCGCTCCGTCGGCGATTCAGTAACACGGGACAAAAAGAGATTCGCATAAACTCTATCTTCATCCGCAAACAACATTTCTTATTTAAAGCGGCTTGCGGAACATTTATTCCGTCGATTATGCGGCGGCGGCGGCGGCGGCGACGAGATAACAGCCTGCGCTGTGTCAGATGAACAAACGGTCGGACGGAAAGACGTTATCTGCGCTTGCTAAGCAAAACGTCTAAGATGATGCCCTACGTTCCCACGCGCCGTGTTTTTTCCTCGGGCATTAAAGACTCGCGGAGTAACGCGGTGTTTTACGGTGTCTTATCGATCGCCATTGCGTTGTTTGATCGTAAATTGACCATTCTCATCATAAGTTGATCAGAAATTTAATTATAAAGTGACAGACAGTGGAAGCTAGAGTCTGATATAAAAATACTATTATGCAAATAGGATAATTTTGTTACTATAAAAGTTGAAAATATTATCTTCATGATGGGAATATTATTGTAGCAAAATGTGAGAAGCGCTGAAAATTTCTATTCGATATCGAGAAGCAAACATATTATTAGGATATATACGTAAGGGGTTCTCTTATCCCCTCCCCGCAGAGGCAAGCACGCTCGCGAAAAATCGCGCTGTTGTGAGTGAATGTTTCCCAACAAATAAATAACAGATTCAACGAATCGTTGATAAACTTGCAACGCAGTGCGCCACGAGTGGCGCATATACGAGGGAGAATAAAAAGAAAACGGCGTTATTTCGCATGACTAGAAAAGCTAATGCAGCGCTATATAGTATATACCTGTTTTCGAAGTAGAATCATGAAATGTGTCTAGCCAAAGAAGAACGCAATATTGAATTGTCAAGTAAGTATACAGATAGATTACATACAGTTGTATCTAAAATAGTCATGACACATGTTACGGCAGAATTATCGTTACACATTCAAATATACACGTGTCAAAAGTCCAAATTTTTATTACTATTTTACATAATAATCATTCGACTCAATTATTATAATTCGAAATTTTAATATATCAATTCCAATTTACATATTAATAGCAATCGTCATAAATAATATTAGTAATTATAATGATCGCGTATTGCAAAATATATTGATAATCATAAATCGCTATACATAATTACAATTTTTGGCGAAAATCTGTCCTTAATAGGTTTAATCAACATTCATAAAATTATTTAAATTATTCTTGTCTCAAAAATTTTATTAGTAAATTTCAAAATTTGTTTTAATATATTAAGTCAGCATTTTCACTTAACGATTAATTAATAACGATTCCCCTCTCAATACACTATAGTTACTCGCTTTAGTATTCGCTAACTCAGGCGCACATATTCTCCTGCGGACTTGAGAGCTTTTACCCATTAATTGCGATTAATTATATATTAAATTCTATCGAGATAAACGATCGCCAAAGGACCGATTATTCTCCACCGGAATAGTCCCTTGTCGAGTCAATTTGCTTATAAAAGATATAAGTAAAATTTCAAGACTTGCACAGTCTCTTAGATTATAATACTTGTAGAAAATTAATAATATGACTATAATTTACTTTATGATAATAAATGCATCAAAACTTATTTGTTTAATTCTTTGATATATTGATATATTTGATATATTAGTCAGTTTTTATTTTGTATAAGAATTGTACCTTTAATTAAAATGATTGGGAAGCAAATTAATAAATTAACGATCAATAAAAACAATAAGTTAACTTTGCACATACACAAAATAACATATGGTTTAAAAAACTCAATTAATTATTTAATCATCACTCCAATTTTTTTTTTTTTTAATATTATTGACGTAATCGTTTACAGAAAATTTTGCGTGATATTTGTTGAAAGTTGTTTCAATGTATTCGATTCCATTTAATATACATAAAGGGAGATTGCGCCAACTGTTTTCAGACCTCTCAATTATGCGTAGTGCACAGCAATGCCATTTTAAACACACAAAACCTAGGATTTTCGTTAATATATCATCTCTACTACTTTGCTAGAATTTCAAAAGAGTTTCAAAAAACGGTGAATCGCAAAAACATCGTGAAAAATGCGAGATACGTATTTGCCGAAAACATATTAATTCACAGTAGCTAATATTCGTCGCTTTTGACTTCTTTACGCTTTCTCGCCTTCAAGAATATAGTTTCTCTCGCTCGTTGCGCTTTTGAAGGGATGGCTTAATATCTAGAAGGAGACGCGGATGAACACTCACGGGAAGACTGGAGATTGCACGGTAATTCTTATTAATTGCACGTTAAATCCCGTGGAAATAGACCACCGGGCAAGGAGGAGAGCTATTATTTCGTGCCCGCGCGCTCGCGCTCACATTCGAGTGGCGCCAAATTATTCATAAAGAAGAAAACGTTAACGATGCCACCATTATAACGAAGAGTTCCAAATAATTGACGTATCTCACGTTATAATAAGCAGTAAAATGCAAATTAAAACGCCGTCAAGTTAAATTTGATCTGCTTATATTTCAGAATAATACAATTCACTACAATTTTATTGAATGTTATATACTTATACGAGATATTCATCCGAATGGTTCCCACAATTTTTAAGACACTTGCGATAGTTTGAGAAAAAAATGATAATCAGTTTATTAATTTCATGATGTCTTAATTTTTCGTTATGTCCAAAAATAAAATAGCAAATTTTATCAAATAGATGTATTATTTTACAGCTTTTTTGATGTATATTCGCGTGCCATGTGAAAATAGCACATTTCTCAGTCAGTGCACTTGTTCTCTTCGTCATTCCTATCCCTGTAGAAAATTAAAAAAAGGAAAAACGCAATTTTCACGTCGAGCATTCTCTATCTTTAATACTCAGCGTGGGAGATACCTCGGAACACTTGGTAGGTGCCATCGCACATAGTCTACGGGGAATTGCACGCGGCAGAAAGAATGAAGAAAGAGAAGAGAGCACCTCTCTCTCTCTCTCGGAAAGATTATCGTTAAAACCCGCCGAGCAGCGTTGAGGGCAACCGAAGGGAAAAATAAACCAGAACCTGGATAGTAGAATGGTGCGGCAAGGGTACATTGAAGGGAAAGATAGGGGCGAATATGCCGCAGCTGTATGGAATCCCCGTTTTATTTCATGCTCCGTTTTGCGCGGAAAATTACAGTGGTACTCGCGATATTCCCTTTGAGAGTGCATTTTAAGCGACTCAGAAGCGAGCGACGAATGACACTAGAGACTGTACTTTCCCCTCCATTTTCTGTACCCCCCTCAATCCTTGAAAATTCAGTCTCCCCCTTTTCTCATAGTACTTATTCTTCTATTGGTATCGTATGTTTTCTTGACATCTTCCACGCACCGCTTTTCCTCAATTTTCCTCTCTTCTTTCCACATTTGCTTATACGAAACATCAAAGAAATATCAGTGCTTTTTGTGATTTTGTGATATATCACATGTTAAAACAAACACTGGTTCCTTCGTTACAATATTGACAAAAATTATTCGCAATTAATTATTCATTGCATTATTTATCAAATATAATTAGGTGAAATAGAAATTTTTAATTTAATTCCATAAAAGTGGCGTTACCTACCTGCGTCAATTTTGAAAAAAAAAAACAAATGGCACGGTTCGAAAGATAATCGTTTTTACCTTGCTCTGAGCTGTACGTTTCGCTAAAAGCTATCCGCATTTATATATTAAACACCAGTAAATCCGCGCACTCGCAGCGCGATTACGACGTTTACGGGGATTTTCCATTAACGTAGTACCGCGCAATTCGGGTGGATAATGAAATTAATTCTACGTTACGTCCGCAAAAGAGTTGCTCGTTCATGCGGAATATAATTACGTATCGTTTTAATTATGTATTCCCACAAATCCTTTTGCATGTCCGTTTGTCTGTAAAACGTAATCCACGCTCGGAAAATTTTACGTTCAAGAACGCGTTAAATGTGCACGGATATCTTTTGTTAACAATGGCTCTAACACTTTACCACGTGCGGAAATGTAATAGTCCTTTGAAAAAATCACAAATGGAAATGGAACTCAATTAAATTTCTATTAAGAGAGAATACACTTTCAATTGATTAAAGAATGCGTAGACTTTACGGTTCGTGCGTGTCGCGTGCACATGTCATTTATTCGCACGTTAGTTGTTTCAGAGTTAGATTGCTGTCAATGTATACATTTATACACGGCATTCATGTTTTCTGTCCAGTCAGCCAGCAACAACTATCACGAATAGAGAAGATCATTTACCATGAGCGTGTGTTCGCGTTTCTGAATTTTACCGTCGCGAATTGGTTCGGGCGATTGGAATTCATGAAATTCGTACGAGCGAACGAGAATCTGATAGGCAAACAACTCGGTTATTCGCGAGTACGGTCGCGCGCGCTGCGTTTTTACCGCGGATGAACTTTGTGCAACTCGCAATAATCGCATCGACTTGTTCCCTCGGATGGTGCAAGGTGATTCATTAAAATTATTTTATAAATAATTCATATGGTATCAGCTTTTGAAAAGACAATGCACGTTAAAAATGACATTATCATTACATGAATAAAATATTTCTTTCGCATATATTGTACAAGATGGTTTTAGATTTAAAACGATGAACTTGTACCTCTTACATACATTACTGATTATAATAAATTATTTTAAACAGAAATGAAAAGTTAATAAAATAAATAATTATTTTATAAAAACAAAAATTTAGCTCGAATACTGAAAAATTATACAATCAAATATGCGTATTTTTATTTCTAATCTTCCATTCGCAATTAAAATTTCCATTCTTGTATGGATCAAAGATATAAATTTTGATTTTGATGTATTACATAATTATATAACTGGCAAACTCTACAATACATATAATGCAATTCGCTATCGATCAATACGTAACCGCGCGATTATTCAACCGAGAAAATATTATTCCATAATTACGGGAATGTTTGAACACATTGCCAAGCTTATCGAAATATTAATCGTTTTTGATATGTAGAATTTTATGGTGGCAATAATCACATTTTTGTTCTGCAAAAGCAGCAATTTTATAAATCGCTAATAAATTAACATAATAATTACCAATAATAATAATTTTTAGAAATAAAATAATAACATATAACATTACAACGTAAAAACAACAAAAAATCAAAAACTATATAATCTATTTAACTTTTCGACAAACACATTATTGGAAAAAATATAGCGTGCATAATATTATTAATTTATTATATCGCAATAGTGACTTTGATATTATAACATTTGATATAATAACATTTTAAATTTCTTTTAAATCCAATCTAATCAATTACAAGTTGTTTTAATATATTTTGTAAACAAAATTTCTTGTGAGAAATTTTATAAAATATACAAAAATAGAGTAAATAAATATTTTCTGTCGCAAATAATCGATTTACGTCATTATCTCCCGTTTATTTCTTCAAAAATGAAATACGAACGTGCACTTCTTACGAAGAGTTTGATAAAAAGCTCATTAGGATCGCAACGCGTGTTATGCAGGAAGATAGCAAGTGAAACGTAACCTTTCGTAAATAATAAGCGCCGCCTTAAAAGGTCCATTTACCGTATTAAAAGCATGTAAATCTCACCGGACACGAGTTAAGCGGGCGGTGGACAGGCGAACAAGAGGGAGGGGGGGGGAGAGAGGGGGAGAGAGAGAGAGAGCGAAAGAGAGAGCACGTGCATTCTCGGAGTAACGGTAAATGGGAAACGCGCGCATTATGACGCTGTAAAGCCGCGAACGGCCCCCGCGGAGAGTGCATTTTACGTGCGTTACGTCAAAACGCGGTTTCCTGTTGCCCACCAGGGTTAACCTCGTTCGCGCAAGATGCTCTCTCTTGTTAGCCGTTGAGAGAAGAAGGCCGCAAAAAATGGATTAGGCGAGAATGCGCGCGAGGCAGCTTAATAAACGGCGAGAAAACTCGACGAGTGAAGGGGAGATCTCATCGCGACGATGAATCGCACAGCCACCTATTTTCTATTTATAAACTACGCGAGAGCGCAATTCCAACTTACGAAGGCTTAGCTAGAACGCATGAGAAAGCGTGGATCTAGATACAAATACAACGAAAATAAAACTAATTAAAAATTAAAAAAAGAGACTAAAAAATGAAAACAATTATAATTGCAATTCGTGTAATAATATAATATATTCTTCTTTATCGAGATTTAGCGGCGGGATAACACCGAATATCACCGAAGGAAATTACAGCACTCGACTATTCAAGATTTACGACACCTTTCCGATCGTGAGCGCGAATCTAACCGCCGTATTGTCCGGAGGGAAAAGTTGGAACGAGGAAGCGTGCTACATATGTTTTCAATTGCATCTTCCCGATCAGAGCAAACTCGGACCACCCCTCCTCTCTCTCTCTCTCTCTCTTTCCCTCTTACTCTTTCTCTCTCTTCCCCAGTTTCTTCTTTCGACTCCATCCATGCCAGCGAAAACGGCTTACAACGTCACTGCGGACGAGCTGTTTTCGCTCCGCGGCAGTTTTTCGTTTAAAAAGTCCGCGTCATACTTCCTCGGGATGTACCCTCACCTTGTATGTCGCAAGAAATTACACGCTCGCATCCTTCTCTATCCGCGAACGTTCGTATCTCCGAATTCAATCTCGGGGATATGCTCTCGCTCCCCTCGAAACTTTATCCCGTCTCTCTTCAACCACCTGCAAGCCACCCCATCTCCGCGGATGTTTTTTTCCACACTCCCTCCCACCCCGAGGCGACAGTCCCGAACTTTTCCAAGGCGCTGCGAGAGGAGGAGGGTATTTATATACCAGTCGCTCGCTCACTCGGTCGGCGAAACTTCTGAAGCACCGACGCGACGGGGTAACACCGAATATCACCGACAAACTTTAATATCATTCCACCGCAACCAAACCGTTTCGATGTGACCTAACTTTTGTGGATCTTCACGTACTCTCGATTGTGCTTTGCCGAGTCGAATTCGAATCCGAGAAGATATCGACAATCGAAACCTTGGCGAGCGAGATTACATCAAGATATGTCAAACTGATCGTTTTGATATTTTCCATGTTTTTTAGATGTAGGTTTCGTATCTTACATTATTTCTGAAAATTTTAATAAAATATTTAAAAAAATCGGTCGAAGAAAGACTAAAGGTAAATGATTAAAGTTTCGTTTCGGAAAATAAATGTTGACGTGGTAAAATTATAGTGCTTAAAGATGGAAATGTTGACGCGCGAATACGCGCCCTATCGTTGTCAGACATCGACTTTCTCTAACGAGATCAACGAAGCAAGAAGGCGACGGATGGCTGCATGCTGCATCGCCGCCAATGCGTCTCTCTGTCGGTGGCTATTAACTCGCCGCGGTAGTCAGAACGAGCATTTGCTAGGGAATCGCGCGACCGGTAAGTACTTCCTGTCACCGGGACTGCCGACGCTTCTCCTCGTAATTTCCCGCAATTACGTAACGACGAGTTTGGGCAACAGCGTTTATATCGCAGAGAAATCCTGTATAAGAAGTGCATTCGTGGTGCAAAAAATTCTGCGAATCCAGTAACAAATGACTATTCTCTTTCCTTACAGAGATTTATATCAAACTGTATTGTGCGTAGAAAAAGTTTGAATGGTACTCTTAAAAACGCATGTCATTTTCACTTGTAAAGAAGCGAATAAACAAATTGTGTAATCATAAAACGTCTATAAATTTTATTAAAAGAATTTTATCTTTTGTCATATATGTTTATCAAAATTATCAAAAATATCTCTATAATACAAACCAACTAAATTATGCTTTGTTAATACTAATCATCACATTATATTATTAATAAACGGCAAAATATTATTTTTTGTTTTAAATAAAAATGTTTAATCCTGTGTGAAATTTCAGCACACGCCCCTGAGATTCTCACAAGATGAGAAACAAGGCCAGCATTCATTAGCATGATCTGGCACAGACGACGACGACGACGACGACGACGACGACGATGACGAGGGGAGAAACGGCGAAGGAGGAGATCGATCGAGAGGGAGATCGATTGAATATTTCGTAGCTCGTCGCGCGTGCACGTACTGTTATCCGTAATCATAGCGGCGGCGGCCATGGGTAAAATCGAAACATCCATCATACCTGTCACCAGGCATAAATGCAAGCAGCGAGCAGCGCAACGACTCATTCCTCTCCGCAGCCTGCGCTTCGTTCGTCGCTTCGCGCGAATGTAAATGGAGTTGTCGAGAGACGTGCGGTCGAGGTGAAAAGCATCGAGATCGAAAGGCGAAAGGATACCGGTACTGAATCAACCCTTTGTGCGAAACGAGTCAGCTACCCGAGAAAAAATCGAAAGAAACATTATGTCGATATCGGCTTCTAATGACGGTCTGAATCGTGGCTCTTTATGTTCGCGACTGATACTCCATACGCGGCCGATAAGCCGCAATGAATAGATAATGCGAGATATAAAAGTAATGTTGAGCGATCAGATAAGCGAACGCGATATAAAATGTAAATGGAAGTGAATGAATGTTAATTAAGAGACGAATAGACTTATTAAGAGATTCCCATTAACCGAGATATCAAGCTTGAGATAGAAACGCGGAGAGAAAAATATTCTGTTCGCGTCGATAATTTATTTAAAAAAATTAAGTTAGCACAAAAATCATCAATTTTTACTTCCGTTTGAAAAGCAAAATATTTATACTTTTAGTTCAAACCTTATTTTAAAAACTAATTTTTGCTCAATGTATTTACGCTTATTGCGTTATCTCAATGTACGCTTGATGTCTTATTTGAAATCCTGTTATAAACAATGAAATCGTAATTTTGACAAATTTATAAGACTCCATTGCAATATTTCAGACCATTTTTATAATATTTTACAGATGTGACATTTTATAAGAGAAATTCAAGAGAGATTACTGATTGAACCACATAATTACGTCCGATTTGCTCTCTGGTGCGGAGAAAACATTCGCGGCGACTTCGGGGACGTTTCCGGCGTTCTCATTTATGCATATCGTCGCCGACGTCGATGTCGTCGTCGTCGTGCACCACCTCGAGCAGTGGCCCGATCTCCTCCCTATTTCCGCACAATCTCTTGCCAGCTAACCAGATTGTGGGATCATACGTGGGCGCTGCTCAACTCGACGAACGACTCTGATATGTTTTTGCAGGAAGCAATCGTACGGAATTCATTCCGCAGTAGTGGAATTCTTGCGATTTTTACGGCCTGATTCAAAGGCTGTTTCGTACCTCTGCATTTCCGTTCACGACAAATTCAATTCGTATTAATTAAGATCGACCGAGACAACGCACATAAAAATACAGATTAAATAGACATTATGTAAATTAGAAAAAAAAACCCACGTATTTCTCCACGCATAAAATATTGCTGATAATCAATACTGCATCAGCGTTAATTAATTTATGACAGCAAAACGGTTACGCTGTTTTGTGTAAAAGATAGAATTATTATGTCGATATTTCACGTTAATCTGCGTTTACAGGAAGCAGAGATGCTCGGCAGACGACCTATAACAAATATCCTTATCGACATCCTATTTTCTCGAGGAATAATCCCTATGCAGAGATGCTGTAAATCTCTATCTATAATAAAGAGATAACTGCCTCGAGAGAAGCTGAGGATACGAGCACGCGTTATCGTTAATAATGAAGAGAGTCGGTTGAGAAGCAAGAGTGCACGACGACGACGACGACGACGACGACGACAACGACGATGACGTTGTTTATAATGTCGACGAGTTTCGGTGTAATGCAAGAGATAATCATTATGTATCCAACGTACGTAACGGTTCGCTTAACCGGGCGCGAGTATATCAAACGATGGGGGGCAGAGCGCAGTCTCGCGTTGGCGACTGGTCCAGATGTGTCGACTATTGATATGTGAGGCCCGATAGTAATCGATAAAGCAGTCAGGGGCATGCAGAAAGATAGAATGGCTTGGTCAGAGAAAGAGAGAGAGGTAAGACCACTCCCAGCAAAGCGAGAGAGAAGTGACCACTCCTGCCTTTCGATTATATTGAAGCTCTTACTTTAATGCGTTTAATGCGCACGAGATCGGGATCCAAATAGTGACATAAAATCTCTCTAATTCTCTCATCGTCTTGTCGAACAAGACTATGAAAGTTTATCACCAATAGCAATGAAGTAGTAAAGTTCAGACACCGAGTTTCCTGTCATGCAATGTCTCGATCGAGATGTGACTCAACCGAAAACACTCACTGAAATTTTAACACTATATGAAATTTTATACACTGTAATATTTTTGCATTAATGTTCGCTTACCAAATATAGGACAAAAATTTCGTAATAAATACCGATTTATGATATGCTGATGACAAGAGAATCACAGTTTTTGCCGTTTTACATGTTATTTGTAATAACAGACATTTGTAAAGATGATAATTGAATATAATCAAGCATGCTTTCGCGCAATGTAATATTGATTTGCTCAATATCAATTTCGTGTGTTGCCCGTGATCTTGGCAAGAATTCAACGTGCTGAGATTGAACTTTTGGCACATAATAATCTGCGCGAGATTTCTTGGAAGAGACAGAATCCAAGTGTGAACAATTTTAGCCTAGTTAAATCTGCGAAACGAAAAATTTGCCTCTAACTTTTATAATTGAAGAAATTAATTCCAAAAATTTTTGAAATCAAAGCAGAAATGTAATAGTTAAAAAAATAGTATCTAAACAATTTTACGATATTGTTTGAAAAACATTTCCTATACCGAAACTATTTATTTGTATCACACTCGCCTATATGTATATAATAATATCTATTATCCATTTATGTTATTACAATATTGTATTGCGCACAAAATTAATATAAACTCACTTTGCCGCTGTAAAAGTTAATCAACCGAGCTATAATGGAAAATATCGATATCCAATATCCGGAAAAATTTCTAAAAATAGAGCAAACAGCACAGCATAATACTTGTTGAAAATAATTTGCAAAATATTTCTTGGCAACCCGGATATATTTTGTACATCGGCATTATTTATTCGATATTAATAGTACGAAGTTAATATGGACTACATTTCCATGGCACTACAAAGATTAATCAAACAAAATAATACGTATGCCAGGAACATTGAAGTTGAGTTCGCAGTTGTTCGCGCAGCATATTGTTGCAAATTCGTCGCATTTATCACTCACCGCACCAAGCGTATTAAACGCACGTTGTTTAATAAGAGAGATACCAACCGGAATAGATCACGCTACCCTCTGACCACTTCTAATTCGCCATCGTGCATACCCGAAACATTTGTACTTTAGCCGTTAATAACCAAGATGCTGGGCCAGCCAACGAGTGAAATAAGCCCTCGCTTTACTCGCGAGATAATATTAGCGAGCTAAAACTCCGAATAGCGCGTTACAATTTTAACAGAAATTATTTTCTGCAGCAGCGCGCCTTTATAGTAAAACAAATTCTCGTTTTATTCGCGAAAAATTAGAATATACAGTATCAGTTATCAATCACTATTAATTCTCAAATACAAAAAATATTAGTTTAAATGTGTTACATAAATTATTTGCGTCATCTCCGTCGTGCTCTATAAATTACGTAGTTTCGAGACGACTCGTTCACACTCGTTATTCGACTATGAATATATTGCGTCCTGGAATGAGAGCCATGATAAAGAGAAAGCTTTATAGGTTCGACAATATTTTTCAAGAGGTTTTGAGGCATAAAAAAATAAAATAAACAAAAAACGTGCTATGTCAGCATTGGATATATGTCAACTATGTGAACACTCTAATAAAAATCCATTTTTCTCAATTGCACTTCATTGTAACTCGTTCTCTCAATAAAAAGTAAGAGAAATTTACCAAATTTTCGACAAAAACCATTTAGCCAAATAAAATTCTCAGTTAAAATAAATATTGATTCCAGTAATTTCTTTTGAAAATTCAACTTTCTCTCTACATGTCCCTATTAATAACGAATAAGCGACATTCATCTAAAAGGAAATTCGTCTCACAAGGAAAGACAGCTTTCCTTTGATTTTCTTTTCGTCGTTTTTACTTTAAAATGTGCGATGTTAGCGCGTGCTCGACACGCGGATTTGGTTTGGCAAAATTTCAAAAGTTTACGTTTGATTCACACAGCTAGCTCTTCATGTATTAGAGTGAGCTGGGATTAAAGGATTTTCTCAAAACTCGTACCACCGAAATGCTTAGCGCTGCAATGTCCGAGAATCGACATTCTCGACGAGAAAGGACAAGATCACTGAACTATACGTCATATGAACCGTGTGATAGAACAAGGATAGTTGTCGGACAACCGTGAGTCCTTGCCGAGCAAGATGCGAATGGTGAAAACTGCAAGCTTGCAAGTTGTCGCAAGAGAAGCTTGCTTTCCTGTCGTTCAACAGCATTTTCACAATTTGATTTCTTTCACAATTATATAATAGTTCAAAGATGGTAAATTTTAGAAAAACGATTGCTATGTTTATCTTGTTACTTATATGACGCAACTATTGCGCCGAGCAGCGACGAGACGACGATCAGTCACGAGTGTGTCCCATAATGAAATCGCGAGAAACGCGCGCGATTCGGTTCCGCAATTCTTGACGTAATGGAACGTCGTAATGGAACGCGTGCCGCAATTGCGGATATAGTTAGAAACGCACGACGCGCGGAAAAGTAATCTAAAATCAATATGAGGCGTGCAACACGAAAGCAACGTGTTTAATCGCGCATTCTAACTAAAGGTGAATGCAATCTATGCAACGACACGTGAAACAGCGTCTACTATGACTTTTTCTGCGCCGCCGTTGATTACCCAGGCGGATCACGCGTGCGGCAGAATTTTTGCACCGTGTTTCCTACCCTCTCCGCCTTAATTGGTAAAAGTCATTCCGGTTTAATCTGATTAAAGCAAATTCCGTTTACGTCGGGAAATTTTTTTTATTCGCCGAATTAAACGTTTCGATGAAATGACACGGCGAGGCAATTTTCGAACAATCCCCGAGAGATATTAAAAATCGGTCAAAAACAAGATTAAAAATTAGTTATTCGCGCACTTCGTGCATCAAACATACGTCGGGCGTCGGCTACTTCGCAATTTAACTGTCTCTTGTAATTAATTTCAATTCACTGATTTCCTTAACAACGTTTGTACTAATGTGGAGTCCACTTTAAACGACTCTATAATTCACAACAGAATTCAAGATTGAATTTTATCTTGAAATCTATAGCAAATTATAAATCGTTTAGAGAAACCTTAAATATGCATGTACGATCTTCTCCGTATTAATTCGTTATATTGTATCGAAATATTCATGTTATCTAAAAAAATTACACAGCACCAAAAATTCTTGTATCAACTGATCCTTTTTTTATAATAAAATATTTAATTAACAATTTAATTTAATTATTGATTTAATTTCATATCATGCTGAACTCATTTAATTTAAAACGAGATAAAATCCTAGATAGAAACTGACCCACAAAACAATTCTAGACCAGAAAAAAGCTATAAAACAAAATAATACTGCATTGCGGCTGTACCTTTCAATTTCTGCGTGTCGACTGTTTCCTACAATGAGTCTACATGAGTAACATGACAAATATGATCTAATATGATCATGTCTTGCCATCAAACGATTCATTCAATAGCCATCAATTCTTAGATTTATTCAATCTTTCAATTCTTGCTTCAGTGAATTAACATATTTATAATAAGTAAAACTATCGACTTAATAATTAATTAGTTAATCTAATCTAATCGACAATGTTAAGAATTTCAATTATTTCGCGTTGAATTATTTTTATCTTAAACATTTATCACAGAGAAATCCAAGGAATGTGCACAATTATTACATGTATAATTGCAAGCCTACGAACCACTAGCACACTACAGGAAAAAAAAGCATTTGTTGGAATTTTTCTTCACAAAGATCGCTGGGTGGCCGGAAATATCGCATTGCGGCCACCCATTTTTCTTCTTCAAATTTCCCTTTAATTGCGACACATCTGGGCTTATAGCGCATCCCGTAATTTCGCGGCATTATCCTGGTATGCAGGAGCAAGTGCTCCCGGCTCAATCAATGTCCGCCCGGTGCACGGTCTCTTCCTTCTTCCCCTCTCGCCCACGATCATAAGATCTTCCTCCCTCCTTTGTCTTCGTCGATCTCTCGTCTCTTAGACGCGACGCGAGCTTCTTCTCGTTCGCGTGCTCTATGCTCAGGGGCAATCATAGTCTCGTCGACCGAGATGTAAACCACTCAATTATAATGTGGCCCTGAAGCGCGAAGATGAGACCGTCGTAACTGGCACTACCGAAGCACAGTTAAGATTTCATTCGGAAATATAAGGTATCTTGATGAAATCAAATCAGTTTATCCTAGGCAAAATGAGAATAAAAGAAGGAAAAAGCGAGAAAAAAAAATTTACAAGATTAAAATTATTAAACGAAATAGATTATTTTCAATTTACTTCCCTGAAAACAATAATCTTCCATGGTGAGTGTAAAATTCTAAAAAAATGCAAAAAGTTTCAAAGCAAGAAAAGGAATTAAAAATTGCCAATTTTATTGAAGAAAAAACTAAGAAATACGAAACTTACACACTTTTGTAATGTTATCCAAACTATTGCAAAAATTGTAAGATATTCTGTGTTATTTAATATTTATTGTAGAAAAATAGAATCAAACTCTGTTAAGAAATACGGCAAACCTGAAAAGAAGGAATCGGCCAACACGCAGAAGTGCGTGACATAGTCCGCAAATTTAATAGCCGTCATAAAAAAAGATGATCCTCTATTTAGAAAGGGGACAGAGATCCAATTTGTCAGAGACATTTCGAGCGACCCTCATATTCTATTTGACGTAATCTAAGGTGCCTGACTCCGCACGATAGCAGCGCGGGCATCCAGGCTGCTGCGGGGACAAATTAGAAGGACATCATTACGTGGGTGACGATAGTAGTCACCGACGAAACGATTTCCGCCCTTAATCCGGGCCCGCGAACCTACTTCCGGCGACTCGTCGTAATGCACGTAGAAATCGCTGTCGGTCTGATCATTCAGGAAATTGACCCATCTCGCCCGCTTCGTCATCAACGACGGACCCGCGCAACGAATGCGAAGGGTCGGTACAAATTCCCTTTTTTATCAGTGGCATTTCGAATTGGATTCCGATTGGTCCGAATTCATATCTCGCCATAATCTCACGAATTCACGGAATGAATGAAATCTCTTCTATAACTGGCAATATAGTTATCGTTTAAATTGTCACGTATTAATGTACCAGTACACGATCACAACTTTAACAAACAAATATTGCATTCTCGTAAAAATAAATGGCAAAAGCGCATTTTTTAATACAAACATTTTCAAATTTAAATTTTCTTCCAAATTTTTAGTTGCAAGAAATATATGTCCTACTTTCCTCATAAAGATCTCTCTCTAGTAAGAAAATGGTGACAGATGTTGGACTAAGAAGTTTTGCAAAATGCTACAAAAAATATTTTTCCTGTACATGAACAATAAACACATTGCGAGCAAATGTAACAACACAATATGTCAATCGTTCTTAAATTTACTTTGTAGGTAAAATTATGATTTCAATAGATCCAAATTTATATATCTTATCTCTCTTAAAATATAATATTTCAAATTTATCAGTAATTATTTTCGTATCTAGAAATCTCGAAAATGTCAAATGCAGTTTTCAACTATTTTTAACAAGCATCAAATATTTTCATATACATATCACTGTTAAAGTGATAAGCAGATAAAAATAAAGCGCTGAAAAACTAATTATAAAAATAGTTATAAAAGTTAAATAACACTATTAGTAAACTAAATCTGTTAAAAACCGCATGCAAACTTATATAGTGACCTGCTTATAAAAAATGTATAATGCTTGTTTAAAAATAGTTCGAAACTGCATTTGGCATTTCAGAATCTTTCAGGTACAAAAGTGCTTACCGATAGATTTAGAACATCCATGGATTTTTTAACCTATAAAGATAATAATCGCATCAGAGTTTATCGATCGCTTCGAAACTGGCGAATGAAACATCTTTCCGTAACATTAAGCTAAATAAAATCTAATCAGTCCCCCTAGATCCGCCAATAAATCGTAAACATCCGAAATAGAACATCTCTAGCGGATACAAGGTGACTCTATCGATCAATTTGAAATAGAACGTCGCATTTCCGTCACGAACCGCAAAGTCTGACAATCTTGGCAGCAATCCTTCAGCAATTTCAAACACTCGAAAGTACGACGATGACGACTCTTCGTAACGTTCTCAGGGAAGTGATTGGTTTCGAACATCTGAAATAGAGTGTCTTGAGCTGCAAGCTTAACTATTCGACGAAACGACTATTTCGCCGAATCGTTTCGAAATAGAACACCTCGGACATCGCATTTCTGTCTCAAACATTCACCTTAAAAGAGACGACAATCCAGCCAATGATCTCGGACATTTGAAACAGAGAGCACTTCCATCTCGTGTGAGCTGACAACTTTGCGCACATGCACGTATCCTCATCCATGTCCTCGTCGTCGTCGTCGTCACGTTAGCACGCCTCCTCAAGGGAGAGAACAGGGTGCTAACGTGGCGAAGACACGAACACGTGGACAAGAGTATGTAGAAGTGCGCGAGGTGATCCCTTCGGCGCTAAAACGTCTCGCAGCTACCGGAGAAGATTTGTCGACAGTCGGTGGTAGACGACAAATCCTCCTCGTCCTGCGGGGCTACCAACAACCTCGTCCTGCTGGCTCTTTTCCTTCAAAGAGACGTTGTCGACCCACTTTCGCAAGGAGTTTCGAGATCGATGCGCCTCGAGCAATCGAAGAAAGGAGAATACGTTCCTCTCTTCCTCCACGGAGCTCCTTCTTTTTATTGCGAATAACCGGATGGCGCGTCTTTAAAGAGCGTCGACGGCGGGTGTGAATGGCGACTTAAAACCATTCGCGGAGAATGCTGTTATTCGACGAGTCACACCATTTTATATCGCAATAAATTTGGCTCGGATCACATCTATATAATTGTTGTTATTCCGAAGGTTTCTCCCGATGAAAACGCGAGAGGCAGCTCAAAAGGCTCGGCAAAGAGAGTTAGAATTTACTAATTTATAAAAATGTCATATTAAATAAACGATCTTGTCGCGTGTGTGCGTGTATAAAATATGTCATTAAAAATAACATAATGTTAATTCCAAATTTAACTTAAATTTTTGCAGAAACGAGAAAAATATATTACGAAGCACGTCTTAAAATTATGTTTTCCAATGATTACGCTTTTTCCCAACAGTTCTCGATCTCAAAAGTTTGATCAACGATATTTTCACTTCTTACGATTACTCTTCAATTAGCAATAAACACTATAAAATTCTGAGCGACGCAATTTTCAGCACTTTGTATGTCAAATATTATCAAAGATGACGCTATACAAAGGGTGAAGGGAAACGACCGAAGTTGAGATGACTTCCCATCGTCGTTATTTGGGGAACAATTTGATAGTGTCGCTTCATAAGGCGCACAAAAGGGGATGCGCCTTTTCAGCCAAACAAGAGAACAACAATACGCTTTGAACATACCAAGCGGGAAGAAGTGGGAGTTACACGGATCAGATTTTTCTCCAATCACCGTAGAACTCTCGACCATTGTGCCGCCGAGCGATTTTCCGCCTGGCCGTGCTCGCTGTTTAATGAAAGAGTTCTCGCGCGGAAATGTAGAAAATCATAGAGACCCTTCGGGGGAAAAGTTTTCTTGAGCAGAGCGACAGAGATGGCGAAATGAAAAGAGGAGCTGGGCCGGATGGGCGGTCGAGAAATAAAGGGTGTAAACGAAGACCCATTAACTTGGAAGACCGGGTTAACTCGGGGAGCACGCCCGTGGGAAGCGCGATTTCTCAAAGTGTCACGAAGTGCCTTTTACGGAGACGCATCGGCGCCGTAATGTCGATAACTAGACCCAGACTGATCGTTCTACTTGTGCAAACGTAAATATCGTAAACTAGAATCAATTTAAGTTTTTAATTAACCTTAATCGAGTCGAGAGTACGAGATCATTTCTAAGCTAAAGCTTAAATAAATCTGTCTTGCGATAAATATTATAAAATAAAGGTGTTTTGACTTTGAAGAATGTTCATACGACTCTTCTAAAAGGCTTGGAAAAACACTACAAGTCAAGATTTCATTTTAATAAATAAATGAAGCCAATTATTAATCGTGTGCACATAGTGTCGACGCATTGATTAATTAACGCTACATATAAATATTTACTTTAGATTATCATTTTCTTTTTCTATATCATTCCTTGAATAAGTTGCCAGCCGACGGAAATTATCCTATTCACATCGACGGACTATGATACGCAATGTAAAAACAAATTTACAGAATTGCAGAACGCGCGATCTTCAGTGTTTAGCCGGCGGCTGTTAGCGGTCTTTTCGCAAATAGCGCGCGGCGCGTCTCGACTTACGCATACGATAAGCGTTACAAATCGAGCTGTCGGCCGAGCGAAAAGCGTGTACAAAGTGCAGGAGTATTTACAATGGCCCACGGTATTCATAACGCCCGCTCGTAACGATTCACAAACGAGTTATCGCGGTCATCTCGGCAATTACGACGGCTGTTCAGTCGATGGCCGCACAGAACCGCCCAACGTATACCCTGCACTTCATCGATTATACCGAGGTCGAATGAGACACTATTAAATTAACAAATGTAACGACGCATCTGCTTAAAATCCGAGACAAAAAATATAAAATCATACATCTTTGCATTCCAATAAAATTACTTGAAAAAATAAAAATTGCAAGAAAAATCAATAACAATGCTTCCTCGATTAAGATTAATAACATAATAATAAAGTAACAATAATGATTACTAATAAAAATATTTACAACAAGACACAGAGGCAATCGCGATGATGGTTAACCATCGCGTAATGCACCGATGTACTATAATCTATGATGAACGAGGCAAGTGGAAACAGGTGCGACCAGTAGAGAGCAAGGGAGCGAGCGCCCGCTCGCTCGTAGAAATCGTTGTAATTATTATGTGTAAACGGCGTTCGCGCGCGCTCAGAACAGTTAAATTGGAACGGAGAAGATCGCGGACTTCCTGCTGGCTTCTCGCGCGCTAATCCATCTTGCCTGTCGTCATACAATAACTATTATATCCACCGCGAAGTGGATCAGGGTAGGATCGAGCAATATTATTACTTTTTCCTCCTCTTTCTCCTTCTCTCCTCTGCGTTTCCGCCTCTCAATTCTCATAAATAGAGCCTACTCCTCATAAATGTATAACTGGGATGCGTAATTAATTAGTAATGCAAATTAACTCCTTTTGCTTATAACGGTGTAACGATTAAATATGTCGTATATTTTTATCATCAAGAATCAATTGAATCATTAAGACATCAATCGTTTTTTTAATAAATTTAAAAGTAATTTTCTTTTCGTGAAAATTTTATAAAAGTTTATTCGTTTATCAAATTTTTTTATTTTTAGTTTTCAGTATTTTAACGACATCAAAACACATATTGTACAAACACCAAAATAAAATTATTTTAAAAATTATTTTAAAAAAAAAGTATTTAAAAATAGTATTTAAAAATAACTTGCACTTAATAAAGAAAGTTTTAATCAAAATTGATATTGAGGTTTGATATCTCAATACTGAAACAATTCGTAATTATTCTTATTTATCTTGTGTATCTTAAGTAAAAATCAATTATGATAAATCGACCGAGAAGACACCTGTGTTTTAACATTGTTTTCACAATGTAGATAACCAGTTAAAATGTAACTATTATATTTGAAAAATTATTGTTTCGTTCGAGACAGAAAATGATTAATTTCCCCACTCGCCGGCTTTTCGATTATCGCAAAATTAATTAACACAGATTTAGTAATTACCACGTTCACGCAGCTAGCGAACTCAATGTTTTGCATTCGCGTACGATCGTTCGCGATCGTCCACGCTACATACATATACTCTGCGTCAAATATCAAATACACACTGCGCGCGATGCAAACGCATTCTAATTAAGTCATACCAAAGCATTGCAATGTGGTTAATTATGGTTGCACGTATCAAATTACCAATTTATGTCAAATTCGCCACATTTAAAGGGTGTTTTAATTGGTAATTATCAGCATGTTACTAATGTGTTTCAGGCCGAAATCGATTATCGATCAGTATCGAAATTGCCGAAGGCGTATTTAGAGCTGAATAGCTTATAAGCTTCATTATAAGAATAATTATAAACTTCAACAATCGTTTCGAGACGTTGTATCATTATAACATTCAATTATGTTGACCAAGTTTAATAAATAAGCGAATGCTTGATATATCCGAAAAACTGAAAGCGTTACTTGGTGTGTGTGTGTCAAGAAATACGATATAAACGATATAAATCGAAGAAAATAATAAGATGACTCGTAACTGTAGCTATAAAAGTTGAAAGTATAAATTTTTTATTTAAAAAAGTCTTTACAAAAAAAATATTGAAATATTAAAAGTTTTGTTGAAATTTCGTTTTTTTAAACGAATGTCATTTTAACCGGATTTTAAGTCCATGTTTAGTGATAAAAAATATTAAAAATGAAAAAGGAAAAAGTTGTAGTGAATCGCAATCTTCCTTTCTTCCGTAAAAATTTCTATCTTAAATTCAAGCGAGAAATCTGCTCGTAATGTTTCATAGCTGCAAATCATTTTGTATAATCAGAAGTACCTTACTTATAAACCTTTACCAGCCATTTCCTGTGAAAATGCGACAGATATAAGGATCCGGCCTCTTCCGGAATGGAATCATCGCGTATATATGCGAACGTGCAACATTGTGAAGTACGATAATCAGCCTTGTAGATTTAAGCGCTCGTTGCTGCTGCAATTCCCGCGCGCGCCCGTTTCCTTTCCCTTTTCTACTCGGATACGCGTATCCGTACGTCGGCGATAATGACGGTAAGACCACGGTAAGACGGCGCGCTGGTACGAAGGACGTGAGGTATTAGGAATAAATACGGGAAAAAGACGAGTGCGACTTGCCCTTGCCACCACCATTCCCGCCGATAGTGTCTCGTTTTTTGCGAGACTAGCTATAATAAGGCATACAGCTGCCTCAGATTTTTCGCTCTTCTTCCGCTGCGCGAGAATATACGCGGTATACAGGGTGTCCTGCTTCTAACATATTACTTTTTAATAATAAATTTTTCATCTATTTAAAATTGATCGCTAATTTCTTCGATTAAAATATCGAAATACTTATAATTCTCGAATAACCAGCGATTAGAATTGAAATTACATTTTTCCAAAATCTGTCTTCATCGTTTTATATTCGATTATTTTTTGTTTCTTTTTTATTCGACATATCGATGAATAATGCTTTCTAAGATAGAAAATGAATAAAGCTGAGATTTCGATATCATTTATCATATTTTGACATTCCTTTAATATCATTTATAATACTATCAATTTATCGAGATTAAGTTAATAATAAGCAACTTAAGACTGAAGTAATACGTGCATACTTTTTTGCACGGAGAAACCGTGATACCTCATTCACCCATATGGTGCCGAGAAGAAATTGATTGTTTCTAACGACTCATCAGTAATTCGCCGTTGACGTAACTATCAATTCTCAAACCACCAACCTTGTAATCTCCCGGTAACATATGGACGGGAAAGAATCTCGGTAACCGTATTTCGCCGCGGGCCATCGTCGAATGCCGTACTATTCGCTCGTAATTCAACGGACACTCGTGAAAAAATGTGCGGGTGATTGACGTATTCGGCTCAGGTCGGGCTGTTGCGAAACGCAAATGCGGGCATCCCTCGCCGCAGGTTGTCACAGACGAACTTGAATACTTTTAGCAGGTAGGTCGTGCGGCGGATGACGAGAATTTCGCGCGGTTACAGACTTTGGAAGAAACGTTAAACTTTCAGCTCTATCTTTCGTCCAGATAGAATCGTTTCGCCGATAAAGATTCTCGACGCTTAATTCCGGACTATAAATCTCACTGTTATCTATCGCTTACTCACCAGTACGTTGGAGGCGCGGTATAATTCTAAGCACCGCCGTAATCTTAGAACAGCTCGTAACTCACCTGAAATCAAGAAGATCAAGAGACATTAGTATCGGCTTCGGACATAATGTAAAACAATATAATAAAGAGCTGGAACACAATGTGCGCGCGCGCGTGAGAGAGAGAGAAGTAATAGAAATCAATAAATGATTAATAGTCACAAGACGCAAACAAATTATTTCTATCTGATAAAAGAGATATCTTCAAAATTTGTCACCTTTTTTCTTTCTCTCTCAACTCTATGTTATACTTGATCTTACGCTGGCAACACAGTAATGGGGTGCGATGAGAGATACATGACGCCAAGTAGAAAGAGAAAGTGCCAAGCGACCAAGAGTAATTGTGGTGCGCGCGAATTTATTCGCGAGTATATATCACCAAAGGGAAACCATTAATATTTATCTAATAAATGTAAATAACTCGCGCACGAATGCGGGATGAGAGTCCGCGTAAGAGATATTTATCTCCGCGAACGCTATCGCGGTTACAAACCACCGCCTTTTCGATTTGTAATGATCGGTAGGGACATTATTTTACAACAGCGCGGCATTATATTATACAAGAAGCGCTAGAGTGCAAAATACACATTACATAAATTTTTATTATTATTACACATTAATCTGTTTATTATATCTTAGCATATTTAAGACAGCCCGTTTAACTTCATACGATGCATCCCAATATTTTTATATTTATTTGACTCAATAATTTCTCTTCTTACTCTTTTTTTGGCGACATGAAATGTTGTGTAGTAGGTGAATTTGATAAAAAAAGAACCAAGAATTTCTAGAACGCGCCAAGTGTAAGCTAAGAAATATTCGATAAATTAAAGAGGAAAAAATGGCACGCGTCGATAGAAAGGCAATTTATTTGTCCCTGTCAAAAAGAGCAGAAGGAAAAGAACGCTGGTCAACAAGCCGAATGTCGATTACAGCCCGTTCGATGCAGTGTGTTCGATTATCGCCCGAAGGCGACGATATCGGCGCCTACTTCTATTTTCCACGTCAGATTTCTCTCTTGAAAGGTGCCGCCGACAAAAGTGAAGAGATGGGGTATGCGGGGAAGCAATTTCCAACCCTCGCTCGCTTGGCCGTCTCTTTTCTACATTTTATCGCCTTTGTCCACGTACAGTTTGCTCATAGTTTGCGCTTTTCTCTTGCGCAGATCTCATCCTTTGGTGAAGAAAGACACGTAATAGAAACATTATTTTTGCCTAGCATATAGCATCCGATGATAAAAATGGTATCAATAAAAATTTATTTCTCAGAAATTAAAAAAAGCATTAAATAAATCTATAGATAATTGATATTTGTATTACATTCGTTTTTTTATGTCTTACTTTCTCTTTTAATTTTTCATCTCATAACTTGGCAATTTCTTAGTATTTATATTTGTAATTAATTTTTTATGTTTTATGTTTAATAAATTTATATCAAATTGATATTTGATTAGACGTTTATCATTATTACTTATAACCATCAATGTACACACTGACTTGTGTAGTTCGCGCTTTCACGTCTTTTTGTGTATGAGAACTTTTAGAAAACTTATATTTCAGAATATAAATCGCAACTCTCTTTCTCTCATGGGTTTTCTCAGAGAAAAGCTGACTGACAGTATTACGACGTTTATAAGCTCAACTCAGAGAGCAGTCGTGATCGTTTTAATGCACAGTATGAATCAGTCGTACATCGAATGGCCCGCAGAGACTTCCTTCTGTGCGTCGCGGCGATTGACGATCTAATTATGCGGCTTCTGTGTTCATTTATGCTGACGTCTGAATATTCATACACGCACCCGCGCACATGATGACGTCTCTCAAGTACTCGGCCCGCCATTCGCAATGTGCCGTAATTCGCATAATTATTCACATGACATGCCGCGGAAACACTATTAAACTTTCGCTATTAGAGCAAAAAGACGAATAGAGAGTTTTACCGTCGTTCACTGAAATCTCGCGTGATATCAGACATGAGATGTTTAAGAATTAACAAACATAAATACAATTTAGAAAAAAAATATGACAGAGGTATGGAGCCAGTAACTGATTGAAAAACAAAGAATATTACTAACCCGCATAAGCTAATTCTTCCATCGCTAGAAAGATACAAAAAATTTTTGTGTTATTCGCTATTCTCTTGCTCGAATTTTGTCGCTCAAATCATTTAGCTTAACACGAGTCTATTACTGCTAAATCGTAAAGTGCTGGAATCAATGGCGAAGCCATAAAAATCTCCTTCGGGATTTTACCGGGCATATTTTACAAAGTAAATTACTTTATCGGCACCCACTGGTGTCCTTTCTTTCCGGCCAGTAGAGCCGTTTTTGCACGCGATCGATGGACATTGACTCGCTCGCGCTCAGTTAGACAACCGCAGCTTGTCGCCTTAGTTCCTCTCTCTCTCTCTCGTGTTATCAGTCGGGAAACTGCCGCCGGACCAGTGATTCCGTGCGGATACAGGAACACCTATTTCATAGGGCAATGTCCTGCTCCCGATAGATCGATCGATCGATCGCTCGGAGCTTTTACTCGCATTAAGCGCATAACTGTTCGCCGACCGACGACGAGAAGAAGGCGAACTTTCTTGCCGAATTTCTTCCCGCAATCTCCGACATTGCCATTTTGCCTCGTCCTATCCGGTACGCGGCTCGTTTATCACGCAGCACGCGGTCAAGGATAATGCGCCTCGAATTCTTCCTTCGCCGCTCGTGTCCGGTGGCCGGTACGCCCGCCGTCATAAGTTCCAAAGAGCCACCATTTGTTCGCGGTTGCGAGTTTTTCGCTTAATTTTTCAATTTCAGGACGCGAAGGACACGACGAGAAAAACGCGCACTCCCAGTCTAGATAGAAGAAAAACGGCGCACCGGGACAAACCACCGCAATGATGGACGAGTCTTCTTCTCGTTAATTGATTCCGAAAATGCTTAGTTATCAAGATGGATTATTTGTGTAAACGGAACTCTTGCGCAGTAATAAAATTTACTATTCAGCTAAAATCTGACATAAGTTGTTAATTCGAGATGGTTAAGTATCTTGATAATGATGCCTCTGGTAAAACTCCTGCTAAAGTAAATTTCTTGAAGAATAAAATTTTCTCATTTCTCATCACTCTAAAAATCAACAAGAGTAATGTTTCAATAAAGTTAATTGACTAAAAAAAGTTTACTCAATATCTTCATGTACAAAACATCATTTTTTTATAATTAATCTACTTTATTAAAATTTCCACTCGAGATATAATTATTTCATAAATTAACTCAAAAACGGTTTATTTTTGACAAATTCCAACTCAATAGAAATATCAAAAATAAGACAGAGTCTGTCTTGATAATTTTAAGAATTTCGGAATTCAAAAAACATTTTCTAAAAATTATCATCTAATTTATTATAATTTTTAACTTTTTGAAGACAAAGTTGAAAAAAGTATTGCCGATAGGAAAAATGATCCGAACATCACACGTTAGTTACAAACGATTTTTCTTCTTGAAAAATGTGCTTACCGTTACTAAGCGCGCTTCAAAAAGATGCAATTGAAAAAAACTTATGCCTCATCTCTCGAGCAATCGGCGTCGATCTCTGGAGCACTCGGTATATAGGTCACAGTCGAGCCGACGTGCCGACGAGAGAACTTCTAGGTCAGAGGTCACGGCGGAGTGATCTCGGCAGTCGGAGTCTGACCGAGTCAAATTAAAAGTTGTTGTCGTCGTCGTTGTCGTCACGGATTCATGAAACCGGCAGGCTGCCGGCGGAAATGAAACATTAATATTTTCACGTTGATAAAAGCGCGTGGCGCGGCGACACTTGGCACGCAACGCATATACGCGGCGAGTTTATAAAGCGCGTATTTACGAGGACACGTACGCGATGAATTTTGCCGCACCGGCAGAAAGGTAACTCATTCGTTATTATTTCTGTCTGCGCACAGCCCTTTTATGTAGCTACGCGAGAGCGAATCGCGCTCTTTCACGCCATTTAAGTTCAAACGGAACACGAACGAACGCAAACTACTTCTCTCGACCCACATAAACGCATCTGCCCCGTTCGCAACAGCTAACCGCGACAGTTCTCTTTGAACATAGATGATTTTCTCGTCGTTGGATAATTCACATCACCGCAAATGGCTTCCTTAACGGAATAAGAACGTCGTGAGTTTATTTATTGATTGTATCAAATGTGCTAAATCCGTCGCTACATTTGAGAAATAGGTTAACGGGTCGGAAAGCAGAAGTATAATAGTTTCTCGTTCTAAAAGTGGTCGCACAATAAAATCATAACGTTAAATGATGATACGTATGTCGTCAGATTTTCAAAAATAATAATAATTGTAATACGTTCTAATTATTGATACGCCTGCTGCGCCAAATTACGTTATTATCCATTGATCATTTTGCACTGTAAATTCAAGGATAGAGTATGATCTACTCGGATTCACTCGTAACCACATCCTCGCTGTACATCCGTCCTAACCCGCATTACGCGGTTGCATTGCGACACAAATGGAATCCGAATTGCAACTCTCCTCCGAGCTCCACTCCGGAGGAACTTTCTAACGGCTAGTGGAAAATCCCCCTCGTAAAACTAATAGAGTAACTATTACAAAGTCCTACATCTCCATCCGTCTTCCTCTCGCTCTCGCTCCGTCTCTCACTCGCGCTCCCTCAACGTCGTGAAATTTAATCAGAGTATAATAACCGTGACGTTATCGAATGCCGAGCACGGAACGGCTGCTATATCGAACCGAATGAATTGCAACCGAACGGTCTCGCCATCGCCGTTGGTCAACGTTGTTGGCGAACGAACGCCTCATTTCGCGTTTCGCCGCGGGACTTTCTCGCGCATCGAATTCACAATAGAATTGGCTCGGGTAATTGAAACGCGAGAATTCCTCTCGCTCCTCGCCAGCTAGTTGGAAGAGAAGGGTAGTAGCTCCGAAGGGAAGATATAATGATACTCTGCTTTCGGCGAAATTTAGCCCCTCTGCGTCCCGCTATTATTTTCCCTCTATGCGCATGTGAATCGCTTTCGTCGAATTTATTAACATGAAGCGCTCATACTGCCGAAAGTTTCAGATCATTGAAAGTGGAACGAATGAAAATTAATCAAGAAGAAAGTTTTAAGAGTTTTACCTGTGTACCGAATTCGAAATCCGGAGGATGAAGTTCGGCTGTAGAAGCGCCTCGAGATTAAAAAAAAAAAGAAAAAGCAAAGTTTACTGTGTGTGGTTTTCCATTTCCGGCGAGCGCAATGTAACAACATTCACGAGAGAGGCATCAATTTTACAACTCTCCGAGTCGATGAAGGTAAACGATGGATCATTAGCATTAATAAACGACCGGCATCGAACTTTGCGTCGTTTTAACGGTAAGGCGAAGACGGCGGATGCTTTTAGCGAAATGCTCTGCGCGCAAAGCCGGCGCTGTTTTGTCGAATGATTCTTCGGCAAGTTGTACTCGAAACCACCGCCGGCATTTATATGCAACCTTGTGGTGGCTTAATGACGATGATGGTTTCTCGAGCGGCGGTGTAACGCCAATTTATAGCTTGAGTAAAAAATAATCTTGAGCAAAAACAAGTTATTTAAGAAGACGAGAAAAGTCACACTAAGAAAAAAAGTATGTGATATTTGAAACCATAATCGTATGGGACTACAATTATAATCAGAATACTCATTTTTATAGGAATTGTTAGCAATAATAACCTTGTACGTATGGTACTGTCAATCATATAATCAATTACATAGTTAGAATACCTGTAAAAATGTGGTTGGTGCCAAAAAACACTATAGATTATGATTATTGCAATTATTCTTTTCTCTCAGTGGCACAGATTTCAGTGATTTTATAGTAAGCAATCGGTACGTTAGAAGCAAACAGAAAAAAGTATAACAGCATGTTAGATTGTATTCTATATCTTCTAAAATAAAAATTGTAAAATATAAAAAAAACTTTTATTTTATACGTAAATTTTAATCAAACTAAATTTATTTATATTTGTTTGTGCAAAAAGTACTATAATTGTATAATCAAATTTTGCAAGCTTCCATGGATTTTTAGACTCAAATTTTGTTTCTAGGACATTAATTTTTACATGAAGCTCAAACTCAAAATAATCGAAAATCTTGCTAGAAGTGACACTCCGTAACGTACGCAAGCTTCCATTGTCTGAAAAATAAAGAACGCCGCGTCCTTAAAGTGCTCAATAAGACAGGGTAAATGGGACAAAGCTTTTAGGAAGCCCCAGAAGGGAGCTATTTAATGGAGTACTAATCTGGATACACGTCCTCTTATCAGGGGCTTCCGATATTTCAGCGATCTTGCGCGACAACTCGATTGCTACCGCTATCGCCTCTTGATAACATCTAAATGGAGTTCCATTTGTAGACGGAAACGTAATCCGCGTAATCGTGTCGCTAATTAAATTCTATGAGCTTTTTACGTGCGTGTTTGCGATATCCACTGCTGACGTTAGTGAAGAAACGCATTGAGAAAGCTTGATAATATCGAACTTTACTTCTTCTGCAAGATAGAAAAACTTGACATATAAAAAAAAAATACACGAGAATTGATATTAAAAACTACGTTAAAGTATTATAGAAAGTTTGCATATAGCGGAGTAGTCGATCTCAATTTCAATAGCGTGTTCTTTGGCAAATTTAAATTACAATTAGTAACAATATTACTTTATCATCAGTTACCTTTTTTTATTGTACTTTCTTTTGTCGGCGATAAAAATTTTATCCGCAAAATTATAAGCTAAATCACTTAATTTATCATCCATTGTAAATTTCCGCTAAGATTTCGCTATTGAATTATGTCAGCCATCGTATTCATATCGTGAGCCTTTTTAATTCGGCAATGTATCTGAAACTGTTGTAATCGATCCGTCTTTAAAGAGTCAGATTTCTATCTCCCACACATAACTGCGGGCACCTGCATTATTATACAGCGCACACATTACCTATTGCCGAGCAATGTAAACGCTTTATGCTTGAAAATGAGAGCAGAATGCGAACTATTCCGTCGACCAAGCGAGCGTAATAAATTTGGGCAGAGAGAAAAAAACAGAGAAGACACCCGGGTGCAATTTATCACTCGGTCATTGACGGCAATTAATCTCTATCGGCTGCGACTAATATTTATATTCTCGGGGAAAAACGCTTGGCGCGAAAAAAGAAAAGAGGCATAGAGAAAAAGAAAAATAGTGCGTTTCGATCGCGACTCGTTTGTCACTCGAACCGATCGATAGCTCGAACGGTAAAGATTTTTCTCGCGCGTGCCCACGTTTCGTATACGCGTCTCGCGATGCATCACGAAGTAGAAAGTCACACTCTCCCTCTTTCTCTCTCCTCTCGTGTAGCGAGTCTACTAAACGGCGCCTCCACGCGATGTTTCCGTACCTACTTTCGCGATAAATCGCACAGCGATAATGCGCACGTGCAAGCCGCATTTCCCTCGTTCGAATAAACACGCTGGAACGTGGTGGTTTCGTGGCCTGAAAAAAGTTATCCTTCGCACTCGAGTTTGCGACAAAATCGCGCTGTGAATTCTTCATTACACACGAGATGTGCGTAATGCGTTTTCTTGTTCGGTCTCATTCCGTTGAGGTTTGGAAGAATCGATAAGCAGATCCAGGAAAAGTTATGAATATTTTTACAAAATTGTGGTCTGTACATTTTACATAAATAGGTGATTTAATGTACGATATTTTATGCACGTTAAAAGAGTGCCGCCATAATGTTGTCCTTAAATAACGTGTCGCAGCAGTTTTTTTACTGCAACGTTATTAACGAGGTCGGAATAACCGGTACACTATCGATGTCCAAGTTTTGATACGTCACGCGCACTCGTAGCCGTCAAAGCGCCGTCAAAGGGTACATTCAACGCTCTCTCTTGCCAGACTTTGACGCCGTTACACACGTAATAGAACACCGCGAACAAACGACAAGCTCCGCTCGAGCGTTCGGTGCATGCGAGAAACTTTCGGGATTTCAAAACGGCCGCGCGAGTAATCTCGTAACAGCCCTCTCGAAGATGAAGGACTGGCGGGTGTGTCGAAGTGCTAAGTCATGAGAACCGCGGCGGCGAATTTTACACAGGCCACACAACGCCAGAAACGCTATAAATCATTAACTCTCAAACTGGTCTGTGGCCGACATTATGACATCGGCGGTGTTGCACTTAACGCAAGGTCTTCTAACTTACATCACGTAAGTGTATTTGGGTATTACAGCGAACTAGGGCGAACTCTGACTTACTACTTTGGATACTATCCAGTTGTAGTATTACGTTGAATCAAGAATGGACCGTGTTAGAGAAATATATTTTTACGTAATTTTTAGATTAAATATAGGAATGTATTATTAAACTTGTATTTTTACATTAAATGCACACAATTTATATCATAATATTTCATATTTTATATAGCAAATATCAAAATAATTTGATAAAAATTTGCATCTAAAAAGCTATCAAAAGTTCAGCGGATGTTATCGAGAAAGGCTATTGAAAATGCATCATTAGCATATCTCAAGCTCTTCAAATCGCAATTAAATAACGCTCAACGTCCGTTGAGTCGAGCATTGAAATAGATCGACAATGCATCATGCAGGTGCTTCCGTAAACAAGCGTTTTTCGAGCGTCGTCGTCAGTGCATTCGATCGTAATTAATATCGACCCGGCCGAATGATATCCATTCAAGCTAGCCAATAATATCGGCCAGCCAACGATAATGGCAGATATCTTACTGCAAATAATGCACAACCCGTCGCATTGTTGACAGATGAAATGATGAAAAGAGGAGAACGCGACCGAGAGAGAGAGAGAGAGAGACACAATAATGGAAACACAAAGCTCTTGATCGACATATATACACACACACACTCATATATACACGCGAGAGCTATGAGCGCAATGCGATCCCGTTCCTCAGTTTCCTCGTCGTGACATATCACGAAAGGTTTCGCCATAATACCAACTATACGCCTCGACACCAGCTGGCTCTCCGCTCTTATTACAGCGGTCGAGTTAAAGGGCAATCTTTCCCGCGCGCAAATCGGAGCACTTTCGCGAAACAGTTTCGTATCTCGAAAGAGTTGAATCTCTGCACGATTGCTAGAGATTGCTCGATTTTAAGACTAACAATAGCAAAATTTATTTTACTACATCAGTAAATGCTGTGCTCTCTCTATATTTATATATTTACTTACTCATTTTTTAGAAACCTCTCAGACTTACCGCAACTTGTCATATTTGCATTTGGATGTGAAAAAAGAAGAATATAATGAGATATGTTAAAAGCAAAAGGGTTAACGAGTCTCGCCATACGAATTACCAGTAGAACGACTAATGGCACCGAAGGTGAGTCGAAGATAAAATGCGCGACAGGTGCAGATGTAAGCGACTGCCTACGCGCAACGTAGGGGCTTTAAAGATTATTCTGTCGCAAACAGGACACACCCTGATCTGCGGTATCTCCTCTCTTTTGCCAGGGAGGAATTTATGCCATGGGAGAAAAAGAAAAAGAACGAAAAACGTCGAAGGCAAGAGCGCAGACGAGTATCGTTTTCTATCTTTAGAATTATAAATTAATGACACGCTTCTTCGCAGATGATAACGACGATTTACGAGCGGTTCGCGCGCGCCACGAGTGTGTTTCGACGTTTAGATACGACCTGCCTTATCTACAAAACGCCCGATACTCACCAATACTCGAGTACGCACGGCATTATCGCAGCGTAAAACTGCGCGCGGAAAAGCGTTGAATTTAAAGCGGCGAGTGAAGAGGAGAATTACGGCCAGAAAGACGTCCAGATTTTTCGGCGAAACTTGAATCAGTCGATCTTTCCGCGGTGGTGCAAAGATAACGCTAAAAACTTCAGAGATTATTTATTTGCTGCATTAATACACACTTTTTGTTTCTATCCATCCTTCAAATATGCAAATTTCCATATTTTATTTTAAATATTCCCGAATTTTTATTCTTTGCAAATTCAAAGGTTTGCAAAAGGACGATATTAACGCGAGAGCTCATCAAAACATCATAATTCACTGAGACGTCAAAAATACGATTAACGAGTTGAAATAATTCACGTTTTTGAGGACGCGAATTTTGCATTTCTCGGTGAATTTGTTTTTTGCGCGCACTGGCGCCGAATGGCTTTCCAATAATTTTGACGGGTCGAATTATTCAACGTGGGAGAAGTTACGAGCCGACATTACACAGGTTTTTCGCCAACATTCCGGCAGCGTAGCGACGATCGTGGGATATTTAGAGGCACAGAAAAATCGCGCGAGCCGCGCGTGTGGTATAGAGTGTTTAAACATTCAGTAATTACGTGCTTGTGCTGCGCGCCGTATTTTATGACACGCGTGCACTCTGCATACAGTAACACTGTATCGCTTTGAATTACCGAGAACAGCCGATCAAGCGTCATTTTAAAAATAATGTTAAAGCCAAATTTGTGACACCTTAAATATTGTAAGATAATTTCTCGGAAAGATGTTGATAAAAAATGATCGGTCTGATCGTCCATTTAAATAATAAGATTTACCTTTCAAATAAATTGTAGTTTTTGTATCATTACTCTTTATTGAATGATAAAAAACTTATAATCAAAGCTTTAATCAATTTCGAGAGAATAATTTGCGAAAGACTTCTTATTTCTGGAACTCAAATAAGCTGTTTTCAACGTCGTTATGCAAGTGCACACTTATTTGGCCAAAGAATTCATATTTTAATCTTATCCTTACGCCATCTCTATAAGACGTCATTATGAAATCTTGTTTTCCGGTTGTCAAGATAAATAAGCTCGCTTTGTTTTTGGATAAACTTTGAAAGGATGAGTTAAGGCGATATCTCTTGAAGAGCGGCTTAAACTCGCACTACACATCCGCAAGCTCGTCTTTCTTACTTAAAAGCTCGTCTTAAGTTCCGACTATGCATACAGTCTTGGATGTGCACCAAACAAAATGCAAGACGCAAATAAAAGATGAAGAACGAAAAGAAAGAGAGGCATGAAAAGAAAATGTAGAATAAAAAATAAGATAACGCAATATCTTATGACTGAAACTTATCATAAAATACTTGGCTAATATGCTAATTTATAATTAATTTTTCAATTTATGGCATATATATATTTTTTTACATATTAACATCTTTCCAAATAAAAAAATATTTTTAATCATACAACAAATGTACATTCTAAATGACATATTTAAATTTCGGATACGGGACATGTCCAAAAACTTTTTAGACACAACAGACTTACAACTAACAAACAACTTAACAGACACAAATATACCTTCGTGTCACGTGAAATCTATATTTAAAAATGAAATAACCGTCGAATATTCTAACTCATTTTATCGATCGTAGTTTACTAGTAGTTTGACCAATTCACCATTTAATACATTCACCATTTAATATGCTTCTATCTAGTAGGTAAATCACGAGGACGATGAGAAGAACGACATAGAGTGCACTGTCCATTGCTTATGCAGAAGACAGACATGTACGTGACCACAGTCGCGTCGTTAATTTCGCTAAGTACCGTCCGAAGTCGGGCTATAAGCGCCTATATTGACCGCTTCATCTCACGTTAAGTAATTGCCAGCCGATGGAATTACAATCGCAGTCGTTCGTCATCGTCATCGTCACCGGGCATGACACGAGAAAGACATGGAAAGAGATGGACAAGCATGATCTCTATAGCGTCTATTGTTGTTCGTTGTTTCTATACAAGGTGTTCGATAATAAGCTTATTTTGTAATGTTTTATTTATCAAAAAATCTGGAACAATGTTTCTTTAACCCAAATTTCAAAATGTGAACAGTCTGAACAACGAGCGATTAAAAAAGATTTTTGACGAATTACATTTTTAAAATTTTTAAATTTATAACGAGATATCTATTTTTCAGCTAATATCAGAAGCCATGCAAAATATTTTACTTTGAATCTTTAAAATTACTGCTGATATAACATTCTGCTATATTTAATTATTCTCGTTCTCCACGAAAAATCTCCAATTTAGATCAAATGAGCGTTCCAAGAAAAAACATTCGTATTTAATGCAATTTGAAATTTACATTTTAGAATGCGAAAATTTGTAATTCTAGTATTAATTTTTCAATCGTGAAAAATGCTCGATGAAAATTTTATTAGAGAGAGAAATTATTTAACTTTTTAGCAAAGAATATATGTATGTCTGTACACATCTGTTACCAAACACTCCGTATGTGGAACACGCGATAGCTGTACACGCAGTTATTATGAGCGAGATCTGTGCCCATATACGATAACTGTGCCGCTCTCCAGTTATGCCTCCTCTTTCTCATCATAACCGTGTATACATATTTATGCCGCTGTCTAGTCATATATACCGTCTTCTGAAAGAAGCGGCGAAGAAAGAGAGGAAAAGGATGCAGAACGGCAGTTTAGTAAGTATTTATTTTATAATCGGGAACTTGAACATTCTCATCCTGTTTTTTATATGAGAAAACAGATAGAGAATATACTGTGGTATCAGTATATGAAGCAACAACTATATTTACATAGTAGACAATAGTGACTTAACGTTAGAATAGAAATAAATAAAAAGAAAAGAACAAAGGAAAAGAGAAAAATTGTTTTACAGTTAAAGCATCAATTCTTCAACCGTACGTATGATGAAATTTTTGTGATGCTTTTAAAACAATCGTTTCTAAGCTTTATTATCGTTAAAAATTTTATCCCCTAAATTTCGCAAGCGAAATAAATTTTAAAGATTTTTCAGCAATCAACGTATATTTAATGACATTACGACGTATCGTTATAAAATTCTTATCTCTTCTAAAAAATATAATTTTGCAGGCGAGAAATTGCGTTCTTACATTTGATTCACCATAGAAAATCTTAAGGATGGGCATAGAAAGCTGCCGGTAAATCCGTTCAGCCATTCCATTTCATTTATTTATCACATCCACTTTCTACAGATGCGGCAGCGTCGGGAAAAACGTCGGGAATGTCGTTCGGAATTACGGGAAATGCGCCCTATGCCACGACTGCGAAATGCGGAAAACGGGCGTGTTTTGTGCACGAGAATGTGTACGCGTATACGTATGTGTCGAGAACCTAATTCAGAACGCGACGAAGCGTGGCTTAATTCTTTACGCATATCCTTACGGAGGTGTTCGCGCTGAAAACACGCGCTTTTACACGATATATGAGGATAAACGTGTGGCAAGGATATATAAGAGCGCTTGCACGCGAGAATAAAGTTGCATGCATAAATGCCACTTTTTCGACACCATCATTCTTTAGTGTAACGAAGTTATTAGCAACAGGTGACCGCACGAGAGTAACCTGCAAAGTTTAATCTTCGCATCAAAATTCATAATACAGGATATACCAGATCAACTCATAATTATATTAAAAATCTTTGATAAAATTCAAATTAATTTTTGCTCGACAAAAATTCACGTATATTGTTAAATTTTTTGGAAAATTTCAAGTGAAATAGTACATTTATATTAAATTTTTTAAAATAAGATCTGTTTAGATTACACCTGTCTAGATTATTAACAAAACCAGATTTATTTATAGCGTTGCATAGATAAACGAGTGTTCGGAATGCAGATTGCGAGATGTAACGGGCTATTTCTGCTGCGTAATACGCGCGTTAATTAAAACAAATGGCCATGAGCGATATTCGAATTTTATGCACTGTTACGCAATAAATATTGAGCAACCGAGTCGGTCGATGAGTACGCGCACGCATGAGCGCATTAATCAGCGAAATTTGCAGCGAGAGGGAGGACGGCTGCTGTACGCGGAAGCTTAGATTTCACTCCGACTGCACTCCCGACATCGCGCGCGTGCAAAGCGCATCGGTCGTAAAACGTCGATGCAGCTTTGAATCCGGCTGCACGCGGCCGAATGCACTTCCGTCTGCTCCGATGCATCTACTTTGTTCGCGTGAAAGCGAAACCTGAACAGCTCTTTACTACATAGTAGTAGATGTTGCAAGAAGAGTGAACACAGAGATCCATTGCAATTTTTCGTTAATAATAAAAAAAAAAAAAAATTACGATATTACGTAAATATTATATATAATAAAAATTTTTAATTGAATTTAATTGATTTCAATTTTATCAAAACTGTTGTATCCATTTATCTAATTAAAATTTTGTATTCGCTTATTAGTTTATACGTTTATATATTTATATATTTATTAGTCAAACACGTCTAAACTTGAAAAGATCTGCTACCATAAAATGTATGAAATTTACCATATATAAAAATATTAGATCTTTAGAGCGGTACTTGGCTATTTATTTGCTCCACTACTTCGTCAATTATTTTTGCGATACCGGGCCAACGTTATACGCTTATTTGCTATTCATGTTACAGCCGCGATTTAACCGCGCTCTTTCTCCAGCCGCATGGATGTGGAAACTTTAAAGTGTCTCGATAATGATCATCTTGCAGAATACTAGCGCCGTCGGTATGGAGATACTGAAGAGTTCCTTTACGCTTTAATGCATCGTTTCGTCACCGGTCGCTGATGTCACGAGAAATTTGCACAGAAAATTTTCTCGGTCTACAGGGTCGATGCAAAATCACCGAATAATATTTTAGAGGCGAACATTTTATCTCGCGTGCAAGCATTTTTCATTCAGAATTATTGTAAACAGAAAATTGAATTTATCGACGAGAAACATCGTCGACTATTACAGATTTATAAATACGTATAACACAAATATTTTTTATATTTAGCGCAATATTCTGCGGACAGATTTTATTAACGCGTTTATATTTCCATATTTTTGTTAAAGTAAAATAGCTTTAGCATTCTACGGGAAATGTCGTCGTGTTCATCGAATGTACTTGTATCACCAACACACATTTGTATATAAATGCACGTTGCATTCGGTACGATTATACTCGCGGCGTATACATTCGGTTGGCAATTACTGAATTTACGTAACTTGGCAGCTTATAGCGCGCACGCAATTTATTATCGCGCGAGAAGCACCCGTCCGCGACGTTGCGCAACCTGTGCGCACTCGAAAACCTGATTTTCCTGTTAAGGCGACCGCAAAGCGGCTTATGACGGAACTGGACACCGCGCCGTCGTCATTTAAAATCACCGTCACGTAGCGTAACATCGGTAGCGAACGCCAAAAAACAAGAAGACGAAGAAGAAACGCCTTTCGCCCTTCATCTCGTGGATAAATCACTGATATCATCCACTTCACTTGATACTGGTTTCTTAATTTTAATCCCCGAAGCCCATGAGCTTATATATAATTTATACCCGCATTTCTAATATATTAAAAGAATCTTAACACTTTATCCATGGATTTCGCTGTTTTGCGTCAAATTGAATATTGTCGTCTCTTACGGATAATGCAACATGCGTCAAAATAAACATCGAGAACAATTATGCACATTCAGTCTCAGTTGCCAATCAATAATATCGATTTCTCCTGAATAAATTAAATAATGCTAATCTTTATTTTTATATTTCGTCTCAAATTTTAAAAATATGGCACCCAATAAGATATACTAAAAGAATTTTAGAAATAAACATAATAAAAGTATCGACAATGATGAATATTTTATGAATTTTTTACAAATTTCAATAAATTTTTGTTCAAATATTTTACTTATTAAAAAAAAATGAATTTAATTCATTTCTATGCATAAAAATCTCGTATTAGATGTGAGTAAGTATATTACCCGATATAAAGTGTTGATTAAAAATTAAAAATTTTTAATTTTGTCGGATCTTTCCTTTTATTATCTTTGATTTGATCCATCATTCGACGCTCAAAATATCGCGCAAAACTAATACTTTTATACTGTAATCAAGCTTAAGAGCTTTAGAATTCTACGAGAAATATCGTCGTATTCATCGAAGGTATTTGTATCACCGACACATTTGTGTATAAATGTACATTGCGAAGCACACCAACGTCGTTTTCTCGATACCCATTTCAGTTATAACGGCTTATTCTCAATTACTTATTCTGCATCTTTTTAACAGTAATCGCGTAAATGTGACTACAATGTTTTAGAAAACGGCGTAATTGCTGGGTAATTACGCGGCAGTAATTGCAACGCCAACATGCTTTATCACTTTGCTGAAGAAACATGCGTGCAAATCGATACACGGTTTGCCTCGGAACAAAGTGGACATGCCGCAAAAAATGGCTGTGATCTATGAATCCAAAGACTCTTTTTATAAAACTACAATACTTGCGCTAAGAGAGAGAGAGAGAAAGAGAGACAATCACGTCTATCGGTTCAAAGTTACAATCGAGATCAAAGTCCAAAATTGCTTTCGTTCAATTGAAAGCCATGCTTCGCGCCTATATCACCGACCACCCTGTATGCTTATACACACATACCGAGAACATAGCGTGGAAATCGAAGCGTGGAATTGCTTAAACAGAAGTCGTGCAAAGGAAAAGAGGAGCGAGAGAGAACGGGAGAATGTCCTACGCTCCTCGCGACGCTCGCCACGCTCCATTAATTTTATTACGGAGCCCGGAGAGCGCGAATTCTCGTAGCGATCGATGTAGAAAGAACGTAGTAGATTTCCCCTGCCTCTGTACCTGCCATTTCTTTCGTTTCCTCCTCCGCGCGGAGATAATGTCGAATCAAGCGCGATATATCGCGCGACCGAATTCGCGATCGAACGGAAAACGCGCGACGTCGCTTAAATTTCACGGCTAACTGCTCGTACGTAATAACTCGTCGTCGGATGATAATGCAACAATGCCAGCGTAACGAGATACTGTATTATTAACATATAAATGTCAAATATTCGTTCAACGTCGAACGCGCTTTTGTCTCGATAATTCACAATCCTCGCCACGACGGCAGATTTTTTCGCGCACGGTGTTTCAAAATCACGAAACATTATTATAATTTCAAATTTTTATATGCATTTCAAAGTATCAAGTGTCGTGACACATAAAATAAAAAGATTTATATGCATTTAAATGCGTTATTAAAAAATCAAATCGTTAAAGAATTGTTGAATAATTAATTATAAATCGTTGACTTCTGTAATATGATCGAGTTAATTTGACGTGAGATGACGCACTTCTTCCAGATAGCACAGGGAATTGTGGATTATACGGCGAAGATGGAGCACGCTTCAGCGTGCGGTATAAACGCGCTCACATTTGCGCATATATTTATTGGACAGCATACCGACGACGAGCCGATCGCCGATACACGGGGCGATGATACGCCCGCATTAATGGCCCGATATCAATATAAGTATCGGCACTGATTGCTACACGTTCTCTGTGGTAGCCGATGCTTATCACCTACCAGCAACAACCGCGGCAGGTGCATAGGTTCGTTTTATCGCGCACATAGTCGGCGGTGTGCCGGCGTAATGCATGCAAATCACGTCGCATAGATAAAAACCTTTATAATCGATATTGATGGACACATCCGGCCGCGTATCATCGTCATTCACAATTCTCGCGTAACGCGATAGCTCGCAGTGACGTATCGACAACATATATGTCCATTGATCTACAATATTCGAGAACAATGTATACGTAATTCGTCCTTTGAATTGTGTCGGTTAAAATTGCAACAAAAAAATAAATATTTCGAATAACCCGCAATTGCAGCGGAGAAAGCACTTTGCAGAATTTATAGCGTAACCTTAATCCATCGAATTTATTTAATCTTCGTTAAACTGCTTGAGTTTCTCCTTTGACCAAACATTCTGTTTGCAGTTTGTCGGTACCTGCATCGAGACATTTTACGATTTTGTAATCTCTACGATTTATTTCTTTATTTATATAAATTGATAATAAATAATAAATAATTATTTCCTACACGAATAATTATTCAAATGTCGAAAAATAATACACGCTTCTAATAATAAACTTCGGACCTCACGTGAACCAGAACTTGGAATTCTACCGGAAACGCTTGTGTAAAATCAATTCTGCAATTTCTATTCGTTTAACGCTGCACGTGCAAATAAAGCACTCTCCATATGGTAATGAGTTCTCAGTGGTACCTACCGGAAGCCGAGATTATTAGAAGATGCAGGACGGACGCAAGAACTCCTCTTCCTCTCCACTTCTCTCTCTCTCTCTCTCTCTCTCTCTCTCTCTCTCTCTTTCTTTCTCTGCCTTCAAAGAGCGCGTGATCTATGATGGCTCATCGTGGAAACGTAGATTAATGGATCTCGTTGATAAGCACGTAACGTACGTGCAATCCGCAAAATCGAGAGCTCGCCGCGCGTCTTATCGTATTTGTGTTGCTCGTTACGTTACATTATACGTTTCTTGCGAGCGATACGTCGAACGAGCCGCCTGCTCGCTGCATAGCGGAAAGTAGCCAAGGAAACGTATAGTAATGGCGCGTAAAAGAGAGATTGGAGTACGGGATTAAAGGGCTGGAAAAAGATACAATGACTGAGCATAACCGAGTAACAGCCGCTTCCTGGTGACCGGAAGGGTTAACGGAGTGATTCGCAAAGTAAGAACGAGTGAGTCAGCAGACGAGCGCTTAATTTAAGGTCCGACTCACCCTACAATCTAACCCGACTTACGACGGCTATTATACCACATGTTCTAGAAACCACGAACTTAATTTTAATGACGGATTCTACGAGCAAAGACGCACCTTTAACCATCTTGAACAAATTTAATTTCGTTCTATAAGCACAGCTAAGATTACGAATCGAATCTTACTGATTTCGTGAAAATATAGTGCAACTACGACAGTCAAGAGACGTAAAGTTTACTAAATTAAAGTGAATAACGAATTTGCTTAATTAAAAGATACAAAAATCTAATATAGATCTCCCTGACTAAAGTTTAGCTAAAGTTTTATTCATCTTGCTAGTAGTGTTTGCGAACCGTTTCAGGAAGGAACTGGAAAGTCGTTAACTGGAAGGCGGAATATGGATGCGAAGGGTATTTATAGATACTACCGGCTATTTACTAGTCCGCGTATTTACATTTCCTGCGAACTACGCGAACTACAGGCAGACTTTACTATTTTCAGCCCTACTATTAAAAAATTCGGGCTTTACAGAGAATTCCTATAGATCTTTCTGCGAAAACATTTTTCTCGCACTTACGTCCTGTCAATTGCGAATCAATTTCATCGAATTCTAAAATATCGCAATCTTCCATGCAGCGGTATAGTTTTCCCGGTTTATTTGTTATTTTTTAATATCTAATAAAAAAAAGTTTATTTAATTTAAAATAGTGATGAAAGTCATGAAAAGATTTAATTAACATAAGATTGAGATGTTGACTGTCGGCGTTACTGACAAAGTCTAGCTTAATATTTAACAAAATACAAACTCTCAAGTATTCAAACTTTCTTTCGTCTTGTTAGTAAGTACGGTGTGTACTACATTTATACTAATTGTAAGAGACCTAAAATATATATATTTACATTTCTCTCGCATTTCAAAAGACACCATCTATCGCGGTTTTTGAAAACAAATGCGAGGTAAATACATTCCAAGTATAGTACACAAGGAAAAAGTTTCACTATTCAGACGTGTCACGATCGCGCAAGATAGCCATGTGATAAAATATTCCATTCGTATATTTAAATGAGAGCATTCACACACGATGGTCACAGGATGGGATAGGTCGAGCCAGCAGGAAACCGGACCGAATAGTATAAATGCTTTCTCATTTAAATATACGAACGGAATATTTTAGCAACTATTACGCTCGTCCTATCTTACACTGATAACAAAAATACCACGACGAAGATGAAATCTCAACTTGTTCAGCCTGTGTAACTGATGTTCTGGACGTGTACTCAAATATGTTCTTTAATAAAATATCACGTATAATAGCTGAATGTGAATTCTCCATTTTCGCAAAATAGAATTTTCAATATTTTCTGAAAACTTTGTATTCTACATTTGTGCTTTATTATTCATACTGTAATTATAGGAATTGCATATATAATTTTGTCATACGCTTATTCATATAGTGTTGGTTAATATTTTTTTACTCTAAAGCATTCTGTTTCAGTTTAGAGAATTTTTTTCCTCTCTCGTAAAAGTTTATAGAGGAGCAGCAAATGCAGTCCCTCAGTCGAGGAATTCATCATCTGTTAAAGCGGATTGGATTCGTCGTCGTCGGCTGCCATCGGCGATGAAACACGAAATTGCCGCTGAATGGAACGGTAATGAAACGAAGGTGATTGCGCGCGATACGCGGCGAATACTACGGCGAGAATGGACGGTGACGGCGGCAGCGGTGGTGACGCCGACGGCTGGTGATGCAGTCGCGCGCACCTGATAATGCGAGAGAGTGCACAGAACTGCGAGAGCGACGCATAATGCGCCGCACCAATGCGTTATCGAACATATAAAGCTCTCGCTCGCCGTAATTTGCTAGCGCGAATTATTTGCCGAGTACGCCGGAATGTCGCTAGCGGTGCATCAACAACAGTACATTATTGTAAATATTACCGCGTAAAATGCTGTAAAATTATAAACAGTGTTTTCCTGTTGCAAAACAAATACGATAAAAACTGTTGAATAATACATTCAAATTATTTTAAGTTTCAAGATTAAGATCAGTGACAAATAAAATGTTATGTAGGATAGATCGTCGGAAAACTCTTCATATTATATATAATCAAATTTATTACGAAAAATTATATTATTCTAATAATTAGCAATGATAAAAGTTTAATAAATCATTCAGATTCTTAGTAATTGTTTATAATTTCCCCGTTTATTTTATTATAATTCAAATAATTCCATGTATGCTATATTCTCATTAAAGCAACATAAAAGAGTAATATTTCATTAAAGTATTAAAAAATTTGAGAGGTACTGAAAATATCTCGTGATTATTTTTCTGGAAATAAAATTTTTTAATTTTGATGGAAGTTGCCTCGAAACTTTTCTATTTTTAATAAAATGTATAACCGCTCACGCGCCATAACGCACAAGGGAACAGCCGCTGGGACGAATTCCGCACAAGACGACGGTCACATGTGATGAAATCGAGAGAGAAAGAGAGAAAGAAAGAGGGATTAATTAAAGCGAAGTTTTTCGAACAACGGCAAAGAATTACAACGAAAAGAACGTCCGGAAGCTTTAGAGGAAACGGCGTAAAGCTCAGTGCTTTACCGTGTCTGCCGGCGGTATTAGCGGCAGACGAGAAAGTTATACGTACTTTGCTGACACGGTAAAGTAAATCATGGCGTTTGCGTTATTGCAATACTTTCAACCCGAATTTTTCAACGTCGGAATTTTCAACTCGCCGTGAGGTACGCGTTTGAACGGCAAAACGCGATCAAATTATTATCTTGTACATTTATATGATGTGATCATTTGAAACAAAAATAACAGCAATATATGCGCATAAATTTTTATACCAGTATTTGCATTGAAAATCTTTAATATTGTTATAATATATTCCTATATATTATTTTTCCACTTGATATTAGTGTACTATGCATTATATTAGTGTATTATACCTTGTATCGCAGTTCCTATTATTTCGTGTTGTTATTAAATGTTGCACGATCAGCGTGTGTAGACATTGTTCGACAGAGCCAGCCGATATACACCGTGGCGCGAATAATAAATAACCTATCTATCTGCGCCGCGCATTTAACATTTTTCGCGGACGTGCTCACCTGAATAAAACATGAGCTGAGGCATTAGCGTACTTAAAGTATAATGCTTTCTCGCCGACGAGCGAGCGAGTAGTCACATATGGAAAGCCAATGATATGAAGCAGCAAGCGAAGTGTCTACCTTGCGGCGGAGTAGACGTTTTGTTAAATCGACAGACAGAGATCTAGATTCGTGACGGGAGATCGACGTAAAGCGAACGCGAGTTAGCATAAACCTATTCCGATGCAGTCTCGTCACGATTTACATCGCGTCGATGTCTGATTTCAGATAATTCTGGTCGAAATCCGATCCGGAGTGGATAAATCGGCTTTACACGGTGAACGCTGCAAATCTTTCTCGCACGAAATGATTCACAGTTCCGCAAATGATGAAATAAAGACGCATTTAAGGATGCAAGTTCTAATACAAATCATGTAATCTTGTTTGTCGCACTCAAATGCGACAAACAACGATAAAAAAAACTATCGCGTTTCTTTTGCAATCTCGATAAAGTTATTTTATTTTTATTTCATCGATAAAATGTAATGACTTTCAATACGAACGCGAACAACAATAAAGTAACAAAATTCACCGTATTTCGTTTGTCCCGCAGAGCTCGTGGCCATAAATCTAACCCTGTAGACGCGCACGTGCATCATACGAAGACAAAGAATTAAATCCTCAACGTCGACGATGGCACGCGCCTCGGATAAAGTAGTGTATACTGCTCCGACCGGAATAACTCAGCATTTGCTTTATGTCCAGAAGTTCTGACGCACCGACAAAATACAAATTAGAGTGGTTTTCTACGTCCACGGACCCCCAAAATGCGGCTTAAAAGTATCCATATTAATTCTCCGCTTGTAGCATTTTACCACTACCTTTCAGTGTCGACTTGTTATTCTTCTAAATATTTGCTTTCCGCAGAAAATATCAAAATAAAACTATCTATCTAAAAACGTCATTCTTACGTCAACTTGTGTCAAATTAAATAAACGCTAAAAATAAGCAAAATGTCACGAATAAAAAACCTTTTATAAACACTTTTAGTGTAATATAAATTTCTTCTCTAATATAATTACTATTGCTGCTGATTATTTGCTTTTATAAGATTTCTATTATATACAAATGTTTATTTTTATATCTAAAGAATACATGAATTTTTCGTTTGTTTATTTTTATTTTCTCGTCGTGCAATATTGCCAAGTGATTAACCCTAAAAATTAATGTTTTCAGACACATGCGAAATTTATAAATTTCCTGGCAATTTTAAATGTATCTTTCAATAATTTATTTGACTTTAAACTCGTGTTTTCTAATAATAACTCGGCCGGTGAATCACTGGCGAGAGAAAGTGCTCGCAATAATTTGTAGAGCACAAGGTACGAGACTCAGATACGAAATAGAAATATCCAAGGGGCACAACATAATAGTTGTGCAACGCGGCTTTTCGCAACAGCGTTACCTTCCCTTACCTCGGAACAAAGATTTCATTGTCTCGAGAATCCGCCGTTATTGCATCAATATGCAATCACCGTTCGCTTAATCAATTCGAATGAAAGGCGAGTATTGTCGGGGAAGCCAACGATGCAAACGCGCTTTATTTGTAGCTCATATCTCACAGAGAACGGACAAACCATTTTTCGAAATTAATTCCCTGAATCATTCTGCACTGACCCTTCAACTTTATACGTGCGATACAGTCATTAGCGCATATTTCTACATTAGAAAAAACGCAAATTAAAAGATTTACATTTTCAGAAGAAATATTTTCCTCTTCTCGAATATCGAATGTTTACATTCTGATATTTGCAAAATAAATGCCTGTCCTAACATCAAATATAATGATTATATTTATTCCGATTTAATAAATCAGACTGTATTTTTATTACCCGATGATTAATGTTGTTTCAAAGATGATACTAATAAAACTCACAGGCAGAATTTTCAGAGAAGACTCGCTCAAGCAGGTCGAGCGTCGGCCGGAAAAAAAAAATACAGCGGAAAGAAGAAAAAGACGAAGAGTCAACGTGCGATGACCGGTCGACGCAAAGTACGACGCAAAAGTGTCTCATGTTATTGCTAGAGAGAAGCTGAAGAAAGATGTAGCAAGTTGAGCGAACGAATGCAACGAGTCTGCACGTGTCAGATGCAACGCGATGCAACGACTAAAGTGCGTGAATTTACGCGCGCAGATTGCACGCGAAGATCAGAATACACAGGATAGGATCAGAAGCTTTCTTTGCTCTTGAAAGCAATCTTAGATAACAATGCGATAACTATACACGCAAAGCTGAAGAGAATTTACGATCTTTTGTTTCCCCGGCTAACTGTTGGTTAACTCTAGAAATTTTCGAGCTTTTACGTCGTCGACGCATAGAAAATTAAACGAGACGTGGAGGACATGCATGTTTATGAATATAAAATGCTAATATGGCATCTAGCATGTGCAACGGAATATCTTTAGGAGAAGCATATTTTTCGTAAAATATGTGTAAACGTTCTTCGCTGTTTTTTACGTAATTGAGTTCTGTCAACTTTTTGGCAGTTCGTAAGCAACGGTTTCCCTCCACAGCTATTTTCATCAAAAATATTGTCCCTCCTCCATTCATTATACACGGAGTACTCTCAATTTACGAGAACGCGCTGCTCAAATTCAATTACAATCTGTTTCGGCCTCGGAAGCGATCGAATCGTGAAAACAACGTCCCCGCAGTCGTCGAAGACTATAATCAAGCGGCGCTGGATCGTTACCCTCGTTTATACTTCACGCAGGCATAATGGCCGCTTTTAATGTTCCCGGAAAAATCTATGCGGCGACGACGACGACGACGACGCGAGGAGGAGGCATAATGGTCTAGATAATGCACGATAATCTGCATTCAAATTGCGCCGAGGCCGTCCCCGAGGCCGACATGGCAACGCAAAGTCAACATATTTGCGGACAAAGTTGCGCGGAGGCGATTATACAGAATATTTTAGAGGCTCACGTCTTCATCTTAAATAATAAACAACCTTGTAAATCTGGAACAAATCTTTCCCGTGCTATATTTATTTATTCATATATTGAATTTTGAACTTTGACAATTTAACAGCGTGTTAAATTTTCGGAAAGTTAAAATCCTAGATGCTGGCACATCTCTAATAAATTTCTCTTCTCCCTATGTGTCTTGGTCTTTGTTCTATTTGGGAGCTTCTTCTATCTCAGCGCACCAGCTTTTCCTCGTTGGCGTTGGTAAATGAGCCGCACTTGCCAAGGTGGGGCCAAGAATTCATTGCAACGCGCCCACGCGTCTAAACTCGTAACGCGACCTCAAGCGATTTAATTAGCTCGCTAATATATCCCTTCACTTCCCTCACCCTTCTCATTCACCCACCACCGCCTCGCGTTCTTTTACCAGCGGTTATATTATAATACAAATAATGCATAGCCTGATACCTTACAAAAGCCACAAAATTAAAAGAAATATTATTAAACATCTATAATATAATATACTATTAATAATATAATAATATACTATAATATATTATTTTCCGAATTAACCTCTAGTTATATAATATTTTATAAAAATTCTCTTCCGAGATTTAATTCTGAAAAAATTTTCCTCGAAAGAACATCAATCGTACATTCGTCAAAGGATGAAAAGCATATCCTGCAGAAACAGAGGTATTACGTACACATATGTCGCTCAGGATAACATGTATTACACTGTACAGGCTGCATCCCCATAATGCGACTTGTTGGTTTCTGCAACGGCAAACAATGCACTCTGAGTGGATTGGTAATCTGGAAATCGTCGGGTAAACGAGATGAATATCAGCCACTCTCGGTTCTATTAAAGCGGCGCATTGTGTAACGGCATTGCGTCGCTTATGCTAAGCAGACACGAGCGGAATTAAAATTTGATCAAATGGGAGTGGCCGCGTTTACGACTGTACCTTCGTGTAACATTGCCGACATTTCCCACGATATTGCCCCGCCATTCCTCAACCGCAATTTCGACAGAATCGAGTATCGAAGCACTCCTCGCTCGAATCTGCGCCCGATTAATGCCTCGAATCGTGCGCTATTCATTCTCGCGTTATCTCGTTTTGTAGCAGAAATGATCGACGTTGAGAAGTATTTGTTTGCGCAAGTGTACATCGATCGAAAACTCATCGAAGTTGATTGATTGTACAATGTATCCTAAAATTGGCAAAACGCAGATATGTAACGCATTCCTTGTACAGTTTATAATTTTCTATTAGCAAATGTCAGAAAAAATTAAAATCTTTTTAGAAAACTTTATTAAAACTAAAATTCAAATTAAAATTTATTTTTAATTGTATAATAAATTATATTCCATTCTTTTCTTCTTAAAATTTATTTCTTAAAAAATTCATCATTTTTTGATAGCTCATAAATCAAAAATTATTGCGCCTTCATTTTTTCACTAACAAATATCAAATAACGCAATGTGTTCACTGCAGTCGAAAATTGGGATATCCATAAAGTTTCTATATCAAAGCGAAAACAGTGAAGTGCATTTGAGTCATAAAAACGCATTTACGAAATAAAACAAAAGTTAAATATAAAAAAAAAAAGATTTTATTACGACGATAGCTATGCCACCTTAAAATCAATTATATTGCCGTCATTCGGTAACACATGGAGAAGAAAATAAATACGCACCTATGTATATAAAAGTATACGATAGAGAATACGTAATAAAACAGTCAGACCCGGTATGGCGCATGAAAGCTACATATATGTGTAAACATGTGTTTTTCTTTTTACGATCTATCTTGTAGAAGGAATGATTAACATGCTGAAGTAAAAAAGATATAGACACGTCGATACTTGCCGGAAATTGTAGCACAATAACTGCTTTACATTTCGTTTGTCGAGCGCGCGTTTCGAGATGTGCATTCAAGACATGTAATTGGACCGCGCTGTATCGCACCCCTTCATAATTCAGGCGCCTTGCAGTATTAAAAACCATTCAGTCGACTTACTGAGTCTCCGTTACATTCCTGACGCGAATGCCGTGAAAGTTCGTCTCGAGAATAGCGGAAAGTACGGATTCCGACTCCTCGGAAAAATGTCGACATGTGTCGCGCCATTGTAGCCGATCCCGTCGTCGAACTACCATAAGCTCTCTCAATCGAAGATTCCGTTCAGAAACGCGTTTCAATACAGAACAAAAAATAATAAAATTTATGAGGAAAAACATGTTTTCATTAAATTCCTATAATTTTTTCTCCTAAGATTTCTTACAATATTTTCGTGCTTATGTTTCATTTAATTAAAAAAAATTTATTATAATACCTTCTCTCTCTTTCACTTCCTTAATCTTTATCATTATTTCTAGTAATTTTGAAACATTTTTACACTGGAGACTTTATTGAATAATTCTATTATAAAATTTGGATGAACATTGATGGACTCGTTACTCGTTGGTGATTCACCATCCTCGAATTCCCCGATTGTAAATTGTTCGCTACCTTCGCCGCTTTTTTAAACTTTCTGAATTGTAAGACGCGATCATAAATCTTTGCATAAAATATCTCGTGCGGATAGTGTTTCAAAAAGCACACCGACGAGAAACTAATAGGCAATCGACGCGGCGCGCGGATTCAATCGTTTGGAAGTTACCGCGCGAAGTACTACATTTCCTCTCTATCTCTGTCCGTCTCTTTCTCGGATAAGTCTCTCTCGACGAGACGAGAGTGTAATCGATGGGCTACAAGAAGCGTAAGCCGCAAGTCACGGGCGCCTATATGCGCTATGCGTAGAAAAGGGAAATAAACGCCTATCCGCGATATCGGAAAGGAATTAAGAGGCCGCAGAGAAAGATATCGACGATCATAAAGTGCGCGCGTGGTCACCGTTAATTTCATTGCTACCTTGTGTTAAGGAAGATATATTTCCGCAACCACGCAGTCACACACGGGTAGAAAGCTGCAAATGCTACAACCCCACGGGTGTTCCGCGATGACCACTCGCGTGTTGCAACAGAGATGCGAGACACCGCTAAATCGCAAGAAAGCTGAGAACCGCGCGAGACTTCGACGCTGACAATGGCGACGATTAATGCGCAAGGTTGCGCAGCGCGACTACCGACGTGCTGGGAAAAGCGGCGCGCGCGGAAGTGTTGAGCAAGTATAATCCCTGTTGATAACTATTGAGGGATCACGGGAATGTAACGGTAGCACGTAGTGGAGCGAATTGCGGCAAAGGTGAACGAAGAGACTGCCAAATAGATTTTATAGCGCTAGGAACAACGTCAAAGGTGCATTACGCAGCTAGCATATTGTATGCATCAAATGTCTTACCGTGTCTTATGTTAATTTCGAGTTTTATTGGTACTAAAAGCGATAGAAATGCCATGGGAATAACAATACGTCCAGTATTATTTCAGATATATTAATAATTCAATTCTTTGATTTTTCTCATGAAATACTGATATGAGAACGCGCATTGTCTTGTTGTTAACAAACATTTTGTGCCAAACACAGCACCCATCTGAGGAAAGTTTTTTCATACAATTCATTAATTCAATAAAATATGAAATGTACGTTTATCTAATTGTAAGATGTGTGTATTTACAGTTTTAGACTGCAAATTGCTGCTCTTTTCGCATTCTTGCTTTATAAATCTACAAACACTGTTCTCTTGTGTTAATATTACACTTCCGACCAAATACGGGCGACGAAAGTTAACACGAACTCGAGCCGCTTTTACGGAATCCACAAGTACTCGGTGACCGCCGGGTATACGATTACCGGGTCGACATTTGAAGTGGCCGGAGCGACGGCAGTGGTGACTCTGTCCGTTCCTGCGCGATGATTTACGTGTAACGTGTCACCGGCAGAACCAGGTGGCCGAAATGCCACGCGAGGTAACACGATAACCCCAACGGCATAAGTGCGGCGCGATGTCAACGACGAGCAGCCAACAATGCGACGCGGCCCACCTGATAACGTTTCCCTACCACCATTAGTTTACCGCACGCTATAATAACATGTGCATCATCGTGCGCTCGTAAACTTCGTCGGGGCTCTCTGACGTTTTGAGCAACCTCTAACAACGGTTGATTTGATAATATTACCGTGAATTGCGCAAAATTGACCTACTCCCAAATCAAATGCAACCGCAATCATTGTCAACTACTCGATAAACATTTGTTCGATAAATTACCGATAAATTTGTTTGATAATTTTTATCATTCCACGATGAATGCCATAATGATAAATCCCATTTTATAATCGCATATTTAGAAAGTATACGACTACCAAACTCTATCAAATGTTTAATAATGACAATGGATTATAATAGAATTCTCAGTAATAGAGAAATCAATGTTTAAGACGATTATGACTGCTGCTAACCCATCACTGCCAATCTAAGTGCATAGAACAAGTGTTACTGTGAGAAAAAAAACTTATTTATCTAAAAAGGTTTAATGTGTGTTAATTCGAAAAGATTTTCCACCATGATCCAAGGATCAAATAAAAGTCCTTGAATGTCCCCAAGTTGTTTCCACCATTGAACTCGCGATGAAACGAAGTATTTAAGCCGCTTAATTCCAAATACGCGATTTCTCAAGCAGTTAAGCCGTTTGTACGTCCAGTACTTGGATTAATACAAACGCTCTAACCAACTTACTCGCAATTATAACAGACTTAAATGCTGAACGTATTCGCTTGTTTTCGATAGTACGCTAATTATCGCCACGATCTACGTTTCTCCGTAAGTATTAGATATAGCCTTGGCTAAAAGCGTCAAGTACCTTCAATAAATTCCGGCCAAAATAACAAGTTAGCATTTATAAACTCTGGAGGACATTAAAGTTTTTAAATAAAAAAAATTTTTATATTGTTACATTTCTACATAATTTAGTATTTGTAACTCAGTGCAAAAGTTTATCGTGTCATTTGTGACAAAGCGTATTTTGATGCACAATTACGATGCACAATTTATCGAAGCTGTAAAACACTTTTGGCCACGGCTGTATGCCAACTTGCAGAGAACTCTTGCTGTGAAACGTTAACCGTGGTCGATCTACTTAATCCGGCGGCATCCACCCGATAGTATCGGCGTGAGTAGTACGGTATCAAGGAGTAAAACAGGCGGAAACGCGGCTTTGACGGCTCCATCGATGAATCGTTAAAAACTTTTCAATACTGTTAGACGAACTTTATTTTTACAAGCCGCGCGAAACAACAGCGCTTCGCTCTTTGAAAAAGTTAAAACCCGATACTTTTTTCACTGCGGGCCAGGCTCATCGAAGGAATTTCGACGAATGAACATGCCGGTTAAATTCGCGATTTATGCCGGCAGCGGCACGATGGCAATAAATTCTACGCAAAATCTCTAGGTAAAACTTTTCCCACGAGAAATAACATGTTTGCGAGGAGTCAGCGAGAAAATTGAAAGTTACGATGCTTCCACACTTCAACTCGGTACAATTAATTTATATAATAATTTGATTAATGTGTAACGAGAATTCACATAGATACAAGTATAGCAATTAACAAATATAAACCTTAATATAAAAAGATAATAAATGAGTGTTATTTAAAAATTGGTAATATCATAAATTCTTATTTTCTCTTAATAACTTTTACGTTAATTTACTTTTTTAGTAAATAAAATAAGCCGTGTAAAATCCGACTTAATGCACAATCGTACGAAGCGGGGGAAAATACTATCGCGACTAACAACATTCGAAGTCATGAAGCGCCTAAGAATATTCGCGGATTGTTTTATGACATTAAGCACTTTCTTTCGCGACCGCCACTTTAAGATCCACCTCGCGCAAGCACTGTGCACTTATCGCTCTTGGAGTAATTGCCGTTCGTTACCGGGGTTCTCCCCTTTTTGCCTGCATTTCGACTGCGATGCGCTTATATGGACTGTTCGCGGGCAAGTTTATCACGCTTAAACCGTTTTACATATTTATCGAAATGCAAACTACGAGAAATTTATAAGAATTAGATTTATAAAATTCGGATTACATGATTTCTAAAAAAATAAATCGTTAGTGCGATATGCTTTGCAGCAATGCACTTATTTAGCCAGCGATAATAAAATGATGAATATTTATGATTCCATCAATAACTAATACATTATTTATCCAATAATAGTTATTCTCAAATCATTACACATAACATGTAAACAATGGATACTAATTAATTGTGAACAATATCCCAAATAAACATATTTATAGAACACAATATATTATACATAATATTTTACAAAATATACATTTTAAAATATGAGAACAAAAGTTTGAAAAATATCAGTAAAAAGTTCCCTCTATTTATTATGAAATTAAAGCATGAAATAACGATAAAATAGCTTAACGAGCAATACTATTGACCACCCGCAGATTAAAAACCAGAAAACTACGCCGACTTCATAGCCGGCATTCGGCATTCAATCTTACAAATTATAAAGCAAGCCGTATATTTTCGAACAATTGCTTCGTCCACGCGACGAGAAGACGCGTTTGTTCCGTATTAATGGTCGTAATTAAGAACGACCATATAGGCGGCGGAACGATGACGGCGTTCTCCCAAGCACATTCTGCTCGTGATACACGCGACAAGGTCACGTATGCAAAGTTCAGGCCATTATGACACTCGTATTCAGATGCAAATTGGTTGGAAACGGCGCGGCTCTTAAAATATACTTAAGCGAACGCGTCGTCGAGGTATGACTCTCTTTCTCTCTTCCTTTTCTATCGAGCGAGCGAAGAAGCACTAACGAGTGTAGAAAGTGCCAATGCCGACGATACAAAGTGTGTGTGATTATGAGGTTGAAAAACAGCCGACTAGCGCGATGCAACGTCAGTGAATCGACATTATACCCTCGGGTTTCATGTACATCTTAATGACAGGTCGCGTAATTAGTGAGAAACTGCGCTAGCGTGCCACGAGACTTCGTATAACGATTCTTGAACGACCGGTATGTATATATGCATGCATCCTTTTTTCTTCTAAGAAAAAATATTTTATACGTAGAAAAAATTTAGAAAACATTTAAAAAATTAATTTCATCAATAACCGTATGATGTAATAAATGCTGAATTTGCAATACAATTTTTATTGTTTTTTTTTAACAAATTATTAAAAGTTCTATAATTTTCACATAATGTATGCAACAATATTAAAATGTCGTATATAATATGTGATGCAATATCATATAAAATTATACATCCACGTGATAAAATATTAATTGACTATCCGATGGACGTTGGTAGTAGATTATATATATTTAGATAGAGCAAGAAATAATTATATGCTTGCCACGGAAATCGAAATGCGTGAAACTGTTCGCGTTAATTTCACTTTCGTGCTGCTACTAATACTCGTCATACTCGTCTTGTGTAATTTTTTTTTCTTACAACTTGATGACGTCAAATTTATTCCACCTTTCGTTATACTTACATAATATACTTATATAAAATCTCGTGTATAATATGAAATCCTATACTGCATCGCTGCGCAGGCAATGTTTTCATGCAAATTCGTGGTGGAGAGATACACAAGTTAGAACCAATAATACGTTACGTTACAGACGTGAAATAATGCATCGATAAATAAATTTGAATCGCTTTAAATTCGCATATAAATTTGAATCGTATAAATATTGCCACTCTTGGTTTCACCATCTTGTTTATTTAAATTTATGACATTATACAAGCGCTATATCCTGTTGCAAGCAACAGAAAGTACAAGCTGCGATGCACACATCTTAATCTGCTCTTTGAATAAGTCGATACGTGTGTCGTTCCCTCTCGGTATGCGTGTGTATTTCTCCGCGATTTTTCCACGATTCAAATTCGAATTAACAGATAACATTCAGACAACGTATTCGCCACGCGAGATAACAACCATGAATTGCAATAATCTCGTGATTAGCGATTGCAAACATCGACGCCATGTTCGATCGATTGATTCTTCTCGGAAAGACCTGTCGTACACATCGCCATACTAATTTCGTGTTTCTAATTTTTTCTTTTCTTTTTTTCTCCCGATCGTGATTGACATCCTTAATCCAAGCCGATATAATGATTCATCAGGCAATGGCACGCGCGATAAGACAGAAGGATTACATCGTGCGTACGTATGTGCGCGCACGTACACGCACACGCACGTGTGCAGACACACCGACGATGGCTAATTCAATCGACACAGCATGCCGCAGGCTGTTAGGCAATGCGTCGACTGGTTAATGAGGTGTCATTGATTACGAACATTCATTTCGGCACGAGGCGAGAGACCCTGAGCCTGACCGCAAGCGTGACCTGAATCCGCTCGAGTGTTATATGGTCATCATCTCTCATCTCCAACAGAAATTTAGATATTTGCAATTTCTCGCAGTAATGAAAAATATTCTGGACTTTGTAACGTATATCAAATGATTAATATCTATTAAACAGCGATAAAAGAGAAATATTCGAGTCAAAAATTCAACCAAAACTAAATTGGTAAAAAATAATTAATAATAAATATTTGTTTAACGAAATAAAGATCTTTTTCCGCAGACAATTTTTCTTTTAACAAGGTTCAGTAATATGATTTCAGAGGAATAATGGTCTTTTCGAGAAAATTGATTCAACCTTTAGCCCTTAAAACCAGAGATCCGCTATAATAACAGTAAAAAGAAAAAATCACAAAGATCGACCCGATCATAAGGACCATCAACGACAAAAGGGGGTGCGGTAGAACAGGCGTGTAAAAAGCTGATGTTAAGAGTATCAGTATATACAGCAACGTGGGCGAATTATAGCAGTTTACCGACCCACACGCAAACCGGCGAAGGAGCCATTACTCAATTCTGAGATAAGAAAGAGGAGGTCGTCGGATTGCATTCGTCGCCGTCGAACAACGGTCTGACATCGCAAAGTGCATAAACCGATTCCTGCTTTTGAAAGAAAGCCGAAAACTACGCGTTTGTTCGCTGTGAATTCGCGCGAGTGCGCATCGAAGGCATTTAGAGCCGCGGAGGCAATGTAAGATCGCGATGAAATCGATAGAACTTCTCGAGATATTACAACGCATAAACGGCACTTGAATAGATAATATCGTATCTCTATCGGTAGAAAAAAATCATAATTGCAAAACTGTCACTTGATAGATAGAAGTGTCATAAGACACACGAGTATTTCTAATAATCTTACCACTGGAAAAAAGATCAAAAAGCTTTTAATTTTTTCTCATCGGCTTTGATTTCTGTATATCAAATTAAAAATAATGAAAAAATTAATAAATAACTATTTAAAAAAATATTTACCTAATTATAGATAGTCATCTCTTTTCATTACAAGATTATACGATGAAATTCCAAGATCTATATTATTTTACTGACTATATACGATCAATAAGAAACTATATGAATGTCGAACACTTGCAACTAACATAATTTATGTCTTAATAATAGGTCATATTTTTTAAATTTAATTCTATTGCACTTGATATTTATGTTATTTTAAGTGCTACATTTATGCCTGTAATGTCGAGCGATCGTGACTTAAGTGTTTTATATCGTTTACCCCTGTTGGAGATATTAAATCGCCGCTCGCGTGATAAATCAGCTCGCCAACGGGATACATATAATCTTAAATACGTATCAAATCCTGTTACTGTACTTATCATAACATAAGTCAAACTTGTTATAATATTGCGCTACGTCATGCAGCTGTACATTTCGCCGTGCAATGAGCGGAAAGATGATAAAATTGCTGTTTCAGTCATTTTTATAAGAATAAACGAGCACTCCCCGCGTATTTCAAATCAATCCGTTCACTCGCGAGAAAGAAGAATGAACAGAAAACGCGATGAGAAAGGCGATTAAGTTATTGTATATTTCACGTAAACGATATGCTTACGGATCAAAGATCCGAGAAGAAAATAAATACGTAATAGTATTTCCTTCACGCTTTGAAATTAATTTTCTCAACACGAGAAACTTCAAAAAACTTTAAAAGAAGGCAAACATTTATAAGAAATTAATGATAATATAGAAATAATATATAGTATCTTCCCATCGGTTAATTTTTTATCAAACCAATTTCTTGTCAAATAAAGATAAATTTAAAATCATCATCTTATCAAAAAAGTATCAAATTGTCGAGAAATTACTTAAGTGCCACGGAATCTCGAAGTTGATACTTTTCTGTATTATCATTTAAATGTTATCGGATTTAAGTAGTAATAACTAATGATTTATTATAAATCATTTAAAAATATGATAGCTTTATATTACTTTTAATAACTATTTGATGTTTTCACACACACATATATATATATATATATTTGTTGACTAATCTAAATCTGTAAAAAAGTGGGACACATTAAAGAAGTCGATGCCCATAAGTAAATTCAAGACGTTTTTATTGATTCCTCCAAACAGTGTGATTCCATTTAGTGCAACATAGCACTATGAGCGACGTTGGTAGGTCGGTTTGATTGATCAGTCTATTACGACGAAGCGGAGCCGAGTATTTGTGTATATGTGTACGTGTACATATGTTATGTGTATTTGTGTTATATCGTTGCATTATCACAATACGTTATTAACGTCAATCGACGATGAGAAATAAATATATAAAGGAGAAGCGAGAGAGGATGAGAGAATCAAAAAACAATCAACGGCCGATATGGAGAACAAAAAAAAAGAAGACAAAGAGAAAAATTCGATAGGCAATCCGCGTTCATTGAACTCTTTCCATTTCGGCTGTTTTCGAGTCTCTCCCTCTGTCTTCATCAGAGATCAGATCAGGCGGAAAGCACGATTTCTGAAGCGAACATATCAGGCGGGCGATCGGGAAAGATAACGTCAGAGCCTTAAAAAAACACTCGTCGGAAAACAAAAACAAATTTATATCGACGATCCAGCAAGCCTACTTTGCGTAATATTTTACACAATTATCTAGAGCCTCTAAATGAATTTTACTAAAAAGACATGGTAAATTAAACATGTTATAGCGATACCAGAAGTCCAGCTTTCGAAAGTCGCGAGATTTCTATCGACTTGTGTGTGACCATTTCATTATAAAACATTTCAATATTACTAACTTTTTCACTTTTCATTTTCCATATTTCTTGTTTATACAATATTTGTGTAGTTATCTTCTTCATCAAAGTTTCCATTTGATGAATAAAAATAAATATTTAGAACAGCAACATAACAAGCAAAAGCAATTTATCTTTCGTTTTTATTCACATTGTGACTCTCGAACAGTCAACAGTTGAAAATTTTTGCAAAAGCGTCTTCAATGACAGAATATTTTAAAAATACAAATGTATCGTTCTTTTTTGTTTATTCGTCCATGCTTATTTCTCTCGGCTGTGAAATTTGCACATATATGCATTTTAACAAATTTCTTAGATTTTAGAAAACGGTGATCACTTTCGCTGACATTCGTTAAAAAATTGTTTATAGCAGATTTCACACTTTTAAACCAACAGATATCGTTCATTGTTTCTGTGCAATAGATTCAGAGGACACTTGTATCTTTTTGGAAATTATTTCTCGCAAAGTCATGTTCTACACATTATCTTTCTTTTTTTTTCTTATAATAAAGTTTCTTCATAACAATCGCTGCGCTGTTTGTCATCCGAAAACAGATGCATTATAGAAGCTACATATTTTTTTACATAAAAACACATAAACTTCGAATTATCGAAGTTACCAAAGCGAAGCTTTACTTAAGTAGGCAAAGGAAATTTGTGCAGAAATGTAGCAAAAGCGACAACTTGCAAACGAGTCTGATTGCGGCACGAAGATTTGCAGAACGCGACTGTAATTTCTTTCCTTTAATCCTTTCATTCAAATTTGCTATTCAATCCGAGTGTGCTCGTTAAGATCTTTAATATGAAAGACCGCTTGCATATAGGAAAAAAAAGATCGTTTTCACGACTTAATCTTAAAACTGGCTTGTGTCGCTGTCGCGCGATTTGAATCTGACTCTGGCGTGTTTTACTTTTTCTGCCAAATGCTGCATTCGGTGTATTCTTATAGCGCATCCGTGCGACGTTGAATAAAAACAAAAATACGATACACGAAAGCGTGGACAAACAATCAGATAAGACACGAGCATTACGAGCGGCAGGCCTCTTTTCTAACATGAGCTACCAATCAATAAGAGTCCTCGACGAAAAATATCAACGACGATATTATTAAAGCAGTCGCGCTCTTGCTCATTCTCTCTCTCTCTCTCTCTTTCCTTCCTTCTCTCGCACGCGATTTCCTCACACGCATTGCATGATTATGCATCGATGTGGCGCGCGCGCGTTGCCTTAACAAGAAGCCAAGGACAATATTTATCTGTCGCCACTTGGTAATAAAACTTGCTACGCAAGGTGCGACTCACCGGTGAGAGAAATATTGCTAATATCATTCTTTACTTGCTTGGGACACACTCGCTACGTACATCGAACTCTCAGCACAAAGCGCACACCCGTTATAGCCTAAATGGACATCGTCGTTGTAGTTGTCCGAGAATTTTTACGACCTGCCCTTCGTATGCCCAGCACCGCAGATGTGTACTGAATACTAACAAGATTTTATCGGTTTCCTCGTAGTTTAATCCGTGTGCGTTTCTTTTTGGAGAAACGGCAGCTATAAATATTCATGAATAATTCTACCGTTTATATACTTCGGGAAACTGGAACGCCGAGTCTCCGATTGCTATTTGTATTCGTAATATGCATATATATATATACACATATATATATATATGGCTATAAGGACATACAATAAAATAATGTATGTAACATACAATAAAATAATTCAACACTCTCAATTTTGCTGATTTCTTATTGAAAGAAATTATTCTGTCGCTCAAAAATTTACGAATATATCGATCTTTTCCGTTTCTCCGAAACAAAACACACATCGTACGAAAAAAACATTTATTCGATTCGAGATACCCGATCTTGTCTCGTCGTCGTCATTTTTCCTGCGCGCTCCGAAATCGTGATAATAAAAAAAAGGCGGACCGTCTTTGCGCGATTTCTTCTATACACATATAGACAACAGAGATAATAATCTAAGTGGATCGCCTTAGACTCTAAACTTACGGTCTAACGATACGTCGTGATTAGTTGGCTGTGTGTATTATGTGTGAGATGGTGGCGGGATGACGTTGAGTGGCTCGTAGTAATTGTGTGTTTTGTTCGTCTGATGTGTAATATCGTGGGGACACGGGAACAGGTGGTATAGTCTTCGTATATCGCATACAAAACGAGGATTCGCGGGATTCGTCGCGCGACCTCGGTCTTCCCGACCGGGACACTCTCGATCATCGAGCGCAGATTTACAGAAGAACGAGTCGACCTATCACGACGCAGCTCGCGATAGATACAGTAAGGTATGTGTGTGTCTGTGTGTGTGACCGGCCGATTCGCTTCTACTTTTACTCGCTTCTACGCTCTGTGTAAATCTGCGCGATGGCCTTTCGCTAATGTAGATATAGTATCTCGGGTCTAGCGTCTGATCCTGCCGGTAATTCCTGCCGCGCCTTCCACCCTCTCTTGAACTCGAGAGCTTTGAACCGTCGTATTTCAATCGCCACGATAATCGATCTGCGTAAAAATCAATCGATCATACTAAAGTCCTCAAAAAAATCGACGGAAATTATTTGACAAATTAAGAAAAAATAAATTCCAAAAAAATGTGAAACTTTATAAATAAATAAAAATGCGTTATATATAATTGATGATATTTCATAATTAAAACAAAATAGGTAAACAATCATAAATCTTTAAATCTCGAATACCTGTAATCTTTATTTCGCGATATGAGTGGCATAAGAATGAAATTACAGAAATTATTATTTAATTTCGTATTTACACGTTAAAAAGTTTGAAACTATCGATCGTCAATTCTGGACTAGTCAGATATCTCGTAATAGAACAATATCTCCCTTCCAAACTCCGAATCGACACGGAACGACGGCAGCGACAGTTCCTCTTCTGAGCTATTGATATTGAACAAATCGATACCGCGTTTATCTTGTCGGCCTGCCGTTATTTAGCGGAGGCAACGGTAAACGGAGCGCGAGAGGGGATGCGAAACAATGTTACAAACTCGGCGAGAGCTCGCCGCCCGGTTATCGGTGTCGAAGTCTGGGCTGGAACCGTTGTGCCGAGTTATCCGATAAAACGCGGCGATAGCGCGCACGATTAAACGCAGTTACTAATACGGACGGTAGCTCCTTTCACGCGAAGCAGAACTCCTCTCTCGGGAGGAAGAAGACGACCCTCTCTCTCGCCAGGGGAACAGTTCGACCTACTATCGCGCGCGATCGGGCGTGAGAGGAGAGGCGAGGTGGAAGGTGCAGACGTCGATTACGATCGGCGGCGGCCAGCAACGGATCGGACCGTTCATCGCTCCTCCGATTAATTGCTACGTTACGTTTTAAACGGTCACGTCGCCGCTACCCATCTTGAGCGGCGGCGGTGGCGGCGGCGGCGGCGGCGGCGGCGGCAGCGGCGGCGAGAAAAAGCCGGGTATACATCGCCGCTTCGCGAGTATGTAAGTATATAGTCGGGTGAGGCAGGCGTGCACGCGCAAGTGCACCTCGCGATTAACCCTCGTGATTAACCCTTTGCGGCCGGCATGATAGTCAAGACCAGTTTCCCGAACGCGCCTTTCAGGCGCATCGCACGCGACGTTTTCGAACACTCACGTTTTTCGTGCTCCTCCTTCGATACGAATGGCAAACCATGAAATGTAACACAATCAAGTTTCGCGAAGTTTCATCGAAAATTTACATTGAATGCGAATTTGATCAACGATTCAACTTCTCGCGCCGCAAAAGGTTAAAGCGGATGTTACGCGTGTGCGCGTAGAAACCACTGCTTCGCAAATAATGGACATCGAGAGAAAAAAAAAGAAGCCACTACTTAATCACGCGTGAAGCGACAGAGCAGTGTTTCTACGCATCGATTGCGGCCAAGACACAATGGAATATAAGAATTAGACATCGGAGTCGGCGAAACGAGATGGAATTAATTAGCGATAAGATAACCATTGCGAGGATAATCGATCGAAAAACAAATGCAGTAGAATGAAAGAGAGAGAAGTGGTCCCACGTCTACGAAAGGACACGGCGAAAGTGTATTTCGTTATTCCGATTGATAAAATACATAAAATATCAAGAATCTTGTACACTTTTATCCTCATCTTTTACACCTCATTCTTACGTTTCATCGTTTCTTGGCCTGAAGACCTCTTTTACGCACGATTTCCCGTCGTGGGTTGCAATACGGCTGTCGTGTAGTTATGAAAATAAAGAGAAAGTGGCTACTCTGCACACAGAGTGCGTAATCGCAGATTAGGCCAACCGAAATTACCCAAATTTTTGCAAGTAGACATTTATAAATTGACAGAATTAATCGAGGATCTTTGATCTGCCTAATTGGAATTGGAACGTCGAATTGATTACATGATCTATCGTCGTATGACGAATCGATTTTCGAACACGTATGCCGACAGTATAATTATTCCGCGGCAAAGTCTCTTTTTACAATAATCTAACTCAATTAAAAGTATTCTTTCACCTTCAGATCTCTGCACAAAATCTTACATAAGCGAGAGAAAAAAAGCTGACGTATAATTATATACAACCGACGCTGTAGCGCAATTTACTACAAGGAAAATTCATGCTTGAAAGAGGCCCAATAGATGCAGTCACGCGTGTTACACATATCCGCGCGCGCGCAGGCACGCATTCCTTCGATCTCGCCAGACTACACGCTCGCGACAAGGCTGATCGACGTCGTCGTCTCTTTCGTTGCCGAGGTCGATTCACTTCGCACACCACGCGGAACATCACCTAGAAGTGCCGAGGCAACATCAGTACCATTTGACGGCGCATTGCGTGCAACATTGCGTGCACGCGCGTCATGTCACATATATATACTACAAACACCGTTAGCGGCGAGCAGCCTTCTTTACATCGTCGTCTTCGTTTCTCGCCGTCGTCTCGCCGAGATCGCGCGGCTACGTCTCGTTTGCACTTCTTGAAACGATGCGCGCGCGGACACTTGGCTCTGCCAACCGAGACCGCACGTAAAAGCGACAACTCAGACGAATGTCAATCGAGTAGTTGTTTACGCGTGACTGATGACGAAGGAAACGTGACCGTATTTTCTCTTTCTCGACGTGTCACTCGTCTGGCGAAATCGGCTAAACACCGAGACCACGTCGGTTCAACACCCACGCACTCTTTTTCTTTCGCGCTGTTATTGTTGTCGTTGGCGTTTCGCTCTCACTTTGCACTCCATCGAGCGAGTCCGCGCGACCGCGAATGTTCCTTGGCGCTCGAGGACACTTTCGAACAGATAAGCATCGACTACGATTCATCACTCCTCCGCCTGCAGCAGCGTGCGGAAATCCTGCTGCAGTTTCGACTCGTGGTAACTCCATATGTCACTGAAGTCGTCGTCGCCGTTGTCGTCGTCGTCGGCCTCCTCGGTGAGGCTCGACGACGACTTGTCTTCTTCGACGAGACGCTCGGCAGGCGACGGCGACGAATAGAACTTGATCTCCAAATCCCGATGGCCGTTGGGCGACGTGATGATCTCCGTGGACACCTCTAGACCCTTCGGTGGCGCGGCGGGCCCGCCGCCGACATTCGGGCTCGCGGCATTCGCACTCGCCGACGAGTTCGCTGACGCACTGCCGATGCTGTCGCCGCGCCACAAGGTTCGCCTGTGCTTGCCACCTTCAAACTGGCCCCCACGATCGCCGATCACGCCGACGTCTCTCGTCGGCACAGCGATCTCCTCGCCACAATAGCTGAAGTAACTCGTCGGATCGCTCCAGCTGCGCCTTAACACTACGCCGCCAGGCCCGACGGCTGGCCCCGCGTCTCTACAGTCATCGTGCGGCCGGAGATCCTCGTCGAATAATCTGTCGAGCGCACGTTCCTGCAGACTCGAACACGGCGGTGTCAGGAAGAGCGGCATCTGCCCGAAATGATGACCGCCGCGACAATACTCTACACCGGACGACGATGGCGGTGGCGGTGGTGGCGGCGGCGCCGTCAAAAACGGCGAATAACCGTTCCGATCGACATCCCAAATCAAACCGGCGGGATCACAATATCGACACTGACACGGGCCCAGATTATCTCCCCGGGCGGCGGCCTCGCACGAATCGGTCGCGTATTCGTGCGCGTAACGTCGCGGCAGATTGCTGTTACAATTGCCGTTACCGTTGCCGGCAATGTGATGCCGATGATAGCCCTTGAGCGGCGCCGTCGTGGTACGCATCGACGGCGGCGCGACCACGTTACGGTTGTCATCGAGCACTTTCACTTGCACGTGGTGTCGATGGTGCGCGTATCGCTGCTGCCTGACGTCCGCCATCTCCGTCTGCTGCATCGACGGTGCCCTACATCCGCCGTAAATGTTTTCACGGTGGCCAACCGGTGGCCTACGGTAGTTCCTGAGATGCGGTGGCGCGGTGGCCTCGTAGATCCTCGGTTCGTAACAGGTCGGTGCGTAGGATTTCACACCGGATTGTTCGCCGCCGGTCACGGCGCCGCAACCGACGGATTGCTGCCGTTGCGTCGCCGACTCCTCTGTTTTCGCAGTATCGACGCCCGTCGCTACAACGTTGTTCGGCGGCTTGCGATCCTTCTTTCTACGCTTGCGAGGCTTGATGATGCGCGGCAAACTGTTCTCCGAGTTGTTAGAGCCTGAGCTCTCGTCACTCGCGATACTCAGCGAATCGATGTTCGCGATGCTCGAGGAACCGGTGTTCTCCTTTCCCGCGACGGAGGAACAATCGGGATTCGTCTTAGGATTCGACGAAGTCATCGTCGTCGTCGTCGTCGTCGTCATCGTCGTCGTCGTCAGTGGTTTCTTCGGGGTGGCCTCCGTCGGTCTTTGAGCGGCGATTCGCGATACCGAACACCTCGTCGCGCCGTTTACGTTGTTCGTCATGGACGGGTTCGCGCTATTGTGTACGTAATTGCCGGCGACGTTAGCGCAAACCGTATTAGCAGCGCCATTGGAATTACCGCTACTGCTATTGTTGTTGTTGTTACTGTTGCCATAAAGCTTGCCGCGATTGTAAAATCGTCCGGCTAGAATCAGCGGCGCGCCTTGCGTGTGAATCGCCAGTCTAGACAGGGGATTCTTATGTAGCTGACCGTTCGTTGGCACACTTTGTTGCTGATCGGCACACGTCTGTTGTTGTTGCTGCTGCTGCTGCTGTTGCTGCTGCTGCTGCTGACCAAGCGACGGCGACGAGCGCTGATTACACCTGCGCGGGCTCGACGTCATTGATATCAGCGGCGCGCCCGTCCAGCCGCCCGGACCGCCGTACGGCACCTGACACTGCTGCTGATCGGCCAGCCCGGGATAACCCTGCCCACCATTGTAACAGCCGCGGGCCTTACCGCCGCGTATCACCGCTGGCTGTTCTTGTTTCCGGCAGACGGCCACGGGCTTGCTGTGTAAGCCGGCGCGCACGTTGGACGAAATCAGGCAGCTGCCGATGTAACGCTCCACCTCCAGGGCGCCCTGGGAGGCCGGGCTCATCTTACAATAACCGCGGACTACGCCAACCAACGCTGCTATCTCAGCCACACGACGGTATCTTTCACGACGTATATACAATAGATTCAATACACCGCACTCACAAGCAAGTTTAATCCGACTTCCTCATTTGTTACGACACATCATTCCACTGATCCTGATCTCGCGCGACCGAAGCAGACGAGAGTCCTCGAATCTAGCCCATCTTCAGGATAAGCTTCGAAATGACGCCGAGAGATCGACTACGGCTCTCGGCGAACGATCTTCACCGAGACCGTGAAACGCGAGGCGAAAGTAGGCCGAAGAGGCGGCCGCGGCAACGCTGAGGAATCGAGAGAGTGTGAATCTGTTATACAGGACCGAACGAGATCGCGGCCGGAACGACACTGAGGCTGGCGCTGGCCGAAGCGACGTGCGCCGTTCTCGGTTGCTCTGCGACGTGGAGGTCTCCCTACCCGCTCGCTGTGCTACCACCACCACCGCGAGCACTAACCCCCCTGCTGTCGACGAAACCCACTATCCGATCCCGTCCCCACTTCCCGCTACCTTTCGATACGACGACGCCGCGCAGACCGGCGTATACGCCGCGCGACGCGTATCCTTTCGATGAACGAAGCGGACGACGACGACGACGACGACGACTATGCTGTCACAATTTGGCGAAAAATCATAGGAGAAAGCTAAGAGTGACGGAAACGAGACGAGCCGGAGAGCATCGTCGTCTATCCGTCGCAACACTGACTGACAGAGACGAATTTACCTGCCCTGCCTGCCAGCCCGCCCTACCTGGAGCTTATATAAGTTTCTAACATCTTGACTTAGCATAGATTTCATAAACAAATCTCGGACCAGCCTCTCCCGTCTTTTTCTCCTCTCTTCCGCTTACTGCAGCGTGAAGTATGAGCGAATCTAAAACGGTGGATTACAAGGAGGAAAAGAGCGATTTTATGGCTTTCTGATTCTATCCTCGAGCGAATAATGTTTAATAAATTCGCCACGAAGAGAAATGAATGAAGCAGATAAAATATCTTATGAAATTTCGCATAATTAAAAAAATGACAGACTATTCTTATTGCCCATTACATGTTGAATAAAGATTGATATCTAGAAAAAAAAAGATATCTCGTAGAAATATCGAGAATGCAATTTATGCATCCGAATACCTGCACCTTTATCGCTACAAAAAGGATTCCAGTTACATAAATTTCTCCTATCAGTACTATTTTTATGTATGACACATCGATTTACATCGGATAATGTTGATAAAGTATATAATGCGTTCTGTCGATATCGCCATCGCTTATACCGATGAATCATGACCGAGAAATAGAGTAACGATCGTGTCAATGATTCATCAGGTGATAAGTCGCTCGTTTAAAATACACTTAAAATATTCATAATAATAACTCTTCGCACACGAAACATCGCTTGTCAAAGAATTATTACTTTGCGTTATTTTGCAGTAATCCGACACTGCTCAGATTACACTAATAATATGACGAAATTTTAATTGTGCAAGAAATTACGCGAAATTCTGTTCATCGCGTAGTATAACATTGAACAAATTTTTATTTTAACGCAGATTTAAATAGAACAAGATGAGTTTGTTTTAATAAGAAAGAAAGGAATGTAGGAATGCGACGTATGTCACTTCCGAAATAAGCAGCGATCAGTTCCTGAAAATCTCGTAATCTAACTTGAAAGTCGCTCACGATCCGAGAAACGAGACCAGCTATACGTTCTCGCTGTCAAAACGACTAACCGGACCGACTACTGTCAGCCGCGAGGCAATCGAGAGCGGAGAGAGTGCGGAAGAGGAGCATGTTGGCAAAGTGGAAAGAGAGGAGGTGGAGAACAGACCGATATCTTACATCAGGCACCCTCGCATCTGGGTCACCGGCTCGAAAAGTAGGTCACGAATCATCAATCGCTCGCGGCACGCCACTCGGTCGAACATTCTCCTCCCACCCATACTTTCATCCGGAGCGTTTAGTGTTTGGAGAGTACAGCGGGGAAGTTCGACCTTTTTTCCGAAACTCCAACCCTCATCATTAGACACATCAAGAAAGTTTTGGCACCGCGTTTCCTCGTTATTACACGTATTAAAAGAGTTGGAAAGCACCTTCCCATTAACGTACGCATCACGAAAAGTTTCGGAACCACTTGCCTGTTATTACACACTCTCGCCGAGAAAGAACTTCGGAACCGTCTCTCTATTATTAGATACATCATGAACGAGTGTGTTTGGAGCGGTCCCTCTATTATTACGCGCGCAAGTCAAAGAAAAGTTTGGAAGCATTTCTCTACCTCCTACCCGCGAAGCAAACACACATTTATTACACATGTTTGAAAAAAGTTCACTAACTAGTGCTCTATTATTACACACTTTCCTTTCAAGCGAGCGGAATGAAATACACTGCGTGCAAAACCCTCCTAAAATTTTATTTTTTACTCTCTCCCGAAATATTTTATATATAATCATACTGAAATGTTACCTAATGCAATAATCGCTTTATTAAATATCAAACTAAATGAATGAAATCATCAATTTTTCATCAATGCGGAAAACGATACTTCTTTAATTTATTCTCTGATATATGAAAAAATGATTTTGGTAAATTTTCTCAAGCGCATCTATCTAAACGACATACAATTGGAATAGAGTTTTTCAAGTACAATTAGGATCTGGTACAAAATAAATCGTGCTTCTTAGTGGAAGATAGGAGTCTCGCGACACGATGGCGATGTGAGTTTATCGCGCGTCCCGATCGGGGATGTGCCATTAACGATTGTTACAAACTGATTTTGATGTCCCGTCGCGCGATCGGTCGCTCGATAAAGTTACCGTCTGCGATTTGCGCCGCCGTAGATGGGCGTTATTGTGAAATGTGTCGAACCATTAAACCGCAACGCGGCTGTTGTTATCGCGTTGGATTCGAACGCGCGTGACTACCATAATCTTTACCGGTTTTTCATTTATGCCGATTGAGAACGGTTTAGCCAGAAATATGAGCGTAATAAATCTGTCTGATTCCAGAAAACAATTTGCAAATTTGCTGCATACTATTATTGACCTACAGCCATTTTTTATCGCAATATCACAAAAAACGAAACATAAATTAACTCTGCAAAAAAAAAAAAAATTTAAAGAATATACATACTTAACCAGATTTTTTCATTCTTCAGCAAGCTTTTTCTGATGTCAAAATAATATAAAACATTACGTATGAATAATAAAAACTTTTGCCAGTTTAATCTTTGAGTGAAATATCAATTTTAAATGTATGTATGAAATAATGATTAATATGATTAAAATTAAACATAACTTTCGGCGGAATTAAAAAAACTCCGACATAAATAGGACCGAAAGCACTTTATGTTCAGTTGAATGACTCTACATCATAGATGTTCAGATTGAAGAAAGACGCAGAGGCGCTTTTCTTGCCGAAGGTAAACGAAGCGCGTCGAGAAATAATGAAAAATAGACGAAGCGCGACGTGAAAGTGCGCTACAAGCGCAATCCAGAAAATCTTGGTCGATAAATACGCTTGAATGAGCGATCCCCGGGTGAAAGCGCCTATAACAATGATTTATATCACGCGATAAAAATCTATAGAAAAGAATAAAAATAAATAGTAAAGAAAACTAGTTAGAAAGAAAAAAGAGAAAATATAAGCAACGAGACATGACGAGTGCCGACAAATAAAATAACAAAATAAAGAAATTTACCATTTCAAACGAGCCAGTGTTTTGCCCATTTATCGATTTCAAACACTAATAAGATTAATCCAATTTAATGACGGTAATGGCTAATAATTTGAAATCCATATAAATTATTTAGAAACAAAAACTTTGTTTTGTCAAACATTAAATGTTTCTTAAGATATTCTTGAGAACGCGTAGCAAGAGTAATTCGCTCTAAATAAATGGAAACAATAATTTTGCAAAACTTTAATAATCATGCACATGCGCATGCACAATAAAGGGAATATTTAATAATGTTTCACGATTGGATGTTTCTCGACGCGAGTTCTCGTAATAGCGTCGCGCGTGAACATACCTAACTTTCTGAAAACACACAGCTACCACTGAAGATAAATATCGAACGATTCCGACACGTCGAGGAATTTGTTGGTACAAGACGGAATAATGACGAGAAAAGTTCACAACTTTGTTAAAGATGAGAAAAAAAACGTTTAAACAAGCTACATACGACTCATGCATGAAAAATACTTTGAATTACTTTGTAGGTCTTGTAAAGACCCAATCGTGCAGTGATATTTTAAAGCCACAGTTTTTTTTACATCACACAATTGCTATTCTTTCGTTGAAAAATACATCATAGCGAGTGCAAATGACAGAATTGTCTATTATTTCAAGTATAGAAAGCTCATTTAGGAATATTGATGTTCGATGAAAATAACTTTGTCAGTTCAAAGCGATTCCAACATAATCCAATCCAATTCCAATTTACTTTCGAGCACAATATTGACCGCAATAGATTGCGACTACAAATTTCTGTTACGAGTGAGCAAGTCCAAAAATAACATTCTCTTTAAAATATCGGGAAAAGCTTTGAAATCCAATATACATTCATATAACTATCAAAAATGTAACAATATTTGTATTTATATGTTAAATAAATTCTCATTAATATAACTCTATTGGATGTAACTTTTGTGTGTGCTAGGATTCAAAAAAAAAAATAAATATAAGGAAACTTAATTTACATTGATTAAAATGATGGCTAACACATTTTTGTTTCCGTTTCCGAGTGCATTAACCGTAATTGAACATGTCGCTTCTATGATTTGGTCAATCGGGATTGGAAATTTCCAATCGACATGCTCGACCGATCATGCCGATGCGAATTCTGCGGATACAACCGCGTTCACGTTCGGCGGCCAATGGGAAGCGACCAATGCGAACCAACCGACGCTTTACCTACACGGTAATCTCTTAGTGTAATCCGAATTAGGTCCTGCGCTACGTGTACAATGTCCCTTACGATAACAGAGCATAAATCACGGGCATCGATAATGAGAAACCCACTGTGCACGCATTATGGCCGCGGCATGCAGGATCCCCCGCCTCTCTCTCTCGCTCTCTCTCGCTCTCGCTCTCTCACTCTCTTGCTAAGAATACGTAACATCCTGTACCCATTACGTGTGCCCGAAGTCGTGGAAGTTGTTTTTCTGGATCATTACATCAAGCTTCGTATGCTCAGAAAATTAGAGATTAGTGCGCACGAAAAATCAATAACGATAACTTTCGGGCAGCGAATTATACTATTTACGCAACCAATTATATTAATTGGTTGCCGATTATTAATAATAATACTTTCAAACAGATCGTTATGTTACAAAATACGATGCTTAAATTTAGTATCACAAGACACATTCATCTAATATCCTTATCTAAAATCGCAAATTGTAAATACACGCAAATTAAACCAGATATAATCATAAATAAATAAAATTTTATCAAAGTATTAAATATTAAAATGCTCCATTTAACTCATTTATAACAAAAAAGAGTTGCAAAGATAAGATCATAATTTATAAGATCCTCTTATTTTAGATTTATATCGATTACGAACTTGTTTCTAAAATAGATCCCACAAATTATGGACAATAAAGTCTTCGATCTCGGTACGTGACTATTCAGACGTTAAAATTATACACGAACACGTGAAGTGTCGTCGAAAGCTTCAGCTTGCATACAAGCACGTAGAAAAATAAACGTTCTCGGCTTTAGATGAAACACGCGACACCACTGCTGGCTGCTGCAACCGTTGCATAGTCAAGTTGCAACACAAAGAAAAGCACAAAAAAAATCGTCCGGTTTCCCGACGAAAACAACTTCCACGGCACACGTTTTCGTGCTTTTTCTCGGATTCGACTCCTGCGGGTCCGTCCGAAAGAGAGAGATTCATCTTTTTTTCTTCCATACGTCTCTTTTTCTTTCTACGCGATCCTCTTTATCCGTCCAACGATCTGCCGATTATAACACACTACCGCAGTTATAACTTTTCTCAGAAGACATCCATTATCATGATTGTTCGCAAGTTTATGGTCAGCGATGTTACACGCGGCGCGGCTACCTGCGAATCATCTCAAAGAGAGGAAACGAAGAGAAACGTGGACAGCCTTGAAGGGATTTCAGTTTTCATCGTCCCAGAAAGTTACTTTCAATCAGTCCCGTCCCCCCCCCCCCCTCCCCGCGACTTATGGATAAATAAGCAGCGTATTCATAAAGTATTTTTTTTGTAATAAAATATCAGATTAAACCATAAGTTTATATAAATTTACTACGTATATATTATATATGTTGTAAGCACACGTGTCTATTTACTACGCTAAAGTTTCCATAAAGATAAAGCACAAAATGCTCAATAAAATAGTGATAAAAATTGTTAATAATGAAGAAAGGCAGAAAATATTAATTTTTTTAAAAATCGAGAATTTTCCAATTTAATAATACAAACAATTTCAAAAAATGCGAGTAGCGCACGGTATTGCTTAACTTTGATTTTTTCCAACCGAGAAATCCGAGATTTTTTCCAATACTGACAATATTTCCGGACAAATCTCGCGGGTTAAAAAATAATTCTCGCGCAAAATTTATCGCGAAACAAACGCAAATCAAAGAGCTTACTGGTGATAGTAGTCGATCGATTGACGCAGATTACGTACAATTCTCGCGGAATGACATGCGCGTGATAAATTATTTGCTCGGAAATGAATCGATCGTGGTGAACATTACCGTCAAGTGAACGAGCGGATTCGCCGATCGGGTTACACGGGCATAAATTAAATAAGATCAACAACCGAGCGTCCGTCTAATATATATTTCCGACCAGCTCGACGTTTGGGCATGTTTAATTGGACAGTGGATATAATGCACAGGCCAGCATTTCATTCATTTCCCGAAAAGTGAGACTTATCGTGTTTATCGCGATATAGCGCAGTGCTGCGAATCGTCCATCGTCGTTGCTACAATCATTTCTTATCCGAAGAGATAATTATATAAAATATGAAAATTTTATATTACGCGTGCGAGGCACCGCTTAACTTATTCAAAATCCGCATGAAGAGATTTCCAAATGCGATTTGTCATATTTGCATAAGTGTAATTTTATTATCTCATTACACGTCAATCGATCGAGCGAGGTCTTCCGGTGTATTCCGGGTAACTCCCCCTGTGCTTAATTAAATATTTATAAGGTGGAATAAAGGAGCCGTTTGCGGCTGAACACAAAATCAATAAACGACAATCTATTCCGCGCGTTCTACGTTTCGTCACAGGAGCACGAATTCTCTTTGTTCCAGGATCCTTCCATTACCCCGAAGATCCTGAAAGGTCTCGGTAAGGAATATCTCTCGCAGCCACTAGGGTATTGGCCGACTGATTGGCGAAGACCCTCGTGCAAGTTCACGCCCAAGCACTAACGAACACGCGCTAATCGTGGTGAAATGTGCATCCAGACGAAGTTGAGGATAACGCTACATCGCGGATAAGCAGCCTAAGCTCCGCAAATGCCGCTCCCGAATACAGACGACCCGATATTATTTTGCATTAACGAGGAAAGCGAGTTCTCTCATAATTAGAAGGTATCTTGACTTCATCAAAACTCGTCGTGATTAAAATTTGATAGTGTACATTGCGTACGAAAGCTAATTATGTTGTGCATTAACATAAGAGCACAATTGCATTAATTGTAATATTATCTGAATATCACTCAATATTATATCAAATCACAAAATTTGCTTATATTCATATATAGGTATACTTATATTAGTATAAAATAATATAAAAAGAATTCTCAATATCGGTTAAGCAATGTTATTAAAAATATAGACTATCAAAAAATCTCTAGAAAAAATATTCCTCGAAAAGTGCTCCTAAAATAATTGGCTAAAAATAAATATGAAATTAGTCCAATGACCAAATATCAATACAACAATGTGTCATGCGAAATAACAATAACACCGCATCAAGATATGTTGTGGAGAATAATGAAATAATAATGTAGATACATAAAATACAATAATATGTCAGAAAAATAAAAGAATACGATGATAACAGAATGAGCCTATAATAAATATACCCAAGAGAAATCTGTTGTATCTAGGTATTTTCATTCTGTCATATCAGTGATGGAACGCGATGCTATTGCGCTGGGACACTGCGATTGCGCCGGTCAATCAATGCCGACCGATTATGGCGATCGGAGGACGTGATTTCCCGACGGTCTTCGCTGACACGTGTCTCTTCGCGAAGACGGAACGAGTCGGTTTCGGACACCGCTACTGCACTTCGACGGTCGGGATTTTCACGCGTTCGCAATATCTTACCGCTCGGGACAGCTGCAATAATCCTCCTTGACGTTTACGACACCCTCGAGAACACGAGATGCAGGAAATGATAGATCTAACTTTCTCGCGGGATTAAACGCGGGTCCCTAACAAAATGCGTTTCATCGCTTTAGATAAAAGTAGCAATTCTAATCGGAAAATAAAGATATTACTTTCACGAGAATAGAAGAAAAAGGCAAGCGTGGGGACCATTTCACAGTAAGACTTTTATATTGGCACGTTTTACTTGCATTTTAATCAATCTTTATATTGTTCACTTACTTCCTCTAGAAAAATTTTCTTTCGAATTAAATACAAAGGATTATTAATTGTAATAGTTTGTAAGAGCCGTTTAATATAAATCGAGCGCGATATTATAAGACACAGTATATATATATCGAAAACTGACATCACGGAAGGTTGATCGGCCGATAGGCATCGATCGAGAAAAGACGCGACACTTGTACGTAAACTGGCTTGAAATAAACATCTATTTCTGAACGCTGATCCTTACATAATACAGTTGTAAAAAAATTATGAATTCACATATTGAATTCATATTTGATATGGTATAAACTTTCAGGCATTAGCTAATCTAATATTTTCTTATTTAATCGCCATTAATGTCTGTTCTGCAATTTCTGTTTCAGGTAAATTATGATCTCTGCAGTAATCATAGTGATGGCGTATGATTGACTCCTCTCTCGTACTGTGTGAGTAGCGCACGAAGGGTATATATATATACGGCGTCGATATTTAATAATAGTGAGTTACGTTACGTCGGAGCTATTAATCGCAGCTTTGGCGCGTCGAAAACGGATCATTTTCTCCGCAAGTAGCGTGGATAAATGGAGGTAATACCGCTAATTGCGCATATGAATCTTTCTAGCGTGTGTATTCGAATTGAAACGCGATTCTCTCGTGGTGCGAGTTCGCCGGGTGAGTCGGCAAATTCTATATATACATTGCGTACATACATGTATATATCTATGAAGCTCATGTACAACAAGCGCCTGCCGATACCGTTAGTCTACGATGCGCAATGACGCGGATTTGCATATGCCGCGAGATTACGTACGCTTCCCTCCCAATTAGCGTCGAACGTTAAATTCAGCGACGGCACGTAACCGAATCAATAATATGTAAACATCGTTCTATTATCGAAGGGAATCCCACAGGACCGAAACGCGCAAATAAACATAGGTTTGTTTCCGCTTCATAAGCGAGTTCATCAACACCACTACCAGTACTCTAAACACATGTTATTTCACATCTATATGGAATTATAACGCTATATTTTTTATACTATTTATTATGCTGCATTATTTATCAGAAAAAATATGGACAATTTATTGAAGATATTGATCAAACAAATACGTAGTATTTTGTGTAAAAATTGTTGTTTTGATAGCAATATTTTGAATCGGTTGGATGTATCGCGAATCCTACCTTTTTCTCTAGTGATACTAGAATTCTTTTCGTGAAAAAAATATCATACCGTCACTTTTTATCGAGAATAGATAACCGGTGGATAACAGGAAACCGGTTTAAAACTGAATTCAATTCACGATGGGAGGCTCGCCACTCTTGGGCGATTGTCAACAAAGCACTTGCGTAACATGTATATTAACTGATCAAGCACGCAATAATTTTTCATGACCTTTTTCCTCCTACCCATTCTCGGCACATATTGAAGTTTGATTAATTAAATCTAGACCTGTCCATCGGCGTTCGACGAATCGTATTCGGATAAATCAACATTGATTACATTATTCGCAAATACATAAAGTAATTTTCCACCATTTGCTCAGCGATTCAAGTTTTGTTGTACTTAAAGCAAAAGATGTTTAAATAAAAATATAAAAAGTTTAGCCAAAAATAAATTATTAAATGTGTACAGTCTAAAAGTGAAGTCTAGCGATTAAATTACAATTAGAATAACGTGAAGCTATTATCAGTATATTAAATTACAATAGAGTGCAATTAATTACCATTTTCTATATAATTATCATTGAAATTTGGTGTGAAATTATATTGAATCATATTATAAAACTGAACGAAATACATTTAAATGGAAATTCTTCAGAGAAACTATTTCAATATTATAAATAGCCATCAGAGTAATCACATTTATAAAGGAATTAACAATGGTGTAAAATCTATTCTAAAAAAGATGAAGAGCTTCTAATATTCAATCAATTTTTAAGACAATGATCAAATAGTATCAAATCGTGTTGCTTTTTTCAAGGAATTTTTAAAATTTTTTGAAATAAAAGTTTTGCGTGATATTCTTACGCGGTATGACGGGTATTTCTCGACTAACGATAGGCATTTTACTTTTTTTTCCCCTCGCCAAGTCGTGAAAGTTGCTTGATTAAAACCGAGAATTCAGGGCGCTTTGCAACGAAACCATAATTGTTGGCGGAAATAATGCTAGAGATTATAACTTCAAAATTTTTTATACGCCCACCTGACCTATTATCTGCATGCAAAATGAAAAAAAAGCACGCGCGCGATCGTTAACCAGAATTAGGCTGCATTAGGAGATGAACGGCGCATCTTACGAAGCTCGAAAGCTCACCGGTAGATTTTTCCGGAAAACTCGTGGAGAAAGTGTGTAATCTCCCGCTGTAGATTAGAAGTAACGAACAATAATGAAATGATTGATGATAACGCCGTAAAGCGGAGGTCTTTCTTTTTCTGTTACTTAATTCAATCGCGAATCAAGCGTTTAACGTCACCGTGTCAAATACATTTTCAAATTCACTAATCGAAATCGTGTTACAAAATGAACTATCTTTTAACGACTGTCCTGTATGATAAAAAATTTTCTGTAATATCTGGTTCTGTTGTATATCAAAAGTTTTGATAATAACTGCAACTATCGATCACAATATCGACATACATCCGAATATCGACATTACGTATCCGGTCATTTCGAATCAGCTCTCAAGCAAATACGTGGAAGATTAATTTCGCATACCGGTAAATACGGCGGATCGGGCAATTTCATTAACCGGAATGAGCGCAAATTGAATGATCCTTACGATATAAAAGTAACGAAGAGAAGCGGAGAACGAAGGAGGGCGGATTGCGTTCTCTTTGTAGCGATTGGCGATGCGAAAACGTTAATGGTTCGTTTTTCCCCTTTTCTCATGTTTATTCGTTCCTGCGCGCTTGCGTATTAACGGAGATTCGTTAGTGTATGCGTTTTAATATCGGCTATGTTAAAGCCACGATTTCCTTCCCGTCTCTCCTCGCACTCTTTTTCTCTGTTGTACCGCGTACCGTAATTCTTTCGACACGGTAAAATAAAAGAAAAAAGAACAAGATAAAATGACTTTCGACACTGAGCGAATCGGATGTGCGCTTTACCGGGAAATAATGTTCACGAGCCGCGCGCGCAATTCAAGCGTGTTACGCTGCTGCACGGAGGGTGGTACGATGTTTATCGAAAATCGATAATAAGGCAAACGCGCGCGACATAGTTTTGCTCGTTTTCGCGTCGTTTGTCGCGGCTTACGATCCATGATGCTCTCTCACTCTTTCTCACGAGTTATCGATGACGCCGCTTTGAGAAACGAGCTCGAGTTATCTGAAAAGAGGGACAGAGCGGTCCGAGTCGAATTTTAACGTCACGCGCTTAAGAAATAAATAGCATGGGCTTTTTCTACGTAAGTATTTTCGAGTGGATCGTATATATCGAGAATTCTTTAAGTATCTCCAAAATCGTTAAAAGTAACGCTTAGCCATTTTATACAAGAACAATTTTTATCACAAAAGAACAAGCGTTAGTAATTTGTAGGCAAGTCGAGTCGGCCTCGATCAATTTGTTTACAAAGAAATTGCATCTTCCGAATTAATCTATAAATTTTACTCCGCGGTATTGAGTTTAGGTGATGTCTTTTTATTCAACAATTTCGTTGGAGCGAAGACGCGCTGTTTGCATTGCATCATTTCGATTCATTTTATTGCCGTAACAACAGCTCGTTATACTCGCTATCTCGGGTATATCACATCAAAATGCGTGAAACATGTCTCATATTGTTGCATTGTTCAAACAGAGAATTCAATTAAAAGCGATATTTTTTCCGCTAGTATTCGTCAAATAATGAACTCAATATACTATTGTGCGCTTATTTTGTACAAAATTCTTGCATTTTCATGATTGTTAATACGCGACGAGCCGTTTATTCAGTTCTTATTAGCATTTGTACTAAATAGAAACTCGAGTGAAAATTTGGAAAATTTATATATAAAATTCACGTATTTGTGAATTTATCTTTAACAATCAAAATTTTTTACGACTGTATTTCGAAAATTTTTCTATTTTTCTAAATAAGTAAACAATATACAAATTGATTAAAAAGCAACCAACAGTTGTTCGTTCATATTTTGATTAGTTAATTTCTTTTTCTGGTTATTTAAAGCATAAATACATAAATATTTTCCGTAGCAACTTTTTTTGTTTTTAATTTTACCGCTATCCACTGATACCGCTTTCGCGATTTTTATACACACAGATTTTTCAAACGCAAATGTTAAGGTGCATTTGTGGAAAAAGTTATGCATTTCAGGCGATGCATCGCTTTTACGTCGTAACGTGGTGAACGAACGTCTGAAAAAGGTCGAAAGATATGCCGATGATGTAGCTAAAGGAGCGTAAACAAGCGATATTTTACGGACGTCGATACATCGCGGATCGGATTCGATATCGAACGCTCTTCTGACGTAGGAACGCACCGCGGAAGTGTACAAGGGTAGTGCAGCAGTGACTGGTCCGGATCGTTCTCTATTTTTGTGAGCCACGCAGCAATTACACGTTTCAGGGCTGTCATCGATAATGCATACCTTGGTCCGTGCAGCTTGTTACACACGCTTGGACCACAGAGTGCTCCCTAACAAGGCAGCAAACGTCCTCTCAGCGAGTGAGCAAAATCATACCTCCTTATTCTATTCATCAATCTTGTTCAATTATAACCGGGTTGTTCAATAAACGCGCATTCTCTGATGATCGCTGTATCGTTCGGCGTCGGTGAACAGCAAAGTTGAATCTTTTTAGCGAATGTTGTATCATCTAATCTAATCGGCAGATAAATAAATTAATGATTGCCTAATCTATGTTGACATTATTCGAATATTTAATATTTGCACGCGCGCGATTTTGATCAAAGTTTACCGATAAACAGACCGTGCGATCGTTCGAAAATACACGTGCCGCTATTTACTAAGCCACCTCGTATATACAGGTCAGCGAGAAACACGAAAAATCACCTCGGCTCGCTGAGAAATAGCCGACTGATCGACTGCACCCGCGCGATACGGGTTATTAAAGTTACTCGATGTCGGTAATTTTCGTCAAATTTTCTGGCAGCGCACGCGGCCTCGCGTTAAGTGGCCTCGCCACACCTTGACACGATATCGTCTAACCCAACGGACAAGATAGCGATCGAGGCGCAATGCAATATTCTTACATAATGCGCCTGATCGACAGAAAATCGTAGGCTGGGTCGCGGTAAGGCCCTGAGAAACGGATTTTTCCTCTAGTATCCGCGTTTAATGCTGAAATTGGAACGCTCGTTCGTTCGATTGCGTTACATTACATATAGATGTTGCACTTGTTCATTTATGTAACAAAATTGAAAAGCTGTCATGCTTTATTTTGTCAGTTAATAACGTACGCCTTTCATAATTAATAACCTTGTGCCATTTAAATGGCAATTTTTCTGTTCAATTTGTATCAAAATTTGATTATAAAGAATATAACGGTGTAGTAAATATGGATGAATTCTTTTGAAACGGCCTGAATATAATATCTAGTTGACGCGCATAACGAAAGCTTTCGATGCAGGATTAATAACCGATCAAAAATCAATAACTACCGCGCTGCGTTACGAAAGCGCGTGCGGTCACAGTGACCAGAGTGGTCAGAGTTAAAAACGGAAAATGAACGACATTTTTCGACAAACATCTGTGAATTCATCAAGCCATAAATAGCCAGGCAACATTGTAAACTTCTCTAGCAATAATCAAAAACATAACTTTCACTCGTCCGAACTACAACCAGCACGATCGCCGCTGCCATAAAATACAATGGTCGTGCGTATCGTTAGCCGCATGTACCGCAAACTAAACGTAACCTATTTTTTTCGTTCCTCCCGAATATGCAACAGTAAAAAGGGTATGTATAATCGAAACGCATTGACCGCCATTTGCATAGCACCAGCCCAAGTATTTTATGGAAATTCGGAGCAAAAACGAGAGACAGACAGAGGAAGAAATATGTGCAAAACGGAGAGAAAAATAAGAAGAAAGAGGACAAATTTTATGGCTAGATGAAACAAGTTTCTTTAAACGATCTAAAATACATCTTCGTACACGCTTTTTTATTCTTTTGATATTAAAAAACTGTTTAAAAGTTAATGGATACTAGACGCGCGGATAACATATAAATTTTTTAAGCCTACGTTCGCAGGAATTGTTCTCCCAATGTTCCTGGTCGTAACAATAAATAAATGTTAAGCGACAATAAAGCAACGAGTGCACAAAACACAAGAGGGACCAGAACTCTCGCAGTCCATAAAATGCGAACCGGATATAGCGCCGCGGTGGTGGCGGCGACGGTGGCGGCGACGTACACGCGATGTGTTAAACTGTCCGCAGGTCCCTCGATTTACGATGTGACGCGCGGGGGATCGAAGTTTATACAAGTACTCGCATTAAGAGACCATCGCTTTTCCGGTCGCCTCTTTTTCTCCCGTTCCCAAGACGCGAGAAGCGAGCGCGAGCCGCATCCCATTTGCATAAGTGGATAGAATAATACCGGTAAGCGGTCGATGTATTACGCGAACCGTTGTGGAAACCGGAGTTGAAGCCGTAAGTCGTTCAGACGGTCGGGGAAATAAGTCGTGTCATGTAGCAAAAACGCGCGCTACAACCCGATGTTGTTTTCCGGCACGAAACAATTCTTGGCACGAACGCGTTTCCTAGTATCATCTCGTTTTTTTTTTGTTTTTTTTTCGGTCGTACGTCGATGTACATTTCGTAAGAATCTACTAAGTATATCCTTTGAGCGACGTAAAAAGAAAAATTTTAATCTGTAGTAATGAATAACTTTAATCAAATTTCGAGCAAAGTCTATCAGCGTTCCACATATGAAAAACACCATCTTAATGAAAAACCAGAAAATATATAATACGGTAAAAATTAATATATAAAACTGTCGAGAAACACGGATAGAAGAATACGTGTGTCCTGACGTTTCAGCGTCTCACTCCACATTGACGCAGGAAATTAATTTGCATTAAAATTGCATTTATACTCCGCGCCACCGTACGCAAAAAGATTATGCGTATTAGATTCTAATGTTACTTCGTGGAATCTCTCGACAAAACGCACAATGCAAATCAGTGTTTAAATGCGACGCGTTGCCCGATGAGAGACATTTCAGCGATGGGGATATCTATAGTTTTCGGTCCCGGCCTCTCATTACGTATTCCACTACCGCCAGTCCGTTTAAACCACCGCCGCCGCCGCCGCCGCCTCCGCCGCCGCCGCCGCCGCCACATTTCATGGTAGCGCAGCGCACGAAACTTTGCTGCCCGGAAAGTTCAATGAAATTAACTCCGCTTTGCATACGCTTAATAGTCCGTATCGCGGTCGCGATCTGCGAACATAAGGCCCCGGCCGCCGCTCGACTTTGTGATTTTCCGTGTGAGCTGCGTTTACACCCCGCCTCGCGCCCCGCCCGCAGAACTTCCGCTTTCGCGGTGTATATGCGCTTCCCGCCGTCGCATAATGCACCCGCATCGACCGCGACGACGATTCATCTCGTACATATCTCTCTCACCTTTCTTCAGTCTTCAAGTTGAAATTTAACTCTCTGGCGCACTTTGCGAAATCATCCTGTTCTGCTTCCATAATTGTCATGTCAAATGCACAGGAATATTAATTTTAGCGCAGCTTTTACTTCATCCCATATTCATCAGTTAATATCACAAATATTGTAAAGATATTAATTATAATTATTACTCTAAATCATACTGCTTTCTAGTAAAATAGAAACTCGATTGTGTATTGGAGAATTAATCACAATCATCGCGATTATAAATTGTCAAAGAATTAACTGAAATCTCGTGAAAAATCTCGCAGTCCTGAGACATTTTGCTCGCGCGACAAGAAAATATCTTGTATAACCATCGGATTTTTAACGGGACATACATCAGAACGAAAATCTCGACCGAGACAATTTGTCTAGTGGCATTATTGCGTCGCGGATTATTACGAGCACTATTTTCCGTCGCGATTCTCTTTCCGCGGGCTGATTCGAGAAGACGTATCTCCCCGGAGAGAGAAGCTTCCGCGAGTACTCCTCTACGCCGTTTTTGTCGGGACGGGATTTCGCGTTCTTTATGCGCGTTGCTCCACCACCACGCTTTCCTTTCTTCCCTAAACCCATTTTACTCCCGTTTTATACTTTTGTCTGTTCCTCACTTGTCGACTACCACACTCGCGCTGTCCGTCGTTATGTAGACGTCAGCTTCCGCGCGAGGGAAAATGCTTTTGTAATCTGAATTGAGAGCGCGTTGACGTTGCGAAGAACGTCGTATAACGTCGTATCCAATGGAATCGAGCCATTTGGCGGAATATGCATCCAGCGCACAGCATCCCGTGCACACCATCGTAACGATATGCATTAAGATATTCACCAAGTCGATCAAGTCGAATGCGCTCGATATTGAAAATAGTTGGAATGCAAAATTGCGAAACAATTACGAAAGCTTTGATTTTCCCATCCCGTACGTTAATAATAAATCATAAATTATAATCATTAATAAACAGTATTAATAGACTGTGTATAAATTTAACTAATGAAAAAAATTAATTAATAGTTAAACATTAATTTTCTGTTATATTCTGCACTCAAGTTACTTTATATTATTTCTTTTCTATAATTATCTCGAGACTAAAACAATAAGCTTTGGCTTAAATTATTAAGTATATTTTAAAATCAGTACCTTTTATGTAAGCCTTTTATGTAAAGCTATTTTACGATTCAATTTGGATTTAACGTGGATTTTGTCCATTCAGAGGCAATAAATATCTGTAGTTGCTGCGCCCGCGATGCGTTTTGCTTGTTTTTGCGTCACTCAATGAGCTCGACTTCGAATGATTGAGCTACCGCGCAACGCACCGTGGCATTGATGCGACGACAATACTGCATCAAATGCGTTTGTACAGCTGAACGGCCGCAGCTACGCGCGCGATCTATCAGCCCGGTTTCACATCATATTAATTTCCCGGAACTGCGATTTAAACGGCGCTCGAGCGTGACGTGCTCGTTCCTGTAAGCTCTCACGGACTATTACGAGAGTTCTAATGCCGATTACAATGGCCATTAACACGACACGGCTGACGACCTTACCATTACAACAATCTCTTTTGTAATTATGACAAATGCAGATCGCAAAGTCTGCAATTCAATCGAGCGTAAATTTTTCAATTCTATAAACAAAATGTATTTAAAATTCTTTTAAAGACTTCAATTTCTATCGTGTGAAAAATGATGCGCGACACCCCAGTACATCGCAATATCGATCGGGCTGGTTAATACTTAATCGAACAGTTCCGTCACATCTCCGCGTCGCCGTCGCGGCGACGTTTCGCGGTGCATCAATGCGCAGATTGTCGCCGCACTCTCAACTGCACCCGCTAAAGTGCGGTCGAAATTACCGTGCAGACGTACAGATCGGACGTAGAGCGAACCTTATTCAGAGAGTGGTTCGATCGATCGTTCCGCGCGGAGATTGAAACGATGGAGATGGAGACAACTGCCGAGCATGCGAGAACGGGGATTCGGCATTCTATGCGGACGATGGTCCCGCGGTCAGAACGATGCATAACTTCGGCGAATAACCGTCCCCCTCCCTCTGTGGAAGATACACCCGGACCCGTATCAGTGACCGCGTATCCCGGCACGTGCCTCGAAATCATCCGGATACCGTCCCTTTCAAAAATACACCCGGCGTCGTTTGCATGTCGAGCATTGAGGCTTTAAGGCCCTTTTATACGATTTGAAATTGAATTGTTTCATGATATTCTTGTTGCAAAGAATTTTGCGTTTTTTACTGCTATAGTCCATTCATTCGATTTATATCTAATTTGTGCATTTTTGTTGCTTAAAGAAAAGTTCTTATGCTAAATCTCTGGTAAAATATTTTTCAAATAACTCAATTGTGGAATTTGATCTCAATCTTTTTCTTCTGGCATTCGTACACACTTGGTTGCAGAATCGTTAATGGATTTTTTCGGTGGAAAATTAAATTTTTCTTACTACTATTTATATATGGCGAGCGTGTATGGTGTAGAAAATTTAAGGGGTAATGCGATTGAATAGCCTGTATCTATTTACAATAATGTACGCCGTTGCGTAGTTAAATAAATCACCGCGTATTCTTGATAACGTCAACCTTTTTTGCAACCGCATCGTGAAATGCGTTGCGTCGAATCGCGTAAAATGATAAATTATGTATTATACAAGAGCGGGAAAGTGCTCAACACTATTCGGCATATCGCAAATGTAACAGCTTCATTTTATTTGTACGGAATAGAAAGATGATAAAAATGCAGAAAAAAATATTTATCTACCGTTGTAATTATCGACATACCATAATAAAATTTGATACTCGGAAAAGATTAATGTTGAGTATAAAATTCCAAATCTATGACCAGTTATAGTGCTGCACGAAAAAGTAAAGCTAAAAACGACACTTTTTTCCTTTCTTTTCCACTTTGCGACAAAATCGCGATGGCGCACGCGAAGCCTTATCAATCATGGTAAATTTTCTGACCGATCAATCTTAAAAGTACCACGCTAATATCGCACGTCACGTTTCAGATAACGCGTTTTTCATCGTCCACTTACTTCTCCTTTGTCCTTCTTCCTTGTCACGGCAGGCGACAATCGCTTCATCGATATCACCAGCGCGTTTCCTCCTTGCCTTCTTTGGTGCCGCTCTATTCCGTGACGCGAATCGATAATCCTCGATCGACAAAACTGTCGCCTCTGTTATGGACGAGACCGAATATTCATTTTTTTCCCCGATGTGTGTTGGAACAGATATAACGTCATCTTTTTCACGGGTTTGACAGATCGATGAAATTTCAGAACGATAGCGACAAAATGCATTAATATAATATATCATACGAACGCTTTTTGAAATGTCTTATCCAAAAAAAAATAAAAGATAGAATAATAAAATTACTTCAATATTACGCCATGAAAGATTTAAATTGTTCTTATAATAGAGGAATAATAGATGATAAAAAAATAAAAGTTTTTTAAATATAAGTGAAAAACTAATGTTTAAAAAACGAGATGTCTTATTATTAAGTCATTCATAAAAATTACATGACATATTAAAGAGATTGCAAGTTTGGTGTTTTTGAAGTAATATACTGAATCATTTACACGCGGAAAATACCGCCCTTTCAAATTCCGACAAACACATCGTTAGCAGCCACGCGACGTCGAGCAATGGCGCGCATAAAAGTGCAAGAGACGCCTTTCTTTGCCGAGGAATCGGAGTCTAATCCTTATAACACGATCATTATTTTCCATCCTCCCTCCCCTATTCAACACCGTCTCTCGTTTCAGTGCTCTACCGCAATCCGCGGTCTTGTTTGTCGCGATCTCGAATCGCGTTCCTCAAAATCTGAAAATGCGCGTTTGTAGAAGCGGGTCGCTCTTCCGGCGGCGATACCATTATTCTGTGAAAGTTCTGGGGCACCTGTCATTGGAACGCTGCACCGCGCTTGGTTTCTCTTGCAACCTTTCTCTCTCTCTCTCTCTCTCTCTCTTTCCGTCTCTCGGCCGTCGACTTTCCTATTTTCATTTTGCGAGACTGCCTTCGCGTCGATAGAGATCGATACGTCTTCAAACAATGCATCGTATATCTAGCTGTATAGCATTTCAAGTTAAACCCGTCAAAAGCATTTTGTGTATCTTCACATTTGTCATTCGTACGTGACATTTTTTATACTGTTTAAATAAATTTCACAAAGCTCAGCTCGCGTCGTGTTGCAAGCCATTCTACGCTAACAAAAGAGCCTCGGTGTAAGCAGCAAAGCGCCGCCACTCGAAAACGGATTATGTAAATCAGGAGACGCGCGTCTCTCGCTCGTAGATTTATGCGCGTCGGCCTTGCACTTTTCGCGAGATATCGTTCCTCAAGACGTTTTCCTTGCAACAAACGCTGGAGCAACAAACAACGCGGGAGCGGCAAACAACGCGCGGCAATAACGCCATGTCTTACGGATGGCTCGCGTCGTCTGTTGTTCCGAAACACGACGATAAACGCGATCCCTATCGCGTCGAATAATTTCCGCGCCTTCACAAAAGGTAGGCACAAAACGAAGGGCGGGTCTATTAGGGTAAAAAGGGCAGACGCTGCTTCTGCGAGACTGTTAAGAGAAAGTTTCGGCAAAAACGTTTCCACAGACCCGTTCCCACCTCGCTCGTACATTCAGGCTAATGCTAAGAGAACGGAGAAGAGGCGACTATACGACGTTGGTAGTGCTTTCGGCAAAAAAGCCGAGTTACTTTTGCACGACCATCCCGTGCTTCCACCCTCTGTACGACAGTACGGCTAACACAGATGCGATACTTAAGACAAATTCACACGGGTCGCTCGTCGTTCAGAGTGAATTGGTTGGAATAAATTTACATTTAGCTAGTTCGTATTAAAAATGCGACGTATATTTAAAAAATGACAGTATATTGTATCTAATAAAATCTCAAGTCTAATTTTTCTTTATTGAAAAACTTGTGTCTCTGTCTGAAATCTATATATTAAAAAATCGAGATTATACATCGACTGGACGTAATTTTCAGTTTTATAAACTATAATTATATTTGTAGTTTAAAAAGGAGTTCATTAATTTCAAATATTAATTATTAATTGGTTAAATAACTGATAAGATATTGTAAACAAACAAACGTATTGACTCACTTAAACGCTGTTGCTCGATTCTGAGCAAATTGTGTAGACTCGCTTTTATCCCTCCCACGTTCAACCCTGAAACGCTTCACTTAACGTTACATCGTTGGGACGTGGTAATTGCGTCCGGGAAATCGGGAGAAATCGGGGGTCTACGAAGCGAGGGCCCAGTGTCTGCTAGACAATACTCGTTTGAATTTCTATGAGCAGTCACCAATTCGAACGCAGCGGAAGGAGGGGACGACTGTTTGTTGAACGTGACGATACGTTCGGCCGGTGATGGCTACGATCAATACCCGATACGTCACGGGCACCATCGCGTGTCTCCACGAGGAATCCACGATTTCACATAATATGTCTTCGTGACCGAGCATCAAATTATGAGAAGTATAAGAAAAACAATTTCAATATGATAATATATCACAGTTAAACATCGTCATAATTAATGCTAAATGATATTTTAACTCGATCAAAGTTTCTACAAAACGTTATTATCAATCCGCCACGCAAGAACTATCGATACCATGCATTCTTCACTCATCGAGCTCTTATTCGCGAACAGACTATTACACTTTTAAATTGCCCGGTCGAATCGTGCTAAGGTGGTGAAGTCGTAAACTTTGAGAAATGGCGAACTTTTGTAATTTTCCAATAATCCCTCTAAACTACGATAGTTCTAAAGTTTAATTTTCTTCGGCGGCGCACGCAGGGGACAAAGCGTTCCCATTTAAAGAAAATAAGAAGGTACGAGGGGCAGGAAATTTTATTCCGCGCGCGGCAAACTTTCCCAATGTATCGCCATTCTCGCCGCAAATCTCACTTTGCTTAGCTCGCAGATTATTGGCAATTTTTCAATACAATTCCTGTTAATAGTAAACGCGAAAGTAGAACAAAAATCTAAAACAAACGGTAATAAAACACAAGAGCACACAATTTACTGACTAAATTTTGTCGACAGATAAAACCATACGAAGATACGAAGATGTTTATGGTAATAAATAAGTATTTTTGTACAAAAATGGTAATTTGTTGTCCGTTTGCACTATTCGCGAATTGCTATTAGATCGCGTGAAAACGCTCTTACGAAAGTAAACGAATCAGTAAGATAGTTAACCGCTTTCTCGGCTGAGCAATCATTTGTCTAAAAGAAAGTTTTTGTTGAACCGCGCAGATTACTTCAATTGCATGCAGTTCAGACATCCTCATCAATTGTGGAACAAAACCGCAAACAAATAATTTCAACTGAAGCGACAAAATATCTCCTAAAATATTTTCCGAACTTAAATCGCCTGCATTACTCTTTCTTTAAAAAAAAAAAAAACATACATTATATAAACGTGTTGTGCGTATATAATTATTTTTTGTATGAAAAAATTGCAGAATTAAAGAACATAATTTACTTAAGTTTGATTTTTAAGAATCTTCGTCGAACAGATTTTTTGAATATAATCCGAATAAGAGTTAAAAAACTTTTCGCTCAACGTGTTGCTGCCCTTCGAATATATTCGACTTTAGAATCCCACGGGAAACGATATCAAGAATGAGAAAATCGACACGAAAAGAGATGTCGAAAATGTAGTTACCTGCGAGTGTTTGCTTAATATCGCGACCTCCTCGCCCACTTCCGGGGGAAAGCTTACGTGGAATTGGATTCTAGTTTCCGGAGGCAAGCAAGAGTAGGAAGCGAGAGCGGCAGAGAGAGAAAAAAATGAGGAATTGACAAGCACGTAGAGGATAAAAAACCGGAAGGATCGGAGAGACTGATCCTTTTGCATCTTGAGATACTGAATACAAATCGCCGCGCGTGGCATCGGAATCCATCGAAACACACGAATAAAGCGGGATGAGAGAAAGACGAGAAGAAGCGGAAGGGTAGGTAGCGGATATTTTTCTCGGTGGAAACAAACGCGCTACGTGCACGGAAATTTCAATCGCCATTGCTTCGGCGTAAGTATGGGGTGGACTTTTCCAATTAGGCTGGACGGAGATTCATGGCGGTAAAAGTCTGCCAACGTGTTTAGAAGTAATTTTAGGTAGGGCTAAATTATGCCAGGAGTAATTTTGCTACCATCGGTATCAAAAGCCAGATGATTCAACGCTCGAGAAACTTAAATTACGCAGTTTCTTTCGGTATAAATTAAATTTTCTTTAATAAAAATTTTTAGTTCGCGGATCATCGTGTAGATAAAAGAGCGAGATTGGATGCAACGGAGCAGCGCGGTTAGCGCTAATCAAAGTGAGTGCAGCAAGCAAAGCGGGGCCCCCCGAGCGGTCCCTCCGAGAAAATAATCAACAGGCAACAGGGGGGAGGGGGGCTCCTGCGGGAATCGAAACTAAAGCTTATGGATTACTCGCCCGGACACTTAAATCGCTCTAAGAGCTTTTTTACTCCCGTGGCGCAAAGTTACCTTCTCTGTAATCTTATCCCGTCTTACTTCCTAGCTTGGTGGCTGGCTGCCCCGGAAGAGGTAGGGCTGGTAGGTGCTTACTTAGCTCGACAAGAACGTAGTTTTATCGGCGACCGTGCGCGCTTTGCGTGAAGAGGGGCGTGGACGCGATTAAGTTGTGATATATGTTTGTGCCTTGCATTTGTAATTTACAGACGACAAAATAGATGAGGCTAAAATGCCTGAATAAAACTACTACGCGCAAATTTCTTTCCGATACTCCATTAATATGCTGTATTACGTTAATTGTGGATATCTCTAATTATTGAAATATATATTATTAACTGTAATGACAGCGACAAACTGAAAGCTGTATATATTTTGGATAATTAAATAATATTGAGTCATATTAATCTGCTGTTGTATAACAACATAGCAATATTGGAATAACTTGAAAATTATGAGGGATTCAAGACGTAATGAAATAATATGGCACGTTGATAAAATATCAGTTTGCACGGATATAACGATAACAGCATATTTACGTAATATTGCATCATATTAATTAAAAGATATGAAATCATATCTCGATATATCGCTATCATCGCATGAAGCCACTTTTTGATATAATTAATATGTCAAAAAATATGTTAACATAGCATAAAATAACGCTACTCAAATAGCTAGGAAGTCACAAAAAGAACTTAATTACGTAGGTGTGACAAATTGCTAAGTCACGTTGACAAACACACATTATTAAAGAAATTAATTGAAAAATTATGAATAAACACATCACGCGAGTTTTTTTTTAATAATTTTCACAAAATTATTACGATAGTTTTAAAACAAAGTATTTTTATTCTTCCTTATTATTTCGTTTTATTGGTTTAAAAAGTTATATAGCTTAGATAGCAAATTGATGCTATTAGACAGCAGATTGGCATAGCTATTCTAAACTGCATGAAAATATATCAGATTACAGAATCATGATACAAACTTTGCAACATTATCTACTTAACATGATCTGCGAGTATTGTCAAACAAGTCAGTTTCAAAATAAAATTTTCTAATAATAAGAAATACTCGCGAAATAAATCATCGCGCGAAATATATGTTTCCAATTATTGGCGAGCTTAAAATTTCCTGTTGACCGCAAACTCTTCGTCTGCATTTGATACGCGCGCGCGCACCGGAACCGGAAGAGCTTAATCCACAAGCGATGTGTTATCGATCGACCATCTTGTTCCGTTTAGATAACATTGAGACTCTAAACGAGCGAAGGCAACGCGACGTGCACTCAATTAAGTCCGCAAATATATCGTCCTCTCGGGATTTCTGTATGTCGGTCGTAGGATTTGCGCAATCCTAGGATAGTTCAAAAATAATCAGCATGACAGACAAATGATACAATCCGTGTAATCGAGTGTTCAAAAATCCAAATTGTAGTCAAAATATTTCATCATGTATAAATTTTTTTAAATACTATTTTATTTAGTTCTAGATTATTCGACAATTCTGTCTTCGATATCTAGTATCAATCGTTGAAAAATTCTATTCTGTTGTAAAAATTCTCCAACTCCAAATTATTCAATCAATTCAATTTATGCTCATTCAAATTCTACTATGTGAATTATTTAATGAGAGAATAAATCCAATAATTTAAAATTCATAATTTTAGATATGTTTTTGTAATATTTAAAACAGACTATATGAATTATGAACTTGCTATATTTGTATGCTACGGTCCTACACTCTCTAAATCAACTTAAATGGGCTTTAATGGAATTTAGAATTTCGTTATGAAGAAGCTTAACATTGGCAGTTTAGAAAGTCGTGATATTTTTCCTTAAAAAGGCACTTTGAATTTATCCAAGCATACATTCTAACTATTAATTTTGCAAATTGCTAAATACTGTATTGCTACGTACAAGACCTCAGGAATAATTGAATAAAGAGTAGTATAGTTGGACAACAAAGTCGTCTAGAAAATAGAAAATATCATTTAAGTGCAAATGTATTGTTCAAACCAAATTCGCAGATGTTAGTGACGAAAGAAAAGGATTTACTTTTCATTACCGTCCACTCGACCGCTCATTACCTTAATATAAGGAAGATGAATCGAAAGGTGTTAAGACAGAAAACAATGCCTTATCCATCCCCCGACGATCTTGTTCAATTTAGATACTATCGGTTCGGAGAGAGGGACACGGCGCTCGCGCAATTAAACCCTAAAACACACCGTTCTCTCACGAAATAGGAGGGAAGAGGAAAGAAAGAGTTCCTCCCTCCAGGTCCTCCATGGTCCCTTTTCAGAGCTCGATTAAACTGAAAATAATCCGTCTGATAGGCACGCATTGTTCCCGCCCACGTGGAATAACGGTCGACCCCTTTTATAATGCCACCGCATTAATATTCGTTCGTCGCGGTTTATTTTTACCCATCCGCCCGTGGCGCGAGTGCCACGACCGACCGTCACAACCTAATCCCCTTGAATAATTAATTGCCCCGTGGCCCACCTCCGCTCCGATCGCGAGCAGCCGAGCGTTCGACACGCGGACTTGCTTACTTTCACTTCTCTATCGTTAATTCCACTTTATCGCTGCGAAATTCACGTCTATTTTACCTTCGCGATTTATATTTCCGCGCGCTTCGGAATTCATAATGCGCTCGATTAACAAATTAGTTGCTTCGTTTGAAGATAGAAAATATTCATGTACTTTACATATTTATATAAATTAGTATAAAACTGATATCTAGTCGTTAATTATCGTTACTGATTTCCATGATTTTTCTCAATTTGATTCCAACGTGATATTTGCTACTACATTTAGAATGCACCTTTGACCATTATTCGAATTAATAATGTTTTCGTGAACCAATGATGTGGAGCCACATAATAGGCTACAAGTTACTTATTATAATTCCAACGCTCGGCGTGCTCAAATTTGCAATAAATTTCAATCAATCTTGCCCGAATGCTCCGAGGTAAATATAAATAACAGCTGAAAATGCAACATGGTTTAATTGTGTTGCAACAAAATGAATTTCATATTGCTTATGCAACGGCGCAACGTAAATATCAAAACGCACATTCGGCACCGATTATCTCATTGTGTCTCAATTTAAGCGCAAAACAAAAGCTGTTCGCAATTTGTCAATGTTTAGCTTCCTTGTTCAATTTCATTTTCAATCTTCGTGAAAGAAGCACACACCGGAAGAACAAACAAAAAAGGAGGTTTCAAAAGTCGAAAGAGGGAAAGGGGGAGAAGAAAGAGAGGGGCAAACTTTCTCCGGTGATTGTCCTACTAACCGCAATATTATCGAATCGAGGATTTCTATGTGTATATCTTTTCTACGCTCGCTCGGTTTCCCTTCTAGTAACTCTTTTCGTCTTCCCTCGCGACTCGAGTTGACCTCCATTTCCTATCTTTTATCTGGTCGACGCCGGCGACGAGAAAGCTTAGCGCTCGAGTATTACTCGCCATGAATTTTCGATAGGGTCACCCGCTGCGACTCAGGATTCGGCACCATCCGCAAAAAAAATACACTTTAATTGCTCCTTGTTGTACACTCGTTGTTGTAGACTCGTCATGAAGAAATATTGAACAATGCAAAATCAATTAATTAATTAATTTTGTTTATATCACTGATATTTGCACAATAATACATTCATAAGTAAATTAACGAATGTATTGTTTATGGTAAAATATTGTTTATGGTAAAATATTGTTGTGTGCGTTAGCTGCAATACAAGATGCTTTTGACATATTTACTGCTGTTTTCTCGCTGCAATATTGCACATTTTGCTTCGGCGGAAGAAAAAAATATTGTATTTTGCGAGTGGATTTTCAAATAATGTCGAAACATCATCTGTCTAGTCGTGTGAATGTTATTGACATTATCTATAAACGCGATATTGATGTTACACAAAATAAAATACCATTGTATGCTGTTATGCTCTCGCACATAGTCGATACAGCGCATAAATAACCCGTCACAGCACCGTGCGCTCGCGCGATAAACATGTGACGCCAGCAGCGTATCAGAAAAGTTTAATTAAATACCATCGACAAGACATGACGCGTAAATACGATTTTCGATAGCGTACTATTGGAGTAAAGAATATTTTTCAATCTCATGATAAATATCTTTTATTAGCAAATATCTGTTGAAAATAGAACGCGCATACGTGTAACATTTTTCTGTCATCATTGCTTTTTCTCAAAAATTAGAAAATTATCATTTAAAACGATTCGATAATAGAGTTCATTAATTATGCAACCTGCTTTATAGTCTCGTGATCGAAAAAAAACGTGTTTCGAACACCCAGAATACATCCAGAAGTGTGTTTCATCCCAGTGTCCCTCTATTTTTTCAAGAAAATGAGGCAAAAGGGAAAAATAAACATTCAGATCTTGGCTATTGTTCCCCGAGGTACTTTTGATTTCGAAGTACCAAATGTGGCTGTGAAACGACGATGTCCGTAGATTGGTGAGAGAAGGAAAAAAAGAAAAAAACAGAGGGAAAGTAGAAAAAGTAAAAGAATAACGCAAAGAAGGCCAAAGTTTTAGATAGAGGGACGATCTTCTCTCCGCCCATTTACTTAACGAAATTTTCCGCCGACTTTCCACATGATCTTTCCGAGTTTTCACTTACTTAAAGAAACGTGGCGCGATAATAACTAAAAAGTATCTAACTCGATTACAGTAATATCCAAATATGAGAAACATAATTTCTCTTCACTGACAAATTTTGTGCACGTGGTGTAAACGACACAACGAGTAAAAAGTACATTGGTTGAAACACTGCAGAAAATATCTCAACGATAAACCTATTCTTCAAGAAAATTTATATTTTTATGGAAAAAAGTGAGAAAATCTTTTCAAGACACATAAATTATAATTAATACTAAAATATTACTATAGAGCCTATAAATTTTTGAAACGTAACAAGTATTTCGCTATTTGAATATTTATCATTTTGATCGCCAACAAGCTACTTCTCGAATGGAAAAATTCTGCTGCGTGATTTTAATCTACTATTGCAATGGAAGAAAATGATACGCTAATGGGTGAATCTAATACGCATTAAATTATCCAAGGTCTGAAATAATTAATTTCGTTTCGCTTAATGCAACTGGAAGGCGCTATTGGCGAGAGTAATTGAAACATCATTCACGAATTCAAGTAGCCGCTTTAAGCCGGCAGGTTATGCTCTATTACCGCGGCAAGGTTTACGCGGCAATAAGACGGGATGTCCACGGCTTTCATGGCCGAGTGCGCACGTATGCACGTGGTAATAGACATCTAATGTAGGCGGTTGTGAGAAATCGCGGAAAGCTAATAACAGCCGGTCTACTTTCCAAGCCCGAAATAATGAATACGTTAGTCGCGTCGCGCCGACTTTCGTGTCGTCGTCGTCGGAAACGATCATTATCGTCACAATCTTTTAATATGGTACATTAATATTTCTTTCTCTCTCTCTCTCTCTCTCTCTCTCTCTCTCTCTCTCTCTCTCTCCCCGCCGCTCGTTGGAATATTAAACGACGTATATCATCACGTCCGTCTGTCCTGAATGTTGCCTTAGAAAGCGGATGTAATAATTATCGACTACGTTAATTGTGTTAACGGCCAATTGAAACGACGGAATATAAACGACCGAAGAGCTTTCCTCGCTTTTTTCCAGCCACGTACTAATTTCCTAGCAATTTCTCATTTCACGCGCGCACCACTTCAAGTTACAAGAAAATTGCCACGGAAATGAGAATCGAGTACTTCACCAACCGTTTCAAGTAGTTTTTTCTTATCATATTTCGCCCTTTCTCACGTCCTCGGAGGAGAGATAGATAAAAGAATATGAGTTTCTCATTGTGCAAAACGGAGCTTTCGTTACTTCGGTCTAACCGATGGCCAAGTCTTGATAAAAGCATCACCCGTTAATTAACTAAAACTGGAACAATGAGCTTCCAACTGTAATGCAGCATGCGATTTGTCGCGCGTGTTTGACGCTAAATGCGATTTGCGTTGCGTTAGCGAGGTTCGAAAATAAACAGCGGTCTTTGAATTAGCGGAATCAAAGCGAACACGTGAATAAGCGATTCAAGCGCACGCCTACTTGCACCCGAATATCTTCATAGTTTATCACACGCCATGTATAAAGCTATGTGTACATGATATGGAGAGTTTGAATAAATTACGTGAATTTAGGATTCACGATCGTCCATTTTCAACATGTGAAAAAAGCTCGGGTAAAGTATACCAGGAAAGATTAATTAACTAATTGATTTATGCAATCAAATGCATTGAAATTGAGATTCCTATCACGTTTCTTGTTAAATATCATTAATGAAATATGATGCATGCATTCAATTCGCAATGATATAACACTGAGAAAAATGTATTTGTTAATTTTAATTTCCATTTTGCAAGTCGCACAAGACTAAACTTATCAAATATTCTTCAATAAAAATAAATGTTGCCACATAATCTGACATTGTAAACGACTTTGATCTCAATAATGCATGAAAGTTTACTAAACATAGTACTCCACAAAGGCAATGCACTATTTTTAGATAAATAAAAATAAAATATCACTGCGTTATAAATAAATTATCGAACATTTAGATATTTTTTATAGTGATTCCACTAAAATGTCTCGCTAAATTAATTTATTTGAGAGCAATTACTTGCCGACGCCTTTACACTAACTACAATTTTAAATAATTCAGCAATTTTCCATTAAAGCATCACATGAGATAAGATCGGTGTTGACTGTAGCAGGCGGTTATCAGTTTCGAGGGCCGCTACTATCCTGTGGGAATACCACTCGAGGTGGATGTAATTTTCAAGCGCTCAGACCGGTGACTGTCGGAAAAGCAGAGCGAAGGAGCTGCGGAAAGACACATCGCTCGGAGTCTTCAGGGGCTTCGCCGCGGCGGTATCAAGTCGGGGTCATCTCTAATTATAGCGACCCCCGCTAGGAATTGTAGCGCCCACCGTAGTGCTCGCTCAGCGTATTAACCCCGGGAACACCGAGCTCCGCCAGGAAATCACCGTCAGTTTATGGTTGTAATGTATGAATGCATTCGTATTTTACAATAACTAGTCGATTCTCTTATTTCATAGTTGCTTATTATCCATTCCGCCATTCTTATCTCACAGTCTTATCACATAATCCATTCCGTAAATTTAATCAGTCGTTATCTAGTCCGCATACGTGAAACGTATTGTAAGAAGTGGATATAAAGATCAAAAATATTTTTCATTAAAAGTAAGAGCAAGAAAAGCAAAGATATGAAGGAAAATTCGTTCGCTCCGGGCGATTTATCTGGGACGATCATCAAGTGGGAATCATGCAAATTCGCTTTTATGCGAGCGAATCGTCTGCTTCGCTCCCGGTAATATTAGATGCCGTGGAAAATGCACTTGATCGGTGGCGCGCGGTGCAAGTCGGAGGAAGGCACATCTATTCAACCGTGGAATTTCATATGCCCGGATGACGACGGAGACGCCGTAGCATTAATTTCGAAGCGGCAGCGCGTCAATGCGAGTTTGAAGGATCGCAATCCTTCAGGACAAATGTCCGACAAATGTCTGCGGTTGGTGCCCAATTAAGCATGAGTAATCTCGTGTAACCTTAATTGCCGCATAGCTCTCGCTACGAACGGTGCGGATCGTTTTTATTGCGTCGTATTGCATGCCACGACTAATATTAAGTACACTTGTGTAACCCTTGTGTAATTGACAGCTTAATACTCGCTCCAGCCGGGACAATTACGTAAAAGGACTGTTAATGCGAAAAGAGATATCAGACGAGGTGTTCAGAAATTCGTGTGGAGACACATAAGAAATCACGTAACGACGACAACGACGACGACAACGACAACGACGACGACGACGACGACAACGACGGCGACGATCTGCACAGAAGACATTACTGAGGGGACACAAAGTGACAGTCGCAGCGACGACGTTAGTTACGTATTGCGATATTCCTTTACGTAAGTACACTTATGTTAGCAGCGATCAAGGCGACGAACGTTCAAAGAACAGAACACGTTCTCGCGCCGAGCCTCTCTTTGTACGGCGAACATTTTTACGAAACGATAATGGTGGGCTCGCGATATCGCGCTCGCACGTCTCTAACGCGCGCGATAATCTAATGCGAGATTGCCGGCAATTAATCTCGCGTGTCAGGATCGTACCGACACCGTTATGGCCGCGACAATTTCGTGAATAGAAAATACCGTTCGTCAAGCAAAAGAGAATAGAATTTATCGTGTATTCTGGGACAAAGAGATCTCTAAGAATTTTACATCGTCAATCTTAAAAAAGAAGCCATTAATTAACATTTAGCAGACGAGAACAAAGACTGGCTTAAAATTCTGCTTCTAAGCAAAATTTTATTTTTACATCATCATTTATATTGTGCAATTTTATTTTATTTTATACTTATCTGAGATTTGTTAAAATTTATATATTCGAGCAAAAATGTATAATATGCGCCTTGCATGTTTCACTGTTACTTTAATATTTTTTTTCTTAATAAGTAAAATAATATTACTTTGAACAACATATATCTAACAATTTTTATTCTTCTTACAATCAACAATATAAAGTTATGAAATTTTGCAACAGCGAAAAAATAAGAGATATACCAAACATATTTTGAGAATGAGAGATATGAGAGAGAAATAAAAGAATCGCGTTGTGAAGTAGGTCTAATCTAAGTTTACGTGCCACAGGGTGAAAAGATAGATTGGCAAGAGGGTGCGAGGCGAGGTATTAGTGGCGGGGAAGGAACGTGCCGCATGGAGGTCTACAAATTGATCGCGGGTCTTTTAGGCCCGTTTCGCACGACCCCTTTGCACCCGATACCGTATACTCCGCTGTCTCTCGCGCTGTAACGCTGCTGAGTCACCATTCTCGGTTTTGTGACTAATGAAACTCTAAAGCCCGCCGGAGTGAAGGATGAGCCGCAGGTCGAGTTTGAATTTCGTGCCCGATCGCGACAAGTTAGAACGAGCGTATGAGCATAATGGCCCCTATTACTCGCCATAAGAAAAGATATGCTCAATTATACGAGATATTCTTTTCCTGACCATTCATTCGTATGACGAGAGCAAATGTTAATTGTAACATATATGTATTAAAAAATGTATTACACATACGTCGCTTGGCAGTCGCGAATTCTCGTGTTTCTCAAAATATATATAAAACATAAACATTTGTACAATGATTAATTCGCGAAGTTGCGGATAATTTCGCGTGTATTGCGTCGTGTATTGTTCACTATCCATAATAGAGCGATTTTCCAAAAAGACAACAAAATATTGTTTCTCTGCATACACGTACAAATGCAAACGCGAAACTTCGAAATAGATTTGCTGCTGCTGCTGTTGCTGAATGCGCTGACAGAATAAATCTGTTTCTGGAACAGCGTGGTCGTTAACGTTCTCCACGATCTGAAAATACATTTCCCGACGAACGAGAGAGAGATTGAGAGAGAGGGGAAGAGAATTCTTTCGCGGCGAGAACGACGACGGCGCGGCTCGGGCTTCTCGTTTCGTGAGTTTCTCGAAGACGTCACGGACGAAACCTCGATTTAACGGTTAATTTACCTCGGCGTTTCGAGAGATGTACTCTGAGAGTTTTTTTATTCCTCCGCCTCATGTCAGAGTCGTGTCGAGAGTTTCCCAGAGTTGTAGATTCTTTCGCCAGCCATGCCTCGGAATTTTACAGCCTGATTTTACCATTTGCGAGATAAGAACGCGAGCATTTTAAATGTATTCGTTAATGTCTCAATGTAAATAAATGAGTAATAACGCTTTATAACAGCGTTATAAAGTTGTTACAAGATCGTTACAATTTTACAATAAAAAAAGTCTATTTCCAGAAAATATCTCTTCATTAAAAGAAACATGAAATATTTAAGTATAAAAATATTGATATTTTATTCGTCAATAATTTTTTATATATTTTGAAATAATATGTTGTTTCTCCTCATTATTAATTTTTCCCATTAACGAAAATTAATGATTTTAATCGAATAATCGTTAACTTGAAATAATTTTGGTAAAATTTACTTGTTTAATTAAATATTTTCCAAATTGACATCAATTACACGTTCGAAACCTTTCAAATGTATTATGCAAAACTGTAAATTTGAAAAAATATACCATATTGTTATTGATGATAGACTTGGCAGCGGCAGCGTTGTGCAAACAATGCCGCGAACCAAATTGTACAGCATAATTATATTCGCTTCCGGCGCGGACGTGTCGAATTTTCTAGCGACGTGAACCATTAAATATGAAATTCCACACGCGTGCGTGGCGCGGCGCATGTCACTCATACATGATAATAGACTGACAATGAAAATATTAACTGGTCGATGGGCATACACTCATGTTCCAGACGTCAGTAACGATTGTCAAACGTAACTCACGATTACATCGGTCACCGACAACGCTACGTTAATAACAGACGGACGCATCGGTTTTCAGCGTCGTGCGTAGCCGCATCGAGCTTGGGCGCGTCCTGAAGGAGGCTGCGGGCAATTGTCCGACCGCTAATCATCATGCATATGATGCATTTGTCCCGGCGCGTCATTAATTCGCCTCCTGTCCCCATTGGCCGAATATTACTGTCCGTTCACGTTCGCGTTAATAAATGTAAATTTGATCCCGACTTTCTGTCACGTGAACCATCGAATGTGTGTAATAATCGATTAACGGAAAAAGTTTTTGCTTTCTAAAAACGTTTTGCGAAATTGCTCAAATAAGACATATTCGAACGCACTGACCTAATTCATACGCAAGCAGCAACACATCAGTTATAATATTTTAAGTCCGAAGTCATGTATGAAAATAGGTCGGTTATCTCTTCCGACGAATGCGACTCGACAGATAACAGAAGCACGTCGACAAATTATATCCTTGCGGATAACTAAATGCGAATATAAATTGTTAACACACAAACGACAAGCGAAGAATATTATACCGTCTGCATATTTGTTTCGAAGTAGCGCATATGCAATCCAAAAATGCTTTTTTTTTATTCTATAGGATCAATCGTATTTTTTTTTATTTTGAAGTAAACTGCACTGAATGCGTGTATAACCGGATGCCTTTTGTTTTATTCAAACGACACATGCAACGTTCGAGTCGATAGATTTCGAGCAAGTTCTACAGTGCGGCAACAGAGAATGCGCTATTCGGCATTGCGCTAGTTGAAGCGATACTTTTTGTAACGCGATACTGGCGCGGAGCCACTAGAGAATCCAAGGGATGGAAAATGCGAGTCGCTAATATTTCACGACTACACGTGTGTAGTTCGCAGCTAGAACGATCAATCTCACTTTGCGACTCGAAGGTGGTAAGAGTCTTTTATTTCTAAAGCGTCATATATCAACTTTCGAAAAATTATGAGTTTGAATAACATATATAGATTCTCGAACAATGCGTGCAATTTAACGAGATTTCAAGCACGTTAATGAGATATCAAGCCATTGTGAAATTCATGCTAAATTTGCGGCCATATTCGCGAATGCTTCAAATATATATTTAGATACATGACATTTTCTATGTCCATCGCCACTTTGCAAACGTTAATTACTTGAATATTATTATCTCCGATTTACAAATTGAATAATTATTTTAACATTATAATACAAATTAAGTATTAATTAGTATGGTGGTATTATTGCCGATTCGCAAATAAAGTAATTATTCTGGCATTGATGCCGTCGACGCGCAAATTAAGTGATGTGATTATGTTCCAGAGCTGTTATTTCGCAAATGTAACAACTCGTGACGAAATAACGCATCGTTTGCCGGTGGCTAAAAAACGCGATCACGTTGACGATCCTACGTTTTATCATGCTCGCATATGGTATATAGGATATCATGATTACGCAAGCTATGAGGCGGATCATTATTCTCGACGTATCTCCGAGGAGAGCGAATGCTCCATTGGTTTGAATGATACTAATTACGCACGAGAGCTCGCACCGAATAGATTGTTTTTGTCTTGTTTCGGGTAAAGCGTCTTAGAACAGGATCGCTAATGACTGGATTCATGCCAGCCGGGCCGCCGAGCCGAACAGTTCAGTTGGCAGCCCCGGGGGAGAAAATACGAAGGAAAAAAAAAAAATACTCGACGACCGAGCGTAGTTTAATGACGTGCCTCGAGTTACACGGTTGGCATAGATATCCCGCTTGATTATCTTACACCTTTTTCCGTTTTCCCAGCTTTCTTTTGCAGCGCAATCTTCTATAAGATATTCGCTCTCAATCATTATCAGCGTTTAGGAGCAATTTTTCATCAAAAGAGATACACCGAGCAATTATTGAACCGTCTAATTAAAAAGTACAACAAAATTAAAATTCCTCTTTTTTTCTTTTCAAGATTCATGATAAAATTTATACTATTTTTATTTTATAGCTGGATTAGAACTGTTAGGTGTTATTACGCGGCTTGACCTTTGGAAATACGCATAGTAAAGATACAAAGTAAAATTGCATTTCTAACTAAATAAAAAAAGTTGAAAAATATACATTTTCTATATCTTCCAATTAATCAAGATTTTATAAATTAACACTAAACATATATTTTTAAGTATACTTCTTTTCCATTATAGAAGTTTCAAATATTCTATGTTGCAAATTCGTAATAATGCATTTGCAACAATAATAAAAACAGATTTTTAATTTTCTTCGTTATTTTTGCTATCAGTTAAATATTAATCTTCTTGTTAAATTTTTACAAAAATATCATTTATTTTCAATCAAAAAAAGATCGTGCATTTTTTTTAATCACGACACAATTCAATTGCCGTCGTGTCTCTCACTGCGCGCGCGATTAGTAATTATTAACATCGTCGATATATAGACAATCGGTTATTTTAACAGTTTACGCTAACGTATTCGCAGGTGCATTGAATCGGTATTCATCACTGCGATACGGTACATGATTGATCGATTCAAAATTGATTGCCCAGTCGCGTAGGTAGTTCCAGGCTCATTAATATTGCGATCCGCGAGGGCTGTAATTAACAGCAGCAACATGTGCCAATGACGCTCTTAAACAACAGTCATGGTTTTCAAAAACTTCCACAATGCATTTTTTATGAACGCTGTGTATGCTGCATCAAAATTAGCCAACATGAGTTAAGCTTGCAAACGGAATTATTCTCCAAACGTTTTCCGCCGACACGATGCATTCTTCTCAATATTATATAACTCTGCGTATGTTGCATCAAAATTGCACAATAAATTACAAAGTGCATGAAAAAAAAGGATTCAATTAAGAATGTATTTCTCCAAGAAATCAAGATTCTTTCTACTTCTTCTACGGTCTCAAATTTGTTAAAATTTTTTTTTCTCGACATTTTACGCCATTACGGTCAACCAGATGCAAATTTGTCGCACGTGAAAGGCGCGAAATAACAGAACGGATTTCTCACGAAACAATTTACGAGAGCGCGCGAGCGCAAGGAGCGCCATCATCGCGTGGACGAATTTACATATTATGAATTGATTATTAAGACTCCGCGTTCTTGACTCTCCTTCCTACCCAGGAAGGATCCGGGAGCGCAGGAAGAAGGGCCTTTACACGCCACGTTAGAGTTTTCGTCCGCGCTCTTTCCCTCGTCCCGGGTTTTATGCAGAATTTTTCCTCGCCCAGAGAATTTATGCGCGTCCTGACCGTTCCTTGTAAATTTTACCGCCTGCTGGAGGTAAAACTCCCTCCCCGAGGGCAACGCCGTATTTCGTTAAGCCCGTAACTCGTGAAAATAATGACGGCCGGTTATCCGGGGATTGTTAGCTATGTATCTAACGGAAGTAACATCTTAAGCCCATTACACGCGACCTATTATACGCGAGAGAGTCTAAATCAAAAATTACAAATTTATCAATTTAATCAGCTTAATTACATTAATCTAATAACTGTCTATGTACATTTCGGAGAGTAATTTTATCTCAAAATAACACAAGTTTTATTCTATTTTCTCTACATGCATATTAGTTTGGCATATTTTCATATTGGAATATTTTCTATATTAAAATATTTTCTACAGAATACGTAGAATATTTAGCAATGGATATATTAGCAATATTAAATTACGAATATAATTCTTCGTGTAAAATGAGCTTTACATCTCACAGTAAACCGACGATGAGTGGCATCGTTTTTGATCAGCACTGAGCTTAATAAACGACGCGATATTTATCTAACGGAGGTTATAGTTTCACGCTGAAATTACGATGATATTTTCTTATCTGACAAGTTTGCGTCAACACGCAGCGTAAAGCGGAGTAATATAAAGTTGCAATGAATCTCAAAACACAATATGGAAACTTGCATACGAGAAAGCAATTTGTTTTTGTTGCCAACAAAAAATATTGCCAATTATTAAGATGGGATTATAGATAAACGTAAATTTTCGCATTGCAACCGTATTAGAATATCGCAACATTGTAAAAAGAAAGAGAGAAATCCTCATCAACAAACATTAGTCTTCATTCTACAGCAACTTTACTTTGTTGAATAACGAGAAGATCTGAAGAATAATTTATAATATTTAAGTTTATACAGTAACTTATTACATCGTCAGCATAATTAAGAATCATAATAAATTTTTTAATTATCTCATTTTAGTATTTATCATAATAAAAATTTTCAGTATAAAAATTTATTATCTTGTAATTTGTCCCATTTTATTTGACTTCGCAGCAGAAATGATAAGAAAATTACCGAGATACTTTAAACATAATGTTTTTGAAACTCTAAATTCCTCAAGAATTTTTACATAGCAGTAGCAGCGTCAGCTTTCAGGAAATGAGACGCGATATTAGAAAATTCAGAACAACTCTATCAAAATTCAATAAAAATTCTACACGAGAAAACAATAAATCTACTCATCTACTATTAAAAAATTATTCTGGCACATTTAATCAAGTAGTTGTAATCAAGTATGCACATTACAAAACCTATAGCAATCATAGAATTCCAAGAATCTACATTGTTTTATAAATTCGTTCATAATTATTTATATAAAGAAAAGCGCACATCTAGATCTCCGCAAGCAAATCTCCTGAAAGAGTTTTTGGGACTTGCATCTTTTCTTTTCTCAAATATAGAATTCCGAGCTATGTATGTTTACGCGCGTGTCGTTTCAACTGCCGCGAGGAGACGCGGACGATCCCCTGTTGAAGGAAAGGTGGAGAGAATACGACTCATGTCACAGGCCTCTAAAACATGCAGGAATGGACGTGCGCGGCAACGTGCGATAGCGGCAAACAACAGCGTGTGTCCCGCGTGCAAACGCCGCGGCATTTCGTGCATCCTTGGATAATATGCGGTGCAATGCCGAATGCCAGCACGGCCGTGTACTGCGGCGAACCTTTCAATATGCATGCGCCCGCGGGGTGCAGCTACATCCGCGCGTGCATCGTGCATTCGCATCCCAAAAACACCGACCGCCAACAAACTATGACCGCCGCTCCCGGTCATAGTTCGGCTCGCGTTCGGATGACAATAACATACGTTCCCGGATTCAAAGAATGCCTTTTACACACAATTTTTTCTCAAATATCTTTCTATACTCTTCCCGCAATCTGTATGTTTGAAAAACGCGATTGTGGCGAGGAAATTTAATTTTTCAAAGGCCAGCTCACGTTGGATTTGTGACGTAAAGCTCAGCTACGTCATATTTTGCGTAACAAATAAATATCTGATAGTAGCTGTTCGTTACTCACGAAAAAAGTTCAGTACTAATAAAAGAGATCGAGACTCGCATTTGATCATCTATTTCTACTACAAATACAAGTATAATAAAATACAATTGATTAATGTAATTATATCAATAAACTTTGTAATTAATTAAAATAGAAATTAATACGGCTTTACAGAATACCGGATTTGCGAGCATTTGAATAGCTATTTAAATCTGTGAAACACTGAGCATACTTAAATTGTATCTGAATAGTGTCTGAATTATGAAATGTTCTAAATCAAACGTCGTCTCAAGCGAGCTTCACGTGTGACGCGAAATACCACACTGCTGTGCTCATTTGCAAGGGAATATAACTCGGCGGTGAAAAGCCGAGTCACTTCCCCAATTTGCAACATCCGTAACACATAAAAGCGCATCTTTTTCCGAGGCCTAATGTGTGTACATACGTTCGCCATCGTCAGTCAACGTTCTGCGGCGTTGGTTAACTGCGAGATAAGCTGCAGCATAGGATATCTCAAAAAGAGACGACGACCGGAATGTTAAACGCGCGCCTGCGATGAGTTTACAAATGCGAGAGTTTCCGTCCCTCCCTTCCTCTTCCCCCTCGCTCTCTCTCTCTCACATGATCAGAAGAGAAGCGCCGCAACGGCTCACAAAGTTACGCGCGTCGTACAGAAACTTTTGATCCGCTCGCATATCCCGAACGGAATTGTAATCGGATGACGAAACTTCGTCAATTTAAGCGAAACTATTTACATGTTCAACCGCTACTGTCATAATATACGAACACGCGGCTTTGTGGATACTTGCGTTCCATGTACATTTCAATTAACAAATGTTTCCAGTAAGTGCTAATTTTAATTGCTGATTATTTTTAATTACTTTAATTACTATTCAATTATTAACTTAATTAATTCTGAATCATTCAGTGATAACCAGTTATAATCTGTCACCTATAACTGTACATTACATTTTAATAAGACTTTAGTGTCTTTAAAATACATTAATATAATTATTCAACAAAAATGAGACAAAATATTGGTTGATTTTTAGTGATGCTATGTAAAAATGGCAATTCCATTCGGAATGGCAATAACGTTTTTTCATTGAAATTACAAGCCTGATGATCAAGCCTTTCTCGTTTCCAGGGTTCAAACATTCCTTTATCATCTTACACCCGCTATCAACATTTTCCCCGAAGACAACTGCACGAATTACGCTCGTCATCAGTTCGTCATCAATTCGAACTGACGACTCAATAGTTTCCTCTCGACGTAATTTCGCGAATATGGCGCGATCCGAGTTCCGAAGGCGAGTCATTAAGATTCAAACGCAAGGACTCGTTAGAGTTACGACAGAAGAGGAAGTGGCAGCGGCCGCTTATCGACCTGGCCGGCAATAAAAAAGACGAGATATACTTCGGTCGGATGTACCTCGCTCGACGAACGGACAGACAGAGAGAAAGAGAGAGAGAGAGACAGAGAGAGAATCCTGGTATATTCCGAATTTTCTCCGCGGAAAGTCAACCTACGCCACCTACAGATCGTACAACGTCCGACATTACGTGCAGGCGGGCACTTCCTCGAGTGGCTGACTAAGCGCTTCGTAACGGCCGATGGTCATTCGTTTTCAACTCTATCGAGCTTACGCGGACGATCCTCGGACGTCAAGTAGTCATCCCTGCACTCGGGAATCAGTTAAATCTCCGAGCGATTCCCTCGCCTTCCACCATGCGTTTCGCAATTTATGAAAGATATAATCTCACAAATGTGACCACAACGACAAACATTTTTTCGCGCTTCGTATCGGCAAATTTCGCTGAACACACAAAATTTTGATAATCATTTTACTTTACTTCGTTAATAAATAGTTTAGAAGAAAATAAAATATTAAGTTACATAAATAAAAATTTATATCAGCATTGTAATTTTAAAAAAACTTGACTGTTACCATAGAAATCTATACTATATAAATTTAATGATATTTGTAAAAAATCTTTTAATATAACAAATATTTTATATTTTTTTATAAAAATAGTTTTGGTCCAATTTTCCATTTTCTTTTCAAAGTGCTTTTTAGCAGAAACAAAAAATATATGTCTCATGTACATGATAGAAGAATATAAATCCAAAACGACTTTTTTGCCTACGGAATTTTTTCTCTCCTAACTTTAATGCATCCCGGAAAACAGTATTTTTACATTGCTCAATATCGTATATTTTTGCATTATAATATAATTAATTTTTTAAAAATTGTTAAATTGTTTAAATATTTAAAATTATATTATATATATTATATTATTTTTAATTATATATTGTGCAATTAAAATACTGTAGCGCGGACAAGAATATTGAATGTAAAATGATAGGAATGAAACGTATCTTGTAGTTCTTTCGAGAACAACGTCTTAATCTACATTCACCTATAAAATTAATTTACATCAAAGTTGCATTTACTTCATCGTAATCATAGTCGCGCAAACTGGAACGCGCGCGTCGCACTTTCCTGCGATATTTTACGTGTGATTTCTATCAAAGTGTGCCGTTGTATTACTTTCTATCTGAATGTAAGTAATTTCCTATGCTACAACTTTCAGACATAGCGACTCTGTGCGCCTATGCAAGCGCGTCTTTATCGTGGCGAGCTAAGTGAAAGGATTAAACGTCAGTGAGAGACTGCAACGTTGTAAATCAGCGAGCTGCAACTACAAACGCAGTTTCCTTTCAAGGGGCTCTCTCGGCGGAAAAATTTAAACCTTCCAACATTTACCACACCTTTCTAGGTATACTTGTTAGCCGTGAAAAACACCGGAAATTGTAGAAATTTCCTATTGCGCTTAAATACGATTTATTTCATGTGTTAATTTCGAGTATATTTTGATGAAGTTGTTGGTTTTCAACCAAACGTGTTAATTGCAAATAAACATGTTAAAAAATTAAATAACCACTACATTACTTAGAATAACTGTTAAAAGTTAACTTTGTTTCATTGCCTATATATTATATTACAGATGCAATTACGGTATAAAAAACACCGTAACCCCATCAATCAAAAAAAATTTGTATACCAGCTTATTAGTTAAATTGTTGGTGCAACTAAATTTAAATTTTATGGCTTTATACCATACATAATATGTAGCGTCAGTCATTTGATCGATTAATCAACGACTAATGCAAAAAATAATTAATAATAATAAAATTCATAATATTTCTAATTGCAAGAAGATACAAAAAAATAGTTCCTACGAACAGAAGAACAAAGACCGCAAAAAGATACACAGATAACACAGAAGTGAAAAGAACATTCTGGTGAGAAGCTTATAAACACGCGGCTGCACGGATTTCTCCATCGCACGGTGCACTGCACCTACATATGTCAAAGCGCTTCGTTAACCCGACTGCTTTCACCGCTGCTCGACGAGCTGCTATAAGAGCTCTCGTAGCGCGATACGCGATCGTACGCGCGCAATTCTCGAGCACGAATCGCGCGTTTGCTTTCGCGCACCGATATAATGTCTCGAGACGGCAACGAGAAACTGCTAGACGAGCGCGATATATATTGATGTCGAATATCCTACGCGCGCGAGACTCCTCAAGATCCTCGTGATCGCGAGTGTCATACATCGACAAGACTCGAGTAAAGTACGCGTTTTACTTTGCAATCAAATCGCACTCCAATCCGACTTTTCATAGCGCTCGACGTGCAGAACAGTGATAGCCGCGTTATAAAATTCCGCATAAATTATTTTTATAAAGATTTGCGCAATGCATAGGCGAATTAGAATTTTTCTTAAAACTGAAGGAGCTGTCCAACCCTCTTAAAAAAATTTCAATATTATATAATATTATATATTAAATAAATATAAGATAACAATTAAATTTTTCTCCTTTTTCGTTACATTTCCCTTTTTGATATTGTCAATTTCTTTTTATGCCGTGTGATAATCTTCGAGTTTGATAGCCCCTCCTGAACCACGTACGGTCATTGCAAGCGGTTCTTTGAAATAGGGATAAATATTTGCACGACGGTTCAGGACGCAAATAAAAGCGCGCCTTGAATATTCCGGAAGACCGTAACAGATACTATATCGAGAAAACCGGCGAATATCGGCGTGCACCGACATACACGTACACACAACACGCTTATGCTTTAGGAGCCACGCGAGCTTCATCGTATCTCAGCGTAACACGTTTCGCGCTGTTGACTGTCTCCTTCATATTGAAATCACGTAGCACGCCATCGGAAGGGGCTTGCTTTCGGTGTCGCAGAAACGACGGTATGACGTACCTACGCAAGTATGACAACAACAACAACGCGGCAGATGCCTTGTGTGTCGTGCGCTGATATCCCCGTCAATGCAACTGACTTGCTTCTACCAACGCGACGAGAACGACGTGTATAGACGAGCAACCTGCCAGAATCGAAGCAGATAGCCGAGTTTCACGAGTGACTTCGATTATGACACCTGAGATATCGTAAAATATGATAGCAGCGAATGGAACAATAACGACAATAGTACGATGTTTCGAGATAAGGCTAAATGTTGATGTGTCTTTGATTGATAAAAAGATATTTACTATTAACTTCTCGAAATAAATTGTTGCAGTAAATTAATTACATTAATTACATTATCATTAATAAGGAAATAATTACGCATTTTTTTACATGGAAAGTTAAAAATCGCCGTTTAACTAACAATATTCTCTTGTTATAGATTGCATTTTGTTTTGTTTCTTTACTATTTTCTGAAAGAAACCAAAAAACCCCCCAAAAAAAATACTAGCTACTTTTTTCTAACATCTTGCAAATTGATTTAAATTAAAAAATTTTTTTAACGTGGCGGTGTTTAAAATATAATTTTTCTTCTTAATTTGACTAAAAAATAAACATTTTTAATATTTTCCTTGATAAAAAGCGTCACATATTATTTATTCTTTCTAAAGAATTTTTCACTTCTTTGATATACTACGTCTGTCTAATGTACAACTCCTCCACTGCATTTTTCACTGCGCCTAATCCCAGCATCCTTCAGCACAGACGCACAAGTATAAAGCCCAATTTGCCCTACCAGCAACGGAAAACCCTGTGAGCTCCCGAAAGCCTTCCTCGCAATTCACCCAACGAATCCCAAGTGCTCTTTTTCGCATATTTGCCAATGCCAAGGTCGGACAAACGGACGACACGGTATCGGTCAATCCGGTCACGTACATCTCACGTTTATTATGCACGTCTTTTGCATCGCAAAGACAACCAAGAAAACATACTTCGGCTTCACAGCCGACCGCCGTGTGTTCTTTTATCAGGGTGCGCACTATTCTCCGCGGGGCATCAGCTACTTTCCCGAGACATCCTTTTCGACTTTGGCCGGGATGATATTACAACTGCATTTCCGCGCGCGAAACGCGACGAGTTAGAGCAGGAGGGGGCTCTGTGATCTATATTACCGGCTCTATCCGATCCTTTCCCATGGCGCGGTGATCGAACTCGAGAAAAGAGGACACGATGAAACTTAGCTTCCTTCCGACCTTCCAGACGTAACTCGTGACGATATTCCTAATAGCTCGCTAGTCGAAAAAAAAGTTTCGTGCCGTCGCTTGACCGTCGACGAAAGTTTCCTACTTATCTACTCGACTTATCGAAACTTTTCTTCTCGCTGTTATCTTATTTCTGCAAGTCATTACTCGCTATATAAGATTCTAGAATTTCAGTCTGTTCGCGTTTCCAAGAGATATTTACCTTATCATTATATCTTTGCTTAGAAAGTGAAATAACTTGAACTTGAAGTGAAAAAGGTTAATAATGTACAAATCGTCAGAAATGCTGTATTCGCAGTTAATTTCATTTAGTCACAAAATCAATAGCGTAGAGATAAATCGTAACTTTCAAGATAGTTGTTTTAAAAATGGTTTTAAAATTTACAGTCATATGAGAACAAGTGATATTTTCTTTCGCAGAAAAACAACTTTGGAGTCCAATATACTCAATAGCCGTAAAATAATTTTAAGTTCTAAATGTAGATGTATTTAATTTGGAATATAATATTGTATAATGAACACGCGTTACATTCAGATATCACAATTTAATATTGTTTGCCCAGGATTAAGTTATCAAGTTAATAATCATGGGGTATCATCGGTACTCTTTCGCATTGACAAACTCAATCATCGCTAAACAACTATGCACACATGTGATGTGCGTCGAATTTACCCAATGTCACGCACGCGCGTCGCTTGATATCCGACAGTCATATCGGGTCACGGCTAACGGGCGCAGGTCGAATCTGGAATGACCGGACAGATTCGGAAGGCCAGTCACGTGTCTGTAGCGCGAATCAAGTAACCAAGTGCCCGTTTGCCACTTGTAATTAGTTTTACGAGAATTCGATGCAGCAACGCGAACGTGCCATCGGCTGCAGTTGCGACGAGCGAGGATTGTAGCGATCGAGGGACAACGGGGGGATAGAAATGGGCAAGAATGTGTCTCATAAACTTCGTCGCTAACGCTAGTGAACATTTGGTGAACAAAAAAAAACAATAAAAGAGAAAAAGAGGCTAAAAACAGAGGAAATGTAAACAGGGCGAAACGAATAATTCGACGTGACCGTGTCACAGAATACGAGAGCACTCGTACGTTTTAACAGTAGCCTTTTTTGCGCAGTTTCTAAATGCAAAGTAAAGTTATTGCGTCTTACGGAGAATAATTTTGATCCGACGCGAGAAGAAACGCGCTTTCGCATCACATTGTTAAGTTAACAAATAAAAATTCCTGCGCATATAACGCAATATCAATCAATCGCAATAAAACCTCTAGGAAATTAATACTAAACCGTGCTAAAGTCTTTTTTCATGAAGCATTAAAATCATCTATTTTAAAAATTGCTATTATTAATAATATATTGTATATTATTATTAGATTGTTGTGCGTTTCGTTAGCATTCGAGAATTTTATACATGTAGATTTCTTTTATTAGTTTCTGAATACAGAAAAAATAGAAAGTGTACTAAAAAAAAAATAAAATGAGTACATTACGCGACTTATTATTACAGCGATTTTTTAAGAAAAAAAATTGTCGGAGTTGAGATAAACAACACTCCATAAAAAATATCCCACAACTTTATCTCCATTAAAATGTATCGTAAAATATTTAATTATCGACAGCAGAACTAACGCAGAACCAGAACGGGAGCACTAGCGATATCCCCGTAATCCCTCGGAATCAATTTCAGGGAGACCAGTACCGATTAGTAAGGAGGCGCATTGGAGATATACGGTATGAACGGGGCTTTAGAGCCGTGACAGGTGAAACTTGGTAAAATCGCGTCGTGTCGCGTCGCGGCCGATCACAGCGGGAGCGTTTTAACGTGGATTATAAATGAGGCAATCCGACACTTTCTCGACGGCGATAAGCTTGAACTGCCACGCACCCGCGGCGTCTAATCGATAATTACGGGTGAAGGTCCGATCGCACGAATAATCGATCGAATGGAGATAGGGACGAGCATCATGATACCCGGCCAATCGCATCGTCGTCAACGGCGTCGTTGTCGTCTTACAAAGGCGACAATGGCACGTCGTCTTAAGAAAACTATCGGCTTTTAGTTACGAGAGGCGAACGCGAAAATTAGGGTAGAAAGGCTTGTCTCTCTAACGCGCTTAGATTGCTCGCTTCCCGTGACGCGAATACGATGCTCTTATCTACGGTTTTATGTTTCGTGCAATAACTGTGAGATACGGTTGCCGCGCGGGAGAAAGCAAGCTACGCAAAGATCGAATGTCTTTCCCGATGGAATTCTAAATGAGAGAATGGAAAACTCGTAGCGATTCAATTCTTTAATTATGACGCGTGAACATGTTTTCGAAATGCATTGTAATTATAATAAATTTATCAGATTTATTATATTTCTCGATTAGTCATCATAAAATAACAATGTCTTGGATTAATAACGCGTACGAGAAATCTTTTGATCGATTATTCATTTAAAATCTTATTTATTTTTATTACAGAATTTTTGATTCCAACGAAACGTATACTTAATGATCGTATAATTAGATTAAAAATTGAAGATGAAAATATTTCTCAAGTATGCGGATTAAATATAAAAATATAAAAAGCCGAAAAATAGATTGATATTTCATACATAAAATGCATTTATAGAAAAAGCATCAGTAATCGATACATGTGATAATAAAAGAGAAAAAATGACAATAGAAATAATGATCGTGGTCAAGCAAAACTTGAAGTCTTCAGTCCTTTGTTTTCCCTCGTTCGAAAGGCGCGTAAACTACATTTGCTTCATTTCAAGTGCGGAGAGCGTAGAAAATACAAACGACATGACGTTGAGTACATAACGAGTATCGAGCGAGGAAGACGTATTCGTGGGCGACATCCGACTAATTCGTTACTATACTCATCACGCATTTTTGTATGTATTCCAAGCAGGAATTATTTCCAATCACGTGTATTGTACGATGCAGCTGTGGTATATACAATGTCCGTAGAGAACTAATGTCTATCGCGCGATCTTGGACGAAAAGAATTATTTAGTATTCAGTATTAAGTAATACATCATTTTTTAGCATACTGACTTAGCAACTCTGAAGCTGATTTTTCGAAGAGCCTTCAAAAAATTATTGATAATTATGTTCTCCAATATTTCTGTAAGTCAAAATTTCACAAAATGGTTCAAATTAAATCTTAAATTACGTTTAAGAATATTCGAAATTTAAAAAAAAATAAATTTCAATGCTCTTTAGATACCCTGAACCCTACGAAACCTTCGAGAGTTGAGAAACCATCGATGTGTACGTGGTTCAAATCAAAACTGAACAAAGAATCTAGGTTATATGAAAACATGAGCGTGAATTGACCATCGTGTGTATAACGTAACGCGCTACCGAGCGCGATAATATGCGCGGCCGATATTCGGTACGACGAACTTCGATTTATGTCGCGATGCTCGTGAGGAGCTCATGTTTCCCTTTGCCTCGTCAGCATTGCGCTACCGGAAAATTGTGATTGGTAATTCTAGTCGCGTAGCCGGCGCGCTAGTAACGGAGTTACCGGATCTAACGCGTTTCCGGAGGTTGGCGCCGGACACGAAAACTACTCGTAACAATCGATCGTCGTTCCTAACAAAATCAGTTCATATTAGAGCAAACAATAGCCAAAGTTTTATTTCACTGTCTTTCCCCGAACAATAAAATTTCACACTAGAAAAAAAATAATTTACCCGTGAAAAAGGTTTTAGTTTTAGTATCTACTTACATAAACTTGCTGCAAAAAGTTCCAAGATATATAAAAAGATACAAGAAAACATTTTTACAATTCCAAGTATATCGCTACTCTAATCATTTACTTATCAAAAAAATTGTGCCTTCATAGCTTAGTGAAAATAACAGTTCGATGTACAACACGAAATCCGAGGCTTTCTTCAAAAGTGAAACGAAAGTGCTTCATAATGCAGGAAGCGATTAAGTTTCTTCCAGCGATTCTTATATTTTATAAGCATTGTATTTTTAATAATCTCTGTTTATATTTTCGGAAATTAAAATTTTGTTTTTAACATTTATAATTAGCGTTCTACACAAACATTAAAAACATTTTAACTAAATTGCAATATTTGAATAAAAGTTGGATAAAAATATAGTTCTATTGATTAAATAAAACTTGGAATTAGCACTTTGTTTTGTTCCTGACGATAATAATTTTATTGTACGTTAGTGTAATTAGTTGGGATTACATATTTTCAATTATTTCAAATATTATTTCGATATAACACTTTATAACTTTCGCAAGCTTGTAGTTAATTAATGAAATTTGCATTGTATTATTCTGCAAAATGATTATTCGCCATGATTTACGTAAATTACGTTTTCCATGAGAATTCAGCCAAGTTGAGAGACGCACGCGATTGAAATTATGGCGACAGATTCTTAGTTTCTCTATACGTATAGCACTCTATGGATCTTTCCGGTCTTTCTAACGCGCGGATTCAGAAGATAGCGACGGCTACGGAATAGAAAGTAGACGCAATCTCTCCTTAGAACAGTCAGTTATTCTTGGAATACTCCGCAAATTTATGATACAGTGGCGAGAGGAAACTCTGAGAAGTTTCTCGTCCTGAAACTTATTAATTAATAATCCCGCTTTAAGGACGATGGAGATCTCCCAACTGTATTTAGCACGACACTCGGTGTATCCATGCGATATTTAATGAAGAAGTGTGAGAACGATAATGAAATAAAACAACGAAAAATTCAATGAGATTATAAAAACATATAGTAAAAGAATTTTACGTTTGTAATTCAAATGTACTAAAAATATAAATTAGATGTATTTATATAGAAATAAAAGTAAAATATTCTAGCTTTTCTCGAAATTGAATTAAACACAGTTATTACACTACCATGCATTATTATTAAACAAATATTTTCAGCATTTACAATGTGATTGTGAAATAAGAAAAAAAACCTGTGCAAATGTGTAAAATACACGTGAAGTGTCTCTTTTAACTTCAACGCAAATTGTGAGAAATGGGAACTGTAAATTTTGCTGTTTTCTCATCAAATGTAATACAATAACAAATACCTTCAGTAAATATAAGCATAATAATAAAATGGAAGCAGGATTAAGTAGCATTTTCCGCCCGGCTCGATATCGCACGATTACTTTTATTGCGGCAGAATCGAGGCAAGTTGAATCGATCTCGAACCGAATGAATACTTCATAAAGGTTCTCCAATCGTATTCTATCGTTCGCCGCACTATTAACGGTTACGAGCTCGCAAGCGGCTCTCCTCTCCTCAATCGACTCTACGGCTCTCTGCGAAAGTAACGTCATTAAGACGAAACTTAAGGAGATCTCAAATTTAGAGAGACCGACCGGTCTGCAGTCGAGAAAAACTTCCTCATTAAACTTTCCCCTCGGAATAAAAAGTCAGCGGGAGATGTAACTCGAGGTCGAGCAAGACCGGAAAGATTTAGGGAAACGGAATCGGCAAGGGCTGCAGAAATGGTAATAAGAGAAATTTGGAATAGGGCGAAATTCGAAGTATCTTTCACCCTTCTCGCGGAACAATTAGCACAATTGCTGGCGCTCGTTATAGACATTGATATGCTATCGATAACTGCACTTTTGTAAATTTTCCAGCACAAATTATTAACGTAAATTATTGTGCTCGTTATTGCGGGATCAAATTATCGCTATCATAATAATAATGTTATACGAATATAATCATAATAATCTGGATTCAAATTAAATTAATTCATGGTTTGTTTGTATAATAGTATAGCTAACTTCTTTAATAATAGATAAATCAAGAATATGTAAGTATATAGCATATGTAATGCAATCGTTTTGTTATTAGTCCATTCATTTCTGATACACATTTATAATGATCAAATCAAATGGATTTTTACAAACTTTAATATGGTTTTAATTAAAACCTATATTTTATAATAAATATATAATATACTTAAAATTCATATTTTATAAACATATTTGAAAAGAATAAAATTTGAAAATGCTAGCTAAAAAAAAGTTAGTTAGAAAAAAGATCAGAACAAACTAGTAGAATTCAATTTATCAAAAAGTAATAGAAAAAAAACTTTACCAAATATAAACAGGTTATTAACTCTTATAAGATATTCCCAGAAAAAGTTCTTTTGTACCTACTCTTTGCCTTTTTAATTATAAAGGTTATTCTATTAACTTCCACAAAAGAGAGCGCGATTAAATAATTTGTGTAAGCTATATACGTTGTAACAAATGTGTTTGGTAATTCGTACGAAATTTTCTCGAAAAATTTTTGCAACTATTTTTTACCGCCCGACTATATATATGCAACCTATTCTACTTCCTCGAGAATTGTAGGAGTCCACGGTGGGCTAAGAACAACAAAACGTGGGAAAGATTGAAGCCGGTCAGTTCACAGAGATAAGGAAAGTCTCGTTTATAATATAATGGGCGCTGCTGCCTGCCCACACATTCTCATCTAGTCTTTTCAATGTGTGCGAGTAAATGGCTTATCGTTTGATTCGTCTCGTTTGTGTCGGGAGCGCTGCCTCCAGAGAAAGGCAAGAAATCGCGTGTGGTTATGCGAGCGCACATGCGCGCGTATGCCGACGTAATTCACGAGTGTATGCGGACAGAAGGGCGCAGAAAGAGTAAGAGAAAAAGAGATGAAACTAAGAGAGGGAGAAGATTTGTCGATCGGTATGGATTCGTGGTTGTGGGTCGTCGAATAAAGTTATAACTCGTACGCAAACCACCGGAACAATAGTATCCTGAGGTAAGCATTCACCACATCACGCAACATATTTGTAGAAAAGCGCGCGCAGTTATCTGTACATACGTATACATGCGATCGTCGGGCACTGAATATTACTATGCTAAAGTTAAGATAATGTTCTTGCCATGGGCGTTTTAGAAATTTATTCCTCCATTTGCAGAATTGAAATGGATCGGGCAAACTTATATTGCGAAGAGCTCCTTAGAGAAATATTACTAATTTTTTAAGTAAAGATAGATTAGGACATAGATATTGCAGACTGTCTAAATATACGTAAAGTGTTTTTAACATAGCTATGAATAATTCAATGATTTCAGGTAAATAAGGGTTTCTAATTTTATGTTCCCAAAAATTTACAGATCGCATTATATAACATTCTGTTACGAGAAACTCATATAATAATGCCAATATTTCTCAAGTAAATTAATATATGCTTATGTGTGACCTCAAGAAACATTGAAAAAGAAATCAGGATCTACTGAAATATATTAACCCAAATGAAAAAACTGTAAATCGACTTTCGAATCCCCTCATTTAAATTCAAATTAATCCCGTGATGTATGTGCATATCAGTACAAAAAAGCGTGGAGTAGGCCAAAATACTTTTTGTAGAATGGGTTGCCGAGGATTATAGGAAATCGAAAATTGGCTGAATTGCTGATAAATCACATTTGCAACAGATTAAAATGATGAAACCAGATGATATACAACTTGATCCACATGAAAATAAAATTCAGTATATTTCAGATATAATCTGTATATTAATTTAAAAATCTAATGATAGAATATTTATAGAATATTTATTAATTGTGTACAAAAACAATATGCCATCTATTTAAGATAAATAATAATTATTAATTTAAATTTCATTAAAATATCAAATACTTTTAAAAATTTTATTTACAATTTATATTTTTATCACGGTAAAAAGTCGAGCGTAACAAAAAACAGCCGGCTTTTCGTCAAAAGGACGCGAAAGCCAGACGTTCTCCATAAAGTATGCCTTCCATCGCCTAATCATTTTTCCCCCTTCTTGGCACGGAGGCCACGACATCCATTTAAAGCTTTGGCAACCTCAGAGAGACGCGTCGGCCGCTTTCGTTCTTTTTGTATTTTTCCCTTGCCGTGCGCCGAAGCATCGAGCGAAACGACGGACTGCCCTACTTTCGTTATTGCCGGAGCTATTTCGATTGGTAGATCGGATGCACACACCCTGTGCGAGTTTCGTTCACCTCGATAAACTCGTTTGGCGATAGGAAGTATACGCCGATGGGATTTCGTATCGCCGCGCGCGCAATTTTGAGGTTCTCATGACGGAATATCCTGCTCGACTCGAAACGATATCCGCAGCAAATTTACTTTTAAAAGATCCCATAATATCCAGAAAGCGATCGCGAACACGCTTCGATTTCGAACGCGTGCTTTTAGCACGGCATGCATATCAGACATGCTCGCTATCTGCTGGTATCGCAAATATTAAAAGGATGTCCAAATAATAGATTTTCAGTTCTGTACTATAAATACCGTATAAATACGATATTGGTTGCTATTTCTTGATCTTACGAGAAGCTTGTTAAAACTTTAAACAAGTTCGATTCTGAATCAATTTTTAATAAAATTTGCAGACAAAAGTCCCAGAATTTTTTACAAATGCATTATATACAAATCTAGAACAAGTTTGTTTATTGTATAAAGTTTTAATAGCTCTTATTCATCCTCTCATAAAAAACAAATTAAAAAAAAGTTCAAGTTTCAAATATTAAATTTGCAAAGATACTAAAAAGAATAATTAATTAGCTAATCATAAAATAAAATAAAAAAACATTTTTAGTAAAAATTCCTTCAGAATTCTCAGACAGAAAAAATTCTAAATTTTCCACATTTTTTCAGATAGTAGATACTCTGCTTTAACGTAATTACATAATGAATAAAATAAAATGACACGATTTCTCCTACTGAATTCACTTAACTCGCAGAGCATAAGAACACAACGATTCAAAGGTTCATTCGTGAATCGGCTGGAGAAGAGAGGCCGGGTGCTCGGTGACCGGAAAACAACACCGGAGGAATCGCCGGCGGTTCATGACGAAGGGAGCGGGGAATGCAGGAAAAAGGGTCCGAATGCCCCTTAACCACGGACGTCGGCGGCTTTGAGCGCGCGGCGATAATTCGCGAAAGAAAACGAGCCGGTGGTTATCCACTGCTCTCGGAGCGATTTAATGGCGAGTTTGCTCGGCCGGGTTAATGATAGCCCGAGCGAGGAAAGTACTCGCGGCGGCGGCAGCGGTGGCGGGGCCTATTGGGTGGCACGCGGGTCAGGTGCTCTCGGTAGAAAGTGAACTAACCGTGTACTTGGAACTTGCGAGAACGAGAACGTAAACGTAACCAGTTGGTCCGGCTTGGGAATAGGAGCAAAAGGGAGACACACAGGAAGGAAACCCGACGATTGCTTCGAAACGTGTCTCACGATCGAAAAGGTATGTCCTGATGTTGCTGCTAGCATAAAGAGAGACCTCTTCGCAAGTGCCACCGATACGGATTCGATCGTTTTTTTTTTATTTTGTTAATAAAAAATAAAATCTCTCTCTTTCTTCCTAAGAAAACAATAGTCAAATGTGAATTTTGGGTTATTAGTTAATTTGCAAAGTTAATAGTAAAATCAATATTAGATTATATTGTCAATATTTAAAAAATGATTAAACAATATTGATTCTGTGCAAATCTTTCGATATTAAAATAGCAATAGCAATAAAAATAAAAATAGAGCGATTATATTCTTCGATTAAAGATTTATTTCTTAAAATGATATGTTAGCAGAAATATGCAGCTTTGCACATACCTAATAATTTCGAGCATGACCCAACTGACAACTACGGGATTACAGACATCGTTGTAATCAAGCTGATTTCTAGTAGGCGTAAGTTGTCAAACTGGAAAAATCAATCTCTCTTTCTCGGTATAAAGAATATTAAATTTAGTTTGCGCCATTTTAATAACTGTGCCGTATTGCAATATATTTTGCATATCAAATTTTTATGTCAAACGAAAAGAATATAATATAAAGTAAAAAATATTAAAAAATAAATTTTAAATAGAAGTCAAAACACTGTGATGAGATTTTAGTAGAAACTTTTGCAACATTTCTTCGAAAATCTAATAAAACTTCGGCAATAAATAAATAAATATATAATGAGTAAATAAATGGCAGTGAGAGAGAGAGAGAGAGAATTTATTGGAATTAAATCAATGTAGCTAATGAAGTATTTCCTTCACGACATTAAACGTTCATTATCTGTTTCCAATAAGAAATCGATTATCTTAAAAAGTAATCCGACCTACTACATAATTAGTACATCGCAGAATGCAGAGTAGGTAGTAGTGGATACAATTTTTGCTTGAAGCAAACCTTTCAACTTAACGAACAAAGTAATTTTCGTTCAAAGCCCCAGGTATAGGGCCAATGAAAAGAACAGAATTTTCGCGGAAAAGTATACCAGAAGGGAGGGAAAAACGAGTTTCCCTGTCGGAAACACTCCACGCTTTCCCACGTTCAAATCATTCGACGAGTCGTAAAGACTGCTGGCTGTAAGTGCCAATCCGAAAATAGCATTGCGTAGTATTGCTCGTAAAAAATAAACATAATCGATGTACTTACGTCGTCGCTACGTCTTTATGGACAACCATGAATTACATAATTAATAAAAACGATATACATCAACTAAGCGTAATATAACTACACTTAAGAATGAAATAACTCACGTTATTCTACAGCTAAAGTTTAACTTTTTCTTTAAATTCTTTTTAACTTTTCTGAAGAACTAACACAATAGATAGACATCAGAATACAGAATTTAGTCATTAATTTGGAAATTAACAATTTTCGTCCCTCATCTTTTTTGTATTTTTAAATCACATTGTGCATTGATAGTGGATATAATGATAAACATAATTATAGTTATTATCATATAATAATAAAAGATAATTAAAAATTTAATAATAGAAAAAGTTATCGGATTTTTTGTCCGATTTGAATACTGCGATACAATAATTATAGCCTTTTGCCTCTGAAAACTAAAGATAAGGCATATAAGAGTAACTTTAAACATATAAATTATATTTAGAACTTTCGCAAGTTTACACGTGACTCATATCCGGAAGAATATATGCGCGTGACTCTTAGATATTAATCGACGACCTAAAACAATACGTACGAGCAATGCTACTTTCAATTACTTTCACATCATGCGCTTTTCTTTGCAGTGGGGATAAATGTCGAACTTGTGTTATGGGCGCAATTATATTCACTATCTCACTTCAATTAAAGCAACATAATGGAAATGCGAAATACTACTAGATTTAAGCCCATGTTTTAGATCTTATTTTCTTTTAAAGAAAAACTTGAATCACATCTCACAAGATTTTAAATAAAGTTAAAGATCACATAAAAATAAAGATAAGAAAATAAATAATTTTCTAACTTTACATAGAAATACGAAAGTAATCATAGCGCAAGGGACACTGCCTGCAGCAAACCTTTACAATGACAATCCTTAATAAGCCTGGCTGTGTCAAAAGACAACATGGATGGATCTCTTAAAAGTACAACGTTCTCGACGTTCACGTAATTTTATAAAAGCTTTCATTTATCAACATTATAAGGACTCGCCTTTACTTATCAACATGATATCGAAGTCGAAGTTTCTTTTCTTCCGAAGAAAACATGATATTTGAACTATATCGCGGTGCACGAAAGAAATGAACCAACACGCGTTAATGAGGATACCCGAATGACACAGCGAATTGATAACGCGTGCAATTACAATTCATGACTCGTTCGCTTTCAGATTTGTAATCACGATCATTCCGGCTCATGACGAAAGCCTAAATTTAAACCCACGTTTCAGAAACAGCAATGTATTCAAAAATAAAATTAATCACAAGACACATAAATAATCTATTAAAATCTCAACAAATTAACTCTTAAAAAAGTATAGCATCTTGAGAAATGGTTAAAATTTCATATTTAGAATATATATTTCACAATAAGTATACACGAAAGTATACTCTCTGTTTTCAATATTTTTATAAGTAAAATAAGGATGCTGTGCAAATATTTAAGCACAAAAATAAAATAATTTATATACAACAAACTATTACTGTAACATCAAAATTAATTAATTATTCGATTTTAAGACAATTAAATAGCTAAGAAATTTTTGCATTATTGAAATAAGCGACGCCTCAGGATTTGTAGAATTGCAAATACTATTTTCGTTATGCCCTAGTTACGAGGCTGCACTCGGAATCGTCTCCTCGCGTATGTACACATCATGCGTACCGAATAACGAATGAATCATACCGCGACGTTGTGTATGCAAAATTGCGACGGTTCACTTTCTCCTCTCAGTTCCGTCCTCAATTACATGGGTTCCCGGAGTGGGCCTCCGTGTAATTATACGGATGAGAAGCCTCAGCAGGCCACGTGCGCGGTCGAGTGAACTGTGCGTGTAATAATTTTCTTTTTCGGACCCGAAGACCCCTTTCACTCGACCCGCTGGCATGAGACCCGGTTTCCTTCCCGTTCAAGAAAGTGGCTTTTTCGTTACAAAAATACAAACATAAATAACTTTGATTACTTTAACTTGTTGATAACTTAAGATTTTAAAAATTCGAATAATATTCTTTGCTTACTATTTAATTATTTTATTGATATCTGTACGCAAAAATTCCCGATATCTAAAAATAAGTGATATGAGAGTAAAGGCTCTCACTTTACGACAAAACATTGCGAAAAGAAATAGGAAACGGAGGGAGGTATGGTGCACGAAGGACAGAGGCTTCAGTGCAACTGGTCTCTGACGTTTCGCAATCCGACGAGCGTAAATCGCGAGACACAACAAATGGAGGAGACACCTGTAGGCGACACGCAAGTGACACAAGCACAATGGGCACACTTAGGCCAATTATGGCGCAATCGTAGTCACGTTACTTCTGGGAACTTGCGACGACGATGCCGCCAAGAGATCCTCACTGATACAATGCGCATAAATTTGTTTCCGGGATTTGGACTCCCACACCGCAAATTCCCAAATACGTCTATATAAATCATTATGTATACTTAGGCATACGCGCGTTCACCGATCTCGCGAAAGCGCTTACAACAATCCGCGAACTCTGCCGTGTACGCACGTTCAAAGGCAAACCAATTTGCATGTAACCTTATACGAGCGATACGCCGTTAACCATTAGGGGAAGAAACCGTCATTTTTATGCATGAGCTTTAACCCTTTCAACTTGGCTGCTAAACGCCAAACTATTAATATTAAACATTTTCAGTTCAAATTTATACGTTTCCGCGAATTATGGGTTATGTACGTACAATAAAAATTTATACAACATTTTCTTAAAGTTCGTACTATTATAAAAGACTAATGAAAATTGTTTTATAAGTAGTTTGCGAAAGATAAATTAAAAAATCATTGAACGTTCACTGTTTTTTTACAGCTTTCTTTTTAAACCAAACATAATTTTGTAATTGCGACATAGAATAAATTATGTCCACAAATTTATCTATGATTCATTATTTTATCATTATTATTGTTGTTGTTTAATCTGATGGTGTACATTCGCAATATTGAATTTTTGCATAGTTTTCATTGCATATTTTTTTTCGAAAAAACATCTCGACTTATATCTTTCTGCTTCTTAAATGTACATATTGTATATTTTATTCCCTATTGGAATAAGAATATTTCGACAAAAATAAAGAAGATGTAGAAGTGTTCGACTGCGGTATTTTGGTAAATACAGATATGCTTTCAGGATTATTTCACACATGAGGATGACTCCGTGTAAAATGAGAAAAACAAAAATAAAAGGAAAAAAAGACAAGCTAAAAAACAAATGTGAAAGGAGAAAGGAAAAAGCGAAAAGGATGACGAGTGGGAACATCCTAAGACCGTGAAGAAGAAACGGCGGAGAAGCCGCGAAGAGATGACTGGCAACGATGCACGGTGGTAGTGTTGCGGTATCGAATAGTAAAAGTCCCGGAGAACAATGGATAAACGGAATGGTACAGCCGAGACCTTTCAGGCGATTTCAGGATAACCGGCAAAAATGCGCACAACACAATGGATAGGAACACGCCTTCTGACGCGGGATCCCTTCTTCATAACCGCGACTCGGTCTTCGCGTTCGTTTTCCACGGAGCGTAAACCCAAGCCACCCACCCACCCTTGGGCACACCCACCCAACCGATCATGCGCGAACTCGAAGCAGATTACTTGTAAAAGCGCGCTTATCTGCCGCCAATATTCTTCTTTTATATTCTCTTTTGAAAAAGACGGACTCGATTATCAAAAAGATGTCTGTAAAGCTCAAGAGCTCAAAAGCTCAACTCTACAAACAACTCTATTGCCTAAATATTTAGACAAAGCATTTTTTTTTTATTTTCTATATCCGTTTCTCCAAAAAGGTAGATCTTATTTTTACAAAAAAGCATTGCTTTTTTTTATTTAAAAAATTGTTCCTATAAGCAAATATTTTTTTACACTAATAATTCCCTACAACTCAAACGAACATTTATAAGAGATTTAATGTTTTCTTTTAGATATTATTTCTGCTTTTTATAGATATAATTCTTGCTTTTGTGTCTCATCTTTTCTTTTGAATATTTAACATAAATGTATTAACATAAACTTGTGAGCTTAATATTCAATTATAAACTTATTTAAAAATAAAACTATGCACATAAAGTCTCAAAAAATCTAGTAATAATTATTAACACAGTATTAATTTTTTAGAGCGTTTATATGAAACACAGGGCGTCATCTGTACAGTACATCCATACTGTGGCAGAAACGCGTTCAACGTCGCGCAGATAAAATAGTCATTCTTTTTACCGACAATTATATTTTTTTCTTTTTTTAACTTAACGTGGCTTGATTTCGATGTTTAGCTGTTGGAAAAACTAGAATTTGTCTGTTCTCTTAGAATTTATTTATCTGCATTATCTGCTTATCACAAATTAAATATTAATCTCACACGTTCGTGTTAATATAATTATATTAGTTTATAACTGAATATCAATCTCACACATTCATGTCAATACATTTATGTTAGTTTATAATTGAGTATTAATCTCACACGTTCATGTTAACACACTTATGTTAACTATCCAAAAAAAAGACAATTTTATTTCATAAAAACAAGAATTATATCTTTAAAAAAAGGCAAGAATACCTAAAAAAAAAAAAAAAAAAAACGTGAAATCTCTTATAAATGTTCTTTTGAGATGCTTCTCCCAGCAAATAAAATGTTTTCACTTACCTTGTAAGTTGTCCAACATGTATGTCAGCAGCTTGTTCGTTCCTGCAGGCTCTCCGTTTCCATACAATGTCATCACCTCCTTGCTGAGTGGATTTCCTTGAAGTCCTAGCACTTGTAACTGGAACAACTTCCCTAATTCGTATGGTAACACGCGAAGAAAGTTTTGGTTCAATAACAATTCTCTGAAATAATACAATGAAAAATTTCAAATGAGGAAAAGCTTTCAGGTTTATTATTACGTTTTACCATTTACTTTTGTTTATTTTATCTTACCTGAGGTAGATAAGGTCCCCCAGTTCAGCAGGTAAACTACGCAGTTTGTTGCTGCTGAGATCAAGAATGCGCAAGTTAACAAGACGACCAATTTCAGGTGGCAACCTCTGCAGACTGTTGTCGTTCATGTACAAAACTGTCAGATGAGTCATTTGCCACAAGTGAGGGCTTAGATTTCTTACACTGCCTGTTATCTCCAAATCTGACCAATGAGATTTTTTTCCTGCTTGAAAATCCTCGGGGGACATAAGCGTATACATACGACGTGGATTGGAGTTCTCATATTTGTCCTTGTGGTTGCGGGACATGTTATAATATTCTGAAAAAAACAAGACATTTTTCTTAAAATAATAATTTTGTATAAACTTTGCAATTCTTTCAGTTTAACTGCCATGCATCTGCATAAAATTATTCTTTGCATATAGATATCAAGAGAAAAGAATATGACTGATTTTAATATAACCCTCACACACAAACTTTGATTTGAAATATCCATAGATTTATTTTATTACGTTTATGTGCATCTATTGCAATCTAAATACTTATAAACAAATGTTCTCATACATCTTCCAACTTAAAAGTACACTTGTAAGCAATTCCTATTACTTTCAAAAAAATAGAAAAGAAAAGATGAATATATCTAAGAAATATATGATGTCGAATGTATAATTAACACTCGTGATAAATCAATTAACAGAACACTGGTCAAGCGTATACTTCAGTGATCAATATTCCCACGTGAGAGACAATAGAAAATCTAACAACATATAACAATTCTGTCATGTGCCAAATAGAAAAACGACTCAAAAAATTACAGTTACGTAAAAATGGCGCAGACTAATATTACGGGATACACAATTCATTTGTTTTTGTCTATTATCTACTAATTACACATCAACCCATATAAGCCCATAACCTATGACGAAGAGACCGAGTTTTTGCGATCGAACTGGCCAAGCGTAGCAGAAATTCGCCGATTTCGATGCAAAATGTGGCATTAGATTGACAAAAAAAAAATTAAATCGCACGTGGGTGAAAATTTTGACCAAGTGATGGCGAATTTTTTCGGTGTCAACTACTTGTCCTGCTCCGAGAAGGATCGTACTCTCACGACAAGTTAGTGCGTTTACTCGATTTTCTCGACGAGGATATGACGGTGGCTGCTGAAAATAATGACTCAAATGCAGAAAGACATTACATACCTTCATCTACCTCTTCAGCACAAACGAGACGCGCGAAGAATTGTTACCGAGTGAAAATTCCGCGTAAACAAAACTACCTTGACAAACACGAATCCTCCATTTATCAACTGCACCGATCGTGCGCCATACGAAACTGCCCGATTGGCCGAACCTACCCGAAGCAGCCGACGTGCCGAAAGATTTGTGAGCAAAGCGCAACACTAAAATTCACTAGAAAATTTGAGCAATAGATTACCCTGCACCTCCATTTTGCTCATTCAAAATTATTTCTATTTTTAGGAAAAGATTTTAGCGCAAATACATAATAATTTTAACAATAATCTTTCTTCAATTTTTTTGCCATTTAGCTTTCAAACACATTAAGTTTTTCTAAAAAACATAATAATATATTGTTTAAAAATTGTACTTTTCGACAAAACATTTATATTTTGTTTCCTTATAGAACATATTTAATGATATCTTATTACGATACACACGTAAAGCGCCACGAAATTAAAAAACTCCACAACCTTCCGAAAAGATCTACATATTTAGCAATATTTCATTGCACTTTTGATATTTTGGCAAGAAGAAACCGTTGAAATTTATGAAAATAATTTTAGTCGATTTTAAGCATACTAAAGCAAACCGCCGATACCAAAATTACAATTACATGACATATTTTATGTGTTACGATAAATGTTCAACTCCACGATAAAATTTAGTGCACAAAATTGATTTTTAAACAATAATCATCGCAAAAATTACGGAGCAATGCAAACCTTGCAACTACATTACAGCCATAGATATAGAATAATATAGATACCGGAGTGAAGTTTGAATTTCACTGCAGTGTGTTCTGAAATTAACCACAATTCTATTGCAAACTGATATTACGATTGTGCAATTCGAAATATTTTTGTAAATATTAAAAATGTTTGATATAACAAATTATTACAAGAACTATTAACGCAACTAATTATAAAATAAAAGATATGTACATATCTGACAATGATCATACCTTTTACATTTTTTATATTCTTGTGAGAAATAATACTGTACAAAAAAATATTTCAATATTAGTAGTATAGAAAAGCAAATTCCCGATATTAAAATTACAATAATAACGATTATACGCAATATTTAATACTAAATAATAATAAATTTTTGACACTATATTCGCAACAATTATTATTTCACACGCAATATTTCTTTTGAAACTTACAATCGCAATAAATATATAGAAATTTAAATGTAAATCTGTAATACAGTTTGTGACTAACTTTAATTGAAAATCTTGGAAGAATAATAATGCAATTTCCAAAGTATCAAAACAGTTGACGTAACGTGAATTAATTGCAATGCTTATTTAAGTAATTGCTCATCAGCAATTAAATTCGAAATATTTTGAGAATTATGAGAAAAGACAGCTGAAATAGTGGATTGATTGTAATAATATGTTTAACATGCAAAATTTTTAATAATATTAAAATATCAAATTAATCAAAGTAGTAAACTAATTGCAAAAATTATTTAGCATATTAAAATTTGAGCAAAAAATATTTTTATAGAATATTCAATAATACTAAATAATTAAATAATTCACATAAAATTCTAAACGTTTAAAATATTTACGACATAAAGCTTAAAATCAATCTCAGAATATTATTTTTCAGATGTTTGACAAATCTGTCCGTATGGATATTTTGAAAACAAATTGTTTTAATAGCAATTATTTTTTAAAATATTTTAAATAATTTCTGAGTTTTACTTTACCTTTTTTTTCCTGTGTAAAGGCGTTTAACTTTGAAAAGTTCTGTGTTTTAAACGGTGAATGTCTAAATTTCTGTTTGTTTCTGTTGGTTTCTATAGATGTGTGTGGCATATTCTGTTGCTGAACTATCGATTTATTGATTCCACAGCTTTCGATATTTGCAGTAGTTGATTGTTTTATTGATACAACTGGTGCTACATTAGCTGTTTTAACTTTTGTATGAACTAAAAGTTGATTAGATGAATTTTGTTCTTCCATTTTGAATTGCTTTTGTTGTGATTCATTCGCAATGTCTGATCGATGCAATTCAGAATCAGTTTGATTCATAATAGATCCGACTATTTGAAAATTGTGTTCTTGCATTTGAAAATCTTGAGTTAGAGATTGAGAGATGTGAGAAAACTTTGGATTTGTAGTACTCAAGTCCATTTTCTTTTCACTGACCAAGTGATGCGTAGGATAGATTGGCTCTTCAGAATATGAAGTAATATTTAACATTTGCATTAAATTTCCTGTCTGCAATTTATTGTCGTCGAATGACTGGTATGGAACAGATTGATTGTTCTCTGAAGTTCTATTTATATTTAGTACACCCTTTAACATATCTGTTTGATGTTGACTGGGATTCTGGATGCCAGATTGCATATGATAGATTGGAGATGAAGCAGTAGTTTGAAGAAAACCTTTAAAAAATAAGTTCAGCTTTTAAAGATTCTATATATAAAACTACAAAATCATATAATAAAATATAATAAAAAAATCTACAAATTAGATATCTGCAAGAATAGTAGCAATATAACATTCTTAAATACATTTTTCTATATCTTATGGGCTATATAAATTTGTTTAAATTTTAAAATATTATAATCTTAACGTATAATATAAACCTTATTGTATTTATTAGCTTATGTATTTTATAACTTTTTCAGAATCTGTTTAAGTTTTAAAATATTATAATCTTAACGTCTAATATAAACCTTATTGTGTGTATTTATTTATAATTTTTTCAAAATGTAAATTATTTAATTTGCTCCAAGAAGCAAAAAATAAATATTAATTAAGAGTGCAAACTAGCGATACATTTAACGGTTATTTTGAAGCATTTGTTGATCACAAATACTCCAACCGCATCAACTTTTGAACTGAAGCATTAGAAAGACCAATATATGTTTTATGTTGCAACGAAAATTTACCTGATCTTAATCCTTACCTAAACATTATTCTTTTATAAAAATACTTACATTGCGAGATACAATCACTCATAAGAAATGTTTTTTGTGAATAATTATCAGATGTAACAATATTTTTTATTATAGAAATAAAAATATTATCAGAAGAAAAGTCCCTAAAAAATACGTTTCTCCTATTGGATATCTGAATATCGCATGTAATATCGGATGCATTGTAAATGTACCATTAGGTACATGGACTGCGTTCGCTTTGGACGCTTACATGCTGAAAGCGTTATTCTATCTTTCTTTGACGTATAATGAGCAAAAAAGATAGACTGATGCTTCAGCGCATGAGCGTCCAAACCATAGACATAGGAATAAGGAGACGGAGTGTAAAGCCGAGAGCACAAGCTTTTACATAAAGCATAACGCATAAGCATAAGGAAATTGATTGGTCTATATATAAGCATAAGCAAATGCATAAGGAAATGGACCAATCAATTTCCTTATGCTTATGCGTTATGCTTTATGCAAAAGTCTGTGCTCCGGCCATAAGCCGCGGGGGGTGAAGCCGCTTTCGGGGAGCGGGGACTACGGTCACATGGTACTTTGGTGCCGCATTTATGCTACAACTAATGCCAATGTGGCACCAAAATATCACGTGACTGCTATTCCCCGCACCGCGGAACTGGCTTCACTCCCCTCGCCTAAAGTAAGATTTTATGCTCTGTCTCCTTATTCCTATGTCTATGGTCCAAACAAACACAACCATACTGTTACGAGCTGTTGGCCGCAAGAGGGGAGACCCTTCGGAGCCATAATACATCTTACTTACTGTTACGAGCAGTAAACTGAGTAAACCTTTAGACACCTTTAGATATCGCACACTGTGCACGTGTTCGTCGTTCGTGAACATAGATTTTTTGAAAAAATTTATATTTTAATTAATATACGAAGTTTTTTCAAAATTATTCCAAATATTTATTTAAGAAATATTTACAAGCATTATGTCAGAAAACACGTTTGAAGAAAAGAATAATTCGTTCAAAGGTAATGTAACCAATATTAGGTTATATCATATTGTCGTATCAAATTGTCGTATTACACTGTATTTTCAACAACATAAAGTTTATTCAATTAAAATATGTACAATTAGCGTTAGTATTTTTTTAAATCAAATATTAAATATATTCCAGTTTTTTTTTATTTTACTTTTTTAGATTGCATAAATTGTTTAAATCTTGCTATTACTGATTCTCGATTGGAGCATGTTTTATTTCTTTTCGAATAATTACTGAACTCTTTCGCTAAAAGAAGCATTAAAAGAACTTACAACTTTTTCGAGTAATTATTGAGCTCTTGTTAACAAAAACATCTCTAAAGACCGAATTGATATTTCCATTTTAGCATTATGTTCTAATTAAAATTTATATAAAAATTTGCACTTTTTTTGTAAATGCTGTTTATCTCTAAAAAATTAACAATGATAAAAACAGCTTATTTATCAAAGAAAAGTAAAGAGTGGAATATCTTTAAAATTATTGATAACGATAATTGGAAATATACTTTATATATATATATAAACTTTATTTAATGGATTATATTCTGTACATATATATTATATATACATATATAATCTTTATTATTTCAGCTATGTTATAATTGCCAAGAAGAGACTTGATTTACATTTAAAACCTATCCACACATTCATCCATACCTTATATCTAATTCTATATATTATTCTATTCTTATTTTACTATCTTATCGTCACATTTTACATTTTCACTTGTATTTCTTTACTTTTTATAATTAATACTGTTCTCTCTTTCGCATTCCTGGTTTTTTTTTCCTCCTATAGTTAATCTATTCGTCTCATTCCCTATTCCTTAGTCTATTCGCTTTATTCTGCTTATTCTCCTTGCATTGTTATCTTCTTTACCTTTCTACGTTTCTCCTTTTCCCTCCATAATCTCTTTATTACTTTCTCTACTTATTACTTTTCTTTTTTCTTTATCCAACTCATCACTCCAAACTCTTTTTAACTTTTTGTCCTCATTTTCCCCCAACGTATCAAACCGAACTCTCATTTTTCTGCATTCCTTTATATAATGTTCTATATTATCCTGTCCTTCCTCAGAATATACAAAGTTTGCATTCTTCTCCTAACCAATATTTATTTGCTTCTTCCATATTTCTTCCACATCTTATTTTTATCAATGCTCTTACCTCATCTTCTATTAATATATTTTCTAAGTTCTCTTTTGTTAGATATCTTGGGCTATTTAAGTCCTGTTATCTTTATATTTCTTATTGTACCTTGCTTCTCTTATCCTACCATCCTCCATTTGCCTCTGAGTATCTTTTTCTCTTTCTATCAGTCTCTTTTTTATGTTTATTTCTCTATTCCTAAAATCTTCTATTGCCTCTATCCGTTCCCCCATCCGTTCCTATTATAATATTTCTCCCTTTACTGTATACATATTTTTCGCTTTTTCTTTCTCCCTCCAGCACATCTTTAATAGACTCTCTTCACCTTTTTCTCTTATCTTTTCCTCATAATTGATTGCTCTTATTCCCTATGTAATCTTTAGTTTCTCCAATCCTAGTTCTCTTAAAATCAAATACCTCGATGTGTGGAAGTCAATCCTAAATATCCATCTCACATAGTCCAACATAATTTTCTCTAATTCCTTTTTTTCTTCCCAATCCTATATTTCCACTTCGTATTCCATTACATTACTTTGCACTAAATACCTGTATAAAATCCACCTTCATCTAAAACCATCCTTACATATTCTTTCTCCTAGTCCCCAGACCTTATTCATTGCAATTCTTTCTTTTCTACATAATTTCTTTACATGGTCACTATAAATCCCTTTTCTGTTAAACGTAAAACCTAAATATTTGAAAGCATTCGCCTCCTCAATTATTTTATTTTCCCATTTCCAACATTCTTTACTTGCTTTTCCTTTCCTATTAAAAATGACCTTTGTTTTCTCTATGCATACTTCTAATTTCCGGATAAACTTCCGAAAAGCTATCACCTCCGATTTGGCTGATTTTCAGCCTAAATACTTATTTTATCTAGTAAATAATATTTCCAAATGGATTTTTGGCGCAAATGCTTTCTCCCCCCCCCCCCCTCACAAGTAAAACTGTTTTTGTTAATTATTTCAGAAAGTATTTATTGTACGGAAAAAGTTGTCAAACAAAAAATGAAGCTCATAAAAAGCTCTACAAATAAGGTCCTATACATATTTTACCTAACTGCAATATTTTAGTCGTTATTATCAAAAAACGTAGAAATCCGTAAACCCATGTGGAACCTCGCTTCGCGTGGAAAGTGTATGCGTGGAGGCAGTGTATTCCGCCTCCCTGCGGGGGGCTCCACCATCAAAAAACTATACACATGGGGTCTGGATTGAATCTCGCTTTGCGTAGAAATTCATAAATCCATGTGGAACCTCGCTTCACGTGGAAAGTGCATGCGTGGAGGCAGTGTGTTCCGCCCCCTGCGGGGGGCTCCACCATCAAAAAACTATACACATGGGGTCTGGGTTGAATCTCGCTTTGCGTAGAAATTCGTAAATCCATGTGGAACCTCGCTTCACGTGGAAAGTGCATGCGTGGAGGCAGTGTGTTCCGCCCCCTGCGAGGGGCTCCACCATCAAAAAACTATATACATGGGGTCTGGATTGAATTTCGCTTTGCATAGAAATTCGTAAATCCATGTGGAACCTCGCTTCACGTGGAAGTGCATGCGTGGAGGCAGTGTGTTCCGCCTCCTGCGGGGGACTCCATCGTTAAAAAACTATACACATGGGATCTGGATTGAATCTCGCTTTGCGTACAAAGTCGTAAACTCATGTGGAACCTCGCTTCGCGTGGAAAGTTCATGCGTGGATGCAGTGGATGCCGTCCCTCCTACGGGGGCTTTACAAGTTTTTTGATAATAACGACTAAAATATTGGAGTTAGGTAAAATATGTATAAGACCTTATTTGTAGAGCTTTTTATGAGCTTCATTTTTTGTTTGACAACTTTTTCCGTACAATAAATACTTCCTGAAATAATTAACAAAAACAGTTTTATCTTTGAGGGGAGCTGGGGAGCGGAGGGGACATTTGCGCCAAAAATCCATTTGGAAATATTATTTACTAGATAAAATAAGTATTTAGGCTGAATATCAGTCAAATCAGAGGTGATAGCTTTTCGGAAGTACACCCTAATTTCCTTTCCTTTAGAAACCTCTTTAAAGTACTCATCATATTTAATAACTCATCTCCATTTTTAGCTACTAATACCACATCGTCTGCAATGATCATACTCTTTCTTTCCCGTCTGTGATACCTCATATTGCTCTTTTTGCTAGCTCTGTATCTATATCTGCTATATATAAATAAAATAGGAATGGACATCACACAATCTTGTCTCACGCCTTTCTTTATCCTAAATCTTTCTGTATATTCTTCCTTGTCCTTATCATCGCTTCAGTGTCTTCATACAGTCCTTTTATTCTCTTTATCACATTTCTATTCAACCCTTTTTCTTTCATGATCTTCCATAATTTCTCTCTGTCTACGTTATCGAATGCCGCTTTCAAATCGATAAATATCGCAAAATATACTTTATATTAACTTTACTAATCATGATCAATTGATTAAATAACGATAATTTTATGTGATGCCATTTAATAATTATTTGATATTATATTTAATTATAATTTTCAATATATATTTTTAATATGTTTTATATTTACATTAACTGTATGCAATTATTAATGAAGATTATATGTTCATAGATTATAGAACGAATAGTTTTGATGACGGTGACTTACAAACTCGATTATACGCAGAAATTTATTACGAATCAAATAATCAAGAGGAATTAAAAACTACTAACATCCCAAAAATGGTTCAATTTGATAATATCTGCAACGAGTTGAATATTGTACCAGAGAGTGTGCACAAACCTGAAGATAAGCAGTATTTGGAATCTAAAGGTGCTAGAAGTAAGTTAATAAACCTAAGAAATAACAGAACACAATTTGTATTGAAAACAATTTGTTACTAAAAGATCTTGTTATTGCAGAACAATTGACATATAATGATACATTGCAAGTACAAAATCCATTAGATCCTCATGTGCCAATTCAAGTTCAGACTTGCAATGATAAAGAAGCAAATTCTGGTCAAGAAGCAAATTCTATGGATGATGAATGTAACAGCATGAATAATAAAAGTTATTCAGCAGTAAAAGAAAAGGAAAATTCTGTCAAGAAACATAAGTCTTCAAACTATACGAAAAAGAAGCATCAAAAGAGCTTGCAAGAGGATAATACTGTATCATTAAATGATTCAGTTAGTGAAGTAATATATTCAAAATATAGTATTCGTCAGAAATCTGAGAAACAAGAAATGCTCTCAGCCAAACAAGATGATAAAGATCAACAAATCTCAGATGGTTCAGACTCTGAAGTATCTATCTTTGAAGTACCAATACCACCGAAACCAAAGCCACTACTTATAGATCTACAAGATTCAGATGAAGAGAAATCAGTGGATAAAGATAATTTGCATCAAAAGGCATTAAAAATTACAAATACAAGCGTTCCATTAGCAGGTATTAACAACGAATTAGAAGTTCAAGAGACATCAAGCTATCAAGTTATATCCTCGAAAAATAAAAATACCAGTAAATCTCAACGTAATAAGAATACAGTGAATGTTGATAAAATCACACAAACCACAACACACACGCAAGAAGTTAGTGAAGATATTGTTCTGAATTGTTCACCTATTAAGAAAGTTACCAACAGTATAAGTGAAATTAGACAGTTATCCAAAGATACGGAGATTAATCAAGATCAAAGAAATACATTGATGGAAAATATAAAATATAAAAAAAAAACACCACAAAAGACAAAAAAATATAGCGAAAATAACGATAATCTCCAACAAGATACACATATGATTTCATCAAAAAGAAAATTGCAGACAAAAAAGACACAGCAAAATTTAAACATAAATAACACAGGATGTAATGTATATGATCTTGGGCACAAAGATCAAGACTTTTCAGACAACATGTTAGTGAATATACCATGTAGTGACAAAAATAAAGCAACAAAAGAGAAAAGAAAATGCAATAGCCCGATCATTAGCAACGTTAAACATAAGCGACAATGCATCATTCAGCAAAGTAGTCAAAATATCACGCTACAAGACAATAATGATAAAGAAAGGAGAGAAGGGGACAAATATTTCACACCAATGTCGCAAGAGATGAAAGACTATTACTGCAACTCGACTCGTGGCCAAGAAAACTTTGACATCAGTGAACTACAGCGTAATATGTCGAAAGATCCCAAAATGTGGAAAATTTCAGATGAGGATCTGATGCCACGCCCTTGTAACAGACAACGCAATAGGTTCTGGAAAGATAAATGTCACAATTGTCATCAGGATGGCCACCATAGTTATGACTGTACGGTGAAACGTAGAATATGTTGCCGTATGTGCAGCGAAAAGGGCCATACCAAGTTTCGCTGCTCTTGGAGGATGTGTTTGACATGCGGTAAGAAACAGAATATGTATACTATGACTTGTAAGTCTTGTTATGTCCTGTACTGTACTATGTGTGATTCGGTAGGACACGAAGCGAACCAATGTCCCGATCTTTGGCGACGGTATCATCAAACGACCGACATGAGCAACATGCCGCAAGATGTAGGCAACACAATGAAACCACCGAATCTGCTGTATTGCTGCAACTGCAACAAGCGTGGCCACGAGTCGTCCACATGCAAGGAAGAGCAAATGACGCCCCATCATTTTGTTACTCCGGCGACTGTCACGAATTACACAGATGGGCCCACATACAACCCAAATGCGGCAATTTCATCGGAATGCTATCACCATACCATGAATATCTCACCATCCGAGGCGGCAAGCAGCGAAACGTCGATTCCGCGAAATGTGAACATGCAAGAAGCAATGGAAGAACACTCAGGACTGTCTGCTAATGTAAATTTGTCACCACTGAGTGAGGAAGCTAACAAAGTGCCAATTTCGCAAGAAGCCATGAACATTCCACAAACGGAAAAGATTGTCAAGACAGATAAGATATCCGAAAATCAAAAGACAAAGGAGCTAACATACATAATAAATGAAAAAATCTTTATTAACGTCATCTACTCCTGTGGTAAATTTCTGCATAAAAATAACAAAAAATCGCGAATGATCTGTCAAAATCTTTCTATGCTCGCATTATCATCTTATGGGAAGACTACTATAGCTAACTTAGAAAAACGTAAAGTTTTCCCGAGTTTTCTCGAGGCATTGAATGAAAAACATGTACCATTTGAAGTGAAAATAGGCTTTACAGCCTGTCAACGTAAGAATGTAATGTTACAGTTGATAACAGTAGGACAATCCTTAGAGCTGATATATGAACTGCTGCTTCATTGGATCAATCTTCCGAATGAGGAGAAGGTTTACGGAATAGATATAACTCTACCCAGGAATTCAACAAAGATGTTCAACTTATTAAGTACGAGGATGCCGCAGTTTAAAAAAATGGGTTTTACATCTTATGATAACGATTTGTGTGATCCACAAAATATGTTCCTTCAAATAAAGTCTAAGAAAACCGAGTTAGAAAAGGAAAGAAAAGGAAAGTACAAGAAAGAATCCATAAAAGAATATTGTCGCGAACGCACAAAATTGTGGCGTATGCAAGTCAAACTTCTTATGATTGCTAACACTGAGCCCGAGCCAAATAAGTACGTATATATGCTTCAAAATGCGATGAAGGAGCTCGAATTAAAACAATACCAGATGAGTGAGGAACTCGACATCGTCACATATCTTAAATTTACTCTGCTTTACAATATTTTATTCGTACCTCACACACCAATTCATCTGTATAAGATGCTGTATCGCTTTAGAAAGCATGCGACAAATAAAAAATTATTCAACATGCAGCAACGGCAAGAGTTGGACAGGGAGATAAGTGAACAAGAAAATCACGCATTATGTACTAACATGAATCTTTCGTTTCCGCCTATTACACCTTCTACCTCGCAAGACATTAATTTAGTTGAAAACCTGTCTGCTGTTAATATTCAGCAGAATGCGAGTAACAATATTACAAATGATATTTTACCTATCAACGATGCAACAAATAACAATCGCGATGAGACAATGATAAATGATCCTACTGTGCAGATTCCTCCGTTTATTATTACATCATTCAATACTGAGTCAGCAACAGTTCCATCAGAAGATTTCACAAGTGACATAAACGTTGAATCTACTGTATCGACGAGTGGACAGAACGCACAATCTGCAATGCCTCAAAAGCAGACGAAATCAGAAGAAAAAAGATTCAAAAAGCCATTTGCAAATGAAAAATTTAATAAAAAAAATCAGAAGAAAAAAAATGTATATAAAAAAGCGTTAGAAATAATAGAACAGGCTCGCGAGTTCAAAGTATCTCACATAATAAATGCAGCAGACGACTTACGAAGAAAAGTTACCAATCAGATACTTACATCTCAACACGTCGCTGCGCTAGAGAAATTAATTAGAGTGGAAAAAAAATATCAGAAGGCCATTACCTCTTGTTGCAATTCCTTAAAAACATAATTTTTGTAAAGATGTGTTCGTTCGGCGATGTTGCGATATTATAACTAAATCACTTGTAAAATATGAAATATTTTTCAACTCTATGTGCAAAAGTTGCTTCTTTTATTACATAATATCAGATAAACTCATGACTGAATGTAAAATATCATATATGTATAATGGAAAAAAAACAATTTTTGCAAAGATGTGTTCGTTCGGCGATGTTGCGATATTATAACTAAATCACTTGTGAAATATGAAATATAAAATATGAAACTCTATATGCAAAAGTTGCTTCTTTTATTACATAATATCAGATAAACTCATGACTGAATGTAAAATATCATACATGTATAATGGAAAAATTCTTAACAAGAATGTCACAAACAATAAAATTTTTTATAAATAATTGCTGCACATATGTTGTACCCTGTTATCCTTGCTTTACGTCAATCGCGTATCTTTCTATCAATATGATAAATAATGATGATAATATTTTAAAACTTTAACAGAAAAATAATCATGCTATTCAGAAGATAATCTTTATATTTTTCGATTAAGTATTAAAAAATTATACCAATTCTTGCTCCATTAATTACATCTTCAATATAATAACACCTGAAAATATTTATCTCATATTTGATTGCATTTATATCATTAGTAATTACAAACTAAATCAATTGTATTTCAATTCAATGAATAAAGACACTAACTTCAAATATAAATAAAAATTTATTTGTTTCAAGACTTATGCTAATACAATTTGATACTATTATTATTTATCCATTATTAAATCTTGTGTGATTTTTATATGTGCACAAAGAGAAGATAATTTTAATTTATTGAAATTCAACACTTTTAAAGTTCCAATATTATAAATTTTGTATGTTTTATCTTCATGCCTAGAAATTTTGCTTTATATATGTTAAATAAGAAACAATTGATATACACACAGTAAATTATAAATGTGCTACATACATGAATGTGTTAATAACATAAATTATTTTAATATATATCAGAATGATGAATGGTTTTCAACTATAGAGTATGGTTTCCATATATAGTTTGTATAAAATTCTCAAATATACAATACTATATATGCATCTTTTCTTACATAACACCACAGTATTCCGAGTTCAATAGCATCTCACAAAATACATCAAAAATAAGAGTCCTTAATTTGATCATTTCTTCATTGGTGGTGGACCTACCATTGGAGGTGGTGGTCCATTCATCGGTGGTCTCATATGACCCATAGGACCTATAGGACCCATCATAGGACCCATTGGACCCATAGGCCCCATCATCGGCGGCCTCATACCCATCATAGGAGGTGGCATTGGTCCATGAGGTCCCATCATCATTGGACCACCTGGTCCCATGGGACCTGCTGGATGCATACCAGGTGGTGGCATCATTCCTGGAGGTCCTTGTGGTGGCACTCCGGATCTTGAGCCAAGGCTGGAGCCAAGATTCGGTGGTGGCGGTATCGCCGCGCCCTTACTGGCCGCAAAGGGGTTAGAGGCGATCTTACCGGCCTTGAAAGCAGCAGTCGTTGCGTCGATCAAGTGCTGAGCTTGCTCCTCCATCCATTTCTGATAGAAATACTTCACATTGTCTTTGTGCTTACGACCCTGGCAATGGGTTTTCCGCACGCTCGGCGAGTCATGTGTCAAATAAGTGTCACAATAATCACAATAGTATTTCGGCATTGATGTGTCTTTAAACAAACTGCTGAGATTTATCAGGTCAATACAACTGTTTAAACTTTCTTAGATATTTTAGGTGATACAGCATCTGACCAACAGATTTGTAGGTTATGTTCAACACCGGTAACAGCTTATTGAAGGTTTACAATGGAAGCGATGAAAATCACCGATGGCCAATTGAATAACCAATCACGATTGCACCCATAGACGCCATTTTTTTTCCACGTGATTATACAGCCAAAATTGCTCTCTCACACACACACACTCACCCACATATTATATATATATATATATATATAATATGCATTTGACAAACATGTATATATCAGTGATATATTCCATATATATGGAATTCCATAAATTCCATAAAATTTAATTTGACTTTAATTATATAAGTAATAGCTGATAAATAAATATAATGTTATGTAGAGAATAAAAATATAGATTTTGACATTTTACTGAATTATGACAAAGTCTGATGTATTAACGAAGCAAGAACGATATTTATTTGCAACGCTTTCATATATTAGGCATAGTATCTTTTGAGACATTATATAATTTAAAATTATAATGTAATTAATTTTAAATAAGATTACTTTCTTTCTATTATCTAAAAAATGGATATTAGAAATATAACATTTTAATACTGTTTGATTTGTTTTAAATATCAATGTGAAAAGGCCACATGGAAAAAATTTACAAATATTTATAAAATTAAAAGAAACATTAAAAATAGAAGAATAAAATAGAAATATTCAAAAATGATTTCAATAATTTTAAAAGTCAATTCTTGTTTTACAAAATTAAAGGTTTATTCCTTGTGAAACGAATAAAACACAATTGCCATAAAACAATTACAACTATTGCAAAATAAATGATTAATCGCACAATAATTAATCTATGTATGTACTTACTATTAGGAAATGGAAACGGTAAGTTTGGTGGTAGTGAGCCATTGCGTACCCATATCTGAGATCTCACATCATATGGTGATATAACGTATGGAGGTTCGTGAACGTAATGAGGCCATTGCCAAAAATTATTAATGTTCATGAAGCTAAAATCAGGTATCGTTTGATTAGTAGGATTTTTCTGCCCAACATTGTTAAACATGACTGTCAATTCGAACAGGCGATATAATAATAAGTTTATACCAAGAATAACCTAATGATTAAGATCATTAATAATTAACACGATGCAACAATCGCCTGATAGTATTGCGTAACGGATTATCTTTGCACGAGCTGGATTATGGGGAACCGTTGGTAAGCCCCGATTTCGAACCGACGCGAGGCGGCGAACAACAATACACGACTACTTGTAGGACACGACTGCAACGGCTTATGCCTAAATAACAATACAGGCTGACTAATCACGAACGTTACATGTCACAAATATTTCGGACAAGTTTCAAATATTATAAGCATAAAGTATCAGCTTATTCGTGTAAGAGAAATTACTAAATATAATAGTAAATAAATTAGTGCAATTATATTTAATTTCGTCAAATAATGATATCACTCTACAATAAGATAGTTTTTATCATTTGTAAATCATATCAAAACTGAACTATACTTATGTCATGTAAGAGAGTATGCTTATACATCTCAATTGGCATACAAAGCGAGGGGCGCATTACAAACGCAGAATAAAAAAATAAAAAATAAAATAGAACAATTGCAACGCTATACTCGATGCTATCGCGTTGAGTTGTATGGAAATCATATTATAATGATGTAAAATGTAATTTAAAAAAAAAGACAATCATATTTGTTTGAATCGAGAGACAAGTATATAAATATACAAAAAATATTAATACGCGTACGAATTATCCGAGAAAAGCAAACTCTATATCTAGAAAAATCGTTCACAGCTCATCTCATCTAACAACGGCGTAATTCGGAGTCGGTGTGTTGACGGTTCCCCAGAAAAGAATGAGCTTCGTGGAATCATGCCTGATAAAGAAGAGGAAGGGTCGATTAGCCACCAGCCTCTTTTGATTGCCATCTCGCTCCAGAATTACTCCAGTCGCCGCTGCGGCCTCTGTTCCTTTCTCCGTCACATCCATCTCCACCTTGTGCAGCACTTCATCGGCGAACAAACCCGGATTCACGAGATTCGCACTGTTTCGGAGATTATCCAGGCCATAAGACGAGAAATTCTTACTTTGAAGAAATCTCAGAAAACTCTCATCCATGGGTCGGCTCTGTCGTTTTGTTCTGTTTTTCGTCTTGGTCTCCTTTTCGACATGTCGGAAACGATACTTATTCTCCTCCAAGCTGACGTATTTCGTATTCTCATCGTTAAGTTCCGGTTTAATTTTTCCAGGATTATCGTTCTCTGTGACATATGCCCCTCGCGATAATATGGCATCGTCACGCTGTCTTCTATCCACAACGTTGCGACGTGTTCTACGAATTGTGCGAATGTAAAAACCTGTATCCCACTGCTCTACGCTAACGCCGCTTCGCTTATCATCGTACCTGAAGTAGTTTCTTCTCACGCCGTTGGCCACATTCTGGTTATTGTTATCTCCACCACTTCGCGAGAAGATCAGGTAGTCATTGGATCTGCTACTTGACGATCTCTCAGAGGAAACTTGAGATAATGCTTGCGGTAATGGTTGTGGTAATATTTGCGGAATCGGCGAGGGTGACACCGGTACTGACTGTTGCGTCGCAGCTGCCGAACTTGCCGGAATTGCCTGACCGTATCCACCTGATAAGAGACTCAAATCCGCGGATTTCGGATCAAACAATGAGTGCAGACCTAAGTTTTGAAGCGCTCCGTTTAAGCTCAAGGTACTCGAGAGTTTCATGCGTGGCAGGCCAATGATACAAGTCTGATTCTTGAGATTACTTATTAAATACTCGATAGTTTCGGCCGTTAATTGCTCTCGAAAGTTCTTCAAGGCAGTAGCTCCTTCTAGTTTCGGCAGAAGCACATACATAGACATCTGAAAATAAAAGAAAAAAGAACATATATGAATTATTTCCAAAGGAAGAAAATTCTTTATGTAACAAGACAAAATATCTTAATTGATTAATACATCACACGAGTAATGATATAGAGATGTTATCAATGTTAAATATTTTTAAATGTTATATATATTGTTTTAAATTTTTACTTTTAAAACCACATTGAGATATTGAATCTGCCATTTAAAAATATTTTAATATTGAATCAAAGCAGCGGTATAATTTCACATATGCTTACCTCTAAACCTTTGTAGGGTAAAGCCAGTATTTTAACGCCCACAGTCTTGTCCTCATAAAAGGGGAAATTACCACCATTATACATCATATCCACATTGATTACATCATTCGGTTCGATGAAAAATTGTTTTCTACAACAGGAAACATTACAATAATGATCGAATAGACAATTTTGTACTTTTCTGCGACTGGTAAAAATAAATTTAAAAATCTCACGTACCTTCTTGTTTGACCCTCTAAGAAATGCTGATGCCACTCTCCGTTGAAGTAGAGCGCTGATAAGAGAATTACGCTGGTCATTGGATTTGGTGTATCGTTCAATATACTGGATATCTTTCCCATCGTTCGTTGTTTTACCCAATTATTGATTGTTTCACGTGCTTCTCTGCCGTTTCTTTGAAAATCTAGATTTATCACTTCACTGTTGTACACTCTGCCGCTAATCGCGTTGAATTCGGGACGAATCGGATATCCGTTCTAATATTAAAAATCCATTAAATTTATTAAACTTGGTAAGTATTTGAAAACAAAAAAAAATTATTTCTTTGCACGCTTAAATAATTTATTAAATTTAATTAAATCCTATGAAAAAAAAAACAGTGAACAGTGTTGTTTTCCACATTTAATAATTTCTAACTTGAAAAACATTTAAATAATTAATTTAACTTTGATATCTTATTGTGCTTTATGTTGCAGATTACTTGATATAACGTAAATAACCAAAATGTTGGATATACATTTACCTGAACAAAGATACCACTGGCGGAATTCACACGTGGTCCATTGCTACCTTCGACTCTATAATTCACAGTGGACAGCAGTAAGCCGAACATCTGGTGAACGACTTCCGAGTTTTGAGATATGTCAACACCGGCCTCTAAGCCGAGCACTCGTGAAACTTCATCGAAAGTTCTCCCTGCAGAACCTAGAAGAACTAACAATAAGGCAACGCTTATGCTGAGAGGCGAAAAGATCACGTTCTCGCGATGACTAGCCACCGATGTGCCTCTGGTATTATAAATCGCTTTGTCCAAATCCAAAGAGAATTTCATTATTCCTCTGGATATTATATTGTTCACCTGAAATCAATGACAACTTTTGTATCTCGTCGCGAATGTATCGGAATTGAACAAACAGATGTTGCTTTTATTAATATTTTACAAGGCACACAATAAGTATTCGAAAAGGCTATAAAGAAATTAATTTTTTTCCTTAGAATATTGATGAAGGTTGTTTATATTTTTATATTATTTTTGCATCATTTATGAAGAATATCTTTTAAAATATTATAGCTATATATCGTATAAAAAATGATGTTTTCTCGAAACAAGATTGTATGATTACACGCATACAAATAATATACCGCTAGCAACTTACGTGATTATTCCAATCTGCCAACACAGGTTCCGGAGTAGTAGTCGGTATTGATGGTTGAAAAGATACCGGGGTGGTCGAAGGATATAATGGACGCACTGCCGGTGGTCCCACATCGCTGATTTTCGAAGCAGATTGCTGATTGAATTGTTGATCAACTTGAACAGGCTGACTATTGCTACCTGCTTGCAACGCGGGACGTTCAGCGGGTATTCCTGAGGCACGTACTCCATTAGTATAAGCATAAGGCGAAACTGTTGATATTTTCATCATTTCATATTGATCCGGATAAATAATCTGACCGCCACTCAATGTCAAAAAACCGACTAGCAACCATGCTTGCGTCATGCCTTAATGAAGTATCTCTGCAAAAAGATATAGAATAGAAAATATATTACTTTTTGTTCCTTTCCATCTCTTTTGACTGTAGCAAGTAAAATAAAATTGCAGCAATTTATTACAACTATTCACATGCATTTGGTGAATAATTTTTTTAAATAAATATAATAATTACGGAATCAAAGAGAATTGTTGGCGAGAAATCATGCTTTGTGATTATAAATATAAATTCTGCGTTCAATGCAATTAACCGTGGAATCTCGTAAACGTAATGATATCTAATAGCATGCATCATATAATTACTTGTGTATATATATATAGACGAACAGCGAATGCCGTTCCAAGAAATAAGTATATCATTTTATTCGTAGGCGAGATAACATTGACATTTTGCACTCGCATTCTCCATCAATATTAATACATCATTGAAAGTAACGATATATGTGAGTTATTGATCATAAAAGTAGCTCAAAATAAATAACTGAAATATGAGACTATTGTTTTGCAAATGTTATGCAAAATATATATCTTGCGTTTCCAAGCGACATTCACAATGTCATTGATTTGGACAAATGTAATCACACATGCCAGATGTATCTCATTAATTACAAAGAGAGATAGGACTGATGAGAAAAACAGTCAGGAAATATGGTTTGATAGAAATATCTGTAATCAGGAAATATAATATACATGAAAGGTCGCATTCAATGTGACGCAATCGGATTGATAAGTAAATCTCCATTAAATAATTGTATATATTACTTATATTTTTAATTTAATTTATTATCTATTTATATTTTAGTTAGTGACTAATCTCGCCTAAATATGCCTTTCATATTTACTGAGGCAGGAGAAAAAAAGTCGTCCTTGTTAAAGAACATGAAATAACGAATTTGTCATAAAATTCACAGTAAAAAGAACTTGTGGTAAATCAAAGACATCCTATATTTCTTTTTTTATAAAATATAGTCTTGACTGCGCAGCCATAAGAAAATTAATGTCTAATTTTATTCAGTACCTCCATTACGCTAATAGTCTAACGATCATTTATGTTCAACGTAAATCTCTACTCCATCAGTTATTTTTGATTATTAAAAAAGCATCTTAGAACATCAGTTGTATTGCGTATATTCAACTGTAAAAGTGCATAATAATCCATAAAAATGCCAAATAACTCTCTATATAATTCGTTCACAGATGTTATACATTAAATGTTATTAATTTAACTTCTTAGATTAATCTCCATCAATAAAAAAAATAGAAATTTACACAAAAAAAAACCACACAATTTACAAGTATATTTGGTGCAAACTGAATAATTGTAAGTAAAGAAAACAATAGTAAAAAATTATAATAATTATATATAAATAAAATGATAGTAAAAAATCCAAAGAAACACATGTATTTTTCAAAACTAATTCGTAATTTTAGAAAGATAAATATTATATTTTACACAAAATAAATTTTAATTTATCTTTTTGCAGAAAAGTAGAGTACCCTCTCTCTCTTTCTCTTTTGTGGAAATATTCTATTGTCACACAATGTGATGTGTAGCTTCATGAAGTATTTAAATTCTGCAAAACATTTGTTCAAACATTCTTTAAAAATGATAATGAATCCACTATCATTGTGTTTACTAAGGATGAAACATGCTTGCAGATGAAGGCTGGAATAACCCAGCGCCTTTGTGTATATCGTCTGAAAGACGCGAGCGTAGGACATGTATAATACATTTGGAAATTCCCAGGGGAGCGGCGACACGTATTGTAATATATTCGGGTTCAACCACATACGATACTTCAGTATCCTTTTAAGCCACTTTTTTTTAAGATTTCTCGACAGGAAATAAATCACCTTCGCCAGATTCATGTGTATACTAACACTTTCTATTTACTTTGAGTTGCACTTTTCTTTATTCGCGAATGTATTCAAAATTTGAATCATTGATCTTAAAGCACCCTGTACAATTGACAAGTTGTAATTTAAGAAACGTAGGAGTAATTAAATTTTTAATGTTTAAAATTATTACTCAAAAAACTTAAACAGACAAATTCTTTATTTAGAATTAAGATGTATTTAAAAATTTTTTTTCCTTCATATTTCATATTTAATTACGTTGTTGAAAGTAATATTCGATATTATGGCTCAAAATTATTACACTTTTTTTATTCGCGAATACTTTTGCATTAATTTAGATGCAATTTTACCTTAAAAAGATATTGCAGCATCAATAATTTTTAATTACAAACAATTCAAAATAAATTTGCATACAAAATTAAAAAGTCATATTTTTCACATAATTTTGAATGAAATATCAACAAATTTCAAAATATTGGCAATTGTGAAAGATAATCTTGAGGAAGTTTTTTACTGAGGCTTGATAAAGACTTGCTAAGTCTTGCTTAACTTGATAAAAAAATTTGCAACCAAAAATACGAGATACTTTTCTATTAAGATGTACCCAACACATAATAAAAGTAAAGAAACGAAATTTATTTTCCCGTATTCCGAGCAATGCATTTTACCGAGTGTTATGCTGACGCATAACAGTTATATCGAATAGTGACGCCTTTGATAGCTGGAATTCCCGCTTCGAAGTCAAACAACTGCATAAGTTATTTTCACAATTATGTTCAATCGATCGTACTCGTTTTTTCGCGCTTATCTGGAGTTTGTGTCAATGTCCACATGTGTAATCTTACATGTACAATCTCTTGTCTCGCAAAAAGATCTAATGGCATACAAAATATTTAATGCTCTTTAAATAATTTCTCGATCAATATAACGCTGTAATTATCCTGCTAATGTTGATTATCGCTTCTTCAAAAATTAAATAAATTGAAAAGGATTGATAAAAATTTATTTCTGTAATATTCAACTGATCTTCATGAAATTCGGTTTGAATTTAAGAATCTTTAAATGTTCTACTATACCCTCTTATATTTTGAACGGACTACTACTTACTTTTAATAACGTAATTAATATAAAATGTAACAAAGAGAAAATATCCTTTCAAATATAATTTACCTAAATTTTCAATTAAAAACTTATCTCTTTTTAATTTTCAATTACCAAACTTTATCTATATTTTCTAATTCATAAAATAATGTGTACTTCAGTTATCAAAAATGCAGCTTCTAAACAGGAATTGATTTCATTCTGAAGGTCATTTGTGAAAGTAAAATCGTGACGAGTAACTTATCATGTATTGCACTTTTCGTATGTTCTCTAATTTACAACACACTAAGTAATATATCATATTAAGCAATGCTATCCCACTACCAATTTTCGCACAAAACACCTTTTCAGTAACGATGTCAACGTAATTATTAATAATTATGAAATTCACTGTAATAATCATAAAATTACCTCAGTAATTATACAAAATCTCTGATTCGCTCACAAAAGAAGAATGTATTTTTAATTACAAATTATGAGTAATATTAATGAACAGCAAACGATGAATTGCATCAATTATTTTAGAAAGAATTTAATGTCTTTCATTATTTTTTTATTCTATATATATATTCTTATTTTATTATTAGTTCTACTTTTATATCAAATGTATTTTATAACAAGCATTACTATTTTTATAGAAATGATTAGAATAAAGTTATTTTAGAACGTTGCAAAATTCTTAGTTTTTACAAAAATATATTAAATAGTATTAATTAATTGTATATAAGTACTTCTCTTTTCTATTGTATTTAATTTAATTTCTATTGTATTTGATTATTGCTTCTATACTAATAGCTAAATCTTTCTCTAAGTACAAATTGTTTATATTATATGAGAAAACATCAGTGAAAATTCATTACTTCTTTATAATAATAATAAATATAATAATAATCTGCCTTTCTAAAGTAAGATTTGATTTAAGTAACAATTAACACTAACCTGACAGAGCGTGACAAAATCCCCGTGAAATCTTCAAGTTTGCAATTCTCTTAATTTTCTTCTGATTTACTCCTTCCACGTTAAGCCGCTTCAATGTCTCCTAGATATAGGTCAAGTTCAGTTTTGCAATATTGCGTCGTACTGTCTGATTGCGAGTATGTACTTTGCGTCGAATGTCATACAGACTGGTTACTCCGTTCGGAAGCTGGTTTTGGAGCTTGTCTTTACGCTGTTTGCTCCGAATAACCGACAGACGAAATTGCAGCCCCACTTGCAACACGTATCGCGAGTAACACGCGAATACTAACGGGGGTACCGGTCGCCGACTCTTTATTGGTACCCAGGCCGAGGATGATGCGAAGCGCGGAGAGACGCGGAGAGAAATGTTAACACGGCTCGAACGAAGCTTGGCATAACTGAAGCTCGACATTATGACTCACTGCGTCGCTTACTCTTAAGTATAGTTTACACGTTGCTATTCTTCTTCACTAACGTGTTTATTTAAAAAACGTGCCGGAAAACTGACAATTGAGGAAAAAATAATTCTGCACGTCTGACGGTGATAGAACATCTGTAAATAAGAACATGGTCATAAATAAACTTAACAAAATAAATTGTGTGCATCCTTTAGTATCACTTACATATCACTTTTGCGTACTGGTCAAGGCTTATGCAGGCACCCTGGTGAAGAATATTACGTGATAAGAGTATTACGAATAATTTATCCTATTGATTGCATATGTTGACTTCAAGTGGAACCAGTTTTCTTTCGCAATGTTATAGATACTAGATCAGCTTAATATCATAACACCTATAAAACATTGAATATACAATGAGGACATCTTCTGCAAATAAAAACTATCTAAAAATAGAGTAGCACTTGATCAAAAATCATCGACTAATATAATTTATTTTTATTAAGCTATTATTAATTACAAAAAAAACTGTTATAATTCTAATAAAGAATCATTTATCATTGCGTCAAATTGCTTATTACTCATTACTCATTACATCATTATGGATCAGTTTTGAACAAAAGTTAAACAAGACACATCCGATTCGAAGTAATGCTTGTTGTATGACTTGTTATTCTCGAGACACATTTATTTGTTGAGTCATACGTTTAGATTATTTATTTTGCGATTACGCCCGCTTGATTATGTGGATCATGCGACAAGTTTATTGCGTGCTATGCGTCGAAACGTAATTCCTGCGTGATGCAAGAAGTATTTAGGGTTTTTGTATCAGTGCATCTTATTGTCTCGCTTCCGCTCATTAGCGCCATCACAAGCGAATCGTGAAAAATTACTTTGTTCGAACCAAATTTAATCTGATTTAACAATAAATAATACATTTTTGCCATACGCATGAAGCGGGGTCCAGTGAACTTTGTAGCAACTCTCAAAGTTGAAATAACTTAAATCTTTCATATAGAAGAATCTCTTGATAAAAAAAAATTATTTTTTTACACAAATTAATTATGACAATTGTTTTAATGTTAAATATCAAGAACTTGCAACCAATAATGGGATATCTTAGTAAATCTTTTTTAAGTTAAACCATCAACATCTTACTTATATTTAAATATACAACCCAATTAGTCATGTTAAAGCTTTTATAAAAAAATATCAATTTCTTTTTTAGATGCAATACTTTTAGTACTTTTTATAGAGATAAAAATTTGTAAAAATTTTATAATAATTCTCTCTATCTATAATATTCCAAGATATATAACAATGTAGTAAATGTAATAGAGTAATAAAGATAAAAAAATTAAATTTTTCTTAAAAAAAAAGCAGTGAATTCAGAAGAGGTCGAGTAATGGCAGCTAAAACTTCCAGCGAGATAAAAATCGCCAATATTTAGTTATTGTTGTCTCTCCTTAGAACAGTTTATTGCAAAAAGATACTATTAGGAGCGAGTGGAACTGAAATGTATCAAACATTTTCTAAATCGAATAAAAACCAGCTTGATAACATTATATTTTAGTTTCACAGCGTATTATATTTTAATAAAGAAAAAAAATAAAAATATGTAATATTAATACTTATTAACCTATAAAAGTACCGGAAAAATTTGGACATTCCTTAATGCAACGTCAATTCACATTTACTATCTGAAATGACTCAACTTACCCTTTTTGCATGTAATAATAAAGCAATTGATTTATTCAAATAAACAGATGTGCTTCTTGTTAAGTAATACAAATTCCGCAAATTGTAAGGCCCTGCGCACGATAAAGAAAATATTAAATATCAGGAAAAGCAATTTTTTTTTGAAATTATTTTACTTCAAACAAGGGAACGGAATGGATTAATTATTTCTAATTGTTATTTCCTAATTCACGATACGTTAATTTATTTCATTTTCTTGTTTTGAAATGAAACAATATCAATTTCTTACTTCTGATATTTAATATTCTTATTCCTAATATCTTCTTTATTGTGCGTACCTAACTTGTGCGACCTAACTTTAATATTTCGATATTCCGACAGCGGGATAAATGCTACGCATGTGCAAAAATGCAAGTGTGGGCCTGACAAATTTGCACAGATGCAAATACATATGCATAAGAAATTGGATTGGTCCATTTCCTTATGCAAATTTGTCTGGATAGACCCTTAGGGTATATCCAAATAAATGCATAGTGCATAAGCATACGCTTAAGGAAATGGATTGGTTCTATTTTCTTATACATCTTCTTATCGATCAATCCATATTCCTATGCATATGATCATGCGCTATGCAAGTTTGTTTGGATATACCCTTAGTAGCGCCCACAAAATCTTCAGCCGTATACGCATTTCAGCGTAACGACTGGTTGCCACTACCACTACGTTTCCCGCCAACATGGCAAAGATGTCGGCGCTCGTGTCGTTTCCCGCCAAGCCCCCACGACAACGTCGGTGCGGCGCAGCGAAGTTTTGTTTGACGGCATAAAACAGTTCTCCACGATTTCTCATAAGCCTCCTCAGCTGGAATACAGTCCGGAAAATGGGACAGTCGGACGATATCGAGGATTCGACGTACAGTCGACACCAGGATCTCTGCCAGAAGTTAAATATGGACGCGACCGCCGCGTCCGAGGCCTGGAAGTCCTACGAAACTATCCGTCAGAACTATACTCTCGAGGTACTTTATCTTGTAATAGCGTACTCGTCTCACGACAAATATGATTATTCGTGAGTACCTTCCCACGCGAAACGAAGCGATGGTTCATACTCGCGTCGTGATAATGTCGCTTTGAATCACTGATGCACATAAGACGAAACAGAATGATGTTCAGGCGATTCTCCACTGCAAATTTGAGAAAAACTTTAGATTAGATAACGCAACGGATAAAAATTGGCGCGATAATCTCAACACGAATCACTGCAGAAAGTGTTTTTCACATGCTTTCTTTCTTCCTAATGATTTTGTGCCTTTTATTTTTTAATTTTTTTAAGGAAAAATGACATTACATTAATATCTCAAAATTTGTCATACACTGTGTACTGTGAATTCTTTTACTTGTAGAATATCAGTAGCTTTTTATGAATGTTACCTGTCTTTAGTATTAAATGGTATTTTAACACATTTCATATCGCATCTACCATTTATATATAGACATATTTTGACATTATTTGGTCTGAAATGTGTTAATTATCTAATGTTAATATTGTCATAAAAAATGTTGATACATATTTGTAGGGTGATCAATTGCATTGGATAGGATGTGCATTATACGTAGCTTGTAGAAAATCCTCTACACCTACAGTGGGAAGGACTGGTGGTAATGTGGAAGGCAACTGTGTATCATTGACACGTCTCTTGCAATTGTGTAATCTTCCATTGATACAATTCTTTACAAAAAGCAAATCATGGGCAGATATGGCAAATATGCCGCAAGATTTTCGCACCAAGATAAAAAAGCTAGAAACAAAGTTTTCAGTTTCTTGGCTTATATTTACAAAATATCAGCCACTGTTTACTGATATATTTAAGGATCCCAAAGAGGATACTACTAGACCGCCTAGGTCTAGAAGACACAAAGCAGTTCCCTGTACCCCTTCCAGGGTCTTTGAATTCTGTTGGACATTATTTATATATATAAAGGGTACATTTCCTGATATTTCGGACGACCTTGTTAACTCTTATCATCTCTTGTTAGTCTGCTGTGATCTTATATATAACAATGCTGTGTTGGCAAACAGAAAAGATTTGTTAAATCCCAATTTTTCTGGTGAGTATTTAAATCTTGTGATTAATTTTTTAGATGTTACTTTATGTTCGAGCAAAAACAATTCATATTTTATATGATTTTTTTATAGGCTTACCAGCAAACTTCAATGATGAGAATTATAGTCCACCAAGAACAATTGATTGCATTGTTAGTTTGTTGTGTGAACGTCATGGAGCAATCCCTATTGAGGCTAAAGTTATAAAGGAATATTACATGAAAAATTGTATGAATAAACTATTTAATGAGAAGATCTTACGCGGTGATCAATCAAATTTCTCTGGTATACTAGGCACTGAGGCACTGAGTTTCGATAGTAACAACAAAGCCATTAACAAGGCTTATGAACAGCGTGTATTAAGCGTTGGGGATTTTGATGAAAGAATTTTTTTAGGTAGAATTTTTATTCCATACTAAACATTTTTTTATATTTATATTAATATTTAACTGTAAATGATGTTAACATTGATACAAAGAACATATACACTTTATTATAAGTTTACATTACAATCTTGCATGCTTTATTAACTTATTTTGCTTTTGCAAATAGCTATGTAAATTGCGAAACAAACATCTGTTGTTGTGATATTAATTATTTTTAACTTTAATTATCCTGAATTTATGACTTCTACTTAATACATTGATATTTTTTCTTGTCTTCATAGTAAAATTTTTTGCACTTATAACTATTTAATAAATATACAATGTATATACTTTACGATTAAACTATCTGAACTTGTAGATTAATAAATTTCTAGTTAAAAAAAAGAATAAAAAATATTTCTAGTAAGCTTTATATAGTTTATTAAAATATTTTATGGTTTTTTTTCTTTTTTTTTTTTTACAATTTTGTTTATCTGCTTTGTCGTAATTGCTTTGTAGCGGAATGGAGAAGAATAAATTTGAACAACATATCAAATTCGGATACGTTTGGTCAAAATATTGTTAAGCATGACCAGTTTGCTCAACATGTAAATCTTAAAGGTGGGTTTGTAATATCTTGTGAGGATGCTTTTGGCTTGTAGATATTTTTATAAATATAATTTTTTTATTACTAACCACTCGTTTGTTATACAAACATGTTATACAAAATTGGACCGTTTTGTGTCTTTGTATCATTTCAAAGTATAAACATAAATTTTGATATTTTATGATTTTTGTTTCAGGCAACGACGCTAATGAAAATATCGGTTCTCCTACGCAAATGATGAACATTGATGATTTTCGTGAACAATTGCAAATGAAGAAAGAACAGCATATTGGGGTAAGTTTTAGAAAAAATATATATCTATTTTAAAAGATTACAAACATGATATATTTCTTTGTGTATATAATATTGCATACTTAAAACTTGTAACGCGAAGGAACGAAAAGAATCAACACCAGTTGTTCGTACAAAAAAGACATAGTATTAAGATTACATACAAACTTTTCAGTCATCAGGTCTTCCTCCATGTTAATAATAATAACAAATAAAACGCACGCTATCTTTTAGATTGCAATATCCATAACTTTGACAATAAATTAGGTTGCACGAAAACAGTGAACAATAAATTAAATTATCACGTAGTTAACAGTTAATAATAAATTTTTCTGTACAAAGTCGAACATTTCGCACTGAAGGCCTGATGACAAGCTGAAACGTTTGTTTGTAATCTTAATACATGCTCTTCAAGTTAACAACTTCGTTCTTTTCACTCCTTTACGTTACAATTTGACTTTTAATTATTTGAGCCTTTATAATTTATAATTGTATACTTAATTTTTCATTTTTCATAGCAGATGCAGTACATGGCACCTCCTACACCACTGACTGGTCGTAAATATCTCCGATCGAAGGATATGTCTAATATAACGCCAGTTATTACGGCGACTCAAAGTGTCATTAAGTTACAAGCTTTGATAGCTGGGCAATCTGCTCCAAGTGAAAGCCTCTTGCAAATGTTGAACAGTTGTTCTCAAAACGTTAAATCTTTAGTCGAGGCCAAAGTTACACAAATTGGTGAACAATTTTGCGCAAGTTATAACAATAATGTAAATTCCGCCAGCATAAACGACGGTTCGACATCAGACTATGGAAGGAGGCGTCTTCTTATGGGGCAAACTTTGTTTTATAAGCTTCTGGAAATGATTTTAAATGATGAAAAGCGCAAGAAGCCAAATTACGACATAACTGTAAGTTTACATAAATAAAACAGCATAGATTGAAAAATTATTGAGGTCACATATTTATATGTTAATCTGTTACATCTGTTACAGAATTTACTTTCAAATGAACTTTTTATTCAATGTCTGTTCGCTTGCTGTCTCGAGATAGTTATATATTCTTATCAGAGCAATGATAAGACATTTCCATGGATACTAAAAGCTTTGAATTTAGACGCTTACTATTTCTATAAAGTTATAGAAATTATAGTAAGAACTGAGGATCAATTATCACGGGATGTTGTCAAGCATTTGAATCAGATCGAAGAGAAAATTCTGGAATCTTTAGCTTGGCAAAGCGATAGTCCTTTATGGCAAACTATTGTTTCCTTAAAGGATGGTGTGCCGAGTTGTGAGGAAGTATCTTTACCTGGCACATTGGAAACTGTTGATCCAAACGCACCTGGTCAACCGGTATTGAGACGGATGGCTTTTGATCGTGATCGTACCCATCATGATGTTCAACAAAGTCCAATTTCGTCTGCTTCAGAAAGGTATACAACTATTAGCATAGTGGCAACAAATGATCATATTTCTTTTTTTTTTTTTAAGGGAAAAATGAAAAAGATTAGTGAAAATAATATTAATAAACGTGAGAATATAATTATAATTTATGATGGATTGTAATAACTGTTAATAATTATTAATATAATTATTAATATAATTATTAATATAATTATTAATTAAGCTTATCGTTTTTAAATAATAATTTGTCTGCCAAATAATAGAGCAATTATGAAGCAAGCTCCTTTATTATTATTGTTCACTTAAGTATTTTTTTTACCAATGATGTATATAGAGTGTGTGTCATTTTAGGTTTCAGTCTCCTATCGCAGGATCTGGTGTAGCGAAGAAGCGATTATTCCCTGAAACAAGAATTACCGGTCAAAGTGTCCTACGCGTCGGGCAGAGCGTGTTATCTTCTAACAGAGGAGGACTGTTAATAGACGGAAGCCAAAAGATTCTTTTGGTACCCGATCAAGCCATTTCGAAAACATCGGGCGCACAAGTTTCACATAATTCAGTACAAGTTGTTCAAACGGCCAACAAAGACATGGCTAAACCAAGAAAAACAGGTTCTGTTGCATTGTTTTTCCGAAAGTTCTACAATCTCGCGTTCGTACGCATGCAAGACTTGTGCAATTCGTTAGAAATATCAGATACCGATAAGAAGAAGATCTGGACAATTTTCGAATACTCCATCAAGGATCGTACCGAATTGATGAAAGATCGGCATCTCGATCAGATCTTAATGTGTGCAATTTATGTAATATGTAAATTGGTGAAGATGGAGAAGAACTCGTTCACTGAGATTATGCGGTGTTATCGTCTGCAACCGCAGGCGGAATCGCATATATATAGATCGGTGCTTATAACAAAAATTCCCAATGATGGAAATCCGACGATGAGCAATAATGAAAAATCGGAGGACAACGGGACATTGGGAGAAAATACAGCTCCGCCGACGCCGACAAATATGGCCGGGACATCGCAGAACTTCGACGGAGAGGAACGCGGTGATCTAATCAAATTCTACAATACGGTATACGTACCGCAGGTGAAGGATTTTGCAAACAAATTTGGATTGGCTCGCGGTAGCGTCATGAATCTCTCACTGAGCCCTTTACCAAAAGGAAAAGCACCTGCTAATTCCCCAGTGAGACGTGTTACCAGTAGTATTATGACACGTACTCTGGACCCAAAGGCTATTAGTGCGTCACCGGCGCCGCAATTAAGTTATTGTTTTAGTCGTAGTCCTGCCAAGGTAAAATAGATTTTTAATCGAAATATAGTTTCATATTTTTTCATTTCTTCTGAAAAGTGATTTTTTTCCTTCTTTATACACATACACGAGTGACATATATGCATTAACATCTTTTTCAGGATTTAGAAGCCATCAATAAGATGATGATATCTGTAGAAGCGAAAAAGGGTGTAGGAAAACGATTGCTTTCTGATGATACCGATGTAGAAATGGCAGAAGGTACATCTCCTAAAAAGCCCACGACCCTTCCTCTCCACGTCGCGCGAAAAGTGGAAAATATCATGGGAGACCGACGAACGCAAAATCAATAAGCAAAATGTAATAAATAATACGAATTATAATTTATGAAGATGAAGAGCGTCACCGATTTGCGTGTTTGCATTCGAATTGGCATTAAAATGGGTTCTTGATTGTGTAGCATAACTGTGAATAAGACCTTCGTTTCTCAGGTATGATTGAATTGGAAGTACTCAATATTAATGTCATTCACATTACTCAAGAATACTGTAATGTTTGTAATTCAATGTAAAATCAGATTCAATTTCCAGTATTCTTCGTTGATTTGAATCTTATCAGAATAGACTTTTTTTTATTTTTTTTTCCCCCTTTTTTGATTAATTTATAGTTTACTGAACCAAGCGCGAGAGGGGAATTTGATTTATAAAGATGTGTAATATGGATTATGTATTTTCCAAACACTTGACATGCATATTACTTATCTTACATTATATTATTATTAACAGAAAATATTTTAGAATCAATTAAATGCGCAAACATTATGATTTTTTAACATATGATGTTGTATTTCGATCATGATTGTTACATAAAATTTTTGTGTATAGTCGTAAAGTCGTATGTTATACATCTATATGTATAGAGATAATATATTTAGTGACGACTAATGCATCTATGAAATTACCGATGGTTTATGTATAACATACATTCATTATGTAATACATCTATCTATGTGGAATTCATCCAGCATTTCATCAGCCGATGAATTACTGGAGATTTTATAAATTCAATAAATTAATTTCATTTTCAACGTAACATATATTTAAATGAAAAAAGTTATTAATTAAAAATGTAAGACATCAAATATGAAATTTGAGAAAATAATACTACAATTGTATTATTATGAAGAAAAATTGTAATTGACACTTTGATTGCTACATTAGATCATTATAGTCATACAATGTTTGTATCGCGTCGTGCCGAGATATACAATCCGGCACTTATTTTTGCACTTAACTCTTTGGGGTATTTTATAAGCTTCGATAGTCCATCTATCTTAATATAATAATAGAAAATTGTCTACGCATCGGACAATTAAGAAATGGTAAATTTGCATTGAGAAAACTGATAAGTTTCACTCGGCAGTCAATGTGTCAATACTACGGGGACAATATGCGGGGTGGTCTGCCAACACTGACAAATATTTTAGTGATAGAGTCTTATACAAATTTGAATTTGATTTTTCTCCAACAAAAATTTAATTAGTTATTATTTGTTATAACTATTCACTTTTTAACATCAAATACTGTATATTAAGTAATAATTCTGTTCAAATAAAGGCTGTAGAATGATATTTTGTTATTCATATTTATATTTCCAAAATAAAATCCATCATAAAATCTTGAATTTTTAGTCTCTTATGGTTTAAAGAGTATGTAGAGTAATTCTTTAATATTGAAACAATTGTTCTTATTAATTTCGACTACATTAGTATCTATTATTCAAATATGTACTTGTAATAGGCCACCTTTTATGCATAAATACTCGAATATTTTAAATTTGTAACATAAGTTGAATAAAAAACATGTTAATTATAAATAGCTCTTGTTCTTGATCGCTCTGATCAATTTGTCAATTGCAATCTTGTAGAGATACAACTTAGTCAATATTTTTAAAACATTTAGTATTACATACTGGAAATTATTCTGTTTCAAATGCATAGACCAATGTTTTATTCTGCATGCATATGTTGTTTAATTAAAATATATACAAAAATGTCGCAACCATGCTTAGAAAAGTTGTTTTAATAGTAGATTTAAACTTACCTTCGTTAAAGCAATGATTTTTCTTTATGAATGTATCTTTATACACAACAAATAGAAATCTCAGTTGAGTGCGTATATACTATTAATTTTCTTTAATAAAAATTGTAATCAAATATTTATTATAAGGGTATCTTCTATTTCGAGATGTAAATTATTTTTACTTTTAAAATTTAATTTGCTGTGGTTTAAAGAACTCCACAAATAGATTTATTTCTAAAATTAATGCCATGATCTCATTGAATTGCTATTTATCATCAATCTAACTCGAGCTTTGTAACTCGAGCGTAATATAAGGGTAGTTCAAATATAAGCCGAACATTTGTTATAAATTCTTATTTATAAATCTTTTGTATGAAATGTTTCTTTTTTCAATATAGTCTCTTAGTTTTACTTCTTAACATAGTCTCTCTGTATGTACACAACATTTTCAGTGATAACGCAACAATGTTGAGGTCGATGGCAACGATTGACCGGGCTTATCGTCTCGGTTTGAGTTCACAAGGCACCCATTTTCCTTGTTTTTGTATCATTCCCATGGCTCTCAATCGTACAGAAACGGCTTGTTGAGTTACTCCCAATGATCCTGCAAGCTCCTCTTGCGTTTGACTCTGATCTTCTTCGAGTAATGCCTCTAATTCTTTGTCTTCGAATTTTTTTGGCTGTCCAGAGCGAGGCTTGTCTTCAACGCTGAAATCTCCATCCTTGAAACGTCGAAACCATTCCCTACATGATTTATCAGTTGGAGCAGTGTCACCATAAACTTCGACAAGCATTCGATGGGCTTCAGCTGCACTTTTCTTCCAATTAAAGCAGAAAATTAAAACCTCCCGCAAATGCTGCTTGGTTAGCACAAAATTCGACATTTCGAACACAGTAAAAAAATCAAGGTTTTTGTATGAAACTCAAAGCGATATAAACTGAATATTATTAGCAGATGTCTAACCTCTCTGAAACCGCCAAAATCAGCTGTCACTATGAACCATTCACAACAACCAGAGTTATCTTTTAGAAAACGGACCGAACTAATTTGTACTCCCAATATTATGAAAGCTTTGTGGTCGTTGAGCAAACTAGTTTTGCACAAAATCGATGACCTTGTTACTTGAAAATCTGCGCCTTTTAACATGTGAATGATTACAACGAATATTCTCTCAATCAATCTGACAGCGTTAACAAATTTGACTATGATATATAATTATTACTTCATTAAAAAATAATTACATTAAATAAAACCTAAATTAATTATATTTTTACAGATATTTTTTGTCAAAGTATATTTTTAGTATATATACATGTTTTTTTATATTAATTGTATTAATATAAACAATTTATTATATATTCATAAAGAAAAAATTACTTGACCAGAAAAACTTAAAGAAATTATTAACTTTTTCTGATTATAACAATATCAATGTAAGTAATGATTTGCCCATTCTTTCTTTTGTTTCTTAAGTTATAAGAAATTCTTAATTTCTTAAATATGTTTATGTTTTGTATCATGTAAATATAATTTACAAACTAGACTCATTGATAATGTTAACTTGCTACATATTTCTGTTTGGATTATAATGTGTATATATATATTATAATGCAAACAGAAATATATATATACATATAAGAATATATATCACAATCTATTGAGCGCTACGAACAATCATATCAGTTCTTTCATGTACAACTAACTCTAAGAAAGCTAATGCTATCAATAAAGACCAATTCATTTGTTCTTGATAAACAGAACTTTGTGCTTGATACATATTTCTTAATTCTGCATTTATGGAGACACTTGGCCAGCGTTCCTTGGTTTCTAATAATTTATCATTCTCTTGTAGCAATTTTTGCAACATATATTGTGTAGATATAACTTCGTTATCAATTATAAGTCCATAGATCTTCCGTAAAGTATGCTGTCGAAGTATAAAAATATTATTTGCTACAAACTCTGCAGTATCTGAAAAATTTATAAATTTTATATTAAATTTTTGTTTACTTTGTAGTACATAACAAGAATTACATATAAAAATAAAAATAATAGAAGCAATTATTTGTTTGGATTAAATCATAGTTGTAGTTCAAAACCTTTATTTTACAAATAACTAAGAAAGCAATTCTTCTAACTGCATTTTAATTACATTAATGTTATATGATTGCTTCAGTATATAAAAATGATCTTACCGTCTAATTTACAATTCAATGTCAGATACGACATGATGATAGCACCTATTATGGATTGTCGTACATAAGCAAGATAAAATTTGCGACTTTGCTGATAACACATGTCACCACCAGTCTCTTGCATTACATATCGCTCAGCCTTTGGTAGTTTTGCAACAATTGGTAATATCTAAACGAAAAAAAAAACAATCATGACAACACTCATACTCGTCATATAATTGACAACAATCAAATTAAAAATTTTAATTAAATTATATAATAAAATTATATTTACTTAAGTACAAATAATTATTTGGATATTTACTACTTGAACTAAAGTATGAAGATTTTCCTTTGCCCGTTTTTCTGGAAAGGATTTATAACTCCATTGCAATACCTCGGAATCACGATTTAATAATGACCAACTGATCATGTTTGGCCCTATATGTATGCCTAATACTGTGTTAACCTTCTGTAAAATTTCATAAATGCATCATATTGAAACAAAATGTATAAAAATATGAAACAGTTCTTGATATTATATATAATATAATCTCTTAATAAAAAAATTAAGAAAATATCAACTTATTATACCTTATGAATATCACCAACAGCTTTTGGTGTCAAGACCAAGCCATATGACATTTTTTTAGAGCTCATTTTTTTGCCAGATATAATTGATTTAGAAAACCTAAATAAACATTTGGTATTTATACCCTTTACTAGTAATAAATCCTTTACTGATTTATATGGTCCATTATCTATTCGATGCAATTCTAAATTATGTGCACGCTTCTTAGTTATGGAATACCTATGCATAAATAATTTTAATAATGAAAAAAATATGATCAAAATTTTGTAACATAATTTGGAAAACCTCTTATGCAAACAATTAACTCACTGTAATAGATCCTCTGTATTTTTGCTATTTATTATGTTGAGTATTTTCTCTTTTTCTTCTGAAGAGAGCAAATTGATCTTATCAAATGCATTAGTACACATGCTATTTATCTTAAAAACAAGTGTGCCTAATCCGCAATGTTTGTGAAACTAAAAACAATAAAATAATATGACATATATGTAGAGTATACTGAATAAGAAAAAATTTACACAACACAAATGTACAAATATATAAGAAAAAAATTAAATATAAAAATGTGTGCATTCCAGTAAAAAGATTAAGCATGCATTGAACTTTTCAATGAACAGTGCAAAGTAATTTATCATATAGAATAATAGAAAATAATTAGTTTCTATAACTGCAAACTACATGTTTTATCATACAATACATAGACTTACTTGCGTTCTTTGAGTATTAATAAAAGTATCGAATAATTTTGTCAGCATCATGTTTCACGTTCAATTATAGAATTAACATAACACAATCAATATATATTAATACGTTCTTCCTTATTATTAATTATCAATAATCAGTTTAAATCGTTTCGACCAGCAACGTACTCTGTTCATATACAATGTATACATTTACAGCAAAAATATTCAAGGGAAAAGTATATCTCACTCTATCTTACATGATTCTATAATCAACTACACATATTCAAAGATATCACATTTGGTTTGTTCTTTATAGCTGAACTGACTGCACTAGTTCAGAGTTTATCTTTTTCCCTCCACATTGAAGAAAGATAAACTCTGAACTAGTGCAGCCAGTTCAGCTATAAAGAACAGACCTATAATGATCTAGTGATTCCTACACAAATGTGCTGATTTACACGCCACTATGGGCGGTATTCATAGTACGTTCTTATATTCAAGATCGTCTTAAATACGGACTTATATTCGCTCTCTTCGTCACACATAGATTGTGTCTGACGAAGAGAGCGAATATAAGTCTGTACTTAAGACAATCTTGAATATAAGAACGGACTATGAATACCGGCCTATATCCACAAAAGTGGATATAGAACTACATAACCATTTCTCGAGACTGTCAGCAAAATGTCGGTTTGTGTCCGTGCTATATTTATTCTTCACGAAAAGCTTGCGGCTTTGAAAAAAACTTTTTTGTTCGAAATGTGCTTTTGACAGTTTATATATATTTTAAACAATTATATTATTAATATATTTTTCTAATTTGTGCTATTTCAGCATCATTTTAATATAAAGATAAAATTGTAGAAATTTTATAGAAGATATTTTTACTTATATGTATTTTTTGTTTTTAATATTTTATACATAACAATTGCCTTACTTTGAATTCTAGAAATAAATTTCATCATTATACATAAAAAAAAATCAAAATAATTATATTTTTATAATTACTTTAAAAAATCTATATTAAAATATTTTCCCACTTATTTATTTGAAATGCATGTATAAAGGTATGCTAAAAATATTTGAAACATTTTGTTTTTTATATATGTAGTAAGTCTCACATCATTATAATTCATAAAATATTATAAAGAACACAAGGAATACATAATCCAAAATAGGTTTGTGCCAATTACAAATTTTGTGCCAGTGAACTTCCATAATGCAATTGTAATAGCTTTCAATATGAAAGGAATACTTTATTATGCAATAAACACATATACACGCTACTCAATTGTCTCTGGTTTCAGGTTCTTCATCGTAAGCTGCCATAACTTTCTCCATAATTTCCCATAGCTTCTCTCTTGCTAAATCTTTGCAAAAAACCTGTTGCAATAAATACCTCATAAAAAATCATCAATAATATAGATATATATTAATACAAAAATATTGTACACTTACATTAAACCATGGCTGTTGATCGCATTCATCCATCAAAGGTACAACTACACCATAAATTTGCAGCGCCAAATTAATACATGCTATTGCTATTAAATTAGGTGGGAAGTCAAGAATAGCTGGAGAATGATGAAAATCTTGTAACAATGCCATGCTAGTTTTGGCAACCGGATACTTGGACCATTCTTCTTCACCAAACCAAGCTTGTAGAGACCGCAGATAATGAAGCATATACTACAACAGAATAATATAATGTAGTTATTCATATACACATATATGCATCAATATCATATTCAATTAGTAAATCATAACGCATTACTTTGTGTGCATGCACAGGTGTAACCTGAAACTTAAGCATTCTCATGATCAAAAGTTCAGCTTGAACAATTGCATCTCTCATACTCCAATATTGATCTCCAAGATCCAAAGGTTGAGATCCTCTGTGAAGTGTATTGTATGATACGTTCATTACGTCTCTTATTTTCAATGCATCATCCTTTACTTTACCAGCCAAATAAAGACAGGTTGCAGCTATTAGCTAAAATAGATAAAAATAGATAAAACTTGTTATATCTCTTGAAAACACAGTTAATATTACAATTGATTTGACAATGATTTGATATAACATTTGTTCTTACATAATTATCATATCCCTGTGGTGCCGCTTCTTTCATAAATCTATGATATAATATAGCAGCAGTAGCTATTGTCAATGGATGAGCTTCTAATTTTAAGCCTACAATGGAAAAAATTTTCTGTTGTATTTCGGTTCATATATGTGACCACTTTTCTACAACACAAAATATTTTTACAGCTTGCATACCGCATTCAAAGATGAATCGTGAAACTGTAAAACTATCGCTGGACTTCGTATAATCAATTGTAATACTTTTCTGTAACGCATTTCTCTTTTCACGTTGCATCGCGAGGACGTCGATCACATCCTTCATCTTAGAGCTACAAAGAGACATGTAATTCGTGTAATAAAACAAATCACTTGGTATAAGACATAAACGTTATGAGATTAATAAAACACGTAAAAACTATTGATAAAATATATAAAACTTTGATAAGCAAGTGTTAATTTTGATAATCATTGTCAAGTATAAGCCGGCATAACCTTGTTGCAGTATCGTCCAATGTGAACTCATTGTACCTGAGAGTCTCGGTGCCGCTTGGCTCTGTGGGATTCATCTTGGACTCACGTGTAGCACCGAAAATAGTCCCGTTTTAAAATCAATGCAATAAGAATTATTTGATTTCTTATCAAACGCGAAATTCCTCAAAGAATGTATACGATAGCATGATAATACATAGACTGCTGCAATTGTACTTTTTCTCTCTCCTCTCTTTTTCTCTCCAACCGTTATTATATATTTATTTCATTTTAGGTGTAGAAAGTGTACTTATAGTGCAATTACAAAGCATCATGAGTTTGCACTGAAAATTGTTTTCAGTTAGATGGCACTCTTCTTCATAGTTCGAGTAAAACATGATAGACGTCACTGTTGCTGTGCTGCGCATACGCGAAAAAGGAGTTCGTCTATTTGACAACAGTGATGTGAATCCTTCGTCACTTTTACCGCTCTTCCCTGCTCTTCCCTCTGCTTTCCTTTCAATAGTACTCTTGCGAAGGAGAGAAGTGGGAGAGGTTTATATAAGCGGACAGTGGCTTATCGCGTTCCGCGGTCGCTCTGCGTGAAACGATTCAACGCTCTCTTCATCCGTCTTCTAGGTTATGTTGCGTTGAGTCCGCGACAGTAACAAGGTATTTTATCGCGTTCGTATCAAATACTCGTTTTGGGATTACGTGTTAGTCGGTCGAATGTACGACTTGGCATATAAGAAGCCACACGATCTCGACAGAGTCACGGTTGTCTTCCATTGAAAGACAGTTCCTATTACGCACAGCGGGTGCCGTTTGTAGCTAATAACGCGCTGCGGGTCTTTGTTTTCGGAGAGCGCGATTAGAACGCGAGGGAAGTTTACTTCTTTTCCGGGGAAAAGCTCACGAAGAAAAGAGAGATCAACAATGTCTGCATCCCCTATCGCCAGACAGGCTACTCAGAGCCAGAGCATACCATCCAAGAGGATCGTCATCCACGATCCTAACCAGCTACCGGCCGATTACTCGTCCACTCCTGGAGGCACGCTTTATTCCACAACACCGGGAGGTCAGTGCATTGCATTCAATTGTGAACATTTTTCTTTTAACTTTACTCTTGACCGTGAAACTACTAAGCAGTCGCGACGCGCTTGCTATTAATAAAATCACACATAATCGTCATAATTGTGAGCGTGAAAACATAAGTTGCGATAACCAACGCCTCGGTTAAATCGTTTAATCTAAATTCAGACAGAAATCTAAGACGGAGAAAGGTTTGATTGTATGACACTTGCGAGAAGATAGATATATATTTAATCTAAGTCTCAATTCAAAGTCTCTGATGTTATCACGAAGACTATCGCGGTCTGTTTTTTTTCTCGAGTAGATCTTTTTATAAAAACCGATGACAGATTTCTTAATTGAAAGTCGCAATTTATTGATATCTGCTGTGTATGCACTGTGTTGTACTCGGCAGGCAAAATAAATATTGGCATTTGCGAAAATTATTCATTCTCCTTAGAACCATGTGCTGATTAAAACGGTCTGCACGCGTGAGGATTCTCAGAAAAAAAACAAGAGTGAAATTGTTGCGAGACGTTTTATATTGCGTATTGCACACACGTCTACTCCGAGATATCGACACCGTATTAGCGTCGTTTCGACCTCGATAAACAAATGCACTCGTGCAAGCCGCTGTCAAGGCCATTCGTATTTACGCGACAACGCATTGTCGATCGAACGCGACATGCGCGATTATCGGCTTTTTCGCACTGTTCTGCGTGTTCGATTCGATAACGAACAACATTACGTAATTGCGTATTTCGGAGTTTAATCTTTATGGAAAAATATTCAGATTTTTTTGCGTCGTGTATATATTCTACATTTAGCTAATCCAACTATTACGTCACGTAATATTACATACAATTTAGATACTAATAGATAATTAATATTCAACGGTGATTTTTTTATTATTGATATTTTTATTGAATTGCTATGTTAATTCTTTAATTATTATGCATAAAAAAAGCACTCAAATCTTTTAGTCTTATCTTTTCCAATTTTTTGGAAAGATGTAATGAGTACAAATAAAATAAAATTTTAAAAAATTTAATGAGAAAATTATTTATTAAAATAAAGGAAGTAAAGAAAGGTGTGTTTTTAAACGCAGGATAATAATATATATATCAACATTACATCTTCAGAGTTGAAGGTTAAATTTATAAGACTAAAATTTAAATTGTCGAGCTCAATACTAAATGCTAGATATAAATACGGACTTATCGCGCTTTTAGCGAACGATAGGCTATCGCACTTAATGTTTACTTTTTTTCGAATGCGCGTCATTTCGATCGAAAGGAAGAGTGAGAAGTCAGGAAGGCAAGCTGGGCAATATATCGGTTACGTAGTATAAAGGAACGCGGAATAAAATCATACAGGATATATGTCTTATATCAATTGTTTTTTCTGATTTGCAGACTTTTTAATTTTCTAATTTTGAATCAATTTTTTATCTGCGAAAATATCAAAACATCATTTTTATTCACAAATTCGAAAAATGAAAATGCAATTCATATTTCTAACAATGTTTTAAATTTTAATAAGAGTTGACAAAAAGTGAATCTTAATTCTTTCGTGACCGAATAGCATATTTCTCACTCGTAGACTGTGTTTCGAAATTAGAATGTACACTGTCTCTCAAAAGTTTGGAGCATTCTATATAAACACTTGGACGAAATTTATGATTAAAATAACAAAATTGCTTATATGTTTAATATTATAAAAGAAAATAAAATTGATCCCTTTTTTCGCAAAAGAACAAACAATTCTATATTTGCTGCGCACAGTACAATATTGGAGCAAGATTCAAAAATTAATCATCAGAATTGTCGAAATTATATTAGATTTGTGGGGAAGAGAGATATTTGAGGGATATTTGTTCCATTGAATTCCGGCTGGAATGAAGTGGAAATGTTAGTAGGACACATATATTGTGAAAGAATGAAAGAAATGTTCGATAACGAGACGGGCGAATCTGCCGGTAAGCCGGGCCGCATTTTGCACACTTTCGTACACGCCCGGCGATGTTCTCTACGATCCGACTAACTGGCCAAGGCCAAATCAATGTGTACGCGCGGTATATGTTCGCCCGAACATCATCCGATACGTAATCAGTGACGCGTAATGTTTATCGCCGCGCCGGCGTGGCGCGGCGCGCTAAAAGTCACGGCGCTTGTGAAAAACAAGCATGTATGATGCGAAAAATGACTTGTTAGACCTTCGAGATAACTTTAGCTTAACCGCGCGACGTTGGTATTTCACGTATTGTGAATGCTCGTTACAGATTTAACATGTCTAATCGCCTAATGCGTGAACAATAATAGGTAACAGTTGACTGCTTCATGAGCGCGCGTGTTCATTTAAAAATTGTATGAATTGTTATCTTGATTTAATCATCATATTATGCTTACGCACGGATTAAGCATGCGTGGCAACAAAGAATTCCAGCATCGCTGAATATAGTAGGTGCGGTTGACTTTGTTTCGTGCGTATGTCGCGTTTTCTGTGATTATGCTCGTTTTGCCAACCTCAACAACCCTTGCACCCCTTTAAAGTTAGGTATCAGTACAGAAATACACTTGTATAAATAGACACTGTGCGGCCGCTTTTCGTATAGTTGTCGGACCATTGTATCATTTTCAGCATGTCATCGTTACCCTGTTTTCTATTATCAATTTTTCATTAAAATCGTTTCGTTATCTTCAGTTTTTTTAGATAGAAAAAAAAATTATTTTCTTAAGACATTAAGAAATCTTTTCCTCTCTCTCTCTCTCTCTCTCTCTCTCTCTTATCAGATATTTAACGTAGTAAAACAAATATATATAACTTACGATAAATTTGATTTATATTTTGTCTAGCAGAAATTAATCTCATTACCTTATCAAATAATTCTAATCACAAATATTGTGGTTCCAAATCTAATTTATCTCACGACAAATAGAAATATGAACTATGTTGTATTATCTCATAATATATTGTGTTATTCATAATTGTATTATGAATACTTATACGCAAATTTCAATTTAATTTTCAAGTTAAATAAACTTTTAATTATTATTGTACAAAGATTTTTATATAAAATATAATTATTTTATAAAATTTCTGAAAAAAATTCAATACTTTATACTTAAGTAATAGATTTTATTATAACTGGATTTTATATCTGCGAATTCTGTACAGGTACTCGCATCGTATATGAACGTGCATTTCTGATGAATTTGCGAAACTCTCCGATATCGCGGACACCGCCGCGAAATACGCTGACTATACCACCGGAATTGCTGAAAGGTAGCACTCCAGCCATTACGAGAGACCCCACTAAAATTACTAATAAAGGTTAATTTCTTTTATATTTATGATTTGATTTTGTTACATCACTTTAAAGTTCTTTTTTCAAATAAAAAATACAGAGTGGATCTTGATTTGTATATTAGAAATATTTTTTACTTAGTATATTTACTTAGTATATTACAAAAAAGAGAGAGAAGACTGAATGCATATATTTCAAGCAAGAATGAATAGGAACACATCCTTATTGATACATACAGATTAATATATAGAGAGAATGACCCATTAAAATGTATAAAGTCATTTTGCATATGTCGGAAGATTGTTCTCATATTTATATACATATATATATTATATTACAGATGCTCTGGTAATCGAGGAATCTGCGGAGCAGTTTGAAATGGACATGTGAAGCAAATGTAATCTGCCGTCATTTGTGACGATTGTAATGTGTTCATAGACATATTCGAGAGCATTGTCGATTTTACGGCAACTGCAAGAGTAATATGGCTAACACGTTCCAATTATGTGCCTTTTGCCAATAATCTTATTAAAAATCACAAGTTTTTAAGAGACGAAGTCTTTCGACGAAACGACAAATGTCTTGTTCATATGTATTATATACAAATCATTTAATTCTGGATGCGGGTTTTTGACTAACGTAATACGTATAAGATTACGTATAAAAAATAACTGCATATGGACGTGCAGACGTTAGCGATCGGTAAATGTCTTCCCTTGAAAATTGCTGATACTGTAATCTATTTCTTAAAGATCTTGTATCTGTGAATAAATGACACGTTTTGTACACGTAATAAATTTTATATATTTTATACTATTCCTTACATCTTAGACAGATTTTTAGAAAGTAAACATAAACATTTGGCAAACAAAAATTAAATTGACGGTAATAAAAATTGATATCGTAATTATATTCTTAGATGTATAAGTATGTTGAGTATCTTGTTTAAACGTGATAAAATAATATAAAAGTAATGAGAAATATATAAAATTATACAATAAGATAATAAAATATACAGTGTAACATAAACAAAAATCTTGTGCTTATATATTAGGATTATTTTGTCACAATTATAAAAAAAATAAATTGTGTAAATCTCTTATAGTTTTGCAGTTACAATTTTTTTGTACTGTCTAACTGTACGATATATAAAAAGAAAGGAACATATCATTCAAAAATGAAACAATATAATAAAATCATATATAAAGATTACGATTGATAGAATATTTATAAATTATACAATATTGCATATCATATATGCTCTTATCAATGATTTTTATCATAAAATTTTATACATTAAAAGTATTATTCATAAAGTCAGTTTTGCTAAATGTAAGGTTTTAGAATATATTCTTGTTCAAGAATACATGCATTTGCCAAAGTACAAAAACATTACATAAACAATATGTTTTTGTACTTTGTACAAACTACATGTATGAACATGAACATGCACTAGTAAAAAGTAGTATAGATAGCAACATTAGTTAGTAATTGTATTATAAAAGCTCGTAATATATAATTATATTAAAAGTTTATCATAAAATATATATCTTAACGTTTTTTCATATTTATGTGGAATTCTTTATCTTGTTTATTCTTTCTAAAATTATCTTTCCAACGTTGACTTTGACTCCTTTTGAGTCATAATCATCATAGTAAATTAATTCACATAAATCTCTTGTATCAGGTTCACTTTGCAAAATTTCTTGCAGCTTTTTATAGAACATTAACGTAATCTCATTTTTATACTGCTTATATATATTAGACTCTGCATGATTATGTTTTTGTACTTCATAGTAAGTCAACAAAGGTGACGCACCTTCTACTACTACAAATTCCGGATTATTGCCTGAGCCTTGCCCATCAGGATATATTTTATATGCAATGCTCCGATATTTTCTGCCTATGTTTCCAGCTCGGTTGCGTTGTTCCTCTTCTAATTCATGTGCACTCTCCATCCACTGATAAGATGCTTCCTTTAAATCTGGTGGAATGTATCCTGATAATGGTATCAAGATGAACAGCTTGTGAACAGGAAATGTGACGTTGTGCTTATCCTCAAAATTTTCAATTTTCTCAACTATGCTTTTAGTGGCAGTGCCAGTAGATGGTAAAATTAGGCGAAGATAGCCGTAATAAAAGCTATACGCCATACCTGTGCCATAATCTAAACCTTTCATAGCACTGATAGGGGACGACAATTTCAGTTCCCATTCAGTCAGATTTGTCACCCTTAGTAAAAGAAACGAAACTATCATCAATGGTATGCATATGTAGGGCCCAAAATCCCATATATAATTTAATGGACACTTTCGAATGGTGATTATCAGTCCCATGAAGAATAGTCCACTGATAATAACAGTTATCGTTGATGCGGCATTCAAGGTGAGATGAGTATTCACTATCGACCAGAAAGTGTCTTTTGACTGTTGGTTCACGTCCATCAATGAGATTAAAATGTGACATAATCGCAGCGTTCCGTCACACAATGTAAAAATTACGATAAATACGGATGTAATAAAGCACATGGTGATGAGCGATGTTATCACTTTATCTTTTGTCATTGTATACGCAGTAATAGCGAAAATGATGAAAATTACGCCGAACGGTAGATAAGTTTTTAATTTCCGATCGAGCAACGAATCTTTGTCGTTTTCCATCTTTCCATCTGTCGCAGAAATTACTTATATTTATGCACAGAACTATGCGTTGATACAAATTCGTCTGATGCGCGAAAAAAATTTCCGCGCGATAGACTTCGAGGAATCGAATGATACATTATGCGATAAAAACAGTATACTGAGGAAGTATTGCATAGAGACTCTAGAAGTAAAGAGAAGGGAAACTAAGTACGTTATATTTGTATCCTTGCTTATGCAAGATTCACGTCATTCGTCATCTGACGTATAATATTTAATATCCAATTAAAAAATTAGTTTTCTAGGGATACCTATAGGGATATATGTAGGGATATATATATATATATATATAATTTTTAATATTTAGTGGCTATAATTTTAGATAATAGTATGAAAATAATACAAGTTGGACATTAAAAAATCGACAAACGCAGTCCAATAACGTTCTTTCACGGGAAGATAAATACGCTCACATGATGTGTTTATTTCCGATACAATTTTGGTTTAGGATTTATTTAGCTGCGCTTTTTAAATAAAAAAAGATAATAGAGCATGACTGAAATAAACGGTTTGTCTTTTTTCTTCGCGTCTTTAAGTGCACCTGTCGACCGCGAAGAGTCTTTGCGATTCACATGATTATTTTGTAACGGTTTTCGCGCAGCTGCACTTAAACGAAAACATCTCGCTTGGTAACGGCGTGCTGAAGAAAAGGAAAAAGATACGGAAAGCGAGAAGAAGACAACAACAACGCGCGTGTTGCCAGGTCGAGAGCACTGTGTTGACACGAGTGAAACAGGCCGCTGGACGCTGGACCGACTGCAGCGCGCGCGGTCGGGAGATATCTACGATCGATAAAGGCTCCGTAGAGAGAGAACCCCCGAAATCGTTGCGCGACGCGAAAAATCGTGACGGCGCGCGCGAGAGAGAACGAGAGAAAACACAAAAGAGAGAGAAATCGGTCGCGCAGTGACGCGAGCAAGTGAACAGTTGTGATCGCACTCTGACAAGCAAGAATAAAAATCATTTCGCGATCATTTGTGTAATTTCGCGTAATGCTAAGCGGCCACAGCCATGCGCGCGTGCACGCGCGCGATTAACAATCGGCAGGTGATCACTCGCGTCCGCTGATCGAGCGCCATGTCACGCGATGGACCAATCAGCTGCTCGGTAAACCACCGTGAGACCTCGAGTCTGTCCGCAGACGAATGACAACAAAAGAGACTGATAGAAGTCGCGCGCGCGAGAGAGAGCCCCCGCGAGAGAGAGTTTTTTCCCTGCACGCGAAGCGAGTGTTGTGTGTCCCGCGCGCACAATTGAGGCAAGCCGAAAAGGAAGAAATATATCCACCGTCGCGGTTGCCCGCCTGCTTTTTTTCCCCGTTTCCCGTAGCGCGCCGCGAGCACGTCGCTTACGCTGGGGTGGTGAAAGGTGTCGAGGAATATGAAGAGGAGAAATGTCGAGTGCGGTAAGCTTCGGAGGCCCCTGAAACGCAACAAGCTCACCGAGGGAATCTACGGAAGGTAAATTCGCTCGTACGCTGCCATATGCGCGCGTACAAAACCATGTACGGAGAATGGCCGTCCCGCATTGAAAAATAACCAAACACTCGCCGCCGTGTAACTGCGGATCGTGTTGTGTCGCGCGGCGCCCTGACGATGGACGACGTCGCATCGCTCGACGAATACCGCGACGCCGACTCGGCACGATCGGCGTCCGCTCTTCGACTCGCTTCATCCCGCTTCTGACACTTATCTTTAAATCAAACATTCTCACTGTGCTCGCCTATGTTTTTACCCATTTTCCGTCTGTCCTTTCAACTTTTAATTCCAATGTCCTTCTGTATCCTTGCTTGTACACATGTAACTCTCACACACTGATGTCTCCCCATGCTACATATGTATAGTATATTTATGAAACTTGTGGAATAGATTTGACAATTGGTTGACTTTTCAGTTGATTTTCTTCCTTTTTATATAAGGAATTCAAAGTCTTAGCCTTATATAAGCTATTTGACAACACCATTTCTTACTATATATGTCTTGCCATCCATCACATTCTTTTGAATATACTTTTATATGCTAAATGAAAACAAGTATAGTAGTCTGTGTATATATATATATAAGATAAAGGTATAAGGTAGTCATCATAAATTACAATTCAATAAATAACAAATCACATGCACTTCTCATATTAAGAACATTAATATTTGTTGCAGTACTTTGCTTTATCTGAAGTTTCTTCTACTATGGGCCATGGTGATCTTGGCAGACTTTATTTTAGAGTTCCGTTTTGAATTTTTGTGGCCATTCTGGCTACTCCTCCGAAGCGTTTACGATTCCTTTAAATATCAAGGCTTGGTAAGTCTCAGCATCATTAATGACTATTATGAGACATTATCAGATAGAGATATACAATATATGTTGTTTCTTTCTCTTTCAGGCCTTCTCTGTATTTTTTATTTGTATTGCACTTACATCTGACATGATTTGCTTCTTTTTCATCCCTGTGCATTGGCTGTTTTTTGCTGCCAGCACTTACGTTTGGGTGCAATACGTTTGGCACACAGGTATGTTAAAACGAAATGTGATTTGAAATATGAATAAGTATATGATATACATATGGCGGAATATGATTTCTTGCTATATTGGAATATCCAATTTTTACTTTTGTAAGAATCAGGATAAATTGTTAATAGATATGAAAGAATAACTAAATCTTAATATTTTACAGATAAAGGAGTGTGTCTACCAACTGTGATGCTATGGCTACTATTTCTATATATAGAAGCAGCAGTGCGGTTGCGTGACTTACGTCATATGCCGTTTCACCTAGACCTCTGTCGGCCATTTGCAGCACATTGGTATTGTTTTTTTTTTATAAGAATCTATGATTAAAGCATTATTTTTCATATATGTTTCATACATGTCCAGTAAAATAATCTATTGATCAACCTCAGGATTCTATTCTCTATTTTCAGCATTGGCTATCCTGTAGTTACATTGGGCTTTGGGTTTAAGAGCTATGTAGGCTACAGAATGAGGCAGGTTGGTATCTTTACTCTTTAAGTACAAGTGTGACTTTATAACACATTAGGACATGATATACATAATATTTATCATTTGTGCTTTGCAGAGAAAACAGAAAGACGTAGCAAAGGAGAACGAGTTCTACCTGCAGTTATTGCAGCAAGCACTGCCTCTAGAGCAACAAGCTATGTCGATGCAACAAATCCAACCACAAGTGCAGTCACAGACACAACATGTTACTGCATCATTAGAACAACACGTTAAAACTCAAACACACAAATTGAGTCCACAGTATAATCCAAGCCCCGAGAAAAGCAGAGGTAGCTTGTATTTATTATCAATCTTCAAATTTCGAATAAATACGTTTCATCATGATTTTATGTTAAACGCACTCTAACATGTATATCTGTTCTTTCAGGGGGCAATAACAATTCTGTAGAAACAAACGTACAAAATGGTGGGGTACACAATAGTAGTCAAGTCACACCGCAAGCACAGAGCGCTACTACTAAAAGTACTCACAGAAAATCTTTAGACAAGGGTGAAAAGCAGGAAGAGCAGCATAATAAACATAATGTATCAAATAATTCACCATCAGACAAAAGTGATAAAAGATTTATTCATACTAATGGAAGTACAGTATCGCACAGTGACATACAACTCATCGAAAGAGTAGGGTACGATCGATTGTATGTCAAAGAATATATTTCTATTCGATTTTTCGTTAATTTCATAGAAAAACATTTATAATCTTTTAAAACAGGTCTGTAAATGATTTTGATGTAAATGAAGCGGAAAAAGACAAATCTATTAAGGGTTGTGGACACACCACGATAAAATCGCAATCAAACGGTTCAGTAACGGGAAAATGGAGTAATGTAAAAGAAACTCGGGATTCATCGTCGACTACCAGTGCCCAACGTGAGCGTAAGACGCGACAGGTTAAAAATACAGGTGACACCATGACAGAACAACAGAAACAGCAAGATGATTATTATCAAAGGTATATTGTACAACAGAAATCTTTTCTGTGAATACATTATTACGAGCAGAAATTCTGCTGATAATCTGAATGTTTTCAAAGGCACAGATCGAAACTCTAACAAATTTGGTATTTTATATTTAGATATCGAATCTTTGTATCATCTTTGTATTCTTTTAGTAGACTTTTCATCAATCTCTAGTCTAATTTGTCGTTGAAATAGGTTACTGGTGTGTCGCAGGCTTGAGGCAGACATAAAACGTTTGAAATCAGACTTGCAGTCAAGTCGGCAGTTGGAACAAGAATTGCGATCACAAATCAATACCTTGTTGAACGGAGAGCGGCAGGCTAAGGGTGATATTCAGCAACTCCAACATGACAACGATCAATTGCAAAGCAAGTAAGTAATTTTAGAATTTATAAATATATACAATATTTTTAAAGAATCTGTTCATTGTAACATGGACGTTTCTTATATTTTTACATGTTAAAATTTTAAGATTTAAATTTTGGAATAATATATAAATTGATCATTATTATAGATCTGTTGATAATTCTTCCACTTTTTATTTTCAATTATTTATTGAACATTTATGTATTTATTGTAAAGTTATATTTAAAAAATCTGTTTTCTTAATATTTAGATAAAAGATATAAATAAATTCAATTACATAAACTAATTTGACATTTTTCTTTTGAACAATTTATTCAAATTGTCATATTTTAGTTCGCATGTACAGCATTTATATAATAAATTTTCTTTATTTTTTCTTTTCACGTCTTAAATGTACTGAAATATTAATATATATATATATAATTGCATTTCTATGCATTTTAGTATTTGAATCAAAATTATTGTTTGAAAAGATGTGGAAAAGATTTGATTTTTTTAGAAAAATTTGTATCCGATCTTTTTCAATCAAGTTAGAAAATAAAATTTTAAACTAGCTTTTTAGATAAGATAATATGGCACATGTTTTATATCATATACATCAAGTTGAATATTAACTCTCTGTTATAAGTTAGCTTTAGCTATAAATTAACTTAATTATGATGGAAAATACAGCACATAATTTCTATTTTGTCTTTCGAGTAAAATTGAAAAGATTTTATAACACAAATTTTAACATTATAGATTACATGGACTAGTAACGGCGCGTCAGCTGGACAAACAGACAATGTCATCGTTGGAAAAGCGAATTGCGGAAGAAAGAAAACAGCGTACCGCATGTGAAGCATCCTTAATTTCTGAGCGAAGGGCACGACGAGCTGCTGAGGAAGCACGCTCTGCGATTCCACCACCACCACCTCCACTTATTAGGCAAGAATGCACTGACGCGTGTAAAAATCGAAGATCCCAAATGGAACAGGATCTCAAGAATCTGCGCCGTGAACTCAAATTGAAGGAGGAAAGGTAAGAATAAATATATACACTTTAATTGTCGGTAAATGTGTACATTTGATTTAATTTTGAGTAATTCAATTTGCAACATGAGCTTATACATTTTATATATTGATCAGGTGTAATGCATTGGAAAAAGACGCAGTACGTTGCAAAGAAAACCACAGAGAATCTGAAATTCTACTTGCTGCACTCAATGCGCTGCAGGACAAAAACGCGCACTTGGAAAACAGCTTAAGCGCGGAAACACGCATAAAACTTGATCTTTTTTCGGCACTCGGCGAAGTCAAGCGCCAATTAGAAATCCGAGAAAGTAAGTAAAGATAACTTTATTATGCTTTGTTTTACATATTTTTATATTTTATGTGTATTTTTCTTATTTTTAACGTTCGTAACGTATAATCGAAAACTATGCTTTAATTTAATAAAGAAAATGAAGTGTACGTGTGTGATATACACACAACACACACATACACACACATGCGTGCAAATACGTACGCGGATGTGTGTCACCACAAATTACCGGCAATGTGTGTATCATACTGTTCTCTGTTCAATTAGGCTTAATCAGATCTCAAGAGAAAGAAATTGAGATGTTGAAAACAAAAATAGCGCAAGATTTAGCTGTGATGCCACAAGACACATTTGGTCCAACGCCAACCTGTGCGACGTCCAAGCTTCGTTTAAATAGTGAAGTGAGAGTAGCAGGAACAAAAATACGTTCGAATGAAAGTCCCTGTCCGGGGTGTACTGTGTCGAATTTGGATCCGAATGCGACAGCGTACACGCCTAAAAGCTCCCTCGTAGCGTCGACCGAAGCTTAAGAACTGCAATTCTCTTATCAGAGCCCGATAGTAAATTACATCAACTACAAAAGGATGTTTCAAAGTTTCTCCGTGGAAATATTACCGTTCAGTTTTTCTAAGCATACGCGAAATAATCAATTTATATAATATCCATTACTGGATCTCTTTCTTGCATCCATTTGTTTCTTAAGATAATATTTTTATTAAATACACATCCTGTCTCCTAATAAGAAAGGTATTATCTGAAAGTCTTCCATGAGAAACTTCTCGAAACATGTTTTGTATCGTGTCTTGTCCTCTCAGAAACAATGAAACCGTTGACATTATTTACGATCACACGACGCGACACTGGGTTTTAGAATGTCAAGGAAATCCAGTCTTGACTTGTAACATTTATGCTGTAGGTTGATCTTATGGATGTATAAGGATCTGTATGTCGGTGAGCAGTAAGTGTGTTCGCACTTGCACGAATATCGATAATATTCAACAAGTAAAAATTAATATGCTGGTCGTTAGTTTATATAAATATGTATAAGTAAAATGTTTTATATTTTACAAGAGTAAAAAGTCAGAAAGTATAAAAACGTTTCTTAAACGGTTAACAAAATTATGATGCGTACGCTTCGTTGACGCATAAAGATGTTTCATGATAATCTATTGGTACATTGGTTTGTGAAATTCAAATCGATCTTTATTTAAGAGAGAATAATAACATTTTATTAGCGGAAAATTATGATATTAGGAAGAAGTTAATAATATCCATATTACGATCACCCTACAGCATATGCCTAAACGTACGATGACTTGTCAAAGACGCATTCTTATTGAAGTCATATAACTAAAGCTAGTCCATCATACAAATTCTATTTAAATATCATTGGCGTGTCGAGCTATTTTATGTAATGCGATCATCCATGCAGAAATAGCCATTGACAACACATGGAAAAAATATCATCTAAGGAGGATCAAAGTGTCACGACGCCAAATCTGTTTTAGATAATTATGTGTCCGTGCGATGATACTCTCATGCACAATTTCTATGCTTTTAAATTCTTGTACTTTTAGTTTAATAATTCTCTTTTACGTATTGGCTTTCAAACGGTGCAAAGTAGCCATTACATTTTTCGTGAAAGTAAAAATGTATAGATTTTGAGATACGATGAAAATGATTGATTCATGGAATTTAAAATTCAATAACAAAATGATGTGATGGCTGACTTGCGATGTAATTTAAAAATTCTGGCATATAATTATCATACTGGTATGAGATTATGTGATGCCATATTTCGTTGAAAGGAAAAAGAGTTTATCAAAGTAATATAATTTTATTATGAGTACAAAAGTAGAGAACAAAATTATTTTCATATTATCACTTTGTTTAAATTAAAAGAGTATTTAATTCACGATTTAGTAATTGAATAGATAAAACTATATTATGATGACTAGATGTAAATGTGGACGAAATTCTTTCCTTCTCTTTTTTTCTCTTCGTGACGTCCATTAATATAATTTTGAAGTTAAAAACTAGAAGTTTGCTTTTTTTTTTCTTTTTTTTCTTTTTTTAAAATTATTCTTAATATATGTGTGTATACAAAATGTTACATGACTTTGACAAATTATGGCACCATTAAAGACACATGGTACATAATGTTTATCAGATCTGTCAATTTAGAAAAATATAATATATTGATTTGTATATGGCCTTACGTTAAGTACAAATTGTTTTAGATACTTGCACAAATTGGTGCGTTTATCAATCTGTTGGTTGATTAGTTTATGCTATGTAAGGGGGTGCTATACGTTATAATTTCGATTTCTATAGATTCATGTATCTTTGCGCCATAAAAATCGGTTAAAGTTGTTGTTTGATTTTAATTTTAATTAACTCGCAGAGTATACTGAAGAGTTGTTAAGAAAATAAATGCGATGGCATTACGAGTGATTAATTAATAATGATAAAAAGTGCAGTCGATTGGACAATTGATCGATATCGATGAGGTCTTTTTTTGCGTTTTTTATCCTACCCGCAAGAAAGCCAGTACTTGCTTCATTACGTTGTGAACGTTGTGTAACTTGTTAACTATTACGAGATCATTCTTCCATAATTGTACATACGAAGCACTGTCATGACAATTTACTTACGGACACTAGTAGATCATGACCAACTAGTCAAGCGAAGAAGGAAGTTTTACGAGCACAAATATTTATTAGATATCCGATATTTGTTCACAGTTTTCGCCTTTTGGAAAAAAAAGACACAGAACCCTCTCACCTCGCTCAGATTTAGGTATCTGGACTCATTGGATAATGAAATATGAACGAGTCCGCGATGCCTGTCCTCCTCACTCCCCTTCTCAATGATCCTCATAAAGGACGACGTTGTAAAGGCTTTCTGCACAATGTGTATTATTATTAAATTTGAATTTAAGCAGCATTTTGCAAAAATTTGTTATTTCTAACGAAGTTACGTAAAAATTTTTTTATTTTTTTATTTTTTTTCATTTGCATACGTCAGTAACTATATTCGCGTAGAGCACATCGAAATAGCTTTGACTACTGCTAATTTATTGGAGGGAGAGGGGAGGAAAAAAACCGTATATATATATATTTCTGTTTGAGTTGTGATCCCAGTGTTAAAGATATTACATTTTTGGTCTTGCGAATAAATTGTCGATAAAATTCGATTAGATTTACGTTTACTTGCACTTGTTTATACACATGATAATGTAGTGAGAAGAGCAGCGAAGATATGTAAATATTTGCTGGGAGGGAAAAAAATGAAGCTTTGATACCGTCTTTCGTAATGCATCGATGTGACTGTCAGGGCACTTGCGTGGCATAATCATTTTTGCTAAACAGAATCACTTTGATTTACGTATCGAATATATTGGTCAGCTTTAATAAACATAACAAGGTTTAAATACCAAAAAATGACGAGCTTGTCAGCAAAAAAATAAAGCTCAAGGAAAGATCATTGATTTGATCAAAATAATATGCATTGTAAATATTTGTACCTGACCAGAATACGCTGTAGTTTCCACCCCCCCTTTTTTTTGTTTTGGCTAATTTACTTATCTCGGATTTAATTCCACCAAAAGGCTGGCTTGATAAACAATTAATATTATTGTTAAACGAAATAATATCTCGCGTGCACGTTGAGTTATTGTGATATACATACACATACGCAGCCACACGCAAAAAAAAGAAATACACGCGACGCACACACATACACAACATGTAACACACATGCATATATCACTTGTAAATATACATATATTCGCTTTGCATATTTATTTGTGTATACTCGTACATACTCGCGCGTTATATCGGAACATCTGAAACATCGGCTACGTGTATACACATACGCATGTACATGCGTATGATTTTAGTTTATTATACAACGTTCTTTTATACCATAATAAATTAATGAGATAATTGATCGATCGATAGATAAGTTTGCAAATGCATTATTTCATTTCGCGGGACAAGAGGAAGACGCGTGTAACAAAGTACTTAATTTTTTTATCTTAGATCTTATTCAGCGCTCTTTTCGAATGTATGCGAGAGAGAGATTGAAAGAAAGAAAAATGGGAGAGATATGTACAAATACAGATACTTTTGTAATACTTGCTTCCTGAATAATTTGTAAGTTCCCCTGATAATTAATTACATAGCTAATTTATTAAGTCGGCGGGGACAATAAAACAACTTTTTGTCTTATATTGAAATCCGGCGTCGTGTCTGATCGCTATTTTCCAGTGAGAGAGAGAAAGCGAATAATCGCGGATGCGCCTTTTTACATATTAGTTATTAACGTCTTTTTATGCGCTTCCAAATACATAACTGCGTATACACTTATTCTCTTATTATTTAGCATTAAGTTATCGCTGAGCGTCGAAATGTAGTATTTTTAGATGCAACAAGAACACACGGCTATTGATCTCATCATGTATCACGCGACCGTACACGCAAATGCCCTTATTAACGATCGATTGGAAAACCGATTTGACGTTTGAGGAAATTTTGAAACAAAGAGCTGCGTTTTTTTGTATGGATAAAACGCATCCGAACAAATGTATCACGTGTGATTGTAATATCCCTAATCGAAGAACCACATGCGTTTCAATTTGCTCCATATATATCACATATGTAAGGCAATGTTTAAAAAAAAATCTAGCTGAAAAATTTTACGATTGATCGTAAAGAATATCAACTAGCACATATGTCACTATCATACATGCGTTTCTACCGTTAGTTCATAATTCAACTGAGCTTTTCGAAACCTTGGTCGTACGACGGCACGTCTGACCGGTGTTACAATAATCTTACATTTATAATGGTTCTTCTTTTGCATATTTTCTGTCTATCAATCGATCGCATAGAATATACTTGACTTTTGTTTTCATATCAAAATATAGGATTTATGAATTCTCCTTTCATCCTTTCAACAGCACAGAATTTCTTATACTTTTGAATAAGAAATTGAAAAAAGAAAAAGATAAATGAAGAAATTGAAAGAGGATAAAGAATTGAAATTCCCCTTCTTGCAATAATTTCATCAAGTTTAATGGAAGAAACAATTAATTTTCCTCCCATTTTTCGTAAATAATCAAAGAAATTTTTGTACAGTAATATTTTCATGTGTTACTATTATTCAATGGGTCCAGATGCAAAAGAGGCTTATATACAAGTGACAAATCCTGAAGAAACCATGGTTGATACAATAATATTTGATATCTATATGAAATAGTATAATTGTGAAACGCTTAATTATTAAAGTGAAAAATCCTGGAACAAGAGAATTCTGTATAAATAAAATTAATAAACGATAATAAAATAAATGAAAGCTTGCTGGGAAAATGGAACGTTTAGAAATTATTTTTGAATATATATATATATCCAATTTCTTTTAGGTTTAGTCGCATGTATACTTATGCATTTAAAAGTCTCTCGTTTGCATTATTTATAATTTACGCTTTGCATTCAATGTGATCAATATGTTTCCTAACTGAAATAGTTTGAATTATAAAAAGGATGAAGGAGGCAAGCAGCAATAATACAATTTTTGAATTGATACAAGGAAAGATTGATGATGTAAGGTCGAAAAATATTGCAGATCGCATAGATGTGATCAATAGAAATTAACAAGAACTGTGTTATTATAAGGTGCAATATTTTACGAATGGTGTCTAACTCTTGCTGTGTAGTTCAATCGTACGAAAAAAAAATCGCAAATTTCCAAAACATAATAAGAAATTAGAAAGATTATTAATGATATTAATAAAATGAATGACTTTTGTCTACTATGTACCGCTATATATATATGCTCTATAGTAATATTTATTAAAATAAACAATCGTGAAAATCGACATTGCGTACAATTTATATCACCTCTACGGAAACATTAAGATGCAAAATTTAATATAATTTATATGATGATTATAAACAAGAAAGGGAATTTCTATAGGATTTACGAAAATCCTTTGTCTCGATTGTGACATAATCCAACATTTTCCTGACTTTGAAAAAATCTTATTTTATTTAATAAAAGTAAATAATTATAGATAATCTGTTTATAAAAGTATTAATTGAAAATTTGTGTATAAAACAAGATGCATTCAATGTAATTATTACAATACAAGAATGTAAGTACCATGTTAGTCGACATTGTACAAAACACAGCAATATGAAACTTGAATTCAATACACTTTGTGTTAATATAATCGCATTTATGCATTAGTCTTGTGTAATTTTATTCTTAGATATGTAAAAATGGATGCTGGTTATCTACATAACACGGAGTACGACAGAATTTTTAATAATACAAGAAAACTACATTTACACAAATACAAGTATATGTACGTATCATACCACATGTATAAGCTTCATTTCTCATATTTCTAAAATATTTTACTCTATTAAATATGTCTCAACGCATCCTACAAATTAATAAAAGGATTAGAAATGACATAAGAAATTTAAAATAAAATATTTATTATTTTTATCCTTCTAAAACTGTTACATAATATTCTTAATATAATGTGTTCCACCTTTTATGTAGATTTACTTTGCGTGAATTTATAACTTAAAAATAAACATGTTGCTCATTTGTATAAAATAAATACATTTAATATAATTCTAATTCTATAAAAATGGAATTTTTTATAAAAATTGCATATTTATATATATATATATATAGTCTTCTATGTTTCTCAAATTTGTAAGTTTGTTAGTAATCTGTTAGTAAAAAATACTGTTTTGTGTTTTCAATACTTTTCTTTGATTTGAACATTTAATATATATAAAAGATTTCTATTAAAGATATTTTTAACTAGCAACACTCTTATGTAATGTGAATTTGTCTTATTTTTAAATAAAAAATACATATCAATGCCTTTTCATATTACATACAATTACATACATATAATTGGTAAAACTGTTTATTTATATTATTTACAACCTAATGTGATTCACACATTGTCTGCAGAGCGCCATGCGATTTAAATTTTTCATACAGCGGGCTATCTTTAAATACAACGTATGTGAGAACTGCTTTTTTATAATAGTCCGACATCAATTCCAAGTTTCTTATAACTGTTGATAGAAGATGTGCCTTCTCGGCATATATTCCTAAATAAAAAAAATAAAATTTTGTAGTAAAAATACTTTGTCACTTATTCTTATGTATGCCTGTATATGTATCGCATACATATACATATTCTTCATCATAATTGATTATTTTAAGTTTTAACAAGTCAATTTATATACCTGGTGCTTCAAACATAAGATTGCAAAAATGTACATGTAGATAATAATAGGATGGTTGATAATGCAAGTATATTCTAAGCTGTGACGCAGGTACATTGAATTTTTCGCTGATCGCTTTGATCCCAGCATCTCGTATATTTTTTAGTAAAGGAAGATGAGAGGCATCTAATTCTCTCAATGATTTTATCTTTTGAAATGGCAAAGCCAATAATTTTAATGTATCTCGTTGTCCATCCCATTTGAGATCTGTTACTAATACAAAACCGGTATCATTGTCACGATCCTCATAAATAATAGTTTCTTGTTCAGCTTTGTGTTCCAAAATATTAGTTACCCACTGAAAAGGAAACAGAGTGTGAAAAATAAGATTTTTATTTCTTGAATAATATTCAGATATTCAATCTTATTCATTAAAAAAAAAAAAAAAAAAAATTTCCTTAAAATTGTTATTCAAAAATGAGTATTTATTATAAATATTCAACCAATATTTTCTGAATATAACTCATTATTTTTTAAATATAATTGTTACTTTTCAGTGCACGTCTTCCAGTAGTTTAACAATTTTTTGATTCCTTACCAAAAATCTTTTGGTTGAAAAATTATTCAATTATGCACCAGTTTTATGTTTATCAACATTAAAAAATATTTAGTACATTTTCCACTAATTCAGATCTTTAATACAATCTTCTACACATTGAGTTGGATCTTTTTTAAACTTTGAATATATAGTAATCTGATAGCATTAAAAAGAAATTTAAATTATATAAATGTAATAAGATAATTTCCTAATAACAATATGCTTAAAACTATAATGCACAACTTCCTTCAATAAATGTTTCAATGAAAAAGCTGAGAAACTATTGTAAGAAATATGTTGAAAAATACTATAATTATATAAAATAAGCTGCTGTACTATATTATTTTTATAATATTTATTTTTCAACAATAATTTTATAGACTTTATTTTACTTTCCCTCTTATATCATATACAAACTATACCTCCAAACTGAAGCTCTTTGACTCTATATGAGGAAGAGTAACTTGCTCATAAAGTTCATATGTCTCATCTATTATATATAACTCTTGTTTTTTGTATTTATCGATATGACTTTGTGTGGCAGGATATATCACAGTCGCATGTAAACCTGTAAGAGATATTTGTTTGTAAACAGATGACTAATACACTAATATATGAAAGATTAACAGAAATATCGATGTACTATTATACTCCTCTGTTGGAAAGCAATCATAATTCTTGTAGATATCGTTGGCGAGATACTTCCGAAAAACTGTATTCTCATTGAAATACCCCTTTTTCAAGGTCGATTTGTCATAAGAAAAGCTCTTCTGTTCCAGTAAAACAACAGCCGGATCCTCGCGGTCCTCGAATTTTCCCTCTACGCATATCATTTTTCGTGCACAATTATTTTGTAGCACTCGTGTCACTTCAAAATTTGACAAATTTAGCTCTGTCTCGCCATTCGGTTGTTTCTCATCGGCATTCTCAACTGTGTTTTTCTCATCTGAATTTTCAATGGTATTCTCGTTGTCTAATTTAGTTTTTTTTGTCGGTGGACAGTCCACGTCGTTGACACTTGCACATTTGTCCGCCATACTTGTCATTAAGTACACTTTTTAATCATAAAAGTATACAAAATTGTATAAAACAGAAAATACCGGCCGGATGCGAGATTAGACGCCGAAATTGATCGCGTTAAAACACGGTAGAACCAGATGGTACAAAACCAGAGATGCCACAATGGAGACGTGGTATACCGAGTAACTGTAGTGGAGGGAATAACACACACAATAAAGAACCGCATACGGCTTCGTGTTTCAACTAGCTCGAATAGTAGAAAAGAGTACCCATGATGTTTTTTCTGTCTCGTTCCTATCGAAGCGGCAACGAAGGCGACGTTGCATGTTTCTTTGATTTACGCATATCAGAAGATGAAAATAATTAACATTAATAAATTTTAAAAAGATAAAACAAGACGATGGAAATATTTTGCAAGTATTCTGATACCGTCACCGATTGTAATATGATTAAGTGTCGCATAATTATCTTATCGAAACCGGGAATTCAACTTTTAATATTTAATTAACAAATTATTAATAATTGTTGCATTTTTAATTTTACAACAAAAAAACTTTCTACAAATCTTAAAAAAGACGTATAAATTATTTAAGAATTTTACGAACATTATAACACTATCGAAAGTAGTCTAGAAATGAGAATCAGCATGTAGAGAGATAAAGGTTACCCGTTGGAACGGCCCGAAACGCTCCATTTTAGCCGGGATTTTAAAAATTGTTAATAGGAACACATGATGTTATAAGAGTTCGCTCGAGTATCAGCTGCACGGAGGTGTGGCTTGGCGTCCCTATAGCTCGGCAGAGGGGAACATAGCAGTAGGAAGCCCTCTTCGGATTGGCTGTTGCTCTTTGAATGGCGGTATGGAGGAGTGGCTATCTTTGACTGAGAGCCTTCTTTTGATTGGCTGTTGCCATGGAAACTCTGGCAGCCATGCAAATGCAACAACCAATCCAAAGACGGCTTTCCACTTCCTAACGCTCCCCTCTGCCGAGCTCTAGCGGCGCCAAGACACACCTCCGTCTAGTTGATTCTTGAGCGAGCTCCTTTATCATCATGTATTCCTATTAACAAATCTTTAAAATCCCGGCTAAGATGGAGCGTTTCGGGCCGTCCTTACGAGCAAACCTTAACCTCTCTATGTGCTTACTTACGCTTCTAGACTATTTTTGACAGTGTTAGGATGCTCGTAAAATTCTTAAATAATTCATACGTCTTTTTTTTAAGTTTTTGGAAGGTTTTTTGTTCTAAAATTCGAAATGCAAATTGTTAATAATTTGTTAATTAAATATTAAAAGTCGGGTTCCCAGCTTCAATGAAATGAAACAATACTTATTACATCTCAATCGATTTCCAGTTTAGGAAGGGTTAAGGAAGGGCCGATTCTCCATTTTGGCATCACTAAAGTTTGCGTTTACAGTTACACGTCGAGATATATAGTTCGTGTAGTTCAATGTGATGAGTAGTGGAGAGGGAGTGGAGAGTGGCATGAGTTTTGTGTGGTTTTTTTGCAGTGGATCTTAGCGGATCACACTGATATTCAGAGATTCAGGTTATGAGTTGTGAATAGTGTTTATAAGCAGCAGATTTATTGTAGATGTTCTGATCGTGTGAACAATCGCAAAGTCTGCTTTGTAACATTCTACTTGGCGGGCTCTCAATACAAATGGCATGTAGATCGAGTGTTACAATCTATAAGCGTCGTATCTAGTAACCTAACCTAACCTCTCTGAGATAGAAAATTAAATTTCAAAATAAATTTTTCCGCTTTGAATGGTCTATTGATCTAATAACGTGGCAATAATGAATAACAATAATTATAAATGTTAATGATTATCGCTAAAAAGCATGTTTATAGTTCCTTCGTTTTTCATTTTTATAAATTTGAGATAAATAAAAAATGGACCGAAAGCATAGCTATAAAATCGAATATAACACGAGAAATATAATCTAACGCGTTATATTGCGCTTTACAAAATTGCTAATTATCCAACTGACACATACATTCCCAAAATTAGGCTTCAAATGATGGTATTCCAGCACCCACCGCCGTAACAGGATTTCCATCGGCAACACCAAATATCGCATCTAGCTTTGTACCACCTATTATGCCTACAGCACCCTTTATTCCTCCACCTAGTTTACCACCAGGTCCTCCAGGTATAATGCCGCCTCAGTTTTCCATACCTCCGCCAGGTTTTACTTTTCCTATCACCGCAGCACCTCCTCCAGAGGCTGGAGTTATAGGTTAATATATGCCGCTAAATATTTACGCTGATCTATAATATTAATGATATATTTTTTATTTAAATAATTGGTTTTACATTACAGCTGCATCGCCGCAGATAACAGCACCGGGAATTCCCCCTCCTTCGCCTATCGGCAGTGACACTGCTTCATCAATGTCAATTTCCACAACAGAGAAGAAGACTGATTGGAGTGAACACAAAGCACCGGATGGCAGAACATATTATTATAACAATATCACAAAGCAATCATTATGGGAAAAGCCTGACGAATTAAAAACCCCAAGTGAACTATTGTTGTCACAGTGTCCGTGGAAAGAATACAAAGCAGAGAATGGCAAAGTATATTTTCACAATGTAACCACCAAGGAGTCTAGATGGACAATACCGCCAGAATTGGAAGAATTGAAAACACGAATCATAGCTGAAGAAGCTGCAGCTGCAGCTGCTGCAGTTGTAGCAAATACCACAAATACGTAAGTAACATTAAATATAGTTATATAAGTATAGACATATTTTCTTTTAGTAAAAAAAATAATGTGAAGTTTCAGGCTACGTTTATCGCCAGTTTTTTTTTTATGTTTTCAGCAATATGGTTCCTGTAGCTATACAACACTTATCACCGAATGTGTCGACCATATCGCAGACCAGTACACCAGAATCAGGTGGTAAGTCCGCGATCGAGCAGGCGATGGCTGCTACACTTGCGGCGATTAATATCCCGACACCGCCCACCAAGCCGGATGAAGACAGTAATTCTGCGATGGGCTCAGCTAACGATAGTCGCACCAGCACGCCTGAGCCAAAAATGCAATTTAAGGATAAGAAAGAAGCAGTCGAGGCATTTAAGGAACTGCTAAGGGAAAGAGACGTGCCATCGAATGTTACATGGGAACAAGCAGTTAAATTGATTCAGACTGATGCTAGATATCCGCAGATGAAGAAATTGAATGAACGTAAACAGGCTTTCAATTCATACAAAACACAAAAGCTGAAGGAAGAGCGCGAGCAAGAGAGACTTAGGTAAATATTGTGTTTATTTCTTTGGCTGTTTAATTATACATCGAATCTTGCAAGTACAATAACGCAGCATATTTTTTTTAAACAGGTTGAAAAAGGCCAAGGAAGATTTAGAACAATTCTTGTTGATAAACGATAGAATGTTGAGCACGACCAAGTATTACAAGTGCGAAGAGCTGTTCGGTAATCTGGAAGTTTGGAGATCGGTTGGTGATTCGGATCGCCGAGACATCTATGAGGATGTTATCTTTAATCTGGCGAAACGCGAGAAAGAGGAGGCAAAGCAGTTGAAGAAGAGGAATACCAAGAGACTGGCGCAAGTTCTCGATACAATGACCGAGGTGACGTACAGAACCACGTGGCAGGAGGCGCAAGCATTATTGTTACAGCATCCCGCGTTCGCGGAAGATGCGGATTTATTAGAAATGGACAAGGAGGACGCCTTGATTGTGTTTGAGAATCATATTCGGCAGTTGGAGAAGGACGAAGAGGAAGAAAAGGAGTGCGAAAAGAAACGTAGGAAACGGCAAGAAAGGAAGAATCGGGATGGCTTTATAGTGAGTGTAGCAGACTATTTTCAATTTTATTTTATTTATTGTTATAACATATTTTAGCGCTTATATTTTATGCTTATTACAATTGTTACACATTTCAGTATCTACTCGATGAGCTTCACGAACAAGGGAAGCTCACATCAATGTCACTTTGGGTAGAACTGTATCCTATGCTGTCCGCCGATCTTCGGTTTTCGGCTATGCTTGGTCAATCGGGCTCAACTCCTTTAGATCTTTTCAAATTCTACGTCGAAGATTTGAAGTCCCGATTCCACGACGAAAAAAAGATTATCCGTGAAATACTCAAAGACAAGAACTTTGAAGTGCAAGTTAACACGACTTTCGAGGAATTTGCCACGGTCGTATGCGAGGATCGAAAATCAGCTACTCTGGATGCAGGTAATGTTAAATTGACATATAATTTGTTGCTAGAAAAGGCGGAAGCGCGCGAGAAAGAACGTGTCAAGGAAGAGACAAGAAAATTCAAGAAGTTGGAGACTGGTTTCAAGAATTTGCTCAAGACACTGAATGTAGATTATCAAATGACATGGGAGGATGTGAGGCCGAAAATCGAGGAGGAACAAGACTTCAAGGCAATTACTTTGGAGAGTGAAAGAATGCGAATATTTAAAGAATATCAGCACGAGCTTGAAGAGAGCTGTAGTCATCATCACATTAGAAGTAAAAAGAAGAAGGCAAAAAAATTGAAACGTAAATCACGGTCGCGTTCACACAGTGTAAGTATTATCAAATGCAACCGCTTTCTATTCTCATGATTTTTAATACATCGCAAAAATTGTAAAGTTGATTTGTTTTTCGACAGGAATCAGACGGCAGCGAGAAAGGCTTGAAGAGAAAACAGCATAAGTCACATTCACCCAGTATTCCCAGCCCCAGTAAATCTGACAGTTCCGAGTCAGAAACAAGAAAATCCAAGAGGAAAAAGAATAAGAAAAAGAGAGGCCGTAGTCATTCTGTATGTGCTAAATATTCTATATAACTATATTCTGTTGGTGTAGTTGATCAGAGATAGTTTTCATATTTTATCACATTTTTCCCAATATTTTTTCCAGCGCTCGCATTCAAGATTACCATCTTCCGAGGAATCGCCGGAAGGAAAACGGAAAGAGGAGAAACATAGAAGGGCTTCGGTTCACAGTGAGGGTTCTGTTACAGAAAATAATGAACACCATGAGCTTTCCGAAGATGAGTTGGAAAAGCAAAGGGCGCAACTCTTACGCGAGCTTCAAATGCAACAGGAGGAGAACTAATCGTTTTTTAAAATTTTTTTGGTTCTCTTCACTTTGATGATTTTTTATTTTTATTGAAAACAAAGAAATTCTTTGTTATTCGAACATACGTATTATTTCAGGAAATGACAATGTATTAACAACCGAATTTAGTAGCATCTTTGAAGTATGTACAAATCATATATTGACAATGTTCAGTTTTGGAAAAGATCACAAGTCTAAAATATATATATCTATCATACATATATATAACGATGACGTTTGTGTGTAAAAATAGGACATTTTACATAACGTATTCCGGCCTTTCATCGCGCAGGTGAGCTTTTCTAAAGATGTATGACATCTTCCTCTTTCTTTTTCTATTCTTCAGCATTTGTCTGCTCGTTATTCTTTGCGATTAGGAAACAACGATGCGTGAAAAACAGGATATATGAGACGAGTTACTGGAGTACAATAGCATCAGATTTGCAAGTTTCTTTGTCGGCTCTATTGGCTCGCGTTAATATGTAAATTAACTTTCCTATGAAGCGTACTTTTTTAACTAACTACACTATAGCCAAGATTAATCCGGAGAAAATTTGTTTTAGTTAATATGGATATTATTAACTATTTAATTTGAGGTAAGGAAATGACAAAAATGCCTCGCAAAAAAACATTTATTGTATCGAGAAAAGAGCTTCTAATTGTTCTGCTAAATCAAATTTTTAGTCATTAAAATTAAGTTATAACTATAAAAAATTTTAAGATTTTAATTTATTTAAAAATAAACTTATTAATTTGTGTATTTCGCGACATAACAAGCATGCTATGAGAGAAAAATTCAATATGTTATCTGCCCCATTGATATTGATTAGACTCAATCTAGTTGTGAGAGAACTGATTTAGATTGTAATGGATATTGTGAAGTGTGGTTGTCTGATACATTCTATCTTTCAGATTATTTCCTTTTTTTTAAGCTAGAAAAAAATATTCAACATGTAGAAAAATGAGTTTAATAAAGTAAAAAAAACTTAAAAAAAAAAAAAATTTTTTTAGAAGATATAAAACTGCTAAAAAAAATGTATTTCTATATTGTAATTGCAATAGTTTATGCTAGATCGAGATGCTTAAATTGCAATGGTCGGCAAAAAGGAGAGAAAACGAAAGGATAATAAAATTGGTGGCTAATTAGGCAGGTGTTAATATTTGGTCTTATTCGTCAAAATTATATTTTGAAAGTGTCACAATTTTTCTAATGGCAAAATATCGGCGATAAGTACACAGAGATTGGCACAGGTATAGTAGATAATTATATTAATAATTTACTAATATAAAAATAAAGAGTGTCAATGCATAATTTTAAATTTTGGCAAGTTTGCGATATGTTGAGATAATTGAAATCTGTGTTTATTCACGAAGCACGACAAAAACACGATGCGATCGGTGCGTTTTCGGTTGACATTTTTGACAAATTTGACATTGCAAAAATTTTGTCGATATTGATATCGCTGACGAACCATTTGTAGTCTAATAGGTTCATATAGATGCCGGTTATGTTATACGTCCCTGGGCGCTTTTGCGAAGGTGGGGAACGTTCTAAACGCGCTTCTCCGTAAGGCATTTCGCCCGATGGTGCGGTGGCATCGGGTCGTGCATTTCGTGGTTTCATCAAATTTCGTCGCAGTTTCGGCCATTTGGCACACTGAATACAGTGGGCCGAGAACGCGAGAACGCGAGAGATTTGGGCACAATAGGATACGATCGTGTCATCTGGTGGGACGTGTCAGTTGCAAAGGGCTTGCGTCTGCTTTTTAGATCGTGTGTGACGAAGGGCGCGCGCCGACGTCATTTCTCTCTCTCTTTCTCTCTTTTTGTATCCCGTCCCAACACGTTTCCACTGAAAGATGTTGGGCTTGGTTTGCCGTCACACGGTGCTGGCAAATGCCCAAAAGTGAGTAATAAATCCAGCAGTTTTCGTCGCACGATGCTACGTAATCTATTCTTTAACTTTAGTTTTTAAGAATTATCAACGATGACGATATCGATCATATGGCACCGCAATCGTGCGCTTTTGCAGGTTGCACGATTTCAGTCACCTTTGATTCACCAACTGTGCTCGGTGATTTCGCGATGTTTGCTTCGGCTTACAAATATTTTTGTGAATAGAAATAAAAAAAGAATTTTCCATCGATCGCGCTTGAGCGATACATCGCTGCAAGGTGGTGATATGCGTCATGTGGTTAGAGTTAATCAACGGCGATGCAGTTGACTGTTTATAAGATCATTCGCATCAACACGCATTTTATTAAAGCAAACTATCATTTTCTACAGTCCACCGGTTATAATATGAATAAGAAAAAAAATTTTAAATCGGTCAATATCAATTGTTAATCGTGGTTAACACTAACATTGACGTGGTTCGCTTGGACTTCTCGCTCCTAATTGTCATTTCTATCGAATAGAAATTTGTTATTTTTTTTATCTTTATTTTTCCAGAAATAATATAAATTATATATTCCGCTGAGCAAAACGTCATTTGTCAGACGAAAGAACATCACTCTGACAGTTGGCATCGTTGTTAATTAACGCCGATCACAATCTACTATAAATACACATAAATATTTTTGTACACATAAATGAATCCCTCTATTTACGCACGGTTTGAAAAGAAACGTGCAAAATTACAGAGCGGAGTTATTTGCATAATGTGACTTTGTGTATCAAAGTAATTATTCCAAGAGATTGACAATTGAAAAAGATATTTTCAGACTATTTAGTGCAATGATATATTATTATCGTGAGAGTAGTATTTTTTTTCGGCGATCTAATTTATATGCAGTAGAATTTGTCATAATTATCTATTATCGTTAAATATCGATAACCGTGCTAATTAGGGTCAAGTTGAGAAGATTATAATATTATACTTGCGATGTTTCTTTTCCGCATATCTTCGTGTCAATGATCTTTCATCGAATATTAACTCAATAGTACTTAACGATGCAAATATGATAATTTTTCTCACTATGGGACATGATATCTCGATATTATGACACAAAACTCCTTCTCTCGCATCATCCGATGCGATTCCGATATTTCTGACAGGCTATATGCCGACGGCAATTAAACAAATAACATTTTCTCAAGTATGACGCGATAAGTAAACAAGGAACAACTCGTTTTCAAACTCAAGTGTACATACATTTGAGACGGCAATGATAAGATTGTTGACTCGAGGATTTGCCACAAGTGGCCGGACAAATATTTGAAGATTGTATCGAAGACGAGATACAAATCTCCGTTTATTCTCTGTTTATTTTCTGTTCCACATCGCGACGAATTAAAGAGCATTTTTTTCTCCCCCCACTAACGTTGCTTATCATTTCGGCAGAGTCGGCACCAGGTTCCTAGGGTCGATAGTACCGATACCGAATCCAACAGAATTCCCACTGGAGAATGAACCTATTCTCAGTTACAAGAAGGGCAGCCCGGAGAGGAAGGAATTGGAGAAGGTCTTGGATAAGATGGCCAGTGAGTGTGAAGAGGTGCCATTAGTTATCGGCAACGAGGAAATCAAAAGCAACCTGTGTAAATATCAAGTTATGGTACGTCCCGTCTCGCGATTCAATCTCGATATTATTACCACTTTCCTACATCTGTTTCTAAAAACGCGTTTTAATTTGGCCCGCGGGATATCCGTGAATTTTTCAGCCGCACAATCACAAGGAGAAGATCGCCAAGTATTACTGGGCGACGCCGGATCTGGTGAAGAAAGCGATCAACGTCGCGGTGAAGGCGCAACGGGAATGGGAGAAACAGCCAATCGAGAAGCGGCTGGAGATGTGGCTGAGGATAGCGGATCTTATGGCAACTAAGTACAGACAGCAGCTGAACGCCGCCACCATGCTCGGTCAAAGCAAGACCGTGATCCAGGCGGAAATCGACAGCGCGGCGGAGTTGATCGACTTCTTCAAGATGCATGCGTACTTTGTGAAGGAAGGCCTCAAGTACCAGCCGATCTCGCCGGATCAGCAGACTCGCAACTCGATTAGATATCGCGGCATGGATGGCTTCGTCGCGGCGGTGTCGCCCTTTAACTTTACCGCCATCGGCGGCAATCTCAGCTACACGCCGGCTCTGATGGTTCGTAACGCAGGCCACGCTGACAGAATTTTAATCAAACTTCGCATCGTAATGAAAATAACACATACGTGTTACGTCAACTACCGCGATTGTAGGGCAACGCTGTGCTTTGGAAACCGTCCGACACCGCGTTATTGTCCAACTGGTGGATCTTCAAGATATGCAGGGAGGCCGGGGTGCCGCCCGGCATAGTGAATTTCGTTCCCTGCGAAGGACCCGTGTTCGGCGACACCATCACAACGTCGCCCTATCTCGCTGGGATCAACTTCACTGGCTCAGTGCCGACGTTCAACCGTCTATGGGCGCAGGTCGGCCAGAACCTCGCCAAGTACAGGAACTATCCGAAATTGGTTGGCGAATGCGGCGGCAAGAATTATCACTTGGTCCACTCGAGCGCCGACGTGGAATCGGTCGTTAACGCGACGATAAAGAGCGCGTTCGAGTTCAACGGGCAAAAGTGCTCCGCTTGCAGTAGAATGTACGTGCCGGAGTCTCTGTGGGCCAAGGTGAGTTTTTCACGAAAACCCCACACTCTAGTTAATTTTTCAAGTGTACACTCGTGTGTGTTCTTTCGTTTCAGGTGAAAGACGGTCTTTTAGCTCTCCGCCAAAAGCTTACGATCGGCGACGTTCGAGATTTCACTGTATACACCGGCGCCGTTATAGATGCAGTCGCGTTTAAACGCATTTCCGGTTACATCGAGTATGCGAAAAAGTCACCTAAGATGGAAATTATCGGCGGCGGAGGCTACGATGATTCGTACGTTTCGTCGCAACTATTAGCGCGACAGTTTTCCGTCAGCGAGCTGTCTTTGTAAAACACGAGTTTCCTTTCAGGTGCGGATACTTTATCGAACCAACGATAGTGCAGACCAAAGATCCGAAGGAGAAACTCATGACGGAGGAGATATTTGGCCCGGTACTGACGATATATGTTTATAAAGATTCCGATCTGGACGAGACGGTAAAGCTGGTAGACACGTCTACACCGTACGCTTTAACAGGCGCAATATTCGCGCAAGATGAGTAAGTGAAAGCTGGTTACAACTGCGGTATATGACACATTTCACACAACGATAGAAAAATGTCACGATTATATCGATCCTACTTGAAATTGCACGTTAAAACATCTTATTATTCTGTTGCGTCATACGTTAATGAAATTTTTAGTGCTGTGTAACTACCACAGATATCTTTCGAGATGGCATTTTTTACTCAAAACAACATCGATAAACGGCCAAAGTTAATATTGTCGAACAACAATTTATTACTATTAAGACTTCATACATTATTACAGGAAATGGGCGAGGAAGGCGCTCGAGGACTTGAAGTACACCGCCGGTAATTTTTATATAAACGACAAATCTACCGGGTCTGTGGTCGGTCAACAGCCGTTTGGTGGTAGCCGAATGTCCGGTACAAACGACAAAGCTGGAGGACCTCAATATGCTTTTCGCTGGGCGTCTCCGCAAGCTATTAAGGAGACCTTTGTGCCCCTTCAGGAATACGACTATCCATACATGAGATCCTAAACATGAATCATCGTTGTTTGCTGACACAACATTCGTCGTAATTTTCACCAATAGTCGTGCGCCGCAAATCGAGAAACGCTCGTATGCAAAATTAATCAGCAAAGAATTGTGTGGGATAATAAACCATGGCATTGTTACATTCTGCTGCATTAACTCGACAGGTCTTACTTGCTCAGGTAAGATATACAGGGTGTCCCAAAATTCGCGGCCCAACCGTCGTGTACAGATAGAGCGGGTCAAACTGAATAAGTAAGTCCTTTACCACTTTGCGAAATTTTCAATAATTAATTAGAAAATTAATAAAGATCCGCCAATCCGCGCAAGTATTCCCCGAGCGCCGAGCGCGCGGCGAGTAGGACCCACCCAGCGTAGCATAATACAAAGCGCGGCAGAGCGGTGGGAGGGACGCTCTCTTGACGAGCTATGCACACTACACACCACCCACCGCTCTGCCGCGCTTTGTATTATGCTATGCTGGGTGGGACCTACTCGCCGCGTGCTCGGCGCTCGGGGAATACTTGCGCGGATTGGCGGATCTTTATTAATTATTTTCTAATTAATTATTGAAAATTTCGCAAAGTGGTAAAGGACTTACTTATTCAGTTTGACCCGCTCTATCTGTACACGACGGTTGGGCCGCGAACTTTGGGACACCCTGTATAAATTTATAAAATATTAATGGAGAACATCATTTAACAGTTCTCCCGCATTATCGTTCCTGAATCTTAATGGAAGAAACAAATTACTTTAATTATATAGGAATTATATAAGATATAAAATATATATGTATATCTTATAAGGTAGATTCTTGTTTCATGGTACGATATTCCTAATTCGGTTTCTAAATGTTTCCTAAATTTAGAGGATCGCGAACGATAAGAAATAATTCAACAAATCAACGAAACTAGGTAAAATATATCTTAGCCTGAGACAAGATCTTGCTGTCGAGTTAATACAAACATTGAGAAAATGATGCCGTGTGCTTCGCATAGAAGTTCTCTCGATAGAAAGCACAGTAAGCTCGCGAACAAAGCTTCGCGATGCACAATAGAAGCACGACTAGATTTCTAGATGGATTTATATTAGAAAGAAGAAATCAGGTTTGCCGGTCGCAGTGACTAAGATTTAATCATTTTCGAACGTTTCGATACAGCATCTCGTGACGAATACGAAATTCGTGGGACAATGATTCATCCGTGATCAATTGTGTGCGAACATCGCTCTATGAACATTACACGCGCTATCTCGATTGTTCGTCGCTAATACGTTACCAAAGTATTATCTGATGTGCATTTTGGAGACGTGTGATCTCTGCGCTGTATACCGCAATATATTTTCTATTTCTCCCTCTCAGTACAATAATACTTTTATAACTCAGGTGTCATCGGGCAATTGTGACCGAGAAAGAATAAGGGCAAAAAAAAACAAGACGTTTATCTATGAGATTCCGTAATCATATAGCAAGTATCGTAAAGGTACTCCAATTTTGTAGCAAATTGAACCATGTTCAATCAGGTACTATTATCAACAAGTGTTCTTGGCGGAGTAAATAGAGTAAATATTGTTGTCAAAAATGTGATCAATAAAGCTTTAGCATGAGCTCTGTTTTCAAACGCGATACAACTTACTGTACATTCAATAGATTTCTTTTTTACTGTTGGGGAGATTGTAATGGGTATGCAGTTTAGATGAATGGTTCCTTTCTAATGTGTACTTTGTAAGATTGTATTATATATATACAGAAGACCATCTCTGTAATAATCAATACCTTCAGGTATACGCAGATCTGGTCATTGATGGTCCTGTCGTATCGTTAGTAATGTAACTGAATGTAACTAAAACGAGACCAGTTCTTTCACAATGACTGATCACTGAGGACACGGTAATTGACAATATGTTATATATTGTGGCAAGTGTTACAGCGTTATTTATTTTAAATGTACAATAGCAATAAAACAATATAAATCGATTTTCATTTTCATGAATCTGTACACTCATAAACGTTTCTGCGAGATTAGAATATCGATCTTTAAAATGAAACATAATCTAGGCTCAAGTACACAATTAATTATTAATTAATCGTTTAAAATAATTCACAATGTATCTGTTTCTTTCGTGATTATAATTTTCAACAAAACAAGCATTTTTTTATATTTGTCATTTTATTATCGCGCTGTGATGGGCGACATAATTATAAATCAATTATTGGGTTGATTCATAAATAAATGTCGTTACAAGCAAGTAAGGAGTTTATTATGAATAAATGGCACTTATTTATTAATCAACCCAATATATCACTTGACGTTGATCGTACGCGTTATGCTTTCCTGGATTATTTAATTTTTGACGATAATTAGTCAAGAATAATTCAGAGAAAATTAGTATGAATCTATACGAATCGTAAAGAGAGGTTACGTATTTGCTTAAATATGTTCGGAAATTGTTCAACAAGTCGCCCGAGAAATAACTCGCTCTCTCTCTCTTATTGAGTTAGGGTATATTCAAATAAACTTACATATGTTTATGCGTTATGGTAAATTTGTCTGGATATACCTTAACAACCATCTTGAGAACATACCGTGAATTGAAAACTGCCTGTGCGCTACTCAATGACGTCATTACACTCACCAACACCCACCACACTCTCACCATAATGGTGGCCGGTGAACACATATAACACAGTTGACGTATATACATCAAATAATCAAATAATGTAGCTCGATATTCGTGTCATTTTCTGTCTTATCTTACGAGAATCTAAAGCAAAAATAGAAAGCATGATTCCAGTTTCATTATGCATGATTCCAGTTTCATTATGTTTCCCGTATTAAATTGTCTTGACATAATCCGAATTCTCCGAATTTGCGCTTTTCCCGTCACTAGTCTCGAGTCCACGTAAACATCGCATTCCGTGTGTTCTTCATTCACATTCAGTCGCTGTGGACTGAGTACGTGCTTATCGCGCTTATCACACTACCCGCAGTTTCCGACATCTCTGCGTCACAATGTTCAAGAAATTCAAGGACAAACTCGCGGAGGAGATGAAGCAGTCCCCTGCCAGGTTACAAGCAAGTGTGCAGCAACTGGCACAGGTTTCGTTTCGCATATTTTTCGACAAGTTCAATGTGATTACAGATGACGATCATCAATTTTTTTGTTACATTTAGGCTGTGGTGTCGCCAGCCCTGTCCAACAGCTCTATTCAGGAAGTGTCGTCGAATGATAATTTCAGTTTGACAGAAGATGGAGATGGTAAGCATGCTTGATTGCTTATTTTGACAAGGTATTGAGAATTTAGAGGTTTTGAATCTACAGAGTGAGTCAAACGAAAAACAGAATACATTCTCTCGAGTTTGAAGACAGAAAGAGTCATATATTCAAGCATTCTATTTTTCTGATGACATATCAAGTATATGATATTTTGAAAAAGTACGAGTTGAGATATATGTATATTTCATTTGCAGAAACACCAAAGAATACTCCAGCAAAGCATAGTTTCCAGAATGTGGACCTGATATCACCATCTTCAAACTGTATGCAGATCTCGAGAAGATCTTCAGTTAGTAGCGTTACTAGTGATGCATCTTCACTATTTCCAATGTATGAAAGTCCTCCAAACTTGTATCATTTACAGGTTTGTAATTTTATTTTTTCAATATCTATCAACATTTTAAAAATTGTCTGATAATGTTGAAAGTTTTATTTTTACAGTCAGATATGGATCAATCGGCTAGCGAAGTTGACGATAATATTAGTCCTCATCTAGATAGAATTACCAAGGATCAATTATATTCCGCATACCAAAAGATACAAGCAAAATATCATAAATATCGCGGTAGATATACTGATCTAGCTGCACACTATCGTGAACTGGACAGAGTGAAAAGCAGACTGGAATCTGTATTGGTTGAAACACAAGATAAAGTTCTAAGAAGAATAAATGATCTAAAAGAACAATGTCAGTTGGAACAACAAGCAAAAGCACATTTGGAGGAAGCGTTGAGAAATGACATAGAAGAAAAAGACCACATAATTAATACGTTAAATACAAAAGTAAAATTATTACAAGCAAGTGGACCAACATTAGAGAATTCAGTATCGGAAGAGTCTGAACAAAAGGAAAGTTTGAAAGCCAATCTAATTGATCTGACGAATGAATCATCCAACATCGAGAACAGTGCGCTGTCAGCAGAAAATATTCAGTTGAAGGATAAATTGAAAAAACTGGAAAGCCTCGTTTTGAAGTACAAAGAGTCGTTAAAGCGTAACAAGGAGAAGTTTACAGAAGTGATGAAGGAGAAGAATGGTTTAGAGAATGATTATGAGGCTCTGAAAAATTCCACTGCTGAAAAGATAGATACAATGGAAGGTGAATTAAGCACGGCGCGAATGGAGATTGGGAAACTGACAGAACAAGTAGATATTTTGCAAAAACGCGAAGAAGAATCGGCAATTTCGTTGGCCGAAAATAAACTTTCGGTGCACAGAGAACTCGAAGAGAAGGAAGAACAAATCAAGCAGCTTCGAATTGATCTGAAACAAACGACGGAAAATGCGGAACATTTAAACGAAGTAATAGCGAGATATAAAGTCGAAATGGATAAATTGAAATCTTTGCATGCTGAGACAAATTTAGCTGCAGATAAGGATACAAAAGTGCACGATGATACGTTGAAGGAAAAGATGGAAGCAGCGAAGGCACAGGCGGGAATAAAACATGAACAAGTCGATCACGGTAAAGAGGTAAGATTAGGAAAGGACGAGAACGCGCTGGAAGAAGTGATGCATCGTTTAAAGGAAAAGGAGATTGAATTCCAAGAATTGCAACATAAATTAGACGAACTAGAACAACGAAACGTGGAATATAAACACGATAAGAAAACATTGGTCGATGAGCTGTCGGCGTACAAAGTCACATGTTCGGAGATAAAGAGCGAGTACGATGCGCAAAGGATTATTGCTGTAGAGAAACAGAAAGATGCCGACGCGACAATAGAGAAACTTCAAGCCACAGTACAAAGCATCGATAAAGAATTGGAGAATATGAGAAGAGCTTTGATCGACAGAGATCAGGTATGCGAGAATTACAACAAGAAAATGCAGCACGACGCAGGCATGCTCGAAAAGGCTAAGTATAAATTGTCCGAGCAGGAGACACAGATAAAGTCTCTTAAAGACAAATTAGAAGATAAAACAGAGCTTTTTAAAATACAAGAAGAATTAGAGAACAAGAAAACAGAATTAAATGCAGTGAAAAGTGAACTTGAACTTTGCAAGTCCACAATCGACGATCTGACAAACAAACTCCAAGTAGACAGTTCAGCTATAAATTTGTTGAAGAAAGAGAGGAGCGACTTAATAAATCGTCTTGTCTATTACAATGATTATGTACAATGTTTAAAGCAGGACTGTGTGGATGTTAAAAGCATTGTGAAGAAAGAATTCTCGAGTCAAAAGGCCAGAATATCGCATCTGAATACAATTTTCACTACATCTCTCGTGAAGCTCGAAGAAGAAAACTCACTGCTGATGTCTAAGGCGGATGAATTACGTTCGAAAATAAAAGATTCGGAACAATTTACATTTAAAGAAGCAGAATTGCAATCGGAATTAGTTAAAATGACAAATCTTAAATCTAGCTTGGAAGCGGAATTGAAAAAGAGTGACGAACGATTGAAAGAAATGTCACTGAAGAATGAGCGATACGACGAGCTTAATATTACGAATAACAAATTAATAGCCGAAATTGATAATCTTCATTTTAAAGTTCACGATGCGGATAAGATTTCTCATAAATTGATGCAGTCACAACAACAAGTTGAGGCCTTGCAAGAGCGGCTGAGAGCGTTAGAGAACCTTGAATCTGTAAACCACGCGTTATCCATCGAGATTGATGATTTAAGAGAAAAGTATGCACAGGCCAATTGTGCCTTCGAGGAAATTGATGAATTAAAAGCGGAATTACGCGAGACGACTGATATTATTAATGTACTGAAATTAGAGAGCAGCCATCAGGACACGCTTCGAGAGGAACTGTATATTTCGAAATTGGAAATTGCTCGCTTGAAGGACGAATTGACTGAAAAGGAAAGTGAAATCAAGATATGCGAGAAAAAACTGGCGGAGGAGGAAGAGCATATCGCGCATTTAAAATCTACATGCGACAGTCATATACAAACGATCGAGGAACATGTTCAGAAATATCTAAATTTGGAGGCGGAGTATCAAACAACGAGAGAAGCTCACGCGAAAGAAAATGTTGAGTTGATGGAGAATAATAAAGTGTTGCAGGAAACGATAAATGTGAAGCTTGTACAATTAAAGAAGATGAAAATCGTCAAAGAACGGCAGGGCAAAACGATCGAAGAAATGAATTCGGAACTCGACGAATTGAAGACCAAGCATGCAGACTTATCTAACACATTGGAAACTTCGAAGAAGCAAATGGAATCGTTGAAATTAGAAAATTCTCAGCTGGCGACGATTATCCTGGAGAACAAAGATCTAAAAGATAAGTGTAACGATCTTTTGAGTCGTAATGAAAAGCTTTGCGAAAATGAGGGAATTTTGAAGCAGAAAATTAAAATCCACGAGAAGGATATCGAAGAATTGCGGAAGACAGTGAGAAATTGCACTGAATCGTGCAAATCTCAACTGAATAGTCAGAACGAGGAGACGGAACGATTAAACAACGAATTGACGATTATTAATACGCAACTCGAATGTAAAGACAAGGAATTAAATTCGTTAAATGAGAGACTGGTGATGAGCGAAAGAGAATTGCAAGAAATTAGAGAGAAATTTAACAAACAGGATATCGAATTGCAGGATAAAGTTTCCAAATTAAGCGCAGCTATAACAAATGGCAACAGCATGAAAGAAGAGAACGCGCAGCTTTTCACCGAATTGGTAACGCTGAGGGATCAAATTAAAATATTCAAAGATTTAAAAGACGAGAATGCGCAATTGAAATTAGATTTAACACAAAAAAATTGTGATGTAGAGACAATGCGTTCGGAATATAATCAATTAATTGCCGAACAGACAATTCTGAAAGACAGAATTATTGAATTAGAACATATAAATTCGAGCAACATGGAGCTAAAAGTTTATGTAAATAATCTACAATCTAAAATATCTAGCTTAGAGACTTTACGATTAGAAAACGACAGGTTGCAGTCGGAAGTGGAGGCTTTACAATCCGCGAATAGTTTATCGACGGAATTGGGCTCCTTAAAAGATTTATTAACGGTAAAAGATGCAGAGATAAAATTATTGGAAGATAAAAATTCCAATATGTCACAAGAAATAGGGAATTTGCGACGCTTTTCGTTAGAAGTCGATGAAAGAAGAAAAGAAGCAGATACGCTGAGAAATTTATTGGCGAAATCAGAAGAAAAAATTGCTGGCCTACAGACGGAGATTAATTCTCTCCTTCAGACAAACGATGCGTTGCGAAACGAGTTAAAAGCTGTCCGCAATGATGAAGATATCGAGCTTCATAGTGACAAGTTACGGGAAAAGAATAAGAGATTAGAAGCGCAACTCGATGAGACATTGATAACATTTCAAGCGAAAGAGACGCAGATGCAGCTAGCAAGTGGTGAACTGAAAGCGCAAGCTAACCAATTGAGAGAACAGTTGAAAATCAGCGAGGAGGAGCAAGGAATGAGATTGAAGCAACTGGTCAAGGAGTTCCAGGCTCAACTGCATGACAAGGAAGAGGAATTGCAAGCCGCGTTGGAGAAACGTTTTGGTAAAGTACTAAATTTGAAATGTTTTGAAGAAAAAAAAATATTTTCTCTAATATATTATGAAATATAGCTTTGGAATATTCTGACGTATAATATAATAATCAATATTTTATCTTTATGTAGATCGCCAGCATAATTACGAATCAAATCTCGTACAACAATATAAAGAACAACTGAAAGATTGTCATATTGAACTTACAGAGAAGTCTGAGCAGCTTGAGAGTCTTGTTTTGGAGAAAAAAGATGCAGTAGCCGAGAAAGGAAAGGATATTGATCGTTTGGTAGAAACAATTGCACAGATTAAACAAGAACACACAAATGAGATGAAAGAATTGGAAAAGAAGTGGAAAGCTGTAATACAACAAAGAATCGACAATCTGCAAGCTAAACACGAAGAGGAAATAACCGAGCTAACAAAGGAATGGCAAAATGAACGGAAGGTAAATTTGCCCAGCCGGATCGAGTTTAATTTGTTTCAGCGCATTTCTACTCGATTGTATATAACTTTTCAAACAATTATTTGTTCACGCACATTATGTATATATTTTTAAAATTTCATTTTTTTATTTGCGTTGACGTATTTGCATTATTTTCAGCTTGATGCACAAACTGAAGCAGCTTCTGAGGTAAAGATTATTTCTTTTCTTTTTTTTTCTCTTTTTTCTTTACCTTCTTTTTTCTAACTTTCTTTTTTCAAGCTAGAACATTACTCCATACATACTTTTTTCCTGTTATATTCCTTTTATAGCACAATTGTTTCATTAAACGCGCAATTGAGAAAACTTGGAATAACTTAAAATTTTAGGATTTAGAGAGTACTTCGCGCGTGGCGATGGCCGCGATACAGACAAGCACTGGTTCGATTCACACTTTACAACAGACCCTGACCTCTCAGAGACGTGAACTCGCAGAGCTTAGAAAACTGGTAAAATTGCGGCAAGATACATTGGACGATTCAACAGAGATCGAATATCTCAGAAACATTCTTTTCGAATATATGATGGGACGAGAAACCATGGTACTCGCCAGAGTGATCGCTGCTGTTGTCAAGTTCGATCAAGAACAAACTACAAAAATACTTAAGAAGGAGGAAGACAAGTTGACTCTGGTAAGCACAACTATGCGAAGCGCAAAAATAATATATATATCTAACGTTATGAATTTTTATTTTCAGTTTGGCTCGCTAGGTCTTACATAGTCCTAGATGTATAACTCTCATGTATAAAGGGGTGCACAAATTCTATAGACAATTAATACGGTTAACGCGACGCATCTTTAGTATAATGTAAAAAGAGGAAAGCAAGAATTGTACAAAGTAGCAACAAGATAATAAATATACTTACAGATTTTTATAAATATTAATTTAACAAAATGTTATTGTGTAATAAGGCTTATATAATATTATACAAATACAGATAATTTATAAAATGTATTATTTGTTATTCATTGTAGGGAAGACAATCGTATGTTCCGAACATATGTTAAAAATCGTACTTATATTTTTATATTTCGTAATTATATAATTATTTATCCAATGTAAATACATATTGTAAATTACCTAAATGCAAGATAATGAATGTTGTAAAGATATATGTTGAAAGATTATTTGATTTATTTACTTTTTTCTTTCAGAGAATTGAACGAAAGTTTTTATGATCTGTTGCTATCTTTTCATGTTTAATAGCTCATTAAATAGAGTGCATAAGGTATACCAAAATCAAATTTGTATAATCATATAATGTATATGCATAAGAAAATCTATTAATCTTATATGTCTAATGCAAATTTAAATTAAATATGTGATCGATATTTTATGATCGATTTTTATGCGTATGCGCAAGCTTACAGTGATCTTTCTAGCAACGCTGTCCGGCAGCGGCTGCCATAGTCACGTGGCACGTGCTCTAGCATGTAGATGTAGGCTGAAGCGTGCTCTGTAGTGCATTGCATCTCTGAACAGCGTGAGTGGTACGTTAGAAACGAATACAGTTTTATGGTTTTTTTTAAATAACTACGTATTCCACGACTAAAAAAATGTCTGTACCTGAAAAAGTGCTAATGCGAAAAATAAAGAAACGCGAGAAAACCAAATTAACGGTACTTAAACAGCGGGAAGAACAGAGAGGTAAGAGCATGGGTAACTTTGAGGTTAAGTCGAGATGGAAAAAGGATATATATAAAAATTTATTAACTTATTACGAACTTATCTTTAAGATGCATATATTTTTGATAATTAGGTTGATAATTATATGTTTTTGTTATCAATTTTAAAGAACATTTATTTTTATTACAGAAATGAATTCGGAGAATACAAATCAACATGTGGAAGACATTCCTTCAAAAAGTTCGTATAACTTAATAATAGTTCACATCTTTATCTAGTTCATATAATTATATTAATATGTATATGTCTATTTTATACTTGTTTTAATGAGAAACGAATAATACTCTAACATTTATTATCAGTATTTTATAATTATATAATTTTGTATAATTTTATTGTATAATTACTAATATTTTTCTTTATGTGTTTCTTTTTTTTAGAAAAGAAAAAGGAGACTGTTCCTGAAAATTGTATGTCAATTGCAATCATGTCAATAATTAAATAATATTGGAAAAATGTTTAATATATTGATGTATATTTTTATATTGATATATATTTTTGTTTTAGTACCTGGCACAGATGTGGGTTTTGAAGTGACAAACAATACAAGTTTTTCTGTATTAAATGAAAAAGTATGTGAGAACACATTACAGGCAATAAAGGATATGGGTTTCACAAATATGACAGAAATACAAGCAAAAGCTATTCCACCTCTTCTAGAAGGAAGAGATTTAGTTGGTGCTGCTAAAACTGGATCTGGCAAGACTCTAGCATTTTTAATTCCAGCTATTGAACTGATTTACAAATTGAAGTTTATGCCACGTAATGGTATGTAAATTTTACAATTTAACTGTACTCAATATTAATATAATTTTGAGAGATTTTTTTTATTCACGGATGATTTTGATGAATCTATTTTTATGTGAAGTAACAAAGAAGAAGACAATTCTCAAATAAATATAATAATTTTTGTGTAATACATTTCATATGTAATAGTTTAATATATTAAAGGTTTTAGTGACTATTACTTTTACTTAAGATATAAAAATAAGAAATAAATTTATTATAGACAAAACAAAATTTCTGGTTATTTTGATGCTTGAGTTCTACAAAATTAGCAGAAGTGAGCTAATAGATGAATATTTGCAGGTACTGGATGCATTATTATGTCTCCTACAAGAGAATTATCCATGCAAACTTTTGGAGTTTTAAAGGAATTAATGAAATATCATTATCACACATATGGTCTGCTGATGGGTGGTGCTAATAGACAGACTGAAGCTCAAAAACTTGAAAAGGGAATCAATATTATTGTGGCAACACCAGGACGCCTATTGGATCATTTGCAAAATACACCAGATTTCTTATATAAAAATCTTCAATGTTTGATCATTGACGAAGCGGACCGTATTTTGGATATTGGATACGAAGAAGAGCTGAAACAAATTATTAACATTCTTCCCAGTTAGTAATCAATACTGTTACATATTGAAATCAAATTTCATACATATGTATATATTTTATCCATTATGTCAAATATGTTCCAGAGCGTCGGCAAACCATGCTTTTCAGCGCAACACAGACGCAAAAGGTTGCGACGATAACAACGTTGGCTCTCAAAAAAGAACCTATATATGTGGGAGTCGACGACGACAAAGAAATGGCGACTGTTGAGGGTTTGCAACAAGGTTACGTGACATGTCCGAGCGAGAAGAGATTCTTACTTCTTTTCACATTCCTGAAGAAAAACAGAAAGAAGAAGATAATGGTCTTTTTCAGTTCTTGCATGTCTGTTAAATATCATCATGAACTTTTGAACTACATCGATTTACCAGTAATGAGTATACACGTATGTTATTAAATTTTTTCATATATTCGAGATTGCAGCATTTTCGTGGATTTTCGGATTTAGTAATTATGTTTTTATTCATAGGGTAAACAGAAGCAAACGAAAAGAACCACCACTTTTTACCAATTTTGCAACGCTTCATCCGGGATTCTACTTTGTACTGACGTAGCTGCAAGAGGTTTGGATATACCCGATGTTGACTGGATCGTGCAGTATGATCCACCGGATGATCCTAAGGTAAGAATCACGACATATTATTCCGTTAAAAAAAAACTAATAACAAATATGAGCTTTGCGATTGATGAATGTAGATTTGTAATATTTGTAATTATATGATTTTTAGGAGTACATCCATCGTGTAGGCCGAACTGCTCGCGGAGAAGGTAGTAGCGGTCATGCTTTGCTTATATTGCGACCTGAGGAACTTGGTTTTCTTCGTTATCTCAAACAAGCCCGTGTACCTGTGAATGAATATGAATTTTCTTGGAATAAAATCGCTGATATACAATTACAGGTATGTGTGTAATATTTTTGGGCTTTTTAGTTATTAATTAATTAATTTTTTTTCTGGATTATATATATAACTTTTGGAGACAATTCAAAACCTTATTTATAAACAATCTAACACATATAAAGGAATGGCTCTAAAGATAACAATCAATTAATATAATAGAAAGGCATAGAGAGCCGTCGCGGGATGTTAGTGCGAAATTATAATTTTTCTTAAAGAAATTAATTTGTTAGTCTACGTGAGACAGTTAAATTTGTACACCGATCTCTGGTTCGAGATACTTAAAGTGTACGAAATTTTTAGTACACATTGTTCTCACATATGGAGAATCAGTATGTACTGATAGGAATTATTAGAAAGAAGGGAATAGAGAAAAAATATCAGGGCGCGAGTGGCTAAGCCGGGAATTGAACCCGGGTCTTCCGCTTGCCGGGCGAATGTTCTACCACTAAACTACTCAGACCCCACGCTTCTAACACTTATTTCTCTTAGATTAGGAAATCAACAAATCTGTAGGACATAAACGCGTCATAATGCCCGCGTGATTTAAAACAATCTAACACATATAAAGGAATGGCTCTAAAGATAACAATCAATTAATATAATAGAAAGGCATAGAGAGCCGTCGCGGGATGTTATTTATAAACATGTGTGAAAATGCACGTGATTAGAATTATTTTAAAACGCCTTTCAAAATTGAAATCAAAATTAATCTGTGATTCTATCAATTTGAGTAAATATTAAATATTAGGAAGAGCAATTTGGAATTATTTTACTTTAAACAAGGGAACAGAATGGATTAATTATTTCTAATTTTTATTTCCTAATTTATGATACATTAATCCATTTCATTTTCTTGTTTTGAAATGAAATAATATCAATTTCCTAATTCTATTTAATATTTATTCTTATTCCTAATATTTTCTCCATTGTGCGTAGGGCCTAATATTTCTGCACATTTAAAAAGGGATACTGATATTATATTATGATTTTTTCTTTTTTAGCTTGAAAAGCTGATTTCAAAAAATTATTTTTTACATCAGTCGGCAAAAGAGGCGTTCAAGAATTACATTAGAGCATACGACTCGCATCACTTGAAAGAAGTTTTCAATGTAGAGACATTGGACGTGGCTAAAGTTGCCAAATCGTTTGGATTTACTGTACCGCCGGCAGTAGACTTAAGTAAGTTCTTTTAATAACAGATTCATTATTAGAAATTATTATATTATGTGATGGAAAGATAAAATTTGATATATTTATTTATAAATAGCATAAACTCTCAATACACAAACATCTTCATATCTTGGATTAAGCACTCGTTAGAAAATCTTTAATAACTTGCAAAAAGAAGATTTTACTTCTTTATATTTATCGCTTATTTTCGTTTGTATTTGAATTGATTAAAATTTGTTAGCTGTTTGTCGCAATTATAATTATTATTATAATTATTGTATTCTCCGTCAGTGCCAGTCTCCATACACGAGTTTAAATATTAAAATAGCATAAATGAGCACTGATTAGTTTAATGCTAAATATCTTTTCCTGTTTATAACTTCTTAACTGCGTATTACAGAAGTGGGAATTAACAAGGCTTCACGACCACGAAAAAGGCTTGGCGGAGGCGGTTACGGACAATTCAAAGATATGAACGCTCCGAGTTCGGCAAAACGGATTGAGCGTACCAAGACCTTTCGCCAGGTAGGTAAACGTGGGCAGGACAACCGGCAATTCACCAGATAACTGTCATCTACTCGCACCTTACACGCATAGGTATTCGGACATGATATGCACGGATACGATGTATTGTCAAGCGTCGATATATCTTCTATATTTTATTGTATAAATTATATAAATGTATAATTAGAAATTTGTTCACAATTTTTATTTTAAGTAGATGACATCATTCTTACTACTTAGCTATTTTCACTTTTTCATCATTCCGAATTATCCAGTCCAACTTCCTTAATCTAATTTCTTTTTCTGATTGATTTAAACAGAATCCGCATAACATGTGCATTGCGCTAAGTGCAAATTGCACATTTAATCACATTGATTAAGGTTTAATAGGAAGAATAGTAATATTTTCAGGAAGTACGAAGTTGACGAAATTACAAAATATACCGTCACGAACATCCATCATGTTGGATTGAACTATATAGATTGAAAGATTGTACGTAGATAATTTTTCTTTTTCATTCGGAGATTATAGAGATGATTGAAATGATAGGATATGGAAGAAGGATGTTGTCGGGAGGCGGAATAGAGAGAAAAAGCTGAAGACAAAATAATTTGTAATGCGCGACACCCACGCGGTTTCCACGGTGAAGCCATGTAGGGATGCATGACGTCAACTTTACTTTACATTTAGCAACGTGTGCGTGTGCGCGCGAGTATGTAGGCGCTGAATACGGCATAGAAGGTAAAATCTGTGGGAGAACATTAGAGAGGCGGAGTATGAGGTTCTAATGCATCGGTACGTAGAATACGGCCGATCGATTGATAATCACGTCTTAAATTCAATCTATGCATAGCTTGTTTGCTACATATTTGCCGATAACTTTTCAAAGTTACGAATAAAAATTAATCATGATCGAGCAGAATCTAAAAATAGAAACACCTTGTAATTGGAAAAACACGATTGCCTAACCCATTTTATTCATTTCTGAAACATTTTATTCATTCTGAATCTTATAATTGAATTGGATTTTTCTAGTAAGAATGTCTCTCATCTAATGTGTAATATATTATAATATATTACGTTAATTTTGTGATTTTTGAAATATGCACAATGCGATTTGTTTCTAGAAAAACAAACGTATTGCAATAATTTCGCGATAGAATAGGCTAAGAGACAAATTAAGAAACTAAAAGTTTATTTCAATATATTTACAACTTTAATGTTTTACATTCTTCAATTTTAGGCACTTGTTAAAAAGCCTTTTGACAGCTTAAAAGAGTAATCAATCAAGTTTCTTTATTACTAAAACTAGCTTGCTAACTTGCCAAGTCTTTTCTATAATCTTCGTTAAAATAAATTGAATAAAGTTTCAATCCATATCTTTGTAGTCGAGATGTACCGCTTTCTTTCCGCGCAATTAAGCACTTTACAACCTCAACTGTTTGCGCTCCCTTTGTAACGATTTTTAAGGACGAACTGCCGGAGAGCACGCACGGTTGACACCGTTGACTCCGTTGACACTGTTGACATCATTAACTGAGTGAGTAATGGCATTCTTCCATTGGCAATCTAGCTGGGAACAATTGCAATAGGTTTTCATATAAAATCAATTGTTCATCGACGAACAATACGAATTTTATGTACCTCAAATACTTTTTAAAGTAAATAAATATTTAAACGAGAAAACGATATTTGCAATATGAAAAGTAGTGATATTGAATGTAATATCGGATCATTAATTTAAACGAAATTGATTTATCACTTTGTTTTTGATCTTTTGACATTTCTTCAGAAATTTTAAATCAGAAAGAAAATTTTGATTTCTCAATTCGCCGAAATGATTTTTGGTTAGCTAGATTGCCCAAAAATATTACTGCTTACCGATAAGGGAATTCAGTGGGCGGCATCACATGGTTTTGCAATGCGATTAAAAGATGTCGTGATTAGTTTGGAATTAATTTTCTGTCAAGTGTTGCCAATTCATAGCATATATATCATTAAATTATATATCATTAAATGAGTTGGCAATACACTTGCAGATATTACCTTGTACGTTTACATGTTGTGCATAACGATCGACGCATATCGAAAGTGGGCAGGTAAAGTTATTAATTATGCATTCAAAGGCACACCACTGCGTGATTGTAACTGTTGCGCGCCGTTGACGTAATATACCTATCTTATTGGGAGAGGCTGGTTGTGTACTCAGGATATGTTCTAAACGGTCCATTTTTCCTCTACTTCCACGAACACGCAACGCTTTCAACAGCGACATGTTTTTTTTGTCAAAGCGCCATAATTTTACAAATTAGCACGAAGGCGCGTATCATTTAATAATCCGCATTATTCGTATTCTCAAAATTATACAAATTCATTCGTTTTGATACGCGCGCAAGCAAGTAGTTCCCACACAGTTTGTCCGCCTACGCATGTCACGGCGTAAGAATATTCAGAATCAAGATTAAAAATTGTAATTGGAAACCCGTGGAAGATTTAGGAGTAATATTTTCTTGCATATGTCGTAACACGTCAACCAAAGCCAAGGAATGTGCGATTTTAAATGCAAATGCAACTGCATGTCTTATGTAATTATCAGTAAAGCGATTTATTTATCCATGTTGAAAAAAAATGTATTAATATGTTCTACAGACAGAATTTCAAGAGAACCGGTAGTGTGTTGGCTCGTGTGGACACAGGCCTGAATTATCCGACTTTGCGATGCGATGGTATGGCGCGTATATTTTCTCTCTCTCTCTCTCTCTCTCTCCCACCCTCCCTCCCTCTTTTTCTCTCACGCTCTCTCTCTCTCTCTCTCTCTCAGCTAGCACGTATGCAGAGGCCGTATATGGTAGTGGGTGGTAGCATGCGACGACAGTAAAACGCGGGGCAGAGGGAAATTCAGCTTGCGGAGCACGCATGCGTTCAAGTTTGTGGTCGCAGTTTGCGTTCGGCTCGGTCTGGCGCTCATGTACGGACGGTGCAATCAGTAGAACCGAGAATTTCGAAGCGTGTGTACTTACTCTCGAATTCCCGCAATCCGCATTCCGATTTTAACCTCACGGAGCGCAAGTGAGCGAGAGAGAGAGACATACATATTTATACGCGATAAATCTTTCTTCTCCCCCCTCTCTCTCTCTCTCTCTCTCCTGCTGTTTCGCCCGTCCTCTCTTCAAATCTTCGTCGATTATTCGACTTTTCTTCTACGTTCCATATCTCTCTCGCTCTTTCCCTTCTTCAAACTTTCCTTTCTTATCATCCTACGCTCTTTCTTGCCTCCCTCACTCCCACCCATCGCTCTGCGTTGTTTTTCGCGATTTATTGTGCTCGCGCGCGCCCTCCGCCAGTGAAATCGTTCCTAAAAACGTAGTTAACTGTGACGGAGTATTCACGAGAGGTACAGGTTCTTTCGGGTGGAAAAACAAATAGTCAAGACGCCAAGTGGATAGTAATCAGCCAACGGGAAAAAAAAAACGAAGAGAAAGATCGTCGCGACGAGAGTCAAGATCATCTCCCTAGCATAGAAGCAAAGTAAGAAATATTGAAGAAATTACGTTTAACGCGAAGTGAAAAAGCGATCAAGCTGCCGGTCGGCATCGTTAGAAAAGAACGAATTTGTGCAGCCAGAGCAAGACAACTTTACAACTCTCTCGAAGAAGTGTCGCTCGCCCTCGCACGTTTGCTCTCCGTCTCTCTTCTCCTTCCCCCTCCTTGCGCTCGTGCCAGTCGCGCCCCACTTACGACTTCCCCCGCTCGCATGTTAGAGTCTTTTCTCTCTTCTTCTCTTCCTTTTCCTCTCCCACTCAGCTCCCATATCATCTCCCCTTCGCCGCGTTCCAGCTTTTTTCTCTTAACCCTTCTTCGTTAGTACGACTCCGCCGTCTGCGCCTGTGTCCATTCGCGATCGGAGAGAGAACAACTCCGTCGTTCCGTCCGTTCGTCACCACACCGCGCGCTTCGCTCGTGGCCAACTCTTTCTCATTGTGTATTAAGTGTGTCCGCGCGCGCCCAACACGCGCCAACATTCGCCATTGAAGCACAAGTACAATTTGCGATGTGTGATAATACTAACACGACGACGCAGAGTATAGCGGACTACCTGTCACAGTTGTTGAAGGACCGGAAGCAGCTAGCTGCCTTCCCGAATGTCTTCATACATGTGGAGCGTCTGCTGGATGAGGGTGAGTGATTGACAACTTTTTTTCTCTTCTTTATCAAAAGACCTCCGGTCTTTTCCAATATTGTATTACGTTTATTCGCGATTTGCCCGTACGACATACAAGCGTGTGAAAGATGAAAAGTAAAAAAAGCTGTAGAGTATACACGATTGATCGATATGTTATAAAATACAAGAAATTTTGACGCACACCATTTTGCGCACAATGTGTTCCGGAATAAATTTTTCGTAATGACGTAACGCGAGTATCGCGTGTTTTTCATCAATCCGTCGCTCGACTCGTTTCCTTTGCGCTTGTTTACCCATCTGGATTAGCGATTTTGCTAAGTACACGTCATTTTACGTTGGAATTCGTCAGTGCTCGAAATATACGGCCGATCGCAAAATCCGGTTCGCAAATCGCGAACACTATCAGCGAATTCTTGCGGCGCTGCGCTATGAATAAAGCGTATACAAGGTGTCCTGTTAAAACTGATTTTAAGAGGGAGCTTGAGTTTTCAAAATATTTAACGTAAAATTATATTTTGTATAATTTCAAATTTTTCGCAAATTCTTTCTTTAATTATTAGACATTTATATTTCGTATCACATTTCACGAATGCGTCACAGCTCGCTGATGTTTCTCAATGATAAAAATACAAATATCTTTTGAGGCAATATCGCGCATATCGCTTAAAATCGACTTGATTCGGGTTTCACCATGCTATTATACAAAAGCAACATGCCTTTCCCCTTTTTCGCGCTCGCGTTTTGCACCACTCGAGCGCGTGATAGGTAAATAGAACCCTATTTGAAGGAATCCCCTCTCTCGTGAAGACGTATAGAACACTATGTACAGGTGTCGCATATCTTCTTGCGATCTTCTGCATGTACGGTTGCCTTATCCATTGCTATTGCTATCGCAACTCGACGCGTGTATGTCACGTGGCCGGCGCGGCGGTATGCTTGCTCGAGAAAAAAAATATGTATAACACGAAATAAAAACATTGCAATCGAGTATATGCGAGCAATTCGCATGCAGACGTATCTATAACTAAAAATATTGAAAGTATTAAATAAATAAAATTGAAGAATCATTAGTTGATATGATTAAATTCGCGAAAAATTATTTTTACTTTCAGTATACTACTATGTAGCATTTTTTGAGATTATCATTAGTACTTCAATAGTTTTTCTGTGTGTATTACAGTGTGGGAAAAATACACGGTTATTGCGGTAGATTTGCATTTATGATGGTTGCTTCTGACGGTAGTATGAACATAACGCAAGTGCTGGAAAATTTCTCCGGACATTATATTCGTACTAATGTTGGGCGCAAGTGGCATGGGATAATAAATACTCAAGTAACCATGAGAAATGTTCGACATTATCTATTACATACTTTTATTTTCTCAACAAATTGTATACCTATCTATTTTGAGATGTAGTAATTTCTTGTTTTGTTTGATTGTACGATATATTTTGCCATTTTGTTGAAATCTTGAAAATTTAACGTGATCAATCGCGCTTTACGCCACGCCTATACTATGAATTATTTTTAGTTTAGAATTTATTTCAGAGCTGAAAAAACATGAGCGAAAAAAGTGCTGAGTATCCGTAAATATTTGTGATTTATACTGAAATATATCGCGTAGCGACATTATCTGTTGATGATTTTGTTTTTGTTGTCAGTCGTTCTACACAGCGTGCACGCGCGTGTGAATGGTGTGGACCAGTCACATCGGTCGAAATCAGCGAGATTAGAGCAGCAACCGCGCTGTTGTCTGCAAATCTAAGTACGCAGAAAAGACGCTGACCTCGCTGTAGCGTTGTTGAACCACTCCGCGAACACTCTCGATATGTGTGTCTCTCTCTCTTTCCCTTCGCTTCCCGCCTTCAACTCGATATACCGCTCACCAGATCTCCGACCCGTTTTCGAAGAATAGGCCCGCACTCTCGATTCGTAGAGAGACGTTTAGATAGTCATGTCCGACTTGTTCTTCCTTTTTCTTTTTTTTTACCACGTACGCACATAGCGTTTGTAATGAGGTATATGCACTTTTACGACAAACTAGCGATTATGTCATTCAGTAAAACTGACCTTTATCGTACGGAATCTCGTGGCCGCTTTGATGTCTATAATCCGTTGCAGTTGTCCCTTTATGTAATATAAGAGGATGGTATAACAGTCATTATTGTACGTGGAAGAGTTCTTATAATTAGTTGGAAAAACACAAGATAGAAACGTTTCTCATAAATCTGCGCAATAATTTTTTTATGATTCAATTAATTCAGAGTCTCCGATTAAAGAAATTCGCAAACGATTTTACCGGGTTAATTTATCGCTTGTAACATAATTTCAGAGAGTATTTTTATTTTGTGTTTCGCACTCTTCCTTTAAGCGAGTCCCCAATTCCCCGATCAATGATAATTTATCAGATGTAGCGCGAGTTTATATCGGAAAGGAACATTATCAGGCAAGGACGCATTCGACTTTGGAAAGTTGAGAGAAAGCTGGATCCGCTCATTTTGTTTTACGCGTTGGAAAGCAATATTATGTTCATTGCATACTTACAGAAGGTGCTCGAGAGTTTTCGTTCATACTGAATGCTGTAAATCTGCATCGCGCAATATTAATCTCTTACAAAAAGAAAAGAAAACTATGCTTGCCACATTAGTAATTGTCTCAAATGAGACCGAATGTTTTGCGAAAGAAAACAAATATTTTATTGTAAAGATTTATCGGCACATTTCGTCTCACAATTCACAATACTTTTCCCTTATAGTTTTTATGGCTTTTAGAAAATTTTTACATAACTTTTTGAAAAAATGCTCGATTATAACCGAATTCAATTCTATACGTTTTGGATTATCGTTACTCTTGCAGTAGCGCTGAATCTTTCAGCGCTATTAAAGATATTTATTCGAAAGCAAGTCATAGCTCTCAGGTCAATAGCGTGGTTGTGGAAAAAGATTACGAATGATTTTCTTGATTTTTCAGATTATATGAGCAGTTATATTATTTTGAAGGAAACACAAACGGTTGTCTGGCTCTTCTTTTTGAGCGAATCTATTGCTCTGTTTTGTTCGACAAGAGGATTACGTAATAATCAGTGTGAAATTATCGTGTATAATGTCTTTGCACTCTTAAACGAAATATCATCTTCGTATATTTTTAGCTTATTTTCGCTCTTTCTCAAATTTCCTTAAAGATCTTGTTCAAATTGCTATTAGCTATATCTTATCTTTGTTTATAAGAAAGTTGATAATAGGCAATGTTAAGCGCTACTTGCTGATAATTTATCTTGTAATTAGTTGATAATTAATTTTGCTTTGCTCATTCAATTTCATAAGATCAGGTATAAGAATAAGAACAATCTTTTCTTAAAGTATTAATTGAATGGAAAGTTTAAGAAAAACTCGTTAATGAATGATCTAAGAAAGTATACAAATTCTCTATTTTATATCTTATAGATTCCTATCATTTCTGGAAATTGTAAAAATTTCATATCGATCTCTCGGCATTACGCAAATTCTAGAAATAATCTGAAGAAAACATTGCTGTTGTAAAACATTGTTTAATTAATGAGGCATGTGAAGTAATTGCCTGATGAATTATTGATTATCATCATTTATATGATTGTTACTACGCGCATTCTGACCTCTCGACACGATGTTCTCTCTTCGGGAAAGTTGAGAGGCACTGTTACGGAAAGCTTACCGAGCTTGCCTATGAGTTTTTATATTTGTACGAGCGGAGCATGTGAAAAGACGCACGGAAGCTCTCGCCTCTGCCGTGCATAAGTGATCCTTCATAGTGATGCATTTGAGAGGGCGGCCAGTGCGTTCAAGCGCGCTCTATTTCCACCAGCCGAGTGTGTAACGAAATTTTCTCGGTGACCTAGTGGCGCGAATAGAACTCGTCGCCAAGTGCGTGCGTCCTTTCGAAATTGTCTGGTCCAAAAACTTGGATACCGCTCGTCGTTGAGTAGAGGAGCGTGCTCGATTTCGCCAGTGGGTCGACATGACTAATCGCGCAACCTTCGGCGAAGAGACACTTGGGCGCGATGCATCTCATTTAAAGGGACTTGGGAGCTTTAAGAGATTACTAATAGAGTGATTTTTTCCCGCATATAAAATCCGACAATTTTACATTGAAATGGTTCCAAAAAGATATTATTTGCGAAAAGTGAACACGAAAGTTGTTTCGTGTTCACTTGTCACGTCAAAGTCTTCTCGAGATAATAAAGTGATAATTATTGAATCGGTTTCAACGTTTCTTACATATCTTATTTATTAATTCGTATTTAAACGTTTACAATTTAATTTGCATCGAGAATAGAACGCAAAGGAAATCATTTCAAGCTCGGTGGCTCGGCACTAGCGTTGAAAGAGTGGAGAGAACGTGCTTCTTGCTTCGTGCACTTGTAAATACACGCAATCGCGCGACATTGCTAACGTTTCTAGCCACTAATTGCCTTCCGTCGTGGTGCACGCATACGAACCGGAGCAAAACTCCTTACGGGAAAAGGCAACGAAACGCGAGCGGGATCGCGCGTTGTTAATGACGGACATTATCGAAGCGACAATAAAGATCAGCTCAGTCAGCCGTGTTGTCAAAGGTACCGCGGAAATTATGATTCGAAGAATGAACTTGTAACAATATTCTAGCCCGGGATCGATTCGTCACTGTAGACCAAGCCTTTATCTTTTTTATTCTGTAATGTAATTGGAAAAATTTTGAAAATTTGCAGCGTTGTTGCGAGATTTTTGTTTAAAAAGACTGTCGAGTTTAATTTGTGAGAAGTTTCTTAGGATTTGCATACACGTTTGTGTGTATGTGAAAAAACGTCCATGTTGCCCTAGAAAATCAGCTGAAGAATTTTGTTTGTGCGTATTCGAACGTCTACGACCGATCGTGTTCGGAGCCATCGCTAACCGGACTCGGTCTTCGACCCCCTTCTCTCTTCCATTACCCACTCTCCCTCTGCTCCTCTCGTCCTTGCTCGCCCCTCCCGTATCCTCATCGCACGCCGTGGCGGCCGCATTCCTTCTCTCGAACGGTGAAGCCGCGTCGGGAGCTTCGACTCGCCTCGCCTCGCCTCGCCTCGCCTCGCCTTGCCATGCTTCGCCATGCCTCGCCATGCCTTGCCATGCCTCGCCATGCTTCGTCTTGCCTTGCCTTGCCTCGAATTGACTCGACTCGACTCACTTCTCCTCACCCGCTTCGTCTTGCCTCACCTCATCTCGCCTCGCCTTGGTCTCGAGAGTTCGCTAGCGATGCGAGGATCATAACACATGCGTTAATTCAAAGTTGAATCAAGTCTCGATGAATTGAGAGTAATGCATTGCCACGTTATTGATTAAATTATATTCGCGATCCTCTATATATCAGATACACAGAATGTGTAAAAACTATTGCAAAAATCTGGACATCAAGTTTTATTGATCGAAAATTCATAAAAATACGAAACATTGACACTTGAAAATCAGTGTTTATTCTTTTACTAAGAACATTTCTTCGGTTGATTCAAAAAATAATATTTATCTAATCACATTTTCAAGTGATCAACAATGGAAAATGAAAGATTTTGGAAGATAAAAACTCATCGCTTTCTTTCTATTTTTAATATTTTTCTCTTAATAAGCATTAAATTCAAATTGTCTTAAAGTAATATTCGTTTTGAATCAACTGAGGAATATTTGAAATTCTACTATAATTTATTTCTGAGGCTCGATACGTTAGGAATCTTTTATCTTCCACTTGTTAGTCACTTGATGAAAATGTGATTAGGTAAATATTTTCTTTTTGAATCAATCGAAGAAACTTTTTTGGTAAAAGAGTAGCTATTGATTTTCAATGTCTTCGTATTTTTATAAATATTTTCATAAATATTTTTATAAATATTTTATTATTAATATATATATTTTTTTATTATTTCATTTTTATTAACATTCAAATATTGCACAACATTATGATCGATCAGTAGCGCCAGTTTTCTTAACATTAAAAGAATTTGCCTTTCAATAAAACAATATAAAAGTCGGAAACTATATTTTTCTTTTTATTGGATACACGATAATTAGTTATTAGATACAAATTTATTTCGAAGAGCGCAGAGATAATCGAGTTAATGAACGTCCGGCGAGAGTCTCGGAACAATCGCAAACGAGACGGTATCGTCACGAAACGAGACGACGCGATCGCGCATTCGTGACTGCAATGAGAATTTACGTCGTGCTATCATTTACAAACGATCGCGAGACAAAGGTCGCGACGAGCTGTAGATCGATAGATCACAGAGTATATGCCACACCTAACGAGAGAGTTTTGCGCAAATGTCTACATGTTTAAAGGTACAATGTTATATCACAGACCAGAATATCTCCGACAAATGACACCTTGTTTCTATTTTAACATTGCATCACCCAACGTGTGTATAAAACTCAAGATATGTATTGATAAAGTGCAAGTCGTGCAATCTGGGCTGTCTAGTTGAACAACATATTATTGCTGTAACTGCATATTTCGCTGTCATTGGTGCTATGTGACCGGTCCCGCAAGTCGGAGCTATGTATATACAATTTTCGTTGCATAACGAAACCGCGTGGTCAAATAGGGATGAGACTAGCCACTTAACTTTTGCTCAATTAATGAACGAGACTCGACTGAAACCATTATTTATCATTTATGCTAGTTTAGTAAAAGCAACTAACGCGTCGATCGTCACCTTTTTTTTTATAATTTTTAATTTAGGAATAAATCGTATTTGAGCTTTTCTCATTATCGCGCTTATTTTGTTCGTATTAATTTTATCAGCAAATTATATATTTTATATCGCTTGCATCACAAATCGCAACATCGAAAGCAACGCGTGCGCGCATGGTTTTTTTGTAAAAAATGGAATCCTGTTCTCATGTGATCTTTTAAATAATTTTTTTGTAACACAAAATCAACAGCTATCTTAGAGTATCGCTCGCGATGAGAAAGCGTTTTTTATTCGATCCTGTGATGGCGATATCAATTTTTTCTCTCTTCTTTAATTAGTTCACTAAATTTGCTAAAGTTATACGTAAAGCTAGAAAACACTTCTCTATTTGACATTGAAATTCCAAGTGCCAAGTTAGATTTTTAGAATCATTTATTAAAATAAAAGTGTACATTATAATAGTGAGATTGTCGATTCGAAATAATTACGCCGCTGTGAGAAGATTGCATACGATGCAATTTCGTCTGGAATAATCGCGGTCGGCAACCTAATATTTGCACCTCCGTCGAAATATCGTCCTGAATCCCTCGTGAATATAGGTCTCGTTTCCGTGCCAACATTGTGTGTCCGTAATCCGGGCTTCGTTGATGCTCACGATTCCGCAAACGGAAGCCGTGATATTTCTGAAATGTGGAGGCGTTAAGAAGCGCGCGCGCACGACGAGCAATCTGTTTACTATCCGGTTACTAACGATGGCACAAGCTTACCCACCGTTCTATGAAGATTCTACCATTTTCATTCTTTTTTTTTTTAGTATTTATAGTACGTTGTTTAATTCTTAATTTTTTTTGTTACATTAGTGAAGAATGTCGGACGAGTTTCGATAATTCGAGATATGACGATGCAAAAGTGTCGGCTACAGCAATTTTTCATTGCTTCTGTGGAAACTATAATATAATAGAATATCGTGAAAAAGATAGAGTATCCTCAAGATAGATAAGAATATCTACGGAAGAAAAAGAAACGAAATCTGTTATTATTAGTCGACCGAAGGTCTGGTCGTGACTGAGAACCGGAATCTCAGCGGATCTTTTCATAGCCGGAGAGAAATGGCCGGCGAGCCATTGAGAAAGACCACGAAGAGGACTCCCGTTTTTCCCGTCTTTTCGTCGTCACTCGGGGCTTTTTTCGGCATTGATTCTCTTTCCGTTCTCTTTTTTAAATATCCTCCGCTCTCCTCGAAGAGAGCAGCGACTGCTCCTTCGTAGTCCGGTCGCCCGCGCGACACGGAGTTTCTCCGCTTCTAAATAAGGAAATGCCTACGCCGTCGCCTCCGCCTCCGCCGTCGTCGATTGTCGCGACTCACTTCTCGCACACGCATACACGCGGCGCTTAACCCATTTAATTCCACAGCTCCATTTTTGGAACGAAGCGAACATGATTGACCGATGGAAGTGGAAAAAAAAGTTGAAAGTTTCGTTGTTTCAGTTTGGAATTTTTCCAAGTGGTAGCATCGACGTCGCTCATTGTTTCTTGATCGTAATTATTCCCTTTTCCCCCCCTTTGCTCTGGAATCTTTATTTATTAAAGGAGGAGCAGGAAGCTGCTTTATTTCTCTATAATTGTACACATGTCGAGAACGGTTTTTCAATAGTAATCTTTGTAATGGTCCCGATCAAAATACTTGTAATAAAGTTTACACGCTAGCTGAGGCGCGCCACGTGAATTTCGAGCTTTTATCGTCGCACAGCGATCGCGAACGTGTTGTGCATTTGCAAAGGCGCAAAACTGAACTCGAGGTGCCTCTCTCTTTCTGGAGAGAGAGAGAGAGAGAGAGAGAGAGAGAGAGAGAAGAGAAGAGAGAGAAAGAGAGAGAAAAGGAGGAGAGGGACATCCTATGCAACGCGCGGTCTTTAACTCACAATCAGACCTTTAAGGGCTCCGGCTAGTAGTGAGGCCGATGACCGAACCGGACTGGTCTCGAGCGGAGCGATATGACGCGGTCCGTTTCGCCGCGCGTGCCTCATCGGTTCCTTTTGCGTAGAAACTCTGTTGCTTGTTACATGTTAGAAACGTAAATGTTCTTGCATTCGCTTTTCGTTGCACTCGATCTATCGCTCCATTTAACATCTATATTTGAACTAATCAAAACCAACTTATGGCAACTTGTTTTCAATCTATTCTGTATTCAAGCTCGAATCTAAATTTTCTGTCATCTCGATGTAGGTACATTTAAACGATTCTTTTTTTTTCCTTTGTGTAAATATCCATTCCTTATGTACGCATGTCTCTTTCTTCGTTTTTCGTCTCTTTAAATTTTCCCATGTATTATCGTTTTATTTTCATAGAAACTTTCAGACATTGCCGTTTCATATCGTCATCTTTAAACCGTCCTTTCTCCTTCGCCATTTTAGCTTCCATCTCTCGTCATTACGACATCACTAGACGCACACGCGATCCGTCGCAATTCTCTCGCGTGCTTCGCTTGTTCTTTCTCATCTCTTTCTTTATCTTTGGATTTTCCTTCTGTCATAATTGTTATTTTGCGTGTTGCATTGTCCTTTTGCTTCGTTAACCTTTTCAAGACGATTTTCTTCGTAGTTTAAGATTTAAAGGAAAGTATGTGTATTCGCTTCATGACTTTGCGTAATGTGTCCATTATTTGATTGCCATTGATTGCGATTGATTATACCCCGATTACCATTTACATTAATGTTTCTTTACTTGAGACATTTTATTTATTAAACAAAAGAAATGTGTCATTTTATTAAAGCATAAAAATTAAACTGCCAAGGAAATTCCTTTTTTTTTTATTTTGTTTACACGATAATTAATCATGTTGAGCGAAATCATGAGCATTAAATATCTCGAATTTTTATACAATGGCAAAGCCTGACCGATATTGTAATTTTTTGTCATCAACACTACGTGCAAATTTTGGCTAGAAACGATATTGTTAGTGTTTTCTTCTCCTTCAGAAAAGAAAAAAAGAAGCAATAGTTGTGCGCGATAATTTGTTTCTTTCTTTCATTTAAAATCGCGCAGATTAATGAGTTATTTCTACGCGTTTTTATTAGCAAAATATTAAAATGTAAGAGTTTTTTTTCTGTCAAATTTAAACATTTTTTGGATTGATCTCAAGAAACAGAAATTCTATTTTTGTAAGAATAACGGAAAGAAGGCTGACGACAGCACTCGTTTGCTCTGTGATTTTATCACTGATCGGGACTATGAAAGATCGATGTATGAAAGGAAAGAATGGCGATGGACTTTGGTCGGACTGGTCAAAATCTCAATTGACGTTTAACAATGCTCTTTCTGAAAGAGAATTTGACAAAGTGTGCCATTGTGCTCGAGTGTAGAAATGTGTGTGTACTAATACGCGTGTACTAATACGCGGTAAAAACTAACGTATTAGCTCGGTGGATATAAAGCTTTGAAATCTGTTATGTTATTACATACACTTAAATATTGTGCATATCATACGAAAGACTATGCATCCGCGCTAATCCGCGTTCCCTTTTTTTTATCTCTTTGACTCCTTGACTCATTCGCGATTGCGGAATCATTTTCGCGAATCGTTTTCTCGCGTGAATTTCACATTTGTCGTAAATTTTCTGGAACGACAGTATATATAAATAGACACGCTTGCCTCATCGCGCGAAAATAAATTGGGAATTGCTTACGAGTGAACGTAAGATAGATGATCTAGTTATGAGTTTTATGCCATCATATGTTGCAATGCGTCGTCGGATCTGTCCCGAAAGTTTGCGATCTTCGCTCATTCTCTCTCTCGTTTCTTACATGGAATTAATCATAAAATGTATTATAATCGTATACACATTTTTATTACTCCTTGATCAAATATCCGTCGACAGACTTACGTAACGATAAGCAATTATTCTTGAAGCAATCATGATTATTTATTGTATAATTTGGTCTCTATTCGGACTTTTATGCATGCGTAATTTAACGTTGCATTACAGAGTCAAATCGTCGGTACCCTCGGTCTAAAAACGGAGATCACGTAACAGCGATACTCCGACAGTCACACATTCTGATTGTAACATTTCTGGGTTTGAGCCGTGCGAGAATCCAGCTGACGGCGTTTATCAACTGTCTTCCTTGTCGTTGACGAAACGCGCAATTACCCCTCTGCCTCGACTAAAATTTTCATTTCACAATGTGCACTTTGGCGGCGCACTGCGTGTAACGAGGGTAAATGTCATCAGCTGTTTCGAATCTCTTGGAACATTCGCCGCGAAACTCTGATGTTTCAAAGAAATTCTCTCTCGTGGATGCCACCTCGAAGTTGTTCTCAGTCTGCGCAAAATACAATTCAGAGAGATGAAAGCAGTATCGTGACTCGCGAGAAGAGAGGCTTGTCTAATGTTCGTTCGACCGCGCGCGTCTTCGAAGGACGATCCCTCAGCTTCCGAGCGATATGTGGTCTCATCACGATTACGACATTGGTGATCTCATGCCGTCCGCCGCCGCCGCCGCCGCCGTCGCCGCCGTCGCCGGCACACCCGCCTGCGTCACGCGACGCACTCGCAGAAACGCACAATACAAATATCGATACTTGACTGCTTGTCGTTCATTACACCGCGTTTTAAGCAACAAACGTGGGTCTCCCGATTATCCTATTATGTTGGCATTAAACAACGATACGCGAATGAAAGCTGCGCTTTCGTAATTTCGCATTCGACGCGATTACGTTGCTGCGCACATGATGCATTTCGGATAATGCGTTTCGACTCTCCTATGAGATTGTAAACGCGAGAAAAAGAGGAAAGGGACAGGGTGAGCGGGATGAGAGGAGAGAGAAAGATAGAAGAGCCAAGAGCGATGGTCAGCTGATGTCACCCAGATGGTTTGGTGAGTTACGCTGCGCTAAAAGCGGCTATGATGCCCTCCTTTATTTCCCTCCCGCCTCTTTACTGTTCTTCTATCTACATCCATCTAACCGGCATCGCATATCTGTGTTTTCTTCTCGCGAGAATTCCTCATGCTTCTATCCGATCAAGAAGAACGTAACACGCCTCGTAGGTATACTGCGAATCGCGTGACGCATTCTCCCGCTCTCCTTCTGCGACTCACGAGAAATCTCGCGCCGCGAGAGATGACGCGGCGTGTCGAAAGACTGGATACGGCGTGCACCCTCGATCGTAAGAAAAATCTGGGCGATTTCTACTGGGAATGCGTGACTAGTGGTTATTAAAACGAAAATTCAAAGTTGTAATCCAAAATTGGATTGTTGTTTTAAAAAGCGAAAAACAAAACATGTTTGCACATATCAAACGAAATGTTCAAATTAATAATAAGTGGAATTACACAATTGTAGATATTCTTAAATGAACGCATAGAAAGAAATTGAAAATCGATAACGCACATTTTTATTATTTTATACAGTTGCGCTTGTGCGATACGCACAAGCTGTGAATTTGTCGCGAATTCAAAATTGACGGTTTTTTTGGAGAAAATTTGTATACAATCAGCTTTGGAAATTTATGCTGATTCTTATATTTCAAGTTTGCGACATTACTTCTTCTGTTTTTCCTCATTGATTGAAAACAGCGAATCTATTCAGAAGTTTGTAATTGGCTTCACCTCGAGATAATTGGTTGCTTTATTAGAGGAAACTCATATGATGTACAATTATAAACTGTTAAAAATTACTCTTGTATTTTTATGCAACCATTGATCGATTCATCTACGACCTCAGAAATTCTGATCTCCTAACCTGAGATGAAAATAATTTGGTCGTCTATTTGCTAATTGATTATTCGATTACATAATATAAAACATACATATGAATACATGAATAAAGTTACTTTACATAATTATTCATAGAATATGGGCATGATATTTAATTCTATTTAGAGCGTTGACAGACAACGAGAGAATATATCGGGTGTCGGAAATAAAAAAGATGACGTCAAGTTTAAATCTCAGATTTCTGATGCATCTGAACGAACTGAAAAAGCAAATAAAATAGGAGGGACCATTTTTACGCGATTAGATGACAGATTTTGGTTCCCCTAAATTGGGCAATGTCCACGCCTTTTTCTTTTCGACTGGTATTACAGTTACACCGTGTTCGGGTAGGATGTGAGAAGCGACGATTTATGCTTACTGTAAAGTGTAGAGTGTGATCGTGGAATCGATGTCGTTACATGGTGCGCGGATTATCGACGCGGGAAGACGATCAAGAAGACGAGGAAGAGGTCAGGCATGCGAGAAAGTGGGGCAGACGCGGAACGTTGACCTTTACGTGCGATGGATATGCGCGTCGTAAGAACATGACCGAATTACACGATCCGGGACCTCGCAATCCTTTGTCGCGATACCCGATAGAACGATAAACAGCGTCATCTTTACAGCCTTACAGAACTTGCAGAACTTCTTCATTGGCTGCGGGATCGAATTGGCTCTGTTTGTTTTTCATACTAATCTCGGCAGAATAGATGATGAAACGATGAGTTAAACAGAAATATTTTAATATCTGAATGTGAATTTCTAATCACTATCGTACACTATGTACGTTTGAACAGTTTCCAAATTAATCCAACAAGAGACGAACAGTGTAAATTTTGTCTTGTTAACTTTCTATTCGTAAGCTAAAAAAGCGCGCCACACCCAATCGGTTCGATTACAAGTCGTTTCACGGCGCCACGTTATTAGTGCTGCGTTTAACGCACAGATAAGTTACGTATATGCGTCACAAGTACCTATGCAACGGCGCACGAAGCGTGCGTGTCTCGTTTGTGCGCTTTTACGCTTGTACGCTCGTACGCTATCGCTACACAGTCAGACAGTCAAGCATAAAGACCAGCTGCGTGACGCATTGTCGAATGAAGGATGCACTCGGTTCCATTTCGCTTGCGTCTCGTTTTGTTCTCCTCGTTAAAATAACGGTCATCCTAGATTCTTTCGTAGAATGATTGTTCGAAATGACGTTACATCGAGACATGCCATGTCCAAGCTGTTAAGCTCGTAGAGGAATCAACTCTTTGATTTATTGTGAATTTTAGATTAAATGATTGATTGTTGTATGTAGGATTAGCTGATATCAATTATCTGTTACGATTTAGATGTACTAATCGATCGATTGTCTTTTGATTGCAGAGATTGCAAAGGTGCGGGCGAGCCTCTTTCAAATCAGCGGAGTGAAAAAGGAGCCGCTCGTCCTGCCGGAGCCCGAAGGTGACATCACGACGCTTACGGAGAAGGTCTACGTGCCCGTCAAGGAACATCCAGACGTGAGTACTATGAGAAACTACTGCAAACGTTTATTGCACTGCATAACACTGTGTAATAAGAGTTTACGTGTCTAATAAACGCGTGGCTCTCCCTTTCCCTTTTGTTGGATTAATTTGACTAGTGTGACTCAAGAATTCGGAATGTGAAAATCGAGTTAATGAAATTTTTTTTGTAGAATCGAGAAGTTTTATACATTTCAATACAGAGCGCTCCGATTTTACAAAATACTGATCAGCCAATAGATTTGACAATTGTCTTGCATTTATTGCAAATTAATCTTAGGAGAGGAATTTGCGTATTTTTTCTACGTTTTTATCGTTAAGACAATTTTTATTCTATATCTTGTGTGCGTTTTATTCTCTCCTGCAAGAAGCGAAGTATCGTTTGCCGATCTCGGGAAGAAATCGAGAGATGCGCGGTGTGCACCATCGAACGCTGAATGTTATTTCTGTAACGCCCGAAATAGAGTTTGCGCCAAAGAAACGATCCCGCTTTCCTTCTCGATTCTGTTTCTCCATTTCGCTCACACGCGCCTCTCCCAGCATCGTTCATTAAAACGACAATGAATAATGAGATTACAAACTTGTTAACTTTTTGGGCTTTAGACTTCTTCACTCTTTTTGTAATGTTTATATCAGCGTACAATTTATTTAAAGTGTAATTTATACGTGCAACGAACGCCATGAATCAAATTCGTGATTTTTCTACGTAAATCTGTCTAATAATTGATTGGAAAATCGATTTTAGATTATTTTAGTCAAAAGTAGACAGGAAAGAATTACATCGCGCGTGAGAATAATCCAAGATGATAATTACAGCTTGTTATAGATGCTTCTTGCGAGTTTTCGTTAGTTATCGCGTCATGTGCACAGATTGGTCTGACTCGAAATATTTTGTACGCCCATGAATTTGGTAATCTTTCGATTATTGTGCGTTGATCTTACGGGATTGGTAGTTTTCGATATGCCTTGTCTGCGTTATCAATGTGTCATTCTTATCGTTGAGGAGGACGCTTCTGCAAATCGCTTCCTCGAATCTCTCCACGATAGTAGTACGGTGACTATCTTATCGACCCAAGTTACATACATTTGCATAAACGTCAAATTTGTAATTGTTTTTCAAAATAATTCAGATATATTTGTAAAATGCTATATTTTATAATTTCTATTTACTACCTATAGTTCTTTCCGTCTTTTGTTTCAAAATTCTGCATTTAATCCCTGTTTAATGCGCGTACATGCCACAATTATTTCTATCTACACATTTATATTGTAAAACTCATCTCTGGAAAAGTATTTTTGGGGAAAAAATGGCCCAGTAGCCGGCTAAAGAACCGGATGATTCACCCCCCGTCTAAATTTATACCCGCCTTTATTTACCGGGACCCAACAATGAAACTGGATATCTTGTGAAGAACAAAATTTTTTTTTCACACATTCGTACAAACTAAATTTAGCAAACGCGGTGTTTTATGTTTTACGCGTTAAATTAGATGATATATATATATATAATTATCTTTGAATATATTGTATCGCTGTTAGACACACAATATTTATTTGCAAACACAGAATTTGTACGTAAACTATTTTTAAAAACACGTCTTGAAAAGATTATAATTATTATAACTAATTGGGTTGTTTTTTTCGTATGTATTGCAGTTCAACTTTGTCGGGAGAATTTTAGGGCCACGCGGCATGACCGCGAAACAATTGGAGCAAGAGACAGGATGTAAAATCATGGTCCGCGGGAAAGGATCGATGAGGGACAAAAAGAAGGTAAGGATTTGTCAACCTCTAAAAGTTGAAGTTAACATTTATATTTATATTTCTTACTCAACTATCATTAATTATTAATCATTTAAGAGAAATCAAGTTTCTTCGAGAAATGTCCTTTTATTTTTCAATTAACTAAAAAATCGCAATTTTTATTGATTTTAAATCGTAATAACAAAGATATTAAATTTACATACTAATGGCAATGTGCAATACGATTATCTGAAATTAATAATAGTTGCGACAGTTGTTATAATACTGCTTAATCTTTTACTAATGATAGATTTGTTCTCCCTAATCGTTACAGTTTTTCTGTTTGAAAAATGTATGTTAAATAATATTAGAATATCATACGATATAAATTATAAACACCCAATACTTATTATAATATGGAGACTCGATATGGATTATAACACAAGTAATAAATATCGGGAGACAATGCCGAGCAACGACGAATGGATTTAGAATTAAATTGAGTGATTCATATAGAGTATTAAATCAAGTGCTATATTTTTCAAGCTGCATGTGGTTCGCAAGCGAAATGTTATCTCGTAAGTATATATGTGTATACGTAATTTGATGTAAACTTTTTTAAAATTATTTTTTTGCCGATTGACGTAAACGTCAAGTTTATTCCTTAGTTATTATTATCGCCGTTCATTTGGCTTATAAAAATTTGTTGAAAAATACGACAGCTTTATTAATTCGAAAAATTTACGCAAAAGCGTATGGAAAGTGTGAGATATATCAGTTATGTGATTCTGTTTTTTATTTCTTTCCATTCTCAAAGAATCCAATTTACGGTATTACGATTTTGTATTTCACGATTGCAAATTATGCGTGGTGCGTGCGTGTATATGTTTACACACGCAAGTTGATAAATGATTGCATGTATATAAAGATTGCACGACGTGTTGATTAACTAGGAGGAACAAAATCGGGGCAAGCCTAATTGGGAGCACCTGACAGACGAGTTGCATGTTCTGCTCACCGTTGAGGACACCGAGAATCGTGCCACCTTGAAGCTTGCCCGAGCTGTAGAGGAAGTCAAGAAGCTTCTTGTGCCCGTGGTGAGAAAGTTCCAATTATTTCCACTCGTAGACGATAATAGCTTCAATGTATCTTTTTTTTTTATTTTTTTTTTTATTCTTTTTCATCAGTTTTAATCAAGCCCGTAAAGTTCAAAGAAATATAGCTAAAATCGAATTTTTTTCATGAAAATTTGAAAGATTATTCAACATACACCGATCATTCGTACAAAGTAATATATTTTAAGCGAGCTATCATATATAGCAGTTTCCAAAATGAATAGTCTATATATATATATACGCGCGATATTAGTAATGTCGGTGTCTTTATATACGATAAATGTGTGAAAAGATGTCTGTACAGTAGCGATAGTCGAGCTATCTTTTCTTGTCCCTCCAACCGGTAGTGCGTTCTGACGGTGATGTCGATTGTTAGCAGGCTGACGGTGAGGATGAGCTAAAGAAGAGGCAGCTAATGGAACTCGCCATTATCAATGGAACTTACCGGGATTCGAACACAAAGGTTGCCGCCGCGGCAGGTACCGTTCGCAGAACTTGTCTTTTGCTCGCTTACGTTGACTCGTAGAATCTCGAAGACTCGTGAATAAATTCCGCGAAATCGAATATCGTAAATCTAAAGACGGATCGCGTCGAGAAATAGGGTCGTTAATGAGAAATTTAGTTGTAAATTTATCTTATCGCATTCAAGAAATTTTCAAGAATTTAATATATGATATATTTAAAAATTAATTGAACGAATAGAAGACTTCCGTAATTGTTTGTAAAATTACTGTCGTCAAATTTAAATAAATTATTGTAGATATTAATGATCGTGATTTTGGCGCATCTTGCAAAGTAGTTTTGGAATGAAAATTATAATGAATAAATCGCAAGGTGTTTAATCGATTCTTTAAACTTACTCTTTTTCGGCCAATAATTTTCTTGAGTATTTTATTCTTTCAGAGAATTGAACATTATTCAGTCGCTTCGTGTCATTAGATGCATGAAGAGAATTTTAAGAAAGATTTCGAAGAAATTTAAAAAGTTATTCAAAATATTTCGCTTATGTAATATCTAGCGCGATAGTTAATCAAAGTCGACTACTTGCACGAAGACAAAGAGTATAAATAAAAAATCAAATTTTTCTATTCAATGAATTACTTACAATTAGTTAAAAGTTAAATACAATCAATTTTTAAAATAATATTTTAATACTAAATTAAAGTGTTGTAAATATTATTTCAGAGATTTGGCATGTGCAACATTATAACTTACACGTATGATAATGTATTAAGAAACAAGTTTAAAATTTTTCCGTAATGTTCTACGCCTTTTACATAACTTGTACATAACTGTAAATTATACGTTTCTGACTACCGCTTTCTCGACGATAGTGTACAAACAAACGTAAATTGTAAGCAACATATCAACATCATGGTATCGAGATGCTTTTGAGGGTAAATGCAAACCGCTCTGAAAAGGGCAAAAGATGATCAGCATTCGCTGTTGCAGCTTGTGACGAGGAGTGGCGACGGGTAGCTGCCGCCGCGGCGGAGACGCAACGCCTGCTACCAGGCCTGGCGACGCCGATGCGGACGCCAAGCGCACCACTGGGTGCGCCGTTGATCCTCTCGCCGCGGATATCTGTGCCGACAACTGCCGCATCTCTGCTGAATGGCTCCGGGCCACCCGGCTCGCTTCTGTCGGCCGGCGATCCTCACGGGCTCATCTACACGCCGTACGCAGACTACGCCAACTACGCTGCCCTGGCCGCGTCGCCGTTACTCACCGAATACGCCACTGCGGATCATTCTGGTGGGTTGTTTGCTCGTTGATACGTCGTCCCCCCGCGACAGAGAAATAAAGAGGGAGAATGTCTCGCTCCCCTCTAACGAAAAACGGAGCTTTGCGCGTTTAATGCGTGAAAGCGTCCTAAAAAAAAGAGATAGATACATGCGCATCGAGACTGAGGGGAGACGGAGCCGTGCACTTTTATCATGATATTATCATGATTATTATATTATTATATTACATGCGGCGCGCGTCACTGGTGACTCTCTCCGCATCACGCACAACTCGAGACGCATTCGTGACAATGGCTGTTTTTTTTCTCTTTTCTTTTTTGTCGCATACTGTGACATATTAGATGAGCAACGAGCGGTTAATAACAGCGATGAAAGAACAGATAGAAAGAAATTCTTTTAAAAAACAGTTATTAATTATTCTCGGCACTGCTTGTTGTACATTTGTCAGTTAATAGTCTGCACGCTGCTGACAATCGTACCGCAGAAAGCCGTCCGTCTAATCGCTCCTTTACTCACAATCAGTGCCAATTTTATACATCACGTAAATTATATTCTGAAATTAATTATTATGAGGAAAGAACAAAATTGAATGACAACGTTACATTTCGATATCGATTAACGTTTGTCTTCGCAAAACGTAACATCGAGAGATTCGATGCACGTTAATTTGCCGGGAGCGTCACCAATAATACGTAATACGTATACAATCATATAAAATTATAAGGCGATAATTGTTAATTACGAGCTGGTCGTTCTTGTAGTTGTTAATTATCATTACTCACGTCGTCATAGTTATTACCATCATCATCGTCGCCCGTCGTTTTCATCGTTTTGATCGTTATCACTGTATCATCATCACCATCATTATTATCATCGTCGTCGTTGTCGTCATCGTCATCGTCGTCATCGTCATCATCATCATCATTATCATCATCATCATCACCTTCGTAGCAGTTAGCAAATAGTTTTTGTGAAGGTAGCTTAGAGTTTAGAACGTAAACGAAATCAGTCATTTACTAGTCGCGTCAGTTCAGATATGATAATTACGTAAAAGCCTTAGCGTAACGTATGCGCCGCCTTCGAAATAATTTTATCATGAAGATTCAGGGTTATCATAGCGATAGAGTGGCGAGAACGCGAGATGTTTAGGCCGCATTTGGCATGATTTAATCAAGAATAGTATAGAGAAGAAGAAGAGTGAAGGAACAGACATCATATGTGGTGTATCGCGTGTAGCTATACTAGTCCGAAAGCTTTTTTACGTAAAACGGAGATTGTGGCGTTCCACAATAACCACGTGTGTTTTGTCTGGAATATATCGTTTCTCCTCTAATCGCCTTTAGGGTAACTCACGGTGCAATTTTTGCCTGGTTTGAGAGAAAATTTTTAAAGTTCTAAAATAATGCATTACGCTTAAATTTGTTTGCAAATAATATGATTTATTTTCTACAATATAAAACAAAAATATTCTTTTACTGTTTGAAACTGGTAAGAGTATTTAACAGAAATTGAAGTATTTTTGTAAAATTTATAATTTTATAGCAATTTTAAATCGTGATTTTGAAACCAATACTCTCATTTTTTAAATATACTCTATCCACATATTTTTATGTCAATCAGATAAGATTTTTATTCTCTTATAGATTAGGCAAATTTTACATCACGTAACATAGACATAATTGTGCCAAGCAGGTTGCGAAAGTACAGTAAACGATCATGTATACTCGGTCGCGTCGTACAAGAATTACAGTGTCGTCGTAGAGAACCGTTAGCTGGGACAGTCTCGCCGAGTCTCTTCAGGTGGCACAAAAATCACATCGATACTTAGTATACTCGAGAAATTCTTTTCAGTCCTCAACAAAATACTTTCCACACAGTGGTACGAGTTTTAATTTACAAATATCCAAGGCATGCAATATTTAATCGTGCGAGCTCTACGAGACTATCCGATAATGTAGAATGTTTCAATACGTGTTTTTTGTATCAACATCGACGTGTTTTCCTTGTCCCGATACAAAGATATCCAGTTACCCGATGAATGCTCTCGCATTCGCGCATCTCTCAGCACATCGTTACGTATAAACGTGACCGTAGGGAAAGTTTGATACAAAACACTTCTTAGATATATATATATTTTTCTTTGTTTTTTTTTAAATAAATTTTCTCACACTTGAGAAATCCATAACGCGTTATTACGCATTACTCAATGCAGCAATCAAAGGCCATTCATTGTGTAGCAATTTTATATATACATATGTGCGTGTCTGTACGTACGTGTCGATAAGTATTTCAGAGAATATATATCATATATTTATTTAAGTAGACGATAATAATATCATATTTATATAATAGGTTTTTTTAAAGATTTCTTTAGCATTCGACTTTTAATAGCTTTGATAACGGAATCATCGATACATCGTACACTTTAAATCGCAGCTTAGAGACATTTTTCCATACTAAAAAGTAAAATCTTAATCATTTTTTAATCAATGGTCTATTGATAGGGTGATGATGGTACATTAACCGAATATTTACTCCGCGTTTTCTTTCGCATCTTTTTTTATATTTTCTTTGTTTTTCTTCTTTTTTTTCTTTTACCTCTCCCTTTTATTTTATTTCGCGCGTTTTTACAAACACGTTTTTTTTTTGACACGCTTGACTTAAATTACTTAGCGATAACTACGAAGTATCACTAGAATTCCAACTGAATCCCTCGGGTTGATTTAATACACGACTAAACGACTAATAACCCGTCCACCTCTCCTACAAAACTCACTTCATGTTGTCTTTTTTCTCTTACTCATTCCGTCTTAACAAAAACCATATCTCTAATTATGTAACTCTACAGTGATGATTCTAGCAAAGTAATTACTTAGCGCAGTGATAGAAATCTGAAAACGGGAAAAAAGTGAAAAAAAGAAAAATATTTGATGATTAGGATTGGAATAGAAGTTCTTTTTTTTATTATTATTATTTATTTGAGAAAACGTAATTACGAAGTTTAAAGAATCAATCGAAATAATCATCATTAATCGCACGATAGCAGTCAAATTAGCGAGCAATCTAACGAGGATTCATCATATATTTCAATTCAGTTAGAAATTGAATCTATCGCGCGGCATGCCATAGAATATTACAATGGCTGGTGATAGGTAGTCTACGATATATATATACATAGGTCTTTTAGGCAACCAGTAGGTGGAGGGAGAATACCCAGGGACCAAACAATATTTTGAGGACTGATGGTTCTAGCGTTTACTTGTAGTAAATTCAAACGGTACGGATAAGACTATGCGTTGGAAAGTATTTTCTCTTTCTTTGTTGTTGGATTTTTGTTTTTTTTTTTTATTTTTTTTATTTTTTTATCGCGTATTCCACGCACCCGCAAAAGCACTAAAATTTAATGATAATGCAATATTTATATAAATTATTTTATAGACACGCAATACTCTTTTGATGGCATAGTCTTTAAGTAATATTACAAAATATGATGCTACACAAATTATATATACATACACACATATTATATATATATATATATATATATATATCATATCGTATTATATATTATTTTATATGTTTATTTAATTTTATTTTTATAAAGATTATATAGCCATTATATAGATATATTTATATGACGTTAAGGGCCTAAGCAACGAGTAGGTGTAAATCTCAATACTCATCGTTGTTAGGAACGAGTAGAATGGTTGAATACATTTTAGCTTACGCAATGACAAAGACTTACCTCTGATTTCTCGACAAAAATCAAAAATGGAATCTTAACCGTGCGAAGAATGAGAAGAAGTCCGATGTTGATAGATCTTCTCTAGTATTTAAGAAATTTTATATATACATGCACATATACAAAAATCTCATGTACCTACGAGGATTGATAGTGAAAACAAAATATCATATTTTATATGATAGGCCTGTTTAATGAAGCATAATTAAGTAATAAGTAGGTAAATAAATAAGTAAGGCACGTATCTCTCCGACAAAGTCCGTATCTCGCCTCTCGCGAGGATGAAAACATTTTTATCATAGACGCATTTCAGGGACGCACGATTTCACTGACATTACAGTATTTTTTAACAGTGTTCTGATAGAACAAGAACAAGTTTATTTCGCCACCACGTTATAAGCCTAAAGAATACGATCGAACGTAAGCTACGAGGGATCGAAACAGACGCGCAACACTGCCGCGTGTGTCAATATTCTGGAAAATGCTTTATCGTAATTGTAAAGTATCTTTGAAAGTAATAAATAATTTCTATGTATTCCGATGATACATACAAATTGATAAAATTAGTCGCGACTCAGGCATTTAGTAGCTTCTGCACTCTTCATGTTAGTCACGGTGCAACAATCGTGAACTCGTAGCTCGCGTATCGGTCGTACGCTGAAGGCATCAGCATTAATTTGCGGCGCTGTTACGAATTGGAATTTTTGCAAGAGATGTGCAATTTACTTGCGCGCGCGTTTTTAATGAGAAAAACTTTCTCTCTTATAATAATAATGTGTTTAGGTTCGTAATAGCGCCGTCGCCGAAACCCATTGCATAAAGGAAAATGTATAAAATGATAAATATCCACGCGATTCGCGTGAAGCAACCCGTGTGCGTGTGTGTGTGCGTCGTATCTGACCGATATATTTACTCTGTGACAACAGTTTTCTTTATGAAATGGGTTCCTTTTCGATGTGTGCGTTATATATATAATAATAGCGACAGCATTTTAGATTTTAGTGGCCGACAGCAAGTGCGGATCTGTGCGGATCTGCTGCGGATTTATGCGCGAAAATGTGCGCGGAAGTGATTATACGGCTCGATTATACTCATGTTATGTATGTTGACGACAGGCGCAGCGGCAGCCGCTGCCAAGCAGCGTAGACACCTGGGTCAGATCCGCGAGCACCCTTATCAAAGGGCCGGCGCTCTCTCGTGAACACACAGAGACAGTGCGAGTACAGAGAGAGAGAGAGAGCGAGAGAGAGAGAGAGAAAAAGAGAAAGAGAGAGAGCACTGTTCTTGCGCCATCGCGGAAAGGTTAGTGTCTGCACAGACAGTTCATTAAGTTCTCTTTTTTTTTGTCCTTTATTTTTTTTCTACCATTTTCACTTTTCTTATCGACGTTAGAATGATTGAGACATTTTTTCTTTTGTCATGTGACTTCTATAGATTTTTATAAATTTAATTCTCTCTCTGTATGAATTGAAAAGTAACGTTAATATAACACACTTTGGCAGTTTTTTAATATAATTTACTCGGTACTTAATAACTATCGTTTTTATGTTATCGTTCTGGATTTAAAATAGGCATAAATCTGCAAGAGTTGTAGCAGATCGTATCCAAATAAATGTAAATGGCTTGTTAAACGCACACAAAGGTTTCCATCATTCTAACGACGGATTATATTATATACGACGGCAGTCGCGCAACACAAATGCGCTCGTGTTCGTATTTTTGCCGCGTGCTGAAGTCTGTGGCAAAAGTACGGATTATTTAAATGTGTCTTCTCTCGAGTATTGTCGAGTATTTCACACTTAGCACACACACGTTTTCGATTGGGTCTTCTTTATGAGCGACAACAGCAACATTGATACGTGTGTGCGCGCCTCGTCTTGTGTACCTGACGCCCTGACGCCGCACCGATCGCGCGACATCGATTCAAATGACTTTATTTCTCTTTTATCCATATGTATAGATACGCAGGTAAATTCCCGAAAGAATCTTGATTAATGTCGTAATATATTGTATATATACATATATATTTTCTTATCTTTAAAAATGGGTCGCACTTCCTTAAGACTTTCAACAGTGGGAGCCGTGGTAATTTTGATTAGCTATAATAGCACGCGTCGTCGACGGATAAGAGAACAAAAGGGAGAAAAAATTGCTCGTGGATGAATTGCTGTGTGGGAAAGAAGAAATGAAATTTTTTTTTCTTTCGGGCTGAAAGCGAGTGTTCAGCGTCCGGAATGTCGAAAGTATTCTCTCTGATATTCTGAGCGCTTTCAAACGAACTGTGCAACATTAACGTGAGTTCGTTCTGCGCTCCTCCGCAACTTTTCGTAGAGAGCGTACTATTATATTACACGATTTACGCGAGTGAACGCGATGTTTCTTCGCAATTTTATCAAAGTATTTTCGTACGCGCATTGACACTCGAGTCAAGATTTCTCACAATATCCGTGGAAAAAAATCATTATTTAGCGTTTGAACTTAAAACTTTGACATAATTTGAAAACAATCGTTCTTTTTCGTTGGACAGCTATTTCTTTATGTGTTGCCGGATACCGAATCACGTTAAACGCAAACATAAATACAACGTGATTGCGCGCCTTTTCCATTTGCACACATATCTTCGGTTACAAGCACTGATCCGATAGCTTTTGTGACGGTATTATTCGCTCGGATGAAAATAGAGCATGCGAGAACAGGCCTTGTGTCAGGCCGAATCTATAATTGAATCACGGCGACTCGGTCGGAAGAAGTTATAAAATGCAGCTCGCACAAAAGATATTCAAAGTCGAGTCTACGTAAATAAAGATTTACGGAAGATTATTTTACATTTTATCGGTTTTCTTTTTCCATAATAGACTCGGTACAAAAGTCAAGCGAAACGCATTATTGTTCGTACGTTGTGTAAATACAAGTATTGATCGATGATAGCGTGAACTTATGATAATTAGAGGAAATCATTTGGAAAAAGAAGGATCTAAGACGCGTTGCTGTTTTTTATTGAAATGCCAGAAAGTTTTACGAAATTGTTCAAAGGCTTTCGATGGAATCTGATTCGAAATTATTTGCACATATTTTATTGTAATAGATTTCTGGCATAAGAACATCAGAGTGTCAATTCAGAAATTGCGTGAATTTTAATATTTATTCAAGAGATGTGTGTTTCTCATGACAAACGAGAATTCGGGGATGGTTACGCGGTACGATGCGAAGGTTTATGCTATTGGTTCTTTAAATCAGTAAATTGTTATTATTATTACGATACCTTGCTTCAATTTAAATTTCCGAGAAAATTATACAGCTGCGGAGACACGCGAGCAAGAAATATTATTTCTACATTAATTTTTAATACTACATTTTTTGCTTTTTTACCCTTTTTATTTCAGATGATATATCAAGGAATCATTGAAAGTAATCATCTTCCATTAAATCTGTGTTTCTCCAATTAATAATTAAATTCGCGTTCAAAGCGTTTAAAACGGGATAAAGCATCAATCATCGCGAAAATGACAATGCTGTCAGAGATGGCGTCCAGCCCTTTTTATATATTTTATCTCACTAACATGTATTTTTTATATAATTGACATTCCTTATCATAGATACAATTTTATTCATTATAGACTGCACACAACTGCACTATCTTTATTTACATATATATATAAAACTAACAACAATGCTCTAGACACACACACACACGCACGTCAAAGTCGACACTAACACACATATACATACACGTGTGCAACACACAGCACGAGATTTATACTTTATATATGAATAATTTGCAAAAGAATTGCTTACACAACAATTTTTACATAAATTCTTTTCCTATGACAAGTTCTCGTGCTAAATTGTAGATGTGCACACATAATGTGCATATATAGCATGTATGAGTTAGGTATGCTTGTGCAAACAGTGTATCTGTTAGTTTATTTTTGAATCGTATCTCATTTCTTAGTCAAAACTTGAGAATAGAATAGAAGCTTTGGTCTAAAAAATTTTTAATTTAATTTCCATTGCGCAAATTTGAATTTAATAACGCAAATTTAGTAAATTATCTTCGGGATTACTTCAGAATGCATTAAAAAAAGTCTGCGTTATTCTTTTCTTCCAATAGTTATCTGGACAAGTGAACTCAATTCGCGTTTATATGCATACAAGTCCATTTGTATATAAAGAGTATTTTTTTTTAAATCGCAGATCAATCAGTATTGGAAGACATTCTATAATGAAACTGTGTTTAATCGATAATCGCGAATATACATCAGTATTAGAGATAGTATTAAAATCAAAAATGAGATGAGAGAGAAAGAGAATTTGCCGACAACACATTTTATTCGTAAATATTTTTCAATACAGTTGTGGAGTGAAATTAATTCTCGTTTTTTTAACAAAAATATATTTCAAAGTTTCAAAAGTAATTCGATAACTATTCTCACTTTTATTATCATCAATGAGTTGAATTATTTTGCCATTGTTATTGTGATCACTTGTGATGTAATCAATTCGTGCAAATAATCAAGATATTACAAATTTTAATTACTCAAAGATATCTTCAATCTGCGAGTTTCTCGTTAAATCTTCCGTTATCATTCGATTCGCAACTTACGTTACTTTATATATAAAGGTACAGATCTGTTTAACAGCGTAATAATAATACGTTTCTTAAAAATGCTTGGAATTGTACGACAGATATCTGTCCTGTATGGCACATGCAACACTCATGAGCCTCTGACACACCTGCTTGCTGATGGGACATTAATCACTAAAGATCAATCAAGATAATGATCAATGCAACAATACTACCATAACTATATAATCGAAATTTCGTAACTATGTAATCTCTTTCATTTACCGGTGCTAATGTGGTGGCAGGTGCACATCCAGGCTGTTTATCTGCGATCACTATAGAATGTTTGCAAAAAATAACGAAATCCACGTATACGTGTGTAACAATAGCGATTAACAGGTAATAATCGATCGACTGTTTCGACTTTTGACTTGGTCTTTTTATTTTGATTTTATTTTTTTCTCTTATATCTGGTCACATACATTTGTAGACAGCTATGTTTGACGACCACTCGTCGGTAGGGTGAATGCACCAACGAGCAAGTCTTTGCCATAGAAGAATGTATTTATTAATAAAAATTAATATTTTGGATTGTTCTTAATTTGAAATATATAGTACATTGTTCAAAATTAATGTAAAGAATGGTATATCGAAGTAATGAAATTGTGCCAATCGATGGCCGTTAGCTTTGGCAAAAGTAATTTGGCAAGAATTATGTAATTGGATATCGGTGGAATGTCGCGTTTACACCGGGGTGCATTTATCCTGACGCGAGTTGTTACAGCGATGTGTCTGTCGACAGATGTTTTTGTGGTTGTCCTATGCGCGGGAAAGGTACACGAGCCATGTCACTTGTGTGGAAGCAACACGGATCTAATTGTCACGAATAGAGAATAAATTTTCGTGAGATAACAAAGATTGCTAATTTGATACTCGATACTCGAACCGACGATCAATTTCGTGTCGTTAGACACGTATTATCTTGTTATGACTAGTCGAACGCTTTATACTAATAATATTACAAGTATTCGGTGCAAAGCAATGCTTCGTCACCGTATAATCTTTTCGTCTAACCGAGTAATTAATTTCCCGCGCGAATGTCTACACATTTCGTTCCAACGGTCTCATGAGTGAAAGAAACTGCTCGAAGCAATTCTAATTGATGTTAATGAGTGTATCGGTTTTACATAGACACAGCTACACAGAAAACGTGGAAGCGTTGCTTTTCACCACTAACTATATTTCTCTCAGCTAGCGAGCTACTAGATACTTAATGTTAACGTCGGTCAGTCATAATCAGATTACTAACAAACTGTTTTTCTTTTCTTTCTTGTTAACCCCGGTTGCCCGTGGCCTGTAGGCTTGGAGTGCTAACAATGGATATCCACTCGCCCCGTGCTAACACCTGGACTCTGGAACAGCATCCCGCGTTCGATCGGTTCACCAACCAGCCGACCACCTTCGCCGTCCGTCCGCGTCACCAGCCCTGTTCGTCAAGCTTATCCATCATCCTGTATCCTCTTAATGTTCGGAAATGTAGTCTCTTTCACGCGTCACGGCGACCGACGCATCGCCGATCGAAATCCGAACCATTTCTCGTCGTCATCGTCGTCGTTGTAGTCGTCATTATCGTATTTGACGACAAACACACGACATATATAATGAATTCAAATATGATTATCTCAGTTTGATATATATAGTGATTATAATATCATTATTTTATTTTGCAAAACATTAGCGTTGCGAAGTACATTCGCATAATATATGGATACTTGGAACGGTATTATTATGAGACTCGACTCGATGAGATGAAGTATATATAGTATATACATACATAACGATAATAATGAGCATGGACGGCAAAACACTTTACAAAACACTAATCAAGTAGAATTTGACATCAGGCAAAAGCAAAATAAGATCAAGATTTCATCCGCACACTTTTTTGCGAGTAAACGCAGGACTATTCCATATTTATTTTGCGAATCGTGCGCAATTCGACTTCAGTGCAACGATAATGGCAATAGTAGCATTAGTAGCATTAGCTTTTAGTACAGATGATAATTTACGAGATATTTTTATTTTCTCGTGTAGAGAAGGATCTTGTATAGCACACAATATATATCCCGAGTATTTTATTTTCTCTCTCTTCTCGCGACAGCAGTGAAATGTTCGCGCTTTTCCCAGTACTTATGACTATGCTGACATCTCTCATTACTGAAGATGACAGCGCGAGAATGCGACAATGTTAATATAACTTAAACACGATATTATATACGCGCGCTTTTAAACCTCATTACTAAAAAGCGTAAAGAGATTTTCTAGCTTTGCGAGAAAAATAGCAATTTAATATCCGTGTCTTCCTTTTTTCTCATATGACACATCACGTTGAAGAGACTATCAAAATTCTGTGCGACTCTCTCGCATAAATGTGCCTTATATAATATTAACATATAAATATTAATGTAGTATGGTCAAGTCGAGCCGCGATACCGTTCTAGATAAAGTTACATTATCGTATAGATTACATAATAGTGTTTAAACTGTGCAATCAAAATTTATTTTCTGTATATATCATTAGAAAGATATATACGTATCCCAAGCAAATATATGTACGTGCGTGCGCGCGTTTGTATAATGATGAGCGTATACATATTGACATACTGACACACACACACGCATACATATATTTTTTTTTGGAAAAAATAGAGCACCGATCAAGTCTTTTTTCTCTAACAATTTTCCTCGTTACAAGTAGCGAGTAGTATTCCATCCAGAATCCCAAATATCTCGAAGAGAGAAGGCTTCAAAAGTCCGCCGTCGAATGTAGGAGTACGAGAGCTACGTGTATATATTATTTCAGTCAAAAGTATTAAGAGAAACGCTATTCAAAATATTTTTAGGGAATGTTATTAAAGAACATTTTAGGACATCAGTGTGCAATAAGTTGATGAGAAAAGAGCAAGACATTTATTCGTGTTGTCAAGGATTTGTTGAATAAATCACAAATTTTAATATTGTAAAATCTTAAAACTTAAACCGCAGGATTGTTGAATATACGATACGTATGTATACTATATACGTATCGTTATTATTAAATTGGCGAGCAAAGTGACGAAATAAAAGCAAACGATCTGTTGTTAATACTTTTTGCGCCGTAAAATTATTTATGAGATTTTTAATATTTACGAGATATTATAATCATATAAATAAACAAATGTATGTAATCTCTGTCCACACATGCAAAGAGTGTTTGCGTGAGAGAATGACTTACTTAATATCGACTTTATCGTTGTATTAGTTGCACCATTTTTAGATTTGCCATACTGTACATGTAACGATTAAGAACGATTTCAAGTTACACGCGTTATATAACTTATGTATAATCAGTCATGTGTCAAATGTTATACTCGTTCTTTCGACAGATATTTTGGAATTTTTGTCCGAAGAGTTTCTCCTAGATATCGATAGCTTTGGTCCTTCATGTATATAAGCGCTAAAAAGCATATACACGCACATCCAAACACACATACATGCATACATACATACACACAGAGTTACGCATTAAGAGTGATCTGAAATCTACTTAAGTTTGCAACGTAAATATTCGATATATAGTTTATTATTGTACGTAAATAATTGATTTAATGAAATATTTTTGAATATATATTATTGTCCTCTATTAAATGCGACTGTAATGTACGAATTAGTTCCGCATTTTTTTCGCGAGCGTGGTCGATTATATGGATATGTATACTTTTTATGTATATACTGTCTCTTTATGTCTTACTGTCTAATATACATAAGAACGTAAACTATCACACATATATACATAATGTGTTATACATATATTATCTCAGTTGAACATCTAGATGGTATAAATAAACACAGCCGTAATTTACTTCTGTATCGAATCGCGCAACTTAATTCTGTTCTCTGTTCTGTGCAATATTGACGAATCTATTACATATACATATATTACGATATATCTTGTCTTGTCACAGAGAAACGAGCAGTTTGATCGAGGGGAATATTATATACGCAAACATATATCTTTATTTTTTCATCGAGCGGTTCTTCGCAGATTATTATTACCACCGCAGGAGTAAATGCCGGCGTGATTTCTCTATATCTTGTTATCATATTTATACATGTACACAGATAAGTTATATAAGAAATTATGTATGTGCAAGCAATCTTGTTAGATCTTACGGCATGCAAATTTACATTTATTATTCTATAGTTATATAGTTTCTTTGCCGAAATTTATTATATGATAATTTTTTAGTTTCATATTTTATTTTAATGTTGATATATATGTGCAGGATATGTGGCAATATTAATGTATAAGTGACAATGCAAAAAGTATAATTTTTATTTCCGAAATCTCTAAAAGATCTGATTGTGAACCATAGTGTATTGTATGCAATTTTCAAAAGAAGATTACGATTTGCGATAAAAATGCAAATCAAATAGTTTATGCACAAACATGTAAAAATACTATGATGAACAGCAATAAAAATATTTTTCCAATATTCTCGACACTAGTTCTCGACACTTTATTTACACTCAAAGTTATCAAAAAATGGGGTTGAATACTACTAAGATTTCTATTTTATGTATATGCACATGGTATGCATTTGGTAAGGTATTCAGATGTAAATAGATATACGAAATACGTGTATGTATAGATTAGCTTTATTTCTCTCTTGAATGTGACACTTTTTTTATACACTCTCTTGATGTAGCGTAAATTTTTTTTTTCTATTGCTGTAAAAAACTATAGAGACGACGTTTTGATCTTATGTGACATCTTTCTAGAATAATGATTATGTGAAACGAAGAGACACGTTTTATGATTTCGGTAATCTGTACATATTACCAGAGAGCAACAGTTGATGTTCCCTGACTTTTCTATCCAAAAACTGTCTCAGTTCCGGTAAACCGCATTCTACAGTGCCCGGTCCCTGAGACGCGAACATTTTCAACATCTGATGAATCCTTTCTATCGGCAACGAATCCAGATTCGTTAACATCCCGACGATGTACGACCAAAATACTTGTAATTCCTCCTCTCTCTGATCGCTAGTCGAAGCCATTACGCTTTCAGTCTCTTCCTCTTCAACAATGTCGGTAGACAAGCGATTTTTGGACGTGCTTTCCTCCTGCAGGATATACACGTTGTTGGAAGTTTCCTTCAGGAGGCCTTGCGACACCCAGAATGTCATCTTACGTCGCAGAACAGTCGTTGGAACATGCATTATTTCTGCTAAATCCTGCAAAGCCCACTCACCTGCAAATCAGTCTTAATTTAACAACGATGATCTCACCACATGACGAATCGACGAATAATGTATTCTTACTTTTGTCCTGGAAATGCAATATAATCGTCGCGTGTATCGGAGTGACATTTATATCCAACTTTCTATCTTTCAATTCAATCTCCAAATTAACGTTTCCCAAATGAGGCTTCCAGCAGAGCGTTCTGTTTCCCTTCAAAGCCTCAAACGCTTTCACATACTTGTTTAATTGATTCTGTACAATGTTGGGTAGTTTCAATTTCCAGTCTTCCTTGAACGGTGGCCAAAATTGCGCGGATAATATGAGCGCAGAAGTGGGAAAAAGTTCCCTCTGCAAATTGTAACTAGTGTCGGAGTGAATGTTACCATCTATCCTCTTGGAATCGTAAACGTCTTTCAACATGACCTCGCAGTAATGCAGCTGATTCTCTCCGAATCGTCTCTTCAACAACTCCAAGTGACGTATCTCGCGTTCGGTATGATAATTGAGTTGCGAGAGCAGTCTGTCCGCCAATAAAGTACGGTACTCATTAACAAATAAGTCTTGACTGCCGTAAACATTTACCAGCATAGAGATTATGTCGGACACTTTACGTTGTGTCGATTTAGCTGAAAGGATGTATTTTTGTTGAAACTCAAATATACAAAGCCAACTGTAGCCAAATTTAATTTCAGTCATCGACTTGTCACTGTAAGAAAATCTAAAGTTTACCGGGATCAGCGTCGACCGGATCCGGCATCCATTTCTCCCAATCCTCAGTTTCGTCGTCTGCTGAACCATCGTCCAGTTGCAGACACTCGCCTTTGATTAATTCGTCGGCCAACTCGCTCGGAGAATCATCAAGCAGGCTGTTAACGACGGAACGTACGGTATCTTCCCTGCTCCTTAGATAACTCCTAAAAGAAAAAAATCGTTTTTACAGATCGATGAATTGTGGTATCAGTATTAAATTTAGATCACAAAGAGATATACTCTGGTGCAAACAATAAAAAGCAATAAAAACAGAAATGTAATACAATACAAGATAATTTTCTATTTTTTTTTTTTTTTGATCGTATCGATCAGTGTATTGATAAGACAAGAATCTCACTTGATAGGCTCTGTCACAGCTTCTAAAAGAACTCCAGTTGGATCGAGATGTTTGAGCGCTTTGATCGCGGCGATATAAGCGGTCACTATATCCGGCGTGTTTACACCAGGATGCAAGAGCCTCGTTTTGATCGCTTCCTGCAAATTCTTAATCAGAACTTTCCGTTGATTGGTTCTTTCCAGACAAATTCGGAGATCATCTACCGCGGGTTGCGACTCGGGATATTCTAAAAAAAAGACAGCCGTTGTATGAATTGTGTAAGTAAACATACTAAATTGGAAATCACATGATGTTTATACCTATTATTATATTAAACAAGTGATCAATTCTTATCTTAGTGTACGTCTCGTACAGAAAATGTGATAATTTCTGTTTGAATTTGTTTATGGCATTACGAACTTTGTCACTAAGAGCTACCGTTTTTGAAAAACCACCAGAATAAATTCTTATTAGCCAACTCATCACAACAGTTTCCAGCCACTGAAAAATAAAATACAATATTAACATATACATATCGCAACTACACATCTATTACAAATGATATACTGTATAGATATGATATAACTAACATTTTCCAATGGGATCAGCTGCGATACGTCAAATGTCTTATCACATGTTTGAATTACATGATTTTCAATACGAATATGAATTAGTGACGTAAGTACATTTCCCACAAGTCTTTCCAATAATTCCAATTCGATTAATTTTCTATTTGTTTCGTGAAACATATAAACTATCGTTTGGCATTGACAGCTGTCCGTTTCCTGGCCACATCCTGTGCACTGAATCTCACTACTTGATGTGTCTATTTTAAAACATAGGTTTCCATGTGACTATCTCAATTTGATATAATAAAATCTTATTCTTATGCCAGCTGTGCAATTTACCTTGTGACGAGTTGTCTGAATTGCAGAATACATTGAATGCAATTTTATAAAACTGTTCTGTGATATATTCGTGACACAGAGGTAGTTGACCTAACAATGTTGCTCTTACACAAAGTTTGAATTGTGCATCTATGTCATCTCCAGCGCTTGACATGTGCGCATCATCTTTGTTTTGTCTTAAATATTCCAACTTTTTTAGAACTGGTAAAAATTCTGTGAGATTAGCATACAGACCATCTACAGCGGATTTAAACAATTCAAAGCCCCGCTGTCCATCCTCTGCATTCTCAAACTTTTTCCAAAATGCTGGTGCCACATGCCAGCGAATGTATTGTTCTATATGATGAATAACAATGTCTTGGACATAATGTGTCAGCTTCAACTGCTGTATGTTCTCCGCTATATCAGCAAATTCTTCTTCTGTACATTCATCTTGAATCTGCGAAAAAGATTATACATCTTTTGAAATAAAGGTTAAAAAAAAAGGCAAAAATTATTATACAACCATTGATTTACGCATATTAATAATAAAAATAAAATGTATCATTGTCAATCAATGTAGCATATACCATGTTTATTTAAAGAGTTTGGCTGTTATTTTACTGCATGCCAAAATTGTAAACATTCCACTTTTGTGCATAGGCAAAACAAACTTATGGTATTCATATTTAGTATATATATTGCATGCACCTTTCCCTGAAGTACTGGAAACGCGCGTTCTATCTGAATGAGAATATCTTCTCGACTTGCGTCCACTTCTGCCATGTTTAATAATGTTTAACCGTACTAATCGCATAGCGTACTGAACAGTAAATGCTGCGAAATGTCATCCAATTTAGGTTAGATTCACGTATCAATTTGACTTCAAATTAAACAGTTTTACATCAGTTTTACAGCATGTATCGCTCGTGCATCTTTTATTACCAACGTGTTTATTTTACTTATTGTATATTTTTTTATAGTGCAAATATTTCAATGTTTAATAATTCAAATGCGTCCACCAACTTCAGTAGCCAAAGAACGCTGTATCGCGTCCTCAATTTTACTGCTCAAGGGACGCCCGATCTCACCTTGTCTTCGAAATGATTGAAAATGTTTTTAAGAAATAAAATTATATCTTGTATCATTGTCTTATTTTTTCTTTGGCATATACAAATTAAACAGGATCATAAAATATTAAAATCTTAATAACTCAATATTAAAAATTTTAATAACTATCACATAAATTCCAATAGAAATTAATACAATACATAATTGAATTTTTTTCCTTTACGGATACAAAGATTTTTTACATCAAGCAAACTTTAAGCTCCTTAGTGCGAATGTTTCAATACTATCTGGATGCAACAAATCACAAAAGCTTCTTTCATGTCTGTTTCTCTCTCTGTTAATTCAATTGTTATCATATTCTTTTTGCAGGTAGTACCACTGTCTTGCTTTTTAGATGTAGATGCCTGTGAAAAAGAATTTAATTGTTACAAAGACTATCCACAAACAAATAACGCATAATAATTTCTTAAATACACAAAAAATATTGCTTATATATAAACACATCCTCTTTCATGTCTTTCTCAGACATTGTCACATTCACAATATTCAAGAAATTGCCATAAAAAATTTACCAGTGTTCTCTGTGGATCAACACATTTCTCTGTTATAATTCTCTTCAGTTCCTTTTTTGTTGGTTCCATGCATAGAGATTTAATAGCAGTTTTAAGCTTAACAATTTTTCCAATGCCATTCGGATCAAATAAATCAAAATCTTCTTTTATATCTGCTTTCCTCTTTTCTGTTAGCTCTAATTTTTTTTAATATTCCTCTTGTGTATAATTTCTGCTTGGTTTTTAGATGTGGATGCCTGTGAAAAAATACATATTTGTTACAATCACTATTCTCAAATAAATAACACATAATATATAATTCCTTACACAATACATAAAAAATATTACTTATATACGCAATAGTTTTGATCTCTTCAAAGAGATAAAACATAATTTTAATAAATTAAAAATAAAACACTGGGGAAAAAAAAGAAAAAAAAAAGAGTATGACAGAAGTGTTAGTTGAATCAAATTCAAACAAATAGTTACTTGTATTTTGTTTAAACTAAGTCTTACTACAAAGTTCTATTTAATAAGTCGTAAGAGAATTTCATTTTATTTCTTTCTAATTTAAGCGCGTGCGTTTCAGTTTGAAAACAACAAACATCTTTACTGATTTTCACAGAAATGTCATACCATGATGCCAAAACGAAGAGACGCGGACCCACGTAATGGAGAGAATGACGTGCCAAACGAGAATACAATCAAGAACAGCGTAAATGTGCATTTACGGCGTACCTCGAATAGTAAAAGCAGCAGACATAGTTTTTCTTTGCTTGCTCCTACCGGCAACGAAGGCAAATTATTAATAATTAACATTTTGAATTTTACAATAAAAAAAAAACCTTAGAAAAGACCTATGAATTATTTAAGAACTTCACGAGCAACATAATACTGACGAAGGTAGCCTAGACGTGAAAATAAGCATGCAGAAAAATTAAGGTTACCCGTTGGAATAGCCTGAAACTCTCCATTCTAGCCGGGATTTGAAAGATTTGTTAATAGGAACACATGATGATATAGGAGTTCGCTCGAGTATCAGCTGGGCGGAGGCGCTCTAGAGTTTGGCGCCTCTAGAGCTCAGTGTTGCGATATGGGACCGGTTGTATGCGCATGTGCGGCTCTGCGCATGTGCGGTGATGGAGATCCAGTGCCGTTATATGTTATGTGTTGACTGTATGGCGGGACGTTTTGACATGAGAAGGTCTGGTGACTACAAATAAGGTAAGATTTATTTATTTACAAGCATGGAATCTACGGAGCCAGCAGCTAAAAAACCAAGACGTAAAAAATTTCAATCAATTTCAAAAAATTTAGAAATATTTTTAATGTAGCGGGGTAACGGTGCCTTGTTTAATTTGTATGAGACACTGTACTGACGCCGTATTGCCGCACATGCGCATACAACCGGTCCCATATCGCAACACTGCTAGAGCTCGGCAGAGGGGAGCCCTCTTCGTATTGGCTGGTTGCACTTTGCATGGCTGCCAGTGTTGCTAGACGGGACGTTTTTTCTCGCGCATGCGCAGCGCTGCAGCTATGAATCCAGCGGTGTATACGGCTTATAGTGTTGGGTGCTGGCGCGAAAAGTTAGACGTTTGACAGGCTACAGGAGAAAGTTAGGTGAGTCATGTAAAATATAATAATATTTATATTGTAGGGCGTCTCTTACGAATATTCAACTCGCGAGTCGATTCCGATTCACGATCTGTCAGGTTGCCTATTTACGATGAGGCTTCTCCGATTTATCAATTCTCTATTTCCTTTAACAGACAGGCGTCAAGAAACTATACCGTGCTTCGATCAATTCTTTATTTTAGCTTCTTATTTGTACAATGTCTCGATTTCGACTGCTCGGAATCGTCGTCCGAATTCTCGGTATCGCCGGTCTCTCACGGTGAGACAAGGAGTAGGGAGTAAGATTTTTCGGTAGCTAGAGGGCGATTCAAATCCTACTCCTACAATATCATATATATATATATTTATATGTATTTTTTGTTACGCGAAATATGGATAGTTCAAAAGGAGCCATTAAAAAGACGCATATTAAAAATTTTCAAAATTCTTGGTTAGCTGACGATTTATTTAAAGGATGGCTGGCTCCTCATCCTACGGAAAATAAGGCAATTTGTAACTTGTGCAATATTACCATTAGATGTTGTAAATCAGATTTAATACGACATTCACAAAGGGCTAAACATATTAAAAATTGTGACAGTAATTCTCAAATAAGTCAAAGCCAAAGCCAACATTCCAAAAATTCTCATATTGAAAACGTTAAACGAGCCAAAATTAAATTAGCAGCTTTTTATTCTGAACATAACGTTGCTCTTTATACCGCAAATCACTTAGTTCCTTTGTTAAAAGACATTTGTATAGATTCTTCAATCGTGCAAGATCTTTCACTGGCTCGATCAAAGTGCACCAATATTATTAAAGAAGTTCTTGCAAAGCGGGAAAATAATTCTGCCAAATAAAATATTTTATTGTTATTAAAATGTTATTAACAATTATTTAAACATCCTTTCCTTTTTTAGCTTATTTTTTATTAATATTATTAATTATTTTATTATTATAAAAATAAACATAATATTTACATGCGTTTAATTTATTATTATTTTATTACTTTTTATCACTTTTTAACGATAAACAAAATTTTCTAATAATTTTTTAATAGAAGGGTCTACAAGTGCCCTTTTTTTTCCTCAATTAGTACACCGTTGAGGCCGATTCTCAAGTGCGTTCGTGAAAAAAAGCGTCCCGTCTAGCAACACTGATGGCTGCCAGGATTTCTATGGCAACAGCCAAGCAAAAGAGAGCTCTCAATCGGCAGTAGTCAACACCTTCATAGCGCCATGGCGGCCATTCAAAGAGCAACAGCCAATCCGAAGAGGGCTCCCCACTGCTTACGCTTTCCTCTGCGAGCTATGAGGATGCCAAAACACACCTCAGTGTTGCGATATGGGACCGGTTGTATGCGCATGTGCGGCAATACGGCGTCAGTACAGTGTCTCATACAAATTAAACAAGGCACCGTTACCCCGCTACATTAAAAATATTTCTAAATTTTTTGAAATTGATTGAAATTTTTTACGTCTTGGTTTTTTAGCTGCTGGCTCCGTAGATTCCATGCTTGTAAATAAATAAATCTTACCTTATTTGTAGTCACCAGACCTTCTCATGTCAAAACGTCCCGCCATACAGTCAACACATAACATATAACGGCACTGGATCTCCATCACCGCACATGCGCAGAGCCGCACATGCGCATACAACCGGTCCCATATCGCAACACTGACACACCTCTGCCCTGCTGATATTTGAACGAACTCTTATATCATCATGTACTCCTATTAACTATCTTTCTAAGTCCGGCTAAAATGGAGCGTTTCGGGCCGTTTCAACGGATAACCTTACTCTCTCTAGATGCTTATTTTCGCTTCTAGGCTACTTTCGACAGTGTTATGTTCCTCGTGAAATTCTTAAATAATTCATAGGTCTTTTTTAAGGTTTTTTTTTATTGTAAAATGCAAAATGCCAAGTATTAATATTTTATTATTTAAAAAACCTTAAAAAGACCTATGAATTATTCCGGCTAAAATGGAGTGTTTCGGGCCGTTTCAACGGATAACCTTACTCTCTCTAGATGCTTATTTTCGCTTCTAGGCTACTTTCGACAGTGTTATGTTTTTCGTGTAATTCTTAAATAATTCATAGGTCTCTTTTAAGGTTCTTTTTTTATTGTAAAATTAAAAAAAAAAAACCTTAAAAAAGACCTATAAATTATTTAAGAATTACACGAGGAACATAACACTGTCGAAAGTAGCCTAGAAGCGAAAATAAGCATCTAATCTCTCTAGATGCCTATTTTAAATAATAAAATATTAATACTTGGCATTTTTAATTTTACAATAAAAAAAAAATCTTAAAAAAGACCTATGAATTATTTAAGAATTACACGAGGAACATAACACTGTCGAAAGTAGCCTAGAAGCGAAAATAAGCATCTAATCTCTCTAGATGCCTATTTTAAATAATAAAATATTAATACTTGGCATTTTTAATTTTACAATAAAAAAAAAATCTTAAAAAAGACCTATGAATTATTTAAGAATTACACGAGGAACATAACACTGTCGAAAGTAGCCTAGAAGCGAAAATAAGCATCTAGAGAGACTAGATGCTTATTTTCATCATGTACTCCTATTAACTATCTTTCAAAGTCCGGCTAAAATAGAGCGTTTCGGGCCGTTTCAACAGATAACCTTACTCTCTCTAGGTAATTCATAATTCTAGTCTCTCTAGATGCTTATTTTCGCTTCTAGGCTACTTTTGACAGTGTTATGTTTCTCGTGTAATTCTTAAATAATTCATAGGTCTTTTTTAAGGTTCTTTTTTTATTGTAAAATTAAAAAAAAAAAACCTTAAAAAAGACCTATGAATTATTTAAGATCTACACGAGGAACATAACACTGTCGAAAGTAGTCTAGAAGCGAAAATAAGCATCTAATCTCTCTAGATGCCTATTTTAAATAATAAAATATTAATACTTGGCATTTTTAATTTTACAATAAAAAAAAATCTTAAAAAAGACCTATGAATTATTTAAGAATTACACGAGGAACATAACACTGTCGAAAGTAGCCTAGAAGCGAAAATAAGCATCTAGAGAGACTAGATGCTTATTTTCATCATGTACTCCTATTAACTATCTTTCAAAGTCCGGCTAAAATAGAGCGTTTCGGGCCGTTTCAACAGATAACCTTACTCTCTCTAGGTAATTCATAATTCTAGTCTCTCTAGATGCTTATTTTCGCTTCTAGGCTACTTTCGACAGTGTTATGTTTCTCGTGTAATTCTTAAATAATTCATAGGTCTTTTTTAAGGTTCTTTTTTTATTGTAAAATTAAAAAAAAAAACCTTAAAAAAGACCTATGAATTATTTAAGATCTACACGAGGAACATAACACTGTCGAAAGTAGTCTAGAAGCGAAAATAAGCATCTAATCTCTCTAGATGCCTATTTTAAATAATAAAATATTAATACTTGGCATTTTTAATTTTACAATAAAAAAAAAACCTTAAAAAAGACCTATGAATTATTTAAGAATTACACGAGAAACATAACACTTTCGAAAGTAGCCTAGAAGCGAAAATAAGCATCTAGAGAGACTAGATGCTTATTTTCATCATGTACTCCTATTAACTATCTTTCAAAGTCCGGCTAAAATAGAGCGTTTCGGGCCGTTTCAACAGATAACCTTACTCTCTCTAGATAATTCATAATTCTAGTCTCTCTAGATGCTTATTTTCGCTTCTAGGCTACTTTCGACAGTGTTATGTTTCTCGTGTAATTCTTAAATAATTCATAGGTCTTTTTTAAGGTTCTTTTTTTATTGTAAAATTAAAAAAAAAATCTTAAAAAAGACCTATGAATTATTTAAGAATTACACGAGGAACATAACACTGTCGAAAGTAGCCTAGAAGCGAAAATAAGCATCTAATCTCTCTAGATGCCTATTTTAAATAATAAAATATTAATACTTGGCATTTTTAATTTTACAATAAAAAAAAAACCTTAAAAAAGACCTATGAATTATTTAAGAATTACACGAGAAACATAACACCTTAGAACATATATACTGGAAGGGGCATAGCTGACTCAGTGTTGCGATATGGGACCGGTTGTATGCGCATGTGCGGCTCTGCGCATGTGCGGTGATGGAGATCCAGTGCCGTTATATGTTATGTGTTGACTGTATGGCGGGACGTTTTGACATGAGAAGGTCTGGTGACTACAAATAAGGTAAGATTTATTTATTTACAAGCATGGAATCTACGGAGCCAGCAGCTAAAAAACCAAGAAGTAAAAAATTTCAATCAATTTCAAAAAATTTAGAAATATTTTTAATGTAGCGGAGTAACGGTGCCTTGTTTAATTTGTATGAGACACTGTACTGACGCCGTATTGCCGCACATGCGCATACGACCGGTCCCATATCGCAACACTGAGCTGACTTGCCGTTGTCCTCAACATCTATCTATCCTTGTCTGTACATTTTATTGCAATACGCATGCGTCGATTATGTTGATGTGTGTGATGACAAACTAGACAAACTTATCTATGACAAGCCTTCTAATATAATTAAGTCTAAAGAAATAATCATAAAAAAGTATAGTATCGGGTATAGTAATAAAGTAATAAAAGTATATGTAAAAATGGGACGTTATTGCATTTTATGTAGCTCAATAAACCGTAGCAAAATATCTCTTTATGCGTAAACATAGATTTACTTTGTAATTTAAAGCTCTTAGCTTTGAGGTTGTATTTTGAATTAATTTAGAAATATAAAAGGTATATTGTACGTATAACGTACATTAAAATAATCTAAAATGTTATTCTGTTCACAACGTTTAGATTTCCTAAAGATTAAAACATCAATGAAGTTTTTAAATAGTTTTTTTATTATTTATTATAATAATTTTTATTGTACTAGTCACTATATATACAAGATATAATTAAAATAAGATAACAAACTTTAAAGGAGCGAGAATATTACATAATAATAAATATTACTTTTTTATTTTTTATTAATAATATATATTTTGTATCAGTAACAGTGGGTTTGACAAACATATGTTGATGTCAAATTTTTTTTCATGTTTGGTCTCGCTCTTCAAAGTTTGTTATCTTATTTTAGTTCATCCTGTACATCCTGTATATAATTATTGTTCATTACAGTATTTGTTTTTGGTTATGTGCATCATTATTTTTATTTTATTTTGCAAGACTATTATTACATATTACTACATATTATTATATATAATTTATAATATATTGCAATTATATTATAATATAACTTAAAGAATAAATTGTTATAATCAAATTTTCAAATGCTTTCCACCTATTTTAAATCTTTCTACTTTCAACTTAAGCAGTTATTTACTCGCGCAAGCGCATTGACCGATTTTGTACAGACAAGGATAGATAGATGTAGGGGACACTTTTGTTATGTATATTTAGATAGGCTATGCCCCTTCCAGTATATATGTTCTAAGCATAACACTGTCGAAAGTAGCCTAGAAGCGAAAATAAGCATCTAGAGAGACTAGAATTATGAATTATCTAGAGAGAGTAAGGTTATCTGTTGAAACGGCCCGAAACGCTCCATTTTAGCCGGACTTTGAAAGATAGTTAATAGGAGTACATGATGATATAAGAGTTCGTTTCAAAATGATATAAGAGTTCGAATTCAAAATGCCAAGTGTTAATATTTTATTATTTAAATATTAATAGTCGAGTTCTCAGCTGCATTAAGATGATTATACGATTAATTATATATGATTATACGATACTTAATTATATCATAATCGATTTTAACAGTATCAGAATGCTTGCAAAACATTTCCATCGTCTTGTTTTATTTTTCTAAAGTTTATTAACGTTAATGTATATTAATATTTATTAATATTAATTATTTTCATCTTTTGATATGCTTAAATCAAAGAAACATGCAGTGTCGCCTTTGGCTGCGTTCCGAAATTCACTGCCAGTATTGAAAATCTGCAATATACGTAACATAAACTATAAATTTTCAATACTGGCAGTGAATTTCGGGACACAGCTTTTATTGCCGTTTCGATAGAAATGAGATAGAAAAAACAATATATATTTGTTCTCTTTTACTATCATGTGGATCGCATATTCTCATTCTCGATTATGTGTGGTGCTCCCTCCATTACGGTTACTTGGAGCCGCGTCTCGATTCTTGCATCACAGATTCTGGTGCGAGGAAACCGCAATCGAGTTCCATCGACAACACACAATTCGGAGTAGTGCATAATCTGCATGATTTGACGTATTTGACAAATCTCGGAGGGACTCTCGACTGCATGCGGAACAACAGTCTCAATTAGAGAATCAAGTTCCGTAGGAGATATTTTATTTTTTAATACTTTTCGCCATGGACACGGACAGGCCGTTACACGAAGATTGGAGGAAACGGGTATATACTGGCTATCACACGTCAAACGCAATAAACAGAAGCACTGCAAATATTCTACGAATATCTATACATTGTGTGAAACATATTTACGTATACTTAAGTAAATTGAATAAATCTAGGTGTAATCGATACATTAAATGGAGGTTAATTAAGAGCTAAAGCGTGGTAATTGTTGTACAACATGAATCTTATTTTTAATAGACATCAAATTTTAATCGAATTTAATTGAAATATAATTTATATTGCGCGTCAATTACCACACGTTGACTCTTATTAGATTTTCTTTTGAGTTATTGATTACATATGAAAGAGTTTCTTCTGTTTGCATTTTGAAATTAAAGTGTATTTAAATAGAATCAATGTAGCTAAATACACATCACATGTATATCCCAAAATTTAATTTATATTATTTAATAATTACATGTAATATTACTATAAAAATGTTAACATAAGACTTTTATTTTATATAAAATGATGTTTTTACATAATAATTGTCAAATTAAATTTTATTCATATCTAGGTTTTTGTGGGACCACTACCGGATAGTTTCTTGAGAATAGAAGAACGTAATGCGCAATTGCAACAGGAGGCAGCAGATCAGCAAGCAGCTTTAGCTCTTCAACAACAGATGCAAAGTATGCCAGTGAATGCTCATGATCCAAGAGTAGGCAGACTTAATGTAACAATTTCTCAGGTAATTTTATTTTCATAACATGTTAGCATCAATTAATTTAAATAACTAAACATATAATTTGAACCTTTCACATTGAAAGATTTTTCTATTTTAGGCCAAATTAGTAAAGAATTATGGAATGACAAGGATGGATCCTTACGTAAGATTACGAGTGGGACATGCTGTATATGAGACGCATGCAGACACAAATGGTGGAAAAAATCCACATTGGAACAAAGTAATTCAGTGGTAAGAGTGCATATCCTGTTTCCATATACATATGAATCCGCTCCATGAGTAATTGAAATATTTATCGTTGTAGTCTCCTTCCACTTGGAGTTACTCAAGTATACATAGAAATTTATGATGAGTGTTCTTTTGTGATGGACGAGTTGATTGCGTGGGGTCACATAGACATTCCACCACAGGTTATTCAGAAAGGGGAGACACATGAGGATTGGTACATGCTTAGTGGCAAGCAAGGAGAGAATCAAGAAGGCATGATCAATTTAGTTTTTAGTTACACGGTACGAATAATGAATATATTATTATTCTCTATTCTTATGCTAATTATCTTTATATAATTGTTATCATTTCAAACAATATCTTAAAATTATTTCTGCAAACTAATAAAATTCATAATTTTAACTATTCTCATGAAAAATAATAAATTGTTTGAAATATTATTCGCGTGTAAAGAATAATCTTTTTCTCAAAAATTCACTTGTCATTTCTCTCGATTGGATGTTTTCAGAATAAATGGTCTCCGTATATGGGCTCTTCTTCAGTAATGATGGTTCCATCGGCAACAATGTTCGGCATGCCTTATGCTCCGGTAAACGTTTATACAACACCACCGCCGACTGCTGCTGCTGCTGCTGCTGCTGCTGCTGCTGCTGTACCAGCACCAGCACCAGCACCAGCGGTTACACCAAGTTCTTTGCCAAATGCTGAGGCTGAATTGAAACAGGTATTTGATGATATAAGTATATTTTATTCATTACTTTGTACATTGTCTTTTTTGTTACGTGCAAACTGTAATTATATTTTGCAGATCGCGGAAATGTTTCCGAACGTTGACAAAGAAGTCATCAAATCGGTATATGATGCTAATCACGGCAAGAAAGATGTTACGATTAACTCGTTGCTTCAAATGTGCGAATAAGCCCTAATTTTCTACGCAATTTGCCATACGTAATTTTGTTATATTTTTCGTTAAGTATTGTGGAATATAACATAATGTATGGAGACCTAATTTGTAACACTTCCATACGTAATAATTAAGGTCGAAGTATTCTTTGATTAATTTTATTCTTTGAATATGTGAAATAATATTTGCTTTTGAGAGATAAAGCATGTTATTTGTAATATAATCTCACTTAGTCAGTTTTGCCATACGTTATTGTTATTTCAGAGTTTATATTGTCTTCTTCCTTATTTTTACCTATACAAGTATTTATTTTTATTTTTAATTACGCGACTACGAGATATACAATTTATTCATTCCTGTATATAATTTAAATACATTGCGCGTTCAACAAAATGTAAAAAGATATACGCTTAATTAATATTGCACATAAATGGAAATAAACGTTAAATATAGATAATTTGTACAATTTCATCCATATCACAGAAAATTTAAGATATTGCCAAAAGTGTCAGGGAATATTGAACGTTTTATATATAAACAGTGGAACAGCTGTAGCCATGAAAGTGATTAGTATCGAGTACATATTCCTTCTTGTTGAGTTGCAAGGTATAGTGCCGTTTACAGACAGACAGGCACACGCTTCAATAATATATCCCTCAGTCTGAAAATTACATTATCGGTATATTATAATCACATCTGTACTTCGTTATCGAATAATGCTAATTTATAGCCACGCAATTATGAAGTTAATCGTGCTTGTACGTACATAATGAACGAAACAACCCGACTCAACCGCCGTTGTCTTGTCTTCTATGACTTTGCCACAGAAATAACTGACGTTCACAACTACAAGTAACATTGCATTTATTCAGATTTGCACAGGCCCTGTGTATTATATATGCTTCGATTATAAAATCTCTGGTCTAATATACTTACCTGCGCTATTATACATGTACGTATATCTTACACAAACATCGCCTTTCTCCATTGAACAAAAATATTTATCTAGACTTTCATTACGTCGTGCGGTTAAGTTGTACCATAGTTCAGCGGTATTTGGTTTATCTTTACCTAAAGTACATCGTCAAAGAATTGATTAATAATTAAAAACATAAATATAAAGCCAAAGATTTTTTACTCACCAGGCATAATTGGTTCTATGCAAGGAACATCTTGGTATTTTTCTTCATTCTCCGGGCAGTCTTTCTCGTCAGATCTTGCACCTCGCCATGTATATTGAAAGCATTGTGGTCCTTCAATACCTGTCACTATACAAAAATTCTAGATGCTAACTAAAACAACGGATGGGCCAAAAAGAAATGATTTGTTGATGAACCTACGAAGCTTTCAAGATACGAAACAAAGCGAATATCAATGTAACATATCAGAGATGTATCAAATAACTATCATCGTTGTTCCACATTAATTTCATTCATCCCTTCGCATTCTAGTTAATATTGTATCTGAGTAATATTTTTCTCATTTATAATGTGATACAGATTAAATTGGATTCCCTCTATATTTTTATATATAATTTATATACGTCTAATGTGTGCGATTGTATACAATATCTGTAGAATACGAACTCTTAATGTTTTAATGTATGTATGCATGTATGCGCATCAGTATTCTTTGCGATCTGTCATCTGCTGATTATGATATAAGAAATTAACAGCGGCTTAAACGGCTTTTGTCTACTCAACACGAGTTTTAAACGAAAGTGTTGCTAATATCGACGGCTTAAAAAAGTTATGCGGCGTTATTCGATGTTTATATTCTCGATGTGTAGTATTTGTAAGATATTATCAAGACGTAAGATCGAACACTTGTAAAAAAAAAAAAATATATATATATATATATGTATATATTTACCTAAAAACACGTCGCAGATGCAAACCGTGAAAAGTAGAGCCAAATAAACCTCTTTCATTTTTACATATTTGCGCGAGCTAATTCAAATGACGACGCTTCAAGTATTACTGAAGCTGCTACGGAAAGCAAAGCTTATCTGATAAGCCCGATTATAATCAAATAACTTATCCTAGAGTAATAACTTATCACAGGGTCAATCGTTATCAGTTCAGTGCGGTGTGACAATTGATAGTATGAAGGATTACCATTGTTTAGGTGTTTGAAGAGAACAATGATACGATTGTTAATAGAATGACAATATAAAAAATTTATTGCAACAACAGCTAATTAATCCTTATAAGCTTTGGCGGATTTCATGCATTTCTTTTTTTTTCTCTATGTTACTAATTATGTAAATACCAACGATATATAAAAAGAAACACATATTCATTAAAGTAAATAGATAAATAAATCAATCTCCTTCGTTAATTTACAAGTTATAGGATCTTAAGTAGACCGTTATAAGTAATTTGTTCGTTAATAACGTTTTTTTATGAAATTGCATTTCACGTTAAAACTCGTCATGCCTTGTTAGCGCCTGACCAAAATCTGTCGCCTGAGATCCTACGAAAACATCATATTTCTCCAATATCTCGACCTTCGTGAGCTTGTGATCAGCGTCCGTATCCGCTTCATAAATTAAGTGCCTAGATTCTGCCTCTGCGTGGTCAAATTCCGCAGGAATAATCCATGTTTTCACCTGATGAACGAATAAAAATGGCTCGTTATTACAGGATAATCTAACATGTGCCAGCTAATACGAGCTTTTTGATGCAAATGTGTGTGTGTGTCAAAAACATATTTAAAAAACAGAAAAACGATTTTGATTCTAACTCACAAATCATGTTCGCAAACACGGTCTACTACATTCCACTTTTTATGTCTGTGTGTTTTGAATCAAAATTTAGAAAAATCAGTTTTGTCGGATTAGTGATGAAAAAAATATGTTTTCCAATAGCACATTTTTTTCTAATTGTACGAGTGATGTGTAGCACGTACCTCGTCAGCATTTAGGAATCCATCCCCATCCTTGTCTCTGTAAGAGGAAAACTGTTCTCTCTCATTCTTCACCCATTCTGGCTCCTCCTCATTCTCGTCGCCATTGTACATATCACCTGCAAATCACACGAGTTGAAAATTCCAGGAACTGTTTAAGTGACTTCATAGGAGTAATAACACGATTTACCGATATATTCTATAAGAGATATCTTGCCATCTCCATCCTTATCGATATCCTCCATCGTCTCCAGCACTATCACATCCTTCATATGCTCAGCATCTTCCGCGTGAAGGAAGGCTGTGAATTCCTCCTTGGTCAGCAGATCGTCACCGTCTAGATCCGCAACAGTCCATCTTCTACGATCCCTCTTGAGCATTTGAAAATACGAGAAGGATTCGTCGTCCGGATTCTGTCTCTCTTTCTCATTTTCGTCTATGTCGCCGTAGACAATATGTTTATAGTCCGTCCAGGACAATTTCTCTTTTTCCTGTGGATTGTGCGATCTCCACTGACGTTCAACGTCGTCCCTAATGTAACGTTGTTGCGTGTACATTATCCAATCTTTAAGCTCCTCATGCGTTACGTAGCCATCACTATCCTTGTCTATTTTATCAACAATTATCCCTAGCCTCCTGGTACTTTCCTCAGGAGTAAGTGTATCAAAGGTTTTAGCTTCTTCTCCCAGGAAGGCTTCATGATCGTAGACTGGATTGTGCTGTTTGTTTATATAATGGTCCTGACCGCTTACATCCTAGAATATAACAGGTTTGATGAATATTAACTATATTGTAATAAAGGCAATATATGAGTTTCAAGAATATTGAATAAATTTATTCTTCTACTATAAAAAAAGGAGCTGAATTTTTATTTATTAATCAAGCAAGTTCTCGGTTGAAGGAAAAAAGCTATGTGCCAAAAAATTTTAAATTAAAGACGCTAAAAAAAAGAAATCTTTTTTTTATAACCTTGTCCAGGACACGATGTTCGCTGTCTGGCTTGGGGATTGCCGTTGCCAGCACGGAGAAACCAATTAGTATTTGGAAAAACATGAGTTCTCGTATTCCACGAGGACGTAACGACGTGGAAAAAAAAAAGAAAAGAAAGCGATGACTAAGAGACTCGGCGAGGAACTCTCGAGTGTCAGGACGAGCGACGTCTCCCCGTGAAACAGACACTTCGAATTGCGAGACTTCTCTTCGCACGACTTCTGGGCTTCCACATCAGCAAGAACGGCAAAACCGAACGCTATACTCCCTCTTCACCCCACCACTTAATTTTGTGCTCGTTACGAGGGACGCGCGACGCCGCCGACGAAATGCGCGCCTGTACGTAGAACGCTTGTCGGATGTTCGGCGGCTGCGAAGAAAACGAATCCACAGCTTCCACGTGGACCGCAGAGATGATAACGAATGAAGATTCTATTATTGGAGCCTGGCACCCTTCAAATGAAATATTGACTCACGAGTAGCTTAGGCAGCTGTGTATGTGATACATGATGCTCTTAACTCATATGTGACATATATCTGTAATTTAATATAAAATATAATGTAATAAAAATTATATATTTATATTATAAAAAGTGATGCAAAACTTCAATTTTATAAATATACCTAAAAAATAGACAAATTAAAAACTTTTTAGTAGCCAGGAACGATTCTGAAAATTAAATCTATATATGACTTGTGAAGATGTCTTCAATGAAATATTTTTATTGAAAACAACAATACAAATTTTATTTTTGTATGTACAGTGACTGGTGAGGACTTGATGAGGGAATCAAAGACAATTTTACCCTCCAATTATCCATTCAATTCTCCATTAGAGCAAATTAAGTGAACAATACAAACTGTCCTCCTATCCGTCTTATCTTTATTTATATTTACATAGATGCCGATTGCATTCGAGTACTTTTTTGCTTTATAGATATCCCAGTTTTTCTAAATTCACTTCTCTCATTCAGATATTGGTCTGTACATTCTTTGATAAAGTCCTCATTGTAGTACCATTTCTCCATGCATGCCTTCATCTTGTCATTCTCTTGTCTACATTTCACAACATTCAACACTCCTGTGTTGAGACAACACTCGTGAAATTCTGCAAAAGAAACAATTGTAATTACTATTTATTAAGTTCTTGTTTATGTAAATCAAGTGATTCATACCTTTAACTTCATTGACACATTTTTCTGCCTTGGTTTTCTCTCGCATCAATTTGGGTACCAACACATCTTTCTCTACCTTTCTTAAGGTCCTGTCATTAGGATCACCTGTAATAATGATACAAAATCTATATCGACTTTACAGAAAAATGTTTTAAACTTTATATGAACTGTTAAATAAACAATATTAAAGTAATTTGAATAATCAACGAATTTTTGAACTATTATCAGTCTTGTTGGGATTAAAAACATAACCTATTACCGACAATTTTCTACTTTCGTTATATTGCGAACAAAATTATTTTGCTATTATTTGCGAAACGCGCGTCGAAATAAATATTTTACCCAGTCCCATCGGTCCTCCGCCAAGTTTCTGTGAGAGCACCGAGTAATCGTCATCCTTCATTATTACGCTTTCGGAATTACCGCGAAGGTAACCAACAAGCAGTGTGGTAAGTGATAACCAACATGTGACTTGCGCATGTGTGCGGTATTTTTTTCATGCTGCTTGCTGCTTGCGTTTCAAATCTGGCGTCACTGCCAATAGGCTGCGCTCATGATTATGCACATTTGAAACTTGTGGGAACTTGTCAACGGTGACTCCGACGGGAATGTGCGCTCAGTTTGTAGTGACAAAAAAGAATTTCTATTGCTAAAGACAAATCGTTGTAAGAATAATACGTATTCTAATCCAATTGAACCGTACAATTCGCCTTGAGAATTGCTGAGAGATCTAAAATCCATGTAGCGTTCTTTTTCTAACCTCTAAATATCCGTGTACACCACGATGACACTTCGAATTTTTGATGGCTCTCTCTTTATATGGTAATTGTACGTATCCTTCAAATATTTACAGAATTTAAAGTTCAGTTGATACACCAAGATGGACAGACTACTACGATTAGGCGGTGGAATGCCAGGTTTGAATCAAGGGCCACCACCCTCTGATGCACCTGTTGTCGATACAGCTGAACAGGTACAATACAGGTTCATTGTTTAAACATTCGCACTCTCATCCTCTTCATAATGCTTTATTTTTCATTTATAAAGGTGTACATATCATCCTTGGCCCTCTTGAAAATGCTTAAGCACGGTCGTGCCGGAGTACCAATGGAGGTGATGGGTTTGATGCTGGGAGAATTTGTTGATGATTACACTGTGCGTGTTATCGACGTCTTTGCTATGCCACAAACAGGAACGGTAAATATTAGAATATGAAAACGTACAAAAGTTGAAAAGTATATTTATGAGACACTATAATTTTTGAGAGTACACTATAATTTAATATTATCCTAGGGTGTCAGTGTAGAAGCAGTTGATCCAGTGTTCCAAGCAAAGATGTTGGACATGCTGAAACAGACTGGTCGACCAGAAATGGTTGTTGGCTGGTATCACTCTCACCCAGGATTCGGCTGCTGGTTGTCCGGAGTAGACATCAATACTCAGCAATCCTTTGAGGCTCTTAGTGAAAGAGCAGTTGCCGTTGTAATTGATCCTATACAGTCGGTGAAAGGAAAAGTGGTCATCGACGCATTTAGATTAATTAATCCGAACATGATGGTAAGTGTACTCATACCGATTGTGCGACTCTTGATTTATGACACACTGACCTTTCATGTCATTGATTACAGGTTCTGGGACAAGAACCAAGGCAAACAACGTCGAATTTAGGCCATTTACAGAAACCATCTGTACAAGCCTTGATACACGGATTGAATCGGCATTACTACAGCATTAGTATTAACTATCGTAAGAACGAATTGGAGCAGAAGATGCTGCTGAATTTACATAAAAAGACTTGGATGGACGGCCTTACTCTTGCCGAATATTCGGAGCACAGTCGACTCAATGAGAATATCGTTTCAGAGATGCTTGAACTCGCGAAAAATTATAACAAGGTAAAACTGCACAACACATAATTTTATAATTTATTTAAAAATGTTGGAAACTATTATTTGATATTTGTATTTCAAATTTTGCTTCATAATGATTTGTATTTACAGGCTTTGGAAGAGGAAGAAAAGATGACGCCTGAACAATTAGCCATAAAGAATGTGGGCAAGCAAGATCCGAAACGGCATCTCGAGGAGAAGGTCGATACGCTAATGGCTACAAATATCGTTCAGTGTTTGGGAGCTATGCTCGATACAGTTGTATTCAAATAACCGTTTTCCAATACGTCGCTCGCAATATGGTATTTAAAGGAAATATACATCTTTTTAAAATAAAAGTATATTTTTTGTCCTGATTCGCACAAATAACGCAACTTGCATGTGATGCACATGGAATCAGTTTCACATATTTTTATTAAAAATAATGTTATTGTACAAATCTGGTATAAATTATCTAATATTATCAGACTGAATATTACGTATTGTTGTAAATTACATAACATGTAAATGTTTAACGAACAAAACACAAAATATCTTATTGATGAGATGAATATTAAAAGGACTTACTTAAGAATATCAATCAGCTCAGTTCTTGCCTCAGAATTTGTATTTAGCCGAATTTGATAAGTTTTTCTTACATTTATCTTATCAACAATATATTTTGTCTTGTTAAAAATTTATATACTGTATCATGCGATTTATAACAATGCATAATATAAGAGAAATCACAATTAACACCTCAAGGAAAGGGGATACAAATTTGTGCTCCAATATAATCATTTTTGTTCTGGCGAAACATCAAAGCAAATTATTAATTATATAAATTTTTTGTTTAAAAAATTATGCTTTTATTTGAGATTATACATGTCTGCGTTTTCTAAGATTTAAATATTTCACATGATAAAATATGCCGAGAAGATTGCAAAATTACAAACCAAATGCATCGATCCTTAATGAGTTAACATTACTAATGGTATAAAATGTTGCGATATTGATTATAATTACTTAGTATAATTAAAAAAGAATATATATACAGTACATAATACTTAACTATATATTTAAATTTGATATATATAAACATTACATATATTCTTTTTTAATCAAATTTTAATTTTTTTTTTGTAATTTTAATTTTTTTTTTTATTCTGTTGACTGATGGGTTTTCAGTCTTTGTCTTTATCTTTCTTTTTCTTTTTCTTTTTTTCTTTCACTGGAGATTCCTGCAATACATAAGTATTTATGCAATATACAATATTTGAATTTTTTATACATCTAATTATAAGAATAATTCTAATTACCCCACTGGCATCTTCTTCCATCACCATGGACTCTTCGCCTTCCGTATCTTGTTTCTCCTTCTTTTTCTTTTTCTTCTTCTCTTTCTTATCCTTTTTTTTATCTTTCGGTGATGTTTCCGGATTCTCAGGTATTTCTTCTTGTTTTATAGAAACTGATGTATCCATTATTGTCTCTTCAAATTTTCTCTTTTTAGCAGCACTAGATACTTCAACATCACCATTTTTCTCCGTCTACATTTAATGAATACTTTATAAGAGTGATCTTATATAATATGATTGAAAAAATAGAAAAATCATTAGTTTAATTGACTTGCCTTAATTTCTGTTGCTGCTACCTTTGTCGCGGAATAGTCTGTGTAATTTTGTAACCAATCAGATGGCGTATTTTCATTTGGTTTTCCATGCTGATCTAATTTCCCTTCAGCTATCATACGTTTCTTTTGCGATGCTTTAGGCCCATAACCCCATTTCCTTGGATACGCATCTCTTTCCATAATTACCCTCTTGATTTTTGCAGCCACTCCGTGATCACACATAGCCATAGTTGAAGAGGTCATTAATGCAATAGCTAAAGTAATATAAATTAAATAAATTGCTTAAATATTTGCAAAGTATAATTTTTTCTAAATAAATAGAAACAGAAATGATAAATTAAATATGTAGCACTTTCGAGCAGACAGTGCGCTAGGCTATGTTAAATAATGTGTGGCTAGCTATAATACTTTGGAAATATAATTACCAAGCGCTACAGCTTCACCCTTGGTTGTCACTATGACAATTTCTTGATTTAATTCTATTCCTTCATCGTACATTAAAATCCCTGGCAGCATTATTTTAGCTCCATAACAAATTGCATTTACCTAGAAATTTAATGGAATACAATATCATTAAAATATTCAATTTTATATTATTTTAATTAATATACAAAATCAAAAACATACTGCGCTGTCCTTCATGATGATTCTCTTATGATTCACCAGAAGTGCTTCCAAAGGTTTTATAACCCTTCTCAGATATGACTCGTCCCCGTGATTTTCATACAACCATTGTGCATCAAGGATATCGTGCATAGTAACCATATTATCTTTTTCAGACTGAACACCAGAACGAACTCTTCGCAGCTCTTGCATGTGACAACCGGTACCTAAAAAAAGTCCAAGATGGACACACATGGTTCTAATGTACGAACCGGCCTCGCAGCTGACGCGAAATACTCCCATATTGCGCTCCTGGTCGTAATCGAGAAGCCAACTGTCGTAAACTGTTCTAACACGAAGCTGTCTCTTAACCGCCGATATCAATGGTGGTCTTTGAAAGAGAGCACCACGTAACTTTTCCAATGCTTGTTGCACCTAAATCATTGTATTTTTGTAAAATTGATGTATGTAGTATCTCAACAATATTCGGTAACTCACCTTCTGAACATTTTCTACTGCGGAATGAAGTTTAAACACAGCGGTATATTCCTTTCCTGCGGACTGTTGTGATTTGGCTAATCTAGTGGCTCTATCTATACAGACTATTAAACATCCTGATACTTTAGGATCCAATGTGCCAGAATGGCCCGTCTTATCCACTTTTAAAATTTTTTTTATCCAAGCTACCACCTCATGCGACGATGGATTGCATGGTTTATCCAAATTGATGCATCCTGACTTAATATATTCTGATAAGCTTCGATTGAGTGGGGTGGAACCACATGTTAATGGTGTGAAATGTTTTGTGCGTGTAAGCATCTTGTCAAAATTCTACAATAAACAAAGAAAACATTTATTTTGAATTCTATTGATTGTCGTTGTCATGTAACTGTATCACACGCATATAAAAATTAACAAAAAGAAGCCAACCTTAAACAATAAAGGCCAATCTTTACAATCAAGTGTTACGCTTTCACTCGAGGGCTCGAGCTCGCACTTCATTGTTTTTTGAATTTCGCCGAGCGGTTTCTTTTTGCTCTTCTTCTTGGTTTTATCTACAGGAAGAATAAGATACGATTTAACCTATCTTAACCTACATTATAACTTCCATTTAATAATCGTATAAAACAATCAAGATTCTTAAAACTGTATGTCAGTGCAAATTTATTGTGCAACAGCTCTCGATTCGTCAACATTTTTCGGTACTTTAAACGATACTATCATTGTAAATTACTATAAAACAAGCGGACACGTGTTTATCACGGAACGCAGAAAGGCGAAATTTATAACAGAAATCATGGATTATAACAGAATTACTTTCTGTTAAAACGACGTAGATAAAAGTATTCAAAGTAATTTACAACGCATATAATAATATTAATTACCTTCTTCTGCCATTTTCGTAGATTTGTTTGAACACGTGCAACGTCGAAATAAATCCTATCCAAATGCTACGAACTATTCACCATTCTCTACAGCTCCTATCAGAGTTACCACACTAATAAATTTTAGGGATTTTAAGTAAGCGGTGCTGCTCTCTATATTGTTAATAATGTATCGAAAAGAATCGCACATCTTATCGCAATCTATCGAAAAATATTTTCAAATTATCGTAACGCAATTATATTTACGGATACTGATGCCGAAATAAAGATTATGCACAAGGAACAGAATTTTCTTTTTCTTATTATCTCCGATAAATTATGATAAATCCTATCTGCATGTTTGTTATAATAAAAGCAGAGTTATATATTATATTATACATCAGCTGATAGCTGACGCAGGTTAGTTTCGTATCACCGATATCTTTACATATGTATACATATAATGCATTATAAAAGACTGACAAGTGCGAACAAGAGATGACAAGCGAGAAAACGGAAGAGAACAAGGATAACACAGAATAAAATGCACTGGATTTATCAACACAGAAAGGAAACAAAAAAGTAAATATATATGTTTTTTAATCGAGTTTAACTGCGCGTTTTGACATCAGACAAATTAAGATATTAACATATTATTCCAGTCCCGACTAACAATAATCCAGTTATTAATTCGCCATGGGTGAGCAAAACGTCAAAACGTTAATTTATTCCTTTTCGATACTTCAATTTCGCTCGGAAACAGAGCGCACTGACTGCACACCAATTGTGCGGAATAATAGAATGAAATATTTTTGTCTGACTACCATCATGCAGGTTTATTAATACAGATGTAGCAAGCAGGTCAAGTTATTTTGGGCATGTTTGCCTGCGGTTGTCTGTTAACCTCAGAAATGCTAACTAATTCCACCAATTTTAACGTTGACTGTCACCCTTGGCTTGGAGATTCCAAAATAGCCTATCTAATTTCCTTTAACCATGGACCCAGATTCCATAGAGATGGCAAACGAAGTCAAGAGAAAAATCATACTGCATTGGAACTGTCGTGGTCTCTCAGAGTTTCCAGAAGTGATAAGACTGCATGGCAGTCACATTCAAGAGATATATCTTAAGTGGAACAAGCTTACCACTTTGCCATCTTGGATCATGGAACTATTCAATGTAACCAATTTGTACATGTATGGTAATCTAATCAAACAGCTGCCTACAGAATTCGGTGAGATGAGCCAGTTGACAGTATTGGACTTAAGTGCCAACAAATTGGAACAAGTACCCGTCTGCATCGGTAACTTGAGTAATCTTAAGTCTTTACTCTTAAATGACAATCTCATAGAAAGATTGCCGGCAGGTAAATGTGATTATAATTAGATACATTCTATTGTGAAAACGAAGAACTTGTTAACATAAATGACAACTGAAAACAGAATTAAGCCAACTGAGTAATCTGGAGATATTGTCTCTCTCGGGTAACCAGATTGTTGCATTACCAGAGTGGACCGGCTCTCTACCAAGACTTAAAGAATTATATGTAGATAACAATAAACTGAAAGAACTACCTAACAGATTAACAATGGCTGCAGAACTTGCTATGATCTCTGCATGTTCAAACAGGTTTACGAAATCAGTATTTTATCTGTTTAGATCTATTCAGAAATTTATGTATGTAATTAATATAGTTTAAGTTATATTACTGAGCTTAGTGTAACACATGTTTATGCAGGTTGCGATATTTACCATTGAATGGATTTTTGTCAGCTCCCTGCATTCGATTTGACGCGAATGAGTATTTAAATTATGTCTCGTATCCACTTCTATTTCAACTACTTTCACGACTTCAAATGACAGCTATTCACGATAGAGCTGCTTTGGCATTCGGGTAAGTTCCTTCGAGACGTTGACTAGAAACAAATAAATATGCGTAAATGGAAAATAAATGTTGAACAGCCGTTTCTTCACTTTGAAGTATGTATATATATAAAGTAGATTTACAATCTATGCGTGTATGTATATACAATCACAGATGCTTTAAGACGCATTACAACACCAATGTGTTAAACACAAATATCAAATTGTACATAGAGATGAAGGGATTGTATGAAACGAATGACGATGTTATAATCGAATTACCACGGCAGCTTTTAAGGGTTCACGAAGCTCACGAGAATGTAACTTGTTCCCTGTGGGAATTAGCGTTGAGAAAAGTTTATACTGAGAGGTAATTGAGGAACGCAAAAACAGAAATATCTTCATCTCTTTCTGCACAATTATAAATATCTCATAATTTAACGCGAGTACATTTTAGGTATAAACATACGCTCGATGTTTCTCCCACAAACGTAACGATACTTTACAAACCACTCTCTAAGAATATTAAACCGGACTTTACATGGTCTTCTATGAATTATGCTTTATACAGTTTATTAACAAACGGACCCGCCAGTATCTGCGTAAACTCCCAGTGTCAGCAACCTATATTCACAGAAGCGTGGATTATTATCGGTATCAGCCGTCACGCAGAGTCCATGATAACGATAGCTCTATGTTGTAGTAAAAGGTAATGTATAAAATAATTGTAGTACCTGAGTGTATCAGTTTATAAGTCGTCTCTAACTTTGCAGTTGCGCCACTGCATTCGCTACATGCTCGAACACGACTATTAAGCTTCATTGGCACTCCATCAATTGATGTTAAACTCTCGTCATTAGGTACTTAATTAACACACTTCTGTACACAAAAAGATATTAGGAAAATAAAAAAATTCTTGCATATACAATTGAAATCTTGTGATATTTTGTAAAATTGAGTTTTTAGTTTATTATGATTATAATTTATTTTGGAACAATCAGTTATAACCGATTGTTTAATAATGCCCAGTAGAAATTCAAATGTCATAATAAATTATATACTGAATTAAATTATGGATTGAGAATGTAACTTTCTTCAGGTTTCGTTATTCAAGACTAGTCTCACTGAATACTATCTTTTTCTTTTTATTAAAATATACGTTGCGATTATAAGGCAAAGTATCTTCCATGCGATATAAAAATTCTATTTTTTTTTTCTGCACAGATTCTACCTGCTTCCGCATAAAATCAAATCGCAAAAAATATTCTATTATATCTTATGGATGCCGTTTTGATAGTTCGTTCAAGCAATTAGAAGATCTAACGCCTTATCGCGATCGAAATTACACTTCACTAACGTCGCAGAAGCTTCGTCCTCAGGAAATCCTAGATCTTTCAACGTGCATAAATTCTCGTAGTAAATTTTCGCTTTATATTGATCATGTTGCGCAAGTGTCAATGCTTTTTCAGCATAGTCACCCGGAATGCCGTTCTCCTCTAGAGATTGAACAGCTAATAGATATTCTACAATTTTCTTCTCGTGTATACGACCTAGCTCCAACACTGTGCGTGCTGCTCTAAGTACAGGAAATCCCATATCGCCCAACTGTGTGACTAACTTTAGATCATCCTCTGTCATACTGGATAACAAATCTGACTGTTTCACATGATTCGTCGAATCATTGTGCTTTGGAATTGAAGGCACATCGCTATCTGGACTTTCCAGATCAGGCCATGGCTTCCAATTCTGTTACAAGGACAGATCAATTAAATCAAAAAGTAACTAAACTCAATTACTTTACACCACGGAAAAGAAAAAGTTTTATTACCTCCATAACAGGCCGGTCTAACTCCTTTTGGAGATCCTGCATTATTGCTGAGACACTGCGATGATTTTCAACATTATGCACATCTACATCTACTTGACTATCTACTTGATTTTTCATCTCGTCAACTTTTTCTTCCTTGTGAGTTTCCGTATTGTCGATCGATAGTTCATTTATTATATTCTCCAATTTTCCTGCTGGTATCCACTGTGATCTAGGCTGTAAAACCTGCGTGCATAAAATACCAATCTTAATACAACTATTAAATTGATTCCTGCAATCCTACGTTAATAATATTTATTATAGAAATTTATAGAGAGATTAATTTCGTTAACCTGTGCTAGTTCTTCCATGTCATTGATGGTTTTCAATTCCATATTGTCGAAGGGGCTACTTGTGTCATTATCGAAATCAGCATAGTCGAGATCTCCATTGGTCTTTGTATGATCCTGAAGATCCTGGAGATCATTGACTGGAGGTGACAGAGGTTGAGGTGTAAGTATTGTCGTTTCAGGAGCAGGCGCTGTATTAATAGGCAGCTGTTTCACACAATCAGGTGGCAAAGGAGGAGGTGAGGGAGGAGTTTCTTCTTTCTCCTTTTTTATCTTCTCTTCCAGCCGAGCCTGACGTGCCTTGCTATAAGCTTGTCTAGCCTTACGCCATTCACACATCTGATTACAAATCAATTCATCAAGTTATCGATAGGTTTGCTTAAACGAGAAGCCATCAAACAAGTCACAAAATCTCTGTATGGTATATTACATGGAATATTAAAATATTATGGGTCTTAACAAATAGATTATGCTTCACCTTTTCAAGTACCGATTTCTCCAAGTTGAAGTCGTACGTCAGCTTTGATACATCCGGTAATCGGTTGTTGTATGCCGCGGGTAGACCGATCTTTCTTGGTGGCTTGTAGGCCTCCGCGATTTTCACGTGAACGCCGTCCATGTACGACGCGACCAGATCGCATTGTGCCGAAATAGAGGAACGAGCCATTAGTTCCTACGCATGGGACAACGCTAGGAAATAACGCGTGACCTGCAGCAGAGACCTTTCGCTTTATTCGCCGAGTCTCGGGGCATAACCTAACTTACATCGCAATAAATCTCGTTCAATCGCCCGTATCACATGCCACTGACACATCTCGCGCATACAACTGCAATTTAATTGAATGCCAGACTATCTACGACTTTAGACTCGCGAGATATCTTTCTAATAGCTGAAATGACGAAGAACACTTTTATTTGACAGGTCGCACATCTTCGCAGCTATATATATATGTATTACATACATTCACATACATTTAAACCAAGAAAGTCAAGTTTTCACGAGGTTGGGATTTGAATCTCAGCTAAGAGGGTTTGAGTCTCTGCTAAATGGGGTTCGAATCTTCGTTAAATAATTACTTTTTTATATATGTATTAATAAATAACAATAAATGCTCTATAATCTCAATGTATCTAACAAACAGTAAAAACATGACTTTTTCAGACACCAACTGGAAACAAAAAGTTATAAGAAAATGATGAATCACCTATATTCATAATTGATTTTATTTAATATTATTTTTAGCATCATTAACACAATTTATGCCAAATTTTATTGTCAATTGTGTAATATCTTTCACTTCAAATACCTGTCTAAAGTTATAAGTACTTTCAATTTTTTTAACATAGCTATATATCTATAAAAATAAGTAATACTTTTGTACTGTGAATATCACAGATACCATCATGTTACATATAATAAGATATAAATGTAACTTCCAATTATAAGTCCTAAGTTACTTATATACAAATTAATCTAATAAAATGTCAATTTTCCTAAAATATTTCATCGTAGTAGAGGAATCTGCATGTTTCTTCCATTGGTTTGCGTTTTACTTTCTAATATAATCTTGGAATTAACATCACTAACGTCTAATAGTTCCTTCTGCTTTCGTTTAGTTTCAAGAGTTTTCATGTATGCGAGAAAACATGTCCAAACTAAACTGCATACACTGACATATACAACACGATTTCGCTCCGGAATTAGGAAAAAATTTATAGTTTGCAGGACTGGCCACACACAAACACCAATCTAAAGAAAAAATAATCTCATTAATTTCTCTATCTCCAGGCAAAAAGATCTTTTTTCTATTTTATCTCCATTTTATCTATATTGAAAAATGATACCTTATATGTTGGCCAGAACTTAATTTTGACTTCTTCGATGCATTCCGAAACTGGCTTTAATTCAAGAAGATTCATGCCAAAAAAGAAGGAACACATAGCTGCAGGAGTGTATGTGACTTGTTCAACCAAAGCCTGTAATCATTACCTGGTTGTTTAATTAATTATTATCAAATTCAGTCAATAATTAAGCAGTTTTCAAATTATTTAATTTTATTTATATGTGAATAATTAATTACAACAAAAATCAAACAGTATAAGTTGTTCTCTTTATACATACCTTAGTGATTGCAGACTTCAAGTCTGGTTTTGGCCAGAAGTAAGATGCACATCTCAGCCAGCAGTATAATGTGGGTGCTACGTAAAGACCACCGTATATACTAAAACGTGCGGCTTCCATGTAATTAAATTCCTCCTTGCCCATTATCTTTTGTTGCAATAAACAGGCACTTGGCCATATAATTGAGTAGGAAGTCATGCCTCGAATGATTGGGTATTTACGAGAGATTTCCCGAAATTTCACGAATATAATGCGCATTTTCGTTGTTTCTGTCACAAAAATATAGACGTTTTAATTTGTTAAACTATATAATCGAAAAAATTAGAATAATGTGCGTTAAAAATGCATGTGCTCGTATGTTTCATCAAAATATTGCAAGGTTGTTTCATGGAAAAGAAAAATATTAAACACTTTTCCGAGATTGCCTCGAATAGATTTGAAAACAAATTGCATTGTTATCAACTTCAATGTTCAAGTTTAAAAAAATAATCACGTTTTAAAAAATTTATCTTTATAGATACAATTTACATATTACACAGATACAATAGATACATTAACCATTTCTAAAAATCTTTATGACACACAAATTTCGCAATTTCACAATGCATTACATCACACGTGTTTTCTCAAAAATGCACATGGTACCTTTCGCAGCGTCACCGGGAACAAACGTAGGGCGAGAGGCACCGAGTTGCAACGCTTCTTGGTGAACGCGCTCGCTGCAACGCTACTTTGACAGACAGCTGCAGCGTTGTGTGTGTCGCAACAAGTCGATGCATCTGGGATGCACGTGTCCCGCCGTATTGCCGACGACTGAATCTTCACGTTGACGGAACACGCTCCCGTCGTCGACGGCGATGATGAAATCGGTCGATCCATTCTTATCTGTCCTTGATACGCATCACTCTGTCGCAGCGAGCGCGCTTTTCCGCTGAATCGGTCGTATTACGCAATTACGTGGTCGTCTACGTACCTTCCTGTTAACACAGGGCTCGAAAGAGGTCGGTAATGTCCGTGATGATGGCAGACCGCGTGACTACTTATATTTCACAGTTGATTTTTAGAATGTGATTTATACGTATGACGAAAGCGAAACGTCAAACGACACAATTTCTTGTGATGGTATATTCAGATAATATAATTAAACATGAGAACTATCTCAACAAATACAATTGATGACCTTGCACGATAAGATATATAAATATAAGTAGATATATGCGTGTCAGTAAAGGTGTATAGGTATATGTATAACAAAATAGCTTAAAATGCAGAAATTTGTATGATTATACACAATATGCATTCATTCTTTGCATATTAGACATTGGAATATTTCAAGGATACGTGCATGTAAATTCTTACCAAAAATCCAACAATTGAGAAAAAAAAGCTTACTTTATGACATTATGTTACAATGATCTTTTTTTTTTTTTTTTTTTTTTTTTGATTATATGTTCTTACAGCCCGTTTTCCTTAGTTTATTAAATAATTCGATAAACAATTATATACTCATGTACAGTACATATTCATAAAGCAAGCTTGCATGATCCGATTACAGATTTACAAAGGTGATTTCTAGCAAGTATATAAAAAAAGTCTTTAAAATTTTGCATTATTCTCAGCACTGTACAAAATTAACAGCCAAAATGGAACGTTTTCAAACAGATACCTTTACAATATTGCAGTATGCTTTTTCATATTTTTAATAAAAAAATACTGTATACTCTCAATGATTGCAATCTATAGATTTTCTTAAAATTGTATGCATAAATTTGATAGTTCTACCGAATTCCTGATTAATTTTGCATGCTGTTGGCACAGTCCAGTTTGTAAATCAAAAACTACGCTAACCCAGTGTTCTCATTACGTCGCGATATCGAATAAATCACAAACACCTTCGTTTTCACTAAGATTAAACTGGTAATCCTTCTCGCTCGGTGGTGGACTTAATCTCACTAATGGTCCACAAACTGCAAATGAGAAATTTAAACAAATGTTAGTGTTCTATAAAATTACATAAAATAAACAACAAAGTGAAAGATTTGACTTACAATCAGAATAGAACTGATCAAGTAACTCCAAATCTCTTTGAGCAATTTCTGTAATAAATTTAATTTGATTAAAGAAATATAAATCATGCTAAATGTATTTACAACATATAATAAATTTAGAGAAATCATAAAATAAATTACCTGTGGTGTTTAAATCACGCAGAACTATCTTGGCTTCTATTAACTCTGGATCTTCTTCATCCTCGTCATCAGTTAATACTGGATTGGGTTTAGAAGCGCTTTTTGGTGGTCTAGTGTTAAAATAAATTATATATATTTAATATATAAATATATAACTGTAGTCTTGAAAAGTGGATATCACATACAAGTGTACATTTTGCATCAAATGAATAGCTCAAGCTAGAGAACTATTCCTCCCCTTTACAAAATCATTCAATTCTTATTTGCTCTTATGTGTAGATCAAGAATATTATCTTTCTATTCCTGATACGATTAGAGCATGTATAAAGATACATTGGCAAATGGAAAAAATATCTATTCACCTGCCAACTTTCCTCTTTGGTTTAACAATGACTTCCTCCTCTTTCTTTTCATCGTCCTCATTCCCACGTTTTTTGCCCTTTGATTCTTCTTGTAATCTCATTTCTAACAATTTATTATCATAATTTTTGGCTAATTCTGGTTGGACCGTATACACTTTAATTTCTCCAGAATTGCTCTTCAGATACATGTTGTAGTTTATTACGGTTTCATCTTGTACAACGGACTGTAAAATGTCAAACAATAAAGATATGACATTAATACATAGTGATACAATCTATGTTAAGCAATTTTCAGATATTGATTTAAATACCTTGAGAACATTTGGTACTGATAATTCTGTATCTCCGGGAGCTTGGATTCCTAATACAAATTGATCTAAAAACGTCTCCTTCACATCCTCATAAGTGATGTATGCATATTTCCTATTTATCAAATCGTTTTCTATATTCTTTATGCTTTGCTGTATCCACCGAGTGTGAGTATCAAGCATCAGTTCATGATCCTCAAGTTGCGTAATTTCCTCCTTTAGATCTGTCAGCTTTTCTCCAAGTTCTTGAGTATTGCAACCAGGTCCTGCACCCCTTCAATCACAATTTGCATAGTAACAATGCATATTATAGTAAATGAAAGTTAAACTGCACAAATGCAACCACAAGTTGAGTGGTTTATAGAAAAAGTAAAAGTGAAACTTACTTCCATTGGATGCTGTTCTTACTTTTCTTCTCTATGAGGCCGATACCTTCGAGAACGTTTGTGATGTCGTAAATGCGCCGTTTTTGTCGCACCTCCAAGATGTCCGCAGCCTGCAAGGTGGACAACACGCAATAATATCCTTATCAGTTGTCGAAATATCGCAATATTCCCGTTTATAGGTTAGGTGTGATCGCGTGTTACGATGTTGAGATACCGTAACGCTTCGACTACTCCGAAGACCTATTCGAGTTCTTTACGAGATGGATGGAATATTAGCGAAGTTGAAAATCAATCGGACAGCTGTAAACAAACCCCTCGCTGCGCACTTCTTTCAAAATTCCCGCAACCCAGATATGGCGTGTACGCCCGCGATAACTTAACCTAGTATTCAGGTTAACTTTTTCGGTGCCTTATAGCGAGGACAAGCACTCACGACTTTCAAATCCAGCACGCCGTTCTTCGCTTTCTGCAGCAAACCGACGAAACGGGTGGTCAGCAGTCCGAGGGATTTCTCGAAGCGGCTCTGCTGATTATCTGCCATTATCTTGCTCGTTGTCAAAATTTTCAAAACTCGCTACTCCCTTCGAAATTGCCGCAACACCACGGACGCCATCCTAGTTAACGTGCAACGGACATTCAAATGTGAGCGCGCCTCTGCTGTTGGTAACAAAGTCCCGATTGGTCCCGATTAGGTAAATAAACGTTTAAAAAAAATTGTTTGGAATTTATACTCCTTATATTTATTTCTAATTATGAGAGCGGATTACAGAAATTGTGATAAAATAATCTTTGAAATGTAAATACAAATATATTTTTTTTATATTTATATTTAATAAAATATTCAAAATATAATATATGTCTTATTGCTTTTACTTGTATTACGAATTGCATTATTTATTACATTCTGTTTGTAACACTTTAATCGTATAAAAATTTAGTAAAATATACAATAATCATAATAAAAAAATTTTAATTTAAATAAATTAATAATTGATTTCTTAAGGAAAAAGAAATTCATTAGTTACAGTTGGTTCCGGACTTTGACTGGAACTAGCTGAACTAAGAGTCTCATCCTTTACTTTCAAAGCAGAAGAATCCTTGTCTTTATTTTTGTCTTTATCCTTATCTTTGCCTTTATCCTTTTCCTTCTTCTCCTTATCCTTATTGTGCTTATGATCGTGCTTATGCTTGTGTTTGTGTTTATGTTTTTTCTTATCTTTCTTTTTCTTTTTACTCTGTAAAAAAAGCATCATCATTACAAATCTCAAGAATGTTTTATTTATGTTAAAAATAATATTGCATAAGAATTTCTCTCTACTGCATGAAAAACTTCGTATATACCTTATTGGTAGAATCGCTTTTAAGTTTATGCTCTTCTGACTCCTTTTTAAACATTCCTGGTTCAAAACCTATAGGACCCGCAGTTCCCATAATACCAGGCAATGATGCGGAATTATCACTGTAATATTCTGACTTTACTTTCCCTTCACAGGGTATTGGAATACCCCGTTCATCCTGCTGCAAATAGCAAAAGTAAGTTTTTTTTATTTGACAACAACGAGAAAAGCAAAAATAATTTTTCAAACTTACATTGTTCGTTGACTTTTGTCGTTTTACTTCTGGTCCATGTTCTGCTAAGTTTGATGGACCCGGAGGATCTCTAATTGGAGACGCTTTCCTTTTGTTCGATATGGGCAAGTTCTCAACTTCCTCGACCGATTCGTGTCTTACATGTTGTATCGCTGCAATTTTGACCTAAACAGAATGTATGCAATTTTATTAAGATACTAAAACCAAAGGTATAGTAATAAAAAAAAAAATAACATGTTACATAAACTTACTTCATGTTCCGGACTTTGTGGACCAATCTTTTTGGGCTTTGTGATCGCTACAAGTTCGGGATTAGGAAGACAAAACGGGACTTTTGTACCGTACAAAGTGTAGTACAAATCTACTAAATCGCAACGCAGTTTTGCGTCGTGCGATAACATGCCGCTGCAGAAAAAAATTACGTGTTCATTAATTCATTGACACGTGAAAAAAAAGATTTAGAGGAGAACAATCAAAGTATTATCGTACTTGATCAAATTCCATATACGATCGACTAGATCTGGTTTGTCCAAGCGGTGTTTATGGGCCTTCTCAAACGGTGGATTCTCTACCATCAACCGTACAAGTCTGTGGCGTATACCAGGATGTGGATCCGTTTCCGCCATGTCCAACAAGAATTCCAAATCTTCCCACTTACCGTCCACGCGAGTAAAATCAACTAACGCTTCCAACGCTGCAATTCGTATATCTGGAAAATATTAGCGAATTGATCATTAAGAATTTTGACAATCAACAAAGGATATCAATATTAAAGTAAGCAATCCATTGTTTAATCAATCAATTATCTCAGTAGACAATTACCGATAAATTGTCCGTATGTTGCATATGCTCTAAAAAGATGAGGATTGCTTGGAAGGTGACCGAACTTTTGAAGGATACGTATAACTTTAAGACAAGTTACGCTGACGGTATATTTGTAGCAGGGTAATAATTTTTCCAAGTTCAAGTTTCTCGTAACTTCCTCCAGAATGGCCTTTGTGTCGACTGACAAAGACTCAGCTGTGATAGCCGTTCTGTGTGTAAAAGGTCAAATAATAAAATTTATACATATTATTATCTAAAATTAAAAAATATTAATAAATACTAAAAGTATTAATAAATATTAAAAATATTAATATATATTAAAAATATTAATATATATTAAAAATATTAATAAATTTGAAATTCACCCTTGTTGTACGCTAATAACTGGTGTTACAGTTGCACCAAGAGCTTCTATCAGCGCAGCTCTGTAATAATTGTCGGAGTACCTATTTTTACTGTTATCGTTATATTTAAATAGATCCAGTAGGAAAGCTAGTACTTCTGGTGGACAAATGCCATGCGCATTGCGTATTCCCGCCATAGCAACTGGTATAGTCTACAAGTTCAATTAATATCACCTATGAAACATATTAAAAAAAAGCTAATAAGCTAAGTATAGAATATACTTTCAACCTTTTGCAGGAAGTAATGTTGAAAATTTGAAAAGTTGTTTTGCTTAATAATTCGCCGGCACGACGCAGATCCAAATAATTTCCTAAATATAGCCAACATAGCCGGTGGACCGACCCATGTTGCTACCATGTCGTTAGCTACCTACAAGCACATATATTTATTTACAAAAATAAATAATTAAATTAGACGACAACTCACCTTCGTCAAACAATGTGCAGCACGAAGTCTAACTTTGTAATAACAATGTTCATTTTCTATAGTATCGGTCAACGCCAATCGTGTGGCAGGCGTTGGATGATGCTGCAAAGCCACGATCGCTTCCAATTGCGCCGTGACGTCTCTCTCGTGTCTCAGTTGATATTGCCACTGATAATCGGGTTGCTCAATTTGCACCGCACGCATAATTGTCATTTCTGGATCAAGCCTAATCCACAATACTGGAGAATCACTATAAACAAGAGAAACATTTTTTACATTTGAAAATAATGTTTGCAATCGTTGGTATAAAGTACGTGATTTTACTCCATGGCGGAGAGATCCATGTCAACTTCCTCGCCGGTGCACAGTGGAATCTTTTTCTTCTTGTTTCTACGGCTCTTACTGTGGCATGTGATATCTGCTCTAGCCATTGTGCCCTCAATTTGTAAAGTGTGCTTAAAAGTTCCATCCAGTTCTTGAATATTAACCACTAATGGACCTACATATTTCCTGATCCCTCTTTGATGCGTGGTGTCCTGTTTGATCTCTAATTCCACCGTGTTTCTATAACATGTATGTCATATTGTAATTTGTATGATATATCAAGTAATAATTATAATTAAATTTAAATAAAAAAGTACCTTTTTCTATTAAATACAAAACTTAAGCTGAATTTTGCATGACCGCCTGTCCGCACCCACTGATCTATGAATACTGACATATCTTTTCCTGTTACTGTAAAGATTGCTTTAGCAAATACATTTGTACTAATTAGCATGTGCGACCATAAGCCAGATTCGATCTTTTGTTGCGCGGCATTGGCCGCTAGGGACAACTGTTTATTGAACACCTGTAAACAATTAAATTGATTAGTTTAACTTAAATTTGTGAATTTATTATTAAGAGAATTTGGAAAGAAAAAAATAGAATACTTGGAGCAACAACTCCTGGCCAATCCTATGTTCTAGCATTCTCATGGTTAGATGTGCTTTTTTGCGGAGAACTTCAATGTATTTTGGAGACATTGTATGTAAATTTCTAATAGGAAAATAAAATCCGGGGTCGGGAGCTCGAGGAGCAGGCGCTGGAGTATTGGCCGCGATAGGCAATGGTGCTGGTGCTTGAGACGGATCTAGTATTATGCCACCAAACTGTTCTTCGTATTTCACGACTTCTTGCAATTCCTGCAAAAATTATGTTGATCAAAACAAATAAATAAGCTGAAAAAAATATTGTGACTTACTCAATAAATAAATACTTACAGACTGAATCCACTCTCTGTATTCGTTGTTACCAAAGCATTTTTTGGCATATAGTCCTGTTAGATAAGTAGAGATACCTTTAGATAGCCAAGTATCGGACCAATTTTGCATAGATATAAAACATCCAAAGAATTGTTCTGCAACAGCTTGCGCCATTGCCAATTTAGTGATGTATACTTGATCTATAATTGCAGTAGAATGCAACAAATTTGTGCTGTAAATAAATAAATGTATAAGCAAATACAGTATAAAAGACTTAAAATATGCAAAATTTGTAAAAGAGATTAATCTTACTTTAAAATGCTCATAGTAGCATATGCATTTATATCCTCATCTATTTCATCAACAAAGACCTGCTTGTAGCAAGAGTATGGATAGCGATTTGATAAAGTCTCTTCATAAAATTCGAATGCCTCGTGCAAGTATTTCGCGGACACTTTTAGAGATGGTAAAAGTTGAGGCAGGCAGAAATGAGTTACTTCGTGCATATAAGGATCCACAAAGATCTCAAAAGGCCTTAAATAGAATAAATTCATATTATTATACTACAAATCGCTAGTATCTATTAATTACATCTATTTAATTTACTTACCCAACTGCCAGTGCAATATTTGGAGCACATGCGGGTGTATTGAGTACATAATGAAATGTCTTTCTACGCATATCAGGTGTATAGACAACTTCGATTAGATCTCCACAGGAAATCGCAGTCATTGAATCATCGACAGTAAATTCCAACTTCCAAGTGCATGGTTCAGCAAAACTATCAACACATGGAAACCATAATCTGGACGAATTTTCGTAGCTGTATGTATACATGTGTGCACCTCTCTAAAAAAAGAAATTTCTATTAATATTAAAATAAGTATAGATTTTATAAAATAATCAGTCAAATATAAAGGAATATAGCTTAAAAAACCAACCATAGTTGTTGGTGCAAAAAGTAAAATATCTTAAATTTTCATAATAAAATTATTGGTCCACATAAGACCAATAACTGCGCCACCAATAATTGCGGTCGGTTCTTTAAGTTCTATTAAAATGGCAAGAATGTCTAATATAATGGCTTCTTGATAATAATATAATAAACTAATAATATAATAAAGCTAATAATATAATAAATAATATAATAAAAAAAATATAATTTACCTCAGCCAAAGTTCCTTCGCAGTTAGGTACAACAAAATGTACACCTCCTTGTGGTTGTTCCAAAGAAAATTCAATGCTAATCCTTAATTTTCTACCTTCTGCGACCAAATGAGCTACTTCTGGTGGTATTTGAACCACTAATTCACCAGCATTGTTATCAGGATCAACTTTTTGAGCCGCTGCTAAATGCATATTCGAGAAAAACTCCAAGGAACGCCTGTAGAATAATTCAATTAATATTCTCTAATATCACAATATTAAGTTATGAAAAAAAAAATTACATACTGTTTACTATCCCCCTGGCAGATATCCAAGAATGGATCAAAATATTGAAAAGGCGCTTCATAAGAATCATTTAAGCACACTCTATATATTCTGCATTGTTTGGCATTGAGTTTTATCAACCTTACTGTGTCTCGAAGTGGAATAATTGTTAATTCAACAAAACCAATTATGCTTTTCCTTTGAAAGCTTATTCCTGTTAAGCTTAATATTTGGTGAGCTGTAAAATATCAATCACTAATTATTTCACCAGAAATTATGACAAATCTTGTTATATTCACTTGTAAATTTAATGTATAATATATAATTTATCTAAGAATGCAGTTATTTGTTTTTAAAAATGTTTTGAGAATTATGTATTACTTTTTGTTTACAAAAAATAAAAAAAAAAACTAAACATAATTTCAGTGAATATTATCAGAAATTTATTTGAACATTTATGAAATATAATAAAACATAACCAAAGTGATTTTTGGCATTCAATGCTTTATCATTAATACCAAAATTTTGAGATACTTATAATTTATATGGACGACTATTATCTCCTGTTTTTTCTTTCTTCATTTTTCTATTATCACAGCAAAATAAAGAAAAACTAATCAACTAAAATCCTGATTAACAAAAGCTAATAATATTAACCACGCATGATGCATCTACAACACATCTATCAGTATCAACCAGTACCTTCTCAATGTGTACTAAATGCAACTGGATGCTTTGGTATTTTCAGCAGTGTTGCGATATGGGACCGGTTGTATGCGCATGTGCGGCAATACGGCGTCAGTACAGTGTCTCATACAAATTAAACAAGGCACCGTTACTCCGCTACATTAAAAATATTTCTAAATTTTTTTAAATTGATTGAAATTTTTTACTTCTTGGTTTTTTAGCTGCTGGCTCCGTAGATTCCATGCTTGTAAATAAATAAATCTTACCTTATTTGTAATCACCAGACCTTCTCATGTCAAAACGTCCCGCCATACAGTCAACACATAACATATAACGGCACTGGATCTCCATCACCGCACATGCGCAGAGCCGCACATGCGCATACAACCGGTCCCATATCGCAACACTGATTTTCAGATGTAACCGTACATACACACACATCCGCTAAACATTCTCGATTGCGTACGTGTGGCTTAAGGTGTAAGCAAATCGACCAATCACAGTGGGCTAGTTTCCACCGAAGCATCTAGTCCGGCGTAAAACCGAATTTAAGTCGATGGAAACGGGATCAATTACGCTTATTTCACTCCCGCTTCGATCCACAAAAACTTTACTTCCAATGGAAACAGCACACTAAATTTCCTACACCAAAGTAGAATCGGATTGAAGACTTCGGTGGAAAACTGGCTGCACTAGTTCAGAGTTCATCTTTTTCCCTCCACATAGAAGAAGAAAGATAAACTCTGAACTGTGCAGCCAGTTCAGCTATAAAGAACAGACCTATTGACTTCAGGAGGTACAAACTTAATGGCGCGTTTACAATACCATTTGTCGCTTATGCTCATTTCACTATTCTGTTATTATTGGGCGCGTTCAGCAGAACAAATCGCTTGGTAGCAATCGAACATGATTGGCTCTTACTTTTAGAACCAACAAATCAACAGTCGAGATTCAACGGAAAGTCTACAACTGTTGAGTCCGCTGAATGCAGTCATTGAAACGTCTGCTTATTATGATCCAAAGAGGTCTCTATGCATGTTTATCTATATATGAAAAGCTCAGCAGTGTGGAGTTCTATGTTCCTACGCTAGTGTAAAAAGAAAAGAAATACGGCGTTACTTCTTTGCGATAAAACAATATTTTCTTTTTTCACATTGAGTTTTAATAGAATGTTAGAATATCAGACAACATAATATTATAATTTGTTTTAGATATTTTACATATCAAATGTTTGGTTATTTTATCCAGCATTGTGTTTTCGTTAGAAAATGAACGACGTTGTACGTTTTTAATAAGAAAATTCAATATAAAGCAGTCTCATCGGAAAAAGTAAATATTCCTTTAAAAGTATTTTATAAGATTTCTGCAATATTCCAAATGGACGAGAAACAAGCAGAAAATGCGTAAGTCATAGAGAAAAAATTACCTTACAATTCTATTGTTTTTTGCTTTATCAATTTCTTATTTAACGATAAGAATATACAAATATTTTATTTTATACGTTAGCATCAAAATATTAAGTTAAGTTTTTTAAAAAGAATAAAAGTTATTCTTTAAGAAAAAGTGGAAATCTAGAAGCTATTCTAATTTTTTAGAATTTCTGTGGGCTGTTTAGATAATATCAGCTTGCCTTCGGTCACAGCTGATTTAGAAATGCTTACTATAAATGCTAATCCACCGTCTACAGAAACTAAAAGAGTTCTTAGGAAAAGATTACCAAAATCTGTTTCTCCAGAAAATTATAAGAGAAGGTAAGATTATTTAATATCAAGCTGTAATATGTTCATCTTTCACATATTTTTAATGGTATTTTATCCATTTTTCATAAGATGTACCTTGAGACCAAAAAAGAAGATACAGCATCTTTATCTTAGCGAAGAAAATATCGAAGAGTATTATTTAGACAAAAAAATAAAGAAGAGATCGAATAATCTTGAAACGATATATGAAGAAGGTGATAATGCGAATGACGATGCTGCAATACGCATGAGTGCCAAAAGATTCAAAAGAATGTTACTGTTTTCACCTACAAATTCCAAACTGAAAAGGAGACGTGCAAAAATACAAAAGGCCTTTGGATCTAAGATTAAGTTAAAAATGTGTGGTTCAAAGCAGATTGTTATAGATAAATTAGACACTATCAGAGAAAATTCACCGATGAAAATTGATAGTGAACTTAAATGATACCAAGCTGTTCTATATGACATGTTTACATGTTAACTGCTATTTTTTTCAAGGTTTCTGAATAATGTATTGTGCTATTTTTTTTTAGGATTTTATAAATTGTTAGTTTCTGTACTTCTGGCATAAATACTGAGATAAAAGAGATTGTATTAACCCCTTAACCTGCAAGCTTGAGTTAACTCTGGCAAGTGGTACTAGCAGAATTGTGTTAGCCTGAGTTAACTTGGGCATGAAAAATAATTTATACTAAAGTTATTTTCGTATATATATTTGATGAATGTAGGTGATAAAAGGTTCATCAGGAATGTTTAGCTTTGTTTACTATATGATCAGCTGCTAAAAACTATGTTAAGAGGTTAATACAAAGTATTTCAATTGTAATATTTGATAAATAAAAATTTCTTTATTAAAAATATTATATAAGTTATACGATTATATGGTTCTCTGCGAATACTCAATTCGATTTTTGCACAGATTTACATGTGTGCTAACGTACAGGGTAGATAGACTATTAATAATGTAATAAGTTTTTTTTTATATTTTCATGAAAGTTGTGATGCGTCCAAAAGCATTTTTTTATGTGTAAATATTATTTTATATAATCTTCTGTGTATTTGAGATTTATCTTGTTTTAATGTGTATGTGTTTTTTTTTTGTATGAAACAACAATGTGCTTTTTTATTCGTTTAAATGAGATGTTCGTACCACATAATGCATTTGTAGATTAGTTTATAAATTCTGTATTTATACATATTATTATATAATAATACAAATAAACATTTTTTATAATATTTAGTTATGTAATTATATTAAAAACAGAGAATAAGCAAAAAGATTGATAATTTGAATATATAAGAGCAGTAAAAGGGAGCCCACATAATTATCGAATTATCATTACTTTAGAATGTATTACAATGCAATTAAATTGGTGAATTTTGTTTATTTCATAAATCAAGCAATTATACAAACTTTTATTTATTTTTTTTTTTGCAATTTTATGAAGACATTTTAGTAAATATAAAAATATAAGAAACCTGAAAAAATGCATGAAAAATTAATATTTTTAATCTACATGATTGTGTATGTGTATAAAAATAAGTACAAATATATCTAATCCTACAGATAAAGATGCTTAATTTACTTATACTTAATCAATTTAATTAATACTTTTTCACATCATGTCTCAGTCATCTTTCGAATGCATTTTGTCGCATCTTTTGCACAACCATCATATTCTCTCAACATAGCTTTATTCTCTTCATATTCTTTACTATCCAGTTTAACACAAGCGCATCTAAATGTACTTTGTGCGTCCAAATTCTCAAATAGCATTCTTGGTACTCCTACCCAATCTCTATCAATTCCACCACTGTGAAACGGAAAATGAATCATGTAGTCACATGTTTTCTTTAATATTTCAAATTGTTATTAAATTCCTACCTTCTTTTAGAACACCAGAATGTAGTGCCACTATCTGGATTCCATTCTACATTACAAGGTGGAAACATTCTTTTCTGTTTCTCCTCTAGTGACGTTTCCTTTTTAGCAAGAAGTAGTTTCTCTTGAACCTTATGAAATTCTGCAGTTGGACCACCATTTCGATTATAGTATCTGCCATACAATTTTCCTGAAAAAAATACATACAAAATTTTAGGGAAAATATCACATGTTGAGTTGATCCACCTCATGACATCTACGCATCAAGCATGCTTTTTATAATAAATTAGAATAGGATGTACCTTTTCTTATTCTTGCTGGGCAAGTCGATAAAATGTCAAGAAATTCTTTTGTCTTTTAAGAAAAAATTGTGAAGTGAATCAACTAGCTCTTACATTCCGTTTTAAATAATTATACCTTTGTAGATGTAATTTGTGTTATAAAACTGCAACCAATCATCCAGAGCCTTAACTTGTCTCGCCGATAAACTGGATATGTCATCCGTTAAACCTTCACCTTCAAATTCTCCAGTAATAAATGCCAAGGAAGCATCACGACCTGCAAATATACAATTCCATATAGTGGATGACATATTATGTCTTTCGACACAAGAATTTACTTATAATTACCTGTAAAGGCATGATAGTTTTCTCCAGGTCCATAATGCTTGTCACCTTTCGTCACATCAAAAACTTGGCCTAAAATCGAGAGATACAAACCGTTTTCCAGATTTGTGTATCGCCTCAATTCACTTGTAGTGAACATTCTTTGCTTGTCAGCGTTTCCATTTAATCCAAAATATATCATGTCAACTATATTCAACGTTCCATCCATTAAATGTGTTTTGATTTCCTTAACAAAGTCACGCGAATATAGAAAATATATAATTCCTAATAACAGCGATAAACGGAGATATTTAGAGAACATAATTATATTGTTTATGATTGTTTAGAAACGTTTATATATATATATATATATATATATAGATTCCCTCTGATATATATTTATATATACTATTCTCCGATTTAACAATTTCTCTCGATATAAATTTCAAGTTTCTACTTTATCAACGGTAAACGTTGAAAATCGAGCAGTGCTACGTGACCCGACCAGGTCTCATTAGGAACATTAAATCTGCTTGGTGGCGCATAAATCGATCCACATCGTTATTTATATTTCCGAAGAAAAATAAAAAAGTTAAATATTTTGAAAAATAAAAAAAAAAAAGTAAAATATTTTGAATACAATACATTATTATATATAAGTTAGAAATTAAATAGTCGCGTGAACGCAATCGGATCAGAACTAGCGCTTCTTGCGGATTTTCTAGGCGAACAGAGACATTCAAGGGACACGTAAAAGCATAGCGAAGCATAGGCAATGTTACCTCCGTATACGTGGCTACTTATCCACTCTTCCCAACGGATAACATGTTCTGTCACCGGCAGAATATTGTGCCGGCAGTTCTAGCTATGGACACAGATTTGACACAGTTTGCACTCAATGTCAGTGTTCCGATTAGGGACCGGTTTGTTTGCGCATGTGCAGCGATACAATTTTCAGTAAAGTGTCTCGACAAATAAAAAAAGACACCGTTACCCAGTTACATTTAAAGTAATAAAAATTTTTTTAATGTATTAAAAAATATATATGTACATATATATATGTACAAAAATATATTATATATATATATATATAATTTAATTATTTTATAAATATTATAATAAATAAAAAAGCCTTACCTTATTTATATCTTCCTAACCTCTTCCTGTCAAAAGTCCCGCGTAAAGTCCTGCACACGACACTACTGACGCCGTATCGCCGCACATGCGCAAGCAAACCGGTTGCTAAGTTTGCACTCAGTTTGATTCCATTTTGTGTATACCTGTGAGATGATTTATAAATCTTCTCGCATTCTTTTTGCATTAGAAAGTTATTTGATAAACTAGAAACATTGCGAGAGTTCAACTAGCTACTGCTAGTAATTACGAATCCTATGAATGCTGATAAATATTGGACCGAGTCGTCATATCTCCATTTTACAGATCAGACGATTCAACGGCATCGTGATTAGAACCTTTTGATTTACAATTTAATGAAAAATCATAAACCATGAGAAATAGCGCCCCCAATCTCATGTTTTCTGATTTAAGATGGCTTATTGCAGTTAGTAAGTTTTAGCACGTCACGACATGTTGATTTTACAGGTTGTTGCTCATGTCTCATGCGGCAACACTGCGATTGGGGGTGTAACAAGGAATTTGGTTTGGAATTCCACCTTAAGAGAAAAAGTTACAAAGTGGGAAGTTACAAAATGGATATCAGGTGAATTGCCAGTAAATTGATGGCTGCGTTAAAGTTTTATAAGCGTTGTGACCGAAAGCATGGGAACAATGGCGGATTTAAGGAAAAAGTCTGTAAACGTTACAAGGGGACCATTTTTAACACTTGTTAACATGTTCGCGTATTTTAACGAATCCCGATTATGTTGAATCTGACGACTAATAATTAAATTCGCTTTCGAAATTTCTGTCTTTCCCATTTGTAGCTTTTAAAATTATCGCTCCAAATAAAACCAATCTTAGGTTGCGTTCGGAAACACACTGTGTGCATACCAACACACAATAACCGTTCGGAAACACGTTAGTGGTACTTAATGTGCATTCGGGTGAATCGTTCGAAAACGTTGAATGAGTACCACCAGTGTGCCACGAAACCACTCGCCGAAAAAGCAAGGGGAGTCAGTGTGATTCAAGAGTAACGTTTTCGAACGTAACCTTAGAATGGCAAAGATATTCACTAGGAAAAATAAAACTGCTTAGCTTTGAAAATTATATACAAATCGCGATATATGAACCTACATACATTTATAAATTTGCATTTGTCGTATAATGTAGCAACTGATATGAGTACATATTTTGTAATTATATAATACTTAGAAGTGCGTGCGCCAAAAAATTCCTGAGATTCCTAAATTGAAATTAAAAAGATTGATCGTGGGACAAGGAGATCGAAACGCGAAGACAATTAGATTTTAGTGTCACTATAGATTGTCCGGATGACACGATCGAAATCAAAATATCCATCAACGCACAACCAAAACCGAACGTAGCCTTAATCAGCCAGAAAATGAAACGTAGCTTGTTGATACTTCTCATTCCGTTTATGTTCTTTGATAGTAGAATTAGTACCTAGTCTTTCACGATTTTATGCGTTACACGCCGCCCCGGGTTACTTTAAATGTTAAATAATTTTTTTGGGGGCTCTTCGGGCCGGGGCGGTGGGGGCTGGTCCGCAAATGTCGATTTGCTAGGCAAGCAAATGGTTGTTGTTCAGACACACTTCGGACGAATAGCGAACGAGGCGCGAACATAACATGCGTTGTTTCATAGCTTGATAAATCAAATTATGTAATGATATCACGCGCTATTGTATGTACGCGTAAAAATAAAATTGCAATATCGTAACACATTCGATTAAATCAATGAAGTATTACGCAAATAAAAATTCGTTAGGAGAAAGAATCGAGTAGGGAAAGGATCACGAGAAATGATATCTTGTTAATCAAATCTTGTCGGAAAAAAGATTAAATCATTATTTCAATAAATTGAAAGGTTTGTGAAACTTTCAGAAACTCAAAGTCGCATGCCTTTTCTAAATATAAATTTAGCGTCATTTATAGTTTTTATTGGAAGTGCGTCGACATCTGTGCAAAAAGTTTTACCGTAACGTGAAGTTTAAAAAAAGTATAATAAGCGGAAAAAGTGAAATCTGCAAGATTAGTTCTGGTGTTTCTACACCGACTAGAATGGATTCCTGCTTTATAAATAGTTGGCGAAAATAATTTTTCATGTGCATCTTCTGGAAAGAAACTTCTCTAATCAACAGGTATTTTGTAAAGTATTTTGTATTATATTCTTTTCTTATATTGCTATTTAATTTTTGTAAACTTTTAATCGATGAATTAATTTTAATAAATAAGCCATAATCGAGTTTTGTCGCCTGAAAAATTTTTATATTTAGGACTTTCTATAGAAATCAGTGTAGGATTTTGGCTACTGCAATCTGTCCACTTGCTCTATCTGTAAAGTGACAACGTGAACATATCTACAAAATTAATGCCAGAGAAGGTACAGTCTTTATGAGCCATGTTAATCTCGGACTTTCGTCCCTTTTTGTGCCCAGTTCAGCTGAACGAGAAGTGCTTTGATTGATAAATGCAATTGATAAGCAATCGCGCGTGTGAAGTTTACATTTACATTTGAAAGGTGTCTACCAGCTGATATAGTAGCCGGTGACAGTGAGTGACGTCTAGAGCGGAGGACGCTAGTCACGCTTGGCTAACCAAGACAATCGGGATCAACGGTCAGTCGCGCGACGATGTGTATCTTTGCTGTACCGAGAGTGCACCCGCTGTTTTCCTTCTACTTTCGATCATCCGCGCGGATTCATTTTCCTTTTCTCCTTGCGAAATTCGATATCTGATAAGTAGTTATCGGCATCTGCCGTACCTTTATTTGCGAATGGAAACGTGATAGGCAGAACGTATATCAACGTGAATCACCTTTTGTAATTTCATTTACTTTTTAACACTTAACGATGCAATTTTATTTTTGTCCACTATCTAGCTTCGTTCGATATTTAGTGTAAAGTTTATTTCATGGATTAATTGAAAATCAACAAAGTTAATTAAGTAATATATGGTTCATATTGCAAAGAAAAAATTATTTCGTAATTACGAAAATAAAATATTAATTCAGTAAGAGATGTTAATAGTTCTACTTTTGATTAGCAGTTTAACACTCTAGAAATTGCAGCAATTGAGATAAAATTATAGAAAACACATTTGATTAAATTTAATTTTTTTGTGGAATTATTATCACAAAATCGGATATAAAAACAAAACAAAACAAAATTTTTTTGTAATTAAAAGATCAAAAAGTGGTTCTATTTACATATTCTTTTATGTTTATTAGTATAGTATTTTATGTTTAACGTGAAAGAAACACCTTTGGATCACAATTTCTATCGTCAAGTTTTCTGTTTTAGTGCAACTTACCGCAAACTTATGACAGAAAGGCTGAAAGATATTATGGACTGTGGAGATAAAACCTGAAGGTTTGGTCTACTCCAGTTAGTAGTCATGCAACGTACATTCAGTATAGAATGAACGCCAGCCAGCGTGCATTATGCTCAAGTTTTCACAATTCCGGCGTCTTGCATTCGTTCTGCTCATCACTGTGACAATTACAATTTTCTGTAAGTTGTTACTGGCTCCAATCTTTTTTACTTCTGACAGAAGATCTCCCGTTTTTAAAAATGGACAGACATCCATAACAAAAGAAGAAAAAGAAAAACTTGGTAATCCTGAATGGTGGAAGTTTTTCTTTCGTTCAAAGATACTTAACGAACAGTTGATGAAAATGACAACTTTGGACGCGCATCTTCTGGAAAGAGGCTTCACCAATGAACAGGTAAAATGCACCTCACTCTTCTCTTATATTGTTTTTGCAAACTGAGTTATTATTGATAAGTAAGTCATAAATAAATTATTTTCGTCTTTATTTTAATAATTAAATTTTTTTTTAATTGTTGATCGGACTTTACTTTAAAAACGCGCTTCATAGTTTTAAATTTTGCTATTAAATGTTATTTTATTTTATGTCAGATTCTAATAAGAAAAAAATTGTTGCAACAACGACACTTTGAAAGTTTTAGACAAGTATTGTGACTTGTTTCTAATGAAAACTTGCTATTAGGTAAGGAATATATCTGCACTCGGGAAATGGCTTCTAGCGCCTGAAGGAAGTCCACCGCCAGACTCCAATGCCACTAACGGAAGCTATTTAATCCTGATCTGGAAGCATGGTTCATTTCTGGAGCGCAGACACATCAGACGCTTCACATTCAACAAGTGTGCTTTATCAACTTTAATGTTCTGTAGTTTATATCTGAAACTTGTATCAATGCTGATCCAAAATATGTCTTATTTTCGCAGTAAAAACTTCGACGAAAATTTATAACATAATATATTTTAGGTTTTCGCCGTGGGACCAGTGTTCAGTGCGGGATTGCATACTGAGTTATGACGAGAAGGATCTGCATCAAGCAGACGCCGTGGTGTTCCACTTGCATCGTACGAAGAGCCCGTCGGAACTACCGGTGAGAAGCCGTGTGGATCAATGGTGGATCTTCCTGACGGATGAATCGCCATTCCATACATTTTTGCACAACCGTCAGAAATTGTCTGATTACGACGGTCTGTTCAACTGGTCGATGTCCTATCGCATGGACAGCGACGTACCGGTTCCTTACGGACGAACGGTGCGAATTTCCAGCGATGTCTCGAGTCGAGACGCCGTCGTGGGGACTTCGAAGACCAAACTGGTCGCCGTAATGGGCAGCAATTGCGGTGGTCGTAACGGACGATGGTCTTACGTGAAGGCGCTGAAATCGTCGCTCCGCGACGACCTCGACGTCCTCGGAAGATGCCTGAATGGCAACAGCACCGTCTGTCCAGGTCACTTCGACCGTGACTGCGCCGCCCTGAACGCGTACAAGTTCTATCTGTCGTTTGAGAACTCCAATTGCCGGGAATACTTGACGGAGAAGGTGTTCTGGCAAGCGTACAACAAATTCGCAGTCCCGATAATAATGGGAGCGTCGCGGGAAGACTGCCGGCGATTGTTGCCGCCGCACTCCTTTCTTCATACGGACGATTTCGCTGGCGCAAACGCGCTCGCCGACTATCTCAGGTATCTGGACCGCGACGATGAGCATTACCTCAAGTATCACGAGTGGCGCGTTCGCTACCGGGTGATTAACGAGCACGGCTACTTCGGCAGCATGTCCAAGCACTACTGTCGCATCTGCGAGGCGCTACATTATAATTCCGCTGCACCGAAAGTTTACACAAAGCTTGAACACTGGTGGAGCAAGGACAGAGACTGCGCTCCAGCGACCGCTTAAGTGATTATCTAAGACAATCTAGTCTTCGCGAAATGCAGATGAAATTCAGTCAGTGAAAAAATTTATTAAGATTTATTTTTTATAATAATTAAAATATAGGAATCTTATGGTTTGGTCGTACACAGTATATGTAAATTTATCGAAAAATATATTTAATATTAAAATTATTTAATATTAAATTTATTGATTATAGATAAAAATTTTGAGAGCTTCTAAACGGTAACAAGTTACAAAATGAACAGAATTTTCATCTATTTTTTAGATTGTTTATTATTTGTATCAAACTTTTGTGTATATATTAGCTGTAGAATTAAATTTAATTAAGTGAAAAAGTAATTATTACAAAAAATATTTACAGGTCGGTACAATAGAGTATTTGTATTTTTGCGGTCATATTCGTCTAATCTTGCGTACTTCTTTTACAGCGCTCTCATATATCGCGCTTATCATGTGCGATTACCAAGTTATATGAGTGCAGAAAAAAAGTGCAATGACAATTACGACTGCGTTTCAATATTCATTGTTAATGAATTTTAGAACACAGCCAATAAGAAAAGGATCGCAAAAATATTCTGCTGTAAAAACTGAAGTAATTTTTAATTGATAATCAATTCATTATTATCTCACAATAATCCATAATATTTAAACAATAATGTATATAAAACAATTTAACACATATAAAGGAATGGCTCAAATGATAACAATCAATTAATATAATAGAAAGGCATAGAGAGCCGTCGCGGAATGTTAGTGCGAAATTATAATTTTTCTTAAAGAAATTAATTTGTTAGTCTACGTGAGACAGTTAAATTTGTACACCGATCTCTGGTTCGAGATACTTAAAGTGTACGAAAATTTTAGTACATTGTTCTCACATATGGAGAATCAGTATGTACTGATAGGAATTATTAGAAAGAAGGGAATAGAGAAAAAATATCAGGGCGCGAGTGGCTATATAATGTATGGCTATAATGTATATAAAATTATAAAATCTTTTTATAATAGTATAAATTTTTTGTTTTCGTATATGTAATACTTCAAACAAATTCATACTTGCCGCCAGAAGTCTCAAAGATTTAAAATTACTTCTTTTTTACTTATTTGTGTGTATAACTTTTCGAGATATGCAGAAGCTAATGTAATTTATTGTTTTATACCATTTAAAATTAATGTTTAATGCTTTTATCAAGCTAATTTGTGGACCAATATGAAATATCACAATAAATACCCTTTTCAGTGCCTTAAACTAAAAAAGTATTCCTGCAAAGATTAATTTCTGAAAATATCCTTTCTCCTTAAAATTCTAGGAATTTTGGGAAACACAATTGCAAAGGATCAGAGATTTTAAAAGCAAGAATACAAAACGAGGATAACACGTTGTTATAAAAAATGTTAACATACGAGACGGAAGTAGAGAGCGGTACACACAGCAGTAAGTAAAGGTAAATGTATTCTAGCTCTAAACTTTGTTTGAGTTGTGTTAAATTTCCTACGAAGAATCCGTGCTCTGGAGAGCCTCAATGTGTCACAGTATTCGTGTAAAAACATTCATCAGACCCTGAAAAAGGAAGAGCAATCAAAGCGAGCATAGAAGCAGCCGGCGTCTGAAACAGAAAAAGATCATAGAACCCGGATCATACCGAGGCGAGAAACGATGGCGAAATTGTTGGACGTTCAGCGGGACGATGACCCAGTGGAGCTGTCGAGCAACCAAATGCTATTATATGTCGACGACGAATTGACGGTGAGCGTTAGCGCTTTACATTATCCTTCCGGTAAGTCCCAACCGGCGATTCTTGGGGTCCGATATTGTCTTATGTAATGACGCCCGGCATGTTTAACCTAACAAATAAAGAATATTAGACGTTATAGGGAATAAAAATGAAAAGACGGAGATACTAGTCTTTACGGTTGATCGGGAGAACGTGAATTGTTTCAATGAATCGATCGCCGATTGTCCCAATCCAAAGCAACGTTCAGCAACGTCGTCGCCCACTGTGATAAGATGACATGATTTTTGCTTATACTCGAATATATATCATGTTTTCTTTATAGATAGTTGTACTTTCTTCATTTCAACGTTTGTATTGTCATCAACTCTTAACCTATAAGAGATTGGAAGTTTTATTTAGCAATACATTACACTGTTTGTCGATTTTATTATCATTAAAAGCCTTGGTTATATATGGGACAAGAAATTGAATGTCGAAGTATCAGTCATTGTATAACTTTAAAGTGTTATTTGTTTCTTCTTAGATGGTTTTGGATATAAAAGGTTTACGAGTAATCAGTGATGGTCCTTTAACTCGTGGTAAAGAATGGGAAGAATTTAAGAAAAAATACGTATTGCTGACGAAAGAAGAGCTTCAGGCGTCGTTTAAAGTTCCTTGGAAAAGTATGCTTGCCATCTTGGTCCAGGCAGAACCATGTATCGGTTGTCGAAGAAGGTAAGTGCTTCTTTTTCCTAGAATAATGCTTAATGATGAATATCGGTAAATGACAGAAAAGGGTTTTGTGGGTTTAGTGTTGAAAAAAGGTTTAGTGACTTGAGTAAATCGGGACAATCTGCATTGGATCCACTGGTTATTTCTACTGATGGTGTGGTTTCTATAAAGGAGGAAGTATTAAAATCACCTCAGCTGCTTTGTACAATATTGCATGGACATAGGTATGGAAATAATAGACAATAATATTAGAGATGTATATGCAAAATAATTATTATTATTTGCTTCCTTACAGTGCTAGATTAAATAATTTAGTAGAAAATCAGCCAAGAAATAGAAAGTCTCGGCGATGTGTATTGCATTCTCTGGAAATCCAACGAATGCGACCACCACCAAACGCGTGGAAGGAAGTATGGGACTGCATGGCGTTACCGTGTCAACAGGAGTTGGCTTTAATAGAGACAGATACACTTGATGATACTTTAGATACTTACCTACGTAAACACAGGTACAACTTCATTATCTTGATGTAGAATTATTTTAATAGTTTTATAACACGGTAAAACCATTTTACCAGATTTTGTGGTGAGTGCCGCAATAAAGTATTGTTGGCATCATCGCTTCTGACACGAGAACCAGAACCTACAAAAGAAAAAGGTTACGTACCAGTTTTATATTCCGGAATTAAGCGTTGTATCAACGAGCATCATGTTCACTTACCAGCCATCACTGAGTATATCGGCACCCTTATTGGCCGTGCGCAGCCAGAGGTCATGGGAAGGTACTAATGCCCAGAAGTAAATCCTTTTATGTAGTCTTCTCTAAGAAATAGTGAAAAACATTTAATTTCAGGGAGCGCCATGCGAAAACGTTGGAGGTCGCTCAAGAGGAGGTGCTTACCTGTTTAGGTATATGTGTTGCGGAAAAATTGCACAGAGTTTATCGACGACTGAAGGAAGAGGAGACCGTGTGTAAAGTATTAGCTGCTGTCGCGATAGACGCATTATCTAGAAACTTTCAGGTAATAAGATTTTTATGACAAAATATTGTTACAATACTGGTCATAAAAATCAGAACGCCAAGCTATTTTTATGTATGCGTTCTGATTTTTACAATAACGAATGGTTTTGTAACAATACAAAATACGAAAAGAGAAAAGCAGGCAATAAGAACCAACGCGCGGATGTGGGTGTGCAAAAATATCTAATTTATTAACAAGAAAATACGAAGAAAAATAACAACATACGTTTCGATTCGATTTCCGGTTCTTATTGCCTTTTTTCTCTTGTAATATTTTTTTTGTTCTGATTTTTACCAACAGCAGTGTATTAATCCTTTGCGGTCCGAATTAATTTCAACGAATAAGCTAATATTAAGTATTTCGTTTTTATTTTAACCTTTTGTTCTTAGTTTTGCAATCTTGAATCGATTTTGACGGCATACCTTTCGTTGATCTTATTAGTTTTGCGCGGCAAGTGAGCGGTGAGTGATTGCCCCGAATATCCCGGCTTGAGAAACTACAAAGGATTAAAAAAAATCTACGTTTATACACTTTATCATGCTACAGCAAAATCAAGTATTTTTTCTTGTGTAGATGGCAGTTGAGGTGAAACAAGGTATTTCTCAATTAGAACTATTGTACAAAGAACTTACTAGGGAAGAAATAGTGAAGCAACAGAGGCGCGAAAAGTTACGGCTAAAACGGAAAAAAAAGAAGGAACGTCGTTACGAAACAGAAGAGAAGGAAAATTCCTGTGACGTATGTTGTATATATTTCTTTAAAAAAAATGTATTTATATACTTGTAGCTCATATAAGAAATAACATTAATATATTTATCTACACATTTATCAAAGTTGTGTTTTGTCATAGTGTTCAAGTGAAAAAAAAAGCAAATCTCTCTGTATATGTACGGAATCAAAGCCAACAAAGCAAAACATCAATCGGCATAAGGTATACATGAGACTTATCTAGCTTCTTGTGTCTTACGCACATGTGCATTTTTGTATAGCATTTTTTTGATCTCAGTTGCAGGTCCTAGATCCAAAAAATAAAGGTCCACCAACGTGTAAATGTTCAGACTGTTTAAAGAAACCAAAAACATGTAGTATATCCCAATCGCAGAGTAAAGCAGAACTAACATTCCCTGTGAAAAAGACGACAAGTGTACAGAAGGCAACAGTTAAAAACAGTGCTGTAGAAGCGAAAGTGACATTTAGCATAAGTCAATCGAAACAAAGTAGTATATCTCCGAAACAATTACCTCAGGAGGATTCGTCGGATACTTGCGATTCGTGTAAGGTAACAGCACCATTTGTCCATCTCGTAAATGTACCCTTAAAAAAAAAAAGAAAAAATAAAACATTTTTATTTTATTGTTTCAAGGAAGGTAAAAAGATTAGTGACAGTGAATGGCATTACGAGAATAACTGCAAAGATTCCGTGAGACAGAAGTTAGATTGGATAACAAAGTCCAAATATGCTGACTTGTGGTTTTTGACGAGGATGGGGATAAAGAAACACTTCTCCAGTGAGCAGTCGTCCCAGGATTACGGATATTCTTCCGAACACAACATCAGTAGCTCTTCTCTTCCCAGCACACCGGAGGGTTCCGAAGTGGCGTGCAACGAATGTTGCGATCACGAAGGTTCTTGTCACGTTAAACTTAATCATTCCAGTTCTAGCATCTATTTGTTAATGGAGGGAAGTGGTTATCCGACACTTACGCAAATGTTAAAGGTAAATTAAATAAAATGTGTATAAAATGCAGAAATATTTTAGTTTCCGTTTGCCCCGCAGGAAGACTCGCTTGAATTCGATGCGGTAATTATTAATCAATTATTTTGTTTCCAGGATTCCTATTCCTCTAATTACGACGACGACGACGGCGACGACGATGATGACAAAAAGAGTTACATCCCTATCGAGGAAGTGTTAGAATTCAAATCGCGAATGCGTGAAGAATTTGTGAAAAAACGCCGGCAAGAACTCCGACAAACGCTTAAAGAACGTTTTGCTATGTTGTGCAATCATCAGAAACGACTTTTTATTCTTCAGTGAAAAATTCCTACTGGATAACTCGATACAATACAATGTTTCTGAATTTTTTTATATTGGTTTACTGTTAATAGCGAGACACGAACACAATATACTTTGTTCTATGAAAGACTGATCTCGATTTTCATTCGCCAGATCTTTCCCTAGAAATCGACCCACTGGGCGATAAATAACATCGCGTTAACAAATAATGATGCTAAATATTCATGTCGATGCAAATTTACATCGACGTAAACTGTGCTGTACTGTGAATTAAAAAAGGTGCCTCAAATATTATATCTATATCCATCACTGCGTTAGATGATCCCTATTTAATTTTCTTTACTATCTATTTATTATTTTACTATTATCTTACTTTACTATTATCAGAAGCGTTAATCGAGATTATTTTCTCATAGAACGAAATATATGTCTTTCAAACTACTTTTGTCATTCGAAGTCGATCTTCTGACGTGAAATAGAATTAGGAAAATGTTAAGAAAGCAGAAAAACGGTATAAAATTTATTTAATCTCTGCAAGCAGAGGAAAAAGATTTTGATATTATTTGATAAATAGAAAAAGATACCAAAATTAAAGTAGTTGATTTCAAATCGGATAAGCAAGTAATCGGTTCTTTAAGAGGAATACGGAACGCAAATCGAACCGCAGGACTATTGAATTTGATTGCATAAACCTGTACAATTGAAGCAAACGTAGATATTTTGTATAAATATGTCTTGGCTGTGGAATATAGTAGATCCGATTCCACTGTGTGCAGTATACAAGTTGTTACAGTTGTTACAAGCACTCCTATGATTACCGCGTACATGATGAGTATTGTATTTTCTTGAAAATTTTCATTTTCAAGATTGTTTACGCGATCTGATTACATGGATTCGCGTCCATATTGTAGAAATGCGATGGAAAATTATCAGAATCTTAATTAAATGAATGTTGTTAATATTAAATGAACATTCCAATATAATATATATATATATATACATATATTTTATTATATTCTGATGTACACCCCCTCTCTGTGGAAAACTTTCGTTACACACAGTGTAAAAACATTCTATATAAAAAATATCTTTGTCGTAAATCGTATTTACATATATTGTATGTTGCATAAAAGTTATTAAAAATATTTAAGCCGCCATCAACTGATAATCAGTTGTGTAAGATTCAATTCGTCGACCGAATTTGTCTATCTCGGGCTTTTATCTCGTTTCGTATGTTATGTATGCATAAATCTTACCTAAGAATAAGTCTCCTCCTTTGTACGAATTGAGCAACGAAAATATCAAGGAACACAGTTGCTCTATGTATTTTAGTTGTCGTTTTGAGTGCCTTCACACATTTTCAAATCGATATTTTTCGAAGAATTATTAATAAATGATTTCACGTTAGCACTGCGCGTATCGCGATAGTTTTCAACTAGCTCAATTTACGTACTGTGTAAAGCACAAACATGCGTTTGTCCCACCAAAACCAAATGCGTTCTTCAGAGCCGTTCGACGCGTCGTCGTGTTCCACTTTGCTTTTGTATGCGGCGTAAAGTTTAAACGTGTCTCCATGTCCAAGTTGTGCAGATTCAACGTAGGTGGTATGATGCCTTCCTTGATCGCCAAGATTGTGAAGGCAGCTTCTAGATTACCGGCGGCTCCCAGCAGATGGCCATGCGCTCCCTTGGTGCTCGCCACCGTCACGTTTTTGCTGTGCTCGCCCATCAACGACTCGATCGCTTTAACCTCGATCGTATCGCCCAACGGCGTTGACGTTGCATGAGCGTTCACGAACGTCACTTCCGAACTCTCGATGCCAGCGTCCTTCACCGTTCGGTCCATGGCGAGCAGCGCGCCGATGCCGTCCTCGCTGGGTGCCGTAATATGTGACGCGTCGCCGGACAGGCCATAACCCAGCACCTCGGCATAGATAGGTACGTTCCGGGCGAGCGCGTGATTCAACTCTTCTAGCACTAGGATCGCAGCGCCTTCGCCCATCACAAAACCGTCACGATCGCGGTCGAACGGCCGTGACGCTTCTTCCGGTGTGTCGTTCCGTGCGATGCTTAGTGCACGCAAGCGGCAGAATGCGGCAATGGCTAATGGACTGATGCATGCCTCCGCACCGCCGCACACCATAACGCTCGTTTCGCCGCCGCGAATAAAGCGGAATGCGTCACCTAAAGAATGCAATGTGTTAGTTCAGGTGCAACTGATGGTAAGCGTACGTGAAAGAGCCTTTTCTGTTTCTGCGAATTTAATTACCGATAGCGTGCGCACCCGTTGCGCATGCAGTTGACACCGAGTGATTTGGTCCTCGAAAGCCATATTTAATACTGATCTGACCAGCAGCCATATTTGGTAATATTCTTGGTACAAAAAATGGACTGACTTTGCTGTATCCTTTTTTCAGAGCTTCATACGTCATGCAAACATCCACTAGGTCTATCATACCAATTCCTACTGATACTCCGGTGTCACGTTTGTCATTTTCATCATTTGGTTTCCATTTTGCATCTATGAGTGCTTCTTCTGAAGCTATCAGCGCATATGCAGTAGCTGGACACATGGTACGTAGTTCACTTTTCGTAAAGTGAGAGTCAATGTTGAGTTCGCGAGGAGCATTTCCTTTTGGCACCAATGCAGCTATTGAATATGAATTGTTATTTAATAATTAGCAGTCACATCCAAGTGATGTTAATTATAATTATAATTCAAAGTTTATAAATTACTTGATATAATTGATACATATTGTTTTTATATAATTGGTAATATTTATTTATATTATACAGAATATCATACATACAAACATAAGACAAATTTCAATATATATTTGCTACAAAATGTGCAATATTACAAATTGCTCACCTACTTTACATGGTAGCTTGTCGTAATCCGGTTCGGAAAGTTTCGTGATTCCGCACTCAGAATTAATGAGAGCCTTCCAGGCGTTTTGCGTGCCGACTCCTAAAGGACACACAACCCCTATTCCGGTTACAACAACACGCCGTTTGGATCTTGCGGCAGTTGTCAATGACCGGGTGATGTTTAAAAATTGAATGGACATTGCGATTTTTCTGAAATAAATTTGCAGACGCTCTGTTTTCAATAATTACGTATGTTACTCCATTTATTCATGACTGCCAAAATATAACAATGTTTATAAAATCAAAGACATATAGGTTATGTTTCTCAATTGTGACCAGCTGCGATCTCTTTTAGGTTAAACGACGTTATAATCAATTATAATCGTCCGCAAATTTTTTAGTTCCGCTATATACCGTTTGGGGAACGCTGCGATCGCCTGGAAATTTTTTAGTTCCGCTATATGCCGTTTAAATAACGCTGCGATCGCCTGGAAATTTTTTAGTTCCGCTATATGTCGTTTAAATAACGCTGCGATCGCCTGCAAATTTTTTAGTTCCGCTATATGCCGTTTAAATAACGCTGCGATCGCCTGCAAATTTTTTAGTTCCGCTATATGCCGTTTAAATAACGCTGCGATCGCCTGCAAATTTTTTAGTTCCGCTATATGCTGTTTGGGTGACGCTGCGATCGCCTGCAAGTATTTTAGTTCCGCTATATGCCGTTTGGGTGACGCTGCTGTCGCCTGCAAATTTTTTAGTTCCGCTATATGCCGTTTGAGTAACGCTGCGATCGCTTAAAAATTTTTTAGTTCCACTATATGCCGTTTAAGTAACGCTGCAATCGCCTGCAAATTTTTAAGTTCCGCTATGTGCCGTTTAAATAACGCTGCAATCGCCTGCAAGTTTTTTAGTTCCGCTATATGTCGTTTAGGTAACGCTGCAATCGCCTGCAAATTTTTTAGTTCTGCTATATGCCGTTTAGGTAACGCTGCAATCATTTGCAAATTTTTTAGTTCTGATAGTTCCATTAGATGACGTTACAAGCACTAAATTTTTTTTTATTGAACATGTATAAATATATTAGTATCTAGTGTATTATTTTGTAAAAATATATTTTAATACTATAAAGCACATAATAAAAAATACTAATATAACAATATTCTAAAATAAAATACATTTTTGTCTATTTGTAATGAAAATTCATTAAAAACATATATTCAATAAAAATTAAAAGAATGTAAAGTCACATTTTATAAATTACACATTATCTATATATATAAAATAGATCGATCGATTGAGGAATTATACAGTACTTTCAATCCACTTTGTTCAATAAATAACACAATTGTTTACAATGTATCTTTAAAAGAAAATATTAGAAATAAATAATTTCTTATTTCTCGCAAAATGCACAAGACATATTTAATTAATTCTATATAATTACATGTGTACAACTTACAATTAGCCAAATGTGCAATACACATATTCCCGACAATATGCATAAACACAGGCTTTATCGCTTTTTAAAATATTTACATTAGTGAGAGAATCCTTTTCTTATCTTTAAGATGCTCTTTCTTCGACGTCACATAGCTATATACATAATAACCGCTAAAAATGACGAATTTGACATTTGAATTTCTTTGTTCACGTACAAAAGATACTGAATACTTTTACATTCCTTTACAATAAACGTATTATCATCTTTCAAACAATTACAAGTATGTTACACGCAGCAAATACTTACTCCATTAAACCTTCATTTCTTACTCAACGGAGTCCTTATATCTATGGAAACCTGCGTACATTATACATCCTCGCATATATCCAATTTATCATATAGTGCAATACCTTCTCTTACATTAATACGCTCGAATCGTCTCTTTTGTGAAGAATTCCCGAAAGAGTGCTATTATGCGCAAGTACATTAAAATATTATATTTAAGAGTAACGTCGAATCTAACGTAAATATAAATAAAATGCGGTATATATGTATGCATTAACATTTCGTAAGATATTCGCACAAAAGTGCGGACAAATCTAATCTCGAGAAAAATAGATTTGCGATAAAAGTGGAACTCGGATTTCGTGCGGAAATCACGCATTTCTCATGCGCGGCAACGCGCATTTCGAAAAGTACTAACTAAGAATAATTTATCTGATTAATTCTTTTTAATGCACCAAAGCTTTTTATTCCGCTCATTTAGTTCCGCTTTTATATTATCATCATAATGATGTCGGTAAAATCTATTGCATTTGCGTGATATGTCGCTATAGATAAATATAGATTTTCATTAACGTGCTCATGTAAAAAAAAAAAAAGAGATAAATTAGTTAATTATTGCGACTTATCTCGCGACACATACACGAAGATATGCATGCGTGCAATCATCTATTTTTATACACATGCATACACACATATACATATTCACACAGGCGCGGGCATCAATTTGCTAATAATTGAATAGCTTTGTAGTCGTCAGCCCTTATAGACACTTACCTAATAGTCTCATTATTACCGCTATCAAAATTAAATCTACATTATTTATCGACAATTCGTTAAATTTTGACTTATATTATGCAGATTAATTTAATGTAAATTATTAGCTAGTGTACATCTTAATATGAAAAAAATGTATGTAAGAATAGTGTGTTAGATTTTGATACTTTCTGAATAAGTAAGGTGCTGATATACATATAATTCGCGTTTCAACTTAACAAAATATTTTTAAATATTTTTGATAGCGTAATCGACAACTTTGCAAATCCTGCGTCGCAAGATTTAGATTTCTCTGCGAGAAGACGGACGTCAAACGTTAATTAGCGTTATTGTATGTTTTCGAACAGAGAGCTAGCGTTGTAGAGAAAATGATTTTCGTATATATTATTCGCAGTTAACATACACATACACAAAAAGATGATCACTTAATAACTATCAATCTTATAAATAAATTTGCAAAATGTGTGTTTTATTAACCTATCTAAATTGTTCTTATCAGTAAACAGATTTGTGACAGAAGAAGAGCTCAGATTCCACACAAAACATTAACGCAAAGGGACACTAAATCTTTTTTGCTCATTTGGAAAGTAGTTCTCTTTCATTATTATTTCGCTATATTCAATGTAGCTATTAGTAATAAATGCATGCGTGCATGTATTTCTAGCAATGTATGCATTAATTTTGACCAACACTGCGATCTATCATGAAAATAACACACTCTTTTCCCCATCTGGAGGATAGTGTTTCTCCATCTCTTGATTTTTCTCATTAACATTTATGCGTCTTAATATTGTAAATTATAGTGGCAATATCTACATTTTTGCACTGTAATAAATTATAAAATTATATCCTGTTTATATCTAACTAAATATGAAATATACTGTTTTGCTTTCCAGCTTACTGCTTATTATAATTTCAAAAGATTGTCAATACTGCGTGTAAGTTACATGTTAAATCTTTAATTGCAGAAAGAAAAATGTTAAAGTGTTGCGCGATGATCTTTTCGTATATAATTTTACTCAATTTTTAATTATATTGATAAAAAAATCATTAAATGTTACCTTCTGTGTTTGTTTCTGCTACTAATAAGACAACTTTTATTAAATAACAAAAAGAAAAAAATAACATCAAGAATTATATCCAGAATTATGAGAGCAATAAAATTTCGAAGGCACACAAGTGAGTATATATAAGCAGTAAAATTGTGAAATGTAATAGTTTTTCATTGTAGTGTGAGTAGCAATTAAAAACATAGACAGTTGAACAAGACAATTAAAACTTTTTTCGTAATTCATTCAAAAGCTTCAATGCGTAATTATTATTTCTTAATCCATATAATCTTGTAAAAAAAAATGCAACACCTCTACAATATCTATGATATATTTGATAATTTATTATTGTATAATTTCTTGAAATGAGATCAATTTTTACCTTATATTGTTCTTAGTTTTATATATATATATGTGCATATATATATATATATATATATATTAATACAAATCCGTAAAATGTTATATATTTGTACAATACACAAACAAGACAAATAAAAGCTCTATCACGTCACATGTATGTGAAAGCAATATCAGAAATATACTCTTAAACATAAATTGTACTATGCTACCATGTGCATATTGTAAGAAGTGTTTCGTAGTTACATTTTTTGCAAATATGCTCCTAGTGAGAACTTCAATTATTTAGTATTCTTTTATATCTTTTATATAAATGAATAGTTGAAGTTCATCCTTAGAGGATATCTATTCAAATTTTGAACAAAAATTTCTTAAGAATTCCCTGATTTCCTAGATGTTTTTGTTTATTTGTTTATTTTCAAGCAAGATTAGAATATTTTTAATGCATATTTAAAATAAATTATTCTATTATATGGGCTTTTCAATGCCCCTTCATACAAATTATAAAGAAAAATTAAGAGCCATTAAAATTTCAAAAAATTTTTTTAAATTCTGAAAAAAAGCGAAGAGTTTTGCCGATTTATTGCAAAATAAAGATAGATCCTCGAACAGACAATTTCAACACAAATTCCAAGTTTTTCACGTTTTTTAGGTAATAGACACCATGTTTGAGTACAAGACAAGATACGTTAAGACTTACTAGAAATATATAGTAGATACTGAATTATCTTGATTAATATGAAGATTATTTATATGGGTTTATGTGACTCATATCATATAAATAATTAAATAAAAATGTAAATTTATAAAAGCAAATCCCTATGCTATAATATACTAAGGCGCTTTTGCTGGGGCAGTAATAAAATGGAAAAAAAAAGAAAAAAGAAAAAGTAGTACATTAAAAAAAATCATAAATTTGATCAAATACCTCTCGGACGCTGTTATCGATTATCGCTGATTCTGCAAATTATTCTTTTCTCGTTTTGTACTCGAAATTGTACTCATTTGTTATTTAGAAGCTTGCCCAGGTCCAGTGGAAGTTTTTCCCTTCTGAGAAGATTCTGCGGTATCGTTGGACTGATCAACGTCCATCTGAAAAATCCATTAAATAATTAGTTTAATATAATTTAAGGTGTTAAATGACAAAACTTTTTTACAATTCTATTAAAAGTTCAGATAAATTGGGAATAAAAATTTTCTTAACATAATTTTGATTTTTTAGAAATTTTTAGATTCTTTTTTGTAATTTTTTCAATTTGCTAAAGATTGAGAAATAAAATTGCCTTAAAGCAAGAATAGTTGTTGCATTTATTTTCATATATAAAGCTCAACTCGTGATAATCCTTTCATTTTCATTAGAAAGTTAATCTCCCGATATGTTTGGGGATATAAGGAGAAATCGATTTCACACTGATCAAAGATACATCCTTGAAAGATACATCCTTTCTGGATGCCCTTCTTCTTATATCTTTATATGTGCTATGAAAATACGTGCAATATAGCTTGTCGAGATGCATAACATCTCATACCTTTTCTTCTTTCTCATCGTCGATCAGTATGGGACCGTTTTCAGCCTCGAATTCCTTTAGAACCGCGTCCAAGTTATATCTCCGTCGATAATTGACAAAAAATGATCGTAAGTGGGCTTCGGTTTTGGTTCCAATAACTTCAGCGATCGCAGCGAAATCTTTTCCGTATTTTCTAATGCCTTGAACGGCTAATAACAATTCGTCGCTTGTCCAACGAGCATTTATACGGCTCGAAACTTCAGGCGGTCGTAGATGATCGATACCGTCGACTGTCTTTCGCTTCAATGCACTCACTTGCTGTTTATTAGCTTGTATCTGTGGTTTCAGATAAATTACATAACGTTACACACGAATATATACATAAATAATTATATTTTAATTAAAACAATAATACAGTACAGTTGGTCACAAAAGTAAACTTAAACGTCTGCGCAATCCTGATACTTCAATTTCGCTCTACTTTAAAAGATTACTTTCTAAACTTCAATCTATCACCTGTTAGCAATTTAAAATGCAAGTGTTCGCATTTGTTTCGTGACGCATATAAAAAATTAAACAGCAGCATTAGAGAATTAAATAGATTATATATAGAAAGTTAAAGAAAATGTATCCACACGATATATATTGTGATCAACATACTTGACGCTTTAAGCTAACAATTTCAGTATCAATCGCTTGCAAGCTGTTGTTGGCTTGGTTCGGTTGACCAGCCAATGCCGCCAAATCATCGTGATTCACAACCAAGCCACGGGGCGGTTTTCTTTTATTTGTACGACCCGGCATGGAAGTTAACGGTCTTGCTACACCAGTGCGCCTAAACCATCAAAAAATGTAGAATGTAATTTTAAAGATATCGATATAAGGCTAATCTACATTGTATTCTCACATCAATAAAATTTATCAATTAATTTATAAGAACATGGTTTAAAACGATATATGGGGATAAGCGAGTTTACGCGCGAGGATATTCATAAGTTTTAGTTGCTTAAATATTCATAAATACAAGTACTTGTCGATATAAGAATATTTTCAATCAGCAAAAATGATGAATTGTCTAGTTTCAAATTGTTCTAATTCATTTCTCATATGAATATCCTTTCAGGCGTTCTTATTAAATTGCGATAGAACACTTGATAAATGTTGGGATCTAATTTACGTTACATTCACTGACCTCCAATGTAGATAGCAGCTATGACACGCGTGTCCCTTGGGCGTCGCACGAACACTATGGCACGCAACGCCACAGTTGCTACACGAGCCCTACAACACATAACACCCTTTTAAGAACAAAATTTTGATAACCCTACCCACCCACTCCCACTTTACAATTTATTTATCATCTTAGAGTGCTTATAACATGTTAGAAAAAAAAATCATCAAAGCGATTTGAGTTCCGTTTTCTACAACACTAAATGCATTTTCGCATTTTGCACAGTTGGCTTAATTATTCAACCACGGCATTGGCCGTCAAACCAACTTGGCGAACTAGATGTTCCAGATTTGGAAATATTTTTGTTTTATTTCCTCAATAGGGTTTCAGCCTATCTATTTCGATGACACGAAGAATTTCGATGAGATTCGAAAAGATAACATTGATTTATGCCAGAAACAATCTATGTGTATTATACATTAAATATAGCAAAACACAGTAATAAAGCGTACTATATACTATAATATGCGAGTGGGTAAGGTTTAGGCTGTGTACCTGAACCTGAGGGGCGTTTTCCGAGTCGGATGGGGCCTTAGCGTCAGTGCCTTGACTTCCTGGCACAGCTTGGTTCTTTCCACGACGTATTCCGCGGTGGATCGTCCATTTCTGGAACGTCCCACATTTACGTTCATATACCGACATAACGTCCAACTAAACTATAGCTTATGTACGAAACATTTAGATAGATTCAAGATTTTTTAAATATTGCATGAAAGACTAAAATTATATACACGATGATCTGATTGATTTCTTCCCACCCATTCGTGTTATATAAGATAGCTTCTTTATCCTCCTTTCATTCATGTTCGACATATTGTCGTGTGGATACATTTTGTAATGTTTTTATAGCAAGTTTTTATTAGCAAGTTGCCAAATAGTTGTTGTTCCACAGATTACCAATTTGTACCATGATAGCGTAACGAGTTGTAATATAATTGCGCAAAACAGCCAGAGTAGTAAGCTTGTATATGAAAAAATACATCTACCACGGAATGGAGGGGAGGAGGATAATATTAGTGTATGTTGAACGAATATTACGAAAAGATAAAAAAAATAGAAAGGATCACCCTTTGCTGCAATTATTATATTTTAACGTTAGACTGTTCTCTTTCTTAGATTTTGTTTCTTTTACATTTGTTAAAATATTTAATAAAAAAAATTAGAAAAAAAGAAGCAAATATTTCTTTACACAAAAATCAAAGCACATGCATTGAAATTTATTAATCAAATTATCTTTTGAGAGATCTTACTTTTTCTTCGGATTCGCTGTCTGTGTTGGAGCCGAGCTCGCTTCCGTTTTCGCTGCCATTCTCGCCTTCTTTGCAACCACTTGTCAATTTACGTGCTTGTCTATCCATCAATGATGTCCTAGTTCGTGTTTTTTTCCAACTATAGTAATATTTCACGAGACTTGCAATAGATTTATCCGGTAACTGTACAGATAAATCATCAGAAATAAATTATTTATATTAATGGTAACATTGAAGACATTACAGAATAATAATGTATTTTTTTGCACCTTTCTCTTTCACTATGTATAAGTTTTATTAAATATTTCGTAAGTTTAATCTCATACAAGTTATGCATAGAGAACTTGAAGATTAATGTATGTATATTTATTACAAAGCTTTTCTAACATATAAAAAATTTAATAAATTTTTGCAAATTCTAAATGTTTATTACATGTAATTTTACAATCTAAAACAGTTATAACATTAATGACCAAACATTATAATTTTAATTTTTACATTAATTTTTACATTAAAAATAATTTTTTTTTTAAATTGACAATTATTTGTTTTACATTGCATTAAAATATTTGTTATCAAATTATTAAAATCCTACAAGTTTTAATTCATAAAAAAAAATAAATTTTACTATTTTATTACTTAATTTTAATAAATTTTTGTAGAGGAAATATTGATAAAAAGCAGCAATAAATGTACCATTTGTCGTATGCGATGAAAACTTTTGCCATGAAATTGGAACGCTTGTTCAAATAATACTTTATCTTCCACTGTCCATTCATCAGGAAATGGTGTAAAATTCGCCAAATCCAAAACTGCACGTTCCAAATTATGTTTATGCCAAAATAGCATTCCCAATGCTTGTTCGCCATTGTAACCATATTTCTCTTTGGCTAATATAATATATTCATCCACTAAAGAAAAAAAAAGACAAAATATATGTTAATAGCTATAAACTCTTGTTTGAACAAATTAATTGATTTATGCATATTGCTCCTTGCTTACATTTTTGATCCGGTATATCTGTAGTAGGTGACCAAACTAATAATGCCCTATCAGGACATTGATCTAATCGACGTTCTAAAACACGTCATATATGCTTTACTACTTAATTCTGCAGTTTTCTTAAACTATATGTAAAGATAGTGACATACCATTAACAGGCACAAATTCGGGAACAACAACTTGATAATCTCGCCCAACTCTTATTTTTTCTGCTGGAACTTATAAAAAATTATATTGTTAAAATTTCTATCAAACTTGTAACATATTATTTAAGAAATACTAAATAAGTAGAAATAGTACGATCCAAAACCAATGCATGAAAACCATAACCAAAAATTATAAAAAAAAATTTGTATTACTTTTGTAACTGACCAAGAAGTTTTAACAATAAATTCTTATATTTATTTATTTAATTTTAAATGTTAATAATTTTTTTTGTTAATTTTTTTTAGTTATCTGCACACAAATGTGAAAAATAAATGTAAATGTCGCATCCATTTAAATTATTATTATTATATTATTGTAAAAGAAAAATATTTTTTGGAAGATATTTTTATATAAGAACAAAATATTTGCGATTCCAAGTGACATTTGTGACTGCAAAAGTGTTTAAACGGCAAAAAGAAGAGCGCGCTGTTCGAAGATTTTCTTGGATTTTTATACTCTGTTAAGAGGAAATTGTAAATTCACTATCCTGACTCAGGGAAAATTCCAAACAATTCTCTAAATTCCTTAAATACTCTCTACGTGCGATAAATGTTACAATAATTGCAGATTGATAGCGACAATAAGATGGAATTGAACGATACCTCCATCCTCTTCGCTAGAGGAGTCTGTCTGTGCGTTTGGGCTGGGGCCTCGCGATCTGCGACCGTTTCGTACGTTTTCAGAGTTTCTCTCTGCCAGGACCATCGTGACGTCCGCGAGCTCGTCACTCGCGTCGAGCAGTGATAAATTACTGGTATTGTCGTAATAGGACGCGAGACGAAAATTCGTTGTGGACGTATAATTGAACTCACGGCTTACTTACAACTCGCTTCCAAGCTGCATGAGACGACGTAGAGAGTTTGCGAACAGAATCTTTCAATTGCGCTCCGTGCCACCATAGCGAATGTAAAATGGCTACTGCTCCGTGCGCCACCCAGCGGTCAATTATGCTTGAGAAAAATGATTTAATAAGGATATATCCATACTAACTTGCATAGCACATAACATATACATAAGAGAATGGATTGCTCTATAAAAAGATGCACAAAGAAATAGAGCAATCCATTTCTTTATGCATATACTTATGCGTTATGTAAGTTTGTCTAGATTTTTCTGAATATAGAGAAACAAAAATTGATGTGACAATCTAGCGGTTTATATTGATCACGGTCAAAACAACGCGTCTGATTGGTTCACTGCATCGATGATGTCACGAGGTATGTATGGTTGCGTGAAGTTTTACCTGTGAGTTTTTCAACATCGTAATCATTTTCGTTAATGTATTTTCGTACACCGTGTAAAAACGATTCTCTCGACATGTGTAACGAAGTTATTCCGTCGTCTGTAAAGTGAAAATGAGACAATTGTAACGTATTGTGCCATTTAAACCTATATTATTTTAATATTTGAAATAACCTCAATTAACGATGCTCTCGGCTTGTTCTACCACGGCGCCGTTGTTGAAACGAATGTGGTTCTCACACTCCTCTATCGTCCATGGTTCTATCAGTCTCTCATGGACTGCTGACCGTGTCGTGTGAGAGGTTTTCGCCACCGACTTAACGTAAATATCACATTTATGGAGAATTTAGCATTGACTTTGCTGCATGTTTCGTCGTAATTGTCACGCTCGCACTTGGGTGCGTGATTCGTCGCCTGTTGTCAATTTGCCGTTCGTCGCTCTCGTACATTCGTTCTTGCAATAACCAAAAAATCCATTTTGCGGGGAGTATAGTTTCTTCTTTACGCGATAAGTCCACATGATATTCTTTATCGCAATATTCTTGTTGTTTACCGACTTTACATCTGATATCGATTGACGGAGATGAAGAATTATTAGCATTTCCTACAATTTGTAGCTTGTGCTACGTTTACAATAAATTTTTGTTCATTAGCCAACTGTTATATATATTAATAAATAATTTGCATCACCTCTAATGCTTATATTTTTGCTGTTTAGGCTTGTAATCTTCCATTTATACGCTTTCATAATTTTATCTTAAATGTCTCAGTTGTCAAGTTAATATTGCGTAAATTGTTTACTATGTAGATAGCTAATATCTCATTATTATTATTATAAAATATCAGTTACACATCTGTTCTATATGTGATTATAGAAATTGCAAATATTTAATATATATAATATAAATATACATTTCATACAAATTTTATTTTTATTCCAAGTTATAATTTCAAATTTGGATTTTATTTTATAAAATAATGTTCATATACAATTAATATTGTATCTTATATATATATATATATAAATATATATATAGTGTATTATTACTATAATTGATGGATTTCAAAATGTTTATATATTTTTTTATTTTTATTGCAGATGGTTATCTAAATAGATAAGTCAGCTTTAATTTTAATCAATAATAATTGTTTCTCAAGTGAGAGACTCAAACACAATCTACAAAAAATGAGGGTTGTTGCGCTAATTAGTGGTGGCAAAGATTCTTGTTTTAATATGATGCAGTGTATAGCTGCTGGCCATGAAATTGTGGCTGTAGCCAATTTGTATCCTGTTGAAAAAGGTATTGAGATAGATCATGTTACATCGAATATTTGATAATGAATTAATAATGATTTAACTGAATGTAATTTTTAATAATGTTTAACTGGATATAATTAAGGATATATGAGTATCATTTTTTATGTCAATATAAATATTGTAATTTGTAATTTATATAGATGTAGCATAGGTGCAATATGCAATGTGCAATGCTTTCAGATGATTTGGATTCATTCATGTTTCAAACGGTAGGACATCAAGGTGTCAAGTACATTGCTCAAGCTATGGGTTTGCCTATATATCGTTATCCAACATTTGGTAAGGCCAATTTGCAAGAGAAACATTATTATCCCACAGAAAATGATGAAGTCGAAGATTTGTTTAAGCTTTTAAGTACAGTAAAGGTACATTATATACATATATGTATGCTTGATTTGATCTGATATTAAATAACTATATTTTATTCATACTTTACCAATTCATATATTTTCTTAGGAACGTGAAAATATAGAGGCTGTGTCAAGTGGTGCTATTCTTAGTGATTATCAACGAATTCGTGTGGAAAATGTGTAATTATCACCCCTTAAACATGCAATATTGTTAATTATTGCTATTAATATTTTCAAATATTTATTTCTTTAGGTGCAGTCGGTTAGGTCTTATTTCTTTATCATATTTGTGGAGACGAGACCAGGAGGAGCTGTTAAATGAAATGATACAGAGTTCTATTAACGCAGTATTGATCAAAGTTGCAGCTTTGGGTCTCGAAACTAAGCACTTGGGTAAATCTATATCCGAAATGCAACCTCATCTTGTTAAGATAGTAAGTTATCTTTTTTATTATAGTAATTTGTGCTTTTTCGAATTTGATTTTTATTCTGCTGTTCTTTTTTAACTTATTAGTTTTTTTATATTTTCAAGATATGTTTCAATTGACATAAAGTAGAAAAATGAATATTACATTATTCATTTTCTTGATAGTTTGTAATAAAAATGTTTATAGAAGAAATTTTATTCATAGAAAGAAAAATATGGAGTGAACATGTGTGGAGAAGGAGGGGAATATGAAACCTTTACTTTAGATTGCCCTTTGTTCGCCAAAAGTATTGTAATGTAAGTTGTACATTTGCATTGATTAACATTTTATTTTCAACCTGAGTAATACAACCATCTCTCGCTTTATCTTTGTTCATGATTTAGTGACGAGTATGAGAGTGTTGTAAATTCGAGGGACGATGTGGCGCCTGTAGGATATCTTAGATTTACAAAGATTCATTTGCAAAATAAAGACGTAAGTTTCTGGATATTATGCAAATAATTTCAAGATACCGGTAATCAAGGTAAAGATTTATTTTTCAGAATGGGGAGCTGGAGAAATTAAGCTTGGCTGAAAGATTGAAAACTGTTTCGATAAAATCACCACAGGATTACATTGCCGAAATCATCGGTCCGGAGCTGCATGATGGCTGCAATTTATCAGAGGACGAAAATGACGAGCACGCGTGTGAAAGTAATAGTCTAAAAGCATCAAACTCAGGTACGTACAGAAAAGAGAGGATGTACAAAAAATATATACGTGTATTTATATAAATATATCTGAATTTGCAGGTCAATTTCATCCCCCAAGTCCAATGGAGATTCTGTACGAAGAGGAAGATTATCCGGACACGCCGACTGTTAATAGAAATCAACTGGGATGGTTCTGGTTTGGCGGTGTTGTAGGGAAACATCCGGATCTCATACCGGCGGTCGAAGAGGCACTGGAGAAATTAAGCAGTAAAATTCACATCTTAATCACATATCTTTGGGCTTAGTAATTATTATTCAACAATTAGCAATTATTTCACATTTCAAATTTACCTGTCTAACCGATAACGGAAGAAGGTTACATAGATTATTTTCGTTTATACTTGCCCAATTGCAGCTCTGGTTCAAAACGAAAACCTGTCCACGTCCGACATCGTCGCTGTAACATTGTACATAAAAGATATGTCGAATTACAAAACCATAAACGAAGCATATGTTTCCTGGTTGGGTAAAAAAAGTCCGCCTGTTCGCGTGTGCGTGGAATGTCCTCTGAATGTACACATCGCGCTTGACGCGACAGCGTATAAGGAGAGCCAAGAGTGCGGCGATAAGTGGACCTGTAAGCGACACACAATGCACGTCCAGAGCATAAGCCATTGGGCACCCGCCAACATCGGTCCTTATTCTCAGGCTGTTCGTGTAAGTGCAATTAATAAAGATGTTTTTATTTATAAAATGTTAATCGCTTTCCCGTTGCGTATTTTTGTAAAAAAATTGACTCGAATCTTTCTTTCTACAGGTAGGTGATGTTATCTTCGTCGCTGGGCAAATACCTTTGGTGCCTGGCAATATGAATCTTCTAGATATGAACATTAAACGACAGTGCCGTTTAACATTGAGGCATATTGATCGCATAGTTAAGGCTATGGATGCGAAACTTCGAGATATAGTACAAGGTATCTGTTTCCTGACTCATTCTAGTTACATAGCGGATGCGAGAAAAGAGTGGGAAAGGAGGACAAGAAATGCCATTGTAGATTACATCGTTGTACCAAATTTGCCACGTAGTGCGCAAGTCGAATGGTGTGTTTGGGCCCATAGGGATAATAACAGATTCGAATGTAAGAAAAGCATTTAAAAGTATATTTTTGGCGAAAAATGTATTTGCTGCAAGTAGAGAGAGATCTATCTTTTCTGAATATTTCACCTCTTTTAAGCTAGCAAGACCAAATCAGCAGAATCGATTGCGACTTAGCGCATTATTTAATACTCATTTTGTACTATTTCAATCTTGCAACTTGACTTGTAGCAACTACACTTTTTTACCCGTTTATCTTAACACAAAAGCGATTGTGTAATTGTTTTATATATATCTCGTTGCAGACGAAGAAACGGGAAAACGCGTGGCTAATTTTAGGATAGCCATCACGCGTAGGTGGAATTACGAAAATAATGTATCGGCGATTGTATGTTATATGTCCACCGGTAAGTCCTCTTCGCGAATCATTTATTCATTCAAATTTATTTTATTTTCCATTTTAAATATAAAACTGATGCTATATATAAACAATTTTTTTAAAGTAGCAGAAATCTTAAATAAAAAATTAAACATAATACAATATGATGAGAATAATAATATATAATAAATCCGAATTGATTATTTTCATATTTACATTAAATCAGCCTAGAATTAAAAGAAAATTATTAATAAGCTATCATATTTTTCTAAGTGTATAAAACTTTTTTGTGGATAGGTTCGTCCAATTCGACAGGTAATTTGGCAACGGAAGCAAGCTCCACGGAAGTGAAATTCACGGAGCTGAATGCGAACGAACTGTCGGAGGCTTTCGAATATCTATTGTGTAAACTCAGGAAAGGTTCACAAAGCGCAAATCCGACATGTAATTTACGAATATTTTACAAAGTTGGCAGCTTTCCGGGTCCGAATTTTCTCCACAACGTCCTATCGAAGTTTTCTACGCAGAATTTAGTGATCACCATTATACCGGCTACTCACTTACATAACTTCAATACTTTGTTATCTATATATGGTATTAGGCACGAGTAAATAATCAAATTGATTTTTTACACTGTCAATTACTCGTCGGGATCGAAACGCGCGTTCGGAGGGGGAAAAAATTGAAACCGTTGCTGGAAAAATGACATATTAGCAAAAAACTGTCTCGAAAGAAGAAAATACATTTGAAGTTTTTGCCTTATAGAAGATACACAGAGGCAACTATAATCCAATTGTCAGTGAATAATTAGGATTGAAACGATAAATGTATTTTTCTTTTAATTATATGTTTGCTTATACGTTCTACAGCCAGAGCTTCAATTTTTTTGACGATTACAAATTATACACGGCTCGAAGAAATAAAGTAAAAAAAAAGAGTTACAATGGCACCAAAGTATGCACCATTATGTTTTCTTACGTGCGCAAATAAAACGCTATTTTGCTTCATCGCGATGTACCGGTGGGTCTTACTCGGGTACTTCTCGCGTTTCGTATGCGAGAGACACGGCTGTTCGCTCGACATTTAAATGATGATGTAGTTGCGTCGTGCTGTTCCTTTTAGCTGCATTTTTGCGCATCTTGCGATTTATCTCTTCGAATTCTGAGAATACGCTTTTTTCTTAAAGAGCATAGAAACAGCAACAAAGTGCAGCTGAAAAGAACAGATTCTATACCTTGTATATCGAGTATTACTAGTCAATGACGGGTTAAGTGCAATTCTGAGCGGTGAGCCCGTCCCCACTTAGCGCGTAAGTGCTCTTTAACAACGCGATTGAATATTAGGTATAATAATACTCGTAATACGTACGACCTGTACTGTTGTTACGCTACGATGTTTCGTTTTCTTTCTTTTCTTTTTGCTCAAAGTATGCGTTACTTTACGATATTGCAATCATGTGCGGAATGTTAATTAACGTGTGTGACGTTTCTCTAGGCAAGTTAATTCGTGCACAGCCATTTTACAATAGCATTCGACGTTTATTCGAATTTTCAATAAGAAAAAGAAGAAAAGAGACGTATCGTGAGGAAGAAATTTGTAAAACATCATGTGCATGTGTTTTCGGTATGATTCGATACGATGATGTTTAATTGTGATACAATTGCAACGCTGAGCACACGTGGAGCGTACATGTTCTTCTTCATGATCATGGTCGTTGCTCTCAATAATGCTGCCTGTATCGCTATATATAATTGCGTTTATCGATCGTTGTTTCCTATCATTGGAAACGACATCTCTCTCTCTCGCAGTTCAGAGAGACCGAAAAAGAAACCCAAAATTTGTAAGAACTATACACTCACTTTTAAAAAGATGCGCGGCAATTTCGCATTTTCTGCGCATACGTCACTTGCTTTAGAAGTATCTTGTACAGATTGCATTATAATACGAATTATATATAATAAGACTACGCTAACGTAATATTATACAAGGTTGATGCAACGACATGCCAAAGTTTATATTTTGCAACTTGCTCATTTTTTAAACGGTCGCAATTACTATCGTTATTCTATATGTGTACATAAATGCAATGTAATCTAACACATGATCTTATATAAATTATACTGTAATTGATCCGACAGCGAAGAGAGAGAAAGAGCGCACTGTTCAAAATGTGGATAACTGCGTTATGGATAAGTATGTAAAAAGAAAACACACAAAAAAAAGAGATATTTATTCGCATCTAACTCTCACAACAAAACTAATCCGAGGATTGTCTCAAAAAGAAAAATAAAGAGAATGATATATATTTTTAAGAAATTGCCATTCCTTTCAGTTTCACTTTTTATTTTTTCCCTTCTATTTTACATATATATGGCAGTCGACGAAAAATAGTAATATTTTATAAAACCGTTGTTGGTTGAAAAGTACAACACTGCAACTGTCGTGTGACAATACTTCGTTCATTTTTTCTTACTTTGCTTTATGTTAAATAAATATTCACTTAACAAAATGTTAATATTGTATAAATGCAAAAGTTATAAAAAAAGTGATATTTAACCAAGCTTGTGGACTTAAATCAATTTCGTATTCATAAAAGAATCTATGATCAAGACAAAGTGCGCAGCTTCTCGTACATTTTGTGCGTTATATTCTGTAATTCTGACGAGACAATCAGAATTGAGCATTTAATTTATTCCTTATCAGACAATTCACCGTTTCTTTTGCGGCAAACGTACACATAGTAAAAATTCAAAGTCACAAGTTAAATTACTTATCCCAAAACTATGTACAATGTGACTCATTCGTTACCAAGTATTCGAGAAGAAAATCTTGCGTATACTTGCTCAATAAAACAGAACACTCAATAAAAAAAATTAGCTATACTTTATAATATAATACAATACACTGCACTGGCATGTTTACTACACAGCTCGATATCTTTCTGTTCGTACAGCACTGCTCGATGCTATGATTACGTTCATGTTTTGAGCACTTTCGAAACTAACGGCTTTGTCATTTGGTGACGAGTCGACGGTGTACAAAAATCACACAGGTAATTTTTCTTGTCAACCGCTAGTCCCTTGGTCTCCACGCATTCTGAAAAAAATATAGAAACAATTAGATATTTATTTCACGAGGTTCAGTGTTCCGCAATAGGGATTGCACAAAGCTATTTTTGTATCGCGAGCAGAACTCCTTTTTCTTTTAAGATTTCTCATTTTCCAAATTAAAGTATTATCAACAGGCAGATAATGATACTAATTATTGCTTGAGAACCATGAATTCTAGAAAGATAAGTAGAAACAGACAGGAGCATATCAGACTTCGATTAATTCCATTTGACATCTCTGTACTATAGCATCCACTATAATTTATAGTTCTTATCTGGTAAAGAGGAGAAGTAAAAGGATAGAAATGTGTCCATGTACATACTAAATAGCAAATAATTAAAATGTAGCTTTCAAAATGGCGATGATAAACAAAATTCAATAGCGTGCAGATGCTAAAATGTATATTACAACATGCGATGGACTTAACACTTTGAACGTCAGCTGAAAGTTTAAATTAAACTCCGAAACGTACAAATATTTTTATCACACATTTAAAATTAAGATGAGATCTTTGATAGTTGTACAATCGAAAAGAAAAAATTATATGGATTAATGTGATAAAAATAAATTTTGCTTATCGAAGTTGACAGATCCATGTACTTAATGTTTAACGCGATTTTTAATGATAAAGCACGCTAATGCGTGAATCCGTAAATATTCAAAGTGTTAAACTAACACAATCATGAAATTTGGTGTCAATACCTAAGTGCAGATATTTGTCACATGCGCTGCAATGCACTAGATTCGCTTCCAGGTCGAGCCTTTGGGACGTATGACAGCGACTGCAGTGCGGGCAATAGCGACCCTTTCGCCAGAGCCTTGTTATCGCATAAAGATCATGTGGTTAGTGAATTCAGGTAAGGGTATATTATGTATTATAGCGGTGCTTGGTATACGGAATAGGGTTTAAAAATGTCACATGGTAACACACTACCTATCCTTTAATTTAGTCGTAAAGATTTTTTTAACAAAAAATTCGAGAAGTGAACAGTTGTGATTTTTAAATTGTAAGCCATAAAAGAAAAATTATTTTGACAAATTATTGTGTAAAAATACAAACATTTGGCGTCAAATTTTTATTTTTTTTAGCTAACTTAGTCAGTTTTTTAATTCTGTCTGCAAAACTAATATTTTAAGAAAATCTTAATTAAATAAAAATTTAAAACTGAAAGTGCCATAGTATTTTGTGAAATTAAAAAAGAACAAACAGGGAAAATTGGTTGCTGAATTCTGCATAAATTTGATGTAACCAAAAGAGAAGATGTTGAAAAAGTGTTATGGTGTGAGCCATGGAAATCGTCAAGCAACTGAAAGCCCAGCATAGTTTAAAAAAACTGATGCATCATAAATTTTACTCACTTCGAACATGGTACACAGAGTGTGGACACATAAACTCGAGTGTTTTTCTCGCCTTTTTTATATTCATGTTGCCATAGCGCCACACTGTTTCTGTCTGAATTAGCTCCTCCGGGTTCTCTAGAACCGCAATTTGCGCACACAGCGCATTCCTGACAATGCCATCTTCCTTGTGGTACTCGCCGCAAACCAACACAATAGATATGGTACCTAAACATGCAATATTGTGTTATATTAATTAGAAATCTTGCAGCAATAAATCTAAATTGCAGGTAACTGATTGAAAAAATTATAATACATAGAATTTTTTTTCTTAACAAAATTGAAATAAAAAAGTTAATATTTTTCAAATAAAATAGAAAATATAACACATAGCGATGCCGAGTATTCGTAAATGTAACTCACCCACGATCGCACATGTCACAAAAGAGCATTTTGTCTTCATCCGCCGGATCGTGACATTGCGCGCACGTTTTACAATCAGTACATTGCCATGCATATGACTGAATGTGCGGTACCATATCCAATGTTAAATCTATACAGGATGGATGAACTGAAAACAATAATTATCTTAATTAGTTCTGTACAAAAACATGCGAGTAATTTAATTTGCAATGTAATTTTTACCATTTCCATTGCAAGTACCACATTGAATTAAAATTTCACTCTTGTTATGTTTATTTAAAATTTTCAGGCACATCTTGCACTTCAATTTTACATCATCTTTCGAGTTTGAGATATCCATGTCTACGTCGTCCATAGTTGACTGAGATCCTTCCGTATCTTGCGTGCCTTCGCTGGAAGATGAACTATTCAAACAAAATCATTATTATTTCCTAATTAATTATAATATTGATATATGTTTATCATGAACTCTAATTCTAAATTAATTAAAAAATATTATTTGGCATCTTATTTTGGAACCATTCTGCGTACACAGTAATCGCGGTCTTAAGAATTTAAAAAGTAAACTATATAAAATTTTATAATAGCTCATTACTTGCCTTGAGTCATCGGAAGAAGATTCGCTATCGCTATCGCTTTGAGAACCTTCCGATTGACTATCGAATTTACGCTCATTAGGCCGCGTGGGTCCGTACAAAACTGTATTTAAAGGATAATATCGTAATTCCGCTGGTGTATATTCCCTATAATAATCGGTATATTGCCCCGGTATCAATGCAACCGGATAATGTCCCACTTTGTGCTCCGGATCGACCTTCTGTTGCTTTTTTGGCACGTGAATCGTGAAAGTCTGCAAATCTAAGCAGCACTTGCGGTTCTCCTTGCGAGCTTTATTTAGACTAATATTCCACGACATTGCCGACTGCACCGCCATTTCCGCAAGATCTATTCTATTCCTCTCCGCGTTCGCCGCGGCCGATAATTCCTTCTGCTTTTTGGAATGTTCCTTGACTTGCTTCTCGCGCATGTGCTTGCGATACTCTTCGTACTGATCGGGGAAGTCACTGCACATTACATCCAGTACTTCTGAACTGCACACCGCTGTTAAACCTGAATGGTGATATAAGAACATCAGTATATTTATTTACTATTTTTGATCTTAAATTTATTTTTTATTGGAAAGAGAGAGAGAGAGAGACAAGTTTTGTTATCGTTTACGAGAAATCAATAAAAAGAAATTCTTTGTCAATTTATTCAAATTTACGTGTGTAAATGACTTCCACCTTTATATAAATTCATATAACATAATTAATTTAAAATTATATACAATTAAATGTATATATATAAATTTTTCATACAAGAAAATTCATAAAAATGACCTTACCCATATCACACATTGCTTCGCTAACCAATCCATTTTCCCTTAAATAATTTCTCTCTTCCATATCAACAACCCTACGTTTGAGATCTGGATATTTACGCTTGAAAGACTTTACGCCAAGATACTGCGATATCTGTTCCTGTATCATGAAAGTTTCGCCCTTTCGGTCAAGTGGCCACTCGTATTCTGCTATTTTATCAACAGTGAACGGTCCTTCATCGGGATCAAAATTAATCTCCATCCTCCGGTTTTTTACTTTGACTTTTTCTGATTCGGTCGTAGCAGTACTCAGGACACTACCTTGCGATTCTTCATTTATTATTGTCTCCGAAGCTGTAATGTCAATTACAGTAAAAATTAATCTTTATAGGAAATATTATTTTCACTCTATTATTTTCACAAAAATATACACAAATAGTATATACTTATATAGACGATATGCGAATTATTATAAGCGTTTTTAATGCTGCTAAGCACAGCATAATTGCAACACATATTGCAAATAAGAGAAATGATGTACACTGCCTCGCATTTAAGCACATCATTGCAATTTCGTATTTAGTTACTTGAGAAACGTCTTATGCCACAAGAAAAGATCTATTTTTAGTCAGCTTGGAGTTGGATGTGTACCAATATATTCAATTCAACCCAGCTGTTCAATGATCAAACTAAAAATAATTTTTTTTTTCTAGACTTATGCAATAAAAAAATTATATCTTTATCGATATGATTCCGTTTTGTATTAATAAATAATAAAAATAGAATTGTAACAATATGCACAATATTATTGTCAAATCAAATATAATTTAATAAAAAATAGAAAACTCAATAGAAAATTTAAAAAAATATATTTCTAAACTATTTAAAGATAAAAGTCTAAAACAATGTAATAATAAAAAACAAATATATTAATATAGAAATTAATATAGAAAAATCTTAAAACATATTATTAAAATCTTTGCTATGTAATATTTAAAATAGTGTGTGTATGTGTGTGTAGGTGTGTATATGTCAAACGATATTCGTGCTATTGTTAAATTACGACGTTAACGATAGCATTATAATAGGAATATTACTGTCTCTTGATTTTTAGGTAGTCGCATAGTTCTTTTTTAAAATTATGAAAATTTTGCTCTAGGAATCAATAAATAAAACATGTTACCGATTCCGAGATGTAATATCTCATAATTCTTTAAAGATAATAAATTAATAAAAGTTATATAATATTTAGTTCAATTATAATATTTCATATTATCATTCTAATGTTAATGTAAATACAAACCCGGTGCTGATATATTTCTAGCCGGTGTCTGAGATCTCGAGCCGGACTCGGCGCTCATTCTCGTCTCCTCATCGATTACTTGCACCGTCGACACCGTTTCGCCTCTGATAGCCGTGGTGTCCGCTTGCTTCTTAGATGTCGGCGTTAACCAATTCGAATGTCCGGGCGGTACAGGTATCTCTTTAATTTCGGATATTCTCGACCCATCCGACACTTTATTCATGCCTTTATTCTCCGCGTGTTGCTTTCCCGCCGCTTTCTGCATCTTTTCAGAGACAATTTCTATAGCCGGCTTTTTATGCTGGTCAGCTTTTGAATCTGCGGATATTTGACTCGTGGACGCTTTCGATAGGTCTTCTTGGACGCACGACGATCTGGCAGATTCCAGTTGCATCATTATCTCGGACTTAGAGACTTTCAAGTCTTTCTTCCCTGCTTCTTTGCGACTCAATATGTGTTTCTCTATTTTACAATCCATGGGCGGCTGTTTAAGCGCCTTGTACAATTCCGATGATTTCCGCAGCGAATCTTGCTGTATCGGTGTCGTTTCGTCGATGGTAATGACAGCCATCGTCGATGCTTCTATAGCAGACAAGTCTTGATCTATACGAGGCTTTTTCGCAACCAAAGGTTCCACGTTATCCATTTTCCGTTTACCACGACCTATAACAAAGCGAAAATTAGTATTCTTCTGTTAATATTATATTTAATATTATATTTAATATTATATTTTAATAGCGTACAAAATTATTTTAATAGCGTACAAAATTAAAAAATATCAAAAATCGATAACGATATTTGTTATTTCGTAATACTATATAAAATTATTATTAATAAAAGAAATGTCTAATTGGGCTTTCTAATGATAAAATTATAACAATAAAATTTAATAGCTATATAAGCCCAGAGTTAGGTATTACACTCAAGTAAGAGGATGTACAATTTTTTGAAACTGATTGATTTTTATAACCGACCTTCGACAATGTTGCGTCTTATACGTACACTTATGTTTTACTAACGTTTCGTTTACTTTGTATCTCTCACTGAGGATGGTCAAAACAAATGGACCGAAACGTATGTAACTATTTTATTTAAATACACTTTACTGAGCAACTAATACCTGGCTCTGAGTTTATATAGCTATTAAATTTTATTACTATATAAAATATATCGATATATATTTTACTTATTAAAAATTTTAAACGTAAATGTGTTTAAAAACTTTTGTGGCTTATTGTATATGTTTATCACAACCTTTCTGTTGAGTTAAATCTATATGTTTTTATAAAACACAATAGAGTAAGCAGAAAGGAACGCTAGATGTTTGTGTAAAATAATTATTATTTTTCAATCCAGGCGATCCAGGCGATCCAGGCGATCCAGGCGTAATGCCCGACCATCTTCAGTATTATTGATATTGTTTGACATTAATCACGTTTATAATATTTTAACCAACTTTACACAATCCTACTTTATTTGAACACATAAAAATATATTTTATTATATTTTAATAAATTTTTTTTCGAAAGAAACAAACCTCGTCCTCTGCCTCTTTTGGGTGGGGCGTAACTCTTCTGGCTTCTGCAGGTTCTTTTAGGCCTCTCGTTCTCTCTGTGTTCGAGTTGTTGCGGAGGAACTTGCTGCACCTCATCCAAGGCTAAAGGATCTCTGGGTATCAACATTTGCGCGGTTGATTGTTGAACGAGCTGCTGTTGCACCACCATTGGATTTCTTCGCGGTCTGCCTCTCTTCTTCGGCACTTTAATATCAGCAATACTTCTCTTAGGCGTCACTTCCTCTATGATGACAACGTCCTGGCTAGAATTCGAGTTTTCATTGACGATTATCAGCTCCGGGCGATGCTCGATAATCTCGCAATCCGACGATCCACCCGGCGAATTGATAGTGTTCTTGCTCAAAAGATCCTTCAGCTTCTCGCCCACGTCTGACGGTCGCACCTGCGTGATACTGATCTCCTGGTTGATCACATTCATCTGCTGTCGACTGATCAGATTCGTGTTCGGGTCGAACAACAATTGCTGTTGTTGTTGCTGCTTCTGATCCCGACACACCACCGGTTGGATAGTAACCTCTGGTAAAATCTGCGAAAGCTGCGCTTCCAGCTTGGATTTCTTGCTCTCAATCGGCGAGATCGTTACGTCCTTGCGCTTTGGCGATATATCGATTTGCTGCTGGGTGTTCTCCGCTGATTGTTTCCTGCTCTGCACCGGTTCAATCGTCAGCTCGGCCCGATTGCTCTGCAAAATGGATGAATGATGCCCGGATTTCAGCATCTTCAATCCAGGCTCTTTGGGCACTGTTGTCTGCTCCATGTATCTGTGAGGGAAGCTCAATATGGAATCCAGAACCGCTACATCTTTGCCTTTGTGCGCGGAGGATTCGCCGTGAGTATCGCAGGTTACGATGGTGGGATGACCGGTCTTGGATAGTTTGATCTTCATCTCCAGCGGCGAATCTGTGGCCTCCCTACGCCTCTGCTGCTTGTCCTTCTTCTCGGAAGAACTGGAAGGTGTGTCCATCACCGAAGCATCGCCCGTTTTGAACAGTTTAATCTTCATTCCGATGGACGAGTCGCCGCCTTTGGAGTGTTCCGCATCGGACATACGCGTAGCTTTGCTTTGATGATCTTCCGCGGTGGCTTCGCTCTGCACGATAGAAGCATCACCGCTTTTAGACAACTTGATCTTCATGCCGAGCGGAGATTCCGTTCTCTTCGCTTCCGCCTGACCCTCCCGTGGCTTCGAATCTTCCGCTGACTCCGTTTTATCGGACGCATCTCCAGATTTCGATACTTTGATCTTCGGAATGGCGGCTGTAGATTCTGAGGCTTGAAGCGTGTCTTGTTCCTCAATCATGTCCATCAATGTCGACGACGTCGTCTCACCCGTCTTTATCATCTTAATCTTGATGCCGGAAGACTCCGATGTTTTCATCGTATCTTGCGTCATCTCGGATTTTTCTTTGCATCTCGTATCCTTCACGTCGTCCGTCACTTCGGAGTGTATAATAGACGCGTCACCCGATTTAGACAACTTGAATTTCATACCGAGCGGCGATTCGGTGCGCTTAGGCGGCTCAGGTACTTCCAGTTTGTCTCTTGTATCCTCCGTGTTATCCACCGGAACAATAGATGCGCCACCTTTGCACTTGGACAGCTTTATTTTCATCCCGATCGGAGACTCGGTCCTCTTCGGCGGCTCCGGGTAATCCTGCTTCTCCTTTGCCTTCGACGACTCCTTCGTGTCCTCGGGAATATCCGGAGACACGATCGAAGCATCGCCGGTTTTCGACAGTTTAATTTTCATACCGATCGGAGAATCGGTTCGTTTCGGTGCCTCCTTGTGCTCCTCTGAAGATTCCGGCTTATCAGTTTGTATGATAGAGGCGTCACCAGTCTTGGAGAGCTTGAACTTCATTCCGATCGGCGATTCGGTTCTCTTAGGACTTCCTTGCGAAATCTCCAATTTCTCCTTGTGCTTCGTAAAAGCTTCCTTGCTGGAATCCTGCTGCTTGGAATCTGAGATGATCGAAGCGTCTCCAGACTTGGATAACTTAATCTTCATACCGATCGGCGAATCCGTTCTCTTCGGTTCTTCAATTTTGTACTTCGCCTCCTTTGAATCGTCTATGTTTTCGTGCTTTTCCGCACTCACGATAGAAGCGTCGCCAGACTTGGACAGCTTGATTTTCATGCCGATGGGAGACAATGACGGCGCGTTATCGGAGGTGTGCCACTGATTGATCTCCTCCGCATACTCGTTGGATATTATAGATGGATGACCGCCCTTTGACAGCTTTAGCTTAATCTTTCCCAATTTCTGACCCGGACTATCCTCGGGATTCGGCGAGTTCGTAGCCGATCGGATCTTCGGGCTCTTCGGCGAGCGCGGCTCGCTGCAATCTGCAATAGCGGACTTGGCGATCTTCAGGATTATTCTCGGCGAGCCGACGTTCTCAAAGTCCGAGTGCTTCTCGTCTCTGCGCGGCGTATCGGGGCCCTTCGATTCAGTCTTCTCGGCCGACTTTGGCGATTCCAACATCCTCGAGTACGCGACAGCTCTCGCGTCCTTCGGCATGAGAAGACTGTCATTCGGGCTGATGGAGGATTCTAACATTTTAGCTGAATCCGGAACGGGTATCTCAATCTTCGGTGGTTCCTTCAGTCGCTCCTCCAATATCGACGTTCTCGGGATTCGCTCGCACGCCTTCAAAATACCTTCGCTCGACAACGGTCTAATTTCGAACGCAGCTTCCTTTTCGACGTGCATCCGGTCCGTTACTTGCACATTCAGGGAACTACCCACGACAGTCGCGGTGTCAGACAAAGTCTTCGAAAACGTGCGATCTTCTGTTTCTTCACTCGGTTTGATCTCTTTGCTTATTTCGACGTCTTTCACATCAGCACTGGATACGTTCTGCATCTGCACCGCTATTTCTCGTTCCTTCTCGAGCTTCGCAGCCTCTGATATGATCTCGGCTTCCGAAATGGAAATGGAATCCGCCGCTGCGGCGTCTCGCAGATTCGCCAACTCAGACTCAACTTCGTCGTCAACGGGCACGTAAAGCTCCTCGTTCGCCTGTTTGGTTATATCCTCGACGACGCTTTCCACCATTTTCGGCGAGAGTACCAGCGGCGAGTCTATCGTTTGTTCCTCGGATTCCTGCAGAAACTTCACCGCGGATTCCAACTCGGATATTTCCGAACTCGACTGCGAATTTTCGATAACGCTCGAGGTGCATCGGGACACGTTCTCTCTCGCCATCACACTCTCCAATAAAATGTCCTGCGGCAATTCTAACTTCGCCTCATTTTCCTCCAATTCTCCAATCGGTTCCAATCGATTATCCTCGAAATCCACATCCAAATCATTCTGTTGCAAATCACCGTCCGTCCCAAGAGCCTCTTCTATTCTTTCGTCGTCCACAGTCGTTTCATTCAACGGTTCCGCACTTATGTTTTTGTTCATTGTTAATGCCTCGCTATCTTCGGTAGTTTTATCGTCAGTTGGCGCGTTGATGTCAGTTTTGCTCGTTTCATTATCTCTGTTTGTCAAACAACTGGTAATCACGCTTGTTATATAATCAGTGTTTTGCGCGATGGTTGCTTCGCCTTGATTCGCTTGATCCAACAAAAGATCCATATCGACATCTTTGCTCGCAGTTTCTTCCATCGGTGCCTTGTCTTCCACTTTCATGTCCTTTAACGAAGAATTTTCGCTATCTGGTATAAGAGTTAGCAGTCCCTCGAGCGCATCTATAGTTTGTTCAGCGGTGTCTATGCTTTCTGAATCATCCGACAGTTTCTTCGTCGACTGTTCAGTATCTGCTCTTTCGTTTGAATTTTCGTGCAATAAAGAGGTGTCAATTGTGCTAATGATACTCGATTGTACGTCTTTTAAATTGACGTCAGCGGATTCTTCTATAATGGTTTTTACATTTTTCTCCTCCACTATCGGCGTTACATTAACATCGATTGAATCTTCCGATTCCGTTTTAGTTCCTGCAGTCTCATCGCACGGTTTCACGTTTTCATCATGTTGTGTATCTTGTACATTAGTGGCTTGGATATCAGATTGTTGAACTTTCGGTTCTGGAACTATCTCTTGAGTTTTATCGTCTTCCGCAATATTTTTTTCAATTTCTGCGACTTCCTCTTCTTTTAAGCTTGATGCTTTCTCGATTTCTTTAATTTCTGTTTTGTTTGATGATATCTCAGCGATATTTTCCTCGACTTCTTCCTTCTCTGCTATATTGTGCAAGGAGCTTGCCGCATCATCGTCTGAAACAATTAAATTATCAGTTAACCGATTTATATTTTCCAATATTAGATTAAAAGGTGTAACATTTTCCAAAGCCAATTTACCTTTCATAGCACACAAATTAATTTCTTCATTTTGTACACATGATTCAGATCGATCAAGTTCTTGCTGTGGTTTATTTTGTATTAATAACGTTTTATTTTCATCTTCTTTAAGAGATGATGCTGCTTCTGATATCTTTAACTCTGCGTTTTCTGTTTTCTCAGTCTCAAGTAATGGTTCGTTTATATTTTCGATTGTCTTATTTGAATCCTCATTTGATATTAGAATAGAATCCTCAAGTTGACTAGGTGCAATATCATTAATCTCGTTTGCAGATTTTTCTGATACAGTTGGAAGCTGTTTGATGGATTCATCATGTTCGATTGGAATTAATGATTCAAGTGCTTCTGTAAAGATGTCTTCCGCGTGAATAGCTGTCTCCACCAAATTATTAACATCTATAGACGTTGAATTCGTATCAGTCTGTGTTATCAAATCTGTGGAGCATAAATCTGAACTTTCCTCACTTAATAAATGACTGCTTATAGACGTTATATCGTTCTTTATATTCCTCTCTTCATCTGTGTGTTCATGTACGGATGTATCTTTATCTAAAACTAATTCCTCATTACTTGTGTCTGGTGTAGTCTGAACTATACTTACATTCTTTAAATCAGACGTCTCTTCTACACTCATGTCATCTTGATTATCAGAAGTTGTAACAGCTGTTTCTTGAGAATCATTAATTTTATCTACTATTGAAACAATCTCCTGCGTTGTTTGACAGCTTTCAATAGTCATATTTGCTTCCTGAGAATCATTATTTTTACTTGTCACTTCTGCCATATTTGATTTCTTATCAGATGTCTCAATTAACATAGAATCCTTAGTTTCATTTGCAGATTCTACAGAAGCATCCGTATCTTTGCTTTCGGGTACATTTTGTACAAGTTCCTTCTCATTATCAAGGGAACAATTATCTAGTAATTCATTAGAAGTTGCAGAACTACTTTCTTTCTCTGTTTCGGGAACATGTGTTGATAATACTCTCGAGTCTAATTCAATATTTTGAACTTCGTCTTTCCGACTTTCTTCTATATTTTCAATTGTATCCACTAATGTATCTGTAGTTTCTTTACAAGTCTCGATGGAAGATTGACACACTAATGACGTTTCTTCGGTTGTCTCCGCTTTATCTGTGTTATTTTCACTTTGTTCATATGTGCTACTTGATATTTCATTATCAATGTTTTCTTTTAGCACGCAATCATCTATATTCTCTTGTTTTTCTAAAGTCTGTTGTAATGTTTTATGTTGACTAGAATCCTCTGACTCAACTTTTTTGTTCAAATCTAATTGGTTATCAATGACATTTTCCACTTTAACACTTGATTCCTCTGAAATAGTCTGCCCACTTGCAATATCATCTAACTGTAATAATATTTTTGCAGCTTGTTCCAATTCATCAGTTTCTTCAGAATTATCTTTCTCGTGATGTACTGCAGAAATAGGAGTTTCTTTCAAAGAATCGCCATCATTCATGTCAGTTTCTTCAGAATCTTCAGAGTTGTATGCTTCTCCTATTAATTGTAAACTCTTGCTGATACCACCAACTGTTACCATAGACTTTGCACTGTTTTTAGATTCTTTTTCACTCTCTACTGTTTCAGTGCTAGACTGAGCCTCTATTTTCTCAACAATATCTTTTTCAATCTCCATAGAAGAAACAGTATTTGTTTCTTGCTTATTTTGGACATTTTCCTGAGAAGTATCATCTAGAATAGTAGTCAACGAATTGATTTCAATTTGTGATTTGTCATTGGAAGACAATTTTGATGCACAAACTGTGGATGTGTCATCAACTATTTTATCAGTATTTACATCGCAAGTTTCATCATATTTAACTACAGGATCCATTTCTGTACTTGAAATATTTTCCCCTGAAACAATCAACGTTAGTTCTCTATGTATCACATTTTCATGAACACAATTAAATATTTCTTTCTGCATTAAATATTCTTACCTGTACATTTTTCAGACACAATACTGGATTCAGCACTGGAAACTTCAATATCATTAGTATTTGTAACACAAATGGTATCAGAAGTAGGATTTAATGCCTTGGATAAACTCTGTTCTGTTTCTGGTTTTGGATTTGACTGCGAGATTGATTCTATTTTTGAATCTGTAATGATCTGTGAAAGTGCGGCGATTTCACTTTCTAAAGTCGAATCGCCAACTTGTTCGCCGGACTGCACACCAATAATATCATTGATATCCATCATACTCAGAGCTTCAGTGTCATATGTTTCAGTATCGCTATCAACACCATATGGAGCATATTGAGCTGGAGAATTGTCCTTGGAAGATTTTTCTTTTTGTTCTTGATTCCTGTCTTTAGAGCCGAATAGGCCCATCTTAAAATCCTCCGACATTGTTTTGACGTTCCTTGCAGGGGACGTTGCTATACTTGCAGTCACACATTTATGCAAGTTTTTTCTACCAGTCGTGCGTGAATAAATTTATCCGCGCGTTCTAGCGTAAGCGTATCTCGCAACTGCAAGTATATTATTCATCAAATTTGCATAATATTGTCATATATAACCGATTTTGCTTTACTTACCGCTACATTACTCATTTATTTGTTTTCGGCCAACAACGAACATAACCAACATTTCTTTCCACTTGTGCGCAAACCGATCCCGATGAATTGTACGTATTACACAAATATGAGATAACGCGAGAGAAGATATCGTACCGTTTTCTCGCCTACCTGACTTTTAGACGGACGGGATCGATACACGAGTGCGTATGCTTCGCACTTTTGAAAATATATTTGGTCAAATCGTAAAACAGCGTTCACTAAATTCTGACGCCAACTGTAGCCAACAGATACTAAAATCCAGTACTAATAAAATACCCTAGCAATTAATGGCATATGCATACGGCACGTGGCAATCAAACAGAATAACCAACATTAAAGATTGAACGTGATTTGTCAACAAAAAAAAAAAAAATAATCTTTAATATCTTAAAAATTATTCTTAATTACTAATATCTCTTAATGTAAAAATTATTTATAATTACTACAAAGATGTATATCAACACAAAGAAAAGGCAAAACGAGTAGAGTTGGTTGTTATCACACATATTTGACTTTTTTTTTATAGATGTATGTATGATAAAATTATCATTTTATTGATTGTTTAATATTTTGCGTTTTTTTCTTTACAGATTTAACTAATGCATGCAATTCCGTTGATAGTTTGTCACCTGTTCTCGATTTTTTAACCTGTTTATCCTAAAAATTTTTAAACATATATATAAACAAAGTACATTAGAAGTTAAGCGTAAATTGTCGCTAATGAATATTTTCTACTTACATCTTCTGCATGTGCTTCGTTGTCAATTCTTCTCTTTAGCTTTTCATTGACTAAAGCTTCCGTACCTTTTGTCTTTCTATAATGCGGATCTGCGGGATCGATATTGAAATGATGCGACGTAAACAAAGCGGCGAATCTCTGATCCTTAACGTCAACTTCGAAATTGTCTTCCTTTGTTTCCTCTTGCGCGTTCTTCTTTTTACTGAGACGTTTTCGTTTAGATTTTGACATAGTAGCATTTTCCTCAATCTGTTTCATGTTGAAATGCTTCTTGCTGTCCTCTTGATCCATCAGAAGTAACTCTAATTCGGCTTTACGTCGCTTTTCTTCTTCTCCAATCGACAATTCTATATCACTAGTTTCATTGTCTATCTTTTCTTTTTTATAGGATGATTTATCGTTTTTAAATTCTTCCGCGAAGTATTTATCATTCACATCTACATCAGATGGTAAAGAATCTTCTGAATCGCTCGAATTTTTTTCTTTAAGCTTCTTTCTTTCTTCTTTCTTAGCTTTTTTCTTCGCTTTGCGTTTTTCCAGATATTGCTCGAAAGGTGTGAGCTCTTCCTTATTTTTTATACTCTCTTTAACTAATTTCTCAGCCTTCTCTTTCGTGCCAATACCCCATGTAAATTCCAATTCGACATCCTTGTTTTGTTTTGCTTCTTCTTCCTCTTCAATGGTTTTCAATAGAGATTTGTACTTTCTAATTGGATCATTATCTGTCTCTGATTCGTGATCATCATTGGCTCCCTTAGTTGCTTCTTTCTCCCCCTCTGTATCTATAAAGCATAAAAATTATACATTAGATATAGATTCAAGAATAAATAAAATAATAGCATAACATTATACCTGAATCATTTTCGCTACCGCTCGCTAGATATGTCTGCAAATCATTTTCATCGACATCTTGTAGTCTTCCTGAATTTAATTTCTGAGTAAACTCTTGCCTGTCTAAATTTGTTTCATCCCATGTTAACTCGACTTTAACTTGTTGCAAAGCTGTTGTTGTAAACTGTCGTGGTTGATATTTCACAGGTTCCGGTATCTCAGTACATATCTCTTTAGGTTCCTTCAATAAGTATTTCAAAATATTTCTTAATACTTCAATAGACTATCAATATATCCTATTGTGATTTAATAAATACCTGGTCAAACGTCATATCGTCTGGTATAAATCTTAAATCTAATTTAGTTGCAGTCGATTCGTACTCGATACCGTCGCATTCTGTATATACTTTATTTGCCGTTTTGGCAGAATCAAATTCAGCCACAGCATAATAATATTTCAATCGATTCAATTGATACTGCCTCAACTTTTCCATGTGATAACTTGAACCTTCCTCATTCTGAAAAAGAAAAATTAATATAAGTAATAAAAAATAAAATGTATTATTAAATTATAGAAAAATCGTTATATATTTCATACATCATCTTCGATGTCGTCTTCGATGTCATCTTCATTGTCGATATTTTCATTATTTTTTAATTCTGTCGGTCCATTGACCTCTTCCTCCTTCATTCGTTGCTGGCCAAACTCTGATGGATAAATCTGAAATTAATCAGATGTAAGAAATAGAAATATGTTACTATTTATATTATATGCTCCAATTAATTGTTATTAATATTTTATAATTTTAATACAATTATATTTATGATTACCGTAACAGAATGGATGAGTCCACCACTGGGTAAAAATGAATTTAGTAAAATCATTAAATCTACAGCTCTTATCCTATCCCAGTCCATATTACAAATAGCTAATCTGTGTGTGATTTCATCTGTTGTTTCAGCTTCTTTGTCTAGCTCGCCCCATTTGTGTTCAATTTCTTCTTCAATATCTAAAAATAAAACAAAAATTTAGTATTACATCTTATAATATTTGAAAGTACTACAATATTATAAAATATAAGAAATAATATAAAAATATTATATAAAAAATATAAAATTATAAAAAATATAAAAAGTAATATTATACCACTGGCTTCAGATGATTCCTCTTCTGAAGAGCTATCAGTGAACAAGATGCCTTCACCCCTGGCATAATTTACAGTAAGATCTTTTAGTTTCTCTTTAACTTCATTTGTGAGTTTATTACTTTCATCTTTTCTTCTTTTATGCAGTTGTTTATCATTTTCATCCAAATTCAATTGAAAATTCTTTTCCTCGTGGGAAAGTTTATCCTCATCATATGAAGATTCATTATCGGATTCATTATCAGATTCAATATTAGATTCATTATTAGATTCATTGACAGAAATAGATTCCTTTTTCGATTTTGTTTGAAGCAAATCCTTGCTACTTGAAGCACAATCATCATCAACTTGATCATCTTTGCTTTCTTTATCTAAACAATCTTTCGCAGAGTCAGCTTGCTTCATTGCCTTCTTCTTGTCTTTCACTTTTTCCTTGATATCCTTTGCTTTATTCTTCTTTTCATCTTTCCTACTTGTGGATGAGACAGATATATCTTCATCCTCTTCTTCACTGCTAGACAGATCATAGTATTTCCTAAGATCTTCAGTGGTAGTTTGATTAATTGGCCTACCGCGCTTATCGATAGTATATTTCACGGTGAACTTTTTGTCTTTAAACATATCTTTAAATCGATGGTCAATTTTTACTTTTCTCTCAGCCTTAGGAATGCGTCGGAATTTCGGATCCTTTGCGATATGCGCAAAACGCGCGTCTTTCGACATTTCATCCATTGCTATTGAGATTGTTAATCAATATATTCACTAACAAACACGATAATTAATTTGATATACAGAACTTTATACACAGAATATACAATAACAGAGGCACGTATTCATCATACACGTGCTTCGACATTGGTTATGCAGGTTATGTCTATCGAGTTAGGGTAGGTCAGACTAGAATGTGTTTCCATCGAATTGCATTATATACTTGCTATTACTACAAATGAAATAGAATATTTTTAGACGGAGAGGAATTAAAAGACTATTCTTCAATCAATAATGCATAATAATTTCTTAAATACACAAAAAATATTAAATTTTATTAACATCTTAACGCTATTAAAAATAGTCCAAAAGCGAAAATAACATGTAAAAAAAAAGATTATCTATTAAAATGGCCCTATTCCGCCTTTAACAGAGTACCTATTGCTCGCAGACCACTGCGTGGCGCTAGCGACATTTGTTTACATTTGCTTCCGGTTTAGGTTGATTTAGATTAACGTTTAGTTCTTGTTTGGTCATCAGTTTGCATATTTATTTGTAAAAATACCAATCAGCGAAGTTAAAAATCTTACAACCAAGCAAAATATAACAAAAGTAAAGTTTATTAAACAAAATATTCATTGTCATTCTTCAATTTACTTATGCCGCGTTGTATAGTACCTGAATGTGCCTCTGGGTACGATTCAAACAAAGAAACAATTCATTACTTCTATGTACCGAAAAATGAAGCTGCAAAAAAATTATGGCAAGCAGCTTTGGAAAGAGAAAATTTTATCATTAAGCCAATGCAACCTGTATGTGAGAAGCATTTTTTACCTGGAGATATTTTATGGAGTCGCATTACCTATAGTGAAGAGGGAAATGTTCTTAGCGAGGTAAGTCACGTGGATTATAAGAAAATTATTTTTTCATGTATGAAAAAATAATTTTCTTACAAAAATATAATAAAAATATAATATCAAATATAATATCAATAATTATCAGTCAAAAAATTATATTTATAACTAATAATTAGTGATTATTATTGTGTAGTATTATTAATTGTATATTTATTAATAGTATACTACTTTTAATTATGATTTAATAGGTATCAAGGTATTACAAAATACACATAATAATATCATGAATTATTTCTAACTAGTGCACAAGTACTTTATTCAACAAAATAATAGGTACAAGATAATAGATGTAAATTGTACTTTTTCCAATGTTTATTTAATTTATGTTTGTATATCTTGTAGTTAAATACAATTCAATTGTTTATTATTTAACTCTTATAATTTACATTCTTTCAGTCTGTACCATATAAAACTCCACGTTTACGTAAAGGTGCTGTACCGAGACAACACTCCGGGATAAAAGAAACACAAATCAAGGATAAAGAAGAAGAAGTATCTAATACTCATAATATTGAGAATATTGAAACATATATTAGAGAAAGAAGCAATAATTTCATGCCGTTATCATTTAATGATATAATAAATATCTTAGATAATAAACAGTTGCATATTCCAAGTCACTGGACGTACATTCAATACTTGAATGATGGTATGAGGTTGCTGGCGTTCTTTTTACCAACATGCAGCACAATTGAAAATTATAAAGACAGGTACACTATTAATCCATTCAAAGAAGTAATACTGAAGGAAAATATGACACTGGAGATAAATATTTTAAAGAAGCCTGTTACGAATATGCCATTGGATATGCAAATACATGGCACTATTGAGAATGTAGAGCAATTAAGAGAATCGTTGTTTTCTGTGGACAGTCATAACATATGCTTAGGTGTAGTCAATATTGCTAACGAAATTGAAGATCATGTACAGGATCTGGCTTTTAAAGACATTTGTGGTAGATGGAGACACAAAGAGTGTTTATTATTGATACCACATTTATTAGAAGTATGCAATTTTTGCTCAGGTATTAAAGACTCTTTTGCTCAAAAACCAAAAGTCGTTCAGCAAAGACGATCAAATCGATTAAAAGAATTAATTTAATTATGATTATGTTCGCTGCAAAATGTCAAGATACTCTTTTTATTTTTACTAATTCCGTTAAATTTATAAGTAAATATATATATTTTTATGATAAATAATTTCATTTGTGTTCAGAGTTAAAAAAATATAAAAAAATAAATTTATTTTTCGGAATTGCATCTCCTATACATTGTCTCAATTTTCTGCTTTCCTTTTTCTTTCTTTATTATATATCTGTTTCATTTCGAGAACAAAGTGTGATGTAGGATATTTAAACTTTGATCAGTCAAATAATTTCAATCTCTTGTTAGCCTAATTTATGCGATAGCTCAATTTTTAATCTCCAATGTATAATTTGATACGGGCTGAATGGATTAATGCAATTTTCCGCAAAAATTATATAAATAGCGCATTCTAACGACAATATAGTGCAACTACTAAGGAGCAAACATCGCCGTTAGTATAGTCAACATTTGTAATTACCGACGTGTTGACAAATTTGTATAAACCGGCGCATCTCGCGATCAAGGTTCTTTCGTATATTCGATGTAAATATGGATTCTTTCGTAACGGTTCGAAATATTTTACACGGTGCTTAGGAGGCCACATCAGCACATTCGAAAGTGATCAAAAGCGACGGGTTTCGGCTGCTGTTGGTTGATCTATCGTGACCTTCGCCACTGCATAAAGGACATCGCAGCACGAGTGTGACGAGTGCTCCAAATCGACAAATAATGTTACAAGTTGATGACAAAAAGGTAAACTTGAGCTTTCTATTTTTATTTTTATTATATTTAATATCCGCTGATTGATTTGCAGCTAGTTCATGTCATATATGTTTCATATATTTTTTGTTTTTTATTTTACATGATAAATACAGAGCTGATAGAAAATTTCAGAAATATAGAAAAGCAAAATTATTTGATCTTTCTCTGTGCTCTGGTCGTATCGTTTTTTAATAGTATAATGCGTCACGCACTTTTTGAGGTTATGTGTAGTGGCTAATATTAGCTAATTGTTTCTCTTAATCTCAGAACAGCTGATTGCGAAGATGTATAAAAATATTTCTAGACAATTGTTGCATTTATTATTACACATCACACATATATAGGTTCATACAGTAGACATAATTAGTGCTTTACGCTTTTGTTTGAGGATTTTGCTTTAGTTTTAGTTTAAAGTTTTTTATTAACTTTTTAAACAACTGATAAGCTATTTATATAATTCGGGATGTTTTAAACAGCAGTGATGCGCGAATATTTAGACATTAACGTTTGAAAGTACCTAACCAAAGGTGTAACTCATTAATATCACCTACTGTACTACTTTAATAAATTATGCGTATCCCAAAAATGCGAAATGCAATTTGTCCCAGAAATCGGATAAAAGAATACCATTTGTCGTCCATTTTATACAATAGAAATCGGGAAGGAAACTCCAAACATTTCGAAAAACGTAAATGTATTACGGAGTCAACGACTTGCACAATACTGAATGAATTTATAGTGTCGCGCGCGTGTGTGGATTTGTCAAGTATAATTGCAAAACTCAAAAAAATTCTCCACGAATGGCGAACGACGTTTGATAGAATATTGAAGAAATTATTCGAGAGAATGTAGTATGCGTAATTTTGTCATATGTCATATGTAATCGTATCATAAATTGGCCAACGAAATGTAAAGATATTTCTACATTGGCATAGCGTGTGATAAATAGACAGGTGTGACTTTAACACGTTCCGTGCCGCACTGATTTTATGTAACTTTCCATTTATATTGTAAAATTTATATATGTTTATAAGATACGTTAAGATTATAATTATAAAAAGCATGAAGATGTATAACGTATATAAAGCACGTTATAAAATAGTGTAATATTTTATTTATAAACAGCTTAAATGAAGTGTTCAGGATTGCTGATCCACGCGGCACGGAACGTGTAAAAAAAATATGAGGAACGCGAGGGACCATCGTTGCCGATATAATCATGAAAACATTGCCGGTCTAAACGAGTAGAGAACGATCGCGTAAATGCTTCCCCGTATCTCCAGTAGAATCCACCTCATTTGTCTGTCACGTGTTAAGCACACGCGTTTGCGCCGTGCTTCGACGAAGAGTGCGTTCAAAGCGCGCGAGCTCACGATTGCTCGAAATCTCGCCTCCACGGCCGCGTATGCCGTCGCATTTCTCGGCTGCCAATCGTCTGGTACGCGTGTACAAGGTATCGCACATGGGGACTTATTTGTATCAAGTAAGTAATTGTGGGCGTGAGTGGAACGTCGCGTGCGTCTCGCTTATCGGAAGCAGCGTTGGAAATCCATATATATATGCCACTCCGTGTGTTGTTTCGTGGTTTTCGACGACAAGATCTATTAATTTACAAAACTTGAGTAAACAACTGTTCTTCCTGAAAAGCCAAACGGATATTTCATTCAATGCTCAATCGTCAATCGTAGTCGACAAAGTCGAAATAACATTTTTAATTAAGAAGACATCTCGATCTTTCGCAATAAGGAATATAGTATACATTATACATTGTGACTATATCGAGAGTCATTAGCGTCATTATCAATTTATAATATCTGTTTAAGAACGCACACAGGAAGAATTGTGTCATTGTCAGTTATCTTAATGATGTCGTTGCCCGAAAGAATTTTCTCTGTAGGATCAAAAATTAAAAACTAAGTTATAGCAAAATCAAGAATTGTATTTTTCGACTTTCATACTTTCTATCTCTATCAAATTTGTTTTTTGTGCATATAACAATTATTTTTATTATAAATGTGGCAAGTAAATTCTTATGTTTATTTACTTTTTCTTTGGTATATTAACTTTTAGAGAACTGCAGAGTTTATTTTAAAATCAGGATTTTTCTTAGGAAATAATATATTCTTTTAATATATAACTTGTCGCGATATATAATGTTAATTTCGAGACGTTATAAAGATTTCGTGGCTCTATCTGCTTCATTAAGTGAAGAAATCCTTTGAGAAAAATATTCTAAGTTTATTGTGTTGCTATCTATAATTTTATACTGTTAGAATTAAAAAGTTTAAGGAGATTATTTCACACTCAAGAATTTATATAATATTTTGCGACGATTTGCGTGTTAATTTGTCGTTATATAAGCTAATGATAGGCAAACGCGACTCAAGTACGCAGCGTCATGCAGCGATGTGATCGTTTGTGAGTACTGATCAGTTGGTCTTTTAACCCTCAACGATTCTATATCAAAATGAATCCGGTATCGAATGACTTCTGGCGCGCTTATCTACCACAATTTCACATATTCTCATAAGTTGCGACTGTTTCTTAATTTATAAATCATGTTTTTTTAGAATAAATGAAAAAGATATTTTGACGTATAAAACTGCAATAAGAAGCAAAAAATTGATTAGAATGCAGATGTAAGTTCGTAAAAACAAGTTTTATAGAATCGTAAAATAATAAATAATAAAATAATTAGCAAAGGGTAAAAGATGGTACAAGAAAACGTAGCAGACTCTCTTTTTTTGTTGTAATTTTCTACGTAAAATCTAATAATAATAAAGAGAAAATTTTTCTTTTTATTTTTTAAGGTTGAAATATTTCAATATTTGAAAGCCATTTTATGTTTTTCGAATGGAGCTGTATAATTTTCTTCTTTCTTATACATATTAGTCAAGTTTTCAAAATTCTGTTTATCATTTCTGTACAGAGCTATTACGATAATGACAAAAAAAATTAATGCAAGATATTTTGTGTTTTATGTTTTTTTATATAGAGACAAAATATTTTATTGAGTATTTTATTTTATAAAAATTTTATACGCAGAGTAACAAGAAAATTAGTTTATGCAAAAGTATACGCTATTTAAAAGAAAGTGTAATTACATGAAAGTATCCTGGTGTGTATCGTGAGATATCTATAACAGCCGGCGAGATAATAGGAATGTGCCAATTATTATCCCAAATTTAGTTAGCATATCGCTGAAGAGGATTGAAGTGTCTGACGTCATCATAATTATTATCTTACAAACACCTGCTATCATAAATATTTACGCATTTATATCTGTTTCTCTCATTGATCCTTTTTTATTGCGTTTTCTTAATTTTCGACTTTTTCTGATCTTAATACTACAAATGGTTGAATTGAAGTAGAATTGCGTAAAAAGATAAAATTTATGGTATCAATTCGTTCTTTAAATTTATCTTATCATAAGCCATAGGGTTCACGAAGACTAACATCATCCGAATGTCAGTTATCGTATCCTCTCGACGGGAATCCGTGTATAAAAGTACTACAGAAAACGATGTATCTAAACGGTTACGTTGATTTGCATTTGTTATTAATGTTAACGATTACTAAAAATATCCCATGATAATATTTCTAAGAATTTCCCGTGATAAATCTTACGTAAATTCTATTGCACAATTAGAGACGCAAAGCGGTTTCTTAATGATACTTGATCAGAATTTTTCCAGTACATATCGTAGTCATTGCGATAAGTAGATTTAAAAGTCAAATTTTTAAATAGACGATTGTATTATGCACTGTACATTTTTAGTTATCGGTCTCATCCATAAAAAGTAAAGAAATGAAAACTAATCCTATCTAAGCGCGTTATCTGAACTTTAAGTCAAGGTGACGCTTCAATAGACGCATTCCGTCGTATTTTTTACTGTGTTTTTTTAAGAATAGATAAAGAATTTATTTTCTGAAATAATGGAGTCAAATTATCGACTTGATGTTATTCATTTTACCATTATAATTATATAAAGCTTCTAGTTCTTGGCTGCACAATCATACTAAATATAACGTCGAAAGGGAAAAATTATGTCAATTTTTTTTTTTACATTACTCAGTGTGTTTCATTTTAAGCACTTAAATATTTTAAAAAGAAGACACTTGTGGGAAAAGAATTTCAGATAAAAGTTTTGCGATTTCGAGGGAAACATGGGATGGTAACTTCAGTTTGACTTTGAGTTCTTCCGTCAAGACTCAACTTAAATAAGTCAAGGAATAAGTCTACTTAAATTTTTTTAAGTAAAACTTTTTTTGGAGGTATTTTTAGAGAATTTTGTTCTGAATTCAACGATATACTCACAGGGTTGCACAAGAAAAACTTGGAGCAAAATATAATATGATAAACTCTTTTCAAATTACACTTAACTCAAATTCTCTCGATAAGCGTAATCAACGCGACATTAGGTCACGGTTTACGCCAATTGTTTATCGTCATTTACGCAAAGATATCTGCTCAGTCGCATTCATATACAATAATTAAACAAAGGCAGATTAAAGAGTATCGTATAATATTGATACGATATTAAACGTTAATCATCGTCTCTATTAATCAAGAAAGATTGTGTATCAAGAATTTTTCTTTTCCTAGGATGATAACGTTAATTTATTGTAGAAATGTAACGTCATGGCAATTCTCTAAACTTACATTGTCATTGGACACAGTTATCACGCAATTCATTCCGACATTAATTTCTCATTAGAATCCATGTCTAAAGAATCACGGCAGATCTCTCGATCAGTTGACATCCTGAACGGTGCGATCGCTCTCGTGCTTTTCGAAAACAGAAGACGATTTGTTGCGCGTGAAACGAGTGAAAGAAAAAAAAGAAGAAAAAAACGGCCAATTTCTCCTTGCGCTTATTTGCAACTGCTTACGCACGCAGCCGATTTTGCGTAATACATTTGTACATTTGTACGGGAATTTTACTCCAACAATCTTTCGTAGAGATTTTAAGCGGATTTTTAGAAAAGGCGATTTTACAGTCGCCTGTAGACACGTAGATTATCCTATACACACGATTTATTTATTTTTCCTTTTTTTTTAAACTTTTTTTTTCTACGGCTGCGGTTTTAAAGTCATTATGTGTGCGCTTTTGAGTTCGATTAGTGATCGATTTACCGAGGCGGAAGGAGCGGATTTTATACGGAGAATAGGTAAAAAGTTTTCATCTAGCTATCATAGAGGTAAACTTCACAGGCTCGCGGTCACCAACGCAGTTCTTCAGATACGCAGGCGTTTCGCGAGCGTACGAAGAGGGATGCCCGTGCCGAGTTGCAACGTGAGCTGGAGAACCTGCAGGCGACCGCCTGCGATGGCGACCAGAGGGAATTGGTCGAACGGCAATTCGTAGGATTTAAACATCTGTTCGACCGTTACCTGCAGGAAGAAGGTCCATCCTTGGAATGGGACCACATTCAAAAACTGCCCGAAGATGCGGTAAGGAAAAAAAAAAATTATAAAGAGATTAGAGAAGTTTCTTTTTTAAGAAAATATAGAGTTTTTTCTAAGAAGTTTTAATAGCACCTGTTTTTATTAATTAAATTTAATAAGTGCACTCGGTAAATTAATTAAGATAGATTATATCTATTTATTAAAGCAAATTAATGAATAAATTATTTCAATAAATGCGTAAATAAATTTGATTAATAATTTATTATAATTGTATTGTATTAATAATTAAATTGATTTAAGATTATGTTCTCTTTACACAGGTCAAAAACTATAACTCGTTGCCATCACCGGAATCCAACGAGGTGAAGGCACTATTAGACAAATTGGTTGTAGTTAAATTGAATGGCGGTCTTGGAACGAGCATGGGATGTCATGGACCGAAATCCGTGATCGCCGTACGAAATGGGCTTACCTTCCTAGATCTCACCGTTCAACAAATCGAGGTATGGCAATAAATCAAAATTTTAACAGTTTACTCTTTCTTTCTCCTTTGAAATGTTTGCTTATAATCGTATTATCTCAATTAAAATTTTAATCATAGTTATAATATTATAATAATGACTTCTATTAATAGCATTTAAATAAAACGTACAACGCCAATGTGCCACTCATTCTGATGGATTCATTCAACACAGACGACGATACGCAACGTATAATTAGAAAATATAAGGGAATTGATATAGATATCTACACCTTCAATCAGAGCTGTTATCCGCGCATAAATAGGGATTCTCTGCTCCCGATTGCTAAGCACGCTCAAGTTGATGAGGATATAGAAGCGTAAGATGATATTCGTGAAATCTCTAATGATATTTTTTTAACAATTATGTAAAATAATGTATAATCTGTTAATAGTTGGTATCCACCTGGCCACGGGGACTTCTACGAGAGTTTCCAGAATTCTGGCTTACTTAAAAAATTTATCCGAGAAGTATGTATATGAGATCTGAAATTTGATATTTGTTAAGCTCTTAAATGTTAATGCAAACGTGCGTCATTTCGAATGAAGTATTTTTGCAAAACACGATACCTATAGATTTACGTATTTGAATTTTTTATTTTTTTGAGGTTTTTCATCTTTAAATTCTAATGTAATATCAAAATTGTTTAAATTCAAAAGAGTATTATTTTCGTAAAGTACAAGAAAAATTTATTATATTTTGAAATCTTAATTTGCACATATTACATTTAAATTACGTATCAATAGTTATGTTTTAAATTAATTGTATTATTTTATTTTTTAGTTTAGTGTCTCAAGAAATCTCGGCTATATAATTTTTACATAAATTTAATTGGTGTTTCGGAAAATTTTTGGAAACAAAACGTTTTTATTTGTTAATTAGTTAAGGAATTAACTAATAGTTAAGTTAATAATAATGAACAATTCGCGCTTATGAGATACTCGAATATGTTTCAGGGCCGTGAATATTGTTTTATCTCAAACATCGATAATCTCGGTGCTACGGTAGACATAAAAATCTTGAAATTATTGCTGAGCCAAGGACCGGAACCACCTCTCGAATTCGTGATGGAAGTGACCGATAAAACACGAGCAGATGTTAAGGTAAGTTTTATATTAAAATATATTTCTTCTATAATTCTTACGTAATTATACATTTTACTTTATTAGGGTGGTACACTTATAAAATACGAGGATAAACTCCGTCTCCTCGAGATAGCTCAAGTTCCCAAGGATCATATTGACGACTTTAAGTCCGTTAAGACATTTAAATACTTCAACACTAACAACCTCTGGATTAAACTAAGTGGTATGTATTTTTTAAGCACTTGACATTGTGCTGGATGTTAATGCATGTTAGAATTATTGTTTAACGCGTGCTACTTTTTTCGAATAGCCATCGAGAGAGTACTTGATCAAAAAGGTTTGAATTTGGAGATAATTGTGAACAATAAGACCTTCCCGAATGGCCTAAATATAATACAGCTTGAAACAGCTGTAGGAGCTGCTATGAAATCATTCGAAGGAAGTATAGGTAAGCTCAGAAAGTGGCACTTTCACAAAATTATGCTTTATTTAACAATTCGTGTTTATAATTAAAGATGTATGTTTAATTCCACAGGTATAAATGTGCCACGCAGTCGATTCCTGCCGGTGAAAAAGACCTCCGATCTGATGCTCGTAATGAGTAATCTGTATACGCTGCGTAACGGATCTCTTGTAATGAGTCCTCAAAGGATGTTCCCAACGACGCCACTGATCAAATTGGGAGACAATCACTTTTCGAAAGTCAGTAGGAGCTTAGCTTTTATTTTAATTTTTATTAATTTATTTTTTATTTCTATTCATCTCTAGTTTTATTTTAAAATCTTACATAATATAATCTGAGCTTATTGTATTAATTGTTATGTAATTAAATATTACGCAACGATTCTTAATTCTTTTTATATGCAAACGTTTTTAATTTTTTTATTTATAAATATTAAATAATTAGTTTATTAATATGTGATTAGAGATTGGGATCTGGACACTGGGATATTTAAATTATTCGTTTTTTTTCACAGGTGAAAGAGTTTCTGACTAGATTCCCAACAATACCGGATCTTCTTGAATTGGATCATTTGACAGTGTCGGGAGATGTTACTTTTGGAAAAGGAGTAACGTTGAAAGGTACAGTCATCATAATTGCCAATCACGGAGAACGTATAGACCTGCCATCCGGAACCGTCTTGGAAAATAAAATTGTGTCGGGCAATATGCGTATACTGGATCATTAAGTTGCGACAAGAAGCCTAGGAAATAGTGTCTTAATTTGTCTTGCAGAATTTGCGTGAATGTTTGAGAGAACAGCGTCTGAAACAAGCGTTTCTAGTGATCATGTCTAAGCATAAATTAACTAGTCAAGCAATTCAATTGTATATAATCATAATATATTTTAGAGGGAAAATCGGAGATATTTCTATAAAAATTATTTTACTGAGTATTGTACATAAGAATTCTTTTGAATGCATTCACAAAGAATCAAATACACAAAGAGAAATTTATTATGTATAAAGTATATTATTATATAAGCGACCGAAAAGAGCTTGTACGAAATACATATATATTGTATTATTATATCGTGAATAAATATTCTTTGCAATTATATTTGCTTATAAATGAAAACATTTGTTTGATACCTGAATAAATGGCAAAGCGTGTAAGTATGTTCACAAGCAACATTATTGATTAAACAAAATAACTAAAAATAATTAAAATTGCAAAATAAAAAAAAAATAAAAAAACAGGGTTTAAATATTTCATAAATATTTAAACCCTTTTTCTGTAGTATTATATATTTTTTCAAAGTAATGATTGCTATCAAAATAAAATTATCGAGATTTTTTATATAATTTTAAAATAAAGAAAAAAACAATTTCTCAATTCGCAAATTTTACTTCTTTTTAATTTAATATGAAAATTGTTATAGAAAAGTATTGCAAAATGAGCGCGGCGCTAAACGTCATCTAGCGATGCGCGAAGAATTTAATCGAGTCGTAAACGTGACCGACGAGCTCTCGCAGAAACTCGCAATGCTTCGTGATCATTCGTGATATAGATAGCCTCTCAGTGAGCTAACAGAGGACAACGATGTTCCGATAGATTACAGATTATAGGGATACATTCGCCGCGAATGTGAAGTTAAGTGCATTCTTTCCCATCCTCATCGCTCCAATGGAACGTTAAATCTCGCAGGTAAACGAAAATCTCCCTACAAGAAAGGAGGAGAAGAGAGACTGAAAGAGGGAGAGGAGACGAAATGCGGAAACGTAGCTGTGAATGTGAATCTCCACTTCGTTCGTTGTTATTTCCCGAGCAGCATACGGCTTCTAACGATCAGTAATTAGCCTGGCGCAATGTAATCAACGTTATGGACTTGAAATAAGTCGCCTATATTCCCCGGATCGCAAGACACATATTATGTATTACAATTGTTAGCTTTCTCGTAATCGGACTGGCCCCTTCGTCGACGTTTTGTTGGGGTCAGTATGGGCGGTTTTGGGCCTAACCTACCTTAACAATTATATATATATATATATATACATATTATATATATATACACACATATATATATATATATATATATATATATTGCTTCAACTTGAAATACTTCAGCAAAACAGTAGTAAGGTTGTGCAGTTGAGATTAAAAATATTTTTGTCCATATTATTCCTTCAAAAATAAATCAGTGCTCTTGTGTTGTGAAGAGTTATAAATACAAAGTTATAGTGCTGCTATTCTGCAAATAAATACAATATATTTATTTCTTTATTTATTTTATGTATTAATTCTTTAATAATAAAAAAATTAAAAAAGTCATTGAATAATGCAAGTGTAACAAAGCAAAACAAAAGCAAACTATTGTAGTGAAAAATTATTTATCAGAATTATTTTTCCTTTATTGAATAGTATTGAATATGGTATTTTTATGTATGTATGTGTGTGTATGTATATATATCTGATGTACGCAGTACATAATATTTATATAACATTTTGTAATTTATTCAGGAGTTGAAAGAACAATCTTCTAAATGGGGAAGGTTAAGAAGAAATCGAAATTGCTGCACTGCAGCAAATCGAGCAATATATTACGCAACTTACTGTTCAGGGATTGTGGATTGCGCACAACGTATAAAACTAGCACGCGTGAATTAGAGCCGATAGCTGAAGCAAATCTTGTTTTACGCGATCACAAGGAATTAGTATGTTTTTACATATAATATAACTTACAATTTTAATGGTATTTACTTATATTTGGCATTTGTAAAAATATTTCTTTATTTGCAGAAATGTGATTTGCCTGGTATTCCTAGAGCCACTTTTTTGATGGTTTTCAGTCCTGATGGGTAAGATATCAGTGCAAATGAGTAATAAAATATGATAACATAAAGATAGAAAAAAATATGCTGTTAAGGTATTATCTGGAAAAACTTGATATTTTCATGACTTTTTTCTTGGAGAAATCCATGAGAAGAGAAATCTCCTTTCTTGAACAATTAAATAAAAAATTGTATTGTTTCTGAAAAAATTTATTTTTTGTTTTTTTTTCTTCAAGGTTTGTTTTTATTTTATAATCAGCTGATTTACTCTTTAATTCTTTTAAGTTTTTTTAATTATTGAAACTTGAGCAGTTCTTAAGTCTTTCTCTATAAATATATAGAGTAGAAAGCATTAAGAAGTTTTTACAATAACTAAATTTATATATAATAAATTGTTTGTTTTAAGTTTGCTGGAAATTGTGACAGAAAATGCATGAAAAATTTGTAGGAAATTTTGTATCAAAGTTTAAGTAATAATGGAATATGTATATGTTAGTTAGATTTGTATATATATATATTTATAAAAAAACGTAATACATTTTAGAGTTATAAAAATATCTCAAAATTGTAAAATAATAATTTTAGAACCATGGTAGCGTCTACACATGGGAACCACAATGTTTATATCACAGATATTACTACAGGAAAGAATATTAGAACTTTATCCGGACATCCACGTACTCCATGGTGCATAGCTTTTCACCCGTCCTTCAGTCAGATCTTAGCATCTGGCTGTTTAGGAGGTCAAGTTCGCGTTTGGGATTTAAGTGTGAGTTCTTAGAATTATATAATTTATTACAACTTATATTTAAAGGCTGCAAATTTCAATTTAATCTTGTTTTAAATTTGTGTTAATTTTGAATATAGGGTGGTAGTGAAATTTGGAACGCTGATAGCCATACAGTTATCGCTTCGCTCGCGTTCCATCCGTTCGAAAGATTATTAGTTATAGCGACATATAATGAAATTCATTTCTGGGACTGGAGTAAATCTCAGCCGTTTGCTGTAGCTGCTACAAAGACCGATAAGGAAAAAGTGCGGTACGTTTATTTCAAATAAAACTATGTACAAAAAAATATTGCGAGAAAGGTGTAAAAAGAGAAACTTATATTATTATGTCAATAATATAAATATGTACATATGTATGTATAATATAAGTATGTAGTAATATGTACAAGCTGTTCTATTTATCACGAGAATCTTTACTGCTATTAAAGATTTGAAAAACTGGCAAGTGCAAGTTGCATAGTTCAAAGAGGCAAATGTGATAATCGAGAAGTCTTCTTCGACTTTGCAACTTTCTTAATCAATTTTTATTCTTTAAATAGCAGTAAAGATATTTAATCTGAAAATAGACATCTTGTATGTTGAAATAATATACAAGGATAATCTAAGAAAAACATTAAAAAATTTAGGGGTGTATAATACACAAATAAATGGAAAGCATCTCTTTTATTTGCAGATCTACTATCTATTGACTAGACATTTTTTATCTATTTTTATAAGTACTTGGTTTGTGAATTTCTACTGTTTCTATTTTGTTTTGTAATTTAAAAAAATTTTAATTTGTATATAACATTTCACAACTTTATATACATTGTTTTATGAAAATTGCAGATATGTAGCTTTCGACAATTTAGGACGAAAACTGATCACGGGAATTGCGAATACACCACAAGTTCAATCGCAATGGGATCGAGCTCCCGTAACACAATTACTTAGAACTAGTTTAATGTGAGTAAGAACTAGGTGTATCACATGTAAAAATGACTTTTATATCTATTTATATTATTAATATTTTCACAATTCTACATTTTAGGTATAAACTTTTTGCAGAATGACTTATAACATTTTTTTACAATATATTTATAAAATTAAACATAAAAAATTGTTTCAGCATCTATTTAGAATGAAACACAGCACATAATATGACACAATTTCGACTTTTTTGTTTGAAATCTACATTGTTTTTGCAATACATACGTTACTTTAGGTAAGTTGGAACATTTGTATTGTAGCTAATCTGAAGAGAATTAGGAATTTCAGATACCAACCACGAGAAGGTCATCCAGTCTCGGATATCGAACTTTCTCCTTGGCATTTGTGGAATCATGGTTCGATTTATGGAAGAGGGCTGGCAGACAATCACGCTACGGATCGAACTTCCCGATATACTTCCCGGTAACTATCCAGTGCAGAAATCTTTAAGATTGAAATTGAAAAGTTTGTGAAATTGATATCACATCTTTTCAGTGCCTATCTATTCATGCGCAGAGGTCATGAAATGTCCAGCTTCTCGCGATTCACCAATCATCATCAACAGTTCAGGAACAGTGCTTCACGGCAGGAAGAAGCGCGGTTTCAGCGGCGCCGTAATCTATCCGAAGGTACAATGTCTATGCTACGATGGCCTTACAGACATCATGAGCTAGCACGACATCTTAGAACCGCTGTGTCGTTTCGTAACAATGCTCAATCTGCAAGTACACCATCTGGTACTGTAACAATCGAGATTCGTCGTAATAGTTTTATGCCTTACGATGTAGAACTGAATCAAACTAGAGAAGCTACATCTTATCCGAATATCACGAGAAATCCTCCTCACCCGCCCAGCAATCTGGCGAGCACGGACAATGTCGAAAACAGATTGGCGGACGACGGCAACGACGACGATGATTTGCCGAGCAACTCGACAAGGCTGCGCGACCGAGAGCCTAATGCGATCAGCGACAATAGGGACGAACTGTACGAGCGATTGAACAACGCTTGGGTAGGAGTGTACGAAAGATTGCGCCAAGGCAATTCTTCAGATCCCGAGAGGAGAATAAATTTATGCTACAGAAAACTCGTCGATCAATACGTGACGCTCGTAAGACGTTACTTTGAGGTTTCCAGAAACAGAGATACGGTGAGCTATTTAGGTTATTACTTTAGACGTATATTTTCATACAGTTAACAAATCGATTTAAATTTTTTTAAGTGAAATCTTATTTTATTTTTATTAAATATACTTCTTTCTCTCTCTCTCTCTCTCTCTCTCTCTCTCGCTCTCTCGCTCTTTATATTTTTTTCTATCATATATTTCAGTTACTATCTCCAACAAATTTTTTATATAAAAATCATTCACAATGTATTGTAATTTTTATCAATATTTAATATTGGTAAACAAATTTGTTTAATATATTATGTATCTAAGAATATATACAGGGTGTCTGTCATAAGGTGTCTCACCGAAAAGATACAAGTAGATCTCGTTATTCTGAACAAAAAAGTTCTATACCATTTTGACACATTTGAACGTACGGCCCGGCCCATCGCCTGCCCGAAACGCGCGACTGTTACTCGCGACGAATCGGGCGGAAGACGGCACAAAAAGGCGACGCACAAACAATAACTTTTCGTCTTGCGCGCGCTGTGTTAACAACGACGCGCGTTACCGCCACCGCCGCTACGGTCAGTCCACTGTCCGATCGCGCGCTTATTGGCCAATTTTTTAAAATTAATTACTCAAAATTTTACGTGGTTGTTTGTAAAATGGTATAGAACTTTTTTGTTCAGAATAACGAGATCTACTTGTATCTTTTCGGTGAGACACCTTATGACAGACACCCTGTATATGTAAAACTTTTAATAATTTTTATGATTAAATGCGTAAGTTTTTTTTTTAGTTTTTTAATTTACATTTATTACAATTTGTTCACAATTAAATTTATATTTCTTTGAAAAATTAAATGAATTTGCTTTAAATGTTATAAAAATAATTTATCTATTTAAGAACAAAAATATAATGAATAAACGATGACTCACGAATTTTCCATCCGTGCCAAAAATTCTTTTTTTTAAACTCATGTTGTATAAAAAATTATCGATTTCGTTTAAAGATCGATCGTGGTACAGACCCTATGGATATGCCGGAAGCGTCATCCGTTAATTCCGAAGAATCTAATAACCGAAACGAATCAGTGGCGAATGAATTGTCTATATGGAGATTAAGAAACGAACTGAATTCTAGCGCACAGGCGAACAGCACGAACCTCGAGAGACTGCAACGGTGTCAGCGCCTGTTACTCGAACGTTCCGAGCAAGAGGAGATTGGAACCACCCTGCAGAATTTGAGGGAAGCTTTGAACGCTGCCGCCGAGAATAATAGTTCGTGCTTGATGCGGTTACAGAAACTGCGAGAGAGATTGCAACGGCAGACCGCGACTTTATTTGAGCGTTCCAACTCCCGTCTTCAGTTGCTGCGTAACGCTTTGAATGATGAAATCGAAGCGCTCAACAACATGGAGGCGCAATTCACTAACACGAGCTCTAGAATCGAGCGGCTGCGAGATGAGTTTACGATGTACGGTATTCTGTCGCGAAATCGTCACGTCGCGACAGAGCCTTCGCAGGTGAACTTAAGCGAGGCGGAATGGCGGGGGCTTATTCCAAATGATGGACAATTGCCCAGTACCAGTTCCGGGACGCCATCGAGACCGTCAAATAGATCGCATTCGGAACTCAATGTGTTTCCCAGCACAAGTTCTGCCGGAGAGAATGGAGAGGCGACATACCTTGGGTGGACAACGGTGGATCATAGTGAAAACACGAATACATTACCGAGAAGCGGGAGAGCCACGAGAAGACGATTCAGTACTACGAACACTGAGGACGAACCACCGAGGCGGCGAATGCGTAAATCAGGATCGCACGTGGTGTTATCTCATTCTATTGGTAATACTTCTTCTTGAAAGCGTAAATTGAGACTATTAGGGTCATTTTGCAATTATATTTTTTTGAATATAAACAATTGTGAAAGCTCTTGGTTCCTCATTTGTATTCAATTGTGACGTCAGGAGCAGGAAAATTTGTTAATTCTTTTTATAATTCAATAATATAGATTTATCGAAGAGTCTCGTTTCAGTTTGCATTGAAAAAGGTGGTTGTAGATCTCAAGTGTAATTTATGAAATCCATTTTTGCTAGAGATATAAGTCGGATTCTATCGTACGTGCGTGTTTACTAATGTAGAAAAATAAAACAATTTTGGATTTATCAATTCAATATAGCTACAATGAGGAAACAAGAATCTTAAATGCTTAAAAAACAAAATCTTTTTATTTTACATATCTCAAATTATAATTTTTAAAACTTGTTGGAACAAAGTGGAAATTTTTAAAATTTTAGTATTTTAAAATTTCTTTTCTAACTCTACAAAATGTTGGAAACATTTTCTAATTTTATGTATTTTTTGTTTTAAAATGATTATAACATTAGTGTGAACGTAATATTAATTTGCCGGCTATAAATTTATTTATTATTTCAGGAGACAGTTCATCTTCAAGCGACGAAAGCCATTCGCAAGCATCGACATCACGTAGCAGTGTGTCTAACTTTACGGTTTCAACTCACTCAGCATTTCAACCGAACGTATCTAAATCTGTTATGCAACGTGCAAACTCGCAAAATCAAGAAACAACAGCCAGTTCTTCTAGATTGAACGAAGCTGGTGGAAACAGTCCATCTGATAATTTGAATGATGAATCAAATGAAGATAATATCCAAAATAGAACATCAAGGGTTACGCGAGACGCACAAGAGAGACCTCAAGAATTTAATAGGCAAAGGTAAATACTTATACTTCATTAAAAATACTTTCAAACTTTTATTTTATTTTATCAAAATGCGTTTTTTTTTTAATTATACATGTTATGCATTATTTGATAATTGATCGCCGGTGTTAATGTGAGGCATATATGCATAATTTAAAAATATTTTTTCACTTATGGAATTTTTGCGAAATGTAGTATTCATATTTAGGTTTTGAAATCACTGAATTTAAATCTCTGATCAAACTTTTCGAATTTAATGTAGCAGACTTAATATAAAGATTCGAACTTGAAAAGATATTTTATTTTCATAAAACTTAATATCTAAGAGTTTTTATAATCTTTCAGTTCAAATCTGACATTAAATAATTTTGAAATAGAAAAGAATATTACTATTCAAAACAGAATAAATTTTTTCTAAAATTTTAGTTTGCTATCCAATTTAAATCAAGTCTTTATTTATAATTTAATTATATTTTATCTTAAATTTTTTTCTGTTTTTTGAAAACAAAATTTACATCTTAATTTTCAAAGTAAAGATTCTTGAAATTTCTTGAAAAATTACATTGGTTTCATAATTTAGAATTCCAGAATTTAGGTTGCAGATTTAAATTCAGAGTTTAACAAAGCCCTAAACATACAATCCGTATGTAAAATTAATTTTTCTTTCATAGAAATCATTTTTGGTCGTAAGTCATTTTTATTTTTTAATTAGATAATCATACATTTTGTTGTGTTTTTTTAAAGATTTCTATCTGTTTATATGTATACTCGAAATTTTTAACATTTAGAAATTCACCCCTACTCAGGAGAGTGCTAGGTGTTCTCCAACGAAATTTCCATGCAGATCGGGCGGAAAGTAATAACACCACGCAACAAGTATCATTAGATGATTCGGAGAACGGATATTGGCTGCTCGAGGAGAACAGTAATTCAGACTCGAACTTGGACGATGCTAACCCCAACACTAATTCGAGTTCTCGTCGATGGACAAGTCGATGGATACCGTTAGATACTTCCACCAGAAACTCAGAGTATGTTAACGATTTAACGGACGAACAAATTCGATCGAGATCTCTTTCGGAGGATGCGGATCAGAATGTCAGTGATAGACACAGAGATCGAAGGAATCAATTGTCGCCTGTGTCTGCGAATTCTGCTCGTTACGAACAACCGCCGTTGTTCCCGTTCAGAAGCTTACGCGAGAACCAATCTCAAAGAGCAGGGCAGAATCAAATGTGTAACACTGACAATTCGGATCCAAACAGCGCTCCGTTTCAGTCGCAAGTCTCTGGTTCACACGTAGCGAATACGACATTAACGGAGAGCGTCGACGATGCTGTTGCAACGAGAATTGCAAATGACGCTAATCGTGAGAACGAGTCGACATCAGGCGACAGGCAACAGCAGCAAAACCAGGACCACCAGCGTAATACGGACGACACGAATTTCGATTCTAGCGACACAGACACGATAATACTCGATGCTGGCAACGTAGATCCGAGAGAGAGCTCGTTGGGAGTTCGGCAAGGGATTCAACTACTCAATCGTCATATTGACAACATGCAACGCTTGTGCCGGTGAGTTAACAACATAACGATGCACACTGCGAGATTCTAAGACTCAAAATAATTGTTTGTTTTTTTTTCTTGAAGGTTTTTATTTATCAGAATTTAGGAAAACCCAAATTATTACAACTTTGTTCATATTATATTTGATCTTGGATTAACATTAAAAAACGTATCCAAAAAATTGTATTCAAAAGTGTCTAAAAATGCAATTACAATATATTTTTCACTGTTCTTGTTGTTTCTCGCACATCAACCGGAAATAACAGTTTTCTCAATTCTTTGACAGAGCACGCTTGGAAATTGTTCAATTGTGCCAAGTTCGAAAAATGTGGGAAGATCTGCAACGACAGATACGATCGTTGCACGTGACAGTTCGCGTGGAAAGACAGAACGGCGATCAGACGGAAGCGCAGAGGGATAATGTCACCAGCAATCCCGGCCCGTCTACGTCGGCTGCGAATTCGCCGAGCGAATCTGCGAGGAACTTCAAGAAAACTCTCCTGGAGAATTATCAAAGGGAAAGTAGCGCGGCAGATCATGACGCGAGATCGTACGATCCGAGTCAACCGTCCACCTCGAGAGGAATAACCAGCCACGAGAGAAACCACGAGGCAACGTCGTCGTCTGGCAATCCTCGTAACGTCGAGGAGAGCACGACCAACATGAGTCTCTCGAGTCTGTTGCCGAGCGACGCTGAATTACGACGGATGCAATGTCTCAAGCTGAACGAGATGCTAGACGGTCTCTACGCCCGGCTGACGTCGCGTTGCCAGAATTGCGATTCCCGCGTCGGCGACGCGTCGCAAGCGACCAACGATCACACGTACTCGAATTTAACGATCGATGGCGACGTGCAATTGCCCAGTATGTCTAGCGTTGTGTCGAATATCGGAGCCAGTTCGAGCTTACCGGCGGTCACCGCGATAACAACACCGACGACGGAGTCATCGGAACCGTTACCCAGCATCTCGAGTTTCGTTACCGGTATCGATCGTGTCGACTCCAATGGATCCGTTCAAACGTCGCACGCGAATACCGATTATCTCGCAACTGGCGTCTCAACCGATAACAACAACGGCGGCAATGATCAGAATAATGTCAGTCCCACGACTACGCAATATTCGGTGAACCAAGGTGGGAGTTCAGCTTCCCCATCGTCATCCGAATCGTCTAACAGTAATTCTAGCAGACTTCGTTGTAGGCAGAAGATGTATCTCAGGTATTTATGTATATTCCTAGAATGATACAATGTGTTCATTTTTAAAGTTTAATAATAAAGTTAAAATCCGCTTTAGACGAACTAATTAAATTCGCGACAGAACTCGAGAATCTATTTATAATTTTTTGTAATAGAAAATATTTGAAGAATTCCAACGTCAGCGATATGTATTTTCTATGTACATATATATTCTAATTTTTCAAACGTTTTCGTTATTTTATGACGTACATAAAAAGTATAAGTATCTTGAAATCTGCTACAAATTACAAATTATCTAAAGTAGGCTTTAGCTGGGAAAAATATAAAAACAAATAATTTTTAATTTAAATCACAATATTGGCGTGACTGATACAAGTATTAACGATAAAGTAATTTTTGTTTGAAGATTTTTTACTATTTTTATTATTTAAAAATAGTTACGTCAATGCTCAAATGAAGCACACTGTACTAATACATGTATCTAAGTAATAATTTACACAATCAATCATCATTTGACGACATATTTGGTTTTCCAGACGCTTAAAGCTATGGTCATCGAGATCGCATCGTTGCACAAGACAGAGTCCTAGACCTCAATCCACCAATAATCCGTTTCGTCATTGCGAGCATGTCAGAAGACCGTGGCATTTACGCAGGAATGCAACCCAGAATAACAACAATAGTAACAATGATTATTTGGACATGGATATAGATGTTCGGAATCGAATGCGAAGCTCGAACACGTCTGAGTATTTGCAAAAAATGATTCTACGACTGGAATGGCTCGTTCAACAGCAGAGAGCTTTAGCACGAAACAGCAATGTTAATAGAGGATTGAACGGCGATAGTCATCAATCGGAAACCAACAGAGAAAATGATAATCGCGAAATGGAAGAGATTCGTGAAGCTACAAGATTAAGAGCTAGGTAAAAAATAATTTATGAATTATATTATTGTATAGAGCGTGACACAACTGGACCGATAAATTTAAATGAGCTTAGTATCGCAGAACATGAATTTCTATTCTCTCAAGATGTTTGTATTAACATCTATCTCCAAAATTTGTTAATCCAATTACCAATTGATATTGTTCCAGACAAGTTCTCGGTTTGATGGTAAGATCTTTGATTCAATTCTTTGAAGTAACAAAATCAGGGAATGGCTCCCAAAGCAATGTTCTCTACGAACAGATGTACAGTAAGTTTATCATATGTTATATAAGATTATTAATTGTATTCGTGGTATAAATGGAAAAATGATAATTCTATGTGAAAAATTTCTGTTTGTTTTTTTTTACATAAAATTGTTTACTTCCCAGTTGCTAACTTATATTAATTTCTGTTTTTCTCAGAAATGTATGTACTGCTACATCTGGCATTGGAATTAACAGACTTGCTGCTAGCACAGCTAGTAATAACAAGACGCGAATTGGAATCTAGTCAATATGGACCTTTTACTCCTGATTTGTCGGTCGACAATCAGAACAGAGGAGACACGCGTAATAATGACAGCGTCGACAATAGTCTGCAAACGGAAAGTAATCGCGCAAATGATAACACGGGAAGGCGAAACACGAACAGGGAGAAGTTCTCGAGAAGCCGCGATACGCCGAGTGTATCTGGCGCGACTTATCGAGAAACTGCAGAGGATCTCTTCTCTATACACAGGAACAGGCGTTACCGTGGCATGGCGCAACAATTGAAACAACTATTTTGCCATCACCGGGAAACGGAAAACGTTAACACGTCATCTGGAAGTCAGACTAGTAATTCAGTAGTAACTAGATCTAGTGACAACGGCGACGACAACAATTCCGACTACAATGCTCAAAACGAAGATAATCGACAGTCAATTTCCGAGAACGCCTTGTCGGCGGAAGTGCAGAGTATCGTGGAAAGAATTCAAAGCGGCGGCTCGATCGACAATGACAGTGAGATTAGAATGGGAGTTGAGAATCGCACGATCGACGCCGCTAGCGATACGCGCAACTCAAATGAGAGCTATCGGCGGAATCACAGAAATGCCACGGTATCCGAGCCGACGGTGCGACGCGCCAACGAAGCGAGAAACACACAGGAAAGCGACGTTGGAACGAATTGGCGGACCGTCACTTATACCTCATCGGGTGATGAACAAAATGGCAGATCTTCGCATCAATCGTATCCGAGATCTCTCATTAGAGATCGTTCCCTTTTTCGGTGGTCCTTTCGCCAGATTGTGCGTCCTCTGCGCAGATCCGAATTTGGCGCACCTGGGAGCCGCAGATTTCCCTACAGCAATGAGGGCGCGTCTTTAAGACGAGAGTTCAACGTTCCCGAATTGCAAGTGAACAGTGTGCCTGTGACTGTGCACGATTTGGAGAATCTGTCGGCTAATCTCCGAAGACGACAAAACACGCCACCGACACCGCCGCACACACCTCCGCCATACCTGATCTCACCTAATCTCAACAATCTCATCCATAACAATGATGGTAGAAACAACGATTGGACGAGTGACTCGACAGATCAACCTGGTCCCAGTTGGGCCGCACAGCCGAATAACAACAGAAGTCGGGTGCAGTATAAGTTTTATAACGTTTGTGCTTCTTTAGATTAGTTTGTAAATCGTTGCTTAATCAATTATTATCATCATGCTTATTTGTGCAAAATTTTAGGTGTTTTGATATACTTTATATAACAAGTGCTATTATCTGTTGAATCAGATGTTGACTCCATCGTTCCTAGCATTATGGCGCAATCGGTTTGCATCTCCTTTTCTTCGTTATCCTGAAGGAGCATGGAATATAGAAGGTACTGGTGCCAATCTTGGTGATGGTGGCAACGATGGTGGTGACGATGGAGCCAGAGGAAGAGGAGGAGGAAGAGGAAACGGAGGAAGAGGAGGAGGAGGAGGAGGCGGTGGAGGAGGCGGAGGAGGCGGAGGCGGCGGAGGCGGCGGAGGTGGTGATGGTGATGGTAATGGTGATGGTAATGGTAATGGTAATGGTGATGGTGATGGTGAAGGTGATGATGATGGTGATGGTGACGGTGACGGCGGTGATGGTGCTGCTGGTGCTGGGAGAAGAGGTGGAAGAGGAGAAGGAAGAGGAAGAGAAAGAGAAAGTGAAGAAAGAGCAGGAGAAAGAGGAGGAGGAAGAGGAGAAAGACAAGCGGGAGGACAAGATCCAGAAAATGATGATAATGATTATTGGACCATCGGTAATGGTACTTATCTCCTTTTTTTAACTTTGGAATATATACTTATATATAATGATATACTTATTGACGGCATAACCGGGAAGAGATTATTTTTGTATTAAAAAAAGAAGTACAATAGATAAAAAAAGCAGAATAATATTTTCATGTACGAAACTTTATTTTTAACTTTCAGTTTGATGAAGAAAATTAATAACATTTTAACTTATAGAACATGAAAAATATATAATATTTTATGTTTGTTAAAAATATAAAGACAATATATTTTATGAATAATTTTTTCGACAACTTTAAATACTTTCTATTTTTTTAAATAAAATATTGAATTTAGTGTCAGTTTTATGGAAAATTCAAAATGGTAAAAAATATTTTTAATTCTTTATTTTCAAAATCAATTTTCTTGTAGTTGAAGTACAGCAGGACATATACTAGGAAAAGTATAAAGAAATATAGAGACGTTTAAGTAATCAAACTCTTTTGACTTTTGATTTTTTTTCGTACAAATGTGAAACTTGTATCTTCACACATATGTTTAAAAATTATAAATTTGTTTTTTTAGAACCTACTTTTTTTCATTTACCCACTGGCATGTCATTCAATTCAGCGCTGGAAATTCAGAGTTATCGCGTTCAAGCGTGGGATTTTTCAAATGGAGATATACCTGATATTACAGACTGTGAGTAAAATATAGTAATGCCAAAGATATAAATCGTCACACTTTTTTATATATTATGTACACACGTATAGGTACATGTTCATGTCGCACATATGCATACTTACATGTATATATATTATCGAGTTAATATGATTATTTCAGCCGAGAAAAATGTTGTGGTACGCGAATGTAAGATTCATAATGATGCCAGTATCGACATATCTGCGGACGGAAAATTGCTGGCAACACTTCTGCCATCGTCGGGTCGTATCAATATGACGACTATGTTAGGTAAGCAAGCAAAGATAAATATATATACATATCATCAAGCTTTATTTTTGAAGTAAAAGTTTCTATATTTTTATATACCATATCTTTATATGTTGATAACTCTGAAAACAAATATTTTTAAATAATAATTTTTCCCCAAAAATTAATACTATTAAAATAACAAATGAATATGTTGAGAATTCTTTTTTTTCACGCAATTTTTTCATTATTTGTAAAGTAAATATAATGTAATAAATAAATGATAATAATGCAGTTTATTGTTTCGGTTTAGGTATTTATAGTCTGCAGTGGGAAACGCTGGGCGAAAGAATTTATTCCACCAAGATCGATCAAACAGTAGTGTCTGTTTCTATATCACCTACGCAACAGCATCTCCTGGTGGGTTTGGCACGTAGGATTCATGTTCCTGCGAGACCTTTCCCGATGGCTCTAATCTACAAGCTGAAGGAGAAACAACCTAACGAGAAGGTTTCACCAACCGATTCGACCGTGGAGTCGGCATACGATTCCTCCGACGAGATACTTGACGATAACATTTCAATAAATAACAGTACTATGCGACGAAGCAACGCTACAGTCAGCAATTATAGATCGCACAATCGAGATTGGCGAATTCGAAACGATTTGGACATTAAACCTAACAGGGAAAGTATGGCTCTTATTCGAGAATTGTTGCAAAGCAGTCGGGAGACCTCGGGTTACGTCAGTCTAAATTGCATTAGATGGGCCCCACAGCCGGGTCAAGGAATGGTTTATGCTACGAATACCGGGCAGTTGAATATTCTACAGTGATTCTGCGCTCGTAATAGATGGAGATGGAAGTAAACGTTTCCTCGCATTATAAACGATGCTTTACAAAATGAATGTATTGTATGCACTAAGGTTGGTATACGTTGAACGAATGAACAACAACCAGCAATAAATGTAAATTTTGGAATGTTTGGAATGTTGGTCTTTTTTTTCTTTTTTTTTTTGCGTTTACAATTCACATCTGGCTAGATTTGGTGCTCGCCATATATAAACAAATGCCAATTAATGGGAAAAGGAATAGGATCTCTGCTGCATCTTCTTCCTTCCTCCAAATGATCGGAAAACTTAGGAAATTTACGCTAATCGCACACTAGCTTAAAAAAAATCAATGATTTTTTAAACAGTATAATTATATTTTCTTTTGTAATCGATTATGGATTCACTGGTATATTGATGAAATTTTTAAGCTTCAGAATTCTGGCATGGCCTTCTACATATATGTTAAAATATATTGTTTCTATAATTTCTAGAGTTGCATTATGTAAAAAATATAAAAAAACGTGATTTTACAAATATTTATCAGTTTATATTAAATATTTATATATTTTTTAGAAAGAAGAGAAAGAAAAAAAAGATTCTTCTTTAAGAAGAATTTTTTTTTTTTCCATGAAATATTGGTTTAAAATTCGCAACAATATTTGTAAAAATTTGCCACCGTTTACAATCATTATTGGAATGCCAATATTAATAATTCTGACAAAAGTAAATTATTTTTCTTTTGTATAGAAGCGACATAACTATATATATCATATATACACACATATATAACTTATACTATATATGTAGTATCATATATAGTATATATATAGTACAAGTTTTTCACATAAATTGAATTTTTTGAAACTGCTGTAGCACACAATTAAGATGCAAACGATGTAATAAAACGATTATTATAAATATGAGTTTATCGTGATTGTATATCGCAATTGTTAGTTAGTGAAATAAAAGATGTAGAAAAGAGGACGATGCACGATATCGTTATACGAGAGTTATACGCGATCAAAGTGTACACGATATTGAATAAAATTACGTGCGGATTTAGAGTGAACGGCGAATGGCAGTATTTCCGTCCTGCGTACTTTTCGGTATAATTATCTCTCGAGTGAATCAAGTCGAATGCAATTAAAGTCGATGCAAACAAACATTTCATTTGCATTTGTTAATATACGCGTATCCGAATTTTAACAGCGAAAATTCACATTCGCCGTTCATTCACGATGCGTTGGCGCTCACTCAGCGTATATCCACCTTAAAACATAATATAAGTATTGTGATTTGCCCAAAATGACTTCTTTTCGAAAAATAGTAAGAAAAGATATACAATGTGTGATGTATGGTAATAAGGTTTTTATCACAATCGATTATTAACCTTGACAGATTACGTAACGATAATAATTAGCACGGAAAGACTGCAATGCTACAATTTATATTTTATTTCTTTCTATGGATGTGATTACTTTCTATATTTTGTGATGCAAATGTAAAAAGTGCAAGATATATAAGTTTAATAATTAATGTTCGATTAATGTACTGTTGTTTAAGTTAGGTAATTTTTCTATTCCTAATTTAAAACGTACTTCCTATTGTTTCTATAGATAACTTGTAGATTCCTCTTTCGTTTTATGAAAACCTATGTTGTATCATGTAATATGAAAGTGAAAACGGGATGTTATTATAATATCAATATGTATTTATCAACCGATGAATACACTAGTAGCGTCAAATAAATCATTCAGAACGCATTTTGTACTTTTATTATTTTAATCATGAAGAACAGAACAATTTTTTTACAGCATTAAAATAAAAAGCACACAAGTAATTTATATAATCCCCAAGGGACAAATGTGCATTTTGCATGCAAGATCAATGCGAGAAGATGACATGGTTGTGTGATAGCATCAACTTTAGTATAGTCCTTTAATATAGTAGGCAAAATGAATAATAATGAGATTTTTTTAATTAAACACAAAAAATGCGACAGATATCTTTACAACACCTGCCTCTGTTATCAGCAATAAAATAGTTTACAATGAAAATAGACAGGCGCGTGTTATGCAGGTATATATATGCAAAACAATTATTAATATATTAGTATAGCTATTTATCACAAATTCATATTACAAAAGCATTGGTCATAATATGTTAACATAATACTTATTATACGGAGTTGAAGAATCGTAGGTTTCTATGCAGACGCTAGGATGGAAGACTCAAAGGCGATCTTTCAAAAACATCACCTTCAAGCGTAAAATGTTTTTTGCTCTTTGTCAAGTGATTACTCCGACAAAGTAGTTCGATTTATCATATACACAGTTATGAATCTCACATTAATTCGGCAATTTATTTACAGGACGCAATAAGACTCGAAGATTGTCTTCATAATGAATCTCTATTTATAAAAATAGTCATGCGTGTGAAAATTTATAAAGATTTAGTTTTATCAGAGAAACGGAGCGTAAGACGAATAAAAACTGCAGTGCAGTACACATTTCCTTTTTCTGCGTGTGCAATAGTCTATACAATATAATTTTAATAACATTTTGGCATCGCACGGTGTATTGCTCACTTACATTGTATAAATACTTCCGCAGCATGTATGTAATAATGCTTTATTTCGCGTGATGCAGTAAAAATATACTTTTATAAATCGGATAGCTAAATAAAAGACTGTAATCTGGACAGAAATTGTAGATATGTTACACTACGCTTACCATTTCGGTACACTATACAATACATTTAAAAGCTGAGAAATGTACTTCGCTTCTTCACGCATACATCAGACTTAACAATCGCGCTCTAATACAATACTTTGACTCTCTCCTCTTTTGCGTAATAAAATATAAAAATAATAATAAATCGTAATTGCTCTTTCCGTAACGACATTCTGAAAATCCAACGGAACTTCAGATTACACTTTAATCCTTATAGACGTAACCAGTCGATACGATAGGACTATCTTATATAATTTTAAACTTCTATATAATATATAACCGGTAGGAGGGTATAAAATATTTTAAATTATATCGTACATAAGTCAGTTAGTGGCGTATGATACACGATTACATTAATGGTACTCAATTTGACCTTGATCACGTAATGGGAAATGATGATACAAGTATGATACAAGTGATTTTTTCCTTTTTTCCAGTGAGCGTATCTCGATGATCTTTGGAAGATTTCGTTACGTGTTTCACGAAATAATTCATATATCGCTGTTAGATTTGAATGTTTCACATAGCAATACTTATGGCCATATAAATATGACCACTTTGTGACTCTGAATTATGCACATGAAATTAATGAATAATTATCCAACATATGTGTATATATACAGATAAAGTATCTATATAACAATACAGTATATTGTAATATTTGTGAAAAATAGTAAAAATGAACGAGATCTTGGAACAAACCTTTTCTTCCAATGAGTCCGATAGAGAAAGTTATGATTACAAATCAAATTTAATTATCAACTAATTGAATATAATTTTATAAAGAGAAGAATGCAACCCTGATATCACTCATGGCTTATTCTTATCTCACACATTATCTAAAGTTATAAATTAATGGAAGTAACGCCATATAAAAGCAATATTATTCAAATTAAAATTTATCTTGTGCCTTAAATTCCTAATAAGTTATAAAGGCTGATTTGCTAATGTGTGTTTACGCTATTATATACTTACTTTACGTATAAATGGTGTTCTTGCTGTGTGTGTATATATATATATATATATTTACTATTATTCAAAATACATAAGTCATCTGTCCAATATTCAATTAAGTGTCGACAATTTTTCTCATATAAGTTATTACATATATGCTATGCAATATTTGATTTATATCAGAAGATAGTGTAAGGATATTATCTTAAAAAAGTTTATGTATATAATTCATCTACTAAATTCATAATAATTATCCACAATTTCATATAACAATCTTTCGATGTGTATACGACAGCGAAATACGCAAATAAAAGATATATTAATGCATTTAAATATAATTTGGACATATATACCAAGATACGCATTCAATATGCATTACAGCTTTGGCTTGCAAAATTTTCTAATTGAAGTATTTTGATAAATTATGTAGCATATATTTTTATGAATATCGATGATTTCAGTTTGAAGCATGTTGTATATGTTTTCGCTTCTCAAAGAATGTTATTAGTAAATCAGCCGTATGTTTGATTCTTATTAAATTCAGTCAATATGTAAAATGCTTTGGATAATGAATAGTTGACTAATATATATATCACAAGTTATTTTCTCTCCTAAAAACAGTACAGATAATTACGACTAAAACTTTTTTTCTTCACCCTTTACTTCATCAAAATGCACTTCATTCTCGTATATGCTTTATTATAATCCATATTATAAGGTCCCAAGAGACAATAGTTTGTGCACAAGAAATAGAAATATATCAATATTGATTGACAAATAAGATCTGACTGACAAACAAGATTTCTAATTTTCCGTAATTAGTGATAGAAAACACAGTGTGATTGATCTAAGCGATTAGAAGTTATTATGATTAGAAAAGGCCAATTTAGAACTTTCTACATTGGAGTGTCTCTCAAATTTTAATTCAGACGACAAAAATATAATGTATGCAAAGTAATATTAAATTGAAAACTGCCTAAATTTTAAAATTACTTGATGATTAGATTCACGATTGCTATTGCAAACCAAATCTGCGATGGAAAATTTTCCATTGTAGTACATAGCAATACACACACGGTATATGCGATATTTTTATATCTAGCTTGAACAACGTATAAAAACAGTTTGTAGAGATGTATATGATACATCAAATATTCCACAATAATTAAATAATAACGCAAGATAAATGTGTAACACAAATATTTGGCGACTCAAACAATTTCTTTCAAAATGATTAAAATCGATCGGTAACAATGATATTCTTACAAAATTCCACATACCTCTATTTAAAGTCTGAACAGTTTATCATGCGTCCATCTATATCCGTATATATTTAAGATAAAATAGCGATGCTACGTCTAGGTCCACCTATGCATACGTTATCCAAGCTGGACCACTTTTTAATACCAGTACGTAGAGCCTCGGCTGTAACTTTATCTTCGTAAACTCTGGACATAGCTTCTAACTTCTGCGCTTTTTCTTTACTAAGAGGTTCACTAGGGAATGTTAATTCGTTCGCTTCCGCAAGTGTACGAAGGTCAAAGTAATATTTGGCATATACACTTGAAGGAACATTTATGTTGAATTGCAGCATCTCCAGGAATTGTCTTTCTAATTCATTCCTAGAACGGGAATTTATAAAAAAATTTAATTAATACAAAGAATAACTACTTTTGCACTCCTACTTGTATTTTTAGTACACTTTGATGTTCTTTTCTTTACGTAAAACAATCAAATGCAATGATTATCTAAAGCAATGCAATTGAAAAGGAACTTACATATCTTCTACCGTGATGTCTTTCAGTATTTGACAGTAATCTACATTCCATACTGCTTGATCATCCCAAACCTTAGACGCTAACAAAATAGCTCCTAATACTATCCGTTTCCAGTTGGCTGGCGTTATGTCTATCTCTGCATAAGTGAGTAGGCGTTCAAGATAAACCAAAGTTATGATGGCACATTCAGCTGTGAGCTGAGCAGCATTAAACAAAGTTCTTATAAACTTATATATTTGTTTGTGCTCTGGATTATGTTTATCATAATCATCTGAAACACCATCTCTCTGAAACATAAATTCAGTGTTCAAATCTTATTTTATAATATATTGCAGGTCAAATATATTTCAGAATTACACTAACTTGCATTCAATTCTGTCTGTACCAATAAAAATATGCATGTTTTCAGCCAATTTAGTATAAGAGTAAAATAATGCAAAGAGGTCCATGCTAGTTTAAGGCAACTAATATACAACAAGTTCCTTTCTTTTAAATTACCGTTAACGGGTGTAGTTTCTCATCAAATATATCAATTTGTCGCTGTGAAGTTCTATTCTTAATATGGTAATAAACAGCTAAGGCAACGCATTTGACGGTATTCTTCAAATTAGGTTGTGAAACTGTACTGTCATCTAGATATATTGTACTGCAACTGCTACTCTTTTTCAAAGGCCTTGTATCTGCTATTTGATGCTGGCTCTTCTTTCTCACCATGCCATCTAAAAACAGATTAAAAGGGATACACACTTGTTAGCAGTAATCCAATCTTTCCGATCATTCTGCAATTATTCAGATACTCACTCTCTATAGCTTGCTTTGAACGTTCCATAAAAATAGTTCCCGCACATGGATGCAGTGACGGATCAGAGTCCCAGTCTTCCGGCTCACGTTCACTGATATGTTGCAAATTGTTCACGCTAATCCCACCCTCCGGCAGATGCTCTTCCAGATTACGCGTGGCATTCTCAGGCCCAACTTCCTTGCGTCCAGCTTGCGGACTGGAGTAAACGCAACAACTATTCTTGTTCCCCATGTTCCCATGTAAATTTCCACCGTAGTTCAGTGCTCCCCCCGCCTCGTGCGCGAGTCACACACACTCCGGTCACACTTTCTCAGTCTTAATGTATGCGGAGGGTAATCAGGTCGCGGCAAACGGAATCGCGAAATCGTACGTTGTGGCACGACGTAGAAAGAGACGAGCGACGGATCTCACATCTCGTTGTTTAATAACGATCAGCTGACGGAACCGTGCACACGACTACCGATGCGATGACTCGCTTGTCCGCTCGTCTGGCACATGTCGGTGATGCTTGTCAAAGAGCCTATGTCGGAGAAGCCGATTTTCTCGCGTCGCGTCCCTTGCAGGGCGAAGAGAAGTTTGTTAGCGACGTTCGTTCTAGCGATCGTCAGAGAATACGGTGACAACGCCTCGGAAGGGCGATCGCGCCGGTCGATTTTGCTTCCGGCGCTACAATAAAACTTAAACTGTACGGTCGCGCACGGCCGCACTTGTTAACGCGATTCATCGTCGCCACATTGCAGTAATCCCATTCTCATTATACATCTATGAATCCGACTTGTAGCTCAGGCGCCCGTCGACTTTGTACAAGCGCTTGCTAAATCGCCACTACTTGAGCCTCCGCCAGCTTCCATTACGATTGCACACTGCCTGGCAAAGATGCGCATCAGAATGTTCACATTTGTATTCTCTGCAGATAGATATTCCTGCTTAACATCAAATGTATTCAACAACATGTATTGCAGGCACTGGGTATCTTTGTCGATACTTTCTTCGCTTTTCGTACTTTTATTTTCAATAAATAAAAAGAAATACGCGTAACTGTGTGTGACTACGAACAAGGTAAAAATGCAATATCTCTATATTCGTGAGAGCACAACTCATCACATGGAACAGTCTGGATAGACTAGAGACATGCTTTTTAGCATTGATGGTAGAATGGAAACGCGGCCCCGAGTAACCGTGGAAGTGACCTGGTAGAAGCAACGCACGTAATCGAGAACGAGTATATATGCGCACTGTACTTTGGTTGGCTTTGAATAATAAAAGATAACAGATGTACTGCTGTTCTTTCTATCTCATTCTTATCGAACCGACAATAAAAACAAAATTGCATGTTTTTTTCGACTTACGCATATTAAAAGATGAAAATAATTAATATTAATAAACATTAACATTACTAAACTTTAAAAAGATAAGACAAAACGATGGAAATGTTTTTAGAGTTTTACAAGCATTCTGATACTGTTAAAACCAATTCAGATGTAATTAAGTATCATATAATCATCTTGTCGAAGCTGAGAACTCGACTTTTTTTTAATATTTAATTAACAAAATATTAATATTGGCATTTCCAATTTTACAATAAAATATCTTCTAAAAACCTTGAAAAAGACATATGAATTATTTAAGAATATTATGAGTATCCTAACACTGTCAAAAATAGTCTAGAAGCGAAAATAAGCATATAGAAATGTTAAGGTTACCCGTCGGAACGATCCGAAACGCTCCATTTTAGCCGGAATTTTAAGGATTTGTTAATAGGAGCACATAATGATATAAGAGGTCGCTCAACTAGACAGAGGTGTGTCTTGGCGTCCCTGCAGCTCGGCAGAGGGGAGTGTAAGCAGTGGAGAGCCCCCTTTGGATTGGCTGTTGCTCTTGGAATGGCCGCCATGGCAATATGAAGGAGTGACTGAAGGCCCTTTTTTGATTGGCTGTTGCCATAGAAGCCATGCAAGTGCAACAGCCAATCCGACGAGGGCTCTCCACTGTCTAGGGTTCTTCTCTGCCGACCTCTAGGGACGCCAAGACACACCTCCGTCTAGTTGATTCTTGAGCGACCTCTTATATCATCATGTGCTCCTATTAACAAATCTTGAAAATCCCGGCTAAAATAGAGCGTTTCGGACCGTTCCAACGGATAACCTTAACATACTCTCTACATGCTTACTTTGGCCTCTAGATTATTTTTGATAGTGTTGGAGTGCTCGTAAAATTCTTAAATGATTCATAAGTCTTTTTTAAGGTTTTTGGAAAGTTTTTTGTTGTAAAATATAAAACGCCAAATGTTATATTTTATTTTTTAAATATTAATAGTCGAGTTTCTAGCTTTGATAAGATTATACGATACTTCATACTTTCAATTGGTTTTAACAGTATCAAAATACTTGTAAATTTCTGAAAACATTGTCCTGTTTTATCTTTTTAAAGTTTATTAATGGTAATGTTTGTATCAATGGTCATATTTAATTATTTTATCTTCCGATATGCGTAAATAATATGCAATGTCGCCTTCGTTGTCAGATCAAAATTATGTATATTATTATGTATATAAGCAATCTTTGTTTATGTATTTAAGGAATTATATTATGCATTATTTGTTTAAGGATGATCTTTGTAACAATAAAATTCTTTTTCACAGGCATTGACATTTGAAAGGAAAAACTGAGATGTTATTCGCAGGAGAAATAAGAAAAAATCGAGCTAATAAAAGAAAGGGAAACAGATATATAAAAGAAGATTTTTGATTTGTTTAATCCTGATGACACTGGAAAAATTGCCTATTTGAGCTGTAGGCATTGAACCAACAAAAAAGAGAAACTAAAGAGACTACTGATAGCAGATATTGATTCAGAGAACACTGGTGAATTTTCTTATGAAGATTTCTTGAATATAATGACTGTGAAGAAAAAGATGAAGGAAGATGTATGAATGGTTTTTGTCATATATGATTACAATCTAATATATAAATACTGTTACATATTTAATTAAAATACTCTTAAAAATTTAACTGAAATATGTCAAACAATTGTAATTATTGAATCAACACAAGAGTTTGATAAGACATTAAAAGACCAATTGGAAATTTTAATCAAAGATGTTCATCTTTTTAATCAAATCAGTATCAAGTTCGATATATTTTTTTTGTTTAAAATAAGATGTCTTATTCGAAATTTGCTTGAGATGAAATATTCTATCGAAGAAATTATTTTGCGTATCAAGTACTCCAAATTAAATTTTATATATTTCAATTATTATAATTATATATTAATTAAATTTTTTATGTGTGATTATAATAGCTAAAAGAAATTATAAAACGCTTATTAGGTTCAAATTTAAAAAATTTGAGGTAGGTCAGTACGAGATATAAGGAATAGGAATGAAGTACTACAAATAATTGCCATTCAATGTATGGTTTTATATCATAATGTTATTACAGAAATGGTATTTCATAATAATTAAAAGTAATAATAGTTTATTGGTGAATCACTCGCGCGATTGTGCCGGCAGATTGACCTTATCGCGTCATCGCTTTCGAGATGTCGGCGTTCATATCAATCGACGTACACACATTTCTTTTTCTTTTGTTCAATTACATTTTCTTTTTGCATCAAATCTTCCTTTTCATCATTATTATTATTATATCATCATACATAATGGAAAAAAATGTTACATTTGTACAGCCATCATATACATGTTACATTTAGAATACCGTTAATCCATTATCCACTTTTTTTTGTCTCGTTAAATGTGTGATATAGAGTGTGTCATGTTCTGTTACCTTTTCGTGTGTGTATGTAGGTGTGTAAGTGGATGTGTACCTTAGCGTGTGGATATGCCTACTTAATGAGGGTGAAATGCTATTTAGCCTCAACACAAACTACCAGCACGGCTCTCTGCGTCACATCGAGTCTTTAGGAGACAGATCTCCGAAAAAATTCACGAGAATTCGGAAGAAAGATACTGACTATACTGTTGCATAAGATTCACATGTAAATATGCATATGTATACGTTAAATTAAGAATGAAAAAAATATGGAATTTGACTCATGTTATAAGCAATAACATATAATAATGACAAACTATATTTTCCGCCTCCTGATAACAGTGCAGATTGCCGTACGTATAATTTGTATTAAATCTAGAGTAGAGAAAGACAAATAATAATAAATAAGATTCAAAAGTATGTAAGTATTTTTCGCTGCGTACAAAAAAAGAAAGACAAAACTCAAGCAAGACGAAAGCAATACGTGTGTGTAATTATGTGTGTAAACAATTACTCAATACAATAATCACTGCATCTACTTAGTTGTAATACGTAGCCATTTGCAGTACGAGAACAAATATTATTTATCACTATACTCAAGTATGTATAATCTTTTTAATTGATTATTTATAACTTTATTTGTTCCATTATTTTTGGACCACTATCGAGAGACAATTCTAAGATAATAACTCGATAATCTCTAGTCCTTTGTGTATGTGTATGTGTGTGTGTGTGTATATGTATGTGTATAAAATGCAGTTACATTGTCGCGGCTTTTCTTTAATAAAGAGAGAGATAGAGAGAATAAAATAAAATCAGTTAAAGTCGATAAACGAGAAACGTTCGCGTTTACATACTGCAATCGTCTTTGATAATAACTCAAATAAACAAACAAATAAAATCAAAAACATACAATAGAGATACACGATAAAATGAAAGTCGATAATCATAGAACAAAATAAGCAAAATCAGTTCACGAATGGGCAAGGATCCGGAACGATTTGGTGAATTTGTAGCTATCTGCGATAAAAAAAATTAAGAATGAAAATCCCCAAAATGCAAACGTAACGGGGACTTCTAAATTCATATAAAATTGCTTTCAAAACTGAAAAAAAAAAAAATAATTTTCCCTCACTCATATCGATATAGATATTCTTACGTCCTTATATTACGATCACATTTCAAGAAGAGCGTTATCGCTTTAAAGATAAAAATTAAAATAAACAATAAAAATTATAAATTTCTATTTATGTTTGTGTTCTAATCAGTAAAATCGCGCTATGATATTGTACAGTGAAATTTTGTAATTGATTTTATAGATCTAATTGAATTTTGCACAATCACATCTCCGAAAACTTGACTCTTATGTTATTTCGCATGTTCATCTTCGACTTATCGTTATTCGCATTAATATATAATTAAAATCGGTAATTAATGTTAATTAATTACAGGAAACAATCAAATCGCACCATTTCCGCACTGCACCGCATCGCAAACTCTCGAAATCATGTTATGATTGAGTGAACAATTCCGAAATAAAGTAAAAAATGTAAATCCGAGAAAACGACGAAACAATGAACAAAAGAAAATAAAAAATGCTTCTCAACAAAAACCGACGATAATTGTACCTGTTTCTAGCTGTGTGTGATTTAAATAATAATTTTTCGAAATATCTTGAAAATTTGACGAGTGTGATAAAGCTCTATCGCCTGGTGTTTTACAATTTTACATCAAACGAATCTACTGTTCCAACTGTTTCTTTTATCACGACGGCTGTGTACATAATTTTTTCGTGTCTTTTTTTTATAAAGTGGCGGAATAACGAAGATTTCGTCCACGCATATTTAATGCATTTGTAAGATTATCTCCGAAAAATGCTCTCTCGTTTTATTCGTATTCTTTCTTTTTTTTTTCGCTTAAATGGTACAATGACGTTTTTTATTCTTTTTATCTATTTGCACTGTTCTGACTGTTTGTAAAAAACATTGTCGAAAATGATCCTTTTTTTTTCTTCAATGGCTATTTCATCATCTCTACGTTCTATACACTAATATACAAGTTATGTGATTTTGCCTTTTTAATCCGTATGCCTGTCCGTCTCACTTATCTAATTATCTGCTAATATGGGATACACTTTTTGCAGCTTGTTTTCTTTCATTTCCCTCTGCATCTATCGTGTGTGTGTATGTGTATGTGTCTCAGACAGCACCACTGGCCCGTATATCGATGTGTACTTTACACGAATATTTTAGCGAAATAACAATTCTTTCGCTTCGAGTTTCGAGATAAGAGGAATTTAACGCGTTTGCGAATCCAATTTGATCGGAGCCGATTAATCAAAACATTTGAACGACCAGCGAACAGTACATCCGATCGTGAAATTTTGCAATAAAATTTTCAACGTAGAGTATGCTTCGAAGACACAATTCTGGGAGAGACATCTCTCGTCTTCTCTTTTCTTGCGCGATAACGTTACATTCGAGCACACTATAGGAGCCAGTGATGGATACGAACAGTGTTACGCATACATATATGACATATATCAGACAAATATATATACGAGATATTTATATATATATTTAATATATATATGTTTTTTTGGTATATATACGAAATATATATATATACTTAGTTAGCCCTGCGATTCCATATTGTTGTGTTTGTGTTATCCGCGTGTATAAGCAGTTGTGTCGGTGGTGGATGTGGAGGAGAAAGAGCATGATCATGAAAATGATGAGAATAGCGCGCTACTGTACATCAGTCTTAATATCAGGGCGCACCATTCCCGTTGATGTTCTCTTGCTTATCCCTCTATACGATTTTACATATCGCCGGTCTTAAGGTGAAAATCCCATTAAATAATCTCTTTAAACGGATGACATTTTTGAAGATGTTATCAAAATTCTCTCGCGTAAATCTGCATGTAATTAAAACTTGAAAACCTTACATCTAATAACTATTATATTTATATTACGTATGATATAATAATATCGAGTGATTATTAAATATTACATAATATTATTTTGAAATACGCGCTCCGACCGAAGCTCAAAGACCGAATTTTTGAAATGTCGGTGAATTTTCCCTCAAGTCCGACGATATTCGAAAGAAGGCTTTTAAGGAAAGGCCTTTTATTCGAGCAAACAACTGTTCATATACCAGCGCCGTGGCAGTTGAATCCAGTGGGTGTGAGATGAACATGGGCAATCGAAGTGTGTCAACAATGTCAATTTCTTTTCCAACTGTCTTAAAATTGCACAATCGACTTTCGCAAATATGCGCGTGTAGTGTCGTGTGTATACGCGTGCTCGTGTCTATGTCCAGTGTTCTACGTGCGTACATGAGTACGATGTGCCGTCTGTGTAAATGTGCGCCTGCTCTTTATGTCCTTGTATGTTTTTGTCTGTATATGTCTGCAAAGTGGGAGGTCGCAGATCTTTCATATATATATGATACAATTAGCGTGTAGTATTAAAATCATATACAATTGTTACAATATTTAAATAGTACTTATTACATATATATATCATACCGATAAGGCTTATAGATATACATATACAGATATATATATATGTATACATATATTTATATATATGTATAATCAATATTTATAGAGCTGTTTAATCTGTTGCCTTAATGTTTTAATGTCCCGGTGAGAAAAAGGCGGGGGGGCCTTTTTCTTTCAATCGTGCTGCAAGTCGATTCTCAAAGAATAGAGAAGCGGCAGAAAAGATTCAAGAGAGAACACAGAAAGAAAAAAGATAAAGCAGCGGGAAGAAAAAAAAAATAATTCGCCCTAAAATATAAATATTAAAATGGTTGTGCATAACATATTTCATCATTGCAACGTTGTACCTTCGGTGCAATATCGCTGTATATAACAAACTCAAATGTTTAATTACAACAAATATTTATATTTTATATGTAAAATTATTAGTAATTAGTTATTATTAATTAATTATTAGTAATTGATATGAAAAATTAAAACATTTCAGGCTTAAAATAATAATCTCAAGCTTCAAATGTTTGAATTTTTCATATTTTTCCTACATATGAAAATATATAATAAAGACTGAAAAAAGCTTGGCACTTGGCATTTGAGTTGAAAGTTATGTTTTGATGAGATAAGTAAAAAATATATTACATTTGCAAAATTTGCCTTTTTGATATCTCTCTCCATTTTTACCAATTTCACTGATAAAAACAAATTGAATCCGTTGTATATACAGCAATATTCCATTAACATAATTTTGTCTCTTCCCATTTAATAAAAGCATATTTTCGCTTTCGCATACTGTTTTGAAGCAAGTCGCTTTAAAATATTTTTGTCATTGAATCTCCTCACACCGTCACACTAAAGGAGCAGCAGAAAAAGTTGCAAAGTTTACATGGAAAATCGAATAACATAAGTAAGCTGCTTCTCCCTTTGCTTCTTTTTCACTAGCGAAACTTATGCCGAGCTTATGCGGCTTACAAATCACGATATTCGAGACTCGCCAAAAGCAGTATATATATATAATAAACCGTTAATTTACATGTTTATAGAAGAAAAAAAAAAATTGTACGGCGGGTTAATAAAATTTTAAAACTGAACGTAGTTTAGGATCAACGTGATTTGTAAATCCGACGCTTCGGTGGATATATATCTGATGAAAGATACAATAAAGCGAATAAAGGACGAATTAAAATCATGTGATTTCACCGGTCCTTTCCTTTTTCCTTTTTTTTTTTTTTCTTTACATACAATAAACGCATTTACTCGTGAGAGCAGCTTCTCATCGACGATATCGTATTTTCGCACTATATAAAAAATTTACACTATTTATAATTAAAAATCGATAAGAAGTTCTTTTCCTTTTTTTCCTTCTGGTACAGAGGTGGGGGTGGGAGGGGGGGCTTAAGTAGATATACGACGACAGAGCTACTAGATAATGTGATTTCTATCCCTAAACGTTCATACCAAAAAATTCTCAAGAGATAGAGATTTTATCATCAGGGGAAAAGAGAGGAGAAACGTGACAATCGTAAAGATTAATGAGAAATGTACTCGAAATATGCTATATCATATTTATAAATGTGTTACATGTGCCGAGCTTACATGCGTATATATATATATATATATGTATATGTCTATATATGCATGCGCATATGTATATATACGTATATACGTGCAACTCTAATATATGCATATATTTACATATGCTTATCGCAATTAGTAGTAGCGAAAATAAGTAATCAAAGAGGAAAGGGGACTGTTAATCAAATAATATTCAATAGAGTATAATAATAATGGTAATAATACAATATCATAATATAATAATAGGTAATAAAAGTATGATAGGTAAATCGATAATCTTACGTTAGCTAATAAGACATGAGAGATTTTGTGTTCGATTTTCGCTTCATATCGTTTTTGTAACGTCTTCTCGTTTAATTTATACCTCGTTTTCTTTATGCGCAATTTGACAGATGATTGATGGAACTATTACAGATGAGAGGCGCGGTTTGTCTCGACCTTTAATTTACAGATGATGTGCGCGCGCGCGCGATTGTTACAGGGATGAAGGAACTATTTTCTCGTCATTTTTCTTAAATATTATAAACACGTTTTACACGGTTCCCGCTTTTATTTATATAATTCGCTTCGTTTTAACGGTGTGCACAGGTCTTGCGTCCTGTCGACTGAGGATGAGGAGGCGGTTGGAATGTCTATCTATATTCGAAAGAGGTTTATCAACCATACATCTCGCCTCTTTACAGCATGTCAATTGTGTGTATTGTGTATATGTATGTATATAATATGTAGCGAGCGAGCGCGTATCCTCAGCAATTTTCGGAACGATCACTTTTGCAAAGGAACAAGATTTTGAATCGCTCGAGTATTTGCCTTTCGATATCAATCAACAATACTGCGTTTACTTTCGTCACGTTATTATAGCTCGTTTGCTATCCTCTCTTAATGATGTTTCAACGAGAGTAATCGCTTCGAATAAAACGAAAGAGGAAGAGAGAGAGAAGAGGTACTTAAGAATTTGTCAAATTCATTAATAAATCGTTATTTACAATATTTTACAAAGAAAGTTGCTACGTTCTTCTCTCTTCCTTAAGCTATACTTTTCTTTTTCCTTTTGTACAGAATCATGTAGCAAACGTTTAATCAAGTTGCTCTGACAAGTCACGTGTTTCTTTTTTTCCAATTTCTAAATATTTAACATCTAACATCAACGAAATATATTATACATTGTACAAGCGATTGATAATCGAGAAAAAATTATGTATAAGTTTGTCCACAAATGTTCTTACGTTAACAGCATTTCTTTGCGTTCCTTATTTAGTAAAACACGCGTGTGCGATCCCATTGAAAATGGCCGAGTATGCCGCTCTTTTTCTTCCAACCGTCGTCTATAATACAATCGAAATGTTCCGTGTGTACGTGTATCGAATGCATTATATGCATATCTGAAGAGATAAAGAAGAGAAAATAGCGCGAACGAATTATAGATACATATGCATTGTGCACGATCTCCTGATACTTTTTCTCAAGAACGCGTTATATCATTTATACAATGTACAATGGTCTTCGGTTTTACGTTCAAAAGGATAGCTGCAAATTATCATAGGGGCAATAGAGGGAAATCAATATCTCTCTCTCTCTATATATATATGTATATATATTTTTTTTGTCTAGCATGACTTGATGTGAAAAATGTTTATTATATTACAATTGGATATTTCGAAAAAATGTAAAATTGGATGAATCGGAGAGCGGAGAGAGGAGCGTAACTCATTGGTTAGGACAGCAGCATTAGAACGTAAATCATATTTAAATTTAATATAATTAGTAATTATTATAATATACAGTATTCACAGACTCTGTCAAAAGTAGGGGGAGAAAAGTTCCCGTGAGAAATAAAATATTCATTGAATTTATCGGTCCTCGCGTATTTCGGATATTCGTACCTATACACATTTGTTATTTATTTATATCACAATTTACAAAATTCGAGGATCTCAAAAGGGTTTCGAGGAATGGAATACAGGGCAGCGGAAAATAAGAAAAGGCGAAAAGGAGTAGGGGAAAAGTATTTCCTTGCTCCAAAAGTGACAAACGTAAAAATGAACAAAAGAGAACGACGGCGTCTGAAACAGCTCTTGTCTCATTTTGCTTATTTCTTCGTCTCTGCATATGTCACGTAATCATATTCAAAAATTAAAGTAAAAAGAAAAAAAAAAAAAAAAAAAAAAAAAATAATAAAGAAAAGAACCTTTAAAGGTTAAAATAAGAAGGGGAAGAAGAGAAAGAGGGGAAACTAACAACGAAATAATCGCTCTTTTGTGTGAACGTTCCAAGTAGTCTCAAGGGGAGAGATTGGTAGTCAGGTCCAGGTCAAGTCCAAGGGTCGGTGCCCGATTTTCATTCCCATGTCAAACGCTATGCTACATTTAAACAACATATCTATAACTCCTAAACTTCTACTTCTCAAGTTTCACCTTATTCTTTCGTCTGCGGACTCGTCGATCTGATGCATACCGCGCGTTAAAAATAATACTAAAGCAGCAATTGTGTGTAAAAGAGGAAGCGGCGCGGTATACGCGAGATCGGGAACGTCACACATACGCGTAACGTTGTGTGTGTGTGTGTATGTATGTGTGTGCGCGCGTGTGTTTGTGTATGTGTGTATGTTTGTTACAACCCTCATACAAGTCGATATAAATGCATGCAGCACTAAGACCTAACTGTCTAAAACTCCGTGATTTTACCGTATCGTCTTCGTAGAAGCCTGCTTAATATGTTCGCCGAGTATAGTCTCAATGAGCCGCGCTTTGACTATCGGTAATGCTTCTTCATTTTAATCACTCTCATTGGAATAGAGCTCTACTTTATTTTGAAATGTCTAACGAGATGACACAACATCTAATCCAAGCCTAACTGCTCTGTACGACAATCTAGTAATCGAGCGATTTTCCTCTTTCGATTTTTACGAATTTTAACGAATCTTACAAGATACAAAACAGCCAACGAATTTAACTCAGCGTTCGCAATTGGTCGTAATGTACCTGAAATTCGTCGAATCAACCGTGAGAAATATTTTTCAACCGGAAATAATAGTGCAACTTCCACTTTGTATGCTGCAGTAATGTGAATATCTCTATGCGCGTGACACTCCTCTGCGCAGGAGTATGTTTTATAAAATAACAAAAAAATGCACTACAACGTATCTATCCTCGTTTCTACTGACTTATAGTTCTCTTTAAGATGAACTCGTACGTCGTAATCTCGTATTACCCGGATCTCGAAGAAGCTGGTATACAAATATTCGCTACTTCAAAAATAATAAAAATTGTATATTGGCAAATTTCTCGCGTGAAACAATGTTCGAAAATTTTTTGTTTTTTTTTCTTTCTTTTCCTTCCATCTTCGAGAACGTAAGGCAAAACGAGATAAAAACGAGTGATCGTCATTCCAAGTTTGTCATTCTTGTCGATAAATAGAAGAACAGATCTCGGTAAAGTAAAAGTGGGGTAGTAACGCGTGTTTGCAACGTGTATTGTAGTTCTGCTTGCCTCTTTATTATGTGTTTTCTTCTTTTTTTCCGCGACGAAGATATCCTCATGCATGCGCGTTTATAAAACCTGCGTTGATGGTTGGCTCGACGTTGAAACCGGGCCGGACGCAGCGGATGCGGGTGGCCCGATCGGACCGAGATCGCCACCTCCACCGCTTGTCGATGTACCAGAGGGTGTCGCTCCCACTCCCATCGCTGAGGCTGTCTTCATAAAGAACTTTTCCAGCTTGACAATAATGTGCTTGCCGTAGGTGTACTTGCGCAGACTTCCCAGATGCGGACGGATCTTGTGCATCAGCACCTTGCGCTGTGCTGGCTCCGCAACATCGATCATCTTCTGAACGACATAATTGGCATACTGATCCTTCATCATTACGTTCAGTGCACTGTTCATCGAAAGAGAAAACAAAAATAAGACATGTTATCTTCATCAATTCGACATCTACATCAAATCTTTTTACGTATTGCGCATAAAATTGCACTCACTTGTCGTTGAAGCCGCAAACTTCTTCGATCAGTACAGCGCGTTCCTGTCTTGTAGCATGAGTCACGCACTTTTCGACTACGTTACTTGCAAATTTATGCTGAGAAAGAGCGAGCACTTTGCCTCTAACACTGCTGATTAATTGTGCTTTATCTTCGGGCTTTCCGTGTTCTGCGAAAGCAATTATTTTTATCATCTCAGTAATATTAATTATTACATCTTTATTACATGATAAAATGATCAATGATCAATGAGTAGGAATATATTTTTCACAAGCAACAATAGTAGCATTCGATAATAATGTAACAATAAATTAAATAATGCACTAAAAGTATGCAAATTTTTATTACTTTGACATCGATATCGATGTAAAAAAAAGTAATGATACTTACCAAGCACATGTTGTATGACGTAATTGCCGTACTGATCTTGAATGAGTTGGTCAGTGGCAGCGTGTAACTCCTGCAATATCCCTTGAGTTTGTTCGGGAGTGCAGTGTTCAAGAATGCGTTGGATCACTCGACAGCCGTACGGGTGCGTGCTCAAAGAATATACTTGTCCAGCAAATGCTCCTATTACGAATTGCAATGCTCGCGGTTCAACGCACTCAATGCACTTCTGAACAACGTGATTTCCATTTTGATCCTTAACACACTTCAACACATGTCCGTCCAGTTCCCGCACGATCTCCTGTTGCTGTTCCGGTCCGATCGACTCGAGAGCTTTCTGTATGACTCTGCATCCGTACATCTGCAGTGCGAGTGGTAAGACATGCCCGCGAACCTGACATAAACAAAAAGTCAAACGAGGAATTTGTGGATGTTCTTCATATAATTATTTGATAAATCATCAGATTATTCTATGCATAATCACATCGAATCAGATGACACGCAAAATGTCTCATCACATTTAATATCAGTGCAAATCATAGTGAAAAAAAATGTCAATAGTTAGTAAATCAAAATGAGTAAATTTCAACTCTTCTGAAGAAAAATAATTTTTTATGTAACTGAAACTTACTTTTTGAGCTAAAGTTGATTTTTGTTCCGGTGTGCCATATTCAAAGAATTTCTGAATTACGTAATTTCCAAAGACATCTGTCATCAGAGAATACGCGGAAGAGAGAATCTCTTGGAACACAAGCTGTTTTTCGCTAGCCGAAGCTCGTTCCAATTTCTGTTGAATAAATCTCGAACCATGCTGATCCTGACTAAATTCCACTATGTGGTTAGCCAAATCGCGCAGTTGAAGACTAGGAAACCTGAGGAAAAAAAAACATGTACATATTGTATTCGGTAATAATTAATATGAAAATTCGAAGCAATTTATTATCGGAGAACTTTTTGCGTTTCTAAATTAATAGGCAGCTGTGTCTCGTAATCAACTACATTATAAAATCCATTTTTAAATACGAAAGATTACGATTTAATTAATATGGTTAAAAAATTTCACATTTTACTAACCGATTGTTTCGAAAATCTTCCAACAGACGAGATCGTCCTCCAGTATTTTTGTCATTAATGTTAGCGGCACCACCGCGGCCCGGTTTGCCTACGAGATTGGGGAATAGAGAGCTACTAGAGCCAAACACTCCGTTGGCTGTCAGGGCGGGAACCGCACTCGCACGAAACTTGGCTTCGGCACCGGGGGCGGCTGATACTCTACTGGCTCCTCCTACAAGACCACCCAGAGATCCTCCTAAAGTTGGCGGTGGTGTTAATGACAATCCCAAGGGACTCGGTGACGCGGTGACTGTACCTGCATAACAAATCGAAGAGACATGTTAAAAAAAGAAAACCAAGCGATACAAGTGTTGCAAATTTTTTTTGCTTCTATCCAAATACAAACACGTTTCTTTTGTGCCTAGGTAAATCTTTAGGTATCTCTATCTATAGATTTACTCCTTCAAGTAGCTGTATCTATTGTTTAACCTTAGCATGCATAACAAGATTTTTTTTCGACACTTTGTAGTATCTTTTTATTTATTTTTCATATATTCTCAGTAATTTCGGTTATGCTGGCGCAATTAAATAATAATAAAAAAAAATTATTTGCACTATTAAAGATCAACGTTTAAACATATGTTTCATCACTAATTATTCAAAAACTATTGATCCTTGGACATTTCGAGTAAAAATTAACTCCAAAATTTTCTGAAATTATATAAAAAGTAAAGTGCCTAAGAACTTTTATTAAATATACTCAATCTGTACCTGTGTCTGTAATTATGTACTCCTTGCAGAGAGTACTTGTATCTGTAGTTAGATTAGACATTCTGTCCCAAGAACCTGCATCTAGGTATATATTGTTCCTAGTACCTGTATCTAGAGAATAGAGTACTTCTTATCTCAATGATCACGAATATACACTGTACATCTTTTTATAGAAGCAATGTACAATGTATGGAGACTAAGTAAGTCCCGCAGTTATGTTAAAATCGCTACAAATTGTAAATGGCACACACTGACCGCTCTAAACCAGTCGTCCTTGCGGACGCTTACTCACTTCTAGTCTAGGCGTTTCAGGTATCAGGACGCAACATGGTTTGTACATATACGATCAATTTAGAGAAAAGGGTGGTGTTGTTACCATAGCCGAGTTATGTATACAAAAGCACATTATGTGTACAAATGAATCACGACATATCATAGACACAATGTACAACATAGGTAATCGAGCGTCTATGGCGATTCCGAGATGCCTCACAGTCGTGTATAGGTGTCTAAAATGGTACATTCAAATCTTGGAAGATATTCTCATTGCGCACCAACATACGGGAAGAAAACGATAAGAAAAGTTGGTTTAGTTCTTTTTTTTCCCCCCAAGAAAAAATATAAACGGAGCAAAAATAATTCTTAAATTCTCGTTATCGTTATTTCCCTCCATATCCTTCCGCGCAACAAGAGTATTCAAAATATACCGTTTTAGATGCCTCACACCCTGTATATCAGAATATATTTCACACACAACAAAGCAGTTCTTACCGAGGGCGCCGTAACTCTGAGGCCACTTCGCCCGGCTATATTCCAAGCTTGGACTGAAGGCTGAAGTATTTCTATCAAAGGAATCTCGTCTGCCGGTTGAAGACGCACCGAGGCCTAAACCTGCACACAAGACGAACACCGTCATCTTAACACGGGGTGCTCGAAAGCAACCGGTATCAAGCATAAAAAGACGTCATATGTCGAATGTATTAAGAACAAATCGGCACAAACGCTCTACTGAGAAAGGCACGTCACTAAGAGAGGGAATCGACATGAATTTACAAATCAATTAAATCGTGTGAAGCATGCAAACACCTTACGTTATTTTTTTTTTTTTTGTACATGAAAATCCGTATACACCACCAATATAAACAGCCAAAGAGAATTCTCGGTCTGCAGAAAAAAAGCGATTAAATTACAATGTTCAACAATTGTTATTCCAAATGTTTCCTTTTAAATTATATATACATAGTAATATATAGTTAAACACACACACGCACAAATGTAATTCAATATTTCTACGTGGAATTGACCCGTGGTCCTTTTATCATACTCTGCAATTATGAGCGAACAATTAGAACACGCGATAATCAATTTTTACAATGAGAGATATTACATGTTACATATTCACAGAAAGCTTTACAACAGATAATTATTATTTCATTTAACAACGTAAACATAAATCTTTCACTGAAAAGCTGGAAACAAATATGCACTCGAAGGGATTAAAAAAGCACGCTATTTTCCTGAAAGTGGAGAGAATTCTCTTCGAATAAAATCGGGAGTGACACTCGAGGGGGGGGGGGGGGATAAAGCGCGTTCGTGGCGCGACGATAATATACCTGTGTTCTGCAGTTGGGCAGGTGAGCCCAGTGCCCCGAGCGGGGAACCGCCGTATCCTAGCGCCGCTAAACCTGCGGCAAGTCCCGAGCCTTGCTGTTGCGCCTGTTGCACTGCAACTGCCTGAGCTTGCGCGACCACCGCCGCTGCACTGCATGCCGCCAGACCTGCACCAAAAGCCCGCAACCCACACGCGCTCTCTTAGTCGTCGTAAGTGTGATTAGCATATGTTACCGAACCTTACACCGTTTATAGAAAAGTCTAGCGGTAATACACATCACGCACGCACACTCGCAATCGCGTGTCTGGCGATCGGGGGTGTAGATAGGCAAGACTTTAAAATCCGGAAAAATAACATTTCAGATCAGATTGCGTTTAAAGGATCAGATTGCATTAATTTTGTACCTAGATATGGCTACGACTAATTGCCCAGAAGAGATTATCATTAAGAAAAAATATTTATCTTGCTCATATAAAAAGCAATATTTGCATAATATAATTTCGATCAATTGTGTATGCAAAAATTCAAAGGCAAAAAGAATTAAGAATTAAAAGTATATTCTCAGTTTTATTATCATTATACTAAATATAATTACTGTTTAATATGGAATTTATATGCAACAGCTTTTTCTAGAAAAATTTTTCAAGTTCTCTGAAAAGTTTTAAATTTTTTATATTTGGAAAAAGCAAAACAATAAAAAATGCAACAGAAGATGTTGAATTTGTTAGAACTTTGTCGCAGCGATTTTATAAAAATTGTTCTCTTTTCGTTTCACGCAAAGTACTCCTTTGCTTAACAACATACGCACACACACACAGACTCATAAGAATATTGCTACCTTATTGCTATACCTTTATCTGCGACGGACTGAATCTTATCAATAGTTTCTTTTTATTTTTTTTAGTCACAATGTTACAATAGCGCGTGTTTTACGCGTATTTACAAGGGACGGACGAGCTAAATGTGAACAGTAGAACGATCAAACGTTAACGTTGGCACGTCTACTATCACGATCGGACGTTTACACAGTACATAAATCATGCATTACACAGTATGTATTACACGACGAGAAAAGGTGTGAGAAAAAGAGCTCTTTACAAATCTTACAAAATCTTACAAAATGTTACACATATAACTTTACAAGATTTCTTACAGATGTGTTTATATATATATAAAAAGAAAAAAAAAAGAAAAAAACAATAGTAATAGTGTGCCAGATAAGATTTTTGCTAGACTTACCTAAGCATTCGCCGGGTGTAGCATTGCTGTGCGATGTTGGAGTCGGTTGTGAATATAGGTTGGGTGGCGGTGGAGCTGGTGGACCCGGAGGAGGTTGAGACGGGGCTCTGTTCACGAGAACTGGCGCGGGACTAACTAATCTCATGGGAGTTGCTGCTGAGCTCAAACCACGTACGCCTCCCATAACGATGGAACCGTTCTGATCGTAATAAGCCGGTATTACCTGATATTGGCCCTGAACCTGTAAAAATAAAATGATATTAATTACATATTATATATTAATTACATATTAATTACATATTATAGTAAATATTGCGTAACAATTATTAATCACAATTATAATTTGGATATAATTATATCCAAATATATCAATAATACAACTTGAGACAATTAAACTTAACGTCAACAAAAAAAATTAAAAATTTAACAAGACGCAATTTGCCAAATTAATTAAATCTAGTTTTATAGATCGAGAATATATCGCATGGTGTCTTGCAGTTCCAATCTTTTTCTCTAATTGTTATTGTAGCAAAATATTCAGCTAGATTGAAGTGGGCAATACGGCAGTTTCTAATTGGCACAATGAACGCTCTTCGTCGCACGTCAAGAACAGAAACAAATATCATCGGTTACTCACGCCACAAGCGAGAAGAAAATAGCTTTTACAGAATTAGAAACATATCTAATTCGCAGTACGCGCTAATTCGTGAGTTCTCCATCTCATCGTTATAATCTAAATTTAACCTTTTTATTTAATGACCATGATTTACGTATCACCACAATAATCGCCGTAGCCCGATTTATATCAAAATACATATAGCATAAAAGCATGTATGTATTCCGTATGTGCTATCGCGTTTCCTTTTAAGAAAAGAATTTCTACTAAAAATCTGGTAAAACGTAATAAATTTTTCATTTTTCAAATTTATACATTATCGAAGATAATTTCTAATTTAAACTAATGTTTTCCGAAAATACCAATTCTCATAAAATATTGAAAATTTGTTTAAATAATACAAATTATTTTCTAATAACATGTGTAATTAACTCACCGTCTGTGCTAGATTATTTGCAGTGTCTTGTGCGGCAGCAGCTGCGGCTGCTGCCGAGGAGGGTGTGAGCGGTCGTCGAGGTGGTGGCGGCGCGGCCGCTTGGGGTGGTGCTTGCGGCAGCAATCCGGCCGGATAAACCCAGGGCCCGACTCCATAGTATTGCGGTACTACTGGCGGTGGTGCACCAGCTATCAACGCACCCACGTAAGGCTCCTGACCGCTGATAACTGTGTAAGGGGCCGTAGGAAAATTCTGTTGCTGCTGCTGCTGTTGTTGTTGCTGTGCCTGGGATGCGGCTAGGTACTGCTGCTGCTGCTGCTGCTGCTGTTGCTGCAACAGTTGCAATTGTTGCGGTGTCGCACCTTGCGGTTGACTGCGGAACAGTTGCTGAAAAGAGAACATAAGAAAAATGTCAGTATGTGAATCATTCTTGCTAAAAATGTGTTCTCCAGATAACGCGATAATAGAAAAAATAGAAAGATAATGATAAAGTCGATAAGTATTAGAATATAATATTCAATGAAAATAATTATCTGATCAAAGCTTATTTTCATTAGAAAAATAAAATTTAAATTTGATATTTAAAAATATTTTAATAGTTAATCCACAATAATATATAATAAGAGATAATTATAATTCTTTCTGCCAGTTTTAGAGAACATACAAAATGTGAGTGCAGCTTATATAAATTGACGAAAACAAATTTTTTTATTAAAGTTTCATTAAAGATAACGTAGTATTGATTACTTTCATAAAACTGTATTTATAAACATGTTGTCGCAAATTGTAAATTGCATAAGAATTATCAGACATTTGTTGTGAACATAAAAAACAAATTGGTCTTTGTTGAATAAATATTATAGCGGATAAAACAGGATCGAGTCATTTAAAAAAAACTCGTATCATTCGTAGAAAAAAGGTACGAAATCTTAATCACGATATATAACCTGATGAAATATCGAGCTTTCTTTTACATATCTGGGAAGTTTCGTATATATATGAAAGGAATTTTATAATGTGATCGAGTCTGCAAGTGAAACGGCCTTTTAGCTTCAAGATTCGATGACGACATCGTACTACCGTGCGGTCTAGGTTTCAGCAACGAGGATCAAGGCCGAAGGCAGGCAGTGTCGTGAAAGCGGCACAAAAGACGACTCCGGCATTAAAGCCGAGGAAGACGATCGAGGTCTTCTCCTTCTACAGTTGCTGGTCGACCAGGGTCGACGACCCCCCGCGGACGTTCACCGACATGCGTTCGCTTCTTCTTCTGCATTACCGGACCGATAAGATCGTCATGGACTTTTTAATTGATCGACAAACCGTACGATTCGATGGTCGAAAATAGAGACGAAATTAAGCAAAAGGAAAGTTCCAAACGATATACTTAAAAAATGGGGGGGGGGGAGGAATTGCATACTTATTTAATACGTATATTAATCTAAACACAGATTGAAATCTAAGTGTAACAACACTTTTGAAGAAAACTGAAAATTCACAATCAATTTGTAAACAGTGTCCTTTGTCAAATTAACTCTTTTTCATATCTTTGTCAAAACAGGTAAAAAGTAAATTTTATAATGTCGTATTTCACAATTGAAACTATTAAAGTAATGGAAACAGTTCTCAGGTGAATATTTTTCGATGTTATCAGTCACTCGTTATATATATTATTATGAATTGCTGACTTGGGTGTGTTAGAACGATCGATAAAATTTAATAACATTATCCGACCGAGTTTCTTCGACCTTCAAACTTATAAGAACTTCGGATAATAAATGAAAATATCGACCGTATGGCAGATTTCTTACACGAAGCGTAGAAAACTTGAACTATTCGCGACACGCTCCAGCCCTAAGACGCAGCGATGCGTTTCGGGTATTCACCTCTTCCGGAAACGGCTCGAGCTCCAGCCAAGGCCACAGTTATACTTGATCATTGTTCTGTACATATGATCACGAGAGAACTTTTCCATTTTTTAAATAAATGTTATAAGTACATATAAAAATTAATAACAGAAGCCTTAATTTATTAATTTTGTGTATTCTTTTATAATTAAATTATTGCTTTAAGCACATTTATATTCCCGAGTAATTTTTTTAATTACTTCATAATTATAATTCGTCAATTGCTAGTGCATTTAATATATAGTTCACGTTTTAAATAAGATATTTGCAATTATATCCACCCAAAACAGAGATAAGAAAGAAAAAAATCAAAGATGGCACGACCATTCATGTTTTCTCATCGATCGGGTTTACAATAATATTATACGGAAAAAAATCTTTATCTTTAGAAAAAAGCAATAAAATAAAAATTAATACGTTGCAAAATATATGTGTGTAAAATGCAAACAACTCATTAAGGTCAAACCTGTTCGAAAGTTTTTTCCGGATGCCGAACCGTTAATCAAAGAAACCTCATCGTCAATTGAGAGCTGAACTAGTGTCGACTGAAACGGTCATTAAAATACTGATAATATATCCTATCCCTAATAATGTCTGTTTATCCCACTTCTATTTATTTAATAAAATTATTATCTTATCATCAATTAAACGTTCAACAACTCGACGTGTTAGATCATTATTCATGACTGAAATAATGTAGTCTCTCCATATCGTTGCAAATTTAATTCTAATACAATCATCGTTAATACATCGTGCAATTTATTGCAAAACTATCAAGCAAATTTCTGCAATATTATCATTATATTTTTTTATTAACGTATCATTCGATTCTTTATCTTCAAAACTAATTGTTATTCCTACTTAACATACGTACTAATAATCAATTATCATATTTTTTGTGATAATTTAGTTGTGAATGGATGTTCTTTAAATAATGTTATACGAATTTATTATAGTTACATTTTGGTGTTCTCGAGAATGAAAGAAATAAATGAAAATTACGGCAATTTCACGTAAAACTGGACGACGTGACGTCCACCTACGAGTGTCGACGAGAAAAAAGGGCAGAAACTAGGTGAAGCATGTCATAGCAAGAAAGAACAGTCGATTTCGGGTAGGCAGGCAAACAATGGCGCGCGACGCATTATCGCGGGTGAGAAAAGGGATGACTTACACTCCTGGAAATGTGAGTCATTGTTAAATACATAAGGCTTCCGCCGGCGGCTTACAAATCCGATTGACAATATGGAGTCTGATTTCTCCTCGTCATTAAAAATATCCATTCTGATTATCGCCGTATTTTTCAAGACCCAAAATAGTTTTTGATAATAAAAGTCGATTAAAATTTGTTTAAACCTAAAAGAATTAACAAGCGAAATAATCACCATTAAATTATCAAATTATACGTATAATAAAAGTATCAAGTTTGATTGATTCTAAAAGAAATAAAAATTAACAATAAATTCTATCATAATTGCTATGATATGATTGCTAACTATATGCAAGTTTTTGATAAATGTCTGGCATGTGTCGCATGATGTGAATAACACATTGAAAAGTATTCTCGGTGTGCAGCCCTTACCGACTAACACATCAGAAGTATACATCATTAATTTTAATGAACGAGAAGTTGGAAACCGCGAAAGACTTTCGAATAGAGAAAATAGTAGTTCATTACGTTGTCAGAATAGAATAAATTAAAATATATAAACTCTTCGTCATTCCATCAACGTATCATTGTCCTATAATAATGGATAGACTGTCGACTTTTTTCCTACATTCATCAGCTTGGATAGACTTTCACTGATCTACGATAGCCTACTTGTCCTTGTTGAATTATTATCCGTACTCTCTTTCAATGAGCGCAAAGAATCGCATCAGGATGAACACGCGTCGGTGCGTTTCCGCGATTTTTTATTCTCACGCAGACATCTTGCACTTTCTTCTATCGTTTGGAAGTTTATCTTGCATCACGAAACCTTTCTTTTTTTTCTTTTTTACAAAAGAACTAACATTTTTAGACGACGTAAAACTAAGAGGAAGAGAACTTCAAGACGACTCGATTAAATCTCAGACTTTTAATCTCATTTTATCAATAAATGTCTTGTCTCCTTTTTCCCTCTTCCCTTTTTTTCCAGCTACCTCCCGTTAAGTCATCGATAAAAGAAAGTAAGACTATTATAACGCTGTTTATGAACAATGTAGCAACCGAATGTCTCGCCAAAAAATCAGGCACAGTCAGTAAATTAACATACGGCTCAGCTTTGAATGACTGACAAACGCAAAAGTATAGCGCAATCAATGATATAAGAGCGACGATTAGGTAAGAGATTATTCCGTTGCTGAATTCCTCCCGAGTCATCCGCGGAAACGAGTTTGAGAGTGACGCAGGTTCGATGACCTTCTCTCCATGCGCCTTCGTTTGCCTTTCATAACCGCGTGCTTTAATATTTATCGTCGGTTCATCTATCGCCACTCGTGTATATGTCGGAACGCCAAACCGTTTCATTTCAGTTGGGTATCGATTCGTCGCTTTTCGTCCGATGATCTTCCATTAACTATTTATAGCCCATTTCTGGTATAGAAATTTCATTAAACAGAAAACGACTTTAGCGATAAATAATCTTACTTTAAACTTAAAATGGAGATTTCATAATTTTGTGAGACATCTCCCCCTCATTGTATTTTATTTATATCTTATTTAATTCATCACTATAAAATATACGATAAATTCGTATTAAAATAACGTTTGCTTCCTGGATTAAAATTGGATGAGGTCTGTCAAACGTTACGAGATTAATAATGACCATTAAACTATTCAAGTATTAAATATTCAAGACGGCTTGGAAATGAGATTCTAAATTGTAGATAAAAATTCTCTATTTGTTATCATCAAGTGCTTCCTAGCTTATGCATTTTTTATCAACTTCTAGTCGCGGCAGTGTACTAATAAATCAGCATCGTGCAAATTATATGTTTTACCCCAAAGATTAGTTCATCAACGTTCTATATAATAGAACATCGCGGTCGCTCCGAGATCGAGTCATCAGCACCGCGTACATAATGCAGGTATTGTCAGTAATCTCGCATCCGAATACGCCATCCGTCGCTGCATCTTATCGCATCACATTGTTAGAATCGCGAAAATTATTAATAATAACGCGGATATATTGTATGCTAGAGATCACGATAAGATTACTATTACAAACAAACAATTACGAATAAAAGATATTTCATATTTGAAATGAATTACTTTTGTACTTACGAACTGAAAGATTTATATGTAAAATAAGCACATAATATAAGTGCTATATTTAAAATATAAATTAAATTCAATATATAAATTATACTTCAATATTTCATATCTGGATGTTCAACGTTTATTAATAAAAGCAATAGCGTTAATTAAAATGCAATTTTTCTTTCTGACACGAAAAAAATACTCGTATAATCTTACAATGAAAATAATTACTTTTATTCGATAATTCCTTCGTGTCATACAACTATGTAAAAATTCTCACTTTTTTCCGGAAAGCTCGTAAAAAGATTATACTTTGCAATAGCATTGTATTAATGTGTCTCGAATGAATTTACGATGATCCTCCTCTCAAATTAAGTTTTATCTTTCGCCGCACGAACATACTCATCGTGACGGCTTCGCGTTGAAATCAATAATTTGCACGCGCGAAAGAGACGGCAATGTATACAACGAAATCTGGATTCAGTTCTAATTCAGTGTCGTGGAAAGTTTCGCCGCCAACTAGTTCGTCGTGCATATTATCGCTCGCAGATGCATAAACGTTTCACCGCCATTCATTCCGAAAACTCCGGTCTGGATGGATACATGTGTACATGTGAACGAGAGAGCGTGTTGCGGAAGAACAGTTTGACGCCCGCGAACGATTTAGCTCGTTCATGCTATGTTACGCTACTAGTTTCTCATAGATTTCAAGAGTTACGGATCCCTTTATTCGCAAATTTCTCTAATAAATATAAATTTAATATATAATTAGAATAATTATATCGTATTAAGGCAAAAGGAGAGAAATACTTCATAAGCTGACCATTAGTTTATTTATTGTGAAAATAAAATATCATCTTTACCATGGTTTTTTACTATGAAAAAGAAATATCATTTGTAAAATATCATTACAAAATTGCTAAACAAAACAAATATTCTCTCCAGAATTTTTATTAAACTCTGAAAGTGATTAAATCGTGTACTTATAAGAAAGTTACCCAGGCTTGATTAAAAAGTAATATCGCGCATCAAGCAATCATTTGAGAAACAGACGAGATTATGTCTGTACTTCTGATATATTCGTGGAAGTATTGCGTGAAATAAAAGTACAACGACGACAATTGTGGCAAAGCCCGTTACTTCACCGCTTCGGAGCACCGTTAGCTCACCTGGCTGCGTGCACGGAATATACAGGGTGCCACGAGAACGAGGTCCACCGTTCGTCGTCTTAAGATCCGTCTTCTGTTTTGCGACGACAAGCCATACGATTGATGTCACTCAATTTTATGAACATCTGTGAGGCGACATAGGAAATGTGAGAAACAACATAACTTTCCCCCCGCTCCCTAACAACTTCTTTTCTCTCACGCATTCCAGATGTATCGATGACATAGCATATAGATTTGTATGTTAACAACAGTTTAACAACAGTTTCGAGTTCGAGATAATGTGAGCCAACGTGACATTGACATTTGTCTAACGTCGAGTGATTTAACAATTTCTCACAATGTAATTTTTTAATGATATTAATAATAATTTTAATTGCCAAATAATTTCACGCATTTGTGTGAAATATAACCTGATTCATACGTTTTATATTGTTCTAAATATAATTTTTGTGTATCTTTATCGATCCTTTGATTCCCTACAATTATTGTGATATCACGTTCAACACATCGTCACGCTTTCACTCTAGTTTTCTAGAATTTTACTAGAGTTATCATAAAAAACGGAAACAATTGACAAGCTTGCATTTGGGGCGACACGAGTCTCCTGCCACAAGCAAAAAATTACACGTTCGCTGAGGTGTTAACTTCAGACCTAGCAAAGCTTCAACTATAAAAGTAACGAGGATGAAGATTCATACTGCACTTATCGTGACAAAAAGAGGTCAAGATGCTATCCATTGCACAACAATTATAAAACTTGATGCAAATGCAACGAGTTGCAATGCAAAATCCCTAAAGTCTTGACCTCACTCTTGCCGAGAGAAGTAATGAAATTACTGCAGGTATAATTAATTAACCATTAAATTACCGCAGCTATCATAAATTACAAAATTATATAAAAAAGTCAAATTATGTTTAATTTATGGATAATTAAACCTATTAGAAATGTTATTACTTCGATTATTGTCTCGATATAAAAATAATCTACAATTTGGGGTAAGTGAAAAAACCGATAAAATTGAGCGTTGCAAATAAATACGTTTGTGAAAAAAATATAACAGGCAAGAAAGAGTAAAAATTTGATTGTGTCGCGAATTTGATAGATTCGTATCCTCACTTCATTTGGTATCGATCCAGATATTATCGACTGTGCATGACCATATCACGAACAATAAAAAGCCAATCTAGTCGCATTTTTGAAGCGCATAATCTTCTGCACGAAATGTGAGAACTGAGCGAACATTGCGGGATTTGTAACGAGTAATCACACCATGCGGTACTATTTTCGTGAAAGCAAGTATAAATCATGATTTTGATAAGAAAGTCTATTATTCTCCATACACTTGATTATTTTTTAATATTGCGTTATAAATTATCAGATGTTTTTGTTAATCCCACATCATTATTTCTAAAACTCAGTAGCTTTTTTCTTTTCTAGTAAATTCTAGCAAAAATTAGGAAATGGCACGATTCAATCCAAAAATACTGATTATTATACTTTGATAATTTTTCTATCTTAAATTTTACAAAAACCGATATGCGATCGATTATTTTGTCGCGAATTGCACGCTGTAGAGTATCAGATGATAGGAGATTATAAACCGAATTACTTCCTTGAAAAAAATTCCTTAATTTTCATGGTGCTCGCGATTTCGTTAAAGAATATAGTTGAGCGCCGTTTGCGAAATGGCTATCACGGCGTTCCAGATTACGTGTCGCACCGGCAACAGCAACTTTCTAAGTGCACAGGTTGCGGCGCGGTTGTGGAGCTCCGATTTCGTTTCTTTCTCGCGATTCCGGCCCCGCTTAATCGCGCGCAATTGCTTTTCGCATAGTGGAGAACCGCTGGTCGCTAATGTTCGGAACCGGTTCCTCCAACAGCGCGAACCGATCGATTTGACCCGAGCACACGGTCGATGCACAAACACCCCTTCCTCCCCCCCTCCAACCGCAGTTGTACCGTTTTACCGGATTTCAGATGACTCGAGAATTTCCAGTAGCAGGTTACACGAAAAATGTCGGTAAAAGATTGACGCAGGTGGCAAAAAGTTGCTACAATTTTTTACAAGAATAATTATTTCATAATTATTGACCTTGCTAAACATTTCCATGTAGCAATTCTATTAAAACACGAGTAAAAAAAGTATTGAGAATAAATGCGACTAGAAATAACAAAAGTATTTATATCGTAAATCGCAGCGATGCTACCCATATTTTTATAAAGAAATAATTTTCTTTCTTTCAACAATCTCTCATCCGCTTCCGTAAAAGCCGTTGAGAATTGCCACGCGGAAAACCGATTTGTTTCGGTGAGATTTTTCATCGTTGTATAGACACCGAGAAAGGTGCGGGCATTCTCTTTTGCAATAAGTTCTCCACTAGAATGTTTTGATCAATCGATTTGAGAAATACGAGTAATCAATCGTGTAATAATTTACTTATTACAAATCTCCTCAACACGCAAGCATGTCGTCTTTTAAGCGATCTTATTATTTTTCTTAACAAGCTGATTTAAAATTGCAACAAAATCGACTGAAAACATTCTCAATAATATTTGAACAATTCTTTTAAAAATAGCGAAAACATCGAACTTAAATACGACGATTCGACGTTCAATAACGACCAGAAATATGCAACATGAACAAACGACGAACGATTGACAGCCCCGATGAAACGATTGGACGGGCACTGGAAAAAAAAATTCGCGAAAAAAAGATTGCGAGGGATACGTGCGTCCATAAGGTGTCTACGCCATTAACGAGCTATCCTCGTGAACGCATCGGAACTCGGAACGATGGCCATTGTCGCCGCTTGTATCATTCACGCAGCTTTTCCTCTTATACAGAGACGTTAGCCTAGTTGCAAAATTCAATTAAAATAAACCGTCTGTCCTCGTGCGCGCGTCACGCTACTTTCGCAGCAGGATAAAAGGGAAAAGAGAGGAGAAACACGTAGAAACGAAGTAGTTCCGTGCAGGGTGGGTGCAGGTCGCGTGATAAGGGTCGCCACCGCCACACCTTGATACCAGATACCTCCCTTCGCGGTAGCTTTTAGCCAAATGACGCGGATTTTATTATTGGATAGTGGTAGTCGTCCAAGGGTGCGGCCGAGTTATATCGTCATTCTCCTGGCATTAATGTGCCGCCACCGCCGCCGCCGCCGCTGCCGCCGCTAACCGGCCTCGCCTTTCTCGAGTTTTTTTTTCCCCGACAGCACGACAGCGTTACAGTGAAATCTGACAAATAAACTCTCTACACGCGAATTCATTAGAATGATTCAGAGTATGATCGATGCAAGCATCATACTTAATTATAATAATTTTGTGAATCGTGTCATTTATGTATCATGTATCACGCATCAGTTGTCAAGATACGGGTACATTAGAGATCATTTTCGCTAATGACAAATTTCAATTAAAAATTTTTTCCTGAGAATCGAACGGAAAGAACGTACGATAAATTTCCTAAAATTGTCACGACAATAATACGCGCTTCAGGAGTTTTCTTCATCGGATTCATTTCACGATGATTAATATATCGAAAATTGCACAAGAAAGCGTGTCGATGCATAAATGTTACACCAGAATTCATTCTTCGATTACAATTACATCTTACAATTTTTGATGGAAATAATGAATAAAGAAGTGGAAATTGCAGATTTAAAGACAATGGAAGAGATAAAGTAACAAATGAGATATAAAAAATGTAGGAAATGCTACATTGAAAGCGAATTATCAGACACTTTCAATAAAATTATAAGACGCAATATAAAATAATACGATTTGACAAAATAATTAATTTTTTCCAAATATCTCTAATTTCAACATTTTTCATTTATTTATTTGCGTTGCAAAAATACTGTGATAACAGAAATACTCGACGTTAAGAAATCAGTTATAAAGCTAAGAAGTAAAAATAAAAAAAACAAGGGGAAAATCAAAGCACGCAAAATTACGTGTTTCCGGCGCGGTTGAGAAAAGAACTGTCCATTTCTCGTCTAATATCCATCCAAGAAAAATGTCCAGGAAAATTACTTCCTTCGTCAAGATTCTCACTGAGCGACCTAACTATCCTCGACGACGGACGTGGAGGTGGAGAACAGACCAATTAATTTTATTAAAGGGCCTAGAGCCATGACGTGGGCGTCCGCAGTAATGTTATATGACTGCGCATCTTGCAACGACACAACACCAATTTTATTAGGCTGTTATCGTACAGCAGTGAAACTCTCGTCACCGCCGCCCCCGTTGCTCACAAAAACAATTTGTTCTCGTCCTTGCAAGCTTTTACTATGTGTACATAGAATGTATCAGAATAAATCTGGAGAAAAAGCTCGAAAAAAAAGAAAAAGTGCATTATATTCGTTAAAATTTAAAAAAAAACAACTAATTTTAGCACATTAGTGTTCCACATAGTAAACATTTGTATTTGTATTCCTTTAATAATATGCATTAAAATGTAATAAACAATTGTATATACTCGAAAATTAAGTGTTTAGACATAATAGTAAAAAATTAAGAAAAAAAGTCTTCACACAAAACTGTCCGAAGATATGTCTGCTATAGTTTACACGTACACCCTGTACGCGATATATTCGCAATGTACCTATCGCCGCCAGGCGATGTGATTCGATTTTTCCGGCAAGAGAGAGAGAGCACCGAAGTTGTCTCGCGTGGTGATATCAGATTTATCATCCGACAGAGGCATGTCGATAGACGGATTATGTGTAGATGAGTAAGATTGTGGATAGACGGATAAGGATTCACATTCACATGTAGATTCGCACGCGATCAAATAAGGCATAAAGGCGCCGTATTACAATCGCGAAGAATCGCACAGCTCAGATTATCAATTTATTCACGCGATAGGAAGAAAAAATTGGGTTGCGACTTGTTTTCCTTAATTTGCTTGAAACTTTGCTTTAAATCTATTGCAATAAATTCTATAAGACGCTAGTTAAGTAAATAGCACAACTGGTACCTAACGCTATTTACAAAGTGATTGATACAGACTGATTACTCGAGTAACGCTATATTTGAGCGATAAGCGTTAATTCCTGTCGAGATTTTGTATGATACAGTTCTAAAAGAGAGTAGCGTTTTACACACAACTATTCTCGTTCTTCAAGTTTTCGTTAAATAATCCTCCGCTCAGAGAGTAGATCTGTTATATGAGCGTACATTTTTACGAAAAAATATAAAATAGATGCGATAATAAAGGAAAAGAAGAAAAGAGGGACAGTCGTTACAGAACAGCGAAAGATATTGATGTAGCATGCCAGAAAATGGAAACGCTCGAGAAGAAAAGGCCGGCCCGGCCGCGCGCGATATGCGCGATGCGGCTCAACTGTGGAGGGTTGATTTTAATACGCCCCGGGGGAGAAAGAGGGGCGACTTGTGGTGAATGTGACCTTTATGAAATGCTACAACCTTTGTAAGCCCTGATTGCACTTCTTCACACACATACACCCACATATGTTTACACACGCTGCATACACACGATGCGTCGTTCGCAATGCAGACGTATGCATTCTAATGCGACACATCGTACATCGCGTATCCACGTTCCGCAAAGCAAGCATATATAGACATTGTCTTACGCATATCTTGGCGATACATAGATATGCCTATTGCTTTTTCAATTACACGTCTTTATTCGCGCGTCATGTCGGATAATCCGTTATTTCCAATATCTTGCTAGAAGAGAAACAATTCCATGTGAAAAAGATCAATGTCGAAAAAATAAAACTTTATTTTTTACATGAAATTTTGCTTTCAGGAAATAAATTAAAATATTGTTAATAATTTTTTCTGTTTATCAAAGCCAAAGTATTTTTCTTTTCCCGTAAGCGTACATCAGCGTGATACCAATTGTTATTATTGATGCAGATTCTGATGTTGCACTTTATTGCAATTCAATCGATTTGTCGCAGACAATCATTAATTTGGACTTCTGAGACTGCAACATTTTTTCTGAAAAATAACAAAAGAAAACTATTGTATCGCGTGAAAGCTTATGTTTCGAATGACGACCCTTGTCACCTCTGTGTCGATTGATATTACCTTTCGATACACCCCGTATATATAGGGCGTACGTATATCACGCTCGAGACATTATCACACACATCATGCGAGGAAAAAAAAGGCCAAACACGTTCGTACGTTTGTGTATGTGTGTAGAAGAGCTTTCGTGCCAACCCCCGATGTACACTCGTACCGGAACCACTGCCATAAGTCTACAATGTTGCCAGACACGGCGCAACCGTTGGAGAACCGTCGTCGATCGATGAAAATGTGCCTCCGCGCGCGCGAGACGAGGTTTACATATGTTTAGGTGAGTTTACGCGCCGGCCGCGAGAAGCAATGTCGGGCCTCAGTTGGAAATTGCCGGTCATTTGTAACTTCGCCGAGGGGATTTACTAGATTTGATTGCACCGCAAATATAAACCGAATAGGGTAATCTTCACATACGCCGATGTATTCGCGAAAACGCGTATAATGTTGATCGTGATCGCGCGAGCGTCCTGTATCGTCAATGGTGTTGAATAAATATTGATCAGCTTTTAGATCAGCTTGAGCACGTGAATAGCAAATAAATTATTAACAACTAGAAAGATAAATAATATATATCTTACTTTTCTAATTTAAAAAAAAATATAAATTATTACATTAAATTTGTAAACGTAATGGTCGAGTAAATTGTCTTTCTGAAATGATTTAATGTTAAATGTTGTACGAATGCAGAGTTTCACGAATGTTAAACATAATTTACTAGTACGTATAATGTTGATAAATAGGAATTATTCTGTTTCATGGGATTCCGAAAGTTTATAAGCGCAAGTTTGTCTACACGTAGATTGTATCATGCGTGAAATTCGCGACGAATAATCCGACGATGCTCGGAGGAAACGGAGAACATGTCGATCCAATCATTACCGTCAAGCAACGGTACTTGGTTGATCATAAATGTTGGCTGACCGTTAAGTCAACTCCTTCCCCGTCACCGGCTTGTGCCGCACCGGAATGTTTCGCTTCTTTCGTACAGCTAATTTTGACAGACTACAAATCTTTAGCGAAATAAAAATCTTGATTTCACAGGTCACAATCAGATTTGTGATATAAATAAAAATAATTATTTCAGCTGTCACGTTATCCTTCCTTTTTTCTCTTTTTCTCATTAAAAAAAATTTAGTTATTCTTCAAAATATTTAATTTCATGAATAGCTGTATATCGCACAGAATACACGTCGACTGTTTGTCGCTGTTGAGAGATGTGACATTTCGAACAGTGTAATACGCGATTCAGTTAGCGGAATCCGGCTTGTCTCAGACACAGATAGTTTCCTCTCGTCAGACTGGAACCTTGCTCTTGATACTTACCACCTGACGTAATAATGGCGCGCGCGCGCGAACGAGAATGACGTACCGCGAATGTAGAACAACACGGCGCGGTGTCACGCGCGCCAAGAAAAGCGATCGAATTTCACATGCAATGGGCAGTTTACGCTACTCTGCTGCATCGAAATCGCGAGTGGCGATCAGTGCTACGGACCTTGATGCGAATTACCGATGGTACTACGGTTATTCAGCAATAGCAGTCATCAACAGCAGACCCGTAGTTAGCTGTTGAAGCAGACTTTCACAGTTGACAAATTTTATATGTGCGCAATAAATTATAATATTTAAAAAATTAATAAATAATTCAGGAATTTATTTCTTTGCCAACTTTGGAAACAAGTTTCATCTAATCAGAATTAAGAAATGCTAATCATTTTTGCGTTTTAATTGTAACTTATTTTTATAGATTTTTTAAATATTTGCTAAGCAATGAGAAAAAATTTTGAAAATATTTATCCCAGCACACTAATTTCAAAATAAAATGCTACAAATATAGCATCAATCGGCAATATTTAAAATATATTTTTCATTATTGCGTATCACTTATTTCATTCATTTCATTATTTTACATTATCCTGTAATACAAGACTAATTCATACTCGTAATTAATTAAATTGTAAACATATCCATAATAAAATATCGAAAAGATGAGAGAGAAATGCAGCATTTGGCGTAAAAACGGTAAAATTTCTGTTCACAGTCCTGTTCACCAGCATCGTGATTATCGGGCAGTTCGCGCACAAGCTGACTCTGTCGATCGTTATATGAATTATTATCGCGACACAGCGCGATACCGCAATAGGCAGCAATCCCTCGTTTTATACGCTTGTTGTTTATTGTCGCCTCTCTGTGTATAGTCGCGATCAACATTTATTATTTATACAAATTATACGTGGTCGCGCATGACGCAGTCTGTTCGAAGAAAATAAAGCTCACACCCGCACGACTCCACTCTTCTCTCGTCCGTAAAGTAGCGGAAGAGGCGGTTTCCGGAGAAAAAAGCCGGGCAACGGGCAAGCGGCGGCGGAAATTCATTGCGATAAGTATAATCGTAGATCACGTTCCACGTGCGGAGAATGCATCGCATTTTGCGTAGAGTTTAAATAATATTCTCAAGTCCGTCGAGACTATGTGTATATAACTCGGTGGAGAAAATTCTACCTGTTTTCACGCGTCAAGATATAATTATGAAGAAATGTCACGTGGAGAGACTAGTGGAAAATTATAGTCATACATAGATGTACATCCGATAGTTCTATTCTATGTCTCATTTCCATATCTATCGACGCGCGCGCGTGTATGTGTAATTTATCATAATTATCCAGTTTTATATTTAAACATATTTTAATTTTTTCGATTAATTAATTTTTATATAATATTACCTGTTGGTCATCGCGGTTGCATAAATTACAAATTATTTGCAACTGATTTTCTCGAGTATTCTAAATTATTTAGTAGAAGGCTTCTTTGTTAATTAATACCCTTACACCGTGGATCGCGTGCTTGCGATAACATACATTTCTCTCATTTTTCATACGAGTCATATGACCTGTCCGGTATCCTTGAGAAGTCGGCACAAAAATAGACGCACTGGAACGATTCAAATCGCTATTTTAGCAACTATATATTGTTTATGATTATGTAATAGATTTCGGTCATTTGCGAAATTTCGATAAATTTCGTCCATTTTTATAATTTATATATTGTAATAATTGAAGTACTTAGATTCACGAAAAACACAAGCTCGACATGCTATCTCGCTAGAATTTCTTTGTAATTTCAATCGCGATAGAACGATTCGCGAGATAAGGTATAATATATTGGCAAGCGTGGTAATAATGATCGCTACGCTTGGTCATATGCAACTATGCGCTAAGCGACTAACTGGCCAGCCTGGTAGTAAGACACCATATCTCTGGACGTAGAAGAAACTAACATAAGAGAGACCGCGAAAGCACGAATGCTATCTCATCACCGCGCACCAACTACTCAGCAGTAATGTGAGACCTCCAACGTAATAAGAGCCGTTCTGGTAATTATTACATTCCCGCGCGTTGCAAGATGCGGCCACGCTGGTATCTGCAGGAGGCAACAGTGCACCCCGAGGAGAAGCTACCAGGCCCCGTTATTACACCCATGCAAGAATGTCTCTTTTTCTATCCAGCCTCTCTCTCTCTCTCTCTCTCTCTCTCTCTCTCTCTCTCTCTCTCTCTCTCTCTCTCTCTCTCTCTCTCTCTCTCTCTCTCTCTCTCTCTCTCTCTCTCTCTCTCTCTCTCTCTCTCTCTCTCTCTCTCTCTCTCTCTCTCTCTCTCTCTCTCTCTCTCTCTCTCTCTCTCTCTCACTGTCTCTCTCCTCACATATTATACACAATTTAATTAAATACAATCGAAGAGAATGACTCGTTTGCGCGATTTAACTGCAAAGCGGAATCGTCGTTTTGTCGTCGCTCAATTCACCGCGGAACGATATATTTCATATCAGGAAAGGGAATTGAAAGTGGGCAAAACGCGAGAAGCTCTGAATAGATTGTGAGACTGACATTTGTGTTTAAATATAGGGCAATACATTTACAACAGGCGCGCATCAGTGACGCGACTGACTTCGTCGTGTCAGAGAAGCGGGAAGTTAATATCCTGAGTTTGTCTCCCGATGGAATTTCCCCAATGAATTCGGGTCGGCGACATGATCAAAGCTCATCGGGTCATAACGTAGACCAAAGTACCAAACTTGGAGACAAAAAGTGACATGCAGAGTAATGTTTAACGCGCTTATCCACGACCGCGTTAACTTCCCTCGAAAATCTCTAATCCAAATTTTTAATAACAACGATCTCGTTGGGATGCGATTATCTAAGCAAAGTATTTCAAGTTATAGAAAAATGTTGCATTTTTCGATTAAAAACTCGCGAAACAAACAATGAACGCTCGCCGTTTTCCAAAAACTACTAGCTATGAAAAACAATTTAGATTGAGATCTTTGCGATCGCATGCAAAACATATACTTTGGCAATACGGTAGCGACTGAAGCTCACGAAGACAAGATCATGCGTAACGCAAGGCTGATTCGGTGTACGACAGTCTAGTCGCCGGCGGAGAAAAATGCAAGTGCGCTTCGCTGTAAATCTGTCGTATGCATAATAAAAGCGCGAGTTATACCCAGTTCGCACACACCTTCTCTTTCGCCGCAGCGGCTTTTTGCAGTCTGACATTTCTGAAAAATGATCTCTCTCGTTTCCGCACACTAATCTGGAATGCACTCCTTCCTTACAGCAGTGATATATATCGTGTGTATTTATATTTGTCGACTCAATTCTAAATTTAGCTCAAAATTAATTTTCATTAATCGATAAGTAGCATAGCAGCGAATGGTGTCGTCAATTATTGATCGTTTAAATAAATGCTTAATCGATAAAAAGCAAATCTATACTTATTTTTGCAACACGATATAATAATACAATTGAAATCGCATATATTTAATAAAATATATGTAATAGTAAGCTATAGTAAAGTTCTCAATTTTTTAATCGTGTAATTATGTTATTGAAATTATATTTATAATAAGATAACGTAATTGTTTTTATAATTAGCTTTTTTTTAACAAGAATACGATGTTATTTTTCAACACACAATTATCAATAAAAGAATTTATTATTAGAAATATTAATAATCGAATATCATTATTTTTACATTCTTTCTTCAATAACAGTTTGAAACAGTACATTTCTCACGTGGGAGGATTCAAATTAAGATATTTCAAAGCAGGAAGTTCTTCGTGTAAACAAGTGATAAAATAGATATTAATGTCGTCTTAGTTACAAATTTTTTAGTGGATATATGTACGTAATTCAATATATACATTCCCTTCGGGATATTTCTCTTGTTTGAAGTACGATAAGGACATGTCGAGAGACTAGTCTAGCGTACCGATTTTCCGCGCGTGTCGATGTCAACAATGAACTATAGAAATCACCTGATGCATTTAGGACAAGAAATGCTAGATGATAATATTGAACACGCGACGGAGTGATGTTTCCTCATCGCGCACGAAATATGTATGTGCATTTGTGCATTGCAAGGAGGAAACTGCCTTCGCAATAGTTTCTCCCTATTGCAGCTTCTTCCAAATGACAAAATGTTGTCCCACGGGACCGCAGCAAGCCCGACGCCTAAATTATGGACAAGGGGGCCGTATATTAATGTTGCGCCGCGCGCAAACAAAATGCGGTGTACAAACGGGACTGCAGGCGTGAGAAGTTTTACTTTCCTCAGAAAAAAGCGTGAGACGCGAGAATTTTGAGTAGCCGTTGCGCGAAAATGTCATAAGAAATAATCTATACGCAACTTTAAAGCGATCCCATTGCAAAATATTGCGGAAAAAACGGAAGAAAGCTGCCCACAGATATAAAAAATTGAAAAAAAGAAATTAATAAAAATCTAAATACGACAGTAAATTCAAGAAAATTTAAAGATAAATATAGCAATGCTTAAAGAAATTTACAGATAAAAATAATAAGTTTAAAAAGAAGTAGAAACCTCTACAAAATATTATTTTTTTTAAATTCAAAAAGTTAGTAATAAGCTTTGAAATATCTAATCTTCAAGATCTAAATCTTTAATTAAATTTTATATTTCAAATTTCAATCAAGTTTGCTAATGATCGAGACTTATTGATTAAAAATTTCCCAGCCATGTTAAATAACTGCCACTGCATTACATGAACCAGCACTTTTCTCCGCCTGTTTCTCTGATATCTGCTGGTTGTGAGACACTTTGTATGTGCATCCGGCAAGTACCGAGTTTTACGCGACAATCGAATGCGTCGATATATTAGCAATTCCCGTATAAATCCACGACGGTGTGCAAACAGAGTACTCGTTTATATAGAGAAGTTTGCAAAGAATATAAAATATGTATTAAAAAGCAAGATTAACTAATGAGAAAATGCAAATTATCTTACCATATGATACACTGTGTACATATAATACTAAATATACTCCGAAATGCAACACCCGAATGCCGAGGTTTGGACCATCCAACGAGGATTATTTGCAAAGCATCGCAAACGCGCATTCACCACAGTCTCATTTTCCTCGCTTGAATTGCACTTACCGATGCTACAGCATCACATTAAATTTTAAACATTGAATTCTCGTCGCTTTATTATGCCGTAGTGTGTCTTGAAATTATAATGTTAAATTATTCCTGCTTAACTCCGCACAGTATGTTTTTTTCACATTTTTTTAAAATAATTATGTTTCAACTACGCAGAAATATAAAGTGAAATAAATGGAAAATATGCCATATATGGCATATAAAGACTAAAATAAAGATTAAAATATGCTTATATATAAAGACTAAAATATGTTTTGTATACGTATATATTACTTTCAATAAGCGATGGCACATTCTATACAGAAAAATATTTATTATTTTAATTTTTCAAGTAAACAAATTTTATTTAACTTTTATTATAAAAAAAAAAAATAATTTTTCACCTTATTTTAAAACTATTATATATAAAAGATATTTTATATTTTGTGTTTGATTAGCGAGAATAGCTAAATTTTTAGCTATAAAAAAGTCGGTTGCAATCTGCTGGCTACTTTTTTATTAATATGCTAACCAAAACTTCATTTTCTTCACAGATTTCCGGATCTCGCAGATGCACCATAACGATTTATACAGTAGTTGATGCAACGGTATATCGTGGAATATACGAGGAAGAAGAGACGAAAGGGGAGTCGGGATGGAGAAACCTCGCACTGTGTTCTTAGCATTCCATCGAGAATCATGGTTCGCGGCACGTTCAACCGTCGAGCGAAACGGCATACCGATGGAAGAAGAAGAGGTCGTCTCTGCGAGACGATGAAAGAATCATATTTCGCCGGCATTGCAGCACACTATTCACGCCGCCAAGCATCCTAAACTTCCGCAAATATCTTTCATACATAATTGGTCTTAAAAACTACCAAGATCACATACCCCGCTATGCTCGTGATTTATTTTAAGATTATTTCATTCCTTTATAAATTGCAACATCTAGAAATAATAAAATGAAAACGTTAAATGATTGCAAAATAATGATATAAAGAAGTGTATACCGAACTTCTACGTTACCGTTCCACACGAACTATTTAATTGTAAAAATCCAAGTTCAATGAAACAACTAATGAACAAAGTTACTGGAAAAGCGACGACGAGTGCAGCTCATTATCGATATTACTTCGTCGAGAATGTCTTTCTGCACGACGTAACAGGAATTAATGAACAAAGCTACTGCCTCTATCGCGACTAAACTCGATACGCCGTCCACCCCATCCATCCGTTTCCTATTCCGACATCTGCTTTGAATCATTGACCCACTACGAAATGCTGCGACGCCTTTCATTCGTCGCTATTTGAAGACAATATATAAAAAAATCACAACAGATATCCTTCAAAATTCTTCGCTGACAAAGACTCTATGCTACAAATGCAATTGCACTTCAAAATATACTCCAAGGTATAATACTTGGAATATCCACAAATATATCGTAAAAATTTATATCAAATTTTTTTCAAACTTCCGTAAAAATTACTTATAATTCATTAGTGTACAAAATAAATTTCTGAGATTCTTACTTTTGACACTTTTGCGCTAAATATAATGTTAGTTTGTTTTAATATTCTGTAATTATAATTTTAAATGCGTTTTTCGTATATAACATAGAAACAACAACCGAGAAACAATAATAGCTCGCAAGAAATCCTGGTGAAACCAGGCGATTCACGGTAGACTCTATGCACGTGAGCGACCAAGCTCAGTTGACGCGATAATTAAATTTTCACCAACGTAGAAGAAATACAGAAAGAGACAGCGACCGCGATATCCATGGAAGACGGCATGAAAGAATTCTGCGAAAGCTCGAAGCGTATCCGCAAGTCGCTGACGAACGAGGGTAGATACTTTTGAGATGCGTTAACTAGTCAGATAAACTTACATATGTACGCGATAATTTATACGACTTGTGAATAGAAACAATCTTTACTTAAAACATTGAGATACTGACAGTTTCGAATTACGAACAATTTAATAAGCCCTAATAACGTAAATTTAATAACAAAATATAAGATTAAAAACTATAAAAATTCCGTATGCAATTTATTTTTTGCAAGAAATGTTTTAGTTCACCACAAAGCTATCGCTCTTTTCGTTGTATGTTGATAAGCTTAATATAAAATTAATGTGCAAGCATTTCTCTCTTAACAATTACATTATCATTCAGATGTGCTGTAAGTAATTTTCGCATCGATCGTATTTATATTACTGAAAAGGCCAGAGAAAATAATCAACACAAAAGAGAAGAGTCGGCTAATATTTATTCAACGCCTTAGCTCTAATCAGATTATAGGATAAAAAGACAAAAAGGAGAGACAGAAAGAGGTATGCCAAAATATTAAATATATTGCTTACACGCACGTATCAGTTCACTGATATTAGACGACTGTTTTTTCTTCTCGATTAAGATCAAGGCGTTGTATTGTATGTTAAGAAAAGTGTAGCTCAAGGCGGACAAATTAGATTTTCAGGGCCGAGGAAGCCAACGGTGGCAAGAAATGGGCTTCGCGTTCGTATTATGCCATTGCCCCCTCTGTGCAGGGATTCGATGCACAGAGCTGAGAGAAGTGAAGCAAGTGTATTGCTATTTTGCCTCTCCCCGGACTGACGGTAATAATTTTTGCGGTCAGCGGAGCGGTGTACGACGGGCAGACACGAGGGAAAATCATTAGCGTGTGTATCGTTCGCCGAGCGTAGCGATGTCGATGAGATAATTAAATTCCTATTGGCCCAAGACTCTATTAAACGAAACGACGCGCAAAATAGAATTGTTATCGCATCACAAAAAAATCAAATACTGCAATAAAAATATTTCCAGTCTGTCACAATTTTTTCTTTATTATATAAATAATTTGCCACGCGGATAATATTCGAGAACTTTTCGAAACTCAAATTGTAAAGCTAAAACCGCATGACGATAAACGCTTGCCTTCGGTTGTGATAAATTTTCTGAATTTTTTACCGCATGTGTAAAACTTTTCAGAACAAAACATTTAAAAATCGTTATTGTATAAAAAAAATCAAGCATAATGATAAAATAATTTCAAAATAATTTTGTCAGGCAATTCTCTCATTGCACATAAATAATTGCCGATTTGCTACAAAGATACTATTCAAAAATACTTTGACTAAGACTAAAATTGCATCATAAAAAACGCGAATCTTCAGTCACGTAATTAGTTTCTTAATTACTCCGCGCAACATTTCGTGAGCAATTTTTTAGACCGAAACGGTAAAATAGAATCGTTATTACAGAAGAAAAATCAAGAATAATGATGAAACAGCTTTTACCAGTTTTTCCATCGTGTATAAATAATTCGAGAACTGCTAGATAGAATTTAAAGACTTGTTTTTTTTTTAATTTCGTCAATTTCTTGAACAAATTTTATTACTTTAAATAAGTTTATCTAAAAAGTGTTAACAATCGTTATTACTGTTGTTTCTAGTAAATTTGCCAGTATTTATAAATCGTTTCCAAAATTGTTGACTTTTCCACTTGCTAAATTTGTGACATTTGTAAAACGGGTTCAACGCTCATTCTGAAGTAACGTTTTTAAGAAGATAGTAATCGCGAAAAAAGTCGAACTCTTGTAGTTTATACAACACTAAAAACCGTAAAAACCATGTCACAAACATCGATGTATTTACCAAAAATTTTTATAAAGAAATGATGGTATGCGCATGCTTCTCAGACACGTAATTAGATTTTCTAATTTTTTCGTGAATGTGGGCAATATGGTAAACGAAATTACTACCGTCCAGAGAGCTTTTTCACCAGAAGAATTAAAGCAAAAGATCGAGCAAAGATGTGTGCAGAAAAATAACACGTGTGAGTATTGTATATATGAGAACTATAAATCGCCTCTCATGTGGTATAGTGAAGAACCAACACACACTGAGAACAGTGTGCGTGCGCGAACATGGCAATCTCGATAAATTATAGGTGCAAGCACTACGGGTACTTAAACATTTACACCTTAATGGAATATGTTTTGCTCACTGTCGGCCTTTTGAACGACCGAGTAAAGCTGGCCACAGTGTGCCAAATAATTCGCGCGCGCACGCGTGTACGTCTAGCGTCTTAAAATTTTATTACAGCAATAAACTAAACCTTTCACGGAGAACCTCTGAAAAATAAGGTAGTGTGGAACTTGCGCTACGATAAAAAGGTACATTGGTGTTATTCTACGGGGTGTCACGTAACGCGCAAACATTTTTCATAAAATGAATCTAGGAATAGATATAAAATAAAAGTTTAAGAGAAAAGTTCTACTTAAATGCTGAAACAAAGAATTCGAGTAACTTAAATACGCGTTAAAAAAACTTTTAGTCCATAAATAAAGAAACCGAACAACTGGGAAATATACTAAAATTATGAAAAGCATTTTTTGGTTTTAATAATGTCTTTTTACAAACACGTTTGTCAACGTTCTCTTTTTGCCGAACCTAGAGCATGATTTTTTTCCTGTATACAGAATGTACCAAAGCCCGAGGGTAATCAGCGAAAAGTAAGGACGTAAAAGACGTTGTTTTCGCGGCAGAAAATGCAAAATTTATTTTACTTTGTTGTTGCTTTCGAAAATGATGACTTCCAATCATTAACTAGATTAAATACTATAATATTAAAGTTTATTAATAAACATTTAAAGAACTGTATTTAAGAAATTATATGCAACACAAAAATAATTTATACATATTACTTTATACAATATTCTCTATCACGTTTTCAACTTTACCTCTTGGTACACCCTGTATGCCGGGGCTCAAAGTATCGTTCGCGGACTAACTACAAACCAATGAAACCGCTGCGCGCACAACAGAAGAACAATTCCGTCGCTGAGAGAGGATGGCACGCGCGATTACAAATAAAATGAGAACAAAGCGTCGAAAGCGCTCGTTCAATTCGAGAGTTCTACCGTGACACAAACCGCACCGCGTCGTCTCTCTACGTACCCGCATGTCGGAAAAATATTGGAAATATTAGCATATCGCGTGCGCTTTCACCGAGGTTATCAGAGATAGTTGCGGTACAGCATATGCATTCGCGGGTTAAAATCGTGCGAACTTGCTTAAAACAGGTACTGAGGCACAATTTCAGGAGGTAACCTCAGGTTTCAGATACAATAATAGATCAAATGATGCCTATACTTATATGTTACAATATTTCCATGAAAATCACCTTTAAAAATACATTCTTCTACAAAAGAGAAATCCTAACTAAATTTACTCGCTGGTGCGTTTAAGCGTTTATGCTCCATTAAAATTGACAAATTTGTTGTAACAAGTGTTCATAGGAACTTTAATGTATAGAATTGTGATGTGTTAGCAAACATTACTGATATTACATGGAAAGAAAATAACTTAACTAATTATTTGATTAGTATACTAATTGTTTCTTTTTTTCGAATTTAAAAGATAATAAGATTGCTCTTAATTAAGCTATTCCTCAAAGTAAATTTATATTTTTGCAAAATCAATCAATATAAAGATTTGAAATTGAAAAACTGTACGCATCATCATGCCAAGAATATCACATCAAGTTATCATGAGTATCGCTAATAATTTAATTGTATATTAGAGTACATCAGCAAGAACATTTTTGTTCATCTTTTGCTTCCTCGTATTTGTCATAAAAAATCGAACCTCCCGCATCGCCGATTACTTAATTAAAAGATTTGACTAAAATACACTAGAGAATTTAATATTTCATTAATGTGAAATACGTGAGTGGAAAATCATGCATTTATTTTGGAAATGTGCCAAATCGTTTCGTAAAATTGCTCATTTCAACATCATATGTGAAAGCTGAAAAAAAGCTGCGCGCTGTATTTAGCGCTGATTCGCATTCTCATTCCTGGCTGTACGAGCCGAATTTCTGCGGCGTAAGATCTTTTTAAGCGATGCGTCCGGAACACAAACGTGGAAAGAAAGAGAACAGAGGGGTTTCTTACGCGATTAATATTCTAGATTGGCTCGAGTTGCGCTGTTATCGGCAAAAATTTCCCGAGGCCGTGCAACATCACCAAGTACAGGAGGCCACTTGGTAACACGAGGATTAGGGTAACTCACAATTCTGTTACTAGTCAGCAGAAACGAGCCTCGTACTCTGTCCCGCCATTATTGTACAATGGTATCGCGTCCGCATAAATATTACAACACAACATACCGTTCCCGCACTCATTTTCTCGCTTAATTATCGAGAATCTCACGATCTCCCCTTCGTCGCGTCAACTATACTCTCTTTCATTTTTTCTCACAAAGATGAAGAGAGTAAACTAAGAACCACAGAAAAATTTGTTTTTCCAAGTTTTTTTTCAAGGGTGAATACTAGTAGCGTGCGCTTTCTTTTTATCGGTAGAGCAAAAATTGTCCAATTTCAAAAATCAACACCGACCTTAAAAATTATTAAAAAACGAGTGCATAAAAGTGTGAAAAATTAAGGCATACAGAATGCCAGTTACACTAATTTAAATATTTACGAAAGATTTTCTACTTCAAAAAGTAAAATTAATAGTACACATGCGCGTGTACGTGGTTTATAATTTATTAAATTTTTTGTAATAAATATCAAAACTTGTTTAAGTCACAAAAAGATGAGAAAAGAGTAGAAAATAATCACATGTAAAAAGTTTCATTCGGGGTACCAATTTTTTGCAACCGGTCTGATACTAGTCTCGGTCGTGTATTCGTACTCCTAAATACATACTTATGCAGCTTTTCAATCTCCGACCCGCGTGTTCCGTCTCGTCCGCAATATTCATTCTCGACTGACGTTATCGTCAAACTGCGATTATGAAGGAATTTCAACGCAACTTCTCCTAGAATTTTCCCGTTCAACAAGTACAATACATAAAGATGTGTTTTAGAGTGGATGCGTTTGAAAAGAAATAATAAGCAAATCGAAATAACAGTCTAGCCTACAAAATTGTATTAAACGACTATTCAATCTTCAATAAAAAATTCGAGCAATTTATGTCATAAATAAGTAATTAAACCCCTATATGCCAATACAAAAAATGTTGTTTGTAGATTTATTTACCGATTTTCGTACTTTCTTAAAAGATTCTTAAATTTACTTAACTAAAATTCCATAAACAAACATTTTGAAACATTAATTTTTGAGTAACAAAGATCTAAAAATCTAAAAAAATTTACGGAACAAGCTACAAAAATAAAAATATATAAAATTTCATTCCTCGTTCAATTTTGAGTAAATTAATTTCTCGACACAATTTCGAATTAAGGATTATTTACAAACACTAAAATGGTTTGGTTTAAACCGAAAACTACATAACGCATTATAAGAATTTAAAAAAATGATTTCCACGTGCTGTTATCAAAACCTGAATACGAATTATTTGAGAATAAAGCGGGTTTACCCGATTATATCTATCGTGGTATAAATGTGAAGAACCAGCACCGGTGTATACATGCATAGTATTTTCAATCTAATGTGAGCAGTGCACGCAGGAATGTATATAAAAAGTTGAACAACGCTAACAAAAGTTTAATATTCAAAACACGGAAAGTTTTTATTGCGCGTCCAACTAAAGCGGTTTAAATGGCAATCGACCATCGCTTTTCTGCTCTGGGATTCTCGCGAATCGCAGCGATCCATTACGCTTAATTAATAACGATCCACTTCGAAAAATCAAACACTATTGTTAAAAACAATAAATGAATACTACTGTAGTTGATCCATTTCTCATAATAGCTAAGTCAAAAATCTGTATAAAAATTCTCCAACACCTAAGTATTAATTCATGTGTCCATTTGCAAATTACGCAAGACCACTATCGACGATGATTTGCAGTTGTGCAGAAATATTCGTTAGTTGATATAAAAGTATTTATATTTAATTTTCAACGCGCAAATATAACGGCTCATGTACAAATTGTCACAAGAGCAGAGTTTTTATAGACATGGAAAAGCATATTCAATTGTTATGTTTTTAATATCATAAATAAGTATCGAGTTATTTTTATGTCTACGAAATCCGAATTCAACGAAAATATGTTGATTTTACGGCGGTCAACGTGAAATACTCGCTAATAATTTCAAAATTTTATAAAATAGTGATTGATTAAATAATTATTTAATCAATTGTTAATGTACAATGCTTATGCATAATAAATGTTTAGAAAAACTTTTAAAAATTTAATGAGAAAGTTGAAGCGCACGGTGCAAAATGCAAGAGAAGATGTGTAGAAAAAAATTTCTGATGAAAATTATTCATTAAAAATTATTCATTAAACATCATTCCAATCTTCTATATTATATATAATTCTATATCTAATTTTTGAACGTATAATAAATTATTACTTAATCACTAGCATTAATTATACTACAAATATTACTATAAGTTTGTATTATAAAATACTTGAAAAATTTAGCAGGTAAACCGTGCACTCAAAAATTAAGAGTTGACATATTCAAATTAATTCACCCCCAATGAGATTTTATATGCTAATTAAGTGAGTCGTTTGGTTAAATAATATACCTCGCTGATTTCTATCAACACTATATTTATAGATCAACGTTTTTCAGTGAAACAAAATATATACACTTTCCAAATACATTACATAATCTTTCGTACGATTACACGATGTCGATCATATGGTTAAGGACGTCCAGAACAAGAAAGATATTAAATGACCGTTCAAAAACGTGTTGCCTCAAGTTGTCCAAAGATCGAATAGTATCACTTTACGCAAATGTTATGACTTGAAAAGTAGAAACAAAAAAATTAAAAAAGCATTTAATTCGATAAAACTGTTTCTCGATATAAAAATCTTCACAGAAAAGTATGATCAACATAATTAATGCTAATCATATAATAATTTACTATACGTTCAAAAGTTAGATACGATTGTCAGAAATTGGAATGCAGACAAACAGGACAAAATATCGAATTCCGTTGCATAAATTTCTTGACAAGGTTGGAATGATATTTGATAATGATGAACGATTTTCATTAAAAAATTTTTTTCTATACAACTTCTCTTGCATCAAGCACTATTATTATAGATGACAAAATTATATTTTTTATTTAATTTCAAGTGTACTCGTACATTAATGGAATTTGAATTTAAAATATTAAAAAATGACATTAGAGCACCTATATTTTTGCGCGGCGAAAAAATAGTCTCTGAACAGTTTCTAGAAACTGTGACACTTATAAAAGTAGTTTTGAGTAGTCTTGAATTTTTGGTAGTTTTGAGATATTCCAAAATAAATGTGTTAAAATTCCTAAGGAAAAATCTATCTAATTCTGTAATGATATATATTTGCGTATACAATATCTCCACTGGGCGTTACTGCGGAAAATTTCAATAGCGCTGTCGATTTTCGGAATATATAGCGCAGCACAAAAATAATGATTAAGTAGATCGAGTCCGTACCTTGTCAGCCGCGAGTCGCGCGACAAGAGCTTCCTTAAGCGGTCCCAGCCAATGATGGGCCCCGACGAAACGCTTGTTCAGCAGTTTCGTGTGCGGGGCTGCCTGGGCATAGACCGCCTCCAGCTCGAGAACCACCATATCTTTCACCCCTAGCCTTCTATCGTTTGCCTCCTTTTTCTGGAGCTGGTCAGCCAGTTACGGAAGCCGCTCCGCGATGCACTAACATTTATCACACACTCAACACAACTCTCCTGCGTATCCTCGTGCACATACGGCACAGTCGTTATCGCACATAGAAGCGCACTATCGCGCGCCCTACGCTATACTGTCAGATGTCCTGCATTATTATCCTTTACGAGCGCACTATACTTCCTGTTGTATCTACGAAGCACGACGCTAAATCGCACGCCCCACCATCACCTCGAAATCACGAAATTAAAAAAAAATCACATTCTCATCGAAAACATTTCACATCGAGATTTGCGCCAGACGCGAGTAATAGTCCACGTGTCTCCCCGTCTCGAGCGAATTCGCCGGTTTTTGACCGCGAAAAGTCACTCACACGACGATGTCGTTGCTCCGATACGCTTTGCACTTTCGAAAATTCTGCAACTTTCTTCGTTGATTTCAACCAAGTATGCAGAAACTCGGATAAAATATCAGGTAAACTTTCGATCGCGGAGCATTACTTTAAGCAATTTCTCTTATACCATCGTGCTAATCACTGCGTTTAATTCGACAATATTAGCCGCCTAACCAAACGAGAACGAGAGGGGGAGAGGGGGAGAGAAAGAGAGAGAGAAAGCGAACAACGTGAAGCCGGGGTAGAGACCGCGGCGAGTAATTAAGCCCGGCGTGATCCGGTAAACCGCGCGCGCTCGCAACGGCTGCCGTGTAGAAAGGCAGCTGAGAACTGACTGCCTCCTCTCTCGACGAGCCTCCTCGCTCCCATGGCCCGAGCTTTGAGTGACGCGAGGCGCGGCGAGGCAAGACGAGGCGACGCGACGCGACGCGCCGCGTCGCACGGCCGGTGTGACGCGTACATCTCTCTCTCACTCTCTCTCTCCCCCTCCCTCACCCTTTCTTTCATCGCTGTACCGTTCGCTCTCTTCCTCTCCCAACCGTCTCTCTCTTTCTATTATACATTCGCTGCTCTCCTTTTCTCCCTCTGATTCTCCCTCCCCCCCCTTACTCCTTCTTCGTTGTACGCACTCTTTGACCGTCGCCTTTCGTCTCTCTCATTCTTGCGCTCCGCATATCCCGACCATCTCCGTCCACCTTTCGACGCGCTCTGTTCCCTCCTCGCAAATATTCTATGTGTTGTGTGCGTGTGTGTGTGTATGCGCACACCTCACCGCACGGACTAGAGCTCTATTCGTCGCAGGACCCGTTGAGAATACGGACCTGTCGCCCTCGGCTTCTTCACCCTCGGCGCCTACCCCGCTCTTCTCGCGCTCCTATACTCTTTGCTGAGTTGCGACGACAAAGCTTAAAGCTTCCACAATGTCCATTTTACTATGCTTCTCTCTTTCTCTCTCCCGTTTGCCGTTGCCAGGATGCGTTGAGACAAAATTCTGATGATAGCGAATGAAAGAGAGAAAGAAGAAAAGCTTAGCTTTCCTTTTTATCTCATGGAATTAGTTGAAAAATAATATACTTTTACGATTACAAGAGAATTTTTCCAAAATGTGTCTAAAATGCATTCTCTACAGCTTTAGCTTCGTGTTATTTTCGCCGTTTTAATTATATTTGTTTAATGCAGTATTCGAGATATCACGCCCACGTAAATCACGAGAATAATATTGCCATAGTTTTTATGATTCACATAAAAAGATTTTCTAAATTACGCGTATCACTGTCAAATTTCTAGTAACATAGATTTGCTTACAGCAAAATATCCTAAATATTACTTACGTTCTTAGTTGCATTGAGCTAATTGTTTTAGCGATTGATTACGTCGCAGCTTCTTAAGAAAATAACACGAAAGAGATTCTCGGTTCCTTGTAACAGTGTTTGCTTTTCATTAAAACGTTTTCATTTCTATTCAGCATTTTATCTCCACAATATTTTTTTGCATTTAACATCTTTTTGCACTGAATAATTTGTACAAAAATAAACAATTAGTTATTAACATGAAATAGTCAAAATTCATGCAATTAATACAACATCGTCGGATAATTTCAAATGCAAAATGAACAACGCATAACGGAATTTCACGAGTCGGAGTACAATCGCTGAGTAATTATTGCACTTGCTAGTCTGACAAAGTTGCCGCAATAAATACCGTTTCTTCGACATGCAATGTAGAAGCATAAAAAAACGATATATCTATCCCAATATGTCTGCAGTCCAGCTCGCGAGTAATTACTTTAATGTGGATGATGTAAAACGGCTGTCAAAACATAAACTTATTTATAAACGCGATGTGCACGCCACGCAATACTTTGATAATATCTCAACATCTTGTATAAAAAGATATGTACATATGTATACATGTACGTCAATTAGACAGAGCACGTTGTATACGAATGAATACGCCTATTTTTAGTACAAGCATCTTAGACACAAATCTACCCTGTCAATGCGGTAATTTGTTTTGTAATAAGAAAAGAAGAGAAAACAGTTGATATAGTCATTAAAAATGAACACAATCAAATTCTAAACTATTACTCAAGTATGCCATACTACCTGAATAATTTATTACCTAAAATTGTCGAAATCATCACGTACCTCGCGATAATTTTTAATACTGAAAAACATATCTTGAGACGCATATTCACGCCGGAACTCTTTTTCTCTCGCCCTTCGTCAGGGCGCACTCTCGTTCTCCCTTGCTACTTTCGTCCCCCTCGAAGCGCCTTTGAGAGGTGTACATATAGAGGGACGGAAGAGGAGGAGGAAGGCAACGTCATCCCGGCTACCTGTACATGCAACGAGGGTGAAACAAAAGGGCGCGCGCCCGCGAGAGTTTCACGAGATTTAAAAGAAGACGGCTAACCTTCCCTTCTACATTCGTCCCGTCGGCAGCGGTGGCAATAGCAGCGACGATATCGTCGAGTAGTTTGCACCGAAGATCAGTAATTCGCTCGTAAGTAAAAATAGTAAAGACCGTCGTCGCGGTGAGAAATGGTGAAAGGCTCGTAATCAATCGTTCGTGTTTCTCAGCGGCTGCGATTTCTGTCTCACTGCTAAGTTTTTTTTTCTTTTTACTTTTTTTCGATATAACCGATTGTTACACTTCAAAGAAGGAATACACATAAATTTAACTAACTGCACAAATAATTGCATTAAATTAATATTGGCATTCGATAGAAAAATTATTTTAAAATTAGAGTGATTGCGTGACTCTTGTAAATAGATGAAAGACTAAATCGCAGAACTTTCTTCGTGTCATCAAAATTTTAGCATTTTTAATTTTGTAAATTTTCAAGCACATTACACGATTCTTCCCTTGAACATATCATAATTTCGATAATGCAACGTATCGATCGTAATAAACTTGGAAAGTTCTCAAGGACGAAGAGATACAAAATGACAGTAGGGCACAGAAGGGAACGAAACGCGAACGCTATAGCATCGTCGATATATCTTGTCGTCGGCCATACTCGACGGCCTATTGTCTCTCGAGGAATCTTCCTCTTTCCCTCATGCGGCCTCATATACACCAATATGACGATACAAAACAGCCGTGAGGCGGTGAACAGAAAAGCAGCCGCCATGAGCAAACGAGAACGATGACAATGAAAAGAAGTGAAGGATACTCACGGATAGTAGGTGAAAAAAATTAGGAAAAAGAGGAAAAACTAATGACAAATGAAAGGAGGGATGCGGAGAGAACCATGTGAGAAAAAATGTAAAATACTATGCATAAAATAGGAAAAGCGCGAGATGGGCAACATAATTTTGATTTTTATGCAAAAAATTATAAAAATATTTTACGAAAAAACACGAGTTATGTATATAAAAATAGAAGGTTCCTTAATTCTTCTCCATTTTTACCAGTAATAAACTTCATTCCATCGCGAAATAAAACCTTGGCTATAAAAAATTAAAATGTTTGGAAAAAGTTGTGAGACGTTATGTACATATCAAAGAAACTTACGTACACAAATAGAAAAACAAATTCAGTTCTTTTACAGTTCTTCTCTAAACGTAGTTTCTAATGGCTAATAATACCGCCGCAAACAAAAAATTTTATAAATTAGTCGTCATTTCTCATACTTTTCGATGTATCTCGACGTCTTCAATTTTTTCAACTCTTTTCGATTTTTTCCATATTTGTATCAATCCCAGTAAAGAACTCGGGCATGGATAGTGGTTAGTATGTATAACGTAACAACGCTACCAATAAAAAAAAAAAAAAAAAAATATATAAAGAGATGAGACGAGATGAAACGTAATGAGCGGGAAAGGAAAGAGAGGAAGGGGATGAGAAAAGATAGAACGAGAAAAAGAAAGAGATGGGATGCCGAGGTCGTTCCCTATCGGTCGCAACTACTCTATACCGTATTATTTACATGTCGGCAACTTCGTAGCATCGTGTACCGCCGACGAGGTACATAAATGCATAAATATGTTTACTCACGAGAGTTACTTTACTGCGATATATCACAGAACGAGAGAACACGAACTAACGTTTGCGCATACTAGGTGACATTACGCGTTAAACTGTACGCGTGATTTCTAAAAGGCGAGATATTCGCAGCATCAAAGATACGTCCGCACATTGGATTCGCCAAAAAGGTGATCATGATCGATTCGGGCTATCCTGTGTGTGACGTGGAAATTTTTATCACACATTACTTCAACAAATGTACTCTAAGAGAGATATATTCAAAGAAAGAATTTATTCGTATGTCAAAATATTGATCAATGCGTATAAAATACTTTTATATTTATCTCCTGTATTTATTCGCGCCTTATAAAATCATCGTAAAAGATCTTGACGGTAGGGTAGTTAATGTCTACGGGATATTTCCACTTTTAGAACTCGATTAAACGACGACGCAATTAGGAGGCAGATGCGGCGCCGTCCGTTCGTTGTTCTATCTCGTTGACAAACGATTAACGATCTCGATGGGAATAAAAGACGACACGTTGTCGAAAGTTGAGAACCTCCGCATTCCGAGGGATGGATGAACACGCTAGTTCGCGTGTTATATACCAAGCGTTCTTTGTTTCTCTCTCATTCTCTCAATGTATCTTTTTCCATCCTTCCCGCTCTCGGTCGACCTCTCCCTTTCACGTTCTTTCTCTCGGCTATACCACGCTTCCAACCCTCACGTGAGAGACGACCCACCACCGCCATCGTCGTCGTCGTCGTCGTCGCCGCCGCCGCCGCCGCCGCCGCCGCCGCCGCCACCACCGCCGTCGCCGCCACCACCCTCTCTAGAGTCTCTTATTATAATAAAAAATTTCCACGTGAGCGCTGCAAGCGTATATAAATATATCCGGCGGCCGCACTCAACTTAAAGAGTACCCGACTGCACCTCTACCTACCTATCTACCTAGCAAGCTAGCTAGCTAGCTAGCTAGATGCTACCTGTGCACATGCACCCGTGGCGTTGGCGTAATAAACGTCCTAGGTGGAACGCAGCGAGAGTTTTAATCGTGCTTGGAAAAAGGGTTCGACGTAGAAACGACCGACCGATATTCGCCCTTCGCTTTCCCTCTTTTTCACTTATAACTACATTAGCTAAACGTACATAAATTTCACCGTATCTAACGAACATCGAGATTATTATCTGGTTAAAGAGAAAGGTAAATTTGCTATATTACGATATCAAAGATGCAAAATATTTTATATTTTAGCTAACTGCGTGGAATCTGCCTTAAGAATTCAATTTGCATGCAAATTAAAACACTCGTAATCGGAGTAGACGGTGTGTTGAACAAAATGGTTTTATTGGGTTATGAAAACAAAATCCACTAGCTCGCTGCAAAAATCAATAATATACGCGTTTCACTCCGATGCGATTTAACAACATAACGAAAAGAGAAAAGAAACAACGGCAGCACTTGGTCACGATTTCTAAGATCTCACGCGCTTTTCGCCGCCGAAGGCGAGGCGGACGAGGACGCGAATAAGGGGTTGCGCGACCGAAGAAGAGTTGAAGTGAAGGTGGAGAGGTTGTATGACTCGAGTTGGTTTCTAGCCTAGATTCAACTCTGCGGGTGATCCGAGGTTTTAATTAGGATCCGGCCGTAGAAGAGACACACACAGTCATCCGTATTCTTTCGAGACTAATGATCCTCCCTCCCATTTGATTAATAACCCCTCATACGAAGCGATGTTCCCATCCAGATCCCCAGCGCGTTATGTGACGATAATGGAGTCGTGTTATTGATTCACCGACATTTTGCCGACCAGCGCGATCCGTCTCGGTCTGAAGTGGCAATTAAGTGCTGCTACTAATAAATAACTCTCTCTCTCTCTCTCTATAACATTTTATTGAATTAAAAAAAATTTTTTAATGTCAAGTTCTATTGCATATTGATGTTTTATTTGCACGATTTTTCAATTCTGATAAAATCGTGAATATAATGCCAAAAACTCGTAATACTATGTCATTGAAGAGAACAAAACAATTTAAAATTGTTCCATTTTTTTATTAAAATTAATAATTAATCTTTTCTTTAAGCTAATATTAAAGATACTTTCTACAACTATGTCTTTAATTTACAGTTATACTTATTTTCTCAGTGTATAAAGGACATGAAGCTAAGAAAAACTCAACCAAACTTTAGCATGATTACGATTTTATCTATCTCTACCGATAACGTGTGTACGATCCGACCCTACCCACTTTTAAATTTGTACAGGGCGGTTTGACTGGATGAGTCATCGGTCGATTTTCCGCGCGTGAAAGGCACCGCAGCGGAGTGATAAATTTCAATATGGTTTAGCCTTGACCTTTCTTGATCCGTCCCGTCTATCATCGGGACACAGGAAGGCGGCAAAGAAGTTACGCGGTATGGTTTCCAGGAGGTATGACAATGAGTGCAAACCACGTGGAACGGGGTGATATTACAATCGGTTAAATCTTTTTCACTTGGAGCAAATTTTTTAACATTTTTTAACATTTTGAGAGAAATATCGCTTTCTACGTAGAGCAAATCTCTTGGCTGGAAAAAAATGGCAATGAAGAAGTCTTTCAATTTATATTCTTCTTTTTATTTCCCTCAAGCACTTGAATTAAATGATAGAATATAAATTTTTTCAAAAGTTTCAAATAAATGTCGCTTGTACATATATTTAAACACATTTTTCAAGACCGATGTTGATTTGATCGTCGGAAAAATCGCTTGTTTAATGGACTTTTGATTACAATAAATAAATGACACACATTGCTTGAAACGAGGAAATTTCATAAAACGAGCGCATGTTTTCTACGTTCGTAAGAGTGAAAAATAATGAGGTAAGACTAACATAAGCGCGGGTGAGTGTGCATGTGTCTGCAGCTAAAATAGCATGTGTCAAGAACATCCAGGCTAGTTTCCACAATCCCTGTGTGAAGCGCTGTAGCGGCTCAATATAGTCAACAAAGACCATCGTAATAAAGTCTACTCCAGCTTGATTATTTATAGAAATGAGTTTACGTAGAGAAAATTATACCTCTTATTACTTTCCTACTTTCGCTTAATAATAAGAATATATATATATATATATAAATATCTCATACTCAATCGTCGTGACGCACTGCAATCTTTTTCACGAAACTTGTCTCGGCATCACCGAGGCTGTTTGACCCCCCACCCGTCGGTTTTTTGCGTCGATGTGCGAAACACGAAAATTTTCAAGACCATGACGAGTGCCGCGACGCTGATGCAGCCACAGCCAGGTGTCGGAAAAATGAAGAAACGCACTTGTCTGACTCGGCAAAAATTACTGCATGCAGCCCGTGGAATGCAATCCATCAACGACGGAGCCTTAGGTGCGTCAAAAGGAGCTAGCAGAAGGCTAACAGAGAGCGAGAAGGGTGCGAGAAGCCTCGAGTGCTAGCCTTCAATGATGCGAAAAGGAGGCGAAAAGATTCTGTATTTGCAATACAACTAATTTACCGATTTGTTAAAAGAACTAATAATCAATATGAAATAATCACGTGTAATAATTGCAAGCACAATTTTAGCGAAAGAAGCGTACGTGCGCTTCGGAAAGAAAAGAAAAAAATTCTAAATAAACTAAATACTAAATCGTTGATATACTTAAGTCGAGAACAGAGCATGAGGAAACGGTAGCGTCTCTCAGTGGTTCTCTTCCGGACGCATCTGTGTCGCAATGAATCACCTAGCGTGAAAAATGGTGGAATGGCGATGAGGGCACGAGATAAAAGGAGCCAGCGCACAGCTTTACCGTGGCCGTAGTCGAAGTATGGCCCGTTATGTAAGGATGCCAAAAATATCGTCGAATGAGTGACAAGCACTTGGCCTATTCGACCGTATTCGTTGTCAGACAATTCGAGATACACGAGGCGATTATTCGCAAAGGTAGGATGATCCCTCGGTCTCTGGACCGAGCCAGATAATGCGCAGCACGAAATTTGTCCAATTTAGGATAAAAATATTCTACCTAGTACAATAGAATTGGATATTAATTAAATATTTGTTATTTTTTACGAATTAACAAAGAGTTAATAAAATTATTAACATTTAGAATTCTCTGAAAAATTTCGGAGAGAAGTACAGGTCGTAAAAAACCGAATAACTTTTTTCATCAAGTCGCATCTTTTCAACTTTTGCACATCCCTGCCCTATAAAATTTGAAACAAAATACTCGTAAAAAATTAATTGAATATAATATAATATTAAATAAGAATATAATATAATTTGGTTATTTAGTTTCTCTCTTGAGGCTTATTTACATGCATCGAATACTTCGGTCCTAATTTTCACACTGTGCGACGCATCCAAATCGCCTGACACTCGAAAACTAACGACAGTGAAATCCACTTTTGACGGTGCATAGTGAATTTCATGTCCAACTGTCAATCGCAGCGGTACGTTTGGCATGGATCCCACGAAAAAAGCTGAAGGTTACGAAAATCCGACTTGGGACTCCACTAGCAAGGAATGTTCACTCTCTGATTATCTCAAAACTAATTTTAACTAATTTATAGAGCAAGTGAGAAAATTATGCTGTACATTCTTTTATTACTACTTTCAATTATATTTAAATTATTACACAATCTGTTCGTTTGCAGTTAGACTTTCCAGATAAAATATCTGTCTCTCTTATATTAAAACACCTATCTTTCTCGTATCTTTAAATGTAAGAAATTAAAAATAAAAACCACGATCCGCAATCTGTAAAATCCATAAATTTATCGAAACTTTCGACAATGTTAATTGTTGTGACCAAAATTTCATGTGCTTTTCGAAATTTTCCGATGAAAGAAAAATTAAATTGTCGAACGAGAAGAGGCAAGAACCGACAATTTACAAGACGACAAATAAAAATCAGCGAGTATCCAGCCGGCGACGTAAGAAACAGGTCACGCGGAAAATCTAAGATCGATGAGAAAAACGCGCGATCAGGGATATATTCGACCCTTCGAAATAGAATCTCTGAATTTCCAGGCGCAAAATACGTGCAAAATGTCGAGAAACGATTTGGTGCCCGAAGATTGTAACCTTCGGGCGATGATACAGATTTTCATCGGGAGGAAGTCATTGCACTTTATGCTGAATGGGCAGCGAGTCAACAACCCGTTCTATCTCTCTCGCTCTCTTCATTTGTCTGTGTACGTGTTTACACAGCCTTTACGGTTTTCTTTCCTCTCTCTCTCTCTCTCTTTCTATCTTTCTTTCTCTTTTTCTCGTTCTCCACCCGCGAGAAGGAGGAAAAATTGCGACGAAGAGACGAAAAGGGGAGAAGAAAAGAACAGGAAGAGGGGGAACGAGCAGGGGGTTGAAGAGAAGGCGAGGTCTGGGAATCGCTTCATGCATCGGAGAGCACAAGCGCTCGCGTAATAACACGATCGGAAGGCGAGCGAACAAGTGAGCAGCGTCTCACGCGTGCACGCACTATTCGTGCACCGACACACGTGTTCTCCCTCGTATTGTATACGGCAGTTAGACACGGCGAGAGCACAGCAAACACGCACGCGCGCGATTCTCGCTCATCAAAACGCGCGTCCTATTTTTATATATACGATATACAAAGGGCACGCGATAAGCGGTACGAAAATCCTTACGCAACGAAGCAAAACATCAAGGTCAATCTTTTTTTTTCCGAATGAGATGCTCAAGACGCGAAGCGTATAGTTCGATTACTATTGAACTTCGTAGACAGATGTATTTATTCAACTAACAATAGTAATATTAATTCTTATTTAAAATATTAGATGCACAAGAAAGAATTTACATGATGATTATGAAAATATTTTTCATTATTTTATATAAAAAATTTTTTAGCATTATTTCAAATATGATATACGCCATAATTTGATATTTTTGATAATGAGAGAGCAAAACGTGTTCTTTTGCTTCGCAATTAATCCTATTTAATGTAAAACATGTGTTAACATTTATATACTCTTTCTGAAAAATTTTTGTTAGCGATAGAAAAAATCAACCAAAGTCGCGTCTGAAGCAAATACTAAAAATGGACTTACTTCACTCTCGCTTAAAACGCATATATCTATGAAAACACTTGCTTGTCGAGTAGAATTAATACGGAGCGCAGTGTTGCGTCTATCTTTTTCCAGACATCTAGTCATGCTCATGGTCGCCAGCTTGATGCCGCATTTTGCGTTTTCACCGAGACGTGAGATATCGAATAAAGGAAGAGAAGGAAAAGAAAAGAGAGAAAATATGAAAAAAAACCATATGCGTATCGTGCGTTAGCGATTAACCGTTGGTACCTTCAGTATAAAATGTCAAAATATCGCAAGTAATAACAATAGCAAGTCGCATAAAGTTGTTACAGAGATATAGTGAAGTATAGGAATAATACAGCATGGTCAAAAACCTTTCAATAATCTGGTAAATATTTTCTTCACCTGCACTCAATCAAATGAGACTTGACAGATTTTGTATAGCTTCAGTTAAAAAATATAAATAAACGCTAAATTTAGTTATTTTAATATAAGTGTGTATTATATTTATTAAACTCCGTTAGATCTTCAAAGAATTACGGCAATGTAATTTAATAAGTGATACATAATCCCTCAATTATAAAACCGAATACCGACAAATATCGTGAACACGATACCGCGATACCAACTGTAGGCGACCGTCGACTCACTATACTCGCAACATGTACTTCTGCTGCTGCCGCGCTTCCGGACACCATTTCCCGTAAACGGAAAAGCGCGTTGCAACCACTCCATTATCTCTTTCTTCACGTTCACGATTCTATAGTTTTATTTCTCGTCAACAGAAGTCTATTAGATGCTCTTTATATTTGAAAAGAATTTATGTTCTGGTTACGTAGTGTTATGAAGAAAGGTTGTTGATGAAATTTTATCAATTTTCTGCGCGTGTGTTCGGAAATTAATAATTTGAATACGTCCGGACCACTTTCTGTAACAAGTCTAAATGTGAAGACTTGACGATGCAAGAATGCTAAATTCAGTACCGATATAATGCTGTTCTATTTTCTGAAGAGGTCCTCTCTCAAAGTAGACACGTCGAGAAGCTGTCAGTCAGTGATTTATACGTCCGTTCACGGTTGCTCGGTCCCCTCTTTAAAATTCGCGCAAATCATCACCTATTATGGATACGGAAGCTACTTTCATATGGCAGAATAAAAAAAAAATATGCCCTCGAGAATATATACACAATCAAGGCCAGGCAATCATAGCATCGTTGTTTCGTAGACCGAAAAGTAAATAAAAAACTTAGCGCTTCCACTTTGATATAATGTCAAATACAACCTGTCTCAATTCTTAGGTTGTTAGAGATCACAAATAAGACTATATCTAAAAATAAAATTGAAATAGAACAATTCTTTCGATTTTATATAATCCCTGGTTGTAAAAATCTTTCTTTCAAGTTGTTTGATATCATTTCCCACATCGTGAAAAAAGATCTCAATTTAAGAAGCCAGTAGCTACATTATGATAATGAGATAAACATAAGAGTCGTGACGGTAAGTACGCGAGTCCAAATCGAGCGAGTCGAGTTTATCATCGAAAACGAACGGGCATCACATGACGCACGTGCGCAAAACGACGTAGCTATTTTCTCCGGCTTAGCTATACTCGAAAATAGTTATGCTTTAATCGCATGTCATTCGAGTACGACCAAAAACTAGAAAGCAAAATTCAGTGCTTAAATTCTATTTTGCACGTCATAATAACTTTCATCCATAGTCGTCATTTATGCATTACGAAAGAGCATTGAGGTGAAGATAAAAATAGTTAAAGTGGCCAGATTTAACTTTATAGAAAATTAATAATAAACATGTTTTCATAAATTTGTCTGTAAAAGCAGCCAATCCGAATGAAGAAATTTCTTTATGTAAAAATTTTTCTTAGTTTTTCCAAAAAATCTGCTTTATTTTTCTTTGCTTCTTTGAATCTTTAACATTTATTCGAATAGACACATATACAGTGAATAAAAAATATGTATTTTCGTCCTTACATATATAAAAGAGATGTATTAAAGCTGCATTTGCAAGTTTGACCACTTTAACTACAAGTCACTTTTTTATTTCGAGAAAAATGAAAGAAAAGTTGATAAAAGTACTAAATGAAAAAGCTAGCTGTTTTATGAAAGATTACACAATGTCTTTTCCATGATTACATCTAACATCTGCATTAACTTCGAGAAATCGTGGGGCACTAAGAAAATTCTCTAGGAAGAAGCTCGCATGGGAAAGATACAAAGCGGTACAAACCACGAAAAGTGTACTTCTTTAGAATGAAGTATTTACTATGTAATCAAGATTAATCTCACTCTACGTAATAACTGCATTAGAACAATAAAATGTTATAAACCATAACTGTTGTATAAGTCTGAGGGTTGTATAAGTCTTTGTAAACTAATTTATTAATGTTCAAGAGTCTAATCGTTGTATAAGCATTTAGAATATTCTTTATTCCGCTCTATATGTACTTTAAATTATATTAATATAATTATACGAAATAATAAAAATGAAACTCGAATAATGTCTATTTGCTTTCTCGGCACTAAATTAAGAGCGTAGTTTTATTGCATAAGAAAATTAGAAAATGTGAATGTGCATTTCTCATAAATATCTATGCGCAAGGAACTGGAAAATTTACGAACTTCCACTATTAACAGACAACATAATTCGCGCTATTAAGAGATTCTCGCATTAAAACGAGGAATCGTTTAACGACCGCAAAGCCAGGTTTTGATCCTCTAATAAACGAGTTACGCGGATTTGCATAATCAGAGAACTTTAAATAGCAATCGACGTATCTTACAATATATATTTAGACGATTATTCCCAGTTTACTTTTAACCGCTTAATAAAATTGTATTTATATGTTCACGATACTATGATTTTTTTCGTAAAATAGAACAAATGCGGGGATAAAATCAATAATCTTTTTGCAATCAGCAAATTATATAATATAACTGGCAAATAATCGCTTCTTCATCACTCTTCTTAATATTAACTAATATTCATAAAGTAAATGATCCTGATATAAATAACATAAGTAGAAATATGTTTAATTTTCGTAACAGTTGGTAAGAATCTTACCGCAAAATTTACGTTTACAAATCAGTCGTGAAGATATTCCTCACATAATGATGGAAACATTTATTTGTCGAACTCGACAATAAGCATATAAAATCTCTCTTCGTTCCACAGCATTTAAAAACAGAAAAGAAAAATAAACAAGACTTACCTGGACATCGAAGTGCGTAGTGGTGTCTTGCGGCTGTGGAGGACCTTGCTGTTGTTGTTGTTGCTGCGAAGGTGGCGGACCCTGCGGCGGCGGTGGAGCTTGCGCCCCGAAAAGTTGTGCCGCTGCGTGCGAGTGCGGATGTTGTAAATGATGAGTCGGCGGCGCTTGGTGATGTTGCAGATGATGTGGTGGTGCAGGCGCGAACGCCGCCATGAAATGTTCCTCGCTACTAACGACATCAACTCCGGGTTTTAGCAATACAACACCACCGCCACCGGCGTTCACAGCCAGAGTGGCGGCGGCATTTTTCTGAAATTCCTCTTCACCAGGTGACGGTTGACGACTCCCAGGCGTGCGACTGCAAAAAAAAAATCAAATTAGACAAATAAAAAATACAATAACTTAGATTAAAACAAATATTTTTATTTAAAAAAAATAGACCAAGCATCTTTATTCATCGTTCCAATTATAATAAATATTCAGTTATAAACAATTTAAACCAAAGTCTACGAAAAAACTGATGTAGAAGCAAGAATCAAATTTTTATTTTCTATATATAGAATTGACTGCATGTATAAATTTCTTCAGGCGTTGCAAATAACAATCATAAATATAAATGTCAAGGATCTTGTTGTGAATGAAAAATGTGCGTGGAATGCTCGATAAGCAAATCGATTCTAAAGTTTCAATTTGTAGAAGTATTTCTTAAATACATTAGATTTAAAAATTATCATTATAGCTACATTTCTCTCTAATTATCATTTCGTCTAGCTCAGATTTGCCCTACTTAAAACATTCTTTATTTAAATAAATTTAACAAGTTTTGGTTTTCTTATCATGTACGATATTTAATTTTATTATTAAAATTCCCTGGTAAGTAGAATTACATTATTTTCGACAAAAAGTTATAAAAAAGATAATAAAGCTATGAAAAACTTTATTATCTCATTTGTATTACGTATGTTAAAAATGGAAATTGTAGTACAATCAATTCCTTGAATAATTCTGCATAAAGAAGCTAAATCCATCATGTAAGATTCCGTGTATATGCAATTGACTACATGTCATGTAGCAGTGTACTTTGCATAATAGAGATACGCGTAACAGAACATAATCCGTAGGTTAAACGACCTGCGTTAATGATCTCGAAAGAAAAGAAAGTACAATGCTTACGAACATCAATGATGAGTTAATATCATTATCATAACAATGCAGCAACTGTGATAACTTCTGTATTATACTTCTGCATTTTCCTCTTACTACATTAATACATTATGAAAATATGGCAACTATTGTATAAAACAATAGATTCTCTAATAAAATTTATGTTATGATGTAAGAATCTTTGTAAAATATACCTATTAAAGTCTTAAAAAAATATTTCATGTAATTTCTCTTATTTAATAATGTAATATCTTGTAAAACAATAAAAAACTAAATTAATAATTTAAATTAATTTAATTTATCTCCATGCATACACAAATAGTGTATAGGCACATCCAAACAGGTGAACAGGTGAATAATGTCGGTAACATCACCGTCTATCCAGTGCTTTTTGTCATGTGCTAACGATGGCGCAACATTACTGGAAATCTAACGACGAGCTATCGCAAAAGGAAACAGGAGAGAAATTATGATGTCATCGACCGCGCGTAATGCATGCCCTTGACAGTTATCGCTATTACAGTATTTTGTTGCAATGAATGCAATATACAAAGAAAAAACGAATAGGATAAACGAGCGAGAAAAACCATATCCTGTCTGCGGTCCACGAGACACTACTCAATTGCTTAAAGATTGTAATTATAAATTTCTACAATTTTTTGAAAAATTTCTTGCAAAATAATAATTATACAAGATTCTATAATTGTATGATTTTGTTTTAGTTTGCCAAAGATATTGTAAAAAGATGTGCACACAATATTTTGCACAAATAACGTCCAATAACTTTATAAGTAACTTTACAAATAAAATAAACTTCATAGAACTTACTTGAATCCTTTGTCGTCATCGAGACCGTTCTGAGATGCTAATCCATTACCTTGTGGCCCAGTGTCATCCTTTGTGTTATCAAACGGACTTGCTGAACCTTTTTCTTTTTCCTTCTTGTCTGCATCGGTGTTCTGCATTGAAAAAGCATAATAAAATAATAAAAATGTATATACATATATATACATATTAACATAACTCGATAATAAGTTTTCATGTTAAGTAGATACTCACCAATCTCAGAGAAACTATTCGTGGTTCCAGATCTTTTGGTGTAGTGGGACTCGATCCAAGGACGTATTCGACCATCTTAACTCCCAAACCACCTGTTTCACTGCAATAAAAAGAGTTTGTTAAAAATAATATCACACTAAAATGTCATAACAAATACACCTACACAATTATCTTAGATAAATCCCTAAGAAGAAATTCTTAACAGTATATTTTGTATAATAAATAGTCGAGCCTTCTCCAAAATATATCATATCTTTTTTGACAACTCTGTAATCTTGTAATTGTAACATTACAATTATATTTTAATAAAATCAATTTTAAATTGTATAAAATGCAAGATCTGATTTTGTTTAAAGTTCAATTCAGTGAAAGACAAATGCCGTTTTTTTCTTATTGTAATTATGAATTAAAGTATATAACATATATTTAAAAAAGCTCTGTTTATAAAGTAAGATACAACAATATACAAACCTGCTTCTAGGACTGAGCACTGTTCCAACTTCTGACGCTTGATGGTGATATCCCGTTCCAACTCCCACACGTCTTCCTGTACCCATTGAAATTGGCTGTGACACTGCATGATCTGTAAAAAACAAATACATGTGATAATATTTACAGATTATTTGTACAAAAAATATAAGTTTGCATAATTTTTATTATATATATAAAATTATTATTATTACGGAATACCGCATCAGAAATAATATCCTCCATATATAGAATACAAGTATACAAGTGTACGAATATCGAATGGTCTCGACAACTGCGAGTCAATATAAAGGAGGATCAATAGACACAAATATATATAATAAATCTCTCCCTAACGGAATTTGTGCTACGTAGAAATTACTCACAGAATACATACATTATTTTACATGACTTTTATTTCAGTTTATTTCTATCGTAATTCCGTTCATATCTTCTTGCTCTATAAAAATGCAGATATCACAAAAATAATGTCATTCCTCCCATTTTCATCAAAAATAAGAATTATGTTATAAACTTTATAACATAATCCTTATTTTTATATATATAAAATATATTTATTTATATATATAATACAATTTCTATTTCTTTTTAAATCTTGGACACAAGATTCTTTGTAGTTCATTGCATCACATTGGATCATCTAATTTTTCTCTCGCACTAACAAAAGGGTAGAAAATTCCTAAGACGTTTCAGAAAGAAGTTCTGCAAAACATATTCGCACCATCCAAACAAATCTAATTCAACAAAATGCGTTCGTAGATATATCCATTTGGAAAAGATCTAAGAGGCATGCTATTACGCCAAAAGAATTTTATCGATACAAAAAGAGAGCAACAGAAGCAGATTTTATACAAACAGTTAATTCGCCTTCATCAAAATGCAGCTACGGCGAAAGGCATCATATCAATTGAAATTCCAATAGACTCCTATATGTATAGAACAATTTTTTCCGCAATTTAAAATGATGTGACTGTTTCATATGACGTCAATATAACGGCGACGCGACAATGTCCAGGTGGATGATCGCTCAGGGGTTGGTTTGTTCGTTCGTTCATTCGTTCGTTCATTCGTTCGTTCGTTCGTTCGTTCGTTCGTTCGTTTGGTCGGTCGGTCGGTCGGTCGGGGTGGATCAGTAGGTACAATCCTGGGCGTTGGGACGTTGCCCCTTCCGCCGTTGATGCCGGGCGTCTGTCGCCATGGCAACAGCCGCGTTGCACCTATCGCGGTGTGACGCACACACGGCTACCGTCGCCGTCGCCGTCGCCGTCGCCGTCGAAGCCGGTGCACACCACTCTTACGAGAAATCAGGTGTTTTCCGCACACCCTGTATATATATATATATATATATATATATATATATATATATATATATATATATATATATATATATCCACTGAATGCCATATCGCATTGTCAGTACAAAATTACCGTAATGACATAGAAAAATATGTATATGCATTTATCTCTATTATTTTCATTGTCATTGTTATGCACGTATGCAAAATAAAAATTACATTGGTTAGTAAAAATAAAATTTAGAAAAATAAAAAAATAGAAAAAATAACTTTTATTTATACTGTAATTTTTTGCAACAACTTTAATTTTTGTAAAGTTAATTTTTTCAAAAAATAGTTCTTTGTTATGACAAGTGTACTGATAGTGCAATATATACTTTAAAATTTATTAAATACTTCCGTGAACGATACATCTGACTCAATATTAATACTATAATGTCTCATAATTAGAATTACATCTGACAAACGTTTGATGCGATTAAACATAAAATTAAAATTAAATAACATAAAATGGATTTTTCAATCAATCCTGATGTCCATTGTAATGTCTCATCCTTATTTCATGATTCCAAATGTAATGAATGCTAAAGTACATATTACGAACTGCCATAAATATTTTAACATTCCGAGATGAGTTTTCTGATTTCTTTTTTAAAGCGTATGATGTTTAGACGTTTATGTGTATATTTCTGTGCACATCTCGAGACTTTAAAATTTCATTAACGTACCAATAAAGATTTAGCTCGGATTTATTCCACCTTTTACAATTGCCTGTGGCAACTCTTTAAAATTTGAATTTATTTATTCCACCTTTTACAATTGCCTGTGGCAACTCTTTAAAATTCGAAAATATATAATAATTACTATATATAATAATCAGAAAATTTACATGTAAAAACTATAAAAATTGCTGTAGTATAAAATTAAATATTACTCCAATCTACATGAAATATCACGTAAAATATTTTATATACTTTCAGATTAGACAATACACATTATGTGCGATTAATCTCAATAACATCAAGATTTATGATATCTAGCATTCTAATTATACAGCTTATCTCATACTCATAATTTGAAGAACCTAGAGAATGAATCTCTATTCACATAGCACGCTTACGTTTCCATGATATTATGTGTTATATCAAGCAATATACAAAGACATTTAATATACATCAATTAATAGGAAATACATATCTAAAACAAGATACAAAATTCTCGAATTTATTACTTTTTAAATTCCACGTGAGCCGTTTATAAATTTCTTAAAATTTCATGAAGTATTATTTCATGAATAAAAGAATTAAATCAGAAAGAATCAAAATAAAAATAATACAAGAATTTCCAAAAATATTTTTTACTTTAGTCATTATCATCATTTAATGAATCGTGAAAACTGCGAAAAACCTTAGCGGTCAGTTCTCTTTGGACCAATCAAAGACGGTAGCAACGAACGGGTTGTACCCGCACACGTGTATATATCTATCCTTTTAATACCGTATCAATCAATAAGTGTGCACGATGTAAAATACGCAGTATCGTTCCGTATCTCGTATTTCCCGCATCGCCTTTCGCATATAAGATGCGATCGATAAATTTAATGTTTACATTTCCAAATATACAATTCTTTGGTCAACTTCAAGACTTCAACAACCTTCTTTTTGTTAATAAAATAAATGATTAATTAAATGCTTAATTTAACGCTTCAATTATCATTAAATGATTGAATATCCAATAACTCGCTATACATTTTTTAGTGCAAAAATTTGCCATGAATTTTATAGCCATTTAAAATTGTCATCGATATTACCAGTAATTTAACAATGCATCACTGTTCGATTAGAATTGTGTACAACATTCAAATATATTGTTTGTGACAATCACGTTTATCCAAACGGTTTCTATTACTTCTCTTGATCATATTCGATTTTCGTAAGTGCACAACTGTGCTTGCCAGCCACACATAATCAAAATTCCACTAAACAATACAATACAACATAATATCTCTGTCGAGTTGCCCCCCCCCCCATTGCACAAATAAAAAAACCAATAGCGCAAAATTATAAGCTATTTATAAACTTTCATATTCCGTAAATTAAAATTTTGGAGCTCGTCACGCTGAGCATGAATTTAATGTTTTTCGTGGGGGGGAGAAGGGGGAGGCCTGAGTCGATATCGACTCAGACCCCCCATCGCTTAAAAATAACAATATTGGATCAATCTTTGCGGTAGAATTAAGAGCTATTTATGAGCTTTTGAACTGATATAGTTTCGATTTTTAAGCTCGCCCCCTTAGTCCTCAAACAACCCTTAATTGATAAAACTCAAAAGAAAAGTACTAGAAAAAGAAAAAATACATTATCTTTTAAACGTAGTATAAAATTCCAAGAATAAACCTTTAAAATATGCGCATTTTGATTATTGAGTTGCAACCCTTTTACAAAAAGACCATCTCTCATCTTCCCGACACAAGAAAGAATTATTAAAGATAGAACTACTTAAAATGAAAAAAATTAATTATTTTCCAACTAAATATCGTTTATCCATTTATGTGCTCACAAAGTACGTGCATTTCCATTATTGAATTGCAAAATGAATTGGAATATAAAGTACACATCTATTTTGTGTACTTCATATTCCTTTTAAATAGATGTAAGGAAATTATTAAAAGTTATCTTATAATAAAATTAAATATCTGCATCTAATTTTCCAGTAATATAACAGTATAATTTAAATTATAAAAAAACAATTTATAAAAAAGAATATATACTAAGATTCAAGTGTCAAAATATAAACTAAAAATTTGCACAACTGATTTATATATATATATATATATAAATCAGTTGTGCAAATTTTTAGTTTATATATATATAACTTTTTTTTTAATTTATAGTATTTGCAAGATAAAAAAATACATATTTTAAAAGCTCATAAAACGATAAACGATATTTGGTCATGAAATAGTTAATTTCTTTAATTTTAAGTTCTCTCTTGTGCCGGGAGATGCGGGATGATTCCTTTATAAAGGGCTTGCAATTCAGTAATGGAAATGCACATATTTTGTGAGCATATAAATGGATAAATGATATTTAGTTGAAAAATAATTAATTTTTTTCATTTTAAGTATAGTTCTCTCTTGTGTTAGGAAGATAAGAGATGGTTTTTTTGTAAAGTGGTTGCAACTCAATAATCAAAATGCGCATATTTTAAAGGTTTATTCTTGGAATTTTATACTACGTTTGAAATATAATGTATTTTTTTTTTTTTTCTAGTACTTCTCTCTTGAGTTCCATCAATTAAGGATTGTTTGAAGACTAAGGGGGTGAGCTTAAAAATCGAAACTATATCAGTTCAAAAGCTCATAAATAACTCTTAATTCTACCGCAAAGATTGATCCAATATTGTTATTTTTAAGCGGTGGGGGGGCTGAGTCGATATCGACTCAGGCCTCCCCCCTCTCCCCCCCACGAAAAACATTAAATTCATGCTCAGCGTGACATCAAAAATTTTAATTTGCGGAATATGAAAGCTCACAAATAGCTTATAATTTTGCGCTATTGGTTTTTTTATTTGTACAAGGTGGGGGGGGGGGGGGGCAGCTCGACAGGGGTCAACATAATCGCGCGTGATCGCACGAATACGTACCTGACGTACTCCAGGTGGTATCTCGCCACATAGTAGCCGGGTGGTCGCCCAAGTGAAGCAAGGTCCCACCGCCTTTTACGCCTCCTTCGTCCTTGGAGCCACCCTCGTCCACGCCCCAAAGCTTTTTTGCCGAGGGAGCGATCTAAAACAAAATAAAAAAATAGATCATAAATCCAGGAGGTCAATGAACACTATTTTGAAGCGCGCAAAGTGTTGACACGAAACTCCCCCTTCGTGCAGACACCAGGAAATGACCATTCGCCACTTGCATTAGTAAATTAAACATTTACGACATGATTAACAATTCTTAGCGATATATCACGTTCGTTCGTTCAAACAACAAATCAACAAAATTATATTTCTTTGATGAGCAGTGGTATAATTAACATCACATCCCACTGACCCATTGTATCCATTACTGTTCTTAAAAATATATTTGGTTTAAATCGATTTCAAGAACAGATTCTAAAATAAATCGATTATTTGCTTAATTGATGTATTGAAGAATCATTGATTGCGCATCATAAGTCAAAATAATCATATTTGAAAAAATTTATCAAAATTAAATGATTTATAAGAGAATGATTTCTTCTTAATAATATATATTGTGTAATATAATGTAATCTACCTATACGCGCGCGCGTGCGTGCGTGCGTGTGTGTGTGTGTGTGTCTCATATGCTGAACAAAAATAGATGCCTTGAAATTAAAAAAAAGAGTACATATTGTAGTACACATTGGCAACTTGTTTTTATCACTGTCGAAAATTGTTTGGAAAATTGCAGCATTACATGCATAACATCATATTTCAGTAAAAATTATCTGAAAGTTTTTATTTAAAAAATCAGAGTTTTATTATTCTTATCAATATACAAAAATTACTTTTTAAAAATTATCATAAAACAATCAGGCTTATTTGAGCATGATGATTAATGATGGACTCAGTTTCTGAAGTGTTTAACTAAATCGCAATTACGGCGAAAATATTTGAATTCAAAGCAAATAAAGACGAATCGTGACCCGGACTTCGCACGCAGCACTGATCCCGACCTCACCTAACTGGAAGTTAGTGACGTAACCTCTATGAAGAGATGGAGAGAAAGAGGGACGCCTACAGATCGCAGTATTCTAGATGCGGGTGCACCGAACGCATAATGTGACACAGCGAGTTCAAAGTCACGATACATCACCTTGATTGCGACACGCAACCAAAATCGAAAAGTTATTTCAATTTCAACTTTTCATAATTCGGAAATAAATTTTTCATTTCTCTCGGAACCAATTGCAAGTTTTATCGGAACTCACAAAATGAGAAATAATTGCAATTAATCTCGATGCATATCTAAAAAGCACATAAGACAAGTTTTTTTACGATCAAAAGTTCAAAAATGATTTTGTCCTAGAAAAGTTGTATTGCACCAAATTTAAAAACAAAATAATCAAACATCCACAAGTATTTGCCTAACATTTATTTGTCAAATAATTTGACCTAGATCAAAATTATTGGTCTAAACTCAGCGGCTATTGCAAAACACTGGTTATTATCAATCTGATCCGTTCCAATTCTTGAAAATTTTAATTATTAACAAGTAAATAGTATGCCAACCAAACCAAACATTACTTTATTCCACTTGCTAAAGATACAGAAAATTTCGTTATTCGCTACTCTAGAAAGTGCGCTCAAAAAAAATTTTTTTTTATTTAAAACAAGACTGAAATATCGCCCTAAAATTACTAACTATTTATCTTTTAGAAATTCTTCGTCCCGTTTAGGAATCGATTTTCCACTACTAATTCCAAAATCAAGAAAAATCAATGAATTCTAGTGATTTACACTTCTCTCAGATTTCTCTGATATTTCCCAAAAAAATATCTCGAGTTTTCTTGGCCTTTTCAATTGTATAGCAACAATTGAGGAGCATCAGCTGGATACGTCGACGATTACTGTATCGCTGCTTCGCATGCAGATGGGAAGAAGGGGATAACAAAGTGATGCAGAACGAGGTGATGGATCTGTCTAAAGGTTCGGTAAGGTAAAAGTAAGGGTAAAAGTAAGGGTAAAAGTAAGGGTGAAGCTCGGTCAGCCGAGGGCGACATGCCGTGAGTATCGACCGCGTTACCGGCTGTCGGAGACGCTTTTGTACGTTAAACGTAACCGAATAGAGAAAGGGAAGCCCGAAAAGAAAAAGGTTAATGAAAAGAGAACACGCGCATCTGAGTAAGCGAGCGAAAAGAGAGAGAAATAACAAAAATAAAATAAAAGAAAATTGCTTATAAGCATCGCACTTAAACACATTTATAAAGAAAATTAAAAAACTGCAAAAACTATCAAAAGTAGAAAAAAAATAAATGGCTAATAAAAATCAAACCAGCAGGTAGAAAAATTCTATTTTATATCCGTCATAAATTTCAATTATATGCTACAGATTATAAGATTATAAAAAGTCTACGAGCTTAATTATGTTAAGTTCGCTGCACAGCAATGTATCCAGAAAAATATTACAACCTCTAATTTTAGTTTTCTAGTCTCACAGATATAATTTTGATCCTTAAAATACCTGGTATCTTTCCATAAAAAATTTACTAAGATAATTAAAAAATTTTTACTTACTTCTAAGATAAAATATAAGTTTGGAAAAAATACAAGTTTTCTCTACAGAGAGAACAAGATTCGGAAAGTCTAACGCGATGAAACAAGTTCTCACGAAAATTTAACGGGAACATCCAAACAAAAAGATTAACATAATTTATTTTACCTTAAAGTGCAGATATCAAAATCGTGTATCTTGATACGAGAGCAGAATCATTTTAAACGAGCGTTAAAGCGGGCTTTCAACAAAAAGACAAAGAATATTATCTCTTCTCTCTTCTTCTCTTTATTGTCTATTTCATCTGTTGAACGAATAAAACGGTAATATTTTCTTTCTCCGAACCAAACTGGTTTTTGCCCCGGAAGAGAAAAGATGAGAAAGAGGGGAAGAAGCAGTAAAGGAAAAGGCACATACGAGTGAGAAAGCCATGCCCGGCCAACGTCGACCCCTCGTGTGTCACGTTGCTCTTGTGTTGTGCAACGAACGGCCGAGGGAACAGTCGTTCTATTGGAAGTAATCTCACTAGAACAATCCGTATGTTAAATGGAGAAGAGCCACGAGATCGATTCGCATAGAGGAGGAAAAGATAGCGTTATTACAAATACGCGTGACGTCTCAGATGTAAGCAATAAGAGAAAGAGAGAAAGAGAGCGCACGCGCTTTAGCATTTATCTGTCGCTTCAAGTCGGTTATGTGAGTCGCGTCGCAACTGATATCGATCTTGACCACTTCTATGCCGGAAAGTGGAACTTTTGCAAAAAGCCGATCGTAACCGTCAGCTTTCAATAGTAACTGTTCATTTTTTGTTGCATACTGTTAGGAGAATTCGGAGAAGAAAACTGAGATTATAGACTGGAATTTTGGACTCGGTCTATTTTTCCAATTTTCCATCGGTTAATGATCTGCTGACTTTTGATTTTTTTAAAACAGAAAAAAATTAGTTGTTTTAATATTTAGAGCATCAAGTTATCCTGGATTGATAGCTGATAACACGCAAAAATTTATGATTTCGGATTTCAACAGGAAATTGTTAAAATGTATATCAAATTTCATACATAATAATAAATAAATAATAATAATAATAATAATAATAATAATAAATAAGCTGTTGTAAAATTTAGGTGCGTATCATCAGCGATACATATCCGTGATTATTGTATTTTATGAATGTTTCTACGCTTTCTGTAGACATTTGGATAAATTTGCCTCAACGAACGAAGACTCGAAAAAAAAAGACTCGATATATGAAGGAGCAAATTGTTACTTATGTGGAAATAAAAAAATATTAATTTCGCAATTTTTGACCAAGTTTTCAGCCAAGTTCCCCCAAAGGTTTTGCTTCGACGCACAACGGAACATGGACTCTAAACTCGACTTTCATGGTGAACGGTGAGCACGAATGCGAGCCTAGGTGGGCGAGTGCAAAAGAATGTTAGATTATCCGCACGCTAGTTTGCCGCTCGATCTTTTCTCTGTCCAGCTATCCAGCCAGCAGATGAGTTGCACCGGTTCATCCCACCTCAGCTCGTCGTGCTCACTCTCGTCCCCCCCGATCCCCCATCAGGTCTTCATCGCACTCCCACGTTCTCCTCGACGGTGCGGCGCGGCGTGGACGTCGTTAAACTGCCACGGGGCCACCGACCCCTCTCCCCGGGGCCCACGGCCGCGGGTCACGGCCACTGTCCTCCAGTCTACTCGCAGGGAATCAGTCGCACGACGAGAGAGAAGACGAGTCCCGCGCTCTATGGGTCAATACGCACGGTGACGGCACCGTCGTCGTGTGTACGTACTCTATCGCGCTATGGATTATGTATATCGATACATTCATCCGTGCACAGTTATTTGTACAAAGGTCAATGTGTTGTAATTATTATCAGTTGCTTTTGAAAATATGCACTCCTGAAAACTAACATATTTTCTTTTACGACGATCTCTCTTCTAAGCCAGCCCTATACACCAAAAGAAACAATTTTCTTTATTTTCAAAACATCTTTAATAACAAGTTCTACAATTGGTAATTAATAATTAGCTTTCCGATTAAGCTTCGCGTTTAACTTAATCAAGTTTGATCGTGTTAAAATACGGAAAAATTGTAATATGTGCTATCAAAGCTGTGCAAAAATAATACTAAAAGTTGATGCTCCAAAAATCAATTTTCATGATAAAAATAAATAAGTTTCAACGCGTAATCTGATCGCTATACTTGATAATATGTGGAAAGGAGCATACTCGATGCAGTATATATGCGCAGATAAGGAACAGTGAATCCATTCTACATGCACCGGTCAGTGGAAAGTCCCATGTGCATTGAATTCGTGCCGATAATGAACACGCAACTCGTCTCTCTCACCGCCAAACTTCGAGACTCCAACTCGACACAACCAACTATCGATTACCGATATTATATTACGCATAAAGTTCAATGACATGCGTCTACCCCATGATAAATGAACCTTTTCGCATAATTGTACAAATACCCCACAGATTTTCGTGTGTATTTGGAATTAAAGATTGAATTTCGATGAGTTTCATGTTAAAACGTGCAAAAATAATATTCATCTTTTTTGCAAAAAACACAATATAATTTCTGAATAAAAAATTAAACTCACTAATATTGTATCTATATTGAGAAACGCTTTTCTTTTAGCACTTAAATCTAATATGAGATACATTTTGATACATCTTCATTCAACTTCGCTTTTCCATATTAAACATCTTCGTAATTAATTCTTAATCTGATAAAGAAATACGGTTGTCATTAATCGCTTATAAAACTCTTAGTGCTTCTCTATTCAAAGTTGCTCCGTGAATTTTACTGTCACATTTTTTTCACGATAAAATTAATGTTCGAAGCATTTAAAAACGCCATAGATATTAACACGATAAGATTAATGCAGAAAAACTTCGTTATCATGTTCCTTGATATTGACATTGTTTTACATTTCATAGTTTACAATCGCAATTGCCCGCCTGATGTATATACGCGACAAGACTAATGACTCAGATTCCTTCCAGTCTGCTGTTCCAGATAAGACCAGGCGGAAACGATTATGAAACAATCGGAGTAATCGGAAAATAATACTGATCTTGTGTAACATTTATCAAATACGTAAGTTTCCTTTCGCGCGCGACGTAACAGCTGACTACGTAAGAATTACGTATGAGTGTCAGTAATAGCCGTTTGACGTTGTAACAACCAACTACGTCAGAAAGAAAGTCAGCAATAGAACACAAGTATCATCTATTTCGGCATTCTTTTCATTGCTTATTACTTTGCACTTGATTATACGCATCTATTTTTCCCCTTCTTTTTAACTATAATGAATCAAAATTCAATTGCTCGATTTATAACGTGTTCAATAATAGCTGCTTTTTTAAATAAAATGACTGATAATGGATAATAATAATTATTATAGATAGTAGATAGTAATTATAGATAATGATAATATATAATCAACTGTAACATGTCGAAGAGAAATGTGAATTCCTTTCTTTTAATCAAAAGAAACATTAACGATCTTGATAACTTTAAAGAAAAACAAATTTAATAAAAAAGAAATTATGTTTATCATATTTATTTTTTAAAAATATGTAATTATCTTCTGTATATGTATTCTTTTATGTTTTCGAAAAAAATAAATATTTCAGACTTAGAAATGTAAAATATTTCAGTGTTATCTTTATGATGAATCACTAAATAGATATTATCCTTAGTCGACTTAACTTTCATTTCTAACACACACGTAAAAGTCACAATAAATAATACTGTAAATATCCGGATTAATAACCAAATTAGACTCATGTCTCGAAGTAGCTTGAAAAACAAACTGAATTGCACGAATTTCAGAACATATAAATACAAATTTTCACCTTAAGGCATGTTTGTCTTGTAATTATTCATGAATTAAATTAATTATGAACTCCATTACAAATAAAATGTTAAAAGAAAACAAAACATATTTGTGCTATAAACGTTACACTAAATTAATTATTGTTTATATGTAAAAAGCAGAAGAAAAAACGAAACACTTTGAAAAATAATGTTATTTGGGAAATCATCAAAACACGTGTGCTTCAATTCCTCGAACTTGTTACTTTTGGAATAAAACTTTACTTTAATCTGAATATCAGATAAAGTTGATTAAAAAAAAAAACAAATATTTTATTACAAAAAAAAATTGATAAAAATTAATAAATTAATCAAATATTTTTAACATAAATATTCTATATAATTATTTATATAATCTTGTATTTAATGCAAAATATAGATTTTGCTTTTTCTGCATATTTTACTGTAATAACAGGTTGATAAGTGATGCTAAATAGCAATTATCAATATTTATTATTACTGATAAAAATAATAAAATATCGATAAATCGAGTTCATATATAATATGTAACTTATATTTTAATTTGTTATTCTAAACTCATTTTTTATAAATCTCATTTCTGTGTTCAAACTTCTGGTACCAGTGGATATTTCAGTAGCTTCTATTTTTCCAGATTTTTCTAGAAGATAGATAAAGTGACCATGATGCTACAAATGATGAGTCATATGCTGCCATGTAAGAAAGGCACAAAATCAACTTTATATATAAAGCAAATACAATTGCTCAAGTGGAAAAATTCCATAGAGCACTCATAATGCTCCTTCAGCTAACAAATTTTATTTACATAATTCATTCAAGATTACTAACTGTTTTTCTAGCTACACGTTCTATGCTAACCTATAAATTCCTCTTTCTTTTTATCCATTCGATGTTTAAACAATTATACACTTGATTTATTTTAGATATAAAAAAATATAAAAGTACAACCCAAAAAAATAAGGACTGTAATTACATTTTTATTAATTGAATAAAACTAATTTTTCGTTAATAAAACAATGAAAGTTTAATGTAAATGTTACGATGCACGCATGTGCTTATAATACCACACTACACTTTTCCAAAATAAAATAAGTGTATGTATTGAATAGTTGAAGAAAACAATAACGAAAGAGAAAAATTGCAAGTGCAGAAGATGTGGATATATGGAACGGACATGCACAGAAAACACGCCGAAGCGCGTTTACCGTACGTCACGTTCACTGATCACGAACATAACCTATACTAATCAGAGACGATGAAAGGAGTGACGCGCGAGGCTAAGTTAAGCTAGGGCTAGTCTAGGATAGACGACACGACGCCACGGCGCGGAACAGCCTGGCGCATCGCGAAGCGGGCGCGGTTTTAAAGCCGCGATCGAATCGCAAGTACATTGATGGTTTGCGGTACGCAAACAAACAAATAAACAATAATAATACCATATCTCCCACGGCTCCCGTCAGATCCTTCATGTCGCAGTAAAGAAATAAATCCCCCGGCGGTTTCATCCAGTCGCCTGTACTCGCGCCCGCTCCCTGGCCGTACCCGATTCCGAAACTCTCCACTGTCTCCAAGGTCGCAGCGGTGGCAGTGGCGACGGCGGCGGCAGCGGTGGCGGCGGCGTCGTCGTCGGTGCGGTGCGTCACGTTCGAGAAATTCACCGTTAACCCCGTGATAGTACGCCGAAAACAACACGTAATGCGAAAAACTCAAAAACGTCGACACGCGGCGACACTTTTTTCTTCTCCTCTTCTTTCTCACTACACGCACACTACAGTTATACCCGGCAGATCGGTGGCCGGCAATCGATGCGGATACGTCGGTGGCGATGTCGGCAACCCCCGTCGCGGCGCGCTCAACACCGAAGGCGGCGGCGGCGGCGGCGGCAGCAATCGACGACGGCGACGACGACGACAACAACGGCGATAACGACGCCGACGACGACGGCGAGCACACGGACGAATGAAATTGCACGTATACAAAAACGTTGGCAATACTTTTACTCCACCCTCGAGCGTCGTCGTCTCGCGGTTTTGTCTCGTCTCTTCGATCTTCCTCGCGCTTGCTCGTGCACAATAACCAGCGTGAATATGATCCCACCTCACTCTCTCCTTCTTTCTCTCTTGTAAACCAAGAGTCGCGCGCGAACAATGTTGTGCCGCCGCCGGCCAAACAATGCAAATCGCCGCGCGAACGCGACACACCGGAGAGAGCTACAGTGTGACCACCACAAGCACATACACTCGGTACAACTAGCGAGCACTGGCGAGCGTAGATGAAGAGAGAGAGAAACAGCGAAAGAAGGAGACAGGCGCGAGGAAGGCGAGAGAAAGAGCATTCGCCTGCTGTCAAATGCGCCCTCGTTGCTTCGACACTTCCGATACCTCCTTCTCGACGCCTCTACACTCTTTTCTTCTTACTGCTCCTCCTCCACCTCCTTCTCCTTTCTCTTTTCGCCACACACTTTGCACACACTCACTTACTCATAAATATAGCCGCGCGCTTATTTACAGAGGGAGCGAGTCGAACCGATTCGATTGTTCTCGCGGCAAAGCTGCTCCCACGTCCGTCCGAACATACCGCGCGAGACGCGTCGTCACCCGGCGAGAGCTCTTAATAAGCGTCTCAGTTTGTCCGTTCCCGTCGTCCTGTCTCTCTCTCTCCTCTCTCGTTACCGCGCACCTCGAATTTTCCTCACCGGGCTCTGCGCTTCGTCAGACGGAGACTGCGCTCCAAACCGAAACAAAGAACGACGCTCTCGAACAGGGCGCCCCTGACGGTCACTTTGCTAATCTTTCGGCGAAACGCCGCGGACGGGACACGCCGTCGCAGTGCTGTTTAAATTCGTACGAATCCGCGGTAGTTTCTCTTATTGAATTGCGAAACTAATAAAATTGTGTATTTGTGTAAAAAATATAAATTATACGGACACAAAAAAGTTGCCTATTATTGTCTAATTAAATATGAAAACATTACTTAAATATCTTACATATAGCCAACAATAGCGAAGAACAATTAAATATAAAATTTTAAAAATTATTTAAAATGAGTCTAAAGTAAAATATAAAAATATAAAAAATTAATTTTCTTACATATTATATGTTTTATAAGCTATATCAAGAAAAAATAATAAAGAAAAACAATAGAAATAAAAGGCTCCATACATTCTTGCATTTTCAATATTTGAAATAAATCAAGTATATAATTGCAGATTAGAGATGCAAAAAAGAAAGAATAATAATTAATTTAAATTATATTAAATTGCGTTATTGGGATAAAGTCGTGTTTCCCCCCAAAAAATTGTGCTGATATATCAGTTTTTATGTATTTATGCTGTTATTGCAGATTTATACTTTATAAACAAAGAAAAACGTAATGTTAACACAATAAATATGTGAAAATATGTACAAGTAGGTGTCAAAACCAACAAAGAATTTATTTTCATAGGTCGAGTCAGCAATATGTGTTATTGCGAAGAAGTTAAGTATACTAATTGTAAGATCAAGAATCTAGATTCTTATTATTGATGAGATTTGATATTATTATTGTATTCGAAAAATAATTATCTTAATGATGATGGATTCTGTAAAACAATATAAGGATAATTGCAATATCAAAGCAAATGTAACGTTTTAAAACAACAGAATTAATAATAGTATACTTTTAATGATTTTAACATAATTATTAAATGTTAATATTTTTAATAGTTTCATAATTGCTCACTTTTATTACTTTATAATTGATTTGGAAAACATTGCGGTATAATAGTTATACGCGGTAGTCATCCATTATTTTGATTGATCTCAACATATTCACATCATTCATGTTTAATGAGAATATGATAGAGATGAGATAAAATAAATTAACAATGTTTATTCGTAGTTAAATATTCAATATTATTATCTATAGCCATAAATTGTTAAATGTATTAATAACAAGGTTCTTTGGAAAAGTCATAATTACATCAAAAGTTGGTAAACATAGAAAATGTTGAAAATTGTCGTTTGCCTTTTTGTTTGTTTCCTTTTTTTTAAATTTAAAGTTAACTTTTTATTTTAAAAATATTATAACACTATGTACCGCCATATTTGCGTATTTGAACCATATTTATGCAAATTATTTTGTGATTCAATAATGAAAGTTGTTAATTAAACTTTCATATATAACCAAATATTCGAATAGAACGAAACAGAGAAATATGAAATAGACAAATCCTCTCTCTTTCATGTATACATTTCAATTTGTAGTGAAAATTCTCTTTCTCAAAACGTGCAACAAAGATTATTAGAGATTGCAAATCAGTTTGGCAAACAGCACTAAAAGTAAAATTTTCATATGCAAAGCAGAAGATGCTACAATAATTTGGTACTACCGAAACAGGGAATTTTAAATAATATATATATGTATACACATTTCACGTACTCGTATCTCATTTCACATCCCAAATTGCACTTTGTTTTAAAAATTGACAAAGGCAATTTTTCTAAAATCTTTTAGATTTAACAATCTGCTTACGCAGCAGAATATTTAATTTGCTTTAAATGCAAAGTGTTAATCGTATTTATCCCCATTATATAAATTACAATTGTTAGAGGTGACAAAAATTCTCGTATTTTTTAATTCTTTATATGTAAGACATATATTATCTATCTATTATTTCTCAGAAAACAAAAAGCTAATTGGTGTGATGTTAATAAGTACGTAGGATCCGTTAACGCGTCCTATATGCAAGAGCGAATGGTATTCGGTATAACTTCAATTATGGAGAGACTTACCTGTCCATTTCTGAATTGTTGCTGTTGCTGTTGTTGTTGGTGATGAAAGAGCGCAACTTGTTGTTGAGCAGTCATCTGATTGTTGAGATAAACCAAATGTTCTGCACCAGGTGCTCCACTCTGTAACATAAAACATTTTTATCAAAAAATGTGTAGAAAATTATATAATTCTATAATTTAGTATATATAAATAATTTTATAAAATATTAAAATCAAAATGTTGACACTTATTACTTACTTTTAATTGCATGGGATGTATCTCATATGGAACATTACTTAGATGTACATTATTCATAGTTAATCCAAGTTGTTGAGATTGACTTTGTTGTGGCACACCAAGCTTTGTCATGGAATATTTCCACTTTTCTTGATTCTGAAATAAATTATTTTAATTATGTAATTAACTGCGTTATCGCACAAATAATTTTATTGTTAATAAAAATTAAGTTTTTTACACACAAAAAAGAAAAAACACAACAATAAATAATAAACTGCACATGTGAATTTAATAAATATGTAGTTTCTTATACCTTCTGCGCTTATAAAATAAAGTAAAAGCATGCATTCATTCAGGTTTTGCACTTAATAAAAAAAAATCATTGCAATAAATTATTTAATCAATTCTATATAATGTCATACGTACATTATCGACGATAACGTCATCTGCTAAAGCCCAAGCTCTTGGAGCTTGTTTTGTTTGAAATGTTGAAGATTGAGTGTTAAATTCTGGTTCTGTAGGTCGTTGAAACACATAACTAACCATGGCATCATCTTGAGTTCTAGTCACTCCTATCTGATGCGCTTGACCAGCTTGAATTCGCATATTATCTCCGCCAGCCATAATTTGTCCACACTGTTCTGTATCCTAATAACAATAATAAATCAATAATTAGTAATATTATAGCACGCATATAACTGATTAAAATAACTATTGATAACTCTTTCTTGAGCAATATTAGATTGTGCGTACATTATTTTTATATATAAACTTTTTTTTCATATAAAAAAATAAAAATAAAAATCATTAATATTTTTATTATTTTCACATTTGCAGCTTTAAAATTTATTCCATCAAAATTCTTTAGTCTTATAAAATTTAAATGCAATTAATAACTTGATACTGAAACAAATATTGTTTTTATAATATAGCTTCTCATATTCAGAAAAAATGTTATATATACTTAGACCATTTTATGTTCTCTATGCATGAACCCACAAAACCCACGATTTACTATCTTTATAAACACATTAACACTTATGCTGACTTATGCTGACATTTGCAAACGGTCATATTCTCTCTGTACACGACCGTTCGTCGAGGTTATGGCGGCCGATCTCGCACGTCGCAATTATTGTAGTCACGTTCGATTTACAACTGTTATACGTGTGTATTGCTCAATAAGGAGCAATTGCAAATGGAAAAGGCAAATATATATACCGTGGATATGTGACCGTTGGCGGAGGTGTGATGCAGCTGCATGGAGGATGCCGGTTCGCCCCCGGCGCCTCCGCTGCTCGCGCCGAGCCACTTCATGTCCTCGTGCTGTCAAGCCGTGCCGCTGTCTCCGGGCACGGCAAATACGTTCCAGCTAAACGTGCTGAAAGCACCCTTAGCCCTTAAAAAGGTTAGCTCCCGTATAGAGAGAGCCGGCGGCGTCTAGCGGGATGCCGAAGATGATGCCGCTTGCTATGGTCGTTGCACAAACATGTTCCGTACGCACGCTATCCTCAACGACAGCACATTCTCACCAACTGTTTCCACGACGACGACGGAGACGGAGACGGCGGTGACGACAATAGCGGCGATAACGACGGCAGCGACGACAGTGACGGCGAAGGGGAGAGCAACGGCGACAGCGATGGCAACGATGACCACAATAACTGTGACTGTGACGATGACGGTGACGGTAACGGTGACGATGAGGGTGGCGATAACAGTAACGGGGCAACTACAGCGATGACAACGACGACGATGGCAAACTGCACGCAGATATCAATCCGGAAGGACTGGAGCGTATTTACGGTGCTACGAGCGAAAACCAGATAGTTACAATAATGGCAGCTGTGTGCAGCTCCGGCGCGCTACTGCCGGATTTTTGACAACACTATGTGCTTGGCGTGCCGGACACGGAGAGAGAGAGAGAGAGAGAGAGAGAGAAAGAGAGAGAGAAAGATAGAGAAAGAACACAAAGGAAACCGTCGTGAATGGCAGACGCGCACGATGACCGCGGGATCACTCGCTCGAACGAGATCTTGGCCAAGATGACGGCACGGGCTCGATGAACAAACTGACCGATCGAGTAACCAACCAATAACACCACGGCAGATATGTTCAGGACCGAGGAAAGAAAGACAGATGAAACAAACGAAAAACGATACTGGTCTACTCGTCTGCGGCAAGAGGGAGTGAGAGAAAGGGACAGATTACGAGACAGGGAAAGACACAGCGATCAAATAAATGAGATAGAAGACGGAGGAGGGAGGGGGGGCAGATATTAATTCGTAAAACTCGTGAAAACTTGGCTTCCAAAGTTCGACTAGATTTGTAATTCATGTAGCAAGATCCTAGGGAACGTTTATCCTGTCCTCAAATGGACAGTGTATGCTTTTTTTCAACGACGAAGACCGTCTCTGACGTTCCGTAATCAATCATCTTTCTCTTTCTCTCTCTCTCTTCCTCCTACCTCTGCGTCGCTCACACGATATTCTCCGTTATTCTTCGTTTCGCGATGTATAGCTCTCCCGCCTTCTTCTTCAATCGGTTATTTCGTTAAAACTAAGGCTTAAAATACACTATTCACAAGGTATGTACAGCCACGCGAACCACAGACACACAATGTGCATCTACCGGCGTGCGCGTGTTTCGCGCGCAAGGATGCTGCGTGCGCGATTTTCATGGCCGGCGACAACGACGAAGAAGGGGGAGAGGGAGATAGCAGCTATGCGTCATGCTATCTCATTTTGTCACGTACAGTCTCGTATTAGCATGCTCGTTCATGTTTCATACCGATTTATACTCCCTTTCTTGGTCTATTTCAACTTACTTTGTAGTTTTTATTAATGCAGGGCATCTTTCTTCTCTATATCGGCGTAATACATTGCACTCGATGAATTAAACTGTACAAAACGCAAGCTCATGGCTACTTCATAACGAATGGAAATTCAATTTTCATGCACAATTCAATTTTCATGACGAATGTAACTTCAAGTTGTCTCACATGTGCTACCATCTTCAAGAATCACTTATGTGCAGCTTCACGCGTTGCAACACTCATTTAGTTACATCACCGTTTAGTTACTTATCAACTAATCTTATTAATTTGCATTGGAAGAAGATTACGTAATTTCTAAATTATAACTAAATCATTTTTATTTATTCTTTTGTCATAAACGTGAAACATCTTGTATTACAATTATTCAATTTGTTGAACATGAAAAATTGAATTATTTCTTATACTTACGATTTGTTTAAACAAAGAATTTTTCTCTTTATAATATTTATTAAATTAAGTTTATTTTAAATGCAATAATAATTTAAAAAGAGAAAAAACAGAAAAATTGAGTAGAAAGAATAAGGACATATTTACACAACTTGCATAGTGCGTAAGTTTATGCGTAAGGATATGGATTGGTCCATTTCTTATGTATATGCTTATACGCTGTGCAAGTTTGTATGAATATACCCTAAGAGAAGGAGAGAGAGAAAGAAAGCAAGAGAAAAGTTTAGAGGGCGCTTATTATGTTATTTATCTTGCGCATGTGTATTCCGTTTTAACAATACCAACGTTATAGCCAAAGATACTGACGGATTAACGATTGACATTGGCAACGTGCGTTTGTTCGGTTGTTGGCTTTCATGCGTATTATTCATATGCTAAACTGACTCTCGTCGGGATGGGAGCAATCAGCTCAAAGATATATGGTGCAACGGACGGAATATCCCGAGTCGAGTGTTCGTAACAGTGCGATAGATTAGTGGACAGATGATAGATAGCTGTCATATCGTCTTTCGTAAGGCAGCGAAGCACGCGGCAAGTGGCCGACATTTCTACCGACAAGTGAGTACAAGATGTAACTAAGCTTCCATATGAAATGGAGATTGGAACCGAAAGTTAATTTCACTCGGGCTTAGATTTAAATAACGTCAGCATACGATAATTATATACTTATGTTTCTACGAAAGTAAGCAACAAAACAACGCGGTTTAAACTTTTTTTTTGTCTATTTAAAGTATCGACTATTGAATTTATTGATTTCGATTTTTGTAATTTTGACATTTTTGTTTGCAATTGCAAACGTAGCAGAACACATGATATACGTCATTATGTTGGCTGAACAATAGGTAATTTATTATTTCACCGGTTGCTATATACATATATATGAATATACACACTAGGTGAAAATGCAGAGATTGGAACTATCATACATAGATCAGTGGGGCATTTACAAACGGAAGTAATTTATGTTGCTTTATTCTGATGCTTTGTTCCTCTCTACAAGGCTGTGCTACTTATTACAATAATCGAAATTTTTTTTTTATATCTGAAATGTAAAAAATTATTTTTGTATCATTATACTGATGACAGTTACACAGATGCATACATTTAATAACTAATCTGCATGTGAGAACATGCATTTGAGAATTTATAAAAATAAATTATTTAGAAAATATATACAAATTTTTAAATATAAAAGAATAGTATTCCCTTAATTTTTATCATATATTATTTTATTGTATTTTCAGATATCGTAATGTGACATATTGCAAGAAGAAATACCATTTGCTTTGTTTAAAATGGCAGCAATTTGGTCTGGGCGACCTGGTTGGTTAGGAAAGTTTGGAATAGCATTGCTAGCCATCTGGTTTTTAGTATTAATTATAACTGTTATCCATATATTTAAATCTAGTTCTTTCTCAAATCAAGATGTTGGTATTGTCAATAAAGAGAATACACAACGGCTAGCACAAATGGTTAATGACTTTGAAATTTTAAAGAAACAAAATGATGCGCTGAAGAACTTCATATTAGGGTAGGTTTATGCATAAAAGTACATGAAACAGGAAGAACTTAGTGATATTATAATGTGAAATTTGAGACATAGAGCATTGCGATCTTTTCATTGTACAGGCTAACATAATTTCCAGAGAAGGATCAAAATCTACACAAAGTGATCATTTGGGCTTCATACATGACAAATTGGAGAAAGCATCTGTTTATTATGATCAAATAGATCACCAAATAGATGGATCAAGACATGGTGTTCCTTCCTTGGAATATGAAGAACTGCGGCGGCGATTAAAAAATGACATCCAGGAAACATGGTAAATATAATAATAGTTAATTATAACTAAAATAAATTATAATGAACACATGACGCAATAGATTACATACTTAATTCTATATTGCAGGTATTATATGAGTGCTGAGTTAAATAAATTTAAAAAGTACATTGATAAATTCACATATGATCAGAGAGAAAAAGAGATACAAAATGTGCTGAAAAATGTATGGGAACACAAGAAATCACTCATAATGAACATAGAGAAGTTAGAGAAAGTAGATGGTTATAACGAATGGCGGGAAAAGGAAGCAAAAGATTTGTCTGATCTTGTTCAGAGAAGATTTAGGTAATAGATTCTATCATTAGAATATTGAAATTTTTAATATATCAAAATAAAGTAATATATATTTTCTATTTACTTTTTGAAGATATCTACAAAATCCTGTTGACTGTAATAAAGCGAAAAAGTTAATATGTAACTTAAATAAAGGATGTGGATTTGGTTGTCAGGTAAGAAAATTAAATTTACACTAATTATGCTAATTATGCTGTCAAATAATGAAATAAAATAAACATATTTTTTTACAGATTCATCACATCACGTACTGCTTTTTAGTAGCTTATGGTACAGAAAGAACATTGATAATAAAATCTAAAGGGTGGAGATATCACAAAGACGGTTGGGAATCTGTATTCAAACCTCTCAGCGATACTTGTGTATCCACAAATGGTGCTACACATTCTATTTGGCCTGGTGATCCTTCTAAACAAGTAATATCTCTACCGATTGTAGACAATGTTTATCCTAAACCAAGATTCCAGCCACCTAGTGTACCTGCAGACTTAGCACCGAGATTAGAGAAGATTCATGGTCATCCTTTAGTTTGGTGGGTAGGGCAGGTGTTAAAATATTTAATGCGACCTCAAGAGCATGTGACAAGAACACTAGAGGAAGCAAAGGAGAGGCTCGGTTTTGAAAAACCTATTGTTGGTATTCATGTGCGTAGGACTGATAAAGTAGGCACTGAGGCAGCTTATCATGACATAGACGAATATATGTCTAAGGTAGAACAGTATTACGACCAGCTTGAAACTAAACCAGACGTAAAGAGAGTCTTTTTAGCTAGCGATGATCCGAAAGTGATAACAACAGCCAGAAAACGCTATCCTAATTATGAAATAATAGGCGATCCGGAGATCGCGGAGACAGCAGCTGTAGCGAAACGATACTCGGATTCTTCTTTGCAAGGAATAATCATCGATATTCACCTTCTGTCAGAATGCGATTACTTGGTGTGCACATTCAGCTCTCAGGTATGTCGTGTTGCATACGAATTGATGCAGACTTTCTACGTAGACGCATACGACAGATTTACATCTCTTGATGATATATATTACTACGGAGGACAAAATCCACATCCACATGTGGCTATTTTGGATCATAAACCAAGAAAAAGTGGGGAACTGGAATTAAAGATCGGAGATTTGATCGACGTTTATGGGAATCATTGGGATGGTTTCTCCAAAGGATATAACACCAGAACTAGCATGACAGGATTATATCCTAGTTTTAAAGTAAAGAATCCCATTGATGCTGTAGATTTTCCGAAATATTCGAATGTTCCGTTGCAGGAAAATAAAGCCAAATAAACCAGTGCAAAGTGTTCGGTGAAGCCGAATTCATCATTTTTTGATAGAGTACGTTATTAAAGCTCTTCAGACTTTTGACTTCTTTGAATTGAATTCTTTAGATATCGGTATAGATGATACAGTATGATGTATATATTTTGCTACTTGTAAATTTTAACGCTTGTACTTTCTTAAGAATGTCTATGACTTAATGAACGCAAGTCTTTTGTATCAATTATCATAATCATATTTGGTTTTGAAAAGATTGTAAGTATAATTATTACTAAGTGACACAATAGACAGATACGCTTTTCTAAACATTTCTAATCTTTTTATATGTGAAACCGCAATATAAGTTGACACTGTGCAGACTTTGTGCATTCAGAATTAAAATCACAATTGCAGATATACAGCGATATAGTATTTGTAAGATTTTTCGTCATATTTTTATTGCATTTACAAAGTGTGCCCGTTACTTTGATCAAAGTTTAATCAGTTAATCAGAGAAAGACTATTCTATTGGATCATTTGTATTTTAAAATGTACATCCAAAGAATATATTTCGAGATTTTTAACGTTGGCTAACTGAATTTATTTTTTATTATGTACATAATGGAAAAATAATGAAAAAAAAGATTTTATCGCGCGTATTAAAATATCCGACGTGCCAATGCATTATCATAAAGGATATTAATAAGCCAAAATTTAGCGATTCTATCAGAAAATATGTCGAAAGTTTTTCATTTTATCGCACGTTCCATCTTTTGTAAATAAATTCGCCTGATCTCCAGAAGACTACTTCAACAATTATAAACATGTTTTAATAATGGCTCGTTCAATATTCATTATATAACATACAAATTGTATAATGTATGATTTACACACAGTACAACATTACTGGACATTTCTCAAGCTAAATAGGAGTATAATGATTTGTGTAAAGTCTATGTCTATAATAAATTGTATAAAGTATCATATAAAATAATAACGCGAACACATCGAGTTAGGCTTGAGACCTATCTTAAATATATAGAAAGTTCCCTTATAAACACATTGTAATATATTTTATACGCAAAACACAAACAAGAATTGTTATCATGAAATTTGAATTTAATTTTGACTAATAAATATTTGATTTTCAAAATACAACGGTTATGTTCCACTTATATTAAACACTGTGTTTTAAAGACATAGATAAACATAAAAGGATCAAGAGATACAGTCTTGAACCTCCTTCTCCTCCTCCTCCTCTTCTCAGTAGTTTTAGGGCAGTCACTTGCATTCATTCGCGAAACAATTAATTCCGTTCGTATAATGCTTCTAACGATATTCTCAACGCGAATTTTATCTCGACAATTATACGATATTTTACACGACATGAAATATTCGACAAATAGATTAGATGGTATCTTTTGTCATATCATATTCTCAAAATGTTTATGAATTTATTAGCGTTGTCTATAAGATAAGAATTTATTTGGTTAAAATTCCATAAAATTAATTTTAATCCCAGATAACGTTAACGAGTTTGTATAAAATATATTTATGTATATAACACAAAACTTAAATATTTATAAGTTTATAGCATCGAGATGCAAATGCCAAACAAGCATTTCTGCGAGTTAAATCTCGGTAAGTTCTTCAAATACTCTCGTAAAAGGTCAATATCTGCAGTCTATTTGCCTATCTGCCTGTAGATAAGCCATTGAATATTATTTACGCTCGATTAAACAAAAAGATCTCTCCACCAAGCTGTAAAAATAGAAACTTTAGCAAAAGAGAAAAGAAAATAAAACAAAATACGCTCAATTTGAGAGAAAATGTCTCATAAATATTTTTAATGCTGGATGTTAATGCTGGATTAAGCCGTAAAATTTTACGTTAAAAATTTCAATTAAAATAAATTACATTATGTAAGCAAGTATGTTCTCACTGGATACAAATCTGTATGAGACGCCTCCAGCATGGTGGGAGACGAATTGTGTAAAATTCGGGTGGGTTAACATCTTGGTATCAATTTTCAAGTAACCACGATTGAGATAAGACAATTAACAATACAGGCTCAGTTACATAGCCGTGAGATCGCGATTAACAGCTTTAATGGGAAGTCACGTAGTGCGTTTAACGGATCGTAAGTACATGATACAACTCGCGTTGAAACAGCAGGAAGATTATGAGGCGCGGCAGAAAGATCGCATTCAACGACGAAGATTGAAACCTGCTTCAAACGTGCCGGAATTACGCGAATTATCACCTAAATTATTGCTAAAAAGGATGACTCGACGTCGTCAATGCGCGCCAAAACTTGATGCAAAAGCTGCTAGAAAGTGTAAACAATTTCCACAACTTTTGTTGTGGAATAATTCCATAAGGAATTCTAAATAATTTACATTTTTTAGCTCTGTTTCTTTTGTCTAATAAAAATATGTATAAAAATGCAAAATTAATATTAAAATTAATAACATTCTGAGATGTCTATATTAATTATGCTTGTAATAAATAACTCCTCATAAATACAGATTAGATAAACGTTTAAAGGCTAAGTTTTAATTAATTAATCTAAAATTAAATTAACGAAAGTTTAGTGTTTTGATACCGATTTCAATCAACCGTTACTTTGCAATGCAAAGATCAAGCGATGTTACGTTGTCACTTGTCTTTGTCTTTTCTTCAATAAATGAAACACTAACTGTTGATTGACAGGAACTTGAACAAGTATACCCTTCATGTTACGATCGATCGAAGATTGTATGTCGTCGGATCCTGCAAAAAAATATCACCATTTTTAATCACGCTTTCGATAATCATGATTTACGTAAAATTTCCTTTCTCTAGTTACTTTTTTAATCGACGAATACGTCGGTTGATTTTTTTTCACATGGGATGTTACCTGAACCCACCTAAAATATTTTCGTCCCAAGTACTATCCCAAGGTTCGATGATACCATCCCAAGGTTCGATATTATCCAACAAAGGATGCGGGCCTGACGATACGATTATCGAAGGCTCGGGCATATACTTGTAGTGGTGATCTGACCATCCGAGAGATCTTAGATGATCGCTGGAAAATAATAGCTCAGATAATTCTTCAGACCATCGCACGCTCGTATTAATATGTTTGCTACAAAAAATAGAGCTAGACTATCAGTGAATTTCACATTTTTCTTGTAAAGGCGGTGTGTGATAATAAAAACAAAAACTTAGAATATTACTTTCTCTCTAAAGCACTACACTTATTGTTTCTATGCGTATACGCTCAGAAATATATTAGTTTCTATTTGAATCTGTTATTAGTTTCCATCTACGCGAAATCTACACGATTAGCGTGAAACGAGTTTAACTTTTTATTGAATGTGAACGTACTTATAAAGTTTCTCAAGATCTCGTTTTTCCGGCGCTCTCCAGGCTAACATAGGGAAAGGTATGGGATAATAATGTACATGATAATGCTGTACGTTCGTTTTAGGCAGCTGCTTTGCCTTCAAAGATTGGAAGAACTCCGTCAAAGCCTTCTTAGGACTGAAACGTGAAAAAAACACATGTTACAAATAAATTAAAGATTCAAAGTGAATCTAAATCCCGTATTCTCAAAATTAATTTCATATTTTCAATGTCAAGTCTGCGATTGTAAGGGATTTAAAAATATATTTGATTGCCCTCAATATATCTAACATAAGGGAGGGGGGGGGGGGGAAATAGAATGATATTCCATTAAATTTTCAATAAAGAAAATCATAATTGATTAAAAATTGACTCAAAAATTCGCGAATCAAAAAAGAATGCGACTAATGTAAAATTATATCAAAGATACTTAATAATTCTTTTCAAACACTAAACAGCTTTGTCACCAAAAAATCACACTCACTATTGGAAAAAGAATTCTTCCGAAGATCCAATCAACAGCATCACGATTAACACCAACTGCAAATCAGCATAATTAATTTATATTGCCTTTCAGCTTTTTTCCTTCTACATTTTGTACTCGAACACACATGTATAATAACGTCTCGAGCTATTGGCAATTTCGAGTCACGCGTAATACATATAATTAATTTCATTCACATTACGAAAAATAAATTTACTTATTATAATTTATTTATATACGATATCTGCAAGATATATATGCACTTGTCCCATAATATAATAATAATAATTGTAAAATTTATGAGATCCGTGTTCGCGAATCTTACAACTGATGTCGTTTTTACACGCGCTATCAATATATTCATTCAACACAGTAATCATTTACTTGCAAAACCGGTCCCGTCTTCATATTTGCATTTGACTTATTCGTCGCAGATTTAATAGGGTTTGTATGCTGTGCGATACGTGTACGACAAACTGAGAATTTCGATGAAACTGGATCGCTTTATAACCACACACTCGTACCCTCTTTCTCCTCGCGCTCGTGCTTTTCATTTTTTCCCTCGGCCGTGGCTCATCAGGCTGTCGCTAAAGCGACTTTATATCTTGAACAAACGAATCACTCTTACAAGCTTCTTTATTACAATTCACATCCCTAATCTCCGGAACGTTGCGTGTGACAAGTTGTTATGTGCATTTATGTGAAGCATCTGTTCAATTAAATAAACAAAAGATTTTCTCAGTTGTTTGTTAGAAAATAGACGTAAAATTATATGATGCTTTTATTCCTGTCTCTATTATGTGCAGATTTTCCTCACTACTTGTTTATATACTGAGATCTTTTAAGTTTATCCTTCCCAGATCTATTTCAAGTGGTTCTTTCACTTTCAATAGCCTTTTATCTATTTATACCTGGAAAATTTTTGTCGAGTTTACTACGGATATGAAATATTCTTGTCACATTCAATCAGAGATTTCTTTCCTCCTTTTATTAATCCTTCCGGGAAATAAAAATTTAAAGAATTTAAGAAATAAACATAAAAAAAATTTGCACATAATGGAGACAGAAATAAACGAACCATTTTACTTCTGCTTTCCAATTCAATCAATGTTAAGAACCTTTCATATCTATTTAATCTTTCCAGCAAATTGTACTGAAAACGTTTTATATTCAAACATTTCTTCTATTTAATATAATATTTTATAGATATATCTAACATGCACATCACAAGTAATGTTTTAATAACATACTTGAAACCTGTAAAAGCAACATTATTCAAATTTATATATGTTTCCCATAATTGACGAAATATGATTTTACTTTTCTCCATGCTTAAGATTGTGGAAATAGATGAGAAAAAAGATTTGCGCGCGCCGGATAACTCGACTAACTGGAAATCGATGCACAGGATGTTCCACGTATGATTCTATCCAATCGCGAGGATTACAATTATATCCCGCGGGCACCTTTCACATTTGTGCATAAAACAGAAGATGAAGAAAGGTGAAACTAACATTATCAGATGATTACCGTCAGCGCCGTGATTCACATTAATTATTGTGTTCACACGATTAATACAGGAAACGGTACTACATTCAAGTCCATGTATCCAAATATGCAATATTTTTAAGTTCTCTTTATCAATTTTTTTCGAACCTCGCATCTTTTTACGGATCTCAAGATGCGGAAACTTTCGTTTTGAAAAGAAAACGCGTACGAATTTCACATATTATATATCTTATTTTCTTCACGGATTAGGAATAATAGTCGAGTCATTAGTACAGTTTCACAGCCTATAAAAGCGTCATGCCGTGAAAACATTCGTGTAATAATACGGATAGTTCGATCAACTGATATACCTTAGTGGTGCACGATTAATTTTATGATAACAGTACCAGAGCAACAAGTTTGACAAGGTACGCGCTAATCAGTTGCGCCAATACGTCAAAGCTGTCCTACTAGCACGATAATCTCTGAACCGCATGAACACAAGGAAGACGAACGCTTTCGCGGCCAATCTTCCTTATACGCACGACGACAACGATAGCAAAGACGATGACGGAAGTCAGTGGTTTCTATTTCGTGCAAGCACCCTTGCTTCATGTGAAAGGCACAGATTGAACAGGATGTCGTTATAGATGATCGCGAAATAGCAGTTGTCTGTTCAATGACGGCGAACAATGATTATTTACACTTTCTGATGCATATGAGACATGATTATCATCATTTGCATCAAACGCTACAACAATGCGACACGTAAATCTCGTTTCTGAGAAAAGGGTCATTGGAATCTTATTTTCAGTTTCATTTCACTTTGCAAGAAACAAAAAACTCATAAAAAAAAAGGATGGATAAATTAAGATAAATTAAAAGAAAAATTAGATTTTATCTACTTAATTCTTCAGTTACTTACAAATTTTAATTCCTCTGGATTTATTGATTTTTGTATATAACTTTTTGACAATTTGCTATGCGTTGGAATCTCTTGTTATCATGATTGATGAATGCAACCCCTTATACAGGAAAACTTTCCCTGTGAGAGAAAGCCGCGCAGGGTCACAGCCGGTGGCGTTGTCGGAAAATTATCCAGTAAACCGGTTTTAATAGCAATCGATCCGTCGTTGTCGTTCTCATTGATATGTATGGCATACAGTGCTTTATGGCGTGCTTGTTTCTAGAAATAAAATGATCACAAAACATACACATACATCGCGGTTGTGCGATTTCTCTCGCACGCGATTGCTATCATTGAGAGATTACACACACTCATATATATATAATATATATATATATATATTATATATATAATTGGTACAGAGAAAATGATAGAAAAACCGGATGCAACATAGTTTGTCGTACAAAAAATGATCTCGTCATTTAGATTGCATTTTGTTCTTGATCTAAAACATAATCATACAAGAACAAGAAAAAAGGCTCGGACATTTGCGATATTCTATATAAAAAAATTCTTTTGTATAAAAAAGTTTCAAACTCACCGCATTTTTTAAATTGTTTCCTTTTTTTCTCATTTAATATGTCTGAAAATTCTTATAAGATTTAGAAATTATTAACGAGTACGTAAAATTATTTTTTAGTATTCTCTCGTCGGTGACACTAACAATTGTGTTGTTAGAATCGGTCAATCAACAAAACGTTGACAGCTATGTTTGTTGACAAAAACATTCAAAGATGCATTGCGAGTAAATATGACAATTACATGATAATACATCGCTCCGTCGATAGAGCGCAATACCATTCCTCGGTAATACATCTCGACAGGTTTCTATTTTTTCTTCGGACAATACATGATCATGGTTCAAATCTCTCTCTCTTTCTTTCACGTTGCTAGGGGGCAGTAAAGGATCATGACGCTCGAGAGAAGATGGCAAGCAGGAACGAGAGAGTCGCGTGCTAAACGATAGGACGCGCAGCAATAAATTACGTTCGCAGGCGGTGTGCAGCAAGTTTCCCGGCACAGTGTACGAACGCGCGTGTGTACGCGCGGATTCGCGATTTCGTTCGTGTGCATGTCGCCGGTCGTCTTTTTCGTCGGCTTACGGATCGGTGTACGCGCCGCGCCGGTTGACAATGTGAACGTATACACACGCGCGACGTAAAACAGCGCGAAGAGTCCACGAGCGGGGGAGAGAGGGTTGGGGGGTGGGGGGAAAGGGTGCTCCAGCTCGGCGAACGGAACAGCCGTCGTAGCGACAACGGAGGTACTCTGTTTTTCCCTCTTCTTCGGTTAAGACGAGACTGGCTGATGTCAAACATGCGGCGACGAATTTTTCTCGCGAGCAACTCGACAACGACGAGAAAGTCGAAGAAGACAATAAATCGACGACGGCGCGCCACGGCCGTGCTCCTCTGCCAGTGAGACAACATATACATATATACATACACACGCGCACCGGTGCGCGGTTGCTGATGAGCGCGGATATATGGCGGCGCGAGTACTCTTACTGAGCGTCTTGATTACGGAAGTGCTGAAGCCCGCTTGTGCCGCAGGTGTGTGTTACGATTTGTCTGTGTTTACACTCTGCGTGGTGCGATCTAACCCTATACTCTTATCACAATGGTCGCGAGGTTTCGCTTCTCTGCTCGATCTTTGTACAACGATGCTCTGGTTGTATGCGCACATGAGTCCAGGCGTCGATGATCTCGAGAACTCGCTTTGTATACCTAAAGTACATTGTACACCCTGACGGTGGTGCAAAATTGTTATATATTAACTCTTTGATGGTATAATTTACTGGTACATCATAGAAGAGTTGAGATTGTTTTTATGTTTCTGTGATATATCTTTTATATATGATCCAATATTTTATCATTTCTCTTATTAAATAAATATTTAAAAGATTTTTCAATCTAGAATTATATTTCGAACGAAATGTTTCGTCATTGATGAAACGGGATTTGACAATGAGATCAATGTCATCAATGTCGTAACTTTCAATCACATCGCCACTTCAGAGTTAAGAAGAGAATCTTTATATCAAAGTCTTAGAGAAGAAACTGCAACATAACGTTACATATTCATTTATTAATGTTATTAAATACTTACTAAAATGTAGCAGTATCTATGTTTCATAAATATATATTGCAAATTGTCTCTTTGTTATCAAAGGTATCAAAGGTATCGGAGGAAATATCAGTGGTAGGAACATATCTAAAGGAGATGGTTCTGACACTGGTCTAATTAAAGCATCTGGGTTAACATTGGAAATTCAACCTAGCGGCCATGTGATACTAGGAAAAAAAGGGATCACGCTCAGTTGCATAGCTGGTTCAAACGAGAATGTATCTTGGTTGCGCAATGGAATGCTAGCACCTCCGTGTAATCTTACTCGGTGTGTTCTTCTTCACAATGGCTCTCTTCACTTTTACAAGGTAAGCAGTAGTGTGATGTCTATTGGTTTATCACTGTAAAATCATACTTTATATGAATATTATTATGTGTAGAAACAAAATTTACAAATTCAAAAGTTCAAAGAAAAGGAAAGGAATAGTATTATTTATCCTAAAAACTATAAAGATGAATATCGCTGTGTAACACGTACTAGTTTTGGAGGATTGATACGATCAGCTCCTACATATATTCAAATAGCAGGTAAATATAACTTTATGCGTATGACCATGATTTTTTCATAATTAAAATTTAGAATATTATGGTTACAATAATTATTCTATGTTACAGAACTTGCCCATGTATTTAGAGAAACTCCAGAAAATATTACTGTTCAAGAAGGTGAAGTTGCAAGATTGTCTTGTTTGATAGATAGTGTTCCTTTCCCACCTAATATTACATGGCAGCATAATGAAACATTGTTATCTTATAATGAATCAAAGTATTCTGTGGTACCACCAGGTGTTCTGTATATAAGTGCAACGAAACTGTCAGATGCTGGCTCATATAGGTATATTGTACAATTATATATACACAGGGCTGGGCAAAATGTATTTCAAATTGTATTTCAAATACAATAAAATATTTGAAATACAAAATGTACAATGCTAACACAATCTTGGTATTTAAATTATAAAATACAAAATACTTTTAATTTTTAATTTTTGATTTAAAATACAAAAATTTTATATTTTAAATTAAAAAATTGAAGATATTTTGCAATAAATACTAAAATTGTTAGTATTTTGTATTTTGTATTTCAAATGTGTTTGCCCAGCCCTGTATATACATAATATATATAATTTGTATTGTTAATTTTTAAACTAATTAAATGGAAATATTGTTACATTTCAGATGCATAGTCACTAATGAATTTCTAAAGAAGACCAAAAAGAGCAGAGAAGCAAAATTAACAGTTATTTCGAGAGCAGAGGTTAACAAATCACATACGCCATCGTCTTTGTTTCCACAAACTTCATATAATCATTGGTTGCTTAACGGGTCAAATCTTAATTTGGCGTGTGCTGCATCTGGTTATCCATCGCCAGTCATAACATGGTCATTTATTCCTCGTTACAAAGGTACAGATTCAGAAAGCAAATGTACATTTAATTAACGAATCAATTTTAATACATTTGATCATATCTGTTTACAGATAATGTTACGCAACCTCGCATTCTTTTTAATTCTACCACTGGCATTGGTATACTGTCATTAACAAACGTAAACATTTCTAATGCTGGTGTTTACATGTGTTCTTCGAAGAATTCTATCACCAATGACTTAGAGGTACAGGTGGGTAATTGATATTGACGAAACATAAGATATTTAATGATTATAAAAATTAGCAGACGATTATATTTTTCGTTCAAAATATTACAGAATATTACTGTAGACATACTGATACCGCCGTCATTTATAAAAACGCCGACAAACCAAATCTGTCCAAACGGAAGAACCGCAAGATTCGAGTGTCAGGCGCAAGGATTCCCCGTACCTCAAATTTATTGGCTAAAAGACTCGTCAAATATTACTATCATTGGTAATGATTACAGAGAGAGAGAGAGAGAGAGAAAGAAAGCACTATTGTCAAATTGTGTGCTTACGATTATGCATCTTGTATGTTGACAGGTCGCAAAACAACTTACGTTAAGGAATACAATAAAATAGAATTAGCAATATCAGCAACAGTACCGTCTGACTCTGGCATATACCAATGTGTAGCGGTAAATTCAGCGGGTGAAATTTGGGCCGCTGGTCGGCTCCAAGTAAACACATCGCGCAATAGCCCCGATGCGCCCACTTCTTTAAAATGTCACGCTGTTTCACCAGTTAGAATTTTAATTTCGTGGGAACCACCAAAGTCTCTACCATATACCAGTATTACAGCTTATACCGTCCATTATAGTCCTGTAGGTGAGTTTCACCATATTTTAGGTATGTATGATAAATTTTAAAAGAATCGCCAGGCCAATTACACATATTTATTTGATACGCGCTTCTCTTGCAATAGAAGGTGGCAAGGAGGAAGTTTCCCCGCCGGAACCAGGAAATTCTACGTCTGTAGAAGTAACAAAACTTCTTGAACCGTTTACAAATTACTCGTTTTACGTACGAGTGTGGAATAATTATGGTGCTAGCGATCAGTCGACTACCATTCTGTGTTCCACAGCTCCAAGTGGTATATATTTATATACATTTCTGTTAATTTTACGACGCAATGTTATTTCGATTATCTTAAAATAATGATTTCACTCGCAGTTCCTAAAGGCGCACCAAAAATGAATGTGGATATAATCAGTAGTACAAAATTAAATGTATCATGGGAGCCTTTGAGTAGAAAGGAATCTCGTGGCATTGTCGTGGAATATAAGTTACAATGGAGACTTCATCAACATCCATATTCTAGAGTACTTTATATACCTGCCACTATTGAATACCACGTACTTGCAGGTATGACTACATTTATCGTTTTTTTTTCTTTGAATTTTACAAAAGTATTATTACAAAATTGTGTAATTCTACTTTATAATCACAGATCTGATACCTGGAGCACAATATGATCTTCGAGTAATGGCAAGAACGAAACAGGGCTGGCCAAATATTAGCGAAACACAATTAGATTGGATTACTGTAACTATGCCATCTTCTGAACCCAATCATTTTATAAGAAATGTGGATATTCAAGTATTAATTGTAAATGCTTCGATAATTAAGGTTAATATTTAGTACTCTTTGATTTAGCTTAAACATTTTTATGGTTATTTATTTATAAACTACTGTCTAAATTTTTTTTTTAATGATTAGATGAAATGGAAGATCAACTTCAAACAAAACGATCAAATCGAATCAAAATTTGATTCTTGGCAAATTTATTGTGAAAATCAAGATGGCGAAAAATTAAAAAGTATTCTTTTACCACAAAATATTACTGAATATTTGTTTACTAATCTTGGTAAGTAAAAATCTTGCATTATACGATGATTTCTTTATGAATAATATTGTAAAAATTATTGATTTTTTCATTATCTTTTTGTGTATTTAGATGTAAATGTTTCTTATACCATGGGTTTGTGCATGGTAAACTCAGGTGAAGCAACAGGTTGCTTGACAAAACACATAGAGACTGCACAGTTCGATCTTGGTAAGTTTGTCAAATTTTTATAGATTATTACATTTTCAACAAAGAATGGATAAGTTTATGTAATAATTTCATGATAGACACTGTACCAATGGCTTTGGAGGCTATTCCTATCTCACCAACGTCCATTAATGTAACATGGACGTTATCCGATGCGCAAGGTGCAAATTCATTTGAACTTTGTTATCATGCGGTGAATGCGCAAAATTCTAACGGTTTAAAGTGTTTTATCATGTGAGTATGGTCTGAATGTTTGAAATAAGTTTAATTATACGTATCAAATATCTAATGGTGATATAATATATTATAGAGACGATACAAAAATGAACGTTGACAAATTGAAGCCTTTCACTTTATATCAGTTTAAAGTAAGAGCCATTAAGCATGATACAAATCAAACCAGTCTGTATAGCGACTCTATAGAATGTTACACAAATGAAGATGGTGAGAATTCAACAGTTGTTTGTTTGATAGAACAGTATTGTACATTGTCAGGCTTTTACATTAGGTTTTATAAATGAACATTACAGTTCCTGGTAAAGTCGAAGAGGTACAATGGTTCCTGGGTAACAATACGAAAGTACGAATTGCGTGGAAGGAACCGAGCAATATAAATGGTATCATACGAAATTATTTCGTCGTGTACACCATGGATCTGGCGGAGTCGACGAACACGTGGGGCAACGTGACCGTGCCCGGTAATAAAACGACGACGAGTATACCGGGGCTAGCGCCAGGGAAACGATACTTTGTTATGGTGCAAGCAGCGACGAAAGCCGGTTATGGAAAACCGTCGGATCCTATTATTATTATTACCGGTGGCAGTAGTAATAATACGTTGACAATACCAACATCGTCCGGTAAGCAGAAGCCACCGCGACCTGCTAAACCCGATCAGAGTCTAGGTGAGAGAAACAACAGACCTTAATTTCAATAATTTATTATGTTAATCGTGTATAAACTGTAAGTAAACATTGTGTATGTGTAAAAAAAAACAGGTGTGGTTCTCGGAGTGAGCATAAGTATCGTGTTTATCACGATATGTCTATGCAGCATATATTGCCGGAGGAAGTTTGAGAATTCTCGTTCGTCGAGAAACGATACTCAGCCTACGAAGGGGCGTATACTGTCGCGAAACGGAAATGGATGTTGCACGGAGCAGTCGTCCACGTCTATGAGTCAGCAAGCGAACACTACCGGCGCCCCGAATGAGATTGAACTGGCTGTGCTGTGCCCGTCGTCCCCGATTGAAACAAATCCGCATTCCGACGCAAAGGTAATCGAACGTGGAATAATCGCTTGGACCGATTTGTCGATAAAAGAATCTTGACAAATAATACGCGACATATATTGTACAGGGTACACAGTCTAATGGGGTCTTTGAAATCTGTGCGAAAGAACCCTTGTTATCGCCATGGGAGATAAATGGAGGTTCGAAAGACGTTCATATTATGGAAAACCCTCAGGTATCGCTATGAATTTCAACATTGTGTTACAGATAATGAAGGGGCGATCATTTTCCGCTAATAATCCATCTATTCTCGTGATTGCAGTATAAAAGAAGAGGCAGTTCTGCCTCGAATAATCTACAGGAGGAAGAGCAAGATTTAGAAGGCACGCAGCTCACAATAGTCAATTGTACTTTAGGCAGTAGCACTAGCAGTTTAAATAACAATTCAGGATGCCCGGATGGAGAAACTTCATCATCGCCAAAGGCCACGTGCGTATCTGTTCCGGCGCTCGGACCAAATGGTTGAAAGTGCGTTAGGCAGTACGCAGAAGTGTTCAATAGTTCTCATCGATATCGAGGTGCAAACAGGTAGGAATACATATAATTTCTCCCATTTTCTCCTATGAGATTGATACACATTGCGTAGATCGTAGTCTCTTTCCAAGTCAAGAGATGCGAAAAAACGCAAAAAAAAAAGAAAAGATTTATTCCACTACCGATAAAGCAAAAGCAATGCAAAACTGCAACAACCTCGCAAAGTCCAACGTGACTCAACTTGCTGCAGCAGAGGTATTGCCTGATACACGATCAATGTAAATAATACTGTTTTGGAAAAATGCGTGTCCGATTTCGAGGCGTGAAACGCCATGTAAACGTGAAAATGAGCAAGATAAATTTTTACGCGGAAAATAAAACGCGTAAGCATTTGAACAAAAACAACACTCATGTACATATAAAATGATTCGAAACAACATCGACAATGTTTTAAGATTGATGAAGGCCTATTTCCAAAACGACTGAAACAATAGTCGGCGATAAAATAAAATTAAAGTTAACTATAAACCAGTACGAACGAAAAGTAATGCGGGCAACTAAGAAAATTTCTCTTTGTTTTTCTTTTAAATAATATATATGTGAAGAAAGCAAAGTTTTGAGCTTATGCAAAGAGCGGCCAAATACCATGTTCTCAATTTTTTCTTTGAGAATGCTGTTAAAATTTGTCATTCTCTATTAATTTTTAAACGTTGTCACGATGTTGTCTCGAATGTATATATACACGAGTTATATTGTCATTAATATTGAAAATTAATAGACGCGTGAACGAAAGAAGCCAGAATGAAATAACAAGTTTTCAATGCCTCTGTACATAGAATAGAATAATGTTAATTGTGAATATGTCCATAAAAAATATCACTTGAAATACTGGTGATAAAAAGATGCGGACGTGCATTCCTTCTCTTTTGGGAACACAAAATTGCTAAATACAAAGGGCAAAGCAAGGCCTAAACTCAATTGACGAAGTTTCTTTCCGATAACAGTTTCGGGCTGATGATTGCTGAAAATAGATACTGAGCATTCCAAAATAAGCTTTTCATTGATAAGATTTAATTTTAAAGAACAAAGGAAGAACTTTTAGTATTAAGAAAAACAGGGAAAGGCTCTAACCAGATGCTACGTATTTAGAAATGTTAAGAAAATTTTTTATTCTGTGTTTTTTTTTCTTTTTCTCTTTTTTTCTTTGTTTTGCCTGTTTACATACCATATGTGTGTCATTAAGGTGTCATTTTCTACAAAAACATTGATTTCTCTAAGGAATCAAATTTCTTTTGCATTCGGAGCTAAGTGTGCGTAAGAAATGAAGGATTCATTTGTGTATGAATAGCTCCTAAAATATTTGACGTAAGTTTGTTTTTAGTTTAAAGCGGATTATTGAGATACATATATATCATGGATATATATATCATACTTTAAATTTAAAAAAAAGGATCCTATGAATGGGAAGAATATTCAGAAAGAAGATAATTATGCTCAGAATATTACAATTCAAATAATTAGCATGCAAAAGAGATAGGTCATCTCATTTTCACAATCATTTACTCGTATAAGAGATCTGAAAGACTGGTATATGATAGAGGATATTTTTATAATTAACGGATAACTCTTCCTCAGAACTTGTGTAAGAAGGTTTCCTCGTATTCCTCGAGTTTCTTTCCGTTCATAAGATTGATATCGTTCTTAAGGCGATTAGGTAATTAATACGATTAACTTGAACGTTTCGTTGTACGATATTTAGCGTGTTAACTGGCAGTTCTGTGTATTACACAAAAAAAAAAAAGAGAAGCAGCATTGAGACGAACCTACAAGACACATATTCCAGACTGGTGCATGTTACCATGACAGAAAAACCCAACACAGTACCTGATAGAATAAGCTATATCTTTTAGAGTGAGACGTAGAAATGTCAATGTTATTACTGTACCTCCACTAATTGTTATTTATTGCATTTTACATTCAATATATACTTTAGATGAACACACATTACACTGGATCATGCAATAATATAATCACCATGAGCACAGTATGAAAATAAATAACGCTAGAATTAATTCGAGCTGCATACATTAAAGACTATCATATCTTCATTCCATAAGATACTATAACATTTGCATAACAGAGTCTGTTACAAGTCTAATATTGAAAATGTTTTTCGAAAATATTTTCAGTTTACACAAGGAAAGATACCGTTGTTATTACCTAGTTTTGAACACAACTATTCAGTTAATAACTGTGCACCATGCTTTACTTATTCTGTTTATTGAATTCTGCAAATCATTATACAATAGCTCTATATAGTTTACAGATCAGATACAGATACAGTTCTACGAAATAGAAAGAATCGTTTTATTTACACATAAATACATGGAACTTGTTATATGTATTATAAATATAATTATGAGAATCTCACACACAGATCGCATATACAATATATTAAACTTCTATATTCTTAAATAATTTTTGTACAGCAGCCTTTATTCGTTGCGAATGTGTTCGTACATTCAATGTGTCTGGCTTACGATTTTATTTAATTAACCTGTTTTGTGTTTGTTGTCATATACAAAATAATTTGTATAACGTAATGCCTGTTACATTTTATATTATTTCCATATTTGTTGAGGATATATACATTCACATGCTTTCTCAAGTACTTTTGTATTTGTTGGTGATATATTTTAAAAAAAATCACTCCTAATAGAGAGCGTTGACTAAGCGTTGGTGAAACTAAATTGGCATATAATGAGAAAAATCAGGATGCTAAACCGGTCGTTCCTTTCGATCATTGTTATCGGTCATTGTTGTTAATATTATGCATCAGAAACGAGCACATTTTGATATTTTTCACTATACACTCCTGCATTTCGAAAATATATACTGCAGTGTGTAAAGCATTTTGAAGAATAATTTTGAGAGGGAGGGAGGGATGGGTAGGGGATAGAGAGAGAGAGAGAGAGAGAGAGAGAGAGAGAGAGAGAAAGAGAGAGAGAGAAAGAGAGAGCTATTAATTATCAAAAACAACAGAGTATTCGGACATCAAAAAGAGATTAATCTTAAGAGAGGTTTGAATAAAGTATAAGCAACAGAAAGTATGTAATGCTAATGCTTTTTGAGCTATCTTACTTTCTTACGTGTTAGATATATAACTGGCAGTTGTATGAGTTTCGTGAAAGAGAATGAGTTTACGCTTATCAAAACTGTCCTCATCTATTTTGTATTTAAGTAGCATAATAATAGTATTCTTCCCTAGTTATCTTATAATTACTACTTCGATCACACGTGTACAATTCTGCTGTTATTCCTGATTTCATATCGCTATATCATAACGAAACCCTGTAGAGAAAAATAGCCGCAGCGGCGGAGTAAACAGCAATCAGCAATTTAATTGAACGATAGACACACACACACACATACACACACACACACACACACACACACTCCGTACATACCATAATGCTCCTGAATAATTTCATGGATGTGATAAGTTTTTAGATGTCGTAAACAACTGACTACAGAGTCGCCGTGCGGAGGAGAGGTAATCGCGTTAATTGTATAAAGTGTCTCACGTAGAACGTTACAAGCGTGTTCTCTCTGCGAGGAGGAAAACAGCATGTAACGTTCTACATGTGATACATTCTGTATGTACAAAATCCATGAAGATAACGTTTATCTTACATTACCTAGTACATACAAAAGCAATAAGCAACATATTATAGTGTTCTTCATAATGCTACGAATGCAAATGTCCGAAATGGCATGACAGCATGGCATAATCTATTTATCACTATTTATCAATATTTCGCGCATTTTCATCGATCAATTATCATAATTTATTGAATGAGTCAGAACAATCCACGATCAACATTGTGAATTCTTTTCAACCGTTAATTATTTCTACTTACTTCTTCTCTACTTTCATTATATCTTAATTTAGGGGTACAATGTAGCAGCCAAAGAAAAGAACATTCAATTCATTCACCTTTTAAATCATGTTCATAAGTGAAATCGATGCAAGATTACTTGGCTACTTCACATGTACGCATTCCTTCTACCGAGTACGATATAATAATTCATCAAACGAACTGTAAGCGTTGAGTATACAAAATAGCAAGTATTAATTGTATTGTACGGCGACTCTAGTCGAACGAATATACCTCCGTAATTATCGCTCTTACACAGAGTGATTTACATTACTTAATTTTAACTTAATCTCCGTACCTATTAGGCTATTGTTTTACATTTATGCAGTTTACCTCAAAGAATATATTTCCAAGCCTGGTGGATATACACGCGCGCGCGAGTGTATACAGTATATGTACAGTATATATGTATACTGCGTTATGTGTGTATAATACATATACAGTATATGTATATATGATAGAGAGTCAAGCATTACACTTTATTTTACACATAATATATACGGAAGAAAAACAGAGAAATCGATAATTTTATTCATTTATACTATTATCGTTAATTATAATTATTGTGTGTTAAGAAAACTTTATTAATTTATTTTCCGTAAACCCTCATCTCATCCCTTTTAATTTAGATTTATTACTTCAATATGATGATTTTTTATTGACGTTTTTAGGGTGCAGTTACTTTGTATATACCTTTATCTACAATTGTATATATATATTATATTACCTGCGAAGAACATTAAGATATATATTTTAATATATTACATATAATGAACTACATGAAATTATAATCTTATTGTTTGAAATATTAAGACTAAATACACGAAATATTTAATAATATTGTTGACCCTCCTTGAACACGTCGTCTTGTTGTAACCACTGATTCAATAAAATTAAGACAGTGTACAAATGCATTTTGTGTGCAGAAATTATATTCCCTTTATATACAGCGTGGAGAATTTGTTACTGTAGGATATAGCAAATCAATACAGTTTCATAAATGCAACTTTATTATCAAAGATCTATAACCACATAGGCGCAACAATAGCATCAAAAGTGTAATATTACTATATGTGACATTTAATGCCACTAAACAAATAATCCATTTTTTTTTTTTTATATTAAATGTATGCGAATATGCGCGATTTGTATACAAATCTACCAATATGAACAATCGCTCGTATATCGATATATCATATTTTTTACATATATCTCTAATAGTGTTTGTACTTGATTTAATATAATATCTTTTAGATCATACATATTCAAGTTATCGATAATGTTATGCAATAATAATATTTGATTGGAATAGAAAATTTCACAATTTGAGTCACAGTTTATGGAAGATATACCTTGGAATGTAGCTGTAAAAAAAGTTTTGTATCTAACATATCTAACAATGTAAAACGTATATAGATTTTTAATAACTTTATTGGTATAATCCAGTCTTGGATGAGAAAAGTGGTATATAAAAAGCATATTTTTTTCCTTTCTTGACTGAGTAAATCTCTAAAATATTCTAAATCAATTTATAGACTATAAATATTTTAAATTTAGGCATTTGTATATATATATCTTCATGCATAAAATCCTTAACATTGTTCCAAATAATTTTTTAATATTTGACTAGCAGACCTTTAAGGTGCGAAAAAGTTTTGTATCTCGACAACTACGGTAAAATTAAGTACATTAATTGCTATTTTATCACATTGGCAATAGGCCCATCTACGAAATCTTCAAATTTCATTTATATATATATTTTATATATATATATATGCTCTAGTCTTATTTAGTTATTATTTGTTTGCGTGTAAAACGTCAAAGATGTATAACAGAGTATATGTAATCTGTATAGAACCCTTCTAGGCACAAGGTGAAACGGCGCTGGACGTCCATATATATATCTGATACTTATGGAATCTATCGTAAGCTTGTCCAATATCCAAATTTGGCCCATTGGTGTCACTAAAGTTCACAAAATCAAAGAATGCGGGAAGATTTTCATATTTACATAATCATTAAGTACCTGCAAATTTAAATAACCATTCTAAGTATTTATATGTGCATTTCCTTTTCAAATTCAGCTGTTAAAAGCATGTGAATACCTCTGTAAGAGCATCTTTCGTTAATTTAGGATACAAGTATGTAAATCCTGTGGTGTTCAACAACTTCCCAGGCTGCAAATATAGATGTTTATTATATAAAAGCTCTTGATCTATATACGGAGAAAGAGGACTATTTTCCACTCCGTCTTTGCGACAAGCTTCCGCCCAAGGACCCATGTGTTTGTCATTTACCTCCTCAACGACAGAACTCATATCAGTCTACAAAGTAAAAAAACCATAATCATTTTTTATTTAATTTTGTTTATCATATATTCTCATACTTTAGCCAGTGTAGATAGCGCAGTGCCCCAATAATCATGGTTAATGTTGAACAGTTCTGACACTATGGCACTAATGGAGCCTTGAGTGGAATCTCCTTCGTCAACAAGATTGTATGTTTGGCTTACTGTTTCAGGCCTATTTGCGACATGCCAGATAGCTCTAGCAACATCTCTCACATGAACAGTATTCATATGTAGATCTGGTCCCCAGAGCAACTTCATCATTTCCCCTAAATGTTTATAAACTGCACCCACTACCAATCTTGGGGCTAAAAATTGCAAAATTTATTAACATTTATATCTTTGTTGATTTAGATTACTAGAAACAAGATGTAGATATTTTAGTAACAAGATTGATTACAAGAGAAATTATATTTCAGGATTACCTAAGCCACTTCTGTCACCAAAACCATATACAATGGCTGGTCTGAGTATAGTATATTTCAAACCTGGCACATTCTTCAGTTCGTGTTCCACTTGTAACTTATATTTTGCAACAAATGTCCATGGTTCTCCAGCATCCTCTTCCTTATGAGGCATCTATATAATATTATACATGTATTATGATAAACTTTGCATGTCAAAGTACCACTCTAAGAGTATCCACTCTTAAAAAAGGCATGAGAAGTCGATACTTGAATATTACTAAAAAAAGGGACACCTTTTCCGATGCATTTAGGTTGCCAGAAGATATCTCCACATAACGTAAAACTTTAATCTTGGCAGCTTGTTGAGCACAGTTTAAGCTTAATTTATAAATGCCTTCTTTATAGACTGGGTCTGTGAGACCACTCTTTGTCTCTCCTGCACAATTGAACACATAATCAATAGGCTCCTCGGATAAAAATGCATTTTGACAGGATGCTGTAAATGTAAGTTCATAAAAATTATATTTTGTGGAATAGACTAAGGCAAATAATGAATTGATTTTGATTAATTCACATATAAAGATTAAATTAAGCAGTAAATATAAAAAAAATAGAGTTAATAATTTTTCTACAAGTTATTAAGTACTACTACTTTCTACAGTTATTAAGAAAAGATTTTTAACAAATTCTTAAGATTTAAAAAATTTAGAAGTTGAATTTGCAACGGTTATAAATTTAACAAAAGTTCATATTCTTTTCCAGATTTCTTAGCATATTGTACTGTGATTACCTATGTTAATCAAGTTAGCGCTTTTGAATTCGAGCAAGGGGTGCTCGAACATTCGCTGATGCTTTGAATTGAGCCATGCGGTCTGCGGTGGCACCTTATCCACAACTCGGACATATGATACCAGATCATTATCCAGCAAATACTCCACGAGATTACGACCGATGAAACCGCATCCTGCGCGAGCGATAAGAGTCTTTCAATCGGCTGTCGCTGTCTTATCACTCTTCCGTCGTACTTTTTTTCTCTTTGTCAGAGAGTCTATGTAACAAAATACTCACCACCTAGAACGATCACTCTCGCTCTCTTATCACAGATGGGCGTTGCCATAATCGCTTGTCATTTAATCGCGCGATACGTTTTCTCGTCGGAGCGCGGTGTCTTTTGATAAAGAAATCGCAAGATAGATTGCAACTCCTTTCAATGGCACTTTGGACACACAACGCTCTCACCGGCCTCGCAGTTCATCCACTTATTAACCTAAAATTCACTGGCAGTCTGACACTTATAAACATAAAACACTTGACTACTAGATGGGTTAACGCTATATCAGATGCAAGCACTACTGCACTCTGTGTACTTGTCATGAAATCTCGATGATAAATAGTCGGTAATGGTCGACCTATATTGCCAATTTATTTGTTACCTACCGAGGAAAATATTAACAATGTTCGCCTCGGTGTTGTCAACGCCCTCTGTCATTTCCGTTTCTTCTTGTTCCTATGCTTCTCACACATGTAGCCCCTTTTCCTGTTCGTCAAAATGGTGAGATGATATGACAATGCTCGATTTGTTTGAGAAATCGAATAAATTTATATAATGGGCTTGTCCATCGAATATTAAATTGTGTGATTTTAATTAACAAATATTTCTTTTATTAGGGTATCGATATCAATCATAAACATGATAGAAAGGTGCGTCGAACGGAGCCCAAGTCTCAAGATGTGTATTTACGTCTTCTCGTCAAGGTAAAGTTGTTTGGTGCTACATTCACTAATGGATATATATATTTGAAACATTGAGTTAACTATTAAATTTGCTAATGAGAATGCAGCGCTAAATTCTATCTTGTACTAATTTTGTTCAAAATGCATCATCTTTCATATTAGTACTTTGAGGTTAGTGTCGCGTTTGATTACACATGATACCATAACTAGATTGTATTCTTTTTAACTTTTATTATAAATTAGTGATAAAAATTAAAAGATTCAGTGATCATACACTGACGATTCACTTATTTAATGCCTTGAAGATTGCGAACCGCACTCTGTGTCAGATCTTGTATAGACTGATTCAATTTGAACGTTCGCTAGAAAAATTTCAACTATCCTATCTCGCTTATTTGCAACGTAAAAAGGCGATTATTATAGTTGACACATGTAATTTTTTCTTTATTATAATTATGTAAATATTATTTTCTTCTATCGTGAATGAAAAGTGCAAGTTGGTTTAAGAATATCACAGGACTTTAGCAAGTTTGGGAATTGTAGATTCAGTTTAAAAGATCTTATATCATAAGATATGGTAAGAAACTTGATATAAGAAAAACTTTATTTCAGCTATACCGATTCTTGGCGAGAAGAACAAATTCAAAATTTAATAAGATCATACTGAGACGACTTTTTATGAGCAAGATTCACCGACCACCCATTTCACTCGCACGTATTGTGCGATTTATGAAAAAACCTTCACGAGAGAATTGTATCGCTGTGATTGTTGGTACTGTCACATGTGATGCTAGAATCTTTGAGGTTCCAAAATTGACGGTAAATGACATTAATGTATATACTAATATTTAGAGCTATTAGCAATAATTATTTGTGTGTGGGGGGAGGGGGAGGGGGAGAGAGAATGTAGAATTTAGAATTGTAATGTAGAATTAAATAGCATATATGTAATTTAATTTTTGCAAGTGCATATAATAGAATTTTGCATTAAATTTTAAATTAAATTTTTTGCATTAAATAGGTATGTGCTTTACGCGTGACAGAGAAAGCTCGAGGACGTATTTTGGGAGCTGGTGGTGAAATAATCACATTTGATCAGCTGGCATTACGTGCTCCAAACGGCAAACACACCGTTTTAATGCAAGGTCCGCGTAAAGCTCGCGAGAGTGTAAAACACTTTGGTCCAGCACCTGGTGTGCCGCACTCTCATACAAAACCGTATGTGCGGTCTAAGGGTCGAAAGTTTGAAAGGGCAAGAGGCCGCAGGCGCAGCTGTGGTTACAAAAAATAAGATTCATTTTATATGTCCAGCAAACATTCTATGATCGCAATCTTTTTTTCTCACAGAACACAGCTGCGAAATAAAGGTTAGCTCATTAACAATTTTGTATTTTCTTTCCTAACCATATTGCATATCTAGAATTATTAATTCGTTTTATTAGCAATCTTTTTTATATTTTTTTATTATACAATATTTATTATACAATATTGAATTTATTCACATGGAATCTTGAAAATTTTCTGCTTATTGTCAAGTTACTATCGGGACTCACGATTGTAAAAGTGATATTTACAAGTCTGAGACATGTAATATATAAAAAATAAATCATAAATTGCTACAATATCAAATTTGATAATAAAAATATAGTTTTAATTTGCAATTTTTAATTGATAGAGTTATAAACGAAATTTATGTACGTATAGAGATTTTAGAAGGGCGTGGACTAACGAAAACAGCAAAGATAGCTAACCTGCATTAACTACATCTTTTTTCTTGTAGATTAAAAGCTTTTAATGATGATAAAAAATGAAGAGTTTTAATGCATTTACAAAGAAAAGAAACACAACCTGTTATTGTTCTCGTCATCCTTTCGCGCTTATATTAAAGGCGAGAAACTTCGTCTAGTATGTATACAGTTTAATAAGGCATATATTAAATTTGTTTTATCTGTACTTTTTGCATTTAAATACATATTTATGCTTTAAAAAAAAAAAAAAAAAAAGAAACAAAGGTAATGTAATTAAAAAGAAGAAAATTATTTTCGATTATTTAAACTCGAATTGAACTGACTCGATTACAATTTCACACAAGTACTCGCACATTGTCGTGCGACTATCTATGATAAATGTATAATCGGAGACGCGGTGCTGTCAGTCGCCATCTTGATTAAATCGAATCCTTGTGTCTCGGTTCCGTCGTGTTTTGCGCGACTGTGCGCAGCGTTGTCACGACAGGCAGGGTAGCCCGTCGACGGTGGTCAGCGCAGCACCGGGAGGCGCAGAGCTTGCCAGCGGCGGCGACGGTTGCCGGTACATAAGCAACCGGCGGTGTGGCGCGACACGACGGCGACAACGGCAACAGCAGTAGTAACAGCAGCTGAGAAGCAGCGTGAAGGTGGGCGGCGATACGACGCGTCAAACGTTCCTTTCCTGATCCTGATTCCGGCTTTTAGCTCCCGTTTCGATCCCGGTTCTGCTGCTCGCTTCTACTCAACGAGATTTCCCCAAGCAACGTGGCTGCGAGCGCCGTGAACACAGCACAGCACAAAGCACGAAATTCGCGAGCCGAGAGTGAGTAAAACGCGTGAGAAAAGGGGAACATTTTGCGGGGTAATCGGGGTGATCGTTTGGCCGACGAAAAGATGAGCTGTCAACGTAATGCCGGCAAGATCACGGTGCCGGATGATTTGCGCGACGTCCTATTGGAATTTACGATCAGCTACCTGCTGGAGCAGCCCGGCGACATCATCGACTATGCTGTAGACTTCTTCACGCGACTACGTGACGCACGGCGGACGCAGTTGATTCAGGCGGACGGACAGACCTGCTCATCCACACCGGACGAATCCGTTGATGAAGGTGAGTCTTAGCGAAATCTTTCTCTCTCTCTTTCTCCTTCTCTCTTTCTCTCTTGGGGCGTTTTACGACAATTTTCTCAATATCAGTAATTGATATTTATTATAATTAACCTAATCAAGGGATATAGGAGAATGTCAATAAATTTATCATTTTTAATGCTTTAGATTCTTTATATTTAAATGGATCTTATTGTCAGATCGGCCAAAGTCCATAGAACATATTGGACGATTCTGAGACACCCTGCAATTATAGTCGATACCCTACGATTTACAAAGCAATAAGACGTCTATTGAATTATGATCTGTAAAGATTAATTCTACAAACATCAATTTTTTTTCATAGTGTAAATTTTTATTTAAGATTTGCATAAAAGTTTTGATACTATGATCATACTTATGATTCATATAATATATTGATTCTTAAATTTTACATTGATAAATTTAATTGTATTGAGAGATAAAATTGACACTTAAAAATCGTGTCTAATTGTAAAAGATTAATCATCATTATTATGTGTATTGAGAATATTTAAAAAAATTAAGTAGTTTCTACTCCTTTCAGATTATGAACAAAGTAGAAAATTATAATACTGACATAGAAAATAACGGACAGCCTAGTCATATGATTGTGGTTAGAGCTAATCAATGTTAGTAAAATTATATCTAAATTCACGGAGAGCCATGCAAATCGATGTCGGTTACAAGTTGACGAATGCAAGATCGATTCTATTTTCATCAATTAATCTGTCGTCATCGTAGTTCCAATTCGTATTTTCTTTCCGCATAGTAGTATTGACTATACTATGACATAATTATCAGTAGTGTAAAAAGTATAAACAGTGATAAATAATAATTTAATAATCTCGAGAAATTCGCCATCTCTCTCTCTCTCTCTCTCTTTTTCCCTCCTTCCTCCCTCCCCCCCCTTCCACTCCTTTCTCTACCTCTGTCTCTTGTCTAAATTTAATAATAACAGACAATGATTTAATCAATGCTATATTATTCTTGTGATTTACGTCAATGTATATCGGTCGAATCGATTGTTGAAGTTGATTTATTACTGTTTAACTGCACATTTTCATCAAGTTTATGATATTGGCTATAATACAAATAATTATCTAATGTTGGCGATAACTTACTGGTATTGAATCGGATTTTGAACAGACGCTATGTACAAGTCAATTTTGTATTGGAACGCACGCGAGATATTCTACCGATACATTTATTTGCACACAATGCATCGTCGAATGCAAATTTAAACATTTATTTTTTTCTTTTGCATTTTTTCCAATAAAGATATCCGTTGTTCTTTTATGCAAAAAACAATATTATTCTTTTATCTATCTATTTTCTTTTCGCCTTTTTTCTCAGCTTAATTAAATTTTCAATTTTTTGTATTGATCAAGAGATTTTGAAAAAGATTCTGCTTATAAGATTTAAGTCTTATAAACAGATTTGAAATTGATAGCTATATTGTAATATTTTATTTTATTGTTAGGTAGGGAAAGAAAGTATTTTCGATCTTGCTTAAAATGTATAAAATATCTGTTTTATAAAATTACTTTTATTATGAAACTTCATTCAAAACACATCACTCAACATCTTGGCAAATATCCCTTATCAGTTAGGGGAGCAAAAAAATAAGTATTTTGGAAGCCGGGCTTTTCTTTTTTCATCAATATGTCTAACCTTCTTTTTCTTGCTATTTCTCTTTCTTTCCATTTTCTTCAATTGTCTTCTTTGCTATCAAATATAGGTTCTTCCTCAAGTTATCTGATTCAACCACTTTGCGTCGAATCGTTGGAATGTTATCCTACTACATCAATTGGATTTTTATGCCTCTTTGTGTCATTTGTCGAACATATTTCTTCATTTAGCTTGGATTGAAATCAATGACCATTTAGGATCTCTTCATATTTCTTTATACATTTCGCCCCATTCTCCCTCTTCAAATAAAACCTGCAGACTTTAGATTGCATATACCAGGGCAAACTTCAATTTTAAACCAGCGTTAAAAAATCACTAAGAAATAATGATAAACAGGATTGTTAATGTTAAATAGAATTTCTTCTAGAAGGCGCCGTTTATTAACATAAAAAGTTGGAATTTTTTTTTTTTTTTTTTATTAGGTTAGTTTCTTCATAAAATGTTTAAGATCTGCGCGCGTTTTGAAAAACCATGGCTCGAGCAATCGCGCCAACGCGTTCAGTCCGGTCAGGCGCTGTTGCGAGCTGAGATTCCTGGATGCGCAGCGGTTTCAACAGTTTCGTCTAACGCTTGGCCGGCGTAACAAGCGTGTCTCGTCTCATCTAGCTTAGTCTAGTTTAGTCTAGTCTCGTTTCGTTTTCTCGATGTGATTGCGAATTGCCAAATCTCGAATTGTACTCTTTTTAGCTCACGCTTTTTATGCTCACTATCGACCTTTTTGTTTTGTTCGCGCGAAAACGTGAGCGTTATAGATCAGTTATAAATCGGTTATAGATGTGATATCTCGTAAGTGCCTTCGCAGCATTTTTCCAGCTGGGATAGAGCATCTCTTAAAAGTGCTAATGTATTTTAATTTGTTTGATTGTCATCAGTTTAATTGTATCGTTATGCAAAATGCTTGTATAATATGCTAATGTATAAGAAGTGGTAAGAAATGTCGTAAGAAATACCTAGTATTTATAATTATATTTGCGGTAGGTCCCTGAATTGTGTGTATATGTGTGTGTGTGTGGCGGAAAGTGAATACTTGACGTCGTTTCTTGTGAAATTTAAGACAATGTTTCGAAATTATGATTCTTTTCTGCATTCCTTACGACATTTCTTGTCTTTGCATTAGCGTTGTAATTATTAATCTCTCCTTCTTCGAACTGAAAAACTGTTTTAATCTTCAAGTTTTTATGCATTTTTATGCATATTTATATTTCATATTACAGAAGAATCTCTATTATCTGAAATCGTGGGAAACAATTTGTTTTGATAATTAATCTTGCGATTTTGTTTTGCCTAAATTTACATTTTATGTAAAGAAAGTATTCATCGCATTTATTTTTCATTCTACTTTATCGGTTTTTCTAATTTTATTGTGTTTTTTACGTGCTTTATCATCCGAGATGTATTCCTAAAGCATTGGATGCTTTCGAATAGCTGGCAATATCATTTTCCGAAATGTATTTTCCTTGTTTTTTCGTCTCTTCATCTTTGGTTTTGCCATAATCTTTTTGATAATTTCATCATTATCCATTTCGTTGCTCGTAAACTACTCATTTTCAACGTCATGTTTGTCACAATTTTCACATCTTGGTTTTTGTAAGATTATGAAAATTGAATTTACTTGTGCAAATTGACATAAAATTTATTTTTTAAATTGTTTTTGTCTCTCACGCAACACTATTCGGATAATAGAATATTCAGTTGAATGATGTTTGGATAATAATGTGGTTCAGTATATAGAAATTTCATTCTTCACATAATTGTATGAGAAATTTATGTGTACAAGTTATTTGTAAGAGAGGGAGAAAGAGAGAGAGCAGAGATACGAGATATCACTCTTACATCGAGAGATATACTTGTTTCGTATCAAGTGTAGGGAAGTGTGTGCGTACATAAACGCGCAGCTGAAAAGGACAAACTTGTGCACGTCTCTTCTGTTTCCCTTTTCTCTCCAACTGTCACTCCGACCAAATGTCGCTCTCCGTCATCGAGCCTGTAGATGATAAAGGTGATATAAGTTGATAAAGATGCTGCAATATCATAATACATTTATTATTAAAATTAATAGTAAGAGGCATAAGTGTTCGGATAAGTTTTTTGAATAACTCTAGATTAAACTCTTTATTTTTATTTTAGAAAAAAATAATGATGATTTATAAAGTTGATAGACTTTATAGTGTTTGTTAAAAAAAATTTGTTTTATTACAGTATAGTTATTTATGCAATGTACTTTTTATTTATTTCTTTTATGCAATTAAATCCGAACTAAGCTAGTTATATTATTTTCGAAAGCCACCTTTATCTAATACGCAAAAAGAGAATAACCATTCATGAATTATTGAAATCTCAAATTTTCTCAAACAGAAAACTACGACAAAACTCTATCTACTCTACTTTTTAACATGCTTTTTTCACGTAAAATTATTATTAATATTGCTAAGAGCCACCGATTGTAAGAAAGTTCTATATCACGTATGATAGCTTCGCAATTGAGATGGAAATAAAACGAGAAATAAAATTTTTACCGAAGACTTTTTCGTGTCTTGAAGAATGGCGGTACGATATCGCGTTTAATATATCCATTTCTCTTGTGATGTGTGCGTAAACCAGACGAAAAATCGACACTTGGGAAAATGTTTATAGTATCAATCATTGTAAAAGAAGGTCTAATCTCAATTACGAATTATAAAGTGCATTATGAGGATCTCTTCTTTGCAAACTTATTGTAAACTTTGAGAAGTATACACGTGATATTTCTGTAAAACCACTTAAAATGCTAATGTCGTAAATGTAAATGTCAAAAGTGACAATTCTTTTTTCTTCTAAATTATCGGGGTTTTTCTGTGACTAACAAATAAACTATCGTGACAATAAAACTTTTGCATTTACGTCATAGAATAACCGACAATATTTTATGCTTTTGCACTTTGTGTTGAAATCTTGGAAATTTTTTCCTCGGAAATGACGTAATATAAACGCAATCATAAATTCAATAATCATGCATTTTTAGATTCAAGAGTTCAAAACCAAGAGTTTTAAAATAATCAGAATTAGAGATAGCTCGGGACCTTTTTATTATTTGCATTAGAGAATATTATCAACCTTGCGTAAAAGTATTAGTCTTTTACGCCTAAAAAGGTGTCTGTTTTTGGACGGCTATTTTTTTTATCCCTTTATTGTTTTCCTCTCTTCTACTATTTCGCCATTAATCAACACTAGAAATAAATTGAGCTATTACGTCTTTACTAGTATTTTAATTATCTTCTATATTTTATTTTATATTTAAAACTTTATTATACTAATTTAATATCAATTAAACTTATTTTCTTCACATCTTATTTTTGTTTTAATTTAAGCGTGATTATATGTCTGTTTAAGTAAAAATGTTTCTTTTGTACTTTAGAGCCACCAGTCGGCCGATTCGCTTCCAGAAGGAAGAGCGTTTTCGCGGAGACTTACAATCCCGAAGATGACGAAGAAGATGACGGTTTCAAGGTATATTTTTTTGTACACTGCTTATACATCCTGTTGCATTACTTTAATGCAATTGTTTTTAAATTATCGCGCACATTCTTGATGACGAAAAGTGATGAAATACCGTTTGCGATAATTAATTTTTTCCTTTTTAAAGAAAATTGGCTTGAATGAACAAAACTCAAGTAAGATCTAATAAAAGAACTGTGTGTCAATGCCACGACAAATTTTATTGATACTGTTGCGCGAACAATTGTAATCGTTGAATTGTTAATCTGTTGCAATAATTATGTAATCCGTTCAATTGACGGCTGAGTTTTGTTCATCCACAAGCAGCATTTCTTCTCTCAACAGATGTACGTCTCGATATACATCGCATTTTTATTATTATTTCAAGATCTAATATTATATTATACATCATGGCATCCAATATTGTTTTGAGTAACGAAACCTTCGAACGTGTATACGTTGTTATGCTTATCGCACGAAAAACACTTGATATACCGGCGAAAACCGATATGCTGATTAGTCGCAAAAGTAATCGGCGTATTCCAATGAAGTACATCGCTATGTATTTTATACAAATATGAGATATAGATATTTTCCATACAAAAGTGAGATATAGATATTTTCATATTCCACTGGTATTTTGCACGAAGAATAACGACGACAAAAACTTTGTCTTCGACAGAGACGATTTAGGTTTTTTTTGATAGTAGCAGAAAATAGTCTCTCGTTATGAAACGTCGTTGTACATCGATTATATGTATATACATATACGAGGCATATAATATATCTCAGTCTATTAAAGCATCGTGCACTATCTCTTTCTCTCTCTCTCTCTCCCTCTCTCTCTCGACCTGCTGCCGCGCGAGTGACGAAACGCGAGTGAAGAGTTACTTTGCTCGACGATGCGAGGCCGGCGATGTACCTTTGTGACGTCAGGCCGCGTGTTCGATAACCTGGCACAGACGTGATTTATATGTATGTATCGCGAGCGTGCGCCTGTGAATGAGGGAGAAAGGGGCGATGTATGTGCGTGTGTATAGTATATGTAGTAGGGTTGCGAGGGGTTGCTGCGATGGGTCGCGTTCTCGACGAGAGAGAGAGAGAGAGAGAGAGAGAGAGAGGGAGGAAGGGAGGGAGGGAGGGAGAGAGAAGGGGTGAGAGAGAGAGAGAGCATTTTCACAAAGACACCCCAGTGAATCCGATTATCGGCGTCCCGTGGTGGCTGGTTACACAAGAGGAGAATCGGCGGTCTCTCTCTTTCTTCCCTGAGCTAGGCCGACCATATTTTCTCTCTACGTGCTACGACTAGCTAGGACAATAGCAGAATAAACTGGGACACTTGCAATTTTTAGAAAGACCAAGACGAAACTAGGACATACGCAATCTTCTTAACCGTTTACGATAAGAAGGGTACAGATCCACGCGCTGCCTTTTAACCGACAGATTCTTTGGTCAGTGTGGAGTTGATTTTTTTTTTTTTTTTTTTTTTCTTCTAAAAATATCGAGGTGTTATTTTCTACAAGATACAAAGCAAATCTTTTGTTCGAATCGTTTAGACTTAAACTTACACGCATTCTGCACTTTTAACTTCATGCAATTTTAATTTGAGATTTAGTTACAAATGATTTAGTCACAAATGATTTAGTTATAAATATATATATAATGTAATGTGCAAAGTTGCTACGAGTGATGATCCTCCTTTGCATTTGCGTTGGGAAAAAGTTGGATTTGAAATTAGCCAAGTAATCTGTCGTTGAAGAGTGATGCACGAAAGAGAAGTAGAATACAGTTTATTACATACGGTTTATTCACGTGTGCTCAGCGGCACATGTCACACGCGAAAAAGATAATGCACCGAATGCGGCGAAATAATAGTTTTACAGGTGACGATGTGACAAACGGCTGAACGGTTGAGCAACTGAACGACCCTCGGCGAAGTTGTAATCATACGATACACGCGGCTCGATCGCACAATAGTCGCAGATGGAATATGTCAGTAATAGAAACGGAGGGTAACGGTTCCCTGCAAAATTGATCGCTTTTGTATGCAACAATTGCCACGATAACGCAACAAAGAACTTGCCGCTTGTGGAGAGACTGATTACCGCGTGTTTGCTTACAAGTGAGGAGAATAATGTTAGGCGTAATAATTGCATAATAAGTCGAAAAAGTTGTTTTGAGCGAGCAAACGCGATGTTTCCAAAGTGAATAATTTTAATGGAGGCTAAGCTAATAAGAATAAAATTCAGATATAAACGAGTAACGTGACATTGCAATAGAAAAGAAGAAAAGAAATACATAAGTAAAATGTTTTTTTTTTTAATCTAAATCTTTTTAACTTTATAATGATTATATTCAATCAAGATGTTAAAGTAGAGAGAGGAAGAGAGATTAAAGATATTAAGGATATTAAGGATGTAGATACTAAAATACCCGCAGATATTACGTAGACACTAAAACTTTGAATTCTTTATGCTATTATTTAATTTGTCAATTTACAACCGTAATGCAATCGTTATGAAACGTGCGCATATTTTTGGAATATATTAGCTAGCTTATAATTATAAAAAAGTCACGTGTGAAAAATCCATTGCATGACAAATATTTTACGCAATTTGCATGATGCTTTGTAAGTTATTAATAATAATGTCGCTAAAGACTATATATACATAACGAGTTGATAGGTCGTAAATCTTGACGCACTTTATCTCCGAAATAATCGTGAATAGAGCGTGGGAGAGGTCAAAGTTCAGCGCATCAGGTAAAGGGCAATCTCTCTCAAGTACTGGTTAAAGTATCGAACTTGCCGATAGTGGCTTTTAGAGAGAATTCTTGTAGAAAATCCCATAAAATAATTTCACAAGAACTTTTGAAGGATTAGATTGCATATCGATAACAGCAAATGGCGGTTAATAAAATATAAATAACCTACACAGTTACTAAATAATTAATCTTTTCAGGTTTTTTTTCTTTATTATAGATTAAGCGCCTTTAATTAATCAATCAACAATTTTGACACTCAATGTTTTGATTTTATTTGATCTATGAGTGCGCCTAATTTAGTATATATACATTTTGCGATTACAAAATTTTTTGTAACAAATCAGTCAATGTTTCCTGTAAGAAACAATAGCATTATTTGAATAATTGTAAGCATGAGTGTGAAGTATTTTGAGCTACTTCTCGTTGTCGTTATTTTAAATCTTTCGTAAACAAAACATATTAAATTATTTTGTAATTACTTCGTATAAGAAACAATTTTTTAACAAACGATAAAGGATGTCTCAATTATACAGACAATTTGGCAAAAAATTTCAAAGTTTCGAACTAAACTGCGTTTTATTAAAGATTTAATTTGCCTTCATGCGGTTCATTAATTTCAGATGGTCCATCCAAAGAGCGACGAGCAGCGACAAAGGCTCAGCGAGAGCGTCAAGAACATACTTCTGTTTCGCGCTCTAGACGAGGTAAGTTAAACATAGTGCGTTTATCAACCGCGATCGCTGAACAAGAATAGGTATAACAGCGGCTTGAGTATTCGCGCCAGCTCGGCAAAATACCAAGAAATCCACGAATAATTTCTTATTAGGAGCAATTGAATTCACTAAACATTCACATAATTGCGATAATTATTTTTGTTATTAGCAATTTATTTATGTATTGGAGCGTATTGATTATCACTTGACTATTAGATAATATTGAGTATGTTATATTTATATATATATATTTTTTTTAAATACAATTTTTGTTTTTAAGACTTGTATATGTACATAAATGTACACTGATTATCAACATGATATTAATGTAATTTTATGCTTGTGTATGACAATTTTAAAGTCGATATTTAAAATCCTGAATGATAATATTGCTCTAAAAAGATATTAATACATGTATAATAAAATTACTTTTACAGGAACAAATGGCGGATGTATTGGACGCGATGTTCGAAAAAATTGTTCAACCGGGAGAATTTATTATCCGACAGGGCGACGATGGTGACAACTTTTATGTGATCGAGAGGTAATATACTTTTTCTTTATATATTACAGTTAACGTATCGATAGGCTTCTCCCTTCAGCGGGAAGTTCCAATGAACCAAGAAGGGATGCACACAGTCGGCTAGTGCTTTTACTTAGACCTGAAAATATTCAAACTCTTATGTTTAATATAATATAATTTAGTTATTCATAATTAATCATTTTATTGGAATCTGAAATTATTTCGGCAAAGCGAAAACTCAACGTATTTTACGTTTCAGAGGAAAATTTGAAGTTTACGTTAAAGATTCCGTCACAGGAGCGGACAATCATATTCATACTTATGATAATCGCGGCGCTTTTGGAGAACTCGCCCTTCTGTACAATATGCCCAGGGCAGCCACGGTCAAAGCAATCACTCCCGGCACACTCTGGGCCATGGATAGGCAAACCTTCCGACGTATTCTTCTGAAATCTGCGTACAAAAAGCGTAAAATGTACGAGAATCTTATTAATAAAGTGCCGATGTTGAAGTCTCTCGAAGTAAGTATTATCGTGTGACTTTACTTTATGATAGTTTTCAAAATTTGCACTTTAAAGTCTTTTATTTTAAAATAGTTCCTGAATTTGTACTTTACTAAATTACTACGTTTTTTTTTAATTATGTTCTATCTTGATTAAGAAAAGGGGGAAAAACTAAATATTGAAATGAGAAATAAACTAAATCTCGCAGTGCCAGCTGCTACAAGATTTACATGCAAAACTCCTCTTTCAGTCTTACGAACGCATGAATTTAGCGGATGCCCTTGTACCGAAACAGTATTCCGACGGTGAGCAGATAATTAGGCAGGGCGACACCGCGGACGGAATGTATTTCGTCGAGGACGGCATCGTCAGGATCACTATACTCGGCGAGCACGGCCGTGAAATCGAGGTGCATTTATATTACGTGTTAATTCAGTTTCTCGCGAAATAGTTCGTTTACGACGTCGACGACGATGAACGCCAAGAAAATTTTGTCCTTACTTAACCCAGTACCTTTAATATCGTGCAGATTAATCGTGTTCCGGCTGGCGGTTATTTAGGCGAATTGGCACTCGTGACGCATAAACCACGCGCCGCTTCGGCCTACGCTGTGGGGGACATCAAACTGGCATGTAAGTTTATTTAGTTACTGCCCACAACCTTCACATTGATAGGTAGCCAATAATTGCGCAACGATCACAAATATCGACGTTTATCGTAATAAATGGAAATATTAGACTTGGAATGTAATCCAATGGTTATCTGTGCGCGTTTAATTCGATTTGAAATTTTCTTTATGCCGGATGTCTCACATTTTTAATCGATTACGCAAATGACTCTCTTGTTTAAAGGATCATTTGTTCCTTCATTTTTTTCAAACGGCCATTCTTTACAGTTTTGGACGTTGAAGCTTTCGAGCGTTTACTCGGCCCGTGTATGGAACTTATGAAACGTAATATCGACGATTACGAAGATCAGCTAGTCAAAATTTTCGGCAGCAAAACCAACATCTCCGACATCCGATGAACTGTCTGTGGCACAGCCACGTCGCCATCCTACTGTACTAAAGAACGCGATGCTTTCGTACAGTATATAATGTATAATGAGCACAAAAGAACTTGTACCACCTATTTCTGAATCTCATCACGCGTTTTTCGAGCATCATCTCGGAGTCAACAACTCTTTCGTATGACTGTTCACTTAGACGTATACCAATTAAGATTCGTCGATAATAGTTACCAAGTTTATACCTATGATACACATTGAACAAAACTATAGGCTGCTTGATTACATAACAGCGATTACACACGTTATTAATAACTATTCTCTAAGACTGTACTAGATCAAAAAGAGAATATCAATACATTCTGTTAAACGCTTGATCGTTTGTAAGATAAATATCTCAATTTATTAACGTTGGAGTATGTTCTTTTGAGATCTAGGACAGCATTGTTAGCGTCAAACTTATTCCACATAATTTATGTCGATGCATTTGACATATATATACACACAATTTGTTTATATTATTGTGCATTATTTACCTTCTAAACAAATTATCGATGGTTATGTTTTTAAGACATTGCAGGAATCTAGAATATTCGAAATCGAATGCTCTTCTTACTTGTTCTTTTCTTCTGGCGAAAGACAGATTACAAGGAGGAATATATTAATGATTGTACATTGCGACATTAAATATTCTCAAGTTACGCGATATCTATATATGCATATCACTTTTTCAAAGATAATGAAAGTAACATTGCCATTGTTAAAACAGAGAGAGAGAGAGAAAGAGAGCTATACAATAATCTTTGATACATTTCTTAAACAATGTATCTTGTTAAAGTCAAGTCGGACAATCAATATCTTGCCAATAATTTCAGACTTCATTAGTTTCACTAGTTTCAGACATTTCCCACATTTCACGAGTGAGTACGCACATATATAAATACATGTACACAAACATACATTATATGCAAATGCATATATTGTAAAATTATTTTTACGCACACTTGCGTCATTTATATTTAATTTATAATATTAACCTTTATCATTTTCTTATTTTAAATTTGAATTTTGAATTATATTTTGCTATATGTGCACATTAATATAATATACCTTTAATACTGAAGAAGTTAAAGGTTATTTCAGTATATATCTTTTTATATACGTAATTATTTATGATTCATAAGTAAAAAAAGTTAAATTATAATTCTGGCTCTAATTATTATTCAAATGGTCGAAACGTTTGTGTAGATACAATATTATTAATAAATGGAAAAGGAGCAATTGCCATCCAACTCGGCTTGTAATAGCTTTTATTTTATAGTATTTATGTTTAAATTAGCGCACAAATATCAAATTAATAGTTTTCTACTCTAGAACATACCAAGTATTTTTCCACTTGCAATTTAATTCTAAAATATGAAAAAGAGATTTATACTTCAAAAAATTGTCTGACTTTTATTGTAATTTTTATTTAAAAACTTAAAATATTACAGTGGCATATTAAACTAAAACAAAATCAGTAAAAAGGGTCGACTGATTTATATCTATCTCTATTAGTAGATAAACGCCAGATTTGTACAAACGCATTCTATTTCGAATATAGAGGATCCTCACAAAATACATAGAAAGTCCAAGACTAGGAGCCTTATGATTGACCTAAATGCGCGGGTATACTAACACATAGTATATATATGTTACAAAGTAAATATATAACATTGTACGTACACATATATATGTACAAAGTAATAGGAAAGATACATTTGCAATATGCGCATGTAAACGCGATGAGGAAGAGAGGAAAATGTTTTAATTGCTTTGTACTTATATGCATAAATATTCATGTAATCATTTATCATCCGATAAGGATTACGTAAATTTTAACGTATAAAGATAATAGCCGCGTGTTTAGGCCAGCGTTCAATTCAAGTGTGTCTTGCTGATAAATCATGGTAACTCAAGAATCGATTACGAGAATCTGTTAATTTATTTTTATTATCGTAGTATACGATACACATTATACATACATGATATACGTCTATATCATCGAGATAAGAGACCAATTGAAAACCGATTCAATTGCTGTACGAAAAAGTGCGAATGCTAGTCACTTTTTATGATCGTGCTATTTTGTCATACCTTCTTCTGACAAATATGCTCGGTCTAAGAGAAAAAAAGAAGATACTTTTTATCGCGGTAAATCGTATATTTATTACGTAATTGAAACTTGACATACATATGAAACGATAGAGCTTTTTAAATAATATCACAATCGTGCGAGAGAGAAAGGGAAGACGGAAATGAAAGTGGTATACATAGAGAAAAAGAGAGAGAGAGAGAAGTTAGGATAGGAATTGTTAATAACAATTGCGTTATCAATTGCACTTGTTTCGCTAATTTTTTGCATTGTCTTGATACTTCCTTTTTTTTCCCCCTACTTGTTTTCTCAACATTTTAAAATCAAATTTTGCGATATTACTTGAGCAAACAGATTAATTAAATTTCTGAGCCAGATTTCTACAATCTCGGAAAAATTTTATTTCAAAATGTTGAAATTTGAAATAGTTTCTTTTCGACGCAACATCAGCATCTTTAGTCTTCCACTGTATATCTCCAGACTGTGATATTATTTTCGATTGAGTGTTCCATTCCTTTCTTACAGTTCCGTACAAGAGAAATGAAAGAATATTGTAATTATTATCAGATTCGTAAGATATCAAAATGGTGGATTTATTTCAAATATCTCAATCAACGTATCCTATATATGTAAGTACGATAGAAATTTTAATGGATTAACAAAAGTGATTTGATCTTTGTTGGACATAAAAAAAACTCTACACGTATCGTAAAAAAAAGAAGAAAAAACTGATTTGCACACTAAGTAAACTTGATACGCATAAGTACTTACTTGTGTTAGGTTACATTTAATGAATTGAATGTAAAACATTGAAGTTAGAATTTGCCCAGTTCGCATTGCTGTATGTATCTACAATGTGATTCGTCTTACATGTTGTGTGTTGCTCTTCGCGTATGCGTCGTGTATATGTTTGCGCGTATGTATGTAAATGTGTGAGTGTGAGTGTTATGTATGTATCTGTGACGATCGAGCCAGTAATTTGTTAATTTATGTTGCTATTATCGATAGTTTACACTCTCCAATAGTTGTATAATTCGTGTTATTATTATTATTAAAGGTAATGCAATACACCGAAATGTGTCGTGTGGATAAATATATTATAACAGTAGTATGCCTTACTGTGCCACTGGATCTTCGCCTTTCTACTTCCGAAAGGAAACAGATCTATAAAAAATCGAAAATAAAGATTTCGTTGTATATTCGCGATTGCTGCTGAATAAAATGATTAGGCATCTCTATTATACTTTCACATATAACTAAGTCATTAGCGTTAGCGAATAAAAATTCTGCTTTTTTAAATTAAAAATTACAATATTAGTTTAATTTATTGGAACATTACTCTTTAAAATTGTTATTTCTATTTCTTATATAATACTATGTGATATACATGTGAGAATAAATTTTTATTTTAAATTGTTGTTTTATTTTAACTTGTATTAGGAGTAACAGTAAACTTTCAAGAAGTTTCACGATGTTGTATCATTATATCCAGCAGTATATGTATTTATGTGTTACGATAAACAGGATTTGATTCTCTTTTTTTCTCTCTTACAAATTTTGCAAGCAATTGAGCCAGCGTATTCGTAATTGAACATTATGAATTTTAGAAAATTGTGGGCATCTGGAAAAATGTTTAAATAATTTAATATGATGAAACTTGAAATGTGTTAAAAATTGTTAAAAATCTTGGAATTCTTAAACGTTGAAAATTTTGATAGAGTGACATTAATTATATTAATATTTAAACGAATATATTTATTGCAAATATCTATTATCATCATTATTAATGTGAATAAATTGTGCAAAAGATAATCTTAACTTAGATTTCAAATCTTCACATATAGTGCTACATATTTTATCATCTCCAAAACTTTTAATAAATATGTATGTTTCGAAATTTTCAAGATTTAAAAAATTTTCGAGATTTTAGGAGTTATTTGTCAATTTTTTAAGCAATAATCGAAATAATTTGGTGCTTTTTTTTATTAAGTCACATCGCAAATAGTCTAAAATGACACATATGACATGGAAAATGTTTTCGACCAAAATATTATTTATCGAATAGTCGATGAGAACCGCGCAAACAATATCCATAATGGCTAACAATGTGCCAGTAATACTTATTTTTTATGTTTAATTTGTCTTATCGCTTGGAACGATATGCGTAATGTGTTTGACTCGTCAAATATAGAGCATATCATTATGTATTAGAAACAATGTCATTGTGCATGTAACTATATAATAATGCACTTTGCATCGGACCAATTTCAAAGAGCAATTGAGCTTGCGACCATTTTTTCTTCGTCTTTTCACTCGTATTTTTTCTCATCGATATAGTTTCGGCTGATATTTCGGACAAATTCTTCGCCAATGTATATAAACCTATAATATTATATGGAATCTGAAAATATCACATACCAACTTTACTGCCCCCCTCGTGATTTATGGTGTGATTTTAAACATTATTTTCACAAATAAATGTGCATGACAGATAAACTTTATACGAACTTAGTCCTTAGTGATTCGAGAAAAATCTCCAAAGTAATTTTTCAAGTAACTTTCAAAATCATGCTTTTTAATATGCTAAAAAAAAAAAGGCAATTCGAGTCTCAAACTCGATTGCGTACTGACAATCGTCCGGTGTCATCGTACAAAAGCACTTGTATTATTGAAGAACTCTTAATATTCTTATTAATTAATCAATTTTATTAATTTTTTACATTATTTATATAAATACGAATATTTATTCTGGATTCACACCGCACTTTTTTTTCCATATTTGAAATGATACAAGTGTCTGCTACGAAAAAATTTATGCTTTAAATTTGCGCGGAATCTTTATTTTCCTATACAGGAAACTGAGATATTCGAAGGCCCAAAAATATGTACGGGTCTCTCTGTATGTGTCTTAAGTTGTCTCGTATTTCCTGTTTTATTATGTCTCAGTATTTCCTATTATGTCTTCAAACCAAAGCATGATAAGAAAAATGTCTCTGATTGTAATAAATGTTTAATAAATTTAGAATATATACTTTCTTGACTTAAAAGTGTGTATATACGTTGCTGAAAGTGTGCATATTATATATAGCGAGTAACATCAGAATGGTCTGTTTGTGTTCCATTAGTGATATAAGAGTAAGTTAGTCTTGTAATGAGTTTCCGGATAAGTTGTACGTGCCATTTGAAGTAAAGCATGATAAAATTTACCGCAAAGATTTTATTGTTTCGTAATCTGTTGGATTCATCTATTGCATATGTAAAAAAAAATGCTTATTGTCTCTTAGCTTTGGGCAAAAAGGAATAATAAGAAAGAAAGGTGATTCGCATAGACACGTAGCCCTTCTGATGTGCAAAATATTCAATTACTGTTTATTTTACCCAATTCATAGAGTTTTTTCTATCATACACAATACGTATAGATCGTTATTATTAATTTGTATCGTATATATCCGATCTATTATAGTGTATCGTTTGGAGTGCGGCCCTTCTTGGAATTGTATATTTAATTGTAAGCTGAATAGATTTTATACACATATGCGCATACGTAGGAATGTTTCTAGTTATATCACAGTGTTGTAAATTACGAGATAGTAATGTATGTACTTAAAGCTCCCTTTTGTTTCGCAATGTGTTATAGTATTGTATAATGAAATATGCATATATAACATATATATGCATATACATATAGTATATATTGTATACAATTGTTAGGTATATAGTATATATACCTAAAGTACGTATATACACGTTGGGTATATATACATATACATATATACATTATTTATATATAAATATATATAAAATATCAGTATAAATGTCAAACACTCGTTTCCAGCTGGTCTGATCGGGTTATCATTCTAATGATTACAATATGTTGACCTGGTAGCGATGCGACTCAGCGTAATCTAGAGCATGCAATCGAACGATCGGATTTATTGTACGATACGATGCAGATGTATGTCCATATATAATTTGTTAATATATCGAGAAGTAAACAAATTTTATTAAAAATTTTCTGTATGTTGAGCAGCAAATTTATCGATATATAATATTTAGATATAATCCGGAGAAAGTCGGTAAACAAGTCGAACGAGCATTTGCGCATACTTTGTAATATAAATTTGTAAGATGCGCGATTATATGTCGTCCAATTTCTTTCTCTTTTTCTAATAATAGAATATTTATTTATACAAAATGAATTTCGCCGACGCTTATGGGCTTGTTATAATGCTTATAATAATTATGCGTTACATATGAAGTAAGATAGCAATCGATAACTGAAAATTCGTCAACATCATGTGCCCGTCTTTATACACCTACCTTAGTTACTTCGTATCTTAGCGATACTATAACTAATTATGTTCTTCATTAGATTACAAATTACTTGGCATCGTCACGTAATGACGATTACCGCAAATAACATCTTCAAACAGATATTCTTATCTACAAATTCGAATCATAGTTGTTAGAATTTATAGATTGCATTTTATTTAGAAAATTTCGACGGTATCATCATTGCAAGTTCTTTCTCATGAACACTTTACAGTTAAATGCAATCTTTTTTAACAATTCTTAACAATTTTTCGTGATCGTATATCGAGGTCAAATTTCTGATACATATAGTAAAAAGTAAATTGGTATTTGGTGTGCTTTCCTTCATGCTTGATTAGCTAACATTTCGTACACGCTTGTCACACAGAATCACTGCCCGATTAAGTAGCGACATTTAATATCTCCTGTAATTGTATTTCACAAATCACAGTTTGATTAACTTGCATTTTGGCATGAGAATTGTACAAAAGGGTGTATATCCAATTAGCCAAGAAACTTTTCATATCATATTCACGAAGCAGCCATTGCTCACATCTTGCTTTCGGTCGTTTTGCAAACATCGCCCAGATGATCCTATTTTTGTGGTAAATGCCATTGTATAATCTTGTGTGAAATAATCGGATGCGAATTGGTATCTGAATATCAAGCAACAATATACACTTGGTATACTATAAATAGATAGTATAATGAAAAGTGAGGACATAATAAATGAATGGACCTGTATAGAAGTTTGTATTTATTATTATTATTACTATTGTTATCATTATAACTCACGTTTACGTTTTCTTTCAATTCTCGACATTTCTCTTATAAATAAAAAAAAGGATATTAATTTATTTTTAAATATGAAAATCAATGACGTGTTTGTATTCCAAGCATTTGCAGTATCCTTTTTGCAGTTTATATAAATTAAAAGTTTATTGAAATTTTGGAATTAAATAAAATGAATTCACACAGAGATATATTTAGAACCATCTTAGATGACTATTTTCTTTGTACAATCACGAATGTCTCCTAGTGTGGATTATTTTGGAATTACTATTATTTTGGAAAAAGTGAGGTACATAATAAATAGAAAAATTTGTGTTGATTTAAAAAAAAGGTAAGATTGTCATTTCTTGTCTTCAAAATTTTAATTTCCATAAATAAGCTAATAGCACAACTCGCCAACTGCACCTTTATTTTATAAACTTGTTAACATTGAGATAAGAATTAATACATATGTATCAGATTAATAATAGGGCATGTAACTTGTGTGGAATTATAGGCCGGTATTCATAGTCCGTTCTTATATTCAAGATCGTTTTAAGTACAAACTTATATTCGCTCTCTTTGTCAGACACAATCTATGTGTGACAAAGAGAGTGAATATAAGTCCGTGCTTAAGACGATTTTGAATATAAGAACGGACTATGAATACCGCCCATAGTACACTTGACAGAAGAAGAGAAACAAGTTTATGATAAAATATTAATTTTTATTATATATTGGTACTAGTTTTTCAGAAAAAAACTATAAAAAATAACGTTAATAACTCTTATAAAGAAATGTGTAACATTTATATAATCATATTTAATGGCTGAATTTTTCGATTTAAAAGTAACACAAATAATACGATTTCTATTGTATTTAAAATTATTTTGCCAAAACAAAATGAACAGAATGAAATCTTTCACAGGGAAAGCTCTTTTAAATTGGAATAAATTATTCCAGAAAAATAAATTGTTACGATTTACCTCAATGTCATAGAGCTACAAGTCTTTTTACAATTAAAGAATATTAACACTTAAAGATCACTAAGGTCCACAGCATCAATCTGTGTATTAAGAATTGCAGCGTCTTCCCTGCTTTCAGAAGTTTCTGAATTTGTTTCTCTAGGAATATCTAACTTTGACCATGAACCAAGATTTGCCTTTTTTAGTTTGATTTCTACTTTGGTCGGCAGCATACTTACAGAACTTTGCTCGACGTCAACAATCTAAAAGAAAACAATGAACGTATATTACAAAGATAATAGTTTCATCGGTCATGAAAATTTAAATTTAAATTTTAAATGCTAAATACATACTCCTCTCAATTCTATGTCAAGATTGTATCTTGAGTTTTCCTCCACAAAGAATAAATCGACAGTCAGATGGATGGGATTTAATTTTACAAAAGATTGACTGGGCAGATATTTCTTTGCATACACAGAAACAACTACATATGTTCCCGTTTGATGCCAATCCATTCTACATTGTACATCCTTTTTTCCTGTATTCTGAAAAATAAATAAACTTTATTTAAACAACAATTGTTAATAAAAACTATTATAAAAATACTTTATTTTAATTCTTTATTTGCGATATTCATTATATACCTCTGAAAACCACATATGCTTGCCTCGTGTACAGCCTGGTTGCTCCAAAAACACAGAAAACTCTGTTGTTTTCTTTCGACAACAGGACCAATATTTCAGTCCTTCGTGAAAAATAGGTACTCCGGAATGATAGCTGCAGGTTTCTTCCTCAGAAGTTGGTCCTTTGTAAGTCCCTTTACACGAATTGTTTTTACAACTTTGTCCTACTTGCACTATGTTTTCTATCGATTTGTCAATCTCTAAAGCTGTCAATCCTTTGATTTGTTCTAACAAGATAGGAGATATTGTCGGCGATAGTGTGAATTGGGGAACATCAAAAGAAGGCCTTTTCAAAGATGGTTTATTATTCAGAGGCTTAGAAATAACCTCTATTACTTTGTCAATTTCAGATTTATCAACGGCAGGCTTCTCTGGCTCTATTGGTTTTTCATTTGAATGCTTCGACTTTGTGCAACCCTTAATGTTCAAAAACTCGGTAAAGTCTGTACATTTTTTATTGCAACAGGACCATCCTTTATATGCATCGTGAAATATTGGATGTCCTGGATGATGTACACAATCATCTACAAGGAGATAATAAAATCACTGGCCTTCCCATATATGCTATAAATAATATAATTTAATAAACAATCACGGTTTAAAAATGAAAAAATTATCTTTACCATCCTTATTGTCACTTGGATCAAATTTCTTTCCGCAACCACGGTGATAACAATGCAACAAATTTACTTCCTGGGACATCTCGAGTATTCCACGTGTAATTTGTCTGCCTTGGAAAAATACTTCGATAAATTGTTATAGAAGAAACGTTTTCTGTAAAAACTTTTTCTCAGTTTAGTACACAAAATTCTAGTACATTCCAAACTTCCGAATCTCGATGTCGCAAATATGTCACAAATATATCTCGTAGGCAACCAGTGATGAATCTGATAGAATGGAGACTGATGAAGACGCGGCTCCGCGTTAACTGTGTGGAACGAATATGACGTACACTACTACTAGTTACCAAAGTAATTTTGGAATAAAAACGGACTATGAATACGCCCTTATGTATTCTCTCTTCTACCATTCGAGCTAGCCGAAACGCAACTCACATGTACGCGGTTCTCGATTGTGCGCGATCATTGCTTTCAATACGATTATTCAAGGCTGTTTGGGGCCGCGTCTCCATTTTAACATCTTCGCTCAGAACTGCTCGATCAAATGAAAAATCCACCAAAATATCATATAAAGATTTTTTATTTTGAGGAAATACGGAGACAAATTATCATCAGCTGTTGGGGTTGATTTTAATTTGCACGAATTGCACATATTATGATAGCGGCACGACGATTATAGGAAACTGCATGACAGTGTGCTCTTATATTTTGCATATCGAAAAGTGATCCAGGATGAATGCTGTTATGTGAATAATCTCAGTTTAAGTGAAGGCAGATGTAAAGGTGTATGACAATGCATCCGAAAATATAATTTAATAATGGAATATTTGGGTGAAATATTTGCTCTTGGAATTGACACCATTGTATTCGCTATTTGCTTAAAGCAATACAACAATTACAAGCATGCGGTTAAGGCAGTTGAGGTAAATGATATTGGTTTATCGCCAAAGTTTTTAAACGCATTAGTGTTAGGAAAAATGTGTTAAAATAACAGACACAATGTGATAAATAGAAAAGCCGTATGTTTTGTAGAATGTTGAGCTGTATGATGTTGGCACCGATCTTAAAACTGTATTAGATAACAGCTCGAATAATAAAGTGGATTACATCGCTGTCAGAGGAATTGTAAAGCCGTTAGGAGAATCGTTGAGAAGCATTAATAAAAAGGATGTTACCGGTGTTATACAAAAGCTTAGTGTCAGAGAGCATGTTGTCGCTAGAACATCAGCTGGTTTCTGGTAAGATAAGATTATACATCACTGTTTTTATATTACAGATATATTTTTATAAAATTGACTGATTATAGGTCTGATCAAAAACGAACCATTCAAAAAATCTATCATGTGGTACCATTTGCTTTGCAAAGGGGATGGTATTCTGTGGAAATCATAGATCCATTGTCGGCTGACATTTTAGATTTGGATGTGATCTCTGATAATTTTCAGCCCAGTGTACCTTCGTTTGTAGATCATATATGGGGATTTTTCACAGGTAATAACAATAAAACATATCAGGACTAATTGTTACTATTTTATTTTGAATTATATTATTTGTGTGTGTGTGTGTGTGTGTGTGTTCTATTTTTAGAAAGTTTTTAAACTTATGTTTACATTATTAGGAGTGCGTCAGCGTGGGATACAATCTACAGAAAAAATGTTGCGTGAGGATTCAGTTATTACAGCAATAGGTGAGCTTTCAAAGTCAGATGCTAAATCTGACTCTCTTATCTTGCAACCTCCATTAAGTGGACCTCCTTTTTACATAACAAGCATGTCAATTACCGCCTTGATACGGAAATTAGACGATCGTAGAAAGATATACAGGTATGTAGATCTTTGAAAAGTAAAATATCTATTACAAATTGAATATATAATTATAAATTAAACACAATTATTGTGAATATAGGATATTTTGTTTAATGACTGGTGCCGTTGGATTATTAATCGGAGGAATTATAGCAAGACGCTACTGGAAGAATAAGCAGGAGCAAAGATTAGCAGAGGAGTTGCGTCAGTCGCTTGAAATGTCTCGTCAAGCAAGACGGCAACGAGTCAGAGATAGGGATCTTAGAGAAGATCAACTATGCGTAGTTTGCAAAACAAACGCGCGTGAAATTATTCTATTACCTTGTGGCCATGTATGCATATGCGAAGATTGTTCATCTAGCATCAATAATAATTGCCCCATTTGCCGAACACAGATCACTCAAAAAGCAGCAGCATATATAGTGTGAATTTAATTTTGACACAAATTTATAGCTAAAATATTTCAGAGTGATAATACTGTAAATTAAAATAGTACTGTTCTGTTTGATTCTAATTTATTTAAAAATATATGGTACACATGTATGTACATCGTTTTTGTTTATATAAAAAATCTGATTTGCATAAGCAAATGTATATGTGCATACAAATTATTAATATTGTAAGATTTTAAACGTTTGATCATATATAGCTTTTATTGGGGTATATAATGAATATCAAGAATATAAATTTTGTTAACGTCAGTCAAATTATAAAACTATCTAAGCAATAACTTTTTATTTAATCATCTTAAATGTATATTTTTGGAACATTTTTCCCATCATTAATTGAAATAGAAGATATATTTTTTGTAAACACATGTGTGCACATGTTGTATATTTGTATACATAAAAAGCCTTAAAAATCTACACTTTGCTCTCTGTTTTTTTTATCTACAATATTTTTGTCTAAGCTCATTATTTTCTTAGCTCTGCTAGATTTGCCAATACCGAGTTTTGGTAGTCCTCTGTTCAAGCCCTCCAACAGAACACATGCCTTGCATATTTCTTGACTTGACACAAATCCACATCGAGTACAATTCTGTCTCTCTGGCATTTTTACACTATCTTTTACTTGCAATTGCTCACCTAGTGTATAAAATTCATAATTAACAATTTTTATAATCTAGTTTAAATAGAGAAATATTACAGTAAAATATATAACAAATATATTTTTACAAATATATATTTTACAAATATATTTTTACCTGAATGTATTATATCAATGATAGATGAAGGTCTAATTTTTTCCAAATTCTTTAGAAAGGCTCGTGCATGGCCTCTGTAAGCATTTGGAGCATATATGCACTCTGTAGAGAAATATACCAGACGTTTAAAATATGCATACATGACAATTTCTTTTTCGTATGCATATTTCAGTGGCTTACAACGCATAATCGAATCTGCACCCGTCTGTATAACATGAAAATTTGCATATCAATCATTTGCAAGTTTTTTTATTCTATATGTGAAATAACATATTCTTACAGTGATTACAGATGTACATCTTTGTAATCGGGCAATGTCGCCTCTTAAGACATTCATTAATACTGTTTCAGCAATATCATCCGCATTGTGACCCGTTACAATACAATCTACCCCCAAAAGTGCAGCACCTCTGTCCAATGCTTGTCTTCGAAAAACACCGCAAAATGTACAATTATTTTTACGGCCAATCTAAAATACATTACATATCCCGTTAGAGTACATTTATAGAATTTTCAGTATAGCAAAGTAATTGGATGTATTTTACCTCTGCAACTATAGAGTCCATTGTCCATCCATATAGTTCTTTATATGATAAAACTTTAAGTGGAATGCCATAATCATCTCTGTTCTGTGCCACAGTTTTCAAACTATCATCCCTATATCCTAAAATAGCGAATTACAAAAAATGTAAATTATATTTTTTATATATGCTATAAAATAGTTACACATATATATAGTTGTTAAAATATATGTTACCAGTAATTCCTTCGTCAATGGATAAAAGAAACAGATCTAATCCATATTTGTATTTTTCATTCAAGACTTTTAGAACATATGCAAGTACAGTGGAATCTTTTCCACCTGATGCTCCAATGGCAACTTTATCACCAGGTTTGAACAGTTTACCAGTAACAATAGTATCATGTATTTCAGTTTCAAACGCTAAGAAGAAACATTCCTTACACAATGTATCGCCAGTTTTTGGTCTCTAAAGATATATCACATATTTCAATTATATTTATGGAATAGAGATAATATATTACACAAATCTTTAGATATATGAGAAATTGCGAAAATTATTTACCTTCAAAATGGCATCTCTACCACACTTTGTAGAGCATAAGACAGGCATGTTGGATTTTTTAATTCTTCTGATAAACAGAGAGCTACTAATAATAACTTGCACAATTTTATTATGTCTCAATTTATTAGATTGATATAACGTAAGATCGTACAGAAATGTCTTTGTATTTTTTTATTGAAGTAGGATTAAGGTTAAATATCCACGTTGCTCAAAAGATGGCAGTCATGAATTGAAACACATCAAGCAAAATTGGCTTGTAACAAAATCCACTTTGAGTCTCTTATTCTATGCAAAACAACTGATTAATGATACAATACTGGGTAATAGTTTTCATCACTCGGAAAAAATGTTCGACGAGAGGATGTACAATTTAATCCTCCGGTTTCTCGGGGGGCGGTCCGCAAGGTTGTAGCATTTTTTCCATGAGATTGAATCTGACTCGTGCCTTGGCTTCGTTTTCGGCAATCGCGAAGAAATTTAGCAGATCATAATGGCCCATGTACGAACTGCAGGAATCCCGGTGCTGATTCACCAGCCACTCAAATTTCGTTGTATCTGCGTGTCCTGTGCCGATGTACTTTGACTGCAGATGCTCGAGTTGACTGTGAATGTTGTAGCGTTCACCCATTTTCTTGAGTTACCTTCTTCAAAATCTTCTCGTTGCTTCTCGGAAATAGAATTTGACTATCACGCGTGTAACTGTATTTTTTTTGTATTCTATGCTGACAAAAATTTTCGCGTTTTATAGGTTATGTTCGTCTAGATAAAATTTGCAATCCAGATCAGATAACCAATCAATTCAGTGCATCTTTGGAAAAAATGCATACGTAATGGAAGACGATTAGCTATTTCTATAAGAATTTACACATTACTGTGATGGTTTTTGTCCAATATTCACTCAATCATAGAATATTGAAATTTTAGATTGTGTATTCATAATTGTAAAGATCCATAAATTCCAATAATTTTATTGGTTGTCTGTTTGAAGACGATCCAATCAGATAATCTTACAAAACACGAGACCGGTAAAATTGGCGAAAATCTCTAAATTTCTAGTAACTTTATCGCTTCACCGCGTTTCATTTCGCATTTCGCCGCGGCAGCACTGTATACGGACACATTACGTCACGCAGAAGCGACGTGCTAATGGTCAATGGCTTCCATTCGGTCAAGCTAGGCACATATGAGCAAGGCAGAATCCAAAGCGATCAGATGCGATATGATGCGATCGGCTGCTAGAATCATAAAAATATGATCGCTTGAGCGCCGCACGATCACGTTAGAAATCTGAACTCCTGGCTTGAAGCACCAATCGGCCGCGAATTATGTGCTGAGAATCATTTTGCACAGAAGACCTAACGACGACGAAACGGGCAGAACGTAACCGTTACGCACCATCTCATCGACCCAACGTACTGGTTTTGGACCTGATGCGAGGGTCACCGGGGCTCGTCACGACGCCGCGGGACACACATCGCACGTGAGTACGATTGTATTTTGTGCAAGTGCGATTTCCCGGACGAATCATTGCGTTGTCGTCCAACTTTTGCTTCGTAAAAGAGAAACTGGGCGAGTCCGAATACGTGTGTGAGAGCAATGGCGGCCGCGTTGACTCGCTCGAGAAACTCGTGGTTGCTTCGTTATTCGCGTCGCGACTGTTAATTCCCTGCCCGTGTCCGTTCCCTCGCCGCTAATCATCGTTTGCTCTTCATTCCGGGACAAGTGCAACAACGGCAAATTGGCGTAACGCGACCGCTCGCACGCAAGGTAATCGCGTCATTCCGCGATATCGCTATATACGTACATCGCCGCCCATGTGTACGTACGCGAGCGAGCACACGCATGACTACGTGTATACATGCACGCCGTTGATCAGGTATGAGTGATATCCATGACGATCGGTTTCGGGATCGTGTCCAGGCACCTCGAAGCAATAACGTTATTTTCGATCGTCGTGTTTTCATCGATGTCAGGGTAAGCCAGGAAAAACCACGTGGCACACTTCATCACTTAAATATCCCTCCAATCTTACAAAATCTCCAATAATGTTGACAAATGCAACGATGTAAATTTACCCAAGTACTTTGAAACAGAATTATTAATAATAATTTCAAAATTTTTAATTAAAAAATATATATTTAGAATTTATATACAATGGACCCAAAAAATAAGTGTGGAAGAAATCACGTGGCTTATTCCTATTGATATTTTCTCTACAATGCTTACAATATGCAATAATGTTGTCCAAATACAGCAATACAAAATTACTCGAAGTCTCTTAAACAGAATTATTTTACAATTCTTGAATTTATAATGCTAAATTTATAATTCCACAATTTTTTTTTATAGCATTGTATACAAAGTCATTGTACGTTTAACTTATTTTATAATTTAATTGATCGGTAAATAATACCCGAACGTAAAATGAATCATGTGATTTGTTTCTGTTAATATTTTTGCTTACAAAGTCTCAATAATATTGAAAAATAGAATGTAAAGCACTACTTTACTATTCTAAAACTAGAATTATTTTATAATTCCAAATTTGTAATTTCAGAAGTTTTTTAGAATTATTTAAAAAATTATTATATATGTAAAATTTAATTGAAATGTGTGTAGGATGAATAAAACACATGGCTTATTCCTGCTGATATTCTCTCCTACCAAATCCCAAATGGCAACTACAGTAACATAAAATTGCTTAAGCACTCTAAAAAACAGAACTATTTTATAAATTTATATATAATAAATTTACAAATTTATTTATATATAATAAATTTATAATTTCAGAATTTTTTAAAATTATGTACAAAATTATTATAAGTAGTATTTAATTAATCAATAAAGAAATTGAATGCAGGAGAAACAAACTATGTAACTTGTTTCTGCTAGTAAAATTTTAAATGACAAATATAACAATTAGAAAATTATAAATTTTTTAAAACAAAATTAATTTATAATTCTAGATTTGTAGAATTAAAATTTTTTTAAAACAAAGTAATCCTACATATAGAACTCAATTGACCAATAAAGGAAATGAGTGCTGGAGTAATGAACTATGAATGAACAAACTACAGAGCTATTTATTAGCGATATATCTTCCATGAAGAATGACCTAGATATAAATGTGAAACCTAAAAATACCTGAAATTAAACAATAAATATATACACAAAATTTGTAACATTTAATTTTATTTGTGTCAGTTTTTATTATCATGTCAATAATACACGTAATCATGTAAAAAGTACACGATTTTTAATTAATTAAAGTAATTAATTTCTATCATTTATTGATAGTTGTTTTATTTTTAGTAGGTGACATGCCTAGCACTCGTGATATCGAAAGAGCTGAACGTAATGGGAGATTTCGCTCGCGAAGACGAGGCAGTACAGGCAGCGACTTGAATCGACATAGCTTCGACGGTCCTGATAAGCGTCACAGACGGCATGGCAAAAGTAAGGGCTCGGGAAAGAAGAAGAAAAAACGTTCACGCGACAAGTCATTGGAGAATGTTCCGACTGTAGCCTCTTCAGTTGTGAAGCCATTGGTCGAATATTCGGACGTAAGTAGTGAGGATCTCTCCGAGCCAGAGGCGGGGGAAATACAATCGGAGGATAGTCGTGGCAATAGTTACACTGACGGAGAAGTGCAGTCTGAACAGTTGCTTCAAAGGCGATATTATGGCGGTAGCCCGGTACGCACCCTCGGAGCGTCGCCCATCAGCATATCACCGTCATCGCCACTTCCGCATCGGCACTCCGGCAGGCATTATTCGCCGAACGAGCAACAGCAGCAATCAGCGATGCACAGCGGGACTCCGGAATACGAAGAGGACTCTAGACGATACGCTCGGCGGAAAGAAAAGAAGCATAAACGCGAGAAGAAGAAGAAGAGAAGTCTGAGCCCATCGTCAAACTCCGGTAAGAAAAAGAAGAGGAAATCCAAGAGGCACTCCGACAGCATGAGCCCGCACCACGTTCTCGCCGAGGGCGAGATCGATCTGAGTCCGGAGCACGAGAAGCAGTCGATGGCCGTTGCTGGCAATTGGTCAGAGTCCCCGCCTTTGCCGTTGAAGGACAGCACATCGCCGATCTCGCCAGCAACGCCGCAAGAACAGCGATGTCTCAGCGACGACAGGGATCTCGAGATCTCGTCGAGACAATCATCTCGGAACTTGACGCCGCCGTTGCTGCCGCCCGTGCGGCAGATAGAGTCGCCGCATACGCCGTTATTGCCACCGCGCGCAACCACACCGGAGAATCTGGACAAAGCGGCCGCATCCAAGCACAACAGTCCCGATCGGCAGAAACGCAGTCCCAGTATTCACGTGGTACGACGCTCCAGCATAAGCCCCGCGCCTGGCGGCCCGAGTCGCAGACGGCCACACAGCCCGAGTCCGCCGTCGAGACGAAGGGATCACAGTCCGCCACGTAGAAGAGATTTCAGTCCCACCCCGATGCTCCACAGGCTCAGGCATAGTCCGAGTCCGGCCACGGTCAGACGACGAGAGTTCAGTCCGAGCCCCGTTGGCAGTCATAGACGGCGAACGGACAGCGGAATCAATTCTCCGAAACGCAGACGGCGAGACGAGCCAGATCGACGCCACCGACATCACGAGAAGGACAGGAGGGACAAGCGGAAGTCGAGATCGACCAGAAGTCCCACGGGAAGCAGGTGCGAGCGAGTTATTTTTTCTGCTTAAAATCTTTCAAGATGTAAATAAATAAATTAATTCCTCCTGTTTACACAACAATTCCCATTGATTTCAGATTGCACATGCCTCTGTCTCGTTCACGTTCTCGCAGCCCGGGAAGGTGGCGAAAGCTGTCGCGCTCGAGATCGCGTTCGCGCAGAAGAAGTCGCACACCGAAGAAATCGCGCTCGCCCAGTAAGACCCACAAGTCGTTGCGGAAGCACAAGTCGAAGAGCCCGCGTCCAAGAATACCTTCTCCCACGTCACACAGGTCGCGGGCCAGAAGTCCATCGAGCATCACCGCGCGGAATCTTCGAGTACAGGCGAAGATCAGCGAGACCAGTTTATTCGCCGAGCTGGTAAAAGATCGCAACATGCGAGAGTTGGCGTACAAAAGACTGCAGGCCGCGAAGGAGAAGGCGGTGAATCAAGACGAGGTGCAAATCATAGAAGGCACCGACGAGAAGGACGGCGGCGGTGGCAGTGGCGTCGGCGTTGGCAGTGGCAGTGTCATTGGCAGTGGCAGTGGCAGTGGCAATGGTAGTGGCAGTGGCAGTGGTAGTGCTAGTGGCAGCGGCAGCAGTAACATGTCCTCCGAGAATAAAGCTTCCACTGATAATAAGGACAGATCTGTGAATCACAAGGAGCAGCACGCCAAGACCGGCGAGAGCGCGTCGGCCAAAAGCATCGACGTCGTCGACATTCCCGTACCAACGAGCGACGACAGCTCGCTGGCAGGTAAAACACCGCCGTTGCCGCCGATCGGCACACCGATCGGCGCACCGCCGCCCAATCCGATGTCCACCGCGGCAAATCCTCTCGTTTCTCATGCAGTTGTACATACCTCGCCCTCGTCATCGATGATGCCGAACAGCTACCCGACGCACAGCGTGTCGCACAGCCCGAATTTTCCGGCGCCCGGCCCCGCTCCTGGTGTGCAGCCGCCGCCGCCGCCGCCACCACCGTTGCCACCACTGCCGCAATCCGTCGAATCCGCGTCGACAGTGCCGCAAGTGTCGGCACCTATACCCATATCAGTGCCGCCGATTCCGCCAATTCAGCCCAATATATCGGCCCTACCGCCACCAATCCCACCGATTCCCGTTCCGGCACCCAACACGATCATGGCCAAGTTTAACCCACCTAACAATCTTGTACCGCTCAAGTCGGTGGATCCACCCAAGCCTCCCATTGTAACGTTTACGACAAAGAGCTTGAAGAGACTACCGTTGCCACCTGGCATTAATCAGAACGACTTGGAAAGCATAGACTCCCCACCGAGTCGTTCACCGAGTCCTCCGAATAAGGCGCAATTGAAATTGCCGACGTCGACGACGAAACCACCGCAGAAGAAGGGCATCAAAGATCTGCCGATGCCACCAGGTCAGTTTTATCTTTGTATTTTGTTCATTTATTATTGTCGCCTAATGACAATTTAACTTATCGATTTTTTTTTTAATTGTAGTCGTACCTGGATCGGAAGACTTGAGTGGCGAGGACGATCCGAACGCAACGCCGCCGCGTTTGAAGATCGAACGAGTGGCGCCGAAGCCCAAGCTAAAGCGGCCGAAGATACTGAAGCGTAGAGGACCACGGAACTGTCTCACTCCCGGCGGCAAGGACTGGGGCGAGCGATGCGTCGACGTGTTTGAGTTTATCACGCAGATTGGAGAGGGCACTTACGGCCAAGTGTACAAAGCACGTGACAAACGTGCCGGCGTGCTAGTGGCCTTGAAGAAGGTCCGACTCGAGAACGAGAAAGAGGGCTTCCCTATCACAGCGGTTAGAGAGATCAAGATTCTACGGCAACTTAATCACAAGAACATCGTTAATCTCAGAGAAATCGTCACCGACAAACAAGACGCACTGGACTTCCGGAAGGTAATTTTTATAGAGACTGCAGCGACATCCGATGACATTTTCTGATATTTTATTATTAAAAGATATTGTGTAAATTATTTAGCAAGTTGAAATATTGAAAATATGGAATCAACTTACCGCTAATCTGATTGCAAATAAATATTTATCGACTCCTAATGCTCCTAATTAAATAATATTATTTTACAGTTGTTATAAAACTAGCGAATTGTGTCTAATCATCTTCCGTCTTTCAGGATAAAGGCTCGTTTTACTTAGTTTTTGAATACATGGACCACGATTTGATGGGTCTACTGGAGTCCGGTATGGTCGATTTCAATGAGATGAATAACGCTAGTATCATGAAGCAGCTGCTGGACGGCTTAAATTACTGTCACGGCAAAAACTTCCTGCATCGGGATATCAAGTGCTCCAATATCCTGATGAACAACAAGTGTGTATTGTTACTTTCAGTGATTTGAGGAACAACTTATTTCTTCGAATTGCTGAATATAATTGAATTTTAACAGGGGCGAAGTGAAACTGGCCGACTTTGGATTGGCGCGGCTTTACAACGCGGAAGACAGACAGAGACCGTACACCAATAAGGTAATCACTCTGTGGTACAGACCTCCTGAACTATTGCTGGGAGAAGAGCGTTATGGACCGGCGATTGATGTGTGGAGTTGCGGATGTATTTTGGGCGAACTGTTCTCGAAGAAACCTTTATTCCAGGTAAATATTGTAAGCACATGACATGTTTTATTGTATTAGAGAAAGAAAGGGTTGATTTATTATTAATATTAACAATTTACGACCAGGCCAATGTAGATATGATGCAGCTAGAGATGATTTCGAGAGTTTGCGGGACGCCTACTCCTGCCGTTTGGCCTTCTGTGATAAAGTTGCCGCACTGGCATACACTCAAGCCAAAAAAGATGCACAGAAGACGTCTGAGGGAGGATTTTTCATTTATGCCAGATCCGGCCTTGGATCTCTTGGATAAAATGTTGGAATTAGATCCGGATAAGCGGATAACGGCAGCGGATGCGCTCAAGAGCGCATGGCTAAAGAATGTTCAGCCTGAACAGTAAGTATATATTTTCTTGCGTCATCTTGGACCGGCTTTCCGTTTCGAGATAGGCATTACTAATCAAGATAGGTTTCTCCGTTAAAATGCTATTCATAAAAATTAGAATGCCAGCGCCGCAGCTTCCGACTTGGCAAGATTGTCATGAACTGTGGAGTAAAAAGCGAAAGCGCTTGTTACGGGAGCAACAAGAGAGCGCAGCGACCAAGATGCCTCTCGTTCCGTACCCGAATAAAGGAGGTCCTCACAAGGATGATCTGTCGGATGTTGGGGGGTGAGTAAGACCCGAAAGAGATCTTAATTCACGAATTGCTGAGATGTATTATTCTAGCGCCAATCGGAAACTAATTTGCTTACACACGTAGATGGCTGTGTACGGCAGTTGTGCTTGGCATTTAATTTCTTTTAGCCGAAATGCATTGTCAAAAAGTAAGTGCGCTTCTCGGAAAGCGAGAAGCGACGTCGACGACGAGTAGTATTTCTGTGTGTTTTTTCGATTCTCGTTTTGCATGTCGATCTTCCTTCCACTTTAACCTAATATGAATCAACGAGTTAATTTTAGTTTCATTCGCAGTCGTTCAAACACGACGGTGGCAATAAGGCAGAACAGTGGATAATAGAAGCACGAAACGTCGTTCTCTGTTCGTGACTTCGCTCTACAGAGATTGTTTATTATTAATTAATTTGGTATAGACTGCCTGTGAGACATTTAAATATATATGTGTGTATGTATATATATGTATATACGTACATATATATATCTTTTAGGGCATAACGAGATGTCCTGACTATAATATTTTGTCGCGACAAAATATGTTATATTACTTAACCCTTTGGCTGTATGAACTTTTCTTCCCCTTTTCAAAATTATTACAACAAAGATATAGGAATATAACTATGTTATGTTTTATTGTACATTATATAAATATTATATAAAAAAACGACGAATGTTGTAAATTATTAGCGGAAGTTGCAATTAATCAATAGTTTGAAACTTTCTCTTTTACTGCTCGTTTTCGACGTATTTACAGCTAAGGGGTTAATTGTTTGACCCATTGATAAAATCGAAATATTTGCATTGAGATAATTATCATAATTATATTATCGTATATGTGAATTTTTGATTATTACAAAGATCTACCGGCGTAGAAGAAAAATGTTATTTTCTAGTGATCGCTGTGATTCCGTTTATCATTTCTAAAGATAATTGTAAAAATCGAATGTTTACTTTATTCATTCACGCTATTTAGATTTGTATACATATCTGTCAATGTATGTACTAAGAACACATATGTATACACAAATATTATAATTGCAAATGAATATGCATGCGCGCAAACGAGAATGTTCGTGTACAGATTGTGCGCATATGTATATCGATTTGAATTTCTTTATAGAAGCATTACTGCCTACAGAAATATATTCGTAACGCATTCAACCAGAAATGAAAAAAGTTATAATTGATTTTATTGTAAATAAACACGGAGTCACGTCATCGTTATTTTTCATAAGAAACTATTAAATTTATAACAATAGGTAGACGGTAAAAACTACGACATGGCATATAGCAGGTTCTATAGAATTCTATAGTATAAATAGAGAAAAAGTAGGAAGGAAGGAGCAGGAAGGCAAAAGAAAATGAATAGAAAAAACTCAAGACTAAAGTATAAATAAATATAATTTTAATAATGCTTATTAAATTATATTAAGAAAATTATATAGAAAAATAGAAAATTATATTTTATGTATTAAAGTATGTTTATTGATATTTAGTCTTGAACTTCTCTCTTTGATACATAAACGCGTATTTCTTTGTACTTTCTTCTTATTTACACTATAAAATTTCTGCTGCATGTCGTCATTTTATTTCAGAAAATTATGGGAGGATGTAACCTTAATTTTGTTAATATTTTATTCATATTTAATTCACGGTATATTCAAGCATACACATTTAGGGAAACATTATACTTTGGTCATTTTCTAAAAAAGAAAAACAATTTAGTGATTTGTATTATAGATAGTTATGATGAGTTTCAATATACAAATGGCAAATTATTGTGTACCTTAGTATTTACATTGTCCTTTTTTTTGCATGTGCGTTACGTTAAGTGATATCATCCTTATGATGAAGTCTTCGGATATTTCCTAATGTAATGTCACGGTGATGTAAAATAATATTCAAATCTTATAATATACTTGTGCGTTTAAAGGCATTTGCCTAAGTGAATGAATGTTTAGTGCTATTAAAATATTCTTTTTTTATCGTTTAGTTTTTTAGTTTTAGTGTCTGTTTATTTTTATGTTCTAATTAGGTAACGGTATCTCTCCAAAGAATTAATCCAACAAACAGCAGGCGACAATTATCTTGGGAAATACTTATTTTACCAGCGTCCATTCTATGATTCATATATATGTAAAATAATCACAAATATATGTTACTATCTCTACTTATTCCACAGATATTTTTACTTAATTTTTACGAACTTTTTTTTTTTTTTTTATAGAAGCTCAATACATTTTTGCTATTTATTATTTCTAGAAATAGATACGAATAAATACGAACTCAGCTCACTAATGTATAAATACAATATTGAATCATGTTTCTAATCGCAAATAAAGTACAATGACAATAGTATACATATGAGAATGGCATATGATAATTATGAAGATTGTTTATTCTGTTCAAAATTTATATAACAAAAATATATATATGCGTATTCTCATATATATTTCTTTATATATAGCAATGAACTCTTTTCCTTTTTAACTTTGTTTTTATTATTATAAAGTTATTTCTCTTAATGATGTAGGGCGTGTAGGGATAATAGTGATGTAGCAAAATCATGTGACATTTTATGTACCAAAGTGTATAATGTTTTCTGTTATATCTACATGACAATATTAATTAGATACATTGTAAATCTTTTCTCAAGGAAAAGAGATGAAAGAATATGTGTATTTGTCAGAGATTCAAAAGAAATTATTGAAAGCCAATAAAGTTTCGATCCTTATATAATTTGATACCTTCAATGTACCAAATAGACCACAGTGTAATGAAACAATCTTCACATGTAAATGCATATTTCAAAAATATATCATATATTCTGAGTTTTGAAAAACCTTTTTCTTTTTTTTTTTTTATTGTAATGTACTATCTACAATACTATCTACAAAGATGTGTGACTAATTTTGTGTAATTTCTCGTAGATCTACAGGTATACATACATACGTATATAGTGAATACATTTGTAAAGGATAATATAAAATGATTTGGAAAATATAATTTTGAAACGTATGACATTTTTACATATATGATTTTCGTTTGAAGAATGTCTGACAAACTTGGAATCTGATGACAGTCATTTATAAAATATATATTCTTATTCTATTAATGTTTAGTCTGTTGTTAACATTTAGTAAAATAGTTGATGATAGAAAAAAATAGCTGAAATTACAATGTTCAATATTGACAAGATTTTTTCTCTCGCACTCCCTTCTTTTTCTCTTTGAATGTATGAATTTTCAAAAATTGCTTCACATTTTTTATACGAAAATGTATATATCAAATAAAAATTGTTATTTATATCGTTGGCGAATATTGTTTCATTACGCAATGTATAAAATATAATAATAAATATTTTATGAGAAAGAGTGAGCGTGTATGTGTGTGTGTGTGTGTGTGCGTGTACGTGTGTAAGAGAGAGTGAGAGAAAAAGAAGGAAAGAATATTTTCTAATCACGTGGTAAAAATTTATATAAGAATGTGAAAGTAATGATATAAGGAGAATAATCTATTGTTATTGTAATAATCACTGTTATACGCATTGACATTTGTTATAATTTATAATGTGGAATAGGTAGAAAGTAACATATAATTTAAGAGAGTTTGGAGCAAGAAATTGCTTATAAGTACAAGATAATTGGCATGATATCTAATAGGAGGAAATTATGTTTCAGGAGGTAATATAGTTGTGGCTGAATAATAGGTGGACAAATTTTGTAGCACTTATAAGAATATATAATAGGTAATGAAAGTTTCAAGCCTTAATATGTGTTCACGCCCAGAGTGTCCAATATTATTTGACTCATGTCTACCGAGTATACGAATCATATAACCACTCATGCGCTTGAGCTTGACTAATCGAATAATAACTAAATCGCTTTATAATATTGTTTTATATAAGACCTACAGTGCATTAAATTATAGTGATGAAAAAGAAATATTTTGCTATTCATTACTCTATGATCTATTGCTGCTTGAATAAATGATAACAAATAAAATCTTGTGATTATATTAATAAGCTATGTGCATGTATATATATCTGTAATTTTCATGTATTGAACTGGCTTGTTTTGAGACACGTTTATGTACGGCTTACTAACTGCATGACCATTATATTTCCATTAATCATCTAATCAGTTGAGAATAACACAACGATATTTTGTAGTAATCAGTGATGGAATTGATTAATATAGTTATAAAGATTTTATAAAATCGATTATATATATATATATATAAATTTCTCAGAAAATGTAAAGTTAAATTATATTGTTACGTTATTCAATCGTAATGAATCTCATATCAATTATACGAATCAATATCATTTTTGACATCATTATATTCATTGTGTAAGTCTAGGGAAAATACATATCTGCCTCCTATTATTATCGTACCTAGTGAATCTCTACATTTGGTCTGTGTGTGGCTCTCTGTTACAGGTCCTCTAAACGACTTAAAATGGAAGCAGGCTATAATTCACATCCGAGCAGACTCGGCGGGGAGGCACATTACGGTGAAGATAACTTGTTTAATCAGAGCGGACCGTACATAGCTACGCCGCCGTATTATTTTAACAGTTCGCCGGTCGCTAAACCACAGTCGAAGGGAGACAATCCGCCGGAAATGTCTACCGAGGATAATCTCGCTCGGAGGCTGATGATGCTCACGAATGCCTTGAATCAGGGAAAGCCGATTCGTGTGGACGATCTTCTGTCGCTTCGAATCGACCAGAGTGAGGTACCACATACGAGGATTGTGCGAGAAGAGATCTTTTATTCTTTGTTGTGTGATAAATTTTTATTACTATTTCATTATACAATAATTTGCGATCAAAATCGCTTTACATGGATCTTCAGCACAGTCGTCTCATTTTTCAAATTGTATTACATTATTTCTTTATATATAAATGATTTTTCTTGGTAATCCATAACGATATTATTGCAGTGCGATCCTAAGGTGGCACAGTTATTGGCCGACCTGCGTGCAGAACTTCGCCTCGCCGCAAATGCCCGACCAGGAGGACAACTGGATCCCCACTTTCCTATACTGAATCCACCTCTTCTAGGTTGGTGACGCGACACTCTGTATTCTTGTTGCATTTACATTACAGATCTATCTTTCCTTTTTTTCTTCGTAGATGCAGGCGCGCCACACGGACCAGGTAATTTCGACGCGCACGCAGTGTACGCCGGCGACGACGCTGTAAGCTCCCACGGACGCTGGTCGCAATTAGCCACCGCTGGTGTCCGGAGCGCTCTGTCAGCTCTCATGTCGTACTATGGTCTCCCGGACAACAATCCCGCTATCCCTGCGTCCGCTATCGGCCGACCACCGCCGCCGCCGGGCAAACCACCCGCGCAGCCAAATTTGGCGCCACCAAATCTTTTTCTGCCCTCGACTTCCTCGCAGCAATCCGCATTCAGCTCGTAATGATTTGTGCAAAGTTGCGACGGAATACATGATCGTGTTCTGTGTATGTGTGTTGTAAAATCAGAATGGATTATATTATATTTATATATGTGTATATATATATATATATATACACATATATATTTTATATATATATATATGTGTATGTATATGTATAATTATTTTTTAAATTATAATAGCTAGAGAGAAAGAGAGAAAGAGAGAGAAAGGGACGGACGGACGGAAAGAATGAGAAATCTTATTATCGATTTGTTTATAGTCTTCGCTATCATCACTCCGTTAAGTATAAGTGCACGTTCAGTGTATAATTGTATAATACGCAACCAGATACTTAATTAGGGTATAATTTCTCTCCCCGAATGACGATAGTATTATAGTCGTTATTAGTGCACATTGGATTGCTAACGATAGAATACGATTGTTTTAAAGTCATCTTTCGATCGGTCGCTGAACGGTGTAATCTGACGTTTCTTTTCCGCATCATTACGAAAGATCTGTGATACACATTTGTATATACCTATACATACATTACATCTATATATTACCATGAGTATAGAAATCTAAAAGTGGAGCTCTCGATTTTCCACTGATGCTTGTTTTTAATTTTGGTGAAAGAGAAAAGACTTTTGTTCGCGATATTCTATGCGGATCTTTATAAGAGTTCGCATTCTGTTATATTGTAATCTCAGAGAGAAAGAGAGAGAGGGAATGAATTTTATTTTCAAGAAAGAGGCGACGCCGAGGGGGTCAACATTTGATGATTTGCGTGACAACGGCAATGCTAAAAATGTGAATATCCACTTATCGCTTAAGATTTTTTATATAAGATACTAGCGCGTATTTATTATAAGCATATTTACGGTGTACAATGTACATACATACTTACATGCTAAGAATATACAATAAAAATATCAACAAAATTCTCTCTCAAGTTAATTAAATGAAGATATGCCTGTCCGTGTATTTATCTATGTGTACTATAGCGCGATGGAAAAACGTGTTGTATATCGAAAATATTTTTATTCAAGACCCAATAATCATTTAAATATAATTTTCATTCTTAAGTATATCTTTACTTTTCTAAAATTTGTGGGCTTTTTGGGACCCATGGAATAGACGGCCCTGAAATCACACGTCAACATCATGTATACAGGTGTAATACCATATGACTGATCGACTGTGTTATGAATATCGGAGCATATGAAAAAAACGTCAGAAATAATATAATTAAACAATAACGACAAATAAGAATCCCGTTTATTTTATTTGGTGCAGATATTCGCGATTTTTGGAAAGATTTAATCGACATATTCATTAAAGAAACGAGATACTCCGTTTGTGTACTCCGAAAAGAAAGAAGCGTGCTCCGTAAACAATGGCAGTATTTTTGCAATTTGATTGTCTTACACATAATGAAACTGCGAGAGAAGCAATGGAAAACTACATCGGAGTTTTGCAAAAAGCATTCGACCTTCATCGAAGTAATTATCTTATATTGTTAATAACTATTGCTCCAATTTCATCTGATACTTTCTTTCGATTAAATGATACAGAAGCACTAGATATTTAAAAAATATTGATTATATATTATTTTTGCAATATTTAAATGTATTTTTTAATCGCGTAATATATGTAACTTTTAGTTATAAATTTTTGGATATTTTGAAAAACATTTAAACCATCTTGAATTAATGGAGAAACTAACCATAAAACGTGGAAATATATTTTCTGCAGCCAATCGTTTGAAGCTGCAAATTAGTACAAATTCTTCTTAAAAGTTATTAGAATTAAACATTAAAAAGTGTGTCAAAGTACAAATATTCCAAAAAACATTATATATCTGTTTTAAATATTTTATGTAACTAATTAGTTTTTTTATTTTATAGATTTATGGGAAAATTATGTGAAATTACAAGAAAAATATGAAAAGCGTGACGTGTAAGTTTCTTGTTTATGAAATTTATAATTTATATTTATCTAATTTTATCAATATTTATTATGTGAAGAGTAATACAAAACATACGTTCCAGACATCTTTCACCCGAGACTGATAAACTTTGTAGAGAGGAAGAAAAGGAACTAGCATCGCAAAAACAGTTGAATAACTACGCTATTGCACAAGAAACTGATAGACCATTTTCGAAATTAGATACATGGAATATGAGTCTTAATTCTGATGAGGAAACTAGTTTTTCAAGTCCAAGCAAATCGCTACACAAAATTACCACTAATTTTAGTCCACCGAGGAGTCCAGTATTCTCTAGAACATATCAAAAGACTGGCGGCACTTCTGCAAGAAAACTCAATCTCCGATCATTTAAAGCAGCAGCGTCAGTACATAACAATTCATCATCCGACATGAAGCCACATCACAGCACTAAAGAAACCACTTCTACAAAGTGTCCGAAATTAGAGATTAGCACATCACATCATGTGGAAACCACAATTCTGTCAGGTGGCAAGAAACTGAAGCAATCTCGACTTGTGTTTAATCCAACAAGATGCAACGAAAAGAAGGTATCATTGCCATATGCAAACAAACCAGCTAGCATATTGCCAAAAACAGAAAAGGATTCCATAAGTAATATTTCTGTAGAAAAAGCAATTCTTACTTCGAAAAATAATGTGGTAAGCACCAACGAAACTATTGAGGATGTGATAGAGATCAGTCCTACACAAAGAAGTGTTACATCTAAAGTTAGACATTTAAAATTAAAGAGGAAAGCTCCTATAAAGCAAGCGACAAAATGTTCTCCAAGGAAAAATAATCCCAGTGCTGTACCTGAGATAATCATAGATTTTGCACCATGTGCTTTGCCTAAATATACTTCTACACAAGTGAAAGATGATAAGGAGAATAGGAAGATAAAACCTACAGTTAATATATTAGAAAATAAAGTCAATACAAGTGATTTTGCATCAGTAAAAGTGCACAGTGAATCACAAGTTCTAATAAATGTGAAATCTATCAAAACTGAAAGAGAAAGTCAATCAGAAATAAATAAAGCGCAAAATATTACTCAAAACACAAATAATTTTGCAAATGAAGATGAAACTTTTTATTTACCTGCGGAGCAAGCTGCAAACACAAATAACAGGGATGACATCAATTTGCACGATACAGAGAATAAACCACCTGTGACGAAAATATTACTGAACAAAGACATGTAAATATTTTTTTAATATAAGTTAATGTAATTTTGTTTACACATCTAATATATGAAAAATTATTTGCAGAAAGAGAAGGAAAAAAGATATCCCAGAGCAACTTAACATGCGATGCAAAGCTGACAGAGCAAAACTAAGTGGCTGGGATTGCTGGGAATGCAAACAAGTAATTAACAAATAATATATAATTGCATAAAGCACATTTTTTTACGAAAAACAAAAAGAATTAATTTCTAATCTTGTTTGATTTTTAGTATTATCAGAATTTGTCATTGTCGGAAGAAGAATTACAAAAACGGAAAAATCAATGCTCGCGTCATCGACACAGATACGACAGACCAAATACACCAGAAGGTATATTTTGTATATTTCTATATATTTTATATATTATACATAGTACATATATATGATAAAACATGAAACTTTTGTAAAGGTTTTTGGGATCCAGAATTTCCTGAGACATTATCATCCACTTATCGGCAAAATCAAAATTGAAACATCAGTTACAATGTAAATGGGAACATAATATTGTAAATATGTTGTTGGTACATATAATTTTTAATTGTTCCATAGAATTTATATTTTGTAATAAAGTTTGATAAAACTAAACATTAAACATAAAATGTCTGTATTCAAAATATAATACAAGCGTTAAATATGACCGGGAGAAAGTGTAAGTGCTTTCATGGCTTGAACATAGATCGATTTATTATTTTACAACATGTATATAGTATTATATTTTGGATAACATAGTATATAGATTTATATATAACTATCATTTCCTTTTTATATATATATATATATATATATTTTTTTTATATATATATTTATATATAGACTCATCCCTTTACATAAAAATATAGAATCTGTTCTTGTGAGTCGGTGCTAAAGAAGGCTAATCAAACTTAGTTGCGGTGAACAAGCGAAGTTTGACACAGTTTCAAGGTACATCAGTGTTCCTACCGTTCAGAATTCCCACGAAAATCATATTCGCATCGCGTTATTACGCATTTATAGGCTCGCGAAACTTTAATCCATTTAATTACCGATTTTATTCGGTATCAATTTCAACGCCGTCAAAAAATATATTAAAATATTGTTCCTCTCATTTTCTCTCATTTTTTTCAAGCATATTTCTCAGCAAAAAATAAAAATAAAAAAAAAAAACGTTACAGATATGTGTGAAATACATTTGCAGAAAGTAATACAGTCAGATCGTAAAAGTTCCACAATAATGCGAGTTTAATCGCTGTACAGTAATGAATAAACCCTGACACAACACGCCTGGGTGACAGCGTGTATATTTACGTATATAATTTGCACCATTTAACATTGTTCATCAAGCAATATAATTTTTTTTCAGCGAAACAATCGCACACATACGATACTTTAGGACATCAAATCACGATTCTCGTAGAACAATTGTGGGAAACAAAACGTTGCTCAATGATCGACCAGATCATTTCGTAGCACAAGTACACGTACTTTTTATCAGTGATATAATAGTTTGGCTGTCCGATCGATCATCTGCATCTTCATGCGTACTTTACATATATATATAAATACATCCCTCGTAAAATTCTACATTGCAATAAAAACTTATACTCGATATTTTTTTAGCAAATATTTTACCTATAAATAAATAATCATGTGAAATAAATATATGATATATAAAATATTGATAATATAACAAATATATAGATGATTAAAGAAATATATAGATCTTTTTAAAGACAGTAACGAGAAATAGTTTGCTTTAAACAGTTTCACTAAAATAAATTTATGTTCACACCTCGATGCATACGTATTTTGGTATTATGCAATTGACTTAGCTGATTGGTTTATATTGATTATTATTTTCACCGTGTTCGAGAGCGGAAGTTTTGTTTTGTTCATTCCTTTAAAGCTATTATAAAGCATATTAATCGAAGAGCACATAGGAGTCAATGTAATTCAATTTGTGTATGTACACGTATGTACACACAAGTTTGCACAAGCAAAACCTTTGCAAATAGTACTAACAAAATGAGTTTTTTTAATCGATAAATTAAATGAAAGATTATTAAAAACGAAAAATTTAGTTATCTATGCACAATTTAAATTATATTTATTTAACGAAACAAGAATGTAATGAATAATTATAACTTAAGCTCTGCAAATAACCGCGCCTTTAGCTCTTAGCCTTTCTTTCAACTTATTGTTTTGTCTCATAACGTTAATAAAACTAAATAACTAAGGCTGAGCCAATAATATATATGCATTTTTAATAAAATACTCAAATGCGATAAAACGTTCGATAGAGACAATTTGTTAGATATTCCATAGATATTCCATAGATTCTCTTTGTCTATGAGAGGCAATATGGAACACGCGTTGTAGACAATATGATAGACAATAAAAATTCCGGCCCGCTCTCATGTCGCATATTTAACGCTAAACGCAGCCAGTTCGAGCGTTAGTCCGCGATTAATACTGAAACGATATCCTCCTCGTATCAAGCAAATAAAGCTCTGAACTCGGATGACCGCGTTTAACGTCAAATGCGGTGCTTAAATAGACACTACTAATATAAAATATGTTCCGTCGTATCATCGATCGATCGCACAGTGCAGCAGTTGTATATCTCAGTCGTTGATGTATTATATATGCCTCCAGTAACAACCATATCTACCTGTCTGTTGATTCTCTATACAGGTACTTGACCCTTGAAATAGGCCGCGTCTAAATGAGCAGAAAGGGGCGACGTACGCGATTAGTCGAGGTAATAAAACGGCACTACTTGATAGAGCAACGATGAAAAAAGAATCAACCGAGAAAATCATACGTTACATTAATACTTGAAGCTGTCTTGACACATGTATGTTCTCGTTTACTTTCCCTCCGTTAACTCAAAACGGTACGCTACTTCTCACGCTAAGAATTCTAAACCGACTATCGTCCTTTTCGCGCCTTGGAGAAGTACAGCTTATGTACTTCAGGAATATGAAAGAAGAAGCTCGCGGCGATTGGTGCACTCTAAAACTAATCACGCGGAGGTGTGTTAATCGGGAAGTACTCGAGCGTGTAGAAAATCTCAACGGAAAAATCGATTGATCCACTCTTTACTCCGGTAGGGTACATCGTAGTAAACAGCTAGTCAAAGTGTTTGCCGTTCCCGTGACACACATTGAAATCAATGGAATAGATATCTCTTACCCTCGTCCGCGTCCCGACTTTAAACCCTGAAGAATACAAAATAGTCGATTGGCGCAATTATATACCTTATCAGATATCGCAACAACGATGTTAAGATTTGATTCTTCAAGATCGGAGATCTTGAAGAAAATATTTTCGAAAAAAATTGAATTTCTCGAATTGTGTAAAGTTTGTAAAAGAATGTCAAAGACAAGAGCAGAATCCTAGTTGAATCCACTGGAGTTAAAAAGACCAGAGTTAAAAGTCGTCAAGCCTTTTTCATACTATTCAAGGGTTGATCTCAGCGCAGGTCGTAGGGTTGACTTCACTGCTCTGATTTCGTGGGTGGCGAAGAACCGCTTGCTGCGCTAGTAGTCGCGGCGGATTTCTCATTCGACGGTATGGGCAAAGCCTTGAGGATCGCGTGCACCTCTTCCGCCACCGCCATCAGGACAAACTCGAATTGCTGTTTTGTAGCGACCATGTTGGGCCTCTGATCTCTAATGTGCTCAAGAGTGGCGGCGATGTCGATCTCTTTCGCTCCCTTCGTCATCCGATTTAGGACCATGTCGATCAAGCAGTACGTACCGGTTCGTCCAGCTCCGTCACTACAAAACGGTCAGACGTAAGAAAACAAGATCGTCATTGATAAATGTAGTCAATACTTACCTGCAATGCACGACTATCGGACATGACCTTCCGCGGTACGATTTGTTAACTTTTCTGGAATAAAGAAAACGTCAAATAATTATCCTTAATGAAGTAGACAAATCTATGTAGCAGACAATTGAATCAGTGGCTAACCTGCGGAACTCGAGCAGTGCCTTCGTGGAGTATGGAACGCTGTTCTCTGGCCAGGATAGGAAATGGAATTGCGTGACAGTGCGAGTCTCGCAAGTGCGCAGATTTTTCAGATAGAAGGAGCGCACCAGATAATCGTCGCACCAGAAGTGCTCCGACACCAGATGCACCTCGTAGATGTGGTAGAGCTCGGATCCCTCCTCGGGCCAGTAACGGTGGCACATGGCGCGGCCCTCCTCGGTGAGCCGTGTCAACATCACAATCACCACGCTGCCTTGTTCCCAAACCAATTGCCAGAAATCAGCCGTGGACTGCGGCAGCGGTCCCTGTGTGGTTATGTAAGCCGGGTTCCGGGGGTCGTGATCCGTCTGCAAAAAATAAACGGCATTTGGCGAAACAGTTTTTGGCGAGAGAATTTGATAAGCACTCGGCTTGTGAACGATAGGTTGATCGAAAGATTCGTTTCTTTTTTTCTTTATTTTTTTTCTCTCGCCCTCTTATTCCAATAAAACGAAAGTTTTGATCAACCTAATCGATTCGTTTCATATTCAGTGCCTGAGAAGCCGTGATCTTATTTTCTTCAAATTTAGGACAGGCTCTTGCAATCTGTATAATTTCACAGAAAAAAGCTGTACAATGCAACTAATAAAATTTCTTTGAAATTCTTGTTGTTATCGTTCAAATGCTTTCTCTATCTAGGCTTCCTGTTCACCACATGTACGTGTGTGAATAACAATGCGGTCATACATTGACAACTGTGCAGTTAAAAAATACAAGGCTTGCTCATCGATAAACATGCTAGTTTTGTTCACTGCGTGACGATTAACGATGCACTAAAGAAATATCTATCGTAAGCGTCAGCCTCACAAAAATTACGCCGAAAAAAAACGACTCTGCGATCTTCAAAACGATTAACTTGGCATGCCCGTCGTCTGTCTGTGACTTACCGACTTCTACATATATTGCGATGCGGCAGCCGGAAAACCGCATGTCGTACGTATTTCAGCAACGTTATCGTGAAAACGAAAATATTTATTTTATTGTTACACAAGTTACCTCATGACACTTTCGCATATTGGAATAAAAGATTCAGAATTTTCACTTTATATATTAAGCACATTGAGTTCTGCGCATTGAAACGCGATATCCTCCCGAGCTTGGTTTACAAAAAATTATCATTGTATCGCTATATCTTCAAGATTCATTAATAAAAAACGAGAATATTATTCATAACTTTCTGCACTTTCTATTAAATATTAAATATATTCAATTTACAAAAAGAAAGGAACGGTTAGGCTTCAGGAGGATACAGAAGGATAAAGAAATGTTCGAACGTGAGATGATATCGTGAGAGATAAGATCGCACTTACGATCGTGGAAGCGTTGATGTAATCAGAATTATTGGCGTTCGTAAGATCGTTCAGGACTACCCGGGAGTGATCGTAGGGAAGTGCCGCGCCGGGACGATTCTGTTTAGCGTTCGCCTCGCTCTCCGCGATCTCCGTCGACGATGGATCGGCCTCATAAGCGCACAACGCCGCCCATTCTTGATCAAGACGATCCTTATTCTTCAGGTGATCTTCCATGTAACTCTGCCGAATGATTTGGTGGATAAAAGGACAGACATAAATATATAATAATGATCAAATGATTCATCAAACTAAAACGCCAAAGTCATTTCGAGAATATTTCTAAATATTTAAGTACCTTCGAACATATATTTGATTTTTTTCTATATCTTACTCAAAATATATATTTAAGGAAAGATTTCGGTTTATTCTCTTTCTCGTTCTTTATGCTGTTATACTTACAAGTACCATGTGACCGGTGGATATGTCCATGTTGGAAAGAGTGGGCTCCTCGCCCCAAGAAGATGTGCTGGAACGATTGGAGGGCAGATTACCGAACTCGCTCTCGCGTGATAGACTCGTGATGCGCGGCGATTCCACCTTCTCGTTCGGCTGCTTTGCTTGCATCCTTGCCCTGCACAGATCCTGATAGTCCTTGGACGCCTCCGGGTCTGGGGTGGTCAGCCCGGCGAGCTTCGCGCGACATTTAGCGTGGCGACGCGCGATTATCAGCGTAACCACCGCGGCCGCGGTCGCAGCCGCGACTCCGGCGGCCACCAGCGCTCCGAACAAAGTAGAACTCACTCCGCCCTCGCCTACTTCCAGGCTGGCTGGTAATTTAGCCTACCAAAAGTAATGCCGAAGTAATATTACGCTTACGGGCGCGCAAAATTCAAAGATATTGCGAAATCTTGTGCTTCAAAAAAAAGATATCCACTGTACCTTGTTGCCTATACCGGCTCGAAGGACTTGGAATCCCAGCGAATTGCGTAATTTGCCACGTATGTCATCTAAGAAAAAATAACAAACCTTACTTGTCGCGAACAATCGAGTTCGCTTTTATCTCGCATTTTACACGGAATTTGATTCGTATACTGAAGTGAAATAAGTACTGCAAATTACCGATGCTGCTGACGACGTCAGTAGCATTTAAGTTCTTGTCGTTCTGACTGACTTTGAAAGTAACCTCCGCGCGGCCCACTCGTATGTCTCTCAAAGTACCCGGTTGCAATCCTAAGAATTCCTCGATCTGGAAATTCAATGGAGCTAAACATAAGTTTGACTGTACTATTTGTAATTAACAACTTCTCCAACTCTGAACTACCATTCGAACACTATTTCACCTTGGTAACTACATGCGCTCCTTGTTCCCACTTGTGAAATTCCTGTTCAAACTCAATGTAGACGTAATCCAGGTCAACGTTCTTGTAAGTTGTCGGTGGTTCGTGGCTGGCTTTGTGCGAGTTACTGCGTAGCTCCTTCTTTGTGAACGGCGCGTATACTTCATTATTCTGTAACACGATGTCCATGTAATTCCTACAGTCTGTAATATCTAAAGTACACTTAATTATACTTACGTCCTCGTCGTCTGCCCCGGCATAATCTTTGTCGACGGGAGCTAAAAAAATATAGCCATCATAAATCTCGACAAGCTCGAATTTTCAGATTAAATAACTATCAATTTGATCTTTAGAGCATTAATGAAAAACTTCACTTTGCGATGTAATGGGAAAGTCGATTGCGGAGCGGAAATTAAACATGAATTTACATGTAGAAAAGTGTGCTTCGCTCACCGGACGGAGATTGAGTTTTAAACGCGTAATTATTCGTCGAGAATGGCGGCCCAGGTTTCTTGACGTCCAGACGTTCTCTACGTTTAAACCCCGCTAGTTCTCGCTGCCATAAAAGCGCGTCCAAGTCATCGTCGTCGAACATCTCGTCATACGAAGTTCCTGCGTCAGATTTATTTCAGCTTAATATTTTTGAAGCGCGCTTAATACTTTTGCGACCAAATTGCCTCGTATTTTTCGCTTGTAGATTATCTTCAAACTAAAATATATGCTAAGTGAATGATTTTGATTGTTTCTCTTTATTTTTTTAGGTTGGAAAAATAGCATGTGCTAGCAAGCAACATCTTATTAGTTACGAAAGGATTAATCTGCTCAAACGACAAACTTACCAACCGCATCGGGTGCAGCTTTGTGCTCCAAAGATTGCTCGATTCCTCCCTCGGTGTACATGCTGCTCGTCTTCGAGGCATCCGAACCATCCGTTTCGGATCCCTCGATCTCCTCCAAAGCTGCTTCATCGGTTCCGCCGTCCTCATAATCGAGATCCTCGTCGTTATGCTTGATCATCATCCCGTTTGCGCCGTCCACCCTCGTCGACGCGTCGCCGTTGAGAAACTCCAAACGCGGTTGTTTCTTTCGGTGCTTGTACTTCCTGGAAAACTCCCTCTCGTATTCCCGCTCATCTTTCTCGTCGTCGGGAAAAGGCTTCAATAGTGTGTAATCTGTCGATTTCTCATCCGGCAGGAATTGAAGCGCGTCGGCGGACAAAAGCTGCGCGTCGTAAAGATTTTCGTCGTTGTCCTCGGGCAATCTTGCGTCCGCCAAAGTGTCCTCGACGTCGCCGTTTCCGTATCTATCGACAAAACTATACCGGCGCGTTCTCGGCGGATATATTTGCTCGCCCACATCGTTCAGCGATTTTCTGTACTCGTCCTCGTATCTCTCGTCGTTGATCGAAACTCGGTCGCTTTTGTCGCCACGCCAATTTGTGGATTCAAGTCTATAAACAGGTTCGATGGATTCCTGATTGAACGGCAGCAGTCGTTGTTCGTCGTAGAAAGTCGGTAACATGCTTAAAAAAAATTCGATAATATTACAAAACAAAATAAAAATCGAATTGTGTTGAAATCAATACGTCTTTTGAATATGTTTCTATTATTTCTTATCGGCCTCTCTTTGAACAGAACGAGATGTACATACTTATTCTCGACGTCCGCGGCGCGATATAGAGCGTCGGCCAAATTACTCTCCGGATTTTCATTGTTGGATATTTTTAGTATAGCGACTGGAATCACCTGAAAAAAAAATAGCTTTTACTGTGACGGTATTGTTACGGAGAGTTATTTTTTCAAGAGATAATCGCGGTAAGTCTATATAACGTTGCCAAGAGCGACTATCTTTCGTGATTGCGAACACGAGCACGTCTATGATATCGATATACGGAAATGTTCGTGTCAAATTATATGTACCTCGTTAATGGGATCGTTCTGCTCGTCGAGATGCGATTCCTTCAAATATTCGCAGAGACGAAGATCATAGATATCGTTTTGCCTGAAAAGTGTCGGGTTTTGTCTTATCAATTAATGTTTGTCGCGTATTTTTTCATAATTGTAAAAAAACTTGAAAGTAAAAAAAATCCTACGGAAAGTTAAATTACATTTCTAAAATTTGCATATCAAAATGTTGAAAAGCCGCGCCGCTTTGCATACAAATTCCTGCATCAACAAATCTCAATTTGTCGGCGCAATTGTTTATTATAATTACTAGCTCATATCGGAGAAGACATACCCATATCGGAGATTACGTAACGAGGTTTGCATTATACATTGTGTAAATGGATGCTTCCATTTGTATCCGTCGGACTCCAGTTTCTCCAATTGCAGTCTCAGCAACTCCAATTCGCCGACATCGAGATTATATCTGCGCGATAGAGAGAGAATAGGCTTGTATTAAAGCGCCAATGATGCTACCAATTATATCGGCACTTGCGTCGATCGCGCTAATCGTGCATTACGCGGATGTGCGGTAATAAGGACGAAATAAAGACGAGATGACGAGACCGATTTGACGATTTGGCGATAAAATTAATCGAATGAGAATCCGATTCTTCATATATCGCGCTCGCGTACATTGGTTTGACATTTCAACGAGACGCTGCACCGCAAATAATTGATGAGAGCCGTAAATAAATCTTGATTTTAGGAGCGTAACGGAACTTACTGGTACAAATCGTCATTCTCTAAATCCCTGTACCGTGATATACATTTTCCGAACGCCAGATCTGAAAAAAACAACAACATTAACATACAAAGTGAATGTCTGTAGATATATAGTAAAAAATTCCTACCAAATTTCAAATTTAATGTCACTCGCAATTTCAATATTAAACTAACCGTGCTCTTAATTAACTTGTCAACTGAATTCAAAGTTTATTTTAAATATTTTATTTTCCTCCGCGCTGCGACAAGGCCAGACTTAAAAGTGATTTCTCGCTTTATTATTAATTCGTTAATTAAACTGAATAAAATTGTTACCGTTGAAGCAGTTCTCCGTCTGTGGATCGCATACGTTATCGCTGAATAGGCATCCTGGAAATAGAACGATTACACTCAGCACCAAGAGAAATTGTACATGCGACGCATGAGAAAGGCCAAACGTAGCTCAAAACTAATAATTAATTAGCATTTGCGTCATATGCGGGTTCAGCGTGCATTACTGCTGGATCGCGCCTACATTTTGGCACAAGTGCGTAATACGATTCACCCTCGTCATTTAAGGACATTCGCTTATGAAACTGTCGACGAGTCTCTTTTTCGTTACATCATACACCTCGCATCTCTCACAAAGTATATATTCTGCGAATAAATATAGCGACGCGCTGGAAATATCTAACAGCGAACTAAATTTTATCAGATTGCCCGAAATAGTTCGGGTGGGTTTAATATTATGAATGATTCACAGCACATGTTATTATGCAGCAATTGTGTCATCACATACATTTTACGTCGAATATTTCAGTAAAACCCTCGATTAAACAAAAAAAGAAAAAAAAAGAAAGGACTAAGAATGGTTCTTGTTATTTTTTACTTCTTCATCATTGAATCTTTATGACTTTTTAGACAGTCAATTTGCTGCAATTGTTTGTTGACCTTGTTTTGTTGTCCTTGAAAACAAATTATTCATCTCGCAGATGTTGTCATTCGTGGTCATTCATCGCTCATCAGCGATTCATGTCAGATTGTATTGTCGTAAAGTCGTAATACGATCGGATCGATGATACTCGGTTTGATGTCCGGCGCGCTCGGTGCGCATATATAAAAGGTTAAAGGGAAGAATGTTGCGCGTGTGATTAAATGATTAATGCAACACAGAATGCGGAGGGGAGTAAATGAATGTGGCGAGTCGCGTGTTAACGCACTCGTCTTTCATCCCTCAACGCGACTCTCCGGCAAATTGTGAATTATAGCTGTTGAAATAAATATAGCATACCTGAGAGAGCACCCACTCAAATAAACCCGCACTGAAAAGAGGAAAAAATTCTCCATCCGCGTGTTTATAAACAGGAAAAGCTTTTCAACATAAAACATTAAAATATGCGCGAGTAAAAGTGGAATGGAAAAAGATGCAAATGTGGCAAAATTCGAAAAAGGGCAAGAGTTAAGCAGCGCTTCGGAGAAAAGCCAGTGTTCCTGCTCATCCAAACGAAACTGTAGTTTGTAATCAAAGGTAATTGATAATGCAATGCTTTGTATGAATGTGACATGTGGCCTCCGGTCATTAGAATCATCATTTCGCATTATTCTCCGTCCGTAACATTTAGCTTATTTTCAATGAATCGCCCACACAAAAATAATAATTTTGAATCCAATACGTGGGTAGTTAAAATCGGTTCAGTCGAGGAGGAAGTGAATCGAATGCATACATAAACATGATGCTTCTTGCACACGCGAACGTAAATTAATAAACTGCAACAGCAGCGAGTACCCAAGCACACGTGGATGCGTATGGCTCAACCAGCAGCGCCCGAAGGGTCGCGAGGGAGATGCTTGGGTGCGGGATAGATAAACGAAGGGTCGTGGCGATATATCGCGCCGCGAGGGAGAAAGAGACGGCGTTACTCGCGCGCGATAGAGGTCTCGTAGCTTGCGAAGGCGGTGGCTGCGTGGGATGAACGGCTCGATAACTGTCGAGTTGCTGTCGTGGGCGAAAATCGAACACACCTACCCTTCTGTGTGTGTGTGTGCGCGTGTACGTGCAAGGAGAAGCCTCTCCCTCATTCTTTGGAGGAGCATCGACGAATTTCAAGATCGTCAACAATGAAGGTGACATGAAGAATTGCACTCTAGAAGCTCTCATCTAATCTTTCATGTCGCATGCAAGAGAATTTGCATCGCCTGTATTTACAGATTTCGCACTTGAAAACTTGAAAAAAGATCAGCGGCGTAAAAAATACAGGGAAAAAAGTTCTCCGCTTTACACAGAAATTTTTTCTTTTCATTTCATCAAATAAACTTAAATGTTTCCCCTTTTCCTTCCTTTTTCTCCCGCGATTTATTTGAGTTAGTTTTTCGATTTCTTTATCGAAATTACTGTCACTTGACAGTCTACAAGAGAATTTGCATAAAAATTGAAACGTTTCAAATAAAATAAAAATTCTTTCGTTACCTTCATAATTTGTTATCACATCATTACGCGAGGGTTGGATCGTACAGTAGTTTTCTTTTTTTTTCAGTTAACTATCTTAATATCTTAACTAATAAGAAGTTGACTTTCCCAAATTTTCTTCGCATGCCAATTGTTTACAACTCCAAGATCAATCAATTTACTTTGGCATTGAAATAAAACACTACTTCTCACTGTTGCCTTGCTATCTGTAATTGAAAGAATGACTATCATATAATTGTTTCACGATTACTATATTCATACGTAACTTCCCCCGAGTTTGGGGGTGGCAGAGGGGGGGAAGCGAGCTTTACATTGCGATCAGCTACAGAAGTAACAACGTGAAATCGATAAGGATCGACGACCGTAATCCCGGTTTCTCTCATGTGAAAGTACACCGAGAAAAGTAGAATCACGGAAAGCTTCTTGCTGACGTCAGCCGGCGAGGGATATCGCAAGTTGGAAATGTCGGCGAAACTTTGAAATCTAACATCGATCAGCGCAAACGCCTCTTTTCAATATAATAGCTGCAACTACTATTAACTGGTGACACGCATGTATACGCCAGCTAAAATTGATTGGGTAAAACTTTTGAATGACGGCCGAGCCCTCTTAAATTCTGACCGCAGGCAATATTTTAATTTACCGCTAATTAATTAAATTTCCCTTGTATTACGCGGTGTTGTGCAACTCTTGCACGCTGAGTTCATGATTATCGTCATCGATATGTCATCGTGTTCTTAAAGGCGAACGCAAACGACGTGCCTCGCGTTTAATTGGAGCAGAGCGTAGCATAGCATTCGCTCATTTTCGCTGCCACTTCTTGCAAAGTCTTGTTAATCAATAAGTATACTTTCGCAAGTGCGACAGAACAACGTGGCATTAACAGAAATAAAATATCACACGGCAACTTAATGGGGCGTCAACCATTATCGCGCGATCGATGCTAACACTCCGATGTAAGCATTCGTATTCGTGAGGAAAATGTCGATTGAACCAGGATAAGATTAATCGTTTTCCTACACTTGAAAAGAATGTTATTACTCTAAAAGAAAGAAATAATAAATTAACGTAATAAATAAAATAACATAAGAAACAAAAAGAGAAATAAATTTTTTATTTTCTTTCAGAAATTTAGAGAAAGATTTAGCAATGCACAGAACTTTTAAAGTTAAAAAGATTAGCTGATATTTCAGGAAACAAATAAAGGGTTTACAAAATCTTGCGACTTACTCGTTTGATGTCATATGTTTGTTTCAAAACAATCATAACGGCGAAACTATTTCACCAAATGAGTTTTGCCGCGGCATAGGTTCACGTCATTTCTATCAGCGCGTCGCTATCTACGAAATACATCTCTCATCCTCTGTTTCATATCTCCGCATTTATTGCTCACGCACATAAAGGATTTCTGTTTGATTCGCAGCGAAACATATCGCGAGCGAACGCTTCACCGTAAAACGTTATATATTTCCTATCCCTCGCAAAATCTCAATCATCCGGAATCTCTGCGGAGACTCGTGTTATTTTCAAAGAAAAGTGCTGGGCGATCTTCAAGTCCAAAGAAAGTGCACAACCGGCAGCTCGAACCAGCCGGAATTAAAACGGGCGTCCATTTGAAATTAAAAACCGCGGTTTGTATTTTCTGAGGGAAAGCAGACCCTCTTCATTCTCTCTCGACCTTTCAACTTTATTGGAGAGATGTACATTTCTGTACAATTCTTCGAGTATATCCGCGTAAAAGAGTGATCGCCGGCATTCCTGACTGATCACGGAATATTCGCGTGTGCTCTCGGATGCGAACGCTACTATTTCGCATCCGCAGGATAATAATATTCAATCATACTCACCAACATCGCCGTCAGCCAGAACGACGGCGTGATGAAGGATACGAAGCACCACCAGCAGCTCCACCAAGCCACCTCGCCACCACCGTTTACGGCCCATAGATGTTCCTGCAATTGTGAATGCACTTTACGTCACTCTCGCCACCATTCGCCTCGGTTAGAACGATAATTTTATCCACCCCGCGTTTCTCTCCCTTCCGGCAAATCTGTCTTGACAATTGTGTCGCGAGCGAGATCTCAGCGAATAAATAACGCGCAGGCATCACAGTTATCTGTGCTCCGCTAGCTTTCCCTCTTTTGCCGCGTTACAGTTCCCCATGATTTGAAATGTCACACTGCGGGATAATATTTTTCGATCCAAAGAAGATACAAACGTATTTTTATTCGCACGACAGACGTGGTGCGTCTCAAGCGTAAGGTCTCAGTTACGGACGTACAATCGAACTTGCGGTTTCCTCCAGCTTATAGCTGGTGTAAGTACTTCCCCGGGTGCATCGCCCTGGAGTGCAGTGCCCGCATTGAATCGAATCTAAAAGAAGCTAATGCGGATCTAGCAGAGATTAATGCACACACGTGTAACATCATTTTCGGCAAAATCACTACAACGGAACTGCCGCGAATTCAAGTCCCTATTTACTAGAAAAAGAAAAGGCAAGCGCCGACTGCTTGACATTCTGTATCATTTTTCATCAAGACAGATTTTCTTCAATACGTCACATCGTGTAAAGGTACAAAGATATCGCGTTATGTTAAAGACGGGAATATAAAACGATAAGAGGAGGATATTTCAATCACGTTTCCACGTCGCTGATCTTTCTGCTCTTCTAGTTTTTCAATTTCTATCCTTCGGTTCTCCATTGACTACCCCCCCCCCTTCTCGCGATCCTTTACACTTGTACTTCTCGATATATCTATATATATATATATATAGTCGAAGCATCAGGTTGTAGTCACATTCACCCTCCATCAAGGACAGACAAAGATCTTCTCGCGGAAATCTGCGCACCGCGCTGCGCCACCCACCAGCTTTAATTCCCTCGCTCAGATTATTCTCAGATATTACGAAAGCGGAGCACGGACTTCCTTGAGCAAAGCTCAAACGACAATTCGTATTATCCGTATTAAATATCCATCAATTCTTTTAATGCGGCTCATGCTCGATGTAAACACGCGATAAAAAGTGCACTCGGTCGCGTTAGACGCGCGTTGCAAATAACGTAGCGTGCGATTGTAGTGCCGGTAAGGAAAGAGCAAGACCTTTCGTATTTCGATACAACCCCTTTAGCCACTTAATTTGTCTTAAGGAAAATTGGTCGTAGAAAAAATTTGAAATACAAATACGAATCAAAAATAATTTCCAAGAAGATCATCAAACGCGTAGCACAAGTTTAATTTGTAAATTTGCAAAATTGACGTTAAAAAAGGAAATGTAAACGAAACATAAACGTGATGATCCTTACCTGGGCGTGACGCAGCGCAGTCTCTTCACACCCTGCAGCACATTGTGCACGCCGCCAACACCAAGAAACACCACCGTTACAGTTTTGTCTCGCGAGAGAGAGAGAGAGAGAGAGAGAGATATCTGGCGAATCACCACTCGGTGGTTCTGATAACGAACTCTTGGACCATGTCCCCGTGGACGGGTCGCCGGTTTCGCCGCAGCGATGGCACTGACTGAAAAGCAAGAGGGCCGATAGAACGAGGTGGTGGGAATGGTGGAGTTAGAGGAGGAGGAGCAGGTACAACAGGCGACGACGGCGTCGACGACGCGCAGGGCGTGCGTCGTCGGATTTTGAAATCGATTGCACCGTGCCGCCGGGTAGCGGAGACGCGATGCGATAGAGCAAGGGAGAAGAGAGAAGCGAGAGGAACAGAGAGAAATGGAGACGGAGAGGACACCGTCGGCGATAATAAAGAGGAATATCCAGCAAGAAGATAAATTACTTCGTCGCGCGAATTGAAGGGTAAAAAAAGATTGCTGGTAAACAAAATACAGGAATCGTAAGGCAGAAATTTTAATTATTGGAAAGAGAGGAAGAGAAAAGCAACGGAAGGTGATGTGTGACAAACATGGTCGACGACGAAACGCTACCTTGTTGTATTGTTGTGAATTGTTTAACTTCTTTTTACAATCCCAAGAGTTTCGTAAAGAAATATGAGGGCGCACCACTGAGACGAGTACCAAAGCCGAGAGAGTGCAACACTCGGCGACAGGAACGAAAAACTCTGGGAAATTATGCGCGTTGCGTCGTTGGAGAAGGGTTTCATAGGGCGTGATATCGATTAGGAACACTTGTTGCGGACGAGTTGAAAATGCGAGGCGAATACGGCCCACGCTCGCTGAGAAAACCGGAGCACAAAACGAAAGATTTATGTTCAGTTTCTAAATGAAGCCGAGAAAAAGAGAGAGGCACCATTAATTAGAAACGCTATAACGAACAGCAACGATAAATTATCGTAAAAATCCTTTCTTCGCATTCAGAAAAATATCGCATAACCATTCAAGGAGATTCAAAAAGAAGAAAAAATAGATATTACTTTTTCTTGCACGTTAAATTTTACGCCTTAATAAATGATCTTACATGTAAAGTGATTCAAAACAATCTGATGTCCTTGAAATGCTCACATTCTTCAGTAATTTCTAAGATTTTTCCTTTTGCAAAATTTCAAGGACATCAGGTTTTGAATCACCCTGTATGTGTGTATATACCTTACTTTTAGTTCACACTCACTTTTGTACTTTTTTCTTTAACTTTTATTTGTGATCTCGGTAAACTTATCCTTGCTGATCGTAAAATCGAGGAATTTATCATCTAAATTTGTACAGTTGGAACCTGAAGCAATTGACGTTTTTCTGAAAAAATACAATAGCAATATATTTTCTACAACTGTTGATAAAGAGAGAATTTTGATATACAAAATACATATCATTGGTATCTATAAAATCTGCAACACAGCCATAATATTCCGTGCTGTGCAATGTTTTGCGGAATTGCACTTCTGATTTACTGTATTTGTTTACTCTTACTCTACATTTTATAATTTAAATCTAAAAAATCATACAACAAATTTTTATTATTTTTCTGAAAATTTAATTAGTTTTAGATGCCTTTTGGGCAAATAAGATTGATACATGTTTGCTTTTTAAAAGTAAACTGACGCCTACATCAAAAGCTCAATTAATAAATCTTCACATTTCTCAACAGATATTTCTAAAAGATTACTTACAATTATACTTAAAGTTTCTTGCTGAAAGTTTGTCACATGATTAAGATTGATGTGTGTTTATTCACTTCAAGAGTAACTCGATGTTTACAAAGATCACAAGTTGATAAATCTTCGCAATCAAGTTAATCCTTGCACAACTTCTCCCAATAAAAAAGATGCACGGATAGAGCAGTTTCCATCATGCATATATATAAGATCATCTAATAAGGTGTATAATTAAAGTGTATAATTAAGGTGTATGAGTTTGCGTCATGTTCATAAAGAGCGTAATATAAATCTGCTCTTTTAACGTATTTGACCTGTTATTTACTTTTAATGAGGAAAACAAAAAAAAGACATACATAATGCATACATCGTTATTAATAGTAGAAGAAATTAATGATATCGTCATTGTCATCAATGGTAGAATTAAAATAGAATTATAATTAATTTGCTGTTATGTATAATATATTATATCTAAATGTATAAACTCCTTACTCGAATTGTTTAATGTTAAGAGAGTATAACCTCCAAATATATCATTTTTTAAACATATTCAATAACTCTATCATTTGACGTTAAATAGGCGTTAAAACCCTTCATATACCACCTTTGGCCATATGAATTCGAAAAGTTTCGAATTTATATTAAAATTTACATATTTTTAATCTCGAAGTCGTACTTCCTCGAAGTTTGGTTCAATTGTGATGTTTCAACATTGAGACACAATAAAAGAATTTATTAAAATTTATCACATGTTGAGAACGCATTGTCTACTAGATATTTCGAAACTAAATATAATTACCTTATTATGAAATAAGTTCTGCGTTTTCATATCTGCTTCTTTGATTTAAATCTTTGTTAAAACTAATTAAATCATGAAAAGAAAAAACAATCGCCATAGTAGATTTGCGGTAGATTTTGGCGGTTTTGAAGTGCATTGACTTCTGCGCAGTAAAGCTACCGGATGTTCAACAACGCGACATCTACCATCTAGCGGATTTATAACCAGTCGACCAAAAATAAGGTTAACTTCCTTTTATCCGGTACGAGAAACCGTGAGGTGCGTAAAAGTACTCACTGCATAGAATAATCCGTCAACATCAGTAGTTTAGAAAGTTTTTTTCGTTGCATTCGCGTTACTTTGTAATTAGTGTACAAACGCGATTCCTATTCGTACGTTGATATTTGATTCTTCGCGTATTTCGAAAATATTTGCTGCCCAATAATCACGGTTAACCTCAGTCAAACTCACGCTACATTCGACAGTAATCAATCATTCATTTGTCGTTGACTTTTGCATTTACGTTATTTCTTGCGACGTGTATCAGTGATATAACGTCTTCTATTGTTTTTTTTACACAAATTTATTCTCTTTTTCCACGTATTATGAGAGGTTATGACACATTGTGTTCCAAAATATTTACGTGTTGCCAGCATAGATATTTTAATATGATTTGTTTTAGAAAGAAAAATATACCGACTTTTTCAATTGCATAGAGAAAATGATTAAGACATTGATTTATAACTTTCTGTGACTTTATGTTTTTTGTTCTTTCAGTATACATCACCAAGATGGTGAAGATTATGAAAAATGGGAAAGTCGTGCTGATCCTTAGTGGTCGGTACGCGGGGAGAAAAGCCATCGTGATGCGCAACTATGACGATGGAACCACAGAAAAACAATATGGACATGCTTTGGTGGCAGGCATTGATCGGTATCCACGCAAAGTCCACAAAAGGATGGGGAAGGGAAAGTTGCATAAACGTTCCAAGATCAAACCTTTTGTTAAGGTAAAATTCCTTATCTTTTTTTTGTAAAATCTTTGTTAAATCTTAATTCTATTAAAAATTGTAAATTGTTTAAAGTAGACTTAACATAATCTTTATTATTTATATCTATTTGTAATTATATCTTGTAATTTTTTATTCGTAAAATATTGCAGATTCTAAATTACAATCATTTAATGCCAACGAGATACACGGTAGATTTACAATTGGACAAAATAGCCCCTAAAGATCTCAAAGACCCAATGAAGCGCAAGAAGGTTCGTTTCCAGACGCGCGTCAAATTTGAGGAGAGGTATCTAATTTGATATTCTGCTGTTATTGCAAAATTTATCCATAGTGTTTATAATTAACAATATCTAATTTTGTCAATTACTTTCAGGTATAAAAATGGTAAAAACAAATGGTTTTTCCAGAAGTTAAGATTCTAATTGTTTCTAAATAAAAAGTCTGATATACAGATATAAGAATGAATACAATTTTTTTCACTATATCCTATGTAAAAAATAAGGCAAATTTTTATATTTTTGACTAGCATTTTTATCTCAATTAATTTAGCTAACTTGTTTTTACTTCATAGCTGCATAGGTTAACTATATCTATATCATATATGAAGTGTTCAATAAAACTTACAATTTTTTTTACTGAAAACTTTCAGCTTTATTTAATTCGCATGCTTTACATATGTGGCTTTATTTCTCATTTGTGCATAAAACGACTTTCATAGGCTCTTATTATTCTTAGCAATTATAAAAATCAAAATACCGCATTTGCAAAATATTCAAGAATTAACAATGGTGAAATAATAATTAAGTGTAAAGCAAATAAAGAATTTATAAATTATGTTAAATAAACAATAACTTAACATGATATAAATGATATTTCATCGTGGAATGAAATAATTTAAGAAAATAGAATTAATCTAGCATTGCTTTCGTGTATTATACTCAATAGTTTTAATTTAATCACTTCTTAAGTTTTTTAATACGCTCGTCGAGTAATGCTACATTACTCTTTATAATTTCCATGTTAGAAGCGAAGTTTTCTTGCACTCCCTTCAGCAGAGACTTGTTGCCTTCTAATCCCGATGAGATTTCTGCTTGCAGTTCTTCTAATCTCATTAAAGATTTACTGAAGTCAGCAGCTAAAAATGTAATGTATTTTGTCAGGAAACTATTTTTTACATGTATATTCATTAAATAATTTTACCTTGTTGATGAATATCACTCAATGCTAATAGCCTTTCTACAGTTTGCGGTAGGATTTGCGATATAGCGTCAGTTTTCTTCATTATTTCATACATCTCCGAGATCTGTGAGAAAGAACAAGATTTATTATGTCGGATGCGATATCGTAATTGATTGATATCATAGTATATTGATTTTGATATTCGGATGATATATTACTTTTTGTTCTTGCTCAGAATCTTGTTCCGCTGCTGCTTTTTTCTGCGCAATGCTATCCATTCGGTAAATCAAGGTGCCTAATCTTGTTTCAATGGTGTCTAGTTGATTGACGTCCAATAGTGCAGATTTTGCCTCTAATTGTTGCACAGCCTCCATTATTCCTTGACATTTAAGGTTCTGTAGAAAAAACAATTCATAAATCTATTTATAACACATACGCATGAGAAATTGTAAGCTCTTACCTGTGAGAATTTAGAAAGTTTATCATTACTTGTTCCTATGAGATTCTCCAGACAACAGAGTCTTTGTTCCAACTGTGCAATCCTAGCTGCTTCCTGCATTCTTGCCTTTTCTGGGAAATACATCATCTGATACTTGAGGACACCAGGTTCAACTGATTCACTCGTTTTCTTCTCTGCAATCTTGGATGAAGGTACACTGGTCTGCTTAAACAATTCTATCTGTGACATCAATTGCCTGGAACATTAATACAATATTCTGTATTTAAGAAGGCATATCTATGTATAAAAATATAATCTTTAAATGTCATACTTAAGAGTAGTGCCTTGTGGATCTGATAAACTCGCAACAACATCAGGTCCTAAACATTCTTCCAGTTTTAGAGCAATCAATTGCTTTTCTATCTGCTGTGCTTGAGAAATAATCTCACTTGCAGATTTGATTTCTTGCTCATCTTTAGATTTTTCCTACATATATTATTAATACATATATATTAATATTATTTAAAACTACAGAATAATTGTAGCATAGCTAATTGGCAATATAAAAATATACCTTTAATTCATTCACTTCTTCATATAATTCCTTAATCTCACATTGCAGTCGCTGATACTTTTGGAGAGGAGTTTCTTTCTCACCTTCACCGACAAGTTCCCAATCTCCAAATCTAAAAATATTTGTATAATATATTGGTTCTACATATTAGATTTTATTAAATTAAAAGAACTTACTTGTATCCTGTTCTTGGCCTGTTGGACACACGATCTGAGAAATCAACAGGTTTTCCAACAATTTGTTTGCCTTTAAATTTGTTAAATGCTTCTTTAGCACTGATATGTAACTGTTCCACACAAGTGCTGTCAGGTTCTTCCTAAATAAATCAGTTACCAATTAGCATATCAAATGTTATGTGCAATGCAAATGTATCTCACCTCACAATACATTCGCATTTGCTCTGATTCAGGCAAATCGCTTGTCTCGTAAACGTCAAGTTGATCGTACGCCTGCAATATTTATTATTAGTATAACTCAGAATTGTATTTGCTCACAATATGACATATAAAAATGCGACAAGTATGTAATATATGATAAACTTACAATTCCTGGTAAATCAGCATATTTAGGGTCTGCCATCGTTAATCACGCAAATTGTTCACAACTATTGAAAAATATTATCAAAATTAGAATCAAAACCGTAATAAGGTGTAGTCTTCAACAAACTTGAACAACTTAAATCAACTAAGAAACACGACTTTCACAGCACTTTTTTATTATGCTCGTATCAGACTACACATTAAAGATTGAAATTTGACCAATCAGGACAAAGAACTTTTGGCTCTTTTTGTTTCGATTGGTCAAATTTCAATCTTATCTGGATATACCCTAAAATTGCTACAAGTTGGCAAAGGAGATTTCCATCATAACTAGCTAACTAACTTTAATGGAATCTCTGGAACTACACTATAATGGAATCTCTGGAACTACACTATAATGGAATCTCTGGAACTACACTAACCTCAAAAAACGCACGAAAAAGATTTAAATCTCCGAATCAGCTTTCTTTGATTTTCTTTTAGCTAAATTCTGTATTACTTTGCAAAATATTGCAAAGAATTTCGAATTTACAAAAGAATTATTATGACAATTTTATGATAGCAAAGTTTTCTTCTATGAAATTACTTTTTTAAATTTTTTATCTGCACATCAAAATGTCATTATTTTATAATCGAATAATAGTGTAAATACTATAGAAATACGCATACCACGGACTAAGGAATAGAGGGACGGTGCACAACATTGAGTAAAAAGAAACAGGAGAGAGCATATACTAGCCAGGACTAGGTAAATCCGCGGACGGATGTACGTCATGGCAGCCATCTTGAGCGACCACTTTTTGAAAGTGAGAGGGAATGCTCGAGCATAGCGGCAAGCGGCATACCGTACGCCGTACGCATTAATATGCAGTGTATAGTCTTTTATGCAACAGTGTATGGAAATAAACGATCAAAATGGTATACTGTAGAGCTTGTGGCATAACAGCAGCAGCTCGAAATCATGGAATAACGTTTCATCGGTTAGTATTATCAACAATAATGAGATTTTTATTTTGGAGATTATAATCATATGTATAGTATTGTGAAATTGTAGATTCACAATAATTACTAAATAATTTTCACTCGAAAACAGGTTTCTGAAAAATCCGGATCAAAGAAATGCATGGATAAATTTTTGTAAGGACAAAGGATTTAATATAAATTTAGATTTTAAATTTTAACATTGCTCTTATGGAAATACTGCACAAGTGCAATCCTAATGAAAAACGCCATTAAAATTTGGTATTATTGTTGCATATTATAGTTATTTTCTTTTAATTGTACATTATTTCCTAATTAAACATAACAAGTCATTCAATATTGGCGCCCTTGAGCGGCCATCTTGAGCGACCACTTTATATAGTCACTTCCGTCCGCACTTTTACGACCAAACGCTCTCTCCTGTTTCTTTTTACTCAATGGTGCACAAGCTGTACCGGTGGAACACGTTTGCGGCGGGGGGGGGGCCGCCATATTCGTTTAGTAATCACCACACATAGAACTCACTATTTGCGTATATGTGAGAAATGAAAGTCAGGGGGTCGATTGTGTATTTCAAAACCTAGTAAAAATAACAAAAGTGAACATTCACTTGATTGTGTAAATTTCACTATAGTGAAAATGCGAATTATTTCACGTGAGATTATTCGACAAGTATTTAGATGTCGTATTCAGTCAAATTGTGTCGAATTTGCATCGTATTGTGCAGTCTCACGGAGCCAGCGTATAAAAAATGGATTTGGTTATGTTGCTGATGATAGAAGAAAATGAGAGAGATAGGAATAAAAGGCAGCAAAGAAATTTAAATATAATAAGGAGAAGATTGAGGGATACACAAGATCCATTTGATATCTCGGATAATACATTTCTCAAATTGTACAGGTATATAGATACAAATAAATTATATTTTATTTTTGATTTAGAATTAGACAATATAAAAAAATATTATGAACAAAATAAATATTAAATATTTTAGAGAAATAAAAAAAATTGGTATATATAGATATTAAACGTAACGCACAATGGATATAAATTTATATGACACATTTATACTTTATATCTTATTTGTATCTACATTATTCGTCCAAAATCGGGGTGTTGTTGCATGAAACGGATCATTAAGTCTTTTTGTTTCTCAGTAACGTTCATTATTTTCAAATTATAATGAATTATAATGATAAAAATAATATTGGAACACAGCCGATTGTACTTGGTTATATATGATAATACAATATGATATACAAACATTCGACCATTGCTCGCACTCACATCTCACATCTGTGATTTTCACTCTCGTGAGCCTAGGGATATCGCATTTTCACTACGCTTATAGCCAATCGCGCGTATTTTTTTATGTGAGATGAAAATACGAGAGGCGAGGAAAGTCGACAAAGATACACAATCGACTCCCTGGTCTCGTCAAACCTGAGATTATACGCGCGCGATAGAAGTGCGTACGTATCACTTCCGTACGTTTGAGTCAAACCTGAGATTATACGTGTGCGAATAATACTGCAAAAGATATTATAGGATTGATCTCAGTATTTAACGGATAATCACAGTAGAATGAGTATGAAAATGGGATGATACGCAGGATATCGTGTGCTGTTAGGGTATATCCAATGATAATGTGTTGATGTATACACATTTAACAGCAAAATTAAAGCATCACCCGTTCTGCCCTCCAAATTTCAAGAGAATTTATAACTTCGTCAAAAGTAGGCATAATAAAATGTTCAGAGAAGCATTTTACAACTTGAAAGCTTTACTTTTGAGATCGGTATTTTAGTAAATGCTTACAATACAATACTTTTACACGATTTGAGCGCAGAGCGAGTTCTTTGATCCGCGCCCTCAATTATTATCTCATTTATTGTTTGAAAATAAAATAGTTATGTTTTGAAAGTACTTTCAAAATATTTACTATTTGTCAATCGTTTTTCATTACTTTATTTTAGGGAATATTAAATTAGAAAAATGGACTGTCAATTCATTTCGTCGTGCTGGTCTGTGTGCAGATCATTTAATGCTAACTTATTTAAGGGAGAAGACAAGAAAACATTAAAACGCGATGCTGTGCCAATTCGATTTAATGATTTGATAAATTTACAAGAAAAATCTGAGGCAGCTATGGAAATAGGAGAGATGCAAAGAGCAAAAAAAGAACAAAACCAAATATTAGGACCTTGAATAAGTTCTCGCTGTTTTTTTTGTTAAAAAAAACATTAATTTAAAATATAAGGCTTACAATAACTTTACTCAAAGTATTGTCCATCATTAGAGACCATTTTCTCCCATCTTTCTGGCAGTAATTGAATCCCCCGTCGAAAAAACGATTCATCTTTTGACGCAATCCATGAATCGACCCATTTTTCGGTTTCTTCGAAAGAATGGAAGCGCTGCTCGCTCAAACCATGCGCCATCGACCGAAACAAGTGGTAATCCGAGGGGGCTATGTCCGGTGAATACAGCGGGTGAGGTAGAACTTCCCATTGAAGCGTTTCCAGGTAAGTTTTGACTGGTTTTGCCACATGTGGCCGAGCATTGTCATGTAACAAAATGACTTTGTCGTGTCTCTGCCCGTATAGTGGCCGCTTTTCTTTTAGAGCTCGACTCAAACGCATCATCTGAAGTCGATAGCGAGCTCCCGTGATAGTTTCATTAGGTTTAAGCAGCTCATAATAAATTACGCCCTGCTGATCCCACCAAATGCAGAGCAGAAGTTTCGAACCATGGATATTCGGCTTTGCCGACGATGTTGATGCATGGCCGGGCTTACCCCACGATTTTCTACGCTTAGGATTATCGTAGTGTATCCACTTTTCATCTCCAGTGATGATACGGTGCAGAAAACCTTTTCTTTTATGCCGTTGAAGCAGCAATTCACACATGAGAAAACGTCGTTCAACGTCTCTCGGCTTCAACTCATACGGCACCCAATGTCCTTGCTTTTGGATCATTCCTAACGCTTTTAAACGTTTTGAAACTGTTGACGCATCTACTTGCAATGTTTTCCCGAGCTCTACTAGCGTCTGACATGGATCTAGATCAAGCAATGCCTCCAATTCTTCGTCTTCAAACTTTGTCGGTGCTCCAGAACGTTCTTTATCTTCAAGGTCAAAGTCATTATTTTTAAAGCGCCTAAACCAGTCTCTGCATGTCGTATTCGACAGAGCATTGTCACCATATGTTTCAACAAGAATTCTGTGTGCTTCAGCTGCAGATTTCTTTTGAATAAAGCAGTGCAATAAAATTCCCCGCAAAAACACTTTATTTGGCACAAAAGTAGACATTTTCGCAATAGGTAATTAAACACGTGGTTGACACTGTGGTAAACTGTATCTACTAGAATTTGAGGTTACATATAGTACTACTTAGCTGATGCGTTTCCGTACGAAATTCCATGCACAGAGTGCCGCTACGCCATCTTTTAAGAAACAGCGAGAACTTATTCAAGGACCTAATAAAAGAAATGGAAGAAATAGGAAATACATATAATAACGCAATTGCAGGAACATCATTTAATATCGATCATAATGACTTAGTTTACACCGATTGTTTAGTACGCGTACCAAGTTTTAAATCTGCTTCTTTGATTGGTGTAGATTTTACACTAAACAATTTATACCTATCGAAGAAGCAAATTTAGTACTTGGTACGCGTACCAAACAATCGGTGTAAACTAAGTCATTGAAAAAATAAATAAGCAATTATTAGATCGATTCAAACAAACTTATCTTCCAGCAAAATTAAATTTTGACAAATCATTAGAAGAGGAAGATATTACAGAATGGATGCATTTAGAACCTGTAAGATATGAAAACATTGATAAGTGTGATCTGTTAATGACAAAATTGTGAAAAAGAATATAATCCAGAAAAAATAATTAAAAGTTTAAAACGTGAAAATATTCGTTTGCGGCAGACTATAAAGCGTTTAAAATTGCGTTTACAACGTCGCCAAGTACCTAAGAAAAAAATAAATAAAAAAAATACAAAATTTAATTAATAAACAAAATCTGCATCCCGTTGCAAAAGCAATGATTAATTAACAACTCCATACTCCACATGCGGCATATACAGAGAAAGAAAAAACTCTTTTGAAACAGCTTTTTTATTATTCGGCATCTGCATTGCGTCGTTTACGAAAGGCAGGTTGCAATTTTCCTGCAGAACGAACTATTAGAAGATGGCACGAAGAATTTAATATAATGCCAGGATTTTGTGATGTTATATTCCGCAAATTGCAGGAAAAAATTTCAAAGTTGCCTGTAGAACAAAGAGTTTGTGCTTTAAAATGGGATGAAATGTATATAAAATCATATGAAGAATACTCATTTAGTCTGGATCAAATAGAAGGACTCGCTGATCTTGGGCCTTTAAGAAGGAAAAGTGAAAGGACAAAATGCATATTTGTATTTTGTGTGGATAGTATAAATGCGCTTCATCCATGGCGTCAACCGCTAGCATATTTTCTCCCAGGAAAATGTATGAAAGCGGAAGAAATAGTGATTTTAATGAAAGAATGCTTAGATAGATTGAGCAAAACGAGTGCTGATGTACGACTTATAACGTGCGATCAAGGTCCATCTAATCAAAGCGCTTATGCTCAACTTGGTGTGCACTCAGATAAGACATATTTTATACATAATAAAAAAAATATTACGCATCATTTGATTTTTCACATTTGGTAAAAAGATTGGCAAGCTTGTTAAGAAAACATAAATATTTGTATTGCGATGGAAAAATAATAGCATCATATCCCGATTATGAAATAACATGGTCTATTGATTAAGTATGTACTGATTCTTCATATGTGAGAACAATGTACTAAAATTTTCATACACTTTAAGTATCTCGAACCAGAAATCGGTGTACAAAGTTAACTGTCTCACGTAGACTAATAAATTAATTTCTTTAAGAAAAATTAAAATTCCGCACTAACATCCCGCGACGGCTCTCAATGCTCTTCTATTATATTATGTGATAGCTATCATTTGAGCCTTTCCTTTATATGTGTTAGATTGTTAATTAAAAATGTATAACTTTGTTCATTTTACATTATGTCGTAATTTTTTGTAAATTGTACTCTAAAATTCAAGATTACAATTTGCACACTTTCTTGCGACGGTTCGTAATTTAGTGGAATGTAATAGTATGTAGAATCGCAGTATATTAAAATTATTGAAATAGAGTAAACTGTACAAAATTTTATATTTTATTTCATTGTCAGTCAAGTCGGACCAAGAAGGTAGAGTCAAGGTAGATATATGTTGAATAGAATGATTTATTCACTGTTTTCGTTTCATAAATTATTTTCCCGTGGTCACTACAAGCAAAATTTCAAAGTGTAATATGCGCTGATAGCTAACTTGCATATGACAACGCGCTGCGCACGAAATGCAGCGATTATCTATAAGAGTGTAATGTGGAACGGATGCTTTAGCAACAATTTTAGTTAACTTTTCTTTCTCAAACATGTAATAACATGTCATTTTTATATTTATTTTGCGACTATGCACAACACAAGTGCGGTATAAACGATGCGTCATGCAGCGCGACGCATATAGTGTGATACTGATGATTCATTTTTGAAAGATGCGATTTTGGAACATAATAAAATCATATATGGTTGAATTTAGCGTAAAAAATGCTACAACTTTTGTCATTACAAAAATTTTGAAATTCGAAAAAATAATAACAAGGGGTGGGGGTAAATTAAAAAAAATAACATTTTTTGAAAATCCAACTACACAGCTATAAAGCCTGTTACAAGCCATACAACTTTTATTTAAAACATTTTTTTGTATCTCCTACAGTTTTGGCGATAGTTACACACAAAGAAAAAACCCGTTTTTTTTCAAAGGGGTGTTTCACCCCTTAAATTTGAGATAGGGCCGCTATAAAAAAATACGTGTCTCCTCAAATTGTATGTTTTACAACATATTTCAAGGAGAATCAAATCGGGGGGGGGGGACACTTGTGAACGTTCCCTTGTCAGTCTCGGTCTAATTCTAGTTCTAGTTTCGTCCTAGTTCAGTACGGTTAGTTTAAGTTCGGTTTATCAATTTTATACGTTCAAGTACTTAATCCGCGAACTGCGCGTTCCATTTCTAGAACATAAGTGCTTATATGTTTGTAAGAATTCTTATTTTATAAGTTCATTTGAGTGTAATTTCGTTTATTAAACAATGTACTTTTATTTTCATTTATAATTACATTTATTTGGTTGCATTGAGAATTTTATCTTTAATTTCAAATCCTTAAACATTATTCCAACTTAGCGTGCGATCCTTAAATTCCAACGAACAATAAAAGGTAAAGACGTGTCGCGCAGAAATAACTCTAGTGCAGTGATTCCTCGACCGCTAGATAACCAACAACAATGACGCATCTGAAGATTCATCTCTACACGACTATCAGCCTGCTATTGGAAGATCGATCCTGGAACCGATCGGGCGCCTTACGATTAGATTGAGTTATCACTGGCTTCAGGTACCATACAAGTCGACACCGGTGAGTCCGTTCCAAATTCATTTGCATGAGAAGGTTTAAAGTCAAAATCTGAGCAAGAGAAAATGCCAGATACCGAAGTAACATCTTCGCGTCCCGACTCGAATTGTAATTGTCGTTTCGTGTACTGTATCTTGGATAACGCGTGCTTGAATAGAAATACTGGCACGATATTGTGCCTCAATTGTTATCACGATTTATCAGAACCAACGCGTAATGATTTCGAACACGTCCTCGAACATCATTTGAATATCGGTTCTATAGTTCCATTAGCAAAGTGTCGTGTTTGTGGCCAGAACGTATCTCAACCTTTTCCAGTGCGTCACTGTCTCACGTGTCTCAATCATTTTATAATAGCGTTTTCGATTATACAGGATTTGAACGACCCAGGGTTGATCAATCACTATTTTACTATAAATGCAAGTCTTTCATTGGTGGAGAGGTTGCAATGACGTCATTAACCAACCCTGGGTCGTTCAAATCCTGTATAATCGAAAACGCTATAAGTCTAACAAATCAATTAACTCGAGAAGGACGAAGTGTTGTTAATCTTCCCGATCCTACCAGCGTGCTACTTGGCGGAGGGCCGGGAATACGTACGTTAGTTATAACCAGCTTATTAAATCAACCGTCTGATTAATCGAACCCTAAGTAATTGATATGTGAGGAAACGTTACGTTTGTCGGTCGCCTCGATTGGAATATCTTTATAGGTACTCCTTAGCTAGTTGCGTTCGTGAAACCAGCTTCGTGAATCCTACGGCAAAAGAGCGTCTTTGCAACGAATGCATCGCTAGCGAGCCGATTGAATATAAAAGTTTATTCGTAGTTTTAAATGATAGACATTACGCATCCGTCGGGCGCCACCGCCCAAGATTACATTGCATTATTTGCCATCGCTACCTCGCGTTGATTCAACCGATTTCCGAGTGTCACGAATACGAAGACAGGTACCTTAATTATATGCAAAATCTCGCTAAAAACGGCAAAACACTATAATGAAGTTATTTTTCATTAAGAACTTTTCGAGTTATGAGGCTTGTAAATTACAGTATTTTGACATAAAATACAAAATATCTTGTAAAACATTCAATTTCTGGGAATCTTACCTTAATACTTTTATGCATAAAATAATGAGACGAATCAATTGGTATAAAGAAAACACATAGTTGCTTTCAAGAATAAATATGTAATTTGCAACATGCAACTGCATACTTTTTTTTAAAACCAATGTGTTTTTTTTATACCAATTGATTCGTCTCATTATTTTATGCATAAAAGTATTAAGGTAAGATTTCCAGAAATTGAATGTTTTACAAGATATTTTGTATTTTATGTCAAAATACTGTAATTTACAAGCCTCATAACTCGAAAAGTACTTAATAAAAAATAACTTTATTATAGTGTTTTGAAAAGCTCTTGACACCAGCTATTAGATTTTGGAATGAAAAATAGGGGTTTCCATTTAAAAAAATTACTCTGACCTTTAAATGACCTTGAAAATCAACTGCGAGGTCAAAGTCAAGGTCACCCTTAGTTGGCCCTCTTTTAATCCTACAACGTTTGTTAAGGTCATTTTTTGTTATCACCCTTATCTTCCGAGTAATTTGCGTGGATGTTTTATAATGGGACACCCTGTATATACCTTGCCGCAAATATCTATAGGTAGAAACCAAAGCTGTGTTAATTTGCCACAAGTATCGTCGATGTATCGCTTATTTATTTATTAAATTGCACGCACTCGCGAAAACACACATACACACATACACAAAGATAGGTCATTTTCGATATTTTATATTAGTTACGAGACACAATTAACATATTTAAACAGTTTTTAACAAATTAATATATTTAAATAGTTTTTAACAAATATACGACAAAAGCACAGACATTATTATCTTTTTCTATCACCGTCATGTTGCTCTTATGTTGTCGAAAATGAATGACAAAGCAAAATGTTTTCCATGAATAGAAGTAATTTTGTTGCCAACAAAATGAGCAACAGTTGCTCTCCGTTTGCTCTGAATCTGCTGACACGAAATGTTTCAAATCTGCCCTCTTGTTGTTGAATACGTATGACTATGCATTACGTTTTTAGCAAATATACAACAACTAATCGAAAATTTATGCTCAGCATTAAGTTGCATGATTTTGCAAAACATGCTTGGCTATCAGGGAGTATATAAAGGAGTGCAAAGAGGCCACAAGGCTTTTTCGGCTCTTGTTAGTAGAGAAAAAAGTATTGAGATATAAGTTCGAGTGTTTCACAGCGTAAAGGACTTCGCTTAGGGAAAGCTCCGTTGATCTCAGAGGCAATAAAGGACTTTTGCCAATCAATTGTTAACTAACTGGTCAATTTTCCAAGAAGGACTTTGGAAAAGGGCTGGCCAGCTACGAGTTAAAAGAAATACATATATTTCTACAAAAGATAAGTTTAGTGGATAAGACATTTATCATATCTGTACGAAATTAGGTTGTTCATAACGGACATTCACATATTGTTCATCATTAAATATATTAATTGTTAATTGTTAACTAATCATTTAAATCAATTTCCTGACAAACAATATAATAGCGTTTTCGAATAAACGGGGTTTGAACGATCTAGGGTTGATCAATCACTATTTTACTATAAATGCAAGTCTTTCATTGGTGGAGAGGTTGCAATGACGTCATTAACCAATCTTGGGTCGTTCAAATCCTGTATAATCGAAAACGCTATAAGAACGATCTTACAATATTGATGCTGATCGAAAGTCTCAATGGAAACAAAGCTTAAAAATTAATAGTTTTTCGTCTAGAGATATTTTAAAAGTCTTTAACTTTTAACTTTTGCTATGCTGTGATGACATAAGGCCATCACACACAAAATGACATAATTGCATATGCATAGCATAAGACCGTCTCGACCAATGTCGATAATGGGTATATGTAATGGGTATATGCTGTGTGTTGTGTATACACACGCACGTACACACCCACCACTCACTCGCATACACACCTACACGATACATGTAGCACACACACGCACGCACACACACGCATATGCACGCACAGGCGCGCATACGCACGCACACGCATGCACACGCACACGCATGTGCACTCGCTCCGTACTCCGTATCCGCCATATTCAAATAAAAATTATTTATCTTGCGTTTTAAACAAAAACAAATGTTGGAATTATAAATTTAACCAATTATTAATAATGTACAAACGACGTACAAATGATTAAGCACGATAAATTTATAAGTTATAGTTTACGTGACGTAATTGCGACATAGGGGGGGCTAACTATCATTGGCACAGTTACGAAAACTTTGTAATTTTTTTTTAAATTAACGAAAAATGTACAAACAATAAAAATCATAGTACATTCATGTACAAACAATGTACAATCCGAATATATAAATGTTTTTACGATTTGCGTTAGGAGGGGGGGCCAACTATATAGACCTGTATATTATACATCAATGTGCACATTAAGCCCCTTACACAATGCCAGGCAACAGGCAATAGGAATAGAGAATAATGTAAGAAAGAAAAAGAGAGAAATAGCTTTTCTCTCTTTCTCTTGTACGTTATTTCCTGTTCTTATTGCCTGTTGCCTGGCATTGTGTAAGGGGCTTTACTCTGTATTATTGATCCTTCGTGGACATAGCACGGAACGAAACCCAAAATTGTGCACATGGCTACGTAGTTCCAATGTCCACATTTTAGGTCCACAGGTGGCGTATCGCTTTGGCGGATCACGTAAAACCTGGCCGTGGCGTCTCTCAGGCTTCTCTCTGGTATGCGTATACGATAATCTTAAGCGATATACTACGAACAGTGATGCAAACTCGAGCCGGCCAGCACCAGGGCTCCGTGGTAGGGGAAGCATGCACACACGGTGTAAGAATATAAGGTGATTTCACAACCATTGTATTCTATCAAAAAATCTGTGATCAAGATGTCATAGTTAAGGCATGTCACACAAGATGTCACGTTGGTGCAAAATCCCAAGTAAAAAAGAATAGAAGATATGGATAGATGTGGATAGAAAAGGATAGATGATGAATCTCTAAAGCACATCTATATATAATTATAGTCCTAAATAATACAATTTTTTTTAATAAAACTTTTAACATTGTGTATAAAAATATATATTACTGACAAAATATTTTTTTATTTTTTTATAATAAATTATTCTTAGTTAAATTTGCAAAAAAAATAATTAATAATGTATTCCAGTCTTTATAGCAAATTAAGTTTCTTTAAAAAAATGAATATTTATAATTAAGTTCCGCAGGACAATAAAATTTTAATAAAATTTATATATATATATTTAAAGTCCCTCAACACGTAGCCACCTAGCGGTTCAATGTGGAACAATGACAGGAAAATCACAAAAATTTGTTGCCGTGAAATCACCTTATATTCTTACACCATGCATGCACACAAGCGAGAATTGCTTATGTCACACGTACGTTTGCGCACACGTACGTGTGACGTAAGCAATTCTCGCTTGTGTGCATACTACCCCTACCACGGAGCCCTGATGCTGGCCGGCTCGAGTTTGCATCACTGACTACGAACATACCAATTGTTACGATTGATGAGCACAGTGTTAACAGCCATTTGTGATATATTAATTTATAGCAATTTATAGTGATACATTTTGATGGTAGGGGTTGATCATCCTAAGTATTATCTCGTACATATATCTGATTTGTTACGTGTGCATGTGTATAACAATGTGTGTGATGTCTGCGGAGATATTTTTAAAACTTTTGAAATTTGGATAGTGTGAAACACATTTTGTGAATAGTGAGCTTTATTGAGTATTTATCTTGCTGACATTGTTTATTTTACAATTACATAGAAAATAAAAGTTGTGACTTTTAATGAATTAGAAATTGTAACTTTTATTTTTAAAATGCCATTAATATTTTTAATCTTTGTTCCTCAGCAACACAGTAGGATCAAGCTCTGTGGAAAAACCAGCAATGTACAAGATACTTTCTAATATGTCAAAGTATACAGTGAGTACATAGGGCTTGTTCGTTTTAGCTACACTGGGGCTGCTCTGGGTCTGCTCTACACAGGATAATACAGGACAGATAAATAGTTTGTCCTGTATTATCTTGTTTAGAGCAGACCCAGAGCTGCCCCAGTGCAACTAAAACGAACAAGCCCATAGACATTCATTTTTGACAAAAGGTAGAAGAGAGCTTTTAATGGGTGCTTTCCAACAAGTTACACCATTGAAATATATACCATACTGGAACGAGCACGCCTTTGTTCTCGACCGGTCAGATGGAGATAGCTGTTCGGACCCGGATCTCTCTATCTAACCAACAGTTTTGGTCACGTGTTCACAGCTACTATTAGTCGAGAGTAGACGAGATAGAAAGAGAAATTCGGTACCGAGCACGGACTAAGGAATAGAGGGACGGAGCACAAGCTGTACCGGGGGAGCACGTTTGCGGCGGAGGGGGGGGGCCGCCATATTCGTTTAGTAATTACCACACATAGAACTCACTATTTGCGTATGTGTTAGAAATGAAAGTCAGATTCTGCGCATAATAAACAAAATAGGAAATAGAAATAGAAATAATTATTAAATATTAGAAATAAGAAATTGGAATTATTTATTTAAAAAATAAAAAAAATAGAAAAAATTAATGCATGAATTAAGAAATAAGAATTGGAACTAATTAATATATTTTATTCTCTTGTTAGATGTAAAATAATTTCTTTTTTTAATATTAAATGTTTATTGCTATTTCTAATATTTTGTCTACTGTATGCAGAGCCTCAGCATAATAAAACCGCCTAACCTCTTTACGCTTGTCACTCGTTATGTCTAGTTATGCACCACTACATAAGTGTAATCATGTCACAGACACAGAATCTCTGTGTGAGAATCGCTACATCAATATGGCGGAAAGCAGTCCCCCCGCACGCTTGAATTACCATCCCCTCTCGCCTAAACTAGGACTTTAGACTCGGTCCCTCTATTCCTTAGTCCGTGGTACCGAGTTAGGCCGGCGTCACATAGAACCCGTAATCCGTAATCCGCACCGAAAGTCCGCAAAAGTTACTAGGGATTGCGTCCGTAACGTTACGTGTGTTTTATCTCCTTGTGTCCCATGGAGCCGTAATTCCATGAAATTTCCGTAAAAGTTACTAAAAGTTACTAGTTATTACTAGTAATGCTTTTTTTAATTTTATTTATTTAACTAAATTTGACGATTTAATTAAAATTTTTGTTAAAATTATAATATATTCTGTAGTTTTCTTATGAATAAAATACAAATAAACAATTATAATTTGTTAAATAAAAAATAGTAATACCGTTACGTGTGTATTTACGGCTCCATGGGACACAAGGAGAAAAAACACACGTAACGTTACGGACGCAATCCTTAGTAACTTTTGCGGACTTCCGGTGCGGATTACGGATTACGGGTTCTATGTGACGCCGGCCTTAGATGTAAAATAATTTCTTTTTTTAATATTAAATGATTATTGCTATTTCTAATATTTTGTCTACTGTATGCAGAGCTTCTGAGTAATAAAAGTTAAAGTATTTTATAAAATTTATAGTACAACAATAATAAAACCGCCTAATCTCTTTACGCTTGTCACTCGTTGGGTGCATTCGTTTATGCAGCGGTTAGCGCATCCACTGCGTTTATCATCTGCTAGTCACGTTATCTAATTTACCGAACGCACACCTGCGTGAATGGCTGCGTGAATGGATTTAAAAGCATTGGCGAAGTTGCATTACGTTGTGTCTATACAAAATTTTGCGAAAATAATGAAGACGGGATCAAAACATTCTTAAATTGAGAGTTCTCTGATCCTTTTTCTATATCAGCTGTAGACGAAATCATTACATGGTTAGGAACTATTGCAGCAGAACCTGTACCTGAGATAAATTTACAAAAACAAATCCCAAAACATTACAAAATTTGTTTATAGAAAATTCAGACAGTTTAGAATTTTATAATGTGTTTAGATTTTCAATCTACATTTAATACGTGTGCATTTTTAGGTTAATTTGATTGTAAATACGAATATCGTAAACTTTAAAAAATTTTTCCATTATATAATACTTATCTTGGATTACTTTTACTTTTGCGGGATCGATTTCGAGGAGTTGTTCTACCCCTTTTTGATTTTTTATTTTAATAAAATCTATTTTCACATTTTAATTAATCAATGTGGATGCAGATAATTAAGCTAGATTCGCAATGGGTGTATTCGTTTACGCAGTACTGCAAGCAGAGCATCCAGAGCAGGACCTCCGAAGTACCTGCGCAGATGAGATACATCCCTGCGTAAACGAACGACAAACTGCGCTGCAGTTATTTTCGCAGGCGGAGTAAACGAACGACATCTGCAGCAGTAACTGCATAAACGAATGCACCCGTTATGTCTAGTGGCACCACTACACGAGTGTAACCATAGGTCTGTTCTTTATGGGTGTTTACGATAATTCAAGTTCGAGTTAGTTTCACTAGGACCGAAAAATGAGATAGACATAACCATCTAGAATCTTTATGATTTATGACAACTCAACGCTGTCTTGTATTGCTTGAGTTAAATTAATTGAATTTGTTGAGTTTATAGAGCAAATTTTATTGTAATAAAAAAATGTTAACTGCAAATCAGTCTATGAAAAAAACAAATAATGTTGGTATGTATGTTGGTATACCTCTTTAATAGATATAATTATATATATATGTATATAATTATATTTATTAAACTCAACAAATTCAATGAATTTAACTCAAGCAATACAAGACAGCGTTGAGTTGTCATGAATCATAAAGGTTCTAGATGGTTATGTATATCTCATTGTCGGTCCTAGTGAAACTAACTCGAACTTGAATTATCGTAAACACCCTATAGCTGAACTGGCTGTACTAGTTCAGAGTTTATCTTTTTCCCTCCACATTGGAAGGAGAAAGATAAACTCTGAACTAGTGCAGCCAGTTCAGCTATAAAAAACAGACCTCTTGTCACAAACACAGAATCTCTGTGTGAGAATCGCTACATCAATATGGCGGAAAGCAGTCCCCCCCGCACGCTTGAATTACCATCCCCTCTCGACTAAACTAGGACTTTAGACTCAGTCCCTCTATTCCTTAGTCCGTGGTGCCGTCACATACAGCCCGTAATCCGTAATCCGCACCGGAAATCCGCAAAAGTTACTAGGTATTTCGTCTGTAACGTTACGTGTGTTTTTGAGTGCGTTCGAAAATAATAGCGTTTTCGATTATACAGGATTTGAACGACCCAGGGTTGGTTAATGACGTCATTGCAACCTCTCCACCAATGAAAGACTTGCATTTATAGTAAAATAGTGATTGATCAACCCTGGGTCGTTCAAATCCTGTATAATCGAAAACGCTATAAGTTTGGTTGGTGTTGGGAAAAAAGATAAAGTTGGCAGTATTGAAAATTACCAGTGCTGCGTTTCGTTTCTTCCACTGGGATCATTGGAATTATACGTTATACCAGGGATCACTGAGGTTTGTTGAGGTTATTAAGGACATAAAAAAATTTGCTATTTGAGGTATTATGAAAGAGGTAAAGAAGAAGTAAAACATATTTTATAATAATATGCTTTATCTATATATATATAAATAAATATATATGCTAAGTAGTTATTATATGTAATAATTAATGTAATCATAATTAAATACAGTAAAACAAATGTATTCTAACCTTTACTTCTTTTTCTCTTTTTTATAAATTATTGTTTCTTATATTTAAATGTAACATAATTGTGTAATATTTACAGATCACTTCTCTTGTTACTTATTATACGTCTCTTAAACATATATTTAAAAAATGAAGAAATCTGTGCAATTAGTTAAGAAACACAACACTCGTCAATTGAAGTTGCTTGATGAAATAACCAATATAGAATATATAATAGAAGTTAATGAAGAAGATTTCAATCGCGCTTATAAAGGTATTATTTCAATATTAAACAGTTAACTATCCAGATAAGAAAGCATGCAAAAATAATTATATATTGTTATTTTTATATATAGATATTACATTTGCTAATGCTTTGCTACAAAAAGCAAAACATACCCTTTTAATTAACGAACGTAATTCGAGCACAATTGATAATCCCAGTTCTTCGAGAAAAAATATGAAAAATATAAATACTATCATACAACTTGATGATTTATTGTCAAATATTGAGACTAATCAAAATGAAACAGACAACAATGCTTCAGATATTGATAATGAAACAAACATGTTGAATATAGGTATATTTAAATTATTGCACAATTACAGAAAACTGTTTAATATTGAAATAATACCTTTATAAGCGCGATTGAAATCTTCTTCATTAACTTCTATTATATATTCTATATTGGTTATTTCATCAAGCAACTTCAATTGGACGAGTGTTGTGTTTCTTAACTAATTACAGATTTCTTCATTTTTTAAATATATGTTTAAGAGACGTATAATAAGTAACAAGAGAAGTGATCTGTAAATATTACACAATTATGTTACATTTAAATATAAGAAACAATAATTTATAAAAAAGAGAAAAAGAAGTAAAGGTTAGAATACATTTGTTTTACTGTATTTAATTATGATTACATTAATTATTACATATAATAACTATAGCATATATATTTATTTATATATATATAGATAAAGCATATTATTATAAAATATGTTTTACTTCTTCTTTACCTCTTTCATAATACCTCAAATAGCAAATTTTTTTATGTCCTTAATAACCTCAACAAACCTCAGTGATCCCTGGTATAACGTATAATTCCAATGATCCCAGTGGAAGAAACGAAACGCAGCACTGGTAATTTTCAATACTGCCAACTTTATCTTTTTTCCCAACACCAACCAAACTTATTTTCGAACGCACTCAAAACACACGTAGGGTGCATTCGTTTATGCAGTTACTGCCGCAGATGTCGTTCGTTTACTCCGCCTGCGAAAATAACTGCAGCGCAGTTTGTCGTTCGTTTACGCAGGGATGTATCTCATCTGCGCAGGTACTTCGGAGGTCCTGCTCTGGATGCTCTGCTTGCAGTACTGCGTAAACGAATACACCCATTGCGAATCTAGCTTAATTATCTGCATCCACATTGATTAATTAAAATGTGAAAATAGATTTTATTAAAATAAAAAATCAAAAAGGGGTAGAACAACTCCTCGAAATCGATCCCGCAAAAGTAAAAGTAATCCAAGATAAGTATTATATAATGGAAAAATTTTTTAAAGTTTACGATATTCGTATTTACAATCAAATTAACCTAAAAATGCACACGTATTAAATGTAGATTGAAAATCTAAACACATTATAAAATTCTAAACTGTCTGAATTTTCTATAAACAAATTTTGTAATGTTTTGGGATTTGTTTTTGTAAATTTATCTCAGGTACAGGTTCTGCTGCAATAGTTCCTAACCATGTAATGATTTCGTCTACAGCTGATATAGAAAAAGGATCAGAGAACTCTCAATTTAAGAATGTTTTGATCCCGTCTTCATTATTTTCGCAAAATTTTGTATAGACACAACGTAATGCAACTTCGCCAATGCTTTTAAATCCATTCACGCAGCCATTCACGCAGGTGTGCGTTCGGTAAATTAGATAACGTGACTAGCAGATGATAAACGCAGTGGATGCGCTAACCGCTGCATAAACGAATGCACCCGTAACGTTACGGACGCAATCTCTAGTAACTTTTGCGGACTTTCGGTGCGGATTACGGATTACGGGTTCTATGTGACGCCGGCCTAACACAGTGCAATTTAGCGTGTTCTAGTTGGAAAACACCCAATAAAAGGGATTGCTCTAAAGGCCATCACACACAAAATGACATAATTGCATATGCATAGCATAAGACCGTCTCGACCAATGAACATCTAGCATAAAGGCGCCATATTGATTTACATAACATGCTCATTGGTCGAGACGGTCTTATGCTATGCATATGCAGTTATGTCATTTTGTGTGTGATGGCCTTAACAGGTCCATAATGGATTGCATAAAACATCATCAGTTCTTCGTGGACCATCCATAACAACCTTAAATCTAAATAAACAAGTGTTTCCCAAACAACCTGTTCCTGATATTAAGCAAACTGCAGAGCGTTATTTAAGGTACATATCTATATTATTTTTAATATATGATCATCATTATTTATAACTCGTTATAATTATAGGTCTTTGAAGCCACTGTTGACTGACAATGAATATAAAAATACAGAAAGAATTGTAAATAAATTTGTAAGCGACACTGGTGCAGGACCTCGATTACATGCTAAATTACTAGAGAGATATGAAAACACTGATAATTGGGTACTTCACGCATTTACATATATTTTTAAATTAATACTAACATGAGTACTATTGATCTATATTTATATACCTTTAGATGAAGGAATGGTGGTTGCAAGTTGCATATTTAGGATACCGTTTCCCTGTGATTGTACATTCCAATCCTGGAGTTGTTGGACCACCAGTTACTTTCAACAGACCAGATGATATGTATGCATTTGCAGCACGGCTTGTTGCTGGAGTATGTGATTTCAATGAGATGGTCAAGAGGTGACTTTTTACAACTTACAATATTTTTTTTGTTATATACTTTATACTCACACGTACAATGAAACTTTTTAGTGGAAAGATGAAACAAGAAATGGCACGCAATGATCCACTTGATATGCAACCTTATGGCATGATACTAGGTACACACAGACAGCCCAATAAAGTAATCGATAAACTGTTGCATACAGACGAGGCCAAACACATAATAATCATAAGCAATAATCATGTAAGTATGACTATATCAGTGAGAAGATATCTCTATACATACATTTCATCTATATTACAGTTCTTTAAACTTTGTGTTGTCGATGAAACCGGCATTTTAAGTGAGGATAAGCTCATGGCTGCTATAAAAGATATCGCAGATTGCTCGTGTGCGCAAGAAAAGCCTATAGGAATTTTAACTGGGAATGATAGAGATACTTGGGCGAAGGACCACGATTTACTTTTAGGTTTACTTCAATTTATTTATTTATTTATTTATTTATTATTTATTTCTATTTATTATTTATTATATATTTATTTCTTGTGCCTATTCACATGATTTTTATGCATACCTTTTCGAACTGCATTCTTTGTTAATTATTTTAATAATTTTTTTCAGTTAATGAATCATTGATGCATTTTCAGAATTAGGTAACAATAGAAATATAATCAAGGATATAGAAACATCCTTGTTCATATTGTGTCTTGACAAGAATATACCTAAGGATGCTTTTATAGGAAAGAATAATGCTTCAATTAGAGCAGTTCAAACGATGACAGGCTTCAACAGCCGCGTAAATGCGGGTAACAGGTGGCATGATAAGACTATTCAGGTGAAACATGTGATAATTCAATAACAATAGAGAAATATTTAAAATCTGTTAAGATAATCAAAGGACACGTATATTTTGCAGTACATTGTATCCGCTGATGGTTACATCGGCATGGAATATGAACACAGTCCATCTGGGGGTGTTCCAGTTGCCGTCCTTCATGATCATGTGCTAAAATATATGTAAATAATTAATGCTAAGAAACCTGTCTCGTAATGGCGCAAATAAAAATCTCCGTCTACTTTCAGAGCAGCAAGGGAAAATAGTGCAAGGAACGCAAGTCCCAAAGATTTTCCCAGACCGGAACTTTTGAAATTCGAGACTAACGACGCCGTAAGTCGTGCAATTGATAAAGCTGCTGATGCGGTGGACAAGTAAGCCAATTATCTGTTCTGCTGATTGTTAAATTATAATCACGCCAATGTCCTTATAAATACAATACGCATGATTTTTCAGACTCTCAAGTGACATAGACATGGAATGTTTTATATTCGACAAGTTTGGCGCGGACGCGATAAAAGCGATTAAACTGAGTCCCGACAGTTTTATCCAGATTGCGATGCAAGTGACGTTCTATAATTTATTGAAAAAACCACCGGCCCACTACGAGAGTGCGTCATTACGAAGATTTATAAATGCCAGAACGGAATGCATAAGGTCCACTAGCACCGAATCTGTCGAATTCGCGAAATTGATGCTCTACGACGCCGAGTGCGCGAGTAAAGCGCAGAAGAAGGAAATGCTAATCAAAGCTATAAATGCTCACAAAGAGCTCGCTAGACAAGTAAGATTTTTCTCTGCTTAAATTACGGCGCGGTCTTTCAATGATGCGATGTGAACTCCAAAGCTAACGACTCTTCTTTGCAGGCAGCCGTGGGTCAAGGTGTCGATCGGCATCTGTTTGGCTTGAAAATGATAGCACAAAGCGAAGGAATGGAGCTTCCAGAATTGTACAAGGATGTTGGTTACACCAGAAGTACATATTTCAATTTAATATCGAGTCAGGTAATGCGAAACAAGCTTAAAATGTTAAAAAAGGTTGAAACATTACATATTTTAATAAAAAAGTTACCGTGTTAATATTTTCGTGATTTAAAGGTGCCGTTTAAATCAGCGACGTTTGCGTGCTATGGACCAGTTGTTCCCGACGGTTACAGTTGCTGTTACAATCCGCGACCGAAGGATATTCTGTTCGCCTGTTCTTCTTTCAAATCGTGCGAAAAGACAAACACGAGGGATTTTGCTCGCGTTTTGCAGCAAACACTGTGCGACATGCGGGACATTGGAAATGAATAGTACAGTTAAGATCACGCACAGTTATTTTTATACGCTTTGTTTACACGGTGGCAAGCAGAACAGGGTAATTCAAACAAGGCGAAATATTTTATATACTTTTTTTTTATTATGAATAATGGGACTTCCGTTTCCGGTGCGATAGAGTGAGACACGTGGAGTAGAACAAAGTTTTTGGGGTGACGTGAGAAGCGAGAGGAGAGCAGAAGGAGGGGTGAGAGTGAGTGAAGGAGAGAGTGGAGGTGAGAGAGAGAGAGAGTGTGTGAGTGAGGGGAGTACAGGGCGGAGCAGGGAGAAAGGGAAAGGGCAAGGAAAAAGGGGACGGGTTGACAGGCATAGGACAGGCATAGAATATAGGACATAGAGACGGGCACAAACGGGATAGGAAAAGAGAGCAAAGAGTGTATAGAGAATAGAAAGCAGTGTTCCGATTAGGGATCGGTTGTATGCGCATGTGCAGCAATACGGCGTCAGTATAGTGTCTCATACAAGTAATTAAATAAGGCACCGTTGCCCCCCTACATTGAAAATCTTTAAAGTAAACTGAAAATAAAATATATACATATATATAATATATTGTTATGTAATATATATTGTTAAATATTTTCTAAATATTAATTATAGTAAAAAAGAAGAGGGAAAGGTAAAAAATAATATATTCTTCAAATAAAACACTTTTTATATAAATGAAATAAAAATCTTTTATTTGACAGAATCTCAAAGAATACCAACATTCGTTGCAAGGGTAAGGAAAACTGTCAAAAACCTTACCAGTATTCATATAACAAAAATAAATATTAATTAATAATAAATATATATTTAAAATAAAAATATTAACTAAATCAAAATACAAATAACATTATAGAAATTAAAAATTTGGAAAGCCTTTTGATCTTAAATTAAAATCTTTAATAAACAAAAATAATATTGCATGGCTTTCGTCAGATACTAATCAGTCTTATATATATATATCACATTTAATGTTATATATCACATTTTATGTTAGTACAAAATATAATTAAATCTGAAAAATACAATATTAATAGTTTATCCATATAAGTAACATACAACTAAAAAATATTGTATTATGTAAAATATTGTATTATATTATATTATTGTATTATATTAAATATTGTAAAATGTGCTAGATGTATCAGCATGTGTCTGTTATGCAAAAAAATAAAAATAATTAAAAATAAATAATAATTAGACAATAAATATTGCACTAAAATTGCACATAAAAAATAAAATAAACAGAAAAGTCTTAAGTATTAAGAACCATCAGATGAAGTTTCTACTTTTCCATATAAATTTTGCGGATTATGTAATTTTAAATGTTCGGAATCAATTTCAAAATTTGAACAATTAATGCCTTCAGCTTGAAAACTAGATCGCATAATACAAATTGCAGAAACAGTTTTATTAGATAACTGATTTCTTTTTTTAGTTTTTACATCTGTAACCATTGAAAAAATTCGTTCCGCTTCAGCATTAGAATGGGGAAAAGAAAGAACCGCTTTGACTAATAACTTTAAATTTTGAAACTTTTTTCCCCATTAAAATTTTTTAATTCTAATATTTTTTTCCACATTATATCGATTTCTAAAGAAGCTAATTCTTTTTTTTCTTTATCATTAAAAACAGATGATAAAATTCTCCATTCAAAAACTAATTTAGTAATATCAATATTAATATCTCCTATACGCGTAGCAATAAATGTTAAATCTTTAAATTGTATTCTAGTTTCATCGTAAAGAGCAACTTTCGGCTGTAAAAATATTAATTGTTCGAAAACAGTATCTCTATATGGCAAACGTTTCAACATTTCGCGAACTGCAGTTATATAAAACTCTAAACAATTTAATTTAATTTCTTGCGCGCATTCCAAAAATAATGTTTCTAAAAGACTTACATTCCGGACCAACATATTAATATCTTTAATATTTTTCTTATTGTTTATATTAAAATTAACAATACACTTTAAAGCTTCTGGAATAATAAAATTTTGTGCTATTTCGCAAATTAATTGTTGGCTATTTTCAAACAATGTATGTATTAAAACTTTACAAGCTTGAAAAAGAACATTAAACTCGTTAAAAAAATTCAACGAATATTTTAAAAGTAATAAATATGCTTTAATACAATTATCATTTAACTGATTTAAAATTATTTCCGCAGATTTTAATTTATCCTTTACTACAGCCAAAATAAAAAAATTTTTTAAAACTTTCCAATTATTTAATAATCTAACAACGCATTTATGTAATACCAACCACCGAGTATTTGATAATTTTAAAATCTTATTTCTTTCCACATTGAAAAACGCCTGAAATTCACCTAAAATTGCACATCTCTTTGCACTGCCTGAAATGTAAGTACTAACTCCTCGAATTAAATTTTCGCACGACTCAGGAAGTTTTTCGCATGCTCTACTTGCTACAAGCGCGGATGAATGGCAAATACAGTTTAACGTGACAAGACCCGGTATTTCTAATTTTAATTGTGACATAAAAGAATTATTGTAACCAATCATTACAGATGCATTATCGCTTGCCATTCCAACAATATTTTGTAAAGGAATTTTGTTTTTATTTAACATATTTTTAAAAATTTCAAAAAGTTTATTCGCGGAACAATCTGTTGCGTCTACAGACAATAAATTTAATAATTGAGTCGTTACTTTTTTAGTGAATGATGAAACATATTGCACAAGAACACACATAAGCTTTTTATCCGAAATATCTGTGCTTTCATCTATTAAAATTGAAAATTTACATTTTTGTAAATTAGTAACAATTTTTTCAATCTCGCGTTTTGCAATTACTTGTGTAACTACTTTAGTACATTTATCTTGTGCTAATGAAAGATCTGATACAACTTCAGGAATCATACAGATATCTTTCAATAGTGGAATTAAATGATCTGTGGAATAAAATGCAATATTATGCTCAGCAAAAAATGCTGCTAATTTGATCTCGGCGCGTTTGACTTTATCTTTATGTGAAAGAGTAACACTACTATTATCATTATTATTCGAAAAATTAATGTTAACATTTTTAGAATTTATTTGTTCAATATGTTGGTCTGATTGCGAATGTTCAAATAAATTTGATTTGCAACATCTGATGGCTTTATTGCATACAGTACACAATGCTTTATGTAGTGTAGGATGTGGAGCTAACCATCCTTTAAAAACATTTTCATCTAGCCATGATGATTGAATATTTCTAATTCTAGGTCTTTTAGCTTTAGGCTCCATAGATTCCATATTTCTGAATAAATAAATAAATCTTACCTTATTTGTACTCACCTAACCTCCTCAAAACGTCCCGCCATACGATTAACACACAACATATAACGGCACTGGATCCCGATCACCGCACATGCGCAGAGCCGCACATGCGCATACAACCGGTCCCTAATCGGAACACTGATATAGCGTTTTCGAGTAAACGGGGTTTGAACGACCCAAGATTGGTTAATGACGTCATTGCAACCTCTCCACCAATGAAAGACTTGCATTCATAGTAAAATAGTGATTGATCAACCCTAGATCGTTCAAACCCCGTTTACTCGAAAACGCTAATAGAAAGTAATAGGAGTAGAGGACTGGTAGCGACATAGCAGGATGGAAAGGAAATGGGAAATGGCTGAAAAAATAAGAGAAGCGAGAAGGGGGAGAGTGAGATGTGGGAGTCATGGATGTATAGAGGAGATGTGGAAGAGAAAGAGGGAGGAGGCATAGGAAAAGGGGGAAGGAGAGAAGAAAAAGATTTTTATTAAAAATAAAAAAACAACTAGATCACCGGGAAAAAAGAGGAAAAGAAAGAAGGGAAACAGAGGAAGATAGCGAAGGGAAAGGAGGAGATGAGGAAATGGAAAGGGGAAATGGAGAGGGTGATGAAGGAGGTGATGAGAATAGGGCTGGAGAATTGGAAGGAGAAAATGAGACAGATGAAAGAGGAAATAAAGGAGGATATAAAAGATATAAAAAGGGAGATGAAGAAGTTTAGAAGAGAGGGAGGAGGGATGGAAGGAGGAGAGAGAAGAGATAAAAAAGCAGATAAAGGGATTGGAGAGGAGAATAGAGATGGAGGGAAAGGAAGAAAAGAAGAGAGAGGGGAAAAGGAAAGAAGGAAAGGGAGAAGGAGAAGAAATAAAACTAAGATTGAAAGAGATAGAAAGAAAAATGGAAAGGAAAGAGAGGGAGAAGAGGAGAAAAAATTTAGTAATAAAAGGGATAGAGGTGAAGGAAGGGAGAAGGGAGGAAGCGGTAGAGGGGTTAATGAAGGATATAGGAGCAGAGGTAAAGATAGAGGAGACATGGAAGATAGCGGAGGACAGGGATAAAGGAAGAGAGATAGTGGAAATAAGGATAGAGAATGAGGAGAAAAGAAGAGAGATATGGGAGAAGAAAAAGACATTAAAGGGTAGAAATAAAGGATAGTAAAGGACTGGACATGGAAGGAAAGGAGAATGAGATGGAAATTAAAGGAAAGGGCCCGAGAGGAGGAAAGGAAGAGAAAAAATGGATAGGGTATGGGAGAATAAGAATAGATGGACAGTGGTGGAAGTGGGATGAGGAGGAGGAGGTGTTAAAAGATAGAAAGGGTAACATAAAAGTAGGAGGACAGGGGGAAGGGGGAGGGAGGAAGAGGGGAACACAGGATAAAGGAAAAAAGAGAAAGTGGTAAAAAGGGGAAGCGGGAGGAAGCGGAGGAGAAGGAGTGGAGAATAGGGTTCTGGAATGTGGCAGGAGTGAGAAATAAAGATAGAGAATTCTGGGAAGATTAAAGAATTGGGAAGTAATAATACTAGTAGAAACATGGATGGACAAGAAAGGGTGGAGGATGGTGAAAGAAAAGTTACCAAGAGGTTACGAATAAGGAGTACAAGTAGCCGAAAAAAAGAATAAAAAAGAAAGGGCGATGGGGGGAATGATAATGGGAATAAAAAAGGAGATGATGGAAAAAGGAAAAAAAAATAGAAACGGAAAGAGAAGGGCTGATAATAGAAAGAATAAGAAAGAGGAAACAGAAATAGAGAATAGTGGGGGTATACGTTAATGGAAATATGGAGGAAATGCTACAAAGCATGGAACAGTGGGTGGGGGAGAAGGAGATGGAGTTAAACACAATAATTGGGGGGAATTTTAATGCAAGAACGGGGGTGGAGGGAGGAGGTATAAAAATAAGAGAAGAGGGGAAGGATGGAATAGGAAGGGGGGGAAAGAAGGAGAAGAAAATCAAAGGATGGGAAAATTAATAGAGAAGGAAAAGTAATGGTGGAGTTCCTGGAGGAAAGAGGGTGGGGAATACTGAATGAATGCACAGAAAGAGAGGAGAAAGGGGAGTTCACGTTTATAGGGGGAAAAGGGAACACGGTGATAGACTATGTAATAGCAGATGAGGACACGAGGGAAAAAATAAAAAGTTTAAGAATAGGGGACAAAATAGACTCAGACCATCAACCATTGGAGGTATGGGTGAAGGGGGAGAGACAAGAAAAAAAAGGAGGAGGAGCGAGAGCAGGGGAGAAGGAAGAATATGGAGAGGAATAAAGAGGGGTGCAAAGAATTCAAACAAAGGATGGAGGGGATAAAATTGGGGGAGAAAGAAATAGGAGTAGAATGGGAAGGGATGGAGAGGGAGATGAAAGAGGCGATAAGGAAAGTAGAGAGGAACTTGGGGAAAGAGGAGGGGAAGAAGGGAGGATGGTGGGACAGAGATTGTGAAGAGAAGAAGAAGGAGGTAAGAAGGGAACTAAGAGGATGGAGAAGTAAAGGGGGAGAAAAAAAGGAGTACAAAGAAAAAAGAAAAGACTACAAGGAATTATGTGAAAGAAAGAGGAAGGAAGAAAATGAAAAGTGGGAAAAAAGAGCAAGGAAGGTAAAAAGGGAAAATGAAGTGTGGGAAATAATAAATAGAGAGAGGAAAAGAAGGGTAAGGATAAATGATGGGATAGGGATGGAGGAATGGAAGGAGTACTTTATGAAGTTATTAGGGGGGGCAGAAAGGAAAGTAGTAAAAAGAAATGGAAGAAGGAAAAAAGAGGAGAAGGATGAGGAGGAAGAGATTAGCAGGAAGGAAATAAAAGAAGCGATAAAAAGGCTAAAGAATGGGAAGGCGATGGGGGCAGATGGGATACCAGAAAAAGCTTGGAAATACGGTAGGGAGGAAGTGGAAGAATGGGTTTGGAAATAGTGTAACAGGGTGTAGAAAAAGGAAAGATGGCCGGAGAACTGGAAGGAGGGAGTAGTGGTGCCAATAGTGAAGAAGGAGGATGGAGAGAGAGTGGAAGAATACAGAGGGGTGACACTAATGTCATCGTGTTATAAAATATACGCGATAACGTTGGCTGAAAGGTTGAGGAGAGAAGTGGAAGAAAAGGAGATAGTGCCGGAGAATCAGACAGGTTTCAGGAAAGGGATGGGGACATTGGATAATATTTATATAATGAATTATATTGGTAAACAGGCAGTTAGGGAAAAAGAAAGGGAAAATGACGGCATTATTTATAGACCTTAAGGCAGCGTTTGATTCTGTAGATAGGGGAGTATTGGTGGGGGCAATGAGAGAGAGAGAGGTAAGGGAGGGACTGGTGGAGAGGGTAGAGGAGGTGTTAAAGGAAACGAAAAGCAAAGTAAGGGTAGGAGGGGAGGTGGGAAAAAATTAACTTAATTAATACACCACAAAGTATTATAAAGCAATGAAATTAACATGTAGTTTAGTGTAGCAGCGCCAAGTCTTTTTGCGTTTTATAATAAATATTTTTTTATTTGGATTAAATTTTTTTCAATCAAATTTTGATCAGTTTTATTTATACATTTTATGTATGTTTTTTTTATGTATATTTTATGTTTATTTTAAATTTACACCTTGAATAATATATCAGTTACTTTTCATGTTGGTGATATATTAAAAATTTAGATAATTATCAAAATATAAACATATTGGAGTGTCTTTTTTGGAACTTGGCCAGACCTTATCATTTATGAATTTTTGTGCTATATCACTTACTTTTTTATAAATGTACAAAATTAATGACAGAATTGAAATTATTTTTCAATTATTTTTGCACATTTTGAATGTAACATTTATATTAAGTCAGTTATATATTAACTAAATTATTTTACATTCTAACACAAGTATTTTGTTTCATATCACACTTACATTCTATGAAACAGATGTTTCATTTCAAATATTCAAACTAAACTATTTTTAGTTGTAACATGTCTTCGATTTAACTGCCCCATTGATATGAAGCTATGGATAGCTGAATGTGAAATATCTTTGCTTCATATCACGGTTATGTTAAAATTTTTATAAAATATGCGAAAAAAATTATGATATGATATCAAAGACATGTTAAACATAAAATAATTAAGTTAGAACATTCAAAATGACACTTATTATGTTTCACCTAGCATAATTGTGATATCAAACGCAATACTTATGTTATTAGTTATTTTTTAATATTACCAATAAAACATCTGTTTCACAGGACATAAGTGTGATATGAAACACAATACTTGTGTTATAATGTGAAATATTTTAGTTAATATGTAATTAAGTTAATATAAATGTACAAAATTAATTATGTAACAGAATTGAAATTATTTTTTAATTATTGTTGTACATTTCGGATGTAACACTTATATAAACTATGATATAAACTATAATATCAAATCAGCGACATATGAAACATAAAATAATTAAGTTAGAACTTTCAAAAGGACACTTATTGTGTTTAATATAACGTAACTGTGATATCAAACGCAAAGACTTATGTAATTAGTTATTTTCTAATATTACTAATAAAACATCTGTTTCACATGACTTAAATGCTATATAAAACGCAAGACGTGTTATAATGTAAAATAGTTTAGTTGATATGTAATTAAATTAATATAAAAATGTACAGAAATGTACAAAATTAATTATGTGACAAAATTTAAATTATTTTTCAATTATTTTTCTACATTTCAAATGTAACATTTATATTAACTTAATAATATATTAACTAAATTTTTTTACATTATAAGTTTTGCGACTGGATCGATGTCGACGTCGATGAGATTTTCTTCGTTCATTAATACTAATAAAATTCTATTACATGGCAGTTTATTTGTTAATAAAATGTTAACAAAATTAAAGAATATAATTTTCTTTTTCATACTTTGCAGAAGTTTTTTTTAATACTCTTCGAGTTATTTTATATCTAAATCTGACATATTTCAATATAAAATTTAAATTAAAATATCTCTTTAAATTAAAATATTAAGTTATGGATAATCTTACCGTAATACTTTTATGATTAGAATAATGAGAAGTGGTAAAGAAAACGCATAATTGTTAAAAAAAGTACATTGTAAATTACATACTTTTTCTTCAAAATAACAATGGGTTTTTTTACACGTATTGATTCGTTTTATTATTCTGCGCATAAAAATATTACGGTAAGATTATCAATAACTAAATATTTTTAAAAATTTTAGATTTTATATCAAAATATGTCATATCTCTCTCTCTCTCTTTCATGTTTGCGAAATTTTCGTAGTGCAACTTGGGGAAGTCGAATTCATTGACCCTTGGCACTTGGTGCATGAAATGCACGTAGCGCAACTCGGGGTACTCGAGTTCGTCAACTCTTGAGACCTGGTGCGAGGAATTTCCGTAGCGCAACTCCCGAAAATCGAATTCGTCGACTCTTGGCACCTGGTGCGAAAAATTCCCGTAGCGCAACTTACAAAAGTTGAATTCGTCGACCCTTGACACCTGGTGCGAGGAATTCCCGTAGCACAACTCGGAGAAGTCGAATTTGTCGACCCTTTGCACCTAATGCGAAAAATTCTTGTAGCACAACTCGCAAAAGTCGAATTCGTCGACCCTTGACACATGGTGCGAGGAATTCCCGTAGCGCAACTCGGGGTAATCGAATTCGACAACTCTTGGCACCTGGTGCAAAAAATTCTCGTAGCGCAACTCGCGAAAGTTGAATTCGTCGACCCTTGGCACCTGGTGCGAGGAATTCTCGTAGCGCAACTCGTAAAAGTCGAATTTGTCGATCCTTGGCACCTGGTGCGTGGAATTCCCGTAAATTTTAATGATAATGATAATACTCTGGGCTCCGTAAATTCTTTAACCGCCCCTGCGGACAGAGGAGAAGAATAAGGAGACGACGTTTCTTAATTTTTGCATTACCAACATCACTTTTTGACCGCTTGTATCTCCGGAACGGCTGGACCAATTTTAATTTTTTTTGGCTCAAATTAGTCGTGGCGATGCCGCCATTAAGGATATACTATGTGTTTTTGTAAAATTTTTTATATTTTAGTTGCTACAAACCCCCGAAAAATCGACTTTGTGCGCGCAGGATAAGAGACTTAGTAGTGTCATTTTCTGAACTTTGCCAGAGACACTACCGCGTCTCCTGACTTGTATCCTGTTCTTGGCCTGTTGGACACACGATCTGAGAAATCAACAGGTTTTCCAACAATTTGTTTGCCTTTAAATTTGTTAAATGCTTCTTTAGCACTGATATGTAACTGTTCCACACAAGTGCTGTCAGGTTCTTCCTAAATAAATCAGTTACCAATTAGCATATCAAATGTTATGTGCAATGCAAATGTGCATCTCACCTCGCAATACATTCGCATTTGCTCTGATTCAGGCAAATCGCTTGTCTCGTAAACGTCAAGTTGATCGTACGCCTGCAATATTTATTATTAGTATAACTCAGAATTGGTATTTGCTCACAATATGACATATAAAAATGCGACAAGTATGTAATATATGATAAACTTACAATTCCTGGTAAATCAGCGTATTTAGGGTCTGCCATCGTTTTAATCGCGCAAATTGTTCACAACTATTGAAAAATATTATCAAAATTAGAATCAAAACCGTAATAAGGTGTGGTCTTCAACAGACTTGAACAACTTAAATCAACTAATAGCGTTTTTCACTGAGCCGCACTGAGTGCGCACCGAAAACTTGTTCAGTAGCAGCAGCACTGTACGAGGTTGCCGAAAGTGCGAGTTTCTCGCACTCCCAGCTAAACAATAAACTACATGTGTCAAGTGCCAAAAAGTGCAATATTTCTGGATTTACGAAAAATGATGGAACAATCAGAGAAATTAAACATTTGCTTTAAAGTCAATAATGACATGCTGTCATTAAAACTTCAATCAAGTGAAACAGACTTATTCAATAAATTGATAATAGCTTTGTTCGTTTTGTCTGTTCTGGGTCTATCTCGGAACAGACCCAAGCAGACCTGGGTATCTTTGGGTTAAGATAGACGAACTCCGGAAGTGGATCGTAGAACAGGAAGTTAACTACTTATGTGCTCTGAACGACTCTAAAATGAACTCGAACCACTATAAAAAAAACACAGTTTATAACCTAATCTGAATACATATGTGCATATTTTTAAAGGTGTTCTTGATTTCGTTTTACTTCGTTTCTCGACATATATATTTGGTTTATAAAGTAATCATGACTTTTTCGTCCTCATCATCATCATCCGATTCAGAGATATCTATCGGCGAGGAAATACTTTTTGATTCTTTTTCATCTTCTGAAGACGAAAGCGATAAAAATAGACATTGCATAGAAAATTATGAAACTGTCATTTCTGAATACAGCGAAAAAGAATTTGCAACACACTTTAGATTAAGAAGAGATGTTGTTAATCAACTTATTTTACAGTTTTCGCAATCAGTGCATTACATGTCTATTGTCAATGGTAAATATAATTATGTCAATTTTGTTCATCTTATGTAATAATATATTCTTTTTTTTTCTTTTTCAAAAATATTAATAGATGAGAATATACATATGTAATTCTAAAAGTGATAATATTAAAAATAATAAATGTAATAAATTTAACACTTTTTTTTTTAGCTTTTGGCCGAGATGCTATATCTCCTGAGAAGCATATATATACGTTCTTGTGGTTTGTTGGCCATGAAGTGTCATCCTATAGAGACTGTGCGGATCGCTTCAATCTGTCATTGAGTGCACTATTTGACATTATTACAAGAGTGTCTAATTATTTGGTCGATATTGCACCACAGCATATTCACTGGCCTAATGAAGAAGAAAGGGAAACAACTAAAATATATTTTCAACAAATTAAAGGTTTTCCAAATGTTATTGGGTGCATCGATGGAACTCATATTCTTATAGATAGGCCAAAAGAAAGTGCAGAAAGTTACTATAATAGAAAAGATTTCTTTTCTATACAAATGCAAATAGTTTGTAACCATGTACGAAAAATTATAGACGTTTTTATTGGGTTTCCAGGATCTGTACACGATGCAAGAGTGTTTAGAAACTCACCACTGATTGAAAAATTACTTAATCCAGAATTACGTGAGTACTCCATAATTTCATGATATTATTTTTTCATGGCAAAATGAACTAAAACTTCAAATAAATCTATTTAAAAAATGTTGAATATTATTATCATATATTCTATATTTTTTTAATATTTATGGATGAAAATGTTACAGATGGATGGCTTTTAGGAGATAGTGCTTACCCATGCCTTCCAACGTTAATGACTCCTTATAAAGACAATGGTCATCTGACTGCTGCAGAAACTTTATATAATGCCAAATTATCGTCATGTCGTGTGCGAGTTGAACATACTATCGGCATTTTGAAGCAACGGTAACATAAATTTTTTATACTTACATAATATATATGTTTGTACGAGTCAATTTAATGAGTTCCAACTTTATATTCAAGAGCCAAGATATGCGAAAAATGTTGATCATAGATAAAAAATCTACAAAATTTGCAACTCATTAATTTGGCCTACTGTACAATTCTGAAATGTATAATTATGTAAATAATTTAATTTCATATTATATAAATTTATATTAAAGATTTCGATTCCTCTACCACGTTAAACTAAAAACTATGGAAAGGAGGATAAAAGTTATATATGCATGTTGTGTATTGCACAATATGTGTGGTATAGACGACCTTGATTTGCTCGATCTATTGCCGGCTGATGAGACTGTCAATAATATTGAAGTGAATGTCAGTAATATTGAAGCAAATAAAGAAGACTACCAGAATAATAATGATTTACCTAGTGGATTATTAACTTTTGCGAATAAATAATAATATGTATTAATTTTACAAGTCTTTTATTACACATGTTTTATTACAGTCTTTTTTATCACAATATTGTACTATATTCTTCTTCATAATATTTTTTATTATATTTAAATAAAAAATTTGATAATGGAAAACATAACTCGGCGTAGTTTAAGTTCTTCTCAACTAGGAACAAGATTGAGACAATAAAATAAGAAATAATTAAATTATAAATTGCACAAATTGCGCATATTTTGCCTTCGACAATCTTAAAACAAAAAATATATCTATACTATTAATAAAAAAAAACAAAATAAAATTCACGAATTTCATAAAATATTTTCAAAGTATTATAACATCTCATCAATATCATCGTCATTGTCGATGTCGATATTGTACTTTGCTTTATATTTTTTGGCTTTCAATTTCAGTTCGATGCGTTTGAGTTTCAAATACTCATGTTGACGAGAAGCTTTTTCTTTATCTTGTTTTTCGCGGATATTTTTAGCAGACTCCCTTTTTGGTAATTTTTTGTTATTCCTTTCGACTGATGTCTCCTGTTTATCATTTTCACAAAATCTGAAATTTTAAATCAGATTACTTAATAGATTATTTTATTAATAATAAAGTATTTTTATTTTATGTTAAATGATCGCATTCTTACATATTTTCTTTGCCGATTATCTTTTGACATCCTTCTTTGCCATTATCTATTGCACAGGTATCTTGTTGCTGAAATGGTGCAGCATCATCTTCAGTTTGTGCAACAACATTGATGTTTTTCATAGATGTTTCTTGATCTGTCTGTGAATCTGTCGGCGGATCTGTCGCTTCTGAACTTGTACTTGCAGTGCTATTGTTTATAACAAGACAATTCGTTCCCATTAATACGGGAGGAATTATGGAATGAACTTTTCCAAAAATATCTTGCAGTTCACTGTAATATAATTATTAGAAATAATATGTAATATTATAATATATATTACATATAGAATTAATAAAAAGTAGATTACGATAATATTTATATATGTGTATATAAACATACTTTTCAAATTCAAGGCACATTCGTCCTCTTCCACTTTTCTTTGGCCCTTTATTTAATAGTCTTTTTTTATATGCCTTTTCCAATGCTTTCATTTTATTTTCAATTTGCATGCTTGTGAATGTGTATCCGTATGTAGACATTTTTTTGTGAATACGTGTGTACATTTGTTTTTTGGAAACAAATTTGCGCTTATCAAGCAATCTTTTATATTTTGGGTAGATTTAATAGGCATGGAGAGTACAGACTTCCAAGGTAGGTCTTCATCCTCTGTTAAAGTTGGAGTGTTAGTATCCTACTCTCCATTGAAGTCAAATTGTCATTGTCACTGAGCATTGCTATATTGTAATATATATTAATAATTAAAATAGACACGCTAAGAATTATACAAAAAAAATTGATAAAAATACCTGTTTTCATTACATATCGTCCTGAAAAATATACATTTTGTTCGCCTATGAAGCAATTGTGAGAACTAATTGCGTCTAGTTCTACTTTTTCATTACACTCATTACATATAAACTGAAATATAAACGTACATAAAGAATTATTGTATACATTTTACAAGATTAACAAAAAACAGGAATATTTATTTTAATTTAATATTATTTTAGGTTATGTAAAGTTTGGTTAACAATCAAAATAATACATATGAAACTACTTACGTCGTCAATCTCTTCCTCGAAGTCATGTCTACTTATATTTTCACTTCCTTGCATTTTCGTTTGGTTTTAGGTTTGAGCAGTTTTTGGGGCTTTTAAACAGAAAATTGCCGTGATATGCGTATTAACGCACAAAGCTCGATGTCCTTTCAAAATACGCGGGTTCTTGATAGTACACCCGAATGGAACCGACTGGAACTATCGTTTCGCGAGAGAGCATTATAGGGAAACTCCAAGTGGACCTAAACAGCTCTAAACCGCTCTGACGGTAGGAAATAGAACAGAATCAAGTTTTCACCCCGATTGCCCCGATATAACTTCCGGCTGAAAAAACACCATAAAGTTCACTAGGTTTGCTCGGAGCGACTCTGAGCAGCTCCCGAGAGACAAAACGAACAAAGCTTATGTGTCAAAAATGATAATATGTCCAATTCAGCAGAGGTAGATTTATTACCTCCGTGAGTTCTATCAGACGGATAGAATTGTGAAATTGCGTAAATATCAATTATTTTATAAGCTGTTGCTCTTGCAACACGAAAATGACTTTTGTACTGTAACAATAATATATAATTATTTGTAGCACTTATATACAACACATGTATATATTTTTTCACATAATACAATACCAATACAGTACAATAAACAATACCTGTACAGCAACAATTAAATTATTAATAAATAATAAATATATAATCACGACTTACGTCCTTATCCATAAGATTATATACAACATTAATAAAATTTTCAATTTTTGGAATTTTTTGTAGATTTCCTTTTGTTATTTCATCTTCATCACTGCTAGATGATGAAGAAGATAGCAAATCTAGCAATTGAAGAGCATTAAAAATATCGCGCGCTGCCATCTTGCACTCAACCGACACCGTCTCTTAAAGCTCGTGTTGAATTTATGCACTAACGTGCAAAAACTCGGCACTCAACTTTTCACTGAAACAGCGCGCTCCGTCTCCGTGCGCACCGAAATGCCCAGTGAAATACGTTGCCCTCATCTAGTGCGCACCAGTGCGACCAGTGAAAAACGCTATAAGAACATAGACTTATATAAATAGACCCAGCGTTCTGTGAGAGGAGTTGTCCGCGTCTTCTAAAGGACAGAATGATACGCAGTAAGGTGCTGTCTCCGTCACTTGCTGGTCTGGAGGGGGAACGTCGACAACGTTGAGGGGAATTAAAAGGCGCGCGTACCGCATTTATACATGCGGTACGCGCGCCTTTTAATTCCCCTCAACGTTGTCGACGTTCCCCCTCCAGACCAGCAAGTGACGGAGACAGCACCTTACTGCGTATCATTCTGTCCTTTAGAAGACGCGGACAACTCCTCTCACAGAACGCTGGGTCTATTTATATAAGTCTATTAGCGTTTTCGATTATACAGGATTTGAACGACCCAGGGTTGATCAATCACTATTTTACTATAAATGCAAGTCTTTCATTGGTGGAGAGGTTGCAATGACGTCATTAACCAACCCTGGGTCGTTCAAATCCTGTATAATCGAAAACGCTATATGTATAAGAAACACGACTTTCACAGCACTTTTTTATTATGCTCGTATCAGACTACACATTAAAGATTGAAATTTGACCAATCAGGACAAAGAACTTTTGGCTCCTTTTGTTTCGATTGATCAAATTTCAATCTTATCTGGATATAACTAAAATTGCTACAAGTTGGCAAAGGAGATTTCCATCATAACTAGCTAACTAACTTTAATGGAAATCCCTGGAACTACACTAACCTCAAAAAACGCACGAAAAAGATTTAAATCTCCGAATCAGCTTTCTCTGACTTTCTTTTAGCTAAATTCTGTATTACTTTGCAAAATATTGCCAAGAATTTCGAATTTACAAAAGAATTATTATGACAATTTTATGATCGCGAAGTTTTCTTCTATGAAATTACTTTTTAAAATTTTTTATCAGCACATCAAAATGTCATGATTTTATAAACAAATAATAGTGCAAATACCATAGAAATACGCATACACAATAACTATTTGATTTTTATATTTGGTATCTTAACTACATGCTTATAGGCAATTTGAAAAGAATGGACAACCGGTTTTCATTCACATTAAAATTTATGGACTATTTTAAGTCATCGTTAAGACTGCCGCAATTAGACATGCATAAATACGCTTATTCAGATAAAGGAATTTGTACTTATTGTTAGATAAAAAGATAAGACAAACAATGACATTTATATTCCTGCTGCAAGTGGAACTTTAACAGGATTTTGTGCGGCAATTTGCTTCTTTTATTCGAACCAAGAGCAGAATTCTACCATATGGACGTGTATGTATGCGTATACGATAATCTTAAGCGATATACTACGAACATACCAATTGTTACGATTGATGAGCACAGTGTTAACAGCCATTTGTGATATATTAATTTATAGCAATTTATAGTGATACATTTTGATGGTAGGGGTTGATCATCCTGTATTATCTCGTACATATATCTGATTTGTTACGTGTGCATGTGTATAACAATGTGTGTGATGTCTGCGGAGATATTTTTAAAACTTTTGAAATTTCGATAGTGTGAAATACATTTTGTGAATAGTGAGCTTTATTGAGTATTTATCTTACTGACATTGTTCACAATTACATATTTAGAAATTGTGACTTATTTTTAAAATGCCATTGATATTTTTAATCTTTGTTCCTCAGCAACACAGTAGGATCAAGCTCTGTGGAAAAAGCAGCAATGTACAAAGTACTTTCTAATATGTCAAAGTATACAGTGAGTACATAGACATTCATTTTTGACAAAAGGTAGAAGAGAGCTTTTAATAAAAGGGATTGCTCTAACAGGTCCATAATGGATTGCATAAGACATCATCAGTTCTTCGTGGACCATCCATAACAACCTTAAATCTAAATAAACAAGTGCTTCCCAAACAACCTGTTCCTGATATTAAGCAAACTGCAGAGCGTTATTTAAGGTACATATCTATATTTTTTTCAATATATGATCATCATTATTTATAACTTGTTAATTGTAGGTCTTTGAAGCCACTGTTGACTGACAATGAATATAAAAATACAGAAAGAATTGTAAATGAATTTGTAAGCGACACTGGTGCAGGACCTCGATTACATGCTAAATTACTAGAGAGATATGAAAACACTGATAATTGGGTACTTCACGCATTTACATATATTTTTAAATTAATACTAACATGAGTACTATTGATTTATATTTATATACTTTTAGATGAAGGAATGGTGGTTGCAAGTTGCATATTTAGGATACCGTTTCCCTGTGATTGTACATTCCAGTCCTGGAACTGTTGGACCACCAGTTACTTTCAACAGACCAGATGATGTGTATGCATTTGCAGCACGGCTTGTTGCTGGAGTATGTGATTACAATGAGATGGTCAAGAGGTGACTTTTTACAACTTACAATATTTTTTTTTTTTGTTATATACTTTATACTCACACGTACAATGAAACTTTTTAGTGAAAAGATGAAACAAGAAATGGCACGCAATGATCCACTTGACATGCAACCTTATGGCATGATACTAGGTACACACAGACAGCCCAATAAAGTAATCGATAAACTGTTGCATACAGACGAGGCCAAACACATAATAATCATAAGCAATAATCATGTAAGTATGACTATATCAGTGAGAAGATATCTCTATACATACATTTCATCTATATTACAGTTCTTTAAACTTTGTGTTGTCGATAAAACCGGCATTTTAAGTGAGGATAAGCTCGTGGCTGCTATAAAAGATATCGTAGATCGCTCGTGTGCGCAAGGAAAGCCTATAGGAATTTTAACTGGGAATGATAGAGATACTTGGGCGAAGGACCACGATTTACTTTTAGGTTTACTTCAATTTATTTATTTATTTATTATATATTTATTTCTTGTGCCTATTCACATGATTTTTATGCATATCTTTTTGAACTGCATTCTTTGTTAATCATTTTAATAATTTTTTTCAGTTAATGAATCATTGATGCATTTTCAGAATTAGGTAACAATAGAAATATAATCAAGGATATAGAAACATCCTTGTTCATATTGTGTCTTGACAAGAATATACCTAAGGATGCTTTTATGGGAAAGAATAATGCTTCAGTTAGAGCAGTTCAAACGATGACAGGCTTCAACAGCCGCGTAAATGCGGGTAACAGGTGGCATGATAAGACTGTGCAGGTGAAACATGTGATAATTCAATAACAATAGAGAAATATTTAAAATCTGTTAAGATAATCAAAGGACACGTATATTTTGCAGTACATTGTATCCGCTGATGGTTACATCGGCATGGAATATGAACACTGTCCATGTGAGGGTGTTCCAGTTGCCGTCCTTCATGATCATGTGCTAAAATATATGTAAATAATTCATGCTAAGTAACCTGCCTCGTAATGGCGCAAATAAAAATCTCCGTCTACTTTCAGAGCAGCAAGGGAAAATAGTGCAAGGAACGCAAGTCCCAAAGATTTTCCCAGACCGGAACTTTTGAAATTCGAGACTAACGACGCCGTAAATCGTGCAATTGATAAAGCTGCTGATGCGGTGGACAAGTAAGCCAATTATCTGTTCTGCTGATTGTTAAATTATAATCATGCCAATGTCCTTATAAATACAATACGCATGATCTTTCAGGCTCTCAAATGACATAGACATGGAATGTTTTATATTCGACAAGTTTGGCGCGGACGAGATAAAAGCGATTAAACTGAGTCCCGACAGTTTTATCCAGATCGCGATGCAAGTGACGTTCTATAATTTATTGAAAAAACCACCGGCCCACTACGAGAGTGCGGCATTACGAAGATTTATAAATGCCAGAACGGAATGCATAAGGTCCACTAGCACCGAATCTGTCGAATTCGCGAAAATGATGCTCTACGACGCCGAGTGCGCGAGTAAAGCGCAGAAGAAGGAAATGCTAATCAAAGCTGTAAATGCTCACAAAGAGCTCGCTGGACAAGTAAGATTTTTCTCTGCTTAAATTACGGCGCGGTCTTTCAATGATGCGATGTGAACTCCAAAGCTAACGACTCTTCTTTGTAGGCAGCCGTGGGTCAAGGTGTCGATCGGCATCTGTTTGGCTTGAAAATGATAGCACAAAGCGAAGGAATGGAGCTTCCAGAATTGTACAAGGATGTTGGTTACACTAGAAGTACATATTTCAATTTAACATCGAGTCAGGTAATGCGAAACAAGTCCTTAAAATGTTAAAAAAGATTGAAACATTACATATTTTAATAAAAAAGTTACCGTGTTAATATTTTCGTGATTTAAAGGTGCCGTATAAATCAGCGTCGTTTATGTGCTATGGACCAGTTGTTCCTGACGGTTACGGCTGCTGTTACAATCCGCGACCGAAGGATATTCTGTTCGCCTGTTCTTCTTTCAAATCGTGCGAAAAGACAAACACGAGGGATTTTGCTCGCGTTTTGCAGCAAACACTGTGCGACATGCGGGACATTGGAAATGAATAGTACAGTTAAGATCACGTTATTTTTATACGCTATGTTTATACGCGGTGGCAAGCAGAACAGGGTAATTCAAACAAGGCGAAATATTTTATATACTTTTTATTATGAATAATGGGAGACAGTACTCTGAAAAAAATGCTTGGTGGAATACCGCTCTGTTTGACTTGCTCACACACATACGCACACGCACACACAACACACACTTGTAATACTAATACAATTATTAGTTTGTATTTTTCCACAATAAATATATATTTAGCGCATTATTGTGCAATTTTTATCACATATTATTAATAAAATTATAAATAAAAAATAGGAATTATTAATTGAGTGCATTTGACACATAATATTATGTCATAAGAGTGTGATATTACAGTTCCACATGAACTGTAGAAGATCTTTCGTTAGGGAAACCCCAGAAAAATGTCGGAAGTCCCTTGACTTCTCTTTCTCTGGCCACGAAAGCGGAGAACGAAGAAATACAGTTTCCTATGAAATAGTTTGCCCTACCGAGAATTGCTAGATCCAAATGCGGTGAGGCCAATGATTCTTGTCTGAAGACCGGTATCTAAAGTATGAAAACGAAGAAACGTTAAACTATGAATTCTTAATGATGTTACAATGACGTGCACAAGCTCACCTTCATACGTGACAAAGCTTCTTCAAGTTTCTCTAACATATGATTGTTGTCTGATGCCACAAACACTGATTTGACATCATTGCCGTTGCGAATAACGCGTTTCAGATGACGCAGTATTAAGTCGAACGACGGTAGGCACATAGACGAAGTTGCTTTGCCACGTTCATTGCGATACCCAAGGCACTGAGGCGCGGCGAAAAGGTTCGGCGCGGATGATATGTGTTCGCATGCGCGTATCTGAAAAAGAAACAAAGAGAAAAATAGATAAATAGAAGACTACTTGTACATTATCCTGTGTAGAATGTTAAGATACAATGATGCAAAAAAATACCCAATCAATTCCATTCCGCAAATGTATACCGATGAATGCACCTTTTGGCAATTTTTCCTTTATAAACGTTTTCGCTTGATTTAGTATGTCGTTATTCCAATTGAGGCATTTCTGAAACTGCTTATTTTCGATCTGCACTGGAAAACTAGCGGGTGCACCTGTAAACGCCAGTACTGGCCAAGTCACAGCTGGATAACGTTTCTGCCATTGCATCTTCATATCGGTATGATATACGTCGTAATGAAGCGGACCATAGAATTCTGATTTAGCAAAATCGATATTGTATGTGTCCCAGAAAGAACCGAATGGATTTCCTTGCTTGGCATTGCAGGATTGTCCTTTGCTTCCCTCGCGGGGTGAATAACAAAAAGCTAGAATGGATCAAAAGATGAAAATTTTGCCTTTATTCTTAAAGAAATTGATATGTAGAACTTACATACTCTTTCCTGAGGTAACCATATCCTCGGTGCAATATCCCTCATAAAGTCCTCCATTAACAATGCTTTGTGGCAGCTTTGTACTTGCGAAAGATTAAAATAAGTATTGAAAGGTATTTGTATCTAGAATATTGAATTTGATATTACACATTGTGCTATCAGTTTTGGAAATAATATTATATATGAACTTTGCTTACAGATTTTGGCTCTCCAGTACGAAATTCAACCCATGCCGGTACTAGCAGAGTACGATTCAAAGCTTTGGCAAACCCTAAAGCTCCTAAAAAATGATCTGCCTGATTTCCAAAACGTCCTAAAAATTAAACAGATTATTAATAAACGTATTAAATAATGTAGATATAATAGAAATTGGATTGTTACCCATGCAAGGGCAGTAAGCAATATAGCCATTTATATCAATTTCTTGGCAATGTGCAGTATAAACATTTATCAAAAATAATATGAAAATTGATATCCTGAGCATCATGATGAATTGCACTTCTACAAACTTTTATAATATGTATAAATTTCTGTAAAAATATTATAACTCAATTTTTTTCACAAGTTTCTGTAAGAAAAAAAGATATATATATGTAATACCGCACAATTTTTTGTGCGGCTTGACATGTGAGGTTAAACACAACTGAAACACAACGCAATTTCCATAGAGACGGACATTAACTATAGAAATACACAAGAATGTGCATATGTCTAAAGAATATTTAATTTGAGCAAAGTATGTACTGGCATAATTTATAAATAATAAATACGCAAACCATCTTATCAAATTTTTAAGTTCTTTACTTTTGCATACAATTTATCCACTCAATATAAATCATTTAAACAAATAAATTACAAGTATGTTTTTGTATGTCTTATACAATATTGAATAAATAATTATGTATAACAGTAGTTTATTACACCATTCAATAATTTTTATACCTCGTTATATATCCGTAATATGAAGATATTATATATTTTGTATAAATATAACGAATAACGTATGATAAAAATTTCTGATAAGCTAAGGAAATGTATCTAAAACTGACTGTATGAGCACTGTAGCACATGGGATATTGTATATTTGCATTACAAAAACTGAGAAGTATGACAAAAGATTCAGTAACAAATATATTTAATATAATCTTGTGTAATTTCCTCATTGTGATGCTGCTGCTGATTCATTCAGACGAGTTTTAGGGTTTGTTGAGGGATTATTCATTGGTATCAATGGTAATAGAGAACCAAAGAAGACATGTTGGATAACAGGAAACTTTGCCAACACCTGAAACAATGATGTATATAAATTATTATTTTTATTTACAAAGTATTTTGTAAGTAACTTTTTCTATAATTACCTCTGCTTTGTACATTTTAATAAGACCACTGTTGACTTTTGACCAGGTGGATACTGCGCTCACATTCCACAATTGATTTGAATGTTCGGCAAAAGGTCCTATTTTCACCTAAAAAATGCAATAATTGTGTCAAAATATAGGTTCTTGAATTTTAGCAGATATATTAAATCATATCAGTAAATATATTATAAATTTAATTACGTTTTGTACAAATTCAAAAAGTTTCTCATACTTTTGAAATAAATTCGATGCAGCCAAGAAACATGTACTTCTTGCTGTAAGATTCCACAACACCTTGGTCTACAAAGTGACGAGGTTCTATCCGAGGATGTCCTAAAAATATATAAGATAAAGATATATAATTAGAAATGTTAAGTGTAAAATGTATAAAAAATTAATTCTATAAAATTATTTACACTAATTATGAATCATATCTATACTATAAATCATATATATACTACTGATAAAAAAAAAAATATATATATATATACACAAAGTAATAATACCAATGAGTTGAGCACTTCCCCAAATGAAGGGTATAAATTGGTAATCATCCAAGCTCCAAACACCATGACTACCTGCTGGTTCCATGCGATATGTCAACTGAAGTCTACGCACCAACTCAAGATATCTTTAATCCAATGCAAGAATGATATAAATAGTTAATTTAAAAAATAAAGCACATCACACCATATTAATAACACAGTTAAATACCTATTAAATACTTTTATTGCAACAGCAACTTTATCATCCTCCTTAAATGCGCCTATTTTAAACATGCAACAAAGAAACATAAGGAAAGCCATTTCATGGCCTGTACCATAATCTATACGGGTAGGATTTCCAAAACTTTCATCTAAATACTGAACAATCTCTGGTATTGCACGATGCAATTTCTCTGGCAACACCCGTTTTAATTCCTCCGCTGCATTCTGTATAATAAAAGTCCAGTCACAATAAAATAAAATTATCTAAATTTAAATAATTTTTAAATAATGTATTAATATCAGACCTGCTGTAGTTTTTCGTGCCATGTGCGAAATGATTTGTTACCAAATCTTTGAGGCTGCTCAGTAGGTGGAATTTCTGTTATCCATTCATCAAATTTATTTAACATTTGTATAACATTGGTCAATATAGGAGATTGTACACATTCTGTATCTAAAGTTTTCCCTTGAACAGCTTCATTCAGTGCCAATATAAATCCCAAATATTCCTACAAATAAAATTATATAGAATATATAGTAAAATTATACTGCAGCTATATTATAATAAAACTATAAAATTATCTTACAAAGTATGCTTCTGATTTTTGCCAAACTGTTATATCAGTTGGCACTTTGATACATTTTTTTGGCACAATAAACTCATGTTGATCAGCTAAAAAAATACGTTAATATATATGTTAATATATATTTGATAAAACTCAATTCAGTTGTAACATATATAACATAAGATACATACGTAATAACTGTGTTTCTTTTATAGGAAATTTAGGCGTTGACATGATGAATGTTTAAAGATTTGGCTGTAATATATTAATGAATTTTATTACGACGAAACAGAAGTATTTTTTAACATTGAAAACACTTCATTTCAGTGTAATTACACGAATAATTTCTATCAATCGTCACTATCGCCACCGCTTCGGTACCAAATGCATAAAACCTAAGGCAATAAAAGCAGAACTTTTATTTTGCAGCACTACAGCAAAACGCGATTTAGATGAAGGTAATGCAGACGGATATTCTCTCGGGCATAATTACCTCGTTTAAAATGTAAATAAGTAAGTTAGCGATAAAGGTTAAATCTTCGAAATGTCCATGACCTTGCAACAGAGATGCCAGAATCAGCTGGAATCAGCCAAAATGGAGATGCGACCTGCGTAAACGCAGTCTGATGCAGGCACTGAAGAAGAAAAGAGACAAAACAATCCCACTGCCTCTCTTTGTCTGACCGCTCGCTTACGCCACGTTTTTATGAGAAGACGCTTTCCAGTTTGTATAGAGTTCAATGGATGTAGGCTTTAGAAAACATCATGTGACCAAGAACTACTGTAACGATTGGTTATTTTAGCATCTTTAAGCTTTCAAGACGCCTGTGAAGGAAAAAGACGGAGCTAACTCATTGCTCTCTTTATCATTCCGTGGTCTGATCCGTGACGCTTCTTCAAGATGTATAGAATTCATTGGTGAAATAAAAAATTAACAATTTCAAGGCGCATTACATCAGATGGTATATGAAAAATATCAACCATATTGTTCGGACATACTGGGACATACGCAACAGCTTCCATGAGAACTGCGCGTTCCCTTCGATTGCAAGTTTGTCACATAACCAACTTGGCCGATCTTGCTACGATAATGTTTATAAATACTCGAATTTGACATATGTTATGTGACGAGTAACGACTTTGTTGGAGCCTTACGAAAACCTTTCCGTGAATTTGGTGAAGTACGGATAATGCATTCGGAGCTATGTCATTAATGTGATAAATTATTGCCCGAAACAAATCAAACGTTGAGAAAATGACAACTGGTCAGAGTGGGCACAGTCACTCTCTTGCTATCAGACAGGAAATACAACGTTTTGAGAGCGTTCATCCGTCAATATATGCCATTTACGATCTAATAGAGCTTGTGTCAGACGCGCACATTGCTAAACAAATTCGCGAGCACGTTGTGGCAATCGAAGGTACTCTATACTTGTTTACTACATTTTTTGGTAATGGATACTTGCTACCATTACACACATTTGCATATAATAATATGATGATAATAAATTTTATTATTTTGATAAATACTAATTATACTATTTACTTCGTTGTTATATATTGTATATTGTATTATTCATTATAATGTACACCTAAATTTGCATTTTTTTAGACTCCTTCGTTAACAGTCATGAATGGACACTGGCAAGAGATGTTCCAGAATTACACTTGGGAATCATTGGTTCTTCTGACTCTGGAAAGTCGGCGCTTGTTCACAGGTATCTAACTGGGTCCTTCATGCATGAGGAATCACCTGAAGGTGGCCGTTTTAAAAAGGAAATCTTTATTAATGATCAGAGCTATCTTCTCTTGATCAGAGATGAGGGTGGTGTGCCAGAGGCTCAAGTATGCAACAAAACCATTTTTGTACACATACTGTTTACCACTAGACTGATGTTAATATATTAATATTAACTGATAATAGATTAAATAATAATAAATGTATTTGTGCTGGTTTCAGTTTTCAGCTTGGATAGATGCTTTATTACTTGTATTCAGTTTAGAAAATGAGGAAAGTTTTTCTATAGTTTGCAATTTTTATAATCGAATGTGTTCTTTCCGAGACATGTCAGAAGTACCAAAAATACTTGTAGGTGTACAAGGTGTGTATAGCGCGAGTATACAATATATACAATTTTTTGTAGAAATAATTTTTTCTTTTTTTGATTTTGTTGTTGCTAGCGGCCATTATAAAGTTTGCAATTTTTTGAATTTATTAATTTTATAGATTCAGTTAACGACAGTAATCCTCGTGTGATAAATGATGTCAGACCGCGAAAACTGGCTTGTGATCTAAGATGTCCTTATTATGAAACATGTGCTATTTATGGTTTAAATGTGGAAAGGGTATTTCAGGATGGTAAGGACATTTATACTAAAGATTATTAGATACATATCAATATGATGTAAAGCACAGTTTATTGTTTCAAATTGATTTTCTTACATATTGTGTTAATAATGTTACAATTTCAGTGTGTCAAAAAATTATACAGAATGTATCGGCAAAACATTTTTCATGTGATATCTGTCAACGTACTACGGAGAATGAAATTAAATTTTCAATCCCTGTTGTTACTAAAACTGTGCACTTACATAACAAAGAGATGGAGACAACAAATTCATTGAAAGTGAACGTAAGTCGAAGTTATCTGTTATACATTGCATCTTGAAGCAAATTTTGTTAAAACCTGAACAAAATGATCGAAATATAATTTGCAATTTTTTAGCAGACTTCAGAAAAGGACGAAGATAGTCGATCTATTCACAACAGTTCTGTACCAAACGACTCAACATTGTTGAACGATAATTTTCACAATGTACAGAATCAACACGGAGAACTACGGTCGTCGATTTTAACGCCAACCGCTATTAGGTTTAAATATAAATATAATTATTCTCTTCAATACTTTCTTCATTATGCATTTTGCATTAATGTACTTGTATGTGGTTATTGTCATTTTCTACAGGAAATTTAGAAGAAAATCGAATATATTTACACCGTCTAAAAAGGAAAAATATACGGGCGAGATGGGCGTTGGTAGAGAGATACCTGTTAAACAAGGTTATTTGTTTAAACGAAGCAGCAAATCTTTAAAGGAATGGAAAAAGAAATATGTCACGTTATTAGAGGATGGTCGTTTGACGTATCATTCGAGCTTACATGTAATTGTCCATTTTTAAAGAATATGCTTTGCACGATGATTGCATTTGTAAGAAAAATTATGAATTTATATTCGTATTCAGGATTATATGAACGATACCAATGGCAAGGAAATACTTTTGCAATATGTTACTGTAAAGGTACCCGGCAAAACGCCAAAAGGTTGCAAGTCGTACAATGCTCAAGGTATTACATTCTTTGTTTTATATAATTATTTAACATTTTTAATATATTTTATTCATTGCAAAAGTACTTATTTTCAGAAGATAGTTTCGAATTTTCTATTATTTCATTGGAGAACAAAACTTGGCACTTTGAAGCAAATAATGCTGAAGATAGGGATAACTGGATTGCTGCGATAGAACAACAGATATTATCAAGCTTGCAGAATAGCGATGGCGACAAGAAAAATGAAACCGATGCTTTCAAGATGCATTGTATAAAGAACAAAGTCTCGGGAAATGATGCATGTGTTGATTGCGGTGCACCGAGTGAGTGGATTTTCATTTTAATTTTATTATACAATTAATAATTAATCGATTTTCCTCGTTTTAGATCCCGATTGGGCCAGTCTCAACTTAGGAGTACTGATGTGCATTGAATGTTCCGGTATCCACAGGAACTTGGGTTCACACATATCGAAAGTTCGATCCTTAGATTTGGACGACTGGTCGTAAGTATAATGCACTTTTACGCATATATGTTACGCATACAATATGCATAATACATGTCCAATTAATGTTGTCAATGTTTTTTACTTAATGATACATCTTTCACACCGATTTTAGCGCAGGTCATCTAAGCGTCATGCTGGCTCTTGGCAATGATACAGCTAATAGCATCTGGGAATATTGTTTGAACGGAAAACAAAAACCCGTCTCGGATTCGTCTAGGGAAGAGAAAGAGCAATGGATCAGGTGGAAGTACGAGGATAAACTTTTTCTACCGCCGATCAATCCAAACATCTCTTTAGGAAAATTGCTCATCGATTCAGTTTGCCGGTAAAATGTCTCCTTAGGCCTCTTGCGTTCTGTCGACTAGTCGCCGACGATCTTTAATCTTGATTTCAATGCTGATATTTTTACGATTTTACCGTTTTTTCGTGATTATACAGGGGAGATATGAGAGCGTTTACGTTGTGCTTGGCACGATGTAATAACGAGGACATCAATATCTCGGTCAGTACGGAAGATCGGAGGACACCGTTGCATCTGGCCTGCGCAACCGGAAACTTGGCCATGGCTCAACTTTTAATATGGGTATATATTTTTCTTCTTTCTCTCTTCTCTTCTCTCGTTTTTGAACTAAAATTGTACATAATATCTATATTGTAATACCGTTATCGCAAACTTTGCAGCATAAAGCAAATCCGCAAAATCTTGATCATGAAGGACGAACGTGCATGTCATATGTACGAGCTTTGGAGAGAACGCTCGATAATTCATCGGACTCGATGGAAATGCAGAAACTCCTCGAAGTATTGGAACAAGCCACTGTCTCCGGAACAGACGACGTAGACGCATCTCAGTATTAAAGTTCGAAAAAAAAAAGGAAAGAAATATGCCTTAATCACCCTGCCTACAATTTTCCGCAATGAAATATGTTGTTAATACCGTGTACTTATGGTATGTAAAGCCATACTTTGTTTAGTGATAAAGAAAAGTTTTAGAGCTTTTAAATAACAATTGTTTGAAAAGAAAATCGCCAAAGTGTGTAGAACAAAGCATTGAAAATTGGCATATATTAACGATTAATTCGCAGCGTTGTATTACACATCCTGCAAAAAGTTTATATTGCACATAGTTCATATGACAAATCTAATTTCACACGTATTACGAAATTCATCTTGAATTGGATAAAAAAAAGTTGAAATATGATATACTTTTGTATACTGAAAATAATCTTAAAGAATCTTAAAGAAAGAAGTTTCACAATACGATATTTCATAGAATGTCAATCACAGAGAATTAATAGTATGCTCGAGTGTATATTGTCAATGACTGAGAGTACAAAACACTCATAAATGTAGTTATATTTATATATACTTAATACATGTAATTGTGTTTAAAAATGCTTTTACAGCTTTTATTTTATTAATTAAAATTTTTTTTTAATTGTCTGGAATTATGTTTTATTTATTCAAAATTGCATCCAATGTTATTTTATTTCACTTCTTGAACGCTAGTTCGAGAATGTTGCGTTTCGCTCTTAGCATTGAATTTTTTATATTTCGTCGACGATGATGTTGCGCTTATACCGTAAACTGTTCCCTGTTGTGCATTTATATCGTCTGAGAACAACAAATAACAAGTGAAAGCAAATAGCAATTCAATCGTATGTTATATCGTACAAATTTTCTATTTTTCATTGACTTTTTAAGCAGATACTTTTCTTTACCTGTAGGATGTATATTTGTTGGAAAAATAGGCATTTTACTGTAATGAGCAGTAGTCGTTAGCATCGATGCGACAGAATGAGATGAAATAGAAGTTTTCCACAAAGAAGGATATCTGGAATAAGATAAATATACAGGTGTTTTATACTGTTTACTAATCTTATATTATTCCACATGCAAATAAAATTTTCTTCAAAATTCTTATATCAATGTCACTATTGTAGTGTAAGATGTACATACATCTTGTTCATCTCGTTAGCTATTAAATTGGATAGGGGCGTCTTCAAGGTAAAAATTTCGTTGCAAAGCTCATTGTAATGCTGCAAGGGCGATTGTGCAGAAACAAACTCTTTGTAAGCACAAACAAACAGATTTTGCAAATTTTCAATCGAACATTCCATGTGCTCTTCGATAAACAACATGCATTCTAAACAGATGTGAATTTGTGCCAACGTGATCAACTTTTTCCTGCAATTAATAAAGTCGTTAAATTTAATCACATCTAAATTTGTGCAAATAATTTCTCTAAATGTATATGCATCACCTATAATTCTCTGTGTTAAAAATTCCAGTGGATCTATCGATCAATTTCTGTCGAACGTCATGTAAATTGATGAATCGCGCTCCTCTTAGGATATACAGATAATCTCGAATAAGCTTTTCAAATCCCATGTCCACGACAAGTTCCAACGGCACACTTCCCACTAATAAGTGAGATATTGTTTCTTGACAACGCAGATCAGAAATACATTTTACAAATCTAGTTGAATTTGTGTCATTGATCTGAAAAGCATCAAAATACACTTATGTAAGAATTATTTTAGTGTTCGTCACTTATATCATTGAGATGAGTCAAATGAGAAGATTTAAGATTGATTACCTGTGGTGTAAAATTATATTCAAGAATTTCCTTAAGGACTGTTTCAATATAGTCTATCATTTGTGAATATTCTGACGTCTCTGTATAATAAAAAAAGATAATGAAGTTACCCAAAATAAGTGTACATTTATACAAATTTAATTTCATTGAAGAGAAAAGTCACTCACTTGTAAGTATTTCCCATAAAAAATCGATAAAATCTATATCATGTCTTGAACAGATATTTTGTACACGTTCCAACAATTTTGCATCTATTTCAGCATTTCCTTTGTTTATATAATTAGTATCCCTAACATTATTATTTCCAAATCTTTCAAAACTGAGATCTCCATTCAACAAAAGATTTATTTTTTCAATTATGGCATCATGTTCCTATGATATTAATATATATAATTTATGAATATAAAAATTATATAATAAACAGTTTAGCAGATATAAAAATCAATCTACCTCTAAATATGGTGTTGAAAATTTTATTGGTTTTTGTAATCCAATGTTTTTTTTCAATTCATCTATTATTGACAGATACTGAACCAATAAGAGCAATTCGTTTCGAATTCCTTTCAAAGGACTATTCTTCCATCCAGCATTTATTTCAGTTACCTGCAAAAATATTTGTAGAGATAATTTACATTTTTATGTAATCTTGTATATACATATTGTATATACATACCAAAGTAGTTTGTGACAATCTTAGATCTAATGTCAAATTATTTGAATACATTTCAATGCTGATACTTCCTTCATAATCTTTTTTGGCAGTTTTATCCCAATTAATCCTTTCTTGTTTGGTCCCAAATATATCAAAAATATTAAGCATGGATATTTTAACCTACACATATTGAAAGTCAGTAAAATTTTCAATAAAATATTAAATCTGATATTACATACATCATGTTCTTGTGCAAATGATTGCTCAAGATGTTCCTGTAAAATTCTGCGGCAATCATCTCTCTTTATAGCCATAGTCGTCATACCAGTAGAAACAGCTTCCAATGTGGTGAACCAATTTTCAGAAACACTAGCACCAATAAGCCTGCTCTGTTTAGCATCTCGTCCATCACAGAGAGCTAATATTGGCAAAGTATTGTTATCAAGGTATTCTAGACACATATTCAATGCATTGCTAAAAAATATATATAATTAGATATAGACATTTTGCAATAATCTTATATCTTATTAATAAAATCTTATTAAACATACACACCATGCATCCTTCCTGCTCAATGGTAAATATAACTCCTCTTCTTTTTGCCAATTCTGCCTCGTTACAATGGTTTCATCAAACTTATAGTTACCAAATGAATATTCCAAAGGTGAACCACTAACATCGTATTCTAAGGAACATTTTAAACTTTATATATCCACACAATAAATTATAGATGATGGATTATACTTAGGTATGCATTTACATACTCGTACATTCATCGAAACTTCGCTCTCTCTTCTCGCAGTCTGAAAATTGTACGATGGGAACCTAAAGCACAAATCGTTATATTATGTAGGATCGTGAAGAATAAAACTCTCTCACTTACATTTTTGTGAAGAATAATATACGGATTATCCTTGAGATCTGGAAACAATTCATCCACATATGATAATCTAATTTTACTAGCTCGAATATGCGATTGCAAGATGTTATTCAAATGGTCCATCTTCTTTCATACCGTGTAACTGCACGACTACGCGTAACATTGTATGGTTTAATTTGAATAGAGTAGGATCAGATGTGGCCACGAGATGGCACGCCTTTCGATTTCGCAAAGCCATTTTTCACGCTTATGATTACTTCACAATTACAGCGTTTTCGAATGAACGGATTTGATCGATCTAATAGCGTTTTCGAATAAACGGGATTTGAACGATCTAGGGTTGATCAATCACTATTTTACTATAAATGCAAGTCTTTCATTGGTGGAGAGGTTGCAATGACGTCATTAACCAATCTTGGGTCGTTCAAATCCTGTATAATCGAAAACGCTATAAGATTAATTAATGACGTCATTGCATCGTCTTCGCCAATAAAAAATTTGAATTCATAATAAAATAGTGATTAATTGATTCGCAATGGATCAAAATCCGTTTGAAAACGCTATCATTGGAATATTTTTATTAAGGTATATCCAAATTCTGAAATATGCATTTTATATAAATGATTTATTTGTTTGTCTCAATATATTCGTAAATATATTAATAATGTAAGTGTGTAGTACAATTTGTAATTATTTTCTAATATTTCGTAAACTTGCATATATGTTTACAGTGCGATATATTACACATTTTAATAAAATCGTATTTCTATAGAGACCAAGTTTGGATTCAATCATTTACGTTTCTCGCATATATTTTTACATTTCTTGCATAAAAAAAATTTTATTACCATTACGTCATTTCACATATATTGAACACACCAGAAATATTTTATTTATATATAAAAAATCAAACTGTTATTACAGAAAACGATTAATTTATATCCCTATCCCCGTTTCTAATATAATTAATAAATATATCATCACAGATTCTTATCTCAAAGTTCAAATTAAAATGAATTTATGAAATTAATGATAAAAAATTATTTTGAAACAATATTTAAATTCTTTTACAACAAGCTTCATGTTTCTGGATCCGGTGTGGCATAAAAGTTCTTTTGCATTGTTTACAAGGAATTAATTGTGCAGTGTGTTGCTCCCAATCGACTTCTTCTTCTTCTACAATATCTGAAACCCATTATATAAAATATATAGATACAGTAAGATAACTTTTGTATTCAAAGCTTGATTTATACAATTTATTTATTAAATTAACAACGATAACAGTACCTTGAATGTTAGAAGTTATAACTGTCATTTCTTTAATTGAGTCGTTATATGATTGAGACTGAATTGAGTCATTAATCTTTAATTTTTCATCTGCACATTTCTTACTGTTTGGTGGTGTCCGTGATAACTGATGTCTTGGTTTCATTGGATCAAATATTACCTAAATTACAAAAAGACAACAAATTATTACCTATATATCACATCCACATTAATAAATGCTAAATATTCTATATTGTGTGTATATTTGTAAAGTAACATGATATTTAATATCAATTTTTACCAAATCTTCAGAATTATTGCTTTCACAAGAAATAATGTTAGCTATAACTTCTGTATCATTTGTTACTGCATTCTCATCTACTTTCCCGATTAAATGTGGTTTTTCATCATTATTTTGTTTCTTCTCTTTTCTTTTCCTCCTAAGTGTTACAGTATTTGTACAATCTAAATCTGTTTGCAAGTTTTGTATCCTTATGTTCTCCACATTAGTAAAACTAGGATGGATATTATTAGTACACTTCTCTTGAATATGTTTGTATTTCTCTTTTTTTTTATTGTCATTATATATATTTTCTATATCTGAATTAAATAAGCCCTTACTATTCACAATTATCTCCATAGCTTCATTTTTCTTTGCACCTTGCTCTTTATAGGTTTTTATATCATTTCCATCAATATTTTCTTTGTTTTCATGATTGTGTTTCAATTTCTGATTTTGACATATCTTATCATCACATTTACATGATGGATTACATTTATTATTCTTTTTCACACAACCACATCTTGAAGAACAATTTCCTTTACAACCACAACTAGATATCTCTGTATTGATTTTGGGTATTAACTGTGTTGTAGGGCAAAATGATTTTTGTTGCAAATTGTCCAGCTTCTTATTATCAGATGTCTTCATATGTCTTCTTAAACAATCATTTTCCAGTTGTAAAAGTTTCATTTGCTCTTGTAATTTGGCAATTTCGATAACATTATCAAAATCTTCAGTCTGTGTTGCTATGCTTTTTGTATTGCTAAACATTTAAATTGCTATTATTATTATCATTTTCACAGAATATAGCATATATCTATTTTTAAAAGATAAATATGCAACGTTTTTAGATAAATTTCTTGCTTACCCGGACAATGAATATGCAATTCTTCGAGTTTCAACGTTCTTCGTTTTGGCTTTCTTCATTTTTTCGTTCTTATACTAAAAACTATTTCACAATACGTAGTTTACATTTAAAACATAGAGACATCCAACAATATCATCAAAATATACGTATTCAACAACCGTCGGCAACGGTCGAATAAAGAATTTAAAGCGGATTTAAATGAAATCCATAGATCTACAACCAGAAAGCAACCCGACAGTCACGATTTGGTATTTCCTGTTGCCTATAGTGCATTTCAAAAGTCTACGGAAAATTCAACATATAATTCTAAAGGTGCATTTAGTCTGCCTTGTAAGCGTACTTGCATAGAAAGCTTGACCAATCAAATGTCTAATAGCAAATAGGTCCCTATTGCTGCACTTTCGTTGTCCAATTGTGATTGGTTGACCGTTTTGTGCACGTATAATGCACCCGGATAATCCTGTGGCGCCATCACACATAACGGCCGCAATGCAGCTGATGCACTAATGTAGGCTCATTCATTCTTATTCTTACGCGTGCAACTGCCGGAACGTGATCACTCGTGTCTCTCTGCAACTCGTAGTCGACCGATCCATTTTCTTTTTAGTATTTGCGACGAAGTAAGTGAGTAAGATCGGCAATCATTTTGTTAATTTCACATATTTTTTCTACTCGCGATTGCATGATCGAGACACACCATCGTCGTGAAACGACGAAAATATCGTGAAGCATCGACGACCCCGTGATCAGACCGAATACCGATCACCGGAGTTTCAAGCCCCACGGCCCGTGCTATTTTTAATGTTTTGTACCAATTGTGAACGTGAGCAGAGGTATTTGAAACAAGGTATGTATTATCATTAATTTGAAAGGATGATAAAACGTGAAAATGCACGCTCTTCACGTGATTGATTCTGATATTGAGGTTATGTTACCGCGTCCACAAAATCGAAATCCGTGGATTTTTCATGTAGAATGTTCTTTCGAATTTCTTATAGAATTTTTCTCGTAGAGTTTTAAAAAGTTTTGAGACGCTTTACACGTGCTTGCACGTGGTTAAATGTGTTAGTAAGGTTACGTTATCGCGTCTTTTCGAATTGAAATCCGCAGGTTTTGCTTGTGGAATTTTTCATGGAATTTCTCAAAATTTCGAAATAATTGATGCATTCTGCACATGTTCGAGAAAAAACTCTTCTTGGCCTTAGTTTGAGAAATCTATAAACTTTTTTTTAATTTTTTTACTTGAAATATTTTCTCGTGCATTGTTTACATTGCTTTATAAATTAATTGTAAAATTTAATTTTTTTAATTAAATCCATTTAATTCTATAAAATTAATTTCTTAAAATTAATAATAAAAGTTAGTTTGCAAAATAAATTTTGAAGTTGCAATTTATTAGTAGAAGATCAAATTTTCAGCTGAATCATTGAAAATATTATAATTCAGCTAACTAAAACAATGACTAAAATTTTACAATTGTATAACAAGAGTTATCAATGGCTCATTTTATTACTTGATTTTTAATTTATTTCTGTAACTTTTCACAGAATAGCATTCAAAAAGACAGTATAAAATTAATGCTTAGTGTTGTATTGTAAATAGTTTACTGTTTATTATACATGCTAATGCTTTATAATGTATTATATTTATGCACATGCTTTTAGCATATTAGAAGAAATAGTATTTATTAATATTACAGCAGACTTTAATTTTTACTTTTTTATCTTTGCTTATTGTTATACGGAAGGAAATTTTTAGAAAAACAGTGTTTTTTTAAAGATTTATGTCAATATATTATCTGTATATACTTTTAACATATTAAACAAAAATAACGTTTGTTAATATTGCAAATATTGCTTTCTAACTTTTAATTCTTTTTTTTTTTGCATTGCAACGTTGTAGAACATTTTACAAAAGCAATGTCCTTTTCTTTGTTTAAATCACTTTCACCGGAATTTTTTCCCTGAACCTTATATTTTATGATCCTATTGTTATGCTAAAAGATATTTCTACAAAAGCATATCGCTTTCTAACTTTATTTCTTATTTTTTACATTGTCACGCTGTAGAACATTTAACAAAAGCATTTTCCTTTTTTTTTTTTTTTTTTTTTGTTAAATCTTTACCTGAATCTTTTACCTGAACCTTATATTTTGCGACTATTGTCATGCTAAAAAATATTTCTAGAAAAGCAGTTTTCTTTTCTATTTTTGTTTCTTTTATTTGAACCATTTGTTTAATAGAATTCGTGATTTATGACCGTCGGAATTTGTGGTGAATGACTTTCCCTTTTTAACTTACACAGTCTCTGAAGGTTATGTCTAAACAGTGTCCTTTTTGTTATCACTTAGTTTTACCTGAACCTATTCTATAGGTTAGAAGTTAATGACCTGAGGTTTCAAATTTCCACGATCACAATCCATTTTTCCATGAATCTTTCAAAAACCATAAATTCTGAAATTCTATGAATTCATTATAATGAAAAATGGATTGTGACCGTGAAAAGTTAGAAATTTGGAACGTCCGGCTATTTTTTATTGTAAATTAAAGTATGATATTCGATATGTTGAAATCTAATTTTTTATTTAGGGTGTTCTTGTAACTCGCAAACTAATAAATATTATAACAAAAAAGTTCTTAAAAAACTAAATAAAAAATGTCTGCAATTTTTTAATTGAAGGGCAGTTTTTAAAATATTAGAATTAAAAATTCGCCAATCAGATTCTATGATTAAGCATGATGTAACTTTTCTCTAACTTGTGCATATGGCAGTATTAGTATCTTATATGAATAAGTGACTGCTTAATCATAGAACACCATAGAACCCGATTGATCAATTTTAAAATCTTGTATTTTAAAAACTATTGCTTAAATTAAAAACTGCAAAACTTTTTTTGACTTAGCTTTTTGACGACTTTTCTGTTATAATATTTTGATTCGCGAATTACAGGACACATTATACTGTATATAATTTCTTATTTCTGTTGTTGTATTTGAGCTTTTATAATAAAAGATTAATGTGAATCTATATGAAAAAAAAAAAAACAAAGTAAAGTTAAAAAATCTACTGTACCATGATAATATAATTATTATGTAGTTATCATTAAATAATGTTTATATAGCAAAAAATTATACAACAATTATATAACCTTACTTGTTGAATACAACAAGTATGTCTTCCTAAATAAATTTGCAGCATATCTAAAAAGAACAAATGTGTGTGTGTGTGTGTGTGTGTGTGTTCAACCATGTTATATTTTCACCTTACTTTTTCAGATGGATCTCAAATTTGTCGATGTACGTGGTCTAAGTGATGATGACAAAAATAAATTATTAGCTATTCTGAAATCTGACACATTAAAATTGCCATGCGACGTTATAGAAAATAATGCCAATTCTGTGACAGAAGTATCAGAAGTATCAGAACTGCAACATTGGTACAATGGTAAAATTCTGTTTATATGTATAAATTATTAGATAAATTTTGTTTCGTACTTTTTATACTTTTTAAAAATAATTTAATGTGTCTAAAATATGATCAAAACAATTAAATATGATAAAAATAAAATTTTAATTTTACGAGATTTAAATATTTTAATAAAACAAGGCTGAAATTAAATCTTGCTATGGGCTAATGCAGGTTGTTTGTACCATGTATTTACTTTGCATATCAATGTACAAACGTTTCGGTCATAGTATCAGATCGTCTTCAGTATATTAAATATTTTCTTATTATGTCTCTAGTACAATGTATTGCTTAAACTCTTAACATATTCATGGATTTTGAAAGGCTTTTCAATAAATTACCACGCAAGAGCAATTTGCGTTGACCTATTTAATTTAAATCTTGTTTAATGAAATATAATATATTAATCTCTTGTATACAATATAAACTATATTTGTAAAGTTGAAAGAATATGTAATAATCTTGCAATATCTTATCTTCCATTTACAGCCATGACACCGACGAATGTTAATACTTTTCCGCAACCGCTCATGGCACAATTATGCAATGAATGGCCAATGTACAACGTTTCCACAAACGGCCATATGCAACCATATATGCCTGGAGTATTTTCATGTCCTGGATATCCAAAGCTGCATAATGTTGGTACCGAAATTCAATTCGGTACAGAAAATGAATGCCATAATAGTAGAGACAAAAATTTGAAAAGAGGTCACTACAATGGGACATTCAGTCCCATTAACGACATGCAATCAGGATATACTGGCGATCAAACACAATTCTCTCAAATACCGATCATGTATATTTATCCCGATCATTCCATTTCTACTCAACAGCATCAAGTACCCGCCGGGCAGATTTATTATTCACCGCCAATGTATTCGTCGATTCCTCATCCGCATCCAAATGCACAACCTATCTCATCCAATGCACAGACACATCCCACTTATTCTCCAAATCATCAACTTCCACCGATGAATAGCTGCGTGCGACAATCATCTGCACCACTCCAGCAGCCAAACCAGGAATTTGTAAAGCAACCGATCATCAAATCGCATGAGAAACCTATACAAGACGCATATATTCCCGATAAACCGATATCCCAACAAGTAAATGAGAATAACTCTTCGCAAGTAGCCGTCGTTGTCGCTGTAAATAATTCTACATCAAAGTCGCCCGTTAAGAATGTTGTCGAAAGCACTGCCAATATAAAGAATGTGGTTAGCAGTGAAAAAATTGATGCAAAGATACAAAACAATACTTCACTTACGGCAAATGAAAATTGTAATGGCACAGAAAAAGTCGAGATGACGCATGTAAGTAATGGCGCCGAGGCGAATCAAAATGGAAAGATAGATAAGAAACTGAAGAACGAAATCGAGTCCAATACTACAACCGATGTAAAAACTTTGTCTAAACCTACCTTGAACAAGGTAGAAAAAAGCAAATTATCGACCAAAGTGCAAATTAATGGTGCGCCAAAAGACACACAAAATAATATCGCTAAAACTCCCAACGGCTCCCCATCTACATCGAATGATTCCACAGCCACGCCAAAAACTTTATCGCCCGTATCTACTGTATCTCCACCGGCTACGAAAGCCGTTAGATCGTACGCTAGCTTGTTTAGGAAGAACAGCATTGAATCGCAGACAACTCCATTATCGAAGCCAGTACAGGTTGCTGAACAGAATGGATCACCAAAAACGCCAATCCAAAAGGAACCGACGAGTCCGAACTTCACTCCAGAGAATCAAAACGATTCACCCAGCACACAAACCACAGAAAACGATTATAAAATCCTGCAGAATGGTGTATTACATACTTATTACGATGATCCTAATGCAGTCAGGATGGGTGGTAAGTACAAAAGTTGATCCAATGTTTTTTTGAAATGATAAATTTTTTTATACAAATGTAATGTGTATAAATCTGTATAAAATTGAGATAGAAACATTAAGACATAGATTTCACACATTCAATTATTTAATATACATATATATATTAAGATAAATTTAATATTCGATAATGATACTTTAAACTTGCCAGCATGGTCTTGTCTGATAAAAACGATTGGTTCTAAAATAATTATTTGTAATTATTATCTTGTACGGATTTCCTCCTTAATAATAACCTCATTCATCAATCTTATTCTCTCTTTCCTCTTTCACTAATGACATACTACTTTACTATATTATTACAATGCAAATTTTTTAAAGAGGATATGATTCTTTTTTTTTAGAATTTTTGTCCAATTATCAAATGGATAAACAAACTGTAAGTTTGTTACCAAGGGGATTGACAAATCGCAGCAATTATTGTTACATCAATAGTATCTTGCAAGCTTTGCTCGCTTGCCCATCGTTCTACAATCTTTTAAAGGCTTTACCACTTCCCAAAGATCGAAATTCCAAGAGTTCGCCTACGCCTTTGATCGATAGCATGTAAGTATTAAAATAATTATGCATAAAGGAAATAATAACACGAGAACGTTAACTTATTATTTTTATTTGTTAAACAGGGTTAGATTCGTTCATGAGTTTACGCCTTTGGCAGAAGCTGCTCGCATGCCCAGAAAAGATCGGAAGGATCACAATAAGCGAGGAGAAGACACAGCTTTAGATATATATAGTGGCGTTGCTTTCGAGCCGTCGTATATATATGAAACGTTAAAGAACACTTCTGCTGCTGGTGCCTTTTCCGTGGAAGGACGACAAGAGGATGCGGAAGAGTGTCTATCGTGTCTTCTAAATGGCATCAACGACGAGATGCTAGAAGTAAGAATTTTTACACTCATTTATTACAAAGGTAAACTTTTAGTTAAAAGATATTTTATTTAATTTTTATTTCCAGTTGATGAAATTGGTTCCTAATGATCAAAATGCAGACACTAACGCGAATAATAATATTAACAACGATCATGATGAAGAAGAATGGCAGGTAAAATATAAGATAAAAAAAAATACCTAAAGAATATTTAAAAAATTATTATTTATATCTGTAGCTCAGATCTATATTGTGTTATACTATAATGTAAAATCTATCGCAACTGTGCCACAATATAGCTATTAAAATTTATTGAAAGCAACATCAATTTATCAAATCTTCGAATGCCAATTACATTTTTTTTATCGATGCAGGTAATGGGACCAAAAAATAAAGGTGCTATCACACGATGTACGCAGTTTGGCAGAACACCACTGTCCGACATATTCCGAGGACAACTGCGATCCAGAATATCGCGTGCAGGAGAGCAACCAACAGACAATGTACAGCCGTTTTTCACGCTGCAACTTGATGTTCAAGTTAGTATATTCAGAATTTTTTAAATAAATAATGTGTGATATATTATAGTACTCGTGGAGATAATTCGCGCTCGCAGAAAAATACAGCGATTTTTGAAAAAAATTTGACATTAAATTAGTTTATTAGAACACAAGTGAAAATAACTTAAACCATCACGATGTAAATCCTAATCGAATAGCACCCCAAACAACACAGACACAATAGTACATTTAGAATTTTCTTAATAAATTGACTTGTGATGTACGTTCACACATGTATCTAATGATTACAGAAAGCTGAATCTGTTAAAAGCGCGCTTGATATCCTCGTTGGAAAGGATCAAGTAGAAGGGATGACGTGCAGCAAAACCAGACAGCAAATTGAAGCGTGGAAGCAGGTTACCTTGGAAGAATTACCTGTCATTCTTATTATGCATTTGAAGTGGTTCGTTTACAAATTCGATAAATATTCCAATGGATGCTCGAAGATATTGAAAAGCATGGAATTTCCTGTGGACTTGAAAATTGATGGCAGTAAGTAAATTGAATATAATTCTAGTCTGCTTTATTTTAACTCTTTTGCCTTATACAGAAAAAATTTTTATTATGTATAATAACTTTGCAATGCAAGTTATACATAATCGCAATAAACATAAAATTTCTTGTCAAATGGCTACAAATGGAAAGTTTTTTAAACGTCTTCAAAATTTCAAAATGTTTTTGTAAATCATTCACTTATGAATACGCAAAGTACAAATATTTTGTTGCAGTTGTCAAATAATTTGGGAACAGAAGGATTAATCTCCACAAAGCAAATTTAATATAATTCTTTTTCTCTTTTGTTACAGAATTTCTATCGCCGAACACTGCGAAAAAATTGAGTCCAAAACAGAAGCAATACAAATTATTCGCAGTGACGTACCACGATGGGAAAGAGGCCACGAAAGGCCATTACATCACGGATGCCTTCCACGTAGGATATGGATCCTGGGTTAGGTACGATGACAGCACGGTGCGAAGTGTGACAGAGAGCAACGTGCTAAGGCCCACGTCGCCCCGAGTACCGTACTTGCTTTATTACCGAAGATGCGACACTATCGGTAATAATCAAACGAAGTAGTGCTAAAGAGCACTAAAAAAGTTGTAAAAATGTTTCTATAAATATTGTTATTATATATTTTATGTGTGTGTGTGTATATATATGTATATATATATATATATACACACATATCTATGATATTGTTATTATATATACATATAAAAAATAATCTACAATATAGTGACGTTATATGTAGATTATTTTTTATATGATCCTCCTGTACAGTAAGCAATCAATTCCAACTTGCCAGTTATTCTTTTTAATGCACATTAACATATTTAATATTTTATATTCAGCATATTCAATCTATAACAAATCATATTCATCCATTTTAATTCATTAAATCTTTTCATAAATTTCTTCCTCGTCAAGCACATTTAAATCGCTTCAATAATTAAAGAAAAACTGGCAAGACAAAGAACTGAAAATCAGGAAGATTGTGTATAAGATTTGTATTTAATCCTTAAGATTTTGTAATTAATCTTTCCTAATGCGATATTCGATGTTATGCTTCCGAATACAGCAATTACTCGCGAAATGAATATCGCATTTTCAAAAAAGATTAATAACAAAATACTTGTATAATTCGTACAATATATACATTTATTGTATCTATTATATTATGTATGTTTGTAATATAGATAAAAAATAAGATAAATATATATTCTAAGTTTTCAATCTAATTATAACTTAAACATTAAACATGATACCTCTCATCAGAGGCGGTTGCGAGTATGCTAATCAAGCTTCAGGATCCCGAAGTGCCGAGGGCCTTCGGTACACACAGATATAACATATTACAATAATGAAATATTTCTTGAACTTGTTCCATAGTTACATCATATAAATATGAAATGTTAGTTTTATGAATATTCACAAACTCGTTAAATATTTATAAATTAATCTCTTATTTTGTCCGAAAAGAGGGAGAGATCGAGAAGGAATCTAAAATCTTTGAGTAGTATGTATATTTCTTAGTATAATTAAATTTTGAATCGAGAAGTTTAAGAAATTATCTCGATCTCTCCCCCTTTTCTTTTCGGATCTTCGGAAATATAGATCGCCACTGCCTCTCATTTGTTTCGCATCTTGTAAATAAATATTTCAAGTTTGTAACAAAAGATAAAACTGTACATATGTTATACAAAATTTAATTATGGTTAAGAAATATATATACTTTCAAATATATATCGAGTTTTTTGATCTTTATCTTTTCTTATAAGATTCCTTTTATTTAAGATCTTGTGTTGGCATGTTCTTAATCATTATATATATTATATATCATTATATTATTATAGAGAAGATTTTATAAGAGAGAGACATATAAATTTCAGCATACAGATCATTTATACTTGCAGAGTATTCTGTGATCATTTTTAAGCTCAGACAAATATTAATGACGTTATAATTCAACAAATTTTAACTTTAATTTGCTAAGCTTTGAGCTTTTCTAAACTTTATGACATTGTTAATATATTCTCGCAAACAATGAACAATTTTTATCCTAGAAAGATAAATCTTAGAAAGATAAAAATTACTTTGTTGTGAATTTAATAAATAACAATATGTATATGACAATAAAATACAATGCATAATGTTCGGTCTTTGCACATATTGTCATACAAGCACAATAAGCGAAACAATTCAAATTGAGAAAGTTCCACCAACTTTTATTGCATTTCTATAACTATAATATACATAAATGCTGAAGAGAAGATAATACAGAATATCAAAAGTAGGTATGTGGTTCTCACTATATGCTGATAAATCTAAAATTATTTAAAACTTTCAAGATCTCAAACAATCGATATAAACATTTCTTCAAAGTTTGTTTAAAAAAAGTTATCTATATTTTATTTACATATTATGATCAACAAACATTTGCGCTGCGCGACAATTCGTTATTGATAGATTTAAACGTTCTCCTCAGAGCAATAAAAAATTCAAATGTTTGTACGACCTTGGACAACATAATTTCGTCCCAAATAAAAACTACTATGTACATGTATACATATAAATATAATACAAACCGATAATATAATACTCAGTATAAACTGAATATTATATGGAAATATCCGTAGAACATAATTATTACGAATTTGTACACGTAAACGCTAAAAATGTGGCAGACAGACTTTGCCCGCAAAAAGTTCCGAGATTACTGTAATCCATAATGCTAAGACGAACAAAATATAGGCAATTCCAACTTGATGCGAGTTAGGCAACTGATAAGGCTGCCCGCCGATTTCGTCAATGTGGAATCCCATTGGAAATATCACTGCTGCATGGCAAAACAGTACCACTGAAATTTAATCATTGGTTAGTGCGCACAATACAATTTGCTGCACTAATGTTTATTGTTTAAAATTTCTAAATAAAGAACAAAATTGTCTATTTCATACAATAAAATTATATTGCATAAATAGCATTTGAATAGTAACACTATGTATGTTACTATATTACTTATATTACTTATATAACATATAACTCATATAATTTACGTACTAGCACCAAATCCTACCCAACGTGCATAAGGAATGACACTACGATCCCAATGTGAAATGACCAGTAATATTATGGTTGCTGTTATCAAAATACAACCCACGAATATACAGACCAGTGCCATCAGCCATTCGGATTGCAGATCTGACTTATAACAGACTTGTGGTCTGTTATACAAGGTCATGCATGACCACATGAGACCTAATCTTGTATCGCCTGTTTAAAAAAAAATGCAAACATGAATAGTGTATAAGTTTCTGGCAATATAAAATATCTTATTTTTTATAAATTGAAATACATTGAAACAATTGTCTTGCTATCATAAAATATACCAAAACTGGATTCTATATTTTTGTAAAAAAATGTAACATGTAAAACTGTGATAGCATAATAAAAAGTAATGCCTATAAAAATAAACAAAGTGCATGTCTGTAATTACCGCCGACATCGGTAATGATCCAATCCGGCATGGCGATACTGATTATTGCGGAGATATCCGCAAGCAGGAACAATAATCCTGAGACGATAGTCAACTTATCCATTTTTGCGCTCAGGATAGACAATCGAGAAGAATTGGCACTTCATTCGGAGCACAACTGTCTGCCACCATATTCACGCATCGTAATGCTTTACTATAAATTCGTCTTGCAACACAAGCATTCTTTAATAATTGTGAAGTCGTAATGTCCTCTATGCAAAATGTAAAAACGCCATTATTTGACAAACGACAGCACCGACAGCACATACACGTAAATCAGAAGTAAACAAATCGGTATCCATTACTAATCGAAGTTACGCTCGAACAGGACACGTGACATTCAATCGATTAATCAAATATCGCAGAATCGATGTTCGATCTTTTTTTTTGTTCAAAGATCGATTAGTTTCAAATATGATTTCTTGTGTCAGACTTTTTTTTATGCAACATAGCTAAACTTTATTTATATATTATTACATTATTTACTTATTTATTAAAAATATTTTATACATACATATATAAAGACTAAATAAAAATAAAAATGTATACATAGAAATAAATCGCTTAAAAAGGAAAAATAACGCCGTAATGTAACGAATATTGACAAATAATTAATTAATTATTTTTTTAAGATTCAATCCATTGTAAAATCATTATTTACAATTTCATTATTTACAAACTAGATATAATACAGAAAAATTCTACATAAAGAAAATAATGTTAAATACAAATGCACATAGAGCTATCACAGTTAGAATGTGCTAGAATATATAGAATAATTTCGCCGTTTGAATTTCTTGCAGTTTGGTTCAGTTTGTGCACATTGTCCATTATCTACAACAAACAACACATAGTATTGTTTAATAATATCATTTGAAGTTTGCTCCCATTAAGAAACATAGCGTTAAATCCATAACGTTACTCGCAATCTCGTCATAACATTACTTACTATCTTCAGTCGAAGTGGATTCTGCAATCGTGGTTGAACTATTAACGCTATCATCTAAGACGCTTTTACTGGTATCTATGCAGTCCGAATTGTGATAGTCCTCGCTGTCACTCTTTGGAGATAAGTTTGACGACGAATTGTCGATGAAATATTTATTTGTCGAGTTCTCCTCAAAAGTAGAACTCAGTATATTCTCCTCTTCGAACGAAATTTCCATGGATTCGGACTCTGCATACTCACTGGATGTTTCCACTGATCTTTTGCTCAACTTATTCTTATCCTTCGTAGCGTTCGCGATAATCTGCAATAGAGCGCATGGATCATCGATACCCAACATCTCGCAGAATTTGGTGGTCTGATCGTTTATCATCAGTTGCGGCTGCTCAACTTGAGTTTTCATGTCATATGGATCATACGATTTGACGGTTTGAGTAAAATTGAGAGGAATTTGCAAGTCAGAATCAAACTTCTCATGCACAGTCTGTTTCTCCTTTGCGCTAGGCGTGTACAGCCATCTTTCAGCGCCAAATTGCCCAGGCATAAAGTGAAAATTGTTTTTGACGCTCAACAAATGATTCGTTAAATACAATATTGTTAACCATTCGAGATCATAGCTCAAATGTATCGGACCATTTTCCTGCGAACGTATTTCCAGTACTTGCAGAAACTTTCGCTTTGGCAGACACTTGTCGAGTGCTAAAAATTTTGTTACTCGCGTTCCTCCCTTTTCAGGAACAAGCGCTGCGAATTTACAGTGCAAATGTGCAGAAAACCAGTAGGATGGATGAAGATGTTCTAACAATTCCATGCATGGAGGACTACCAAGAACATTATTTTTTATATCATCCCTAAAAAGACAGAAATATAACATAATGTTAAAATAAAACAACTATTCTAATACAATAGAATTTGACATCCAATTTTATATTAATATATATTATATATTAATATATCACAAATTACTTACTTAAAATATGGTTTTAATCTCAGTAATGCGTTTTCATCTCCATATTTTGTTACACCTGTTGGCCAGTCATGTGAGAAAAAAATATCAATTTTGCCAGAGAGCTAAAAATAACATATTTATTATTTTATCTAAAATTATGCAGTTAGTATAGTAAAAATATGTAACTACTAATTTGTAGAATAAACAATAATGTACCTGTTTTAACCTAAAGACTTCTAAATTCCTGATATGATATACACTTCTTATGGTACTATCGGTATATGGAGGTTTTTCATGATGCCCCTGCGTCCAATGTTGACTTTTGTATATGCCTGATAGTCCTGCAATTCTGATTCCAGCCACTTGCACCACACCAGCATATCCTAGATAATAAATATTAGGTGCAACCCATCCTCCATATGCCAATTCCTGTAGATAATTTGACGCTTCATGATTGCCTCCGATAAAAATTGTCAACACTGGAGCTTTCTTCTCACCTGAATAATATCTATAAAATATTAAAAATATATGTCATGGATATATTCTTTTATTGAGATAAATAAATTGTTGATTATAAATATACAATCTAAAAGCTACAAGCAAAATTCTGAATTATATTCGACACCATAATGCTTCTTTTGCTAAGATAACACAATACTCACTTATAAAATGTACACATGTCCTTGTATTTATCTGGTACTGCCATACATTTCAGATCGCTTAAATTTCTGATAGCTTGAAAATCACCACAGCAAATAAGTAAATCTATCTTTCTCCCATCGACTTTTTCAATTTCCTGTATAGTCTCGTAAATAATTTCCAATTCGCCATGGGCGCAACCTTCTACGGCGATCCTCATTCTTGAAAGTAATTCGTAAACCAAAATCTACAATCTAACGATCAACATCACATATACATATATTCTTTTTAAACGCACGCTCGAATACCAGAATCGCCAGAATTGCGTATGACGCTTATATATATATAAACAAGACGCTGCAAGACGCTGCAAGACGCCTATGAACAATCAAATAAACAGTTCAGTAAACAACCACAGTTTAAGAAAAATACTGAGATTTGACGCCATAAACCATAGACGTAGTAGACTGCTCATGTCGCACTAAACTATGGCTGCGTTCCGTTTCGACGCTTAAGCCTACATCAGCCTACGCAATTTGTTGCAGCAATTCAATGGGCGATCTAATAAATTACTAGAAATGCTGTGTTGTATGGTGTATTTTTAATAGTTTGGTTGCAACAAATTGCATAGTCTGATGCATGTTTTATTATGCGTTTTAAAGGTATCTTCACATAGTGACGCTCGACGCTTGTTTTGAGCGACAAAATGGGTCATGTGATTAGACTTTAGATTATTATTGTTAGTATATCTATTAAAATTAAAATAAATAATTATATTATTATATGTAGTTAATATTTTTTACTTAAATATCAATTATAAATATTTAATAGCTATTATTAGAACGTTTCAACAAATAATAATTTCTTATTTAATTTTTATTGCGCAATAGATTTGGCAGGTTTTAAATAAAAAATACCTTTAATTAATAACTTTATTTTTATATCTTTATTTTTTATACTTAGTTATAGATATATTGTTCTTTATATATTATTTCTATTCTTTCACAAATATAAAATTAAACTTATTGAATTCATTGTTGACTTTTTCTGCCATTATAAAATATTAAAATTATATCTTTATTTTCATTTTAAAAAATTGCAAAATTTATTAAGCAAAAATAAGACACAAAAAGACTCTTCAAACGAAATTATTTTCCATAAATCACGCGTTATCTACAAAAAAACACGTTAAGCATAGTTTATATTGTCTATTATTATCTAATAAATATATAATATTGTATAAGAATATAAATTTTCAATATGTTTGTTTTATCATTTTTGATTGTAGAATTTGTGTAATAATAATAACAATTTATTAATAGTGGTACATGTTATATGTATTATTTGTATTAAACTTGTTATACCAAACAGTTAAATATATCTCAGTATAAAAATTATAGTAATCTTATGAATATTTAACATAATACAACATTTTGGCTTTCTATGATTTTCACCATTTTCTCAATGCGTGTGTACGTACTCGCAAAAATTGAAAAAAATATTTAAAATCTACATTGCAAAATATCATAGTAAATGTGTTCTGCGGTAATATTTAAAAATAACAAAATAAAGCTACAATTTTTTAAAAATATATGTACGTAACAAAATATAATAACGCATTGTAAATTAAAATCTCTATCATTTTATTTATGCAGAATTTTATGATTTAATTTCTTTATATATAAAAATTAATTAATTAAAATAAATTAATAAAAACTTATTCTCTCTAAACCAATTTATATACATCTACGCACACGCACATCTCAAAGTTAGCTATAATTTAAAAAATTAAAAAAATTTGTTTCTTCTATTTTTTTTCTACTTCAATTCATATTTTTCTTTCCGTTAGTTTTACTTTTAAATACGATACAATACATAAAATTATATTATTAATATGTATTTATATATTATGTACAGCATGTCTTTCTTGAATCCTGTATAAGATAAATACGACGTAAAGCGCTCGTTTAAAATCAGTATTTGATTCTTTAAGAAACTATCTACGTGACTTTAACCTATTCTTTCTTGCAACTCTTATTGACGGCAGTATAACCGACCAATACAGACTAGAAATATTGTTCAAGAAATTAGAAACTTTTTCTCATTATTGATCTCTTCGACAAAATGAATCTATCTTTCGGTTAAGATATAAAAAAATATAAGGCCTTTTTAATCGCTGTCTTCTGCATTTCGCGGAGCGCGAGTCAATGGTCGCCGACTGTCCTCGTCTGACCCATATATGACCTCTTCTTCTGAATCGTTGAACATTGAGAATGTAGGATTATCTTTCGTTATTGATGAGTCTACAATAAATGTAATACAAATATCATATAATTGTTTTGCACTTATTCTGAACAAGTTAATATTGTATGAGAAATTTTCAATATTTTCGTTTCTTTTCTGATTTTTTTCTTTTACATTTTTAAAAAATTTTTTATTCTTATTTAATATATTAAATTCTCGAGTACAATATTGTTGAAAATAATTTTTATGAGATACTCACGTTGTCCATAGACTTGCTGAAGTGCTGGCGCATAAACGTATGCCATAGTGTACAAATAAAAATTCAGAAGACCATAAAGGGCCATGAATTGCGCAGATGTGCGATAATAAGTGGAGAGGCGAGACGCAAAGCTATCTTCTAATACACCAGCTCCGAACTTACGAGCGGTAACCAAACTACAAACACCAGCAACCACCGCGGCTAGCAAAGTCAAAAACCGCAATCGAAGATCTATAAAATGAACGAAACATGGGTAGCGAAAGTAATTATAGATTTTCGGATTGTGAAAAGTTTAAGAGTCTCAAAACTTTTCTTATAATGCAAAAGATTCTATTTATCATAAAAAATATAGATGCGACCTTTGAAATTATTTTTAACATATAAAACAAACTTGATAAAATTTTTTTTTTTATTTTGTCGAAATAAAAGCATCGGATAGCGCACTGTAAGATTTGTACAGTGGTAAAAATGTCATATACTTTTATTTTGATCTATTACTTCTATTACTATTCATTATACTATTCTATTTATTACTATTTAAATTTTTTTACTATTACCTTTTTATCTATTACTTATCTATATATTTTTATTATAATATAATTTTACTTACCGAAGTATGGCATAGATCGTAACTCGCTGTATGCTCTCAATATTAGAAGCAGCAAATATGCGATATAAAGGCCACCTACTGTAAAGAAAAATATCTTGAAGCCCTGGAAAGAGTTATGAATTATAAGAAATATAGATTTAAAACACATTTTAAGTCATGTTAATAATGTTAACAATTATTAATTGTTAGAACGGCGCACGGTTATAACTTACGTAGTAATTTGATGTATCGAGAACGTAATTGTAAGTGGGATCTTCTAGCTCGGTGCAACGAAGCCATGTTGCAAGAGTCAATGCTGCTCCCCATAACATGCCCACCACTAAGAGTTTTGGCAGATAAAATGTGATAAGTCGTCTCTCGTTCTAAACAAATAAGACAGACCTGAATTTGATGAACAACTGATAGTCTATTAATATATCAAGAAATGGCAAGTTATAAAATTCCGAATATTGTAAATAATTTTCATTAATAATATTACTTTTGTAAATCAATCTTAAAATATCTTTAAACGCTCAATTTTGGAGACATGCTCAAAATTTGCACAAATTTAAGTTCAATAGAAAATAATAAATCAACTAATTTAGTTTACTATTACTTTGATCTTAAACAAGATCAAGATTGTCATAATTAATGCATCCTATTTTAACAATTATAATACCTGTCTGAGACCATGATAAACGCAAAGCCAGAACATGAGAATGGCGCATAGAAAAGTTGTTTGCAAGATTGCGTCCAACATACCAGGCACCCAGGAATTCACTAAGAATGTCATAGGAAACAGCGGATCTGTCATTTAAAAAAATGATTATCATATCAAAAATTACAAAATATTGTGTGTGTGATGGAATATTGGAATCTCAAAAACTTACTATTGTACAGAATTAGCAATGGAAGAAGTATAGAAATCCACTTTTGCTCTATTGACCAATCATGTAGTGGATATTTTCTAAGCGAATGGCCAAACCAACACTGAAAAAGGTACATTTTTTCTTTCAATCTCTAAAAGTTTCAATTCCGTGAAAAGATAAAGTCGGTTAAAAAATTGCCACACACACACACACACAGAAAATTTTACGAACTTTTAAACTTATAAAAATCAAATATTAGTTGTACAACTGATAAGTTTATCTCCTTTTACTCAAATCTCTTTATATTTTATCATTTACTTACATTTTCAAATGGTACTTTTAGTATAGAATAAAATAGAACCATCTTTTTTTTATGAAATTCTTAATATATTGTTCATCTAATTTCGCGATCAAATATCGTTTTAACCCATTCATCTTTTTCACGTTTTATCATTAATTACCATCACTCCAAATGTGGTCAGTAAGAAGATCAATCGGAACCAGATCTCGATCTGCGTAAACGCTGGATTGTAGTTCTTAAACTGTAAACGCATGGAACAAAGAAAAACGTAAAGATAAAATAAGGCATTCATGTCCTGCAATTATATTCATTGAATATGATCATTTCGTGCAGTGCTTACTGACGTAGAAAGTGAGTTCTCGTATCGTGTATCGCTGGTGGAAGCTTTCAAGTCCATGGAAGCGGACAGTAATTATATAGTAGCTATAATCGAGAAATCCTAGATGAGCGACTACCAGTTCCTCACACGACTGCCTTTCGCACTTCAAGTGCCTAGTTCTGGAAAGCAATAATAACTATAAAAATTTCATATTATTATTTAATCGTAAAATTAATTTGTATTAATTTATGTATTTAAGTGAACAAATTAATCTCTTAATAACAAACAATTATCTCGGTATAATTTAAATTCCAGACTTTTTTATTTGTTATTGTATTTTAAATAAATTTTTAATAGCTTCTTACCGATTATGTCCTGCTTCCAGGGGTAATACGGACACAAGCTTCCGATCAACAGTGATGCCGTCTATGGAAACGCTAACTTGGAATCCTTTGTCATATCTCTCGTCTATAAATGATCATCACATTAACATTTATAATATCAAAATATAATTATAAAGTAGATCAAATAAATTATAGGTTAAATGTAAAAAAGGGGTGCATATTAAGACAATGCTACAACTCTTCAATGTTACAAATTTAGTAAAAGTTGTATTATCTTTATTAAGTTGCTAAATGTCTCGTACCTGACGCAACACTTGATCAAGTTTCAGATATGAGTTTTTGCTATTTTAAAAAAAATTTTAGACTGCCGTATTTTTCAGCAATCTCTTAATTTGCGGTGTTTATAAATTATCTCATTTATTCTAAACTTACATAAGATAAAAGTATATCTGTTTATTTAAATTCCAAAATTTATATGTATATAAATTTAAGCAAGTATTGAAATAGGAAAGCTGTTGGTTGAAAAATCTAACAAGAAAAAATAAGCGCTAAGAAATTATCACATAAATGTTTCTTACTATTAATACAAGTAACCGGAAATTATTACCGTCGTTATTTGATGTCGATAGCTTGGCAATAACCCATAATTGCTGGCTGTACGTGGATAATAGAGGCGTCTTCATGATAAATGGACCAGTGGCCATATCACTGCCGTTCAGATGCGCTTTTTGTTCACTAGTTGACGTTATAGGCGGCCCTTTAAAAACGTCAATGTTAGCATTATTTTTTATTATTTTACGAGGTTAATACTGCTGATATATAAACATCTAAAAATCTTGGACATAATTCAGTGAAAAATGACAGGTCGAAAAAAACGTATATCAGACGTCTATAGACGTTTAATAGACATCTAATAAATGTTTTTTCGATCTGTATTTCTCACTGGGAAATGCATGATTTATTTAATCGGAAAATTATTGCTACTCACCCGCAAGACCGATGAATACCGCTAATCCAAAGCATGCAAAGAAGGCAACGAATACCATAACAAATTCCCTCTTATGCATCGAATACAAACGCATCTGTACGGATCTATGTGGCAAATATACGAATTTAAATTAATGATACACAAATAAACAGAAAAAAGTTTGAATTATAACAGTAAATTATAGAATATAATATTACTGATGAGAAAAATAACAATTGTTTTACAATTAGATGCAGTAGTATCTCGTATCAAATATTTATAGCGATATAAATACAAACGTCGTGAATTATAACGAATTGATCTGTTTTTTTTTTGTTTTTTTTTTCTATAAACATTCAAAACAAACAAATTGCATCGGATATAAATATTCGATATTAAAATTCTTGGTGTAAAATATATCATATCTTACATAAAATAAAATTATACTATTATATTATTTTTTAAACAAGCTATTAAAAATTTGAAAATACCTTTCGCAACGATCATGATGATAAGCTGGCGCAATATACTTGTTAAATTCACTGAAAATATCACTAAACTGCGACAGTGCGTTTCTAATCTTGAGATTCCAACCACCGGATGGAAGATGATACGAGTATCCTAATCCGGAACCGTCCATCATTTTCAGAAAGATTCCGCAGAATGCCTTTTCCTAACGTTCCTGATCGCACAACATTTCTATTATTTTACAGATTGGAGAAAAATCACAGATTCAATATTTTTTGTAAAAAATGGCGTGAAAAATAATGAAATTTTATAAAACTGTTTTTGAATATGATAAAATTTGTAGATGCACATATTTCAAAGCTTTCCGTAATTTATAAAAGAATACAAAATATCGAAACCGTGTATTCATGGGTGTGGTTTGCTAAAAGACTAAATAATTTTCTTTTTACAAAAATGTAATAATATTTTACGTATTTTATATATTAATATTTGCATTAAATAAATGATACTAAAATATCGGTTGGTTCCAAAGATCCTAATAAAAAGACAAATTTTGTTTTACATAGTTTATTTGTGCAATATAAAAACAAGAAAACGTAATTGAATTATATATATATAAAGAAATATTTTCTTCCACGATATTACACGACATATTTTGCCATTTTTAATCAAAAATTCTATTAAATTTTTTTAAAATGACTAGTTGAAACTAAAGTAATTGTAACGCTATAAGCTTCTTTATAAACGTCAGATTTATGTTGTAACCCGCATGTAAACAGAAAACTTACCCTCTACTTTACTGCGTGATAATAGATGCTACTTCTACCTGTATTCTTGATAAGTACGTCGTGTATGCATAATGTTCACAATACACACGCGATTTCATGAATAAAATAGTGTATTAGATGTATAAAAAACTTAATAATATTCGCGTCAATTTTGCAAATCAAACGAAAATATGAGAGCGATCGTGAGAGCATGAGCGATGTACACGATGTACATCGTGACGTGTTATTGATTTTTACGCCATATTCCGTGAAACATGGTGAAACAGGGTTGCTAACAAAAGAGACAAAGATATCTTTGTCCTGATTGGTTAATTTCCGTACACTTCAATGTAATCTCTATTTTCAATGCATAATCGTGTCATCATAATGTACAATTGTACAGCAATGATAAGTTTTATATTTTCTAGATTATATACATCTACCTATGATATTATCAAGACTGGACAAGAGATTCGCGAAGGGAAAGATTTGAGAAATTTTTCCTGATTAAAAAACAAATCATTTGGATTATTTATACAATAATATAAAAATATTTATATAATTATAATGTAATATAATTTTCATTCATACGTTCATATCATTCATCATCTTTACATTATTTTGTTTTCTTTACAATATGTATATATCATGTCAAAAGATTCTTTAGTCCCAATACTTGATTTTTCCATCCCATCCAGCCGTGGCGAGTCTAGACGGTTCATGCGGATGCCAGAGTACATCGATACATACTCCGTCATGTGCCTTCCATTTTTTGTATAATTTCGTTGTTTTCCAATCCCATATGTAACATTTGCCGTCTGCATCGCCAGATACCAAGTAGCTAAAATAAGGAAATTTAAAAGAAGTATTTTTATTAAAATTATTTCTATCTAAATATGTGTTATTACTATAAATATTCTATTAAAAATTGTACAAAATAACCAAGATCTTAGTAAAATACTTTTGCTAAGATAACTATTTCCTTCCCATTCTATCTCGATCATATCAAACACTACATACAATACTTTTTTTGTAAAAAAAAAACCCTTGAATAGTTATACATAATTGGTGTAATATTTTTCTTTAATATAAATTACCTCATATCTGGAGAAAAGTCTAAACCACATGCATATCCAGCGACCATGTGTCCCGTAAAAGTTTTTTTCCGATTCATTTTGAATCTATTTAATGCTGAGAATATAACGATTTTATTATCCATACTTTGGCAGGCAAGCCATTTCTGATTACGCGATGGTGTCACCGCTGGCATAGAGTGCATAGATGGATCAGCTATGTATTTCATATCCACTGGAATGTCCCTATTCAAGGAAAGAATTCATGTAATAACAGTAATGATAGAGTAATATTATCTTTCGAAAATATGCGCATTAACAAAATCATACCATTCCCAAACTCGAAGACTCTTGTCGTCACTTGTAGTAACAAATCTTCTATTCTCATCGACAAACGTGATAGTATTTACTGCACCTAAATGCCTATCATATTCTTGTGTTATTTCACCAGAACGTATATCCCACTGTAACAAAATATATTTGTTAATTAAATGCTTATCAAATTAAGTATATAATTTTATACATTGTCACATTTTTATCATAAAGAATGAACAAAATTAAAAAAAAAATTGTTTTTACTTGTGCCTGTACAATCAAAATTTGAATTTGAAATTGCATCGCTTTCAACGAGTTTGAATGTATCTATGTATATTCTTTATGCTACAATACGTACACAAATAATTTTTTTATCGCTGGTACCAGCAACAAAAAGATGTTGCTTATCGGGATCGGGGTTAAACTTTGCACAGTACGGAATTTTTCTGCTTGTAAAACGACTGATACAAGCACCTGTTTCGGTATCCCATAATTTCACGTATCGATCATACGCCGCTGATAAGAATCGCTTGCCATCGTTATCGAAACTTATGTCACGCACCGCTTGCCGATGTCCGTAATATGTACGGACGCATCTTCTCTCCTTGTACACTTCCCACAACTGCACACAATAAGATACGTTAGCATACCATGTTATTTATAAATAATACATAAATACATATAACAGAATTAAAATGATTAAATTAAAATAATTATTATATTTTGCAAAATGCACATGAATGAATACCTTCACTCTGCAATCCATACTACACGATAATAACAAATGTGCTGTATGAGGAAACCATCGTATCTGTGAAATGCCCTTTGTGTGGCCTTCCCATGTGTGAATTTGTGCTTTCGGTAAGAAACAACGATCGGGTGGTGAATCTGATCTGAGATTTACGCCTACATCTTGAGGTGCATGTAAGAACGAGCGTCCTTGATAATCCACACTGTCCTTGACTGCAATGTAAAGTTATTAGATATTAGAAATAAATCTGACAAATAAAATTAAAAAGCTAAGAAGAATCAAATATCTTGGCAACAAAAATTGAAACATTTTCACAGATTAGAAAAGCACTCATCAAACTCTACAACTCTACTACTAATATATGTTATTCATTAAAAATTTTTTTATAATATGTAGGACATTACTGTGCAACACTGTCTTCTCTTCTAAAGGTTTCTCCTCTGTTTGTTTTCCTCGTTTATTTCGTTTAGCCAGTATTTCTTCCAATTCAGCAGCTTCTTCTTCACTTGGCTTCACAACTCGTTTTTCATCCACATATCCACCCCATGGTCCCAAAAAACCTTCTATATCTGCTGGATTATTATTTCTATGTCTCTTTCGTTTGTCAGAAGGTCTCAAAATAGTACTTTCAAATACAGTCTTGCCACCTAATTCTTCTGCGGCTTCCTTTGCACCAATTATTATTTTGCCTTCATCTGCACTACCGTCTATAGTTGGATCTAATGCATATCCTAAAGATAAAAAATTCAAATATTAATTTATATTTAAATATTAAGGATATATATTTAATTTAAACTTCAATATCAAATATTTAGATACAAATAAATCTATTTTGTTGCAATATATTATTTTTATATGTATATACTTATCCCTTATTTATCTAACACTTTTTAGACAATATTTTGCTTTAAGTAAACAATCCAACTGTTAAATATTTAGAAGACATAAGTCATTTTTTAAATCTTTCTAAACTTATTTATTCTTTCTAATTCATATCATAGAATTTGCATTTGTCCAAAAAATCAAAGATTAAATAAAGTATTAATTCTCTATTGTACAGTATAAATTTTATGTTACCATAACTAGCAAAAGTTCTCCTTTGATTTTCAAATTGAAATTCACTAATGTGTGCACTTTCTACATATCCAGAAAGCATATTTTTCACTGCACGTTGTTGTTGCGTTTTAAATGGATTTTCTGGTCCTACTTCGGGTCCAAAAAGTTCTTCGTATTTTGGATTGTGTGAAACTTCTTTTGTAGTAGGATCCACATGCTTTACACATAATTCTGTACCCTAAATATAAATCAATATAATTTTTAAGTTTTTTAAAATAATAAAAGAAAATATCTTTTTTCTCTTTTATATTGATATATATAAAATTTATTAAGGTTAAGTGATATATATTTATAAAGCGATATAATGTGATTCATATAATCTCAAAATATTTTCTTGACATAAAAATAAGATGAGCACACATAAATACTTACGGTAGGTACGACTTCTGGGGCGGAACAAACTTGTAAATTAATAGGAGTTGTCAATTTTTCAACAGAGAATGGTTTAGATATAAAATCAACGTTTGCATCTACGTTGCACTTAACCTCACTTTCAACATTTTCACGATTTTTTTCATTTTCAGTCTCACTACCCTCGTCGCTGCTACCATAATCCCTTAATGCAAGCATTGTAAATGTATATAAATAAAATCAATTTACTTAAAAGCTTAAATCTAACTAAGAAATCGAACAAGGATAATCAGGAATAATAAAATTAACCACAGTGAACTACCGATAGAAACTGTGTGAACTGTGCTGAACCATGCAACCAGTGATGCCAGTTCGAGCAATGTGAGCAACCTTGGTGGTGGGGACGCGCACACAAGCGACGACCATGTACATGTGCTGCAAAGAACGCTTTGCGCAAACTGTTAATAACAAATATATTTACAACTAAGGTTTTTGCTATCATTAAAAATATAAGCAAATCATTATCTTTAAAAAGATGAAGAGGAAATATTTATATAAAATACTGCCAAATCCCTCAAATATCAGCATATTTTATTTTTTAATTTTAATAATTAATTAAATATTTAGTTTTAATAATTAAATATTTTGTAATTGCTGCATTCACACGAATTCTGTCGCATAGCTTTTTACCCACGATAAATAATATTCTATTTTCTTTAAACACAAAAGAATACTTTTTTTCGATAAATTTAAATCGTTATTATAATTTTGCGGAAACCTTTTTGTAAATTCTTGATTACTGTTTGCGCTCTTATCTGTTGAAATTTCTTTCTTGGCTGCTGTTAGTAGCCTATGAAGATCAGAGAGTGCCGCAGATACATAAAGAGATTTCATTTCGGCACCTGGCCCATGCAAAATGGAAGTTCCAGCTTCTTTTAACGCTGTTATAATTTGCTCATCCTGTGGCAGCCAGTCATTCTAAGCATTTATTAATAAATATAAAAAATATATATATATATAATTATTCTTATAAAATACATATTTATTAATATGTAAATTATTTTGATACTCACATTGTTGATATTTTTTATGACTGATTCAATCGCAGAATTCACATCTTCGAAAACTTTATTGTTTCTCATATTTTCACATACAATCAGAAAAACATTTGTGGCATCCACAGCACAACTTAAATAATCTCCATAATAGTAAAGAGCTACATATGCATAAGCATATATCACATTTGTCATGTTAAATTGTACACAAGGTGATGCTTTCTAAACACAAATAACAATCCATTTAATTTAATTTTACTATTCTAAATAAATAAATGTATTATTGTCAATTTTATCTATTACCTGCAATTCATTAAATAAAGGTACATCTATTAATGTAGGATGTATTAAATCACTATGAGCATCTTTGCTATCTTCTTCAATTGATTGGATTAATTTTTTTTCAACACGGTGAGTCCACCATGGTGTCCACTTGGGCAATAATTTTTCCGCCTCTCCATTCTTTAGCAGTGCTTCAAATTCTTGTCTCTCTGCATCCGATAAAGCCGACCAAAGCTCATTTGGATCTTCAAAATTAACATTCTCTAATCTACTTGTTAAATCAGTGAGCTAAAAAATACATTTAACAATAAATATTGAATTATGAGTAAATGTTGGAAGTGTTATTTTTATTTACTTCTTCCTCATCATCCGAATCCAATGTAAAGTCTCCTTCGTCACTACTCTCATCCTCGGAATCCTCTAAATTAATATCCAAATCTGCCTCATGTACTCTTTTAAGAATCTCCATCATTTTTTGTCTAGCAATTGGGTCATTTTCTTGAGCTTTTAGATCATCTTCGACGCATTGCTTGTAAAAACTCTCAGAACAATCTGTGTGTACATCTGATTTGTAACACTCAACACCACAGTAGCCTATGTTGCACCGAGGACAGGTATACAACTGTATGCGTTCATTACACCTAAAATAAAAAAAAGCATATATTGATAATAAAAGATAAATAAGATTAATAATAGCTCAGTATAAATTTACATTTAAATTTGCTACATACAATAGTAATAACTTAAATTCGATATAATAATAAAAAATGTAATGATACAAATACTTTTTGCAAATTCAGCAATCATTGCAATCAAGCATTTGTACAAAGCGTTGTACTTACAATTGACAAATATTAGCAGCTGAACTTGTGTTGGGAGATTCCATCATTCTAAATCTTTCTCACAAAATTCTATTATCGCGATAAACAACAATATTTTGATTTAGTTATTCCATGTATACTTTATTTTTAGCAATACATATATATACCTAAAGAAATTTAAAGTGACGTAGAGAGGAAATCAGGGCATCGATCATATAATTTTTCCCTAGGAGCGGAAAAGTGAAGCGGACGTAAAGATTGAAATTTGACCAATCAGAACAAAGAACTTTTGGCTCCTTTTATTCCGATTGGTCAAATTAAAATCTTTAATGTTCAATGCATAGTCTGATACGAGCTTAAAAGCCAGCCGAGCGGATTGTGAAATAGAAAATATTCATAAATGGTGATGCGCTCTCTGTCTCTCTATTCTCTCAAGATTTGTTTGCGTCGCATGCTCCAACATGCTCTTACTCGCTCTAATATGCTTCAATCTATAGTATTATGTTATTATACTATAATTCCGACGCGAACAAATTTAGTATGTATGCACGTATAGAGTTCACTGGAGAAAAATGAACTCTATTTTACCAATGCGTTTATTTGGTTCGACATTATCATAACTTTGTTATTTTTAATATACAAAGATGTCACTCCATTAGCAGTCGATGGTTTTGAAGCTCAATTAATTACTTACTGTATACGATTTAAAAATGTACAAAAAAAAATGTACAGTGATAAAGTTGTCATTTTTGTGCTTAACAATTCTGTATACAAAACGCAATTTTGTCGCTTCTTATCGTGCGAAACACATTGATGCATTCGCTTCTTATTGTGCAAGCGCCATTAATAACTGCGCAACCTCCCTTGTATTTTTCCAATTTCCCCCTTTCTCACTTATGCGTCTTATGTTAATCTACACATGCACATATACATACACACGTTACGCATTTTCTTTACGTACGATAAGCGTGTTATCTTTATCACGGTCGACGTAATGCGTAACTCGACCGTTTATTGGTAGTCAGCGGATTTGCGTCCGCCTTTCTATTGGTGGCTTTCGATCAACAAGAGGAAGCAACACCTAGCATGATGTTATGCGTCATTCCGAGTGCAGCAATCGTCGGTTCTCTAGCAAAAACATTTGGAGTCGAGCCAATCTTGCTGAAGTATTCACTTTTTTCGTTTCTTTTTTTTTGCCACAGACGTTGCGAAACATTGCATTTGTTTCGCTGACAAAGGAATTTATTGCCGATATCTCGAGTAGAGTACGTGTTCCTGAGGAGGAATCCTGCATATCGCAATCAGATACCTTACTGATATTACAATTCCACCAGCCTGTGATCTTCTCGATTTAAGTCACCAAGGCGCTGAGCTTGTTTATTCCGAAAGACGGGAATTGCGCAAAAACACGTATTATATATAATCCTTATCCGGCTAGCGTGTCGTAACATAATCACGGCGGTCGCGATACAATCACGCCGGTAATAATTAGCACAAGGTGTGCCACATTGTGAAAAACGTCAAGTCCGGGGAATTCAGTTGCTTCCTTTATCCTCTCGAGTGGTGGTACCAACGCTTTCAATCGGCTCTCAACTGGTCGTGTGACATCTTCGAGGAACAATTGGGAACACCCAAGTTTTCAACATGGGTGTTGAAAATAAGGTATTTGTTATATCGAATATTTACTTTATAAATTCTTTTTAAAAACCTAGAATTTATCTAATCGCATGCTTGATATCGAAGCGACAATTATATTGAAACGCATTTCTTTGTTTACGAAAAAAATAAATAAAATAACCTTGAGGTCTTTCGATACTTTTAATACGCTTGATTTCCTCGGAACTAATGAAGCGTTATTCATTTGTATGAAGAATAATCGTAGTTAGCTATTTTTGATCTTGAAACTTCTATTTATTTTTAAACGTATTTTGCACGTGTTTTTTTTTTCTTTTCTTTTATCTCCCTTTTCCATAACATCGACGTATTTAAATTTGTAAGTATAGAAAAAATGTAAAAAACAAATTTTTCACTATTGAGCAAAATTGCGCTTTAATTATAAAAATCTGAAAACTATTAATTTTAAAATTAGCAAATTCCAGACCATCGATTTAGTTATTGATAAAATTAATTTGACTTTAATATAATTAATTAATTAATTAATATAATTAATTAAAGCTGAAGTTAATTTTTATTAATTATACTTCTTTTACCTTTTTTTTTAATTTTGTTTTTTAAATTAATTTTTATTATTTTTAGTTTTATTATTAATTCAAAATTTTATCGTCGTAGAAACGAAAATCTGCTAAAATGCATTTTTATTTACTTTTGTATGCCAACTCATGCTAATAAGAATGTGTTTAATTGCATGCTTCAGCATAATCTTATCAATTTTTGCTTATCTACCGTTTAATCTGTTAAGTATTGTTGAAGACAATATGTCAATATTTCAAATGTGATGTATGCTATACGTGTGATGTTCTTTCGTTACACGCGCTCAAGGTCATAAAGACAAAATTGCAACCACAGTCTATCCATTTATAGGAGTTGCAACTTCCTGAAAAACAGAGTGATGTGCGTCATAGTAATTATATATTGCAGGAAAACGATGCGCAAACTGTATTTTCTATATCTACATACGATAAATGTTTCTTATTTTTTGCCGCATCTAATCTGTATTATAATATATGCATAATATATGTATATGCATAAACATTCGACACATTTGCAGAATAAATGTCAAAGTGCAAGTTTTATTTGATAAATTTGTTTATAAAAGTAGATCTATAAAGAAAGAGGAAAAGAAGAGAAAAATTGTAAAATAATATAAGAAATATAGCAAACAAGTTCAGATATCACGAATCTCAATTTCGATTTGATTTTGGTTGTATTTCTCACTATTTTTGTATATTTAAATTTTTTTAAGACATAAAAAGAGAGCATCTTTTCTCTGATAACATACGAGATCTATAAAAGTACTTTTTACATTTTTAAAAATAGAACTTTGTTAAAATCAATAATATTCGAAAGGAGCATAAAGAGCCAACAGCCGGTTATTCGTGCGAAGGTTATCGTATATTAGTTTTAACCATTATATTTACATTAAAACAGACGTTTCAGCCTGTCGTCAGGCCTTCCTCAGTATTATTATACAAATACAAATAAAACGCAACGCATTAATTAAATACACATTATAAGAAGCGAAAAAAAATTCTTTTTACAATCCATAGTTAACCGAAGAGTAGTTCAAAATCTAACCACGTTAGAATTGTAGAACTTTGTTAGTTGTTATTACGAAAAATTTGTTTGTAATATCTGCGTCGAATTTGAAAATGAAGAGAACAATGCGCTTGATATCGCATGCACAGAGATTATCACTATTAACGCCCACCTGCGTATCTTCAGGAATTTTTATTTACAAAAGTATAAAAGAAATAATTTATTGTAATGTTCTTTAAGGACTGTTCAAGTGAACTTGCATAAGCGTATAAAATAAATACGCAGAGAGTGCATCAAATGCGTAATACAAGCGTCATATTTTATTTCGCATCTAGCTGGATAATTTTTTTCTATGTTATCATGCAAATGGCTAGCTCAGCAAGAATATATAAATTATGATAATGATATTAAACATTGACTATGTATTTATTTGAATATAATTATTAGCAATTTGTGGAATTCGTTAATTGAGAGCCACTGCCTAGTAACGTGACGTCAGGTGACGTCCGACGCATGCGTTTTTTTCTATGAACAGCTGATATTTCGCTACCGAGTACCGTGATTTTTGGCAAAATCTTTATTTGCTTTATTTATAACTATCACGGGGTCATCTCCCCACTTAATAAACAATTTTGAGAAACGTATTACATATCATATTTCGTCATTTTATCAGGATCGTGATTAAATGACTTTTCAGTAGTTGGTGAGAGAAAATTGTCTTAACTATTTTAAGCAAAAAAGAGATAGTCATGCACAGTGCTTCAGAATGATTGCAATTGATATTTTTTTGTTTAATTGTTTTATTGCAATTAATGTTTTTTTTTATGGCAGATGTCGGAGAAGAATCCAGAGATGAGAGAAACTGCCGCAAGAATTTGTCGCGATTACTTGCACGGCGTTTGGAAGCACGTTACTGCGGAAAATATCATTTTTAAACGTATCAGGTGTGTGAGAAATTTCTGTGTAAGAAAATGTGCAATGAAAAATGAAGATCACGATTCAATTAAGCAGATACAAATCGCTGAAATTATGGAAGAATTGTAAAGAGTGTATAATTATTTTCAGTGGTGGTCTTAGTAATTGGCTTTACAACGTGGAGCTTCCCAATGGAGCGGTTCCAGTCAGAGGAGAGCCTCGTCAGGTTTTACTACGTCTATATGGACAAGTACACGGGGAGAGAGCCTTGGAAGGACTTATCACGGAATCTGTTATTTTCACTTTACTTTCTGAAAGGAGACTTGGACCTAAACTACACGGAGTATTTCCTGGTGGCCGCATAGAAGAGTACATACCCGCCAGACCTCTTCTCACGAAAGAGCTAGCGGATCCGACATTGAGTTTACTAATTGCGGAGAAAATGGGACAAATACATACAATGCAGATACCAATCAGCAAAGAACCCACGTGGATATGGGACACGATGAATAACTGGCTTAACACAACGACAGATATTCTTGAGAACATTGAAGAAGTTGATTCTCGGCAACTAGAGAATGTCAGTGCAATAAAATGCATAGACCTGGAACATGAAATTAAATGGTTCAGGTGAGTGGAAGAAACTAAAAAAAAGTGTTTAAGCAATTGTAACTTTACAACTTTACAATTAAAATACTGTAAGAAGTAAATGTATATTGAAGTTTTTTCTTTAATATTTTTAGTACACTTGTGATGCAGCAGAAACATCCGGTCACGTTCTGCCACAACGATATGCAAGAGGGCAATATACTTCTGCGTCAAAGTACGCGAAAGCCCGAATTAGTGCTCATTGACTTTGAATATTGTTCCTACAACTATCGAGGATTTGATATCGCCAATCATTTCGCGGAATGGCAATACGACTACACAGCAGCAGAATATCCTTTCTTTCATGAACGTCTCGCTGCTGGTCCCTCAAAGGAACAAAAGGTAAGCTCGAAATAATGAAAGAATTAACAGGCAAAATAATGGTAAGATATCTTGATTATCTGTTCAAATATGCTTCACCCAATGTTATCATATCATGAAAATCTTTTCTATCCATTAAAATTGAAAAGTTTGTAGTAATCACAAAGAAAATATATATCATTGCTAATGCAGTGGCCATAATTTAACTTTTCATGAGGGAATTTCTACGTAAGCAACGGAAAATTCATGAACTTCGATAGTAGTTAGATTTTTTTATAATTAGGGAAATCAGTTTATTATTTTTCTTTGGTTTTTAATTTTATACTATTTTATTGAACATTTTTATATTTAATTTAAATATGCACATTTAACCAAGAAAATATTAATTTTTATTGCACATTTTATATATCAGAGAAATGTAATATATAAATTATTGCATTAATCAAAATTTCCTGATATTTTTTACACGAGATGAGGTAGTCTTTGACAGCAAATCATGTTGTTCGGTACTGTGTCAGGACAACAATAGGTAGGATGTCGGCTTGGCGTGTGTTGCGTGTGTATATATTAGTTTCACAGGACCGCAATCCATCAAGACAAGGCTGATGCCTGCAAACAGAGAAAAAAACGACCGGCAATGTGAAACTGTCCGTGTGATGGAGCCTGACTCGTGCGTGCTCTACATTTGCGGAAACCAGGGTGCCACCGGTGCCACCGTCTTGGCGACATCAGTCCGCTCGCCTACGATTCTAGAGTACACTCACCTCACTAGTCAATTCATAGTCTGCGTACCTTTACGAATGTACCTTTATTTGGTAGTGGTAAAAGTGCGTTATCTCTCCCGTTGGAGCAGTTTAACCGACGCGATTTTTATATGCATAAATAACTGATTTTGCAAATGGTTCAAGATTTAACAGGCTATTATCAATAATTTGTCAAGGAATATTGCTACAGGGATTTACAATTATTAAGTAAATAGGACGTACATTTGTAATTTACATATTGTGGATAGGAATAATTTGTACAATCACCTTTTCTTGCATCAGTATTAATTTACAATACGAAGACTGGAATCAATTTATCAAATAAGGAAATACGCCAAACTTCATGCTCTTTTTTTTTGTTTACATATGCATATTATATTTTGTTAAATAATAAGTAGTGCTTCACATATAAATTAGTCCTTTTCCTCATCAAATGCCTGATATTTACATTTCGTTTGTCAGTAGTTCAAGTTATGTGTATGTCTAGTTCTACATTACTGTAATAATATTGTGTGTTATACATACTTGTAAAAGCTCTTTTGACAAACCGAATAGTTCTCGCAATTTCATCGCATTTCATTGAATACTTTCAATGTGCAAACAAATCTATTTAAAAAAAAAGGTTACTTTAACAATTATTAAATAAATTAAAAAGTACAAGAATAATCCTTTACGCCTCCTCTTTAATACATGGTTCTACAAATTGGCTTTTCTCGACAGCTCAACTTCATAAGAGCCTATTTGAAAACACTGGGGAAAGAAGGATCTGTGGAGGAAGAACGAATCATGCAAGAAGTGAGGGTATTTTCGCTAGGTAGCCACTTGTTCTGGGGTCTTTGGAGCATCGTAAATGCCAAACTTTCAGAGATTCCCTTTGGATACTGGGTATGTATATATATATATATATATATATATATATCGGTTACATTTATATTCGTAAATAATATTTAGAAGCTCGGATGTCGGAGCGCAAGACCTATTAAAATATAAAATTTGTATATTTGTATAAATAATATTGTCTTTTTTTACGTCGTAGCTTCTATTTTTCGACTATTTTTAGTTAAGTAATAGATCCCTTTAACGATTTAAGCATTGTTGACATTTTTCAGGATTATGCTGTCTGCAGATTGAAGAATTATATGTATCTGAAAGAGAAGATCCTTGCCTCTGGACCACCAATTTCAGATGGCAGTCTTAAAAGAAAATCTGGAGAAATAGATTGAAAGAATAAGATCGAATGATGAGTGAAATGCATTTGCGACTTATATAACGTTATATATCAAACTTTAAAACTATATGACGTTACATATCAGACTTACATGACGTGCAAAAATAAGTAGCTTTATTCGATCCATCAATTTCAACCGATAGCAGCGATAAACCTTGAGGAGTAGAGCGATTAACTTTTTTAACGGAATGTACTAAATCTTGTTCTTTCATTCAGCATCGTGAAATAATGTCCTTCGCTGCTTTTTAAATGCATAGACATGCTATTTCGACGCAATACACGCAAGTAAAACGGATCAAGATGGAAAGTCAACCATGTGATATAGAATAAATATGCACTTATATAGAATATATAAAGTAAATGTACGAATATTTATTTAGTACTTTTAATCGTTTATGTTTTTACTAAAACTTGCTAGTACGTACTTAATTTTGTTTTTTATTTACAAGACTAGACGTTTAAAAAAATGTTGACACTTATACGTAAAGAATAAAAATTAGAAAATTATATATAAAATTACATGCTTAACCAAATTATGAGAAAGCCTGTGATTTGTAAGTATATTATTTAATTTTTTTTTAGATTTTATATATTTATTATAAGAGGTTATTTCTAATTGTTGTCAATCCATATTGTATCCATGCTCAATACGCTTTGTTTATCATTGTTATAATAATTGTAATAAAAATTACTTGTAAATAGCGCAATTTTTTGCTACATAGTACGCTATTTTTACTTGAAGTCGTATTATATTTAAATATAAGTACTTAACATTAGACTTAAAAAAAGACAACATTTGACATTTTTTCACAATTATTAATATATATATCAATATAACACATCGAGAATTGGGAAAATGTATGTCTCTCGAATGTATTGTATTTTCACGAATTTCCAAATAAAATGTTTGTTTTTATCTTAGATTTTGTTATTCGTACCTTCCTATTAAAAAATTACGATTAGCACTAACAATTTTGTCTTAATACAAAAATGAGAATTACAATGAAGATAAACGTGTACAAATGTACATGTAAGAAATAATAGTTTATATTTATTGGCGTTATGTTAGAAAATTGATTTTACAATTACAAGTGTATGAACCTGCAGCTCGCTGACATAACAAACGAATAATGATGGTCCAGAAAAAGCTTTCAAAGAGTGAGGATCTCAGAGGCCCTAGATTCCAACAGTTTTTCCATTGAACTAACATCTTTGCACCATCCGTCTAGACGTTGTACCATTCCAGCGATCTGGCTGCGATCCAAGACCCGTGGCTGTACCCAAGTCATGTTAACAGTGCCCGCTACTTGGTCTATGGCACCTCGCACTAGACCCTGAGCAAGAGCTTTCATCACTAATAATTCCACTTCGCCGAGAGGTAAACGCGTCTCCTGAGAAATCTCGGCAAACGTCAATTGTCTGAAATGGGAAAAATCGCACGTTATCGCAAAATAAGTTAATATTTAATTAGACAATTGAAATTTATATGCATTACGCTCCAGACGTTATGTCATATAATACATACCGATTATTGGCTTGCCGTTTGAAAGTCATTTCCATGAGGCATAATAAAGAGATCTTCTGTCTCAATTTTAATTCCTGCGCTGCTAGATCAGCCACCTTGCACCATTGCGGCTTCAATCTTTCCAACGCAACAATGTCGCCGGCGTTAAAGGCCTGCAGCAAATCTACGAGCCAGCCATTTGGCGTGCCTTTTAGTGATGCCAAGACTGGATGCGCCAGTAATTCCCCAAGATTATAAACTCCTTCTCCTAAGAGCGCTGCTAGTCCAAGGAAGAAGGCATGTTGCTCTTGCTCTTGTCTGCTCAAACTACTCAATTCAATGCAACCTAGATATCTTAATAATAATAAAAATATATTAGATTAAGATAACTGCAATTGCAATTGGTATAAAATATAGTGTAAAACTTTTAATGGGATTATGCAAATTATATAAAGATATAATAATTATACAAAATTAATTATATTAAGAGTACCTCAATGCTGTGCGATAATACTCTGCATGTTTGCCTTGCAATCTGTACAGACGGCTGGCTAGAAGATAAAAACGTCCATGAACCGTTGTAATGCCATCGGCATTATCTAACATAGCCTCTACATCCTCGATAATCTTCTTTGCTTGCTCCTGATTATTCAGTTTATCCAGTAAGATCTGTCCTTTGAGGACTTTACAGAGAGCAATTGCTTCATTGTTGCTCTGAACCTTAGCCTCTGTTTTCTCTAAGAATTTAATCGCCTCTTGCTTGTCTTGAAACTGTTGTATTACATGGGCCAGTATTTCCACCAATGACAATGGATTTATTCTTCACATAAGCGTAAACAAAAGTTTAATAAAAAAATAAAAAACAAAATAATATAAAAAATGACAATGTATGGAATACCATATAAGATCACATTTTGATTTAAATAAGAATAGCCACTTACTTGTTTTCGAAAGTTGACAGGAAATTAACATATAATTGCACGAGGTTATCACCCTGTTGGAGTGCCGGATTTTTTACAAACGTTTCCAATTTGAGCGTCAGCTGATGCCAAAGTCTGCAAGTCACCCGGCCCAAATGAGCAACACTCCATTATTTTCAATGTGAAATCTCCGTATATAAAAATATTGTATAATCGAATTACCGTTTGCTATACAGATCCTCGAGCTGCGCCCATTCTGCGGCCAACTCCTCGTCGGCAACATTTTGCTTTTGGCTAAGAAAAGAATTAACATCCTTCACTTGCACGGTCGCCCCCATTTTTGATAACAATACGAATGGTACAAAAGCGAGATAGAAGAATGGCGATATGTCATGAACACTGAACTCTATATTAACTGGAAAGCGCCGTACGGCTCAAGATGCGGTCAGACAAAGAAGGCATTCGTATTGTTTTGTCTCTTTCTGTTGTATTCTTTCTCTAGGAGCGGAAAAGTGAAAAGTTATACGTAAACTCGATGAATAGAATAGTCGAATTTACGTGAAAATTTTCACTTTTCCATTCCTAAAAGAAAATTATATGATGCCTTGAATCAAATAAAAATTTATTTTTAGGGACAAATATTAGACAAAGTCCCTAGAAAGGACACTTTCTTATTGGATATTAGAATTTACACATTGAACGTGTAGGCAGTGTAAATTCTCCTTCAAGTTTTCTTTATTTTTGTTCTTCACGTTCAAAATTATGCCAGTAAACGCACCAACGTCAAAAAGAATGTTTTTTAAAAGCTAGATAAATCTAAATTCAATATTTAAGTATTTCATTTTGAGTGTGTTATTCCATTATGTTTAATGATACATATATGTATTTTTTGAAGAAAAATGTAATTTTACTAAAATATACGTTGTAAATTTACATTTTTACTATAATGTTACAAATTCTTGATTATGAATCCGCAAATGTCAAGCCATTTATACTAAAAAAACACAACGTCTTGGTATTTACTTTTGACACATTGTAGACGAAAATATATAATCGCACTAGTAAATAAAGAACATTATTTACAATTTAATACAATGCAGAGTAAGCTAAAATTTGTGTTGAAACTATGAGTGAACTTTTTACCGTGCAGGGACGATTACATTCAATAACGGCGACTGTTTGTTTCCTACAATTACTTCCTTAGGAACTAATACATAATATCAGTTTAATATTGTCTTAATATATTACATTTTACAGATAACGTTTACATTGGATAATGTGTCTATAACTGTACATTCATACAATTGTAATATGTAACGAAATCTAAGCATTTCAAGGTATAATTTTAATATCTTTAGTTGGGACTCTAAATACAGAACAGTGTGATTACACTGTTGAGAATGAGAAGATGAAGGCACATCTTCACTCAAATCTAATTTCGCTAGCGTTGAATCCAAAATACAATTTTGTCACCATACATTCCAATTCTACTCATTAAATTTCTATCGAACCGGCTAACGTTAAAATGTCAATCTTTGACAATGACTGGCTCTTACATCAACATTCATTATGAAGAAATAGATTTATGATGGAGAAAGAGCGGCAACTCCAGGCAATACTTTACCCTCCAGGAGTTCGAGACTCGCACCTCCGCCGGTGCTCACATGACTCACTTTATCCTCTGTTTTCCATTTAGCTGCGCATGTTGCTGTGTCTCCACCTCCAATAATAGTGATTGTTCCACGAGTTGTAGCTTCAACGACATTGTCCATTAAGCTCTTCGTGCCTTTACTGAAATTCTCAAACTCGAATACGCCTGCTGGTCCATTCCACACTATGACTTTTGCTCTCTTAATCGGTTCTGTGTAAAATAATATCATAAATAATACATTTAAACTGCATTTATATATTTAAATATATTTCCCAAAATATATATTACAAATTAGCAAATATTCATAAAAACACACTCACCTGCAAATAAGTCTCTTGATTTTGGGCCAACATCAAGACCCATCCATCCATCAGGTATACCGTTTTCAATATCTGCGGTTCCTACTGCTGCGTTTTCCGCAAATTTATCGGCAGTCACAAAATCTACCGGTAAGTGAATTTGGACATTATTTTTCTTTGCTTTGTCTAACAAATCATTCACAATTTTTGAACCTTCCTCATCAAACAATGAATTTCCAATCTAAAATCATACAAATATAAAAATTAGAAATATTATAAGCAGTGCTACTTATAACTCGAGTTAAAAATACATACTTTCATATTCTTGGACACTTTTAAAAATGTATAAGCCATACCACCTCCAATGATCATCTCATGTACTTTGTCCAGCAAATTGTTAATTAATTGAATCTTATCAGCAATTTTAGCTCCTCCGAGTATAGCCAAGAACGGTTTTTCTGGATTATCCAAAGCTTTCGCAAAATATTCAAGTTCTTTTTTCAATAGAAAACCACTTGCTCTTGTATCAAATCCATCTCCCATCATAGAACTATGAGCACGATGAGCAGTTCCAAAGGCATCATTTATGTATACATCTCCTAGCTTTCTCAAAGATGCTCTAAATTCCGTAACTTTATCTTTATCAGCTTTAATCTGAAATTAATTAATATATATTATTCTTAAACTCTATATTTATATATATATAAAATCTTTTATTAAATATATGAAAATGGTCTTACATACCTTACTGCCATCAGGACCTACTCCTTTGCCTTCCTCTTCAACGTGAAACCTTAAGTTTTCTAACAAAATAATAGTACCAGGTGCTGGATTAGCGCAAGCAGCTTCAACATCAGATCCAACACAATCGTTTAAAAATAAAATCTCTCGTTTCAGCAGAGTTTTCAACTCCTCAGCCACAGGTTTCAATGTATACTTTTCGTCTCTCTTTCCATCAGGTCGACCCAAGTGGGACATTAGAACAATCGATTTGGCTTTTTTATCAATAGCATATTTCACAGTGTCTAATGCAGCAACAATTCTCTGATTGTTCGTTATCTTCCCTTCCTTTAGCGGTACATTAAAGTCAACCCTGAAAGATCATTTTTGTGTTTTCATAGATATTTCTTAATTCCTTACTGTCTTTCTGTATGATTATCTTCTAGAATAAAATATTATCAGGAAATACATACCGTACAAGCACCCTTTTATCTGTCAAATCTACTTTATCGATGCTAAGCTTGTTAAGTGCCATAGCGATGCTTCCCTTCGTGACTTTATTGATCACAGTATCCTTTAAGAAGAAGCGGCTATTACTGTATGTAATTCTCGTTAAACCTTTATTCACGGAATAAGTAACGTCACACAATCGACCGTTGTTCGGTAAATCCGAGCGCGAGAACTTGAAGCCGCGAGTCGGTGTTCCAAAGTCAAAGCAAGGTCGCCGAGTGTGGCGACCTCCCGTAATTCTTTGCAATGCTCGATGTATTTGTTGGACCGATATCATTTTATGTAGACTGCAAAATGATCACAAACTGTAAATATCTCTATAAATCTGTATTAGTTGTACATTCTTCTAAAGTTTTTATATCAAAAGAGAAAATTAAATAAAATATTATAACAATATATTTGATATAAAATAATTTTATAGAGTTTGTTATATAAGCAGTTTAATCGATTGTCGTTTTAACTAGATTTTGTTTTGTATGGATTTGTTTCTTTTTTATTCTGTAAGTTCTGTGATAGTTTATGCAATGAATTTGAATAACCGTATAGCACCGTCTGCATCAGACTGTGCAACTTACTGCAGCAATTGGCAAGTGATCTAGTAAATTACTAGAAATGCTGTGTGCAGGGCATCGATCATGTAATTTTTTTCTAGAAGCAGAAACGTGAAAGTGAAAATTTCACGCGAATTCGACGAATAGAATTGTTTTTCTATCGGAAAGCCCCGTCTTTCCAGAAATAACCAGAAATAGTATTTTTCAATTAGTAGTTGCCATCCTTCGCGATTATTGACATTTGCGACTCATTGTGGAATAACTCTAAAATTTTTTATGTGTAATGGCTTTAAAACAAAGTTTAATTTCATGAAAATTAACCTTTTGTGTTTACAAAAATGGCGCGAAATGGCGCCAATTTCTAAAGGTTATGTTATGTTAGATTGATGGTTCAGTAAATAATCATTGGTGACAAATGATAAAAATATAGAAAATGTAGATTCTCTGTGTAATATATTAATATAATAACCGCAAGAGTGATTGTAAAAATACTCCGAAAATTAGACAAAACGAAAGTTAACAACATGAGTCAGAACGAAGAAAATGACAAAGACGGTATTTTTGCTTTTTGTTGGAAATTTGTGCTTAAATCATTCAAATTTATACCATATATGATATATGTACAAATATATACATTATATGTTATTATTAGTTGCATTGAAATTAAATTATTGAATTTAATTCTTTTTTGGTATCATTTTTATGAGTTGTTTGCATTGTTTGTATGCTAAGGATATTTTGTTTATGATTTATATAATAGAAATTAGATTGTAAATTTATTTAAGATTATTGCTACATTGGATATATGTAAATATTAATATTAATATTATATCTTAATGATGTTTTTGTTACAAAATGAGATTGAACAGGTTCAATATGTATATACTTTGATGTTTCAGAAAGTGACAGTTGTGTAAATCTTAAGGACTCAATTCCACTTATAAATGATCTGTTTCATGTGCATTGTAAAGTTGGAGAAGGTGCATTTAGTTCTGTCTTCCTGGCTACATTAAAATCTTCTGATAGACGTAAAAAGTTTGCCTTAAAACACTTGATTCCTACTTGCAATCCTGAAAGAATCGAACGTGAATTGCAATGCTTACAAAAAATAGGGTATGTTTTTGTTTGCTCTTGTGTAGAAATACATTGTTGTTTTATATTGACTTGTTATAATGTGTTAATTAATGTTGACAAGAACAAACAAAATTTATTTTAGGGGCAATGATTATATTGTTGGCTTAGAATTATGTTTGAGATATCGTGGTTCAGTAGCATTTGTAATGCCATATATGAAACATGATAGATTTTCAGTAAGTTTGTAATTTGTATATGTTTAGAAAATATAATAATAATGAAAAAATACTTATAATAATGATATCTAGGAATATGTCAAAAATATGACTACTGAAGAAACAAAGGATTACATGAGAGCTCTTCTAACTGCCCTGCGAAGAGTACACAAGTTTAATATCATACATAGAGATGTGAAACCCAATAACTTTCTCTATGATCGTACTAATAGAAGGTAAATTTTTATGAGAGAATAAATGATTTTTCTACTATGCTGAAAAATACTGTTACCTAATAATTTAATATAATTCTTTAATTTTTCCAGATATTTATTAGTGGACTTTGGTCTTGCGCAGCAATATACTGTGGAGAATCTAGAAACTATAACAGAAATAAATAGTCAAAGCATTGAAATACCAAAAACAGCACTTAGTATGAAGCGAAAGAGATTTGACGAAGTAATTTTTATACACAAATCTAATTACGTACAGTTAAAATACTGTAATGTTTCTTATTCCTTTTAATTTATTCCAGAATAATTTGAACTTTCAATTTAATCCCATTGCCAAGAAGAACATGGAAAATAAATGTTACTGTTTTGGAAAACCCAGAGTATGCACATTATGTTTAGTAAAGCCACAACAAACGGCACCACGTGCAGGTACACCTGGCTTTCGTGCTCCAGAAGTTTTATTGAAACATCCTTCACAAACTTCAGGTATTAAAAAATTATAATTTATCGCGAAGAACACAAAATGATTACACTTTCGGTGAATAAAAGAAAAAAAAAAAAAAACAAATCACAAAATTTACAAATAAATTTTAGCAATTGATATTTGGGCTTGTGGTGTGATGATGCTATGTATACTCAGTGGTACACAACCATTTTTTCGCTCGCCTGACGATTGCACAGCTTTAATGGAAATAACAGCGATATTTGGAACTTGTAATGTACAACAATGTGCATATAAATTAGGTATTTTAATAAATCACTACAAGTTATTTTTATTCAAATTATTCTTACGCTTTTTTTATTTTATTAATTTTATGTATTGTATTATTTATTTTTTCTTTCGTTTTTTTGCTTAGGTAAAAAAGTTATTTTTAGTGAAAGTTTACCATGCACTGATCTTATGTCTTTGTGCCTAAAGTTACAAAAAAGAAATAGGAGAATAACACATGATAGAGAGAATAGTATATGCAAAAAGGTATATTCTGTTTATATTTTATGTATTTTATTTAATGAAGCAGTATGCAGGAAAAAGAATAGATTGTAATCAAATACAACAAAATCTTTTATCTTTTTACGTTAGAAAACATTATAATTATCGCCAGCAACAGAATCCTTGTTAATATTGGTTTAATCTTATTCTGCTGCGCGATATAATTGTTGTCACTGCAGAGATGTTTAATTACATCTATCTTTTCCCTGTTGCTTCAGTAACATACAGTGCTTCCATCTCAAAATTATCGTAATATTTTTTAAGGCACCGTCAAATATCGAGTATCCCAATGAAGCATATCATCTTTTGACGAGACTTCTAGATTTGGATTACAAGACACGTATCACTGCAGAACAAGCATTATCTCACCCATTTTTAAGTTCATAATATATTAATGTTGAAATTGTTTTATAGAGTCTAAAATCTATCGTGTATTTTGCATGCATGCAAGGGTACATTACATTTCATCTATGCGTAATTATAATCATAATTATTTCATTTAAAAAATTACGACTTTAATTTATTAAATATATACTTTTGTTACTTCAAAGTTGCTTTTTGTTAAAGTATATAAAATTTTCTGATCTAACAAATTGTTGAAAATAACATTTTTTTACAAAAAATAAATTTTGAAAGCAAAAATAAATTCTAATAAGATTATATAATTTGGGACTCTCGATTACTAAAATATTTAATATTAAATATAGAAATATGAAAAGTGTTGTTTATGATCTTTCTCAACATTATGATCTCTCTTTGGGTCATCTTGTATACTGGATAATTTATTAATGAAATAATAAATCTCTTATTTAAAGTTTCGGACTTCTAATTATTTCTTTCTTTTTTTTATAAAAAATCTAAGAAAACGTTTATATAGTTATTAAATGTATGGTTTCTGGTGTACAGGTGAGACATCTAAAACAGGCCATCTGAATGTTCTAACAATCGCGTGTACTTAGTGCTTTTTTTGTATTTTTTTAAATATAATTACACTCGATACATTTCACGTTATAAAATTTTTGAAATTTAATATTAACGTAAGGCACTTGGTTTTAACGTGATAAATATAAATATTTTTTTAGATTTAAAGATTTAAATATTCACGAATACGCGGAAGAATGGTTTCCTTAGTCGACATGTTCGATGTTATTGACATTTTGTGACGATTCGCCCTCTCCCACATTTTTCTGAATCAGATTCCATTTGGCAGCAGCGTCTAAAGCAGTGGATGCCAATTCCTTAACTTTTTCGCTTTGGACGTTATCGTTCTTGCTCAACGCCATCAGTATTTCCATTATATCTGTTTCAATGAGTTTTGCAGCAACATCCTTCGTGCTTTTTATCATGTTTAGCACAATTACGACACCTCTGTGCTGAATGTCGCAGTTCGGATTGGCGAGTAAAAAGTGTAAAGATTCGAGCCAATCTTTCGAGTCAAAAATCTTCTCGCAGGCTTTCTTGCTGGCCGACGTCAGTATTGCTAAAGCTCCAGAAGCCGCCATACTGGTAGCTTCATCCTCGTCCTCGGATAGTATCACGAGATACTTGACTCGATCGTTTTCCCCTTCGAAGTACAGAATCGTTTCCTCGCACATCATCAAGTTGTTTATGACTTCCGTGGACGCGCGTCTCAGCATGTCGTGCTCCTCGTACATGTAGACTTCGATTTTCTGGAATCCACCCTCTTTTAATATGCGTTTTCTCACGCTGTCGTTGACGCCAGCTATATTGCACAGGGCCATGAGACTTTCGAAATTCTCGAGAGCGCAACACTCCGGGTTCAATAGATTTATGAACGGTCGCACGACCTCCATGATTCTTTGTCCGGGAAACGCGACCTCCGGGTTTATCGTGATTCCCAAGCGTGCCAGAGCTTGCGAAGCCTGCTTCTTACCCTTGTCCGTGCCGTCTAGCGCTAACGGCAATAGCGCCTTTGCACCACCCTGCTGAACGATCATTCCTCTCACTTCGTGTTGACTGCATATCGCATTGAAGACACGTGCTATCAGCTCTTTGCTGTTGTGACTCTCCGTTTTAGCGAGGCTGACTAGAGCAGTGGTCACGCCGGCCTTGGCTAACGTACAAAGTCGCTTATTCACGAAATCGGTGTCGTCCAGCTCGTGTTCCTCGGGAATATGATGTTTCGCGAACTTCGCCAATTCTATCATCTCAGGTATGAGTTCCTGTTTATCGTAAGCGTTACACAAGTTCACCAATGTTGTGACCACGCCGTAGATAACCGACTGATCACCAGTCTTGGCGAGCTCGATCATCGACTGAATAGCTTCTTGATCCTCGATTAACTTCTCTTTGACCTCAGCATCGAAAGTGAGGTATGACAAACCCTCCACAGCCCACTTTCTCATATCTTTCTGTTTCTTGGGATCGATCAGGAATCGTCTACAAGCTTCGGCCAATTTTTTCGTTGCTCCATCCGCGAAGGGCCTGATAGTGGCGTCTGAGCCTCCGGAGCTGCCCAATTTGCACAATCCCACTAACGCCCGTACTCGAATCGAATCGTCCTTAGACTGGTACAGCTTCTTCAATATATTTACACCTTGATTTATAATCGCAGTGGCCTTGTCTTTCTTGGATGCGGCGGCTACGATACATTCGCAAGCGACTTTCTGCTGCAACACATCGTCCGTTCCCGCCATAACAAGAATCATTTCCAGAATTCCTTCTTTGGCCACAATTGCATTTCCAACGTCTAGCGGACCCAATAATAAAGTTGTTATCGCAACTACTACACGTACCTATAAAGAAATCAAACAATAAATTTTTGTACAATTTTTTTTTGTATTAGAGATAAAATAATTCATTTTTCAACGAAAATGTTTGAGCAACTAATACTTTTTCAGTATTTAACAATTAAAAATAGCAAGTTTCTCTTGTTTTCTAGTAAACTAAAAAGCTTTAGGAGAAACAATACAATGCCAAAATGTATATACCTTTGATTCTATATCGGGTGTAAGTAATTTATCTTTAATAAATTCATCAATGGCACTCCTAAACTTGTCTTTAGCAGCGTCATAGTACATGTTCTCGTATATTCTGGCTAAGCATACGCTAGTTATAGTTCTCGTAGAAGACGTAACATCCATCGAGGATTCATATTTGTATTCCTCCATTTCACTGGCAACTTCCATCAATCTCTGCAAACCGCGGAGCTCAACCAATCGCTCGGCCCAGTCTAAAGCGGTATAATGAATATTACGCATAATAAGCTCTATTATCGCGTTCCTCGCAAGACCTGTTATTGTTCTATTTGTTATACTGTACAACAAGCACGATAGAATCGTATCTATTTCTTTCTTATGCGCTTCGCACAATGCCTTATCGGGCTTTGAATCGGGTTTATTATCCATGCCACTATAAGTGTTTAATATAGTCTGAAATCAAAGCATATAAAATGAGTTTTCAGTCATATATGATAATTATATATGTTCTAATAGATCAGTATACTCACCTGTATACAATACTGAGATGCATTGACTCTCTCCGTAAGTTTACTATTCATTATTTCCAGATACCAAGGCAAACCAATATTTTTTACAATGGATTCAGTTCGACTTAGATTGTTTTTGCTTAACTCGGCTATAATACGGATCGCATTACAAATTATTTCCTCATTCTTCTCGACTTTCAAAAGTTTTGTTATTTTTAATACTGTTCCTTCCTTAAAGATTTCCTCTGCACCGGCTCTTTCACGTGCAAGCACAAGTAGATTATTCATAGCGGTCTCACGCTTCTCTTTATCCATGCTCATGTTGAAGGCTAAATCCAACATTTGTGATACCTAAACATAAGTATAGTGATTTATAATATGATTACATTGCATCAATATTGCATCAATATTGCATCAATTTTTTTAGATTAGACAAAATTATTAAATTTTGCACTTTGATAAATTTGAGTAGTCATGTATACTTACTTTGGCACTAATACGTGAATTTTCTTTATATCGTTCTTGTACAATTTTATATAAACGTGCCGCTATAGGCTGGATAGATTTGTTATTGGGATCAAATAAAATAATATTTCTTGCATCTTGATATGCCTCTTCAAATCTTTCTAATGATTCTAGTGCTTGGCATCTACGAAACAATGCTTTGGGATCATTAGGACATATCTCCAATGAGTCATTGCAATCTTTGATCACTTTTTCATAATCTTGTAATTTTAAATAAGCTGCAGCCCGATTTTTATAGTATATTGCTTTCTCAGCACTATCCTCTTTTACTAATTTCAATGCATTTGTGTAGCAATTTAAAGCCTCCGACCAGTTATTTTTATTAAACTCTTCATTACCCTTCTCTTTCCACTCTTGTGCATTCAAATCTGAGTTTGTCATGATGTGATGTGAAACAATTTTCTCTATAACATGAAAAATATTCTCTGGTCTCTTTTCAAATTAAGAATGTCCTTATGCTATAATGTATAGTTATTGTTTTAAGTATGAAAAAGATAATTGACAAGCTATAGACTAGTTAAGTAACAGATACAGAAATAAGAATTATAAATGTAGAAATAAATGCAATTTCTAAAGTAATATTAGAGTAGTAGTTTATAAATAAATTATTATTAATTGTTACAATTTCTATCATATTCTGTTTAATAATAAAAATAGTACAAAGAAAATAGATTCTACAATACTTTACCTTCTGTCTGGTAGTTAATCACTCTAGATTAGAAAGAGAATGATTTGAGAAGCAATGATTCACTTTTTCAAATTTTATCACGAATGTAATTTGAAGAATATAATCTGCGTTTCGTGTAATTCAGTTCACACTCATTCTTAAAATGCGATTAAGATTGGCACCGTTTGTGCATTATATTGCAGATCAAGTAGAACTATCCAGAAGCCACGACATTCGTTCAGGTTTATTTTCGGCGAAACTTCTTCGATATAAATGGAAGCATTAGGTTAAAGATAGATCTAATATTTTCGATCTACCAGTGTCATTCAGCTATATATTTTTGCCAATCAAAAATTTCAAGTTTTTATGACGGAAATTCATAATGATACATACATATTGTTTTATTTTAATAATAAATATAATATATAATTAAATCACATTTCACTCCATAAGGATATTTTACATTTCTTTTCTCCATGTGCAAATATTGACGCATTACATATTTTGGAAAACATATATTTCTTTGCATAAAGATTAATTTTATTTAATTAATGTTACAAGAATACAATAATACTAGGTTATGTGTCTAGTACACTGAACTATAAGCATGCTGAAATGGGCACTGAATCGCTTATTGCGAGCCGAGAGAGAACCACATCGTCGTGTATTGCTGTCTTTCTATGTACGGTCAAAAGTTTCGAACTTGACTTAGCAAGCAATTAGTTAGTACAAGCAATTAATATTTTAATCATTTTTAATATTATATTAAAAATGTAATATTATTATATATTTATAACATTTAAATTAAAATATTCTAATATTTATTTCTATGTTAAAAAACTGTTGTGTGAAATTTACGCTACATTGACGATTCAGTACTTCGAGAATCGCAATTTCGCACTTTTCAAGTGACTTCAACTTCAGACAACGATGCGTTGCAGCGACCGTAAAATCACATTCAAATCTTTTCGTATTTTTTGTGATTGTTATTGTTTAAAAATAAATCCAGAGCAAAAAAATATTGTGAGTGTTTTGTGGTGTCAGATATGTTCGTCGTAATTCATTAAACATCACGTGCAACCGATATTATAACACGGTGTAGCCAAATATGTAGCGATATCAGTATTGGTGATCTGCTTTATGTTCCTGAAATCGATTAAAATTCTTACATATTACGTGTTATTATTCTCATCGAAGTATTTCGAATGTGCAACAAATGTAAAATCATCATCAGGTATGTAAATATTGTTTTTTCTATAATTAGTTGTATCGATTTCTTAACATTTTATATATTTTTTTAAACATTTGAATGCATGTATTGAATTTAAAAAATTAAAAAAAAAAAAATAAAAAATTACATTTTATTTCTCTGAAATATTATTAAATATTTTTAAAAATGCTTGTTATCAACGATCGATCATATCAACATTTTACTATTATCTTCGAGTCCACGTTGGGCCTGTCACAATATAATCTGTTTGGTGTCGCTTTTTACAACGTGTATTTTTCGAAACGGTTTGCGTTTTAAAACGAGAATAAGTGTGTGCTAAAAATCTTTTATTCGAGTAAGCATTGTGAGAAATGAATCTTTGTGAAGAACTGGACATATACACCTTCCACAATAAAACTCTTGCTGAAAGATTATATGAATACTCGAGCATATTATCTCTGCATGGAAAAATACCTGCAAAGAATATTCAAGCAGAATGGTCCAACGACGTCGAACTCGTTATAGAGTCATCTGGTTGGCAAGCACTGTGGAAAATATCGCGTTACACATGTGAAGAACAGAACATTTCCTACCCAGCGATAGTTTTAGTAGAAGTGTTGAAAATGAAGTATCACACTCTACATGCAGAGGTGAAGATCAAGGCCGTTACGGAGAACATTAATCTACCTGAGAAATATGAAGTGCCATTAATTGAATTGTATCCTACTATTAATCAGAAAGACCATACTCTAGATATAGAAGGTACTGCACATTGCGTAGACCGATTGCGGTTTTTCTACAATCACTTATGGATGCCATGGGATGAGAATGAAGATGAAAATATTGATTGGGTAGAACGACATCTAGATCAAAGGATTAGATTATTTTTTAATATGACTCATGCAGTTATTGATAAGGAAACATGCAATATTATTAAGTCATTGATTAATGAGGGAAAAGAAATAAAGTTTAAGCTTCCAACAATACAAAAAGAATTATTCGATGAGAAGTGGAATGATAAAAAGGAGTCTGAAGATTATTTAGAATTAGAAAGCACATATAATCAATTTTGCTTTCGACTTCAGCAAATTAAGACAGAGATGGATTTGTTAGAAGTTTTTTCTTTGAAAGAGCTGCTTAGGAAGAATCAAATTTGCAATAAGGAACGAATGAAAAATTATAATAAGAATGGCGAAAAGACATATTACTTTGTATGGTTAGGTGGTACTATTAAAGAGTTGCATAAGCTTTTTAATAAAATTCAAGAAATATCTTCTGAAGATGCAGTCGTTAAGTATGTTTTAAGATCAAGCACTAGTGGATCCTGATGTCGATAATAGGGGGGGTTTTGACCTGCTTTAATGCATTTTTTACCAAGATTTTTGAAACGGATCCAGCAAAATTAATTTTTTTTTTTAACTTGGAAGGGGGGGAGTTTAACCCCCCCCCCCTTCAGGATCCGCCAGTGAGATCAAGTAATTTTAAGAGAATTAGATGAGAGATTATAGTACATTTATATAGTATTGTACATGTAATATTTCTACATTATATATTTCAGAGTTTGTAAATACTTGGAGGAAGCTTTGGATGTATTTAAGAAAAAGGATACTATTTTGTTGGGTGAAGGGTGTCACTCAATTAACTGTTCCAATGGATTACAGGAAGGAGGCTCAATTATAGGAATCCGTAATGCAAACGATACTATTCTCCAACCATCTAACTTTAAGTCGAGCATTGCATCATTGTTTGACTTTTTTGGTACTGAGGTGTGTCTCGTTTAATAAAATTAAAAATTATCTACTATTTAGTTGATTTATTCTACTATTTATTTTACTACTTATATTCTACTATGTATTTTACAATTTATACTTATTTATTTTTTAAATCTCAATAGGTTTTGTTGAAAAATATCTGCATTGAGTTGATAGGTCCTCAGACAGGTATAGTTGTAAGAAGGAATTGTACTGTAATTGTAACTGGTTGCATAATATGTGTCCCTAATACTACTTCAAGCAACTGCACATTTGGTGCAATTGTTATGCCAGGTGGAAAATTAAAATTTGATAATACAGTTTTTCAAGGATTAGGAACTGCTGTTGTCCTTTATTCAACTGGTGAAGTTATCATGGATGAATGCCGCTTTAAAAAATGTGATAATGGTATAAAGGTAAAGTCACCTTTTTATTATCGATAATTTCGAAGATTATTCTTTTTTAGTATTTATAATAAACATACATTTTCTTAATTTAGCTCCAGGACAATGTTCATTTTACTATTACCAAATGTTCCTTTGAAAATGTCAAAGATCCTATTGTAATGGAAACTGGAAAGGTAACTCATTCAGAATCAGTACCAGTAGGACATGAATTGTTTACATCTATCGAAGGAATCTTTTTAAATGAATGTAAATTTTTCACGGAAGATCAAGTTGGCAAGATCAAGTTAAGACCGAAAGGCATTGAAGGTATAATAGATTAATAGATTCATGGTTGGGTGATGAAATTATTTGACTCTTAAGGTGCGTTCGGGGAGACGCTATTAGCGCTATTTGCGTCATTCTATCTTTATCGCTCATTAGACATAAAACAAGGATAGAATGACACAATAGCGCTGATAGCGCGCTCCCCGAACGCACCCTTACAACAGAAATTATGTAACAATAAAATGTCTGCTATTATTTGAATATTACAATTTATAATCTAAAAGTTACGAATAAATCCTTAAAAATTAGTATTTGCCTTTCATCCTTATTCCATATAATTTCGTTAGAAACTTATTTCATTATCATTATTTTTCTCTGAATTTTGAATATGTCGATAATCGGTACATCAAAGTGTATCAGATTATTCAACCATTTATTTCTCATAACAGATGTCGCCATTGCTTTGTTTTGTTTTACCATTGCGCGGCACGTTGTGATATATCTGCATATACTTATTGGATTGTATGTTGAGTATGACAATTTTAAGATCGAGAATTTTGATAAACGTAGTGTCAGCACATTGTGTTCATTACAAATTTCATATTACATTCCCGTTCACGCATTTACACGTGTTCGCTTGGAGACGCAGTTTCGCAACTGGTCGGTTTCATAACCTCATTCTCGAGTTGCTGAATCGAACATCCCGCACTCGTGTCAAGAAGTGTAAGCAATTTTTGTCAAGCTATCGAGTGTAAAGGAGAACAAGCAACGAGTCATAAATTGCTTCAACGTGTGTTACTTCTACGTGATTGTACAAGGTGTTTCCTTTGCCAATTTGACCGGTCGCGAATATAACCTCAACGCAGAGATCAGAGATTTTATCTGTTCCGCGCTTGCTTGCTTGCGCCGCATGCGTGTGCGTTATCGCACACAGATAAAAAAGCAAAGTGAAGCAAAGCTCACATGCACGCGTAGAGGTATGACATAAATTACAATTTACATATCACTGTCATTATTGATATTTTTTTCAACTTGGATTGGTCCATGTTTTTGAACGGTACCATAAGTGCCTCCTTTCTTCCTTACATCCCTTCCCGGCTGCATCGGCCATGTGGTCGCGCGCCGACACGTGCGTCTATCACGTATGAATGAAACGTCATATGCGGCGAATATCGGCGAGCTCGCCGCGAGTTCAAATTCCGTCGTTGTGTATTTCCGTTTCCTGTTCGTCTTTATCCTTCTCTCTTTCTTTCACCGAGAAATGATTAATTGCGATTGCCGTCGTCGACCGATAAAACCGCATGGCCACGCTTTGATATTGAGGCTCAATGATTAATCGTGGGGGCAGCCGAGGACGCGGGGGTGGGCTGTCCGGGGTTGGCGAAGCTGTCGTTGCCAGAGCGCTAAACGCGTCGCATGTACAGTCGTGATGTATCGCGCGGTGCACGGATGCAATGCATATTCATGATGTAAAGGCGTTCCGGCGGACGATATAACGAAAAATGACGAATTTCGCATTTTATATGCCCATTCCGCAATCCGGCGTTTAGAACGTCGGATCAATTGAGCCCCTTATTTCCCAAGTGGTGTAAGTCCAATTTCTAAATTGTTGGAAAATTAATGTTTTGCATTTGGGTTGCTAACCTGTTATCGTTTGATCCAACTTTCTACTCTCTATAAAGTTAGACTTACACCACTTGTTTACTAGACGCAGACTATTCTTCAGAACACATTTCTGGTGTAAGTTTAAAATCTCAAATTTTGGATTTACACCACTTGGGAAATAAGGGGCTCAATTGTATTGCAGCGTAGCGCTTACTGTTCCGTTCTCAATTCGTTCGTTTTTTTTTTTTCGTTTTTTTTGTTCAACACGTATGCGGATGCCGATTAAGTTTGCAAAGCCCGATCAAAAATTACACATATGTCTACTGTTACGATACAGAACGTTATTTCACAAATATTTTCTGCCTGTTTGATAAAAAAAAAGACGCATTCCAACAAAGTAAGCTTCCTCAATCAATAAAATTTTGCATGATACGTTGATAAAGAGATAAAGAAATTATAACAATCTCAGTAAATAAAATGTTAGCAATATTGGCAAATCAAATTTGTAACATCGCTAACATTTTGGTTATCTGGGAATATTACAGTACAAGAATCATTTATGCTTTATATGTCTGACCATAAACATTAAAAAAAAATTGGTTTAATTGACACAAATAAGATATAAAAATTACGGGATAAATAACAGAAATAGTGTAAAATTGATGAACATAAATTACGTAATCACGTAAATTTACAATATTTATTTAGTATTCTTGTTATTTATTGTGTAATTTTTACATCTTATTTGTGTAAATTTATTCAATTTTTTTAGTGTATTTATATGCCAAATGGTTTTATTTTATCGGAATAGAATTATTTTATTGGAATTCGAAGATTTTTTGTCAAAGTGGTGTAGTTTTATTTTGTCAGGTTCCAAAATTGATGATTCATATAATCATCCCTAAACTTTTTCAAGCAAACTTATTTATATTTAAGGCCCCTGGACTCGCCGCGGCCATGTTGGCAATCGTGACGTCAGGGGCAAAGAATTACGCGCTGAGAATTCTTGCGTGCCATTTTCAAATAAAAAGACGTGGTACGATTCATACCATATTCATTTTACAATTGTTTATTAACTGTCAAGGGAAAAGCATAGTTTTCGGACAAGTTTACAAGTGCCAAAGCGATCTATAGTGTTATTTTATCAAAATATTTTTTTATTTGAAAATGGCACGCAAAAATTCTAGCGTCATTTCTCGCCTCTGACACAGTCACAATCCAACATGGCCGCGACGAGTACCCAGAAGTCTTAACATGTATACAAAATATCAGTGTTACAGACCTGGTCACTTCGGTAACTTCAACGAGTTAACGAAATTATATATCGGAGTTTAAAGCGCTACTGAAAATATTTAATTTTTTTTGTTCTTTTATAGTTATTCACGACTCAGCGTTTGAATCACTGTTTCGACGAGTCGTAATCAAGAGTGATCGTCGTAGTAGAGCAATTATTGAATTGACGAACACGACAGCATCGTCGTTGACAGGCACGCACCTCGACATGGTGGAAACAACCGCACCGGTACAGGCCGTCGATGGACAAACGCAATTCGGCAACGCACGTGCCCTCGATTCGCCCGACTGCATTTTCGTCTTCAAGAACACGCTGTCGGATTACGAGGAGCCGCCGTCCGACGAAGAGGTGAGTACACTGTTCCAATTTTATTGCGATCACTTTCTACAACGCTTTCTGCAAATAATGATATAAAAGAAAGAAAAAGAGAGAGAGAGAGAGAGAGATAAAAATGGCGAGATTTATAATTTGCAAAACATGAGAACTAAAACACCACATATCATTGAAAGCACGTGAAATTCTGCGTTCCAATTAAATAGTATTTTTATTAAAAAATTATATTTTGTTTATTTAAATTGCAACTAGAAGCGGAACTAATGGCTTATGCTAGCCACATATGTAAAAATAAATAAATTTTGTGTACGACAACACATGAAATTCTCTAATGAATCTGGTAACGACAGAACTCCTCGTTTTGGTTTATTAACTAATGCTGTGTTACTTCATAACTCTCAGGGGTATAAGACACGCTTGGATTAAATTACACAGCCATTTACTGATTATTGGATGTCGGAAACTTCTATATAACATTTTACAAGTTAATATTATTGCTGCTACGTGATGAAGTTTATATTTATTTTTATTATTACGTTATCTTATTTTATTTTTGTTATTATCTGACAAGTGACAGGTCTTTTTATAGTTTAACAGGTTAAAATTATACTGAAGTTGGCTTCCAATCGTATTAACCGTATCAAATAATTTTTTAAAATTAATTGAACAAAAGAATTATTTGGGTTGACTACGATTGATAGTCAACTTTAGTATACATATATATCTTTATTCTTCAGCTTTTGCCAAGAAGGAAAAATAGTCAACTTTAGTATAATTTTCACTCGTCAAACTATCCACTACTACAACTAGCCACAAGTAGGATCATCCTCTGGACTGGGCTAGACTGGGGCATTATGAAAGTGGACTGAGTCATATATTTTGATGATATTTCTTTCGAGATATTTTGACTTCATAGATCGATGTAACAAAATAAATGATAAAATCAATTTTTCAAAATTTTTGACTTACAATTAGTCCATTTTTATAATCACTGGCATATATCATATCTTTTTTGCGATATATAGTGCGAGGATAAAGTTATTAAGATGCTCATAGAGAAATTCTAAATATTGCTTCTTTATTATGTTAAATATAAATTATATGTGCTAAATAATGGAAAACCGGTTTGTTCGAATATCCAACTTCTGATTAATATTGAGCAATCTATCTCACTTTGTAGTTATATTCTACTTGTACGTTGGCCTTCAGTTTAATAAGAAACGTTCACTTTTTAACGCGAGGTCGCTAAATCGCTTTTTTTACACACAGCAAACATGCATATTAATTGAGTTTTCTGTTCGTTTGTCGCGACATTTATTTGATCGAACTGGCACACTGCGCGTGACGCAAAGGTTAACACGAGAGGTGCGAAGACTCGTGATGATATAATATATTTAGCAAGTAATAGCCCATGTATGCGATGTGTATTGGCGATTGTCGTGGGGCCGGGTAAGCCTTCGACTAGCTTTGGGTCGATGTCGACCGCCGTTACAAAACGAGGACTGATAAAAGTACGAGGGACGGTTTTAAAGCACGACTTTACGGTCGATCACATGGCGGCGAATTAAATTATTCCGCTCCACATTTTTCTTTCAGTCGCAAGGGAGTCGTGCGTTCTCTCTTTCCTTTTCTCTCTTTTTTCTCTCTCTCTCTCTCTCTCTCTCTCTCTCTCTTTTTAATGCAATAAAGCTTGATACCGCGCGACGCAAATGCTTTATATGCCTGATTGCTTTCCGCTTTGCGTGTGAGACGTCTCACTCTCGGGAACCTTTGGTGACATATATTCTTCAAAATGTATACATCATAATCGTAACCAAGAGAAACAATGGCTTTAAAAACTTTTTGAAACAAAAGAATAAAAGGTAGAAGAGAATTAAATGCGGATATAAGTGCGTTCAAATGTTAAAATATATTCAGTGTACAAAAATGTATTAATATAAAACGTTTTGACCTCACTTTTCAATGAAATACAATCAAAGTGTAAAACAATCGCAAAAATGCAGAAGTTATCCAAAGTCTAATAGAAACAACACATTACAAAATAGGAGGAGGAAGGAGAAAATAAATATATCAAAATTTCTAATAGTAAAACAAAATAAGTTAATCATCAAAAATGTCAGAAGGAGAAGGAATACATTATGTGTATCTTTTTAAACAGTATGCTCTGCATAGGCGTTCAGCGATGCCGTGTTCAACTAGCAAAGTGTGAGCAAAACATTGCCGAACGATTATATCGACAAAGGCATACTGTCGGAAAAGCACGCGTAACGTGTTTTCCACTTTTTTCCGACACGTACCGCAGTTAGTTTATCTTGTTCGATAATTAGAAGTTTTTATGTGTTCCAGTTCCTTCTAGTTCTTTTATTTTGTAATACGTTGTTTCTGTTGGGTTTTAGGTAACTTTTACATTTTTCTCCGCATTTTTTTGCTTTTTTTAAACACTTTGTGTTTCATCAAAAAGGATCTGATACGGGATTAAAAGGTTTGATATGCTGATATATTTTTGGTACGCTGAATATTCTAACATTTTGACGCACCCATATCCGTGTTTGATTCTCCTGCTTTTGTTGTAAATGATTAAATTATAATGCGTGTCACAGTAAAATTGCGCGTAAAACAGAATACACCATTCATTTTGTTTCTTGTATAACATGGAATACGTGATAATACGGGTGATAATAACACACAGTATAATTTATATTTTATGTTCATAATGTCATAGGGAATGGTATATTTTATATATATATATATATCCAACATTAAACATACATATTAAACATATTGCGACATATGCACATTACTAAAATAACAGGTCTCTAAAATAACATCCACTTGCAAGTTTCAATTTCTCTCGAGGAAGCGCTTGACCGTGCTTGACAACGCGAATCTCATTTCGTTACATTGTCGATTATCAGCGATTTGTGCATAATGCATATCTTTCAGGTCACGATCGCGCGTTTCTATGCATTCCAATATCTATAGGATATTCGATAGTGGTTTCGGTTATACTTGTAAGTCGCGTGTCGCTCGTTTGCAAGACGCCGCCATCGTGTGCCGCACGACTTGTCCGATAGCGTCAAGATAAAACGTTGCAAACGGGACGCATACAATGTCTCGCCACTTTCGAAAATATCCTCGTCCGAGTTGCGAGTTGAACAAAACACAAAAATAGCTGTCCGAGATAGTAGTCGGTTTCTGCGCGTGCGAAGCGAGCGCAGGTCCGATAAGAGAGAGAAAGAGAGAGAATAGTCGGACTATTGTGTGAAACTGCAGGTATGAGAATATTATGCGGAAGAGGGTTGGTTGGCAACAGTTCTACGGTTAACTAACTTCGGTTAAAGATTCCATGTATACTAGAAAAAAATAGTAAATTTACACAAATAATATATACAAAAATGATGTGATTAGTAATGGAAATACAAAATTGTAAAATTTTATAAAAATTATCTGATTTTATTTTTTATTGTGTAAATACATTTCTTATTTTATATGGAGGACACAAGTGATGAAATGTTTCACGAATCTTATGTAAATGTATACATTTTTGCAATATTACGTAAGATGATGGTAACATATTATAGTCACATTTTTGTATAGGACGAGGATTATTATATTAAAATGTCAAGGCTATAATTTTTAAATGGTTTTTAAATATTTACAATTGACCAATTAAATTGACCAATTAAATAAAAAATTTATGCATTCAGGGACATAGCATATTAATTTTTATGTGTCGTTATCATATAAGAAATCTCAGAAATCTGCTATTAATGAATGATACAGTTAGTCTGAGACACCTACATTATTTTTAAATCTATTTTTACAATGATATTTAAATAAATTAAATTTGATTGACTTACTAGGACAATGCGCAGCAGCGGAGTTCTTCACACGTTGATCTGTAATAATGCAAAGTACATCCACATTATAACAGTGTTTAAAACAGTTATTTGAGAAATAATTACTACGCACATTAAACTTTTACTCATCTTTTTCTTTTATGCAAATATCTAATAAAGGAATTATATATTTATCGAAAAAACTATAATTTTAAAAATAATAATAAATATGTTAAATAATAATAAAAATCTAATAAAAAAAAAAAACCATAATAAATATTAGAAATTGCAAATCTTTTACTGAATATTTCTGTGTGCGTTACATAATATTTACAATATTTTGAAAATAATAAATAACAAATAAATGATTACTTACCGCCGGCATCCAATGTTTTTCCTGTTTCTTCTCTCAGTCCTCCTTGCAGACTGCAAGTTGCAGTCCTTTAAGGTACTCATGTACGTTCACGACTCGAATAGAAAAGTCGCACAATATTTTAAACGGCATAATACGTACTTTATCATATTAGAACAAAAGTCAAAACTCACATGAAATATTGCACGCATGCGATAATAAAAACTACAGGAAATAATAAAGATAGTGCTATTGCTATAGAGGATAACGCGCTAATACGGAATGATCTGCACGAATGTTGCCGTGCGAATGATAAGGAGATAACAAACATATGAAAGAAAATGTCGCGACGATTTCCATTTAGGAGAATACGAGGAGTGCGGTGCAACAATATATGCGAATGCATAGGGTGTGAAAGAAAGAGAAAGGAGATATGGATCGTGCAGACTAAGGGCAACAAAAATAACTTCATTAAACATCGCGAGTCGACCTCGAAACTTTAGAGTATTTATCGAACATTTCGAGTTGAAATTGAGGCTAAATTTGATTTCGATAAATGCTCTAAAAGCTTCGAGGCCAACTCGTTTGGTGAGGTTGTTTTCGTCGTTGCCTTTAGCCTGCGCGTTCCATATCCCCTTTCTCTTTTTTTCACGCTTTATGTATCCGCACACACATTGTTGCATCGTACTGCCCGCATTTTCCCAAATCGAAATCGGCGCAATCTTGTTTTTGATATGTTTATTCCCTTATTATTCGCATGGCAGCACTTTTATTACTCTCCATAGTTTTCAATCTTACCTTTTCTGTTGTTACTTGGATGCGACAGTATCGAATGTGTAATCTGTGCGATGATATTCCATACGAGTTTGACTTTAGTTATAATATGACAGTGTATGTGTCAGTAATGCTATTTAAAATATTGTGCGATTTTTGTATTCACATCGCGAATATAAAACGCATGTAAATGCCTTGAAGGATTGCAAGACGAATTGAGAAAAGGAAGCTCAGAAACAACATCGGGCGCCGGCGGAGCAGCTTTAAGATGAATAATCATTTATTTGTTATTTATTATTTTGAAAATATTGCACATAAAATATTATGTGATATAACGCACATAGGAATTTTGAAATATTTAATAAAAGATTAGCAATTTTTAATACTTATGGTTATTAGATTTTATAATATATTTATTATTCTTTTTATTTATTATTTATTATTATTGTAAATTATAGTTTTTTCGATGAATACATAATTCTTTTGCTAGATATTTGCATAAAAGAGTTGAGTAAAAGTTTAATGTGCGCAGTAATTATTTCTCAAATAATTATTTTAAATGCTATTATAATTTGGATGCATTTTGAATGTTACCGAGCACAATTTGTAAATAACTCCGCTGCTGTGCATCGTGCCGGTAAGTTGACCCAATTTATTTTATTTTAACATCATTAAGGTGGTTCGAGCGTGACAGTATTGGTTAAAAATAATACTTTTGTGAAAGGATAATAGGATAAAGAAATTCTCATACAAGACTCATCAGATGTCTCAGACTAACACCCATTAATTTATAACAGATTCTTGAAGTTTCTCATATAGTAAGAATATAAAAATTAATATGCGACGTATCTAAGCGCGCGAATATTGTACAATATAATTAATCAATTTTAAACTTTTAAAAACCATTTATTATTAATTGTAATCTCGGCATTTTGGTATAATGATTTCATCTCTAAATCACCTCTGTGCGAAATCTGTGCGAAATCTGTGCGGTGACATGATTGGCCTGGGACACTCTGTATATCTGCTTCTCATGACGGTACTAGAAATTAACTTTACCTCCAAGCTGTAAATTTACATATGGAAATTTGTACCTAACTATTTATGCTAACTGTAATAATCGTCAAACATTTAAATCTATTATTGAGTTCTTTTCAATGATTACAAATCGATGCAAATAAGACAAGAAAACATAATATTGCGAATTAAAATAATAAAATACAAGAAGACATGTATTTTTTATTATAATTCGTAACATTGCACTTTTTGCATTTTTTTTCTTTATTTACGTCGATTTATAATTAAAGAAAATCCGACAATAATTCGAAATATTTGCTAGTATATTATAATTTATCGTTCAATTTGAACATCAACTCTCCAAGAGAGAGAGAGAGAGAACTACGTTTTGGCACTTACCACAACTGTTCTATATTTTGTTGAGTTGAAATCTAAAGACTCTTTTTCCTTCTTTTTTGAAGACAATTAATATCACGGGACAGGACATGTAACTTAATTAAATTCGCGCACGTGGATAATTAAACAGAGCATGTAGGAGTTAAGAGAGGTGAGCGGATAATTATATAATAAGATAAAATAAGATAAAAGCGTTTAGAAATGAGGCAGAGTTGTGACTCGGGGTTGAAAGAAAGGCGAAACGTTCAAACGGATAATGAAAGACGAAAGGAGACGTATAGCGGAGAAAACGATCAATCATTCGAGAGGACCAGAACGGTCTGCCTCGCGGCTGCAAATAACACCTCGCGCGTGTGTGCGTGTGTGTCCGATTAGAAGCATCGACGAAACATATTACGCGTTCACCGGCTGCTTCCGCGCTCTGTCGAACTTGAAATATCCTGCTCCTTTTTTTTTCTAGCCGTCAACTGGGTCGATTTTTTTTAACAGCACTGTTCTAAATTTGTTCATTGACGCTCCGTATTGAGTGTCGATTTCTTTGCGGTTATTCTTTAATGTGGTGTTGCTTTTAAACTCTGTATATTTGTGCCGGATGCGTTATGAGAAAGATAATGGATTTTAGCTTTGTGATCTACGTCGCGCCAGTCACCAGCGGTCGTAATTCTACAGTTAAACAACGTATGGAGATTTTCCAAGCGAATCGATTAAAGCGGGTCGTTGCAGCGCTGCCAAAACTCATAATAGCGTAGGAATGAGGGAGGGACGAAGAGAGAGAAAAAGCGAGCGACGGATGAGACGACAATTTATTTATTTTACGAGTTCGGCAAACTATTTATTTGTCATTTATTTTAACTTTTTATTAATTTATTTCCCGCGCCATCACACGCGTTATTGATATACCGTGATTATTGAAGCGCTGTGTCGTCGCATTAGAGAATTGACCATCGGAAATATATACATATATCGTCGTTTTGTGTTCGAACCATGCATCGAATGGCGACGACACGTGTCTCGTTCACATTTTGATAAGCGACAAACGCGGTCAGATGAATCCTATCTGTCCACTGCACCGAAAGTTTAAAATTATCGCGAGCACGCGATGTTTCGATAGTAAAATAACGGAAACCACAACACGCCGCGAATTCGGCGGATGGGTTTTTGTCGGGCTCCTGGCAATTAAAACGTGCGATCTTCGCTCGCTTTATTGGGATTTAATTGGGTTTAATTTTTCCGTCTCTTCCGCTTCGTTGAGTCCACGAGCAACGTTTATTCAATTCGGTTTTTAATTTATGTTCTTCATCTCATTTTTATCTTGCTTTACAACGCTGGATTAATGTATAGAAAGTTTTTTCAGAACATTACGCGAGATTGATTACGCGAGATATTTAAATCAATTTCTTTATGAATAATTATTAAAATTAGAAATATTAGACATAAATTCCGGATTAAGAGAGAAAAAGAGAGTTTGAAACAATTTTTTCACGAATAATGATTAAAATTTGAAATATGAGACACCGACTGACCATGCGAGATAGAAATTCGATGCACAATTTATTTATACGTGTATAGTTGAAGTCAACAAATCTGATATACCTAGATAGCCGATTATTGTACAATGTGAGCGAATAGAACTAAGACGTGTGATTTAGCTCACTTTTAAGATTAAATTAACTCGTCTCGCGACTCACTTGAGAATCGTTCGGATGTGAAATATTATGCCTCGAGTTGTGTCGCCGCTTAACATCGGATCGTAAACCACGGTATACTTTAACATGTCCTCGTAGAATCTGTGATGAAGTAAATAAGTAATAATACAGTGTTGACATTTCATTTGAGAATTTTATCACCGTCTACATTGTTTATCATTTTGACGCTTTAGTAAAATTTTTGCCGCGGGAGGATCGAATTAATCGCGAAATGTTTATCGTCGCCTTCGCATTCTTTTCCGCATGCGCCATTCTAATAGCGCGAAGACAATTTTGTCTCTCGGAGGAAATTGCCTCACGAAATGCTGGATTGATACTGGACATTTACGATGCATGAACTTGTTATCGCAAACGATGACATTTACGCGACGTTTTTCGAACATTTCAACGCGACGGCGAAATTGGCAGGCATAAATCAATAAAAGCGTTGTTGCCGGCGGCGAGGAAGGGATCCTAGGCAGCTCCAGCTGTGGTTTATTTCGGGTTTTAGGTCCGTGGATGCACGATGTCTCGTCTCTACGACGAATATGTACACGCGCGCTCGCGCACAGGCCATGTCCCGGGCACGTCAGCGCGCATAAACGCGAGAGAAATAGATTATTTAGTAGCTAGTAAAGCGCAGCGAAGATCGCGCTTTGCCGCGGCACAACAACGATTGCACGATTGTAAACAACGTAATTTTATTACAATGCACGCACCAAAGTGCGACGTGTACGCACCTGTCGCCGCCCGGGTAATTATTTGTACAATGACCTGGATTTATAAAAGCTTCGGCCGCATTGTCAGCTTCAAATTCCATTTAATTGCACCGCGATAGCCGGAGAGCAATTGTCCGTTCGCGCGATTAAGTTTGATAAACAGCAGACGCGGCACACATCCGCAGACTATTCCGTGCCTGCAGGATTAAAATTTACACTCCCCGCGTGTTTTCAATTTTCCACCGCAGCCGCGACACGTGTATCGCGCCGTGTGCCAAGGCCTGAAACAGTGGATGCAATTGCAATTCCTAAAAAAAGTACAAGCTGGAAATTGGTCGACGAGCAATATCGATGTGGGTTTTCGCGGTCGCTTTGTTTTTAGCTCTCACAATCTGCCCATTTTTGAAGAACGGTCTATTGATCCTGACGCGGACTATCCTTCTCTCCCCAGGGTGTTTGTTTTCTAACGGCATGAAGAAACGCTTCGTCGCACGCAATAGCGCATGTTTTTTTTTAACACTTTTAGGACAATCGGCGATTGCGCCGAAAAAATGTCGCCGCGGAGTTGAAGGAACTGAACGGAAATTCATTCGGTTGTATCGAGTCGTGCATCGGCCGTGCAATTAGGCGCAATGTATTACTACTTCCCTGCTCATGAATAATACGCGCGCTAAATTATTCATAAGTCACACTTTGCGTGCCGGATAAAGCGTCGCAAATTCTAAAATAGGATCCCGGCCGGAATGGCGCAATACCTTTCACGAAATTAAAGGTTAATTAATCCTGCCTACGGAATGACGACGAAAATCGCGTCGGATTCTGCACCGCGGGAATGATGAATGATATTTTACATTAAAATATTACATAATGCCGGAGTGCGTCGCTGAAAGAAGGAAGAGGAAGGGAAAATGAGAAACCAACGGTCTCTATTATCGCAGACGTAGTTTTTACTCGGAGTAGAGCGCGTGCATTTTAATAGATCTCTCGATCCCCGCGAGATTTCCATCAGGAAATGGTGATGGTTGGAGCGATCGATGGTAATGGTTAAAGCTGAGCGATGACCGCAATATCCGTCCACAAATCGCGTTCAACGACTGTATTTAGATTGCTATCTCAGGCAGATAAGAGGGACAGAGAGCCCTAGCATTTACGTTGAGCAAGGTCACGTTCGCATGCCAGATATCTCCTCTGGATTTTCGCAGGTGATGTACGTATCGCCGTTCTTGAGTAGTTTGAGATCTATCTTAAGCCGCGAAAGCTCTAAGCTACTTACAAATATCTCGGTCACAGCTTTACAGCTGCAGATATCGATCCACCGGTATCGAAGATCGCACCTTTAATCCCCCGTTTATTTATTTATTTATTTGCCCCATTTATTTTTATGCCCGTAAATAAAAATACAAATAATGGAAAAAGAGTCAATAACGTTAACGTACGAAATTAATGTGAAAAAAGAATCTGATTTTGCAGTTGCGATGTTTCTTTTGTGAAAACGTATATTTTTTCTTTGCCGTGTGAAGTCGAAATTAGCTTTTACTTGCGGTTTGAATTGCACTCACCCTTCGTAATTTCCGTCCGGTCAGCGGTCCGTCGGTGTCCTTGAGGCAAACTCGCACACCGATGTAAAATGATGTAAAATGTTTATACGGCGCGCTCGCACCTGCTAATTTTGGCCCATCGCGTCGACACCCCGTGGCGAAAGAGATTCGATCTCTGCGCGGCTTGCGAACGGGGGTGGGCGGCATTGAAGATAAGCAGGAAGGTCGCGACGGATTAAGTGCATTTCGCACCCACGACACGAATGCGGAGTGACTCGATTTGGCATGCAGAAATGCATAATAATGAGAGAGAGAGAGAGAGAGAGAGAGAGAGAGAGAGAGAGAGAGAAAGAGAATTTTATATTTGCGCTCGCGCGACTATTTACGATATGCTTAACTGAGAGTTAACGGCCGACTCGCGTTTAGAGGAGCGAAGTGACGGCAGCCTCTTCACAGATAAGCGGAACTTGGCGCGAAAGATTGCTCGCGCGAATCCATCACCGGTGAAACTTGTCGCTCTCACGTACGAACATGAACTCATCCAGCCGGAAGACCATTAGGTTGCATGCTTCAGCAACGACTACGCGAAATGGTTCCCTTCCTTTACGGCGCCTCCGCTCTAATAACTTGACGACTTCTTCAAATATACGTCTGACGTATGGACCCCTTAATCCCAGGAAATTACATCAATTTCAGCAAACTCAAAAAGTTCTCCACTCTTCCACCCTTTTTTTTCCCCTTCTTTATACATTCGTGCCAGCTTCGAGCCTTTGTTTTTCTCGAAACAATTCAAGTTTGCGACAATAGGCGCGCCGAATTTCTCCGTACGATATTTTATTCGATTGTATTTTGCAAATGGTACAACGTGGCAGTTTGATTGTTGCTTAATACATGCCCATACACTATCGGCACGGGCTTTACACCGTTCGTACGTTCATTATTACGTCATGTTAATACGGTAGCGAGCATGTTAATCACCTGGTATCAAATTAGAGCGTAATCCTCCTACGGCGCGGTAGAGTTAACTTCCGCCACGTAATTTCCGCAAAATAGGTCCGTAATTGGAACAACGAGAAGAAACGACGGGAAGCAACCAGCCCCCCTTCCCATCCCCCCTCCTCACCCCTGTCGCGTTCGAATCGGCGCGAAATCCCGCGCCGGGAGAGCGCGGACGGGCGAATAATTTGGCACGAGTGTCGTAACGTGTAAGGGAACGTGATGGGTGTAGAGTTGATTTACGATCCGAGGCAGAACAGACCGCGCATTTCTGTGGGAATATTTCGCGCCTCTCCTCCTCTCCCCTCTCGCCGCAATATGATTTATCCTGAATCAGTTTAAACCGCGTCGCGTAGGCGGGCGCAATCTGACTGCAATTGATGTCTGCGGGGAAGAATTTTGAATTCACCAACCTCTCCATCCCCTCCCCCTCTTTTCTCTTTCTCTCTCTCTCTCTCTCTCTCTCTCTCTCTGTCTCTCTTTCTCGCTTTGCCCCGCCGGCGTAACATTATAATTGAACGATTAGTATATTTACGAGCCATTGTTGCGCGCGCGTTATTGTTACGCCGGGTACATCGCATTACCGTTTGATGTATGTATGCTCATTGTGCGGCGCCCACATGCTGAATTATGCTAACCAACGTGCTCGACTCGCGACGTGGTAAACAAATTATTTTATTACTGCGAAAATGTTGTTCCTGCGCGGCGCCCGCGCCGGCCATGAGCGTTAATGCAGCATAAATTCTTAATACCCCGTTGAGCATATTGATGCCCCCGGTCGCCGTGGGCGTCACAAATCTTCCGCCGCATCTCGATATCGCGAAATAATATCACGCGGTGCGTTTAAATCCGCTGACGTGCGTTAAAAGCAGACGGACGCGCGTTTGCGGGACGCGGCGTGTGATTCATGCCGGGCGATTTATTAACTCGTAATAGCGGCGTCTCGGCGAGCCCGAAAGAAAGTCCCGCGGGATAAAATAGGAACATAGGACTCCCTTTTCTCGGGCTGCTCTGCGCACCGCGGTCCCGTCTCGTCGGTTTATAATTATCGCGGCCAGTCGCATTGCCTGCCGTCTCGGTTCCGCGACGAACGGAAAAGGTATGTGTACTACGTACCGCACGCGGGGCCGTTCGTCCCGCGTCTTCGTAGTGAGAGCGCCGTCAGACAGGCTCTCCCCTGTCCTGGTCCATTACGTCCAACTATTTCTGTACCGTGCGTCCCGTGCAGGGTTCGCTTGACGCGACGCGTTCATCGCGAGCGGCGGCACCGCGACGACCCGCTTTGTTCGATTCGCTACTAAAATCTGTCGAAATCGGGGATGAAGGCATCGTCCTTCGCTCGCCGGCTGCCAGAAAGCCATTCGGAAGGCGGCTCGGCTTCCTGATTTACCCGCCATCCCCGCGCACCTCATAATTCTCTTTTAGCTTGGCACCGGAACCCACGCACGGGGCGTATCGTAATTTCCAACACGTACTTATGTCAGCCGGATTCGCTTGTTTGTCTCCCGACTGTTTGCTTCGATGTAACATTGTTAGGCCTCATAATTTACTTTATGCGTCGCGAATATTTTACTCGGTATAATTGGCTTCTTACTTAAAAGTCCTGAGGTTCTGACCGGGCTTGCCTATGCATCACAGAGTTAAATTTTAGCGTTTATTTCTATCCCGACTCGTTCTCTCCACGTGCTTGCGAAGAACCATCTGGATTGATGGGATTGACAGTGTTGTAAGAAACACAAATGAAAGTGAGCGTGGAAACCGGATCGATTATCCTCCGCAACAGATCGGCACACGATGCGATTATTACTGCCGCAGGACGCGATAAGACGTTGCGCAACGATTAATTGCCGGAGTTGAAGCGGGGGGGGGGGGGGGGTTCGAAATATTTAATAGCACGGAAGACGGATTTTGACGTATCGCTCTGTCCGACGTGACGTGAGAGACGGAGAAGTGACGCGAGATACGAAATCGTACAAGATAATGTATTCATGAAACTGAACGATTGCGGAATTGCAAATCTGATCTGTGTGTACAAAGATGTTTGTCCATGTAAGACAACTGTCCCAGTCGTCGGATACTTTACAATTAATTATTATTTAGATTTAATTTTTCTGTTAAATTAATATTTTTCTCATCTTTTCGTAATTCAGAAATTCGTCTCTAAAACTGATCAAATATGCTTCTTTTTAGCGCTACAAAGTATTACTTACGTTCAGTGAAATCGTTAGAAATCTAAATTGTCTCACACGATAATCTCAGCTCTCTTATTGTATTAATAATTATGTAATTAAATATTGCACAACGATTCTTAATTCATTAACGTTTTGTTCTAATATTACTTTTTATATTTAAAAATATTAAATAATAACCACAACTTGCTGTATGATATTTGCCATTGGGATGTTTATTTTAAACGGTCTGTAGAACTCCGCGGGATAATTGGACCTTATCGAACAAAAGGAAGACGAGTGTAATGATGACGTGTTTGCGCGCAAACGTGTTTTCCATCGACTTCCATGCGCCATGCGTGTCTCGGTTACTTCATGAACCGTAAACCCGACAGTTCCGCGTGTAAGTTTTTATGAAACTGAAAATAGTTGGCCGCGTGAACGCGCGATTGCCGAATTTATGGACCTCCCTGAGCGACTTAGCGCCAACTCGAGCATTGTTATCACTCGTTTAACGACTTATCGGGAAATTTCGCCTTCACTACCGGCAACTCTGTCATGGTTCCATCGACATCGCATTATATTCCATTCAGGACGGATACGCGCAGAGGTTCTCGATTTCCGCCCCGCGCTCGGTTAGCACCGATATGACTCACGTCGCGCTTCGAGGATTCCGCAAATTTCCTCCGCGGTTCGTGAGCTTATATTCCGCGCGTCCTTCTCCGCGATTCGATCGATCCACGTCGCAGATATTCCTGTTCCCGAGCATTTTTCTTGTCGCTGCTATCGGGAGAGAGAACCCCGCGCGATCTCGTGCTTCGATAATATCGCATCGGTCTCCTTCCGAGCGTGACATCGAGAAAGATCAGAGAGAAGTAGCGATTATATCGGCTACTTTGACCGGATAATTCATCAAGGAGCTAATATCTTGGTTGTCACCGAAAATAGAACGCCGTATACGAAAGTCCGAATAAATCTTCGTGGGTAAAAGTGATGTTTTAGTATACATAATCTCAAGTTAAGAGTCATAATGTCAAAAATCGACTCACATGTATTAATGATCCGCAGTGCTTTATTTTACGATACCGCATCAACGTATTAATTATTAACTTTCGGCGCGACGTTGACAAGTCTATGAAGAAGCGAATAAATCGCAATGTTGCAGAGAGGCAGGCCGGTCATACGCGGCTTCTCGGTACAACTGGTGTTAATAACATTACGTAACACTCACGTTGTTTCTGTACTCACGCAATCAGAGGGTGGATTCGATATTCCGATTTCTGGTTTTTCTACTTTTTTCTTCTGTCTCGCTCTTGCTTATCTGCGCGCGTGGATTTCGACGCACGAGAAGCAGTCGACCTTACCGCAGTTTGCACGAGTAGTGAAAGTCGACCGTCGGTACCAGCGAATCGGGTTCTTTTTTTTTCAGCTCTTTTACTTTTTTTTACTCCTTTTTTTCGACGTGGCAATCTGCGCCCGCGAAAGAACAAAGAGTCGGAGGCCGTAAAGCGGCAAAAATCTCTTCACGCGAATTCTGCCGGTCAGCTGCTTGTCTGGGAGCTGCAGAGGCGAATTTTATGTATTACGACTAGAACAGACGGTCGTTTCGCCCGCAGCGGCGAATAAAACAAGATTTATGGTGCCTTAAAAAGTTTCTTTTAAAAAAGAAAAAGGTGCCACGCGCTAAAAACGCGACGAATTTTAGACGTTCGGCTATTATTCACGTTATATCACAGTAATTAAATCGGAATCACAACTGTAGACCCGTTTGCGGTTAGATTATTTATTTATACTCGACGTATGCGAATTATGCGAGCAGTTTTGCCGCGCGCGATTGTCAATCCATTTGAAAGCTTATGCGAGATTTGCGCGATGCATACGTCGCCGCATGGACAATTTCGTCGATTTTCACGAACGAACTGATGCGAAATCCGTTTGCGTCAATAATCTAGTTGCAGAATTCGACTTATATAGACTTACGAATTGCTCTGAATTATTGGACGTGCGCAACAAATGCGCACAGACAGTTCGGAAACTAATTCTAATCATCGTCTACAGAGATATTTATGTATTCCGGCTTACAGTGCATTCACCGCGAAGCGGTGCATTATGTGTCGAGTTAATACGTAATTGGCGCACATGCAAATATGCGTCGTGTGAAATTTCATCACGTGGTAACGGGTTATATGAGAGCGGAATGAATAAACTCTCCCCCGAAGCCGTTGGTAATGGTGTAATGCGATGGGAATTGTTTATATTTCCACGATTTATCGTGGCCGACGAATCCGACGATACGCAATGTAAAATATCGAATTGCGACGGGTGATTAATTAATTGCGGCAATAAAGTCAATTAGTTTCCGAGTTGAGGCGATGAATTATGAGGCGCGCTCGCACGTTGAACGCACGGCACATATTCTCCAATATGTCATAAGGTCAAGATACGCGACGGTTAATAGGTTATTATGTGGGAACGTCCAGATGAATTTGTACGAGGCAATCATCTCCCCGGCTCCCGCGGGAACACTCGCGCGCGCGCGCGCAGCAATTACTTTCGCCTAATCGGATGCCTCGCGGGCACCTCCGCCTGCATAATGTTAGTCCCGCCGATGTAACCGGTGCCCCTTACGTCATAGCCGGTTTCGCTTGTACAATCTCCCTCAGCACCTCGGGCAACGGCGTGCGCTCCCCGCGCGCGAATACTCTCTCTTTTTCTGGGCTGTCGACGCCGGCTCGCGAGAAAACGACCTTGAACTAGAAAGCGCAGACGCCGTCGCTTAATAAATTACGTGCCGCAACAGATTTTAAATTTCCTCTCGTACTGCAGGGATGGAAACGGGGGTTTGAAAAATTGCGGTTTTGCATTGAACTTGAAGTCCATTCACGCTTGGCTGTGAATTGTAATTACAACTTTAACGATATCATAGCTAAAATCCCTTTCCTTACGGAAACGCTATTTTTATTTATATTTTTTTTTTACAGAGAATATAATTATTGTAATGTATTCTGGATCGAAATCTCTTTTTTATGAAAAATATTTTTACATTAATATGCATCAGTGCTGTTTTAATTTGCTCGAAATGCCAATACGATGATGCAAATATTATAAAGACGTATTTATAAACGCAACGCTGATGTTTCTCTTTTTCATCGATCTGATCAGCGTAATAACCACAAATGTAAATGAAGCGTACGAATGAAATGCGGATGAATAAGTGCGAAATCGTTACGGACATTGGCCGCAGCGACGACGGAAACCATGAATGTGGAACCATTCGCACATTAACCGAACCACCGGATCAAAGAGTGTCACGCTAAGTAAATAATGTATATATGTATTCTGCGGATGATAGATATAGCCGCATTGGCTAATTCGTCAACGGCGATACGAGATATTTCCGGTAAAATATGCTCCTTCGTCGGAACACGGAATAGCGAGCGAAATTACGAGCGTGGTTTACGAAGCGGAAATTTTGAAATGCAACTTTATGAAATGACCGCGTCGTGAAGTCGCGTTTGAAAACGGCGACGCTTACGTTTTGACTTTTCGATTTGTGGAACGGCAGAGAATCGCGCGTTAATTAGACAATGGTTAATTTAGCGCCGCGCGGGCAGTCCTATGTGGATTCTGTGTTGGAAGACGGGGCGTTAGCGCGCCTGCCTGAGGCACGCGGCATCATTAGCCGCGGAGACGTCGGCGCTATAATAATCTGACAAAAAGACGCGTGGTCGTCGTCATCGAAAGTTGGCGATCGGTCGGGTCTCTCGATTTCTCACGAAGAGAGAACGGTTAGTCCTGGAGCGCGGCCAAGGCGGTTTCGACGACGTTCGTCCCCTTCGTCGCGTCCTGGACGGCGGTTTCGATTTCTGCTGATTATGGGGGAGACGCGCGGCTTGGGCGGAAACGGGCGATACTACTGCCGCAAGTGCAACTCGCTCCAGTGTGAGTGAATCGCGGGTGAGAGGGAACGAGTGCGCGGGAGAAACAGAGAGAGGAGGGTACCGGGGGGGGGGGGGGGTGTCTGGGCGTCCCCAGGGGCAACAGGTACTCACACATCGCCATTAGCTTTTCCGAGAGACAAACCGACCGAACGACCGACCTGCCCGGAGTAGGGGGGGGGGGGGGGAGATACCCGGCCATGCCGCCACGTGCTCACGCTAAATATAACGTCTGTCCACTGTCTGCCTCTTTCTACTGCTCCTTGTTTCGTCGCGCGTGCAGCCTAAGCGCGCTCGTCTAGACCGTTTGCCTGGACAAGCGGTAACTAATATAATTGTGTGACAAATGGTTAACGGACGGAATAACACGCATGAGATAATAAATAAATAATACAGAAACAACACATGTTTACACATATTACTTATTTATCGATAATCCGAACAAGCACAAATATTATTTATATATATTTAATCCTTTGCGTTCAGAATTAATTTTCATAAAAAGAGCTAGTAATTATTTTGTCCTTATTTTAATCCCATCGGCAGAATGTAACGATCAATCTTTCTTGTTCGGAATATTCGATAAAGATTAGAAAAATATAGTTTGCTAATTGTTTCAAGTTTGGAGAATTAGAGGATTTGTCGCGAAGCACCATGTCGAGTCCAAATTTGACGCAGAATCATAAAGAGTTAATGTCACATATTATAATATACTTATATAACATGACATTTTCATGGCATGATTGTGTAAATATTAAATATGCATTTATTCGGATTCGAGAAGAGTCTGATTTTTGAGCTAAAATATTAAATTCGATCATTGACAGCTGCACGTGCCGTTGTCAATTCTTAGTGAACTTTAGACTTCTGTCTTCCTTGGTTCGAAGAGATAAGTAACGCCGGGTGTTTTCTGTCGGTCCGACAAAACTCATTCTATTTCCACGTGGCGAAAGAAAGTTCCGGCGGCTGGATGCGTATTGGATTATCTCGTTGTCCCAGTTTGCGCGATTCTCACTTCGGCGTGTGCATTTTTCATATTTTCGCAGTCGCCGCTCTATTTTCCTCGCCGTATAATCTGGAAATCTGCGCAGCGACGTGACCGTATCGCTGGAGAGAATCATCGCGTACGTGTACGAGAGAGAGCATTGAAATCCTGAGGATGATCATCCGACCGTATATACATATGTCTTTCCAGTATCTTTCCGTCACTCTTTATTTTGCTGTGCGTGCAACCTGTTCCGCGGTAAAGCAGCGACCGATATATTTGCATGATAAATGGCGGAAATCTTGCACGTTTGTCTAGAATAGAAGGGGAAAAAAAACTGTCCAAAAGTGTTCCGCATTTTATCTTGTCCCGCCAGTTTTGTCTTACGTTCACTCAGGATGCAAGATTGTCTTGTAAGCTTCCAACTGTTCGGTATTTCAATACAGTTGGTAAATCATGGTCTTGCTCCGCCGCCCGAGAGGCGGAGTAACAAGGAAGAGATGGCCGGCTTATGCGAATAACTCGGGGTTGGCACGGTCAAGTCGCGGACCTCCGCGTCCGACTCCATGTTCTTCTCGTTCAGACCGTTCTCTCTTTCGCCTAGCCGGTCCCACCCGTCTGTCTGCTCTGGTCTCCGACATGCCACGGCCAATTTCTGTCCCGCCGCATTTGTTTCTCTTTGCCAATCGCACGGGAGCTTCGGGGCTGTGCGCGAAAAGGCGCACACGTGGACGTCGCGGTTATGGCGGCCAGACATGGGTGGCGCGAACGGGACACAGTTGTTGCAAAGGGTGCTGCCCGACGGCGCAAAAAGCGGATTCCGTCGCGGACGGCGGGATAACTCGGCACGGTCAACGATCGCGGGCTCTGATAGCTCCCGCCACGCACTCGCGCTCGTATCGCGCTCGCTGCATCGCGGAAAGCCGTGTCGCGTAATTCGACCGAAATACCGCGGACAGCTCTTTAATTAAGTTTTACTCGCACTGCCAGAGTCCACGGTGCGCGCATGGTGTGCCAAGACCAATCCATTTTACTTCGGATAGAGATCGGAGCTTCAGGAAGTAAATACGTGCGATGCGAAAATTTAGATTTCGTTACTTCTTCATGAACGCGTGACATCGTTTTGCACGTCTAAAATTATTTTGCAGTGTTCGAAGTAACGTCGCGCTTTGCGTCCACCTGCGCCTCGCGAGCATGGTTATTAAACTTGGTGTCTTAGAGAAAAGCAGATTATCTTGTTAAGCGGTTGTTAACACGTTGTTACACACGCGCAACATCTCTATCGCGTTAAAAGTGTCTGCGTGTAAATTGTACTTACGAGATAGGGCACATCGGCGCTCCGAGAGTCTGCTTTTGCTCGAAATACTGGCGCGTGAACTTCTTAATTAACGTCCTTCACCTGTTGCCAAGTGGTATAATATTCTCCTTCGGGTCATTATAGTATAAATTACGCGGTAGCAAAAAAAAGTTTTTATTCGTCTTATTACGATTGGATTTATTTTCAACACTATGCATGTGTCGAACGAAATTTACGTCGGACGAAATATAATTATAGCTAACTTTTTGACCTGGAAAATCTGCTTTGAAATGGAAAACAAATGTAACACAAAAATACACAATATATTTAAAGGGATGTATATAAATAAATAATGTATGAGATAAATGTATGCGATCACAAAACATTATGCATTACATTTTTTATTTAAAGTATCGTGTATACAAAAAGATGGTAAAAATATTATTTTGATAGGAAAAATTATGTCTTTAATGATGAACCTTTTTTTCAACGATATTTTTACATTTGTACAAATGTAGAATATAAATACGCATAAGTTTAAATATAGATGTATAACATAATACAGAACAATAATATAGAAAAATATATTTTGCACGTACATTTAAAGTGCACACATACACATAACACGAAAACATAAAAAACACACAATAGAAGAATATCATACTCTCTGAGGGAGACAATAAACATCTTATACGTCTGTTTTTATTAGCGAGAAGTTTTTGCGCGCGACGCTTTTTAAAGCCGCGCCGCATCAACTGTCGTAAAAGATGTACGGAGTCGGTTGCCAGCTTACGGCTAATACGGGCGAAGTGCAAAGGGTTAAATAATGCAAGTAGTCGCAGCGCCGTGGTACTATCATTATGCCGTGGCGCGGTGTTTTCGCGGCGGAGACGGCGCATTCACGATGAAAAATGATGTCTGTTACGTGGCGAGTGAGATACGACGTGGCCAGCTAAAGCGGGCTAAAGGGGATTAAGCTTAAGCTAAGGCGATTCGGTAGTGCATCCACGGACTGCAATGCAGAGAGCATTGAATTTCCCGACTCGTCGCGGCCGGACTAAAATAAAATATTGCGTATTATGGTGTTACTTTTAACCGCATCCGCGTCTGTTTCCATCCAGCTTTAATGTCGCATCCACAATTAGAGACCTTTTTTAAATTTATAAATTTCGCGCTTTCACAAAATTAATAATCACAAGTATCTATAGATAAGGATAAAGGTAACCAAATAAACGTAATTTAAATAGAAGTAACCAAATAGAGGCAATCTAAATAAAGGTAACCAAATAGAGGTAACCCAAAATTAGCGTTTTCCGATATCGGCGCGACTGGCTTTTAATTTTTTATTTCATGACATCAGTATCTTGAGCAAAATTATGCAAACACTGATGTCTTCACTAATCGACTGGAAATGGAAAGCGCTAATAAAAATCACACATGTTTTTCCCGATCTTCAAAGTGATTTATTATTTGTATATTTTCTCGAAAAACAGGTCGTATGCTTCGCGTACGTAAATAAACCAAGTGTCCCATCTCTATGAAAAACGAATAGGTTTATTAGACATAATTGTTGCTCGCCGCACAGGCACGTTAATTTGTTAAATTTATCACAAATGCGAAGGGACGATTCCAAGTTTATCGAAAACTTTGTAGCCGAAATACTCCATAGTGATGTTGCGCATCCTGTGTACACAGCTGCGGTATTGCGAATTATTTTTGGATTGCAACTGTATACGTCTCGCTATGTTAGCCTGTTGAATAATTTTTTTTCCCGACCGACATTCGTCCGAGTTTGTCGCGCGATTTATTCATCGAGGTCGCCCGGATAAATCTTGCGCGTTTTCATTAACTGCAATTTGTTTCGCCGCAACGCCTGAAAAGGGTAGATGAAGTACCCGATATTCCGCGCATAATCGATATGTTAGATTACCTTTATACGTCCGACAATAATTGGGTCAAAATCAGACGAGGTTTATCAAGCTTCCCAACCGGAGCAATCTCCGCTAAAATCAGCATGAATGTGCAGAAATGCGCTTGAGCTCTCTTTGCAAATGTCGGTAATGGAAGAATTATTGCCGGACTTTTCTCCACTTAGATATTTAATCAAATCACTTTTGACGTAATATGCAAATAATATTTAATTTCTGAAAAAAAATTTTAGTTAACTAAAATGGCTAAAGAGATTAATTAAAATGGTTATTTTACACAAATATCTTATCTCCTGATTTCTATCTCGATGATTGGGTGTGGTAGGTCGTGGTATGTAATAGCGGATAGCATCTGGTAGACCTGGAGTTGTCGTTATTTTTACTTATGTGAAAACTTTGTCTTCGCTCGATCTCATCCGAATGAGAGCGTGTCGCGCGAGCAGCGACGACGAAACAGCCAAGTTCTGTTATGGGGGAAACAGCCGTTTAAGAACCTACGAGTCCTTGAAGACCGTCGTAAAATTTACCGTCGTAAAATTTACCGATAACGGCATATAAACGCAGAAACGCTAAATACACATTTGCCCCAGACTCGGAGTCTGGATCACGTCTGCTGTGAAACACTGTTACTTTGATGCGTCTCGTTAGCGGCAATAAGGGGTCGTGCATGGTCTCGTAAAAACGCGTCGCGTGATAAACGATTAAGTGGGCGAGAACTGGAGTAGCGCGCGCACGACATTCTTTACCGGTTTTTATTTGTCCTATCTAAATGTGTTCCGCAAACAGGCCTGTCGGTTAACCGTTCGCATTCCCATTGCGATGACACTTTAGTGTCGGGCGGGTGAAAGTTATTACGTGACAAATGTATCGCTACTTCGATAATAAAATGTCGCGCATTCGTCAACCAATTCTGAGCATAATAAACTATTTATGTTTTTAATATTTTTTTAATAACAAAATAACACTCTTAATCTAAATTTTGGTTAAAAAGTATAATTTGAATTCTTGATAGAAAATTTGGCAAAATTTAGTATTTTTTTTTTAATTCAATTGAATGAAAATTTTTAAAAATCTATTACAAATCCCAAAGCTTCTTTGGAGTCATAATTATAATATTTTATAATAATAATTATAATTCTAAGAATAATATTGGAAATCTGCAAGTTCCTTAGTATTAATTTTAGAAAAATTTTATTTTTGTCTGAAGTATCAAAATAGGAACGGTTCCAGGTAATAACAAGTTTTGTGAACAAAACTTTTTTAATAAATTGGAAGGCTTTCCGGTTTGTAAATAAAACATTTCGACCGATAGAAAATAGAGCGACCACTGTTTGCTACCGCGGACGGAATTTCCGTCGTGTATGAAGACGGCACCATTTGCTACCATGTGGAATTTCCGCTACACTTGCCAATTCGGTACTGTATGAATGAGAAGTTTTACGAAAATATGGATTCCGCCAAGATACTCTCGTTTGTGCTTACAAATATGCCCGATCATATTATTAGAGTGCTCATAATAAAATCGCGGTTTACGAGAGCCGAGCATATTTATACAGGATTCGGCGCGTTTCATCAAGGAGATATTTTCCATCAACAATCGGAATAATACTTTTTAAACCAGAATTTGATTTAGTAGTGCTATTTTGTTATTAAAAAATATTAAAGAAAAAAATAAAAAACTGATACCGGTCGACAAATTTGCACGGTATCATCAGTGTTATGTATTGTATTTGTTTCGCAAGTAAATATTTAATAAAACTATCTCGTATAAACTCGTGTGTGACATCTGAGAACCGTTCAAAAGCATCAGTCAATCATCGGTTTATTGAAAAGTATCAAGTGTGATACAGTGGCCGTTATTCTAACACAATCACGCAGTCACTTTAGCTGATATCAGAGGGACGCCTGAGAATGGCCTGAAAGTGGCCCAGTATCCATTTATTATTTCCATTCAGTACAGTACAAATTTACCTCAAATTTATATTACGCGATGATCCCTATCGAGAGAGATAATTTATAATTTCAAGTATCGATTATAGTATCGATTTCTGCCAGGAATATGTACTCGAAATATTTCGAAATTGTAGATGGTCGAATAGTTCAGATTGAATGTCAAATAGTTCCGATATTTCAAGGTACGTTCGAAGATATGTCTGAATAGTTGGAACTATTTTTTAGCACAGTAAACATTTACGAATGCAATCGCAGATACAAGATCGAGGATTAATAGTTCTAACATATGAAAGATAATTGGATCTTGACTGACACGCAATGCGCAAAAAATTATACACAGATTATATAGCGGCGTAGATATAATTAATACCTTCATAAAAATAATTAAAAGTTTTTATTCGTCTCGCAAGTAAATATTTAATAAAACTCTCGTAATAACGACTAAACTCTTGGAGGATACATCGAGTACTTTATTAGAAAGTACGACTTTTGGTCAATGCCATTCAGAATTACGAACTGAACACAGACTTCATCTCGCGTTTTCATTACACTTTCGTAAAACAGCGAAGTGACGTGTAAAACTAGTTCGGAACGATGCGAGCGAAATTTGCTCTTTATTCCGAAAGTAAGTTCATCAAAATCGTGGCCTTGGCAAGAAAAATCGATATGAATATAATCTTTCTCGTCACGGTTAATTTCGCGAACCTAATTAACTATTCCGAACGAGAAGCATTGTGTGAAATATTGTGGTTGGATGTTCAAATCGGCAAAATTTCAGATATGTAGGGCATTGGCAAATTTCGAGTCCCTACCTCTCATTTAACGATGTGAAAGTGCTCTCACGAAATATTGGTTTCGTAATAGCAGCAGAACAGGTTATTGATTCGCCAATTTACGGTGATTATATAAAATACATTGTTATTTCCCAATAAAAAGATTGTTATGATTACTTGTTACGGTTGCAGAAATCATTTCAATCTCTATGAGAAGTGTGGAGTCATCATAATTAAATAATTATAACCAATTTATTATAATACGCATTTGTGCACTGATTTCGTAATATTCACCTAATTATATCATTTCCATGATCTTGCAACGTATTCATCTAATTATCTCGCACTTAATTACCCTCGACGTTCCGCATTTGCGTCGCTTGAAAGATTCACGTCCTCGCGCGATCGAAGACGCACGACGTGATATTCGAGATGAGGCTCATTGAACTCGATCATAACGTCACTCCCAAGCATATCGCGGCACGTCGCGATGGCATGTCACGATGGAATTTAAAAAAAATTCGCCGCAGCTCGCTTCGAATATGCGCGCTTTAATGCGCGGAGGCGAATGCCGGCAGCGAACGCATTCCTGGCCGAGCGGCCGGGAATTGCATGAGAATCATAGTAACCATTATAAGTATTTGGCTTCTTCTCTTTTTCCGTGTCTGCATGCGCGCTGCAAATTATCTGCACTCGGCCGAGTCTCGGACGACGATTCTCTATGCACGAGGAATGACAAACAGGCGACAGGTGCCGCGAGACAACCGAGCTGTCTTTCGCGAAACTACTTCTCGCCGTCGGCCAAAAACTCTTGCCATTTCGCTGGTGATTTCTCTGGCCCGTCTTACAAACGACTAAATTCCTTCTTCAGCTCTTCGAATTTTTCGTTACAATCGTATTATTTTTCAAAATGTCGAGGAACAGCAGACGTGTTGCTGTGACGACTTGCATCGTTTTTAATATGTCTTTGTAATCGCGCGCGATGGAAGGTGAGATGTTGGAGTCGATCGACAAAGGTGTCAGACGCGATGACGATTTTATTGACACGAGTCGTATCGTTTTTCTTGCGGAACTGCAACTGAAATCGGGGGCGGTCTTCGAGGCGCCGCCGCGAGATCTTTTATCCGATGGTGTCAAATATCACGAGGGTAAATAGCCCGGGGCGCGGCTCTCTTTGTCCAGCGCGAGTTATAGTACCGAGTGGAGAGGATACGCGCCACGCTGTAATTCACCTTGAGCCTCTGAGAGACGAGATTGCCGGCTGGAGAATCAACTCTTCGCGGTCGTCTATTTCGGTTTAGGAAGAAAGGACTGTGGAGCGTGCGACAGGAAAAAAGGCGGATTTCTTTAGCAAATATACTGCATGCGCATTCGCGAAACTCTCACCGGCAATCGTTACTTTTAATAATGCGTACTCGCGCTCGTCTCCGGCGACGTTTCGCGACTTTCAGTCGTCGCGCATTGATGACACGACGGCTTTACGATTCGCGATAGTTCTCTTCTCAATCAAAATAGTGGACGAAAAATGTCGGCGATAATATTATTACATATCGAACGACCACAAATTCATGTCACGTTTGGTTTATCTATAATTGACTGTCTCGAGATGGAGATTCTTTCGCATACACTTCTGCACCAGTCGATGTGATCACTGGAGGATTAGCGGGAGACAGTAATTTGACAGTTAACATTTGTTTCTCACGTAAATGGATTACAATTTACATATTCGCGTTACGTGCGAGCAGCGTAAGCTGCGAAGCGCTTGTCGCTCGACGATGTAAAAGAAGAACAAGACACTAACGTGACTCTCGCTGATTAATGACACGTGACTAATATGGTTATAAATTGATAAAGAATCAAACTTATTAATTCGTTCATTATAACGATGATAATCTGAAAGTGATTTATTTTGAGCGATAACCCTATTATGTTGGGCCACAGATTTGCATCTCTTGTTTTATTTACATATTTGCATATATATCTAAAATATATGTTTGACGTGCAATTTGAATGAATGGTTGTGCTAAACGCCCGTAAAGTGGGACACGCGTCAGGGAAATTTTTAAATCGGGCACGCGATCCTGCGTGAGGTTTGTGCGTGTTTTCGCCCGTATCAAGTGATACGGCTACGTTACATTAACGTGTGTTACGCAAAAGTCGCCCCGGTGGCCCCTATGTCAACGATCCGTCGCGTGTCGCTTATGAAAGCACCGTGAGTACATTTATACATGTAGGTAAACGAAGCAAACATTAGCTTCATATGGGAAGTTCAAGTCTTAATAAAAATCTTTCTTCCGCAGTGTAAAAAGATTTCGGTAAATTTACACGAATAATGGATGTAAACATGATTAAAAACGGAGACACACGGAGAATTATGTAACTTTGCAAAAATTATATAATTTTTTTACTTTTTATTGCGTAATATTTATTGTCTTTATTTTTTAGAAGAATCTTTTGTCATATCAAGAGAATTACTCGAGTAAATATTACGCAAAATAATGGTAATATTCTACAAATTATAGTTAAGTAAATAATTTATTATTTTACATTTATATATTATTTTTACGTAAATAAAATAAGTTTACGATTGTATGTGTGATCCGATTGGCTCGCTTGCGGTGCGTCATAAATTTAAAATTAGAAACTGTTCTCGAACTATTGATGCAAGGCATAATAACTGCAAAGTTACTTGTGCAATCCGTTTCGTCACATCATTGGAAATTAATTATACCCGCAAGCTGCAAATTACGTGTAGAAAATTACACCTGTAGTCGATTTTAAAATTATCAAGCAATAGTTGTAATTGTACACTAATTTTTTAATTATTGTGTTTGCCGCCATCTTGTACGCGTACAACATCGCCCAGTAAGAAAATGTGTGTTTTGCATGAATCGCGAGATATGTTTACGACGGATACACTTTACGGTAATGCACGCCGGCTCTTCGATTTTTATCTATGAACGCCGACTTTTTAAAGTTTTCCCGCGAAACGGGATCGAGAATCTAGCTTTCGTGATGTTACCGGACGATGCTGGCGGATTAATCTTTTTGCTTGAAACTTATTTTTACGTAGTGTCCGAAACTTTGATTCTCGGGAAACCCGGTAAAAGGAAACGCTTTAAAAGTCTACGTTTGGTCACTGGAAAGTATCATCAAGAAATTAGATGTAGACGTAAAAATTAAGTATAGTGGGTACTTTTTTGTCACTTTACTGATTTCATCTCGTGAATTTTTGCGCAGAGATAAATTATTCGCAGGGACTTGCCTCGGTTAATGCTTGGCGAGATCCGTTTCACCGATTCGCATGCGCACGGAAATGCGTGCCTTATCACAATGGGAAAAGTTTTGTCCGCGAGTTCGTCGGTGTGTCTCTCCGCAGGGAAAACTTCGATTGGATTAATACAATGTCAAGAGCAGGTTGCGGATTCTTTCTTTCGCTAACAGGTTTTCAGTTGCTTTTCTCGTTCTTCTTGCCGTTCCGTTAGGTTAAATAACAACGTGCGAACTTTTGTAGAATAGAAAACGAGTGTTCTTTAAAGGCTTGTAATTAAAGCAGACTTTACTTGCGCGAGAATAACGGAGTATTTTTCTGCTGGAGTTCCTCTTATCCGTATGCCCGGTTGTGCTCAAGTGTTTACGTGCGTGCGCTCGCAAGGCGTTGTGCAATTAGCGAAATCGTTAATCGATGGCTTAGGAATTTCCATGATGTTTGCTGACTCTCGGAAAGCGAAATCATCATTAGCGAGTAACATCGTGAGCATTAATATTAATATTCGGCGGTCGCTTCGATTGCGGAGTGCGCAGTCAATCGTTTGTCAATATTTACTTTAACATATTACCCCTCCGGATGCATCTCGTTATTTGCCGGCGACCGTGCGGAGGGCAATCCGAAATCGATCGCTTATACAGACGTTTTGCGAATCGATATATCTGTATTCCGACGTACAGTATGCCGCAGTGAAATTTCGCGCACTTTCGCCTAATCGCGCAAGTGGCTGGCAGCCGCACGAAGGTGAATAACGGATGAGCGCGTAATTAATCATTTTTTAATCACAAACAAAAGTTATAAAGGATTTTTGACGAATCACGCGTTACACGCTGAGCGAGCAGAAAAGCCGTCCTTGCTATTGATTCTCTCGTCTTTTCACGTGTGTCCTGTGTATATTTCAATGCCATGCAAACGGAATAGCCGACTCTGCGGCTTGAAAGTGAAGACAGGGGAGAGAAGCATCACGCGCGTTTACGCGCAAGATATTTGTCTTTCTACTTCCGCGCCGCAGAATGACGTCGTCTGCTTGTTTCCGGATATTCCGAGAGTTCGCAATAGTCCGCCGCATTCCGTCTTGCTTTCGTACCTTGATGATGAGTTACACGCATTTTGAGGAAGCATCGCGTTTGCATTGCGGATTTCGGTCGATTATGCGAAACGACGGACTTGTCGTTTGCATAATTTGCATAGTAATATCGATAAATAAGTAATCGCGCCGAGACGGCGGTCACTTTACGACGGACACGAGCCGTCTCCGGGGTTGAAGTTAGATGGAGTCAGTTTCCCGAGCGGTACGTCCAACTTTGGGACAGCCTAATTAAACTATACTTAATTATAATTCCTCCGAATACACCGTGCGTTTCGGCCGTGAGCACCGACTGGGGAGGCCGTCATAAATTTAGTTTTTAATTAAAAACATTTTGTTGATATGATCGAACGATTAATCATCCTGTGTAAATTTTTTTTAAACGCCAAAATATTTGTCTTTCCCTCTTTGCGACGTGGAATTGATCGACAAAGTCAATTCCGGGATATGAAATCTAGTGATTATTTTATCGCAGATCGCTATTTCTCTATCTTTGTCATTAATTATGTCTATATTATTATTTTGATATTTGGATCCTATTTTTATATTATAGAATTTACTATTTGCTATTTTGCACAATTAACAGTAATTAGAGGCTATTCACGTCGAGCGTGTCTTTATTCGGTTACTGTCCGTCTCTGCGTATTCTCAGTTCGCGTTGACATTCTACTCGTTCTCGGTTAGATTAATCGTGAATTGGATCTCTGCTATATCTCTGACGTAGACACACGTCAAGCATTTCTGTTCGGCGGTCCGGCTAGAATATCCCTCCGAAATCAGCAAGCCAGCGAGCCGGATGATTTGGATTCAGCATAAGTTACCGCCCGGTGGATATGCCTTAATTTTCGCGAGTGTGTCACACAACACGCAGAAATGTCTTCTGACATCAAAGGTGCAATGTCTGCGCCTCATCGGTTCTGAATGCGGAAACAAGATTATCGTAGAATAGAGATTATCGGATTCTGTTTCTGAAATATTTCCTTTATATCTGTCAATCAAAATTTTGGTCGCCGATTTTATTGCGAGTAAAAGAAAATTGCATATATTGTATATTTAAATCAAAGATGAGCTTGTACATTATTTTTATAAGATATAAGAATTTTTGACATCGAGTATTGCTTTCTCTAAAAAAAGCTACATAATATTGCGTAACATTGACATTAACGTTTACAATAAATGTTGGATCGGAAAGATTAAAAAAGATAAATAATTATTCTTCTCATTACGAAAAATCACTTGCTTTTAATAATGAAAGAAAGACACGAATAAACTGGCGACGTAAAGAAGTGGGAAGAGAAAAAATAAATCTCTTTTTGCCGTTTCAAAATTGACGTTTAAAATATTAATGATTGTGTAATGGCAATTTTTAGATTAGGAAAAATACAAGTTAATTATTGATAATTATGCACTTCTCGGAATTCATCCTTCGCCGAACTGGTCGGTGTTGCGGCGGCCCGCTGATCTAGCGACGATGGTGGTGGCGGTGATAGTGGTGGTGGCAATAGGAAGGGGAAGTCGACGCGCGCGACCATGTGCTCGCGTCGTAGACGCTCGATCGGCGCGATCAGTCGACGCCGCGCGCTCGTACCGGTTACGTTTTGTTGGGTGTTGTCTCTTCGCACTTGGCGAATTGCGTACATCGATAACACGAGCGAGACACGTCCCACCCTCGTATTCCACACAGTGTGTGTCTGTGTGTGCGTGTGCGTGAGACTCGCACACACGGTGTGTGGCACGTGTGTGTCACGTTTTCTCCCCTCTCTCCCCCTCCCGCACACTTATTCTAATGCGCCTATCTCGGCGCGCGATGACGACGGCAATCGCGCGTAATCGGTTCTCGCATTCTTTGCGTGTGTGACGTGTCTTTTCCGCCGGGAGGAAAGCCATCGCGTGGAACAAGCGCTTTTCCTCAGCGAAAAGACAGTACTGCCGGAGCACGGTGGCAAACAGTCTTCTCGGAAAATGCCAAGGTGATTCTCTCTCTGCCGCTTCCCCTGCCTTCGTCCGCCCCGTCCCATCTTCTCGGCGCCTCGAGGAAAAACAATCGTCTCGTGGGAGTCGTCCGCGCGATAAGAGCGTGTATTTTTCTCGCGTCGGATCCTGCCGCAGGCTCGCGTGTCGCGGCCTGTTTTCCTGGATCTCTCCGCTCCCCCGATCGGTCGACACAAAGTGAAATCGCGAGATCCGCACGCTGGAGCGTGATCCTCAATCGCTTCCAACACGCTTTCCGATCGCGGTTGAGTCAGGATGCATCACACGGCGCCGTGGTACCTGCCCTGGGGTCTGAAACTGGTGCCGTTGCCGATTCCACCGGGACATCCGGCACCGGGCATCCCGAATCCCGCCGGTCTCCACCTGCTGGCACCTTTGCCGGGAATTTACGCACCGGAACCGCACAAGGTAAGCCGCCGAGTCTCTCGTATCTCGTGCAAAAGCATCTTCCTCCGCAATTTCGCCACCGGTATTTTCTCGCGAAACGCTTAATCCCCGCCACAGAATGGAAAAATGTTCCGCAGGAACACGATGATATTGACGAAAAATTACTGCAATGTGCGCGCGGAAATCGAGTTAAGTGAGCTGCGGAAGTTGGAAATTGATTTCGGATCCCGAGAACGAAACTTTGAAGTTCAAATGAGATACATCATGTTTCGCATTCAGACCGCAAAGTTTTAATTTTACTTGAATTTACGGGGGGTTCAAAGTTGGTTATCGCGAAGTAAGCGCGTTTCATTCTCTTCATTATCGCCGGACGGGAGGAGCTTTCGTGCTTTTCGAGCAAAGGCTCCGTTCATCGGGCTACGCCGAAGTCGTAGTAATTGAAAAGTTGCGATGCTGTTTCGCGAGACCAGAGTCGTCCTTTTGCTTTCGCGAAATCACTCGCGAAAGACGGCGGCATTTCGAGTGGCTTCGTCCGTCAATAAGAACACTTTTGGTTCGCGATTTATTTATATCCGACCGATGCCCGAATCGGTGGAAGTAGGCCGTTTAGGAATAATGATCGCTGATAGAGCGGGTTACGGGCAATTGCATCAAGTATTATACGCGGTGACGTGAGCAGCAGATGTGCTGCGGTCTTATTTCTTCATGAATCACGCTGTCTTGCAATCGGAGCATCAAGTTATCTTTTCAGTCGCAGTGAAGTGTAGAATCGTAAACGATATATAATCTTGATTTAATTGACGAATGACATGTGATTTTGAAACAGTGTCTTGCATCCAAGCGTCTTAAATATATTTCTATTATGTGTGTTGAAAAATTTATAATTTTCTCTGCATTTTAATCGCGTAAAGCACAAGATATTGTTAAATTTGCAATATCCAAATTAAATTAAATTAAATTTGCCAAATAATCCAAACGCGGACTCCGCGGAAAATGTTTCGTGAAGAAAAAGTTGCTTGAGAATGTCAAAAAATGGAAAAACCCTAATGGAAAGTGCACGTCGAAATTAGATATGCCATAGCGTGCAGACGCTTCGTATGTATTATTACAATTGTTAATAACGTATATCGCGGCACAGAGGAGCGAGTCTACCTATTTATAAATAATTAGATCTGTCTGCGTGCCAAATCCGATCCAGTTATCTGGTCTGTTTGTCCTTAGCGCGCTTCTATTCTAGGTAAAATCTAAATAGTCTACGCATACGAGGGCGAATGCATCTAAAATAACCTGCAGAATGCTCGCGTCGCGTGTATTAGAGATAGCATGACGAGTATTCATACTGGCCGCCGTCGCCGCGCCGTCCGCGACGAGGAGTCAGCAACCCTGGCACCAAAGATCCATGGAATCCGAATTAACTTGGGGAACCGCGCGAGAACGATAACGTACGCGATAGCGGTCGCTGAATATTTTACGCCGCGCCGTGAATTATGATGCGATATCCGGGTTGGGGGCGGGAGAGGAGGGGAGGGAGAGGGGCAAAAATTGGCCCGGCGCTGTTGGTGTGTCGATAAGCGAGCGAGAGTCAATTTGTGCGCGACCGCCTCCATCAAGTTTTATGACAAATGAAGACATGTTCTGCCTTCATCGTTCCGTCCGTTACTTATCCAACAGTTTTGGGAGGAAAAGAAGGAAAGCTAAATCACGGAATCGAGTTCTATAATAAGAAACATGAAGCTTCTGGGACGACTTGATTCTCGGAGCACTCCCGCGCGCGCTTCATCAAACTCGATATAACTATGTACATAAATCTCTCTCCACGCGTTCGACGCGTACTAATAGCCTCTTAATGCCGTCGCACTTAAAACGTGTTTTATTAATGCGTCGGATCGATCTTGAGCGCGGGGATGGTGCACTTTTTCTTCCGCGCTGCGCTTCAGATCAACCGGTATGACATGTTATCGCTTGGAAAAATTTTGACCTTACTCGAAGCTCACCGGAACGGAGTGCTTTTCTGCAGTTTTCGCATAAAGAAGGGAAATAATTTTTTAACGCGCGGCGTTTACAGCACTACTAGCCCGAGGTCAAATAATAATAAAGATGCTTGCGACTAAGAAAAAGAGCTCGTCGCGACGTCCGTGCGCGAGGTAATGAAATTACCGAGGGCAAAGGTTAGCCTCCTCCTCGTCTTCTTACCCTCTGCGACTCTTTCGTCTCTCTCAGGTCTCGTCTGTCGGGTGGAAACCGCCGGTGGGAACCCGGTGGCGCTCTCCTGAAAATTCGTATCGAGCAAGTACCGTCGCCGTCGCCGTCGTTGGAGCGCTCCGGCAACGGCGGATACGCTCCAACGACACGGTAAACGTTTCCCGAGTGCATACCTATAATTTGACGAGCACTTCGCCGTCACTTCGCCGTATTCGCATTTGCGGCGGCGCTTTTCCGAAGCGACGCGCGCGCGAGCTCTCGCCCACTCCGCCTTCCGGAGAGAGCGCGGCATTATCGTAATTCGTGGGGTATAAAGTTCTCTGTATAAAGAAATGGGAAAGGACGTTGCGAGGCGATCATGCGATAACATCGATGGACTATTCAAAGTTTAACTATAGAGACTTTTCGAGCCGTGCATTGCAAAATTGCTAATTGGAGCCGAACAAGATTTTTGTCAGGAAAATGTGGATGGATGGTCGACGAGTTCGTATTTCGAATGACATTTTCGGCGCATCTTGTTACCGTATCTCGCATGGGCCCGCGATAATCTATCGATCGCGCAGGGTACGTTTTCTATCTTTCGGGAGATCGCATGTTGCCGGAATAAAGGTTGCAGCCGAAAACGGCCGCCGGACGTGCCGTTACGTCGACGAGATATACGCTCGCGTGCACCTTGGACGCCAAGTCGCCTGCATATACGCGAGAAGTGTACACACTTTACGAGCAAACAGGTGCGCGGCGCCTTCGACCGACCGGTCCGGTGATTCGTTTTCCACGTGGAGGAAATCTAACGCTCGATCGACCGCATTAATTCGATGTTCCTTGCGAGCGCTTTCGGACCGTTGTCTCGCCAAATTTTCCGGTGATACTGTCCGAAAAGAAATAGGGACATTAACAATACGATGTCATTGAACTACCGGTACTTTTCATTCCGACACTGCAATGCTTCGTCGATAATTTTTTTTTTTTGCACGATATCAGCAATTTTGATTTCGCACATTTTTCTCTTTTCATTTGACTTTATTTAATTCGACTGTCGACATGTCCGTGATCGACATGTTGCCTTCGTGCTTGAGCGCGTAGTGTGAATCAATCTGTCCCGAGCCATTTTTTTATTACCTCATTGATTTAATAGCCAGGACTGTTTGTTTGATCTGAAGTATTTATTTTATCAGAAACTATAGAATTGTTAGAAACAAAGCCGAAACTTTCAGTTTTCATAAAATGATACATCTGCCGAGCAAGAACTTTTGCTAATAGTCATAAGATTGCGGTGAGTGAGAACTTTTGAATCCATAAAAGTACTCAGACGCATCTCAGTTTTTCCGAATCACTTGTTCCGATTCACTAGAATTATTCGTCTATAGAACTATTTATTTTATCTATCTATGTGAAACTACAGAATTATTAAAAATGAAACCAAAACTCATTAGTTAAAGTTTGCAAGATATGATATATCAACTTTACATCGATAAAGTGTCTGTGTGTGTCCAACTGCATTACAACAGTTGGACAGCAGTCGATCATTGTGCGCCAATAACTGAAATAAATACATTTGGTTTTCTCGTTGATTGCGGAACAAATTTTATAGAATATCGACATTTATTTATTTATTGCCACTGGACACTGTTGATAATCGAGATAATGCCGAATTGGGTGATTCACATATTTCAACTTGGCGTATATCTTGAAATATTTTGAATTGAAAATGGATAAATTCCCGTAGCGGCTCATCGATTTGCAATTTGTTTATTTGCCGTTATTACGTGTTGACAGTATCGCGCTCAATGCTTGTTCTTACGCGCAAAATAACAGGTTTCAAATTGTTATCTTCGCATTAGTGTTGATTATGTGATCGATGTTACATAAGCTCGTCTATTAGTTTCTACGGAATGTCTGGTAAAGCGTGTACATGAAGCTTACCGTTCTTGGGAGAAGTTGAAATCGAGTTTCTCCGAGCGAAGTTTTAATTCGAAGTCGTTTTCATAACTTCTATATTTTCAACGCTGGACATCTTGGTTATTAATAAGTCTCAGATTAAAGTTTTCTTAAGATGGATATTAAACGACGGAATGTTCACATTAAATGTCCAGTTGCGCAGTTGAACTCGCGAGAGTTCTTTTATTTCTTCAGCTCGGATAATTCAATTGGTCAAGCTTCCGATTAAATTCTCACCAAGATCAAATTACGGCAGCTATGTGTTATGTATCTCTGCGAAAACGTTTCCGATTGCAATAATTCCGCTTTTCGTCAAGCTGTTTTATTACGGACATTCGGATAAATCTTGAACCGATCGGAATGAGATTCCGACATCTCGAAAGCAAGTAGAAAGTCCATTATGATCAGATTAAATATTGACGTTCACGCAATTTTAGGGTTACTTTTATATTTTCAATAATTTATGAAAAATTACTTTAAAAAAAATTTATATCAGAACGCTTAGACTTTAATTAAGTTTTCACGATGGCAAAAATGCAAAATATTTAAAATTTTTTTACCATAATTATATTTGTTATTTTGCATTTTTATTTATTGCAAGTCAATTTTAACGAAATTTATAACAATTTAGCAACACGGACGAAATCGCGATCAGACTCGTAAAAGTTACATAATAGCTGGCAACATGTAAATTGTTTGGCGAACTATTTTCTTAAATAAATGCGCATTCCGCTAATTTCACGGGCCATATATCGAGCATTAAATGTCGATAAATTCTCGTGTTCGCGCAGCAGATTCTGTCAATTAGATCCTCCATCGCGTTAAACGGCGAAGCCGCAGCGGCCATATACGCGCGCGAGACACGATGGCACATCCGCACCATTAATTCGCAATCTATTTATTTACCGCGATCGAGCGCGCGCGCAACGCGGTGTTTGATCTTCGCGCTTATATGCATGACAATACCGTCGCTCGTTCTCGGCGCGTTCGCGATAAATGCGCTTCTCCGCGCACTCGACGCGCCGCCGCGATAGGTACGGGAGCCTGCGGTTATTCCGGGCGCTCAATTATCTCCGCACAATGAGTCGAACACAACCGGAGTGTCGCGGCTCAGCTCCGTTTTTACCAATTCGCATCGGCTAAATTTAATTCTTCGGAAAATTTAATGAAACGTAAATTTAATTAAGTGCTTACAGAAATTTAAAAGCTTCTACATAATTTTCATGCAAGATAGATACGCGCACACATACACACGTGCCGTGCTCTTAGGTTCCCTTAAATTTATGAAGGAAACTCTTAAACTGTGCTGGAAATTCTCGATTAAATTAAATTCGTTAAATTTTGCTGCAAACTGAATTTAGCCAAGCCAAAATCCCAAAACAGATTTACAGAGTAAAGATCAAAGAGAATTTTTGATATTGCAAATAGTTTCCGTGGATACGAGCCCGTTACATTTTTTGCGATGTCGAACGAGGGATTGCGAATGAGCGTAAAAGGGAAGGAAAATGGAGGAAAATAGAGAGAGGGAGCGGGAAGTAATGGGTCGAGAGAGAAAAAAATTTGGGAAATAGAGCGAGCGAGAGAGAGAGAAAGAGAGAGAAAGAGAGAGGCCTTACGTAATATATAGACCTCCGCGTCGTTGACGGATGACAGGAGCGTCTTCTTCGCTGCCAGAACAACCGAGGTTAGATCTCTGTGTGTACGTATATTTATATAGCGAGAAGAGAGTATGACGGCCTCGTTCGACCGAACGGCTAGCAGCAGCGTTTCGCCGACAGCGTTTCGGAATTAGAGACGGCGGCGGCAACGTAATATCGATATATTCCCGAACGCGTCGATGATAGATTGACTGGAAAATATTGACCTGCGTCATATCTGTTCTTCTTCGGATAGAAGCCTCACAGTTTCGTCGATCTGCACGTCTTACTTTTTTCCCTAAAAGATTCAACATTTCAAAAGATAACAACGAATTATCGATACCTATGAGTGCACCAATATTTCTCGGAGAATATCGATATTTATTGCTGCCAGTCGGGATATACTTTCGCGCGGATATCTTCGTTCTCTCCTGAGAGCGAGCGGATTTTCTCGGATAGAGATAGATCGCGGCGCGTGAATCGAGCGGCGGCACCGCGCCGTGCGAGGACTGGGTGAAAGTGCTGGATGTTGTAATAGCACGAGCCGTTGTAATATCTGCCTGCAGTCCGCATATATATATATATACATATATATGTACGTACGTGCGGACGTCAGATTGTGGCACTCCGTGATCTTTACTTACGATGTCGTTTTTTATCACGCTTGGTGGAGGCTGACGTTACAAACTCCTCGCGGTATCAATCACTCTTATCGTGTTCTCGCATGATTGATACGCTGGAGGAAATCGTAATATGCGGGAAGCGTACGACACGTGGTTAAAGCGACAGGTGTCGATTCCCGACGGGGGGAAAAGAGAGCGGCGAAGAATTACGCATAACTTTTTTTTTTCTTCGCCTACGACAGAATCTGACACGGCGACCGAGCGATCGATGCGAAAATTTCTCATTTTAACTTCCCTGGAAATTGCCGCTGCTCGATCACAGCGCGGAAAAAGCGGCGACGAGGTATTGTCCGCGAAAGGCACGTGCTCACATGTCAGACACGCGGAGACGTCTCTTCGCAAACCTGCACGTATTTCGGTCTCGGTGCATGTGCCACTCGATGGCAGCTTGCGGCGGTTGGAACGGTCTTCCGGTTGCCTTCGCCATTTCATCGAGCGACTGCGAGCGCACCAAGACACATTCTCTCGTCGTTCACTTGGCGTCGAGGTTCTATGAACTTCGATTTAGTGGCGAAGCGCGGAGAAGACCGAACAGTCCATCAACGTGAAGTCCGTAACGTTCTCTCTTCTGTCCCCGCCGTTCTTGCTGCTCGACGATGTGAGGGCTTGCCGTACGACACGTCTCATAAATTCCCCTTTATTGCTTTGTCAACAACCATCATACATTGATTAACTGCGCATTCAGCAATTGAGTATATAAACGTCATTTGTTTCAGCGTTGCGAAAATTTTTCGAGTTTGATGAAAATGTGATGCGATCTTATTAAATTTTCGTACTGCTATAATATTCAACAATCAGCTGCTCAACTTGATTCTGGAATAAAATATATCAGCTAACGAATTCCGGCATTTGCATGCCGAAGAATCTCGCCGCGGAATATCGATTTTCTTATGACTTCCACCGTTAATACAGAAAATTGAAAAATTTGAGTGAACGTATGCTCGTCGGCGATTCGAGCCGATTAAAAATGATTGCAACGGAAGTATTCAAAAGCCGGGCCGGCCGGGAGTTTGCCTCTTCCCGTGCCGGGTAATTACGTAATGGTACTTCGAAGAGGAGAGACATATCCGCAACGATGAACGTAAAAGAGCGCGGTTTCTGTTCGCGAGTGCAGTTTTCTTTTCGTGTGCAATCTTTCGGCCATACACATATACACACACAACTCTCTCGTGCGTAGACCGACTCGAGAGGAAAAAATAGTGGCTGTTTTAATAACAGCGTACTCTGACGATTTACATTTTTTCCGTGAACGCAGTAAAATATAAAATATACATTAATAAAAATCTAAGTAAACTACATTGAGAGGTAGATAGAAAAGTCTTTGCGGTAAATAGACAAGAGTCAGCGTATAAACTCAAAGCGCACCTTAAAGATACGTAAATCTTCGAAATCGACCCTGACTGCATATCTGTATGCGCCGTGCACGGATATACGTGCATTCCTGCAATACAGTCATACTGCCATTAACCAAATGAAATTTCAGATATATTATACGTGTGTACTCTATATGCAGCGGCGTATATTGGCAGGCTCTCTGGTGCAGCCTTGCTATCCTGGAATATTATGTAGTACATACACACCCGTGCGGTACATTAAGTGCATCAATAACGGATATAGATGAACCAATAATTGAAATACCGACAGATAAGTTCTAAGCAAGCGTGTTCAATTATGTCTGGCGTGAGGCATTACGTCGTAAAATGATTAATTTACATGATCCTCAACTAAAACTATTCAGCGAGCGTTGTTTCGTTACAGTAAAATATTATTCTGGAGCTGAATATTACTTAGATGAAATATGTGGATAATGTGTATAATGTGTGGATAAACATTTTCAAAATGTTTTTCTATTTAAAATTGATATTATATTTTCGTAATTATAATTGTAGAATAATTCAGTTACAGGTACTTAAAAAAAATATTTAAATTACAATTTTATCCAAATATTATTTCACATGTCTAATAATCATTGCTTCAACATCTTCGCTTTATGCATTCGCTACGAGCGATGATCTTTCCTCGTTTGTATCTGCAGAGTATATTTTCGTAAGCCTTGTCGGGAACTCGCTTTCCGAACTCGTGTGTATCTAGTGATATATACATAGGTATGTAGTCGTGTCGCTCAAACGTCGCGTCTTACAGGCAGTTTCAAACGGCGATGGGAAGCTAGAATTCCCGTCATACATACCTCTCTGCGACAGGTCGCCATTTCAAATTACTAGTTTATAAACTTGTCCCTGGCAGTGAGCTTTATTGTACATGCCTTGTTCGTTTCCGTGCAGCACGCGCAAAGGTTGACTGGTGATGTATAGCTTCGCGATTTTTTTGCAGCGCCGGCGTGCACGCGCTTTTCTCACCTTTCAGCTCGGCAAAAGCGCCGAGCTTTGATCAAATATTTACGCCGGTCGCTTTCAGCGCGCGTTTGCCGTCTTGCGTTTAACGCGTCTAATAACTTTATTAATACACGGAAAGTTTTTCGCGCGCGCGTGCGCGTAATTTTGCGACATAAATTATAGAAATAATTATAGTATATTGCAAAAAGTCGATGCGAGGCGTTAATCCTCGTGTCACGCGAATGGAACATCGCTCCAGCGCGAAATTCCGGCGAAACGCGGCGGGAGACTATCGATTTTTCTCGTTCTCTCCCTCACATTAGCCATTTATAAAGCGCCGATAAATGCGAGTCTCGCTGCGAGGCTTTCTTAATATCCGCGTGTCACACGAAATCCTCCATCAATGACTCGTATCGTTCGCTTTCAGAATATCGGCTGCAATTATCCTCTCCGACGAGAGATAGCGCGCGTGGTGAATACAATCCGAGCAAAAATATTGCGCGCTTATTCTAGGAGGTCTAAGAAATATTTATGTCCCCCGTAACTGTATCGGATCGTCGATATTCCCGGTAATCGCTTTGGGGAGAGAAAAAAAAAACTCGCGACATCTGTCGAGGGAATGGTAAATGCTCTGTAAGTAATATGTTACACAATTTCTTGTGAATTACATCGATCTTTTTGCTCGCGTATTAAGCGCAAATTTTTTTTATATTTGTAGTTTCGCTGCTAGTTTGTTAAACTATAGTGATCAGCGTTTAATTTTTAACTATGTCGATTAGAGAGTGTTATCGCGGTTATCTGGTTTTTTATTTCATGTAACAATGTATGTGCTGTGATTAACAAATGAGAATCGTGTGCGACATAATCGATATTGAGCAAACTTAAAAACTAATTTATTTTTACACTGTATATATTTGATAAAACGGAGAGAGTCTTTGGGCAGAATTATTATCAGACTTTTTTAATAATTTCTATTAATAAATTCATATTTCCAATATATAAAAAAAAAAAAAAAAAAAATAAAATAGCTTTACGAGAGAAAGATTAAAATAAAGTCGTCTCCAAACAATAACCAAAATTATTTCCATAAAATTCCGAAATATTCTATCTGGATTTATTAAAATTTTACTTCTTCAAATAATGCAACACACGTCGCACGACAGTTTTTAATATGGAATATTTACATGAGTGCTAAAAAATGTGAATCGAATAAAGCGAAAACACATACTAAAATATGGGAGCTTAAACTTGCATTAAGAAACAAACAGCCTCCAGCTAGGTAAATGATGCCGTTAAAGTAATGACAGTTTTTTGATTATGGCGCTGATAGTTATATCGCTAATGAGGCTCATTTGTACATTCCTGTGCATTAATATTTCGCCGGAGAATCGAGCCAATTTCTGTCATGCGACCACACTAGATCGTGTCGGGATCTTGTAGCTATTCGTCACGTGTCCGTGGAAATATGACTGCAGTCACGGAAGTAACTCGTTTCTTTTCGACATCGTCGTGACATCGAGATCTCTCGGCGCGATCAGAAGCATCCACTGCCGTCGTCGCGTTTACGTAATCGATATTTCTTACCACATTTCCACGTCTCCGATGACGATTGACGCATTTCCATGCAACCGAAACAATTGTCAGTCCGTTTCGCTCACCATATATTTAGCACTGTAATTAGCGCGAAACGGATGTACCACGAACATCGTGCGCGAGGCACAAAACTTTTCCACGATAATTGAACGATCACGGCCCATTTACCATCCACATCTCCGAGACGGTATGTAAGCACGACGTCGCGGGTTTGCGCAACGGGGCACAGCACAACAAATATTTTGGCACGGGCCGGTAGCCGCCGCCAAACGCCATTTCGCAATCTCAGAATTCGCCCATCACCGTCGTCTCTTCCGCGCGCGTCCCGCGCCCTCAGCCCGGGCCAAATGGCGACCGGAGTCCTCCTCTCCTTCCTCTCCCCCTCGCCCCGGAAAGCGTTCCCGAATAATTAGTCGCGGGTCAAGGCTCGCGCGGTGCTACGGGCAACAAAACAGTGGGCTGTAACAAAACGAAAATAGGAGGAGAGCCCCGGCGGCCTCGAGCCGTCCGTCCGTCCGTCCAGCGTTTCGAGCGGGCGAATTCGATTTTTCGTCAGACCGTGCCACCAGGCCGCATAGCGCTGGCCTATTTAAATTCTTTAATTGATAGACGCCATGTAAATCGCGTGCCTCTAGACGCGCGCTCTCTCAGTCTCTTGCGCTGGCGACGGGAGGGTGAGAAGGGGGAAAGGATATCGGTCTCGTCGTGGCAATGCGTCGCGCGCTATTTTGCTTGTTACCCGCGCCCGCAAAAATTGATTTCTCGCCCCGTGTGCCGCAGGTGGGCTATGTTTATCTCACAATAATGCAGCCGACACATATTGGTTCGCTCAGGCGCGCGCCAACTATTAATCACGGTCGAATTAATCCCACACAGCGTCGATAAATAATAAACGCGCGCGTCGAAATTCGGAGTTCATATTTTCCCTTCTCTCTCTCTCTCTCTCTCTCTCTCTGAGAAAAAAATCAAGCGAGTGGCAATTTATTTTGTCAATACATTTCGACAAACAACGCTTGAGCTCTTCCGTGCTCCTGTCACCGCACGAGCGACTCGCGTTACAGCCGCGTCGGCAAAGGGAAGATAATCCGGGATTCGGTGAGGCGGCTTTTCGACGGACTTAACGTTCGCGCTGTGGGTGTTCTCGGCGGGATTTTGCATGCGAGCAGCCCGCCGCACCTCGACGAGGGATCGCATTATCCTATATCTCCAGTGATCTTTGCCGCGGAAACTTTCGTGCTCCATTCGAGCTTTGGTCAGTCGGCGGCGGCGATGGCGGGGGCGAAAATGTGGGTTCGTTAAAGCATAGTTAGATGAGGGATTAAGGACGTCCGAAGATATTCAGGTTGTGATTGCAATCAGCCGGATGCCGGTGGGATGCGTGCCCGATCTCAGTGATTAGATCGCGTGAATATTACATTGTCGAGAAACACTGCGGAACACAAATGCGAAATAAACATTAAATTTAACTTTGTAGAAAAACTTAAGACACTGATTTTTCCAATATTTTCAGACTTTCCGATATACTTTCAAGACTTTGGATAGTTTTTTTTCTAGTTTGTGCTTTTTATTTAACTTTTATTTTTAAATTAAATTTATATTTTACAATTTTTTAAATATTTTATTTATTCTACACTTTTGTTTGCCTCTTCAACGATCCATACAATCTTCTAGTTAATAAGTCTAGTTAACCGACGAAGTGATAAATATTCCAGTGATGTCGAATCTCAATTGTGTTTAATTGACTGACTGGTTCTCTAATTGCTTAGAGTCCGGGACTTCCTAAGGAAAAGCGTGTTTGCTGAGTACGAGAAAAATAAGCTCGGACATTCGAACGAATCGATTACTCTTCAAGACGTTAAGTCGAATCGCGCGCAGGCGTTCGCTCGTAATTACGGTGCCGATAATGATCGTCCCATCGCCTCGAGATTCGCGTAATAATGAGCGCCGCTTAATCTCATCTTCGTGGAATTATCCCGAGCCCGCGCGGCGCGTTCTGATTATCTGCTTTTAGCTTTAAAGCAAAATATTCTTAGCAGCATCGATATCGTCGCATCATCGCGAATTTTCGTTGCAACATTTTTGAATATTTAATATTCGCTTTTATATTTCATATAGCAAAATGCTTGCCGTGTAATATGAAATATGCGATATGCAACAGGGAATTGACAGGATATTTCTAAAAATTGATGCGCTTGTACATATTTTCCTTTTTCCCTTATTCTCTTCCTGTTGTTGCTAATATACGTTACATACGTTATTGTATCCGTATGCAATTAAAAATTGCAACAACAGTCGTGCTGATCGATCGACAAGTGCGAACATCTGCTTACTGCACATGTACTCGCGCAGATTCCGCATTTTCCGCGTCGCGTATAATGCTTTCCAATAATGTAGTAAGGAGCGCACCGGTAGTCGCTGAAATTATGTTGTTTAAAAAATAAAATTGCAACGGAGATAAAAAGATTACCTCTTCTATTCGCCGGCTGCCTCGCGCGTTTTTTGTTCGCGCGCAAATTTTTTTTAAGTTTATATAGATTGTTAATTGTCTTTATAACCAGCGAAAATTGCAAGATACCGATCGTGTTTCTGTAAGAAATAACACCATCAAGCAAAAAGTTTTTTGTGTGTGGAAAACACGAGTCTTTGGAAATGTGTAGCATTGCGTACAGGTTACACTGCAAATAAATTCGATAAATTTACACAAACAATAGAAAAAAGTTTAACTCAAAGTTTAACAATAGAAGTAAAACAGGACAACAGGAGTATAGAAAATTATGCAATTTTATCTTTTATTTTGTGCGAAGAATCTTTTGTATAGTATAATACAGCATAATAACAATATTTTCTATAAATTATACTGACATTTTTTTTATGAGGAAAGTAAATTTACAATTGTATATGCAATCCGTTTGGCTCACTTGCGATGCATCATGAATTTAAAGTTAGGAGAACTGTTCTTTGGATAACTCTGACTCTGTATACATACATATATACATACATGCATATATACATGCATGCATGCATACGTACATACATACATACATACATACATACATACATACATACATACATACATACATACATACATACATACATACATACATACATACGTACATACATACATACATGCATACATACATACGTACATACATACATACATACATGCATACATACATGTAAGCATGCTTTATACATCAATAATCTGAATTATCTAAAGAACCATTATACACTTATACAGTAACCAAATTTATTTTGTTCAATTTGCTTAATTAATTTAATCAGCAAGAAAATTTACATTTATTATATAATAGTTGGTTCTAAAATTACCTAGTTTAATATTTGTAATTTTATAGTAATTATTTTTGCAGTATACGAGAGATCTTGTTTTGCGATTTTTGTTATAATCGCATACTAACAGTTTGATAAATTCAATGTAATCTAATCTGGTTGTCTTGTGATAACAGAACTGTAGATTTCTCTCTCGAAAGAATATCAAAACAAATGCATGTCAAAATAAAAAGAAAAAAAATTTCCGGAAGGTATTCCCGGCTCTGGAAACAAGCTAGACGAACAGAGTGCCGTACGCAATGATTTCGGAAGAGACTCGACATCTCCCGATCATAGAAGAATAATGTCTGGCATATCTTCGGCTGCATACCGAGGAACACGTCGGTGTTACATCAAGAAGAATGTGTAACATTTGTCCGATACGTTGCATTTTTGTTCGACGTCACGACAATCGAACACCGGGGTGTCTATAGAATCAGAGCTCCCGTCTTGAGAGTTTCGAAGTTCGTTTCCAATCGATATCACAAAGCGTACTTTCATATCGCCTGCCGTTCCGCCGTTTTCCGCCTCTTTTATTCGCGTCTCGATGAAGCAAAGCGCGGTGAAGAAGTACCTCGCGCGCGATACACCGATATACAGCGGCGAGGCGATACGTTATTCTCTTTGGTAGGCGACAGTTTCCGGTAGGACGAGCAGGAAGACCTGCGTCGGCGATATAAATGATGGATGCGACGCGTAGCGATCTATCCTCGAGATTTGCATTATTATTTCTGAGATATTGAACGACTCGGAGACAATGGGATGGGATTGCGGAGCGACAAGATAGACGGTAATGCGGCCGGCATTACGGCAAGACGAAGAAGCTTGCCGTTTTAACTGCCGCCCTCGTTGAGCTTCCCTCATCGTCGCTAAAGGGACCTCCTCGAGATTAACGCGTTCAGACCGCGGCGCTTAAAATGGCCTCGTTAACTTTTGCGTTATTTTCGGCGGAACAATGAGATCTCCGAGATATATCGCGCCGGCGTTTATCTCGCGCTTGACAAGAGACTCGCGATAGTGCACGTACCTCATTCCGGTTTTTGCGCTGGAAACACTAGGCAATTTCGCACTAGGCGTTCGCGAAGCGAAGCATCACAATTAGCGGGCGACGACAAAAATATCGGACGCGAAAATTTTTTCTTTCCAAAAAAAGTGCACAAAATTATATGCAAATGAAGCGGTGTATAAAAGCGCGCTAACGAATTTATTCTTACATTTTCAGCGCATCATTCGTGCGTAACGGCGAAAGCGTTACTCTATTAGTGACGAGTTAGAATCTCCGTCGTGCTATTTTTTTTTTTTTTTCCCCCTATGCACGATTTGTCTCAATTATTGACGAGAGTGAAACCGCGCGTTTAATCGGAGATTAAAAGTCTTATTCTCAAAGAGAGGCAGAATCAACACGCAGAAGGAAGTCTGACGTTTCCCTAGGGCGGCAGGAGGCAGGGAGGGATTACTACGTAACTAGAGAAGCCGCCTGAATCGGGTGTGAGGGATGCGCGATGTCTAAAGGAGGACGTTACAACCACCGGGACAGACATACAGCGGCATTATAGCGATGAGACCGCGCGCCACGTCGCGTATTTTATGCAAAGTGTATATATGCATCCCCCCCTTTCTCCTCCCCTTTGGCAGGGGCCAGCTTGTCTATGCGTCGTAAGATTTCCTAGGGGATAAGACACGGCAGCGCCGACTTCGACTATATCGGCGCCCCGAGTGAGATATCTCGCCCTGAGCGACGGCCCTCGATAATTCAAGTCAAACTTATATTTACCGCAAGAAACTTAACAAGTTGAAAATTTTTCGTGGAGATTAATTATATTTTCAATGCTTGTGTAAATAATACACTGTGAAAAAAATCGGTCAATTTGCGCGAATAATAGATGTAAAAATTGCATTGATTAAAAACGGAGATGCATAGAAAATCGTGTAATTTTAGAAAAATTATGTAATTTTATCTCTTATAATGTAAATATATACCTTTATTTTATATGGAAAACATATGATTACATATGGATATGGAGAACAGATTACACAAGTGAGAATAGAATATTTCGCAAAACTTATGTAAATGTACAAATTTTTGTAATAGCATGCAGCATAATGGTTAGTATTTCACAAATTACAGTTATGTTTTTACATAAGTAAAGTAAATTTACAACTGTATATCTGAATCGTTTACGGTACACTTTGAATTTCAAATTGGGAATTGTTCTTTGAATAACTCGGACAATTGATGCAAGATATATATATACACAGAATAACTGTAAATTTGCTGGCGCAATCTGTTTCATCACAATATTAGAAATTAATTTTCACCCGTAAGCTATAAATTTACGTATGTGTCAAAATTTACATCTATAGTCGGCCAAAATTGATCACTACATAATAGCTGTAAATATATACTGATTTTTTTGCAGTGTGTATGCAACTTGTGTAAATAATATAATTCGCGTAACAATAAAAAAATAACTAAATATTAAATATCTTAAATTTTATATTATTTATTTAAAATGATTGCACTTGACGCTATTTTCCAGCATTATGATTTTTATCGGTAATAGACGAAAATAACGTCGTTCCTCGTTCGATTTAGGTTATTTTTCGAAGCTAAATGCAAAATGCTTGTTGAGAGACTTGAAGACAGAAATAATGAGATTTGATTGATTTCGCATTTTCGACCGTCAATCTCATCTGCGTCCGTCACGCTTTTCACGCGCGGCTTCTTCACACTTAATGATCCTCGGAAATGCTTTGCAGTATTTGCATACACGACAGGAGGGAGAAGCAGTCTGTCGCGTCAAGTATTTGCCGTTGCACACGGAGATAATGTTCGGGTAATATTGAAAGGGTATAAAATGCGGAATTACAGAATGTGTCGAGTTACGCGGAAATCGCTGCCGGCTTATCGATTGTAGTAATTAGGAGGGTCGCCGTAGGTATTTCGACGTGAAGGTATAATGGGAAAAATTGCATTTGTCGAGTATCTTGATATAAAAATATCTCAAGAAATTCGATTAGAGGTCGTCGATCGCCGGAAGGAACCGTACCGTTTCCGATAACGATAATTGTCGGGCTGAAATGAAATTCCCCGTTGAACAAGAGGAGACAATGCGCTCGAAGGGAGTATATGATGAAGAAAGAGGTCCGCGATCGCTTTTGCCTTACCGGCGAGAGGAAGGCGTCTACGAAACGCGGAATCGGATTTATGTACGTCGATGGGGTTTGCGCTCGCACGGGATTATTTCCGGAAACTTGGTTAAGCCGCAATCTCTCGGTTGCTTCGCGCGGATCGCTGAAGGGTGGATTTCTAAGCTATATACTTTTTTTTGTAGCATACACACACCAGATCAGGCTTTTGAACCGCTTACGGACCATCGTCCGACCGTGACGAGCGTTCTCAAGACGAGCAGCACGCGGTCTTGTACGTTTTTGCACGAACTTACCTCTCAGAAGAGAGAAAATAATATCGTGCAAAGATTTAAAAGTTTTGTTTTGTTTGTAAAATAGATCGTAGAAATTATCGCGATAGAAATACGCGCGGGAAGGATTTTCTAGGATGGACAGATTTAAAGAAAAAAAAAAAAAAAAAAAGAAATATAACAGGACAAAAGAAATTTAAGATTAAAAGGCTCACATATAGATTTGGAAGATTTTCTCATTTTTAATCGCAAGTCTCATGAAACGCACACATTTTAAGCAACGGGAGATGGAGATTTATCCTTCAATGCGGTCATCGTTAAGATATACGTCACGTGGCGATGATTTTCCTTATGCCATTTCCGAAGCGCTCTGGCAACGATAAAAATACGCACGTGGCAGTTCGTCTACGTGGGTAGAGCGGGCAGCGTTACATTTGGCTGGCGGCCACCCTACCTGCACTTATTAGGGAGATGCGCTCTATTCGCGGTGTTGCACGTGACGATTCTCAAGGCGAATAACTGCGTACACGCGATGAATGCTCGATGATGACACGTGGAGACCGTGACCCGTCATCGGCTATCGTAGATACTCGAAGTGCGTGCCAGGCGAGCGTTTTTCACTCGATGACAAATTGAAGCGTCGTGAACGTAATAGAAAATAATTATACGACACCGGGTTATATGCGTGTCTGACTTTCTAGCGAATAACTTCTGATCCACGCTTAACGGCAACGGGCGGAAAAACGAAATCGACCGGCGGCGGTACGTGCGTTTGCTGCATATGCGAATGTATTGTTCATGTGTTTTCGCTGCTAACACCACGCGGTTTCGTGCGGTAGGCACGACAGTGATGGTCTGCTGTCTAACTCGACGTGAGACGAAATAACGTATAGGATTACCGACGTTTAGAAATTGGAGGATGGTTTTGTTTTTTTCCTCGTGGGTATAAACGAACGTCATGCCTGTTTTATAGCGCGGCTAACGTTCGACACACGTGACGAGTGTTACGCTGCGGAATGTTTTTACGTCAGTTGAGATATGATTATTATTTCACACATTATTTTACTTCGCATTCGTCTCAGTAGTGCTAATTTTTTTATTTGCCAGAACACGATTGCCAGAATTGAAAAGATCTCAATTAGTCGGCGTTGAAATTGAGACTGAATGATTATTAGGAGAGCTAATAGTTTTTATTATCGATAAAAAATAAATTAATGTCACGTTAGAGAATGCTTTTAAGTTTATATTTTTAGATTTTAATATCACAGAAATTGACATAATTACATATCTTAAAGTTCCGTTTTTTGCTCCGATGATCATCAAGCCTTGAATCTTCCATTCTTCGGTATCGAAAAAAATCCGATCGAAAGAGGACGCGACATAAAAATTCACTTCTAGGACGAATGGCCGTCCATCGACAATGCGAGATGCGCACAGAAGAAAAGCCATTGAATCGAGCTTTTCGACAGACCGATCGTCTTCGCTGCGCTATCTCGGTTCCGCCTGTCGGCATCACTTTGTCGTTATTCACGGCGATGACGCTGGGACGTTCAGCGAAGGAAAGAGAGAGACAGAAAGAAAAACGTCCTCGTCTTAGATGGTCTAAGAAAAACTTGCGTTGAAGAAAAACCGGACCATGACATCGACGTGAAATCAATTAGAGTTGTCTCGTGACAGTTTTTCTCGTTGAGCGCTTCTGCATCATTATCGACGAGTATTATTATCGGGATATTAGATATATATATATTATTCTCTCGAGCCTCATCCGCGGCCGGTTTCTCGAGAGAGAATCCGACGAGATGGTGCATCTTGCTTCTGCCAAGTCCAAGTTTCATTGTAATAAAGTGCACGAAGTTTCCAGCGATGACCTACTATTGCAAAAGAGTTGCAACTCGAAATGCTGAGAGATTTTCAGTCCCGGTCATTAGACATTTTATGACGCTTTCATCGACAATTCCCGTTATTTTGGGAAAAGTCTTTCAGTTTATCGGCGATTTCGGTATTCACGATAAAGAATATGACGATAATGTACATTAGAACAGCAGGTGCCGGTCGATTTTATTCGCATCTAAATTCTTATCTCGCACATTCGATCGTGTTATACATTCTCGCGTCGGAATTTTTATCATCTGCTTAACGCGCGATTGCCTTTCACCGTACGCTTTCGAGCGTACTTCCCCCCCCGAATGAGTTTTAAACGTTCGCGTTATGGTTCGCGCGACGGTTTGTAACGCGCGTTATTCGTCCAAAATTGTCGGTATATAGAAAATGCTGCGAATGTTCACGCAATGACGCACTTCGGGCACATTGAATTATTATTTGCCGGTGATGACGAGTGTGGTGGCGGGCCCGCCATCGCACATTGATTCGCGACTACTAATTAACTGTTGCACCGGCTTCCAATTAATTACAATGAATACCCCGCGGTAAAGTGACGTGGTTATACGCGTGTCCATTGCGAGCGGGCACAACCAATCAGATAGAATTTCGTCCGAACGGCGGCGGGTTTATGAAAAGCCCACGTCGCGCTTATGACGCGCTTTATGCGCGCGATCATTCGCGCTGTGTCATTGCCGGGTGATTATTTTCGCACATTGAAACGCGTATACGTCGCGCGGAACAATGCTGTAACGTCATAGGTCTTTCTACGTTTAGAAAAAGATTGATTGAAGGGTTTTGTTTCAAATTTAACGTTAAATAAAGCTGCCAGATGCTGGTTTTGCGACCATTTGCGCGACGTCATCACGGCGCAATGGTTTCAATATTCGTAGATATTTGTAAATTTTTCTACAAGTCGTTTTTCTCGATTTGCAAAAAAAAAAAAAAAAAAACAAAAAAAAAAGAACAAAAAAACCGATTAACTGGGTCCGAGCGAAATTTTTTTTTCAATTTCACACGAATCGCGGTGCTTGCAAAAGCTTTCAGGTCACCCGAGGAATATCCGCCGCGTCATCACCGCACCGCGGCGACTTGTTGTTAACAGTTATCGCGATTAAAGCGGCGGCGGCGACAATGGTGGATAAATCGGAGCATATCCTAGCGGTCTCCCTATGCCGGTCGCGCGGACAGCAGTTAATGCGCAACGGCCGCGTTTACGAGTGCAACGTGGCGTAATCGCACCTGCGACCGGCCAGGCGGTGGATTTTGCCGCAACACCCCCGCACCTGTGCTGTCGCGGTCGATAGACGACCGCGTGGGCGTTACGACGCGCGTACTCGCAATCATTGTTCTCTTTCTCGCTTCCGTCGTCGAGTTTGTACCGACTACCGGCGCGATTAGCATGAAACTTCTTCGCGCGAAAACGCTTTCCTCCCACTTGTCTGACGGACGCGATAATTCGCCCTAAAAAAGTTACGAGAAAGATTGGCGAGTTACGAGGGAAAATACCGCGTCGTAATTTCACCGCTCTTTTTTACGATGTTTTTCTTGAAGCGATGGATCTTCCACGAACGATCCTGGGCGGCAGCATCGGCTCAACGTTATTTCGCGTAAATAAGATGCAGATGAAACATAAATGAAATTCCAACGGGGGCTGGACTCGCGCGCGCGCGCGCCCGCGCGCGGATGCTGAAGCGATACTTTTACAGCGGCATGTTTCGAAGCGGGACTGATTTCTCAACTTTTCTTTTTGTTGCATTAATTTTTTTATACTATAAGATTTGTATTTTCAATACGTTGTGCATTTCCTTGGAACACAGTTTTAGCGAATTTTTCCGCAGAGAGACGAGGAATTTTTAAATTAATCTTTCTTACGTATTGTTTCTCATTTTTTTATATTTCCCTTTCACTCGTTCTGTAAATTGTTCCCTTTCGAGCGCTTCTTCGCTGTTACTCATTATACTTGTTGCAACGTAATCCCTGTTGCACATCCAGGCTCTCCGCTAACGTTATTTCTCGCGCGGCGGATCGTTGCGCGAGAATAGGGCGAGGCGGGCGAGCGAAGCTGTGCGACGTCGGCGAACTCGTTTAACTTTGTACGTACGAAGCACGGGATCGCGAACTTGGTCCGTTCAAGTTTGTTACACTTCGGCCCTGGTTCGTGCGGCATGCCTGCATTCCTCGTTATCTACTCGGAGACTCGTTAAGATGCGCATACGGTAGCATCACCGGTCGTGAAAAACGTCCGGGTGACACGGGCCGATACCGATCGCATTATCTCGCGGTTGTTCTGCGCGACGGAAACTTTTGCATTTCGGCTCTTTTATGCAGCTATTGCCGTTTTCGCTTGACGACGCGGCGCGGGTGCGCTTCTGAGGAATTCTCGCGACGGTAAGTGGATATCCGGCAAATCGACGTAGTTAAAAACTTTGCTTTAAGCATTGCGAAAAGTCGTTATAACATTATCATTGCTTCGAAGTTTGCGAAATTTTGTTAACGTTGAAGTCACCCGTGATAGGATTGCGCCGTTCCGTTCTTTGTGCTTAAGCTCGTCGGACGGGAGTATTCATGAAAGTATCAGGAGATCGGTATTAGCGATTAGAAGGAAGAGATCAACGAACGGAAACCCCGTGAAATACAGTCTCGCGAACTTTTTAGCAAACTATTAGTTTTACATGGCTGCAATCGGAACGTCTGAACGAGCCCCAACGCGATTATAACAACCGATTTCATCCGCTTTATCTCTGCCGGGAATAGATTTGGAAGTGAATCGCACAGGATATTTGTTAAGGAGTTAAACCTACCATTATCCCGCTCCTTGTGGCGTAGGATATTCGCAAATTAGAAAATAACGAGCGTGATATGAACGATTTGCTCCGTTTCGTCTGTTTCACACTCGCTCGGATAAATTTCCCATTATTTCGGACACTCGGTGTCGTCCGTGCATACTCGACGTCGTCCCATACGAAGCTTTTTCCGTGCGTTTCGTTATGCTCGAGATTAGCTTCCGGTTGTGCCGAAGCAGAACACTGCCTGACGCTACGTTCTTTTTTTTTGGCGAGAATTCAGACAATAGTCATGACGACTGTATTCGGTGGGGATTTAATTTTTTAAACATAAAACACTATCAACGCGAGGTCTTTTCTGACCTTGCGTAATCCCCGCGCAATTTATTCGGGATGCCGGAGTTAAGCAGAGATCCGGCGTTGTCGTAGAATCCGCCGAATGGTCTTTCACGAGCTTTACGGCTTATGAGGATTAAACGGTCGTTTTTATCTCCCTAATGATTCCGAGGTTTACCGCAACGCGCTGTCGATTAAATCCTTTTGCGCGGAACGCCGTAAAGTCGTAACGCCGGCCGTTAATAGGGAATTAATCGCACGGTAGCTCCTCTCGCTCTCAGATTGCCTTGATGCGTTATGGAGCCTAAGGAAAGTGTTTCTTCATTTCGAAAGTATTATATGTTACACATGTCATGTAACACGTAGATTTAAAGTAGGCGTAATTAAGGAGTCGAAGTCACGCTCTGTTTATTAAAAAATCAAATTATTGAAACGTATTATTACACTCGTTTATTTTTATTATTTTTCTATCATTATTTCATTTTGTAGTGTTTTTTTTTAAAGAAAAAAAAACACGATAAAGAAAATAATATGAACCAAAAGTGTTTGTCAGGGCACAACTATTAATTATTATAAATTAATGGGGGGAAAACACAAAAAAAAAAAAAAAAAAAAAAAATACAAGAACGTTTTGGCCAATTTTGAACTCTCAGTCTGATAAAATATAAAGAGGAAAGGGAAAGATTTAGATTACATAAAGAATATTAAAATATATCTATATATAAAACGGTTAGAATAAAAAAATTGCTTTCTCTATCATTGCGTTATTCAATTTATTATATCCAACAATATTGATTCCCGGTTCAAGCGAGCATACGGATTCACCTGAATACAAGCGAATAGGTCATTGTGCTGTATCTGACTGACCGAAAGTAACGCGGTAAAAGGCAAAGCGATCCTCGGAGTACTTGCACGCAGCAATTGATGCAATCGTAGCCGTAGGATAGTTAGTTATCGTTGGTTGTAAAGCGGTGCTGTATAGCCGATGACTATCATAAAATTCTGTGGCCGATATAGTTTCGCCAATAATAGCTCGAACTCCGGATAGTCTCGGATGCGATTATTACCGCGTGCTCACGATATTCCCGTTATTCCCGCAAACTTGCTGCCGTTATTGTCCGGGAGCTTTCGCGCGCACCTGCCGCGTCATCTCGCCGCGTGCTCCGGAGTGAGCTTCGTGCATGTCGTAACGCATTGTCAACGTGCGGTTTACCTTCGGCGCCACGAATAGCATGCGAATAGTAAATGCGCGAAATAATCGCTGGTTTTTTTTACGTTGTTTACGTCATTTTATATATGTATATTTGCAAAAATTCAAATGTGATAATAAACATCTCCGTTTGGCTCTGCCGTCTTTGAAGAAGTAAAAAAGATCAATAAATTAGAAAATAAATAACTTCGAAGAAAGAACTGTTTTGATCTTTCTATTCTGTAAATAAAAAGTGTTGACTTCGCCGCATTGGACAAGGTTTTCATATTGAGGTTGAGATTGAGTTAACATTTAAACGCTTAAAAGTAAGAATATTAAATTGATTTTAGCGGTAGAATTAATAACTTTTTGATATAGTTTTGATTTTTGAGCTCCACTTTTATGTTTCAAATAGCACCTTAAATAGCACAATTCAAGAGAGAAATATTTGAAAAAGTGAAAAAAAACGCTACATTTCATATGTAGTGTATAAATTCTTAGAATAGACTTCTAAAGTATTCAGGTTTCGATTATTGAATTGCAGTCCCTTCGCAAAAGTAGCATCTCACACGTTTCCGATGCAAGAGAGAACTAGATTTCAAATTATTCTTCTAACTTAACCGTTTTTTATATACATTCTTATTTTTTATCTATTCATCAACTCGCACAATATGTATATTCCAATTATTGAGCTACAATATCTTTGTAAGAATTATTTCACATTTTTCTGACAAGGAAGAAATATACTGGTGAGGAGCAGTTGAACAAAGAGATATGTATTTGGAATTCAAAATGTATAAATGTATAAACCGTGTCAAGAATATTTGATCTCAGTGTAATAAACATTGACAATTTTGTATATTTTATATATTTAGCTATTCGGAGGATATGCAAAATTATATTAAGTCTTACGTGACACGTGTGTATATTTTAGGCAGCTCTTGAATGACAGAAGTCAAGTCGTTTCTGGGTCAATTTCGACAGCGTAAAAGTGCTAAAAAATTTTTAAACAGTTGACACATTTAGTTAAATTTCTAAAAAATTATATGTTTATGTTTAAAATGTCCGAAAAATATTAAATATTTTAGCAATTTAATATTCTAGAAATTTAAAAGCTGTGCAGTATTAGTACGAATGCACATGTGCATTTTAAAATTAATTTGCTGCTGTTGCGGATGCGAGTTTTTTTTTTTTAACAAATAATATCTTTTCAGAGAGTTTTTTAAATCTATTTCGCAGCTGCGTCGCACGTGCGCGCGCGCGCATACACGCATGCATTTTTGAATTAATGTTATTCCTCGTTACCGCGTCATTTACGGCAACATATCGGGCGACATCGTCGAACAAGTCGAGCGATTCGTCTCTATCGACATTTTAAAAAGAGCGCCGGCGGCGGGCCTCTCGTATACGAGGCTCGTAGTAAGGTCAGTCGCTATACTTCTTCGGCAGGTAGCTTTATTATCCTGCAGGGCATAAATTTAGTTGCGTCAGGATGGAGGGTGAAAGGGTACGTGTTCGGTCACGTGTGTACCGCTTTCAATGGCAGGTAAAATATCGCTACCGGCGAAACTATCGGGCGAGAAAGAATGACTTTCGAAGGAGCTAGTTTCTCAGGGGGGAGGGAAAAAAAGTAAACCGGGACGTTTCGGTTTATCGTGGTGTACGCGAAAAAAAGAGTCCCTTTACAACGGAGCGCGCATGTACAAGTACACGTACACGTGGCGCGGAATACCAAATGGTTTTCTGGTTTTAATTATCGGAAATCGATCGGTACTCGCACCGCTAAATTAGGGAAATGTGACTACCGTTCCACGAACGGATAGATTGGCTGCTGCTCTCGTCAGGATAGATCTTTTCATAATTGGTAGTCGCGTAATTAATAATCAGGAGGTAATTTAAGCGGTTATAGCGTGCGGTTGCACCACATTTTTCTTATTTCTCAGTCCTTCTCTTTTTGTAAATTCCGCGAACGATGATTTCCGTTGCGCCATTCCCAAACTTGCTAAAGCGTTGTAATAATTTCGTCGGGCGAATTCATTATGCATCCAATGTCCGTGTGATGGAAGAAATTCTGCTGCCACGTCGTCTTCTTGTCTCTCACGATGTCTTCGTATCTGTCGGAGATTCGTCGCCGGTTCTAATTTGAGAATTTCAGGAATTTCAGCTCGAAACAGCTCCCGTACTTCGTTAACTCCATGTCCTTGTGTCGCGACTACATTAAAGTTAATACTTTACCCCGATATTCCGAGGCTTAATATCGATCACGACCGATCACGTGACTTAATCAGTACATTGGTCGATTAGCGAATTAGCAGTAGCCCAAGAGAGCACTCGGAAGTAATCGCTTCTGCCTCTCTGAACAGAATCGCGTCCCGTTCCTCCGCTGTCGCCCTCCCGTCGCCATCGATCAGCTGATTGTGTTCCCTGAGGTAGAACGGCGCAGATACCAGAAAAAGATAATTTATATGCTCAGGGTCGCCGCGATTGCCACACCGAGCGACGTTTCGGCTTTCGAGAAGATTACAACAACGCACGATGACCGGTTTCACCTATGCGCACCGCGATGTGTATCGACGGTTTCGGCAAGCGTGCGACCTTCCGACGCGAATATGTGCCGCGCAACACGCGCGATATCACGAGACGGGGTTTCCAATCGGTTTGGACCGCGCTCAACTTTTAATTAGCCGCCCACCTCGCTCACGCGAGATGACTCGCGTCGCTGATATGTTGACAAAAAAAAAAAAAAAGAAAGAAAGAAAAAGATACACGAAGTTAGGAAAGTTACAGAATTTCAAACTCGATTTTTTGTCACATCGTATCGTGGGTTTGAATCATCACGGATTTGAATTCATTAAAGTTCGTTTGCTGAGATGTTTTACTACGATGTCGGGCATCCGTGACACTCCGAATCGATATTTCTTATCCATGAATTATTTACCGGGACATATTCGGTGATTAAATAATCGCTCGAAGATAAATGGCATTGCGGTTTTCTTTTTTTTATACTCATTACTGTTCATGAACGGGGTGGGGACCGTGTCTCTCCACGGAGAGTGAAGAAAGGAAATTCTCCGTGTCAAAATAAAAACACGAATGAAAACATGAAACATTGCAAACATGGAATGAATAGCGAAAGCATCAAAAATACATTATTCGCGACAGCGTGGCAGCTGTCTTCCTTCATTTTATCGCGATGTTTTTGCTTTGCAATAATTAATAGCTTAACGATGGAGGGTGCGTGAGAAGTTTTGCTGTTACGAACCTGACTTTTTTTCCATTTACGCTGCTTCGCATTTTTTTTCCATCCTGGTACTGTAATTATTTTTCTAATTTTCACATTGTTACCGGATTGACCATCAATGTTTATTGACGTCGAACGACATTACAGGGGGAATTACGTATTATCTTTGACATACGCATTAACAAGTGTGAGATAGCTGTGAAAGTGCGTAAAACCTAGTGCGCGAAGTAAGATAATTAATAGTATGCACAGGGCAAAATAATGCGAACGGCTAACATTTTTCTTAATCTTGTTAGAGTTCTCAGTTTGACGACACACTTAAGATTCTTAAAAATGATCCACGTTTTACAAAACTGTTTCTTCGAATCGTGGCAAACAACATTCACATCAAATTAACACATTTACGCAATAAGGAAAGTTATCATATATATGGATTAAAAAAACATCTCCATTTTTGAGATAGGCATATCTTTTAATTTATTTTTTTGCGATAAATCTGATAAAGTTTCATAAATACAAATCGAGAAAAAGTTTACTCTACATTTTTTGAAGGACACATTCACGAAGTATTGACTTTTTTTTCCGCGTATACTTCGTCCAAACATTTTCGAATTCGATTTAGTAACCGGAATATGACGCAACTCGAGTGCGCAAAAATCGGGTTTTCGTTCGTAGCGAGCAGCCAGGGAAGTCGACGCTTTAGTGATGGTGGCGTCATACTGTAGTATCGACTCTGGGAAGTCCTTTATTATTTTATTCCTGCGTAAGAAATATCCTCCGAAGATACACGCGCGCGTTTACGATGCTCGATCGCGCGCGGTGCCGCATTGTGCAACGCAATTATTATCCGTAGCCTCGACAGGTGGACTGACGCAACTCTATAAATAGCCACCGATTAGCGTTTATTGCACACATGAAAAATTTTGTCATATCGTGAAGAAGTCGGTTTCGCGCGCTTACATTCGCGATCGGCCGGCTGAGCACAGTCCGAAATCGGCATTTGCGTAATCGCGTCACGTCTTTGTCACGACAGGAATTTCTTCCGTTCGAATTCTCATTAAAAAGGTCGTCTCGTGGCCTTTCCGATCGACGAGCGCACATACCTGCCGCACAATAAATTTCGCCGTGACCTTTCCGCGGCGAAATCGTGAACAATCGCGCGCCGCCGCGTATATTGATTATGCGGCGACGTGTGCGAAGCCAAATAACGCAGCGAGCAGGAAATGAAATAGTCAGAAATATCAATGTGGCTCCTCGATTAACTCTCCATCAGTCATCGCGCGAGGCGTAATGGCCTGCGCGCGTTTCGCTTTCTCTGCAGAACGGCGCGACACGCAATTGCAGCTGTTTTAAAAACATGCGCTCCATTCCATGCGACGACTCCGAGTTAAACAGGCGATTCGGCGTCGAGTTTTCTTCAGCGAAAATCCGCTCGCGCTATTAACATCGAACGTGGTAAATTCAACGACAGAACTGCGCGCCATATCTAAATTGAATCTCGGAGTTCCGCGCTCCGCGCGTCCGGCCTGCTCCATCTCATAGTTCAACGCGGCGTGAACGAAATCGCCCGAGAGATAGGTGTTTGCAACTTTTTGCAGCCCTTTTCGGGCTGGAGATCTTTCTCCCGGCGGGAGAAAAGGCAAACTTTCCCCAAAGGTGGACATCCGGTGACAATGATCCCGCCCGAAATCCGAGGAGACGAAAACGCATCCGCCTCGTTGATGGCATCAATTCGAGCCACGCCGATCTTCGTCCTCGACAACCTGTGAACGCGAGACGGGTTCGACGTGAATTAGATTTTCTAATTGACAACTGCACCTTTCAGACTATTTTATTTACTCTCTTTGTTTATCACCCATCACTTACAGCACGCGAGTTCGTTCTTTAAGCGACCAGCCAGACGGTCGTAAACCTCGATTCCCCGAAAGCTCGCAGCAGAGCCTCCCTTCTTGTTCAACCCCCGTCGGCTCTCCCATCCTCCGTGTCTCTCCTTTCGCTTTCCCTCTTGCGCGCAGACGGTGCCATCCCTCCTTCCTCACGGCCATCCACCGGCGGCAGACGCTCGTCGCCGCTGTTAGTTGGGAGCAACAGGCCCTCTTATCGATCGCGCTTTGTGCGTCTCGCCCTTTCGACCCTCCGTTTCCTCTAAAAAGGGATCAGAAAGGATAGGCGAGAGAAATTTGAGGTTATCCTACCGCATTGCCGGTGTCGCTGCTTTCGACTTTCAGAACAGTTGACACAAGGTGTAATATAATCCTCTCGGCGTTTTATAGGAAACTTCTTCATGCGAATGCAACGATGTGATAAATAATACAAGTATATAATATAAGTACGAGGGGTTTTTTTTTTTTTTTTTTTTTTTGAAAAGCTTTTTATCAATGCAGATTTTGGAGAATCGCCGATTAGAGGTTTCCGAAACAGCTGAGGCTGTATTGATCTCATGAACGTGCATTTCATATCTTAATTGATAAATTGTATGAAGAATCTTCCCACAAGATTATCGAATCCATTCATCCATTTACGTAAACGCCAAGTCTGTTTTCTCAATCTCCGTTTCTCTGCCGATCGCAATCTGGCGACGAAATCGTGCGCGTTCACAATCACGTTCTATCTCGGGACGAGTCGCGTGGCAAACCGCAGACAGGCGGAGGAAATTAAGCGTGGTCCAACAAAGAAACGCACCGGATATTAGCTACTAGGCTCTTGCAAACGAGCAAAAGGAGAGAGAGAGGGGGGGGGGGGGGGGAGAAAGAGAGAATGGGCGGGCGGACGGATGGGCGGCTTGCTCTACGGGAAAAAAGAACCTAATTTACTCGCGGTTGAACAAACAATATAAATTCAGCCTTTCTTGCGAATTTTATTTCCCACCGACGCGGCACGTATTCCGTGTCTAAGCAGTTGTACTTTTTTACCGCTGTTGCAGCAGAAGTTCTCGTTTCGCGCGCGCGAAGGCCAATTTGGAATTTTCCTACGAGATGTGCGTGGAAGGCAAAAGCTTTCGCGGAGCAAACCGAAGAAACATTCGCCCCGTTTTTATGCAAATCGCTGACGAGAGAAGTCAGCAAGAGAAGTTAACGCTGCTTCTGATTCACGAATAGCGGGCTCTATAAGATGTGTATTTTAAATTTAATTAAATCTGATTAAATGTAAATAGCTGAAGTAAAAGTTAAAGATATATATTTTATAAGATATACACGTATGCATATATATGCATATATATAATATATATGTACGCGGCATTATTAATATTTAATATAATTTTTGTATATTTGACTTATGATTAAATGATGAATAGCGCACAGCAATGGCGCAGCAATATTAAAGTTTTACAACGTAATATCCAGGTATTTTTCTAAACTTTTATTGTACTTTCAAGAATGTATCAGCTGGAAAATATCTTACAAAGATTGCTGTTGTTTGCTTACAGCAACAAAGCCTCCTTATCGATCGCACGCTGTGCGTAGACCAACCCCTCATTTTAACTCACCTCGTCCTCCTTCATTCCCGATAGTTCGCCAAGTTGAATTTACTACTTTTCGCCACGCCCTAATCTTTCTTAATTCGTGGTTGAATTTAACGCAGATTTAAATACCGTCCGAATTAAAGTTAAGTACAAGGACGAGAATACGCGAGTTTTCTATTTCACGCGCGGTTCTTCTTTGGCTTCGAACTTCTTGTTGTGCAGATTCTAATCATTATTCATCTTTCTTTATATATACTTCTTTCTCTGTATTCTTTGTAAATTGAAAGTATGCACATGAATAAATTATTTTTCTTTCATTTTTCTTTTGACAAAAAATAGAATTGAAGGACACGTGCTGCATTCGCTACGTTTTACGTCACGATGTCATTTGAATCATTTCAATTAGGTTCTTTAAATTCTTTAAAACACATCTTTAATCATTTTTATTTATGTCGAAAAGTTATGGGGATAATTGGTTTACTGTTACTTCTCTCTCAAGTGCGCTTCTAATTTTATAAACGCATCAGCGAAATTACTTTCCTTTGTAAGGACGCTGTCTCGTCTCATTCCTACGCGTGCGTACGAGACAGTCTCATACTTTTCGAGATTACAATTCCGTCGGATCAACAGCCTCTCGTGCATCGCGTCGCCAGAGATATTTACGATCGAGATTATCGCGGTCTCGCATCCCTCTCTTTCTGTCACCCGCGGAGCCTTCGTTCGATTCACGAAAGTCCCAGGGGGATGCGAGTTAATCGACGAAGGCGCGTTTCCGCGATCGCTTATCGCTTTACTCCGCAATATTATTAGTGTTTCGGGAGCGGTTCGGCACGGCCCGTCTCACTCATGGCCGAGCTCACGAAATTCTTAGGCGAGGTCGATCGAAATCACCCCCGCGATGTATAGCCCCGGCTTCATTCGGGTTTACTCGAGAATCGTTTACTGTAGCCACGTCGAAACGACGGCCGCGTAGTTACCAACTTTATATACACAGGGTGTCCCGAGAATCGCCGAGTACAATCAGCGGGGAGCCACTATTCCGCTTTGAGGAGAAATGAAAATACGAAATCCAGTTTGTTCGCTGAAAATTTTATTTCGATGAAATAAATTTGATTTTGGTGCCTCGCAAAAAGTTAATCTTTATATAGGTACGTGAATTTAGTTTGATGTAGCAAAACTCACTCCGATAATCCTATCGGTCGGGGCACCGTGTGTACAGGAAAGCCGCGCACCCTGCGCGGTCTCGGTTCGCCGAGTTTGGATGAGTTTGGCTTCCGGGTGCATTATCGAATATACTCTGCCTACTTTCTCGAGAAAGAAAGCGGGTCCGGGTTTCGGGGTGTGCGAGTTGGCCGCGATATTTCACGGGTATCACGCGAAAAAATATACCCTACGCGAATCTCGTGCGAGGGCCGAGAACATTCTTTTGCCGCCGCCTTAAGACTTACTATTTCTCTTCGAGATGCATCGTCGCTGCACCGGCGATAAGAAAAATTAAATGTCGACGGGGTAGAGTGTTGGCGATGCAACATTACGTTAGGAAATGTGTAGCGCGAATTACGCACTCGTAGTTGCGACGGGTAAAACGGAAACGAAGAAAGTTACTTTCGCGAAGTATACAAGTCGTGAAACATTACGATCCCTTGAATTTATTCAAGTAGAAAATTATCACATTGTTATTTCGGATGTGCGATACATGTAGCGACGAATATTGTGTGCGATGCTTTATGTATAGCGAAACTCTCTTATCTGTAATCCGTTTTACCAAACAAACTTTATGTGACGTGCGAATGAATATAATAGTTCGAAAAATAATTTGCGATGCGAGGGGCGAGTACATTAAAAGTTTTTAATTAGTACAAACCGCCGGAGGTTTAATTACAAAATGTGCGCAATGGTAAAGCGGAGTACTTAAGTATGCTACTTTATGGAATGCACGGAACAATAAACCTACTAAATTACGGCGGCAAACGTAGCGAAGTAGTAACAGCTATTAAAACTTCAGTCAGACGGCGCATAATAAAGTTCCCGAAGCTGCGAAACTTGCGCGAGGCTTAACTGCGATTGTTGCGCGGTGAATCTTATATTGTTGCGATAACGATTAATCGCCGAAACTAAGTGCCATTAGTGCGTCCGCGGTGTTCAAAGAGCTCACTTGCAGCAAGATGCAATTAGTTCGCACAATACGCTAATATTTATCATCTTAAAATTAATCCGCGAGCAATGCGAATCTAGCGAAGAAAATTAACGGCTCGCAACAATTATTGTATCGAAGAGCTCTTTTCGAATTCGTCTGCGAGCACGCTAGCGGTGCGAGGCCTGAATTGTCATCAGCGAAATAAAATTCGTTCTCTTGCATGAGAGGGGGGGGGGGGGGCGAACGACGATAAGTTACGTGCCTCATTCGCGAGGCCGTTACTCGCGAGAACGAGGGCAAGTGGGAGGGAAAAAAATTTTTCAGCAGCTGCAATCGTGCGCTCCCGAGGAAGAAAAGGGGTGACGTGACTAATATACACCCCGGCACATGAAGACGGTGGCGCGATGCGTGCTTGCGCGTAATTCTTCTTCCTGTCCTCGGAGGTGAATACGCGGAATGTAATAACCGCGAAGGACGATACGCCCGTCTAGATCCACATAATTTTTCGTTTATAATTAAGCATTCATTACGCCTAATGACAGGCACGACAAGCGGTTTTGCAGTTAGTTTACCAGTTCGCTGAGAAATACGGCATCCGATGCCTTGGCCCTTTCCTACACGCAATTAGTTTCGCCAAAGTGACGCTCTGTCCTTCTTTTTTACATTAATTCCGCAGTCGCGCGAGAAAGGAGATACTTACCGCATAGACCGCGTTGGGGATGCGTGTGTAAAACAAACGACCCAATTTAACGCGCATACGTGCGCTCCTTCAGCGGAGCTCGTCGCGGACGCAGTCGATATTCTCGAGAAGTGTATAGATAAGGGCACTTGTGACTGGAACACGCGGAGAATCGCTATCGCGAAAGTTTTTAATTGCCGGTATCTCCGACTTTTTTTCTGTTTTCCTACTTTTCTGTCTCTTTCTCTTCAACTGTTTGCCGTTCGCCGCCTAGTCCCGATCTCACTTTTGCATGTTCTTCGCGAAGAGCAGCCGTTCTTTTCCTTCTTTCTCTCTTCCTTTTTCTCTCTTCTTCTTCGTTTTTTTTTTCAGAATAAAAATGTCAGCATTCCGGTGCACGTCGTTTCGCTCGTTGAAACGCGTTTCCGTGCGTGCAAACCGCCACTTTGCGCCGGCACGGGGAAATTAATTAAAGCGTCTCCTGTGCATCGGCAACGAGCGGGGAGGAGAGAAAGAGAGGGAGAGAGAGAGAGAGAGAAGGACTAAAAGACGCCAGAGGGAAACGAACGAGGAACGTAGCGCGTGAGATGAGATACGAACTCGAGAAGCGAGGGTGGAATTTCATGCACAGAGCGTACGCGCGCGCCTGCGGTAACTGTCGGTATTAATGGCAGATCCTTTGACAAATTCACAGTGGGGGGTTTTTTTTTAATTTCGCGCCACGACAGTTTGACGGGCGAGTAATCACGGATTTCGGGGCCCTTCGGCACTCAGCTTGCCCGTTCCCCGCCCATTCGCGGACGCCATTGTGATTGATCGTCGTGAACTAACTCAGGGGTATTGAATTAAATGCATATTACTCGGCCGCAGAGCCCCGGTCGATCCTGGAACGTCCGATGCAGGAACAAGCGCGCTTTCCCGACCTTCAGCCCCCTCCGCGCTCGTCCTCGTTATTCTGAGTGCGAAGGTGGTTAACGGCGGTGCATACCCACTGACGACGTTAATTAATGCACTGGCGTTTCACTTCCTGCATATCCGCGGTAGAGAACCGTCGACGTTGAATGCACACCGATGCACTGCGGCCCATCACGTTGCGCCAGTTATCGAGAGGTATGAAACGTATCCAGCAATCGTTCGCTTACGCGAACGCTATGTCGAGTAACGAGTGCGCATTCTTCGAGATATCCTCCGTTATGATTGTTACGCCGAGACTTAGGGATTATGCGGGTTCTAAGGATTTTGTTCACAAGTAAGGAAAACAGATAATATTAATTTATTACGGATTAGAGTTACTTAATTATTATTAATTGTATCATAGTTAAAGTAGTTTTAATTAATCATGAGATTTACGTGAAATCTCCACAAAGATAAGGAGATTACGTCGCATAAATGGCTTTATAAATTTATGTCTCAATTACAGGAGGGTTTTTCCTTAAAAGAATTTTATTTATGCTTTTATTTCGTACTCTCGGCGTTTCATTCGGCCCTGTACAAGTGTGCCCTGTCCCATCGCTCTTGGGAGAGCAAGATCGAGCAGCGAGGCGGCTTGCATGGCGAATGCGAGAAATACGTTTCTACGCGGAATGGAAGTCGAGGAAATGTGAAGGGACGCTGCCGCCGCGGCGAGTTTTGTTAAAAATAAGAGCTCAAGGGACATGCAGAAATGGGAAATTATTCCGACGTCGACGTGATATTTCAACAGCTGATGCAGGGAACGCTACGAATATGCGTCTCCGGATATTGCACGATACTACATTTATATCTAAATGTACGTTATACGCTCGGCGCTCGTTGAACACGTTAAAATGATGAGGAACGATTTCTTTCGAATAAGTCTCCTTGTGTTTGGCAGAAGTATTCTGAATGTATGCGCGATCGGGGAGTTGTGCATATCTGAAAGGCACGTAACTTCTCGTTTATTAAGTTTATTTCTAAAAATCTAAAGAAAATTATATATATTTCGCAAGTAAAAATATAACCGCATCGGTAAGTCGTCCAGTCGTTATTGTTGTCAATAATAGTCTGGTATCTCCGCCTGGCATGCTATCTGTCTACTACAGTACGGAAATGCCAGGTTATTATTGACAACGGTTGCCACTGGATGACTTCTCGATGTGATTGCGTATTACATTTTTATTTATAGTATATGTATGTTTCTTTAAATTTATTAAAATAAATTTTAAAAAATACATTCTTTTTAGACGCAATAGTACATTGTTTATAAAAAAAAAAACTTGATACGTAAATAAAATAATTCTTTGTGACATTTGGCTTTATCTCAAATATTAGTAAAACAAATATTCTCTTGCATAAATGGTTCTTATGCTGCGATATTGTTTTTATTTCTTTTTTTTTTTCTCATTAACGTAACGCAAAATTTTACTGTATGGGAAAGCCTGCTTTGTGCTGTCTCGATTTTATTTGATAAACAATGTCTTTTGATCCCCATATTTTTCGCGAATTGTAACACAATACGTTAATGCATATATTAATTGCTTTTCATTTTAATTCGATAAAAATCAAATGAAACTGTTTGTCCAATTAAAATTATGAGTAGATGTGCGCGAAAGTCGACATACGGAGGAAGCGTGTGTATTTGCATTTCGTTCGTATAAACGAATTGTCTGGAGTGCAAGAAGGGCGTATGACTAATATTTTTTACGACGCTGCGCCCCTTTAATCCGGACTTCTGGATACGCTGCTGGTGTCCAGAACAGTGCTACCTGTACGTATCGTACGTGCCGCGGGATATACGTGATATTGGCACGCAATCCAGCCCTCTTTACCATCTCCCTCTCCCTCTCTATCTTTCTCGCGGGGGCGTGTAAAAAGAGAGTGCAGAGACCGATCAAAAGGACGTCGCGTGCCGCCCGATCGTACCGGCGCGCCCCCTTGGGTTGTGCAGCTTTTTTTTCTCATTATTCGCATTTCAATTAACCTTGTTGTTCCCGCCAGTTTTTTTCGCCGCGCGCTATCGTGGCCGATGCCCGAGAATGGCTTGTCGCGCCCACATTTCGTCATGTTAAGATGAACAAAGTAATTTTTTTTTTTTTAATTCGCGACAGGTTTACGTGAAAAAGATTTTATATGAATAATTGTTTTTTTTTTTTTTTTTTCTTCCCTCGCACATTAGACAATATACCACATGTGGCTACCACATGTTTCAAGAAGGGTGTGTTTTGATCAGGGTGTTGCGTGTCGCGCATTCATTACGGCGCGCCGCACCACCTCTTTTTTTAATCCCGGTATAATTTAATTAAAGCCGCGGTTACTCACCTGGCGCGTGTCTAAACTTCTTTTTCTACGCTCGCGCGATTACATTTTTGAATTTATTCTGGTTCCATTACGCACGATTTGTTGTCTCGTACTATTCGAGCGAAACGGTTTCTTTCCTATCGCCCCATTTCCGAGAAACAAAGAATTTTTGCCGTAATGGCTCGCGCAGTTGCAACAAACTTTCTCACATACCGTCGACTCGCATTGAAGTGGAAATGTCTGATTGCGCGAAGGCACGCAAAGTTTAACATCTTGTTCGATCCTGGGGCGCGTACGGGCGCCAACATGTGCTTGCCGTTTAACGCAATCAATAGAACAATTTAACAATATCAGACACAATAATGCTGATTCTTTATTAAAAAAAAAAAATAATAATTTAGAAAATAAAATTGACGTCATTACTTTGGCACGAAACGAAAAGCGAAACAAAGTAGCTGCTGACGACAAGTTTCCCGCCGATGAAATGTCCTTGAAAGAAATAAGCGACTAAATAAATTATCTGCATCGGACGTGAAAATGTATCACCTTTGTATCGTCTGGCTTGTGATGCAACGCGGCTCCGTTATATCAGCGATATAACTTATACTTTATGCATCTGTACGATTCTCAAAACCACTTGACGAGAAGATCGTTCGGCCACTTGCGAAATATTTATGATAGTCAGGTATTACGTTACCAGCGTAATGCTTTGTTCTTGTTTATCTTATGAGGCCGTTACGAGATGACCGAGCCAAGAATTGGCAAACGTCTCAAGCGCGACGAATATTTGCTTCTTTAACTAATAATTCTACCAAATCACTCCTTGCTTTCAAAATAAATAACAAATTGTCAATTGGATACCGCGCTTTCAAATGCATATATATATATATATATATATAAAGCTGGGTAAATCTTATTAAACACCAGAACGTACATGTTGGCTGGTAATTTAGTTTCATAACCGATTGCGATTTAACTTATTGATCGCTCGTTGAGAAAGTTTCGTCCGCGCGTCCACGTATAGCAGCGACTCAATTCGAACTATATCGGTGTATTTCGATAACTGTAAAGAGCAGTGATTACATTTTGCGGGATTCAGTTTGTCGCTGTGAGAGAGCATATGTTTTCCAAGTACTTAATGCGCGCCGGAACTCGGCAATTGCGCGTAATACGTAGTCTCGCGACGGTGTCGAGACTCAGTTTTCATCTCGGCGAAGTTTCCTTGGAAGCTGTTCGCCGTGAAAATAAATTAGTGCTGACTTGCAAATACGGATCTCGACAAATACGGAACGGGAGAGACGGCAGAGGCGTCGGTTGTGTGCTGCTCGCGATGCACCGGCGTTTTTTTTCCTTTCTCGTCCCGATACCGCCGTTTTCGTATTGATAAAACAGTGACCCGAGGATGGTGGTCGCCGTTCGCGAAAGGTCAAACTGTCCTAGAAACTTATATCGCGAGTGGGCGAAGTCGTCTGCATATTTTGCAGCACGGCGTTACTTTGTTAGCCTCGGACGTGTGAACGTGTCTGCTCGGGAAAGCGATGTTTGTTCAAAGAAAGAAAAAAACTAACTCTCGTTAAATATCTATCGTCGAATACTTTGAAAGGAAAGATTAAAATATAAAAAACTGTCGCGAGAGAATAACGATTGTCTGTCACTTAACGTTGCATTTCGCCGAATTTCAGCTTTTGAATTATTTTCTAGATGAAAGGTACTAATTATATTTCGCGACAGAAGGTTGTCTCGCTTTGTCAGTCACCAAAGCGTTAATTTCGCGCAACAAAGACATTTTATGCGACGAAATATCACGGTGATGATCAAAATCCGGCACACCTATACTCGCGCAGCGTTCCAAAGGACAATGCACGTCCGCGCTCGAATGTTGCGGCATCGGCGCTATTTTCGCGCAATTTTCACTCATACGCGCATTAATATTTCAGATCGTAGCTTTCGCAGTAAACGGGGATAATCAAACCAGCAGTGGCTAGGTCTTAGGAGATCATAATCGCTACGACAATAATTCGATGCACTGCAACGACAATAGAGAGAGAAAGAGAGAGAGAGAGAGAGAGGTCGCGTGCAACTAGAGAAATTGCAAATTTGTAGTCGCAAGGGAGGAATTTTCGCGTAGCAACGTAGCATGCGCTTGGTCGCTTTTCCCTATTGTTGAATAATTTATTACGACGTCGCGGAGGCAAAGACGTTCTCTGCGACAGAGTAGCTCGTTATGCGTTGAAATTATGATTCGATATCACTGCTGCTCGCACAGCCGTTTTCCAGATCTAATAAGCGCGGATTTTCATCCGCGAAGTCGGACGAAGGTAGTTAGCGCGCTCGCGAGACTCAGTGACTTTTTCACTCTCTATTGAAGCCGGTCTGAAATTGATCAAAGAACGCCGCGCGGATGAAACGTTAATAATCGCCCGAAATCGAATGAAAAGTCACGCCCGGCCCCCGATCGTTCGCAGCGCGGCGAAACACGCGAAACACGCGTTCTATCGAGCGACGCTTTAACAAAGCTTCGCGCGTGCCGTTTGCCGGTGGTATTTAACTATCGCGTGGGAAGGGCCGGGGGGGAGGAAGGGGGGGCGGGGCTGAGAAAACACAAACACACGGCGAGAGACGGAGAGAAAATGAGGCGGAGAGGCGAGGCCCGACCCTCGCACTGTATCCATTAGGAAATGAGGCATCCTGAGCTTAACGAAGTCGCGCGACTAACACTCCTCTCGCACCGCCACGCTGCTTTCTCCGCCGTGTCTTCCTACTCCCACCCACGCTCCTCGTCTTTGCTGCGAATTACTCGCGGATTCGGATAAGCCGACCGCGGAGGCAACCGCGCTACGTGCTGCTGCTCACGCGCGCCCTTTTTCCTCGTCGCCGTCTGACGCGCTTAATGTCGCCACGCAGGATGCCTGAGATACTCTTCGTAATTGCCTTTCCGCGAATTACTAAATAAATTCACACGCTTTGTGCGATAACGCACACGCGACTGCGTTCCCCCCCCCCCCCCCTCCTTCCCCCTCTCTCACCTTGACTGTATTATGCTGTGTTAATCATGAATGCAGCGCGTACCGTTTTGATGCGATTCTCTTCTGATATGCCGCTGTGAATATTTCAGTGAATATTTCGCGGCGAAAGAACCGCTCGGCTCTTGGTGCGATTTCGCAATGCTTTCCGCATATTTGCAGTTTCTCGAGCACTTGCACGTATGTCGATACTCCAACATTAATATTTATATCCCATTAATATTATTGTTGCAGCTCGTAGTGTCGAGTTTTTTTTTCTGATAAAGATTAACGACCGACCGGTCATAGCGCGGCGCGCGGTAAATGATAAATCGTTGTTAGGCCAGTGGCAATTATTGCTACCGTTGTCGATGGGCTCGCCATTTACCCGGAGCGACTATTAATTAACGCGACACGGCGACACCCGACAAACACATTATTTTTTCACGGTGGATCGCTGAAAAATCGGGCCTCTGAGCTCGACAAAAAAGTGCGGAGTTTCTCTGTGTAATCGCGACAATTCACACGGTTATCGTGTAACAGCTGTCTCTCTCTTTTTTTTTTAAATACCGATGGTATCCTCCGAATGCTCCCTGAGAATCGGACAGCAATTGATACCGTCACGAGTTATTAAGCTAATCGCGCACGCCTTGAAATATGCATAAAGGTATCACGCGGAGGACGCGCCCCCACGTCGCTAATGAAATGATCCATTACCGTGATAATCGACTTAATAATAACACTGTTCAATCATTCCCGAGAGCGACGGACTTCGAGCTCGTTTCCCCCCCGTGTTCTTCGTCATCGAACGCCGGATTGATCGTCGATCGGGGAATTACGCCGTGTATACCGGAACACGCGGTGATGACGCCGAAACATTAAGCGGGCGCTAAACGCTCGCGCGCGAGTCGTAATTGCGGTTAAACGTCGATCGTAGCGCGACGACGGTCGCAGCTACGCTCGCTCGATCAATCGAATGGTATTGGCGCACTCGCACTCGGTCAAGGCGGTGAAAGAAATCGTTTCTGGGTGACGGCTGTCGTCAAGGGTGATCGAAGTAGCGCGCGGTCACTTCGCAAAAAAGCAGCTCGCACGGCGGCGCCGGTTCAAGAACAGCTGTTTCTTCCGATCGATTAGATCAGATTTCTCCGGCGAGTTTTCGACGATATTTCAAATAATCTTCTGACGGTCTCCCTCGAAAGTCGACGCGCCGGATTAGTATCTCCTGTAACGAGAAACTACGAACCGTTGAATATTCATGTGTTGTTGCTAGCTCATGTGGCATATCTGCCTTGTATGGGCAATATCGTTAACAGAGAACCGCGGTCTGGTTTCGAAAACATCGCGCTCTCTCATTTTACGGAGCGAGAGGTAAGTCGATAAGCGTGGCAATTTTGGTGCGCCGACCGGACGAAATGGCAGACTACGGAAATTCATGAAAAATTCGCGGCATCGCGGCGAAGGCCCCACACAAAGTGGGGCTTCCCGCTAATGACTCGGAAGTGTATTACCCGTCCATTCGGGACGCGTGCGCGCGCGCGTCCGAAGATAAACGGATGAATTGAGTTTCAGCCGTGGCGCTGAATGTAAATCCTGAATGGAGGCGATCTGCTTTCTCAATTATATCGCCGCGTGATTGATGAAGCCGCCCCCGATGGGTGTCCCGTCGTCCCGAAGAATAGCGACGCTTTTCTTTTGTCGCGGACTTGCCGCTCCGCGTGCATTCTCTCTCTCTCTCTCTCTTCAGGTTTATTCATAAATACGCGTGACGGGACGCTCCCAAGGAAACGATAGTCTTACCTCGGAAATCGTCTTCTCCTCGGGATGAGTTGATAAATGTAGCGAGCGATATAATATACATAGCTTGTCCCCTTATTATACCGTTATTACACAGCCGTCAAGCTTCTCGTGAAACTCGTTACGCGAATATCAATCTCGCAATAAATATCCTTACGTTTAGGCGTCTCTCGGCGTTTTCACCGAACACGGAATCGATACCCCACGTTCGCCGAAGGATCCGTCGTTAAAATATGGCGCAATAATGGCGAGCAACTTTTCGGAACTTAACGGGGGGGGGGGGGGGGGAGAAAAATTTGGTGGCGTTGCGCGTCGTGCTAGTTATTCGTCATCTTTTCCGCTTCACGTGGAGACGGAAAATTTTCAACCTGCTCCGACGTGTACGCGCGCGCGCACACACGTACACACGGCGAGACCGCGGGCGCAGTCACGTACCGCGGAAACGGGATCTCTCGGGTCTTGTTCGCCGCGTTTTCGGCTATTTTAAGGGAGACGAATCGCCGCGAGGACTAAAAGCCAATCCCGCGGCCGAAGTGTGAAGCGCGAGAGATCTCCGAGGATGATGAACATAAATTACTTTCGGAACATAAATTACTCTCGTCGCGGCGACGCGTCGTTTTTTACGCTTTCCGTAAATGTACTTAATGATTTTTCGGGATTTCGCTCGGTCGTGAGCGATTCGAGATTACGATCGTGCGAGCCCCTCGAACGTGAGCCACCTCGATCCTCTCCTTGGGACGTTCCCGCATTATGGGGGAAGGATATCGCTAGGGTGGAGAGAAAGAGCTACCGCAATGCAGGCAAGGGCGTTGTCAGGGGCGACCCTAGCCACCCTAAGGCCTCATTCGCGCCGCGAATGTGCGGCGATCCGTTTGCCGAAACAGCACCCGCGCGTCCGATCGGTCTTTCGATTTCGATTCGATATATACGCCGGCCATGCGGACGTAATTCGTTTGACCGGCCGTCGAATCGCGCTCGCCGTTCGACGACGACGCCTGTCCGCGCGTTGATACGCGCTTTCGAAAGCCGCTCTCGCCCTCTCTCGCTCGCTCTTGATTCGCATGTTTGCAGCGGAATTTCGAAACGGGACCGATGGGATTCGTCGGACTGCGATATCAATAATCGCACACAACGACACATTCTTCCCGAATCTCCGACGCGTGTAACTTCGCTCGAAAATATTCCGCACGTACGCGCTTAGTCCGCGCGTATCTTCTTGAATTCCATCGTCGCTAGTTTTTTCCTTTTCCCAGCTTTTTTTTTTTTCGCCCCCCACGGAATCTCGCCGATATGCAGAATCTGCAATTTAAAAAATGCAGCATGTCGCCTGTAATCTGGACGGCAAGGGTGATAGGATTTACGGATAGCTAATAGGACGTGAGATGTAATCCCGTTAATTCCCCGTTATGCAAATCGGGGACACGCGATTGCGTAATTGTGTTAACCCTCGGTTGAACTGCATCTACATTTACAAGAGATACCTCGGGAGGGAAAGAGCGGTTCCTCGGATTCTAGAATTCTTCCACGTACTCCATAAGTTCCATTCGTTTTAACTGCACTCCCTGCAATTACTTTCAATCTTTTTGTTTCCCCACATCGCTCCTTAGAAGTCTCTGCGCATATCAGCCTTGTCTCGCTTTAAATGCGGAAAGCGTAGGGAGCGCGGAGCACTAAAGGCAGACGCATACCTCCGCGTTCGTCGTTTAATTTAATTAAGAGGATTAAGTTGCAGCGGAAACAAAACGGTATTAATTCAGGCATCGGCCTGGCTCGCGCACAAGCGAATTTCCGAAAACGACGGGCGCGCGCGCTCGCTCGCTCGCTCGCTCGCTCGCACGCATTAATCCCCGTATTGCCGATTAAGGATTGATGGAATCCCTGACCGATTGATTATCCTTCCGTTCGTTGCGCCTGTATCTTCGTCGCTTGCGCGAATCGACATGAAGGGCGGGACGATAGGGGGGGAGGGGGGGGGAGGGGGAAGAGTCATTAACGGGCGAGTGTAGTGTGCGGTGTCGAATTATCAAGCGCCAAATCAAGCTCCGCCGGACTCGCGGGGACTAGGTACTCTGTATTTACTCGTCCCATTAACGCCGGATTAGTGTGTGGAACGTAAACGCTCGCGTAAAATAGAGACGAGTTAATCGAATTACCATAAATCGATGGTATCCCCTTCGGTGGCGCGTGCCCGTTTACGCTCGCGGGCAACATTAACGGCAACGTGCCGATGCACAATGGTCGGTGATGTCTTGTCTGCGTCGTCCATTGTGCGCCCGACGGGCATCTTGCGCGACCAGTTAATCCGTCGCGATTTACTTCACGATCCCGGGACAGGTCGACGCTTATTACGAAGATGACGACGCGCCTTCGTTAGGGTGGCAGCCCGATTAAATGTGATTCGGATATATTACAAAATTAAGTACTGATTTATTGCTCTATTCCGGACTTTATCGCTTCGGCGCAATTATTTGCGGCAAATTAATATTGAAAACGGAGGTGTTGGCTTCACATACATATAAATATGTATATTTGTTAATAAAATTATTTAAGAGTTATTTTTTAAAATCTTCATCAATAAATTGATACATAAAGAAACAATCAAACAACATCAACAAAATGTCAATATCATGCTGCTGCTTCAAATCCAAAATGATGTGTAGAAGAAAAGTGAAGTAAACTTATTCGATAGAATGTAAAAAAAAGAAATATAGTCCCAATAATTACATGTAATCCGTGAAAGCCTGTAGCCACAAAAAATCTTGATCCGTAAACAGAATCTGAGATTGTGAAAGGTGCTTCAATATATTCAATAAGTTGTAATGCTGAAAAGTAAATTCCTAATAAAATTGTTATTAAAAGTTTGATATAATTCTTTCTTTATAATTATTATTTAATATAGCATGGTGAGATCATGTGATGGTTAGCCCAGAGGAAGTAGCCCAAAGTTGGTTAAATTAACCTACTTTCAAAAGACATATTTAAAACAAGAAAATTAAAAAACAAATATTCCAGAATTTTTAACTATTTTTTAATCTTAATTTCTTGCAAAAAGATAGCGAAAAACTTAATGGTTTTAGCGCCGGCATATTGTAACCGCACGAGTAGAATAAGCACAAGTAGGCGATAAAAAAAGAAAATTAACACAACTATCTCGGTACCGCAGTGTTTTTACAACTAACATCCGTAAAATATTCTATATATATAATGTCAATTCTATTGCACGCAAAATAAACAAGTTTAGAAAATAATGAAAAAATGTTATCAAGTGTATCGGGTATACAAAAAATCTATATCAAATTTATTAGTTGCTTTTGCCGATATTGAAATTTTTCCTGATATAATTGTTCTTGATATATTGGAACTTTTTGCTCAGCATTGAAGTTTAAAAAAAAATGCAGATGACAAAAGTGACGGTGCATACGAGAGTGCGCTAAATCAATTAATTGCCCCGATAATTTTTGTATCGAAATGTTTCTCATATTCATTACTTTCAAGATGTTCTAATTTTGAATTTGTCGTTTAATATTTAAATTGAAAACATCGGTCGAAGGTGCGCAATGGTGCTAACTTTGATAAATTAATTACCATCACGTCAACACGTTATTTCGGTCGTTCAATATAAGCGAAGAGGTGGAATAATAATGAGAAATATTTATTTTCGTTTCAGGTCGATTTGAAGCCGCTGCGAGAGGCAACTGTCGCCGTTCCTGTGCCGAAAATCAGCGAGAAACGGAAAACCGAGGATCCCGACGCCAACAAGGATCTCAAGAAGGTAAGCTAACTTTGTTTGCATCGGCTGCTTGAGGAGCCATTTAATAGATTAAAGCGCAACGCTAAGATATTAAAGGGGGTTGCGTTCAAATTAGGGACGGAACGCTCGCGCGCTTTGAACAGCGTCGTCCTATCGAGTTACAAGTTACTCCGGTATTCAGTACCTTTGGAACTTTGGACCTCTTCGCGGGAACTTGAATTAGTTGGGGAAGGTTGATCTTTGTCTCGCGCGCCAACTTTCGCGAAATCGGAATTTCTCGAGCTCTCGATCGAGAACGGTATATAACGCACCGGGCGCACTCGTGTCGCCTCCCGTGTGTCACTAAATCACCGCGCATATTCCGTGCTATCGTGGATCACCGAGTGATCCTCACGGCAGTTAACGCGTTATGCGACTACGCCGTTAACCCGGGTGTTGCGGCTCGATGTCCATTTTCGAGCCCTCGTAACTCACAGTGCCGGTTGACGTCACGGGCGAGTTTCGGAACAGATCGTCTGTACCGTCCGTTTGTCTGTCGCGCCCTCGCGTATTTCCGTCGTTTCCGTCGATATTCGATACGTCGTGGCATCAGCCGCGAGGCACGAGCCTCATTAATCCGCCCGATGCGCTCGCTCGCTCATTAACGAAATAAACGTAGCCGTGGATGGAGAGATAGCGAGAAGCGGCATGTGCTTTGAGAAAGCCGAGTTATAGAGTTACAACAAGCGCTGCTGCTACAACGAGCACCTTTGACGACCGTTGACATTTAGCTTTGCGCGGATTACAACTTTGCCTTTTGACACGGCGGGAGTTAACGACGTCGTGTAAGACGCGACGGGATGAAAAAGATTGTTTGCGTCTCACTTGTCGTCATCTGCGCGGAGGCTCGCCGAGCGACCTGCAGATTTTTCTTTTTAGAAAAATCAATGTGCAGTGGTGATCGCTTCGTCGTATCTACGCGTTAATGCGCGTTCGTCCGAGCGATCGAGCGTGAAGGTGTTCAATCGAGCGGCCGTGAACGGCCAGAAGCATCGCCGATGAACAATATCAAATTTATTCCTACAGTTAATTTATTCGACACGTCTCGCGAGAAGAAGCGCGATAAGCGTCTCCCAGCGATTTCCTCGCGATTAATTCGCGATTATTCGGTCGGTTGTTTATTTCTGTCCCCCCCCCCCCTCCCCCCGTTTCTCTCGCACGACCAGCAGCAGTAGTTTGCAGTTTGCTCCGAGTTTCAGCTAAGATAGCCATGAAATTAATTGCCCAAGGCAGCGCTTAGGAGTCTCGGGCGGCTACTTCGACCGGGCAATAGCTCGTTAATCCACCATTGATCTAAGTAAACCCGCCGCGAAGTTCCGAGAAACTGGGCGCGCGCACGCATTTAAATTCGCATTCGCCAAAGTCCTCAGCTTTTTGCCGCATTTTAAGACGCGCTTCGAAATACATTTCTCTCTCTCTCTCTCTCTCGGCTATCGGAAGAACTTCTCACCGCGGAGCGGAGCGAAATCGAGCGAGAAACGCATCGCGCGAATCGCTTCGTGAATGCACAACGAGGGTGAAGAAAAGAGAAGGAGTTATGAAGGATGCGTTTCCTTTCCTGTCAAACTCGACAACCCGACTCGATTCCAACGCGACGGTTGAAACAACTACCGCCTCACCGGAAACGGGAAGCATCCGTGCACAGCAACAGGCGGCGACGAATCGTGCCAGAGATTCGGTGCGATGTGCGTCTGTGTGCGCGCGCGGGCGGTCGTTTCGTTGCTCTTTTTGCGCGGCACCGGCGTGACCCGGCGCGACATCATGAAGTACATTACGCTCGATGTCGTCGTATCCTACTATCCGGTGTCGTGTTGCGCGCGCGCGCGAGAATTCACTTCCCTCGGTGCTCCATCTTGAGCCGACGTGCGAAAATTCTTCGCGCGTCGCGGCGAAAGAAACATTTCCCGTTTTCGGGACGAGACGGGCGATACGTTACAGCGGGACGCGCAAAGCAGTAATTTATCTTGCCTGGGTCTGCGTTGCTTCCGTGCGTCGTAAATTAAGCCGATGATACACGCGTGCAGTGGCAGAGCTGCGCGCGAGTCGTCGCGTTCGATGACAAAATATACGCGTGCGACTTAATAACGAATGATGAAGTCGCTCGTTACTTCAAACATTGATTGTCGCCGGGTGGATTATCGTGCCGTTCCATTAGTCCTGTGCAAGGGGCCGCGCTGTCGTCCGCGGCGTACGCCACGCCGCGTACCGATGCATGCGTATGAAAGCAGATGTGCGCATTCAATGCGATGGAATTCGTCGCGTCCCGAAATCGGAATGCACACGCACGCGAACGCCGGCATGTCCTCTTTGTCCGCCTCCGCCGCGCATTCCGCACACGCGTTTACGCATTCCATATTACAACGCACGTTCTCCCTTTAAAAGACTCGAATTCAAACCCCACGATATAAATATCACGGCTGGCGCTTCGCAACCAAAGAGGATCCCACGTTCATTTGAAGACCACGATGTCTCGAGCCGGGAGAAGCGGTGAAGGGCGAATCTAAACGGCACGTCGCGGGGGAAAACGAGAGCAGGAAATAAGGGAAGCTTCACAGGACTTGGAGGAAACTCAGACGGTGAAAGCAAACGCGGTCGATCGGCCAACGGAAGAGCGAGAGAGAGAGCGAGAGAGAGAGGGAGAGATGGTTCGCGGAGACGAGGATGGAATCAGACCCGGCGGCAGTCGGAGGACGCGGTAGGGTCGTTCGAGGCCGGAGAGTGAAAGGGAGGGATGTTTTAGGGCCGGTCGATACAGCCGAAAGTCCAGAGAGAGAGCGGGCCGAGTGGCGCGAAAATTCGTGCGGATGAGAGTATATCGTCGCGCGGCGGGTCTAAGCGGAGAGAAACTGAGAGAGGCTCGATCGAGAGGGTGGTTTTCACCACCTTCTGTCTCGACTTCCCTCTTGCCCGCCGTTTACTCTCTCTCGTGCGCCGCGCCTCGTAACTCCATGCTCTTTGTGGATCTAGAGAGTCTCGTGTTTCGTTGTTCTCGTCCTCGTCGTCCCGGTCCGCCTCGCTCGCTCCCGCGATTGCAGCAGTGACTAACGTGTTCACCCGAGATCCGCAAACAATACGTAATGGGAGCGTTAATTATTTGAGCAAAAATTTCGACCGTAGCCTCGTTAACGAGGCACTCGGCCGAGCTGAAAGCGGATTTTGTTTTATTTCTCGACCGCCGGCAAATTATTTCGTTTCCTCAAGGCAAACCAAACGGACGCGAGCACGCGATTGTCATTGAACAAAGAACCGCCGACCGACCGACCGACTGACTGACTGACTGACTGACTGACAAAATAGTCTGTCCGTCGAAATAATGAATCGCCGTACCATGCTGGAATTTATTACGCCTGTTGTTGTCGCGATGGAAATTTATTCGCGTTATAACGCGATATAACGTGTAACGCGATGTATGATTCCGATCCTCAATTTCTTCCTAAAATTTTTATCGTTTCGTGCGGATGATCGATCGTTTCATTGGACAACCGAGGAATGTTTTTCTCCGTAAAAAAATTGTGCTACTTTTCTTGTGCACTTTTTTTACTACGATTCGATTTTCACCGCGTTGCCTATGCGTTTTGTTACATGGCTTGTTTGCGAATATATTCATTCGCATTACCAATATTCGTCTAATCAATTTTTATGTAATTGATGATTTTGATTTATTGTAAAATCAACTACGAAATATGTTTTCAACGAAGTATTGCAATTAGTGCGATGCTTTTCACAAGCAGGCTGTTCGTCTATCTTTATGTTTCAACGCATAAAAGATGTATATTAATTGTTACAGATATTTTTATGTGATATTTGTGCATTCGTTCTCTCGTGAAAGGGAGCGAGTTAAAATAGCCCAGTCATTATTGCAACTCATAATTAGCTCTAATGCGATGGTAATTGATGACCAGCTATTTTAACCCGCTCGTTTTCACGAGAACGAGTTAACAAACATTAAATGGAAACATTTAATATTTGTGTGAAAATTTGATTCAACATCTGTGAAAATTAATATGCATATTTATGCGTAGGAATATATACATTAAAGATAGGCGAACAACCAGCTTGAAGAGCATCACTAATTGCAACGATTCATTGAAAACGCATTTTACAATTACATTAACGATAAAAAGGCGATTTATGCATTATTCAATGTAATGATTACACCAGATCGAATAACAAACATTGCTGCAAATAAAGCGATATCTTACTTTATTCTATGAATGAAATGCGAGAGTTTAAGGAATTTTTTTATAATATGTAGCGCACACAATACATTAATCGATATCGATGCTTCGTACGATATAATTTTATGTCACGACTTGCGAGGAATTTCGCGTCGCCCGAGGCTCTGTGGCAGATTGATTATATTTCAGAAATATCCGCGTCGGCTAATAATGTAAACGTAAGCCTACAGAGAAGTCTTTTTCCATTTATAGCGATCTCTTTCTCTATCGACCGTATTATGTGCACCGCGACTGTCGGCCATCGAAAATTCGCGCAACGCGCCGTGATAATCCGATTTCGTGCGGACCGATGCTCGCGCGATTTCGACTAATTATTGTCTGCGTTAATTAAAACGTGTCGCGTACACGAATATTAGGATCCATTAATGTAATGCGCCGCGTGTTTCGAACGAGCGAGAAGCGGCGCGCCGGATGTTATTAATTTTAATTAACGATCTAATTAAAATGATTCCTCCGTGAGAGAGCAACCTCTTCGAAACGAAACACCATCGTTCTTTCAAACTTCCGCTATTTTGCTTTTATCAGGATATCTTAGGATCGCACGGAATAGAAAATTACTCGCGAACATATAAGCGCATTTGCGAATTTATTCCTGTTTTATGAAATACGAAATATATATATTTTAGTATTTTTAGATTATTATTCAGTGTATTATGCATATGGGTCGTGCGAATAAAACATGAACCGCGCGAGCGCCATTGATATTAAAATAACACGGCAAAAGAATGTTGGTGCGCGTTTTATTTCGACGACCCACATATTTTGTAACAATTGTCGCGCAGAAATAGTGAAATTTACAAGCAGAACGTTATCTATGCGAGGGAATTGCCGCGTGTCTTGGTGATTTACACCCGTTTCGCTAATCGCGCGTCCTCTATCGCGAAATATCACGGTCCGCCGAGTTTCAAACTAAAGCGAGAAATACGCGCGCGTCGGTTAGCCAGCGGATGCGAAACGGGAGAAAATGCGGTGCGCATTATGCGCGTGCACGTAGCGAGCATTCTGCGCGAGCTATAGCGTTTTACTTTTTAATTAGGCGCGCGCGCGGCGCAATTCCAGCCATTTCCCCGCTTCGCTCCCGATCGTGCCGCGTTATGCAAAATTCTGTTTATCTCGTTATATCGCGCTTGGCAGTCGCGCGACAACGAATCGCGCCGACGGCGACGTGGAGAGTCGTTGTCGCGTAATTCCGGCCACTTAGTCTTACGGCGCTTTTCGCCCCGTCACGCGTAACAATTAACGCCCATGCTCTCCGCTACTCTATTGCTTTCGCGACCGCGAAGCTCGTAAATTTTCGCGAGCGCGTGTGGCGCGTCGTTAAGAAAATTTTGCAGGAAACTTTCGGCAATTTCGTAAATTTATCGCCGGTATCGGGATTTGTAATTGTTGCACCGGTATTTTCTTCTAATGCGGAATCTTAAATCGCATTACATTTCGGGGATGCGCTTTTAGCGCCTTGCCTTTGATTAATTTGTTTCGATGGACAATTGTCGTGCAATTTTTCCTCAGTCATAAATAAAACGTCCGCGCGAGTGATAATTCAATAAGCGGGTGCCGCTCGCTCGGATCCACCGACAATGCAACGCGAAACTTGCACCGCGTGAGTTTCCATTTTCAGCGTCCCGCGCTGTTGTCGCGATTCCGCGGCCCCTTATTGTCCGGGAATGCCGCGTTTTTTTTGTATGATAAATTTATCGTCGCCATACGTCAGCTCTCGCGAGCGCCGGACTTGCGGGCGGGCGTATGGAGCCGCGGGTAGCCGCCGCCTGACTAGCTCGTCCACTTATCTACTGTGCCCTTTATTTCAGCCGCAAGTGACAAATAACGTCGGCGTGTATATCTCCGTTTTTAATCGGGTCCGCCATAAATCCGGCATAACCGCGATTTTTGCCACGAATATTACCCGGCGGTGAGCAAAAACTGGAGCAGTCGCTCTCTGGCAGGCTACAAATTTGCGAATTATTCGAAATATTCGATAGCGCGGGACAGGCAGGTGTGCGCGTATTATTAGCGCCGCGCACCGATCGCGTATAATTCGCGAAATGATATTTGCCCGTTGTCGCGACCTTTGATCTTTTTCAGCGTCAAAACCACCCTATTGTTTCGCACGATTCTATTGTTTTTCTGCTGTTTTTTTTTTTTTTTTTCCTCTTTTGTCGTGTACAGAGCGCGCAGTTATTCCGCGCACACCGCGAAGTTCGCGTGTAGCTCGCGGCTGACCAGGCCGGTCACTTATCTACTGCGTTCTTTTGTTCCAGGCGAAATTGGAAACGAAAGCACTGAAAGCGAAGAGACCGGGATTCACGGACGAGCGGTACAACGAGACCAGTTATTACGTGGAGCACGGTTAGTATCTATATTAGACGTTTCAAATTTAAGCCGGTCGCGGCTCCAAGGCCGCCGGTTGCGCTTAATGCGACGGATTAACGCCGTCGCTCGCCGCGATCGCCGCTTTCAACTACGGCTTGAGAGATTGCGAGAAGTTATTCGCGCGGTATTTGTCTGCCGCTTTAGAAATATTGAGCGAGCGATAGCTGTCGAGGGAGTAAATAGCCACGAATAACATTTTTCCGACGCCACACGAGGGAGAAAATTGCGCAAAAATGCGCGCGCCGCGGTGGTGTTGTAAGCCGGCCTTAAACGGGATCAGTTAATTTTCAACAGTGTTAGACTTACACTCGTGCGCGCGAGTACACCAGCCACGAGTCAAGTAATCATGGATAATCCGCTGGATAAATACAACCGGCGCAATAATCCGCCGACCTTCCTCGCTCTCTCGTCTTCTCTCTTGCCGACAGCACGAAGCCGCTTCTCGCGTGCACGAAGTGGAGGATGAGATAGATTGAAAACTATGGCGCAACAGATTTTACGAGGCACCGGCCGTATTTCCCTGATCATTGATTTCCAATTTCTCCATTATTTTCGAATTTCGGCGCAATTGAAATAAGCGCAATTCCGACTAGAATTTACGTCCGGCCAGCCTGTTATCGCATAAGTATAGTCCTAATCAGGTGTTCCGAAGTAACGTATATCTGATAAGGTCTTAATGAGGATTGAATAAGAAAAACCTTGATGCGGTTAAATTTTCCGATACAAAATTGCGCTAGTGGCGTTTACAAGCTACGTTTACTGTTATGATGGTCGCGGTTGCAGTGATATGTAATATTGTGTGCATTTTCTGATATATCATATTACAGCTGACATGTTGGCTGCGTATTTGACAGTACATAAATCACCAAACAAGAGCCTCTGTTTATTATATTAGAAATAATGTATCGATTTTAAATATTCTTTTTTTATAATAACAGCATTCTTTATATAGTTTAATAAACTATCGATATACTATTTGCTTTTTGTAAATCTAGGACTTTTTTTCAATGTTCTGCGTAATCCTGAGCCAGAACTTGATAAAGATTTAGTGACACATACATATTCTGATAAGAACCTAATGAGGAATGTTTAGTAAGGACCTAACGAGAAATGACCAGTAGGATCCTGCGAGGAGCGCTCAGCGAAGTTGCGAAGAAGGACCTAGTAAGGACCTGATAAGAAACGTCTAGTAAGGTCTCGATTATTGTACCGCGTCACATGATTTATTAGGATCTGATAAGTAATCTGATTAGGACGCGATCAGATACCTTGTCGGAATTGTGGTCAATCTGATCAGGACCTTATCAAAACCGAGGGTAAATTTGTAGTCGGGATGCCGATCAACAAGCAGTTGATAACGCTGATATTGCCGATTTCCACCGCAGCGACGTGCAACCTTAAAATAATATTTCTAAAATAATATCTTACGCTTCTGCGACCTTTAGCCTCGCGAATTATGCACTGTACAATAATGTAGCAGGTCCTGACATCTCCTTGTCGTATCTAAAGTTCAAATCGAATGACAGAAAGAGACGCTTATCTTAATCTTTCCGGCCGTGCAAAGCTGTCCCGTCATTGAGAGGGAGATCTTCAAAAAGACCGCGGGCGGCGATAGCGTATTATATATATTCGCTGCGTGCGCTGTTACGATACCCTTTGTACGAGCGGTTGTATATTTCTTTGTGGGAATAAAACTGTCGTGTCACGTATAAACTCGCGCGGAACTCCAGCGCGTGGGACGTATTACTCGCGTGGCAGTTAAGTCAATATATTTCGACGTTGAACTCCGGCCGGTTTATCGTGTGCCAATATACACGTCCTGCAATCCGGAGTATCCGGAGTATCGGGAGACGCAGCCTCTCCATATTCTCGCTTCGCATCGCCGGCATTGATGCGAATCGTGTGACGGGCGGGCCGGCAGACGCCGGAGCGCATTATCACCCGGCGGGCGTAGTCGCGTCCGCGATAGCGCGGACGGTGCGTCGCGAATGCGAGGAGAGGAAGACGGGAATGCGAAAGCGTGCGTTGTGGAAATGGAAAAGCGGCTGGAGGAATAATTAAATTATCCCGTTTCGACGGGGACGGACTTATATCGGTTCATCGTGTGCCAACACGCACGATCCGATAATCGATTGCGAATACGCCGTAGACGTCGCCATTTGCACTATCGCGACGGCGCTTTTTTTTTTCAGCTCGCTTTTGTTTCAAGGCCCGTCGTTTTAGAGAAGAATTTAACGATCTCGCGTTCGTGGCCGATCGAATATGTGTTCGTCGTCGCAGTGACGTCAACGTCAACGTCATCGAGAAATTCTTACGATACGGACAGTTTTTTTTTTTTTTTGTAAAAAATCATTACATTTTATCGTTCAATTATCTTTTTACCGCGCCGGGATAATTATTAGACCGAAAGACGGTACGGTGTAATTTTAGCACTTCTATCTTAGGGAGTCCCCTGTGCGTCGTGCAGACCGCGATACGGCATACGATTAACTTTTCAGCGGTTCGAGCGTGTCTTTTTCGTCGGGCCGTTGGTGCGATTAAAATGCGTTTTTCAGCGCGAGAAGAAAAGCCGGCGTTCCGCTCGCGCGGGAACGATCGGCGGTGGGGCTCGGCATTGTTGGATCGAGCGATACGAGCGAGGTGCGCGCCGACGTGGGCTCATTATCGCGAGTTACGGTTGCCGTTCGCGATAAGCGCCGTTCGCGCGCACGGTGTGCACGGCTAACAGAGAGAACGGAGACGAGGAGGAAGCCGCGGCGGGAATACGGAATTGCCGCCGTCGGCGGAAGACGCGCGAAGAAAGGCCTGACGGGAGAGCGAGGGTGGAGGGGAGGGGGGCGAGAGGAGGGGCCGATATGGGTGCCCGGGGGATGGTTACAGAGACGCGAGAAAGGGATCGATCGATCGGATATTTAGACGGGCGAATAGCAATATATCGACAACCGATATCTGCTCCACATTCGAATAATAGAGCCGCGCGGGCGACGCGCGCCGGGCATCTCTCGCTCTCACGGCGAAACAAAGACCTATTAATGCCACTCAGAAGACAGACAGCTGCACGTACGTTCTCCGAGTTACGCCTCCGCCCCCCCTCCCCCCTCCTGTCTCCTCGTGCATCTTGCGGCCCTTAAATGCACTGCGCTTGATCGAACCCGAAGACATCGTGGGACGCTTTAGGTAGTATATTCGCGGAGCGCAAACTCGTTGCGAGAATTAAGGACGGCGCATTGTCCGGACTAGGTCAAAAGGATTGCTCCTCCGAATTGAGCAATCATTTTTCGCTTCTCCTTCTGTTTTTAAAAGAAAAAAAAAAGAAAAAAAAAAGAAAAAAAAAACGCCAGCGGCGTTTATTCCTAAAAAAATATCTGGCGTGACAAAAAGTTTGTGAAACAGCCTAGTGATGTTATTTGAAGATCGAAACCACGGGTGTCCGTAACACAATTCCGTAATCGTTTTCGAGGGTCTCATTCGGCGAAATGACGGCCTAAACCGTTCCGACGGCGATGGAACACGCGTCGTAACGCCGCGAATGTCGGATTTGCGAGCGCTGAAATCCGAAACGTCGGCTTAACGTCGCGCGCGCCGTAGACGGTGGGACCTCCGCCATCTGCGATCAGCTACTCCGGATCGGTGCACGCGCGCGCGCGCGCGCGCGCACACACACACACATGAGCACACACGACCATACGAAGGACGAAGACCCGTTTCTACGTGATTCAAATCTAAAAACGACCGGAGTCGAGAAACCCCGGTGTACGTTATCAAGCCGAGAGATCCTGGGTCTTTCGGTAATTCGACTGCGGCTAACCAGCCCTCCTTCTCACCCCTCGTCCACATCACTTTTTTTCCCATGAAGTTTTAAAATTACATTTATTCACGACGAATATCTGGAGCGACCTAAAAGAACGATTTGGATGGTTGAATATTTAATGATGCGAAAGATATCGTCCGTGTTTTTTTTTTTTTTAAATTATTTTTATCTTTTAAATAAATTTATAAACGGCCGTGGATTCGAAACTTTCGACAAAGGAGCGATCATTATTTCTCATACGACGGGAAGTACTCGCGAGATATCGAGCGTCCTCTTCGCGTCGCGATCTGCCAGCGATGCACCGCTCTAATTGGCCGCGAGAACACTCCTCGCGGCTTTCATCCCGCCCCGAAGACAAGTCTTGGCACTCGACGGCGTTCTTCACGAAGGCAGAAGAATATGTTGGCAACCCACCGCAAGTGCGGAAACACGAGCTCTTTCGACGCCCATCTGCCGGAAGTTCTCGTGCGATTTTCTGGGCGTTCTGTCTGGCAGAGGATGGCTCTGGAGACTCACGGGTTAGAATATGGCCAATGCGTGACACGTGACGTGTCTTGTGGCTAGAGTTGACTTGGCTACATTCGAGATACTAACGACAGCGGATCGCGAGCCTTTTATTTGGAATTCAATTTCCTTCAATCAAAATTTTATTTCGCTATTAAGTTGTCACAATTAAATATTTTAAATATATTGCGTTACTCTCTAAGGACGTCCTCTGTTATACATTTATTCGTTGATCGTACGGCGAAAAAAGTGAGATATTTATCCGCTCGTCTCTTCAATTTACTTTCGCAATATTGGATTTCGATGTCGCATCGCACGATATGAGAGAATTCGATGTCGGATATCGGAAATTAACACGAGCGAAGCTCGACTGAATCGCTTAATTGGTTAATTAACGAGGTAGCAGAAGTGGAATCGCAAAGTGTAGCCGAGAGGACGCATGTCGTCGTGGCGCAACGAAGCGGCACGAGGGACATCAACGGCGCGCGACGCGAATGCCACATCTCGAGATTCCGTAGCTCGCGATGCTGTAATATACTCGGGTGAAGATAGTGACTGTAATAGAAGTCACGCCACAAGCCACCGCCGTCGATACGCGAGATATAGGACTATAAGTTCGCCCGGTGTTTTACGAGCCTGTCAACTTTGATGCCAGCAAACTTCCCCGATCGTGGGAAAAATAAGAAAAGGAGGAAATGAAATGTATACGTTATCTGTAGCAACAAATTTCTCTGTCCTGCATTACACGCACTGCCGAGAATTGAATTATAGAATATATCAACGTAAACCCGGAGATTTATCCCGTTCGGGATAAAAAGGAAGAAAAATCGATCGTCTTACGAGGGAAAAATTTCTTGCGGCTTGTCGCATCGTTGACGACCTAATTCATATTCCTGACGGCGAGCCCCCTCTTGTTTCGCATATTTAATTCACGACGTGTAGAACCAACAAAAACAACGTGTGCGTGACGAAGAATTCGTCTAACTTTGCGACCATATGGCTTGTGTTGGTTCGCAGTTCGTGTAGTTCGTGTTTCATCCTGTACTTAGCGGAGGACAAACAGATCGTGTGCGCGATATACTGAACATCGGTCTAGAGTAGATCCCGTACGTCGCCTGACTAAGTCCGACGACGAGCTACTTGCCGTAATGACTCTCCCGCTCATGAATCCGTTACGCGGCATTATTATTAGATCGGCGTGTACCGTGCTTTAAACGGCGGATTTGGAACGCGCGGACGAATTAAATGCGTGGACGAATATAGCGCGAGCGTGTGAAAAAAAACGGTCGTTATTCCGCACGGCTGGCACTTTGAAATGTAGTGTGAGCTTCGCACACTCAGCAATAGTAGTACGTAATGGCTGAACGTTGAGAGTTTTGCGATGTAAAAATGGCAATTGACGCGCTTTTTGATTAACCCGAGTACAGACGTGCGCGTATAAAAGCGCTAACGATACACCGTATTTTACACGCCACTTTCGTGTGTCGATTCTCGTGATACATTGCGTAACGCGAAATTTTTTATCGGCAAAAATAGATACACACACTTGTTTATTATGGCGGAAGCGTTATGCGAAATTGTTTGGAAGATAAAAAGGCTCGTCGCTGGTACATAACGGTACATAACTCCTGCGTGTGAGTAGTAACGCTCGACCAGTGGTCAGCCCTTGCCGTAGAAAATTTTGTGCATTGCGATCAAATTGAAGTATATTGTTTAGCATTGTGCAGAAAAGTTTTGATGAAAATTTTCTTTTACAGTCATATGTTATGACGATTCATAAATAAAAATGAGCGTAACAAATTAATTTTTACTCTTGAGATTTAATTTGTAAGACAAATTTTGATTCTCAACAATTTAAATAAGGTTTAAAAAAAGTTAAAAAATATACGTATCAAATAAACTAAAGCCGTAATCTTAATGAAATAATTATGATTACAATTGCATATCAGTTATTAGCGTTATAAATGTAAATCTCGTTCCTGCCGTCGCGGGAAACAAGCAGCTGCGATTAATTTTTACAATGCCTCATTATCCGGTTCTGACGATCATAAATCCTCTCTGTATCTTAGCGTCTTACACACCGCACAGTCCACATTCACTCGTCTAATCTTATCTCCGTGCGAATTATATACGCCCGCCTGCAGACGGTAACACAAGCCTCGAATTTACTGGCTAACGTCGGCGAGAATATCGAGATTACGCGAAATTCGCGTGCGGTGCGATGATCCGCGGAACAACACGCCGAGCATCGTGTGTGTGTGCGATATATACAGTGTGATCGCACAGATTTGCACGGTAATTCCAAAAACGTGACGCTTGCCGAGATATGTATCAAATGTTAAAAAAAAAAAAAAAAAAATGGTGGAGAAAGATACGGAGGTTAATCGCGAGTTATTGTTGAGGAAGAATTTGCCGCAACCCGATCGGAGGATATCGTTTCGCCCAGCGAAATATCGTGGCGCGTGAATTTACGGTCGCACTGTATGCCGGATGAGCCACGTCCTACATATCCATTTTGCATTTCAGCTATACAGTTGCGCGGTGCAACTCCTTTCCGCTATCCGCCAGCATGCAGATACGCGTTTTGCGCGTATTATACGGAATGAACGGCCGCGGTGTCGCCCACCCCCGGTTTTCATTCGACGGCCGTAACAGAGCGCGCGGTTAAGCGGACTTACGATAACACGTATACGTGTCGCGCGCGCGGAACGCACACTTTAGAAACACGCAGCCGGAGCTTCTCTCCCGCGGCGAGGGCGAAACGCGCGCGCGGGATGTTATGAATTATACATGTACACTCGGGCGAAGATCGATACGGTATTTCGAAAGTAGAATCGCGACCGGTTTAAGTCATATTTTATTATTGCTCACGCGTTTGTGCTCGAGTGCGCGAATGCTGCGGAATAAAAATGCGATTGATGCATGAAGACCGGTCGATTTTCGAAATATTATTAGGAACGGAGCTTTATTTATGCGAAATATATATACAAATTGAATCTAGAATAGAATATAAGCGAGTTTTACGGCGATGTAAAGCTTGATTAAAAAAAAAGGGGGGGAAATAAAAAGGCATTAAGGTCAGGAGAATCTCGCAGTGCTCGTCGGAGGATAAGGAAGACTAATATCGCAAGCGTGGATAGTATTTTGATTTATGAATTGTTTTCGTTTACGTCAATATTCCGCGTATATTTCACAGCTTGCATACATTTTATTACGACGTTATTACGTATATACAAAAGTTCTATATTTACGTATGGTGCATGACGTCATTAAGGGCAGGAGAGCCATTTGCCGGGGAAGACGGTATTTACGACCTTCTCAATAAAACTCGATGTCAAATATTTAGTGATATTCCGTTACCGTTCACACCACATCGCGCGTCCATGAATTTCGCAGAAACTGACGATTATTTTCGCTGGATTTCTCCTGCGGGACCTTTGCAGCGCGACGTTCTTCGATCGCGTTTCGTCTGGCCGTGAATTATCCACGCAATAATGGATGAATAAAATACGTGAAAGTAAATCGATAAATTTAATTGTCTGGTTAATCATTGAAATTTGCTCGGCGCTTAAATGCTTAAGAGTACCGCTAAACATCATTATCATTGATTTTCTCTCGCACAATTGAAATGATGAAGAAATTTTTCAATTTTCGTCTGTGGTTATTTCGTCTATGCGTTGATTTAATGGATTGAATTAGATATGTAATTAGATACAATTGAATTAATATAATAATGCACCATTAAACAATTATGATAGCGCAGTAATATAGTATATAATGATGATACCGTTGTTTACAGCTGTGTATAAAAAATTCGTAAAAAAACCCCGAGTTTATATTACATGTGTAATTTAATAAAAAAATGCTATAAAGGCGCCGTCTTATCGCCGTCATCTATGCGAAAGGCATTCGAACGAAGCGCGAGGATAAAAAAACGCCACAAAAATGCAAGTCGGGCGAGCCGAGTTGCAGCGGAGGAGGGTGTTTACTCCCGTTGTAAAAGCGGCCGTGCGTACACACAAGCGCGGGCCACGTTGCGGACGATCGATAGCGAATGAAACCCAAAGCAGCCCACACGACGACACCGCCATTGGTTTACCACTCGTAAAACAAGGCGTCGTCGGAACGGGCGGGAGATGTTAGGAGCCCGGGGTCACCCCTTCGAGCCCCTTCGTATAAACCCACCGTATAACTCGCGCGCTGACTCACGACGACGGACGAACTTGGTTTTCTCCGATTTTCTGCGAGCGCACGGCCCGACGCGGCCGATAATCGATACCAGGAATCACCGGTCGCTCTGTTTTGCACAAAATTAGCAACTTCCCCTTCGGTGTGACGGCGCTCGATGTTAGATTAGAGCCTGAAAGCGCGCAGAACGCGACTTGAATCTACAGGAAATTTGAAATCGATTCAGCGCTCGGTTCATTCGCCGATTTAAGATTAGATGTTTGTTATAAACATATAGTATTGCACTTTACATTACATTGCGATATATCGTTGGATAAAGTACCTGTTAAAGGTCTAACTGAAATGCGAGACGAAACTTTATTCGAGAAGACATTAACTGTCGTTTCTGCTCTCGCATTTCTTTTTTTTTTTCTTCTTCTTATTCTTCGACATTCGAGTACTTATTGTTCGGCGATTAATTCCATTAGAATCCAACTTGGAATGAGCTGAAGCATGAAATATAAGTACCGTATTATCAAAAGGGTGTTGAGTAAAGTACTAGCCATAATCGTATCAGAAACGACCGCGGCTCCGCGGTTTTCGTATCGGTGCTCCGAGGGGAAAAAAAAAAAAAAAAAAAAAAAGAAAGCTCGTACTTTCTTTTCGTATTGCCAGACGTTTTGATTTTTCCGGCTCGGTTGTCCCGCGAAAATCAACTTTCGCGTACATCTTACGGCGACAATGCGAAGACCGGAATATCTCGACGGAGAAGAATCTTCGAGGCGAAATTCCGCAGGCGCGCCGAGGGATTTTCCGCGCGCGGTATCGACGGGAAACTGAGAGCATGGGATCCGGATGACGTTACTGAGCGCAGAAACGGGAAGACGGCGGATAGCGCAGCGGACGATGTCGGGGGGGGGGGGGGAGGTAGACGAAGGGACGAGGGGGGGGCGAGAAAGTTACACGGCTCGATGTCGAGGGCCCGGGAACAATTTCGACATCGGGGGGGCAATTACTGGTCCGCGTAGCTATGAGGTAAGATGGTCGCGTCTCATCGCGTTTGTAATAGCGTCGTAATTGCTTTACATCAAGGATCGCGGTCGATTCGACGGAATCCACGGTCGGGAAATAAACTTCACGGTTAATTGCGACCGTCGTTCCGACGGTGTTTTTCTGTTAATATTATGATATCGTTAACTCGAGGATATTTCGTTACAATTACGCGATTATGCGAATCAACGGGCGCGCGACGGGCGTTTCGACAAATATTTTCGCGGACAGTTGATATCCCGATTGTAATAATATCACGATATGTATCTCTCACGCGTTTAACACGAGCTCCGAATACGCCGAGATCGATGCATTTCTCAAGCGTCGAAGGGGAGCTCTCTTCTACGCTTCATATAAGCGGGTCATCTAATTTTTTCTCTCCCTTCTGCCCGATTCACCCATTCCTTTCTCCGCCCACTGTCGGCCTTGCTCCTTTTTCCCTTCGTATGTGCGGGGACGATTTCCTTCCGCTTTCCGAGAAGTTCTTGGCTAACCGACCGCGTCCCGACGGTTCTATTTCGGAAAGCTCGAGAGAGGATCAATCGTTTCTCTCGGTTCGTGCCGAACGTCCCGAGCGCGCAGCCTCTTCTTTCGAGTGTCGGATGACCTCCGCTTCTTTTTATTCCGGCGGAAAGTACATACTACATGAACACCGTTGTCGACGTTTCACATTTCGATGGCAATTTAATTAATTTGAAGCGACGGAGGAGAGAGAAAAGATTCCTTTCCTTCGCGAACCGTTTTTGTTTATTCGCAAACTCTCCTCTGCGTGGAAATCTCTCTCTTGTCAAAGGTCAACTCTTGCTTATCCGACTATCCGACAGACGAGAACTGCGCGTGGTTTCTTTGACATGAATACGTCTTTCTTCTTGACTACCAATTTTCTCTCATTGATCACTCGAAAAGTCTTTGTGTAATGGCCGCTATTTTCATTCGCGAGAGATCTCAAATTTATACGATACGTACAATAGAAATTGCAGTGGAATAATTCTTTGTGGAAAAGCGATTTGCAGTGCACAAAACTTTTTGACCCATCGTCCACCAGAGTCCAATGGACTCGATTGTATTTTTTATCGCCGTTATTATTGTATCTCTATTGTCATTTTTATTTATACGTGATTGAAATAACTGGTAGCTCTCGTACACATTTTTTCTTGACAGATCGAGGATTAAGTAAGATGTTTATAACTTGATACGAAGCGCAATGGTGATTCTACGCTCTTTTCATTCTAAATGTCAGACGTCCATTGGTATCTTATAAGCAGGCTGTTTCTTAAACGATGCGATATAAAATTGAAAAAAAAGCGTCTTTGATGCGACTGGACGTGATGGCGGGACATTTATCAGGTCTCCCCTAGGTATTTATTTATTTTTTTCCGGTCGGAAAACAATCCTCCGGAGAAATTGCTCAACGTGAGTCCCAAAGCGAAGGACTCAACTGAGGGAAAGACACACGGTGCGGCTTTGGAACGGCCAACTATTCTCCAGGTTGATTGGCGGACAATAAGGGGAGCTATTCCGAGATCATAAAATTCTCAGGAGCATCTCTTTCAAGCGATAACAACGAGCGGAATGTTCTTTTTCGCCACTTGATTTATAACATCGAGGTGGATGATAAAATTATCGAAGAGCGGAAGGACAAAGCGCGCGAGGAAAAGAGCATCCGCGATGATTGGTATCGGAATATAATTTTTAAAGACACCAGATTATTCAATCAAGCGTGAGCGATACGGCGCGCATAAATTTATAAAGCGCTGTATATCTTTCATTAACGCGCGCCGGAAATCTTTGCCGCGAAGGAGCCGGGAAAATTATTCCCCTTATCCCGGTTTATTAATCAACTTCCCGTTCGCTTCGCTCAGGGCCGAAATCTCATTTGAGCGTGACGCGCAACCAAGACTCGGACCTACCGACGGATTAATTTCCACTTAATATGAGAAAAGAAAAACGAGATTGCCGGAAATATCGCGGACTGCGCAAGAACGTTTTGCAGCACGAATTTCCAAGTCAATTGCTGTTCGAGTAACAGGATGTTCCAGAAATTTAAATATGCCCCTTTTCCTCGTCTTTTTTATCGCGGGGGACTACGAAAGAGAAAGACGCAATCGATTTTATGTTAATCCCCGGACGTAAATTCCGCTTGCAAAAGCAATCACCCCCGCGGAGGAACATGACGACGATAATAGATTCGCAAATAACAGCGACATCTTCGCGTATCCGTCGAGTGTGATTTATTATGGCTTCGGCCTCTCCGAGATATTATATTCTCGTGATTCGTCGCGCGTTCCGGCCTCGCACAGGCGTGCTTAAACGCTACTTGGACGCTAATATCCTATTAATTGCGAGCGAGCGAGCGCTCGAGGCGCACCGCGCGCCTCGTTTCGCAATGTAACTGATATAGCCCGTTAAGCGGCGTGACATTTAAAGACGACTTACGGGAATCGATGTAATTATCGTTCTCTCTTATCGGTCTCTCATGGTCTCGCTGTGTGTTCCAGGTCTCCGTAAGGTATATCCCTATTACTTCACCTTCACGACATTCACAAAAGGTCGATGGGTCGGCGAGAAGATCCTGGAGGTTTTCGCGAGGGAATTCCGTGCTCATCCAGCCGAGGAATACGAGAGATGTATTCGCGCCGGCACTCTCACGGTCAACTACCAAAAGGTGGATGTCGATTACAGACTGCGGCACAACGACCTCCTGGCTAACGTCGTCCACAGGTACGTGACCGATATTGGCACGGCTACTTCCGCCGTCGCGCCGTGCAATTGAATTTCGCGCGCGGTTTGCGCATAACCGCCGCGCGAGAGCTTAACCTCGAATTCTTGCGGAAAGTGTTTGGCGGCTATTGCGATAGAAACGGCGTGTTTACTCACGACCCGAAGTTTGATTGAACCGCGGCGATTGACGACGATATCGAAACTTGCCCGAACTGCGATCGGCCGGAGAATTGACATTCCCTTGAGAGAAACGCTTCTGTTTTCTATCGCGATCGTTTGCCGGTGACATCCGGTTCGCGCGGATGCAATCTTGCGACGCGTAAAAAGCGGATACTGTCATAATTCTTTTTTTAACAGGAGTCGGTAGATTGCGGATAAATTTTTAAAATGGCATTTCGTAACACCAAAGTGCTGCATTCATAATTCAGTGCGAAGCAATTTCTTTTTATTCGTACAGGACGCTCGACACAATCACATTTTCGGTGTGCGAGTGCAATTTTTTTTTCTCCCGCCTGTTAATTCTGTTTATTGGTCGAGGCGGAAATTTCGGCCGACGTCGAGAAAGGCTCGGCGTGCATATTTAACGACGGGCCTATCGGTCTCGTATAAATCCAGGTTAGCCTCGGCAGGAATTTACTTTGATTTTAGAAGAGCCCCGGGAATTTGGTGAACCTTGTTGGGCGCGCGCAAATGAGATCGCGTTTAATTCGGGGAATTTCCGAATTATATCCGCTTAAGCTTGTTTCGTTCGCGCGTAAAATTCTCCATGTATCATTGTGATCGACGCATTACACCGCCGGGAGGATTATCTTCATTTCGCGCATAGATGTTTTAATTATCTTCTTTTTTCACCTTCCCGCGCACGACCGACGACACGGCGCGGAATGTTCGTATAATGAACTATTTGTTATGAATGGCAGGAGTCTAGGCGGGCGAGTCTAGTACGTTTGCGCGTTACGTTATATTATCGTCTAATGCGGATCAAATTTAGTTGATTTACACGAGACGGAAACGTATGCATGGAAAGCGGCTCAACTAAAGCGGGCAGCATCGGATTAGTGCCGGATTACAACGGTGCTTGAAACAGAAGTCTAAAATGCATAATCCATATATAAACGGTTTAATTCGCGCACGCTAGAGTGCATTCGCTACTCGCAATGTGGAAAGCTAGACGGACGGAAGCCGGGGAGGGATTGTCATAATAGATGACATCTGAAATATTCCGGGATATATTTGGGGATATTTGGTGTGTCAATATTTTCCTTTTCGAGTAAAATAGGATATACGTTCTCTTTGCGATGCACTCGGAAGGCCGGGTACAATTGTAACGAGGACGATGTAACGCGCTCAACAATGGCGCACGGTCGAAAGGCGCGGCGGTAGGTCCAACGAACTCGTAAATCACTTACGAGAGCCGTATAAGATAAGAAAGAGCCTCGGTGAATCCTCTTCGTGCGCACGAGGAGGAACCACATGGCCGGGACTCGTGTGATTATCCTTGGCACGGATATATAAGAATCTATAAGCCGTATTCGCGCGCGCAGGAGAGAGAAAGAGAGAGAGAGAGAAAGAGCGCACGCGCGCGTTCGCGCTCTCGACGTTTTTAAACGCACCGACGCTCAACGAGGCTCGCGCTATCGGCACGATTGTCGTAAGAACTTCCTAATGATGATAGACTGGTAGCTTCTGGTTCGCTATTGAAGATAAACGCGCGAAAGATCCTTGAAATCCCCGCGAATGCCGCGCGCGAAGATAAATAATGTATATTTCAAATCGCAAAAAAACGAAAAAAAAAAAAAGAAAGAAAAATAATTATGTCTCATTCTACTTGCAAATGCGACAATCCTTCTGACGCTGATGTACGGAAGCTGGATTAAATTATTTCGCGTCTCGTGCGCCGTTAATACGGTCTGTCCGCTCGCATGCTAATTCCAGCAATTATCCCGGCAATTGTACTTTTCAGGTGTGCTACAACACACTATTCGCGTCCTACATTTCGCTACGTGTCGGCGCGCTATTGTAACAGCGCAGTTCTCGAGTTGGTTCATTACTCGCGAGATAATAACCGTCGATTTTTCACCCACGCGGCGCACACCGTCGCGACGTTGAACATCGTCCCCCCGCCCCGAGTTTCTTGCGCGTCGATCGAGTTTTCGAAGGAAGAGCAAAGTTAAGCGGGTGAAGGCCGGCCGGGGATGAATATCTAGCTAGGCGCTAGTAATAAACAATGAGATGCATCACGTGACGTCACCGCGCAGAGATCGAGCAGAGACGCTTTCGGGAGATAAGGAGACCCGTCTTCGATTACGCGGAATTTTGTCACTTTTCATCTACAAGGACGCGAACGCGCGCATTCTTCGCGACACTGAAAAGTTCGCTCGAGTGTCGAAAGATCCGCGCAACGTTATCTATTGTCTTTTCCGCGCTCCGGGCACGAGATCTCGCAATTAAAACGGATAACATAATCCAGAACGGCGACAGCCGGCAGCCGGCTTCTATTTGCATTATCGGAACAATTACGTTACACGCGCGTTCCGCTTTGCGCCGCTTGCTGCGCGTGCTGCATAAAGATGGAGTTCAAATATAGAGAGAGAGAGAGAGAAGCGAGGAAGAACAACATCGCGCACTGCGACCGCGTTGTTACGATAGGCGAACAATTGCGGAGATGGATGGAAAGTAAATTGGCGACCTACAATACACCCGCGGCGTTATGACGCGTTACGGCGGCCGCGCGTACACCGTCGTCATGTTTGCACGCTCGCGACCGTTGCGGCGGTTTATACGTGCGAAAATTTCGCACGGGCGTCCATTGTTGCGCCCGTGGAAAAATATTTCCCGGACGAGATGCACTTAAGGGCACCCACCGCGCTTCTTCGTGATCGCCGCGCGCGCAATAAATGTGTCCCCGCTTGACAATAGCGTCGATTCGCGCTAACGACGCTTTTTCGCGTCATAATTGTATTCGTCGACGAACGAAGCTAATCAGCGACACATCGCACATTGCTATGTTAATTGCGATGATATTAGACTATTTTTTATGCAAATTTTTAAATATTTTGCTGTTTATAAATGCGAAGATATCGTTTTCGCAAACAACAACATTTTGTCGCCTCGAAAACTAACTGACATCACGCGCTCGGATCGCGCCGGTCGTCTAATCGCTGTGGAATTCCTCGGACCATCCGTGTCCTCGAGAACGAAGGAGAGGTCTCCACATTTTCCTTCCAGCTGCGCGTCACCCTCCGGGGAATTTGTGCCGGCCGAAAGGAAGGGAAAGGCGAGGAATGACTTGGATTATCTCGCCTCGAGGGCGAGAAAGCCAACGGGCGACCGATGTTTCGAAGGACACCGCGTGTGACGGGCGCACATTCGACGATGGGCGAAGGACACCGCCGTTCGTCCGTCCGTCCGTCCGTCCGTCCGCCCGCTCGTTCGTTTCTCGCGTGATGCAATCGGCGCTTCGGCGATGCGGCTGGATAACGCGTGGATTTCGCAATGTTTGAACGTCCATCGATGCGCCGGCATCCGCGCGATCGCGGGAAATCGTTTTCCAGAGTTATGCGCCGTGAATCACACGCCCGGTATATAAACCGTCGGTGTTTACGACGCCGAATCGCCGCCGACGCGCGTCTCTCGTAGATTAATCGATCCTTCGACCGCCCGATCGTCGTCGTGGTAATTGGTACAAATGTACGGCGAGAGAGGCGTCGTAACGTGTTATCGCGCACCTCTCCTCCCCCTTCCCCCTCCCCGTTCTTGGCGTTATGCAACGCGTCGTTGGAAATTTATTTGCGCGCGATAAGAGAACAGAATTGCGCAGGAAATTTGCTTTGCAAAACCGGTTGAGTGAGCGCGACTCGAGTGATTCGATTCGATATCAGTAGATTCCCGCCAAAGGAGGAGCAGCGGCTGATTATCAGCTCGCCGAATTGAGATGCAAGGATTTCGCTTGCACACACAGCGAGAGCGCCCGCGGTGTGCCTGTTATCAGAAATAATAGTCCCGCGACGAGTGGCTTCGAACGGGCACGTTTTCAACGGGCGACGTTTCTCCATTTTTCAATTAATGTCCCGATGTCCGCGGTGCGCCCAGCGCCGATCGATGGTCCGGAATAGCCTCTCAAAAGGGTCTTTGGAGGAGACTCGTGGGCGTGACAAGCGCCGAGCTGGCTCGCTCGCTCGCTCGCTCGCCGCTACGTCCTTCCGACGTTCCGGTGAACCGTCTCTACGGTCCCGACGGTACGTTGTCGTAGGCGCTGCCGCGGAGCCCCGGTGATGCGGGAAATTGGGTAGGATGATTCAATTAGCCGGAAGAGCCCACTCTCCGTGGGCAAACGATCCGCTTCCGGAGGCTTCTGCGCGACGCTGTGCAATTTCGCAGCGGAGTGGTCCTCGTCGATGCATCGATGACGCGTAGAATGGATGCGCCACCATTTTGCTGCCTTCCGAGCGATTAATCTTTCCCGAGCTTCTTTACAATATTGATCGAGTTATCGTTGTTTCCCCTCTTCCCCCCCCTCTCCGCGCGCGCGCGATCGTTTCGCGGAACGCAATCGAAACGGTTCGCTGAAGAGGCGATCCGGTTTGATATCCGCCTTCCGATCGACCCGGATTCGGCTGCGGTGCTCGGGCCGAGCGCGGGTAATCAGCGCGAAGATCGATCGCGAAGACGCGTGACGCTCTCCCGGCGTTGTTGTTGCAGCCGGCCGTGCGGGAGGCTAATAGGCCAGGAGCGCGCGATTGGCGTGCCAGGGCGACGTAACGTTTAGATCTTCTAGAGTGTCAAAACGGGAAGAATAACAAGGAAAAAGAGGAGGGAGGGGGGGGGGGGAGGTGGAAGCCGTGAAGTTTCGACCGCGTGTTTTGGTCGCCGGACGAAATAAATTAGGATTAGTGAACGGAGCCGCTCTCCCTTGCCGCCCCTCTGCGGGCTTTCGCAGGAAACGCGTCAGCGGATCAGCGGGTGCGCGCACCCCTGGGCCTCTGGTGCATGGAAATCCATACGCGATCTAAATGATAAGTCAGGACACCTGCAGGCGTTCTCCTTCACGTGTTGCAGACAGCGAGGGCGAGGAGCGCCGAAGGAGTCGATCCGACCTCCAAAGCCTCGGTCCCGATATCATCGTGCATGGCCCTCCCCTCCGTCCCCGCTCTTCGCCACCGCCCCCGTCGGTCCGCGCTAATAAATCAACCTGTCGCCGGGCACCGGTCGTGCCCTCGACCCCGCGACACGCTTCTCTCTATCGCCTCGCCCCGCATCACTCAACCATCTCCGTCCTGCTCTTCAGCGCTTCCTCGCCGAAGGTGGCTGCTCTCATTCGCGTTGGCTCGCGCAGAAATTGAATAATTTTACGCGGTAGCTCGAACGGATAACCTGCGCCCGCATGCGTAAAGGCGCTGTGTATTTCCGCGAATGTGCAATTTCGAGAAATATACGGAATTGCGCAATGGCTGCGAATTACGCATTCGCGATTGGTATTACGACGGAAATGATACACCAATGTTCACGGGGGGGAAGATCGTGAGAAAGCGCGATAAATGCGCGTCTCAGGGAAAGGGGAAGGGATTAGGAGGTGGACGGGGGATTACGCAAAGCGCCGCGAAGTGCTTTTTTCTCACGGTTGCTAGCCGGGGAACGTGTAATTCGCGATGGATTAATCTCCGAGTGGATTTAGCGGTCGCGGCGTAATTCGAAGCCGACGAGAAGAAGCCGCGTCTATTACCGGCGGAAATCGCCACAGTGTCTTGTGGCTAGTTGTGTCCGGCGAGTGCGCGACGTGATGCTACCTATGCATGCTCAAACTAATTGAGGAGCCTCATGAAATTCTAATTCGTTGCCCCGGCCGCGTTCGCGGAGCCAGCCAGCCGTTGATGTTGCGCCTGGGTCATCCGCCTCCGGCAGCAGTCCGCGCGCACGTCTTTGTTCTACACTCGTCTCCTCGTTTTTCTAATAAAGTGTCAGGAGCACTTTCGTCCGACGACGTTGAACAACGCTTCATTCGGCGGATATCGGCTTATCGATAAAATGTAGGACGCCGAGCGAGCATCTGGAATAAACCTTGAAATTTTTCATACTTTATTTTTGAACGTTGATGAATTAAATTAATAAGTACTTTTTTTAGTCTTTTGTGACAGCGGTAAATATAAATAATTACCAAGAGTATTTTTAAAACGTTGTTTACGATGTCATTGGCGTTATTATACTGACATATTGATTTGCATGTCAAATGTGATCAACTATATTTAGAAAAGTGTCAGCAATAATGGGACAAATGGTATTGTTTGTAAATAAAAAAAAAATGACACATTTCTAACGATATTCACAATGTTATTTAAGAGTTTATTCTACGCTGTAAAAAAATTAGTGTAAAATTACATAATAATGGATGGTTTGTTTTGGGTCCAATTATAAATTTCCACACATTCGCGTGGAAACATCTAAATTAAAAAGCAAAAAAATATTTGAAGAACCAAATTAAAAAAAAAAAAGTTTTTTTACCTTTTTCCCTTGTTATAAATTTACAGTTTAGAGGTAAAATAAATTTTCAGCGTTGTAATGAAGATGTGATGCAGAGAAATAAATTTACAATCAGTGCAATATTTATAACTTGAAAAACGAATGGCACGTACAAATTTGCTTTACTTATACAAAAGCGTCGCTATAATTAGCGCGCTGACAAAAATTCGTACATCTATGTAAGATTTCTCAAGTATTCACACACGATGCAATTGCAAAGTTACGTAATGTATATTCACATGTACGTTACATTTTGCCCGTTGTTTGATCGTGCAATTTCTACACTTGTTACACGTGTAAGTTTGCCAAACTCTTTTGCAGTGTAGATCAGAGGTTTGGATCTAGGAGACCGCGAGACTCGGAGAGAGCCGACAGTTTCTAACTGCAATTAACTCGGCCCGGCTTCCGCGGCCCTTTATGTCAATCGGCCTTGCTCCTTTCGTGGCGAGGCCGGCTCGCGTCGGGCCAAGCCAGTGTCTAAATTCCACGTAGCCCTGCGATGTCTCGAGAGCGCATTCCGTCGTGATGAGATTCGCTTGCAATCCGGCGGAATTAACGGCGACCCACCTACTCGCCGCTGAACTTCACCGGGCCGAGGCCCCCCCCCCCCTCCCCCTCACGCTAACTCGCGATTTGATCGCTCGATAATCGTTTTACGTCCGCGGTCCTTTGTGCCTTTGGGAAATTTAACCGTGGCTCGCAATCGAGCTGTCTGTTTGGACTTAACGAAGCGGAAACGCTAAGCGGCGCTACTTCGGAAAGTAGCTAATGAGCCCGGGGAAAAAAATCTTTTTCCCGTGAGATAACAGAATGATTTTCGCGAACGGTCGGAAATTACGATAATGAAAAGGGCGGGCGGTGAGATAAAATTGTGTCAGCGCCTATATCTCAATTACACACAATATAACGCGTAACGATGAAATATTTGCTCGCGCGTATTAAACAGAATACTTTCAAATTAATTATCGACATTTCTAATCGATCGATTATTATCGGGGGGGGTCTTAATTGATTGGCAATATTGGTTGCAGCTTTTGAATAGTTTCGCCAATTGGTAATATGAATTGGTAATGGCGGCGTAATTGATAGCTGGTTAGAGGATCGTTTGGTCCGCTTGCAAATCTTGCGGGAAGTCGATGTCGTCTGGCAGACAATTAACTGCCGGCGAAAGTCTATCTAGTAGTCGATCTGTATCTCCGTAATCGCATTATTGATTACACGAGCTTTTGTCCCAATAGGACTTGATAGTTCGCACGGATGGCTTCAAATAGTCACCAGTCGCGGTCCTACGAGAGGCACATAGATTGCTTTGACACATTAAACCGTATTGGACTGAATCGATGTTTCATACATGAAGCTGTTACTGGTTCCAACTGACGGAAGGTAGTGAAACATGCGTTTATACATCGATTCCGCGACGGAGGGCCGTGATTTCATTGGCCACATTGTCAATGGAAAAATTTAAATGGAAAAACTAGGTAGTATAACAATATTATATAAAAATATAGAACAAAAAAGTGAATGAATCAAACGCAAAATACGCTCTTTTTCCTTCCTTTTATTTTTTGCAATTATTTCAGTCATTTAATTCTTTAAAAATATAGGATAAAATTATAAGAAACGCATAATAATAAATTTTATTCCTAATCAATTATTTCAGAAACAAAAGTACGAAGATTGAAATTCACAAATTGATGCATTGTCTGACCAACGTGTTCCGGTTTCACCGGCGGCTAATCCCGCGATGCTATTGGCCGATTGGATGATTCGTTACGTAAAAATCGATCGGTCGTTATTCCCGCAGCGGCCATTCGTTGATTTTGTCGGAATAACATTATCATAAATTTAGTTGAACCGCGGCGAAATCTCCTAGGAAGTGACGCGCTTCGAAACACGGGATGATAGTTACGGCGATGCCAGGTACGCGCTCTCCCGTTGTTTGCTGTTATAGTTACTCGTGATGGGCGGACGCGGCGACCGGAATGCTCGATTACATTCATACATTAATTATATGAATTATACATTAATTGAATTACGGAGCAATCGTAACTGTCTAATGCAACGCATTTATCGCGCGCGTCACGTTTTGACGCCGCGCCGTTGCGAGAAATTATGCACGCCGGAGTTTTCATATCGCGACTCTGCAGCCTGCCGTCGTCGTCGCGCTCACGCACAGATTGGTTTCGCGTGCTCGATTACACTTTAACCGAGTTTTTGTCAAAAGCGCGAGCGCGACGAATTAATGCAGATGCGTCCGCGCAAGTCAATACAGGCAAAAACTCCACGTGATTCACATCGTAAAATAGGGAAATAGGGAGCGTCGCGGGTTACGTAAATATCAAATCGTGCGGCGAACGGCAACGCGTTGATTGCGAGAGTAAAGTCAATATTATTCAGTTATAATGTACAAATATATATATAGAAATATGGGACACGTATTACACACAGTGATGTGAATTCCTGCGTATTTGAACGTCATATACGGCACGCCGAAGAAGCAAAGCGTAATGGAGCCTGTATAACAGATTTGCAATGCATATTTATATACATAGCCGTTACATATAATTTGTGCAGAATTTAAAACCGGTAGAATAAACATCGTTTTAAGCGGAAAATATCGGACGCACGTGCATAAACGTCGACCGCGGCACAGCGCACGAGTAGAGTCAATATTATTCAATTATATATAGAAGTACTATAAACGCGCGAGGTGTACCGAAATCTCCCAAAATTCGTTCATCATAAAATCATTTTTGGTCCGCTTTCCCAATTTCGCCAAATATATCCGTCACCGGCATCACGGTCGACGGCGAGAATGTCCCGAAAATGCAATGCTTCCACGCTATTATAATCAGTCCGACGGGGCTTTCCCGCGCTCGGTGGAAATTAACTCGTCTATATTTTCGCGGGTATGTTAAAACGCGCGATCGTACCGCGATGAAAAGGATAACGTGCGTGCGACAATTGAACGCTGTGACAACATTCTCATTCCGGTTAATGAGTTCGAAGCTTCAACTAAAGTCAGTCGCGGAGGTGACTCTTTAACTTAGAGCGGAGCTTTTGTAAAATTGGTGGCACTTTTATTTCTAAAATTTGACGGAATTCTTTCTTCGCAAACACACAAACTGCAGAATTGTAAGAGTTGCGGGCGCAACTGAAATTGTTGATCAAACTTTTGATTTTTAAAAACGAGTTGCTCACTTTTGAGTGGCATATGCGGGTCTCTGAAATTTCAGAGTTTGAATTATTTCTTCTGACTTTTTTTTTTTGTAAAATGAGTAAATAATTGAAAGTATTAGTATCGTTTTTTTCTCTCCATTTTTTGTGTTTTTAGATACCTTAATTAATGTTGTATTCACAAAATTATGCGAAAAAAATTTATTAAGAATATAAGGAATTTAAGAGAATTCGCATTAATAATTATGCCAATTTTTAATTATCATTATTTAAATAATTCAGGTACTAATATTATAAATTTTTTCTTATTTTTGTGTTTTTAAATACTTTAGACTAATAAAATTAATCAACATTATTTTTGTAAAGTTGTTTAAAGCTGGAAAATTTAAAAGAAAAATAAGAAATTCAAGAAAACTTGCGTAACTGCGCTGATTGTCTATTTATTTATTATTTAAATAATTAAGAATATCAGTATTATTAATTTTCTTTCTAGTTTTGTAGTTTTAAATATCTTAAACAAGTAGACGTAATTAACACTACATCTACAAAGTTGTTTGAGAAAAATTTTAAAAAGAATAGAAATTTAAGAGAGAGTTGGCATCATTAACTTATCGATTTTTTCAACATCGTCATTTAAGAGTTATATAAACGCAATTTTTACATGTAACTTCTTGGGCGTAGTTGGTCGTGTTTCACATGTAAATTAACAAGAGAAAAATACGTCAGTATTTTAGCGCCGTTGACCACGACGACACGTAGCGCGTGTACGACTCTCGTCGATTGTCTCTGAATTCGTGTACTAGAGTTGCATTTTCGCAATTCCGCTAGTGCAGCCGGCCGCTCCGAAAATAAATCGGCAGACTGTCGCGTCGCGCCGGCACCTCTTTCCGTCTAACGAAACAACAATGTACCTTCCCTCGGTTTTACTTTTCGGTCGCCCGCAATAATAATCGCGCTCTCGCACCGGACCGGTGGCCACTCTATTCGAGCGCTTTGTCAGCGCAGACGCGCGTATATCTCGCGAACGCGGAGAAACGCGCTATGTCACATCGGTATGTGACCCGCGTTAAATTTGGAAGGTGCACTTGGGACGCGCGGCCATCACCGGTCCTCGACAAGCGGCACGCAAACCGATTGTGATGTCGCACCTTTCAAATGTCACGCGAGAAACCACGGTGACGGGATCAGTGACTGCGGGTTCGCGAGAACAAATTCTCCGGTCGAGCCGTTGGCGTTTGCGTTCGCATGCACAGTATCGGTCGGCGCGCACAGTATCGGTCGTTTCCGGGGGAAAAAAAACCCCAATAAAATTTCGGATAGACCGCAATGTATAAATAATTCCACCAATTAGGACGAATCGATGTATGCTTGTTCCGATCTGTCATTAACGTTAAATCTATTTCGGATTATTCTGTACGTATTTGTTATTTCTCGCTTTAAATAGAGAACTCGCATCTCTTATTCGGAGACTTGTGAGAAAATTAATTTGGAATGAGAGATGGAGAGAGAGAGAGAGAGAGAGAGAGCGGAATTTGAAAGTGACACAACATCTGAAATAGTTGTCAGCGTCACTAAAGATAGGATAAGAGGATCGTTACATCGTGTTATTCGACACTACATCGACGGGACGGAATAGTACATGGTTTGAAGTTCCCTTTATGTGACGCGCTTCGAAATTCCGGCGCAAACTTTAAGGCACGACAGAGAGACGTGTATGCGCAACGAGGATACTTTGAAAGTGGCGAGGCCGAAATGCCGGGGCGAAAATGTGATTTACGAGACAGAAGCGATTTATCGCCTTTCGTTCTGAGGTTGCATAATAGCGCGCCAGCCAATTCGAAGATAGAAGTTACTTATTCTCGCTCTCGTGTTCGGTGTATTTCGGTATTATATATTTTGCATTTGCTCGATCCCGAATAACACGCCGAGCAAAGGAACGATGCGTCGAATGAAAGCTGTAAAAGGCACGTTACGTTGCTTCAGGTTAAGTATACACTGTCCACCGTGATTACGATCTGTTTTCTCAGGGACCCACCTTCCGTTCTGGAAGGAAGGGACGAGAAGTGTACGGTTTTATGCGTAGCTGATGGAGAAACAATGCTAGAACATTAGAGTAGATGCGTGACTAACATATTGGTTTTGCTAATGCACGTGATAATGGACTCGGCGCGAGATAATCTTAGAGATGTAACGATATTGACACGCGGACACCATCTCGCGTGTTCTATTAATTAAACTGTGAGTTAATTAAATTACATCGATGTGCATCGAAAGTGTTACGATCTTTGGTACCGCCGATGAAAAATAAACTGCTCGCTTACCTATGAAATGCCATTACAAATCTACTCAATCTACTTCTCGCAATTGTAGTTTCTTCTTTGATCTAACGTGTTGCTGCGTCGCGCGATCGACCGCCCTCGATCTTCGCGCGCCGGAGCGATTCGCGCGAGAATAGGACTAACGATGCGTCGAGTCGTGATTAGTTTTCGAGAGGAGCGCGCCGACATCTAGAATTTTCTCCGCGATGTCGCAATTTATAAAGTTTACGGACGTCTTCCTCGGCGAATTGAATTCTGTTTGTCACGTGTTTGATCCGATATTCGCAGTTATCCGACCTCTATCGTCAACGCCATTTATCGCGAACGCTGCAGTTTGCTGAGTGACGGAAAAGATTTCGAAAATTCGATCTCGGGGCGCCGAAAGCGCGCTCTTTCTCTCTTTCTCTCTCCCTCGTTTTTCCTTTTTCCCTACTTTCTTGTTAAAGCCTGCTTATTGTCCGCACGAAAAGAATGCATAGGATATTTGCGCACATGGTAAGTGCGACACGTAGTAGTTTTGCGAAGTGGAAATGTATTAGGTAGAACATAATTGGGGCCGCTAATGCGCGCGCATGCATCCATTTGTCGTATTTTTCTTTTTCTTTTTTTTTCCTTTTAGTCCTTTCTCTCTCTCTCTCTCTTTCTCCCGCCCGTTCAATTTCTGCGTCTCATTTCTCGGAATGCCCCTTCGTCGTTAACCCGTTTACCTTAATGTTAGATAAAAGTGTGCTTGTTCCACGGTGCTATTCGATTCGTAGACGTTGCCCGGGCACGCGCGTGTGAGAATGCAGCCGGTGTGTGGAACGCGGCACGACTTTGCGCGCTTTTATACGGGTCGGCCGATGCAGCTGCGATCGATCTGGACGTGTTCGCGATATACCCGGCGCGCGCGTTTAACACTGGCAATAGCGACCACCGCGAAAATGCACGCGAGCACTAACGCCGATTGCCGGCGTCGGAATCGCGCTGATAAGTCGACGACTTGCTTATCAATTGCCAATCGACCGCGCCGCCGGCTCTCTCTCTCTCTCTCTCTCTTTCTCTCTCGATATTACGGTGATTACCTGACGGACTTCATTACCGGTTGGCTTTCAATCCAAGTCGATCGTCGGTACTTCCCACGGGCATACACGCTGTCTATTCGCGCGAGAACTACCCGCGTGCAAAATCGGCGCGTGTACGAACGGTTGTTGTATGTATGTGTGTGCGTGTGCGCGTGTTGGTGTGTGTGTGTATTACGTGTATGTCTGCGTACGTCACGTACGTATATGCAAGATGTGTAAGCGCAAACGGAACAAAGCCACGTTAAGCTGGTTTGCGATTGGTGTGTTGCAGACACGAGGTGCCTGTCACCTCGGAGCCGATCACGGTGATACACATGGACGAGGACGTCGTCGTGGTCAACAAGCCCGCCTCCATCCCTGTAAGTGGTGTACTGCCAGAACTGTACTGCCCAAAAGAAAAAAAAAAAAAAAAAAGAAAAGAACTGCTTTTGCCGTATTGCCTACGAGATGGAGCGCACACGTGTGTTACACGCGCACGCACGCACGTAGCGTAAATTCACGGCACCGCACAATTCTTTCGCATGAACGATAAAGCCGCCGTTCAGCCGAATCGCTTGAATCGGCTGCTCATTTTCACGTTCACGTTTCTATGATTTTAGAAACTCTCTTGTACACAGAATGTCTACTGTCCGATAAAACGGGAAAAGTCCGGCATTTCCGGGGAATTCTTTTCCGCTTGGAGAAATCAGGGCGGCACTCTCGCGCGGATTTTTCATTGAAGATATTGAATTTTTGGTCTTGTGACCAAAGCGATCGATCAATTGCCCTTTTGTGCGTCTTTTCAACAATTTTCGAACTTAATATTTGCAATTTCAATCAACTTTCCTTTGTATACGAGTAGAAAATATTAAGAAGCAACGAGCGAATTTATTTTAAATTCGAACGTGCTCTATCGTTGCGTGAAAATTTTGAAAACGCCTACAAAATTAAGGAATTTTTTTTTTGATAATCCTCGGGAAAGTTTCAGTAGACATTTTGTTTACATACATAATCGCTTTTGCTAAAAATAGCTTAGGGCTATTTCCATCACCATTAACTTTAGAATTCCCATATTCTATTCTTTTGCATTCTTATCGATAAGGTTTTTTCGGATCGCTTTGTCTAAATGTGTACTCGAGTGTGTCCCTAAATTAAATCCGTCCGTCCGTGTCGACAAGCGGAGCGCGTACTTTCGCTTCTTCACCAGCGTCGGCCTTCTGATTTAGTTAACGAATCTTTTTTTTTTTTTCTTTTCTTTCGTCGCGTACAAGATGACTAAATCGCCGCTAACGAGTCGTTTTTCAGACGGCGACTGACAAAACAGCGCGGTTAACAGATGTGCGCCAAACGCCAAGAGCCTCTGACGAGCTTTGCCTTTTTAAAATGCAACGTTTCGACCCTCATCGACCTCGGTCTCTCCTGGTATTTCTGGATGCGAAACAATCGTGCCCAAAAAAAAAAAAAAAAAAAAAAAGGGAAGGCGGAAAAAAAGGGGGAAAAAAGGAAGAACAGTCGCGTATGCACGGCTCGCATAAACGTCCCGCAGCCGCGACGTCCAACGACAACTGCGAGCTGCGAATAAAACTTACTATTAAAAATGTTAATCGCGCGCATTATGCCGCTCACAAATCACGGATAATTTACTCCGCGCTATTATTGCGTCCGCGATAGTGTCGGCCTCCGCGAGCGTTGTAAAAACACGCATAAAGGACAGGAGTAACGCTTCGTGTAATGCAATTCCGCGAGTCCGATGCATTAAGCCATGTATCGGTGATTCATTGCCGCGGTTAGAGGCCTTTTTTCTTCTCTTTTATGTAGCTCATATTGCAGCGACACTGATCTCAATTATTCCGATCCACAATAATCGCAATAACAATGCGCGAGGACACGTGAGACGAAGCGCGAAGCCGCGGAAGAAGGAGGAAAATTTAAGAGAAGATATAAATAAAAGGAGGGAGAAAAATTGAAGAAGAGACCGATCTTGAAAGTTTAATGCTTTCCTCCCTATTTCGTTTTTTCTTTTTTTTATTTTTTTACGTCCTCCATTTCTCGTTTCGCTCTCGGGACCATTTGTTATTCAGCTGCAGCAGTGATTGCGAGTTTTATTCTCCTACAGCAATCGCGCGAGACTTCGCCCGGCGATAAATACGGCGAGAGAGCGCCGCGTGTAAATGCGGAGTATCGCCCCGGCTACTTTTCCTCTCAAATGTCACCGAATGCACGGCGCGCGTCGGCGGCGTTCCTCCCCCACGGGGAAGAGGAGATCGTTAACAAGAGCTTGCGCAACAAAACGCCGAGTATTAATGCAGAAATAATCCGATGTAGACCGAGCGCCTCGGCTGACTCGCGGGTCATGCGATGCGCGAGGACTTAATGGTCGCTTTCGCGTCCGTTCGGCTTTCTCGAGCATCTCTCTTTTTTTTTTTGCTCCTGCCGAGAGGAAACCGGGAGATCTCCGGGGTCGCCTGACGATTGCCTGAATTAATTTTCGCGTGCAGACGTCGTTAAAACGTTGTGCAATCGGGCAGCGGCACGACTTTGTGCAATCTTTGTTTTCTCATCGTCGTTCACTACTACTTGCGTAAATTACACCGGATCGCAAAATTAATTAACTTGTCTGCATCATGCAAGAGCTTTGAGTTATTTTAACCCGGGAATGATCGCGTGGGAAGTCTTTCAGACCCCAGAAATCGCCGTAATAGTATATCGTTTAATATACTTATTCCGTGTTCTTGATGCAGTTTTTTTTTTTTTATTTCTCTTTGTCTTTGAAAGAGATGATAAAAATATCTACATCCGTAATGTCCTCGACTACTACTGAAATGTGCATAGCTATCTATAATATACAACACATTTATTAACCGCAGGTTTTAAATAGAATTTAAAAATATCTCACGCGATCTTTTGCGCAAAGAAAAAAAAAAAAAGAAACTACGCGACTGTTCTCGGGTCAATAATGCACATTACATAATTTTGTGAAATTAGCGTGATAGAAATATCAGAAAGACGTTAACAGAGAAATTCCGATTGCATTTTTGAATCCACCATAAAAATATTAAAGCTTGAGTTTTTTTCCGTTTATTTAAGTTTCTCAAAATTCATTGCACGACGCGAGAATGCGAGAAGTGTGAAATCCTTGAGTCGACAAGCAGAAAAATACCTTCAATTGTCGGATTATTGTAGCAGTCGATAGCCACCGTGCATTATTGTGCATACGTGCGCCCGCGGTGCTGATAGACGCGCGGGCTTATCGAGCCAGGAAGAGTCCGATACGATCGCAACCATCCAGTCGTTGCGCCCACAAATCCGCATTGTCGACCGGAATGTACAAAGCGTGCCGTTCCCGCGTTGTGCCGATTCGAAACGATGAATCGACCCTCCTTTGTAGGCGCGATTGCTTTTTGTCCCGAATTTGCCAGGAGAAATGGGTCAATTTTGACTTTCGCGTTACATACGCGTGTATACGCGCGCGTGTGTGTACGTACATCCAATTTACATTGGCCGCATGCCGGGTAGCCGCGGCTAGACATTCGTCAAATAGCGTACACTTCATAAATTTGCCGTCTACATTCCCGAGGATATTCTGGTTGCCCGGCGAAGAGTTAGACGCGGTTGAGCGCGGGAAGCCGCGATCAAAATAAGACCAAGCTGTGTAATTTCTTTTTTCAATGGGAAGAGAAGACGACACATTCATCGTTCGTTAATATTTACGCTACGATTGAGTTTCTGAAACCACGATAATCGTTAAAAGTCTCCTGAATCGGTGCATTTTGTGATTTTAATCATGTTGTATCGTGCAAAATTAGTATAGCGAAAAACGGACTCGTCGACCGCTCTTTAATTTTTATAATATTTATAAATGTTTTAAAAAATATTCTCTATACTCATCTAAGCCTTTCCTTTCCTTTTTTATATTCTATCAAATTGAAGAACATTTGAAAAGGCCGAATAATAGTCGAAACATTTTTTTTTTTTAAATTTATAGTCAACAGTTCTCTTGTACTTCGGCCGCTTCTGGTTTTCATTGTTTTTTCTATCTACTGTTGTTTCAGAAAGTCACTCGTGGCGTAAGTATTAACGAATGTGAAATACACGCCATCGCTGAAATTACTTCCTCTCCCTTATATTTATTTTCAGTACATTCAAGCTTTGGAGCGTATTATTGTTTAACGTTTTAGAGCATCGAACTTGACACGCTCCGCGGCGCGCTGATTTTGCATGACTTTCTATTCATGCTGCGAAGTTTATATGTTTCTAAGGTACGTTGCGCAAGATTATAATCGCGAATATGATGAAGAAGGAGATGTAACGTATAAGATGCATTGCGAAACAAACATATCGCGAGTAAAAAATATAAAAGTACTTGATTTCAAAGCGAGCTGAACGCGAAAAGGTCAGCGTCAGACCCGTGGAGCGTGTTAAGCGAATGAGCCGCGACGGAGATAAAAAGACTGTTTGACCGGTTTGTGGCGTTCGCAGGTGCATCCATGCGGTCGTTACCGGCACAACACCGTGGTCTTCATTCTGGCGAAGGAGTACAACCTGAAGAACCTGAGGACCATTCACAGGCTGGACCGGCTGACCAGCGGCATCCTGCTGTTCGGTAGAACGCCGAAGAAGGCGCGGCAGATGGAGCACCAAATAAGAAATCGACAGGTCGGTGTTGCGCAAGCACACGCATGCGCGCGAGCGAGCGAGCGCGCTGCTCAGTATGCGAGAAAAACATAGGCGCAGCTGGCGCGCAGCTCATCCGCCGCTGCAGCGAGAGGCGCAGAATTGGCCGTTGCAAGCGCCGTAGAGACGGGGCTTGTGTGTGTGTGTGTGTGTGCGTATGTGCATTGTCGCATTCCGTGTTTCAGGTTCACAAGCAATACGTGTGCCGGGTGGAGGGCGCGTTCCCGGAGGAGGAGGTGATCTGCTCGGAGCCGATCGAGGTCGTCTCCTACAAGATCGGCGTCTGCAAGGTCTCCGAGAAGGGCAAGGATTGCATCACGCGGTTCAAGCGGCTCAGCTACAACGGCAAGTCGTCCGTGGTGCTCTGCAAGCCGCAAACCGGACGCATGCACCAGATCCGCGTGCATCTGCAGTACCTCGGCTATCCGGTGGTGAACGATCCCCTCTACAATCATGTGGTCTTCGGTCCGCACAAAGGTAAGGGCGGCAACATCGGCAAGACCGACGAGGAGCTCGTCCGGGATCTCATCAGTATTCACAACGCCGAGAACTGGCTCGGTATGGACGGCGACTCCGATCTGAGCCTGTTCAAGCCGAAACTCGAGCTGGAGGAGCGCATGCTGGGCTCGGCCAATGATAAGGACGGCTCGCCGTCGTCTACTCCGGGCTTGGTCGAGGACGAGCAGCAACAGCAGCAGCAGCAGCAACAACAGCAGCAGCAACAGCAGCAGCAGCAGCAGCAACAGCAACAGCAGAAATCTCTCAAAGTCACTGTGGGAACGCAGACAGGCACGGAGCCGCCGGACTCTACTTTTGCCAACGACAAGGTCACCGTCGATCCGCACTGCTACGAGTGCAAAGTCAAGTACAGGGATCCAAAACCGTCGGATCTCGTGATGTATCTGCACGCGTGGCGTTACTGCGGTCCGGGATGGGAGTACGAGACGCCGCTGCCCGCGTGGGCGGCCAGCGACTGGACCGGCGACGATCGATAGTTCGAACGGCGCGATCGAGGGTGATCCGCACGAATTCCTCGGCGAGCCATCGCCATCGAATCTCGAACCCCCTTTTGATATCCTTACCCTGTGCCTTCCATCCGCCAACGAGCTATCTTGACCACGCAAGTATACATACGGATACACACACACACACACATATATATATACACACATGCACACACGTATACGCACGCACGCATGCACACACGTGGAAACACACACGGCGAATACTCGTCGACATACCCCTGCAACTCGGCCGTCGGACTTCTTGGGGCTGCGATCCGAGAGAAATGGGATTGCCGGAACAATTTCGTCGCTCGATTTGCATTTCTGCAAGCCGCGCAGCCGTGTCGATATGTAAGTGACAATCCGGCGTTATCGCCTGACGTTTCCGTCGAGCGGAAACAATTGTGACGGGGCGCCGTTTACGCGCGGTAAATGCATACTTCGCCCGCGCGCGCGACAAGTTCACCTGTTCGGCCGCGTTCCCGTTTCGTCATACATATTCTGGCAGTCTCGCGCGAGCAAATCCCACACACGCGGGCGATCTTACGCGGGAAAACGTTCCGAGACGACGTTATTATGCGAATTAATCATAGCGACAAAAGACAACGTTGTTACCAATCCTACTACTGTCCTAATACTGACCTAATTTTACGGAGCCAAATAATAAATCAGATCGTCATTATTGTTATTTTTAAGTTGCCGCTTATTCAGCACGCGTTCTAGGTTTCTCAACATATATTTCTCCCGAGCAAACCTGGGACATCTTGTATAGTTAGAGCCTCCGCACAAGCTTTTCTCCGTAACGCTTTACGTTACGTTAAGTACCGATCATAAGCCTAAACCCGTGCATAAATTTGAACTTCAGTCAACGCACAAAGAAAATCGTCGTAAAGCGTCGCAAAATCGACGCTCTCTTCTTACGTTACGTTTGTGCGTTGACTGAAGTTTAAGTTTATGTACGGGCTTAGGTTTATGATCAGTACTTAACGTAACGTAACGGAGTTACGGAGAAGCTTGTGCGGTGGCCTTTACGCAGCGCAACGTTACGTCGACGAGTAAGAGATGTCGCAATAAGATGTAATGATTGTTCCAACAATCATTTCTCTCTGTACAACAGCTGTCAGTCGCTCGATATGAAATTCATATGTCGCAGGACTTCGTTGTAGCTTCCAGCTAATATAATAATTCGTTTTTTTATATCACATATAAATAGATTGTAATATATATATATATATATATATAAGCAGACTGTGATTATTGCCATAATAATTACTGGTCGAAATATTTTTATGAAGAAGGCATGGCTGTATAGCGAGGTGACGATTTTATTCTTATTTGTAATATTATAAAAAAAAAATGTGGACGCACAATTGAATAATTCTTCAATTGTGAATCAAACAATTTGCATAAATGCAATTAGATTATGTATAGTACATAATCGAAAGAAATTGTATATTAATTCTAGAACATTTATATAATTCCCAGGAAATCTGAGAACATCCAGCCAGGATATAAAACAGCTTACTGTCTATTTTGTGTTGCAACTTTCGTTTAAACGCATTAATTCAGAACTCTTTCCTATCTTAAGAAAGGCGTGTTATTGAATAAAGAGTAGACAAAAATATAACTATTAGTGGCAAGAATATTTGCAGAAAATATTTTCGTGTGCATTTTCGGCAGAATATCTCTGGATGATCCAAGGTTAAAATCGTTTATGCAAATGCTTTAGTCGATTCGAAATACATATATCTTTGAAAAATACGCGAGAGTCTCGACTTTTAGGAGCGGTTGGTCAAAAAGTCACTGCCACTGGAGCGAGACATCTCTAATGTGTGAGGGAAGATTGATGCGTCTGTCGGGGGTGACACGCTGGATGCCGATGGATCGTATCGTTCATCTTGATTTATGACGTATAGAAAATCGCGCGGTTTCCTTTCTATTTTCTACGGCGCCGCCGCCGCGAATCGCCGACTTTTGCGCAACTGTTACTCCAATCTTGCGGTGCATTTCGATCTCAGAGAGAGAGATATATACTCGCTCGATCCATTTGTCAAAATTCCAGCGCCTCGTAGTAGCCAATGTCTTATCATCTGAAAATAAAATGGCAGCGTGGCGTCAATCGCGCCACGCGTGAGATGTGTGTCATCGCGGAATGCTGAACCTTGACGTTAAATCATCGCCGGTTTCGAATCCGATTCGAAATTGACTTTGGACGCGCGAAATGAACGGACGATATATCGATTATATCCGGCAGTAGTGTTGCTTTTGGCATCGATTCACTTTTAGGCACTTCGGCCTGACAGAGCTCAGCTTTAACTAGATAAATTTATCTCACGGTTCGACAGTATAGTTCTGGAACAATTTCAACGAAGCCCTGTGAGTCCCCCGTACTTTAACCGCTAGTGTGTTACCGCTAATATATCGTTGTGAAAGATTCCATAAATGTCGCGAATCGAACGAGGCGAATAAGTATTGTCTATTAAACGCTAGTAGAGGAACTCTTCGATGTGGTGTCGCGATTCACGATTGCCGCTTGCGAGTCAGTCGTCAGTTTTTTCACTGCGCCCAAGTTCGCCCAGTTCTCGAGGAATACCGGCACACACACACACGTGCTTTCTCGAAGCCGCGCGCATTACGCAAGCGATCGGCCATTTATTTCTTACCCGACGAGATAACCACATTCCCTCATTGAAGACAGCCCAGTTTCATTCACACCGCGCAGCAAACGCTCTCGCACGCGCTCTCGCACGCGCGCACGGTTTCGAGAATAGACTCCTTGAGATCGGGGCGATCGGGGAGAAGGAGGCGGAGAGTCCGTATCCTCCGGGAGCATCCGGTAGGGGATTGACGTGGCGGAAAACCGCGATAGAGGCGCGTCTATTTTTATGGCAGATATATCTAACCGGAGGAGGGTGGTGGTGGTGGTGGTGGCGATGGTATGCGGTGGCGCGGGTCCAGCGGCGGGGGTCACCAACAATAAGCGTGATCTTGCCCGGAAGACGGCCAACGATCATGCCAAAGTGCGAGTGACCAGCGAGCTTTCAATCATATCGTGCACAAGCGTACCTTTCCCCCCGCGCCGCGGAACGAGCTCGGGAAGAGAGAAGCGCGCGCCGGGGGATCGCCCGCGCGGTCGGCGACGAGGTGTTTCGTAATAAGTACAATCCAAGAGCGAGAGTAAGGCGCGAGATTAGTGACGTGCTGCAATTATTTTAATACGTAGGAGTCGCCGTTTTCGTCTCCGCGCGTCACGAACGACCGCGAAGGGCACGCCGAGCGTGTGTGTGTGTGTCTGTGTGCGTGTGTGTGTATGTGTGTGTGTACGTGTGTGCGCGCATCGTCAGGCTTCGCACGCAGAGCTGAGCTATGCGCGTCGCGACGTCGCTCCGGTTGCTGCGAGCTGCTTGTCCCGTCTGCTCGCGGATCGTCGCGGCGGAACCGATTCGCTCGGGAACCACTGATATCCCCCGAGCGATTTCGTTTATCGATTCGATGGCAAAACCGCATCATCGCTGCGAGCGCTTGTCTCGCGTGACGTTGAAGAAGCTGCGGGCTGTGCACGAGGCCTGTTTTGCATCACACGCGGTGCGATAACAGGCGGGCGCAATGTGTGCACACGGGGTGGCAGACGGGGCAACCAAAGGCAACAAAACACGCTCCGCGTGTGACGCGGGTATTTTAGCTTGTACTTTAGCATCGAAGTCGTGAGCGGTGATGGGAAGTGATCCAGAGACGATTGCCGGGTTACAAACACGGCAAATGCATCGGATTATATATATATATATATATATATATCTTCCGATGAAATTATTGATTTCTTTATTTCTAACGTCATATCCGATATACATCGCTTTTCTAACGGGGCCAACTCACGTGCAACGTGTCTGGATATTTGCCGAGAGATAATGTTCGACGACAAGTGCTACGACCTATGATTGCATTACGGTGTATCATATCAACGATATGGATTCCGATGTATCACATCAACGGGGTTCAAATTGAATTTATACTGCCGCGTGGCGATACACGTTTCTGTCAATAAACAAGCAGTCTAATTATCCTTGCTTTGGATATATTTTTAGATTATATTGCAGTTTAAAGTGTAAGCTATTTAGAGACGATTCTCAGAACTCGGCGTAGTCATTAATTGAGTAGATTTCTTTTTAAGCGGGCGCTTGACGAGATCCAGACAGATCGTTGAAAAAAATTTCAGCTGCATATGTCAATCCTCAAACGTTATCATCCTACATCTATCGAAGTGCTTGAAGCCTCCTCATGAATACCGACTGCGGTATTCATAAAGAGATACATTAATGCCGAAAAATCTTCAAGGAATATGTCTGAGGTTAATATTGCGACTGAGACGTTTTCCAGTCTGGAATAAGCATTTGTGCTTGGAACAAATCGTCTTGCCAAACAAGCAATCTTGCCATCACTTCTCGCAACTCATGAATATAAGAAGCGAAATAAAGAAGAACATAATAGCGGTTGTGCGACAAAAGTAAATGGGTTTGGTAGATATATATATATATATATATATGTAAAAAAAATATATAGGTATATATATATCTACGTATATACATATATGTATACATAGGGAGAGAAAGAGAGAGAGAGAGATAGATAAGGGAGATAACGTAACAACGGACCTATTATAAAAGACAGTGTGTGTGCTTACTAACTCAACTGGAGTAGCTCGTCGCAGCGGGCTATCCCGAATGTAATGGCTAGCTTAAATCTATCATTTAAGTAACTAACGGTAATTCGGAGAAACCGCGAAAAAGACAGTTGCGATTTTAGCGGCGCTAAGAGAGAAAGAGCGAGCGAAAGAGAGAGAGAGAAAGCGAGAGAGGGAGAGGGAGAGCGAGAGAGAAAACGGAGCGAAAGGGGGAGGAGCGGACGTCGGTCTGTACAAGAGCGAGAGAGTATGCTTTTGTATATATGTATTGTACCGCACATTGTACCGTATCTAAAACCACATTATTATCTGTATTGTAGCGAATTCTTTTAGTGGATTCTCTTGTATGATGAACGAATAAATGTAAAGTATCGTTCGATAAAACCTGGTGGCGAAATATTTTCATCTAAAACGGCCGCGCCGCGCCGGGCGTACGTTTCGCTTCGGCGAGCATAAATATATCGCAGATCGTGTGCATGATTTATGGGAGAAAAACGGCCCCCGCTTCATTTCGGACACGCCGTGGCGCGTTCGGCAAAAATATTTTCCATTTATTTTATCGCTACTTGTATAATAACGCGCCACGAACGCCATTAGTATAACTCGTAGAGAGCAGAGCGGATGCGCTTTCGGCTTCCGTATAACGCGGGGTTTAACATAATTCCCACGAAAACCGCGTAACGGAGAGCACGCTATTTGCGTGGGAGAGCGCGGAAGGTAAATGTTAGTTTTATGGCTTTAAATAAACTCAATATTCAAAAGATAAATCGAATTTTGTTCCATCTCGTGCACTTGCAGTCTACTACTTCTTTCGAACGTCGTGTATTTCTTTTAGAAATTTAACGCCGACCTCTTTATTCTTACATCGCTATATTATATTTCATCCGAAATGCCGGCAAGATGGACCGTTCGCGAACCACATAGAATAAATTAGAACCCATCACTTTTTTTATTGTCTACCATCGAAGCAATCTAATATAGCGATTTCCCTCGCACTAGAAACTCGAGATACGATTTTACTGCTTTCCAGCGGCGAATGTAGGCGATTACGTGAAACTGTGCTTAAAATTTGCCGAGTTTACGCCTTCGCATAAACGTGTTATGACTTTTTTGGCTTAATTTCGTCTGACGTGCGATCTTCCTAAGGAATATCTGCTTGCTCTACGTATCAGGTATGCATACGAATATACGGCCAAGTTTTTTCCGTTATATTTCTTTTATTAATCGAACCACCGGGGCGGACAACAGCCCGAGTTCGACAGACAACGTTACATGGAAATCATGACTATCGTGTGTAAATTCCACTTATATACACAGAAAATAAATATAAAATCTTAATAGAGATTGTTCTAGTTATCTCTTTCTATTATATTTTATCTAGTCTCCAGTTTCAGGTCCTATCTTGCTCGACTCTTCAGCTGGATGTAGCTCGCTTCTGTTCTTTCATACGCGCTTCGATCTCGGGCCTGAAATGCCTGATTAATCCTTGCACAGGCCACGCGGCACCGTCCGCTAGAGCGCAGATCGTGTGCAATTCTATTTGTTTTGTGAGCTCCCACAGCATGTCTATTTCGTGCACTTCGGCGTTACCGTCCACGAATCTACGAGGGACATTGTGTGTTTGTATAGTAAGATAAACTATCACGTAAAAAAAAAAGTTAATTATAAATATACCCACCTTTTCAGTATTTTATACATCCAACTGATACCCTCGCGGCAAGGTGTGCACTGACCACAGGATTCATGCTTGTAGAAGCTTATTAAGCGGGTGATAGCTTTGATTATGTCCGTTTGCTTGTTCATCACGATTACCGCGGCTGTGCCGAACGAGCTCTGCACTCTGATGAGATCGTCAAAGTCCAGCAACACAGTGTCGCAAGCACTGAAAGACATTACGGACGACGTCACTCGAGGATCGCGATTGTTGAATTCCACCGAAATATAAAACAGAAAATTTGGAAACGTCGAACAAAACTTACCTCTTGGGAATGACAGGAGTGGAAGAGCCTCCAGGAATAACGCCCAATAAATTGTCCCATCCTCCAATCACACCGCCCGCATGCCTCTCGATCAGTTCCTTCAAAGGTATAGACATTTCTTCTTCCACTGTACACGGATTGTTCACATGTCCGGAAATATTGAAGAGCTTAGTTCCATGATTCCGTGGACGTCCAAATGAGGCAAACCATGTTCCACCTCGACGGCAAATTGTCTACATAGACAATATTACTGATAAATTACTATAAATATAAAATTTCAAATGATTTCTAAATATAGATAACACATACAGGTGCCACCGCTACAGTCTCGACGTTGGTGACAGTCGTGGGACAACCAAACACACCGACATCAGCCGGAAATGGTGGCTTTAGCCTCGGTTTGCCTTGTTTTCCTTCGATGGATTCGATAAGAGCCGTCTCCTCGCCGCAGATATATGCACCAGCGCCACGTTGCACAAAAATGTCAAAATCGTAGCCAGAACCACAAGAATTCTTTCCAATCAGACCAGCCTGATAAGCTTCGGCTATCGCAACTTGCATGTTGGATGCCTCGTTGTAAAACTCGCCACGTATGTAGATGTAAGCAGCACAGGCTCCCATAGCGCGGCCAGCAATCAGACAGCCTTCCACGAGCTTGTGCGGATCGTGGCGCAGAATCTCGCGATCCTTGCATGTTCCCGGTTCACCCTCGTCGGCGTTGACCACTAAATACTTGGGTCTACCATCAGACGGCTTGTTCATGAAGGACCATTTCATTCCTGAAGGGAAGCCAGCTCCACCGCGGCCTCTCAGGCCTGAAACCTTGATCTCATTGATAATCCAATCGGCACCTTTATCCAATATCTCCTTAGTTTTGTACCAGTCGCCACGGCTCATGGCACCCTTCAACCGCCAGTCATGCCTGCCATACAGATTCGTAAAGATGCGATCCTGATCGGCCAGGGGTGACCCTTTTTTCTATAAAGGAGAAGAAAAATTAATACTGATAATATAGATACCACTTGATACTGATTTTCTTTGTTTTAATTACACTTATGCATTTAACATGAAATAAGTACATTAGAATCAAAATAAAAAAGTAAGAGAGAAACATGATGCAGCTGAAGCAAACAGGCTTAGTGTTGAAGAAAAGACTTACCTTTCCCTCTGGAGCAGCATCGGCGAGCGTTCTCTGTTGCTGACTGGTCAAACTTGATCCGAGGAGACCTTAAATAGTGCAATTTATTTAATTACATAACCTCGTAGCGTAAAATATGTCGTGAGAAAAGTTAGCGCTTTTAGAAATATACGAGGAAACACTTGTTCACCGTTTCGTTGCTGAAACAATTCACGATTCCTGACAATGTATGTGCGTTAATGACAAATGAATGCTCGAAACTTACCTAATTGTCCCCTCGGAATCCGAAAACAACGCACTAAAGCTCCTGCCATTTTGCAGGATTAGATCTCGGTGGCGCAGCAGACAGCTGACTGAAAAATGTCTGAAAGCAGTAATATCGATTATCGGTATTTTTATGTAACAAATTAAATGTTGACATTTATATATTAATTATAAAATATAATTAAATCAAACATTAAATTTTAATGTTAAATATGCGATTAAATAAGAATGATATTCTTTTTCTTGTTTTTATGTTTAAAACATTGTGTTTCGAGATTTTTAAATGGTTACCTCGACATTTTTAAATGTCCTCTGTTACAATATTTTTTTCTTTTTCATTAATTCCAAAATTACCTTATTTTATTTACAGAAGGCGCAATGTAATGCAGCTGAAAAATTTAGTGTCACTAATTATCGCTATAGGAAAACCGCAGTGGCGAAATCTCGTAACGGAGCGTTCAACTGCATGTCGCCGCGATTGAATACGTGTACTTTGCTGTTTTGTCGTACAAAGTTCACGAATTGTCACTTGATGCGTACACTTGACGTACGCGAGTTGCGAATCGTCGTGATTCATTAAAAATTGTTCTGTGCGGTGATGGTCGATTAAACGAAGCGATGGGTCGCGAATGTGACGTATACGATTCTGGACAGTGCTGATTTCAGATTGCAGATTCTGCGAACCATCTGTTTTCGGCAACGAGAATCTGAAACGTGATCGTGAACCTGGATAACGTGATCTGTAACTCGCGGTATGCCTTCCAGGAGGAACAAAGGTGGCCTTTTGGCCAGAGTGAACTTTCCCCTTTATACCCTGCAAATGCTGACCAGCAGGCACATCCTGGTGGGTGGTGGGGGTGGCTCTTCTAAAACTGGAGTTGCTAATGGATTTGTAAGTTTAATAAATTCCTGTGAATTATATAAAATATTTCTCATTTTTCTGTAAAAATCTTTCTTGAATAAAACTGATGATTGCTCATGTCGTAGGAAATTTTTGAATTATCGCACAACGGAACTCATTTCATTGCTGAAGAAGTAACCCGGCATGAGACAGGTCCTAGTGTGGTCATGAATTGTGCTTCACACAACAATGGCAAGAAGACGTGGATAGTTGCTGGGCAGGAGAGTCATTGTCAACTGTATAGTGTCAATTCTAAAGTGGTGACTTTAGAGAATGGAGAATTAATCAAAGGATCAGCCGCGGGGACCAGCAAGGATGGTCTTAGACATAGAAGAAACAGTGAGAAAGTCGAGGAAACTCAGTCACAAAACGAAAGGCTAGAGGAAATCAAAGATGACAATTCTAATATTAAGAACAAGAAATTGCAATTAATTCTTAAACCTGCTGATAGTGTGCAGACAGCTTTCGGGTAAGATAGCTTACAACAGTTTGTTACACGAAATAGTATTACACTGATTTTTAATAAAACTAGAACACAACATTTTAACATTAATGTACATTTCATATCATATTATTTGGCTGGCCTAAAACTCTACTAAGATGCATTGCAGTAAAGTTCTAGATCTACCAAATGACATGATATAAGATTCTAAGGTATAAAAATGAATAAAATATATATTTTAACATTAGATAATTTCTTTGTTTAAAATATAAGATTTCAATGCATTGCAATTAAGAAAATGTGCTTTCTAATGTAGTCTACCAGTTTTTACAGTATAAAATTCCAATGTCTAATGAATAAAATGTACATTTTAGTATGCTAGGCTATTTCTAAAATGTAATATGCCCTTTTTAAGAGAAAAATCTTTTACTTGCAGCAACGGTGAGCCTTTACAAAGAGTTGTTAGAGTAAGCTTGCATGGGATGATTATGGCCACAGGTGGCACAGACGGTAACATTAGATTATGGAAGTTTCCACAACTGCACAAACTATTTGATCTCGAAGCTCATGGAAAGGAAATAGATGATCTGGACTTTAGTCCGGACAACAATCTGCTAGTGAGCATTGCTAAAGATGGAAAGGCTTTCTTATGGAACGTGAATAACGGCAAGCGAGACAAAGAGCTCACTTGGACACCGCCGGATGGTGTAAAGTACATGTATAAAAGGTGCCGGTTCAGAAAATTAACGGAGGATAAAACAAAGATCGATTTGTTTATACTTTCGAATGCTGTTGTGGCGAAGAATCTGAGCTTTCTCCAGTTGTGGGATGCTCACGTCGGGACCATTGCCAAATCCGCTCCCTACAAAGAGGCGCTATCAGCCCTGGCCGTTTCTGACGACGGGAAATTTGTAGCCGTCGGCACCATGTTTTCGGGCAGCGTCGATATATTTGTGGCGTTCAGTTTGAGAAAGGCGCTTCACGTTCCTGGAGCGCACAGCATGTTTGTGACCGGCTTGGAATTCTTACCAACGAAACTGGACGGTCCTGCAATCACCAGTAACACGGAGACCGCGGTCGTCAGTATCTCCGTCGACAACAGGATCTGCATACACAGTATACCATTTAGACGTAAGTATATTATTACCAAAAAAAAAAAAAAAAAAAAAAAAAAAATTGAGTATTGTTTTATATGAAATTAAAAAAAATTAACAAATTTCTCTTTAACGTTTCAGATACACTGCCATTTTGGTTCGTCATCATACTGATAGTCTTATGCATAAGCGGCGCATTTATGCTCTGCAGCTATCTCGGCATATGACCCAGAAAATGCGCGACCGAGATGATAAAGCAGGATGTCTTCTCCTAATAATGTTAGATTGATAATTGTTGGCGCGTATAAGAGATCAAATTTAAACACAAAACCGAAATTTAACGCACGACTTTACTTCATACGAGTACTTCATATGTAAACGGTGAACGCTCAAGGACTTTACATACGCAAAACGAAGTAGAAGTATCCACGTAAAAGCGAGTGCACGGCATTTTGTCGACACGTAAATTGGCATTATGATAACAGAATGCACTGTAACTGTGAATATGCACAGCATTAGTGTGAAACTATTCCGGGATTGTTTAGTGATTAAGACCGTTCGCTGTCGAACGATAGTTGAATTCGTCGCTATACACACAGGCAGATCTTCAGGAAGCGACTTAGGTATAGGCATGACGCCAGTCATAGGTGCTACTGTGATAAATAAACTATGTTGCACCCATAGAGTGCTTCCAACAGATCGGTGCCGCACGACTAGCACATTGATGTACATAAATGTTTTATCAATTTTTAGCGCAATAGAAAGAATTTATCAGACGCGACTTTCTGTCGCGATTGTTCTGTTTCGGTATGAACACGCTTAAATGGTTTCGTTTACGGCGGTTTGAGATGTATGTTTCTCGTACAGCAGATTGTTCCCCCCCTTTTTTTTCTATAATCATCTGATTATCTCGTAACGCATTGCATTTATGTACTACTAATTTCTATGCTTTTCCTGGGTAGCTACTATGTTCCCATCGGAAACGTTTCCGATCAGATTAATTCTGTCTTTGCCAGTCCATTATCGACATTTGGATGGAAATTTCAAAAACGATCAATATAATTTCGACACTTTGCGAGCGAGCGGAAAGTCGATTCGTATTGAAATTAATATTGACATTCACGTGTTCAAGTAATCTTACTTTTAATTTCTTCAATAATTTGTAAAAAAATGACTTAAAATGAATTTTATATCACAATACTTAAACTTTAATGAAGTTGTTACAGTGACAAGTATAAAATATTCGTAATTTTTGTACTATAATTATATATATTATTTTGTGTGTTTATTTATTGTAAGTAAATTCCGATTCTATGCCGGTTTTAAAGAGACCTATTTATAACAGCTTAAAGACACGGAATCGCGATCGGAAATTCAAGTTTCCGATCAGAATTGTAAGGGTTACATAATAGCTTCCCTCTGGTTATATATTTCCGATCGTGCTTTCTTTGCGAGACATGACAAATGCTGAAATAAATATTTGTATCGATCGACGTTATATGATTAGCAGGAAGGTATTGCTGCATTTCACGCGAATCGTGCTCATAGATATTATTATTTATTTAGATTTTCTATAAACATATGAGAGTTCCAATTTTTTGTTATTTATTTTACCACGTAAAATATTCTGTTTGTATTATAAAATTTCGCTTGATAATATTAAAATTTATTCAAATATGTGTATGGAATTTTGTGCGCAGAAATCGTGCAATTTCTAAGCGTCGACCATTTAATCGATAATAAATACATAATTACATAATGATATAATCGTTATCTCATGAGTATTCTTGCCTTTTTCAGAGAGAGATCTCAGAGTTTGCCAAACACGTACAAGAGATAAGTGTGAAACAACACGTGTGTCTTGCTAAAACAATAAAATTGATCATGGCCTTGGAAATGGTGTATATTTCTTCATCCATGATAACTTGCGGCAAGCAAACGGAATGTCGTCCGAAATCGAAAGGGACCCTCGGGTGATAATTGACATTTTGCGACCTGCCTCACCAGTTTATTACCTTGCGGCAGTTTTTAAATATGACGGGAAAAGCGTGCAGCTGCTATGCGCAAGGAAAGAAAGTTTCGGTTTCTAATATCGGAAGAATTGGTCAGAAAAAATGGTACACTCGCACTTTTGCAGATTTATGCAAAATAAAAAAATTTTTTTTCTTTACTTTTATTGTCAAAATATCACTATAATCATAATACATAATTAGGGAAGAAATAACACATCAAAGCTCTTGGCATTGCGGTGTCAAAAATCTGAGCTTTATTTATAATAAATTTTTTAAAAAGCACTTGGGAGGACGCGATGGAACATTTACGGCTGTGGACAATGCACACTTCTTGAATGTGATGGAGTCTACATATTTGGTTCATTTATAATACATACAAGTAGGATGTGGGCTAAAGTAAGGTTTCTCTTCATTTTGTAATACATTAAACTTTGAAGATTGAAAGTATTAGCTGTACATAATCGAATCAGAATTTCAAGAGTCTGAACATTTTTAGTTCATGCAGTTTTAACGATCCACTTTGAAGCATCGCGATGAAATGCTAGTCAGCCTGTGAACTTATTTCGTCTGCTATTTGTGCTAGGAATATTGAGCAGGATCTTTAGAAAGTAGCACGTTATACTTGGGATGTAGAAAACTTGACAGAAATGGTACGCAACTTAACTTTCATGCAAGCCGAGAGAAAATATAACACCCATCTGCTTTTGGTACGTACATTTTTTTTATTCAGAAATATCTTAATGATGCTAAATATTATTTAGATTCTCTTCTCGCGCGTCGCTTAAATCGTAAGGAATACATGTTCAGAGAGGCACTGGATGGTAGCTTTTGTTTTCTTCATTTTATTAACCGATAAGCTCTATTATTGTTCCGTGTACACGCGCCTCTGGAAAATAATGAGGAGGGCAAGGATCCGGTGGTTATGTACAAGTGGGACGTCTCCGGGATCGTCTCGTTCTTGTCGAATGCCGATTTTTTCAAAGAGACATCGACGCAACGTCGCGAACGAGCTCGTTCCCATTTCGCGGGCGGAAAAGAGGAGCGACGTCCTGCTTTTCCCAATGCGAGTTTTATCGGCGCGACTGTGCGCGTTTTCCTCGTGAAATCGACCGTCCTCGCGGTCGCGAGCGGCGGTGCGCATTCACCGATCCTAATTTACATAAATAATAATAATAATAATAGTTGACACTCGAAGAAACCGGCCGCGACGCGTTCGCGGAACGTTTTCCCTCGAAAGCAGAAACACCTCGCTTCACTTGAACATCTTATGCGATCCAATCCCCGGTCAAGATGACACTTTCTAATTGCGTTGAGACGATTCCGAAATCTCGCCCGTGATCCCGCGCCACGATTGCTTTCTCCTTGCTGTCTTTCCGAGACGTCGTGCTCCCGGCACGTCGATTCACTGAGATCGACGGCGCGTGATTTCGGCGCGATCGCCCGTCGTCTCGCCAGACTCGCCAGGGAAACGATCTGGGAAATCGGATCGCGCGGCCGTTTGACGCAACGGCGTTTCTTCGCTCGCGGATCATCACTTTCTCGCGGAGAAACCGTCGCCGGTTGGGTCCAGCAGCCACGGATAGTTGTTGGGGCACTCCATGCAGGTGAAAAGACGCAGGGTCTCTCCGGGCAGTTCCCTGGTCGTCAGGGGGCAGGCGTTGGGCAGCGAGCAGTAGGGCAGACCCTTCTCATCGCAGGTTTCCTTCCAATCCTGGAAGTCCCTCAGCGCGGACAGCTCGGTGGGCTGTTGCATCCATTTAATCACCTGATTGGAAAAATTAAAAACGTGAAAAAAATATATAAAAAACAAAATATGAGACGCATTTGCAGTACAAATGCTTCTTGCGCGAATGCTTTTAAAATTACTAATAAGTACGTTGATTTTATTTTTATTTTCTGAAAAAAAAAATCAGAAAAATAAAGTAAATACATTAAGCGGCTTATCGTTACAGCGACAATCTTAAAGACTATTCACACGGCTGTATTTTTAGGCGAACCGACATCGTTTCTTACCTGAACCATGGTAACGAAGTACACGTCGCTTCTGGCGATCATCTCCTCGATGAACTTGATCAGCTCTTCCTTGTACTCCTTCTTGCTCTTCAGCCAGGACGCGTGGAAGTGTAGACCGAGCGGCGCCCTGTTGCTGTTGAAGTGCCTGTTGAAGTTGTGCCTGAGCAGCCGGGCGAACTGCTCGCCGGACTGGATGTTGGAGCACGAGTCGACCATGTGGCAGCCCGGCAGCGACTCGTCGAACGTCGGGTCGTCACGACGATCCAGCTCGTTCATCACCATCTCCCAGACCGGATGCGACCGTGACGGGCAGTTGCCGCCGTTGCCGTTGCACTTGTGCGGCATCCGGAAGTACAGGGTGTACGGCCAGATCGGCACGCGTCCCAAGGACGCCGTGATGGAGGCGTCGTACACGAAGAACTGATCCGCCATCATTTCGAACTGCTTGTTACCGCCGACGCGGAGGTAAGGGGCGCGCATGCCGATGATGGAGCCGTCGGTGATGTTGGCGAACCGCTCGATGATCAGCCGGGCGCCGGCCATCTCCGCCAGCCAGTCGTCGTACGTGCCCTGACTCCAGTACTGCGGGTCTTCCTTGTGCGTCAGCGAGAACACGGCGATCTCGTGGCCGCGCCGATGAAGGTCCTGCACGGCCGAGTAATTGGTGTACTTGTGCGAGACGAAGAAGGTGCCGCGGATCTGGCAGCCGTTCGGGTTTTGCCGCTGCCCGTTGAAGATCTCCTCGTAAAGATCGATGTTGTCGACGTTCACGGCGCCGTTGAAGGTGATTGTGATCATCTGCGGCACCTGCTGAGGCTCGATGTTGCCGGGAATGCGCGTGCCGTCGGCCGAGCAGTAGCAGTCGGGCAGGACGCATTGCTGCGGATCGCAATCGGGAGCGCGATTGGGATCGGTCTCCACGGCTGCAATACGTTCATATATTTGTTTAGAGACATCTTCATTTGCTTTTTATTTTTTTAATTGTAATTTCTAATTGGAATAATTGAGTAATTTCTTTGTTCAAGTAGCGGCATTAGAATCATGGAGCATCTCAATGTTTTTCGTTTTAATCGATGCTCCAAATCTGATCCTTTAAATTATTTTTAATTTAATTTTTTAGTCAATTAATGCTAATCTGTCTTTATTAGAGCGAGCAATTTCTTTATTTAAAGCAAGTATCGGAACCGTCTCGCTCGAGTGACGCTTTAAATCTAATGCTTTTAATTTAATTTAATTAATTAATTAATGCTAATATATTTATTAGAATGAGCAATTTTCTTATTTAAAGCGCCAGTATTGAAACTAAACAACCTCAGTTTAACTGAAGCTGGAAATTTGATGCTTCAAATTACTTTTAATTTAATTGGATTTACCTAATTATAATATTTTTAGTAAAATGGAAAACTTTTTTATTTAAAACATTAAGATAATGGAATATCTTGTTTCAAATGACGTTTAAAATTATTTTTAATTAAATTCTAATTAATTAATTCTAATATTTTCATTAGAATGAATATTGGAGAAACGCGTTATAAATCTATTTGATTAAAATTAAAGCGTTGAGATCTGTCTTGACAACTATATATTATTCGACTTTACATCTATAATTTAAATCTGAAACTATCTTGCGCTAAGATATACGTCGCTCGATCGCAGCAGGCAAACGTAATACGTTGCGATACTTACTACAGGCGTTCTCGTCGGACTCGTCCTTGCAGTCGGGCTTGCCGTTACAGAAGAGCTCCTTGTCCACGCATTCGCCGTTACCGCACGACAGCTTTCCCTCCGGGCAGATGGGTTCGTCGGTCTTAAGAATCGGCAAGACCTTACGCGGCTCTGCAAAACGCAATTTACGTTAGATCGCCCGACACGCGAGCCCGCAAAATTTGCTACCGTTTAAGAGCTACTGACACAACGTTAGGAATCCATCAAATGTTCACAGGATGGCCATAGAATAAGTGGTGCAATGAACCGTGCATTACATTTTCAATCGATAGATGTAAATTGATTGATTAATCAATTTATTGGTAAATTAATTAGTCAGTCGATTTTTTATATACGAATTGTTTTATCAAAGCACAATTTTTTATTAAAGATAAGCATGTATAAATATATTTATTCAAGATTTCAAGTTTTACTATGTAAGAAAAGAATTATAAACAATCTGTATATTATTAGTTGTGCCGAGACAAATAGATCATTCCACAGTGGACATTTTATGGTCAGCCACTGAATATTGCATGTGATTCTCATCGCCGTCGGGAGCTCTGTATAAATCATATAAATATCTCTATGGGTGTAATCAAGGGTAATTAAAATTTTGCAACGGACCCCTTGTGGCCAGCTACCGAATATTGTATAAGATTTTTATTGCTGTTGGTGCTCTGCGCTATTAACATGATCAATTACAGGTGTAATCAAGGCCCGAGTGCCAATGTCGCCCATTTATTTACAACAATTAGCGCAGCAGCGTAGGAACCGTATGTCGCTCTACGTGAGAACTTGGAGAAAGTACAAATATGCAAAAACGAAACTGTTAAGCTGGTGCGGCCGTGCTGAATTAATTCGTGTCACCCAATTCCGCAGTATACCATGTCACCTTAGCAAACAGTAATCTCTACTCTGTGTGTGTACTTTTAACCGATAATTGCAAAGTATATATATATATTGAAAGATTTCGAGCTTTACACTGAGAAAAAAAGTTGTTAACATGATGATTAAACACGTTTGCTTAGCAATCACTTGTTTGGTTCAAACATTCCCGACAAACTCGTGTGATTTAGAACAATTAATTAATTGAAGCAATTGTACGGCCAATCTGAATCTGTGAACGATGCAGCTAATAAGTTGAATTAATTCAATATTATTTTAAGTACTAATTAAAATATAATTGCATCAAAAAATATTTTCCTCCTTTTTTCTCAGTGATTTTTCGAGAAAAAGAAACGCGCTTGTTCCTACGCTACTGACATCCAAATTGGTTTTTTTTTCTTTTTTTTTGATCCTCCATCGGAATGGCTTTTGTTTCGTCTCGTTTGTCGTCGGTTCTTTCGTTTATTCTTGTCTCCTCAGTTTATTTTCTTCTACACTTTCCGTTTGCGCACATTTCATCCGCGAGGGATATGCACGTCCTGCAAACCACTCTACTGGTTCTTGCAGGTGGCCTGTTTGTCTTTCGCTTGACGGCGACTCGAAGATAAACTTTAACTCGGCGTTTGTCTGCCTCGTTGACTGGCAGCGATGCACGCAAATCGTTATTCGTGTATATGAAAGAGAGAGAAAATGAGAATGTGTTGGTGCGAGCGAAATGGAGAAGAGTGAGAATAACTTTTAGGTAAATGAGTGTAATTAGAATGTGATGTGAAGCAGCATGGGTGTAAAGGAAATCGATTGTATTGTTGCGATGTCGAGTAACGCGATTTTCAGGATTAATCGGATAACGTTTCGTTATCGCTTCCTTAAAGCTCGAATTTTTCATTGTTAAAAGTTTGCGATACTATTAATATTTTGCATTTTGTTGCAATTTGTTAAGAATCAATAGCATTTTTAATTCAACTACTTTGAGAAAGTGTGCGACGCTATGTGTACCGATCGTGTGTCAACCGTGATAGATCGAGATTACATGAAGAGATGAATGGGAAAAAGTAGTTTCATGGCCATTTTTCATCGTTCTCCAATCGAGGATTATCAGCGAGAGGAGAGTCTTGCAGAAGAAGATTAATCGATCGGGCTAATTGCGCGTGAGATTTCAAGATTTCAGCAGTAAAAGCCGGCCGAGTAGCGGCGAGCTCCTATAAGGAGGCCAGATTGCCGAAGCGAAACCGATCTAGATGCAGAGAGAAAGATCGGCATACGAACACGTGCAACCTCGTGCCTGGAGCGAGTGTTAGGGGAAATGTTAGAAAAAGCATTGCGTGCGAATGTTAACTCGCGCGGATCGCAAGAGGAGAATCGTTACATTTGGAATTCACATCGGCGGTAGCAAGCACGTGATACACAAAATATATGTAGATCGCCGTTTGTTCCGTTTGTTATTTATCAATTTATTTTTCAGACAACTGTAATGACGGTGGCTTCAATTCATCTGATACGAAGCACGTGGCCAATGTAAATATAAAGTGAGAATGAGAACGCAGCGGTGCATTCAACGCTAAAGAAAACGGCATTTTGAAACATACCGGCGCAAAAAATCGCGATTATCGCTGATGTAGAAAGATTAGCAGCGCGCGCATTGCAAAACACGCGAGAGCCTACGCGCGTATTTGTACAAATATTGCTTTTTTTCTCCCGCTAAATTTGTATGGCAAAATTATTTACTTAATGCAATGTTTGTTTTCTTAACGATCGAATGCCGTCATTCAAAAGAGTAACTGCCTCGAGTCGGAAAATCAGATGTAACTAACTCACACACACGCGAAGGATATTTCGCTGCACCGCCGCTCGCGAGGGGATCGTGTCGTAACGCGGAAACGTAATGGTTTTCCGCGTATGCGGTGGCACGCGCAATTTAGCGTTAATGATTTGACAGCAGCCAAGTCTAATGAAAATCGAAATTGGACGAAACCAATCCATGTGTACATTCCGTTTGTCATTTAAATTTGCCGTAAAATTATAATAAATGGAAATTGCCTTTCGCGGTGAATGAGAGAAATTGCTCAAGTGATCGTAGATAATGAAGAATTTGATTAATATATTTATTAAATGCTTGACGACTCTAACTTTTCGAGTTACTCCGAGCAAATGACGGACAATTATATTGAAATCAAGGCAGAAGACCAGTTTCTCCAACTCCATTTGGAAAGCGCAGCATTGTTAGTCGTGCGCAGTGAGTCGTGGAAATTGCGCGAGAAAAAAATAGGGAGATAGTTTCGAGAATTCGAAACCAGGTTAGTCGTTCGGTGAGGCCCGACGTTTTCACGACCGTTGGCGTCTCTGAAGCGTTTTCGTTTCGTTTCCTTTCGCATATGCGATAAGGCCGACCTCGCTCGCACTTTCGCTGAAAATCGAAACCAGTCCCCAATCGGCTTGCTTCTCGAAGTCTCGGAACGAAAGTGGTCAAGCGAGAGACCGCGCGAGTGAGTAACGTCTCTCGAAAGTGCCGGGATCCGGGTGTTTTCGATCGTTAATCGCGCCGGTTGAAAGTACAAGTTCCCCCTCAATCTCGCGTCGAATCCCGTCGCTATGTTAATACGCGCTTTCCGGTTTAATGGCATCACGCATCGCTGGAAAGTTTCGCATAGTTGGCTTTTTCGATTTTTTTTTCGCCGTTTACGTAACGAAACCACGTAATATCTCGAAGCTCGATTGAGAAATAATTTCTTATCTATAATTAAGTAACGATCCTGTCGGAGCAAAGTTGACTAGACTTTTAGGAAGAAAAATCTATTTTCTACGATAATCGATAATTGAATGTATAACGCGTATTTTCCATCTCGATAAATCTTCAGAGACGCTCAGAGTCGCGGACGAGGTGTAAAGGGGTGGTGCGTGAAGACGATCCATGCGTTAGTTTCTAATGATACGAATGGTGCGTGCTACGTTGCGAGTCTACGAAGGAATCGGCGATCCGCCGGCGGAAAAACGACGGCGGCCGCCGACTCTTCGACTTACTCTCGAGCTTGTCACAGTTGGTGACTTTGCCCTTCCAATCGCAGGTCTGTTTGTCCAAGTCAAAGGCCAGTCCGCTCGGACACGTGATTTGCTTCAGGCCGGACCTTGTACACCTGGCGGAGCCCGGGACAGAAAACAAAAAAGGGTGCCTGCATGAGTCTAAGGAGGGAAGAAGGTAAGTAACGTTTGCTTACTCTCGAGCTGATCGCAGTTCTTCACGTTCGTCTTCCAGTCGCAAGTCTGCCGCTCGATGTCGAACGCGAGACCGGTCGGGCATTTCACCGTCGCCAGTCTGGTCACGCCGATTTCGGTGGCTTTGTCGCACCTAAGAATTATCATCCGCATGTCTATCGATCTCTCTCTCTCTCTCTCTCTCGCTCTCTTTCTCCCTTTCTGCGCGCACGTGTTCGCCTCGACGCGCAATCCCGGTGAAATAGTCAAGCCGCGGAGCACAATAAAGGAGAAACAATGCATTTACGGCAAATAAACGTAAGTACACATCGAGACATTATGAGCTCATACGTGCAAACCATTGTTGCAGCGTTAACTCGAGCCGGTTAATGCGGCGCTGTTCCTCCATTGTGCTCCGCATTAATATTATTATTAAGTTTTGATGACCGCGCTCGAATGAATTGTTCGCTACGCCCTGAATAAATGAAAGGATAGCTGCAACTGCCGCTGTTGAAATATAAACGGGAGCTATGCTGTGTTAATTATATAAGAAACATTAAATGGCGAGAGAAACTAAACTGGTCGCAGCGTTGCATCCACCGGATCGCCTTGGGGTCCTGGAAAACGGCATTTGATCGAAACACTTTTCGTCATCAATTACAATCTCCGTGGGCGATCAAACAGATGTCTATTTTCATCGATGCTGCCAGCATTTCGGACTGTACTTATTATCCTGTCAAAACCGGATGTCCTTGAGATTTACGTTCTCCGCATCGTGGCGTCGAATAAAGGATGCCGTAAAAAATGTAATACGTATCCCGCTTCTTGAGCGAGGAACGATTTGCGATTTTAGCGAAATCATCTCGAATGCACGAGTAATGGCGGGTGAACTAATTTGAAAGGTGATCGAAGCCGGCGCGACCCGGAGAAAGTACAGTCATTGATTAAATCTGCAATTATTTTCTAAACGTAACTAACGGAATCAGTGGAATAAGTCGGCGTACAAGGCGGAAGTGAGTCAGCGAGCGAGTTCGTTTTTTTTCGATTTAAATTCCGAATCAGGTTTTAATGGGAAACCTTGTTATCCCATTCACCCGCAATTACTGTGGATTAAACGCATTATATAAGGCAACGTTATTAACTATGTAAGGCGGACAAGTCACCAGCGTTCTCCCGCGTTCTTTTAAGACAAAGATCTCGAAAAACCTTGAGAAAAAAAAAAAAAAAAAAAAACAGGCGCTCAAGGCTTCTTATTCCTTTCTGCGTGAAATAATAGAAATTTATGTCCTCGATCGTGCGCAGGTTGCCGCAGTAGCTCGTGCCGATCCTGTATTCGCGGATAGAATAATAAGGCGACTTACCTCACGACATCGCGACAGTCTCCTTCAACGCTCAAGCGAAAGTATTCATCGCCCGGCCTGTCCTGACAAAGTTCCTCGGCGTTCGGGCCGCTTTCGTCGTCGCCTTCGTCCTCTTGTGCTCTGACCCGTGTCCCTGCGTTCACAGGAGTACGATTTATTAATTAACGATACCCAGTTTCCACATCGTGACTAATCTAATTAGCTTCCTATGAAATTTATTTCAGCTTATTTGCGACCGTCATTTCATTAAATAATTATTACGATTATGTAATCAGAGGATAATTTTTGATAAATTTAGCCTACTAGAAATCAAAACATCTTATTCGTTCTAACTACGAAATGATTGAAGTTTTTTGAAATTCTTCTTCTGCATATTAAGACCAATCGATGCGATAAACGTGAGTTTTAATTAAAAGTGACGTCAAAGATTAAAAAGATTTTAGTTTCTCTTGTTTTTCAGATGATTGAAGTTTCGCGGAATTTTCTCCACTCGTATTTTCGTGCACGATGATGCAACCGACGCGTTCGCAAGGATTAGAATCGATCGGTGTGATTGAACAAAGTTTCAATCGAATGTGACATTTCGCGCGGGGACAAAGCGAAGGTAAATTCAATTAATCGTTGAAAATGTCACGATCGATTCACGACATAAGCGCGCACGATCAGAAATCGAAGTAGGGGTCGGTGAACTCCGGTAGAAGTAGAAAGTCTTGCAAATGTCAGGGCAACGGGGGGAAAAGCGACAGTGGTTCTCCAAAGTAGGTTCTATCTCTCCCTCTCTTTCGAAAATCTGCACGATCGCACAGATATTAATTTCAAATATATACTCTCATCTTCATTTACAATTCCAACTTTCCGGAATCCATCGGTGAAGCCCATTTCCCTTTATTGCATAACATTCGACCTGAATCGTCTCTCACAATCTTAAGATCAATTTCTTCCAGCTGCGTTGACGTGTCACAGCTTACTCTACCAACTTTGACGCACTCCATGCGAATTACAATTTTTAAATTAGAATTCCAACGCGTCAACGATCAACAAACGTTGCAATTCCAACAAATGAGAAAATCGACGCGAGAAACTTTCGTGTAAGCGATAAAATAGCGGATAAAATAAATTGCACTTACCGGCAAGCAGACACAGGGATCCTAGCAGGAATATTAACTTCGGCGACATCGTTGTCGTCGTCGTCGTCGTCGTCGTCGTCGTCAGGACAGAGAGCGTCTGGACAAGCCGCGCCCTCTCCGCCCCTCTATATGTGCACCACCACTCCTTCCCTCTTCATCGTGAGACTTTCACCTTCCGGATCGTGGTGCCATCTTTCACGAGGGTATCAGGAAAGCGGCAGGAGCGAGAAGTATGTCTTGTCGGGGAAGACGAAGAGCCGGGAAGAAATTGAGCCACATCATCACTGGACATTTAACCGTAAAAATGATCGCACGTGTGGATGTGATCGTTTATGCAATGTTCTAATAATAATTGTTGCGATAGCATTTAAGGTGATATTGCTAACTTCACGTGATTAAAACAAAAAGGATATCAACCGAGTATAATCTCTAAAAACTTGGCCTTTTCGATGTCGGTGCTAAATAATAGAAAGAAAAAGACATATGAAGATAAGAAAGATTAAAGAACACAGAAAATAACAAGTGAATACAGATTAAACGAGAAATAGAATGTAAAATTAATCGCTTCCAAGCGATTCAATTTCCATTCATTGTGTTACTACACAACATCCGGTGAATTTAACTGCAAAGATTATTAATGCGTGGGCGCAATCGCTTATAACGGTATAATGATAATTATTATTGCAATAGTTTATTTAGTGAGCTATTGCTAGCTTCGTCTAACTCAGACGAAATGGAATATAAATTGAGTATATAATCTCTAGAACGTTGATCAATTTATATCGGCGGCGAAAATAACAAAGTATAATAGAATGAATGTGAGACGGAATGCAGAATTGTTGCTCGCGAGCGATTCCATTCTCTTTTATTGTTGCGACGAATTTAGCAATAAAGATTATTACATGCGTGGGATTATTACGGAATTAACTGTGCACAATGTTATATTAATAATTATTATTGCGATTGCGTTTTCAGCGACCTTGTCAGCTTCGCTTGATTAGAATGAAAAAGGGCATGAATCGAGCTACAGCCTCCAAAACTTTGGCCAACTTTTGATGCGAAAAAGTAGCAAGAGAAAAAAAGAAGAAAATATAATGGATGGACGTAGGCTGAATGTGGGATGGAATGCAGAATTAATCGCTTGCACGCGGCTTCTATTTTCTACCTGACTCCCACCGGCCATTATTTATCCCTCATTCTTGTGCCGCAGACTTGTTCAACGCGACAGCCATTTTTAATCCGGTGGATTGCCGGTGATAGCGGCTCTTTCTTCGGACAGCATCGGGAATGCTGTGCAGTCGCATGGCCGAAGAGCCGAAATAAATAATGTGTTTTGTTAGCTCGAGAGTTAGGCGTCTTCAAACCCAGGAACCCCTTCATACGTGCGCCATCAATTATAACGAAAACAATTTCTCTGACGCAAGACGATTGGCTGTCGAACATTCAAGGTCCAAGCCGTGACTTTGCACACCGAGAAGTGAAAACGGGATTCTTTACGAAGTATTTTTTTATGACTCTCATGAAAACATCATGAGACCTGCGATATCCTGAATGCGCGGCCGCGAATGAAGCCTTGCACTCGTAAACCTGAGAAAGTGTCACTCCCGTTACTTTCATTGGCTCGGCGATTCAAGTGCCATTTAAAAGCACGGTATCGGAGAGAATAACATTCGAAGGAACTTGGATTTATATGGCGTTTAAAGTTCCGCTTCGGAAATGTCCGTGCGTGGAAAAAGAAGAAAGTTGTCTCGGGAAGGAAGGACATAATTTCGGGGCGTAGCGTTTCATTGCGTTGCAAAATGCGCTCTCCGCGATATAATTAGCCGCCTACTCGCATCCTGTGAAATTGTAAACGGTTCAATCCCTTTAAGTAACATAACCGTGAAATGAATCCTTCCGGAAGTAATATCATTTGCATGCGCAACGAGGCGTAAGCGAGTTTCGAGAGAGGCATTTGACCTTTCGCAAAATCCATTGCCGCGGCGCAGCCTCGAAAAAGCATTTTCTCGTATAACAATTGAGGAGAGAAAGAACGTTTCGACAGATCGGATTTCTGGAGTATCGCGTTCAACGCGATGAGAAGAGGGAGGAATGTTTCACCGATCGATACCACAATCCCTTGTTTCGCCATCCGATAAGAATCGTCGCGTTATTCTAACGGACGCATCCTTGAGGCTTTGCGAGGCGATGATGCGCTCGGCGGTCAATAAATTTGCAGTTTACGCGGAAAAGGTTACTCGCGTCGTTTGCGGGCGAAGTAACATCGCGATACGCATTCCATTATGCGAGGCATTTGCATCGCCATCGCCGAGGGAGAGAAGAGGGAGGGAGGGAGGGTGAAAGAGCGAGAGAGGGGAGGAGAGGACAATAACATTTATTCCAAATTCAAGTTGCGAGTACGTGTCGCAGTGCGTGATATAGCTGCGTAAATCTTGCTCAATGCCAGCAAATGAAAAAGTCGGAATTGTGGAAGTAGATTGCGGACGCCGTCGTAGATCACGACGTCACGAAAGTGCCGCGCAAGGGACTCTCAGTGCGGAAGATCTCGCTTCCTGCTTTGATAATTGCATAGCCGCGACACACATGCCTGGCTTGTCGCACGAGAATTGCACTTACGTAACGTCACTCGTCGCGTCAAGAATTTAGCCGCATCGCAGACACGCAATTATAACGCGACGATGAAATAAGAGCGACTTGCCGTTATGAAGGATTAAAAAAAATTCCCGCGTCACAATACGGAATCAGCGTTTGATCCTCCTGCACGGTACACATTTTCGCGTTACGGAATATGACGGCGGCAAGCCGGCACTAGTCAGCTTAGATCCTTTCCTCTTCGCGCGCGCGCGAGCGTGTACATTTCGGCAAGATTTTCCATCTCGCGGCACACGGGTGGACCCGGTGGCATTTCTGAATGCACGCTTGAGCCGAGAGTCCTTGGCGAGATGCACGAACCGAGAGATGCCGACGGCACCGTTCACCATACGATATAATAAATACGGAGAACCGCAGGAAACCAGTTTTCGTAGGTCGCGTAGGTTGCGTGTGCCGTCTCTCTGCCCCGCGTTCCGCTCCCTTCCTGCGCAATCTATGCCTCGTCGAAATGTTCTAGAAAAATCCGCAAAGGACGAAATCTTTGTACTTTTGTCTCGAGAAAGGACAGCGGAATGTTTACTCGACATTTCTTCTTCAGGACACACGCACACAACATCAGTCTCTTCGTATGAGATAACATTTCTCAGAAGCTCAAAGCAGTCTGAAATTTTCACGAAGATCAAAAAGAAAAAAAGCAGGATTTTTGCAAGGACTACTTTTAAATAGCAATATGTATTTATTGAACCACACAAACCACGAGGGGAAATAAATAAAAGTAGAAGCCAATACATAACCGATCAAGCATCTCATTGGGATATTGTTCGAACTCAACGAGAATGTTGCGCAGCTCTACAATAAATAATATCGAGTGCGTAGTATCGGTGTGCTATTTTTTTTTTTTTCAACAATGGCACGCTTTTCGGTATGCTAAAAATCCGGTGACGGCATGTCACTTTCCAGCGGTGGTATGCTTTGATCCGAAAATCGAGCGACAGTATGTCATTTCATCGCACACTACTTCAAATCCGAACACTGATCCTTGTGATATCCGACCTCATCTTTTACTGACCGAGCGGAGCGACTGGCTGCCGAGTAAAAGTTGGCGGGTAAAAATGATCCGGCTGCTCGCAGAATACATATTCGCCGACGTGGCGCACTTCTAGGTCACGCCGCGGCACATCCATTAACTGTATACCGTCTGTTGCCTCGAATTTAAAGACCGTCGTTATTCCCGATACAGATTTTATTATTATTATCGCGCGCTTGCGGACTGCCAAATGGTTCTACGAATTTATAACTATAATATACAACCACCACTACGTTGTACTGAAAGCTTTCTGAAATTAAAAGAGTTTCTCTCTCTCCTTCTTCCTCTCATTTCGACGGCATACCATAAATACTATTTCGCCCGTGGCGTTCGGATGCCTGAAATTTATTATCGTGGTGTGCGGATAAGCAGTTGCAGCGAGAAAAGACGGGCGACGAGAGAGTTTCCATTATGTCGATCAGGACGGCCGCGGGGTCGCCTGTCGGCGATAAATGTCAATTGCCAATCGGCATTTCAAAGCGCGGGAAGCAGCCTCTTCTTTCTCAGGTGCCGTCGTCTCCGACGGTGCACTGACCTGCGGCTTTGCCTCATCATTTTTCCCCGGCTCTCTCCTTGAACTGCTGCGAATTTCTTGAACAGCCGTAAGCTCACCTTCGGCACTTCGGATGCCCCTAGGAAGGTCTGAACATATCGCTCGTTGATTGGAACGAACGGCTCTTGCCGCTTTTTATGCGCCAAGCTCGATTATCGCGTTACAAGAAACGGCGTAATTATCGCCGCAAATACATTATTTGCATTGCACGTATCAGTAAGAAATATGCAATCGATCTTACTAATCTTTGGAATTAATATGTACTATTAAATAATACTAAACAATTCTTTGGAGAAATTTTTCGTAAAAAATTATTTAGTCTCAAAATATGTTAAAAGTAACTGGATGGATCAGTCGTTTGAACAGTCGTCACGTCTCATTTTCCACAAATTAATGATTATATTTTTACTTTATTAATATCACATTCATGATTAATTTCTGTTTTAAATTGAAATTTTGCCGTTTTAAATCTAGCAAATATTTTAAAATCCAAAAATAAGCTAACATAAATATGTTGCAGCTTATCGTTATACTGATTTTGTTGGTTTGTTTTCTTTTCTGTAGTATCATATCTTTCTCAGAGTCATGACTTTTGACAACCTTTGATTACTTCCAACCTCCCAATCTTCCAATTTCTCGATTAATCTCATACGTACACGGTCAAAGTATTAACTTCCAAGGATGTTGACTTTTCACGCGATTCATTTATGTGACGTCAAACTTTCTCGTTTGTTAATCTTATTTTTCACCTTTGGATAATGAAAACTGAAATTTGATACGACACTGTCAACGTTCTACAAAAATTACCGAAAAAGAAAGAAAAATGCTTAAAGAAAATTTATGTCATCCGAGAAACCAGTGTTTTGCTTGAAGATTTTATGCTAAGGAAAACATCTTATCCAAGCCTTTTATTTTTTACGCGCAAGAGTTATTAACTTTCGCCCGGTGGAAATAATTTAGTAACGTGGACAGTATAAAATAAATAAGTTTTGATTCATTACATTTTTGTATATTTTTCACTTTTACAGATACAAAATCTCTAATATTCTTTAATGAAATATCTAATTTCAGTTTGTTACAGTTATATTTTAAAGAAGTATGTCGGTATTAAATTTGAGTTTCCAGTTTTCATCGTTTAAACGTTAAAGTTAAAATTAACTTAACAAACAAATTTAGCATTACAAGTTGCTCATGTTTGTAATTTTACTGTATTACAAGAGTCTCGCGAGTCCTTCGATAACCTCTAATTTATTCAATTAGTTTTTAAATTCATTAAGCTGTTCAAGTTTTACTCACTGGCACTCGCATAAATCAAAAAGTACTACGAGCGAAAGTTTGGCATAAAAATGCTCACGCGTTTTAAAATTAAATTTGATTTATTTTATTATTTTAAATTATTTAAAATTCAAATTTATTTGATCGTAAAATGCTCAAGTTCAATTTATTTTATCAACAATTTGCCGCGGCTAATTGGCCTTGTTTATACACATTGCCTTAACACATACTGTGTGTTTTTATTAGTCAATTGGATTCGAAAAGTCGACCAGCTCGAGATGCCGGAATAACTAGTGGACAATGACCTCTTCACGGTCAAGGTGAAAATCACGTCGTTCCCGGCGTGCGTCGATCATACAAACCTTCTTCCGCTACGTGATAGGAATTCAATCAATCAAGTCGTGCTTTGATCGATCATCTGACCTGGTTATTTCTACGTTTTAGCGACAGACAAAATAATCTGAGTTTCTTTTCCACAACATTTTTATATATCAGAAGAAATACGAAATTGCGCTCGTGTAATTGCATTAACCTTAAAAATTTTTTTCGAACATAACAAATTCAATTTTTGACTTAATAATTTAGAGCTCAATATGTCAGTTACAAAAATACAATAATGTGTGCGTGAAAGACGCGCAGATTTGTAATTTTATTATACGCGTCGTAAATAAAAAAAAAAAAAAATATAACAAAATAAACGAATCGACCGTCGTGCAAATGAAACAACAAACACGGCAGTTTTCTACGAGACCGTTTGACTGTTTTCTCATTTTCGATGCACACCGCAAAGCATAGAATGATGTAATCGTTACGAAATTAGGTCGCGGAAGTTGGGTCGCGATTCGCCACATGCGAAAATGTACTTTGCAGTTCCGAACAGACGTAAGAATTGCAATTACACGTAATGTACGATCGAGATGTGAGGCGAGAAGTGACGAGCGCGATTTCTCTCGCGAAATTTTCCCGTCGATGAAGAATCCCGCTTTGTTCGCCAACGTCGACAAGAGCGTTCCTACAAGAGGCATTGTAAACGGCAATCGAAAGGTAATCAACGGTCACGGCGGCCACGGGGGCGTGCCAGAAAAACGGAGGACGCCGCTGCATTCTCGATGCACCTAAGTAGGCGCGCATAATTATGCGCATCTCGTATTTCGAAACGCTTCTCTCTTCGCGCCGTCGTTATGCGCTGCCGTGCGGCTCGCCTTATCTAGACTTTCCCATCGAAGACACCGACGCTTTCCGAGGAGGAAAAAGGCGAAGGCGAAATAATTAGACGGTCTTTGTACGGAATGTGTTGCGGAGCTATCGGACTGTTCCAGCAGTGTGAGAACATTTTTGGACACAAACTTCTTGACAATTTAATAAGGATTTTTCCTACACTTCTAACATCGATCGATGTAAAATAGCTGATTCAATATGAATGGCTTTCTAGAACGATAATGTCAATTCTTAATTAAATTCCTTGCGATATGAGAAAAATTACAGTCTGGCTGGATTATTACTCGCTTGAATCGGCAATTTAATTGCAAAATCGTCGCACGGGAAAGCTGTTCGCCTTGTGGCCTTCCGCTTCGCTTCGCGATCGTCGAGGAGACTGTCAAATATATATGCGTATATAATGTATTTCATCAGAATTAATATATTATGTAAAATTCCGGTTTATAATTTCGGCGACTTAGGTTTTCGGAAAGAAAAAATTTATGCCGCGAGAGAGGATGATCGTGTCATTAAATATAGGATTTTACGTAAGCAAAAAAATGAATTAGAAGATTTGGTCAATTCTTATGTATACGCAAAGTGTGCACAATAATGTTACGGAAACAGTTTCTAATAACAAATTGGAAACTGATGTCGGGTATTAGCAAAGCGACTTTAGCAAAGCAGTTGTTAGAATATACGATAATAAGATACTATAATTGAAGATATCCTCAACTTGTCAAGCCGCGTAAAGAGAATACAGTCCGCCTCGCCGTTCCGCGTGAACTTGGCGCGACTGCATCTCTCGACCGTGCAGAAGGCGCGCATTGCGAGAACAATTCAACGAGGATAAAACGGAAATTATCGGCAGCTTCCGTGTTAAATCTCATCTCCGAGATAAGAGCGGAATTGATTCTCTCCTCTCTCGTCGCCGTTCTATTAAATAGAAAACTTTGTACGAGGATCAACTCTGGCGCATCATACCGATAATTACGTACCAGTCTCGACCTAATATCACGAGTTGTATTCGCGAGGGAGTTAATTAAGAAGATGACGAAGAACCGCTTCTACACGGTGTCCCAGAATCTGCAATTAATTAATCTTTCAACAATTGATTCTTTACGGGATTTGCAGGCGCCCTCTCGTGGGAGAAACAATCCCGAGAATGGTTATCATTTTTGCAAACAATTACAAAGATCGTGCGTTGAAGATATTCCAATGTAAATAAAGTTCTGATCGAAATCAATATTTCTGAAGCATCCCGTATACCGCTACGCGAAATAATTCAGCGCAGATTATTTCTCATCCGGCGCCGTAAACTTTCTGAAAGAGAATCGCGAGAGAGAAATTCCGTTTGGAAAGGAAGGTTTTACGTCGGCTGATCGGCTCGTAGATGAGAAGGAAGGTAGTTCACCTTGCGGGAACAGCCTTCCGTTATTCACCGTAATCCATTCCACGGTCGGCGGCGCCTATCGATCCCCTTCGACGGCGATAGAATGCACCGCGGCATATAGATGCTTTCCTCGAATTAGCGGTCTGTCATATGTCAGGAATTTCTTCCTTTTCACTTTTCCGTGCGAACAACGCGACCGTATTTGGTGTAAAGCCAACGCGCTAGTCTCATAGCTATTACGATGTAGTTTGCAGCTGCATCGCGATTGATGAATCATGAGATTCGCATTATCATTCAGGGAAATCGGAGTAAATTGCATTTGTAATTTATGTGGCTAGAGATTTCAATGCGTAGAGAAGGAATCTTTATATTTGTTAACGTTACACACTTTATTAATGTCTATTTTATGCCTTATGAAAATGTACGAAGTTAAACTGTCGATTCTGTCCATCTTGTTTCACTCGCGTACTGCTTTTTATGCGTCTCACGCGTCTCGTCGTGTCGCTTATTATGCGCCGAGTCATTTCCAGACAAAGGAGAATAAACTTTAATAAGATCTAAAGGTTTCTTTTCGTTGAACGGTTGAAGAGTTTTTGAAATATACATTTATCGTTTGTGTCGCACAAACAGAATAAGCTCGTACTAAAAGCATTAAAGCTGATATTAAGAAAAGAAGAAAAGCTATCGAGAAATCGAGTTGCTAAAAAGAAACGATTGCGCGATTCGAAGAAAGTTCATACAGCAACCCGAATTTTACGATCCACCTTTCTAAATCGACCTCTAGATTGATCGAGAAGCAATAGCGTCGTCTTAAGCATATATTATATATCTCTCGCTTAAGGATGTGTTTCTTAGATATATATGTAAATTTTGCTAATTATGAAAGCAAAAGTGAAAAAAGGAAATCAGAAAATTAGTATGATGATGAAGATTCCTGATTTTAAAAACTTTACCAAAGCATATTTATGTGCAATAAATTTATAGACACAATTCTCAATCGCAAAATATCAAGTGTTACGCCTGTGTGTCGTGATTCTCTTTACATATATTACTTAATGTTACTGTTACAACACCGTTGATGAGTTCGGGGACGTTGCAAGACAGTACGCAATATAAACTTACCTTCTTTTGCAGCTTCGGACTGGAGCGCGCGAACGAATTCGAGCGTAGGGGCGTCTAAGACAGTTGCAACGGCCCCGTCAAAGAAAGCCGTCCTGTTTCAAGCTCTCCACAGGTAAATTTGTCATACTTCTCAGGGCGAAGAAGAAGGAGCAGAATATCGGAACCTGAAAAGATTAGCAATTAAGAAATTATTTTTTTATCACATTTTTTATTCTTTTACACGTGTATATGTGTAGAAGCATTGCAGACCTAGATTAATGGCATCATAATATTCTTCATGGCACTAACTCTGTTCTTCTTCATGTAGTTCATTAACTCACTCGCTGCCCTTGTACCTACAAGAATAATATATAATCCTCCCCAATGGCAGACAAGATAAAAATTCTTTACAAAATTCTCTTAGCATACTTTCGACTGGATCACCGGAATATCTAACGTCCATCATTTTTCTTTGCAATTCTTGTATCACAGGCATGTGGTTACTGAATTTGATCGCATTCTTTTGTGACATTATTACCAACGGGAATATAATAGTCCTTGCACAAACAGTACCTGAAACACAATTGCACAATTAGTACTTTTGTTAAAAATCTGTAACAGATGTATGATCTTATATTATTTTTTTTCAAAGATAATGATATAAAAGATAATAAGAAAAAAAGCACAATTACTAGAGTACAAGAACCATTGTTAATTAAGACTATTGTTAATTAAGATATAAAAAATATGTTTTAGCTATAATTTTGATTGCAATAATCTTCTAAGCTTATAATGAAAGAAAGAATACCGAAGACACAATTCCTGCCCACCATGGGCACAAAATCTAAGCTCTCAAAAGTTGCTTGTCTATTTGAATGCATTTCCACAACATTGTCCACTATCTGCTATAATGATGTTGATGGATCTACATATATATATATAAGATGCAGATTAACAAATAGTAAATAGTAGAAAGTTTCAACAATATTGATTATTTTAATTACAACATTTTTAATATTTATTATAACATAAACATTAAAAAATTAAAGTCACATAATGTTAGAAAATGTTTCTATAAATACCTGATATTTCATCATATGGATTGCTCTTTGATGACATTTTGTTTGTGCTGGCATAATGAACCAAAGAGATTCCTGTAACTCTATAGTGTTTGTATAAATTCAGCAAGGGATTGCTTCTGGGAGTCCTGTTCACTTGAGTGACTAAATGAATATGCCTGTGTGTAATTGCTTTCTAAATAAACACAAAACAATACAATTAAAATATTTTTTTGAGCAAAATTGTATTTTAAACAACATTAAATTATATCCTTTACACAAAAATGATATGTAAAATCGAAAAAAATAAATAAAGATTTTCTGAATAATTATTAGCAAGATATGCAATAAAATTGATACATTTGCATTAACTGTGCATATAAAATTTTTCCCAGATTTGTCATTCAGATATAAAATTGTTCAGTCGTTCTTCTTCTCAGATATCTTATATTTTATGTGATTTGTATTTTTGACTATTATAATCCTTTAACCTCTAAAAACATAGAAACATTAATTTTACCTGTGATATACTCGTTTTTAATAGCCTTTGCTGGCAAACGATCGTGGATGCGTATCAACATTTTTGGGATTTTTGTTTAAACTGTCGATAATTCTTGATTAATCGATAAATTGACGATTATCCGACTTCATAATCAAAATTCAGCGTGGAGGTAATGGGACTCAATGCTATCTGAAAAAAACATTTATAGCAATCGCAAAGTACATATGTACATGCCGTCTTAACCTATAAATATGGCAAACCGAGCTGATAGCATCTATTTCGCGTTGTTATGTTAAGTATCAAAAGAATTAATTTTGTTTTTGTAATTAATTGATAATATCTTTCAAATTAATTGCCTGAAATAAATGACTCTGGCCTTATCAAACGTGCTAAACTTTTTCTTTTCACATGACACTTGTTCACTGCACTTTTCCATGAGAGATTGACAATCTTGATAATCGACCCGTGCGCACGTGATCTCCCGAAAGATTCCGACATAGGCCGACCGATGCTACTGCCACGCAATCTATACGAATGATTCAGGTCATTGCCTTTTCCACATGATCGGTTAATCTAGGTCAACTATTAATAGCACTTCCGCATTCCACGCGGTGCATCTTCAGTCTATTTATAGACGGTACAGAATTTTCAAAACGCAATAACTCAGCGAAAAATTGACGTAGCAACATGAGACAAAAACGAATCTTCTCAGTTTTTTATGCTGCACATGTTTATGTACACTGCACATGCTCTTATCATGACACGCATATACATATTTGTATTAGATTCAGATAAAATTAGGATATTTTATATAGCCGAATTATTTGAATAGTTCAAAGTAAAAAAATATAATATTATCTACATTATTTTAACTTCTAATCCCGACTCATGGGTCGTTTTCGACCCAAGCGAAATTTCAAAGTGCTGTAAGGTACCTCCATTTCTTAATAACAAACTATATAAAAAAATAATTTTTATCGAAATATTATAATTGGGACTTCAAGTTGAAGGTTGAAAGAAGCTCCATGAATTTTTTCAGATTTTTTAAAGCGTTTTTACTGATCCAAATAACGCAAAGACGCAAAGCGACCCATGAGTCGAGATTAAAGGTGCCGAAAAGAACCGTCGGGATTAAGGATTAAGAGTATTACACCTTGCGAATGTACTAACAAATGTTTTTTTACCTTTATTTCGAGTCAGGTTTTGCAACACGGCATATAAAGTTGAAATATATGATGCATCAAATAAAAGTAGAAAAATAATGCTTATTTTCTATTAGAATAAGATATACATAAAAAATGTTTTTATTACTATAAGAATCATCCTGGCAACTTTAATACAAACGTTTAAATTCAAAGTAAGTAAAAATATCAAAATAGATCAAATAAAGAAGTAAATGTGGATATGGCAATAAATACAAATATGTAAAAGCTTTAAAAATTAAAATCAAAGAGAGATTTTTAATTAAAAAAAGTAAGAATTTACATTAAAAAAAGGTATAATTAAAAAATATAGACACGATATGAAAGAGTAATATGATATGTGTGAAACATCATACAAACAGTACATATTATTTTCTTCAATATATTTCAAACAAATGCGAAAACAGTATATAGTAACATGCCAACAGATTTAATTACGTTTTTACAATAAATTCCGACACATTCTATCCTCATTAAGTTTAGTTTCTGTCAGTACGATATTAAAGCTAACGCAAAAATGCAAAGACAGATAGAAACGTAATTGTATAAAAATTTGCAATACTAGTTAACAGCAATAAATAAACAACGAATTCCAACGCAGGGGCGCCTAAGACAATTGCAACGGTCCCGGGTGAGTTATGCGCTGTTTAAAAAGTCAAGGTGATTTAAAGCCACCTGTAAAAAATGACGGAGATGACGAATCCTACGAGGGAGAATAGTGAAAGTAATCATACATTATTGAATCGAAAACGCTGAATATGCAAGCAAGTAAATTGATCATTTTTAAAAATCAATAGAGATTTATTATTTTGCTTCAAGTGAAAAAAGTTGATTTTTATGTAATGTAAAAATCACTTTTTAAATATAACAGATCACATCTTTTACTCGATTTATATTTCAGTTTACGTTCTGGAAAATCATATTTTATATTGAAAAATATCGCAGCTGTACATATATTTTCAATGTCGTTTGCGGTAAACGCATCACGGCCTTGCGCCTGTGTGAGAAGCGATCGATCTTCGCGTGCGATCAAACGACTATCATAGATCATGATTGTGAGCAGTGACATCCCGGAAATCACGGATGGCTACACGTTATTCCTGCACCTTTCTCCGTGAGATCCGCGTAACTTTATTGTCACTGGTTACGCTATGCTTAGCGACATGCAATGATTATGCTTGGAGCACACTGAGAAATGTATCTCATATTTTTCACTATTATAAAGATAGATGTATGTACGTAGATTAATTCTTTCATCCTTTTGAACTATTTTTGCATTTAAAAAAAAAAACGCAACTTACACATGGGTTTGCCTAATTTTTTCCCAAGTAAAATTAGGCAACACATTATACATGTTCATAATCTACTAATACTAATTGTTTAAATGGCAACTCGTCATATTTGTCCCAGAAGTGAAAGAATTAAAAGCAACAAATTAATTAATTCAGAATTGTTTGCTGAAAATAATTGGTTTTTAAAAATATTGAACTTCGGCGTACACCGAAGATTTTAATAGACAATTGCAACAAGTTAATTAATTCAGAATTATTTGTTCAACAATTTGTTTTAATTAGAGAACTTTATTTATTATTTTCTCTTTTTTTTTCTAGGATATTAATTGTATCTAGGGACAGTGTAACGTTGTTTCATAAATGGGTGACCACCTTGTCACGCTTTCGTGAAGATGAACGATGCATCTTAGAAAGGCTTGGACTCGTCGGTGAAATTTAATTATTTACTGGAAATATGAATTGAGAGAAAATATAGAGCGCGCTGTACGTTGTTCTTTTTATTTTTATCTTGTCAATCATGCGAAAACTTTGTTATATTCTATCAAAAACACTCACATACATATTTATTCAATCAATTTTAATCAAGCTTGCAGTGTATAATTGTTTACGAAGGATATCCCGGAAAGAAGAATTGAGAGAATTAGAACAAAATATAAATATATGTTGACGTGAAATATTTATTTGAAAATGTACCGTGTTGGAATTTGATTGTTTGGTTCTGGAAGGTTACATTTTATATGCTCTCACGAGCGCGCAGATATCTGGCGAACATCGACGGTGTCAGATGTTGTCGGACATCTCGCAAATCGACATTCAGGCTCTTTTTAATCTTTAATTTTTCATTTTTATGAACCTTGCGCAAGTTATTCCCGCGCGACCAATTGAGTATATCGGGCTGATACACAGCTCGAACCGGTCATGCGGTTTTCGAGGAATTCCTGATTTTGTAACTCTCTGGAGGCCTGAGACGACCTTGCCTCTTGTCACTTTCACCAGTTTGTCCGCAGGGTCGGACGAGCCGGTGGTGCCTTGGATGAAAGACCGAGCGAAGAGCAACGGCAGTGAGAACGAGAGAAGCAGAATGCGGCTGCAAGCCACGTGCACAGGCCCGTTTGGAATCGTGCACGCGTGTACGTGTGTGCACACACGTAGCGTGGAGCTGTCGACCTTGCCCTTGAAGAGGTGCGGTGCACGGGAGATGTAGTGCACAATCGGGGTGTTTCTGGAACGAGCCATCGATCCGCGAATGTCAATAGCTGTGGGCGAATCGCCCATGACTTCTTGGGTTTTACCTGTGACTTCACATGCTGTTTCAAGGGAAAAAAATCATACCAATATCAAAGAAGTTTATGTACAATGAGAAAGTGTTAACGAATGAATGAGAAACAGCGTTGCACCTCTTGCGTTTTACTTCTTTCTTATTTATTTTGGATTTAAGTAACCACTAAAATATTTGATCGCTGCGATGAAAGAAATTTCCACGATTAGAAAATACTAGTTGCTACTTCACTCTCAATAATTATCGCACGGCGTTGTCGATTAAATCGTTCGAGTAGTTCGAATAATTCTGATCTCGAGATCAAACATCGAATAGATCGGACTCTTCAAGTCGAAGGTTGGAAATAGACTGAGCAGTTCGATCTTCATTTCGCATTTACGCTGGCGTGACTTTTCTGGAAATCAAAGGCACGAATTTAATAGTCGTGAATCATATCGCGCGGATGGAGATCTCGAAAGCACAAGGCGAGCATGTGGTTTTCGTGCTGCACGGCACCTCTCGAGGGCACACACAACACACAATCGCCAAGAACTTTCACTGTCAAACGTCGTGCGTCATGTAATCCAGGGCCGAAGTGCCTGGATCGAGGATACAGCGGCGCGAGATGGAGTGAATATTATCCGTGCGCGGATCTCGCAAGGATTCGGTCGCCGGGACCACCAGCCGGAGGCGTAGGTATTGCCGTGTGCACAAGTATGAGAATGACCCCGCTTGCGGATAATGCGATGATGTCGCAACAATGCGGCTGAGATGTCCCGTTACGTTACTCGACGTACAGTACGGTGACGATTTACGGCCGGCGATTCACGTGCCTGTAATACGACAGTTAGCATTTGCATTTATTTTCACGCACCATTTCCGTCTAAATATTCAAACGGACAGACGCAATTTTTGTACACAGATCGCCGCATTCGTATATATTTTTTTTTTATAATATCTAGCATTAACTTTTTTATTTCTAACATTTAATATTTTTTTTTCAGAGAAAAAGACGTAAAGTTGGAATTTTATTTTATCGTGACGGCTATGATTGTTATCGTGTAACTTTTACGATGGCGTGAAGTGTGTGCATGCGTGACATTTAATATCACAATGATTTACCCCATCACGCGAGCGAGAAAATAAAGAGACAATCCGCCGCAATCATAATCCATTTTACCTGTGATTGATTGAATAATGCGAATGTATTTGCAGTTAAGAAACTCGTGTAATAAGTAATACTACGCTTCTGAGCTTTATTCAATTTAGACGATTACGTGCGTCATCTCTCCTGGCGAGACCCTCTCTCGCAAGATTCTCTTGCGAATAATACGAGATGTCATAATAAACGTAGGTATCTCGTTACATCTTCGATGTACATTCGGTAATATTAAAAAAAAAGAAAAGAAGTTGCAAAGTAGAGAGAATTGCGATGGAGAGTTGAAAGTTGAAAGCGACAGTGGAGGATGCCGAGGCTCTCTCGTGCCATTCTCGAATTCAATTTTATTTTCCTCCGCCAGTCGAAGAATTGTAAAAATACCTCTTCACATATTTTAGTACTTTTTGTAAGAAATTCCCGTGTAATATTTACGAGCAATGGTAATAAATTCTCGCGCAAACAGCGCACATATATCGGTGTGAAAGACCAGCTGTACGCGCGCTTGAAAATTCACATTGTTTAAGAGAGATAATTACTTTTAGCTGTCCTTTTCAGCATCTGAAGGTACAGCGACGGTAAGCGGAGATATCAATCGCGAGTCCATTAACGAACTGTAGCAGTTGCTGAAACCTCGGAGTGCAATCGGCGCGTTCCCAAGCCTTTCACTACAAAAATTCTCCCAATATCGTGTCTCGATCGCCATTAAAACGCATGGAAATAAGAAGTCGCGGCGGCAAGGCCGGTGCCGCGCGATTGATCGCAAGAAATTTGCACTCTCGTGACACTGACGAGACGGTCTGGAGGTCGTGTAATGCACTCCGTCGCGGCATGAACGATCGCACGATCGATCTCTCGATCGCGTCCTCGCTCGTCGGAAGAAAAACATCGGTTTGGGAAGAGAAGCCTTTGACCCGCCTTCGACAAGACCATTAACAAAAATTTTCATTTTATTGCATCGCTGTTGTTTTAACGTAAGACGTACTGATTGATAAAGATCTCATGGCTTTTTATCAGTCTCCGGTTCGAAACAATTCAGACGCCGTGGCAAAACGAGAACAGGAATGTGTGTGGGTGACACAACACGAGGCGTGGCTTCGACAGAACGCGGCTCTTGAAGATCTCGAGCACCGGCTCGAAGATCTAGGCTCGACATTGCGGAACTCCGATTTCGATCGGATAACGAATGCGATAAAGTAATAACTCAGTTCGGTGAAATCAGACGGGGACAATAAAGTAAAGCAATGTAGGTCAATTAGATGTAATCAGACGACAGTACAATGAAACGCAATTATACGCGCCGCTCGTTCAAAGCATTTCAGAATCCTGCCGCGGCTGGAAAGAGTTAATGAGGTCGGGAGCTAAGCATGTTTCCGCCGGCGGGTGAAAACTTCTTGATTGAACGAAAATCCGCATAATCACTTTCCATTGATCGCACTTTTCCGTATCGTGCGTACCGCCGCGATGTTTTCCGCTATCGAAGGGTTTCACTCGGCAATTTGTCCCTCGTTACCGTAGCGCAACAAATATCACGGTAGCGTGCAGTTTATTCTTCGTGCCCCGATCGCGATATAATCGGTCCCCGCGGCTCGGAATTGGAGTGAGTAGAGAATTTTGCTCGACCAGGCGGAACGCTCTCTCGTGTAACGCCGGTAGCGGAATACGATTTGTTATTACGCTCTCTACCTGTCTTACGCATGACGGCGTTACATTAATATCGTGGCGCACAGCGGAACACGTCGAGCCGCAAAAACCGATAAATGCTGTAAATTTACGTATTTTCTTTGCAAACTCGCGCCGTTTTATCACGCACGTGCCGACGCGCTCGTGGCTATCTATTCACTTTTATCAATTTTCTCGTGGTGATGCAATTAAACACAATTAGCAACAGCCTTCGATAGCTCAGTTGGTAGAGCGGTGGACTGTAGATGTTTGATTTGTTGTGTTTGTGCAAAAAGAGACATCCATAGGTCACTGGTTCAAATCCAGTTTGAAGGATATTTTTGCTCTTTAGCTTCTTTGCGATATCCCTGTAAATAATTAATTACTAAAGAAATGAACTGTAAGCATTCAGTAGTGGATTGGTATTTATTTGATTTATTGATTATTTGTGTCAAAAGCAATATTCATAAATCACTAAAATCTGGCTCTAAGGAAATTTTTTATTATTTGTCGCAAGTATTCGAAATCTAATTTTACATAGAATTACTCGTTAAAATACACATCTGGTTTGATTATTTTTTTTTCTAAGAAGAATTTTTTCTATATACAATTCTTGTTTGCAGCGCATTTTTTCTTTGAAAGTATGCTTTTTTTTTATCCCTTTCCATTATGCATTCAAATCATAAGAATATTCAATATCATTAGAATATCTTAGAAATGTTTTCGTAATTGGTTTACGCAAAGAATTCAAGGCTTTCATAGAATTTTTATCGATGAAGTGATGGAATATTTCTCTTAAGTGTAATTTCCATGCATTACTACTTTAAATCCGAGTTTAACATGATTTGTAGTTTAAATGTAAAATTTTTCAATCTTTTATTTGCCTTTCAATATTGCTATGCATTAGACTGCTATTTATAGGAGTGATATATACAAAACCTTCTGTTTGTTAGTTCATCAAGAGGTGAACTGTAGTTGGTTTTACATTTCCAATAGCCGTTTATAGATCGCTATAGTTCATCCAGCTCAAAGAAACTTTTTTACTATCCGTCTTTCAAGAATCATTTCTCGAATTAATTTAACGCACTAAACGTATTATTATTACTAATCTTTTTAATGACAAATATACAAGAGTAAACAAAAAAGTAAAAGAACATTTAAGAAACCAAAATCTTTAAAAAATTTATTTTACTTTTGACTTTTTCTCGTATCTCTCATAGCTTCAGTAGTGAATTAGTTATTTATTTAGAAGATCTTTATAGATTATCGATTCAAATTTTGCTCCAAAAATATTTTACTTTACATTACATTGTTTTAATTAAAAAATTTTAATTAATTCTACTTATAGATAATGATATTTACTATATCTACTTTATTTAAACAGCCTTTCTTAATCCTTCGATAGCTCAGTTGGTAGAGCGGTGGACTGTAGAGGTTAAACTTGTTCAATAGATATCCATAGGTCGCTGGTTCAAATCCGGCTCGAAGGACTCTTCTCTTTTTTATTATTTTACAATGTAATTTTTTAGTCATGTTATATTTATAACATAATAATAACATTTTCTAACATTTACTTTATTATATCATCTTTATTTTTTAACGCTAAATAAATGTTTGAAAAATTTGTATTTGTATTATTAAATTTCAGTTTTTTTATATCAATATTTATTTAAAATAATTACTATATTTGTTTCATTATATCTTAATAAACTTTGCAAAAAATTTTTAAGCATTAGAATCTTTTATAAAGATTATTTATTTACAAAGATTATTCAGTATTTACAGCGGAAGCGTCTGTGGTTTTTATTAAGCGACATTTATTTTTAAATTATCATCAGCGACATCATCGCCGGTGAAATTGAGCATTGCGAGAAAATCTCCGGCTACGCCTCCAGCCTCGACGAGCAAGGAGAATTTCAATTAAACGGCGCGGAGATAGGCGTGAGCGCGATGTTTATCTGCATGCGCCGACTAAAAACAAGTTGTGGCGAGCAGATAGACAAATACCTAGCTGCGTCATTTGCCTTCCGTCACCCACTGACCTACTAGTAATGGAGTCAATTTCACCGACTCAGTCATTCCTTCGTTTAGCACGTATCGAGGCGCGCCGAGCAGCTGGTTGGTTATTAAATATTCCATTATCGGGATTTTTGCACTTGCAGGCGGCTTAACGGCCCGAGCTTTGTTCAACTCGGATCAGTTATATGCCAGCCGGAAGCATCATCAGGTAGCGTATGCTCCGGCTTCCGAAATTGCATCTTTGTTCCCTTCGTCGAAACAATTTATTAATAATTTAATACGCGCGATTCTGCAAATAGGAAACCTTGCAATTGCATAGTTGCGAATATTAGTGTGTGGATTGTTTCAACTTGCAAATAGTTCTTTTCCGCTTTTCTTTTTAATCTAGAATTTAATTATCAAGATAAGAGGTGCAAGAAAATTAATGTTACGGTAATAAAGTTATAAAGTTATAAAAAATAGACTGAATATATTAAATTAGATTAGATTAGACATTATTCAATTAATTAGTATTATTTTGTATAAATTTTAATGTAATGTAATTATATGTTACGTAAATATATTATTAATATAATTTTGCATACAAAAGTATAAAGCATTGTGAAGAGTAATTAGAAATTAGCAATCGCGCACATCGCAAAACTGCTATTAGCGTGATGAACTTAAGATCTAATGACAGTTGTCGTTTTCGGGCCTATGAAATTTTTATCTCGTTCGCCGACATAATCGATCCGTTGCGCGCACACAATTAATACCCGGTGGCGCATCTGGAAGCTGCGCACGTGATTCTGGCATCTGGATGACGCCGTTAGGCGTGTTTCGTCTTTAAACAGCAACGCAGCTTTCTCTACTTTCGCTTACGCGAGATTTTCAGGTTGTCATTTAGCGCCGTTCGCGAGTATCACATCAACGCAGAAGACGATGCATTCCACAAGAGAGGAAGAGAAAATTTATCCTACCCGGTGTGCACGGGATCAACGTTGTCTCCCAGCATTTCGTCGTTAAGCTGTCCCTGTGGATTTCCATCAAATTGAATTATATCAAGAGCAATTAGCGATTATAATTTATGCAAATGAAAGATTTCGGTTGGTCAGAAACAAAGGGTGGTTAAAAAAATTGAACAATGATGTTTAATAAATCGAGACTATAATTTAATGAGTTCCTTAAAATGAGAAATATATTGTTTTAAAATTTTCGCGACGATCTTGTGTAATAATTTTTTTTCTAACTGTTGCTTCTACGTTTCTTCCAGTACGAGAAGGCTAATATATGTTATTAGACGTACTACTTTAAGGATGCTGCCTTTGCTGTTGCGAAATTTATCGGCGTGCCTTCGGTGGGCGGAGTTCGATCGTGGGTGCACCTTCGATTTGCGTGATGCAGAAAAATTATCTAAGAAAAGATTTACACCGCGAATAAAAGAATATTCATGCTTGTAATCGTTTACGAGTAGGCATTTGTATAATGAAGAAAGAATCACGCGGCCTCTTTATTATAATGTATACTTCAAGGGAACATATATACGGAATTCGCCAATCCTGTATGCACAATGATACATAGGATTAAAGTTTCGCACGCTATTCGGTCAACTTTGTTCACAGTCTTTAGCTTTGCGAGTGCTCGATTGAGCGGAACTCACTGTCGCTCACAGAACAAGAGTCCTCAAGAATCAACAACAGATTCCTCTTGGTGCCGATTGAAACAACACTTTGTTTAAAACATACATCCTAATTATCTAATTAACTGTGCCCAGGGGAGAGTCAAGAGGAAAGAACGCGAAACCGACATTTAAATAGCGACGAAAGAAAGGCTGCATCGGAATGCAACCGTCGCCGTCGCTCGTCGGCGGCCGGTTGATATTTCACGAAGTTACCAATCTTTTTCTGCCGTTCCCGCATTCGTCCTTTCTTTTTCTCCGATTCGTGGCGGAGAATAACGGTGGAACAACGATACATTCAAAGCGATACATTCAAAGCGATCTCACAAATATGTGCTGACGTAAATGTATCGCGCTCAATGTTTGCAGCGTAATGCCACTCATCTACCTTAATTAGCCAAGTAAACTTATTAACCATTTAAGAGAGAAGAAAGCCGCCTTATTGTAAGCTACTCTAATATGGGCTCTTCATTTGATTCGAAGTCTGCACGAACGGAAGCTCGCGTGCAATTCGTGATTTCCTTTATTCGGGATGTACAATTATTTGCCGCTTTTCAAATTGTCAAAATGTTTCGAGATCGGTGAAACATATATAAGAAAAAAATATATAAAATAAAAAGTACATATAAATTGGATGTAATATGTAAAACGAAAGAGAGCTGTTTAATGATCAAATAAATACGATTGCTCCGATCGTCGCTGTCGCTCTCGAAATTCGGAGCGCTTTCTTGGAGCGTTTTCTTGAGGAGGCGTGGGAGGATCGAGTCGTTCTTAACTCGTCGCGTTACCGATATCCACGGTATCGTGAATTGAATTCAGATCAAGGCCGCGGCGGAGCGGATGAGAGATAAGCGAGCGAGATTTGCAGAGCAATTACGAAATCGGAATATAAGCTTTCTGTTGCTGATATATAAATTAAAACGCACGATCTCCTTGCGTGATTCGTGTTTATGCGTACATCGCACCGGCCGGGGAATTCTTAACGATCTCCCCAGATGCGAGTCGGCCGAGAAAATATCGGATCGCATTCTTACGAGAGAGAAACCGACCGTGCGCGATCGCGATTATTCGCGATTCATGAACACGATTTGTGAGAATTTTTCATCGGCGCGCTGCACATAAAGGCGTGCAGCGGCGGAAGCGCGCCTTTTTCGCAACATGCCTGTATCGCGGGATTTTTAATGAGAGACATTAATTCCAGTTAACTCCGGGACGGACGCGCTTTGAAATCTCGCGGCGACGCAGTTAATATCAACCAAGTGTATAATGAGAGAATTAATGAACGAATGAATCTCCGTCCGCCCGCGCTTTCATTCCTGCCGTTCCTGCGTCTTAGAAGCGAATTTCCCTGTCCGGTATGGCGGTCAAGTTTGCGGGGGCCTAAACGCGCCCCACTTTCCATCTCATTACCGCACGATGAATGATGACGGCGAGCGAGTCAGGAGAAAATAAAGAATGAAACAGGTGCCGTCGTGTGTGGAGTTTCTCAGAATCTTTTATTCAAGCTTCGTCGAGAATCGCTATGTTGGTATCACTTACTTTTACAAATATACATACGCAATACTTATAATTTTCACATATATATAAATTTATATATATATATATATTTATATATTTATATTTATATAAATCAGCGGGCTCTTAAAAAAATAAAGATCCGCCTCGAATCGGGGAACAAATTGATTTGGCTGTCTTCGAGAATTTGCTTTTGAAATTCGACGGGAAGAAAGCGCGCTTCGCCGACAGATCGATATCAGTCGCGCGGCTTTCGATCGGGGAATCGGAAGTACATGAGAAAGAGAAAGAGAGAGAGAGAGAGAAGGGGAGGGGAGAACACGGTTATATTACACGTGTGGAATCCCACTTGCGGATCGCCGATCGCCGGTCGAATCATAGGATCCGCGATTTCTCCTCGTGTGGGATTTGCGCGGTGGGGCGCGACATTTTGCTTTTGCCGTTTCAAGAATGGAATGCGCGCGGCTCTCGTCTTCGTCGTCGTCGTCGTCATGTCATCATGGTCGTTGCCGCCTCGAGGACTTTGAGGACGTCAGCGTTCGGGAGTCTATCACAGGCTGCTGGCACACGATGAACGTTTAGCTTTAACCACCAGTTGATAACGAGGCACGCTCGCAAAAAGGATTGCGATTTTTCCGAGTTCTGCGAAGAAGGTAATAATTTTTTTTTTTTTCCCCCTTTTTACGGCGCGCGGCGCAAATTTTTCAGGATGTCATCTTGAAGCTGAACGTCAAAGGTACGTTTGTGAAAATGGGCAGAGAACTTTATTTGTCTCTAATCCGTTAGACTCCGCGGCGTTCTAACTGAGCAGAACTAATCATCACAGATACATCGTTCTCCAAAAAAAAAAAAAAAAAAAAGAAAACAGCGAGATATTGAACTAGAATGATCGCCGGAGTCTAACAGATTAATGACACATCTCTCTCCTCTTTTCTCCCGTGTGCCTCATCGTTGCAATCGTCGTTGCTCTCGAAAGTCTCGAGGATACTTGGTTGGCGCGTCCATCGGCGTCGCATTGGGCCGCAAGGACGCATTTTCGACCGACATGAGGGGGAGGGGGGGGGGAAAGGGTGAAACAGGAGCAAGGGGAAGGGGAGGGAAAATGACTTAGACGAGACGGAGGGATCTCGAGAGGGAACGCCAGCAGCTTAGAAGAAACCGTCGCCGGTCGGGTCATTCACCCACGGATAATTGTTGGGGCAGCGCACGCAGGTCTGCAGATTGATGGTCTCGCCGGGCACCTCCTTCGAGGTGAGCTTGCAGGTGTGCGGCACCCAGCAGGCCGGCGGGCCGTCCACCGCGCACTTCTCCCGCCACGGCTCGAAGTTCTTCGACTCGGTGATGGTGCGCGGATTCTGGATCCACTGGATCACCTGGGTCATCGTGACGAAGTAGACGTCGTTGTGATTCTGCAGGATCTCGTCGATCCAGTAGAGGAAGGCGTCCAGAAACTCGGGGTTGTTCTTCAGCCAGGCGGCGTGGAAGTAGAGGCCGAGGGGCGCGCGATTCTGCTCGTAGTGGCGATCGAAGTTGTGGTTGAGGAAGTTGTAAAACTGGTCGCCGGTCAAGATGTTGCTGCACGAGTCCACCATGGCGCAGCCGGGCAGATACTCGTCGTTCTGCGGATCCTCGCGCCGGTCCAGCTCGTTCATCACCATCTCCCACACGGCATGCGACCTGCGAGCATTCGTCAAACACATTTGACGTTATACATTTTTTCACCACTTGTGACAATTTGATTTGGAAAATTGAGAAATGTAACGATAAGACGTGTCGTGCGCAAAGAGGATTCGCCAGGGTGCTCACCTGGTTGGGCAATGCTGCAGATTTCCGTGGCAGCGGTGCGGCATTCGGAAGTACATGGTGTACGGCCACAGAGGCGGGTTGTTCAAGGCCGCGGTGATGGTGGAGTCGTAAAGGAAGGCCTGTTCCTCCATCATGGTGAACTGATTGTTGCCACCCACGCGCAGATACGGCGCCCGTACGCCGACCACGCTGTTGTCCGTCAAATTGGCGTACTTCTCGGCGATGATTCGCATGCCGGCCATCTCCTTGGCCCAGTCGTCCACCGTCGCGTCCGACCAGAAGCGCTCGTCGTCGTTGTGCCTTGCCCCAAAGTTGTCATGTAAACATTTATGCGGTGAGTGTGTTCGGATTTTAACAAATTATGACTATGGTGGTGAGCGACGTGATCGCATCGCAGGTACCTGTACTCGTGAACCTGTTCTCCAGTTTGCGAGCGCGTGAAACTGTTTTTCTCCGGGATCTCGCACTCGAGTGGATCCCGTCGTGTTGATTCCGCGACGAATTTAGGCGGAATAGTCGAGGTGACATTGAAATGTCAAATGAGAAAAATGGTCGGTATTAATGCTAATAGGAAAGAGTCAATTCTTACGAGATTGAGTGAACGGCGATCTCGTGGCCCTTCCTGTGCATCTCCTGAACGGCCGAGTAGTTGGTGTATTTGTGCGACACAAAGAAGGTGGCCTTGATTTCACAGCCGTTCGGGTTCTTGCGCTTGGGGTTGAAAATCTCCTTGTAAAGGCCGATGTTGTTGTTGTTGATGGCGTCGTCGAAGGTTATCGTGACCATTTGAGGCACGTCCTTGCCCGGGAGGTCGCCGGGTATCGTCGTACCGTCCTCCGAGCAGAAGCAATCGGGCAGGACGCACACAGCGGGGTCGCAAGGTGGAGCTCTATTCGGGTCATTGTCCATGTCTGGAACATCGAAGAAATCGCGATTGTTCCGAAATCCAAAATTTCTTTAAATATTCTAAAATTCAGCTTTTTTTTTATTTTTTGTTTTTTTTTCTTCTAGAAATATATACTTTGCTGACTTACCGCAAATGTTTTCATCAGAGCCATCGGCACAATCCTTCTCTCCGTTGCAGAAGAGACCCCTCTCGATGCAAGATCCGTCGCCGCACGCAAGGTAGCCATCCTGGCAGAGCGGCTCCTCGGTATAAAGCAGGGGCTTGGCCTTCCTCTCTTTGTTCTTCAATTTGCAATTGTTAACGGAGTCCTTCCAATCGCAGGTCTGCTTGTCGATGTCGAAGTAAAGACCGGCCGGGCATCTTATCGCCTGCAGGCCGGAACTCGTGCATTGAATCACGTCGCGGCAGTTGTCACCCTCGCCGGCGACCAGTCTGAACCACTCGCCCGCATCCTTGTCCTTGCAGATTTCGTTTTCAAAGCTCTCCTCTTTCTTGTCGTCCTGTCGCTTAACTCGACTCGAACTCTCTGCAAAACATCGCGGGATTCGCGGCGTGATAGAGATTTTATCTTTGCAATTAATTACATTGCGACATCGATTCCAACAAATGCAGATTATTTTCTTTTAGAGTTTAACAAAATTAATTTATTTTTGTAGGAAAGCAAATTACAGTAAACACTTTCGCCTAACACAATTTTAAAGTGATAAAAGTCGTCTTTTAATTATCTAATTGTGCTAATAAATTTATAATTCTTTTATTATAAGGAAGAGGTTTGTACTTCTTGGAAAAAATGATGTAAAGAGACGAGATTTGTTTTCTTCGAGGCTCAGGATACTTTAGAAATTGAAATTGGAAATTTGCTTTTCACAGGTGCTTTTCCTCCGCTTAATATTTGATGAAATAGTCGATTAGATGAATCCATTTGGATCCGTTGGTCCTCAGGGCTCGCGAGACGAGACTTTGTGGCAAAGCGACAAACAGGGAAAGTTGTGCCCCCACCCGCGCTATTTTCAGACGCCCGCGGCACGGTAGTGACGTCACCCATCCGGGACCGACTGGACCGAGGAGCTTTCACGCTCTAATCTCTTATGCAACCTGTCGCCCCGATGATCAGCTCGGTTACATTGAATTACTCTTCCTGTCGCAACGAGCAAGTCTCGTTTACGACGTGGAAGAAGAACAAACCATGAAATTTCCTCACGGAGAAAAATATAGGAATAGAAAATCTCATACGCCAGATTGCAATGGTACTTTCGCCATTTTGAATGGTTCTGCTACTGTATGTGATCTCACGTGCCCATCTCGTGTGATATCTGTGATATTTCTCGGTTGAATCGCGCCTGGTATGTTAGTCCTTGAAGTTGATTAACGGTAAGAAGGATATTTCATTCTCTGCGGTACAAAACTACTTCTATTTTCTTTTCAAAGATATCAAATTATGTATGTTTGTACTTATTAATTATTTATAATTTAAATTAGATTTATATATATAAATTGTGTATTATATTGCAAATCATTTTTAACACAACCAAATTTGCAGAAATTCTTGAGAGTTTCGTGCAGGAGACGATGCGGAAGGCAAAGGATAATTGGCACGATTATTTAAACAGAGACATTCAGTTTAGGTGAGACGATTTTCAGACAATAATTGGCTCTCACGCGCTTCGCGACCGGGAAGACTCTGCGGAGCTCTCACATATCGCCATCCGCGAGAATTTGATACCCACATACACAAACACAGTCACACACAGATACACACACGCACACGTGTTCACACACGAATGAACGTAAAGCGAAGCGTAATGTGGCAACGAGAGAGTTGTCAGAGTTAAGTTGAAGTTGGCAGAGAAATCTGATACTCACCGGCAAGGACGAAAGCTGCTGCCAGAAGCAGCACTAGCGAGAACCTCATACTCGTCCTGACCCTCGACGGGGAATGTAACTTCTTTTCTTCGTCGTCGTTGTCGTCGTCGTCGTCGTCGTGCCACGAACTGCTTTCAGAGTATCACCCAACTCTTTACCTCTCAATCACTACCGCTCGACTGACGTTCACCCGACGCTGCTGGCCAGGGAGGGATGAAGGGGAACCGATCGCGTAGTGGAGTGGCGACGCAGCTTACCTATTTCCGGGGTACGGTGGGAGAAGATGGGGATCGGGCGCCGCTAGAAGCGGGGCCCCTCGTCGCTGCGAGGGAAATCCGACTGATACTCTCTGCCGTCGAAAGACGATCGTCTTCTTCGGCACGCGGAGGGCAAACGGGGACGTGTTAGCCTTCAAGGACGCGGACCTTGGAAGGTGTAGGTACCGCTCACGGACTGGCTGAGGCCCGCCACTCGTCGGGCCTTATATTGCCACCACCACGACGGTCCCCGGATCGAGTCCCCTCTTTCTCATCTTTGAGCATTGCCGCCCGTGTTGACCGTATCTCCGCCGTGATACAGGCACGTATGAATCGAAATCGCCGGTTTTCCGACACACCCCGTAGCAGCGCATCGATGGCCGGCCGAATAACGACGCGCGCGTCTTCCTACTTTGAACGGGCACTTGTGCGCCCTTCGGTTATCCCATTGTTCTCCCGGCGATTGCAGTCTTTGGATGTTTGAGAAAAATAAACTAATTATTTTATATACTATTATTTATTATTAATTAAGTCCGCTTTAATATAACGTGATATAATAAGTTTAAAATTAATATTTTCAAAGACAATATTTTCATTTTACATAAATTTATCTAACGTGACGGATGTGACATTTATCCTGTAAGGCTGTACAAATTTATATATATTATCTTTAAAATATTTTTATGTATAATTGTCAGCAATTTATTTGCAAGAAAGTAGCAGAGAGCAACCAGTCAATATTTTCCCGACGCAAGCTACAATAATTTTTGTAGTATTGGTAGTAGATTCGAGAGTACGTCCTCGACCTCGGAATTTAAAGAGATGTATCCGTGGCAACTTGCTTCCCGGTTCTTAAATGCTTTATGCGCAGAAAATTCTCATACGAAATAGCACGCGCTCTGTTATTTTCGTTGATTTTATCCTCGTTAATCCTTGCTCTTAATTAATGAAGTTACGAATTAAGCTATAAATTAAGATCAACGATGCGTAATATTTATGGCGACTATGCGGGCATGATAAAACGATCGTAAAGTAGATCGTTACGTAGAATGTTTCTTTATGGCGCCAGTGAATATACCATATATCTCTTTGTTGGAAACGTTGTAAATTCAGAAAGGTCGACAGGCGGAATGACTTCATCGACAAAGATGATGAATACTTATTTGAAGTGTTGCATATAAACTTCTAGTCTCGAAGCAGAAATAAAAAGAGAGGATAGTATACCGATTTGCGATTTGCAAGATGAGAAAGTGATGAGAAGTAATAATGACGTAAGCTTGTCAAGGTCGACGGAATGGCGACCTTCTTCGATAAATCAAAGTTTCAGCGAGTGAGATTAAGGGAAGCGTACGTTAATCCCTCGATCTTTAGAATGCATGATCAAAATACCATGTCTCGGCGCCGCCGAGGCGACGTCGACGAGAGTGCGAGTACTTGCCTCTCGTATCGTGGATTTAACCAGGCAAACCTTAATCGCCGCTTAGTTTATCGGCTTTAAACCCCAGCGGTTGTTTTCTCGCGAGCCGAGTGAATCCTTTGATTCCGCTGGAATTCTCTTTATTGTTGCAGCGAGCAAAACGATGATCGCGGCGCGTTTGATTTGCGGATTCGAAACCGCGATTATGACATCGTGAGTATTTATGAATTTTTTTCACCGGCGCTTTTGGCGACATCGTGGATGAAAATAGTTAGAAAATAGTCGGAATCCGCTTTTCAAACTCTGCTTTGAGCAAGAGTTACCATCTGACCGAACTCGCCGCGGCAGCCAGATATGAAAGCCGTAGGAAATGGCACCTTTTCGTACGTAATTAGTGGAAAGTTGCGCGAACGATTAATGTTATCACCGACAATCGGGCGTTTTTATGTAATATTTGTTTATATCACGACCAATCGACGGAATCGCCAGGCCAATCATTAATCGCGAAAATTTGCCTGCACCGCGCGGCAGCTTTCTACGATGACCTAAGATTTTTACATAACGCTGAGAAATAAAGCGAATAAGATATTCGTCCGTCCCTCGCCGTCGTCGATGCTCTTGCTTCTTTTTTTTTCCTCTACAATATTATTTTACGTAAAGAAACATTACTGCCGACGCGTTTACCGCTCGTCCCGGCCGTCGTCCCGCGCGGATCTGCGGTTACGGCGGCCGCGATACGCGCTCGAAAGTGAAACGATCGTAGATGCAGTCTCGTTTGCAGCCGGGTATCGGTCGCCTCGCGCCGGTCGCCGGTGTGCTAATGACAGACCGAATATCGAAATATCACAATATCGTGACACAATCAATTCTCGAAAGCGACCACGCTGGCGCGCCGCCTCGGCACAATGCGGCGTCGTAATCTCCGGTGGGCGCTCCGTCCCGGATAAAACCCGGACTTTTTTTCACAAATGTCAAGAAGGAGAGAGAGAGGACAAGGATTCGCTTGGCATTTCGGACGGACCCGTTCGCGGACAGGCCCGCGCGGACGGGCCGCGCGCAGCTCCTCGCACGCGCTTATTGCGCCATCGTCGTCGCGCCATCGTTCTCGCGTGCACCGCCCGAGGTAAATACCAATAAGCGGCGAATCGCGAATCTCTCCGTGGATCCCTGCTCCGCGAGTTGCTTTGCGTTTCGGATCGATGACTCGGCGAAGAAACTCCATTTGTGGGCCTGTGCGCGCGCTCGGGCGCACAAGAATGCGCTCATCGTGATTATTCCACGGCAGCAACGTGCAATCGTGCACACGTTTTTCGATTCCGAGTTGTTTTATTCAATGGCTGAACCTGATGATTCATAAATATGAGCGTTGCTGTACGCACAACTGCGGGTACAGAATATAATTATAAGTTTTTTACTCGCAAAAGAAATGTCAGTACTCTCGACCCGCAGGTTTATCTTCATTATTTTCTGCATTTTCTCTTTCAAAGATTTATGCCGGTTTAAAAATTTCGCTCAAGGGTTTCTACGCCCACGAATAACACGTTCCGGCCTCGCGAAGAAAAAACAAATAAAGCGTTTCTGAATTTTGCCCGGTCGTCTCGCAATTCCTGCAGCCGAATAATCGAATATCGCACGCTTCTCCATATGGTGCAATCGTGGACACAATGTTCACTGAACAGTAAACTCGAAACTGCTAGAAAGTATGTCTCGGCCTGATGCACGGCTGCCGTAACTACTACAAATTCTGAGAATTAGTGGTCGATTTGATAATACCACCGATCGTTTCTTCATGTTCCATTTCGATCTTTATAGCGGCGCGCTTCTTCGCGATGCAATCGCACGCACACGTTTCGCCAGGGCCCGCCGCTGGAATCCATTGCGATTCTACGCGCAGGAATTTGCCCTTTGCCGGCTATAAAACCGTGCAAAATGCCACTTTGCGCGCTAAGTGACAGCGCGACGGTATCGAAGCGCGCTATCATCGCCCATTACGGCGACTTAATGACATTCTTATCGCCGCACGTGTGCGCGTGACTCGGGCGATTCCCTCTATCCGTTACGCGCGCCGATCGATCGGTGCGATTCAACCACATGGAATCCATTAGCGCCGGTAATTCTGCCACTCGATGAGTAACCACTCGACGCTAAATCGTCGTCGCGAGTCGAGAAAACTCATCGAGCGTTTCAATGGACTTCCGCCACTGGGATCGGCGCTAATCAGAGATCTCGAGCGCGTTCGATCGTTCGCGAGAGCAGGAAGTACGCGAGGATGCAACTCAACCATTTCGAACGGCAGGTTACGTTTTCTCGAGTTGGCAGCGTCTTTAAGTACGACGATGATTCACGTAATTGCGATCGTCGAGCGGAGTGCGATTGCTTTGTACCGGGCTGCACTTAGAAAGCGACCAGCGCCATGATCCATCGAGGATGCGTTGAGACCTCGAAGGATCTCGTTATCGGTAAATCATTTCAGATCCGTCCATTCGAATAGAGCTGTCGGCGCTGCTTTCAGCGGGAAAATTCCGCGAGATCGTCATCGGCAATTATCGCGAACAACTGCGAAATTAATTTGCCGCAAAGTGAGGCGCGCGTGACGATCGGCGCGATTGGCCGCGGCGAATGGCTCTAAAAAAGAGTGGAACGAAATGTCAATGATAATGGCACTGAGTATAATAATCGTGAAGAAATCACTATGCAGCGCGGAGATGAATGTGTATAATTTAATCCTCTGCAAATAGAATGGTTTTGAATGCGATTTTACACGTTTGGTAATCGCTTTCAATCTTGCCGATCCGGAAAGTGGTTCGCGCCGCGTGTTTCATTAGAATTCGAAATTCTGGCGCATTATCTTAGCTTTAATTTGATGCTTCAAGTTTCCAAAAATGACGCAAATTCTTAGAAAATCGATTGCAAAATGCTTATTTTATAAAACCGTCGCGTCTCTCACGCCGATTTTCGGACGAGGTGGAAGCGATTCTTGGGCAAGAAGAACTCTCGTCGTCCCTTATTGTTGCGAAAAGGCGAGTCCTTCGGAACAAATCGGTGCGGCCCTGACGTGACATATGCCACGACAGTGAAAGGAAAGAAGACGAGGCAACGGTACGCGGCGTGTCGACGGCAAGAGCAGCGACCAAGCGCCGACGAAGCCTTCGAGGCGGAGAGCTTTCTCTGCCCGCGGCCAAAGCATCGTTGCCGATCTTCGCCGCACTTCGCGAAGACCGTGTAGAGCCGCTTGTTGTACTACGGTCTCCATCTCTCGTTGATCCAGCACATCGCGTCGTCGATCATCGATCGTCGATCGCGACTTCCGCGACGATCGAGCTGGTCAATTGTAAATTTACTTTATCACAAAGCGGCCGATTCATGAAGCAATTGAATAGTCGCCGTGGTGATAGACGATCTATATGTAAAAAGTATAGATAAAATGTGATAAATAGAATGTATGCAGGATCCGTGAAAGAATTAATCAGATTATCGCGAGTGTCGGATTATCGGGTGTATCAAGAATAACCGCTCCGCGCTATCGTGAATCGATCATCGAGATTTCTCTTTTCCAATTTTTAATTTAACTGAATTTAATTTTTAATTTAACCGAATTCAATTTTTAATTTATTAACGTGAAAATTGTTCTCTCTTGATTTTTGAAATTTTATTTTGCCTCGGTGATAATTTTTTATTAATTAAAAAAGGAATAGACGATTCTGCGTGAACATTAATTTGCATAAATTTTTGCTATGTTCTTTTTTTTTGTTGGAGTTACACTTTTCAACCACACTTTCCTCAGTGTGATTACTTTCCGTTGATTACTTATCAAATCTTGCACGTTAATTTGCGTTCTTACATATGCCTACACGCAAGTCACAGTGCGCGAACACGCAATATTATCAATTTGAATTAATTAAAGTAGAGCGCGAAATCTCCAATTCCTTAGAGGGCGTTAGAACGGATATTGCTGTCCCGCAATTTTCACATAATGTCACGAATAAACGCGCCGCGGTTAGCGATAATGTCGTCTCGCGGCCGAGTTCATCGATCGGCGGTTAACTTCTGCATAAAGAATGTGAATCTGAACAACGTCAATACGCAATATGTATAAGCAAAACGCGAACACTTTGCCGACAAGAAATCGGGAAATTATCTCGATATATTTTTTTAATTTTCTTTTTCTACTTTTAATTTATGCAAACAAGGTTTAAGAGTTACTCACAAAGGTACTTTGTCGATTATACCTTGAAACGACGTCTTCAAGGCGGAGTTATTTATATTTCCTGCAAATGAAGCGAATGAAAATAGAAGTCCTTTACGAGTATTACGTATTGTTGAATATTCAAGAGCCCGTGTTCCGTTTTACGGGAAGGAGTTTCATGTGCACACCTTGCAGAATGCGTAGTTTACTCGAGCAGTTGACAAAATGACCTCGCTAAATCTTACTTGCTAAGCGCGAAATTCCGCTTAATCCTACCTGGCTTCGGAGCGCATAGCATTACACTTTCTTTCTCTGTTATTCTTCCGCGGACTTGCATCGATCATTGCATCAGCTATGTTTAAATTAAGCCGGAGGATGATTCGATAAAAAGCAACGCGACATTTCCTCCGCGAAAGGTTTACGTTTAAACGATAAAGATATCCGATACACGTCTCACGTTGCAGAAAGCAGCGATCGATGCGAATAAGAATTTTAGCCGGGTTCGCGAAATATGACCGACGTCAAGATGAGTGGATCGCATGTAATCAACTCAAAGCGACACATTTATCCATCCATGATCGATAGAGCGTCTCGGTGAACGATGCACAATTTCACAAGCACACCCCCGAGTCGGTGCTCATCCTCCCATTTTTCGATCGCGCGACCTTGACTGTCAATTCTTGCATCGTCTTGAGACTACGCGCGTCCTTGCCGGTATTCAATTTAGCGGATACAGATCGGCCTCTAAGGACCTATCGCGCAACATGACGCGCGTTACGGTACCGATCGCTTCGTCCGCGTGCTGATATCGGATGAGCCGAGTCAATTTATATGACATACAACCCCGAAAAACAAGTCCGATAATTTAATTTCAACATTTTTTTTCTTTTTTTTTCTTTCGCGACGTCAAAAGCCACCAACCGCTCTCACGATCGTCGTGGCGTTATAATAAGCAACGCGTGCACCGCCAAATTGCGTTGCAGCCGCATTACGCGACGCATCAGGGATCCGGGAGCGTCCGAGCGCCTTGTTTTGCCTGCGCACACAGAGACGACCGGTCGAGCTGTAGGGAAATGGGTGAAGGTGGGTATATCGATTTCAGCGGAGTGAAGGGGGCCGCGGAAGAGATCGTCCTGCACGAGGCTCTCGCCGGCGGTGGTTAGGAGTGGTTACTTCCAGGGCCGTAAGCGCTGGCCGGTGCCAGCCCTGGCGCGGCCGGCGATGACCTTGACCTACGGGGTTTCTGCCGCGCCGGCGTCGCGTCCTCGTCCCTCCTGGTTTCCTCGCGTGGCCGCGATCCCGTCCTCGTCTCACCTGCGCCCACGCCGATTCGCTCCGTCTCGCTCCACCTGTGGCCGGCGATGCTGATCCGATCCGGCGTCCCCTCGCGCATCGCGATGGTCCAGCGATCTCGAGGGCTGTGCCGATTATTTGAAGCTGATAGATCGAGAAATCGGGTGCTCGCGGCGAATTGCATCTAACCGTGTCGACGGATGTCGTCCGGAAGTGAGATAAAAACCGCCGACCCCGAATAGCGACGAAACGATCTCCGTATCTTTGTCGCAACGATATACGCGGACGGGATGTCTCGCGGCGGTACGATTATTTATCCATTTTCCGATTGCAAGGAAGATTCTTCCTTTTTTCTGCCCGTCGCGTGCTTGTACTCATCTGTCATCTGCGCGTGTTTTCTTCTTTTTCCGGCTTTCTTTTTCTCTCGCTTCGAGATTGTCTTCTCTCATCTGGTCGCATTCTCCGAACGATCCCGTCCCGCCGACCATTTGTTGCTCAGCACTCCCGGCTGGGTCGCGGTGAATTCCCTCCCCTCGACATTCGCACTGTCGTCCTGCAATCTTGCCGCGCCAGTCCGGCGAGCACTTCCTTCTTCGAGTTTTCCTTTTTCCGATTTTAAGCAGCGCGATCACGTTCACGCCATACGCGAGCCAGCATTTCTCCATTCGCAATTCCTTACTCGACAATACTAATGGCGCTACCCTTCGCTCCAAGTGAATCCTGGTGCGAGCATATGGATGCATTATTCTGCTCTTTTATCCAACACGCGTCGGTTCTCACGGGCTCTCCTCGTGATATAATAAATTACGTCTGTCTATCCCGGCCGCGCACACACATATCCTTTTCGTTTTCTACAGCACATTCCATTATCTTTTTCATCTTTTCTCCCGCACTGTTTTTCGTATTTTGCACTTTTCTCGACGTTTTTCCGCGTTTGTTAATTTCGCTGCGCAATCCGTCAACGGGATTAGGACTCACGCAAGAGCGACGACTAAAACGAGCACTTATTGCCTTTTGTGCAGTCACCCTCCGATTTATCGGAATACTCAAAGCTCGTGCTTCTGTCAGAGTCAAGAGATACTTTCAAACATATTCTCTAATACTGAAGGTAAATCGTGTAAAGAGACTTCGTGTTTTGTCCTCATTTGACTCAGATGCCAGTTCAGACAATTTTCTTGTTCTTTTCTGACATCTGTCGATCTTGCTTTTCGATCGATATATCGATTGAAACATAACACGCTTCCGCTGCATTATTTGCTTTTTTGTATCTATTTTTTTCTTTTTATTCATTTATTTGTATTTTTGCGTTTGCTGTTACATTTATTTTTTTATTTAAAAAAAATATGAATCCTTGTTTTTGCATCTTAAAAAGTATAAGTAGACTTACATTTTTATCTTTCGCTTGAATTTATATTTCCAAGACTTTTTTCTGTATCTAATTCGAGCTTGGTATTAAATTCGACTTAATGTGCCCCATTTTACTTTCATCGACGCGCGACTCAATACATTTCTTAAAGCTCGAGTAATACTTGACACAAAACTTACTTCGTGACGATAGAACGATATCGGCGAAACATCATTAAAGTTTGATTTTACATAATTATTGGGAAATATTTTTATACTTTTACAAAATTGAGATAATCATACATATTTAGATTTTAAATATATATTTATTAACATTTATTGAACTCAATATTTATACTTGATAAAATCGGCAAATTACTATGATCTAAATTAGATGTTACACGATTATTGGAAAATATTTTCATGCTCTTGTATCATAGAATCTAAACATATATTTAATCCTCTTTTAATCGAGATGGATCATTCGTATTTCTCATCTGTTACGCAATTATTTTAATTGGCGCACGCTAAAAATTGAAAAATATAATTGGAACACAAGAGTAGATTAACAATTAATCAAATTAGTCAAACTGGCTACAACGGAGAAGATACAATTAGCGAATGAAAAATGAAAACTGTTATATTTTAATCAAACTTAATGTATAAAAATAATTTTCATCTTTAGACATTCCGATCATATTAATTAAAATTGTCATATCAATACAATTATTTTACATAATTAAATTTTAATTTTACTAATTAAAAAGTTATGTAAAAAATAACAGCGTAAATAGCTTCATATAACGTTGAACTAAAAATAAAGAAATATCTGAATAAATTGAAAGAGAGAGAGAAAACAAACGGACAAACGATAAATTTTATTTATCATCATGAATAATATTTATATTTACCGTGTATAAAAAAAAGTCCAGTTGAAAAATAAAGTTTTTACAGTAACGTAAGCAGGCTTACACACAATGCGTAAGTTGATTTATGCAGCGAACTCTGTAATTATTCAGTAGAACGGAATAACAAGCAGGTGCAAGCTTTTTTCTACGAAAATCCCCTCCTGAAGAATTCAACTGGACGAAAGCCGCAGCCGTCGGAGCGCCTCGGTGCTCCAATTTTCACCTGCCAATGTGACTCATTCACCCCTTCCCCCGCCCGCTTCTCGTTCTCTCGCCGCCAACATTACTCTGGACCGGCATGGCAAAAACAACCCCTTCGCCCACTTTCCACCTGGCTTTTTACCCCTTCCCGCGCCGGACTACTGGCGATCCCCCACGGGGGCGAAGTACACGGTCCTGCCTTCGTGGCGCGCGGCCGGATCCAGTCGCAGTTCGAACCTCGAGGAAGACCGAGCGTGCGAGAGCCCCACCGTAATCCTGGACCAAGTAAACGGACAACTCGGAGGATCATGCCGGGATCCTCTGGCGTGCAAGCGTCAGGAGCAGCAGGTAAGGCCCACTCGCCGCAACGGTCCCGCCGCGGCCCGTTTCGCCCGAGCGAGGACTCGCAGGACTCGTGTAGCCGTCGCGACTCGGAGGAGCACACGCGTCCAAGCTCGCTAGCCTTCCTTTTCAATTTGATCTTGAAGCGATATTGTGATTTATGGAAGATACGTGATTTATGGAGGAGCACGCAGCTGCGCTGCTCTCCGTTTCGCTGGCAGTCAAAAAGTGCAAATGCATTTTTTATGTGATCGTGATGTGATGGAGCCGTGCGATAAAATATTCGATGAGCTGTCGGAATGAGAAAATATAATTCGGTGGGTACGTTTATTAGTAAAAATGTTGATCGCTTGTCGCTGCGAGAGAACTCGTCGCATCTCGTAAACGAGACTCGACTGTGCGAGAAGCATACAGGTGGGTCGGGCGAGACTAAGCAACTGCATTTCCATCGCGTTGTAAATAGTCTTATTAAGGAAACTACAGAAATAAGAGTTATCGTTCAAATACAAATTGAATCTTTTGAATATACATTTTTTAAACTAATCACTTAACTACATTTTATTTTTATATATTTTGTATCACCTTTTGCATCCAATAATTTTACTTCGCCGCGTACTTTTTCTTTCAAGTTTATCCCTCACGTTTCTGGGATTTTACGATATCCCTTGTATATTGAATTGAACTACACGGAGATGACCGTCACCGAAGACTTGTTGGATTCAGTTTACGAGCAACGTGACGCTGTAAAACGACCGAAGAAATTCGAAAGATTAATATAACAGCAGGTGTGGCTGCCTTATTAAATTTTTGTTTAATTTACTTTGCTTTATTCTCTATCGATTTCTTTTAATTAGCTCATTTTTTAGCTTTTACATTAAAAAAAAAAAAGGAAAAATAGCTACGCACATAAAATTATAAAAATATGACAAGATTATTAAATTAAATTATATAATGTATTCTAACACAGATATTTGCACTGAAACCAGATTTAATTAAAATTATCAAGCAAAAATTAATCTGTCGGATATTCGCAAAATGGCTGCGTGTTCGCTGTTGAAAGGATCTTCGTATGCCATAAATGTGCCGGGAAAAGTGTCGAAAAGTATTGCAGTTCCGAGACAAGAGTCTTTTCATTTAATCGAGGCAAGCATCGTGCCAGGAAAACGATCTCCGCGCCTTTTTTCTTGCTTTCATCGACCGCTCTGTGCCAAGGCCAAATAAAAAGACGAGATCTTACAGTCACGGTCACGAACAAAAGTGTCTCTTAATGTAGTTATGTGAATCGATTCCATTCCGGATATTATTAATGGCTACTTTCTTGCGTTGATCAGTCATCGTAATTCATTTTTAACGATCGTAAGATACGTCGTTTCGAACTTGAGAGAAAATTATTAGTATATGCATTATATTTTTAATTCCATTAGCTTTATTGTAGCTCTGTAAGACGTCCAATTGTACTTAGCGACGCAAAGTGTGAATGCTACACGGTTGCTAATTAATGAATCGCATTTGCGAAAAGTGGCGTGCACGCGATACCTTTCAATGAAGCGAAAACGCGCGCGAGTACCAAAAGTCCGCGAAACATATCAATTTCGTAAGGGCGCCGCATATTATCAAGGGGTGGATTAGCGGGCGGAACGAAAGTTCTAATCGCGCTGGGAATAGCGTGGTGCACGCGGTATTATTTTTTATCGCAGCGTTTCATGGTTTTGCTAGATTAAATCGTGGAAAATGCATTACGAAGTTTCGAGACGCAATGCTTCCGCAGCAACAGACGCGGCACGATACAATTCATTTTAACTTGTCGCGGGATCGCCCGGCACGAGTGACTTTTAAAGTTTGGAAACTTCTGGAAGCGACTGCTGGAAGAATGATTCGAATGTCAAGATTGGCGAATATCCCGCGAGAGAACGGCGGGTGTTCTGTCGACTACAGACTCCGCGACTCCACGGATTAATCAGATCCGTCGATTTCGAAGATTAATCAAAGCGAGGATGAAACTCTGCACAGATACAATGCCGCGCATCTCCGCACGCTTTATCGCGGGCTTTTCCATTGGTCAATTTGGAATGTCGCCAGGCACACGCGTCTCGCTTAACGCGTAGTGCTTCGCATTTGGCGAAAATTCCGCAACGCGAGAGGGAAAGAAAGAGAAGAAAAAGAAACGTTTGCAGGTCCGGCACAAGTTGCGTTTAAATGCGACGTAATGCAAAGTGATATATTCGCACAATGCGCGCATATATTGGCCCGTACGTGCGACGGATTGCGATCGTCAGACGCGTAATATGACACGAATCGCAAAATCTGATCTACTTCGGAGCAAGAAGGAGGGTAATTCTTTTTCCGATTGAATTCATATCGCGATTTCACGGCTTCGATTGATTACTTTCACCGGAAAGAAGTTCACGTCTGCGACATCACAGCAAAATTGAACTCGTACTTTAGGCTCGTAAAGGAGTCTTTGCATTAACGATCTAATTTTACTGCGGCAACGTGCCTTCTCCTCATTACGACCTTTGGCGTGACTTAAGATTATTCCGCGGGACAATAAAAAATATTTGATGCATTTTACCGCAAACATTAGAGAACTGCGTGGAATAAGAATCAAGGTGAAAAAAACACACAAACCACGCAACGCGGTTTCAATATTTTTGTTTTCGACACAGACTTAGACAGGTTTTCCCATGGAAATGAAATTCATTTATTTGTTAGACCAAAATTTAATTTCGATTACAAACTTTGCAAAGCGCTAAAAAATTGGATTAAATGTCAAAATGCGCGTGCAACTGCAATTACGTATTGTTTTGTGTTCATTTTACAATACGCAATTCTCTTGACTTTTACAGTTTATATTGCGAGTTTTTCCTCATTAAAAAGAATCCGATGTAGATTTAAAACGTTTAAAGTTAATGATTAAATGTGCTTTTTCCGACGAATTTATCGTGACAATCGTGTTTTTCGGCTTTTATTAATCCTTTTAACAAACTCGATTGTCATTTAATCTGCGCAGCAAATATTTTTTCTCTCTGTAAATGTAGCGATAATTATGAGTTTTATGTCATGTCCCGGTTTCTTTGAACAATATTTCGGGTATGGGTCTCATGTCATCGACACACTTCCTGCTCACGCGTTATCGATCTGTTTCGTACTCTTCGCTAGCCAACCCTTGGCGCTACTTTTATTCTCAATTGGATCACTGAAACAGCATTGGAAATATTATTCCCATTCAGTGAAAAGGCATTTAAAACGTTATCCTTTATAGTTTTGCAAAGGTAAACGGATATTTCAAAATATAATAAAATATAACAATAAAATATCAATATTTCCATCAGTTTTTTCTTGTAGTCACTTTCGGATTTTATTTCAGCAGCTCGAGAAACTACAAACATTTACCTCTGTGTTATAGAAAATTTTATTATTACTAAAATATTATTAGAAAAATAAAGCTACTGAAAGAATATAGACTGTGACATTTATATACAATAAATATTAATTCGTTTTTACCAAACAGGTTTAAAATATGCTGACAAATTTTTTTGATGTCGTTATATACTTCTGTCGTTAGCATATAAATAATTAATTAGTCGTCGTTTTTATTCGCGAAAAATTACTCAAGTTACTCAATTGATTGACATACAAAGTTCGTCGGCGCGCGTGCGCGCGTGTGTGTGTGTGTGTGTGTGTGTGATATAAAACTATTCCGCACGGACAAATTGAAAATTAGAGATACGAAATTCTCGACGAGTATCGCATTTTTTTTTTCAGCGGCGCACTTCCTATCGTTCGCGCTTTATCGATCTATTTCGCAATGTTTCTCTGCAGCCGTTGCTTTTTCTCGACGCTTTTTTGTACAGCTAGGCGACCTTTGCGAGCTTGCCGCACCGGAAACCAACGAGCCGTTTATCCCCCTGCTTGTCGGTGGATGCGAGAGCGCTTTCCTGCGTGACTGTGACACTCGCACACGATGATATGCGAGACATTCTGAACTTTAAACCGCATATTATTATTATCCACGCTGTGTGTCCACCATCACAGGTTTAATAAAATCAGATCACTCGATCGACAGATAGGGAGCTCTTGCGACGAATAAGCCGCCGCGAAAAGGCCGAAGGTGAGACACGAGCAAGGGCAAGAATAATAATTCATTGAAGAATCATTAACTAGAAAAGATCCTAGCTGAGATTATACTTCGCGTTTTATTTTGGTAAACTTTAATAAATTTAATAAAAACTTTAATTTTAACTTTAACCGGTACTTTTATAAAAATATGTCTGTGCCGTGTTTAATTTTAATTCGCAATCAATAATATATATAAAACTGAATGAGATAATAGAATAATCGGTGCCACATTCTGCAGGCTGAAAATGAATAAATCATTGTTCCTTCTTCATATGACATTTTCTTTTTTGCTACACGCGAGTCGCACAATGACATTAATTGTTCTAGCTCCAGGATCCGAGTTATGTCATCCGAGTTATGTCAGTAAAATGCAAAGCGTTCTATCTACAGCAAGATGTACAGCTTGACCTATGAAGAATGTTACCTCTTACAGCTCCAAAACCGTTTGATCAATTCAAAGTTAAATTGTAAATTTGTAACACTTTACGCGAATCACCCCGCAGAATATAACTCTTTTGTTTGTGATTTTGTTTCGGAAGAGTAGAAGATTAGAAATCACATGTTAGTTTCCAATATTTTATATGACGTTTTTATTCCTATTTAAAATTTAATTCATTAATTGCAACCTTAATTTTGCGAGGATTAATTCTGTGGAATTTACCGAGAGACTTTATACTTCAGTTGTAATTAGTCGCATATTACGACAATTAGTATAATCAGCACTGATATTACGTTAAACATAATTTATAGAATTATATGCAAATGATCGATAAGTAGCGACAAGCATGATATTCCGTGACAAATGCGCTAATAATAGCGCATCACACAGAAATTTCAATTTATCATTGACACTTGACACAAGAGCAATTATTAAATACGTGTGTACATAACAGCATAAGATCGAACAATCAATTACGTTAAATCTACGGAAGCATCTCTCTGTTTCAGTAAAAAATCCACTCTCGGATATCCGTCATTTTTATCACTGTTTTTTCCATTTTTATCGAGATTGGATGCTGAAACAGCTAAATATCGCATCGATTAATTTGCTCTTGAAACGCGACCGTAGCTAAAAATATTTCACACGCTAATATTCAGCCGTGAAGGATCTTTTATGCGGCGCGAACGCAGAAAATATTTGTCTCGTACCGTGGCGACATTATGTAGTTTCTAGCGGCGTTATATTTATTATTATCGAAAGTCATTGAGTAACTAAAAGCGGCCGGGAGTTTTGCTCGTGTCACCTTAACATTTAGAGCCAATACATACAGTTTCAAGTACACGCCGGGCAATAAAATTTAAATCTTTTTTCGTTTATATATATTTATATTTAGAATATTCTGTAGCGCGCATTTTATTTGACCATAAAATTCGTGGGCAAATTTATACGAAGAAAGAGTTCAATGTTATTGAAAAAAGCGATTTTATTTGAAAAAAAAATTCCGTTTATTAAAGAAAAAGATAATTCTAAAAGTGAACTTTAAAAATAAAACAACATTGTATATCGGTTGGCAGAAGCCATTGAAGGAGCTGAGCGACAATGTCGTCGTTGCCGAAGTCTACAACGAGACGCGCAAAGGACTTCCCCTTCTTCAAGTATGGCCTAGCGACTCGCCCCGAGCCGACTCCGATGAACAGGGTCAGGTTTTTGTGTTCCCTGACACGCAGGAGAACATCAACGATAGCGGTATTGAATCTACTCAGGTGCGCCTTTTATCAGATACTACTTTCTCCGCATTGAATCTCCGGGCGTGTAAATAAATAACTTTTATCTACTTGCGTTAATCAAAAACAAACCTCTCGCGTGACGCTTTTCATACGCCACGACTTGACTTTATCGAGGACGTAAGAATGAGTTCTCTTTTTTCTTTTTTTTTTTCACGCGGAATCACGTTTTTGCGAGAAGTTTCTTATGAATTGATATCTACATTTCGTTGTTGTCGATGTTGTAATAATATTGTATTTTTCTTTTAATCCATGTTGAAGGCGTCGCCGTCACCATGCGGTGTCATCTGCAATAGTCCGTTAACGACGCCGCTGCAGTCGCGTCGCACCAGCCTGCTGCATCCGGATGACGCGCGATTGCACCTCCCTTACCTGCACCACAACCATCATAACATAGGATTAAGGAGTCCGCCGTCGCCGGACAGAACGTCCGTGGACGAGGATCAAGAGGGTCGGCCGCCAAGTCCTTCCAACTCGACCACCAGCAGCCTGCGATCGATGCCGAGTTCGGCGATTGTATCGATTCAGCAGGATCTTCAGGACAGGAGACGTAGCAGCGGGTAATTAATTTAACTCTTTCTCGTTACGTTTTATCTGGGATCTTCAGCTGACAGTTTAATATCTTCGTGTTAAATTATTGAATTTAAAAATTTATTTTTATTTTTTCAATAATAAATAATATCATGGGTAAATTCATTAGTAATTTATAATTTATCATTAATCATGAAATTTTGATTATCTGTATTATTTTGATAGATAAGAGATGACAATATAATTATGGTAAATAGATTGAATTAGTAATACAAACGCAGCATCTTTTATTATATATATATAATAAAAGATCTCTAATTCATACAATATTTCTGATATTATAATATTTAATGATATGATATTGATAACATCACTAAATTGATTGATTTTCTTCTATTTAGATCTAAAAATATTCTTCTATTTAGATGAAATTAGTGATAAAAAAAATAACACTATTTACGATTATACTAATCAAACTAATTTCGATGATTGTAAGATTTTATTTGTCTGTGACAGTATATATATAAGGAAGAACTTTATTTATACTGTTTATAGCAAATTTTATAGATTGTTTTAGAAATGTGCAACTTGCACTATACTTATTGCAAAAATGATATAAGAGACGTGCTTATGAAATTGTAAAGAATCGTTCTACAGAGGATAATGCTTCACAATTTCAAATTAGTTAAAATTGTAAAATTTCATAAAAAGCATGAAAGCTGGGGTACTGCAAGTGGAGTTTCAAGTGTTGTTTTGTTGACATGACAATAGTAGAAAAGTCTTGTTTATTGTGAGATGAGAGCGACTATTTACGCGAAAGGGGAGTGCTATCATTAAAGTGTTCGATGCACGTTTATTTTTTTAAAAATGCCGATGGTGGAATAGATGGTCTTGCTCACGTTAGATTGAACGACGATTCGTGCGAAAGGAAATGCGCCAAAAATGAGGTGCTACAATCGGAGTGGTTCAAGAGCGTTATTTTATTGATTGATCGCCAATATAGTGAATATAAGAAGGTCCTGTTTGGGTTAAAAGGGAAAGAAATGAAGGGAAAGAAAGACGTCTTTAATTCGAGTGGTCTAAGAGAGAAGGAAGGAGAGGGAAAGAGAGAAAGAGCGAGAGAGAGAGAGAGAGAGAGAGAAAGGGATGCGCTATTTTCTTAATAACGCCAAACAATAAAGTAGATGAAAGGTCTTATTAAGACAAAGCGTTATGATTCACACATCCGTGAATAAATTTGCATATCTATCGTCGCAATTTAAGTAGTTCAAAATGCACTATTTTTATGACACCAACAGAGAAGAAAGCAAATTTTATTAAAATAGAGCACAACAACTACGTGACGTAAAAAGAATCTATTAAAGCAGCTTAAAAAAAGGTAAAAAAAGAGATAGCAAGTACACGCGCTCGGAACATTATTATACACACACCAAACAATGCTGTTTCAATGTATCTCTGCAAAATATGTGAAGAGAAACTAGCGCCAAATTTAATTTAATTTAATATTTTTTAATTTAATATTATACACATATATATATATATATATATTTGTGTAATATTACTATTAATTTAACAATACATATACAGTTACAGAATATTTGATTGCACTAATAAATAATTAACACAAAGGATTATTTAACATAAATTATAATACAAATAATTAACATGTTATTTAGTCTAGCAAGAAATAAAAATTTTTTAAATTAAATATTAAACATATTTTGCATTATGCGGAAGAAATTAAGTTTTATGTGTATAGAAATTATTGGGCGCAAATGTTTTGCTCGCGTACGAGGCGATCGACCTTATCCTTGGCCGGCTGTGCGCGGCGCAGGCAAGGTCCCAGAGATCCGAACGCCAGGAATAATCTATCATATTTACACGCGTTCAATATCGGACTTAGTCTTGGCTCGTGTCAAGGAACGACCTTGACACGATGCAAACACACGGAAGGTATGGCGGCAACGTACACAACGTCGATATCGCGCGTGTATGTATGCACGTACGCGTGTGTATATATGCGGCGGAATTGCTCGCATTTATACGTCGGGTTCGCGACGTAAATGCCGAGCAGTCCCTTTCTACGACGAGGGTCTTCAGAAAATTGCTCTTTTTTTCAATAGAGATCGGCCGCATCCAAATTTAACTCCTTTCTTTTTTGCTAAGTAGGTCTCGCAATTTCGCGAGTGAGCGGGACGTCGTACATGGCCAAGACGTTGGATTATCTCGATAGGATCCAACTTTTATGTTCTCATGTGCTTTGATCAAAAATTTATACTGGAATTGTTGCGTTCATCCTTCAATCTTCATTAAAATACAAAAGGGAAAAAAATGAAAGGAAAGAAAAAAATAGCAACTTTTAATTGACCCATTAAATTACACGCTAAAATTAATATTATGGCATATAATATAATAATGAATCAATAAAATAAAATAATTGAAATAAATAACATTATTTTGATAACACAAAGAAATCACCTGAAAAATTGCAAAATTTCTCGAACGAAGAAAAAATCATGATATCAATCGTCTTGTTGCCGTGAATGTATACTAGAAAAGACAATTATTTCAACATTTCGACTTTAGACTTTTATAACTTTTTTTCTACAGCACCTACAGTAAAAACAAGCATACTTTTCTTATATAATTCGGGTATGCGCTATCGATTGAGCCTATTATCAACTCAATCGGCCCAGCCGTTATTGAGATCCGACAATCTCGGCTCGTCTCAACTTTCGGGCTCGCGTAAAGATACACGCGTGAACTTGGCGCGAGACGCTACCGTGTCTCCTGATCTTTGAGACAGTATTGGTAGTTTTCCACCAATGAGACACAAATAGACACAGTGTCAGGCACAAAACAGTTGTGTGAAGCCGCTTGTTGGAACATTATAATTCTTAGTACAGCTATAGTTGGCGTTCTATAGTAAATTTTTTCTTGAAATTTTACTCATATGTATATGTACATCTGCTTTAATTGCATAGTAAGTATAATTTACAAAAATAAATTTTGAACTTCGCAATTTTCATAAAATAATATAGTACATAAAATAATATAGTACATAAAATATAACCTCTATTACTTTTTTATTTTGTAAAAAACTAAATTAAATATTCTAATTTTTTAGATGAATAACGATAATAGATTAATTTACAACAATTTGCATGTTTTTGCCTTTATTACTTACATACATGGTGTTTCAACTTTTACAACTTGAAATTTCCCTAAGTTTGTCAAATAATTGGCAGCCATGAATTGAACACAAATCACCTCGACTCACCTCTTTAGCTGTGTATATTTGTGTCGAGCTGTGTCGTTGTAGGAAAACATTGTGTCAAACACTGTGTCATTTTGTGTCGCTTGTGTCTCTTGGTGGAAAACTACCATTAATAGCTTATGCAATTGTGATTAAATAAAATCATTTTGACGAATAATATTATTAATTACAACAGGCAGAAACTGATCAAACATTTTCATGTTTCATCCAGTAGGTACAGCACGTTCGACGCACTGGACCTGGAGTACGCTTTGCTGAGGGCGGCGGCTCGCGGCTCCGTGGGACCATACTCTTTGTCAGAGTCCCTTCACAAGCTGACCTTTACTCAGAGCTTGGCCTTTCCCGCCCTGGCGCGTAGCCTCGCCGCTAAGCAGAGTATGTCAACCAGATCGCAGCAGCCAACCGAGAGCGGGCTGAACACCATCGCGAAGGTGGTGACCGCAATGGTGCTAATGTTGGTGAGCATATTGGTGTTCGGTGTGGTCTACAAGTTCACGAAGACGTGAGGGTGGCTGCTGGCACCCGGCCGGGGTGCCACGACGCCGGATAACAATCATCTGGATGCCAGCGACGCCTTTAACGGCGACGGCTGATGAGGCCTGAGGTCTGATCTGGGTTAATCGCGCGAGGAGGAAAAGGATTGCAGTGTTGCAGGAGACGCCGAACGCTGTACGAAGCAGTCTGCGTTCGGAATCAGCGTACAGATCAAGCATTTGTGAAAGATTGATGCGAGAATGGGAGAATGAATGATCTGCATAGCATTCGATACACGACTCCAAGTCGGCGGGCAAAAGCGGTTTTATTGGGTTTTATTGTCTTTACTGTGTAACAATGTGTGTGCGTGTGTGCGTGTGTTTAAGTATTCATAAAATATGTAAAGTTTTAGCAAAGGTGACATTGCGTGTCGTAAGAAGACATGATAATGAAAAGCGTAATAATATTATGACGAGGCACTCGTAACGACGATTTGCTCGATCGAGAAGAGGCAAATCAAATGGCGTATATGTGTGCACATTTCGACTTCGAGAATAATTCTACCTTGCTCTTTGATATACGTGCATAAACAATATCAGGTGCCGGCAAAAAATTTCAATGTGGAGATACGTGTGTGTGTTCGATGTAAAATAGAGAAGTCATAATCTAGAAAAAGCGGATATATCTAGAAGAAAGAAAACATGTACGTCTGTTTGCTAAGAATCTTATCGAGTCTATTTCTTGAGAAAAAAAAATCATTGTATACTAAACAAGAACGCACTCGTCTGGATGAAATCTCGGCGAGTGTACTCGGTTTAAAGTGTCTCGATAATGAATACAAATTTATGCCGTGGACTCTAATGTCGCCGTTGTAAGGAGGTTTTCCGGTACATTACTTTCCACAATATTTCAAGTTACGAGGACTCTTTAAAATATTCCTCGACGATCTTTGATATTCTTCAACGAGTTTCGTCGCATTGAAGTGGGTGGTAAACTGATGGAGCGAGTCTCAATCGATAAAAAGTTGGATAACGCTTTTGCGACAACGAGAGAACGATTTCCAGATTGAAACATTTGTCTTTGCGAACTATCTATTCTGCTTGGCGACGTTCGAGTGATGCACTTTGCGCAGTTGGACGAACACTCGAAGCTACAATTGCAATCGCAGTTCGAATGCGGATTATCGCGCGAAATGATATCTCCGATCGAGAAGTTGCAAATTACACAATCGCCATATTTTTGAGATTGAAGCGTTTCGGATTTTAATACCAATTTCACCTGATTAACTTCACTCCGTGAATTTTTAATTAATCTTTTCTCAAGCTTTCACTCTCGATAAATCTACTCCCATCTAATTTGGAGCAATTAAAAAAAATAATTCATGAGGGAATGTTTTGGCAAAAAATTTCCAGCCGCTAACCACTTCCCTGCCCGAGTATATTCGGGCAGTATCATAAAAAATAGTAACAAAAAAAAACCCGATATTTTTTGAACTCTCTTTGACAAAATAATTTGACAGAGAAGTGGTTAATAAACTTGAACACTGAAACCGATCGACTTCCACCGGTCAGTCTACGTTTGCTTTGCAGTGCCTTGTCCGCGCACAAAGTCGCCATCTCACACGGACGTTGCATGCGAACGCGTAATCTCGTAATTATTTTTGAGAACTTTGTGACTGTCCAAGTGCTTTACACAACTTCTTTCCGTGACAATCGGCCGGGAGACGCTCGCTCCCGGCAATATTAAATTTATAATGTTAAGCGACCCGCTGTGGTATGGTCGGCCTCCGACCGGAAACGACGGACTGCGGTAGGATAAGCGGCTTCCGACGGTGAAAGATTAATCGAAAGACAGTTTATCATCTACGTTCTGTCTAAAAACACGTCGAGGCTTGAAACTAAATCGAAGTCTGGTGATGCGCGCGCGCGCGACACCTGATAGTTTTTTCATACTAGCTGTTGATCAACGCAACGTTGAGACTATCATATATTTTTATAAAATCTCATATCGATCGTTACGTCAGTAAATAAGTAAAAATAAACTCGACTCGTTTGATATACACACCTTCCTATTAAAGAATTTTCTAAAGGATACAATTTATTTTTGCTAGACCCCCCCCCCCCCCGCCCAGGATTGCTTTCGATTTCGTTTTAAGCCCACGAAGCGCCCAGAAAAGCATCTTTGAGCGTGTTTCGTACAGCCTAGTCGTTTGTTTTATATATAATAAAAAGAAATATATATATATATACACGTATAAACAATTACATATATACTGTATGTATTTATGATCGTTATGAAGGCGTATCTTCGTTATTTTGATGTTGTGCTCTGTACGAAGCAACGAAATTTCTAAAAATAATCTAAGACGCGTCACAAAACTGCTTTTTTTTAACTATCGTATTGTATAATGTATGACATATGTATGACGCTTCAACGCGTTGCATTACAGTGTGTAAGGGAAAGAAATTTCTTTCTTTGCTCTCTTTGTGTGATAAGCGACAAATTTCAGACAAATCTCGTATGGTGATATTTTCGTGAACGTTGAACGGAACCAAAATATTGGTAGAAGAATTGTACGAGACGTATACTGCCGTAAGTTTTGCCGTGATCAAATCAAGAAATCAAGAACAGAAATTGTGTTTTTCTTGCGGTAGAATTTATATCGACAGAGTTTGTTCTTTTTTTCTCTCTCTCTGCTATCTTCGCATTTTGACTCTAGGAAACCTAAACTTGCTTATTTCTACACACCACTCAAAGAGAAGATAAATAAAACTATTTCTTTCAGCTGCAGTCTTCCTACGCGAGAGTAAGTGTACGTCATACTCTCTGAGAAAAAAAATGGGAAAAGGGAAAAGAGGAGAAGCGGAAATGTGTGAAAAGGGCAGCTGTGAAGAGTTGACCTAAATTTGCCTTGTAGTCTTTATCGACTGTAGCATCGATCTGCATAGCGATAGTAAAGCAAAACGGGAGTGAATATTCTTTAATATCCTTTTGGTTTATCTTCTCTGTGTGATTGGATGTGGATTGAAAGAATCTTCAAAAAATGTGGGACGTAATATGTGTAAATTAAATGTAAAAATGAGTGTTTCACATCCAGCTTTGTATGATATTTCTGAATTTTCGATCAGTGGTATACGTTTCTATGATACTTACAGTATTTTGTTGAGATCCTCTCGCGTCCCATCGAGTATCAGTCGTGGAAAAAGTGGGTCAATTCGACGTAAAATTGTCGCGCGTTGAATTCAATCGTGCCAATGTGGATCCGTAATCGTATCAAAGCGTTTCCTGATTCTAGTCATCTATGCCATATTACATAGTGCTTGTGAACGTTGTAACTCGGTCGTCCCGTCTCTCACGGTAAATTACTTTCCTTTCTTCCATCGAAACAAAAGGAGGAACAATAAAAGAACTATTACCAGCCTGCGGCGACTTCTCATTAATCTTACCTTAGAAATGAATTTATTTCTCAACGGTGTGGTATAAGTGAATTTTTTAACTTACAATTGAAAGTTAAAGGGAGATTTTAGGACGGCAAGCAGTCGACTAAATCGCATATTCTTCCATCAATTTTATTTTATCTTCAAATTCACAGAATTCTAATTCGAAATTTATTTACAAAGATATCTTTAATGTTTGTTTAATACTAACACTTGTTACTCGTGTCTTTGATGGCGTAACCCTAGACACTTAAAAGATTGGACTTGATTCTCTGTTGCGAACCAATTGTGAAACAGTTGAATTGAAAGTTATCGAAATTCTGCTCCCAAAACATTGATAGAAATTCTCAGACTTATTGGTAGTCAGAACCTAAAACGAGTTTGGAAAAATTACTTCGATTGTTATTTTATTTCGCAAGTTTTGCGCTAAATTATTCGCGACTTCCAAAATCAGCGCATATTAGGCCAATTATTTATCCTTCATACCGAAAGAAATTAATAGAAATTTAATCTGCAAGATTCTCTCCTCTCAACATTTGATATCGAAGGCTACTTCAAAAATATCATTTAAATATCTTCGTATCTTTTCTTTTCTTTTTTTTTTCAATTTTCTGTACAATACTCGTTTGTGCTGTTTCTTTTAACAGAGTGAGTGAAAATTAAGAAATCGATTTATAACCTGACCTCTCTTGAATTTCGAGAATGACGAATTTACGATTTCACAAAATAAACTTCTATTAATATCTCTTAATTAATCTATTTTTCAAATAGATGAATTATACCGCGCGCCTATCGATCGTACTTACCGATCCATCCGCACTTCTTCGCGTAGTCCAAGTAGTTTACGTGATGTACGTACGCGAAAGTTTATTGCTACCTTACAGGATAACTCTCTGATTTGCGCACTAATGTGTGTTACATTAGTATTACAATCGGTGCGTCTTCGCGAGTACATGCAAGTGTGTCTCTGTGAATGCGTGATTTATGCGGGCGACAAATCGGCCGGAAATGGAAGTGCGCAATTTATGCAACGATTCGGAAAGCATATCGCTTCTCCCACCGATTCAAAAGATCCATATTTTTTTGACTCTTGCTCAGCTTCCCCTGCGCTTAGGCCGATACCTACTTGAATTCGCTACCACTCAATCTCGCCCTCACCGTCCTCAATCTCCCTCACACTGTCCTTTCTCTCTCACTCTCTCTCTCTCTCTCTCTCTCTCCCCCCCTTCCACCCTCTCGCTCTTTCTCTATGGCAACCCTCTCGTTACATCCAATGCGGCCACGAATTGTACGAGCACTTTACAACTTATTCGAATTGTTTACATGAATTTACAGAAGTTTACACGAATTACACGAATTACACGAGTTCGAGATGAAGAACAAGTTTGTTGTATATAAAATACTCTTGAACACGCGCAAGGAGAGACTTTCGTATTTTCGTATTGAGATTTGCGCCGTCATCATACCGTAACGAAAGAGTTAGTAGAAAATTTCTTTATAAGCCTCCTCGTGTATGTATATTCGATTCATCTTGGTCTGTGATAAATTCTCTCTCCCCCTCTCTCCTCCTCGGCGACTGTAGAAAAATAAATTACTACCGTATCGGCGATGTTCTTTTTTTTTTTTCTCTTCCTCTTTTTTTTTACGCGGCGCGCACACGTTTATAGTCCCTAGTGTAGTGTTTTTATTTTCCCTTCGTTAAAAGTTCCGCGTTATATTTATACTATCTTCGATATATATCGTCACGTGTGCGCTCTACGGATGACGTATGTGTATCCGGAAGATTAATACAGTTCTCTCTAAATTCCTAAAAAGATGCCACTCGTGTGAAATCGTCACGTCATCGCTGCCCTCGCGCCCCGAATAATTGGAACATCATCTCGAGAATCTCAATAATGTAGAAGCGATCGTTTCGCGTGCGCAAACAAAAGGAAAACACGATCCCATAATTTCTCTGTTCGAATCGGCAACGGCGGACTTGCTGCGTTGAATCGTCACGCATCGACGGCCGTTGCGCGATCGATATAACTCGGAGAAAGAAGAGAATGGATTTAGAATAATTTTATCGCGCGCGAAACATTCGCTTTCGTGTTATCGAGAGCGTCGAAAGACAATAATCTATCTGATAGATAGCTATCCGTTATTATCTGCAACGATATTACAATTGTTTTCTCTCCTACGGATTTGTTGCTATTTACACGGCGACATCGAGGTATCGTTTTATTCTGCGTGTTCAGCCTCTGCGCCGTAGACTTCTAAATCTATTACCTCTTTTTTGTTTTTTTGTTTTTTTTTTTTATTATACCCTGTACGAGTTCGACGCAACACGCACATACGCGTGCGTGATCTCGCGTGCGTGCGAACGTTGTGATAATGAACAGTCGACAGCGACTGTATCTTTCTCCGCCCCTCGCATTAATTAACGATAACAGCGCCATTGGCTGTCGCTAAATTAACGCGGAAGGAGGAGACCCAACATGTATCGGTGTACGGATGAGACACTCGAGCCTCGAGTCTCGAGGACAGTCGCGAACGATCTAGGCGCCGATCTCGCCCGATCCGCTCTTCCGATCCTCCTCGTCCTTCCTTCCGCGTGCTACTTCTTTTCGCTCTGAGAAACACGAGGATATGCTAACATTTAGAGAGTTTTCTACGACAGTACATTTAGCTTGCCGAACATTATTTGAAGAAATAGTCGGTAGGTGTACAGAGATACTGCGTAATTTACGTTTTGTGATTCGCCAGTGATTCCGCGTCTTCTCGCGCGTCGCAATTCCTCACGGGATATTCAGAAGGGTGGATGCTCAGAAAGGACGCCCGAAACATCCGACCTGATAGGCTTTCGAGGGAGGCTGCAGCAAGTTTCCATCCGAACATCCAATCCAGTACCCCCCCGAGAAAAGCCGTAATGTATCTCGTTCGTGTTAGAGCCATTTTCGAGTACATTATTGGTAGATTATGGGATGGGTGGGTTCGACCGGCAGATCGCTATCGAGATCCAGGAAGACGCCGTCCTTGGACACAAGATAGTGCGTCAAGAGCTGTCCCTTGCCCTTCACGAAGACAAGACCGCGCTGCTCAAAGCCGAAACCAAACGGCTCCAATATCTTCCGGGTCTCGTCGGTAACCTGCAAATTGTTTTTATATTTATTATGAAATTTCGCTATTTCACAAATTTTTATTTAAAAATTTAGAAATGTCAAACGATTGCTGATATTTCTTCAGCATAGAGCAGCTTATGTAACTTTTGCGATTTATCTTTAGTTTTCGATCGCAATTCCATCAGTATTCTCTAGCTATTATAAATCTCGTCGATAACGGAATTTACTTACTAAATAAAAATGAGAAGATTTAATATTTATTATATTATAATAAATTAATTAAAATTCGGACGTTGATGCACAATTTCTTTCGAATTATTTTTCGCAAATTATTGAAAAAAAATATAAAAGCAGTTTTGAAATTTCCGCTTGGATATGCGAATGTCAATATCCATTTTGATCGGAATTGACTTTTTACTTATTCGGAATATGTCCGAATATTCGGAGCGGAACAGCTGACGAAAAACGGAATTATTTGGATTGGAAACATTTCCGGATAGATACAATAGCTGCTCCGATCGTGAGATAACCGATACCTGAATGCAACCGACTTTCCCCGTGCTCTCCATCCTCGACGCGACATTGACAGTGTTGCCCCAGATGTCATAATGAGGTTTCCGCGCTCCGATGACGCCGGCGGTCACCGGTCCATGATTGATGCCCATCTTCAGAACAAAATGATTGAAGCTCTGTTCATTGATGCTCGACAGAGCTTTCTTCAGCTCCAGAGCAAATTCTACGAGAGTGACGAGGTGGCCCCACCGAGGACCGTCCTCCGACTGGGTTGTCTCGGTTATGCCCGATGAGGCCATATAGGTCGACCCTATCGTCTTGATCTTGATAATGCCCTTGAATTTCTCCTGATCAAGGATCTGAAAGAGCGTTAAAGCGACTTACAGAGCGATTTCTCAATTAAAGTGACGTATAAAAATATTCAAAATTATAGTGCGTTTACGAAAGTGCACAAATTTTTTTATTTCTTTCTTCTTCTAAAATTATACAGTTACTTGACAACTATTTAAAGCTAAGTAAAGCGTTACTGTGAACTGAGCTTATTTTTGAGAAGACAGACAATTCATCGCGCTGTTCTCTTTCACGAAATTGCAATGGATTAATAGCGAAGACTTACGGCATCGAAATCGGAGATGACCTCATTCAGGAACCTCAGGCACTCGAGGCCTTGATTGTTGATGCTTTCCTCGCTGTAGAAGTCCGCAAAGTTCGGCATACTGGCGAATAACACGCCCACCTCGGCATAGCTCTGACTGTAGAGGTCGTCGTAGTGCCTCGCGTGCGACAGGAAGTACGCGGCAACGTGGGGCGGCAGGATGTTGTATATGAGCACGCCGTTTCGCCGCTTCATATCCGCCGCTCGTTCTCTCTGCGCCATTACTTCTCGTCCTCGCAGATACAACATTCTCCTCGCCTTCTCAGCCTGCACACAACAACAAAATTGCTATTCGAAATTTCTCCCGCGTTTGAACAAAAACGGCTTAAAAAGGTATCAACTTATACACGTGGATTATTTAAAAAGTTCTCGGAACAAAGTATAAATGGCATCAACATTTTGAAGACTCGAAGACTCATATTTTCATAAAATAAAAATAATTTTAAAGCAACATGAACTGATTTTTTTATTTTACTCCGAGAATTTTTAAATAACCCGTGTATTGTTTTACACCCGGTGTTATAAATTAGTCGATAATAAGAAAACCGGAGCGACATTTTTACCCGAAAAGAATAAAAATGTAACGGACAAAAAACATAAAGTTTTCTTATCCGAGCTGTTTTACAGATTTTTCTCGTTTCACTGGACACGCGTTGTATTTCCGTGACGAAACGAGAATGGGAAGAGAACGTCTCGTTAGAATGAAAACTTCGCACGAAATTGCTTTCACCCTTCTTCCATTCAGCGCTTTCAATAACGAGCAGATAGAGAATCCTGCCGGGTGAATAGAGTGTTATTCAACACGTCCGCAAAAAGCCCACTCGAAAATCGCAAATTGTTCGAGGTCTAATTTCTCGATTGAACCCGGCCATTGTCGTCGATATCCGCAAATGGATTATGTTTCAATCTCGCGCTTGATGCATACCGAGTTATTTCGGGAAAGTTACAGAGGCGTTCGATTCATCTCTCTAATATGTAAAGCAAGGTATAATTGCAATAATAAAATAAAGATTTCCTCTGAAATTAAAAAAAAAAAATTAGACTTGCACGACCTTTAAAAGCACAACATTGATGGTGTTAATTTAAGCGAATAACATATTTTGAAGCATCTGATTCTCTCGCACTTGATGTCTGATCCGATTGACTTGCTCGCGATATTGATCTAACGCGATGTACTTTCGCCGAGAATAGGACGTCGAAGTAGTCATCGACACAGTTTTGCAGATCTGTGAGAGTTAATTTTCCTTTATCGTCACACCTGTCCTTGAACGAAGGGATCGTCTTTGCGAGCCGTTTTATTCTCGCGTGCCGTTACAAATCACAACCCCATTTACGCGAACGTGAAATGGCCAATTTTCTTTTCCCCGTCAAGAGAAGCTCGTAACTACCGCATTCAATATCAGACTTTTCAAACACGCGCAAATTTAACGATCACGTTAATTTTTTATTAAGCTGTCAAATCGCTAATAAGGTGAACAAAATAAGAAAGAAAAAAAAAAAAAATACTTATGTTAATACAAGATCTTGTTGTAGTGAAAGAATGCACTTACGTATCTCGCCACGATAACTAGCGCGGTCGCGACGACAAATAGCGTAGCTGACAAAGAGTATCTCAACGGAAAGGGCACGACTCCAGACGGATACGACGCCACGTCCTCCCGGTCGAGGATCGGCGCGAGATACAGAACGTTGATGCAGGACTGCGCGCCGGCGAGGAAGTACATCAGGCACGCTTTGGTCAGGTAACAGAGGTACGTCGGCATCGAAATAGCGACCAGCGCGAGGACGCCGATGTACGAGTAATAGGAAGGATACGGGCAGCGCGGGGACCAGCTGAGCGAGGCGTTCTTCGGCGGGTCGGCTTCCTCAACGATCGCGCAGTTGCACTGCGTAAAATAAATGAGAAGAATAATATATAGTCTGTCCGAATTTTATTCGATAGAATTAAATAATATATAAGCAAGATCGAAGAGAGACTTTGAGACGTTAAAAAGAATATTCTGAATTTCTGCAAAATTTTCATGTACTTCAATAAAAATATCAATAACGACGAAATCGTTCTTAATGTCTCACGTCGAAAATAAGTGTACGTGCAATGATGCTGCAAGTGAACAAAAGTCATTATCGAACTTTGATTTGAAAAATATTTTCGGAAAAATAAATTGCAGATTTTCGAACTGAATAAATTGAGGTGGAAAGAACTCTCAACTGTGCGAGCAAGCGAGTTGCAGCAACAAGTATTGATTGAAAGCGGCCGTCCGAGTCCGTACCATGTCTAACAGCAGGAAGATTATGAGGGAGAATGTCATTAGGACTGCGAGCGTGCTTCTGAGCCACGTCGCCCTGACGGCGCTGCCCAGGCAAGTGGCGCCAGCTAACACGATGCCGAAGAGGGTGACCACCCCGGCGCCACCCCACGTGAACGGTCCCCAAGGTAGTAGCTTCCAGACCGGAGCGGCGCACAACGTCACCAGGGGTCCGCCGAGGAGCGACAGAGGCGAGAAGGCTTCCATGATGCTGTGGAAGTCCGTCTCTACGGTCGAATCCTTGAATCGTAAGGTCAACCAGGAGGCGTGACCTTTTAGGTCGGTACCACCACCTACGAGTGTTCACGCGCTGACGTCATATTTAAGATCGAGTCGTTAATAGGACGACCGGATGTCCGGCGATTAGCAGCGAGCGATCGTTATTGCCGGACGATTCTCGTTGAAATTGATTTTCATTTCGGAAAATCTGATTTTAATGAATTTTTCAAAGTTTGTTAGTAAATTTTCAGAAATGTCTCGAACGAAGTTATTCCGTAAATGCAAAGATCAACTTTCCGTTTCCCGTACGTATTTCAAAAGTTCGAATGTACGACCACACAAATTTAGGTATACTCGAAATATAGATATTTTTTCACGCAATTTAGTCGGCGCTTGTTGCGTAGTTAGATGTTAGTCAAAGTGGAGGCACGCTTGTTCGAGCGTCGATTGTAATCAGTATCCGCGTCGATAATTACAACACCCGATGAGTGGTACTTTGCAAACGCATGCGCGGATTTTTGAGTTGCCTGCCGAGTTCAAATAAAACAATATTGCAACCTTCACCCTTAACTAGGTATGTGGAACTCTCAGACTTTGACGTTTAAATTTCACGTTCTAACTTTTACTAGTAAAAAAATATAAATAAATAATTAAAGTTGTTGATTTCAATGCAATAATTTTTCTCTTTTATCTTATGTATCCTTGAATATATTGGATAATTAATAAATAACATAATATTGAAAAAAAAAAAAAAAATACTTCAAAAGATGTTATCTGAACTCTGATTCAAAATGTTCGGCCAATTTTAATTTTACCTCTACTGTCAAGTTTCTTCCTCAGACGTTGCTGAAATTCCTCGGAATCTTCCCTGCTATTGTCCCCCTTGTCTTGCGCACTCTCCATCGTCCTTTGTGAGTTCTCCGCGTCCGCCAACGACGCGAGGCTCTTCGTCACCGCCGGCTTAAATGGTTTCAAGGCCCTTACTATAAAGTAAGTGACAAGGCCAGCTTTTTGGAGCGCCTCTTCCCGATCCTCTCCGTGCGCCGGCTCGACCTCGAATTCGCCATTTAGGAAGCGCAGCGTCGAATTCGAGATGTGTACCCTCCTTGAAACATTTATTTATTTATGCATTCGATCGTGCGAGCGCGACCTCGACAAAACGGGTAAATAGAACATTGTATCGTGTTTTCGACCAATTGTCATGATATTCGATCTGAATATCTCTTATCAAACTGATCATTTTATGTCAAGTTGAAGTAAAAGTATCGTTGAAATAAAACACGCTCGACACATTAAATTCATAAATATAAAATTTCTTTATAATATTTTTTTATCTCATTTATCGTTTTTACCGTTTTTGGATTTATAGAAAATCAACAGTTTTTCTCACCCGGCTCTTCCGCTGCTCTCCATCTTGTTCGCCAGCTCGACGTCCTTGCTGTAAACGTCGAACTGCCATTGCCGTTGGCCGAGAACTCCTGCGAGCACCGCGCCCGTGTGGATGCCCACCCTCATGTCGACGGGGCTGTTGGTCGTTTGTTGCACGTACTTGATCGCCTCCACCATGGACAGCCCCATGTGCACGCAGAGAACTGCGTGGTCTGGCCTTTCGACGGGCGCACCACTTATGCAGTAGTAACAGTCGCCCAAGATCTTGATGCGCATTTGCTCGTATCTGCGAATCAAATTTCATACAAATTGCTACAACTTCTTCGCACTCGAGTAAGTTCCTTCGTGCTCGTGTTATCAATCAGTGGAACACATTTCCGATAATTGCGTCGGGAGAGAAGTGTTCCTCGCGGAATTCGCTCGATACGAATAACAAACTGCCGTCGATACTACGTGATAACGTACGGTCGCGCAAACTGCAAATTGCATTTGGCGACAACGAAAAAACGTATCCCCGAGGATATCGATCGCCTGTGTTCCCCGCAGGATTACCCCCTGCGGCAGAATTTGCGGAGTCGGGCGGCTGGAGACAAAATCGGCGGTGAATTCGCCGACGGAATCAATCTCGTCGCCGCGCCGGCCGTACAATTTTCGTTATCTGGCGGAAATGGAACGCGCGAGCTACGGAACTCCATCATTTCGCCGAGTCATTTTACGATTAGCATTCGACAGCACGCGAGGTTCTGCTTAATATATACAATCGGGTTAGCTCATAAATAACTTCCGATGCAAGTGACAAATATTTCTTCTTTTTTATCTCGGCTATTTTCGCTGATGATTTTAAAAGAGTCAAGTCTTTGAATAAATAAAAAATTAATCATTAGCGGACTGAAGTTACTTAGTTTTTTTTTATATATATATATATATAAATCTGCACTAATCTGGGTCAGTATTTCTCGACTTGTTTATAATGTACTTTTTTACAGCATTGGCAAACTCTGAAAGCAAAAACGTAATCATAAAATTTAACAATATTGATCGTAGCTTGAGCGTTCCATTTAATAATATTGAACATTCTTGACTTAACGTAAAGGTGAATTCCTCATTAGTAACATAATATTAAATAGTTGCGTATGTGTGTGTGCGTGTTAATATAAATATATTGAAAATTAATCTATTAAATTGACACTCGATCTTGACAACAAGGCAACAACAAGAAAAAATTGATTAATTACCGTTCACTGAGTTGATCGAATCGTGCGAAGAGCTCGTTGAGTATTTTGACCAGCTCGCTGGCACTGTAAGTCGACGAGATCGCGGTGAAGCCAACTATGTCGGCGTAAAGTATCGACACGTTTTCATGCCTGGACATGTAAATCTTCTTGAACTGCGTATCGAGAGACGCGCCGAGATCCTGCCGCATCTTGACCGCGACGTGTTCCGGCAGGACGCTGAGCAGTAGCCGCTCCTGCTCCGCGCTCTGTTCCTCGATCATCAGCTGCACCTCCAAGCTCTGCCTGGTTTCCAGGAACGCCCGGCGTTGCTGGAACTCCGCTAGGCAGTAGCTGCACGCGCCCAGGATAGCGGCGCCCGCAAAAAGTGTCACCGTCAGGATCTACAAGATCGTGGTTTCTTTTTTTTACAAAACTGATTTACGGGTGTTTGGCTCGGCTAGTGTCGCGAAGTTGGCGGCGAGTTCATTAGAGTCTTCGTCAAGATTTAATTTAAATAACAAATAATCACGTATCGAGATAGATAAAAACTGATTTCTTCAAACATACTTGATATTGTCCAAGTGACAGAACACGCAAGATATAAATCATACTTTATTTATAACGAGCATTTAAAATTCAATACTAATTATTTTCAGAAAATTTTTTAGCGCCAATGTGCGATATTTAATGTCGGAAAAACTAGAACAAACAGATTACATTCATTTCGAAGAGTGAATAAATGGGAAAATTGGAAAACTGGATAGTTCAAAGGTCTGCGTGATGTTTTGCTTGATTGACAGCGAATGCAATCGATATTACGTTCGTAAGGTCACTTTTCCGGATGATATTCCATGGTGTGGCGATGGAAGGTGGTCACTATTCTCAGTGAAAAAGCATTGAGCGTCGCGTATCGAAAGGCAACCTCTCGCATCATTGCACAGCGCCGCTCTTCCGCTCTCTTCGTCGCTCTTTCTCTCTTTCACTCTATTTCGCTCTCATTATGTGTCACTATACATCTTTGTTGCTCTTTCCGTCTCACTCTCTCTCTCTCTCTCTCTATTTTAAACTACCATTGACCAATCTCTACTCGAGTGTTACTAACGACAAGAGCCACGTGCGGCACGTCTACTTTCAGCTTTCGCTTTCACACGATATTCGCCGCCAAAAGTTTCGCATGTCTCGGCCAATGCACTCATATTGTTTACTATACTATAGCCAAGCTATACTAATTGTAAGGATCGATGAAGTTAATTTCCTACATCAGCAAACACGTGCGAATTGCTCAGTATTTTTGTGCTTCGAATATTTGAAGTGTGTTAATGATGAGATTTCTTCAAAAAGCAAATCATATTTTACAATACAATTTACATTGTAAATAAGATTGTTAAATATTACATTGTAGATAAGATAGGTTAAATATAAAACTTTGTCATATCACATTTAATGTGATAAGATATTCTCAAATATTATATTTTTTATTTAGGCTTATTTAAGCAACTTTTAGATTTATTATATTTATTTATGTATTCAGAATAAAATTCGAGACAAGAATCTCTTTGCAGTTTTATAAAAAAACATTTGAAGAATAAAAATATATCACTAATTATATATATTTTGCACATGTCTGCTTTTGATGTCTGCTTTGATATTTTATAAACTTGATAATTATTAATTAAATTAATTAAATTTAACAATCAAACATGGATATTTTAAATCACAAATTTTTATCTTCTGATATTTCTCGTTACATAAAATTATAAATAAAATTCTTTTCCGACTTCCATCGCGAATTATAAGCTCTAAAGTGAGTTTAACATGTTATAAATTTGTCTAATACTTGCGATAAGAAGTTTAATTTTGTTATTCAATATCACTCAAAAAAATATTTCGCTGATGTAGTTAGATTTCTAAATATCGCAACAAGAATGTATCGCTATTTTTCGTATCTGTGAAAACATTGTTTGTCACATATAGAATTTATAGCAGTAATGTTCTAGCAATAGCTTCTCAAAAATTTAGGTACCATTGCTAAATGTTATTCATTGCATGATCTAACACGTGATTGATCTTATATAGATAAGCGCTTTAGAGAAACTTTCTTTTTAAAGTTCACAAACAATACAGATATATATTTTGTTTCTGTCATCTAAACTGATTAAGTAATAACATATGCAATATCACAACAGTTGCTAATCATTTATCTGTTTTAGTTAATTTTTTACACCTAGAAAATTTTAGCTATTATTGCAAGATCATTTTTTTGAGTGATTATTAATTATAAATGAAAAGCAAAGAAAATATGACGTGTATGATAATTTCTAAAATCTCTTAAACTCTAGTGTCAGCTCTTCATTCAATTCAATAATCGTTCTATTCTTCACGATGAAATGGATTGTAGAGAAAATATTTAAAAAGTGAGAGAGAGAGTGAAGAGGGGGGGGGGGGGGGAAGAGAGAACGGAGAGCAAATATGTAATGAAGCAATTATATCACCGGTTTCTCGTGTTTTCGAAATATTTTTTCACTAAATGTATTATTCAAAATCGCGTATTTAAAATCACACTTATGAAATATGTACAACGAGTGAGGACAACAAAATTACGATTCTCCTGTGTTTGTATTCAATGCCGTGCTCAAGACAAAAGTGTCGGTGGTACGAGTACGCCAACTTTAGTAGCGATATATAGTATTGCAAATACTATTATCAATGATATTACATCGCGCACCAGAATCGATAAGACAAGCCTATGTGAGCATATAGCGGGTATACATATATCAATTTTCACGGATGGCTAGTAATTCAATATCATCGGTATACTAAAACACGTACGCGCTATATCCGCTAACGAATGTAATCGATTGATGCTAATGATGTCAATGATAATTATCGAAATTCCTTTATTAATTAGCAAATTTGGATATTCGTGATTAGAATACGAAGTCAATGTAGCCGATAGCTTTAATTAATAATCGCATTGTGATATAAAAAAAGCTCTACTCAAATGAACTAAATTATCGAAAATTACCGGATTATTCGCGGCAGCCATGCGATTAATGAAAAAGTATGTGTTTATGTTTATTCTAAATATGTTTAATGCAATGTGTTGATGCGATAAACGTGGGCCGCTTCAAATTGACGTGCATAGGTCAAAAGTTAGTAAGAATAATAATTTGTAATTAATAAAGCTGTTAAATCTGTGAAATTTTACGCCTACACGTTAATCTGCACATTTTACACGGATTTTCCGATTTAAACAAAAGACGCCTACGCATTAACCTACACGTTTCGCGGACACTTTTTGTTTCAATAAAACTAATTTGCCGCCGTGTTCACGTGTATATTTAATTTCTTTTAGTGCACGATTTTTACAAATTTCATATAGAACGCGTAGTTTATACATTTCCTCACGCATATTGTTAAAAATTTGACAATATTATATTCTAGTTTTTTTTTTTTATTTCCGCAACTATCCGTATTATCGCGAATTCGCAACAGCAGTAGCGATATGCCTCGTTGAACTTGGATCGATGTTGGTGTACATCGGTGCCACCGGTCTACAGTTGACAGTGAATCAGTTTGTGGAAGTTGGCGTTGCCGTGTGACACTGTTGTTTGGATCCTACGTGCGTATCGAGAAAGCGTTTTCATACCCCTTGCTCGCAATTAATACGCGCGCGTGGCTATTATTTTTTATCTTTCTTTTTTAAAAATCATACACGCAATTGTGCTTGCGTCAATTCAGAACAATATGAAAAATGTATCTCGTTATTCGATCCGGACTTCTATTTTCCTCCTGATTATCACTTTTTCAATTTTTTATCGAAACCGGCGTCGACGCACGTATACGCGTTTCGATCTCATTATTGCCGTTTTTTAGACGTGACTGAAGGGACTGACTCATTAAATATAGAACCTGGTGTATATGAGTATTCGTGTTATTTTTAATAACTCCGTAGGGCGCTATAAATGGAAGAAGGTCACGTGGTGGATTACGCGAGCTTTCGCAGGGCTAGCTCGTCGCATTGATTAAACGACAGGTATTTCACCGCGCGTAGTTGGAGAAGGCTCATCCTGTCAACAGTGCTTGAACCCCTCGCCACCCAATCTTCTCGAGCATCATCTCGAGCGGCGGCGGACAGGCGGGGAAAGGGGGAGGAGGAAGAACAGCCGCCGATCCAGTGCTCTCTCGCGCGCGCGAGAGAGAGAAACATCGCATTTACCCACCAGAACACGGGCCGCGTCCACGGGCTGCATCTTCAGCTCCTCGAACGTCGTGCTGGACAGGCCGATCACAGCGACGAAGTACACGAGGACGCTGCCGAGCGCGAGGGACACGCAGCAGCACAGCTTGAGCGGCAGACTGGCGAACAGCAGGTAGAGCAGCAACAGCATCCAGCCTAGGCCGTCCCGCGGCGTGACCTTGGCTGACTGGAGGAACAGCTGTGCGGGCAGGTGGACGATCCACAGCTGGCCGACCACGCACGGCACCACCGACCAGAGCGAGTTGCGCGCCTTGGTGCCGCGCTCGGCCCAGACCAGCAGACAGACGTTCAGGCTGAGGAAGACCGCGGTGACGGCGCGGGTCGGCAGCTCGACGCCCGGCACCGAGATCGCGTAGATGCCGTAGAGAATCGCCGACATAAGGAAGCACGTGAGACCGCCGCGACGCTGCTGCAGCGACGAGGCGCGATAGAGCTTCTCAAGGCCAGCGCTGCTGAAGCTCGTCCGCAGCAGGTTCGACGGCCTGCCACAAGTCAGGTAGAAATCCTCGTTCATCGTAGTCTGCGTCGTTGTGGTCGCGCGTCGTCCGCGCTGTGACATGGCACCGTCGTCGTCGTCGTCGTCGTCGTCGTCGTCGTCCACCGCCTCCTTCTTCCCCTTTAAAACGTGCACCACACTGTACACTTTTCTCTTACTCTCTCCTTCTCTCTTGTCGCACTCTCTATCGCGTCATCTTCACGTCGTCCTCCTCCTCGTCTTCCTCTAAAGGTACGATCGACCGATCGCGGCTACCATTTTTCCTTTATTTTTGCCATGGACGCACGTGGAGCCCCGTTGATTCCCGAAAGAGACGTCTCCCGTAGACTGAATGATCTCGGGGTGGTCACTCTCTCGTCGCTCGATCGCCGCTGCTGCTGCTGCTGCTGCTGCCGCCGCCGCCGCCGCCGCCGCTGCCGTCGCCGCTGCTGCTGTCGGCGAGGGCGGCAAGGTCGAAGTCTTGGCTTTTTTTACCCGAGTCGCGAATCCGGCTGCGAAACACCGGAACACGCGATTCCGCACGTCCGCGGGTCCACCCGAGCTCGCTGACGCAGAGCTGCTGCACCACGATAATATCGCGCGCACACACATAAACGCGCGCGTACACGCGCCGAGCTCCGGACGAGCTTCTCGAGGGGATGCAACACCCCCGCGTGTGTGTGGGGCGCGTTAGCCAGCCGGGTCGCTACTACCGGCGCGGATCGTCGCTGCCTCTTCTGCACGACCTACCCTGCACGACCAGCAGTATATATACACTATAATACTCCACCACCTCGTTGGCACCCCGCTCGCTGCTCTCCGCGCGGCACCCCTCGTTTGCTTTTGTCTCCGTCTGCCTCGCCTATCTGCCGCGCGCTCCCTCTTATCCCTCGTCATCGCCACCCTCTTCCGCCTTGCTGCCGTCCAGGCGTGCGCCTTGCGATCCTGACGGCTACACGACCCACCGTCGCCGGGTCGATAACAACCACCACGGAACCCCCGGCAGTTGTCGCCAGGCCCTACCTGCGCCTCCTTTACGGTCCTACGTACCCTACCGACCCAACTTCTGCATCCTCCCCCGCGTGCGCGCTCACCACTTCCCCGATTCCATCCCGAGTTCGTCCCGCGGAGCGGACGCGTTCTTATTTCGGGCCGAGCGGACGCAATGGGCTCGCTCGAATCTCTCGAGCATTTCGGTTACATGGGTTTCCTTTTAGTTTCGAAGAGCTCCTCGGTCAATCGAGTCGCGAATACTTGAAGCGCGGCGGAAATATTGCGCGCGATTGTACGTTGAAGGGAGGAGCAACGAGATCGGCATGAGTAAAAATTGTGATTGGAGATATTTTTCAATTTATTTTAATTGCAGCATGTATCGAGAGTCGCGCGCTTCCCGACAGGCGGAAATGAATACGGAAACTTTCGGACGCGAAAGCACCGACGGCTTCTTAATTATAAATGCTTATGTTTCTTGTTCTTCGCTGTCAGAATTTTAAAGAAAGTCACGTTTGTTCAGCTCTCAGCGCATAGCATTAATTCTTGGTCGATGATCTGCATTTATTCTAAACGAAAAGCTTCCGTTACATCGAGAAAGCCATTTATTAACCGTCACTTTTCGCATGCAGCTTACTTTTCATGTCTGAATGGGTTCCAGTTTTTAGTAACATGCCGAGAAATACCGTGTTTTATTCTTCATTGCTTTCCTTTTCATCATAGAGCAATTAATGCTTCATAACAATATTCTTTAAAAATACGAATATTCTTAATGTTCTCTGAAGAAACCTGATCTGTTCTTTAACAGTATTACAAGAACACTTCGTTAAATATTTTATTTACTCCTATTCAGCAAATTTCTCTTCGCTGAATAGCGTGCTTTGCTCCGCATTGCCCTCCGTTTCATTATAAAACAATTGTCACTTTAAATATTCTTTACAAATGTTAATTTCTTAACTAATAACTAATAGTATTCTCCAAGAATGCTTCGTCGATAGCTCTATTTAATCGCGTTCAGCAAAAAATCCTCTTATTAAACTTAAGTGTGCATCTCTTATCGTTTGAACTGCTCACAATTTATTACTAAATACGCAATTATATGCTGTATTTAATTAACTCTCGCGATATTGGTTCAAGAAAATAATTGCTCGACGATTCGCTGCAAATCGTCCTCATTTACCGTTAATAAGTCGGTTCAATTATTTCTTTCACTCATCGCTCTCTTGTACTTTCACCTAATTTTTGCACAACGATTTGTTCGGAACGGATTGCTTGCTATTCTCTCATCTCGCCAAGTCTCTGCCATTTGCAGTCATTATTTTTATCTGTTTTATTTTTTTTTTTTTAAACATGAGTGATCCGAGTGACTCACGAGTCATGATCCATGATTCATATTTGTTCGTCACGATCTCGTCTCAAGAAAGAAACATCTGGCATGTCGGATTCGCAATTAAACGATTCACAATGCACCGTGACGCACATCAAATCTAAAGTCGCGCATGCGCGCGCGCGCGCGAGGTCAAACAATGTAGGATAGATCGTTTCCTGATAATCGATCGTTAATAAATTGCAGGAAGGAAATCAGCTCTGTCGATGAAGTGACTCGGCAAAGGGTTAGAATAGCGTTAGACTCATCGGCCGGAGGCGTGTGGAGAAACACAACGATTGCACGGACATTGCACGGTTAGGCGCGATTAAGCAAGAAAATTGCGATTGCAACATGTAAAACAAGAGTAAAGTAATCCATTGAAACTTTTATTTAATACAAAATTCGATTACTAAAAAGATATATAAATAAGATAAAATATGTGTATATATATATATATATATATTCGTTGTATTTTTAGATATATAAAATTAATCAATGAATTATGCGAAGCATGCGCTTGAAACTTCTACATGTTTAAATCGTAGAATGCAATGCAAGGCAAAAGAGGCAAGTAATAAAATAAAGACGTGCTAATCAATCGTGGCGTACGCAAAATTATGCAAATCTAAAAGCGATTTTTACTTCAAATTGAAAGACTCGATCATATCGTCCGTGATGGTGAATCCCATTTTTTTCATCTGCTCGACGATCTTCGGATTCTGACACACGGATTCGATCCATTTGTAATAAGGCTGGTCGTTCCTTATGCCGCCGTAGTCCTTCGGCAGATACTCAGGCGGGAGGTGCTTGTGAAGGCTCTCGTAATTGGTACCGTGGAAAAAGATTCTGTTTCGCATTTTGGCGTCGAGCAGCGGCTTGAAGACTGCGAAGATCGCGTCGAACACCCACGACTGATTGAGGATGTGTATGGCGTATGTCTTGATGGGAAATGCAGTGACCATTAAAGACACCATCATGCTCGCTATCTGAAAGATATCGATGTTTCACGTATGTATGCAACATTAGTGCCGGCTTGTTATCTTTTCACGCAGCTACATTTGTCACACAAGCGGCTTCTGAACGCAACATAGAAATTATTAAGAAAGAGAGAGAGAGAGAGAGAGAGAGAGAGAAAAATAATAATTTACTTGCGGTGTCACGACCCACACGTGTGCCATCGTAAGGTTCTTGAGATCGAAGATAACGTTACCGCCCAGGATTTGCGCTGTCGGCTCGAGTATGGCCAGCTCGAGCACACCGACCGTGGCTTTGAAGAGCTCCCACACGGGATATTTACGCGGGTCCCAATTGCCTATGCGATAGATCAACATGCGCCTGCCGCATGGAGATCTATAGGGTGGCACCCCTATCACATTGTCATCGCCTATGACTTTCATTTGCGCCGCATTCAACTGTTGGTGGATCTCCGGATATTCCTCTTTGAAGTTGTAGTAATTCACTATCTATTGAAAGATTGATCTTGAGAAAGATCAACCATTGACTCGCGTTCGAGCGTCTCATTAAATCAAAATCATGAATAAAACATACACACCATAAAGTGATAAGCGACAATTATAAATCCCCGGTTATTAAAAAGACCACGAGCCATGTCGTTAATTAATTCATAAATAGCCTGTTTGTTTTCTCATGCATGCGCAGGCATTCGCGGTTAAATTTTACAATTGGCTTTGATAATAGGAATAATAACTTATTGTATTTAATTCATTAATTCCTCTATTTATTTTTATTACAAAAGTTTTTATAACATCATAGCACAATTATTTGGTATTAATTAAAGATTAATAATAATTGTGAATACAGTGAATAATTGATACAGTTAAAAAGCATTTGTTTACGAGAGATAATTTGATGTATAAATTATCGAGAGAAATAGTAATTATAAACATTCACATTCTTTAAAACTTTGCATTAATAAAACTTGCTCAGTAAATCTTTATATTTTATGGACTTTAATATTTTTCAATAACATGATAATTAAAGTTGATAAAAACAAATTTGTTGACATTTTGCCTGATTACACGGAAGAAATCAAAGATAATGAAACATAATGGGAAAGAAGAGAAAGATAATACGTCTATATATGACACAATGAATGCACGATTAGATCAATTTAGATTAAATTACTTACTCTCTCCTTTGCGTGTGCAATAAGATAGGGGATCAGACAAATAAAAATAAAATTGATCCAAATAATCTCGATAGTTACAAGTATATTGGATTGTTGATTGTCTTATATTGTAAATAACTTCCAAAGCGAATAATTACTAATTATTTTACTTTTACGAATCACAATATTTCTGATAATCTTAAATAATTTAATTTTTTAAACCTATAAATTAATTATAAAACGTAATCAAACTTTTTAGATTACAAAAAAGTGTTATTAATATATTCAAGTAAAAAATAAATCAACTAAAATTTTTTAAAAATTTTATTTTTACATATTTAACGTGAATACGCACAACCGACTATCTAAGAAAATATTTTTACTATTTTTCCTTCTCTCCCGTAATTGATATTTTTACGTTTACGTTTTCTATACGTTTTATATTACCGTTCTTTAAACTGATAGTTTTGTATTTACATTTTCTTCTCGATATGATCTTTCACTATCTACTCGACATGACAGAAAACGTACCACCGCTAGCATGCATTTAACAGTGAAATGCTTATTTTATCGATTTTAATCGATCTGTCTGTTCATTCCCTATCATGACCTTCATCTTGCTAATTGTCCATTTCATCATAAATGTCAGTGTCAGTGTTTAATTTTACAACTCACCAGTTTGTATGCACTCTTCAGATTATAGTTTCTAGCGCGAAGAAATCTGATGAGAAAATCGTCGTCCATTCTGTGCGGCAAACACTCGCCTCTCTCTGCCGAAAAATGCATAAATCACTTATCGATGCCAAATAAATAATAATAAAAGTAGTGACAAAATTTCCATCGTAAAGCTTTCAACTTTGCAAACTTTTCCTTTGTTCGATTCAAGAATGATATTTTAAATTTGACATTTCAAAAGAGAAACAACTATATGTATTTCTCTATAGTTCTTATTATAATATACTAGCAATTATGCACTAATAATTAAATATTATTTAATGATAAGATAAAGAGCCAAAAGCCTATACTGGATATTTGTGCTTATATATTTATTGAAAACAATCTAATTTAAACAAACGTTTCAATCTGTAATCAGGCTATCTTCAGTGTTTACAAAATTTTTTGAATATTATAATATAAAATTTTTTAGAACGCAATCGTACAATATAAAAGTCTCTCTTTCGCTTGCAGTCTTATCATGTTGCGTTAATTTTTCAATTAGCAATAGTCGTAAACACGGTTCTAAGATATGAAAGTCAGATCAGATTCAATTGATATTTCGAAACACACTATAACGGAATGAAGCGAAATTTAGTGTATAATATACGCATATTTAATATTTAATATTTAATATATGAACGTATTAAAACAGTGATTAAATAAAAATAAAAATTAATTAAAACCAATATAATAATTACAAGTTAAAACGTTTGCTTGGATTAGATTGTTTTCAATAAATATATAAGCACGAACATCCAGCATAGGCTTTTGACACTTTATGTTATCATTATTTTAATTTTAAAAGGTCTTGTAATATAAATTATTTTAAATATTATTTGTTTTATAACAGTGTTTAAATTAAGAAAAAGAACTCTAAAAACTGTCAAAATAACTCATTTATGGCATAGTCAAATCTACAGCGCATTTAGCACACATTTCCCTGTTTTAATGATTATTCGTTCTATATTCCGATTTCGAATTACCGTATATTAAGTCGCGGAATTCCTGCAGCACCTGACACTTGACCTCCTCGGTTTCGCCGACCTCCCTTCTGGCATATTCCATGACTTCCGGAGGCGGTTCGTTTAGGTCCAGACTGATCTGTTCATCCTCCAGCAACTGGGGCTCGTCCTTGAGCTCCGGCATATTATCGGCACCTTTACAAAGTTCTAGATTTTTCTCTGTCTTGACATCGACCTTTCGCTTTCCTTGAATCTTCCAATCCTTCGGATCTTCCTGGCGATCTTTCACCGAAATCGTCGACGATCCGACTCCGTTGTTGTTCTTATTACTCTCCTGCGACATGATAACACACGGACGGGTGATCGTGATTTATATAATCTACCGAATTACCGAATCGGCGCGTGTCTCGATCGACGTTTGCCTCGATCAACGTTCGTCGCAGTAGAACGAAATCGACACTTTCGCGTTCAGCCGCGTATGTGCCGTCGCTCGCACAGCTATCAGTCGGCTGTCTGTCTTCAATTTTGCTGATAACCTCGTTCTACCGACATCCACGCGAGTATCCGATGCGCTTAAACGGCTGTGTGTGTATCGCTCGCACGTATGCATGCGTGATGAGGCGAATTATTGTTCCGTCTCATACCAAATTTGATCAACAAATAAATTCTTGCCTGAAGCCTAGATTGAGCACGACATTTTTGCTCAAGATCAAAGATCAAGGATATAAATAATATTTATGACATTGATGCAAACTCCGATGACGTAACGGTCTATGATTGGCTTGATTATTCGACTTGACTATTCGCAGTAATAAAACTCAAACTCGATTTATCTCAACATAAGCAATCAGAAAATCACCGTAAAAAGAATTTTTTTTATATTAATATTATTTAGTTAGAAGTTTAAAAAATTTAAATGCCTTCGGAAATATTTTGATTAGACGCCAATTGTGCTAACACATTGACATCGGATGAACTGTGCGATTTTTACCTGTTGCGTAATTTTTTCACTGTTATGACTAAAGAAGTTAGTTATTTTTTACTGTATAGCATATTTAAGGAATATATAATTATATATTATAAATAGATTATGATATCACAAAAGAGATAAATGATCATAAATTGCATTGTTAATCAGATATTTTTCCAATGATCCAAATCATAGTTTACATAATTTTCCATATCAAATATCAGCAAAGTTTAACGAGAAAGTTAATTTATGTATAGATTATATTTCGTAAAGAGAACGTTTCAAAATGCGTTATAAAAGCATGTCTCTTTCGTCTGTCACAAACGAGCAGTTGTATGTTGTAGCAAACGAGCAGCTGTATGTTGTAGCAAAGGTTTCGCTACGTGCATGCAATGCCTCCCTTTTACAAAGCCAACATCCGGCTGACACTCTTGCAGCAACGTCTGCATGCGTTTTGATGACGGTAATTTTCCAAGAATCGCGAAATGCAGGTAGAATGCCATTTACATATGTCCACAATGATGACGTTAGATCCACAGTTAAAATATATCTACTGTTTCGCGAAACGACACAATTTACATATTTTCTTAACGCAATTAAAAATAGTTAGAATTATGTAACGAACTGATATGTTGTCTACTCATTTCAGCGTAATGTTTTTGTGTTTCCTTCGATTGAATTCACTAGCCATTTTTAATCAAACTTCTAATGAGACTATCTTCTCTAATAAAATTATCGCACAAAAAACTAACAATTATATTTTTTTACGTCCGTTCAACAAAGTGTTCTCCGATGGATAACATTACACATTCATTAAAAAATGTGATTAGAAGCGCGTAGACACTACTTGTAACACTACTGGAGCACACAAAATCATCAGAGCACCATAATCGGCGATCGATATTCTTAAAGAACAATCGATTCTACGTCCTGAGATACGTTTGTAAATTCGACTTTTTTTCCCGAGATTAATTACAGTCCAATATGCAGATTGACGATTAACGACTTTCCCGCTTGCAGGTTTTAGCGAGTACGGCACGAAACTGTTTGCACTGTGAGTGCCGATCGGCGTAGCGATGATGCAACTGGCACACGGCTTACCTCGAGTCTCACCGGTTCTCCTTTTACTTTATAGCACGTCATAAAAAATCCGCACACGAACATACAACAGTCAGTCGAACAGTTCGCATGGCTATTAGTACGTCTTCGCGTGTTCCGAGGCCGAGAGCAGCTACCATTGTGCGAGGTCATTTTACAAAGTTGCTCGCGATCTCGGGTAATTAAACAATACTTATCTTTTTCTGAGAAAACTAATACATTTTTTAAATTAGCTTTTAATAACTTCCTATACTATTACTCTTCTCTAACATTTTTGACATTTACCTTTTACAATAATATCCCTCATATTTTTTTCACCTGTTTCTTCCAATAATGTTGTTGCGTATAAGATATTTCATACAACATTTGATTATATCACATAACACTTTTTTTACTTAATAATGAGTATAAAGTTTTGCTTCGATGTTTTACCTTGACCTTTACCTGACTATAATTTTGTTTTTATGAGTGTCAATTTTTTTAAGAAAACTTGATGAGATGTTATTACGCTGCGTTTAATATTTCTAATCTAATAAATATAATGATAGAAATCTAATAATTCTATAAATCTAATAATAGAAATAAAAGAATGTTTAGATTAATACTACAATTTTGATTGCAAAGTTTTGAAACAAATTTTGCACATTGTAAAATACAAGCTAAAATTACTAATAAATTAGCATATAAAAATATATAAATTATTACATTACATTAATAAAGAAATTTTTTTCGACTGATGCTCACGCTTGCACCTATTTAGGCTGCGTTCGGAGAACGCGCTATCAGCGCTATTGCATTCTATCTTTATCATTCATTAAACATAAAACAAGGATAGAATGACACAATAGCGCCGATAGCACGCTCTCTAAACACAGCCTTACAATACGCGTTTCAAGTCTAAAGTTAGAATTTTTCAAAGTATTAGTTGCGATAGCTCACGCGTCATACTCTCTTTAAAAGCTGCAACGTAAAGTCCAACAATCGTTCTTTTAAAATTGATAAAATATTGATGGGATTATTGAAAGTGTACCGTAGCAAGTGCATATCGCGAGTGAGAAAAATGATTATGTAAACTTGTAAAATAACTAAGTAATTTACAAAATTATGATTGTACATTGCAAAATTACTTAGCGTGTGATCGTTACTTCCAGCTACTCATTATCAATTACACTAACGTCTATACTTGTTGCCACACATCGTAATGAGCATATACGGATTTGTGTGCGTGCGTGACGGCACGAATGATAGAATAACGAAGTCCTTTATTGTCGTATGTATTGCGACAGAGAACGATCTCAGAAATGACTTTTCGCAAAAATCACCGCCAAGTGGCGGTTTTTCTGCGGCGCGTAAGAAGTAATACGTGCACGTAGATTGCGAATTTAATGAGGAAAAAGAAACACGGCGAGGCTGCCGTGCTGTATTTGGCCGGAAGAGAACAAGAACCCGGCCATAACTTATAACCGCCGATACAAATTACACCTGGGAAATTACCTCGGTTGCTAGAGGCGCACTAGTGTTGCGAAATGTGTCAGGGTCATTCTGTTGCATCTACAACCTGACGCTTTCACTGGCGACTGAGTTATATCGACGACAATGCGATCGCATGCACGCATCGCGCCGGCTGCCGTTTCAATGCACTCAAAGATCGCGGACAAAGATCTATTCTTTGTCGCGCGGATCAATAGATCGATAGAGCTGCGATTGTTATGCACAAGCGAATTCTACGGCAAGTAAGAGGATAAAGAAGAAGTGACAAGGATTTATGTAATCCGACTCTAATCGATCGATTCGTAGAGGAAAGATTGCGTTGTTAGCGCAGGGAATGTTCAAAACAGGATATTTGAATTATAAATCTTAAAAAAATAAAATTTTTAATTGTTTTTTGAGATAAGCCATTAATTAAAGCTTTACACGAAATAGACGAAATATTTTAATTACTATAATATGTACAAATTTGTAATATTTATAGTCGTGTGACTATATATTACATATAGTACAATTATTTGTGATTGTATATCACAAATTAAATCGTGTATTAGAATAAAGTTTCAGCGAAAGAAAGAGTGAAAAATTACTGTCACAAAAATAATAATATACATATAATATGTCTAAAAAGAAATTTTTTATCAAATTTACTTTAATAAATCCAAAAAATCTAAAAAAAATTTTAATAAATGTAAAAAATCTAAAAAAAGTTTAATAAAAATCTAAAAAATCTACACAAAAGAAGCTACACATATACTACAGTTAAAAAGTAATACGTAAACACGTCAGTAAGTCGTTTAATTGTCGTTGATTTACTTATGTAATATAATTGCGTATTACAGTTTTACTCATAATATATGCGTAATCATTGAGATATAGTTAACTACAGTGAATTTAATATAAATGAAACATTAACGAGAGATAAAAGTTAGTCTATTTGCAATACAGATGAACAAAATTTTGCGAATTGCGAATGAATATAAAAGAATGTGCATCTATACGAATATCTGCGTCAAATCAGGGTGAACGAGTATTATTAAGTAACGTATGACATATTTCGCTAATTCGCATTGAGCCTGTCAAACTTCTCCGAAGAACGATGCCTATTGAAGTAATCTAAATGTATGTTATTACTGTTTTCTCTATCTGTCGTTTTAACAATATTTCGTCATAAATGTACCGTGGCAATAATAACGCACTTCCCATGTTTGGCCGCGCGTACGTGTTATCTATTTATCACAAATGACCGGAAATTAAAAATTTGCCGAAGCTGCTCGATCTTACATCACTATTGCGTTTATTACATGCATTACTGTTCAAATTATATTCGTGAAACATCAAGGAATGCACATTGTAACCAGCTGAAAGTGAAACATAGTCGTAATAACGTTGCAACATCCAAGAAACGTGCCGCGCTGCAACAAACACGTTTGTGTTTTAGAAAGTTTTATTCTTTGTATTCAGAAGAATCAACAATTTTCCCATAATTTTTTTTTTAAATTGTAGTAAATAAAAATCTGTCAACGCGACAAGTAAATTGTAATTGTGTTAGATTATTTGTAACTATCGGATGCCTCACAAAACATTTCTTGCTGAATGCTCGATAAATCGCGACCAAATCGTGGCTCACAACTCGGAAAAATTACGATTGAGATTTTTAGATTTATACACACACGCAAACTATATATATATATATATATATATATATATATATATATATATATATAAATCACGGTTTCTACATTTGTGGTGAAGGCTGTGATCCCCCAGGGTCAGTCTTTGAAAGCATGATAAATTACTCTGTAAATGAACTCTCCTTTTTCGTGGATTGCATTAACTCGTCCGTGACGTAACAAGTACCTTTACATCAATCTTCATCTTCCGCGAAGGTAATAACCGAAATTCGTTTTTCTTTTGCATCCGATCTTGAATTCTCGATTCTCATCGTCAAGATTTAAAACTATTCGAACGCCTGTCGATATGCAATTGTACATAGCTACATGTAATGCCCTATCTACATCGAAGGATAATCCTACTTGTGGCTCATCCGAGCGAGTAATGTAGACGACCGAAAATCATACTGAAGTTGGTTTTCAATCGTACCAACTCAAAAAAGCAAATCACTCATTAGAATATTTGCATATAAAAAGCAAAGATATTTCTATAAAAAATAATCTTCTGTCGAACAGAATAACAATTCGGGTTACCTTAGATCGGATGAAAGTTTGTTTTATAGGCTAGGTACTGAAATTATTACCGGTTTTAAAGTCAACGGTACCAATATAACAACACTAAAATTGTACTTAGTGTAGACGAACGAAAGTGGTCGGATGAGCCACAAGTAGGATTATCCTTCGGTGTAGATAGGGCATAATGCAGATTGCATATCTGTTTAGTGCATCGATTTTCTGAAGTTATACCAAACGTGCAAATTTCGATCTTCCTACTCATTTTGTCTTTTTATAACTAATAGAATAACAAAATTTTTTAATTATATTTTAATATACATATGTTTTAGCTAATATTAACTTTGCGTATACTTGACAATAATGAAATTGTTGATTAATCTTTCTATCAAATAAAATAATGTTTCTATAAATAAAATTAATTCCTTTAAATAAATTATGTTAATTATTAGAAAGTTTGGTCTATAAAACGCGTCATATCTGCATATTTAATATGTTATTTCCTTCCCTGAAAATTACACACTTTTATTACCTGATTTTGAAAGCGGCATTAGCACATACAATTTTATTTAGATTTTATAGATTAAAATAAAATAAAAATTATATAGAAAGAGGGGGGGGGGGGGCAAACAGGTTAACGCAAGATAGAAGTGTAAACAACAATGTATATCTCAAAAAAATGTTATTTGTCTAATAAAGTCACTTTCGATATGAATTGAATTAGTATAAAATTGAAAAATAAATGTATAATAGTTTATTGCGTCAATCTTCATTAATTCTTAAAATCACTTTTCTTGGAAAACTTTTTAATGTTATTCCGGCTAAATGTCTAGAGTTCGTGAATCGTTTCTGCATATAATAGTTTACATTGCATACACACCTGTATCATTTCTTGTATCCATGTCAAAAAAATATCAGTTTTTTGCGTTTTAACTCTTTTCTTAGAAGATATTTTATTAGTGTTATTTAAGTTACATATCTATACAAAGTTCACATAATCAGTTTTATTTGCAAATGCATAAAAATTGTCATTATTTTTTTTTTATTTATAAACATTTTTTACGACTATGTCTTTTTGTTTTCCTATTATTTTTAAGGCGAGCTTTGCCTCGTTAAATAGATGATGATTTTATCATTTTGAATAAAATAATATATTAATAATTATTGATTTTAAATTAAGTATATATTTTATCATGTAATCATATATTATTTTATTAAAATATATACTTATTTATAGATCTGACAAAAAATAGTTGGTTAATTATTCCACATTTTTGATTAATAAACATAGAATAATTAATTTTAATAATCAATTTTAATTATTTTATATAATACTTATCACCAGTAATTTTACATATAGTAGATTTATGTAACAAATGGCCTTAACATCATACATATCTTATGCATGCAATAAATTCTAAATTTACTTCAGTTTTTTTTATCGTTCTTTTAATCTTTCTCTTGACAATGTTCGTTGTCTGCGGGCAAAGTGTACAAGAAGAAAAAAGCTATTATCGAAAAGCATAGTCATATTCGTTTTTCAAAATAAAATTTCTTTATTTTTCTTCCTTTTATAAAATTCAGTGAGATTTAATCGCAGCAACAAGTCAAAGATAATAGAGTGCTTCTAAAAATATATGTACGTCATATATCAGTTTATTAATAAACTTTGAACCGCTCAGAAGTCAAATTGGCTAACTCCATCAAACAAAAAGTAGAGAAAATTGATGAACTTACAAACACTGTTTTTTTTTAAATATATTGTATACACAAACAAATATTGCAGAATGTATTATTAAACATGCTTTTATGTTACAATGTAGAAAATACATAAAAATATATATATCGAAAATAATTGTTTATGTATTTACAAATTTTGCATGAACTTAGGAAGTTAATCGATTTGGCAACTAAAAATCTGGAAATTACAGAAAAAATAAATACCATTAAATTTAACCATTAAAAAACCATCATGACATTATTTATTATAGAAAACCCAATTATAACCAATTATAATTATTTGTCAGTATTAAATTTATTTCCTAACGTATGACTGTTTTTCTCTTCTTCCTTGCTATTCCTTGCTTTCCCCCTCCTTTTCAAAAATTTTCCCACTTTAGGCCCAAGCATTTCTTTTGCCTGATCAAACAATATCTCTCTGATTGGCCTTACTAAACACACTGGTCACTTTCATTTTAATCGTTGACTTCTCAAGATCAGTATACTTTATTTTATTAAATCAATGCACAGTTAGAGTGGTCAAAAAGAGCTCATTATTCTTCTGTCCAATTATTGGAAGCATCGAACGCATCAAGAAAATGTATGTAACCTTTTTTTTAAATTTATTAATTCCTTTTATATTTACTCGTTTTTTTTTTTTAATTTGCTGGTCAATTTTATTTTAGTAATTCTTGAACAGTCAAAACTAAATAACATGGTATTTGGCATCCGAAGCTGAAAATTATCGTTGCGACTCTTCTAATAGCCACTGTAATTTTTAACATAATTTTTAACATGACGCCTAGCGAATGACAAATTGAAGAGCAGCAAAGTATCGATTTAACTTTTTCATATATTTTGTGAATTTTATAAATTTGAGAACTTGTGAAAAACAACATTGATGAAGGCCTGATATAGGTCGAAACGTTTGTTAATGTTAATATTCTGATTTAAAATAAAATTGCACGTCCACCTAGCATAGGCTTTCTGCTACTTTTTATATTATTATAATTATTTATTACAAAACAAATTAAATAAAAAATCAATATAGTTGTTCTATGCTTACTATTATTGTCATTGGATTCTATTATTATTGTTATTAATATTGTCATTATCAACATAAATAATGTCTTTTCCGTTAGATACATCGAAAGCACTGTCACCTCAATTTGTTCTTAAATTGTTCTTAAATTTTCATGTTAATAAATGTTGTTTAACTGCAAATTGTGTTAATAATTATGTTTAATGGAAGGAATATATTTCAAGAAGTAAAAATTTAAAAAAATATATCAAAAATGATTAGAAGTTGACACAAATGATAAAATATAAATAAAATAATTTTAAGACATAATAATTTTTGACAAATTATTTTTACCAAGAAATTCCCGAGAAAAAATGACAATTATTATTGAAGAGAAACTGTCTGATTCATTATTTTGAATGTCAAAATTATTATTCTTTACAATTTTAAAAAATAATAAAATTTATTGGAAATTACTGTCAAAGAAAGATAATCACGATGGCTTCTGAAATAATTTATGTATTATTCATTAGGAATAAAAAATTTGGCCATCTTGAGGTGATAAATAGAATTATCAAAGTAATTTATTTAATTTTTGAAAAGTTAAGAACCTTTAAGTTAAGAATGCTTTGGTACTAAAATTGCAAAAATTGCAAAAAGTGAAGTTAGTCACTTTGGTTTTTGAGCGGCTCAAATATTTAACTTCCGTCTGCGGGCCTTTATTTCTGCACAATTTGCGAATCGTAACCACTCATCGTTGTGTACTTACAAAACTCAATATTGACATTATCGGACAATAGGCATCGTGTTGTCTCTCTTAATTCCTAAAGTGGTAATTCTCTCTTATAACCAGAAACACACACTGAATGTAAAACTTCTTAGAAAATAAGGAAATTATTTTCAAGGTTTTCGATGTAATTTTACATAGCTCTCGAAGACTCGATTGCGTTAAGTAATAATTACGTCAGCCGAAATCAGTTGATAGTGATTTATTTAGTGCCGTGTCTAAGAGAAATTTTAATATAAAATATAAATTAATTCAGTAAAATTGGCAATTATAATTCACTGTGTAATGTCAAGGTTGGCAGAAGCGCGAGATGTATCAGTATCGCGGAGCTCGCGGTTAGCTGGCAACTCACCGATGCAGGCTGGATCGGTTACGGTCTGTGCACCGAGGATCCGGTTACGATCCTTACAGGACAACGATCCTGCGGGTACTGACCGATGCATCGGATAAGCGCAACTCGTGTACTTTCCGACCTCTTCCGCATTTGCGATTCCGGCAGCGAGAAAGTTGTACGACCGTCGTGGCACAGTCGCCTTTCCACCGAGAGCGATGGAAGGGTCGTCATATGCGCTTGTGAACTCCGCAATGGTCTAGCCTTCTGCAGGGCTTGGAGTTCTCTCGCAAGGACTTGTTGAGTCACTCACGTTCTCGACTTACGCGTTTTACGCGCCGCTCATGAGATTGAATATTTATCGTGTCGCGCGTTTACTTTGCCTTATTTGAAATGCCTCTTTTTCTCAAGTTCTACGTAACAAAGCAGCTTGTTTGTGATTATAATAAGCTGACAATCAGTAGAGACAGTGCGCGCAAATAAAAAGATCGATAACAAAGAAAATAAAATAAATCGTTCTTTTTCATATATGAGTTTGATTGATACAAATACACATCGGGTCAAGATTGCGTTCTATAATTGCACGTTAAATAACAGCTGTAAGACTAATGAGGATAAACATGACTTACAATCTCTGGCAGCTTCCATAATAGAGACAATAATTGATGTGCGATGGATGCAGCGGAAAATCTTGTAACTATCATAAACAAGCAATTAGATTATGAAATGTTATTTAATTCATTTTGGTAATTATAAGTTTGCATGTGTGTAAGATGTAATAAGATAAAGTAAGTCAAATATTAATTTATACTACAATCTCTCATAATTTTTTGTAATTACTTAATTGATTATTGGCATACTTTTATACCAAATACTTCATAAAAATACAAATTTATATAAAAAAAATATAGATATAGTGCAGAAAAAAATTATGTAAAAAACGCGAATTTATATCTAATTGCTCGTACATTCCGATAAATTTCTCGGCTCAAACTTAACTGTCATTACTTTTGTATTTTCTATATATATTAATATTTGCACTTTTTAAATAATAATATTAATGTTAGAAGTAAGCCAAATAAAATATAAGTATTATCTTAAGTAAAAGTAAAAACTTATTCTTCTGATCTTTAAAGATTAAAATATTTGCAACCCACTTCTGATAAATGATTAGTGTCAAAAGTCGATGAGATTCCGCAGGATGGTGTAATTATGTTATTAATGCAATGACTGCATTATTTCGTTGAGGCGCAGCAGGAAACGCGAAGCACTTTCGATTGCGCTACTTTCTAATTTTGCGATGACATTATCGATGATCGAGATTTAGTAATGACAGGCGAAGAAAACAGAACGGCGATTATCCGTGACGATCACACGTCGACTACGCCTCGATCATGGTCGCGCCCGTGAACGCTTTTTAAAATTCATTTTTTTCGAAGGTGTTTATTTCGTTCGCCGATGCGCGTCAAATATCGGTCTGATTACCGCGGATAGATCTAGTAGTATCGTGAAATAATTTGTGCCGAGCATGAAGACGCAGTCGCGTCAGGGACGATCGAGCACTCGCGTTAACTATCGACAGTCGCTCATTAGAATATTCATCTAATTGGATGAAACTCGTCGTTAGAGCGTCGTACATTCATTGCGGAATGTTTGGAAAGTGGTTGATTTGAGAAATGCTACATTTCTCGTTAGCGGATATCATTAAACACGGAGATTACGAAACGCAAATGCGTAGCGGTTTTATTCGAACTATAATTCAGGATCAACCATTCCGTGCCGACGGAAAATTAGTCGTTTCCTCGATTCCACGGGGAAATTCCGGCGGTACGCGGCATAAGTACTCATATATATATATATATATATATATATATATATATATATATATATGTATATATGTAGCAGTATAATAAAACCGTGCGGAGATTCTGGTCTCATTTCATCCCGGGTCATCTCGTATATTCATTTCTCCATTGTTCCGAGGTAAAAAGTCCCACTGTAACAGCGCTTCTTCGAACAAACTCTTACGAGAACCTCTACATTACAAGAGAATTACGAGGAAGAAGAGACGAAATTAAAATGTAGCGAGAGCTCGCAGAAATATACCTATCATGAAATGTATGTTCATCTTTGTTACCTTAATGAGGAGTAACAAAACGGAACGTCGAGGTTTATGAAGACAGCGCTGTCAAAAAGTAGTTTTCAATAAAGGTACTCACTGTATTTCACACAGTACAGAGTGGAATACCGACGGAGAAAGGTCTGTGCAATTGCGTTGATTATCAACATGCAGCAAACGATAAATCAGCAGTGATATTTATATAATTAATTGTTTTATATTACATTATCTTTGTGATAACTCTTTAATCGAACTATCAATCTTTCTTTAGCAGAATAGGAAGATTATTGTAGTTATTGTTTTTTTTTTTTTTTTTTATAAACGCGTAATCCTATTTAAGAGTTTTTATATTTTCTTTGAAGAGAAACACTCATTATCTTGGTATATTATAATCAATTTCAAGAAACAATTTGTATTCTAGCATTGTCCGATTTCTGACGCGACCTCTGATGTTGCGCTGAAAGTGCTTATGCAATTGCAACGCATGAACTCTCGCCAAGTGATGTAAAGACCATCGGGCGCGCTACGCCCATAGAAAGGAAAATCGCGAATGGAACTAAATTTATCTGAAGACGGAAGCGACTACGTTCTGCAACGATGTGTTCGCACAAAACACACGTCGCCACCTCCGCAAATAAAGTTTTATCTTCCCGCGTTACATGCATGATAATATGAGAAAAAGTGAGTTTCCGCTCGATAATTCGGCCAGTAGTCGGTTTTACTTACACAAACGTTGGATCAATGCCCGATTAACATGTAGAAATCGGCATCTCTCTTTTTCTTATAAATAATTCTTTAAATTTATCAGTATAAATTTTCGACAAAAGTTTTTTCTACAAAAGAATATTATATTTAGAAGAGCGTGTGTTAGCTTCTAGTGTCCTGGAAAATTATTATAAAATTATTCGAAAAAATCTCCGATCGGAATAATTTTATTTTCTTTTTAGATAGGCTATTAGATTATAAATTCATAATAACTTCTGTCATTAAAATTCATAAAGATATAATCATAGATTCATTTGATTATCGATATACGTAACTGCCACGTACCGCTTCAGTCACATTGTATATAAATGAGAATGTTTATTAGATATTGGAACTAGTGAGAGAAGAAGTCTGTTAATAGTAGTAGATCTAATCAAAGTTTACTCTCTTATAAAATATAATACTCTGTCTTAAAATATGTTGATTACACCTTGTTATGTAAATGCATAAATTCATACCGTTGTTTAATCAACATTAATTGTATAGTGCAAATTAAGTACAAATAAGAATAGTGACAGATGGATTATTTTTTATTATTTATTTATTTAAAAACAGAAATTATTAAATTAGACGAAAGGATTCAAAAGGTATCACAGTTTGACAGGAAATACTAATTAACCGGAATAGTATTAGTATTTAAACAGAATTAAAATAAGCCGAATTCTTGATCGTTTATGTTGTCTTGATCGTTCGTGTGAAAGATTTTAAAATATTCAAATATACAAACAATATATAAACAGTAAAATTGAACGGTGCAAAATATTTAAGTATAATACTTATGTTAGCAAAAGATAAACAAAATAAAAAGAGAAAAAAAACGGAAATTTATATCACGAAACGAGAAGGAGAAAGATCATTATTTAGAAAGCAAAAAGGAAAGAGAAGAAAAGTGAAAATGATAGAATTAAAACTGATAAGATGTAGGAATGTTTGAATGATAGCACTCTAGATTTCGTGTAAAATTGCAAGTATATTTAGTCAGTTAGAGAAAAGGAATAAAATAAAATTATATTCAAAGGCCAACATAAAATAAAATCAAAAGAATAAATAAAAAGCAAAACAGCCAAGGCCAAGTGTTTGTGCGTGTGTATTATAATAACAATTTCATTATAATACATTGACGTTTTGATTTGAATTCGGTCTTCAGAATTCCACTTACAATTTAATATATAGATTAAAATTTATAAAAACGTTTTCGCGTTTTACATTACAAATGATTATTATACTTTGTTTCTATGTAAGATAAATTGTTAAAGTAAATAATAGTTTAATCTGCATATTGAACAAATACTTTCTACATATATCTTTATTATTAAAATTTTATGCTTTATGCTAACATTATGCTTTGAATAATCAATCAAGTTGTTCCTTTGTTTTTTCTTAATTCGCTTGCAATCCGCCATTATTGCTTTTTGAACCTTCTGTTTTTTTTTAATGAATGCGTAATGCGCTGCAATTTGCACTGACTTTGAACTTTTGCACAGAGAGTACAAAAAAGTGGATGAAAACGCGTTATTAGAAACGTTATTCGTATATGTTAGATCAATATGTTTTCGTTCGATTGCGTCATCTATCTAGAAGTGATAGTACACAAGCTGAATGCTATAGATGTGTACTTTCCAAAGTGATTCTATTATTTACAATATTACGGAATTATCTTGTATTGTTTAACGCTATCGTTGCTACCTGCTTTTTGCCATCACTTGCATCTCTTATCTCAAATATACGTTAGGATAATATATATGTACGTTTAGATTTTTACAAAAAATAAAGATTACTTTCAAGGGGAAGAATACTTTTATGCAAATTTGTACATATAATTTTGCAATGGAATGTCATTAGAAGTACAAATCAATTCTACGCGTAATTTTTAACTGCGTATAAAGCATAAGCTGGCTCTAATTACATGTTTCATTAACATTATTTTTTTATTAACATTATATAAAACTTGTTTTCCAGACGTATACAATTTAAAATTTTTTTACAATCACAATTAATTCACGCATTAACCAATCAGCCGAGATTATTTGTTTTTTACTTCTTTTCAGCGCTAGAACGGACAACGTGACGCGAGTGGATAAAAAAGCAAAGTGCAACATCTACTGCCTTCGCAATTATAAAACGGAAATAGTTTAAAGGTAAGACTTCTCAAGCAAAACATGTATTAAGTGTACACCCAGTCTTTATATTTTGTCGCTAATTATTTTCTTGTATTCTGCTGCAAAAGCGCGCACACGTAATAGTTAAGTAAAAAAGGAATCAATTCACCTAATTTGAGGCAATAGCTTATTTTAATTGAAGGCCTTCTAAATTTTTGCGAAAAATTAAGTTTTAACGACTTAATAAGACTTCAAATCTCGTTTTGCTACACAAGTCTTCAAACAAGTTCACTTCATAAACAGGACAGATAAATTAATGTCTAATCTTTGCAAATAAATTACCGATTTTTCGTACTATTTAGATAACTATAATGTATAAACATTAGTTATGCTTAACATTATCGTAACTTGTTTGCATATGTATGTACAATACACGATTATGTACGCGTATACAATTATGTTCTTCTATTTTGGTTGGAAATAATACCAAAAACATATATTTCACAAACGTTTCCGTTAGTTGTACAAATCTGCAATTACAATATTAGCCGAAGTAAGAAATAAGATTGGCTCGAAGAGTACAAAAGTGCGATATATTAAAGCTTTTAGCATTTCTTTATTCAATATATAATAACAGTAATGCATTTATTGAGATTAATTACATTAATCTTTTTATTATAAAAATTCTGAATTATTCAACTTGTAGAGAACTCATGTTTGGGATAATCTTTTATAAGATTTTAATGCAATTTTTTAAATCTGTTAAAACTGTTCGTAGAATCAATAGCAGAGAGAAATCAGTCTTTAATCAAAGAAATTTTTTTGTTTGTCTGACTATTTATCATCAAGTTATCAAGAATGTTTTTTGGTTTATTTCCATCAATCTTTGATTTTTGCAAAATCATTCTTCTCTAATAAATAAAATATTTAATAAAATATAATTATTTTTTATCAACACTAATCAATACTTATTAAGTTATTAATCTTAATTAATAACACAAAAATATCAAATTTTGAATCAATGTAATACAATTTTTTCAAAAGTAGTCTGCTTTTTCGTGATGTAGTTAACAAGCTGAGCAGTTAATAATAATATATTAAAAATAATATTATAATTTAAAGTAAATTAAAATAAAGGATTATCTTATATCGATACAAAATTTATACAACTTATCATTAGATAAAATCTTTTGATATCTTTTATTATCTACAAATAAATAATAAATAAAATCTTTTTATTTCGATAATAGAAAAATGTTTCGCATGCGTCTGCATTGTGTGTGTAATAAAGAAAAAATAAAACATATTTTTCAGAAGAAATTAAAGTGATAAATCAATAAAATAATCTTGTGCAAATGCTAATAATGTTTATATATCTTTAAGCGAATTATTAATCTAATTACATATGGAATAGATTACATCGAGTAAGTACGGATCGCCAGGTGGGGGAACGGCAATAAATAGAGTGTGGCAGCGCTTATACAGCACAAAGTGAAGTAATCAAACTGTCGTAATCACTGCATATTTTTTCATATAGAAGATGATGTGTCGCTCGTAAGCATTAGCGCTGAACGTCTCGTTTTGCAAAATACACGATATTTGTTGACGCCAACACCAAAAGTGAAAAAGTTCCATCACCTGTCATTGGTCACAACTTCGCTAAGATGGACGGAATCAAAAGACTGGAGCTCAACGGGATAACGATAATGCCACCAGGTGTGAAACTTATTATCATTTCAAACATAGAACTTAAAAAGAAGAATATTGCCTTAGACATGTCGATTAATATTTTTTTTTATATGGTTTTATTGTATGAGCCGTATACGGACATTTTATTATCTATTCCATTGATAACGTGGCACAAAAAATGACAGTTTTGTGATAGTAATAATTCCATTAATTGTATCTATTACACGGAAAATAGTTAATGTGTAAAGTTGTTACTTCTCGCATTATATTTTTTATTAGTTTGAACGACACATCACATAAACAATGTGATTACTGCACCCAACATGTAATATTTCATTCGACATTTAGTCTTTGAACCTCTCTTGACCGTGAACTTTTCGAAAAATATTTCTTATCATAAATATGGTTATAATTTATAAATACTTGATATCATCATCAAGTGTGAATATTTCATGATACTCAAATAATCGAATTCGAATTGTCAGCATGTTGCAACACATTGATGATCGTCGGCCATAAACTGAATATTTATACGTGATGTATTTGTCCAACAATCATCGTCCGGTGTGTGTATTAGTGTGTCGATTAGTTAACGTATGCGTCCGTCGAATACGTCATAAATCTCATTGTCATCTGGACACTGCGGTTTGCTATTGCACTTCGTTCACTGTTGCGGCGAAGATTGATAATACCGACAATAAAATTACTCGTAAGTCACGTCGCATGCCGCGAATGGATGGAGTTGGTGTGCGCTCTCGGAAATCCAAGCCGGTTGTTGTTATGTTACCGGCAACTGTCTTGACCCTGAAGTTTACGAGCGTATAAGAGCGTACCGATGCAAGCTACCCACATTTTCAAACGTTTTTCGGTGCTGATAGGATCGCTGTCCGGCATCGCTGAGTAATCGACGTGTCTCGTGTTTTATTTTTGTCGCGTGTAGCTGATAGTGCGACCCGCCCCGTGCATTATGGCACTGATAACAGATAGTAAGTATTAATATAGTTTCTCAAATAAAAAAAATTTAATTACACTTGCAATTTTGTTATTGTCGCCGAAAAAAATGTCGTATTCTTCACTTATCTATGAAAAAAAAATTGTATACCTTATATGTTAATTTGTACTTAATACATACTTTAATCATAATATACTGCTATGTGTAATGGAATGAAGTTACAACTTGATTTAATGCCAAGAACCGCTACGTGATACAGTGGAAGTCATAGATTGAATCACATTGCGAAACACTCCAAATGAAATCAAACGGTCACGTTGACATTACATTAACTTTCTAAGTCGAGTGTATGGCAATGTACGTTTATAAAGTAAACGATCGAATCCCTATTCACCTTTTCGTTTGTTTCTTACATGCGCATTACCTCGATCATTCACAATGACAAAATGTTTCGAATTATTTATTTCAATGCGTGGATCAGTTTCTGTTTTTGCTATGTTAACATTATTCTCTGTGTTCTTGTTGTTTATTGATTTATAAAATTACAAAACTGCAAATGTATAATTTTGCCATAATTTTGTTGCAATTAAATTAATTGTTAACGTCATACAAGGTGTTACAAACAATCAAAATTACAAACGCAAAAGAAATTTGCAGAAAGTGCACTTTCACAATTATAAAATTGCAACAGCATTATAATGCTCTATTACACAATATTGATGCTCACACGTGTTATATTGTATAATTGTATTTTGCTTACAATTCCCTTCTCTGCAATGAAGAATGTTGAAAATTTCATACTATATTATAATGGCTAATATACAGAATTTAAAAAAAACAGTTATAAATTCTCAAATTTTATATTGTTCAAGTAAATAAAAAAATAAATTTAATAAATATTAGTTTCAAATAAATACGTTATTGAGATGTAAACGATAATAGAAGTAAAATTGTATTTATAATTTTAAGATTTTTATAAACTTTCTGAGAATATGGTACATTATACAGTCTGACACATGATACAGAGAAAAGTTTTTACATCTTTACGTCATGCGCATATAATTACTTGATATGTAAAATACAAGAAATTTCTATAAAAAGTAGCTTGTTTTTTTTTGAGCAACAAGAAAAAAAGAAATTCGCAATACCTATTTTTTTACGCGAAATCCTTGAATCGTAAATTACTGTCATTTACAATTTCTTTAACAACATATCGATATTGATTATTTGTATCATATATTTCACACACTTTAGCAATTCAACAACAGGATTCTTTAAACAAACGCGCTTTTAACATACTTGAATATTTAATACTGCTTTAGACGCGAATTGCTAGAATGTGAGCAACATGATATTATTACGAACCGTTAACAACGCGGTTTACCGTAAACCGCTCTCGTTTTTCTCACAGCTCGCTACTTTCTTGAACACTTCTTGATCGGTAATATATAACAGGTTTATATTGTACAATATTATATTATAAATTAATTATATTATATTATTATTAATTAATTATATAAATCTCTAAATAATTACGATTTAAAGCAGATAATATAATGATAATGAATAAAGCCCTGGTATTTTTAAAATAATTTTATAAAACGCAAACTCGCAGAAGTTTGCTAATTTTCTTTGTTTACGGTAAATGTTATATTTTGTTAGTGCGTTTGTATTTTAAAATGGAAACTGGTCTCCGAACAAGTTCTGAATTCACAAATCAATTTCTCCATGGCCGTGACACAGATATTATAAAACACGCAAACTGCCGAATCGCTGCAACACGATATTCACGTAAATTAATATTCACGAGAAAACTAAGTCATCATGTCTCAATGACATTTTCATCGCATTTCCTTTGATCTAAAAAGTTTCTTACTTATTTAATTGATGTCTTCTTATTAAGAATAATAAGATATCAGTAATTAGCACATTTAGAAACTAAACGTTCTGTATGACACGCGCAGTTATTTGCAAAGGTAAACTTGAAACGTGCTGTATGAAAAAAATAGACAAAAACTTGTTGCTTAACAAAAAAGTGATTACATATTTTTTATTACTAGAGAAAAAGAAACAGACAAAAAATGCAGGATTGACCTTTTAAACATACTCATCTGTCACCTTTTGTTCGTGTTTTGCGGCAAAACATATCAGTTTTATGATAACTATTTCGTGTGCACAATCATGGTTTCGATAAAATAATGCGCTTGTTTCTCACGTTTTGCGATACACCACGCGATTAAAAATGAAAGAATTATCACTGTTTAATTTTAAGTTGTAGAATAATAAATAAAACAATTCATGTCAAAGATAAAGTAAGTTCATGATATGCAAAATCGTAGAGATAACTTTATTTTTAATAAACATTATAAATTTAGTTCTTGTTTTGAATATATATTGTACACAATTCTAAAATTTCAACAGTATTTAATAGATGCAATTTTATGCTATTTTAATCGTTAAGAGACGATTTGATGAAATGATAAATCTTGGATTAGTTTCATTCTTCAAAATTGTAAATGTCAAGCGATAAATCTGAGATTATCTTACTGCGCGGTTTTTCTAACCTTTCTTATCTTCCTCGTGAAGATATTGTGCATACGCGCACAAAAATTTTTTGCTTTATATCTCTTTCTAGATTAAATCTAGATTTTCTTTTCGGAAAAGCGATCATGCAGTGTCTTTGTAATTAGACTCACAGACGATGCTTTATTCGTAAAAGATATTGCTGAAGAATATAATTACAAATTTACATCTAGGAAAGTCATTTTCTTGTTGCAACTTTATTAGAGCATTCCTTGCGTTATGTGAACTATTAAATCACATAACTGCGCGATATAAATAAAACGCGACGGTCTTGATTTATTTATCTTTATGCTCGTTATTCGAATGCGACTTGTCGTTCTTTATCGAGCAACAATATAAATTTTAGCTTTATATTTGACGCAACTGCTCATTTTTTACTGGTATTGTTCGAGTTATATTTTTTTCACTGCACCAAAATGCATGTTTTGTTATTTCTTGATCAACACGCGAACGGTGCTCGTCAAAATTGCTAATTTGCGCGTAAACCGAAACATCGATAGTAGATTTAATCGCTTTTCGCTATTCATGAGAAGATGTGTTTTAGTCGATTGCCAGTCGTTGACAAAGTTAACGACGTCAACGTTGAAAGTGGCATTAAGTACATTTGCGGTTGTCTAAGTGTAGAAAACAGTGAAAGGAAGCATTTAAGTGAAGGAATCTTCTTCGCCTATTATGTTTAGGGTCACTCGAGATAGTATCAAACTTTCTCATCTTGGATCAATCTCTTTTTTTACATGGGAAATATAATTTAATATATTTTAAGTAATGTACAAATAAATGCATTGTAAAATTTTACACAATCCGTTGACTGAAAATCTACCTAAAGTTAACTGATAAATAAATATCCGTTATTTATTACAATGTTAGTTATATATTACAATGATTTATAAGTTTACGCTATTTTTTTTAATTATTTTTAAGTTTAAAATAAGATTGTTATCATGATACTTTTATACTTTTTACATTTAGAAAAAGGATTGTTTTACAAATGTAGAAAAAGAATTGTTTTATAATTCCTTGAGAGATCGATATAAAGTGAAGGGGTCTCGGAAGGAACAAGTAGAAGGTGAAATACCTAATTTCGAAATTTAAAAATGTTGTTTGCCATGACATATCTCGATCGCAAACAAGTCACTAAAGTATCGCTTCAGATACATTTTGCGAGAAATTATTTAAATGATAATTTTAATCTTTAAAAAAATTTACAAGTTGAATTCTAAATAAGATCAAAATTGATTAAAACATATAAATATACTGGAGATACCTTAAATTAATGATATAAAATGATATAAAAATATAAAATCAAACGCGCGTCAATTATTTTTATGATATTTTGTTTTTTCTGTTTCTAATTAACGTAGCTTTTACGTAATTCATATCGCATGCAGAACGAATAAGGCGTTCTCAGGACAAGTAATTATTATTTTCGGCACGTAATTACAATGTATCGGGCACGTCACAATGGGACTCGTATTTTCTTTTGTTTTATTGCTTCGCAATATAAAGACTGTCGTAACTTCAGCCCTCGACAGAATCGCAATGTAATTGTACGTTTAAAATTTTAAACTAATTCGCGATCCGCCGCAATGCATCGCAAAAAGTAGAAGCCACTCCGCGCTACCATAAAATTATTTTGTCTCGCCAATAACAATATCCGATTCGAGAGGCATAATAATTACATTCCGCAAAATTGCAAGTTCAAGCACACAGCGTGACGAGCACATTGCGCGTTTCATGTCTGTACTTTTCATATTTGTACTGCATGTATATATAAATTACTTGTCAAATTCATAAGTATCGAGATATGTCATGGCAAACAGCATTTCTTAATTTCGGAATTAAGTATTTTATCTTGTATAAAATTGTTTCTTCCGAGACCCCTTCACTTTATATTCAGGCTTGAACCGGTTTGCACTTTTCGGTCGATCTTGCTTACTCATTCCCACTTCTTTTGTTTCATAGCGTCTAGACTGCTCTCAAAGACGTAAGAGCTCAGAGACGGTATTAGCTGTAAATATTAACTATATTATTAACTATATATATATATATATATACTCAGGCCTGCTTTATATATGGATCTCTAAGGATTTATAAAACAATTCTTTTTTTAAACATAAATTTATAAAAGCAATTCTTTTTCTAAACATAAAAAGAATAAAAGTCTAAAACAAAGGACATCCGAGTACACTCATTCAGAATGCGATAAGGTTCATGGCGTGTCATTAATGATAACTGCCTACTGCCATCCGCTTCATTCGCATTAATGATATTAGTATATTAAACAGTGGATATTAAATAGCGCGAATGCTAAAGGCGTAATTATTTTTTCAGACCACATATCCTTTGATTATTATGACGTTCCTAGTAGTAATTTACGAGTTTAATAAGATATTCCGAGAACTTGGTAAAAATAAGTATAAATTTATTTGCGGAAAAGCTTTACTTGTGACTACGAGTTTATATAATTAATATAATGTACTTTTATTGCACACATATAATAACTTTCAGCTGCACGAGTAAGAGAAAGCAGAAGTTTGGAAAAAGTCTCATATAAATTACTTCACAAATCTTATATAAATTATTTTACAATTTTTTAATTAATACACAAGTACGCGCTATGTGCACCATTTATTCTTTTAGTTACAAAAAGATATATTATAACTATATCTTTAATACTATAATTTTATACTGTTATTTATGTATTATACCACCATTATTGTCGCAAATTGCAACATTATATACAGCGTTACTTAACAAGTTCTGTTATTCAGATATAAAAATTAGTTCAATTTGTGATTAGGTTATTACATTAATGTATAGTGTAGGATAATTCAAAAAGAAATAATCGGACCGCATTTCGAGCGAGCATTTATATTAAATCGGTAGAATTGCGTTTTTGATAAAGTCCAGAAAGGATTTAAATAAAGAATTTAAAAGTGTATCAAGACTTAAAGAAAACACTTTGAATATTTTTTACATAACTTAAAAAAATATCTGCACTAACCGTAAGTCATATGAATTATGGGTAAAAATTTATGAATCTGTTTAAGCAAAAAACCTACGTCGTTTAGTTTCTCTTTTAAATGTACTACTAACTTTTTCAAGATATGAACTGTCAAAGTATACAATTTTCGCAATGACAACCGTTTAATAGCACGGAGTAGCATATATAACGCGTATCGAAATAATCAAAATTTTACATATGTTTTTTAAGAGTGGAAAATAAAAATTCACGATGTTTAAGTCATCAATTTCGATTCACATCGCTTATGTCGATTATATCATGATAATAGAAATGTATTATTATTCCGTAGATGTTTGCAGAGAATATTATAGCTGCAATTTATTATAGCGATCCTTTTGTAACGTCAAAACTTCGAAACGTTTTTCTTTCTTCTTCCTTTTAACGAAGAGAGGAGAGAAACGCTTCGAAGTATTTATAGCATCAAGTAGACCACAGCCTCCACAGCAGATAATAATGTATATATGGAACTTCCTTTACATTTCTAGCTTTTAAACTGTTTTCGTTAAAATTTTCAGTTCAGATGATAATTATGAATCATCAGATAGTCAAGGTGATGTAAATAACATGATTAACATACGTAACAATCGATGGAATAAATTTATTTAATTGTTTGGCATAAAAAAGTACATAGCTGACATGTAAAGTGTAAAAGTCAGATTTTATAAACTTGTCAAGGCGGTTTTTTATATTATTACATCACTTTAATAAACAGCGCTTGCGCATGTACACACATACATAAAATAACAAAAAAATATAATATAAAATAGTATACTATTAATATATAATTAGTATATAAAATATAATATAAAATAGTATACTATTAATATATAATAGTATACTATTCCAAATATAGTATAAAATAGTATATATAGCAATATTTGATGGAATTTTTAATATAATAAGAATAATAGAATAATTTTATATTGATTAAAAATATAATATAGGAACCTATACACATTATTTAATTCGAAACTTGCTTTTTTTTCAGGAATTTTATTGTCGGACCTCCATGAAGTACCGAAATTGAAAATCGGCGATTTCACGCTTGAGATCGAAGTAGGTCCTCCTTCTGCAGAAATACAAGAAGTAGCCAGAAAAGAACTCAGAGAAACTCCCGAAATTCAAAAGGAAGCAGTAGCACGCTTGAAAAAATTACTACAAGGTAGCGTATTAAATACTAACGGTTTAATAAATTATTATGCAAAGTATGAAATATAAAATACAACAGTATTGAATACATCTTGATCTTTGAAATACTCTATATATAAAAGAAGTTCTAATCTTTTAAGCGCTTAAAAAATGTCTTAAAATTCTTATGAACTTTTCTTTTTAACTTCTCGAATGTCTGTTAAGATCTAAAAAATTTTCTTCATGTTTCCAAAGCGGAATCTAGTTTGAAGACTCCGTTGGACAACGAAGCTTGGCTAATCAGGTTTCTAAGACCGTGCAAGTATTATCCCGAATCGGCGCGCGATCTCATCAAGCAATACTACAACTTCAAAGTAAAGCACTCAAGCATATACGCAACTCTAATGCCGAGCAAAGAGAAGAATATCTTCGAGCAAAATATTCTAACCGTGTTGCCTAATCGCGACCAACACGGCCGGCGTGTCCTAATAATCGAGCTTGGAAAGAAATGGAAGCACAACAAGTGTAGCCTTGACGAGGTCTACAAGGGATGCGTGCTGTTTCTGGAAGCGGCCATGCTGGAGCCGACCACGCAGATCGCTGGTGCGGTCGTTATCTTCGACATGGACGGTCTCACCCTGCAGCAAACGTGGCAGTTCACCCCGCCGTTTGCTAAGAGGATAGTCGACTTGCTTCAGGACGCGATGCCGTTGAGGGTCAAGAATATACACGTCATCAATCAACCTTATGTGTTCAACATAGTGTTCGCTATGTTCAAGCCTTTCCTGCAGGACAAGCTAAAGAATAGAGTGAGTTTGTGTGTTTGAGTATATATATATATATATATATATATATATATATATATTATATATATAAATTCCTTGCAAAAGACAATAGTAATAAGCATCCGCAAAATTAATTGTTTATCTATATTTTATTTGTGATGTTATTATTTATATGTTATATTGTATCTCATTCATTTATTTGCATCATCGATTTTTTCTCGTCAGATAATCTTTCACGGCACTGATCGAAAATCACTGTATCAGTATATTGCGCCAAAATGTTTGCCAATGCGTTACGGCGGTAGTGTGGAAATTGACTATGTTGAAGGATTTCAATGGTACGAATTATTAATCCTGTGTAACAAGGAATACGAGGGTAAGTGGGAAGAAAAACAATATCATGTATTATAATTATTTTATGATTAATGTTAATCAGATAATAATATTTATAATTTGAAAATTATTTAACGCGATAAAAATTTTTTAGATATTTATAATACAATTTGGTTCTCTAATTTTTTTTTCTCTGTTATAGCTATCAATTCGTATGGCTACAAAAAGAAGTAGCTCTTTCGTGGCTGATTTACCACAATATATAAAGCAGATATTCGAACTTTTATAATTGGGAATTAAATAGAAAATTTAATCTGCTGCGAAGCGTCGAATTAGTATCCATTACAATAATTGTGGATTATTTCTTTATTTTGTTCAAAACACATTGAATAATCTATATCTTTGTTTACTTTATAATTTTATCTATATGTTATTATGTAGCATTTTTACTTACGTTTCTTGTTCTCAAAAGTCTTGTTCTCAATAGACTTAGGATTGGGTCACAAGATACGACGTTGCAAGACAACGTTGCATCGCGTTGTTTTTTATTTTTTATTGCAAAAATTAAAAACAATTAAGTTAGTAATTAATAATCATTTAATTAATGATTAATAATTACTTGAAATTTATTTCACTCTCTTGTCCTTGTAATTATGTGATAAAAGTATTTTATAAGTATATACATTCCGCGTTGCTTTGAACATATTAAACATCAACATTCTTTAAGTAATTTCTAATTTAAATAGAAAATTTTATTTTTTACCACGTAAAAAATATGTCAACACATGGTGTTTTTGTGGTTTAGCGTCATACAGTCTTGCTATCTATTTAATATTTATGTACTTAAGTACTTAAGCGTTTGGTATAATTTTGATTTGAAGATCAATTTATGAGAAATGTTATTAACTTAATATATATTTAAGGACATATAGGTATGTAAATAAAATGTACATATCTGTCTTATGCGTATTATTTAATAATATTCAATTATACATCGATGAGAGCTTTGTAATTGCTTTTCCAAATCTTTTTCTACATGATTTTGAACATTACACTTTAAAAAAATATTAAAACAGTGATCCATGCAATTTATTTTATACTTCGTTTATCAATAAACAAAAAACTTCTGGAAAGATAAAATTCGTAAATAATTCTTCTGAAAAATTTTACAATCGAAATGTAAGTACAGAATTTTGGCCTTTTACATTCTCTTGTTGTAGGACTTAAAGATTTATAACAAAAGTAATTTATACGTCAGAGATTCTTCTACCTTTAGAACACAGAGATGTAAATAAGAATCATTTTGTATGCTTTTTAGATTCTACTTGTTTTCTAAAAAATTATTATTAAATAGAATTAAATATTGTAATATTTTAAGAATGAAAAAAGAACATAAAATATGTTGCGCGGGCCAAAATAAGTCTATTAGGTTCTAATTAATTCTAAGATCTTTGTATTATTCGGAGAATTAGAGACAGAAAGTGGATATATTCCTTAATATATTTTTTTTAATATTCCATATAATATATTGATGAATTTAAGTTTTCAAAACACCATTCTTTATGTATGTATGATTTGATAGAATAGTTCGCATCTTTCGGATGCACCCAACGATCGTGACAGCCGCGAAATGCATTTGCTTTTCCGAAAAACCAAATGCCAACGATTTGAGTAATTTTTCAGTGTAGCTTCACGCGTGGTAACTATAATGATGATCACGTTAACAACGACAACGTAACGGTTGAACAAGCAGTCGCTCATTTTTTAATGTCCGTTTTGTATCCGTATTGTTCAAGAACTAAAACAAGATACAATTTTGTCAATACTGATGCAAAATATATTAAATTTAAATAAAAATATAATTTAATTTAATGAATATTATTGAATATTATCAAAATAAATCGTCAAATACGTAGAGGATGATCACCTTCGAGAACGGGTTCAAATGAAAGACCATTCTGCCACAGTCTTACGTTCCATTCTTTATCCTCAGGCATATCAATTTCGCCTCCGTGTTTTTTAAGCAATGCATTTTTACCTATGATATCTATTAAAGTTTCCCAGTTTGTCCCGTGAAAAATAACTCGTTTGCGAAACTTCTCCTGCAACATTATATTGTAGAGATTTTATTTTAAAAGTCTAAATTTATAAGAAATTTTTATTATTATACAATTTGGTAATAATGAATTATGATTTGGTTTTCTCGTTGAATCTTACCTCTAAAAATGGTTTGAAAATTGCGAATGCCACATTGAAAATGAACGACTGATTTACAATGTGTACCGATTTTAAACGAAGGGGCAAACATTTTTGTACAAATTCCACCACCATTTTGCCAAAGCTCGGAGTAAGGTACGTTATTTGACTGAGTGACAAACCTTCGACGTCTATGATGACACGCGCACCTGCGATCTGAGAAACAAAAGACTTTGTTAGAGCTTCGCGCATTTTATCGCAGACCACTTTCATCGACCACCATAAATTTTTTGATTAATTTCGGGTTAATACAAAATATTCATCTCTTATTCTCTTTAACTACCAATTTATTTACAATTTACTTGAATTTCAAAAATCAATTTGTCCAAATTGCAAACCTGAGTTTTGACTTCCAACATAGTTATGATCAGAAGAAATAATATGCCTTTCCAGACATCTTCCACAGGATGTTCCTTTGGTTTCCATAGTCTCCCTCCTTCAACAATCATAATCCTGCTCCCGTCTTTAGCACGAATTGGCATCGGATATAATATACCGGAGCAAAGTGCTATTTTTTGTTTGCTGGGCAAGAAATCGACAAATATGCGCGAATATGTCTGGCGGTATCGATAAAATCGTTTTATCTGTTAAACAACAAAATTATTTCAACCATTTATTGTTGTTAGATTCATTATCAAACACTTTGACTGCTATGTCATCCGTATTTGGATGCGCAAGGACCCAACTTGAAGAGTGGAATTTCGCTATTTTTTATTTTATAAGACTCATGCTTGTTAGCTTGGCAATCAAAGTATCAATACAAAATGCTTCAAAACAATCGGATATTTTGCTCATCATCTTTAGTCTATTTAAGAACAAGTTGTTTTAACAAAATGTGGAAGAGCATTACTTATTAACGTATTTTGTCAATTTGTAATATTAAATATTATTGTAACTAAGATTTAAATTAATTTTTAAATTAAATTATTATTAATGCTTTCTCGAAATTGACTGAAATCGATTCTTTCTTTAGCTTACTGTCTGAAATTTGATTCATCAAAACTCTCATATATATTTGATTATTAATTATATAAAAATTTTAGTTGTTTTGATAAAAAAAGTTCTTGCAAAAAAATTATTCCTGAATCAAGAAGATTTATATAAAATATTTGCTGGGGACGTATTGTGTAAAATAAAACTGTCAAATTAATGTAATAAAATGTAATAAAACATATAAAATTAATCGTACATTAAATTATATATACAGGATTTCCCGTAATTTGCAAATCAAAATATTATAACATGAAAAATCTTAAAAACTAAATAAAAAAATTTTTTACGATTTTTTAATCCAAGCAATAGTTTTTGAAATATAAGGATTTAAAATTGGTCAATTAAACTGTAGTATAGTTAAGCAGTCGTTTATCCGTAAATAAACTCAGTAAGAGAACTCAGAGAACAAGTGATTGTTGTTGAACTATATAGTTTTATTGGCCAGAGTTTTAAATCCTTATATTTCAAAAACTATTTCTTGAATTGAAAAATCGTGAAAAACTTTCTTATTTTGTTTTTTGAGAACTTTAATATTACAATATCTGAATTGTGCAAGTTTCGGAACATTCTTTCTATATATATATATATTATTTAAAATAAAATTAATTATTAGTATTAATTATGTTTCTAAGAGATGTTTTGACTTACAAGAGCAAAAGCGCTTTCCGCATACCATTTGCTCGGCCGCAAGTATATTTGGTATATTTGTTCATCATATGGTTTATCATAATCTAATAAATCAGGTGATTCTAATAAAACAAGAAAAAATAAAATTAATTTCAACGTGTCACTGCCATTAAACATATTTTTCTTATTAAACGTTCCAAAAATATACGATCTTAATAATAATATTAAATGTAACAATAAAATTTATTACATCAATTTGTGTCACTTATTATTATACAGAAGAAAGCAATAAAGAAGTTACTAGAACAATGTAAAGAATATATACATAGAGTAACATTGAAAAGATGTTTAAAGTAATTCGTTATTATTTGCAACAAATAAAAAAATGAAATAAATTAAATGTTATTTTGTAAAGGAAACCCATCAATTTTATTCCATATAATATGAAAGAAGTATACAATAATTACAATAAACAACATAAAAAATGCTACAAATTTGTTTGGGCGCTCGGTAATAAATATTTTTAAAATATTGTCCATTAATAAACAATAATAAGTTGAAACAAAGTATTCGAAAATGCAATCAGAATATTTTTCAATTTATATTCAAAAATATATTTAACAGATTTCAAAAACTTTTGAGTTTCTGTGTCAATTCCAATAGATAACACTGCCAAAATATTTATCACTAAACGCCTAAACAGATTATAGTATTTTTTTAAAATATTTATTCTAATTATATAATTATTATATACTTTTTTTGTACTATATGTAAAAAAATTGACAAGTTTCTTCTACAAAACGATGTTTAGTTCATATTATTCTGCCTATTTGTTGCCAAGTTATAGCAATTTATTTAAGACATCTTTTTAATGGTCACCCTATATATAGTGGTTATAAAATATATGTGTTAGTGAATATAAAAGTACACTAAATAAAAAATGTTGAAAAATTAATTTTATTACTTATTTTTTTACTGGTACATATAAAATAATTTTGCTTTTTTTATAATTGCAAAACAAAACAATTTACAAACAATGTCGATTATCACGTAGAAGCTATCGTGAAAGATTCTTTTCAATCTCTTAAGTACATTTCAAAAGGTCAAAGATCCACGGAAATGATGACAATCCGGAATGGACAAGTACTTACGTCAGTGCAATTTATGCAATACCGTTTATCATATTATTAATCACAAGTTATCAAGTAATAATGTTAATTGTAAGTAATAATACAAAAATTAATAATACACTGAGAAAAATGGTTTTATTATCTTAATAAAACGTTTCTGGTTAAGCGTATTTTAATTAAACAAAACAGAATTTCTGGTTATCGTAACAAGATTATACATTTTATAACTACACCGTTTGGTTAACTTTACTATAAGGATCTGATTAAGTGTTTTCTTGTTGGATCTTCAAAACTTCTTGTTATATTTATATAAATCGCTACTCGCGGCGCAGTAGCAGTGTAACAAGTGCAGTCGGAGCAATCTCAACCGTCTCAACAGAGCTCGCTAAAAGTTTACGTCGCGTCATGGAATCCATTACGGAATATTGGTTACATCCGAAAAGTTTTATGATCACGTGGTGTTTGTTTTTTTTATGAAATATATGTATACCAGTGATGCGATGTTTTCTACCGGGCTTTCGGCTCCCGAATTAAAAAAAAAACAACACCTATCCAAACTCGTTTTTTAACTACAAAGTTGTGTTAACCTAACAAAAGGATACAGTAAAGTTAACAAGAAATTCTGGTAGATTTAAACAGGATAGAATTAATTAGAATTTTCTGGTAAATCCAAAAAAAAATTTGTTTCGTCCATTTTCGAAGAAACGGACTTGTAGAATCAACCAGAATTTCTTGTAACACAACAAAACTTTTTTTTCAGTGTACATACTATTTTTATTAAAATTAAAGAGAAAATTTTATCCGCAATTAATATTACAATTGCTAATTATCAGTTATTCAGTTATTAGTCATTTTATCGTATAAAAATTTGTGTTTTCTTAATAATAATTCTTGTTTAAATTTTTGCTCGTCGTTTTTGTCTCGGCGGAAACGTGATTTTATTGGAGATTATCACATATGTAAGCAACTTTCATTCTTACTCGATTCGCACGATTATGATTGAATTTATATAGAGTTTGTGTTGCTTGAATACTTTTGTTCTCATTAAGTTCACTATTGTATTATGCATGATAAATAATAAATTTTATTCGCCCAATTTTATCCTTATTTTGAAAAACACTAATTAACTAACATTCAATTCGTTGTTCATCGCTATTTTGACGTATTACGCAATTTTCTACAATAAAGTGGAATTAATCTATTTAGCTGAAAAAACATATTGCAGAGAGTACATTGTGCTTCATTAAGAATTTTGTAAAGGGGAAAGTCTTTTACTTGTCGCGACCTTACAAACTCATATTTTTTTTATGAATTATTTATTTTTATTTTCATTACAATTTGGAATCATAAATAACTTTATTTTTATTACACTGGCATTGTACGTTGTCTTAAATTCAACAAAAGTAATTTTTAGGAAACTTCTTGGAGAATTTTTTTTTTTTTAAACAAAGAAAATTTTCAAGATTTACGAAGATGAGCGAGAAGAAAATAATGAAGGAGTAGTATTAAAACTCTTTTTTTAAATAACAAACTATTTTTAGTTTTTTCCTTTGTCGATCTATAATATAGAAACCGATTGGAAAACGAAAACACAATGATGCGAAGAAAGAAAGTAATATCAAGAACATCAAGCAGACGAGTTCTCGGCGGTTTATCGTAGCGAGGAACTGGTTCAGTGCATTCATACAACTGCATCGACTGCGTTTCTCGTTTACGCCTCGCTTCTTTAGAGACAAATCAGTTTTGCCGAGATAAAAGTGAGAACTATTGTTTTTTTGATATGATTGATTTTTCGCTACCTGCAATCAACTTTGCCAATTCTTTGTGGCCCTTGGCGACGTTTTCCGGCGTCTCTCGCAATTCCTCTTGTGCCTTCTGAAGGAAAAACTCGTCGAGATCATCATCAAGCTCAAACTTTAGTTCATGTTCACCAAACATTAGAAATTCTATTTTATTTGCCTCCCGATAATCAAAAACCTTTTTAACACAATCTTTTAAAGCACCATCCATCTTGGTTGCAGATGAGGACATTATATTCATCAATTACAATAAATACCTATTAAATAAAATTGCAGATTATCGGAGGAAATAACAAAATTGCGAACAAATAATATTTCGTTTCGAATATACACACGCTTCGCACGTGATGTCAATGTTGCAAACTGCACTTCTACATAGAAACGGAATAATTCACAAATTTCGAAAGCGAATCGAAATCAAAATCAAACTTCTTATTTTGCATATTCTGTGATCTGCATCATTCAATAATGTACATGTCGATCAAATTTTCAAAATTACGGAAGTTTAATCACTTGTACGTTTGCGTAAAATACGCACGAATCTAACATAAATTAGAATTTCTCAAGTGAGTTAGGATACCGCTATTAATAGAGAATACTGTCGCGCTTGATTCAAATTATTTGTTTCAACTTATTAAAATTACAGAACTATTTTTTTTCCAAAGTAATTAATTTTTTAATAAAGAAATTAAAATAATTATGCAATATAATATATAAGGTGTCCCACATCAACCACACCACACGATAATGGCACATTTTTGAGATTATTTTGGGATGCATTTAAAGTTAACCATTTAGGTTTCTCCGAATTTACGCGTTCACGACACGGTGCAGGAAAAATGCAGGTCAATAATGAGAATACTCTCAGATACTGCCGATTTGTTTTTTTCTACATAATTCTATTTTTATATTTAATAAGTTTATTAGCGTATACATACCTCATTTACTACTATTTTAATGCTACTTTTTCTGGCTGCTTCTCTATCGTATATGGCGCATTAATCAAAAATTATCATCTCGGTGTCCTAACTTTTACTTGAGGAACTCTAACATGAACAAAGTGCAATGCACCGTTGAATACGTACTGGAACTGCGTGCTGCAAGAATCTCGCAGAGAGATAACGGTCTGAGGAATTTTATAACAGAGGTTCCCAAATCCTCTTCTTTCTCTTTTTATATTTAGAAAACTCTGGCACTGTTTTGCCTTTTTGTCAACTCGGGGAATAAATATTTTTATTTATTACAAAAAAAAATAAAATAAGTATTTAGATTTTTTTATTAAATATAGAAAACGTTTCGAATTAACAGAATCAGTATAACCACTTTGTCCAATTCACTTTTTGAAAAATTTGAAAAAATTAATTAGCATTTAATAATAAAAAATGCTATTACTTTTATAGCAATAATATTTTAATAAAATTATTACATTTTCTATTTTTTTATAATATTACCTATCAAAATGCCAATAATAAATTGCAAATTATGAGTTTGAATTTATGAGCACTCCATTTTAAATCACATCCTCCCACTTCCGTGGGTCAAACTTGTATATAAGATAATATAAGATAATATTCGCTTATCACACTACACAGCTATTACAAAGTGCAATATTATCTTATTTATTTATTTTAAGAATTTGAATTGTATTTATTAATATCAATAAATTTTTATTTTTGTTTTGTAAAACACATTTGCAAGAAATTTAAAATAATCTTATGATTTTCTCATCTTATATTTATGATTTGCTTATCTTAACAAAAAGAAATTCATTAATTAAATAAACTTCCGAAAAGATTGTTTTTTAGTTTGTTGTAAACAAATTTAAACAAACACTTGTTTACAAAAACAATTATTATTAGAATAATATTTTTAGCTAATAATATTATTAGCAAATTAAATATACGAAAAAGTTAGTTTTAGCAAGCACAAAATTTTCAAAAATATTTTGCCTAATGACGTCATTAACTCGCTAAGCTGATTTGCTCGCTGCAATAGCACATGTGAAATAAGTACTTATGTATATGGCTTGCAAAAAGTGTTTTTCTTAGATTCCAAAACCTGTACATTATTACAAGATTATCTATTCATAAAGTAATTTATCTATGATATTGTTGCGCCTGTGCTTTTTCACTGCTGATGCTGCGTGCAGTCAGCTGAGAGACCAATCGATAATATCGATAAAGAGATCGATAATATCGATCGGTCGTTCAACTGTTCAAGAAGCTGTTTCTTAGCAGCTGAAATATTATAAACAATCTCCATGATAATTTTGTTTAGACGTCACTATGGTAGTTTGTAAATAAACTATGAGACGTCAGATTTTCGGGTGCTGTCTGCTCGGGCGGACGTGTGCGACGGCTCCGATATTTTAATTGTATTCTCGGTTACTAATTGTCAAGTTCTGTGTTATTTATTAAAGTGTTCTTTGTTATTTGAAGTGTTGTGTTGTATTTCCTTGATTTCGCGAGTTCCGTTGACGTGTGCGTGAAATATCGTTCCGCGAGCGCAACAATATTAAGTATAAAATATTGTGACGTGAGCGTAGAAATATAAAAATAGCAGCGATGTTGGGACAAATTTACACGCGTATAACATACACATTAAATTTCAAATATGCAAAAATTAAATTTCAATTTCAATTTAATTGCAGAATCTCAGACAAGAAAAAATTTTAAAAATACTCAATTCCAGTAAAACCTTGCATTGAACATGTGATTTCAAATGTTAAAAGTTAATATTAACGAGATATAGTAACTTTAACATTTTACATTATGAGTACCTAAAGACGCCGATAATATAAAATAAGCGTTTTTATCAAGCTCCTAAAAATAACAATAAAAAGGTTAATAATTCAAGTCTAAAAAAATTTAATTTGACAAACTTTAATTACCCAGTGAGAAATACAGGTTAAAAAAACGTCTATTAAATGTTTATGGACGTTTATACGCGTCTAATATACGTCTTTTTGATCTGTCATGTCTCATTAGAACATTTCTAGCATCAAAAATTAAAAGATTTAATATAAAAAGTAATAATTAAATTTTTACTATAGTACAGCATCGAGTGTATTACACAATATACTGGAAGATAAATCTTATAAAAATTAAATAAAAAACATTATATAATAATTTATATCATGCGAGATAAATACGCATTTCAGAATTCGAATCATTAGAACAATATGTACTTGCATTAATATTCTACTGTAATGCATCTATTATTGCATAATTAAACATTTTATTAAAGCATCTAACATACAATCATATGTTGTCATGAGAACTTTCATTGAAGTTGTTAAAGATCTGATATAAATGTAATCTAATGGTTTCATCGCTTATATTGAATGCAATTGTAAGTTTTTTAATTGCACAATTAATTTCGAATTTACTTCGATTGCTATTGGTATTTATTCAATTAGTCATCCCTTAAAAAAATTTACTTTTTAAAATTAAAAAAAAAAATAACTTAAAAAAACTTTTTGATTTACTATAGATCTTTTCAAAAAATTGGAAGAGTAAATTTGAACACTTTAAAATAGGATTAAAATAGGATTTATTCTTCAAAAACTTTTAAAAATTTCTTTAATAAGTGAAAAAGTGTTCTTCAATTATTTTTTAAAAGTTTTATACAGTAAATTTTTCTAATATTAATATTAATGAATACAAATGTGTAATACAAGGTTAACTACAAATTACCTGCAGGTTAATTCCAAGTTCTTTTTACTTGTTTATTACTTCTGTATTACACATCTGTTTAGTGCTAATAAATGTGCAATGTGAATAATTTGTTCCACAATTTTTCCTCATTCAATTCTCTGAGCATTGCAGTATTTACATCTTTAAGTCTTAGATGATTTCAAGGACTAAAACTTAAGAAACTTTGAGGCTTTGAAGTTACTTTAAACAAACTTTTACTTACTTTTACGCCAACTTTAAGTTACTAAACACCACCATTAAGTTACTTTACATAAACTTTTAAATACTTTTCATGAACTTTATGTCTTCAATAACTAAAGAAGCAAAAACTCAAGAATATTTTTAAATCTCTGAAATAACTTAAACAAAACTTAAAAATTTTTATAGTTACTTAAAAGAACTTTTCAAATTTTTAAAGTTACTAAACAAAACTTTAATAAACTTTAGGCCAGTCTAAAGGAAATTTTCCAAAAGAATTATTCAGAAATATGTCTCTGACCGGAAAATATCTTTCAGGAATTTATCCTCTGATGCAAATTTTTGAAACCAACTCCAAGCTATTTTTTATTGTATTGTCTTCAAATGTAGAACAAATTTCCACTTGTTTGTAGATGCAGAAGTTATTTTGGTTACAAAAGAACAATTGACGAAAGGCAGAATTATGCTTTTTGCTCGAAAAGAGCAAATGTAATATATAATTATATTTTTTTCCGAATAGACATATAATAGCTCAGAAAATAGCTCAGAAGCTGGAAAAATTAAAATATGTACCAAAGTATATATTAATAATATGTATTTTACACATGTGTGTATATTCCTATTTTTTAAATGTATTGTATTATATAAAATTAAATAAATTTTTATCTCAAATTTGATCGCATTATTGATTGTTTAAAGTAAGAAGTTACGTTATTTTATAAAATATGTTCAAATAAATAATTAAATATATATATCTTCCAATTGAAAGAAAACTGAAATACGTAATCAACTTCATCTTCGGTAATAAACAATGCTTACCTACCTAGATAATTAAAGATTTATTTTATTAACTGCGCTTTCTTATACTTTCTACTATCAAACAAACGAATCGCTGTCTATTCTTAAAGCGTGAATAAAAGAGAGATAAGAGAAATAATATACATACGTTTATCATTGATGAACAAAGATCAACGTGCTAAGAAACCATATGCGTCATACAGTTCACATAATGTATCTAAATATTTATCAAACTTACCTAAATGATTCACAGAGATCTCGACGATCAAAGAACCGATCACACGATTATTGAATTTTTACGCGTCATAAAATCACGTATCTTTTATTATAAAACTTTTTTAAAGCAATTTTCAACACTGATAAAAGTAGAATTGCTCGCCGATGATCATAGGTCAAAAAACGTCTTTCACTGTTTCTTTTGTTTTCTTTCAGATAAGTTTTAGTAAGTGCGCACTATGGACAATGCAAATTGTAAAATAAGAAAAAAAAGTGAGAAATCTTTCTGAATAGACTGACCAGGTCAGTAGTACCGATATGCTCGAACGACTGGTAAGAACTACATCCTGGTAGCGCGATCAAGACAGTCACTACCGTTTTCCCCACTTTTACATAAGTATGACATTGCGAAATTTAGAATTATTTGAATTAAATATTATTATACAATACTACATAAGACCACGTTGTTTATGTAGTGTGGAAAAATACAAAGCCACAACCAATAGAACTATATAACTACTTAAAGGAATTTTTGTATGTTTATTTTTCTGTAAAATTTTGTTATGATTCAAATTCAAGAGCTCAGGCTTTGATTAAGAAAAAATTATAATTTTTATTACAATTTTTAAGAAAAAATTACAATAGCACGGAAATAATTTGTATTAGTTTAATAGACAACTTACTTTCGCGTTTCATGCAATATCATTCGGACCGTATCACAATTTACTATAATACAATTCATTATAGAATAATATCGGATATCAGACACTGAGATTATGATAACAAATTTAGAGAGACTGTTAACATTAAAACCTTTGGAATCAAAGAATTTTTCTAATAGAAAATACTGAACGTGCACGTACTTGTTTAATTTTTTATTGTTAGATTAAATCCTGATATCGCCAAATCTGTATGAGAAAAAAAACAAAATTTGTTTAAAATAAAACTTCAAAGAGCGAAAATGAAAAAAGGAATTTGTCTTATCTACAGATAAAACAAAACACGTCGTTTGGAGGAAGTGCCTTCTTTGTAAAAAAGAAAATTTTTTGTAAGAAATGTAACTAATAATTAACGTTGATAATATTAATTTTATTTTTTTAACTTTTATGTAAATCTATACTCTTCAAAAAAATTAAAGGATTATTTGACTTTTGATTACACTGTTATAAATTTATGTAGGAATTTTCAGACACGTGTGATTTAAGCTTTATGCAGTTACCGTTTCTAAAATTTGCTAAACGAGAATAAAAATTTCAGAAACAGTAATTGCATAAAGCTTCAATCACACGTGTCCTAAAATTCTGTTACAATTTAGTAATTTTCAATAACTGTAACTGAAAATTGAAATAATTATAAAAATTTTTATTGGTTTATTAATTTTAATATATATGCAGTTTGTAATTGTATATCTTGGCACATAAATAGAAAGATAATATAAGCTAAAGTATGTTATATGCAAACAACTAATTAATTATTAATGCGCACACGCGTGCGTGCACACACACACACACACACACACACACACACGCTCGCGCCTCTCATAATTGCAGTTGGATGAGGAAAAGCTTTCTCTTTTATTTCTTCCTCAGAAGCGTGTACCTGCAAATAAAAATAGCATTTTTCTTAATTAACAAGAGTTTTGTCAAATTAAACTATTTATTTTAATCAAATTAATTTTGTAAATCTGATGGCAGATTTGGAATCAGCGACTCCTAAAACTGTAAAGCGCTGTTTCTCGCACGCGGACTCACAGCACGTGCGAGCATTTTGTTACTTGGGTTGCTTTAGTAATTTTAAAAAATTTAGTAAATTTGCTTTAAATGTTACTAAATTTCGTTTTCAGTACCTTAATTTTGTATAATTAAGTTACTTCAGTACCTTAAATCTGACAAAATTTTCCGAACATTTCTAACAACGTACTCGTACCTTTAGAACACAAAGATGTAAATAAGAACCATTTTGTATGCTTTTTAGATTCTACTTGTTCTCTATAGAACTAAAAAAATTATTATTAAATAGAATTAAATAGTGTAATATTTTAAAAATAAAAAAAGAACATAAAATATGTTGCAAGGGCCAAAATAGGTCCATTAGGTTCTAATTAAGACCTTTGTATTATTCAGAGAATTAGAGACAGAAAGTAAATATATTTCTTAATATATTTTTTTGACTATTCCTTATAATATATTGATATATATTGTTGACTTTAAGTTTTCAATACACCATTCTTTATGTATGTATGATTTGACAGAATAATTCGCATCTCTCGGATGCACCCAACAATCGTGACAGCCGCGAAATGCATTCGCTTTTCTGAAAAAACCAAATACCAACAATTTAATTTTTTATTGTAGCTTCATGCGTGATTACTCGTGACAACCATAATGATGATCACGTTAACAACGACAACATAACGGTTGAACAAGCAGTCGGTCATTTTTTAATGTCCGTTTTGTATCCATGTTGTTCAAGAACTAAAACAAGATACAATTTTGTCAATATTGATGCAAAATATATTAAATTTAAATCATAATATAATTTAATTTAGTGAATATTATCGAATATTATCATTATAAATCGTCAAATACATAGAGGATGATCACCTTCGAGAACGGGTTCAACTGGAAAACAATTCTGCCACAGTTTTACGATCCATCCTTCATCCTCAGGCATATTAAGTTCGCCTCCGTGTTTTTTAAGCAATGCATTTTTACCTATGATATCTATTAAAGTTTCCCAGTTTGTCCCGTGAAAAATAACTCGTTTGCGAAACTTCTCCTGCAACATTATATTGTAAAAATTTTATTTTAAAAGACTAAATTTATAAGAAATTTTTATTATTATACAATTTGGTAATGATGAATTTCGATTTGGTTTCTCGTTGAATCTTACCTCTAAAATTGGTTTGAAAATTGCGAATGCCACATTGAAAATGAACGACTGATTTACAATGTGTACTGATTTTAAACGAAGGGGCAAACATTTTTGTACAAATTCCACCACCATTTTGGCAAAGCTCGGGGTGAGGTACGTTATTTGCCTGAGTGACAAACCTTCGACGTCTATGATGACACGTGCACCTGCGATCTGAGAAACAAAAGACTTTGTTAAACATAGAGCTTCGCGCATTTTATCGCAGACCACTTTCATCAACCACCATAAATTTTTTGATCAATTTCGGGTTAATACAAAATATTCATCTCGTATTCTCTTTAACTACCAATTTATTTACAATTTACTTGAATTTCAAAAATCAATTTGTCCAAATTGCAAACCTGAGTTTTGGTTTCCAACATAGCTATGGTCAGAAGGAATAATACGCCTTTCCAGCAATCATCCAAAGGATGTTCCTTTGGTTTCCATAGTCTCCCTCCTTCAATAATCATAATCCTGCTCCCGTCTTTAGCACGAATTGGCATCGGATATAATATACCGGAGCAAAGTCCTATTTTTTGTTTGCTGGGCAAGAAATCGACAAATATGCGCGAATATGTCTGACGGTATCGATAATATCGATTCATCTGTTGAACAACAAAATTATCTCAACCATTTATTATTGTTGTCAGATTTATTATCAAACACTTTGACTGCTATGTCATCCGTATTTGGATGCGCAAGGACCCAACTTGAAGAGTGGAATTTCGCTATTTTTTATTTTATAAGACTCATGCTTGTTAGCTTGGCAATCAAAGTATCAATACAAAAAGCTTCAAAACAATCGGATATTTTGCTCATCATCTTTAGTCTATTTAAGAACAAGTTGTTTTAACAAAATGTGGAAGAGCATTACTTATTAACGTATTTTGTCAATTTGTAATATTAAATATTATTGTAACTAAGATTTAAATTAATTTTTAAATTAAATTATTATCAATGCTTTCTCGAAATTGACTGAAATTGATTCTTTCTTTAGCTTACTGTCTGAAATTTAATTCATCAAAACTCTCATATATATTTGATTATTAATTATATAAAAATTTTAGTTGTTTTGATAAAAAAGTTCTCGCAAAAAAATTATTCTTGAACCAAGAAGATTTATATAAAATATTTGCTGGGGACTCATTGTAAGATAAAACTGTCAAATTAATGTAATAAAATGTAATAAAACATATAAAATTAATCGTACATTAATTTATATATACAGGGTTTCCCGTAATTTGCAAATCAAGATATTATAACACGAAAAATTTTAAAAACGAAATAAAAAGCTTTTTACGATTTTTTAATCTAAGCAATAGTTTTTGAAATATAAAGATTTAAAATTGGTCAATTATACAATAGTATAGTTAAGTGGTCGTTTATCCGTGAGTTTGAAAACTCAGAGAACAAGCAACTGTTTAACTATATAGTCTGATTGGCCAGAGTTTTAAATCCTTATCTTTCAAAAACTATTTCTTGGATTGAAAAATTATAAAAAACTTTTTTATTTTGTTTTTTGTGGAATTTAATATTATAATATCTTAATTGTGCAAGTTTCGGAACATTCTGTATATGTATATATATATATATTAGTATATTTTAATAGTATTTAAAACAAAATTAATTATTAGTATTAATTATATTTCTAAGAGATGTTCTGACTTACAAGAGCAAAAGCGCTTTCCGCATACCATTTACACGGCCGCAAGAATATTTCGTATATATGTTCATCATATGGTTTATTATATTCTAATAAATCAGGTGTTTCTAATAAAACAAGAAAAAATAGAATTAATTTTAACGTGTCACTGCCATTAAACATGTTATTGCCATTAAACATTCCAAAAATATACGATCTTAATAATAATATTAGATGTAATAATAGAATTTATTACATCAACTTGTGGCACTTATTATTATACATAAAGAAGCAATAAAGAAATCACCAGAACAATACGGAGACTATATATATAAGGTGACATTGGAAAGGTGTTTAAAGTAACTTGTTATTACTTTGCAACGAATAAACAAAATAAAATTAATTAAATGTTATTTTGTAAAAGAAACCCGTCAATTTTATTCCATATAATATGAAAAAAGTATACAATAATTAAAATAAACAACATAAAAAATGCTACAAATTTGTTTGGGCGCTTGGTAATAAATATTTTCAAAATATTGTCCATTAATAAACAATAATAAGCTGAAACAGAGTATTCAAAAATGCAATCAGGTATTTTCCCATTTATGTTCAAACATATATTTAACAGTTTTCAAAAACTTTTGAGTTTCTGTGTTAATTCCAATACGTAACACTGCGAAAATATTTATCACTAAACGCCTAGACAGATTGTAGTATTTTTTAAAAATATTTATTCTAATTATATAATTATTATATATATACTTTTTTTGTACTATGTGTAATAAAATTGACAAGTTTCTTCTACAAAATGATGTTTAGTTCACATTATTCTGCCTATTTGCTGCAAAGTTGCAATTTATTTAAGACATCTTTCTAATAGTCATTTTATATATAGTGGTTATAAAATATATGTGTTGGTGAATATAAAACTAGACTAAAAAAAAAATGTTGAAAAATTTAATTTATTACTTATTTTTTACTGGTACATATAAAATAATTTTGCTTTTTTATAATTGCAAGACAAAACAATTTACAAACAATGTTGATTATCACGTAATCGCAAAAAATTTTTTTCAATCTCTTAAATACATTTCGAAAGGTCAAAGATCCACGGAAATGATGACAATCCGGAATAGACTAGTACTTACGCAATGCAATTTATGCAATACAATCATGTTATTAATCACAAATTATCAAGTAATAATGTTAACAATAATAATATAAAAATTAATGACACACTAAGAAATATTATCTTAATAAAACGTTTCTGATTGAGCATATTCTAGTTAAATAAAACAGAATTCCTGGTTATTGTAACAAGATTTAACATTTTATAATTACACCGTTTGGTTAATTTTACTATAAGGATTTGATTAAGTGTTTTCTTGTTAGATCTACAAAACATTTGTTATATTGACATAAATCGCTACTCGCGGCGCAGTAGCAGTAGTGCAGTCGGAGCAGTCTCAACCGTCTCAACTGAGCTGGCTAAAAGTTTACGTCGCGTCGTGGAATTCATTACGGAATATTGGTTGCATCCAAAAAGTTTTATAATCACATGATGTTTGTTTTTTTTTTATGAAATATATGTATACCAGTGATGCAATGTTTCCTACCGGGCTTCCGGCTCCCGAGTTAAAAAAAATCACACTTATCCGAACTCATTTTTTAACTACAAAGTTGTGTTAACCTAACAAAATGATACAGAAAAGTTAACAAGAAATTCTGGTAGATTTAAACAAGATGAAATTAATCAGAATCCTTTGGTAATTTCAACAAAAAATTTGTTTTGTCCATTTTCGAACAAACAGACTGGTAGAATCAACCTGGTAGAATTTCTTATAATACAACAAAACTGTTTTTCCAGTGTACATATTATTTTTATTAAAATTAAAGAGAAAATTTTATCCGCAATTAATATTACAATTGCTAATTATCAGTCATTCAGTTATTAGTCATTATTTCGTATAAAAATTTGTTTCTTTAACAATAATTCTTGTTTAAATTCTTGCTGATCGCTTTTGTCTCGGCGGAAACGTGATTTTATTGGAGATTATCACATATGCAAGTAACTTTCATTTTTACTCGATTCGCACGATTATGATTGAATTTATATAGAGTTTGTGTTGCTTGAATACTTTTGTTCTCATTAAGTTCACTATTGTATTATGCATGATAAATAATAAATTTTATTTGCCCAATTTTATCCTTATTTTAAAAAACACTAATTAACTGACATTCAATTTGTTGTTCATCGCTATTTTAACGTATTACGCAATTTTCTACAATAAAGTGGAATTAATCTATTTAGCTGAAAAAACATATTGTAGTACATTTTGCTTCATTAAGAATTATGTAAAGGAGAAAGTCTTTTACTTGTCGCGACCTTACAAACTCATATTTTTTTTATGAATTATTTATTTTTATTTTCTTTACTATTTGGAATCATAAATAACTTTATTTTTATTACACTGGCATTGTACGTTGTCTTAAATTCAACAGAAGTAATTTCTAGAAAACTTCTTGGAGAATTTTTTTTTTCAAGAAACAAAGAAAATTTTCAAGATTTACGAAGATGAGCAAGAAAAATATAATGAAGAAGTAGTATCAAAACTCTTTTTTAAAAAAACAAACTATTTTTTGCTTTTTTCTTTGTCGATCTACAATATAGAAACCGATTGGAAAACAAAAACACAATAATGCGAAGAAAGAAAGTAATATCAAGAACATCAAGCAGACGAGTTCTTGGCAGTTTATCGTAGCGAGGAACTGGTTCAGTGCATTTATACAACTGCATTGACTGCGTTTCTCGTTTACGCCTCGCTCTTTTAGAGACAAATCAGTTTTGCCGAGATAAAAGTGAGAACTATTGTTTTTTTGATATGATTGATTTTTCGCTACCTGCAATCAACTTTGCCAATTCCTTGTGGCCCTTGGCGACGATTTCGGGCGTCTCTCGCAATTCTTCTTGTGCCTTCTGAAGGAAAAACTCTTCGAGATCATCATCAAGCTCAAACTTTAGTTCATGTTCTCCAAACATTATTGGCTCTATTTTATTTGCCTCTCGATTATCAAGAACCCATTTAATATAATCCCTTATAGAACCGTCGATCTTTATAGTTGCATATGACATTATATTCAATCGCAATAAACACCTATTAAATAAAATTGCAGGTTATCAGAAGAAATAACAAAATTGCGAAAAATGATATTTCGTTTCGAATATACACACGCTTCGCACGTGATGTAAATTTTGCAAACTGTACTTCTACATAGAAACGAAATAATTCACAAATTTCGAAAGCAAATCGAAATCAGAATTAAACTTACCTATATTTTGCGTATTCTGTGCTCTGCATTATTCAATAGTGTACATGTCGATCAAAATTTCAAAATTACGGAAGTTTAATTACTTGTACGTTCGCATAAGATGCGCACGAGTCTAACATGAATTAGAATTTCTCAAGTGAGAGTTAGGATACAGTCCGCTATTAATAGAAACTGTGGCGCTTGATTCAAATTATTTGTTTCAACTTATTAAAATTACACAACTATTTTTTCCAAAAAAATTAATTTTTTAATAAAGAAATTAAAATAATTATGCAATAAAATATACAGGGTGTCACACATCAACCACACCACACGGCAAAAGCACATTTCTGATTATTTTGGGAAGCATTTAAAGTTAACCATTTAGGTTTTTTCGAATTTACGCGTTCACGGCACAGTATGCAGGACAATAATGAGAATACTCTCAGATACTGCCGATTTGTTTTTTTTTTTTACATAATTCTATCTTAATATTTAATAACTTTATTAGCGTATACGTACCTCATTTAAGTACTACTATTTTAAAGCTACTTTTTCTGGTTGCTTCTCTATCGTATATGGCGCACTAACCAAAATCATCATCTCGGTGTCCTAACTCTTACTTGAAGAACTCTAACATGAACAAAGTGTAATGCACCGTTGAACATGTACTGGAATTGTGTGCTGCGAGAATCTCGCAGAGAGATAACGGTCTAAGGAATTTTATGACAGAGGTCCCCAAATCCTGTTCTTTCTCTTTTTATATTTAGAAAACTAGCACTATTTTGCCTTTTTGTCAACTCAGGGAATAAATATTTTTATTTATTATAAAAAAAAAAATAAAATAAGAATTTAGATTTCTTTATTAAATATAGAAAACGTTTCGAATTAACAGAATCAGTATAATCACTTTGTTCAATCCACTTTTTGAAAAACTTTAAAAAATTAATAAGCATTTAATAATAAAAATGCTATTACTTTTATAGCAATAATATTTTAATAAAATCACTACATTTAAAATTTTTTTTATAATATTACATATTAAAATGCCAATAATAAATTACAAATTATGAGCACTTTATTTTAAATCACATCCTCCTACTTTCGTGAGTCAAATTTGTATATAAGATAATATTCGCTTATCACACTACACAGCTATTACAAAGTGGAATTATCTCATTTATTTATTTTAAGAATTTGAATTGTATTTAATAATATCAATTTTTTTTGTCTTGTAAAACTTATTTGCAAAAAATTTAAGATAATCTTACGATTTTCTCATCTTATATTTATGATTTGCTTATCTTAACAAAAAAAATTCATTAATTAAATAAATTTCCGAAAAGACTGTTTTCAAGTTTGTTGTATTGAATATGTAATTTCAAATGTTAAAAGTTAATATTGACGAGAGTATAGTAACTATAACATTTTACACTATGAGTGCCTAAAGACGCCGATAATATATAATAAGCGTTTTTATCAAGCGCCTAAAGATAACAATAAAAAGATTAATAATTCAAGTCTAAAAACATTTAATTTGACAAACTTTAATTACTCAGTGAGAAATACAGGTCGAAAAAACGTCTATTAGATGTTTATAGACGTCTATGCGCGTCTAAAATACGATTTTTCGACCTGTCATGTCTTAGTAGGTAAGACACTTCTAGCATAAAAAATTAAAAGATTTAATATAAAAAGTAATAATTAAATTTTCATAATAGTACAGCATCAAATGTATTACACAATATACCGGAAGGTAAATCCTATAAAATTTAAATGAAAAACATTATATAATTATAACATTATATAATTATAACATTATATAATTATAACATTAGATAATATATAACATTATATAATTATAACATTATATAATTTCCACTTGTTCGTAGATGCAGAAGTTATTTTGGTCACAAAAGAACAAAAGGCAGAATTATGCTTTTTGCTCGAAAAGAGCAAATGTAATATATAATTCTATTTTTTTCCGAATAGACACATAATAGCTCAGAAAATAGCTCAGAAGCTGGAAAAATTAAAATATGTACCAAAGTATATATTAATAATATGTATTTTACACATGTGTGTATATTCCAATGTTTTAAATGTTTTGTATTATATAAAATTAAATAAATTTTTATCTCAAATTTGATCGCATTATCGATTGTTTAAAGTAAAAAGTTACGTTATTTTATAAAATATGTTTAAATAAATAATTGCATATATATATCTTCCAATTAAAAGAAAACTGAAATACGTAATCAAATTCATTTTCCGTAACAAACAATGCTTACTTACCTAGATAATTATAGTTTCACTTTTTTAACTGCACTTTCTTATACTTTCTAACATCAAACAAACATATCGCTGTCTATTCTTAAAGCGCGAATAAGAGAGAGATAAGAGAGATAATATACATACGTTTATCATTGATGAACAAAGATCAACATGCTAAGAAACTATATGCGTCATACAGTTCACATAATGTATCTAAACATTTATTAAACTTACCTAAATAAATGACAGAGATCTCGACGATCAATGAACCGATCGCACGATTATTGAATTTTTACGTGTCACAAAATCACGTATCTTTTATTATAAAATTTTTTTAAAGCAATTTTCACACTGATAAAAGTAGAATTGCTCGCCGATGATCATAGGTCAAAAACGTCTTTCACTGTTTTTTTTTTTGTTTTCTTTCAGATAAGTTTGCGCACTATGAACAATGCGATAAATTGTAAAATAAAAACAAAAAGTGGGAAATCCTTCTGAATGGATTGACCAGGTCAGTAGTACCGATATGCTCGAACGACCGGTAAGAACTGCATTCAGGTAGCGCGATCAAGACGCTACCTACCGTTTTCCCCACTTTTACATAAGCATGACTTTAAAATAAAGTAAAATTTAGAATTATTTGTGTTAAATATTATTATATAATGTTACATATGACCACGTTGTTTAAGTAGCGTGGAAAAATACAAAGCCACAACCAATATAACTACATAACTACTTAAAGAAATTTTTGTATGTTTATTTTTTTGTAAAATTTTGTTATGATTCAAAATTCAAGAGCTTAGATTTTGATTAAGAAAAAATTTCAATTTTTATTACAATTTTTAAGAAAAAATTACAATTACAATAGCACGGAAATAATTTGTGTTAGTTTAATAGACATACTCTCGCATTTCATGCGATATCATTTGAACCTTATCAAAATTTACTATAATACAATTTATTATAGAATTATTTATCATAACGTCTTATATAGGAATACTTATTATAAAAATATAATGAAATACAGATCTAGACACTATCCAGTGTTTTCCAATTCAAATTAAGCAATTAATTTTAAACCGGATGTTAAAGTCTACCAATGAATATTTTAAACTAATCAGACTGTTATGTCCCACGATCTTACGATCCTACGATCTTCCCTTTGCGCGAATAGACGGCGAAGACCAAATAAATATTATCAAATAATATCGGATATCAGACATTGAGATTATGATAACAAATTTAGAGAGACTGTTAACATTAAAACCTTTGGAATCGAAGAATTTTTCTGATAGAAAATACTGAACGTACACGTACTTGTTTAATTTTTTATTGTTAGATTAAACCCTGATATCGTCAAATCTGTATGAGAAAAAAAAAACAAAATTTGTTCGACATAAAACTTCAAAGAGCAAAAATGCAAAAAGGAAATTTGTCCTATCTACAAATGAAACGAAATACGTTGTTCGGAGGAAGTGCCTTCTTTGTGATAAAGAAAATTTTTTGTAAGAAATGTAACTAATAATTAACGTTGATAATATCAATTTTGTTTTTTCAACTTTTATGTAAATGTAAATCTATACTCTTCAAAAGAGTTAAAGGATTATTTGACTTTTGATTATAAAAAAGGCAACTTTTAAACGGCTGTAACTTTGTAACAAAAAGTCATATCAATTTTCTAAGGAAGGCATTTTAAAGCTCCAAATCTCTATTTTCAAATGCATTTGGCCGAATTTAATTATTTCTTTTTATCTGATTTTAATTTATAAACACAGAACAACTCAACAAAAAGAAAAAGCAGATCCATAATATTATTACGTTAGCGTTTTCTAATGGAAATCTTCTAATTTAGTAATTTTTTGTACGCATCGACGCATTAAATCACTACGAAAAAACAATCGCAACATTTTGACGATTTTTTTCAGTATTTGTGATACTTAAAGTTTAAAGAAAAAGTACCAATCTTATTGTTATATAATTTTTATTATTATTTTCCATAATAATTTTTTAGATTTGAAGGTAAAAGCAAAAAATCGCTAATTTTTACCTGTTTTTTATTTGGTTTAATAATATAGAAAATAACGATTTAAAGAAAACGCAATAAATGCATTTGATAGAGCAAAGTCTTAGTTTTAAAATGCTTTGTTTTAAAACATTGTGCGATTATTGGTTACGGAGACATAAGGGTTTAAAGTAAAAAGGACCATTTTTCCTTTAACTCTCGATATCTCGGCAACAACGATCGTCGATCAAAAATCGCCACTCAATCTAAAAAAGAAATTTCCAACTTTTGTGTAATGAAACCTTTCTTAGATTTTTTTACACGCCGTGCATGCTTGGAAAGTGCAAGCAAAAAATTGTCGGCTCGGTTTCGTTTACGGCCATCTCGATATTGCCTTGAAACTTTAATACAATACTCATTGTCGCAGACCATAAGATACATGTGTATTCCGCTATCTTGCGGAAATTTCTAAAAAAAAAAGCGATTTTTTTCAATGCAATACAACACTTATCGACTAAAATTAGGGGGCGCACGCGCGCAGTAAATTATTGAAAATATGTGTGATATAATCACTGCATAATTTGATAATAGAGATACTTCCATTTTTGTATTAATTTAGAACGCATTACAGTTGTAATATTGAATATATTATATATCACAAGCATATACACATTATAATGTTATATTACAAAATATTAAAAAATAGTTTACTTGACAAAGTATGACATACGGAATATGTTTCAAATTCTATGTGTAAGATATCTCCCGCTAATGTATATAATTCAACATTTCAAATTTATAAAATATAAAATGTTTCTTATTAAGTAATATTAAGCTAATTTTCGCAATTTATTAATCACAATAATATTTTTCATATAATTAATAGAATTGTTCAACGTAATTTTGCTTAAAGAATTTGCACATTTATATTGTAAAATGTATACACATTGTATACACAAATACGTATTACACATTTTATCAACTATTATATAAAATAAAAAATTAATTTTCTAAAATTCAAAATTCTTTATGTGTATAAAAGCATTGATCATTATATTCAGATATTATATTTTAAGAGAGAATAATTACCTATTACACTGTAGTTTATTAATCCTTGCGATTCTTTTTACAATTAATATAATTGTCGTACTATATAAATACGCGATACAATTTTGTTCAAAAAAGATTGGGCATGTGTAAAATATATACGTGTAGAAAAATAGATTCGATCCAAAAGAGATGAAATTACAGTGTGAGACGGTTCATCTCAATAATTTATTAGCAACGCTAATTAATTAATACTTTGTATGAAAAAATCGCGATAAATGAAACAAATCTGTTTTTTGTAATTTTACATTTTTTGGATGTTTAACAAAAATGTCCTTTATTAGATATTGATTTTTTATGGTTTATTTAATTCATATATTTATTTATATTTTTTTTCTAAAGTCTATTGCATTATAAAAAATATTTAATAACGTTACTCTACCAGGACGACTATTCGGTGAACATTTGGTTTATTAATTCTTGCGGCGTCCGTACGAGTTCCACTCTATTAAGGAAAGAAATAAAAGATGAATTAGTGATAATTAGTGTAAAACAATTCACATTTAAAAACAAATGTAATAATATGCATGACAAAATGCATATTAAAATTAAAATATCTGTATAAAATTTCAAACATTGACTCTTCATATGTGTATAAATTTATTTTACACTTCTGAGAAGAGTGTTCAATCGCTGTAATCTCGTGCAAATATCAAATTATCTAGCATGTTCAACAATAGCAGAAAACTGTTTATCAGAATGTTATTCTTATTATCTCTAAAAATACTAATTCCTTTCTTCCATCACGATCTATCTCGAATGAAGTGAGGGATACCAAAATATCATTGATAATTTGAATCGAGATATCTTCTTACAATTTTATCTCACCTTTGATTTTCTCCTCGTTAGAGATTAATGTTGGATACCAATCGACACTGCCATAATCTATTTCTGGCAGCTGACCGTCGTAATTTTTCGGCAAATGACTTGGCGGAATGTGAGAGTGAAGGGAAGACATCTTGGTACCGTGGAAAAACATACGCTTCTTCAACTTTTCCTTGACGAATGGCTTGAACATTTGCCAGACCATATTAAACAAAAATGGTTGTTTTACGACATGTACCTATAAAAAAACATTAGACAAATAAAATCTAATATTTAAGCAATGGCATAGTTAATTAATTGGAAACAATAATGTGCTTCATAAAAATAATTTTATAAAAGAATTTTATTTAATATTCAATTAAATATTAATATTAATGTAATTAGTATTTTACCAGGCGCCGCGGAACTGGGGGGGGCAGAGGGGGCGACCGCCCACCCAGAGATAATTCGGGGTGGGGGGGGGGGCTACATCCGCCTAAAATTTTTCTGTTTTCTTCAAGTATTTCATGATCAAAAATATTGAGCATCAAATATTTACGTCAAAGGTGGAAAAATGAGTTATTTTTCTTTTCTTTTCATTTTTCCTTTCTTTTTGTTTTTCCTTTTTTTTTTTGACTATTTACTCGTTCAATTAAAGTACACTATATAACGAAGAAAATTGAGCGTATTAAGTTAATTAGAGCAAAAAATCTGTGCATACTTTTCGCACATTTATACTACTCACTGAGTGCCTATTTTATGGTGTTTGAATGGAGTTACATATATATATATATTATGAATGTATTATGTATCCTCTTTATAAATTTTGCCCCCTCAGATGAAAAATACTTCCGCGGCGCCTGTATTTCACAATTTGATACGAACTTGATACAAATTGAATACACAAATACAAACCTCCTTCAAGCGCAGTGGCATTGCATCTTGTATGAAACTCAGGAGGCGCATGCTAAAAGCAGGTGTTAGCCCCATAACTTGTTTCATTGAAAGTCCATCAAAGTCCATTATGACGACGGAACCGAATATCTGAGAGAAAGAATAAATTGAACACTTGTAAATGGATTAATACAAAAAATGATTATAATTAGCAAAATATTATTAATGTTATTAAAAGAAGTAATAAATTGCTTAATAAAATATAGCTGAGAAAAGCTAATTAACAATTTCAACGGTGCGTCTGATTCCAACGGAAAAATAAATGTTAACGTCATAAATTTTCTCTGCTTATTATTGGATTATGCGCTTATCGGATGAGCAAAGTGCAATTACGTATTTATATCTGCCGCCGAAATTAAAACCAGTGAAAATTTTTATAGGATATTTTTATAAGAAATAATCATAATAATGTCATCACTCTGTGAACTTGTTTTTATGATTTGCAACCTTTCTTCGCAGGCTCGAGTTAAATAAATTTTGCTGATTGCGATGTATCGCGCATGAAATTCAATAATTATGCAACATTGCTATTACTGCTCACTATACATAACAATATTTACGATTTAAATATTTACATAGGCAAAGATTTATCAATGGAAAAGTTTAAAAGAAATATTCGCTTCAAGCTAAATTGCACTTTTTCTTACCTAACCTAACGTTTGATAGATTTATATCTCTGGATATAAGCCAGAATAAATGTATTAATTTTTTGCTATGTAAAGACTATGTAAATGTGATATTCAATTAATACCTGCGTTTCCGGTTCCTGTATGGCCATTTCATGAATAAGATAAAGCATTCGGAAAATCTGGTCGCTCGTGACTTTTGATGGATCCCACTTTTTGCCGCAGTTCATGAACAGCACTCTACGGTTTTTATGATCTCTCGTTTTCAATACATTAACGATATTGTGCTGCGTGAGAGCCTCTTTCTCATCGCTCGGCATCAAATCCTGCAGCAGGATCGAGTTCTTTTCCTTAAAGTCCGCAATGCGCTTCATAAGCTCCAGCGCGCTCTCCGGATAAAATTTGCATGGTCGCAAAAAAATGAGAAGAAAATTATCATCGGTGCAAAAGTAAAGCGTTTTGTCCTCTGAAACAGAAGATTTGGAAAGTTAATAATTTTGACGATATCGATGATACACAAATAATCACAAAAACGCGAGCGATAGGAAACATTATTTGTTCTTGCTTTGTGCAATCAATTAACTTCTTATTCATTCCGGTTGATTTAAAAGTTAAGAGTTGTTCATGATTTTTTATTTTGTAATTTATATGCTTCTTGCAAAAAATGGAAGATTGTACAGTTTCAATATATGCGATAAGAGCATCCTAAAATTTGAAATATAGGACAAGCTCCCGAAAAATCATGATTCCGAAATTTATATAACATTTAGTAATATTATCCTAATATTTTAAATTTCGGGATTATAATTTTTTTGGAATGTTGCTCTACATTTCAAACTTTAAAACTAAAAACTTTTCGAAGTATTATTCATAGTATTTATATTTCAGAGCATTGCGTGTTTGCTTTCAAACATTGCGTGTCTATCGATTGTACAAACATCTTTTTGCACGAACAGATACATAGAAAATCGACTTATAGTATTCAATATACATTATGATTTCTTCGATATCTAACTACAAATCATTATTCGTCATTTTAATGAGATCTTAACAAGCGCGCGTAAACGTTATGAATAGCCGTACGTGAGTACACTTATTTTCTCAACAATAATAATGATTCATTGAGCCAGCTGATATTCTTCATATCCGACAGAATCATCGGACTTTGTATCGTCTTGTCACGTTATCGAAATGTGCTACTCGACCAAGGTACACAGTTAATTGTGCTATCGTAATCAACGAAGTTAGTAATGTGCAGATTTCCATTCGATGAAAATTAATGACGAGAGGAATAACAATAAGTAAACGATTCTGCTTCACGCGACTATTAATCTCTCTAAAGGCATGAAATACGCTTATTTGCGTAGTTCTTGTCAACAGACAAATCCACGCATATCCTTTGTCCATTTCGACAGTGCAAAAAAAAGTCGGATTTGCTTCGGAGCGACTTTGCGTGCGAGGTCACGATTACGTTCTCAAAAAAATCACCACGCTCCTTATTAAGGAAATGGCGAGGATCGCTATTCATTCTGTTACGAGCGGAATGGATATGCGGGTCGTTTATGTAAAGCGACACGGAATGCGTAATGCCGACAACGGAAATGAATGACGGACGAGTTTGCTGCCAAAAACAGATTTGCAAAACAATGACAAATGCGCGAGCTCTTGATAGAAGCGCAGATCACGCCGCTGTATTTGCGTAGCGAGAGAGAGAGAGAGAGAGAGAGAGAGAAAGGAGACGAGATGTAAAATTATCCAATTGCCGTACAAAATAAGTGCACCTTGGTTCATCGCGTAATTATATTATCGCGTGTAAGCGAATTTATTGCACGATAAGCGATTTATGCGACTTCCATTTGATTATCTGAAATTCTGTTCTTGTAATCTCGAGATATCCCGTTTATTTTTAAAAATAAATCCTGAGTCTTTAGAACTCTTGAGAAAATGCTCCATCGTTCAAAATTCAAAAGACTCTTAACATTGTGCTCAAATGAGATATATTCGATATCATGTGTGCACCTTTTGCTCTTTGTTCAGTGATCAAGATACACTTGGCCTGTCGATTGATCGCGTTATCTACGATTTCTTTATCTACGCACGGCGCGCATGTAAGATGTTTGCGAGAAGTATTTTTTCCAAATCTCCCACTTCGGATTATTTCTTATAGCAACATTTACAATTTACATTAATAGCACTTGTTATATAAAATTTATAATGCATATTAAGCATATACTCTTTGGTAAATATCTTAGTTGCATCGTAATGCAAAACGTGATATGTGTAAAACGATATTAATTTTTTATCTCTCTTTTTATATTTTTTCACTGTACATTTTGTCTCTTTAACGTTAATATATAATTCTAAGCAATTCTAGACTTTAAATCATTTTAAAATTCGAAGAATTGAGATGTATATGTGTGACAATAAAGTACAATAAGTAATTTTATTTAGAAAATAACATCACTTTTAAGGAAGTTCAGTTTTTTTAATTCTAAGAATATAAATTAAATGTGCTGTGCAAGCAGTCGAAGCGAAGAACGATAAAGCATGGAAAAAGCAATTATTATCGGAATGTCACAACGTGACCTCGACATCTTCCAATGCATCTATTCAGCAAATGTACCGTCCAAATGATAATTAATATCAAAGCGTAATTATCATAAAAATTTTTTTATTCTTAAACGGTCTAACATATAAAAGAAAACTTAAATTCAAGTTTAAATTAAAATTAATTTTTATTTTATACAAAACTGTCTAAAAGAACTATAATGGCATCTATTCTGTTGCTAATTTATTTAGAAATTGTTAATCGAATTTTCGACAACTGGCACTACAATAAAAACTAAATAATAGCGTACGGAATAAAAAAAATTAAAATGTAACATGTGTTAATACAAATCTTTCAGATATCACAAAATTCGAAAATGTAAAACATTATATTCTGTAATTTATAGAATAATATATCACTATTTGTTATGCAAAATACAAATCTATTCACAGTTTTTAGAATACATGGAATGGACGCTTTAATTATGTCTCTCTCTCAGTCTAGACATTTTAATTTTTAGTTTTTTTTTAATAATAATATTATACTTTAAATAAATTTCAGAATCCAGAAAATTCGATATAAAAAATTTTTTATTTAGAATAAAGTATATAGTCAATTAAATAATTTATATATTAAATTAATAGCTAACAATTTAATAATTAATAATTAATAATAATTAATTAATAATTAATTAAAAAAGAATTTATTTCATAAGAATATGTATTATCCAATAGAATCCATTTTTCAGGTAAGATAAATTAAAAAATATTACGAAATACAATAATTTAAACAGGAAATACTTTTTACAATATTTAATTCTATAGCAACATATTTTTTCGATATTTACAAAAAATTCCGAAGAAATTTACACATTTAGTTTAAAGTTTCAAAAAGGTACCACATATTTGTAAAATTATAAAAATATTTAATATATAATTACAGTAAATCAAAGTGTTTCAAACTAGAATTGGAAGTGGCTACAGTAAGATACTGTATGCTATTGAAAGATTAAAAAGCAATAAATTGAATGCAAAATGTAAATTCGAAATAAAGACTTTCAAAATGTTATCCTCTTCAGAATTAATAGGCAAAATAACAACAATTTCACTAACCTTCGACTAGCTTCCTTAAGGTCTCGATACCTTTTTTCACATTCTCCTCGGTCTCTCTCAGTTCTTTCACGGCCAGTGCTCTAGCCTCTGGCCCGGGTGGAGCGGTCATCATTTCGAAAGACATCTTCGAACCGTTTGTTGTTCGCCTTTTTGCTAATATGCCCCGGTCTCCTACGAGATCTTCAAACTGACTGAAATGTGTAAACCGACTCGGATACTCAAATTGACTGACGCGTGAATGTTCCTCCCGGCAGGACTACCGAGATTTATCAACGACCCGATAATACTGTACGTCATATAGGGAGAAGACCGCTCTGTACTCTGTCTCAAGCTAATCTTTGACCGCTCAAAGTCCGTTCGGACCGATTTGTGCCTTCCACACTCATATAATCGTAAGCATTCTGTATACACAAGTGCAAACAAAATTTACCTAAAACAATGTTAACACCTTTAAAGATATGTAGTTTTAACAATACACGCTTACAATGTTCAGTAAAACAAGCAGATACTTGACAACAAATACAAAATTAATTTACAATAAATATTACAAAGAAAAGAACAAGCTATAATAATTCCATTGCATTTCATTTTTTTATCAATACTCCCCAATTCTCGCTTGTCGCGCTTATCGCGCTTCCGGTACACACACAACTCTTTTTTCATCTTTATTATTCAAGCTTTTGCATTAATCTAATTGTTATTGCTACACTGCAGCAAATTGTTTCTCACACCGCATGTCTCTATTCATGCATATAAACAACAATTTTTACAATTAATAATTGTTTAGATCAAGACCATGCCACCGAAGCGATAAGCTTTGACGACTTTATTCCAACACGTGTAATAAAATAAACACGACATATCACTCAGTAAACACAATAAACCGTCAGCGTTCCTAAGGTGATGAGCTTGACCGATAAGCGTTCTTACACGACAATGCAAGAATTAATAACTGGTTTAAATTACACCGGTTTGTATTTTAAAAAATTGTAAATACGAATAATAATAAATAGTAACGTGTTACGTCCTAATTTAGGAAAGCCACGAGAGGATCGTAACACTTGTGACTCACTGGTCAGATTTTATGGGTCTGATTTCTGTAACTTGAGATTTCCAGTGACCTGAACGGTTTATTTAGAACTCTGAAAAACGAGTCAACAATTGGAAAGGTCGTTTTCACACCGTTGTTTAGTATTGCCGTTCGGTGGTTCCCTTATTGATGTGAAATAGAGATCTCAATTGCCAGGGACAGAACCAGTGCAAATCTTAAGGGTGAGAATTGCAGACGAGGTCTCTTTCTTAGAAATTAAAGCAAAGGAGTTTAAATAAAACTAAATTACATTTAATTAGTGGTAATTCTTTGGTTTGGTTAATACAAAATTAATACAATTATGATTAAGTTAAGTTGATTATTTTCTCAAATTAAGGAAATTAAATAAACAATAAAAATATTTTTAAATTAAAAATGCATTTTAATTGTTTTTACACCTGAAAAAAAAACACTTGTTAGTACATTCGTAAGGTGCAATACTCGTAAAATAGTGTAGATTATATTATTTTTTTACTTTGAACTATTCAAATAATTCGGATATATAAAATATCTTAATTTTATCTGACAGTGTGCAGTGTACATAAACATGTGCAGTGTACAGAAACATGTGCAGCATAAAAACTGAGAATATCCGTTTTTATCCCATGTCGCTACGTCAATTTTTCGCTGAGTTATAGCGTTTTGAAAATTCGGCACCTGTGCCGTCTATAAATAGACTGAAGATGCACCGCGTGGAATGCGGAGTTGTTATTAATATTGTTATGACCTTGATTCAGTCATGTAGAAAGGGCAATGACCTGAATCACCTGTATAGATTGCGTGGCAGTAGCGGTCGGCCTGTGTCGGAATTTGGTCGGAATCCTTCGGGAGATCACTTGCGCAAGGGTCGATTATCGAGATTGTCAATCTCTCATGGAAAAGTGCAGTGAACAAGTGTCATGTGAAAAGAAAGAGTTTAGCACGTTTGATAAGGCCAGAATTGTCATTTATTTCAAGTAATTAATTTGAAAGATATTATCAATTAATTTGAAAGTAATTAATTTGAAAGATATTATCAATTAATTACAAAAACAAAATTAATTCTTTCGATAATACAATGCGAAATAGATGCTATCAGCTCGGTTTGCCAAATTTATAGGTTAAGACGGCATATACATATGCACTTTGTGATTGCTGGTGTTTTTTCAGATAGCATATGTATACACAATGCTCTACGCGAATATTTTTTTGTTCTATATATCAATCCTTTGTACCGTAAGTATTAATGAGATTGTTGTCAATTGTAATGCAATTGCCATATTTTCTAAAAAGTATTCTGTATTCTATGTATTTTTTTTAAGAGATAATTATTTATTATTGACGTATATACATGTTTGTAAATATCTGTTTTTAAAAATGGATTTGATAATTGTGTGAGTATACTCCCACACGGAACAAAAAGCTCTAATGGATATCCACTAGATGTCCATCATGGAGATTCGAAACCTCTATTAGATGTCTATGTAATCTCCTATAAATGTCTACTAGACATCCACAGTTCCGCATTACGTACCTCCATTCGACATCCATTAAATATATTCATAGATATTATATGGAGCAATCATAGATGTTCCATAGATATTTCATAGAGCTTTGATGAATTGTAGTTTCAATTCGTCATTAATAAAATTATTTGGAAGTAAAGTCACAAATATGATTGCGAGATAGTCTTGTTTATGTAGGTGTTAACAGAATGTCACGACTGTGAGACAGTCGAGAACTGTGAGACAGTCGAGAACATGGTGACACTCTGTTAACACCTACATAAACAAGACTATCTCGCAATCACATTTGTGACTTTACTTCCAAATAATTTTATTAATGACGAATTGAAACCACAATCTTTCTACTAAACAGATTTGTAATATTAGCACTGAAGATGACTGAATGATCAGCTGAAACGTTTGACATCAACGATGCCCTAACAATAGTCGTTACTATGGATACTGATACTTCTATCAAACATTGATAACAGATGTCTAATAGACATTTATGACGGATTTATATCGTCATTTATCATGGAAATAATATGGATTTCTAATAGAAACCTATCCAATATCCATCGTAGAGATAGATGTAGTATGAAGTTATGGAGATTATATGGACGTCTATTGGATATTATGTTCCGTGTGGGATGCATCATCCCAAATAACAATTCTTGCGCGCAAAGTTTGCGCGTCTTATGCAAATAATTTGTGTAGCAATTTGCCTGAATTTTGCTCGTGGGATATGTTTAGTCGTGTATAAGTCGTGTATTGCTCGCAAAGTGCAAGCGTTTTGCAAGTGTGCTAGCATTTTGTTACCGCTATGACAACGCACTGGGATAAAATTTGGTGTGCGCAGTATGAGCCATTTTTGTACGTGAGTTGCTAGATATTTATGGGCATAATGTTTTCTGGGATATAATATTAAGTTAATATCTTAGTATTTATGATCACAATTGATTATTGTAAATTGGTTCACAGGTTTGTCACTTCAATGTCTGACGCTGAAAAGATCATAAGTCTACTAAATCGTTAAGTGCGCAAAGGAGGATCACCTTGTTGCTCAAGAAACTACACACTCAAAACAAGAAATTCTAGTATTTTAAATCATTATATATTTTAAGGATATTATAACAAACTCTAGCTAACAAGGAAAGTGACGCTACTGTCCCGATTTTGATGGCTTTAAATATGTTATAGAATAACTAAAAATAAGAGATACGTAGTTTTTTATACGTGCTCCATCGCATGTTAGGGGTTGAAACAACCTCTACAAATACAAGCTAACGCAATGTATTTGATTATAAGGGAATATCGTTAAAATTTTAAAAGATATTTCGGATAAGGGTTATTTTATTCCTTAAACATGCGATTGAACACGTATAAAAAATACATGTCTTTTATTTTTAGCTACTCTACACATATTTGAAGCCCGTCAAAATCAGAGGCGGACACTTGCGTCACTTTCCTTATTAGTATGTGTAGTATGTGTGAGACGTACATTTCAAAATATTATGTATATTATGTTACAGAATAACATGTAATACTATGTATATTTTTTACATAGGTTACTTCATTTACCTGAAAAAATCGATGTATATATAATTATGTAAATAAAACATATCCACGTATGATTATCCAATAATTGAAGCTATTAAATAATTATCATTAGCGATAAAGGAAATGCTTACAACCTTCTGTCGCTAGATGGCGATAAAAACTATTGGACGCGATAAGGCGTCCGTGGTCATAATTGTAAACAATAAACACGTTTGACACAATTGAGATGCAGTAAAAGTGAGATGTGGTCTTACAAATCAATTACTTCTTTCAGTTATAAAAAACTAATTTCTAGCTTCATTTTCTGCATGCTAAAGTGAATAAATGTTCTTGATCTGCATATTTATATATGTCATTGGTAGCCATTGACGTGAATCTCCGTATGCCAGGAAGATGACAGTAGCGCCATTTGACAGTGCTACTAGTCAGAGTGGGCTTTTCGCGTTGAATCCGATCAAGAGCCCTTCCGTTCTTTTACGTGAAGTGCAACGAGGTTAAAACAGCTGTTCTGCTATATGGTTGCTTTGACAGAGAGATCGACTGACCAAGCGGATGATTTATCAAAAATCCAGGCTCTTAAATGATATCACGAATATTCCGTGGGGAAAATGAGAATGTCGCAGTTAAACGCAAACGACAAATCGACACTCTAAAAATCTTTAATGACAAGTAAGAGTAATGCTCAAACCTCTCATTGTAATCTCTTGTTAACCTCAGTTGAATTATATTTGTGCATAATTTTCACTTGTACTGCTCACGAACGCTCATCCACGTTTGATCGCCACGCTTGTCTTCACGGTGATGTTTCTAGACATGTTAAAGGGATTAAAATTTCCGCTAACGATATAATCGCTATTGAGATTTTTTTTTCCTAATTTGTATCTGCGTCATTGTCTTAAATCACGTATACGTCATACTTTGATTGAATATTTCATAACAGCGAGGAGATAATTGGGTTGAAATAAGAAATTAATACTAGTTCAAAGCCACTGTCATTTTTAATGTGTTTCGCAATAATGGCATAATATGTGTAATAACATTTTACAGTGTAGTAGAGCTCAGAGAAAATGTGGACTATCAAGTGGAATTTCAAGCTGGTGAGAATCGAATGGCTATTATGGTTTCTTTATCACAGAATTTTCCATTGGAGAAGCCAGTGCTTCGAGTTTCCCCACCGATAAGTCATCCCTGGTGCAATGAACACAGCGAAATCACTAGTGCACCGGGATTACTTAATGTAAGTAATATTATTTTTTTATTTGATACATATTTACATTTATTTTTTATTCTATTTTTGTTTCTAAGGATACATAATTGTTTCGCTATTGTTTATGTCAGTTTTCAGTACATAGTGATCTTGGTCGAGTTGTTCAAGCTATTATCAGAGAGTTCAGCAAAAATCCACCACAATTGTTGGAAGATATTTCACCTGGCTCTACAAAATCTCACAGAGGTAGATGTCACTTTACTCATTTAGTCGAATCTCAGCATAATCAGATACTTTTCATATATGATTGCAGACTCTCAGGGAAGAAACTCGCCGTCTTATTCGCTTCAGCAATATCCTACCGAAATTCCGTCTACGTCGTTCAATTCGTATTACAATACACAGTTTCCACACTTGTCGTCCTCCAGTGCAAACACGTGCATTTATAATTATAATTATACAAACTCCGGTCACACATATGTCTCGAATTCAAAATCATTCGGCACGACACACCACTCGGCGTATGTTACAAGTTCAAGAAACAGTGTTCTGCACAATGCCACACCTATGCAGTACACCTCGAATCAGCACAGCTCTTACATGAATTCGCATTACACGAACGCAAATTATCAGCAGCCGTTACCAAATCAATCGCAGACAAATGCACCCCAGAGTATAATATTTCCCGAGTTAAATAATTTGACTAACGAGGAATTGAAGAGGCTTAGCGAAGATGAAGATAGGCTAGACGATTTCCTGGAAAAACATTCCCAAATTAAAGACATAAACGCAGCTGTTGAGGATGCTATGGATTGGGTTGAAAAAACTGCCGGTAAAGAATATTTTTATTATGGAATATTGAAATTATATAGCACACACACACACACACACACGTATATATAAATTATTTTCTTCAGTCTACACTATTCATCTAATATTTGCTTTGATTAATGATTAACTTGTATCTTTTTTTGTAGAAACTAACGCAACCAAAGAACCGGAACTGAAGCAGTTACAAGCCGACGTAGCAGACAAGGTGAAAACTGTGGCGGTGCTAAAAGCCAGATATGATCATCTCATACAACGATACAACAAGCTGTCCGAGGTTTTCACGCCGGATCACATAAAAGAGTGTTTGAGACAAGCGGCGGACGAGAGCCACGAAGAGAGCGAGAAGATCGCAGAAGATTTTCTCAACCGGAAGATCGACGTCGAGCGCTTTCTCAGCACGTATATCGAGTGCCGAAAGCTAGGTCAAGCGAGACGAACTAAGGAAGAGAAACTGGCGCACCAGTTAAACGAATTAAAACGGGCTGGTTTCTGAAAAGAGAGAGAGATATATATATATATATCTATGTATAATCATTTTTTTCTATGGATCGAACAAAACTGTAAATAAGACTTAGTTAAATTAAACGTTATTGTGAATTTAAATTTATAGCATTCGTGATTACCAAAATATCTAATGTGGTTAGAGAACACGTATGAGAGAAACGTTTTGCGATGACCAAACGTGTTGCGTTCGCTCGCTTCTTACTTACGCTACACATTCTAAATTACTAAAAGAAATTACGTAGCACTCAAAAATTAAAACGTATAAATACAAGTGGCGCTAAAAAAAAATAAAGCGGTTAAAAACCAAAAGTGCTTTAAGATTAACTTTGATGGATGTTACACTACTGTATTCTGGACAATTTTACGAGAGATGAGAAAGCAATATAACGAACGGTTAAAAAAAGTCTGTATTGAAACTCGTGTAACAAGCTGATTCAATGAGTACTTATTCCATAGTGAAAACAACATGGCTTTAATTATGTTAGTTTTGCACATGTGACATGTACCATCGCGATCAACTCTGAGGTTTTCTACTGTGTAAATAAATGTGCAGGGATGTAATTAAAAGCGATTTTTGAAAATTTGCTATTCGGTGACGCTGCTTTTAATTATTTATCCTGTGAACGTTCCTAGTGTTGTAACATATTGAAGAATTGTATAGATACAATGAAGAATCAAAACCAAAAATGTTGATTTAACCCTTCTTCTTTCGACCATGATTATAAGAACACGAAGAAAAATGAAACGATATACTCACCACGTTTTAACGACATTTATTGCTGAAAACATTGATTCGTTTCCCCCAACCAGTATGCTCAAATATTAACGAATGTGATTATTGCAATAGCATATATTACAATTTTATTTTATTTTTTTTAAATATAAATTTGCGATTACTAGATATGAAACACGATCGGCCGTGCATTTACATTAAAGTAGAAAAATAATACATCAATTAAGCAGCTTCTTTTGTTAAATACACTGAGTCCACCAGCGGTAATTGACGTATCTAGACCATAACAATGAACACTTCCATATAGATTTATATTTCTCTTTGACATCTTGCGCTGTTCCTCCGCCATTTTTAACATTTTCCGTTCTTAATACGTATGTCTGTATTTTCGATACAGTAACAATCCGACGATTTATCGATTTGCAGCGAGCCTTATCACGGATCGACGAAGGAGATCATGATATAACGTGTGCCCGCAGTCACTCGCAGCCCTTCGTGATAGTGCGTTAGTCTTCCAGGATGCATTAGCATCCAACCTGGCTTCGTATCGGTGACGGAGCAGTTGTATCGGATGAACCTGCATCCGCCGCCCTCGTAATCCACCCCCGCTTGATTCAAGGCGATGTTGATGGTGTAGGTCGAGGAGTCGTGATGCGGTCTCAAGGACGGCTGCTCGTCCGGGCGATACCTCACGACGAAATTCATGAGCGACCGCGGCGGCTGGAGACACAACATTAATGTAACATCCGAAACAGAAGGTTTCATCGATATAATTCTAAAATGTACAATATTTGGAATAATGCGGCAATTATGGTATAGTGATTCGAAATAAGATAATTTACAACATGGTTCTAAAAGTATTTGGAATAAAGCAGGAATCCTCCCATCATCCGTTACGAAGCGGTACACCTCTAACCACTTACAAGAGTTGATCAACAAGCAAGGTTCCCTCCATTTTATACACATTTTCACTTTTACAGCTTTTACACTGTAAATGGAATGATAGAAATCTTGCTCAACTGATCAACCCTCGAATTTCATCCAAACCCTGTGCACTGAAGGGATGCATATGTATCATTGTGTGTAAATCTGTGCGTATTAGGGCCATAAACCTTCCGTAAACCCAGATTTCAGAGTCTTACGTTGTCCTCGTATCCTGTAAAGACATGCTGTTGCAAGGGACTGACATAATCATTGAGAAATTTTAACCAGGCATCCTCGAGACCGACTTGGTTCATGTGAATATCACGAGTTGGTACCGCTTCGTATCCGGTGTCCAATCGGGAATCCTGGAAAAATCATCATACACAAGTGAGTCTTACGTCGTGATAGTAGCCGGTGAAGACGAGCTCTTGCAAGGGCTTAGCGAATTCTTTCAAGAAGTACAACCACTGTTGCTCATACTGAATCTGATTCATATGAATGTCGCGGGTCGGCACATTTTCGTAACCACCCGACAAGCGTGGATCCTGCCGAGAAAGTTGTTGCAATACAAAGATTCTCAGTTACCAAGTTTATATACTAAAATCAACCGACTGTTGAAAGAGACTCACCGTGCAGAAGAGCGTCAACTTACCTGATTGGATCCGTCGGACCATTGTCCGAAAGTCTCGACGATTCCTATAAGCTCCTTAGTGAATCGCAGAGTAGCAATGGGGAACCAATAAACGTCGGGGCACGGCTGCGAGCAACAAAGTTGTATATTAAACAAGCACAAGTTTCTTTTTTTTCAAGAAAGTTTTCGAAGACAAGTTTTATGTGTAAAACTAAGACTCGTCTTTGAATTTCCTAAAAAAAAAAAAAAAAACTAGATTTTTCAATCAACTGGATAATTCGATTATTTACTTGTATCGGCTTTTTATCGGGATTAAAGTTTTCGCTGTAATTGGAGTGAATGTATCTCTTCTCCCAGTCCAGCTTGTTGTCCATGATCTGATACATGTCCGGATAGGTGAGCCGGATGTCGTAAGTATCGGGATTGACGAGGTGACCGAATTCGAGCCTGTTACTGACGTACATAAAGAGGCCTCTCTGCCGGTTTCCGCGGGCAAACGCCATCTCCGTGTCCAAGTCGCCGTCCTCGTAAGTCGGCCGCGTCGCCTTGTTCGCTATGATGGTCGCGTTGATCAGGTAGCAGTTACTGACGAACGGCACGTTCCACAGTCCCCTGAAACAAACGTGAACGTGATTCGACGAACTGCGTAAGAGCGCAGTTGAGAAAGGGCGCACGTCGGAACGGAGCGGAGGTTGAGAGCAGACGCGCTTGTTTGCGCCTACGGCGAGCGGGGTGCACGTCGCGTTGTTTTCCAGAGGTCGTCGCTTAAGTGTTTTGTAAGGTGATCACTGTGGTAGCCGCGATTGGCCGATGAACACACTTGGCAATGGGTTATGCATAATTATCCAATTGAGATTCATAACTCTGTCACACCAGCGTGTAACTACGTGTGCCCGTGGCGCGTCGGGTGGCCCATTCGTATTTTAGGCGGTAGAATCCAGCGGATCCGGTCTCGGGTAATACATTCTGCATCTCAGGGGTCAGCCGAGTTCCTCAAAACTACGGTAAGGATATCCGGATAGAAATTCATGCACGCCGATGAATTATTGCGTCGCGCGCGATTACTCATTATCGCATTGCGGATCGCCGCGTGCGTTATTATTCGCGGAACGCGGCTCATTGATTGATCTCATCATCGAATTTCTCACAGACGTATCAAGTGCGATAGATAGATGATAGATAGTGCGAAACGTATATAAAGTGCCCGCGAAGGTTCGCCCGCGCAACTACCGTCCCCGTCACATCAGCTCAGTCAAGTTTCTCTGGTCGCAGATCAAATGACGAAATGCCGGCTGCTCTATTTGTTCTTATTAACGGCTCTGATGATGAGCACAGAAGCGGCAAAGGGCATAGGTAGAGGGAGAGGCCGTCCCCGAGGAAGGGTGTACAACTCGCGGTTACCCATCCTGATACCCAACCGAAATCCTGCCAGTGCGCGCTATTACGAGAACAAGGATGTGAGTTGACAGAGATGTGCGCGACAAACGGAGTCCGGGACACACTTAGTGACGTCGCTCGGCGGATTTTTTTAGGGTGCCAAGATCGTGAAGGCGTCCCACTTCGAGCTGGATTACATGCTGGGCAGAAAGATCACGTTCTTCTGCATGGCCACCGGTTTCCCGAGACCGGAAATCACTTGGCTCAAGGACGGCATCGAGCTCTACCATCATCAATTCTTCCAGGTAGGTATTTCATTCTTCCATTATTAAGAGAGATTTACTTGCCATAAAAGAAATTCGCTGTTAAAAAACGCATCTTTTGTTGGATAATCGTGAAAAGACTGAGACTATTCAAACCGGCAGGTACACGAGTGGTTTAATAACGACACGATAAAATCGAAAATGGAGATAGATCCTGCCACGCAGAAGGACGCGGGTTACTACGAATGTCAGGCGGATAATCAGTACTCCGTCGATCGACGAGGCTTTAGAACGGATTACGTTATGATCTCGTATTAAACGCATTTTCCGACTGTAGCTGCGATCGCATAGTAGAACCTATAATACTTTGTCAATAATAGACAGCACTATTATTAACGATTTATCTCTTGATACATTTCTGTTTAACCAGCAGTCGTATTACTAGTTCTTAATTGTTAATAGCTTTAATGGGAAGTGTGCAAATAAAAATTTTACGTTTTAACAGATCAGTCGAATTCACACGGACAATTGATAAAATGCTGACCGAGCAGTTTCTCGCCGGCTTTTCACGTGGCAATCTTTACGACGGAGGCATCAGTAATGCGAAATTCAATTTTAGCAGCGCAAACAACACTTTGTGCGTTATAAAATAGCTCGCCTTTTTTCCCCTTAACGTGAGCAAAACAGATCTTCCATTTGGATTGTCAATGAGATAGTGTAAAGATATGAATACAAATTTGCAAGTTCCCCCAGTTCTTATTCGTTAAAGCATGATTGACTATTATAAGGATGACGTGTATATGGCGCGAGGAATATATCGAAAATGGTTCATCACCGCGAATTTAACAAGGCAATTGTGCCGCGCGAAAGTGTCATGGAAGGGTATGCTTTGCTGCATTGCCACCAGCGAACAACGCGACAATGCGTGATGCATTGATAAACAGTTTGCACGAATATTTTGCGAAATAAATTATCTGCACGAGTGTTAAACTACAGCCACGCTTATTTCCTTCTCACTCTCTTTTAACTTTTTCCATTTTCCTAAATTTCAATTTTAACGACGTAACATTCTCAGGCAATTTAATTAAATATGTTGTTGCGAACGTGCCTTGTTAGATTACAATTAATTTGAAAATGACGAGAAATCGTAGGCTGCGTCGAATCATCCGAAAGGGATGGATACGGCTAAATTAATGGATGAGCGGTCTGCAGATTTGATAGAAATTGATAGTGAGATCACATTGCTGCAAAGAAATAACCAGTCCACATGTATATAGCCCGACAGTATATCTGCATATAAGTCTGTAATAGATACGAGAGGATACTAGGGGAGTAATGAGTAGGTGACTGTCAGTTGTATCGGAGTTCCGTGTGATCGACGAACGCTGCTGCATACAGTGAGTACTTGCAGTGCTCTTACTCGAATAAATATACGCCGAGCACGAGATTTCGGCATTTCACAACGTTCTTGCGCTTTCTTTCGTTAGCTCGTAATTTTGGGAATTTAACTTGGTGTGATCACTTGGATCACGTCGCTCCGATGTAGATATTTTCGGACGTGCAATGCAATATCTGCAGGCACACGGCGCGGCGTTATATTACTTAATCTTGTCTTTAACGTTCTACTTTCGTCAGATTATCATGTCACGCTTCATGGTGCTCTTAATCCTGCTGGGTATAATACTGCTTAATTGTCAAGAGACGCTCGGCCGAAGAGGACGAGGAAGGAGCAGAAGTAAGTCTCGCGTGCAGATTGGATTGCCCATTACCGGAAAGTACCGTGATCCGGAAAGTGATCAGTATTACAACAATAACAACGTATGTAGACAGAATTCCCAAGAACTTTTTCCACTGTCGCGTGTCTTTCTGATGACAGATTAAAATTATGGTATACTGATTGACCCGCTGATCCTTTCAGGGAGCCAAAATATTGTTAGCGTCGCATTTCGATCTGGAGTACGTCTTGGGACACAAAATAGCCTTCCTCTGCGTCGCTCGCGGCAACCCGCGCCCGCACATTACATGGTTCAAGGATGGCGCTGAGATTTACACGCATCATTATCTACATGTCAGTTTAGAATTTTCGATATGCAATAAGTTTAGGATATTTATTGCAACAGCACGATTTTTCAGACGTTTGCGATGATTGAAGAAAAAAAATATAAGCATTTTATGCAAGCTACAACTTACGGTAAAAAAATAATCAAAAATCTTTTTTATTCTTTTTTATAAAAAATTTAAAATTACTTTTATTTGAGTAAAAGTATCTTTTATTACGCTATATTGAAATCAAGTTTAAAACAAAGACGTTGTTTACTTACAACTATTTTTTCTCAAATTAATAATAATAATAATTTTAATAAATAATAATAATTTCTCAAATCGTAAATGTCTCAAAAATTGTGCAAACTGTTACGACAAACATCCAATACGCAATGTTATAAAAATGTTAACAAAGACATTTCTTTAAGAGTGAACAGTCGAGCTGTGCATTTACAGTTGATAATACAAGCAGTTTAATTAAAATGATATCTCATTCTTTGCAGATACACGAGTGGCAAGTTGGTCCTGACAAAGTGAAGTCGAAAATCGAGATCGATCCCGCCACTCAAATGGACGCAGGGGTTTACGAATGCACAGCCGACAACATGTACAGCATCGATCGACGGTCTTTCAAGACTGACTTCTCAATCGCTTTCGATTAGTGCAACCATCCGAGAGACCCGACAGACGTAATTAGGTAAAACTCGTAAATCAAGCACTGTGTAAAATTTTTACGATAGACATAAAACGGTAGACTGTGACTTTGAGAAAACGGCTTAGAGCGATATGTATTTTCATTGTAACTGACAAGAAGAAACTAAATTGTTCTAATATTTTCAAAGTTGTTCTTAATTCTGTCGAGGACCGCAATGTGCAAATCAGTATCTATTTAGAATAATAATCTGCTTTCTTCCAAAGTTGAGTTGTCAATGTCATCGTAGTTCCGTTCAAGCGAAATATAGAGGATTAGAGTATTTGTATGCATTTTACCTGCGTTCGTTTTTTATTATCTCCATGTAGTCGAAGCTTCGCGCGTAAAATCCGTCATCCGTTATAGCACCCCAGAAATTGCTCCAGGCTTTGTACGGTCGAATGAGCAAGGGCGCGACGATTCCTCGCTGCTGCTCCACCAGCAACTTCAACGTGTGCTCGTTGTCCAGGTGCGCAACCGCGTCGATCGAGAAATATCCGGAACACCTCTTCAAAAAGCAATGCTCCCTGTGAAAACAGACGGCTCTTTAACATTCCTCCAAGTGTTGCGCGCGCCTTTTCACTCGGTTCGATATTAAATCGCATTTTTTTTCTTTTTAATTTAACGAACAATAGTCAATTAAATGCAGCCGTTAGTTAAGCCACGGCATAATTTCACTGATACTTACATCGCCAGCTTTCTCGCATCCGCTTCGGTGATCCCGTCGCTCGGCAATATCTGTTTCGCACTCACATATTCCTGATTGACCTTCTCGAAGAAATCGTACACCACGTTTTCGTGATAGGGCACGTTGTTGTGGATGAATAGATGCAGTCTCGATTTCGGATAAGCTTGACGGTAGATAGCTTGAAAGAATTCTTCCAAGAACGGCGTGGGATGTTCGATGAAGACGGCTATTACGATAACCGGATACGTATTCGGCTTGGTTTTGTCGAGCTCGACGGTACGGTCCCAGCAGGCCGAACATCCCTCGTCCGGTGTCCAAGCGCGAGCCAGATAATTGCCCAAGGAATTGAAGACCAGCTTGCTAGGGCCGTTGCCATGAAGTATCAGGGGCATCGTGCTGTACACAATGTTCTGGAGATAAGCCTCTTCTCCTTTGAATCTGAGCTCTACGTCGGCTGTAAAAAAACGACGAAAGTGATATAAATTAAATGCGCCGCTATTAAAAATATTATGTTTTCGCGCAAAAGATCTCGTTATTCTTCTGTCAAGTTTTGTCCGAAGCGAAAAATCTTAGTTTGCGCAGCTCGAATATTTTGCTCATTTTTTTTAGCTTTATTTGACGGATGCGACAAACCTTTTGCGCCAAACTTAACGCTAATATACTTGGTCGCGGATTTCGCTTGTCCTCACCTACTGCGCCGAAGAGATTCTGGAATATCTCAGATTTATGATCTAGCTTGATTTTGTGCCGCGTTCTAAGTTCCTCACGCAGGTATGCGGTGGTGTAAAATAATTGATCGTCATCTTCATCCTTGACGGGCGTGTTGTCCAGGATGTCGTACACGTCGTTCGCGTATCCGATGAAACCTCCGGAGTTCAGGTATCGCTTGCCCCTCGACACAGGCGGATAATTGGCCGCCAAGGATTTGTCCGGCCAGCAGTAACCTTCCGCGGAGAATAGGACTCGCGCGCTGGTATCCAGGAATCGCTCGACGATCGCGGCCAGTCCGCCGAGAAATATGACGTCGTAACTGAAAGCAAGAGGTGTATGTGCGTCACGGAATATTCTTCCTGCAAAATTGGGCTGTAACCAACCTATCGGTGAACAGAACGATCCTGTTTGCGTCGTTCCGATAATCCGCCAAGGCCTTTTTCAGAAGATTAATTTTGTATCCGCCGCCGGCAGTCTTCATGTCGCCGCCTCTCCAGGGCTCGCCTAGCCCAAGAACGTTCAAGTTCTTGCGAAATCCATAAATCTCGACCGATCTCAAGTACCTTTGAAAGCCATCCGTCTCGTTGGAGGCGACGGAAAATACCAGGACATCTAAAACAGCAATTAGAAATGGAAAATCAAATAATAATTTGATCGTCGTATGATTGTCACATTTCACGAAATTACTTTTCTGCTTAACTGGACAATTTCTTCATGAAGAATAATCTCCATGCGTGTAGTTAAAAGTAACCATCGACGAATTAACTCGTCCATAAAAAACGCGAATATGACTTATTTCTGATGGGAAATCTTCAAATTTTTACGACAAATTAATTCGTCTCGCCCATTGTAGAGGCATTTGCAAAGAACGAGTGAATTCGTCTTCCTCAGTTAACAGATGAAAGAGGCTCGTTAGAAAATATATTACAAAATTTTCATCTGAAAAGAAAAAAGAGAACTGTGCATTGGTGCCGAAGACGTATTGTTCTTGTGCATCGGAGTTTTAAGGATGTCGCGGGACAAAGCTAAATCGTCATTGTTGCACAGCCGATGGACTCGTCAGCATTACGCCTGAGCATTGTGATGTCACGTCGAGAAGTAGCGCCCACGAGAGCCGCAGCACGTACGCCGGCTGCGTTAACGCCATGCGAGAGCGCGCATTTTCATGCATGATGCTTGTATCGCTGAGCTGTCGATACACTTACGCAAGCTACTCGAGATATTTTTAGACGACGTCCCGAATCCACGAGAATTCCAGGAGAAGAGCTTCTCTTCATTATTTATTTTAGAAAGCGATTAAAGACTGGAGAACGATTTACTTAAAATTTTGCGCAATATTATAACATTACACTTTTTGGCGAGCAATTTACAAGAGATTGTATATAAGCGTAAAAATGTATGTATATATTTAGCTTTAGCGATAAGATACACTAATTAGAAATTATTATCTCAGTTGAAAAGATTTTACGCCAAGTTCTCAATGATATAAAACGAATTATGCTAAGGAATTTCAAAATTAGCACATTTCGTGTCAGCTCGTATAACGAGCAACGCAGGAAATGGAATGATAAGAACCGTACACTCGATCCGGTTTATAAAGCATCCAAAAGAACGCCGTGAATTAAAATTAGATCACGAGAATTAGTTCACGTTCCGTGAATCGTTGTTACGCTATGTAATCATTGATGTCGAACATCATCTGAGATCTAACGATAAACTTTTATATCTCCACACGTGTACATCTCTACGCATAAATCACCTTTTATTTTTACTATAACGGACGCTATTGCTTGCACCGTTACAGTAGAAATAAAAGATAGTATTACAACTATTTAAGCGACGATTAAAATTCGATTACACGATGAAAAATATGCCGCTTGAAATTATGCTGCGGAATTGTGCCTCCCATCGATAAACTTTATGACCTCATTCTTTGAAACACGTTTATTCGTGACAAATATTTCGTTATTTGTGCCCAAAGTATGATTAATTAGATTAATTAGATTGTCGCGAATAAAGATCCAATCAAAATCACTAAGACAAAGTTTTTTTATTTAATTCTATATCAACGATAATGCGGGAGCATTACAAAAGATTTTATGCGCTTTAAAATATTAATAATTATTATTCGATAGAAAATAAAGACAATCTACAAAATACGTCGGAATATTGAATGATCTAATTTAGGTTCTACTTAATGCAAGTCTTGTACTTTAGTTTGATATCAGCGAACATGCGAGGTGCACTTCGCGAAATAAATCATTTCAGATACGTATCGCTTCGAGGAGGAAAGAGCCAAAACTCGTCGCCAAGGGTCGATGAACGATGCCTTTCGCTCTGCCTCTTCTCGCTACCTCCCTCGTAAAAAAAGAAAAAAAATATGTAATTGCGTATTATTAACTCTCTTCCGCAAGTTAATTTATGGCTCATCTCTCGGAAAGATCAAAGAGACGCAATTGACACAGTTTTAAGATTTCCTAAAGAAGAAATTCTTATTATGGGCTAATGCGTGGGTGGCATCAAATCTGTAGAAGTGAAATAAGAAAAAAGTAAAGATAAATGAAAGAATAAAGGAAATAAGAAAAAAGTAGTCACTAAAGAGCACGTGAAAGGATTCTGCGATATAAAATATGTATTAATATTAGAAAGAGTACAGAATTTTATGTACATCCTTAAAAAATGAAAGAATTGATCCTCAAATTTCATCTTTTCATTGTAAATTAACGTAATCAAAATCAGTTGTTGCGTTCGTAATAAAAATGGAACTCAATGGTGTTAAGAGAAGTGTCTATCAATTTCTCTTGAGATTGAGAAAGGATCAAAATGACCTCTTTATTTTATCTATATACTAAATAACTTTATCTATGTTAGACATCTATATGCGAACAATAAATCTATTGCAGTTTTTTTCAATCCTTCCCTTTTCTTTCCAAGATTCCACATCGTAACGTTCCACAAGCAGTAACGTTTGCGATAAAAATAAGAAAGGTGGCATGTGATTTATGCGTAGAAACTGTTATTCGTGTGATGCTCGTATAACATTGAAATACTTATTTCAAAGCAGAATGCAGCAATTATTATATGCTGGTGTGGCTAAGAAGATCAGAGCCTACTAGCTCATTCAGTGAGAACCAATCTAAACTTTGTATTCAGCTGAAAGAAAAATATCACGCGAAGCTCTCTCGGCGCGCCTCAATCGTTTAAATATTTTGCGGATGGTTTGCCGAGGACGGTCTCTCTCTGTATTGATCTTCCCCGCAACCCGTCGGATTTTATCCGTTCTGGTTCACGGAAAGGGCGATCGCGTCATACCGTTAACGTCGACTGCTGGTGCCTCGCTGACCACGTGGAAAGACGTTAGAAAGACGCAGCACCACACGAGCCAGCATCCGATTGTCGTCCCCTTGTCACGGAACATCTCTTTCTCTCTCTCTCTCGCGAGCACACTGACAGAACGATCCACGATCTCGGTGATGTTGCACCGCTCCTCGGAGACACACAATCACATCCGTCACTCGGCGTCGCTTAGCGCCGACTGCGCGCCGCGAGCGCGAAAACCGATGGAAAGCGTCTGACAGAGCCGTAATCAGGAATTACAGCGCCCATAAATACGTTATTCGCAATTGTGAATGTAAGAATTGCCACGGCTTCTACATTGAATTCCAGAAGAAAATAGCAAAATGCGGAATAAAATTCCGCATGACAAAAATCATGTTTGCCACGGTTTAACTAATTCGTCAAGAGCTTCGCCCTTGAAAGCTGGTCTCCAGCGGAATTGTCGCCCATGACCCGTGACAAAGACTACAGGAATCACTAAGAAGTCGTCGCTCCTGCACTTACCGACGCTCGGTCGATAAAACGTAGAATATCTCCCGCCGATATTTCACGGTTATTGAAAAAGGATTCAGTATAGCATTTTCTTACATTTTTTGGGGCAATTGCAAAAAAAGAATCGCCCATCGATATCTCATATCGATCGCACAAGGATTAAAACGCAACGAAATGATAAAAATCGTTTTCCGTTGATATTTCTCAGCGTATCTGTAAAAGGTGTCCATATATTTCAAAGCGATTATCAATTATGTTTAATTAATAATATGTATTAGAATTCCACTTATAAATAGTGATTGCTTATTTTGGAAAAATAAAAGTTTTATATTTACTTGCAGTCAACAGTGCAAACGTGAGAGATGAAATACCTGTTACATCAAAATCCGGCGTGCAAGATCTTGTTGATTTGTATCGCTGGATGAAAGAGAAATTATTATCCAAGGCATCGTCCTGGCAGGAAAGATCATTTCGATGCATATAAGCATCATGGTTCATCTTTGACTTGCATGTTTCTTCGTTTCCAGCTGCAAGATGATCTTCATGATGCATCAGCAAAACAATCAACAGCATGAATCTTCTCAAAACACTTCGTGTTCTCATGTTACGCAATTGTTATCACGACGTTCTGCAAAACGTTCTGTTGAAGCTTATCTCACTGAAACTCAATGGCGAGTACGCATATTTTGTAACTTTTAACCACAATATCGCTATCGTTATTTATCTGTACACTGTATTATCACATAGCTATTATATTTGCACCAAAATGTGTGATAATGTCAAAGTTACAGAATAGATATGTTAACGTTATTTACAACTTTGCACACCGAACAAAATTGTTACTTTATCCCTTCTTAACAAATGTTAAACATTTTAACAACTGTTTGATACATACAGTCCCAAATTTGCTTCGATGTATCTTGATATGTCTACAACAATAAAGCAAAAATTATGTACACATCGCTGTTAGAGATATCTTGAAAATTCGCGGATGTCGCACCAATTGTCGTTCGATAATCACACTGAATCTCATTGAACCGGTATCAAAGATTTATAGGAGAAAGCGGAGAGCTTGAAAGCGAAACGATCGACAGTTTTTGTGAATAAAAAGAGCGGCTAGCTGACTGTCGCACCGTATCGACGTTTTTGTCCCCTGTTGATTTCAAATCAATATGCCATAATCGACCCGTGAAGTTTTATAAGGAAACGCGAATAAGATATTCCGTTTCGATACGACTTGTAACCGATATCTACACTTACATTAGCATTAAATAAAATCTGTATTTATTCCAGCTTCTATTTTCTCTTCTTTTAAAAAGTCGTTTGATGCGAATCTTTCGCTGTTTTATTTTTGTTCCTTTTTTATTCAAAGAACCGTTTTGTACACGTATTAATATAATATTATATTATGGAAACCCCTTTCGCTGTTTCTTTTGCTTTTACTCTTTCTATTCTGTATTATAAAATAAATGCATTTTTGAAAAAAAGATATCTATATGTTGTTCAAAAAGCGTTATCACGCATGTAGGTAATTAAGTTATGTGAACCAGTCAAACTAATGCCTAACAAATCGAATTAACCGGCAGCTTATAATACGATTACCCGGACAGCGAAATGGACGATCCTGAGGCTTCTTCTGTGCTGTCGATAATCGTTTGACAGTTTTCACATGCCGATCGTCAGTGGCGTTTAATATCTACGTTATTCTGGCGAAACTCTTGTGCCGTTCTTTTAATTGGCAAAAATGGGCAAAGACGACGCTGAAACAATAGCCCTGAAGAAAGAATTGGAAGATCTCATCAACAAATGCAAGGTTTAAGCAGTTTATCGCAATTGATTAGTTTATAATAATTACCTTATGCGATTATACTTCGTAAGTACGTTATAAGAGTTTGTCGCAATTTATTCTATCCGTTTCATTCAGGACGATCAAAAAAAACAGCAGGACACAACGTTGGAGCAAGCGTGTGGCGGAGTGGCAGACGCTTCGAAAGTCAGATTATCAACTAAGAAGCTGCTGAAGGGCCATATCAATAAGGTCAACTCGGTACATTACAGTGGCGATAATCGGTCAGTTTTAGCGAGTAATAGTTCTCTGATCACGACAGTTTGTCGAGCCGCAAGCATGCCTAACATTTGTCCTTTGATCGGAACTTTGACAATTTATCATGCTTTCTTATCAATCGTTAAGTTTCATCCGTAGACACTGCGTGACTGGATCGTTGGATGGGAAATTGATCATTTGGGATTCATGGACTGGCAACAAGGTGCAGGTCATCCCGTTACGGTCGGCCTGGGTGATGTCGGTGGCCTTCGCGCCGTCCGGCAATTTTGTCGCGTGCGGCGGCATGGATAACATGTGCACCGTCTACGACGTGAACAACCGCGACGCCACGGGGTCCGCCAAAATCGTGCGGGAACTGCTGGGTTACGAGGGATTCCTATCGTCCTGCCGATTCCTCGACGATAAAAAGATCATCACCGGATCTGGTGACATGAAAATGTATTCGATTACGTAACGTTGAAGGTAGACAGGTAACGAGAATGATATTGCGTGAGTAATTACCGACGGTGAACATCCTTGTATTTAGCTGCATGTGGGATCTCGAAGCCAACAAGAAGACGACGGACTTCGAGGCGCACTCGGGTGACGTGGTGAGCATCAGCCTGTCGCCCGACGGCAACACTTACGTCACCGGCTCCGTCGACAAGACTTGCAAGCTGTGGGATTTGCGGGAGGAGAAAGCCAAGCAAACATTCTTCGGCCACGAAGCTGACGTAAATTCCGTTTGCGTGAGTTTCATCGTTCTGCGAAGTATTTCGCAGATTCGCTGCAAAATTCCATTTTGTATCTTTCAATCGCCGCCGCTTTGCACTCTTAGTATCATCCCTCCGGGCAAGGTTTCGTAACAGCTTCCGAGGACAAGACGGCGAGACTGTGGGATTTCAGATCCGATCAGCAATTAGCCACCTTCAAGCCGCCGAGCTCGAATCCCGGATTTACATCGTGCGGCTTATCTCTGAGCGGCAGATTCATATTTTGCGGCAGTGATGACAATTCCATACACATATGGGATGCATTGAAGAACCAACACAACGGTGAGTCGACTAATTTTTCGCAAGAGAAATATTATCCATTTATTGATTTCGTTACGTCTTATCGATCGCATTTTCGCGTGTGATTTTCAGATGCTTATCAATGCTGATTAATCAAAAGATTGTTGTTGTTCGAAGGTGTCTTGTCGGGCCATGAGAATAGAGTGACATCACTTAGCGTCTCCGGCAATGGAATGGCAGTGGCTAGCTGCTCCTGGGATCAGAACGTTCGAATTTGGGTGTAAAGCACACATAATTTATCACACGCCAGAGCTGTCAATCGACGAGAATCCGGAACAAAATATATCAACAGAAATGTATTCATGCTAAAAGCCGATCGATCCTTCTCGCATGAAATCTGTACAGCGACTTTTGTTAATTAAGTTCTTATCGATATACAAGCTATTGCATTTCACTTATACTTACGGCATATCTTAATGTACATTAAAATGCTCTTTCCGTTTGCAATTTGCATTATTAACTGAATAATACAAAGTACACGAGTGTTTTATTGAGATATGAATTCTGAATCCATTCTGTGTATCAGAAATAAATCTCCATTCTATAAATAACGTCTATTAATGTTTCTTCGTATTTTTCCACCAGCAATGTATCTACGATCGTGATAGCGTAAATACCTGCGACGTGCGGTTGCATAAATTCTGCAATGAGAGATTTCCTTGTCAAAAAAAAAAAAAAAAAAAAAAAAAAAAGTCATGTAAAAACATTCGTCAATTCATGAAACACATTTCGTGGTGTTGACAATGCGAGCTGCATTCGCATTGCATTTATTTCTACAACATAGACATATTACAAGACTTCCCTTTCTATCGATGCTGCAGAAGAGTGCGTTAAAAAAATTGTATCGTGTCTCGAGGTTTCTTTACATGCAATGCGATAAAGATTTGGTATGTCGGTTAAGCGTGGAACTGGCATCAAAAATACTATATTCTCTCCGCTCAAGTGGCGAATACGTTCACTGTGGCAATATATTTCGTACATTATTTGTTCTTGTGAGCGTTAAGCTAGGCCACTCTAGCGACGAACATGTGACACGTGTACGTTAAAACATTTAAAACTCAGTTAAAAGTCTTTTATAATATATCACTTGAGTTATAACTAAGCACAGCGGATTTTTAGCGAATAATTTTCCTAGCGGATTCTTCACATAAATTAACGAACGTTACCTATTGCACAATTATCCGTACTGTACACATGTTAAACGCTGCGGTAAAAGGTAACTGAAACGCGAATTAATCTCTAGCACACAAACGTCTGACGACAAAATCCTTAAACTACTAAACGCACGCGACGGAACCTTCGCGCGACTTAACTTAAAATATACAGCGCGATTTCGACGGAATTGAAATATCAATTTCGAAAGTCTCTTACCACAGTCATGTTAACGATCGGGCACGTCGTATGTACAATTACTCACAATCCGATCGTGGGTGTGTCTGATGCAGGCAGCGTGAAATAAGTTCGTGTGCACAACACTTTCGGGAACGATCGCGCATTAGAATCCGTCCAGACGGATGAGAAGAGCGACGATTACCGTGGCGCCGGCCTCCTTAGTCGCCCACTTGCTGGATTCGCAGTGCGGATCGGTGCCGTCCTTGTCGCCGGGACTGATCGTGTAAGAACCGGGTCTCACCAACAATTGAAACACCGTCGATGCGTTCAGCTTCTTATTCGATTGCGTATCGATGTAGCTGCGAGATTGCAAATTAGATTAGCATCCAGCAAAACGAAGATGCACACAGAAAAAAAAAAAACGTGGAAAATCATCGAGTACTTACGGGTACTTTCTAGTGAATTCATCGGATGCCGCGTACTTGATGCTAGGCGAGAACGACACTTGGGGGTTTTGATCCTCACTTTTTACACCTGCTGTCAAGTTGTTCACGTCTAGCTGCTCTTTGGTCATAAGCTCTCCTCTGTCCAAGATCAACCTAAGCGGGCGGTATGTATATTAAATACGACAAAATGACGAGAGAGCGATAGTTCTGAGACTGAAAGTTCGCGGCGCTTTACCTTATTGCGTCGAGGCGTATGCCGTAGAACGCAACGTGCCACTTGTCCGTCGTGCTCTGCGGAATCTGATTGGCATTGATGCTCTGTTTCAACGGGAACCTGGCCCAACCGATCGGTATCGCAAACTCCGCCGGCGGCTCGCCCTTCTTACAGATCGCATTGTCGCCGTCCACCTTGTAACACGCGCTGCAGTAGCAGAGTATCTCGTCGGCGGAGAAGAACTCGTCCGGCAGCACAAGCGACTTCTTCAGCTGCATGCACGCCTTCAGATAGTCGCACTTGCGCGACGACGTGACGACGGTGGACCCGAGGGGGGTGGACGGTAACGACGGTATCAACGTTATCGAGGACGCGTTGTACGGCGCGATCGCCGTCGTGTTCTGGCTCGGAGGTACGACGTTGCCGTTGAAGGAGTTGTCGCGAATCAACGCGGCGTTGTCGCGATCCGCGTACGGTGCGCGCGACTCGTGGAAGCCGGAGCAAGCATTGTTGGGCAGATCCGAGAGATTGTTCGGCTGCGCGCCGCCTACACTATTCACTTGACTATTGGACGCTATGCTTTCATTAATCGCGTTGTTGGCATTCGTCGCGGTGATCGCCGCGCTCAGATTAGTCATGTTGCTCGCGCTGGCAACCATGCCCTTCTGTATATTAATGTTCGTCGCGTTGTTTATTTCTACGTTTGTACACTCATTTCTAATACTTAAGACGTTAACGAGCGCGCGATTGCCCGCGTCGAGATTCGACTCGCTCGAGTTGTTTTCGGATTGGTTGTTCAACGGCGGTCCGGCGTTGTCCGGATACGCTCTGTTCCTGGCGCTTCGCGCGTCGTTGCTCAACTCGGAGCCCGAGTCCGAGTTGTTACTGTCGATACTCGATACCGTGGCTTTGTTCTCTATACTGTTGTTCGCTAGATTCGCGCTATTGTTGCTGCTGAACGTCAAGTACTCAGCCTCGAGATTGCCGTCTCTGGCGCTGGAGCTGCACTGGCTCGGCACACTCGGAGACGTCGAAGACGGCGAGAGGTCCGACGAGGTGGTTGCCATCGCGTTCTCCTTCTCGTGACACTCTAAATCGGCTTTCTCGCGCGAATTTTCCACGTCCTCCGTTTCCACGCTCACGCACTCGATGGGAGCCGTTAGCGCGTTGTCGATAGCAACGCTCGCGTAGGAAGACTCCTCGCTGAGTCCCGTGATAGACACTTGCTCGCACTGTCCGTACAAGTCGATCACGGCGAAGACGTACGGCGGTAAATCAGTCGCGGCCACACCCTGATCCACGCCGTTGATGAACAGGTGCAGCCGATTGTCCTCGTCGATCAGCAGACTCACGGTCGAATTGCATTGAAGATTCTCCAGGCCGGCGCCGTACTTTGTCTTCACTCGCATGCCGTTGTGGAATATCCAGTCGCTGCAGATGATCCACGAGTGCTTCTTGAAGCCCAGCGCCGTCAGCGGAAAGCTCGTCTGCTTCTCCGGCACTATGCAGGAAACACCGCAGAGGATATTCGACACCCACCGTTCGTTCAGCTTTTCTATCTTCACCTGGAACGGCTTGCCCTTTATCAACGGACGACTGGACATCACCACGCCCTGATTATAACTCGCCACCCGTCTGGCGATCGTCATCGTTTCCAACTGAATGTTCCTGCCGTGATTCTCGTGGAATTCGTAGATCCAATCGCCGTCGCTGGCGATCGGGACAGTGGCGGCGGGCTGCGTCGGCGTCAGCGTCGTCTCGTTCATCAGCTTTCCCTCGGACACGTCGATAGACGTGTCCATTACCCCGTCGTTTCTCAGCGGCATCGGGTCCAGCACGAGTTCCAGCGAATCCTGCAGCCTCAAACTGGCATTGGGAGATATCGCGGGGTTTTGTTGCTTGCTGCTGGTGATGTTTACGGCCACGGTGCTGCCGAACAGCTCTATAACCGCGTACACCATCTCTGGCACGTCGAATGCCGCCACGCCCATGTCTTCGCCGTTTATGTAGAACTTCAGATTGCCCTCGTGCGTGCGCTTCACACCGATCTTGTCTTTCACGCGCAACCAATCCAGACTTGTGCAATAGTTGGAGGCGAGTGCGTAACCCATGTGTCTCACTTCGTTGCCGGTCAAGTACCAGGCGTCGCCAGGAATGGACGTCATGCCGGGCACGAGGTTCATCGATGTCAGCCAGTTGCCTGTCTCGTGACTCAAGACGCCTATCCTCAAACAACCGCTCCACTCGCGCGCTACCTCCTGAATGGCGATCTCAAATAGTTCGTTATTTTCAAGCGCTGTCTCGCTCAACAGCACGGCGTTGTTGTACTCTCTGCACCTGGTCGCCACCGTTCTATCGCTGTTCAGCTGAATGTTCAACCCGACCGATTCGTGGAACTTGTGTAAAATCTCCGTTTGCGCCTGAGGCTGGATCACTGAGGTCGGCTGTTGACTAATACTGTTCTCCGATGGCAGATACTGTTGAGTCAGAGGATCTCGGCGCTCAGGCAACACAATCGTCACCTGAGATAGATAATAAACATATTGGAATTGATATGCTAAAACGCACGATTGGTCTTATTCAACTTGATTTTGGAAAAAAATTCCAAGTTTTTAGGCATTTTCGTTCAAATCTCTAATTTCTTCAGGCAAAAAAGAATTCCAGATTTTCAAGGTTTTTTTTTCAAGTAGTAGATTATTATCAGGCAAGTGTGTTTGTCATACCTGTGCACATTGACCGTACAAATCGATCACCGGATAAACGTTTGGCGGTAAACCCGTACACGCGGAACCTTGATCCACGCCGTCCAGAAAGTAATGTAAGGAAGAGTCTGAACATCGCATCATTCCGATTCGGTTGCCCTCCACCAATTTATCCAGATCACAGGCGTAATTATTACGCAACGAGACACCATCACGCATCACCGTCGATCCGGAAAGCATCCACGTGTCGTGATCAATATCCGTCATTGTAGATGGAAACTCCAATTCGTCAGGTTTTATTACAGTAACACCTTTAAGCAATTTTGTCATCAAAAAAATCATAGAAAAACTCTCACTATATTGAACAAATATAACTAAACATTTCGCGGCGGTTACCTGCTTCTATAGCGCCAGACCATCTGGCGACCATCTTATCTATCGTCACCTCGAACATCTCACCGTCGCGTAGCGCGCGATTCGCAATCACGATGGCCTCGTTGAATTCGCCTAAAGCTCGCGGCCTGGACGCCGTCAAACCATTGTTTGTGATTCGTGCATTTTTACCGTGCACATGATGAAACCTTAGATCGCTGTCGATAGATTTACATAATATTTCTATAAATTATACATCATCCGAATGGACAATAAAATCGTGAGCCAGTACGAGATATCGAGATGCACCGAGCATTAAGAATTCGTACCTGTACAACGTCGTATTGCTAAAACTAGAATTATTCGTGGTGGGACTGTAGAAGTCCACGCTATCCACTATGGTGGCTTGGGCGGCTTGCCCGTAGAGATCGATAACGCCGTAGACTCTCTCCGGCACGTTTATCGCGGCCGCTCCCTGATCCGCGCCGTTTACGTAGAAATGCAGCGTTGCATTGTCCTTCCGCATTACGCCCACGCGGTCCCAGATGTGCAGCCGGTCCAGATTCTGACCGTACTGATCTATCATAGTGGTGCCGTTGTGCATTACGCCGTTGCCCGTCATCATCCACGTGCCAGATCTGCAAACAATAAGAACCACCTTCGAGCAATAACATAAGCGGATAAACAACTCACCGCACATGTCTCTCTCTCTCTCTTTCTCTTCGCGATTGCACATACAATTGTTTAAAACTGACGTACGTCCTTACCTACCTAACGTTTGTCATGGTAAATGGAAACTCAAGCTCTGTCGGAGAATGAGTAGTGACTCCTATCTCAATGGAGCCAGCCCACTTGGTGACAATTTTGTCCAACCGCACCTCAAACAATTCATTAGGCTTCAACGGTCTCGAGGTTAATACCACGCCATTATTGAAATCATCTATGGCACTACAAAAGATTCATGTCTCTGATTAAAAAGTGATGTGCGCTTTCAAGGAATCTGTCAAACGTAACGAATCTCCGCTTACTTAGGCCTGTGCGCTGTACGCCCGTTGTTGATCACATCAGCGTGTGTGCCACAACAAGGATGAAACAGCAGCCTGTCAGGTACTTCCTCTTCTCCAACTTCTACAAAGAGCATTATTATAATTTCTAATATCGTGGGATTATTGCGTGTCGAGTTTGTTTTCCACAGTTTTTCGCGCATTATTTTTCAACGATTCTCTTGCTAGATCAGAATCGATTTTTCTCACAATTAGCAAAAATGATCACCTTCACTATCCAGACCCTGCAAATGCAACGTGTTTCTTCTAGTAACTAGATTTTGCTCTTCCCTTTCGTCGCGATCGACAATAGTCACTTTCACGGTCATTCCGTAGAGATCTATCACGCCCCACACTCCGGTGGGTACTTTGGCAGCGATACCTTGATCCAGACCATTTATTAAATAGTGAAGATCTCCATTACTGTGCCTGATCATTGCCACGCGGTCTCCTTCCTAAAAAGAACGAGATGCAATGAAGTATTGAAAGAAAAAGAAGAATGTAGATTCATTTTTTTATGATTTTGGCTTCATCGTACTCTCAATTCGTCTAAGTTAAATTCTCCGTATTCCCGCTGCGTGCCTTTGCCGTTCGTTAAAATACCACAGCCAGACATCATCGTTGTACCGGAGCGCATATTTGTCATCGTCGCCGGAAATTCTAGCGCAGTTGGGCTGTGAGTGGTAACTCCGACTTCTATGCTGCCCGACCATTTGTAAACCAGCCGATCTATTCGTATCTGTAACAGCCAAGTGATAGTTTGCAATTCAGTGTAAATGATTTTGATGTAAAATTACAATAGCGAAGAAATTGCATTCGTTACCGATTGCTATCGGAATTTGTGTATAAATGCTATCTCGCAGCTAGTAGCTAATTTTATATATGCGTATTTGGCTGCTTACTTCAAACAATTCGTTATCCCGTAGCGGTCTGTGAGTCATTACAACCCCATTGTTAAATTCATCCAATGGTCTCCGTCTCTCGGCAACTCTCGCGTTATTGGACAATTTCACCAACGTTCCGACTCTCTCGTGAAATCTTAATCTATCTTCTCTTATAGCGGCGGGAGTTGGATTTTTCGGCAAATTAACATTTACATTGACGCTTAAATTAACGTTTAAGTTAGCGACTAGATTTGTTGTTGAGGAACTGGAGGTTTCCCCCATAGTATAATCATTATTAATCTCGACTTCATCTTTCGGCACGTTACACAAGGCGGCAAGTCTAGGATGAGATGCGCTGACTTGTATACAATTACCATACATATCTATAACAGCATAAACATACTCCGGAATGTTGCTGACAGCAACGCCTTGCGAAACACCATTTATGTAGAATACCAGCTCATGCTATAATCACAGACAGACCATTATCATTAATCAATATCTACAGTAATAAAGACAATTAAAAAAATTGCGAATTACATTGGACGTCCGCATTACTCCTAAAGTATTCCCCTCCTTCAGATCTTTTAAATCGTACGTGCCGTACATTTCCACAATTCGATCTCCATTGTGAACTATGCCAGAGCCAGTCATAATCCACGATCCATGGCGAAGCTTTATAGCGCATGATGGTATTTCCAGAGTCTCTGGATCGCATTCCGTTACTCCAATTTCTATACTGCCGCACCATGCTCTCACCTGCATAACATTAAAATACATATACTATTTTCAGAAATAAACATAATCAATAGTGGCAATATTAAATTCTTAAAAATATGCAATTGTAAGTTTTCTTAACAAGCAATGCACCCACTTGCAATATACCCTCAAAGAAATGAAACCAACACAATTTGAGAAATAAAACAAACACAAGCTTTTAACGAGATGAAATGAATAATATAGAATGTTATATTTATTGACACAACACTGCACTTGTATTTCATATTTTGTAATTATTTTGCATCGATACTGAGCTTTGTTCTAGCTGTGTGAAATAACGAGCCACTTGATAGATGCAGAAATATTGCACTGTGTTGCGGGACGCGCACGCGGTCGCGCGAGCATCTCTCGGGGGCGGTGTGTGTACCTTTTTGTCGATAGTGACTTCAAACACCGCGTCATCCTGGAGCGGCTCCAGACTGAACACCAGACCATGGTTGTACTCGGAGGAGTTGCGCGTGGCCGTGCAGTTGTTGTTGCTGAAAGTGACACGATGTCCGCATCGCCGGTGGAACATGTCGAACGCAGATCACCCTTTTATATCGCGCACGGACCGTGATCGGTCGACATACCACAGCACGCCGCGCCGCCGCCGAACCCGACGCATTGTCGCCCTTCGCCCTCCACCGCCTTCATACACGCGCGACTGCGGCTTTCAAATATATATATATATAATACGATGGACCAAGCATTTATTCATTTTTGCATCACACAGTACTTTTCGGCACGATAGAAAATGAAACCGAAAGCTTGACAGGTTCGTATTTTAAAGCTTTACTGAGAAAGATAGTTGGTTTGTAAGCCTACATCTTGTTCTAGCTTGATAAGAATGAAATATAGAATTAAAATCATGTCACTCCTCTCAAACTATGTGTCAACCTTTGATTTTCACTTTTTGGATGAAATACTCGATTAAATAAACTCTATTTCATTGATTATTTATGTATGTATATGTACATGTGTCATTCAACTTACTTCAGTTACTTTGCACGGCTTGCACTTCTTAGGGCAGGGACGGCGAATCTTTTTGTGCTTAAGCGCCAAAAAATTAAAAAAATATATAACAATGGATGACGTGCCAAAGGCACGTATTATTAAAAAAAACTAAATTTTTATAAATTAAGAACAACATTTGTTTTAATAATATTAATAATGCCTAAATATTTATTCAAATTTTAAAACTATTATGTTCAAATATTATTTTGAATTAGATGATTTGAAGGAATTAAAATAAAATTGATTTTGTACGATAAATTTTTTGCGTAACAACAAAATTTTCTCGCATGCTCGGGTTCCTAACCCTGATTTAGAGTATATCCATACAAACTTGCATAGCACATACGTATAAGAAAATGGATTGGTCTCTGAGAAGATGCATAAGGTATATCTAGATTCTGGATACACCTTTACAGTGATGACAGAATGGAGATCCGGTTCCGCGTAAACCGTAATAAGAAAATAATGCATATAATTACATATTATTTTCGGAATAAAATCTAACGTGTACTTCAAAATTTGTATTAATTATCTGATTAAATAATAATTTAAAAAAAATTTATTATCTCTTATGAAGTATTTTAAGCTATATATAAACAAAAACAAAAACTGACAGATCGCGGTCGTTAAAATGGAAGATCACATGGGAGCCGACGAGTTTTGCAAGCGAGCAAAATTCTATAGTTAGATGTAAATGCCTCCCCGCTCTGTCTTCCCGAACGACAACGGCTTACACTCTTTTTTTTCCGCAGAGAAATCCACGAAGTGCTGGAATAATCTGTAGCTGAAAATAAACACGGAACCAGTGTAGGAGCGGTTGCTCCTTTAATCTATAGAGCATTATAGAACGGCTTGCATGCTCAGGAACTGTCGCGGCATGTCCTCCCTCGTGCAAATAGACGGCAGTTTGGGTGAAGGAGTAAGTATTACACGGGAAATAATCCACAAATGTTGTAATTTTTGCATTGATGTAAGATAATTTTAGGTTATATGTTTAAATGTGATAAATATCTCAAACCATGAGCAGTATTTCAAACATTTTATCTCTGTGTGTATTTTATAAATAGTTTTAGATATATTTGATGTCTGAAATATTTTACACTGTAAAGTTTACTTTCTATTTAGCCAATATAAATGGCTTATACGCACAAATCCTAAAATTATTATTTTTTAATTAAGTACAATGTTTTGATTTTTATTTAGGGTGGACAGGTGTTGAGAGTTGCCCTCTCTTTGAGCACACTTTATGGAATCCCCATTGAAATTGAAAACATACGCGCTGGAAGACCTAAGCCTGGTCTTGCGGCCCAACATTTGAAAGGTATGGTTACAATGTAAAAATAAGATTTGATATTTGCTCATTGTAATTATGTAAAATATAAAAATTTCAATTTTACGTACTGTTACAGGCATGGAACTAGTCAAAGAGATGTGTAATGCTCAAGTCAGAGGGGGATACGTAGGATCAACACGATTGGAATTTCGTCCTGGTCCATTAAATAAGAACAAGAGGGAGTTTGTAGCAGACACACAGACCGCTGGATGTATTTGCTTATTGGCTCAAGTAGCTCTGCCATGTGCTCTGTTCTTTCCCTGTAATGACACAATCACACTTATTCTTAAGGGTGGTACAAACGTTCCTATGGGCCCTCACATAGAATATCTGACAGAAGTGTTCAAGCCAGTGTTAAATAAATTCGGAGCAGACTTTGATTTTATAATTAGTCGGAGGTATATAATATATTCAGCTCTAATTGTACTTGATCTTGACATTTTCCATGTTACATGATTTATACTAAAATTAATAACAAATGGAGGGGGTATTATCCAAAGGGAGGAGGTGAGGTGCACTTACGCATAAAACCGATCAGTAGCTTAAATGCAGTTACTTTAACTGATCTCGGAGTTCCGCGAGGAATAACAGGATGGTCTTACGTGGCCGGAGCAGTTAATATAAATGTATGTCATTCATTTGTTTGAAAACTTTAAACAAATTTTGTATCATTAACAATTTATTTTATAGGAAGCACATAAAATGGCCAACGACGCAAAGACTATTTTAACAAATAAATTAGCAAGACACAACATTCGAGTACCACCAGTTACAATCGAAGCTTACAGGGAGGATAGAGCGATGGCTGTTGGAAACGGGTCTGGTATTAAGTAAGAAATTATTAAAGTTCTTTTATAAATTCTATACATTAAGTATAAATAAAAAATTTTAAAAATATGAATGAATATCAGTATAGTGTGCAACACTAGTACCGGATGCGTTCTCGGCGGCTCTGGTTTAGGCTCTGGGCGCCGTGAGGAAACACCGCCAGGTGACATAGCAGCTAATGAAATCTTGAAACCGCTGCTAACAGGAGCTTGTGTCGACGAACATATACAGGATCAGGTAAGCATATCATAGTTCCGAAAAGACGTTCAATTTTCAAAAATTATTGCGTTTAAAAATTATTTTAAATCATTTATTACAGATGATAATTTTAATGGCATTGGCGAAGGGCACTTCGAGAATTAAAGTCGGAGACAAGAAGCTCACTTGCCATACGGAGACTGCCATGCAGGTTGCGGAAATGATGTTAGGTAAACGCGGACTTTCTTTCAATCTGTCGGAAAGCGCCGAAGGCGGGGATACTTCGTCTTACGTTCTAGAGTGTCAAGGATGTGGACTGATTAACGACAGTCTTAAACAATGATTATACGAAGCTTTATCTTAATTTATCGTTGTGATTAACAATTTCGACTTAAGTATATTGATTAACAAATAATTGATTTTTCCATTTATCATCACATATAAATTGCAACATTAACATCAACATTCTCACATATGTACATGAATTCTTAATATTCTTAGATATTTCTAGAATTCATACAAATATTGAAAACATTAAAATAAATATATTTCATTCGTAATTGCGTTATACAATACACTGTAATTTGTTTGCTAAATCACAATTGTTTGATGCATTGTATCTTAAAATTAACGGATATCAAACATGAGAAAAGAGTTTTTCGCATCTCTAAATGATTGAGCACGGACTCATCATATTGTAGAAAACATTCTTGCTTATATACATACACGTACAGTTTAATATAATATGTATACTCAAAGTGCATTCCGATTTTGAAATGGATTATTTACACGCACGTATCTGTAAAAAATTTACTCTTGAGAATTATTACAAAACTATTCTTGTTTTTCTCTAAAAAGCGGTTCGACTGTCCGTAGGAACTCCTTTTCGAAGAGCTGGCCTGAGAAACGATTTACAGACGATCTGCAAAGAAAAGTTTACATAGAAATTCCTTTTTACCTCATTTTGTTATAAAATTACGAACATCTATTTGATTATTCTTACCTGGCGGCAATTCTAATAGCGCTTCGTTCGTCTGGATGCATGTGTACAATGTACGATATTATTTCAGCGTATTCCATTTCGTCCTGCGCCAGGAAACCGGTCACACAACCCTCTTGCATTTCTATGATGTCTGCCCTAAAATCGTAAAATACGTTTTTGAAAGGAAATCGTTTTGCGTGAATCTTATTGCGCGAATAATTCCGGAAGTGGATCCAACAAACGCACCTTGGTCCACCAGAAGCATGGGCTATCATAATCAGCCCCGCGGCCATGCACTCCACAATGCTGATACCAAAGTGCTCATTCCACATTGTGTGCAGACCGATCATTCCTCTTTGCATTTCCGACACGAGTTCGGGATACGGTATATTCACTTTGAACTCGACGTTATCTTCCATGGCAAGGTGCTTGGCTAAGTCTTGCAAATCTTTGACGCGCGCTTCATCCTCGGCGTCTCGACAGGAACCGATGCAAATTAATTTGATCTAAGTAGTACGATCGATTATAAAATGTATTCCCTACGTCGTGGTAAATCATTAGAGCTCACCTTTTCCCAGAGTTCCTCTTTGAGGATTGATCTTAATTCGAACATCGCCCTCAACATGAGCGGATGATTCTTTTCCGGCCTGAATTGCGCGACCGACACTATTCGTATGTGATCGCCCTTTTCCTCGTCACTGAGAAGTGGCAACGCGGTCAAATGCTCTACACTGCACGGGGGATATATTCGGTGTGTCTTCAGCGGGCATTTCCAGATAGAATTGATATGATCCTCAGTCCATGTCGAATTTACCATTATGATGTCGGCGCAACGGCCCATCCATCCATACAACTGAAATGATCCGCTATTAAACACGACAGTTTTAATATATAATTTTTTTTACAAAACGATTAGGCTGTATTTATATACTCACATATGCGAATAATTTATAGTAAAGAATCTTTGCCTTCGAGAAAAGTAAGAATTTGGCAATCAATCTATTATCGTTGTTCACAACGGTCCTTTTATGGATATATCTTATCATATCAGTCGAAATAATGGGATAGTGCGTGTATGATCCAACCAAGCAACCAGCCATATACTTGAATAAAGGATACGTGAAAGCATAACCCATTGTGTCGATGTATATGTCTGCAATTTGTATAAATATTTTGTATTTTTTTTTATCCACTCTGTGTATAGAAATTATAGAGCAGCATGCGTCTATTAAACAATTTATTGTCACCTGGTATATAACTGTTCAATGCTTCAAAACCCAACCAGACAGATCCCAGACTTTGTCCCAACAGCGTAAAATGAGAATATGTGGAAGGTTCCACCCATTTTCGTTTATACAAATAGACGAATTCAATATTCGGTCGCAATTTCATGTTGAACACCTTTTCAGTCCTCTCAAGAATCCATTCGCGATCAGCATCAAGATCACCAGTATATATCACTATATGTACATGAGGATATCTGGAAGTTTTCAATGCAAATAATAATGAGTCAAATGATAAAATATGATTGATAAGAAAAGTATATGTACTTCTAAAATTTGACAGATTATACATTTTTTTTTTACATTAGATGTTATAACACATACTTATTTTGTATAGCCTGCACTACGGTCCAAAGCACTCTTTCGCCTCCACCACCTGCATTACAGTATGGATGAAAGATTCCAACAACTGTTCCTTTCTGCTGTCTCTCCTCGCGCTTCTTTGCATAAAATTTTTTCCATTTTGTGAATAAAATTGGCAAAAGGACAAGTATCCACAGTATATTACATATAACTAATATCAAGATCATGTTTATAGCTAGGTTTATAAATGCTCTAGCTTGATCTATAAATGTTCTGCAACAATAAAAGTTGACTTTAATACTTTCCATATTTTATATTTTAATATAAAGTATGTTTTTGTTAATATTAGAGTCAACCTTGCCATAATAATCAAGGTTTAATAAACACAATTTAAATTTAACTAGCAATTTTTTATAACTAAAAATATATTCTCTAAGTTGAATGAATAATTTCATTATGCAAGATAAAGGTTTAATCAGAAAAGATAAGAAAGCAGAAATTATTTTTATATATTTTATATAAGTTGCTATATAACAAGGTTTAATGAATAAAATTAAGTCTAATTAAATAAATAAATTTATATCTTTTAAATTATTTTTTGGATAATTTCGTCATACGAAATTAAAATCTCATTTGATAAAAATTTGATAGGAAAAAGATAGTAAATTGAAAAAAAATTGAAAACAATTCTTAACACTAAAGGAAAAAATTAAATTTTTAATTACACACCATGCAAAAGAATCACACTAATGCGCTGTTAGTGAGATGTTCCTTACATTAAACAATCGAGAACCATTATTGTGGCCACACGTAAACTTGTACAGGAACTGGTTGACGTGTAACTGTGACGATTCTTACTTTTAATCACCGCAGATGATCGTACACATCAGAACACATGTGACAGTACGCGAGAGTTAACCTCGCATTTGTATCGCACGAGAACCTTGCGATACTATGCGAAAACACTTTTTTTTGCAATAACAATCGATAAATATTGTAGACACAATACAGATATTATTTGCAGAAAGGGTATATAAAAATGTTAATGTTTAATTTTTGCGTTTTTTTTTTTTATTTCAATAAAAATTAATATTCTTTATTTTATAATCACATAATTATGATTGTCGATTGCACATTGTGATTGACATTTCGAATGTTTGAGTAACGAAATAATACATTTTTTTTCAAATTTCAGTGAATATAAATTATTTATATGATGGCACGAAGTGCAATGAGATATATGTATGCGAAAAAGTGCAAGGCAACCATCAGTGCACTCAGTGCAGGCCACCACGAACTACACAGAAGAAAAAAAGATGGCCGCTGCGAGGCTGCCATGAAGGGGCCGCGTCGCTGCTCGCGCTCGCGGAAATGGGACGTTGCGACATCCGAGTGTCATCGTCGTCTCAGTGAGAAGTGTCAAGCGCGTAGTGATCGTCGACGAGGGTGACGTGCTGAAAGAAGAAAAGGTGGCGGAGTGGAGAGAAGCAAAGTGTGGTAGAGCTTCACGCCGCACTGCACTTGTCGTGCGTTACAACGACGACGAGGACGGAGACAACAACGACGGCGACGGCGGCGGCGGCAGCGGTGAAGAAGACGGACAAAACTACGACGACGACGACAACGACAGCAACGGCGGACCAGTCGGAGGCACACGAGATGGCATCCGACGGGTAAGGCTTCGACGGCAGGAAAAACCTGCCCGTCTGTCTTGTACTGCACTCGACTGCACCTGAGGTGCAGCGCACTTGGTTGCTTTAGGGAAAACGCGGCCGCGATACACACACGGGACCTACGGTGTTCCGCAGATCGATAGTGAATTTTTTTTTACAGTCACCCGTCCCAGTTTTCTCCCTCTGCCACCGTCCTTACTTTCCTTCTCCCTCTCTGCTCGTTCTTTCCTTTTGTACGAGGAGAAAGACGATAACGCCGTCATTTTTCTGATGATAACCGTGCGATTTCCCGCTGCGCTCCTTGTTCCTCTCGGCTCGTTCACGCTGAGGTTAGCCGTTCGTCACGATTGGGCGGGTCTCTCTCACTCGCTCCCTTGCGCGCACGTTTTTCGCAGTCCGCGTTTAGGCCCGTCCGTGTTCAGGCGTGCACACCGTTCATCGCGATCTTCTCGATATCGCGCTTTCGTTTTTTTTTTCCGCTCCTCCGTCCTTCTCTCTTATTCCTCCACCTCTATTTTATTCCTTTCCTTTTCCGCCTCCCTCTTTTCCTCTATCCATTCTTCTTTCGCGGACGAACGTGCGCGCTTCGTATGTACGCTCTTGATCTACGCGCGAATGAATTTCCGCGGCCTATTTCAGCCAATTAAACGGGCAGTATGACATCAGAGCAGACGGCCTCTCTCGTTGCATCGCGGCCCAGCATTCCTATCAATTTGTCGGGTCCATCGGCGCGGGGGTGAGGTGCGGTGGGGTGGGAGGACGGGCGAAACACCCTCCTTTGCTCGCCCCGATTATCATTGCTCCGTTGGCCTCCGTTGAGAATATCATCGCGCACCACGAATCCCGAGCGATCCTTGGCCTCCCTCTTTCCGGTCTTCCCTTCTGTCCGTCAGTCCGTGATTAAGGCGACTTTTTTTCCAATATTGAGTCGTTGCACGATCGTTCGCCAACTGACGTTCCAATTAGTCCTCCGATATATGCGCACTTGATATCGTAATATGCGAACACCTTCCTCTTCCACCCTGAATTCTAATTCCGGAGAAATCGCATGACGTCTCGATATTGCAAAGTGTGCAGTGGATATAAATAAAATAAAAAAAAAACATGGAAGCTACGGCGCTATCGGTCACACAATTATTACAATGTATCAATCTATAGATTGCACTCGAGATACTTTTGACATAACGATCTCGCCTTCTAATTTTATCGCTCGAAGTGTACGTTACACATGTCGTTTTTAAGTGATAAAAACTGTCCCGAAGGCGTGTAGCCTGTAAGAAGTGAAAGTTTAAGGGAAAAGAGTGATTTAAGGCTGTTGCGTAAGATTTGATACAGTTTGTCGCCGGTTATTCGACACGATCGCGATAGATTCGCGGAATACACAGAAGATTAGAGCGCTCCAGAATAGATATTAATGGATGATAATTACAGTAGGATGGAATGGGTGGAGATCATAGAGCCACGCACGAAGGAACATATGTACGCCAATCTGACCACCGGAGAATGCGTATGGGATCCACCACCAGGCGTACCAGTGTAAGCTATCCTTTATGCATATTATTTTTTCAGTAAGCTAGTACAAAAAAATGTCATTTTACCAAATAATCGATGAAAAAAATTGTTTCCAAAACGTTTTTCTTCTAGTAAATATAAACGTCGATATTTTTCTAAATTATTGACGAGTAATTATTATATATACTTGCTTGTATGCATATCAATTTTTTCATATTATTTCTTTAACATTTTAGCTAATTTTTATACAAGGATTATATTCAAAATTTTATAACTTATATTTTATACATATCTCACATTTTCTCAGTGGCAATTAATTTCTGTGCATTTTGAATGTAAAATGAATTCTTGAAATAGTTTCTTTAGTGGATACATGCATATTTCTCTCTTTATTGTTTTGAGAGATAATATATCACTTGTACTTTATAAGCTATCTAGATCAATATCTGATGTCTTATTATAATCAGATATTATACTCTGATTATACTCGGCACACTTAATTTAATTGGATGTATTAGTTAATTATCTCAAGGTATATCGCGGTTCAATTATAATTATTTTAGAGAAAGCTCGACTCTAGAGAAAGCACTAAAACATTTTATATATTCTAATAAATTAGTACATGTTCCATTTACCAATTCGTAGGAAAAAAACGGACAACAATCAATGGTGGGAATTGTTTGATCAGAATACCTCGCGGTTTTATTATTATAACGCGACATCTCAGAAAACTGTCTGGCACCGCCCGACCGACTGTGACATCATACCGTTGGCGAAACTTCAGGTAAAGGAAACATTTGATATCACCGGTTTCTGATATGATTTTAACGCTCCTTATTCACGTTCCGTACCGCTCGTATGTGAGTCATATTGGATAAGTTAACTATCGAGCGTTGTAACACAGATAAGCCCATACTCGAACGGTACCTGTCAAGATCTGTAACTTACTTATGAATCACGTAAAATCTCTCGCGAGTTTGGCATACGCTCGCGTGCGCGCGTCCGTGTTTTATGGATGTGTGTAATGATTTGTGAGTTTCTCTCTCCGGGTAACACACATTACGGAATTCACGCATCTTGAAGTGCTGGAGATATAAGTGTGCAAGCGCGTCTGCTCTCTTCTCAGCTATAAATAGACGTTTGTAGGAGGGAGAAAAAACTCTGGTTTACATTATACCATGATACTAGCATGGAGGCACTTTTATGATAATGTTATTCATCTATTTAAAGGTTTTCACAAAAATATGAGTGCTAGATGACCCATATATGCTTACCCGTGTGTTTATAAATAGAACAAATATAGCCTTTGATATATTTTACGGGATCGTATTTAACTTTGACATTATGCATAAACAATGTAAATTACGATTTTGTCATCTTATATATGGTTGTACATTTTTTTCCCATCACTTTTACTATCCTACTTTGCGCGGATAAAATCGATATCTAATCGATTGTTTGGAAAAGATAGTATTTTGCCACTAACATTTTGTTACGTTTTATTCATCAATTTATCTGCACACGTCCTTTATATTTATATTTGTAGACTTTGAAACAGAATACGGAGCCTGCAACCTGTAGCACATCCGATTCTCAAAAGATAACGGAACCGAGAAAGAAGGAATCCGTTTCGACACAAACACAAACTCCTTCAGTCAGTCGGTCGACGCGATTTAACCATCAGGAGAGCACGAATCTGGCTCCGACGCTGGTAAATATACAGTTTTCCCACCACGATCTCAACGCGATATTGACATTTCGAGATTTTACATGGTTACGCTTTTCTCTCGCAGCAAGTTCTATCCCTCGGTAATTCGAACAAAACGAGGACTTGCACAGTTGGCGCCGATCTTCAGACTTCCCCACCATCCCCGTCTCCGTCATCAAGGCGACATCATCATCATCATCATCATCACAATAACAGGCATCACAGGCACCATGACGCGCCTGCGGCGTGCACTAGACAACACAATCATTCGCAGGATTCTGGCAGATCTAGCGACAGTTCCGTCTCGCACAGTAGGACCTCATTGGAGTCGACCGGTTATCGCTTGTTGGACTCGCCGCACAGACATCATCATCGCTCGGCCGCCCAAACGTCGGCGGGCACCGCACAATCCTCTCCCAGGCCGCACGGCAGCGGCACCCTAGAGGCCAGATGCCACAAAAGCGGAACTTTGGAAAGCGTGAAGAATCAGAAGTCCGTGTCAATGGGAGAACCACCGCCATTGGGTTTGTCGCTCTCGACCAGCACGCCCTTGTTCAAGAAGAAGACGTTCACCGACCCGCAACGCGAAGGTAGGGCGGGAAACTTGGACCTGGACAAGAGTAAAAATGGTAAAAATAACAACACTTTATTCATTTACCTTATTCATTGCACCATAATTGTTTACAACACGGTTGTGACGTGTATGTCATAATTTGTATGCGCAAATCATGGACATACATTCACTCTGTACTCCGAATTTCCGAATATTTCAGGTCGTGAAAGTAGTAGAGGCTCGTACGGTCCCGAGCCGAGTACCTCGCCATATCGTGATTCTCTGATGGAATCCCGAGTCTTCAGGCAGGAAATGCCGCCGTATCGTCCGCCGGAGGTTCAACTTAGCCATAGTTATAAATCGCAGAATGAAAAGTATGGTTCCTTAATGGAGAGTGGCAATCGTTACCATAGGGATAGAGAGCGGGAGCTGCAGCAGCAACAGCAACAGCAGCAGCAGCAGCAGCAGCAGCAGCATCATCGAGAGCGCGTCAACAGCCTCGATAAAAGCAACCCGCCAGCCTTTTATCCGAGTTCCATGCATCCGAGAAATATGACTAAGCAGCCGCAAGATAACACGGGTAGCATAGGCAGGAGGCATCACGGATGCCCGGCGTCACTTTCCGAAGCGAATGTCAGGGACGTGTACGGTGCGATGTTGTCCGAGAGGAGCGATCCCGCGAAGAGCCTCGGCAGGACCGCGGGCGTGCACGGTGGCAACTCGTCGAAGCAGAGAGGAGGTCTCGAGGCAGCGGAGCGCGAGAGAGAGCGAGATAGGGAGAAGGAGTACAGGCGAAACACAGCGTGCAATAACTCACTGGACTGTAAGCGAGATGATAATCTTTTTTTTTTTGCTTCTTTCATCATTTCCCTGCAACGCATTGTTCGTTTGCACATATAGGTTTCGCAATATATGGGTGATTATTATTTTGCAAGGTGTACCGCAGCCGCTGGGTCGCAGTTACAGTTTCGTGCAACAGCAGAAGCAGCAGCAAAAAATGCAGCAACAGCAACAGCAGCAAGCTAGAAGGAGAGAGCGGGACGACGACGCCATGCACGAGCGTTACTTGATGATAAGTCAGACCCACGAACAGTCCAGGCAGAGACTTAGCAGTAACACTAGCAGTAGCAACAGCAGCAACAGTAGCAGCAATAGTGCCGCGGGCGAAGAAACCGAGGGTCACGCCGAGGGAGACGATAGCAAGAAGAAGAGAAGCAACGGAAATCCCAGTCCGCCACCGTCGCCGTTTTACGGCAATCTTCTGGCTGACGCTGATCATCTACTACCGTTGCAACATTATATCCTTCAACAAGCGAAATTATCAGGTAATAAGCCGGCAATTTTTCCGACATTCTAGCTTTTTATGGCAAAACTGGTTTTACAGTTTTCCACACGTGCTTGTTTTATTTGCTTAAGGTTGTTATAAGTTCGGGGACCCCTTGTTAGTGGAAGAAGGAGAAGATTCTTTGGACGAGGAGGGTGGTAGGGGCGAAGCTATCGGTGCGAGAGGCGAGGACGATTCCGATGATCAATTCGCCGACGACGAAGCGGCCAGCAATCAGGGCGATTCTTCCAGTCAAGAATATCTCGAGGATCATTATGCGGGTAATTAAATTTTTTTCTCCATTTTGCACCGTATTGTCAATCGGTGATACGTTTCTTTTCACATCAGATCTAGGAAATTATGACACTGCGGGCTTAGTGACTTACTACACCACTGCTGACACGCTAACGAGGCCGCAAGCACGACCGCCCTCGCCGCCGAACATTGTGTCTCAGACGGAAACGAGAGACAGCGTAGTGCCGACGAGGCAAGTCTCCATGCCCACTGTGAGTTCAACTCCGAGCATCTGTACGACGAGCGTCAATAACAGCGACCTGGAAGAGGTGCGGCGAGATGACAGCACGGGCGGTGGCGACATCGAGAAGTACGCGCAGGACAATCTCAATCTGAACTGCGGCAGACCGAAAGGATTGAGGTTGTTGTTTCGAAAGAAGTTCAGCGTGCGGGATATCCTCAGCTGGTCGAAGGATCCTATACCTCAGCCCATGCTCGCGATGGTGGACGGCGAGAAACCGCTCAAGAGGGAGGCCTGCAACTTATTTCGATTGGTTCAGGTGTACATGGGCGATCGTAAGGCCAATGTCGGCATGACGTTGGACGGCGTTGCCATGGACATCGTGAATACCGCGTTCACGAAGCCGCCCCTGCGGGACGAGCTGTACGTTCAGATCTGCCGGCAAACGACGGAGAATCCGCGGAAGGAGAGCCTGCGACGCGGATGGGAATTGATGGCTGTGTGTCTGGCTTTCGTGCCGCCTAGCGCCACGTTCGAGCCTTACTTGGAAGGCTACATGAACCGACATCGCGATCCGAACTTCCAGTTTCCCGAGGTCGCCAAGTGGCCGATACACGTGCAAGTTAGCCATTACGCGACCGTAGCCTGCCGACGATTGCAGCGGATCGGCGCGCATGGCAAACGGCAACCTCGCAAGGCCACGGTGGAGGATATCGACCAAGCGAGGGTAATATCGATTGTAGCCAACAATTTTCAATCACTTGACGATTCCAGGAGTCTGACCTTTGTGCTTTTTTTTCCGCAGATACAAATCTTCCGCGCGTCCATGTTCGGCGCTACGCTCTCGGAAGTTATGGCTTTACAAAGGGATCGTTTCCCGCTTAGAGAGTTACCATGGATACAAACGACGCTGACGCGCCAAGTGCTGGTACGTGGTGGCACATTGACCGAGGGTATCTTCCGGGTGTCGGCGGACGCCGACGAAGTCAGCGCGTTGAAGTCCTGCTTGGACAGGTTCGAGGACGGCGCGATACTGGCAGCTTCTCAAGACGCACACGCGCCCGCCTCTCTGCTGAAATTGTGGGTGCGCGAGTTGTACGAGCCGCTAATACCAGATTCCTTCTACGTGGAGTGCGTGTCTATGCGGCACGACGATCCGGAAGCCTCCGCGGCGAATGTCGCCGCGATCGTTGAACGTTTGCCGGATCTTAATCGTCGCGTGCTATGTCATCTAATACGCTTCCTACAGGTAAGAGAGCGTTTCGTCTAGTCTCGCGGGAGAAAGTTTCGCGAAATTTTCCTCTCCATTTTCATCGCGCACTTACATCGCGTACAAAGCTGTACAATTTCAAATTTTTGTATACACTCTCAACGGCACTCGATAACGTGAACTCGAATCGTCTCGATGCGTCGTTGATTTATTCGCTATGATATTTGAACGATTTTTGCAGATATTTGCTAGACCCGAGGTGGTCGTCCGCACCAAAATGGACGCCAACAATCTTGCGATGGTGATGGCGCCGAATGTGTTACGCTGCATGTCACAAGATCCTCGGGTGATCCTAGAGAACGCACGGAAGGAGATGGCCTTCGTCCGTACTCTCATCGAGACGTTAGACACCGCTTGGATCGATGATCTTCACTGACCGCATCCTATTGCGCTAGAAAAAAGTCCGCTCTAGACTATTATGCCAAATGAATCAGCTGTATAGTCATGTCTATTGTTAGTTATCTCTTCTCTCTCACTGTTCTCAATTTATCTTCACTTTTCTTGTTTGTCTATCGTTCACCGGTTCTCCCCCCAATAGTCTCCTATATAAATGTTCTTCGTAAAAGGTAATTTAGTGCTAAAGTCTTACCAAGCTAATCGATCAACCCGTTTCCCTTTATTTCCTATTTATTATTTATAAAGAATTCTACGTTATATGACAGATTAGAGATTATTAGATTATATTATGTATATCGCTATATATCATATTATATATTTTACCAATCCCTTGTTACCGCGTCGAACAAACGTGGACGGCTTTTTTACTCGATCATTGTTGAATCTCGTGTAAGATAAAAGAAAATCATGTGTTACCGTGTATAGCTACGCTCCGCGATGATCTTTTTGTATAAGCGACGGATTAACGTGTAAAGCGTTTTATCGAGGAGTAAACACTGCGAAAGATTAGCAAGCTGTAGTCATAAGTGTGTTTCTTCGATTTCTCCCCGAGATCTCCAAAAAGGCACTGCTCCAAACACACAAATCATATCCACAATTCTTACGAAAGTATCCCGACTTTATTTTTCTGTAATGGTATTATACTGCATTTATAACTTTATTTTCCAACAATTTACACAGATAGATATAAAACAATTCAGAATACTTTTGTTACTAACAAAAATTGCCTTCCATTATATGTTTTGTACAGTTTATTTATAAAGACTATAAACAAATAGCAATATATAAGTTTGTCGTTGTGTCACTACAATCTATACATTTTCACCGATTCTTAAGTTATAAGAGAATATCACAAGCTATTATCATTATCTGTGTATAGCGAAAGACAATATGATAATAATAACAATCATCATATAAAAAGACGATCGATGTACAATGCATAGATCGGCGGTTTAATAAGATCTTACAAGCTCTAGCGATAATCACATCTGAAAAGAAATTAGCTTTAACGATATGCCTAACGTTATATACAACAATGTACATGATAATATTAATACTGAAGAAATCGTGTTCGTTACGTTATCAAAAAAGCAGCGAAAAATCAAGCTTTTTCGTTACAAGCGTGCTCGCGCTTGGAGGTCTATGTCTGATCGCAAAAAAATTTTATTTTCTATGAATGCTTACGCAATCGTCGAAATCGCATCACGCGATTAGAATTCAATCTTCGACAGGACAAATCTCTAGGAACTCGATTAGGCATATTGTAATACAAAGCGGCGAATTGCACTTTCAGTTCGTCGTCCGCAAAATGCGAGTTCGGCCGAAGCGGACGAAGCTCGTCGAGGCATAATTAGCAGTTCGCGTCACCACACTATGTTTGAAGAAAGCGACGGACCACTCGCACGATAAATAGGAAGAAAGCCAAACATATAAAACGCCTCTCCCGCCATATATCATCAGCGAAAGGAATTACGAGATTACGAGACGGACCGCGATCCTTCCACTTCGCTTCATCATCGTCCAACTTTCGAGAGACGCCTCCGGGTAGAAGCAGCTGTCGGCGTTTTGTAATTACCGCACGCGGGGCCCGCGCCTGAATGCGCTTCCTTGCCGCGGAACGGATCGTCAGCAATTGTCGACGAATGAGGCGGTGGACCCGCTCGCGATCTCCGCGTACTCCTGCCTGCTGGTCGAGCAGAGCTTGCTGGAGAAATCCGTCTCCCGTTTTCTAAACAAGTGAACCGAGATCAGATATACAGGAATGATGTTGCGACTCTGATCGGCGATGCAGACTTTTATGGAATATCAAAGTGATAATAGCGGAAAAAATAATTGCAACAACAACAATCGAACGAATCTTGTTAATTCAACGATAACTGAAACGCGAACATAAATTATTTATTTGATTAATGCTGTTAACGAGTCAAAATTCACGAATTAGCAAGATTCATTTGTCGGACGATAAGCTGGACAAATGCTGTTGATGCAACATTTTTCCCGTGCATTAAATTTAAAAGTACGTTTGAACTTGTATAAAGTTCAGTTTCGCTATTAAAAGGTTTCCTGGTTTCTGTAATATTAAAATGATTTAAAAATTGCAAGATTTACAATTGAATAAATTGTTTTCCTTTTTTTTCTGAAACTATCTCCTTCCCGCACACGCTGTTTTCTCACCCTCTGCCTGGAAGATCCATAGCGTCCACGCTGACGCTGTTGACATACAAACGGTCGTTGCACCAGAAGAAGCACAGCGATCTAGGTTGCAGTACGTCCATGTCGTACTCCCACGAGAGCTCGATCCGCCTGACTTTGCCGATATTGCCGATGGAACCGGTCGGATGGGCGACGACCATCCGCACCGTCGATCCGTGCTCCAGTCTCATATTACCGCTGCGAGAGAAACGGGATCGTTAAAAGTGGCTGCGAGGCGGGAAAACCCGCACGTCTGTCACTGTCCGCCGACGATTTGTGCGCGCGGTCGTAAACAGTTTACACGCGTTTGCTAAGCGTAGCCGCGCGCGATCGATGCCTCGCGCGGAACATGCGCGAGGTATGCGGCATTTCTCGCCCGCTCGTACGCGGCTTAAGATCGTGCGAGGCACGTGCGTTAAAATAGCTGCGGTTTCAGCGGCGAGACGACGCAACCGCGGCTCATCGAGATGATAACGAGAACGTTCGCAACAGTTGCCTGCAACAGTTACCTGGGAGTGAGATCCATGTTGCGTATCACGCCCTTGTCGGCGTGAAGAGTGACTTTCATGTAGCCCTGCACCCAGCTCTCCGCAGTCGGCGGTCGGGCGAGGCTGATGGTGATTCTGTAATGTCTTCCTAAAAGGCGTTACGACCGATATCAGACGGCATTACGAACCCGCGGAGAAAGAAAGAGAGACGCGTCGTTGCTTTTATCACGCGCGGAGAAAGTCTCTCATTTCGCGATAGAGAAAAGCTGCATTGCGCTCGTGTTTGTTAGTGAAATACGGCGACTCGCCGTATTTTTAATTTTTTTTATATACCGATTCGCAGAGCGAAAAATCGACGAGCATATATCGATTAAATATGCTTGATAATGCTGGACATTTATTCGTGGTATATCAATACAATCAGTTTCAACACGAGCGCGATGTTTCTCATTCGAGACTTTTACGATGTAGAAATCTCTCTAAGGATATAACAAGACATTGTAATGCAAAGCCAATAATCAACGATGTTCTTAAGGCCAATGTTCACGATACTAGAAATCGGTCCGAGATTTTGGTCCGAGAAACATATAGCCAATAAAATTGCCGTTTTTCCATAAAAAATGCAAGTTGATTGGTTATACATTTCTCGGACTCAGATCTCGGACCGATTTCTAGCATCGTGGACATTGGCTTTTAGGCATTGCTTGCTTTGGGGAAAGTCAGCGATTACCGGTTAAACTTTAATTCCAAAATACGCTTGTCCGTTAGCGTTAAGGGGAAGGTTTTATCGTCTTAGAAAATTATGTACTCAACAATATATACTTGTGTGCTAATGCACGCAAATAGATAATAGACAATTGAAACTGAATTTCATTTTCGTTAGCGTTCTAAGATAAAACTGCGGCCCTATGTCGATCGGTGGACTCGATAATCCTGCGCAGTTCTCTAAACAATTGAAGCAACATGATTAGAAAATTGTGACTTTCTAATCTTCGTAAGATTTCTTATATAACGAAGGTTGATTGTCACATTCTTCTTGATCTGCTAGCAAAAATAAGTGTGAAATATTTAGTATTAGCTTATTCGTTGATTCGAACCGCGAAGGCTCGAACGCCATACTTACTGCAGTACGGATCCTCCTTGCCGGTCATGAAGAAGAATTTCGAGCCCAGCAAGGACGAGACGTCCTGCCCCATCGCCTGGCGCTTCACCAGCGCCGGACTGGTGTCTGCGTGGTAGCCCATTACGCCGCAGCTCAGGCTATTGTTGCTCTTGCAGGAGAAGCATTCGCCCCGCAGGAAGCTCGCGTAGCTCGAGCACTCGTGAGCGACGTATTGACACTTGGAGTTGATGCTCTCGATGAAGAGCTTAAGCGCGCGCACGTGATTGCAGGCGACCAGAACGCGCGAGGCCTCCTCGAGGCCCTCGCGTATCAGAGTCAGCGGCAGCGACGGCGTCGTCTCGCTTAGATCTGTGCAGCCTGGCTGCTCCTTACCGTTGTTCGGGTAGAAGTCCAGGTGTCCGCACGGCTGATTCATCCCGTAACCTGGAAGGCCTTGTTGTGTACTATGTTAGTTCGGATGACGTGATTGATGGCGGAGAACGGCGAAGTTTCATTCATTGGAGAATTCAGAACGGTTCCGAATCGAGCAAACAAATTTCTTGTTTAGGCAAATGAATTTTTTTTATTGATAAAAAAGAAAGTTTTCGCTCTATTAATCCGAAGGTTCCTCGTATCTTTACGATTTATTTTCAGTGTCAGCAATTTTTAGGATATAAAGTTCTGCTTTTACAAGTTTCTGGAAGATTTTACAAACTGACGGATTCAATTTTTTCAATTCTTTTAACAAATTGCAACATGTTTAACTGTTGAAAAATAATAGTCAATCTTTAGAGTTTGTACAAACGGTCGTCTACCGAACTTTTCCGTTCTTAGTTTCATGAGATTTTCCAATAAGTCCATAGAAATAATACTACGCACACAATCGAGTATTGTTCTTACCTAAAAAAAAGATGCTCTTCCCGTCGGTGTGAATTACGTCCACCAATCGAGCATCCGTGTAATCCAGCCGAAGGTGACTCGGCATTCCTTGAAAGTATGGTTCCGCGGGGTCCAAGCCGGTGATGCGACCAATGTTACCGTCCAATTTTTCGCCCGCGTAACCAGCTGTGTGCGCACCGAGACTGTGTCCAATCAAGTGCACATCATTTAGATCCAGGCGGTAGTTCGTCTATTTAGAACAAAAAGAAAGACATAAAAATTAGAGCTCACTTAGATAAAAGATTCGAACACATTATATATCCGAATGGTTCGAACAGTTCAGCGCAAAAAAAAGTGTCGAATTAAAACATCTTGTAGTTTGAACAACTTTCGAATAACTTTTGTCTTTTTATTCTAAGCAAATTATCAAACTGATTTGATTCTGAGCAAATTATTCTTACATTAGCATTGTTATAAATTTCTGCATTTATTATTCAAGATATATCGCAGTTACGTAATTAACATTATGCAATTTTTTTTAAATATATGTTTTTAACAATAATTTATCATAGTCAAGTTGATATACTACATAGCATCGCTTAGAAAGAAATATCTATTAGCTAAAGAAATTCAATCTGCTTAAAATATATCTTTTACCTGCAAGTGCTTAATAAGATTAGCCACTTCGAGTCCGACCAATCTTGTGTTGGCTGTCGCTTGTGTGTACAAGGGTAAACTGCCGCCTGCCCAATCGACTACGATGACGTTGTAATCACCGTGTACCAACAACTCGTTCCTCATTTCCTACAGGCGATGATATATTCCGAGAATAAATGAGTGAGTGTAATGTCTGTCGATTGCTTAAGAGCCTACGTCCGTGTCACCAAACATAACTGTGTCATCGGATCGAATACATTTACTCGCAAATATGATGCAAAGTAACAAAGTGTTTCTTTACCAATGCGACTAACGCGCAATAGATGATGATGTTTAGGCCGAAGATGATTGGCGTATGCAAGATGCCGGTACGTGCGATTATTATTGTACGATCATTCGATTGTATGTGTAATGCGAGATCTCAATCAAATTCGAGAAAATAAAAAGTTATTTAAGTAAGATAACAAAGTGTGAGGTGGCATTACCTTGACCCAATTGCTGAGCGGCGTGTCTATAAAACCATGTATGATAAATTTAGTTTTTCGCTTAGGATTGAAGTTTGAGCTCCCGATGGATTTGTCCTTGGCCACTTTTAACACTTGGCCCTGAAAAAACGGCGATCATATATTGCTGAGTGTAATTTTATTTCGCGATTCGATAATTTATTAATAAATTGGATTAATTTTGCTTTCAATGAAATTTATGAGCCATGTAGTTTCCTCGAAAATAGAATTGTGCCTCGGCATTCTCGCACAAGTAAGTTGGTTGCAAGATAAATCAAGTTGAAAGTTTTCCTTGACCCACTCTGTTTACTAAGGAAGCAATATTGATAAAAATTGTACACATTATCGTAGACATTCATGAGATTGCATATAAATATTGTCGGCAAATTAATCACAAAACGCATAAAAAAAAAGGCATTTATTTTAATTTCACGACTTAGCGATTGTACGTGAAGCGAAGGCGTATGAATGTGCAGTTATGTGATAGGTATGTGATTTCACCGCGCACATTACGCCGCTGATATTGCATTCGATAGTTCTCTCACAGCGGTAAAATTTCCTCTTGGAATATCCATTAAATTATAAATCAGAGATCTTATCTCTCTCTCTGTCTTTCGCTCTCTACACGAATGTGTAAGAATAACGAAACGCGTGCAACACCGCGCGCCTACCCGCCGCGAAACACAGATGTTTTCAATTAATCGAGTTAATTAAGATATCCGCGAATATTAAATTCTGACGGCTAACCGATCGCACGGGGGCGATAATGGGAGAAGGGCGATTCATTTTTCGCTTCGACTGCGCCTCCACGTGCAATTATTCTTGTCGCAAGATGGAATCTAACGAGCGTTAATGTAATTTCTAGATGTGCGCGGTTATGCATGCGGAAGTATTTACCAGCTACACCAGATTATATTAGCCGAGAAATTCTCGGCAGTAGAAAAATTTTTATCTATTTCACGTACAGGTTTCACTTTTGCGTTATGCCCGACGCAACGTACGCGCTTTCAATACGCTCGCTATCGAGAAATGTTATTTTGCGGCAAACTTCACGGCATTCACTTACGTCCAAGGGATTCTGATTTGTGTAGAGGATGAATCTGGTGTTGATGACCTCGCGCGGCAACGGGAATACATTGAGGGGTCGATGAATGAGGTGGTACCAGCTCCTGGTGATATTCAGGCAGCCCAGCTCGTCGTAGCAGCGCGTCTCATTCTCGACTGGAAGATTAATGAATTTTATTCAACGTGAGATATAACATTTTTCGATGATAAATCTTTTTAATCAAATTTTACTTCATCAAACAGAAGAAATTATATCTGTTTTATCATATCTATAAAATTCCGTCTCCTTGCAAGTGAACGAATGATACATAATACGGCCAAAATTGAAAGGTAGGAAAAGTAATCGATTTTAATATGTTTATCGCATTATCATTAACGAAAAGCGCTATTCCGTAATAGTTGCTCACTCTGCTCCTAGATTTTGGTTTTTACAATCTGCTATATATATACTTCAAGATGAGAGATAATTACAAGGCAGCCAAGGTATGTTGACTTCGATCCGATCGCTGCGCGCCCACTGCCAAGGGTCCAGGATTCCGGCGGAGCAGATAATAGGAGTCAATGCGACGAAGAGCAGAACCAGTGCTCCTTCGCCGTTGTCGCCGACTCCTCGCCTGTTCATGCCGCTCCTCCTCATCCTGCAAAACACACGGTGGTCGGTAATGATTTATATTCGCACGGCGATCGCACATAAACTGAAGCTAATGTCACAGTGACGTTACACTTCAGTCGTATTGTTAATTTTTTTATTCACTCTTGCACTCGTTACGACCGTTCCGAACATAAAAAGACTATTATAATAATGAATAAAAATTATTATAGTTAATTGAAATTACTGTATTATTAAAAGATTATTGTAAACTAATTTTTATGGAGACGTTGGGAACGTATTGGATCAAATATGATAAAATCGTTGAGCAAATATTGAAAATTCGTTGGCGAATCCTGTCACATGTGTAGTTAAATCGTTACTGACTACTTTGGTTGTCAAATCCGAAGGATTCTGCCGAGCGTGAGATCTGAGTGCCGAATAATGGCTTTCGGTTCCTGACAAATCAAGATTTCAATCATCTCGAAAAAAGTTCACAGAAGGATATTTGTGAAGGTTTGTGAAGGTCGTCATTCTCATTTTACATTAAGATTACCTTGGAATGGCTGCAAGTATTCACGGTATATTTTGAGATAATTTGCAAAAGAATTAAATTTAACGGCAGATTAGCTGAAATACTAATTGAAATGCTGTAATGAAACTCAACACGAAATAAGCCGCTGTCAATAATATCACTTTTTTTTAGACGAGCCTTCACTTAGGCTTCGTTCACTTCAGAGAGTCAGCGTTATCATAATCACGCTATATATATGTAGGTGCCATTATTTACACTACGATTCGCACCACGTGTAATCATATGTTGATGGCCACGACAATAAAATGAGGAACAGGAAGTCGAATCTTCGTTAACGTGTTTGACATCTCGATGATGTAATCGGCGTATGTACATCGTTAAGTCTCGACATTATTATTTTTCTATTGTGCGACAGGCGAGCAATTATATCTTGTGTAAACTTCGTTGCACTACAATTTCGAATATCAACAAAGCAATTCGTCGTTCTAACTGCAGCCTTCTGTTATCTCTTATACAATCGGATGTTATGTCACTTGCATGAGTGCCTCATTGAACCTAGATTATGTCACACGCATGTCGCACTTACGTGAAGAAGTGCAGAAACACTGGCGGTCAATAACTAGAAGTATCCTCGCATATCCTTATCACATCAAGCTGTCATTGATAGCGGTGCTTTCACCAGTCGTCTATCCACTTCGCGGCAGAAAACATGCTTAAACATGCAACACTTCGCGTCAACCGGTTGTCAATTTAAGTGCATTCTCTCGTAAACAGGTAGACTGCATTAATTCGTTTTTGGTTTTGTCAACCGGCTGTATGGCACGAGAGAGCGCAATATTATTTCCGCAAAGCAAGATTGTTGCCGGTAAGTGAAAAATGTTTATATCAGAAAAAGATTGATATCTATATTTTAACAAAATACAGCCCTTTTTCCGGTTTATCAATTCAAATAAAAGTAATTTAATACGCGAAAATGATTGCAAAGCGAAGGCTTAATCTTTTGCTAAAATACAGTCAAACATATTTATACGCGGATTCTCAGTTTGAAAATTAAAATAATTAATTTCGCACAAAAATATTCGCGAAGCTGGAGGCTTAAGAGAAAAAAAATTAAGATTTAGTTTCTTCGCAAAATACACTTAAGAATTTATTTATATTTCTTGCGAATTTTCTAAAATAATCAATTCGTGCAAAAAATATTAACAAAGCGAAAAGCTGGGGATAAAAGAATTATCATTTCTCAATACCGTGAAATTAAAACTTGAGTTTCTAATTATTGTTGCAAAATAAATTATTTAAGTTAATTATTTGCAGCGATGTCAGATGAAAAATGTTTCGGAAGCGCTCGAAGGCGATGGAATGCAACGAAAAGAGTAGAGATAATTCGAAACCTGTTATCGGACGAATATGGACAGCGTCGCGCGGAATGTTAAACAGTGTTTTCTGCATTCCTCGCAGGCAGCTGCGTACGCGGACGCACTAAGACTTTTCTCATGATCATCGATCGGCCGTTCAATGAGTCATGCATAACGGTACACGCTTCGCTGAGAACGCTTTATTATCCTCTATCGCGATCGCGGCAATTCCGAAACTCTCGCGCTGTTTATCATTTTCGAGTTGCGCGCATACTGACCGCTCGGTTAACTACTTTCGGCCTTTCTGCCTTTGCGCTACCACTTTCCCCTACTTCCGCAATGAATGTCCTAGAGGTACAATCGAATATTTTCATCGCAATTACTTCCAGTCTTTCAAGTATCAAGCGGCTTGATCGACGGCTGATTCGATAATTGCTGAAACGCTCACGTGAGAATCGTAAGCATTTATTTCTGCGTCCGGTTTGATTTTCTAAATGTTGTCAAAACATTTTTTTTTTTCTCATTTTCTCGGTAATTTATTTACAACGGCCGTAAGCCCGGACAAGTCTAATACGTGAAGCAAATTAAGATAACGATCGATAGGTCCGCAACCGCGATATCGATGCCTCTCTCGTCCGAAAATTGCAAGTGGATATCGCTTTTGTGTATGTGTGTTTTTTTTATTGCTTTTGCTCTCGAGCTCTCGGAAGCTGTCATGAGATGGGCCGAAAGGGGAAACCGGTTCCTCTTTCTCTCTTTCTTCCTCGGACCGCACATTTCACCGCGGTTGCTTCGGGTATTAAATAATTATTATTTCGAAAGCGAGAGTATGCGTGGTGTGTAACCGCGCGGCGCCAGTCGCACGAGGAAGGAGAGGCGCAACGTCGGCCTCCGTATAATTGTGGCCCAGATTCGGCGTCCTTCCCTGCGGCAATGCTGTACCACTTCCTGCATATATCCCTCTCCCTTCCTCTCTTTCTCTTTCCGCCTTTCTGTGCCTGCATTTTAAAAGCTGTATCATATTGCATCAAGCGCATAAAGAGCACGTCATTTGCTAAGATATTTAAGAATTATATGTAATATTATCAAATTTATTAAACAAAATTACACGTAATGATAAAGAGTTGCCTCGAATTTGAGACACCGCGATCAGGGAAATTATACGATATTGAGAATACGTCTTCTGTTTCGTATAATCAATCTGTTCACTATCGAGCGTAGATGACAACTGGACAATTCGAAGCGTTCACTCGAATGAGCGTGCGCCTCTTTTTTTCGCACCACATTTCGTGAAAACTTAAATTCCATTTTCTTTATCTTTTTTGTTTCGTATTAGCACTCGCAGTTTTCTTTTCTTACGCAAGCGACGGTGTACAACGGCGTGTCGCGCTGCCATGACTAATTGTACAGGAAGTGCGTATCGCATGTTCTGTCGCCCCGCGGAAACGCCGCATTTTTCAGCACGCGCTTGTCCCTCGTGCTCTCTTGAGTATCAAACATATTTTGCAAGCACCAGTTCTCCGTGCGAATCGATTTTATTTGCGAGATTATGTGAGAAAGCGTGGCGCGCGCGATCTTGAACCTGAATGATCGAATGCTTGTATGAAACTTCTTATCTTTAAAATTAAAAATATTGAAAATTATTATATCATCTGTTCCATATGCAGTTTTAAGAACAGAATACATCCATCGTTGGTTTACACTTGTTATCATTTAACAAATTCATAATTTAGCATCTTGGATTTAATAATTTAATAATTTAAAAAAAAAATCAGAAATTTATCACTTTCTCTCTGTTTAAAATTAAAAAAATAAAATATGAAATTTGAATACTACATCATAAGAGAAAGGAGAAACTACACACAGCAATATTTTTCAGTAAGCAACTTTGAGCTCTGAATTATATCCGGTTCATTGACTACGATTAAGCATTCTAATTTATGCGTTAAATATTTTAATATATAAACTAAATCTAGCACTACTAAATAATATTACATATAATTCTAGTTTACAGATTATGTAATCATATTACATTATGTAAACATATTCAAATTTATCAAGAAAGGTTTCTACAGTTCTATGTATACATCGTTTTTACGAGCCCACAGTCCTGGTTGTAAAAATTTCTCAAAAATCATAAAATTAGAGCAGTGATCGGCGAAATTGCGATAGATCGACCATTTTAAAAATTCTCTTTTAATATAAATTGGCTTTTTACGTAATAAATAATTTACACCAATTTAAGTAAAGAACTCAAATTTCGGGACCAGATATTGACAATGTCGTCTCTCGACGAAGGATGTTTTGAAATCAAGACGAAAGTCGCCAGAAGAAATGAGAGAGCGCGGCGCCAGCGTCATCGTCATGACCTAATCTAATCTGCGAGACAAGACAGGAGAAATTCTTCTTCCGATCTTTTGCTTACGTGCGATGTAATCGCGTCTTTCTTTCTCTCTCCCTCGTACACGCTCATGTTTTCATGCGTCTCCTGCCGTTGCGTAACAACGCGTGGCCACAAATTCGTACGAACACCGGCATAAATTTCACCATCTTGACTCGACTCAACTCAGCGGCTCGCAACAATAATTTAAAAAACAACTTCCCCCAAGCGAGGCGTTTGTTAAGCCCGACGTAATCCGAGATGTCGCGTAATTCCATGCGAATAAAATACCTGCCGTTTCTCGTGGCTGATATACGAGAATCTTCCTCTCTCATCTTCGAGAAGCTTGCAATTATACGACGTATAATAAAGACTGTGTAATTAGGAGACAACTCTTCGATGAAACCGAGAAAGTAATTATCCGAAGGCATTGATACGAGTGTTACGTATATTTGCAATTTTTAATCGGAAAATGGAAGATATATTATTATCTCTATCCATTCTAACAGACATTAAAATAAATTTAATTAACAAATTTAATTTCAATAAATAGTAAATGAAGAAATGTCATAATTTTTTTATTTTCTGTATTTTCGAAAAATAGCATGATATTTTTAATTATACTGTATTTATCACATATTTTTTTATTCTACAATTGTTGATTCTTGTTGATACTCGTCGAAAATCATAATTTTGCACGCATATAGTTGATATTGTACACTTCAGTGCGATAAAGAAAGAGAACGTGCTTTCACAACGACAGGGATTGATTTTTACGCATGTATGAATTTTCGCGTGTATTTTTTGCAGATTGTTATCACAACTATCGTGATGTATCGCAATTGCGTGATTTACGCTTGATCGATTTAATTGTTGACGAAAAGATATTTTTACTTGCTCATAAAGTGAAACGGAGCATGAAAATACATATGTGTGGTCGTGATTATTTTAATAGATCCAGCTGTGCCGCTTCCTTGTGGCGAATCACGCTTAATTGTCGCGATAATTAGGTTCTCTTCTTTGTGACACGTTGCGAGATTTAATCTCGCAACACTTCAGTGCATATCTTCATTCGATATGTCCTGACAGTCGCGATAATCCGACAATATTACCGCTCGCGGTGCGATAAATGAGATTACGCGAAATATCTTGGGACCCGATGTGCACGCAAGCGCGAGTCATTCAACCCGGAATACGAGAATCCTTCTCTCATTAACGACACAATAAACGTATATAGATTTATTGTCGTCGATAGTGGCGGAAATATCTCTTCTAGATATCGGTAGAACATTTTTACGTGTTCAAAATAACTTATATAACAGCATGTGTGTATGCAGTTAATCGATAAGCAGCCATTAATTATCCTTTTATTTGCGATATTTGAAGGGGATAAAAAATCGATACTTTTAGAATTAATACTAGAAACTAAATGAGAAACGTGTTTTATTAATGGTTCCGCTATCAGGAAAGTGAGAAAGACTAGAATTGCCACTTGAGCGATTTGATAAACAATTTTATTATAGTTATATAATGTGTAATGCACTTGTTTGCTCCCTCGCTCGTAAAAGCGATCTCCATCCCCCTCTCAGGTTTCTCTCCCCCTCCGTTTCTTTCGTACGTGCAAGCGACGCCGCGCGTCGCACGCTCACCGTCACAATTGATAGCTTTCCAACGATCGGCCTTTACACTGACCTACATACCTGGCATAACAGTGGCCGACGGGTGTACTCGCGCGATCGAGCGGCGGCCGCGCGTACTCCCGCCGTGGCCGCCGCTGTAATCACGCGTGCGTTCACGCGTGCACTCACGAGGCTCGACCGACGCGAGTGTATTTATGCCCGTGGCGTCACCTCACGCGGAGAGACGAATGCAACGCTTGGTGCTTGCAGCGAGACTCGAATGTGCCGTTGCACAAGGAACGTAAACTAAGGAACATTCGAGACAGAACGCGGCTCCGTCGCCGCGAAGAAACCGCTCGGAGAAATTCTCCGCGACGCAACGTCGTGTTTAACACGCCAGAACACGTGCTGCATTTTGTAACGCCATGCCGCACGCGTTGGATGAAGATCTTGTGATTCTTCAGAGCTTCGTCCTTTCCACGTTATTAAATAATGTTTAATAGTATAATGAGGCTTGCACATACATGCAAATATTATACAACAAATTATCCTTGTAATTTTCTAAATGTAATTGAGTGTAATATGCATGCTGTGAGCGTGCTACGAAAAGAGTGTAATCAACTCTAATTTCTTCAAACTTTAATTCGCGGCTTGATTCAGCGGCTCGCTTTGAAATATGTATTTCCCAAGAAATCATTAATTCTCATTTAATCGTACGATCTGCTATCACAAGTAATGTCGGAAATATAACTATCATACAGGCGCATTTCCGGTATTACTGTTAATAACAGATTGTACGATAAACTTGAAATGTAATGTTTTCTACGAAAAAAAATTTCAGACGAGTTATTTAATTAAGTTGTTGAATTAAAATTCGGAAAACGTAAAGTTGGTTGCACTTTTTCCACAATGATGGTTTGCACGAAAACCTTTGCAAGTTTTCACGCTAGGAATTCGCTCCCATTGCACCGCTCTAATTAGATAATCGTCGCGTTTCCTAGTTGCAAACATAAAAGAAGCCGACTTTATCTCGCACGGTCTGTCCACTCGGCGCAGGTGTCCGCGCGAGAAACACCGTCACTTTTTTGCAGCCCGACCTAAGTAAACAGTGCGTTCCTTGGACATGCGTTTTTCGCGCGGACGTAATTGGATAATTTCCGAGCTATTCCGGGTTTTCTTGTCCGTTTGCATCAGTCCGGAATTCCTTCGATGTCGGAAGAATTTAGCGAAAGATAATCTAGACAGATCATAAGTTCGAATTTTATAAAAGTTCGATCTGTAGATAAAAAATCGATTAAATTACAAAGGTGGAACGACTTAATGAGTATCGCATTCCAACTCAGAGTTTTATAAATGTCTCAGCTAAGAGATATAAATAAATCTTTCGCGTTAGACGCGGAGTTTTCTCTGGTAAAATTCCAATTAAGCACATCGCAATTTACTCGCTACAAACGAGTTCTCGTCAGATTAATTACTTTCTAGTTCGAGGGGCCATCGACGTACATCGCGATTTCCTTCGGCGTCTTTCAATAAGTCGCCGCGATCGTTCCATCAATTTCACTCGTGGCCTGCGTGGCCACGAAAAATTCAATGCCGCGACATTTGCGCGCAATGCTTCGATGTATGAATGCATCTCGGATATTTCGAGCTTCATTTTTCTAGTTTGGATTTTAGCAATCGCGACTTAGCGAAAGCGTGCAGCAGGCTAAGAGATATAAATGCAACGCCCCGTATAATAGCCAATACCCCAAACGCTTAAGATAATTTTGTTGACAATTAACGAGATGAGGCACGACAAAACCGCTTTATTAACGGTGTTTTATCGCGCGCATACAGCGAGATTTAAAGATAATCTTGCCGGAAGCCGTGCATTAACTTATCGTCCAATTAGTTCGTAATTAGCACGTCGAGGCGCGTTTTGCATCAGCGCTTCATCACAACGGCATTATTCGCCGCTTCTTCGAGGAGCGCTCGTGCAGACCGTACAATCGGTGAATGAATGATATATCGACGCGATCGGTCGGCGCGATGCGCCGTTAATTGCGCTGGCGTGTGTGCAATCTCGCTCTAACAAGACTCGCAGCCCGGACGCGGAAGCGATGGACGGGCGCGCGCGCGCTTCACGAGAGATGCGCTAGAGAATGCAGATGCAGGCGATCGCGAAAGTTGCAGCGCCCGCCGCCGCCGTCGAGTTTCTACGTAATGACTCGCGCCATGTGCACGTGATTTTTTTCACTCAACATTTCTCTACACGACGATCGGCGTTTTTATCTTCTTCGGCGATCACGATTTTGCGCTTCAATGTCGCGTCCGGGCACGAACGACGCGCATGTTCCGCTTCTCTCATCTCTGTTCATTGGTAGGCGAGACCCGGCGTCGACCGTGAACGACGACAGAGGAAGAGCGAAGTAACGCAAGAAAGAGAGACGCGTCGACTTGGTAAATAACTGGTTAAATAACTGGTCGTTAAGGTGTCGCGATTAGGCGGTGAATCGACGTGATGAGAGAATAAGGCGGCGTGTCGAACGAGATCGACGTAAAAGGAAACAGCGCGAGAAAGTTTATTTTGTTTTCAAACATCAATTTCTGTAATCGTGCGTATCCTGGACTCGTGTCGAGTTATTCAATGGAATTTCAAAATTAAATGTGGTGAGAGGTCCACTTTACTACGGCGTTTATCGGAACACTTTGCGTAAAGATTATTTTCTGCCGGAAAGCCGTTCGGGAAAATCAAGCCGACGGAGTTTCTTTATGCGTTTGTCAAAAAGAAACGCGCGGGCATTTTTTCCGCCGAGTCCTGTACACGCGCGAGCGATTATTTACAAACGGCACACCCCCGCGGCTTTCAGCTTGCCGGGAGAACGGGTCGTTGGTATGTTGCGCCGGTGTATAGCCGTTTTCACGGTTTTCGAGCAACCGCGCGTGCCGCACGTAGCCGACACGCAGACTGCGCTTTAGCACGGTTAACGGGGAAGCCATGTTTTCTTGCGGAAGTGCCGCACGCACGGAGAGACGGCTCGTTGCACGCGTATGTACGATTCGCGTAACGCACGGATTTGTCGTTGCGTAAGTAATGCACTAATGCCCTTTGCGAGTTGCGCGCGGCACTTGCGGCGGTGTGACGACAGATGCATATCGGCGCGAAGGCCAGAAAGATCAGCTCTTGCGACATTCGCAGCTGCATTGCGAGCGTTATATAATAAAGAGACATTTCGTTTTGTTTGGTTTTTCCACTGCAAACACTCGCCAGCCTTTTCCGCGATAAAGGCTTTCCCTTCAAATTCTACGCGAGAAAGGCGGTCGATTGGAGAACGAAGTTTTCTGTTCGCAAGGCGCATGAGATCTGTTAAAGTGCCAGAAGTAAAGTATTCTCTGTAAATTTGTAGAAAATAGTTCAGTTTCATGCTATCGCATGACAGGACGAAATTATTCGTTTAAGCTTTATAGCTATTGCCGGCAACGATATTAGCGAAATAGCTTGCAATGTGCAAAATTATAGTCTCCTCGCGCCGAAACGCGCAAGGTCGCGCGTGTCTCGACTCTGGCAAAATGTTTCCACGTGAATAACTGGATATTAACGGATACGAGGAGCTGCCACGATTATTTTCCCAGATAACGGAAGAATAATCTTCTTAAATTACCGGAATCTTGCGTAGCAACACTCGTTAGCGTCATCGAAGCGTGCATCTCACGGCTGCATTCTGCGCTCGCCGTGGACTTCCTTCTTCGTGCCGTTGCATCCACGGTATTTCGAGAAATCCTTTTTTGAAACCTGCGCGTGTTATGAGGAAATGCAGACCTACCGAATCGAAAGTGCGCCGTGAGCGCATACAGCGTTAAAATCGCCTCAATCATCAATAATCGCAACGCGGTGAACGGAGTCCCCGGGCGTCCTCAAACATCATTAAATCGTTAAACAGTGACGATATTTTCGCTATTTTTATTTGTTTTACATTCGGAGGCCTTGAATTCCCATTTTGCAAGCGTAACTTCGGCGAATATTGCACCGATATGTTAATTGCGAAATAAAATATCGAACATGACTACGTTTCGCTTTTAAATCGTCTCAAACACGAATAAAAGCCGACGCGAGCGCATTTCCGCAAACTCGAAATGTGCGTTTAATCGATAGTTAAATTATATTCTACGCAGACTGCAATTATTTCGTGCGAGCTGGCTCGAATGGCGCAAAAAGGAAAAGAGACGGAAGTGATAAACGTGGCACGTACTCGTGGGCTATGTGATTAAAGGCTCCCACAGTCGAGCTAATCGATAGTACGCTCAGGTTCAGCGATCGGGATTTCCGCATGACCTCGAACTTCCTTGTAGGAATCGTGGAATCGATCGCCGCCAATCTGCACATGTGATATATAGAGCTCCTCGGGCTCGAGACTCTTTAGATCGGTTCAGCTTTGCGGCGGTAGGCCCGCCTACGTACATGTGGGCTTGTCTCTCTCTCTGGAGAAAGTCCCGCATTACTCGCCTATAATTCTATCTGTATAGTCGCCGTTCTTTCTTCATCGCGTACTGTATTTCCGAAATCCGCGAAAACCTTGAGAAACGCTCATGGCAATTACCGTCTTCACAAATTACATAGCGATGGTATTTAAAGGTCGTATTTGAGATGCTTAGTAATTATGCAAAATTGTAATGTACGGCTTAAAACATTTTTTTGCCACGCATTTTGCGCGAACAGTGAGTTGAAATAATAAATAGATGTATAGACTGAATGTTTGAAGTCAAAATAGGTAAAGTCTGTCTAAAAAAAAAAGTACAGTATTTTATATCAGACAAATAAGAGTCCGAGCATAATATATAAACTTTATAATAGTGATTGGAGCCAAAAATAGGGCAATTTTACTGACACACGATCGGTGACGATTGCAGCATCGTTTGAAAAACGACGCGATTGGACGTGCTGTGATTTCGAACACGTGGTTTGAATTGAAATTGTCTCTTACGATACGCATGAATATGTCGCGTAGATGGTACTTTTTTCAATGCGACATATGTGATTAATTTCCTAGAAACACAGGTTGATAAATGTTGTAAAACTTTGAAGAATTGTGAGAATATCCGATCTGAATAAATTAGACTTTTACTTTTACTTTAGCTGACTTACATCTGCATTGAATCACTCATATGATTTCGCGCCATTATTTTATCAAGGTCGTGAGAGTCAGTGACACAGTTGCTTTCGCGTCAGTTAAAACTGCAGCTAGGAGAAAAAGCATTCTTGTGCATTTGTAGACAACACCAGGAAAAAGTACAGTATAATTTCGGTATAATTTGGAAACGCAAATTGTTTACTTCTATTCTTTTCTTACTTTTTTCCTCCATCACTTTATAATTTCATTTGTTGCGATGTTATTGAATGAATGAGTGCGACGACCACTTGCGTAGTATCGAAGTATGAGCTCATTAAATCTTATAAATATTAAAATATATTTCTTAACACTCTATAAATATTAAAATGTTAAAAAGACTGACTTGAAAAATAAAAATACAGTTATCATATCTGTGTACGCTTCTGCACTGTTATTGTTTGACTTCAAACGATGCTTCAGTTAATATCTTTTATCGAACATCGTGCTGAATTTTGCACGAAACTCGATGCATCGATGCGATTTACTAAGGACTCACATTTTTGAAGTCGTTCTCTCATGTCACAAAGTCATCCTCCCGTTTATCGGTCCATCGCAGGATTTTCCACGCAGTCGTTGATTGTCACATGTATTTACGCGGTCTTCACGAGCTGTACGTGTTCGAGATTAACATTACCCTCGCGAGCCACCCCGGACGTTAGCGATACTTTATTCTCTTTGCTAAAGCAAGGGGAAAAATTTCACGAGAGAAATTTGCGAGCCACCGCTCGTTCCGCAGCGCAGCTCGAGAGGAACGAAACACGCTTCGTGGTGAGAGGCCGGCGCACGACTGTTCGAATGCACAGCGTGGATTCCACTTGCTCCGGAATACCTGTTTGCCCACCATCATCAGGTAGACCGTTGGATCTTGATCTGTGCCAACATGCAGCGGTGGAATTCAAATGTTTTTATTTTTCGCCGGAACTGAGAGGTGGGATACGAAAATTATCTATGTTAAATCTCACCTATAACAGAACGGTTGAAAGTAAAACAAGCTACGGTCGTAAAGAAAAGGAACAAGAATACAAGCAAAACTAAAAATCGTAATTATGATAATAAAATAATAAATATCAAGGTGAACAAACTGTAGCTGTGGAAAATTTTGCAGGAAAGCGGATTTTATTGCTATTTTTCTTGCCATTTGTTGGCTTTGAGATAGCATTGGCTACAGATAAAATCATGGTGTTGAAAGATCCTTCTGACATTATCTTAAAAGCAACAAGATAATAGATATAAATTCCATTTTTCTCTGATTTTTACTTAATAAATAATTAAAATTTGTTTTTATCAGATATCGATAGATCGCATTAATAAACTGGATTTCAAATAATAGCAATATGGAATAATATTACGTAAAGTGTTTTGCAAAATTTTATTGTATATGTATATTTGTGCTTATATAAATAACTTACTATAACGAAATCGCTTACAAACTTGTGTATACCAAGTAATGGGATGTTTGTATAAATATGCATTAGTAAAAAATTAAATAATTCTTGCATTAAATTTCAGCTTAGCTCGTTGGATTTTACTTAATTTAAAATGTTGATCTTAACTTAAAACGATCTTACTTCTTACTTACTTCACGGAACATTATAATAAATCTGCCAATTACGATATTTGCGAGGATTAGTCAGATATGGACAAGCCGAAGCGACTCTTCGTGGCTCTTCTTGGCTCTTTATGGCATTAGAACGCAGAAATTGCATGAGTCCGTTCGTTCGACCTACTTTGCTTTCCACTTAATTCAACGCGACAAACGGAATTTCGAAATTACGAAAATGTTACAGCGGTGCTGCTGTAGTTAAAGCGGAATGATCAAACACTCATCGCACAACTTTATCGCACGCATCATTAAATTCGTGACTAATTTTAACAGTGCTCTTTTTGCATGAAATAATTTGTTTGTTCATTTTTTTATTCATCTTTTCTTTCTTTCTATCAAGATTTATGACAGCGATATTTGTGACATCAAAAGAGTTTATTATGATGCCAAATATCGTAAATTACGTTATTGTCAACATTTAGTCGCGCATGATCAAATAAAAGCAGTCGATGCACTTCTGACCATGAATTACGGGGTCAGCGACGATTTATCGTGACGGCGACGACGGCGCAGCAAAACACTGGGCTGTATGAAGAAAAGAGAGAGAGAGAGATCCCGGGCGCATAATGACAGTGAAAGGATCGTGACTTTGCCATTGGTTGCAAGGGAAACCGGTGCTATTATGCGCGATTCGCGCTCGTTCGCTTCACTCGCGATCGGCTGTTCACCTATGACAGTCGCAAAACGAATATAACTCGGAATCGAATCGGAAACGCTTGTAGTTTCCGGAGATTAACTGTCATCCGCATAAATGATTCCATGAGAACTATTAAAGCGTAATTTATGGTGATGATTATTCTTAGAGTTCTACAAATAATAACCTTCTAAAAGAGTCTCTAGACTTCTGATAGAAGATTTTCTCGTTTCTATAGTGAAAAAATAAATAATTGTGGTCTTAGGCCTTCGGAGATTTCTTCGCGCGGACGAAGCTGCGACGCAGTTGACGAGTGTTACTCTATGAGTGATAACGAGCAGGTCATTGGCCTTTGTCGTTGTGAGCAGGACTTGAAACCAGTCTAATTTCAATCATTTTTATATTTTTTTATAAACTTTTCGCACTTTCAACTGCAAATTTCACTTCGCGGTATTTTCCATCTATAATAATTAAAATTATACTGGTTCCAATGAGATTTTGATTTTTTATTGCTGAAGAGAGGGATATGATACCTGCGTAAAGTTTATCATTTACGTAGAAATTGCGTTATGCTCCGTGCTGCGACAGTTTTCCACAGTCAAGATCTTGGGTTGGTTTGCAATTAGCGTTTTTGAGTCATCCGGGCATAAAGTGACTCTGAAAATAAAAACGAAGCATCATCCTATGTGGTTATGCAATGAGCGTGAGAGATATTCGAATACAATAGAGATGTATACAATGGTACAAAAGATAAGCTGTAAAATTATAAAGTAAATTATAAAAGAAGTAAACACAGGTTGCAAAAACGCATTTAGAGCATTCGTAATTTTCTAAGATTTTGCTTGCGCAAGGGACAAAGTAACAAGACTCTATTCCAAACATTGTTTCATTGAGAAAAAATTTGTAAGAAGCTAACACTATTCTTCTCACTTGTGATTAGTTTCCAGATTCGCAATAGTCAGCGAGTCGATGTAAGCCCGCGGAGTGTGAAGCAGCCTCCACGTGAGTGGATTGAAGACCGAGGTTAGGTATTCCCAGGTGATCTCGACGGAGTTCGGCTTGCCCACGACGTCCCCGGGTAGTACAACCGTGTGCGTGCTACCGGGTTCGTAATACTTCGACGTCGGGCTCAGCCGCATTTTCTCGGTCTTCTTGCCGTTCGCACCGATCGCGCGCACGACGAACATGCCAATTTCCCCGCCGTGCGACAAACTCTCGTTCGTATTCGAGATGTTTATCGTCACTTTGTAGTGGCTTTCTGTTATATTTTTTTTTAGTTTAGTTCAAGCGCAAAGAAAGAGCGAGCAAATAGCACAATTCGCTCACAATTAAAATTGAAATAAATTATTACTGACTGCAGAACGGTCTGTCGACTCCGGTCATCAGGTACACGGCCGCGTGGTAATTTCCGGGCTGAGCGTCCAATCCAAATCTAGGGCAGTACTGGTTCACGCAGTCGAAACAGCTGCCCTCCTGAAACTTGTCCCAAGAGCTGCAGGGCACAGCTATGAACGGACACGGGCTGTTTATGCTCTCGATGAAATATTCGTAGCTGCGGATATGATTACATCCCAGAAATCTTTTAATTCCTGAAAGAAGCATTTGAATCTTGTTACTTAATTATTATTTATCATCTCTTTCAATGTTACGATGTTAAAAATTGCTTCTAATAAAGAAATGCGCTGTTCAACGTAAACAGCAGAGTGATTATCGCAAGATAGAATCGAATGTTTTTGTTTAGATAAAATATGTCGTATTAAATGTGAAAGTTTTAAGGATGCGAGATCGTAAAATTGAATGAGTCGGGAACTCACCGCGAAAGAAACTGCCGCGTTCCAAGGTAATAGAATTGAGCACACCCTCATTACAGCCGGGCTGATTGCGGCCACCGTTCGGATAGAAATCGATGTGTGCCACCGGTTGCGTAATGCCAAGGCCGCCGCTGATAAAAGGATTGCAATCCGTGTGAATGGCTGTCACGAATGTCGCGTCCGTCGGATCCAGTCGCACCATCGGCGATGTATTGCTGAAGTGCGGTTCCGCCGGATCAAGGCCTGGGCAAGTGAAATTGCAAACGTGACAAGTGTTAACGCAAACATTGTTTCGACAATCGTTCAGTCGCACCAATTTCGAAGGCAAAGTACAACCGGAATAAATTGAAGTGAAAAAAGAACGGATTTTGAAATGGGATTGAGCGTTGAATAACGAAGAGCGAGCGTATTTTGAGCCATGCAGCCGCTTAATGCTTTTACAGAAAATTATCTAATTACATACATTGCTTTTAATACATATACGTGATCAGAATTCTTTTTCATTTTATGTAAGTTTTATATATCTAAAATAAATTCAAGCGTGGAAAAGTGAATGAAAAATCCTTGAGTTATCGAGACTAGTTTTTAATTAAGTGTCAATGATTTCTCAATAAACGTAAGGAATGTTGATCGTCAATATTCTTCAGTAATAACGGATGTTGTCTTACAGTCAAACGTACTATCATTGTGATAGGCGTTTTAAATCACTGTTTTCGAATAATATAGTGAAACTAACAAGTTAAAACCGATTACCATGTTTTGAGGATTAACACGTGTTTTTTTACGCTGATTCTGAAACGTATAATTCTCCTCGCTCGACTTATAAGATATACATAATACAGTTTGTAACATGTAAGCATTATAGAACAACGCATAATACGTATCCATTACGTTGGACTGCGTAGACCGGAAGTTGGTTTGCGGTTCACTGAGACAATAAATTAAAATTTTTATTTCGCGAAAGAAAGTCTTCGTTACGGCATTCTTACATTGCGTTCTTTGTTCTATATTTTCCAGAAGTGTGGCAAAAACTTCTGACGAAGTCATTCATATACGACGAATCGTCAGCGAACGATTTGCATTTTCACCTCGATAATTTATCCCACAACGCGCGCTTTTACTGATAATATCCCATTATCTTCTTCGTCCCTATTTGGCCAAGGCCTATCCTCCTGCTATCCTCCTGCCACTTCTTGGAGCAACGTGCTCTCTTATTCCGGTTGTTTACCGCAATCTCGTCTCCGGACTCTGACAACACGCTTCTCGCCACCGGCCATCCTCAACGCGTCCTGCCGGCCGGCCTTGCGAATCGCGAACTACCCCTCATTTCCACGTTAGGGGATGTCCTGTCTCGGGGTGACGCCTGGGCGGAGAAAGGGCGTCGATTCGCCAACCCTCGGCGTATTCCGCGGGTAGCTTTTGCAGCCATGACGATTACAGGTCCCGTCGTTGCCCTTGTTAATACACTTCTCATCTCCTCCTGTTATCCTGGTAGTTCCCGATGGGATCGATAGCTTACGTAACAACGAAACCCGTCCGCATCCAATCAGGTGTTCGATTTCATCGATTGTGTCGGGGGAAGGGTGGAAGTTTCACGGAGCTCTTCCACGGAGTTTTCACTCGATACGCCAACTCGTTTCCATTACATTTTCCGTGCCGGCTTACCGTTTCGGTGCATCAATCGCGTAACAAGTACGATTTCGCGACGAAAAATCGGGTCGACGACGCGGTCGGGGAAAGAAAAGAATCATTACGCGACCATTACGTTTCGAATTTACGATTTTTAATTTTTGCGTGCCGCGGCGTAAAACGCGGATCGTAAACCGTCACCGCGCTCGAACGGGCCCGTTGTCATGCGATATCGACATCACGTTACATAAAAGCCGATGGCACGAATCCCAAGAAAGTACAACGAAAGTATCGTGATTTTATAGTCGTTCTGCACTTCTGTATTTACTCGTTGCAGTGAATGGCATTGTCGCTTACTTTAATCCTCGCACGTTACGTCTTCAAAAAAGTTTCACGAATCTTTTAAATAATACGTTCATGTAAGACTGTAATGGAAAGTTGAAACGAATGTTCGAAATGTTACACATGCAAATATAAGGAAATAAGTAAATATTTTCTATTGCACATTCTTCGAATATTGTTGTATGCAGTTTCCCTCTTGTTCATTCTTGAATCAATCGTTCAAATTGTTATAATTTTACAATCAAGATAATAATTATTATAATTTTACAATCGTGACACTAATTGTTATAACTTTTATTTATTGTACGCTATAAGAATAAAGTAGCGTAAAATCTTTTTCTTTACTTCTAAATTAAAATAGTTTTAAAACTAAAACTTGAAGTTACGATGGTAAAAGGTGGTATCTAATTTCTAATTTCTCGTTACCGTCGTAGTTATATTCTATTTTAATTCCTGCCTTAATAAAGATCGCCGAAATTAAGATTGTTTGACTTTTTCGAGCAAGATCCTCCTACAGCAACTGCTATCCTGATCATCTGCGATTCAATCGGCTATCTTCGTAATGCTCCGAGCTGTTTGCGAGCTGTTTCAGCACAGGAGGCAACCTAATATTGATCGTCCAATGGGAGGAAAAAACAAAAAAAAAAAAACAAAACAAAAAAAACAAAAAAAAGAAGTACATGTACGACAAATGTTTATGATGGCGCCTCTTAAACGCTTCATGAAATTTGCATGTTTCTGCCATTCTCCCGTTTTCTTTTTTCCTCATTTACACTTTCAAGTTGTAATCTTCAGCCTCGCATAAAGAGGCTTTTGACACTTGTTTGTCGCAATAGCTCCTTCAACCTCGTAGAAAGAAGCTTTTAAACGCGCACATAAACTCCGAGGGTTATTTAATCAATCAATTTCTGTTTATGTTAGCATCATATAGAGAGATTTAATGGCAAATTATTGCGCAATAATGACGCACATTCTCAAAGAATTAATGGAGATTTTATAAAAGATTGTAATCTTTAAAGAGAATCGCGAGACTTTATAACGTCTCACAATTAATATTATAGTTTAAAATTATTTAAACAGGCAATAAGAACCAAAAGAATGCGGGTGTTAGTGTGTGAAAAACAATTTATTGTGAGAAGAATAGAAAAGGCGACAAAAAAAATACATAAAAGCGAAACATAATAGTGATGTCGCCCGTCAGGTGGTCACCCGATGGTTTTCACATGACCAACCGACGGACAACGTCGCCATTAGATTGAAGAGGGTCCGGAAATCGGACTAAAACATTTCGCTTTTATATATTTCTATTCTTGTATTTTCTATTCTTCTTATACAATAAATTGTTTGTCACGCATCAAAACCCGCGTTCTTTTGATTCTTATTGTTTGCTTAAATAAATTCATCATTACAAAACCATTGCTTGAATCAAGTTATGTATTAAATATACAGAGTGTCCCAATCCAATACGCTTCCCAGAGCAAAATCTTAATTTCTAATTTCAAAAAATCCGCAGCCAAAGATTAAAGGAGGTTTAATTTAACTTCTTATATAAAAGCAACAAGCTCAAGATTCTGATTTTACCTGTAATTCGTCCAAGCTTATAGCGGTATTGATTCCTCATGGTGTATCCGACGTAGCCGCAAGTGTGGGCCCCCAGACTATGTCCGATACAGTGTGTTTTCGCGGGCGAGAGATCACCGATCTCGATTAGCTGAGCTGCCAAACGAGCCGTCATCGCACCGACCAACCGCGTGTTCGCCACAGCTTGCGTGTAGGGCGGTCCAGCACCAGCGATCCAATTGACAATCACGACACTGCAGTCCTCTCGTAACAGTAGTTCTTTCATCGTCCTCTATTTTTTTATATACATTCGTGTTAACAAAGCGTTTAACGTACAATCATTATACAATTTTTCTCTAGAAAGTCAACAAGTTTTACTAAAAATCTAAAAGTATTTAATCTCACTAATTTTGATATTTTTCAAGGCTCAAGTAAAAGTTTGATTCTTCTAAAAAGCTCGCTGTATTGCAAGATATTCACCAAAACCCATGTCTTGTCGCCGTTGTCGAGAAATCCGTGAATAACGAAGTACAAGTTGTTTTTCAAAGGCGCTTCTCGGATCGTCTGGAATTGATCAATTTTCAATTCGTGAGGCTGTTCGGTGTTACGCGTGTACAACATGTAACGAGGATTGATGCTGTCTGGACGTGCCGGAAACGTTGATACCGGTCGATTTTCTCCAGACCAAGGTTTCCCGATGTAGAAGCAACCATATGGTTCGAAGCATCGCCACATGTACCATTCTTATGAGAAAAACATTTTCTTATTGTTTGTTCATTATTAAATTGCAATGCATGCCATATAACAAGCAATCCGTTTATAATATAACCAACTCAATACCAGTGAAAGAATCTATGTAATAAAAAAAGATACATGTATAGATGGACAAAAAGAAAATCTACGTTATTTTTAACAAATCTATAAAATAATAGCCTAAAAATTTTTTGTTAGAAATTGTTATTTTGCCACTGTATATAAAATTTTGGCACAAACAGTGCATTATTGGATACACATGTCTAAATTTGTTCGCCGTCCTTCATTATATCGAACATTATAATATTTCAAACGATGTACGCTATTATAAATTACCCTTCAGGGGTTATCGGTGCGTTCACGATATATCTTTGCTCGCAACTTTATCAGTTCCTCGAAGACTCCGCTTATGTTATGTCTCCGTACTGGATTAAACGATTAATACAGTGGCACGTGACGCTAATTGGCTAATTTATTTTTTCTTTTTTTTAAATTATTATTATTAATCGACTGCGATTCTGTTTCAACCAGATTTATTTCCAAATAAATTTTTTAAATTCTCAACTAATCTAATGTAATTTTGAATCAGGTTCAATCAAATTAAAAAAAAATCAAATTATTTTATTATAAAAAAATAGATATAAAAAAATAGATATATATTATTTTATTATAAAAAAAAGTAAAAAATGCTATATATTCATCGTTTTATTTTTTTCTAATTCTTTATGGAACATAATTAAACTTCGAAGAAAAAAAATTATTTGAATAATGAGAATGGAAGATTAAGTAAAATTTTCAAACGCTGACACTCACGATCATCCAAATCGAATTTATTCTCTTTCTCTTCCGGTGACAAAGTTGTAGTGGTGATATTTTGGACTACACTGATATTCTTCGAATCTGTCTTTTCGGGTAAGGTAGCCATCATGTTGGCTGTATAGGCCAACACAAACAAAGTCTCGTTCAGAAACATATTGAAACGTTCTTCGTATAACAAGTATCACTATCCGTTCTTATTGTGTTTATAGATTTCTCACTGTGTCTCGCACTCTTTCGTATTATGATAATTTATCGTATTACATATATTGTGTTCCAAACGTCAAATTTATATTTTAAATATCACTGTCTCTCCACGTAGAAAACTTCGTCGGCGACGGCCAAATTAATCAGAAATCAAAATTATATATGAAATAAGTTATGTTACACTACAGTTTTCAATAAATAGCATTAAATTACATATCGTTTAAGATGTTTGCAGATAATAACAAAATATTTTTTTATCACTTCACCGTAGCCGATGCAATCCACCAACTATGAAGGATCCAAGGAGGATCTTGAGTTCTCGAAACTTTTGCGGTTTTACGGACCGTTGAAAATGAGACACTTTCTTGGAAAGTCTCGTAGAAACACGTTGCGACGTCCTTGGCGTCTACTCTCGAAAGATCTCGTGGCTTTAAATATATGCCTTGTCGGTAGGACGATTCATCACTGCCGGCTGCTATGTAAGACGCGCGATATCACAATAATAATAATGAAAAATCGATTGACGTAGAAGCACCGTGATAGCGCTTGTGTCGACAGCACTTCCGATAAAGTGTTCGTTTTCCAAACAAACGAAAATTTATATCGCATATAGATTCAGTCATGCAGCACACTAATTGACAGCATTATGTCGCGCCGTTAATATCCCGGTTTCTTTAGATATCTTCAAGTATAATTTGTTTATACATTTAAGTAATCTTCAATTTTTTTCAATTTAAATGAGTGAATTTTAATCTCAACTGCAAATAACTTTAAGCTTATATAAAGTAATTTACTACTTGCGCTTGCGAATAATTCTTTTCCAGATTTCCAAGTTAATAAATGTTTTGCCACTCAGTCGAGACGATTACGTAAAGCCGAGAAAGATCGAGAAGCTTGTGAAATGTTAAGGCGATGACACGGTCACGGTCAAGCGTTCTCGATGATCTCGAGTCTACTGATCGGTCAAGCACTAATCACTCAAATTTCTGCTGACCCGTCTGAACTCCATGTGTTTCTGCCCCACTCTGAGAGAAGCTCAACTGGGAGAGCTGTTCTTTCCGTCGAAGCGCTCTCATCCGGTTTCAGTGAGAAAAAGAAGATTGCCACATTAATTTAATAAATCTCTCTATTAAAAATGTTTAAATTCCTAGAGATATTCCAGAATGTTTTGGTCTTTTAAAACATCGTACCGTTCATTTCAAAAGTAAACTTGTGTTATCTCCATTTTATTTTAATTGAAAAATATATACATATGTATATTTCTCAATTTCGTCAAATTTTTCAATTTTCTATGGCGTTCTGAAATAAAGAGGCGCACTGAACTCGAAGAGATTTCAACGATTGACTACTCCGTTAGTAACTGCAGCTCAAGACGAGTCATTAAAGTATCATTTTCACACAGATTCCGACATGGGGTATAGTTAAGAGAACTTCAAAAGCGCCGCTCTTTTTGTAGCAACTGATCTCTTGGAAACGCGTTCTCGTGGAAGTGGAATTTTTTCCCAGACTATGGAAGACGATAAATTCGCCGGTGGTCCAACGGCTCGCGGCTAATTAAACCGGATCAAAGCCACTTAAGTGTTCATTAAGTCGTCCTCATTTTCTGCTTTTCTCAAGTAATGCGACGTGTTCTCTGCACCGTTAAGGTGCGGTGTCGTCGGGACGATGCAATCGCGCGTAAAAGAGACCATTGTGAGAATTTCCTCGGGTAAGAGCAGCCTCACTTCTTCGAGGTCGATCTTTGTTTGTCAAATAGTTACACAGGAATGTGAAAAATAATGTAAAAAAATACAACAATTGAAGTTTTTACAAACTATTTAAATTCAATAGCAGATTCTTGAATAACATAACATGTGTGTTATCAAAATAAATGACTATAAATTTAATTCGAGTCTTCTATTTGTTGTACGCTCTGTTAAATGTAATTTGTGCCATGGCCGTAGAATTTCACAAGCTTCTCGATCTTTCTGGCCTCTGCGTGAATTCATAAATATTTAATCTAGTATAGTAATTTTCACGAAAAATTCTTAAAAAAATACCAGTAACTAACAAATAAGACGTATTTCATACGTTCTTCAATAATTGAACAAAGCATGTTTAATAGTTTTTGATGGCGATATTATTATTGACAAGTTTCAATAAAAACCCACTGAAATAGGATACGGAACAGGCTTTACACACAATGGCAGGACAAGAGCCTTTTTCCGAGGTAGGTATCGAACCGATCGATATACGGGTGGGTCGAGGGCCGGTAATGCGCCATAGAATTAGCGTGCCGCCCTATGGGGTGCCGTCGACCGGGGTTGCCTGCGTAAACGAAGCCTCACGTATCCCAGCATCCCCTTTCGCGATTCACCCCTCATGGTGAAAATCGCCTCCTGCCCGATCGTGAATCCCTAATACGTCGCACCCCAGAAACGTCTCTCGTGTTTGCTTAGGAGATGTGTTGTCAAATCACCCCGAGAACGCGCGGCGAATCCGCGGGACTCCTAGCCGTTCCTGCGGGCTTGGTAGCCGAATCGTACGACTGTTGCATCGTGATTACCGCGAAAAGTATGAATGACAGCTGAATCTGCGGTGTCAGGGGTTGCAGCCCCGAACGTGTTCCGCAGCTCCGTGCGCTCCGACCCTGTTTCAATTTTTCAGCGCGCTATGCGCCCGCATTTCGTTTAATCTGCGGTCGTTTTACAATCTGTAATACTTCCGCGAAGTGTACTTATTTTATGTATCATTAAAATTATATTGACTCTATTATATTTTTTATATTAAACATACGATTCGTGTTAATTCTCTGTCTTTCATATGTTGCGTTTCACGTATTCTTATGGTTCGCTAATTCGAAATTCGCTAATAAGTCGCGAACAAAAATAATTTCATTTTTATTTCATCACTTTTTAATTAGTTTACTAATTAAGCAACATTACATGCGATAACGATTTTACATAAAAAAAAATAAAATAAAAAAAACACGGAGAAGAAAAGAACGATCTAATGCGAAAAATACACTCGTTGTTCGCGCGTGGGCTGTAACAGACGCTATATAACGCGGGTCTTTAATGATATGAACGACAGACTACCGTCCCCTTTTGACCTTGAAGAAGCCCTTGAAACACTTCTGCCAACCCTTGTTACCCTGTTACATTGCCCTATCCAATCCCCATTCATTTACATGCGCCTCCGTGCAAGGCGGCCTTCGGACTCGGCTGAACTGTGAAGTGATTTACCTTGCCGCACCGGCGCGCAAAGCCGCCTGCACGAAGCGCCGTTCAAGCTAAATTGCCAATTACCCACCAGACCTCCGTTTGCATCGAAGCAAAATTACCCACTTTATATATTGTATATGTTACACTATATATACTTATACTATACTCTCTATATGCCTATATTATACTTTACATTGTACAAATTTAAACAATGCCATTTTGACTTTGTATTATTGCATTTTATTTTTGTATTATGATTATAGTTTGTCGCTTCGCTGCATTATACACCGCAATTTAATCACTTTTCTACTCGTAATTTATTTAAATTGTCATTTTTTTCTAATTTATATATTTTATTTAAATAGATGGTTAGATATATCTCGAGCACTTTCCCGGTGTTGTTTAACGTTATTTAGCGTTCACTCAAGTGTTAAAATTTATTGTTATAGAAAATTTAATTTATCGCATTTAACTGACATTGATTTGATCAACCGACATAAACATTTATAATTATTACGACACGATGACGTGAATTTAATACAAACCTTTAAACTTTTTATTCGCGTGAAAAATATTTGTTCAGTAACGTGCGTCAAATGTATGTCTACAACAACTGTACTTTGCACCGTTAATCTGCCATCGTGCGCAGTTATGTATATTCTGGGCAATGTACATCGGATAACGAGAGGACGTAGGTCGATCCTAAGCGAGATTTTACGAAATAGATAAGACTAAAAAAAGTCAAAAAAAAGCGCCAGCAATCGATCTATATACGATGTATATACGAATATTTAATTGCTTAATTCGATTTGATATCGCAGTGAATATTGAGTAGATAATAATAATAATTTTGCTCTATAGGAAAAATAATTAAATAATCGAATAAAAATAGTTTCAATTAACGCAATTAACTTTGGCTATCGTTGTTGACTATCCCATTTGAACGATAAGAAATTCACGATTGAAAGTTTATCTCTAAATTCAGCACAAACAACAAAAACAGTTTTCCTCTTCTAAATTGCGCACAGATAAAATAGAAATCTACAAAAAAGGAATAAATTTATATTATTATATTTTTGTGTATTTAATAAAATAATTTATCAAAAACTCGGTGTAACGAATACGCAGCAATAAGAAGAAATTGTTGATTTCGAGAAGAAAAGATTATAAATTCAAAAATTCGCAAACTAAACTTCGACCAATCTTTTCTTCACTTTCGCGCTACATTTTCTCTTGCAATCGGTCTTTCGCACTCTTCCTTTGTCTCATAAACATAAACGCCTTTGTAGGGCCACGCACTTGGAATTGAAGCTTGTCACTCTTCATGAGTTCCTGTTCTACAGGTCGACACGTGCCCGTCTGGAGTTGCGTAACCCTTTGAACGTGCAATCCGATATGCAGAACCGCGTACTAATAGCGCGCTGTGCGCGCAGACAATTAGACTCGGTTTCATCGGACGAAAATAAAAAAAAGGATCGATAAAGTACCCCAAAGCTTCATTTTTTTATCCGGCAAACATGAAAACAGCGAAGCGAGGTGACGCGACGCGATGTGCTGGTTGTGCGTATGGTTCGTTCCGTATCGTTGAACAAAGTGAAACCACTTCCGCCTGCGCGTTTTACGAGCAGTATACTTAAAAATGCGGGAGCAGCGTGTTGTTAAAAAGAAGCGTACGCGCGAACTCCGGCTAGTGTGTAAAATAGTTTTCTTGCAACCATCAAATCCTTTGCATTTAAATCGTTTTCATTTTATTCTATTGCATGATTAACATTTGCATGCGAATTCCTGAATAGAACATAAAACGAAATAAGTAAAAAATAATCTTGATAACAATATCTAGATCGCAGATCTATTAATGCGCATGAGGGCATAAAATACTGACAGGAAACTTGATTAATAATTTAATATTAATTAATTCTATTATGTAAGCGAGAAATATCGCATTTCGCGATAAGTTTCTATTACGCAATTGTAAAATCAAGAAGAAGGAACTTTTATATCAGTGAGATTTTCCGCATACATAATAATATAAATATATACAAATACTTGACGTAGTCAAGCGAAGATAAAATATTTTCTTGTGCAAAATTAATCTCTATCTGTTTTGATAATTTAGCAATTTGCATCATGCGTGTTTTCTGAATTTTTCTTAAATAAATAAATATTATTCAGAAACATTGCTTGGTCCTTTATTCTGTTTCTACTAGAAATGTAGCACTAGAAATCTGTGATCACATTTATTCAAATGTACGATCGGGCTTTCGACGCTGTATCTCTCTCGAGCCGACTGTTATTGCGCCATCGCCCTTTTGGTAGGGATTATGGAGTAATAGTCAGGGCCGAAACAGTCCCCAAAAGACTTACATGCGTTTCTAAGACCCTGTGAATACGGCCCTTCGCGTGATGGCCCTAAAGGGGTCAATGCGCGACTCGTCCGGCTCGATGCATGATTATGATTCTATGACGCGCTCGGAATGCGCCTCGTTGACAAAAAGAGCCGACGAAGGGAAGTCAGCTGGTGACATCGATTAGGAAAGCATATTCAGAGGAGTACGAAGGCTGTGCTAGAAATCCAGCACGGATAATTTTTCTTTTCAAAGAGATGCAAGGTAAGATATCGACGAGAGAAATGAAACTCAATCCAAAGATCGTTCCGCCTAGTTTTTTTCCAATTATTAAAGATCATTAACCGTATTGTATGTACATGTGTATGTTATGTGGAATATATATTTGAGGAATATATAAAATCTAAAATCTCGATCGCGTACATTATTTTTCGAAACGTTGAAACGTAGAGAGAACACAATTCACAAACTGAAAAACAACGTTCTTACACGCGAAGAGTGAGAAATGAAGTATTTCATAGGCGTAAAGTACAATTCTGTTAAAATAAAAGTTGACTTTACGCTTCCACTATTTTATAATACACATTCCAAACAATATGAAATGAATGTAGTACGTCTCTTCACTACCAGCCGGAAAATAACATTCTTCTGTATTTTCTTTTACTTTTATTTGTATGGTATTAATTTTTCATTGCGATAAAAATGCAATTAAAGATATTATTAATAAACCGTCTTAGCTGCCGAGTCACATACGCGATAGGCGCGAGTAAAACGGCTATCGAGAGATTGATCTCAAAAATTTGTCGACCGGTTTATGGTATCCTGTTAAACTTCAACGCCGATTTGACTTTCACTTCTCGAAGCCCTTGGCGAAATCGTGGATAGCCGTAAGGTACTTTCGTCGTTGAGTCGAGTCGCTTTACTCGCTGTATCTCTCTTCGATCTATAATATAGCACATCCGTACGATGACACGTTGCAAATTACAAACTAATTCCACATCAATTATGATACTTATCTCACGTTGTATTATATATTATCCGTCGCTATCTCGCAACCTATTTCGAAGGCATCGCAGTGCGATCAGCGTTATCTCTAATATTGAGAATATAATAGGTACGTAAATATATCAGAAATGTAGCGCGCAATTATTATACATATGGTTTTTAATTTCTTTTTATATAAAAACACCTTTTGCTTTTGTCCACTCACAGAGCTAACAAGTTGGCGTTGTCGCAAAATGAAACTTTTGCACCGCGCATTTACTCGGTGCACGGTCGCGTTGCATCGGCGGCTTTCACGAGCGGTGTGGGTGCAGTGTTACATTAACGCATTCCGGAAAGTTCGTAAATGCGCTACGGGAAGACTGTTATGGGCGCCTGGATCCCTTCTCAGGATTGCTGAAGGGTTCCCGCACGTGTTCCAACCAGTCCTTTCTTCATGGTTCCCTAGTAAAAGTGCGTAGGCGTATGCCCTTTAGGGATTAAGAGTCGCGAGATCCCCATAAAAGGGCTCGCCCGACTCCGTAGAGGGTGTCTCGCGGAATTTCGCGATCTAGGGTTGCCCTTCGCGGCTCATGGGTTCCTGTTGCGTTAGTTTATCTTTAAATCAGCGTTAAGCGGCTCGCCCTTAGTCTTTTGTTTACCATGTGTCATCGTCAACAAAAGGGCTCGTCCCGGTCGTGGGAACGAAGGCGACCGCGCCGGGAGTGTGCACGACTGCGCATGAATACTAATTGGCACCGAAGAAGATGGAATTAGGCAATCATCTGCGCGTGGAGGGTACGCGTGCAGCAGGACAAGGAGCGATTAGGGTGATTACCGGAGCCCTAAAATGGAGCCGCCGGAGGGCACGCCTTATTTCGTTATGAACCGTAAATTAAATTTCGTCGAAAATGGCATAAAAAAAAATACCGGCAATAAAACCGTTCAATTTCTATGTTTTTTGTTGAACAACCGAGAGCAATTACAAAAACTAATAAATAACTCGATCGCTGTTAATTGAGATTAATTTTGCGATGCGAATGATAAGTTGCGCGTTTTAGATTGTCCGCGCAATCCTTGCTTTCTTTTTTTTTATCAACTTCCGGATGTCTCGATCAGGAAATTATGGCGCGATTGTGGTCCGCGATTATGGCGCCTCGGCAAGTATGATAAATGAGATATGCGCGATGCGTTATAGCGTATACAAACTTGTTTTATATTAATTTATAGAAATTTAATTTGCGCTCTTTGGCGGTATTTTTTATTGTTTGCGAATGTATGCTAATTTAATTATTCTTCTATAAAACGAGAAAACGAACAAACACGCCACGACTTCCAAGCGATTTCTGTTATTCCAAAGCAATGTTTTTTTTACAAAAATGTTCATACGTATATGATTTTATAACAGTTAGCAGAATTGTTTTTCAGTTATTTCCACGTTAATGCATTTTCCGATAAAAAAAAGAGAGAAAAATATTCGAACCAGATTTTCGCCGATACAATAACATGTGGGCTCTATATAACATCTCTTTTACTTTGGCCAAGTAGTAACTATCTGTTTATTGTCAGTCTTACGTGGCACCTTTTCTTACGCGAATAAGCTCGACGACCGCCGAAAAATCAATGTATGTTAAAAAGTGCGTTTTTTTTCTCGAGTTTGGAAGAACATGGCATCAGGAACTCATGGAGGTTCCACGGCTCGGAGGAACGCCCTTGCCGGGCTCATCGAACCATCGCGGGAAGAGCCACCGCGCCACGATTGGCCGCGGGCGTATAAACCCCACCGTAAAATTACGTTTGCCTCGTGGCAAGGCAAGACAAATCGCCTGGATGTCAACGGTACCAGGAAATCATGATCAGTTTGCGTCGTTCCACATTCCAGGCGGGACAGGCGTGCGCGTGAAAAAAAAGTTCCTCGTTCACCTCGGTCAGATATTTATTCGGCTCTTTGATGATAGATTCGATGATACCTCGATTTGATATAAACAGAGTGACATACACAAATGCGCTACATTGAACAAAATGTACTACATTGCGCTGGCGAACGCGATTTGTTGTGTTAAATTTTGTTAGGACATATTTTGTTCGTTTTCTCCGAACTTATATAAATACATTGACAGATGATTCAGTGGAACAGCGCTATATTTTTCTCATTACGATTTATGATTTTGCTGTATAAATTTCATGGCTGAGACTTTTCGTAAATAAGAATGTTTGAATTATCGATGAGATAACTTTCGCTTATATCGAATTCCCCATCGGTGCGCGTTTGTCTCTCGTTCCGGCGGTCGTAGCCGAGTAGTAGAGTGGATCGATAGCCTCGTAAATTATCCCGGTTTGTCGCCACGGACAGAAACGAGTAGACATCGGACGTATTAGGATATTATGACGGCCAAATGCGACGGCGAGCCGTGCTTCCTGATCTCCTGGGGACCGTTGACGCCCGGCGATGCTGATACCACGCGCCGGAGCTCGTGTCGACATGCGCGCAACAGACGACACGCGTATCAATGGCATGAACATCCTTGCAAAGTATCAAGGATACCAAATATTTCTGTGTCTGCGGAAAAATTGAAAAAAAACGATCTAATAACTAAAATGATTTTAACATGTCGAAAAAGAACTTTTTCTAGAATTGAAAAAGAGAAAAATAAATAACGTCGTAATTTAGAAAATTAAAATAATAAAAATAATAATTGAAATGCTTTGCAGTCCGAATTAATTTCAACGAATAAACCGATATTAAGCATTTCATCCGAATTTTAACGCTATTGAGATAAGATAAAAGTATTAATCAATTTAATCTTGTTATCTAGGATAAAATCGAACAGAATTTTTTATTTTTGGCAGGATTTATCGCAGTTATCTCCTTCGAACAGAAGATTTGTCGCACGAATCAGTCGGTCATGGAATAAAACGGGTGAAAAATTTTTCTTGTCCCACCCTGTATGTGTACACTAACACATATGATTCTAAGAAGTTAATATTTCAAGATGTCAACAAGATTTCGTCTACTCGTCCTCGTTTCATCTAGGTTCAATGGGCAGAAATACATTATACTCGTTCACTTCTCACGGTGCGTTGAACACTTTTGTTTTTATAGCGGCGGTACACGCATAATCAGGATACCATGGTGTCGACGCGGTGGTTCTTCGCGACGACGGGCGGCAACGCGACAACGTGTGTCTCAGTTTTGTATTCCGTGGGAGAACTTTACAGGCGACGCACGGCGCGATGCGTTCTGGCGTAGCGAATCAATTTGTCCCGGCTGAAGAAAGATAAATCGCGCAGATGTCAACGGTATTAGGACGACATGATCGCGAGGAGAGTCTCGGGGCCCGGCCGGCCTTCGGCCCTCGAGTCTCGTGGACAAATATATCACAATGAAAGCTGATAATTCAACTTTTGTCGCTCGGATGACAATCCGCTTTTAAAAAAGAATATCCGATCGAGTGGGAATTTCGAAAAACACTCTTCGCGAAATTTGATGCTCGGTTGTGCGCACAAAATATGATTTCAAAAACTATATTTTAAACTTAAAAATTTAACCATTGATCAATTTATATAAATAATAAGATTTGTGAGAGATATCAAATGTTTTAGTGGATTAGTAATTCGAATAATTCTATCGCTATTTTTTAAAGCAACAATTCACCGTCGAACGAAGACTCATTCGCCGGGTATTCTCAGCCGAATCTCGATTCGAGTGCGAAATATTTACGTCAGTCACAGGCCCCCCTTTGCTCGTGTCGCTGTCCCATCCAGATCGATCGTCGTCAATCAACTGCCAAGTGAGTATCGTTAGGTATCAGGGCGTCATGAACGAGAAGTAATTTGCAGAAAGCGGGTGCAAGGAGTGAATGATCGCGGTGGAGTTAGCATTTGAAAGGAGCACGAAGAGAGAAGCTGAGCGCAAGGCGATTTTTCCCGGTGCATCCACGTCCCGCATATCCGGATTATCCATGTCTATATATATATATTCTCGTTATACATCGTTCGGAAGGAGGGAGAGAGAGAAGCTGAGGATCGATGATAGCGCGGCGGCGGTTGATCCGTACATCCTCTCCCGGAAGCGCCGCGCGTGAGCAAACTTCCGGAGATGAAGCGAAGTGGCGAGCCGCGACGTCGACGGTCGCCGCCGTCTTCTTCCTCTTTACGCCGGAGACGAGGAGAACGGGCCGCGAATAAGCGTCTTGGCACGCGCCAAGAAAGCCGAGGACAATGGAGCGACTTCTCCGTGTGACAGGATAATATGAACCCGAAGAAATCGCCGGGCTGATCGATCGAACGGGCTGAGAATGCACCCTCGGCCAGGCTGTCGCGTCCACGGTCAAAGAGGCCGACCGCGACCTGGGTCAATCAATCGAGAACAAAAGAATCTCGGTGTGCCGTAACAGGACAGCATGTCTGCCGCGGTCGCTGGTTGCGATCGATCCCGTCCGGACGGACGACGTGGGGGATATTAATGGGCGTCGGGGTCACCCTCCTCGGGTGACGTCACAGACGATGATTCAGACGTGCGTCAGCGGTGGCCGCCTATTACCGAAATGCTTCATCGATCCTGTCAGACTTGCAATCGCATCCACATGGATTCAGCGTGAAAACTTGAGATACACCGAGAGGAAAGAAAATTCCCGTGTACATTGTAATCTTACAACAGATTTACCAACGCGATATTGATAAGCGATTATCAAAATTGTCAAAGTGTTGAAATCTACTACGATACCTGACTACACCTGACGATTCTCTTTCCTAAAGAGATTTGTACGAGGCACGAGCTGCGCGCCGTCTGTGAATGGCAATTGGATCTCCACCAACTAAACGTAAGGTTAATTCACGGTCTACGGTCGCAGTCGTTACGCCTGAGTGATTCTGCATAAAAGGAATGCGGTGACAACGATCAGGACGTCATAATGTCCGAGAATCTCGAGACACCCGCCATCTTGCCATCGGCAACAACCCTCGATAGGGTGTTATCAAACAGCCGCGGTCCGCCCGAATATATAAAGATACGCCTCGCCGCGATGGTTTTATTAAGCCCGTCGGCTGGCAGCCCGCGCGATTGTTCCGCGCGGAAATCGCGAGCGGCGAACACGGAGAAACGGCGAAAGGGTTGTGGGCGGTAACGGAACATTCATAGAAACTCTATCCGGCAATCAGGAGCACGAGGAGGCGATTCGGCATTTGCTCCCCCTTTACGAATGTCAGCCGCCGCTTCTAATTGCGGTGGCTCCTCGACGACTCGCATTCGGCACGATCGTTCTATGTTTAACTCGGTTGCGCATAGTAGTTTACATATATGCGCGCCTTGTAGAAATTAGGTACTTAATAAAACATTAAAGAAAGCGTTGCAGATATTATGTAAAAGACGTATATTTTTTTTACTAGAATGTTTATTGTCTAAATCGGTTGTTGACCATTTAAAATTATATAATCGCAATCTTTCGTTATTATATACATTGCACAAAGAAACATAGAATATAAATAAAGCTGGAAGACTGTTTTGATTGGATCTTTCTGTGAAAATAGTTAGAGAATGTAAGATTGCAGGCTACTTTTTTTAAAAGTTTGCACGGATAAAAATGCAATTTTCTGTATTAGGAAACCTGCCGTTCCTTAAAAGAGAAAGCCGACATAAATGCATTAACAAGCCTAATTGAAAGCCAGTAAATCCAAGCAATTAATAATTGCGCAGTTTATTCTAACGTTTATGAAACGTGTAAGCTGTAAACTTGCTAAATACACTCGGTGAAAGGTACTGCGGAAACGCGTATATCCAACGTATAACGCTGACAGTAACAAATAATGCACGCAAGCACATTTGATGTTCAGATAAGATAATACCGTATGATTATGGTCGTTAGTGCTAACTGACGACGGCTGTCCCGACCCCAATAAATGGCTGTACATACATGGGTCACGGCTGCCCCTGTTTGACGTGTTACAGAGAAGAAAGAACCACCACCTATCGATGCATGCAACCCTAGGATTTTCCACCAGTTTCCTTTGTTCGTGAAATTATCATTATATCCCATTATGCGGTGATTGGCGCGTGGTCATGATTTTGTACCGCAATGTAATTGGACGGATTATTAGCGAGCAGAGGAGGATTATCGACGGGGTAAACGAACTGTCAGGAAAGCAGAAAGCGAGGCGAAAGCTCATCGAGGCGACCGATCGATCGTGTCACGGCTGTGTTTCGTGTCTTTTTCTCTTTCACACCACATCGTGAATGAAAAGCGTGAATAAATGAGTAATTTGATATTTCTAAGCAATATATCAGCTCAAAGGCATCGTGTATTTTTAATTCCTAATAAATTTGTTTTGACGATAGAATATTATTACCTTTTATTTGCTCAGCATAATAGCATTTCTCTCTCTATTTGCGTGCTGTAAGTGAAAAATAAAGTTTATCTCAACGATATTTGACGATATTTCCGCTATTATTGTAGTATTATGACTTTCTAATATCGCGTACAGTTTCCAGTTTGATTTTTACCAATACCTACATCGCGTTATATTCTTAGTCGAGAGAATTCTGCATCCAAATAAGTATTTACGTTCGAAACATTAATAGATTCCGTCTTCATTTACTTTCATTCGGCGGAGTGGCTACTCTCGCATCGCTTATCATCCGAAAGTGTTCTCCGCTTTTTTTTCGACACCAGGACGTTATGGCGCGCGGGGGTATACGATCGTTCGACGCGACGATCAGACGGAATCCCAGGGTTCTCTCCCTGGGTGGGTGGGTTTCCAATCAATCGGCCGCTTCCGGCATTATCAGAGCAACATGAGCCGGCCGGGAAAATCGAACGTTCCTATCGTTTCCCGTTCGCGCGCGCACGTGTGTGAAAAACGTGCGTGTCCCCGGTCGGTGATGCGTCGCTCCTGATAGACTACGACGCGGCCAAGACTTTTAAAATCGCTCGAAGAAATCGCCGTAAGGAGCTCGGGGGGGAAATTCAGGGGGGAGCTCTACTCGCCGCCGCGCCGCCTTCACATATGAGAACGATCGCGCGGCTAAGACAGAAGGAAAGAGTTAGTCTTTCAAGTGCTTCGAGCCACACATCGCGACAGGGGCATCATGAGACGGCTGGAGCTTTCCTAATATTCGTGAGGTCGTTACCCCGAAAAGCCCCTCGACCCCTCGACGTGCGGCAGATGGACAGCAGTGACGCACACACACACACACACACATATACACACACATCCTCAACCAGGAGCTTCGATAACTTCAAACCCTCGCCATTCCAGTTTATTGATTTGTTTGCGTGCCCTAACGCGCATGTAATTCCTGAAGGGTCAGATCTTTGACAGGTAACAATTTTAAACGGAATAAAGGATGAATAAGGATACGAGATGCCGAATAGTGTATTATAGCCATTCTAAGCCTGCTTCATATCTTATCGATAATTAGGAAGGATTTTTAAGGCGTTATTTATACATTTTTGTCAAAAAGTTAATTTTCGTCGTTGATGATTTGATTTTTTAATTAAGATTTGCTGTGTATAATAACATACTTATTTCTAATAGACAAAGCATGTATAAGCATTGTGATAGTTGAGACACATTATAAAATAATTAAGAAATAAACACAATATTCATAATCGTAAGCAATTGTTCTTTTCGATTCTTTAATTGAAGTCGTAATATATTTTAAATTAGCATTCATGCACAGTATCTCGGTTTCGCGCAGCAGTCCCTGCTGCATCCCGGCTCCTCCGAAGAATCTATCCGCCGCTCCGGCTGCGAAACCAGTTTGACGGCGGCGGAGTTTAGAATTTCAAGTGACCGAATTAACTCGACGCTTAATTAACACATTCGTTTCGCTGGAACGCGACGTTAATCGCTGGTTGTCAGACGGCGCCGACCATCAGATCGATGGCATACAACACGAGTGCGGAACAGGCAAGAATCCTGACTAAGGAGGCGCCGCACGCCTCGTCCTCCAGGTTCCCGTTCTCCTTTGGCGCGGTCGAACTGTTCGATCGGCCGTCGTTGAATGCATCGTCGAGAAGCGCGGAGACGCGGTATCAATCGCTTCGATAATCAGAAGGGCTATCGGCAGTCTATTGGTTTGATCCCCCGTTCCCAGGCTAGCAGAAGCGGCCGGTTAGTCGTACGAAATTCCCCGGGGGCCTCGTCGTCGTCGTGGTAGTGCGCCGTCACGGTCATTACGCACACGCATCGCGCGCAACTTGACTCCGTCGTCGTCGGTCATCGTCTTTTCGGAATACCATCATCATCGCCCCGGCCTGGGCGTGCTATCATTTTTCACGTTAGTCAGCTTTCTCCTCCGTCGTACAAGGCCGAGCCGGGGCAATTGAGAACGCGGATATACGAACTTCACGACGAGCTTCCAGCGATGAAATTAATTGCTGCAACCTTTTTGGTGGTTTTTTTGTTAAGTGTTGAATTAATCGTCACTTTTCGCTGGTAATGTAATGAGCATCAATTTTAATTTTAATATATTTTATTTCATATCTTTGCAAACTCAGTAAAAGTTACAATTTTTTAATAAGAATGCGAAATGTCAGATTATTATTTTTATACTTTTCGTATGTTGTTTCTCTCAATTAATTATTTCTCTTAATTATGTAGCTCTCTAATTATTTTTCTTACGAAAACTTTATTTATTATTATATTTTATACTTTATATCTGTTGTATCTGCATATTTATTCAATATCGTTTATTTAATTTTATATATATATATGTAAATATATATATATAATTATATATATATATATATATATATATATATATATAAATATTTAAGTCTATGTAGATTCATTCTAAAGATGTTTGTAAAATATTAGCTTCCTTTTGTAATAATTTCTCCTGTCCACGCCTTTATTTTAATTTACGTATAAGAATATATAATAAAATAAATATATTTAGCCGCATTTATTTAGCCCTTTCTTTTTCTATCTAACGAGCAGCGGCTGGGAAACATTTATATTATCAGACACTTCACAAGCAAACTGTTTCTTCTAACACTTTAACACTAAAATACGTTTTCGTTAACGACAAGGAGAGTGAATCGGCAACCCGGCGACGGGAATAATTTAATCCCGCGCCCGAGGGAAAGGGTTGAATAAAATATATTCACATATTCCCAGCAGGCAAGCATCCCGCGCGAGAAAGTTGCGTTCGTTCCTTCGTTTGTGTGTTCGTTCGTTCATTTGTTCGTTCGTTCGTTCGTTCGTTCGTTCGTTCACGCTGCTCGTCGTCCTTAGGGATTCATGCTGCTCTGGTCGCCGCTCTCGCTCCTCGGAAACTATCGTTTCGCACGGGCGCGCCTCGTCCGCCTCGTCGAACGAGGATGCGAGAAGAGGAGGAGCAGAACGAGGCAGAGGAGAAGGAGGAGAAGAATACAGTGAGAGCCGCCGGTGCCGCGTCGCGAAGCCTGGAATTTATCAGGCCGCAACTCTCCTCTGGGCTGGGCGAAAGGGTTCGCCTCGTCGGGATTCCACCCACGCTTTTTTCACAGGGTAACATCCGCGCGAGAAATCCAATCTGCTGCTTTCGGCTCGGGGAAACCCGCGCTTTCAAGATCGATGACCTCCAGCTGAAGAAGCGCCGCTTCGACATGATAAATATAAACCGAGTCGTTGGCTTAACCGAGTGTTATGTTAACATATGTCGCCACATGAATTATACTGTGTTTGTATTTTGAAGCAAGAACTGTTTTCTCACGGAAAGCGCTGATGAACTTTTTGGTTTTTAATAACCATTTTATATACGCTTTTATATTTGCACAGTTGTCAGAGATCAAATTGATAAAAATGGAAATTATTTCAGTAACAAATATATTGGTTATTCGTGAAGTTACTTGACAATTAAAGATTTTCGAAGAATTGAACCTCGAGTTTGTAGACACGTACTAACTTTGAAAATAATTCAACAACAAAACAATCGATTTAAACGAATTAAATAATTATTTTCGATATTTGGAATTGTGTTATTGTGCAAAATTAATTTTCTAAATATCTACAAGATTTTTCTAATTGACCACAATAATTTAATTCTACAATTTTGCATAGCCTTCTATCCATTTTGATTATACACAAAATCATCCTTTCGATTTAATAAAATCGTATCGATATTATTCGAATATATGCCTCTTTCAACCATATGAATACTTTTTATTCTTTACAACTGCGGCAAAGGGTTTTTAGGGTTGGCGCCTTATTTGGCTCGGATGCCTGAAGAGCTCTTGTAGGCTGATGGGTGCCTGGACGTTGTCACCTGCGGTGTAATTAATATTCATACGTTTCCATAATGGGTATGATCGTTCGTATTCGCGTCTCTGCACTCGCATGTTGATTTGATTAGGCTCGCAATATGTCCTTAATGCGGTATTCGAGTATTATGTCGAGTATGCAAGCGTCATCAAGCGTCGATTCGGGTCACGGTCGCCATCCAGCCGGGGTCCCTCCGCAGGAAACCCCTTGAACCCATTCGCGGCCCAACTATATCAGGATACCATGAACTGCCGGAGACCACTATTGGACATCAAACAAAAGTGGTAGGCGAGCATAAATTGTCCGTTTTCTCAAGAGATGACAGGGTTCGCGTGACGGATCGATACGCTGAGGAAGAATGCGAAAAAGCATGACCCGTGACGATCTCAGACAATATAAGAGTAAACAAGTTGATCAGGTAGGCATGGAAGGCACGGAGGTGGTCGCGCGACCCTCGAATTAGGGTGCTGAAATAGGGGCGGCATGAGGCTGGCCGCAGTCCCCACCAGACAGGGGCGGTTCGGTGGGTTGTTAATGGCTTGAATCATCGCGGGTGATTTGCCGCAGGGGTGAAAATAACCTGACAACCGATACCGTCATTCCCGGCCATTCAGCGAGCCACGCGTTCGAGGGTAAATCTGTGTTTTTTAGATGCCTGTACATTATAGAATGACGCCTGACACGCTCTAATCAATTAATAACAAAATTTAAAAAATATTATAATTAGTATCTTTTAAATGTATCGAGCATTATAAAAAAGAATTCTATTATTTTAGAATTTAATATAAATTCGAAAATATTCAGTTCAATATTATTCAATGTATGATTATTTTAATAATTATTATCAATTTAAACGTGGCGCTGTATTAAGCATCATATCTTGCAGAGCGCAATTGTGTATATAATTATGCTGCAAGAAGGAAATATAATTTTTTTTCTGAACTCAACGCTTATAAAGCGTATAGCCGAAGCTCCGGCTCAAAGTTCGTCTTCTGCGTTGCCTGGACGCACTATCATGCTACGCGCAGCGAAATGCCGTTGCTTAATCACCGTAATCGGAGCACGGCTCGTTCACCTACCGAGGAGGGCCTCCTACAGGCGCGTCTTCTGGGCGTATATCTGGGCCACCGAGCGGGTACACCTTAACCTCTGGGCGTTTCCGTCTCGCTCGGAGCGGCCTTTCGTCCGGAAGAATGCCGCGACCTCCGCTCTATCATCGCAGACTCTTTTCGTCAATGCAGATACACATCGACGATTCTTTCGGATCGATCGTCCAACTAGATTTCTTTCTCTATAAGATAAGAGAGCGACATGAGGGCAAATTTGTGATTTTTTTTATAAATTATGTCGTAATATGTCGGCACGCGAATCCGCACCGCCTCTCATGTCAGGGTTCCGCCCCGCGAGTTTGACGGCCTGCCCTCCGCGGGAGCCGCCCCCGCTCTTTGAACAGGAACACAGGAATCTAAAGGAATCGACCGTCCGCGGAAGACGGGTGATTGGATTCAAGAGCCCTTGAATGTAGGATCGAGCCCTGTCGCGGATCTTGCCTCTTCTGCGGTTCAGTCTATAGACGAAGAGAGAATACATTAGACATCCCTCTTCATTCAGTACGCTCGCCGTCAAGCCGGACAGCTGTCGAAATGTCGGTTATTTCTGACATCAATAGGAAGAACTTAAGAATATCGTTACATTATTTTAATTAGGTCATCATGTTAAGATTTGTATTACACTACTTCAGCCTCGACAAATAATATTTCTTCATTTGTTCCTGTCCAGAACATTTACCGGAAATTTTTTCGCTTGTTCTGCCACGTTGGCTGAATTTACTATGCAAATTATGTTACTTTAATAAAATAAATTTATGATATTATTTATTCTATTTTCATAAATATTAATGTTGGCGTTAAATACGATAGATAATAGCAAAGAGATATTATATTTCTTTTTTGTTGCCATTTATTTCAATTTTATAATATTACTTTTATAATGTGATATTAATTATGTCACGATAAATTTTAGGAGAAAACTTTTTCATTGCCAAATGCTGCAATTATAACCGAGAATTTCGCACTGTACGTACTGAATTTATAGAATAACGTTGTAGGGTATCGTAGCGAAATATATCGTACATTGTAATGGATGTGATGTTAAAAGAGACCGTGCTGCATGTTCTCCTAGCTCTTCAAGCAGAGCGTTGTAATATCGGTGCGATATCTTGATTGCTCTTGCGCATTTCTGTTCTGCTACGCTAGCTAGACACTGCATCGTGCGCTTAATTAGTACGGATTTAAAGTGTGTAGCGTGATTGTCTTAAGATTCGGAAAATTTTTTACCGAATATTCTAGAATAAAAGATAGAAAGAGAAAAAGATATAAATCAATATCTCGTGAAATAATTCTCTTTCATACTACGTACAAAATAAAAATAAATTAGAATTCTGCTTAAGCTTTGAAAATTAGTATCATAGAATTAGTATCATGTACAATAATTCTTAGACTTTGAATAAACAAAACTAAACCCCAAATTTCTTTACATATCATTAAAAAAAAAAAAAAAAACCATTTTAAAGCTTGAATACATCTAACAGTATACTACTCGTTATTTTTAATAAATCAATTTGTTCTGCCGAGACATTTGTAGACATTTATTGTTTCGTAATTGATGCATAAATCAGAAAAAGATGAAAAACGACATCTGAAACTACCATCTGGTTTAAAAATCCATATTGCTACCCTGACCATTGTGGTGATTCTCTCAACCCCCAAATGAACATTGCGGCTTACAATCGATTGACCTGCAAAGTCGCCACCCCGGGGATGCGACGGACCAGCCCTCCCGCCTGCCCTTGCCCAGATCATGCACACGAATCGTCCTTTCAGCATGCGTAAGCACGCGGGGTGCACCCCCTGAAACCGCCACTGGGGTGGAGAGCCCCTTCCCCAGGCTTTAATGAATCGCGCAGCGCGCATTGCGCAATGCTGGTCGTGTCCCGGCATGGAACACCGAGGGTGAGCGCTGGGACGGAGAAGACGAGCATGCGTGTGAATCGCCCAAAAGTGTGTCTGTGCAGTGATGGAATACGGTGTTGAATGCCCAAAGATGCAAACTAATTTCAACGTTGCTAAACAAATCTTTAACAAATCTTTGCAAATCAAGAAAATTTCAATAAATCTACGACAGTATTGTTGTCAAACGTTAGAAGAAAAGATTGTAACATAAGATAAAAATTTGAAATGAGATTTTGATCTCTTTTTAGAAGCACAAAAATATGGCAATAAGAATATTTTGAATAAAATACATATTATTATTTTTAATAATAAACAAAACTAAAAAATGAAAAATGAAAAAGCCGTCTCAAGATCCTGCGAACGTGCACCTCTCACACGTACGATAATCCGCCACTGTGTTAATGTATATGTCCTGGCGTCGGAGCAACGGGTGCCGGTGCTGGGGCATCGGCGGCGAGGATAGGGCGAAGGGAGCCGGCTGGACCAGCCTCGCGGCTTCGGAGGCTCGCGCGAACGACGCGAAAGGAGGAGAGAGCGTTCGACGGGCGGTGTGGTTGCTGTGGAGCGAAGCCGGTCGTTCGGAGCGACTGGAAGCCGCGAGGTTGGACGAAAGGGCCGGGCACGCGAGTCACTCGAAAAAGGGTGCGACCTTCGACGGCCTCGGCCAGCCCTCGGGGAGACCGCGCCCACGCATTTTTAGCAGGATCCCAGGAGTCGACTGGAGCTCGTTTGGCCTTGGGATGTTTCTCTCTCTCTCTCTCTCTCTCTCTCTCTCTCTCTCTCTCTCTCTCTCCCTCTGTTCCTCCTTCCCCCTTTCGTCCGGTCCGCGCTCTTCCGCCGCGCCTGTCGCGATCTCGCTCTCACGCGAGTCTTCGAAAGGGTCGTGTCAAGGGCCGCTGCCGGCGGCTGCCTTCCCGCCGCGAGCGAAGAACCGCAAAGAAGAACCGATCGCGAGTACAAACGAGTTTCCAGAGGCTGTCGGTTGCTCGGCTGGCCGGTTGTCCGTTTACGTTCAGAGACGAGAGTCATCTCGAGATATCGACCTTCTTTCGCAGACACGATGCTCGAATTTTGGATTCCTGATACTGCGTTACATCGAAAGACCGAAAGGTTATACGAGGAAATAATTGCGCGAAGTAATCTTGATTTACGGAATTTATAGATCAATTATATAGTTCTACTTTTAAATTTCTGATATGTTATATATGGAAAGACGTTACGTCGAAAGGTCGCAGAAAGGTCGCGATCTAAATTATGCACTTTGGAAAATAGCATTTTGATATCAAACATTAATCACATTCTCTGGAATTTGCCGATACCTAAACTGTGTCGATCCTGCATTGCATCGATGTGCATCGATGTTTTGCGTGCTTCGAAAGATGAGAAAACGTAGCTGTACCTCAGAAAATTATTTTGATATTAAACTTTGATCAAGAATGCAGAATTTACTAATATTGAATTTCGCCCTGATATTATATTAAAAGAGAAGGGCACAGCCTAAGTGACATTATCTAGCTGTGTATCGAGGAATAATATGATAAAAAATGATAAAACATTTTGCAGAACTTACAATTCATCAAATTGTAGATTTCTGACACTGCATTACATTCAGAGTGAAAACTAAAGACACTCTTTAAATTCCTAAATGCAAATTTATGTAATAAATTATATTAAATATAATTATATGCATAATTATTTCACTAAAGTAAATCTTAAAAAGCATGTGCAAGCTCTATTCGAAATGCGAAAGTCAAACAGATGATAGCGATATTTATTATTTTTTCGCATTTAATAATATTTATCGTTTGCTTGATTTATCACACAAGATTCTAAGACATATAAAATTCCAATTTTAATAATCAATAGCTAGCAATATAAAAAAAATTAACTATTTAATTTATCTACACGTAATATTATAAGAATCATCTAATATCTGTAATATACGTACAAAAATATTCAAGTCAATTATATGTTTCTCAAATTATTCAAGCACATATAGCGAAGAAGCGAGTGAGAGTCTTGCTATAGCAAGATATCACGCATCATGAAAATATGACGCTCGCATCATAACCGAAGCTCCTGTATATCCTGCTTTCCTATCTTGCGACATATGAGAGATATGAATCGCTCTATCTACAGCCTTCGTTGAACCTAACTTTTGTATCTTTCATAAGAATCTTTCTATACGCTAATTTAGACATTTAATTGTAATCAAATAATTAATATGCTTCTCATGAAATAAAAAACTACAGTAATCAGTTTTTTATTTAATTAACCCTTGTTACTTTATATATAAATCTTTTGCCTTATATAATATAGTTCACGAATTATTATTGATATTAAAATATATTAAAATTGCAAGAAATAACACACATTCTTGTCTGCCATGTGCAAATGCTGTGCGCTCTTCAAATGTATTTTATAGAAGCATGCAACGTGTTGCAACGTTACTGTATATACTGTTATAGATAATCCGCAATCTCTGATCGAAGTCGGCTATACACACATAATAGAGAACAAAGATATAAGACCACCTCCTTGCTTCGCGATATGTGCCTCTGGTTCACGATTTCCCGCCCTACAAGCTCTTCGACTTGTTTATTCCCCTGCTACGTTGATGTAACGGAGTTGTTTACACTGCGCATGTAATATGGCATCTCTCTCTCTTTTTCTCTCTCTTCAGCTCTCTCTTTCTCTCTCTCTCTCTCTCTCTCTCTCTCTTTCTCCCCTCTTTCCCCCCTCTCGATGCGCTTTTTTATGTCATAATTCCGCATTATTTCGCTTTCTCACAAGATCGCGAAAACCACCTCTAACAATGAACCAACCTTCACGTATTGTCTTCTTTACACAGCGCGATATCAATTTATTTAACCGTCTTACTTAACCGTAATATACAGAACTTTATCCCATCGTTTCGCGTGGCAATTGTTTCTTCGCATCTGTTACACGACTCTTTCTTCTCAAGTATGATACCGTCGACGTTTTCGCGATGCACGGAGAAACAGGAATGCATTATCCTGAGGAACTAAAATACCTCGATACGCCGGGACAGGCCAACGAAAATTCCCACGGGACGGAAATACGCGAAGGACAGATTCGGGTTATCGTGATACATCTTTCAACAGGAACGTATCTCGATTCGAAGCTATACGCCGGGGAAAGAAACAAAGTCGCCGCCTCGAAAGTCGTTATGCAAGCGAAAGGACGATAGCAAATGAAAGCTGGAGAGTGAATTGTGATACACGACAGACCAGGATCGCAGCCCTTCGCGGAAGGGTTGTTCGCTTCCGACGAGCTGAAGGGTGTGTTAGACTTCCTGTGTGACTTAATGTACTATAAAATTAAGTTGCACGTAATTCGTTTTTTTCGTTTATCCTGTTAAGGAGTTATAAATAAAATAATATAAAAACAATAATATAAAAAATTATTTTAAAAATAAATTTATAAGTATTTATATTCTCTATATATGTGTATATATATATATATATATATATATATATATATATATATAGATATATATATATATATAATAAATTTATATTCTCTATAAATATCTCTCTTTTTAATTTCTTTTGTATACGTAGATACGTATTTCCAGTTTATAGCAGACAGGATATAGCACAGCGCTATAAACGGTTCTTTATTGACTTAGTAAAAGAAATAAGATCTTTTAACAAGGGTTCTCTCGGAGTCATAAAAGGAATCGTAAAACTATCATTCTCTGTTTTCCTTTTCATCGCAAAACCGGAAACCAGATGATGAGATATGAAAAAATGAAAAGTGATATCCGCGTTAACAGGAAACCATCATCATCGCGAAGTTTGCCAACGGAAAAAACCGGTTTTTACATTCCTCCGAAATATAAAACGCTGTCATTTTCAATGCACATTTAGCGTTCCATTTTGAATAATTACGTACGTTAAATAAATATCGCGAAATATCTGATTAAACTACAAATATAGAAATTTTATTTCTGTCAAAAATAATGTGCAAATTGCTATCCGTAAGATTTTGTAAAATAAATAAAAAAATATATTTTTTTTGACAACTATATGTTCAATAATATCGGAAAAAAATTTTTTCAAACTGTAAAAATGTAATTTTTTGGTAGAAAACATAGGAATGTTGTGCGCGCAGCATATAACGACGTACATACATACTGTATGTACAGTATGCATAAATTTGCCGTGCCGCATCATGGTTTTCGTGTTCACTGGCGGTGAATTCCACGGTGGCGTCATAATGACAGCAATTAGTTTCGCTCCATTGAGTTCTAAATGCGGAGACTCGATCATCAGGGATGCAGAGTGCCCGAGGAGGCTCGAAGGATCCTTCGGCTCTCGGCGGCGGCCAGGAACCACGATAGCGTAGCTTCTCCTGCGGTTTCATCCTACTATCCTGGCCGCTGTCGCCGTCTTTCTTATTAATATGCTAATTTTGCACAAACGTCGGCCACAATTATGAACGAGATTTCCTCGGGTCTGACGATTGCGCTGGAACCACCGATCGCTCGTCGACGTTGTCCAGAATGTTCCGCGGATTACGGCCACGTGTAATGCGAAACACCTGCGATCAGGGAAGTATGGAGCTATGCAAAGTGTGCTTATCTCCCTCAGGAGTCTCAGAAGAAGATACGCAATGTGTATAACACATATATTATCGTTCCGATAGATCTCGAACCTCAGAACATTCTTGTTACAATACATTTGCGGAAACGTCAATTTATTTCCGTTTGCGAAACAACATAGCAAACATAAAAATTTAAACTTTCACCTCTATCTTTGTTTTAACATACACGGTAAAAGCAATTTTATAATAAGAGAACCTTAGGTCTCTTCTTCGTAGCGAACTTTGTTTTCTTCCAATTTTCTGCAATTCTCCAGAGAGTTCATAAGCAAAATTTAGTAGATCATTTATTTATCCACTTAACTACTCATCGTAAGTTTCTTCAGCTTCTATGCAATGCACCGTGTGTGCTAAAATATATATACAGACACGTGTGTATGTCTGTATATATAATATTGAATCAATACACCCGGCATGAATTAAGCGCGCACACGCGAGCAAGCCTAATTCTATTATCGATCCGTGCTTACACCGCGCGTTTCTTGCGGCAGCGTACACGAAGGGTGTGACTCGTCCCTGAAGACGGTTCCAGAAAGATCGGGATCACATCAGGCTTCAGGATCGCTCATGAGTGCCTAATCGGTCGCCCTTTGTTAATCCCCCGGAGGGTAAAAAGATTTACCGCTTCACCTGCTTTGAAAGAAAGTAGCACTGCCGCTCGATCAGGAGTGCACGAGAAGACGGAGGCGGTTTGATCGGCGCGCGAAGACCACGGCGTTAGGCGGATTCTCTCACTCATCGTTAGCCTTTCTACAAGCTTGTTTTTCACACGGACAAAATCTCATTTCTGGTCACATTATATTTTAATGATATTTCCGAAAAATCTCTATTTGCAAATATATGCTTTGACATTGGAGTTTTATTTCTGTAGCGTTTTAACGGCGGCTTCTTTGTATAATTTGTGAAATTAATTTTTTCCACTGAAACATTTGCTTTCCAGAGCACAAACTCTGCAAAGTGGATTAATTAATTAAATTTCGCTTTAACAGAATTTTAATTTAAGATGTTGAATTATATAGAAATATGTGATATGTAATAAAACTTCGATTATTTTGCTAAGAAAAATTCGACACTTTATCCTATGATTGAAAGATCAATAATTTCGAAGCAATTTATATTATAAATAAAGAACATGCGTAATAACCGAGCGGACACCCATTTCTGTCAATGAACTATCAATGTTCTCTCATCCTGCAACGCAAGATGATGATGCAGGACTCTCCGTAAGCTTCTGGTCTGCTGACTGGTCCTATCGGCAGCCATTTGCTGTCCATCTAAGGAACACCCCCATCAGGATATCATGAATGCGTTCCGCATCGTTCTCGTCGCGGGCTCCCAGTATGACATTCGCTCGTGTCCCGTGTCAATTAGTTACGCTTGAGCAGGTTCCAACAAATTTCGTCCTGGCCTCCAAGGGTACCATAAAAAGCATGGCAGTCTCGAGAAAGAGAGAGAGAGAGAGAGAGCGAGATCTCTTTTCAGCCCGACACTCGCTTTGAATCGTGAGACCTCGCTACCGTTTTCGTGCGCATTCCACTCGCGCAAGCAATATTGAATCCACAGCCGATTAGGATTGCACGAGCGTAATTTCACATCCTGTCCAACGTCGGAGATGCAAACGCCGCATCGGCACGGATCGCGCGAGTTTTTACAAGCGGAAGGAACTGAACCGGCTGGCGCATGCGATTAGGAACATATAAGACGAGCGTGATGGAAGACCTCGCAAGGATGACCGGCCGGGTGTCAGACGCTTCGGGATAGCGGCGATTTGGCCTCACATGATCAGGAGAGTATCTCGGCAAGAGTAAGCCGGACGACGCACGATGGTGCGACACAGAGAGCAGGAAACGAGTAGGCGTGAGTTATGACGAGAATGCGAGGTCTCTAATGACTTTTCGGTCGTTTCGACATCGGCTCTCTCTGTGCCTGCTCCACGAGCAAGTCTAGCTTGGGGTGAATGCAAGATGTACATGCCAAAAGCAGCGAATAGATAAACAACCTTATGGGGATCTTAGAAGCGGATAGAAGGTCGAACGCATGCTAGAGCTGCCCTACGCCGAGGTTGAGCCAAGGGCTCTTCAAGCATCTCGCGAAGCTACTTGCGGCCAAGATAATGCAAGAGGCTGAAAGTACACGATGTGAACGGTTCTTTTTTATACATGAAAAAGAAAATTAGAGGGCACTGTAATAAAGTCATTGTATTAAAGAAAAACGTTAATTGTGAATTAAAAAAAAATAATTTTTACAAAAATTGCAAAAATTGAGATGTAACTAAAACTGCATTTTTCAGAATTCAGTATCTAGATTGCAGATTTCAATTTACATTGAAGTTGAAACATTGTAAAAATTATAAAATGATCGCCTTGGCCGTGCAACAGGCGATCGTCTTTTTCCGGTTGATTGGAAAGGAGGAATTTATAAGAAACTATTTAGATAGCGGGCTATAAATAATGAAGTTGCTTGCCGAGCCGTATGTCATAACCACAAAGATATTTCTGCGGTGTAGTAAATTGAAAGTATTGGCGGCATATCTCGAAAAAATTAAAAAGGCGATGAAGCTGGAACGGAGCAGCGCGCAAACCGGAAGAAAACTGCGAGCTGCAGTATTGCACGGACCACGTAATTTAAAACTGGAGTACATCCCCGAAGAGGTGATTCAGCCAACGCAGGTTGTAAAAAAAAAATATCTCTCTTCTGTGATTGCTGTTAATTATGTACAATGTTTCATTGAAGAAACTCAATGTTTTTGTATCTAATTCAAATCCTGCGACTTTCTTCCCTAGTCTGCTACAAATTGCTATTTCCCGTTCTTTAAGCGGAAATTGCAATTTCCACGCAAATATATTACGATGATCATACTCGCAAAGTGAATACCAGTCTCTTGGTTGAACTTTGACGCCGCATTATACGTTATAATGTCACGCTATCAAGGCCTAATCGCGGAAATTTATAAAGCATCGCAGTGCTGCTCGCGCGTCGCCTTGTGAAAATTTCGCTTTCACTTAAGAATCGATTCGACCGTGAAGGTTAAAAGTCGCGTGGCTGAAATTCAGCGAGTGATAGATACTTTCTCCGCGCGCCGAGCAACGCGCCACGCGCCGCTCGTTCTTCGTCTTGATCTCGAATTTGTTATTTCGTTTTTCGGCCTTCGCGACATTCACGAAAGACTTATCGAAAGATTCGCGTGGACGTGCGCTACTGCGGGCTGACCGGAAGCGACGTGCTTCTGTGGCGCGGCCAGCATCGCCGAATCCCGGGGCCGACTATGGTTCTCGGTTTCGAGGTATCGGGCACAATTCTGGAAATGGGCAGACTGGCACACGAGCGAACAGGCTATCACGTGGGCGAGGAAGTCGTCGTGCACAACTATCCCGTCTGCGGCGGTCTGGCCGAAAGCTGTCTCGCTCATTACAGAGTAGGTCCACTCCGCTTTGAAAAGAAAGCGTCGATTTGCAGGAATAGCGTCGGTTTCACCGATACTACAAAATTGCAATTCGCACTGCGAAGATTGCACTGTTAATTCGTAAATACTGTTCTTTATGCGCCACGTCAATCTTACTGTGAGAATAATTAAATCTACTAAACGCTAGGACGTGTTTAGATTAATGAGACGAGTGTCTCTCAAGAACGCAGCGGCCATCACGGATGATTATTTCTCGGCTCTAATAGCAATAGGCCGCCGAGCTCGCATAGAAAGAGACGAGTGCTTTCTCGTTAACGCGAAACACTCACGCTGCGCTTTGGCCGTCATTGATCTTGCTGTCAAAGTGTTCGGAGCAAAGGTAATTGTACTTTCACACTTCAAAAGTAAAATGTCAACTGTGCGCCTCTTTTCGAAAAACGTTTGGAACTGTTTTAATTAACGTGTTAGAGTTTATCGAGTGCATTGTTTTGGTGTGTTATAAATATTCTGCACTTTTATTTCGTGAATAATTATATAAGACCAGAGCACAGACTTATACCTTTTTTATTTAAGCCAATAGCTATATGTAGCGACGCGAGACGAGCAAAGTTGTGCACCGATCTCGGTGCGGCGATTATACGTAATAGAAATGAACGATGTTTGCCATATAAATTGAAAAATATCAGCGGGAAGGAAGAAGTGCGCGTGATAATCGAAACCGAAGGCGGACCGTATTTTCAGAGAATTATCAAATGGTGAAATCATGCTGTTTTATTGTAAAATTAGTGCATACTTCTTTATATAGATAATTAAAACTAATAAAAATCGTGTTGCGAAATCAGGGAAGTTGAGGCGTGGAAAGTAGACTACTGAGTCACCCGTTAAAAAAAAAACTCGCAAGAAGATATTTTCACCCATTACGCATGAATTATAACTTTCTAGTGATTAATACACAAATCACAGTGCATAAAAATCTGTTATGAAATCAGGTATTTATATATCTTTTTATTTTCAGCTTAGAGCACGATGGTCTCGTCGCTTTTCTTGGACGCGCTCGGAATAGACAATGTTCTAATTTTTACTCCATGTTGTCGAATCATACGGTATTCGTAGTCGCCGCGGAACATTACAAGATTGCTGACACATTGGTTTACAGGTAGAAGTTAACAATAAAATAATGAAAAAGGGATGAAGTAGTCACATTATTTTAACACATGCCTAGGGAGACTATGCAGCATTTATTAGATTATCAATCAGAACGCATAATATGTCCTCGCATCTCAGCGATTTTCGGCCTGCATCGTGTTAACGATGCATTTGATTATTACATGACGGTACCAAGCGGAAAAGTGTTAATCGATATGAAGGATTGTAATCGGATTACTCTATATGATAATTATTAAATATTAACCAATTAAAAGGCTAATAGTTAATCGATTTAGTTAATCGATTTCGCAATATAGTTTAATATTCAGTCTATGCATGTAATTGCTTATGTGTGAGTGTTGTCACAATTATGTACATATTTAATTAATAAAAAGATAATTGTACTCACTAGTTAGAATTTAGTCAATTGAATAATCAATAGAAATCCATAGTTATTGCTAACTACGTGCATTATTGATTGTCAATTGCATTTCTTATACAAAATTATGAGTTTATATGAAGAATTTGTCACAATATAAATGAAATAAATGAAATAAAAGCGCTAGATAACATACTCTGACATGAATCCAGTTAATATGTCATTTGAGCAATAAATATTCAATATTATTCAATATTCAATATTCAATATTCATTTATTATTCAATTAATATAAAAACTATGACAAAATTCGATATATTTCGAAAATTTTATCGATACATTTTTTGCCATTGTGCATGTTAAGCAATTTTGATAAAGCGCGTCAAACTTAAAAAAATATGAAAATATTGCAAAAATATAAATTGCAAATGAAAATATTGTGTCCGCGTGATTATTAAAATACGATTTTTAATAATTATATTATAAACTTTAACAAATAAAAAAAGTAGTTAATATTAATATTTTATATAATTATGCAAGTGTAATGAATAAATTCATTCACTGGTCGTTGTACTCTAGCTGAATACGCTCTTTCAGATATATTAAAAATATTAAAATAAATTGTATTAAAAAGGCCCCATAGAATTAAAACAATGATATAATAGAGAGCCAAAAGACAAGATTTCTCAATTATTCGAGCTTTATTTAAAACTTTAAAAAATAAATGTATGCAATGTCAGATAATATCTCAAACTTTTTAGAATTTTTATCATGTAATTAGTAAAATATCTTTTATTTAACAGTACATTTACTGAATAAATTTTATAGATAAATCAGACAAAAGTTGAACATTTTATCTAATTATAGGAAAACTACTTTCGAAATATTTACAAAAATTGAATATAATTAGAGAAATTGTTATAAAAATCGTATTTAAATCTGCGAACATTTATGTCTAATTTATCTAATCTAACCTATCCAAGTGCAATCGCATTTTTGACAAATCTGTGGAAATGTAAAATATAATGATACATTTGAACCAAAAACTCGTCCAAATTCTGCCAAGAGAAAATATAAAAGATGATTGACATAATAAAATAAAATAATGAAATAATAATAAAAATATTTTATTAAATATTTAATAAATGTGAATTATAATTTTGTATATTGTATTACCACAATAATGTGCATATTTAAACAATGTACAAATAATTGAACTCACCAGCCAGGATATTGCAGTTTGCCCCGTTGTCTGCTCTGTTGTCCTGCCGTAAATTCCTTCATATTAGCTCGAGAATGCAGATAAATATTGGAAAGCACATTTATTCACGCACACTACTAAACACACTGCACTTATGCAAAAATCACAGATTTACATCACGAATTTACTTCGCCGCGACACATAAAACACTAATGAAAGATAAAATTCACTTTGCAACATGTCAACGGTGTCAACATAACCAATTATTGTCACATTACATATCCCGTGCCATTATATATTCACATAGAACAAATGAAACGAACGATGATTGCCGGTCACATGAAAATTGACACGTGACAATAATCATGTATTATTCGATTTAATTCCGACAAGCTAAATTTTCAAAATACTACATCTATTGAAAAATATATTCGATACGAATATCGGTTGCAATCTGTAAATTGACAATCAACGAAAACAAACATTTGCAACAATATTTTCAGCAATCGTTTGTGATTTTAGACACTCCCGTTATAATCGATACTCCCGTCATAATCGGCACTCCCGAAACAAAGTTCGCGTTCTTGACAGAAATACATTAAGAAACGAAATATGCTATTTACTGCGTAGCGTATTCACGATTAGCGTCATAAACTATTACGGCCATGATAGTTAGAAGTTAGAAGTTTAGTACATAAATATGAACAATCGATATCAACGTATTCGCAATTATTCACGATTGATAATGCAGAAAGTGTGTGAACAACAAATCCAATTCGCAATTGCATTTATCCAGGCAACTGATTAGAAATAAGATGTAAGAAATTGTAACATAGATTTAATATTTGTATTGTGCGTCCATAGAATTTTTCCTTTATTCAGATTTTTACATCTATTTTTGCTATCTTCATGATATTTATTTTTTTTTCTCGTGTATGCAATGCACAAACAAGTCTTCTAACTATTTTCCCTTACCGCTAGATGACGACACATTGCGCGAAAAAGCTCGACTCGAATGCGACACTGCACCTTGCAACTAGCGCAGGCTGTAAGTGTTTGCACGGATTCGTGGTTTGCGCGTCGAGTTGCAGTTCCCCTCCGCCCCCGGGCGTGCCGGCCGTATTGCGAGCGTATATCTTTCACTTGGTGCATCCCGGCGTAAGTATCCGTGAGCTGGACCTTTGTTTCCGTTCGGAGAATCGTGTTATCGCGAGTGCATTATCGCGCTGCTAGTTCTGTTGCTCCCCTGCCTCGCGCGTGCACGCGTCTCGATCGACGGAAACGCTCGTGGAATTAACGTCCGCACGCGGTAGAGCGAGAGAGAAGGAGCGGGTGAGGCGAGAGGGGGGGGAGAGCGCGTGCAACCGAGCGTTGCGCGACGCTGTGGCTTGCACCCGTCGATGACCGTGTCGCGTCGCGACGGCTTTCCCGGTTTTCTCGCGCGTTGCCTCGTCACGGTCGATCCGCCGTCCATTTGTACGCGCGCTCGTTCGTCGATACGCTCGCCTCCGCTCGCGCCGATCTTTTGCGGTAACGACGGCGGGGACGGCGGTAGTACATGCAACCTGTTGTTTTCTCGCGGCGCGCTCCACCGCTGACACGCAGCCGTGCTGAGAGCAACGAGCGACGACGTGTGGCGGCTGATGTGCTGGCGGCCGACCTAACCTCGCACCCATCCTGGGAAACGCGCCGGCTCGTCGACGCTGGGAGCTGACGACAGTATGAACGGGTAAGAGACTTTAACATTGTGCGATACCCACATGAATACGAATTCGCTCTCGTCGCGAGATGGAGCGTGCGGGAGGGAAAGAGAGAGAGGGAGAGAGAGAGACAGACAGACAGAAAGAAAAAGAAGGGGGGAGGAAGTGAGTGTGACAGCTGAATGTCATGCATAAATAGACGAGAAAAGGGAAGGGTGTAGCTACGTCGTAGTGCTATATCGAGTTAAAAAGGAAAAGAGAGAAAGAGGTGATGCATTGATTTGCGATTGCATGTAGAGTGAGAGAGGTTATCAACTGTGGAAAGAAAGAGAGGAAAACCGACAGCAAGACAGAAGGGCTTGTACAGAGCTTTTCTCTATCACGTGTCATTTCTCTTTCTATCTTTCTCTTTCTCTCTCTTTTTCCTCGCTCTTTCTCTGTTCCTCTTTTAACTTTCGATCGCTGTTGCAAAGGTACACGTGCGCAGCTTGCACCCGATTGTATGTGCGCTGCAATCGCGTGTAGCCTGGCGGAAATAAAAAGAGAAATCTACATTGTTGAAAATTAATTAAGCAATGACAGAGTCCTTTAGTTTTTGATATTGCAATTTAATCATTCGTGTGCATTTGCCTTTTTTTTTTTAATGTCCTTTGTAATACGCAGCTAACTTTGTTGCGAGAACTATTCTTCTTTCATCAATCATATTCCATTTTCAATAATACAAAGCGACCGTATACGCTTCATAAAAGCCACACAGTGACTTTCGTTATTCGGATTAATTGCATACCGTGATGCTCCGCGGGCGGAAGAATGTAACAATTATTTTTCTCGTTTCGAGCAATTTGAAAACGGAAAAATATAGTCAGTTTCGAGCGACATAAAGTCGTTCTCGTGATTTCTCGTCTCGAAATCAAAGCTGTGTGTCAGGAAATATTACCGGGCGAGTATTGCCCGGGCCCGTAGCTTTTAGTCATGTTTATGAAACAGTGTACTGCTTGCTTCCACACATTTTATGAATAATATTCGATTACACTCCGCAACAGTATCCAATACGTACGGCACATTTATTCCGCGCCGTTGGTGTCCAATGGCTTTTGCCGGTAAGCGAACGCGCTTCTATAACCGTATTCTACTTATATTTCACCATGGTGGATTTTACGTGAAATACCATAAAACTGCATTGTTTACGATATCTTCGGATGAATGCGAAAAAAACAAATCTGTTCTGGGCTTTTTCTGTTTTTTTTCTGATCTTTTAAAAATTTAATATTCTATGTACAGCACTAAATGTAATTTTACGTGATTCTTAGTTCGAGAGCAATTTTGATGAGAGCAATAAAACTCGCTATTATACAAGCGCATTTAGTTCTCTATAATATGGAAATAGAAATTGAATATGAAAAATCGAAAAAAAAAAATGGGATTGGAGAGAGAATTTATTGTGCTAAAAATATCACGTGCGATCTATTTAAATTTTTAGAATTTTATGTGCCTAATCAAGATCGATCCATTCCTCATCCGTAATTGGTTTTCCAGATTTGGTAGTTTTTGGTTTTAAAATTGTAGAGATATTGACGAAAGAATTCATTGTTCGGAAAAAATTATATCCCCCACGCTTAACTTAATACGATTAGCGCAAATCCGAGTTATTTTTATTTTTCGAACGATTATCGAATTTCGTTTGCTCTCAGAGTTTAATCCCTTCGCTTCCAAATCCATCGGAATAACACCGCACAATGTATATTTATGCGTAGTAACGGCAACAATGACGAGTTTCGATGAAACTAATTTTGCGATGCAACATCGGACGCGTCGATTTCGCGTAATTTTGCGTAATTTCGTTATAGAGCTAAATATTCATATTATTGCGGCTTCCGCAGCGCGATGCGGCACGCGAATCTGCGTTCGTATGCATTTTCACGTATTTTCGCGCGCGTACATCACATTCGCATTTAACTCGTCGGTCGGTATTTGGCCGCACACGTGGTAACTCCTTCCGCAAAGACAAACGGCTTTTATCAACCCACGGTTACGTCAAAGCCTCAATTTCGATCAGATGCTTATTCGTACCTGTCGTTGGATAATAAAAATTCCTTCTCCCTTCTTTCTGATTTTATCTTTTATATTTTTTTATTTGTCGCCCACGTATAATGCGTACACTTTGACGCGTGTACGCGCGAGATGCGTTGAATTACATCGATTGCGTGCTCTTCATTTAATTAAGTCCGTGCTCGTCGGCGTCATGATTCACACTGGATGATAAATTGAATTCCTCGTCGTATCGCGCGTTATAAGGCAACCACTGTATGCGTTTCGCGCAGGCGACGTTAAGCCGGAATTAGAAACGCGACGTTTCGCCGCCCAAAGAAACATGCAGTAAGATGTTGAAAGTCCTGGCAGCCGATAGCCATGGATTCGCGCCAGGAAATGATTTACACTCAGAAACATGTGTCCGCGTGAGCGGCGATTCGCTTCATCTGATTCGCCGTCGTCGATTCGAGCCAGTGCCTTGTTTCGTGCCACGTTTTCTTGCGGACGTCTGTAACGTGATATCGGGACTAAAAAGCTTTATATTGCGCGAAATATCCGATCGCGAGTTGTTCAAACCTTGTGACGGGCGTGGCGAATGGCGTGAATGGGGTGAATTTTTCGCGAGTTTTAAATTTCCACGAATTTTTTCGCGATACCGGAAATACTTTGGGCGCGCCGGCAGAATCGTGCCAGATTTCACGCTGTATTTTCGCACGAAGTGGTTTGCGGAAATGCGCAGCAAGGCAACCGAATGTAGCTTGGAAAACGCTTCGTTGTGCGCGAAAGACTCGTGCATTATGGATTGGCACTTCGCCGATGAGTCGCCGATAATGCTCTTTACACTGTCAATACGACCGAGGTTGCGCGCTCTCTTTCGTAACGCTAGAATTGCGTATGCTTTCGATTTTGGGTTTACTTACATTTTAACACATTACGTTATTACGTACACACATTTCGCTATGCGTTATTAATTCATTAATATATAATTTTCTCTCACGAATTGAAATGATATTATATACAAATTATTAAAATTTTTTGCTGCTGACACTTTTTTTTTCAATTTAAATCCGATAATTGAGAACTTCGAATAAATGATTTAAACACTTCTTGCACAACTGACAAAAAAAAAAATATGTCGAATTATACGCGTAATTTTCTGGCATGATGACACCATGTCATTAGCGCGCGAGAACTGAATACTAGCAGAGGTGCGTTGTCTATCTTTTGCTGTTTGTCTTTATGCGATATTGTGTTTCACAATACAATGCATTGATGTAAGCTGCGAGAGGCTGGCAGTGCTTAATCAGGCTATTTGCGAGAATTACTAGATTACTATCTTTCGTGAGACATTGAAATACCGCGCATTAGATCACGCCAGGGTGTATTCGTATATTTGCTCACGATGTATGAATGAAAGAATCTCTTCGTTATATTCTGCAATTTGTCTCGCGAATAATTGGCGTTTCACAATTGCACGCAGTGCGAAAGTATTTATATCGAAGGCGGGTGGAAATAACGCGTCAAGCTACTAATTTAAAATTCGATTAAACTCCGATCGCTATGCCGCATCGTTGTTATCATTCCGCGCGCCGTTAAACTATTATTTTGTCACACGTTACGAACTTTCACGCCATTGCGTTGCGCCAACACCCCGAGCCCTTCTTCTCGGCGCGGCGTGTACATGCGTGCCGCGGGTCAAACTTTACGCATCACCACAGCTTCATAGAACAGCATAAATGCATGGAGCCCGCATGTGCGGTGGCGAAAGCGCGCCCGCATTTCCACGCTATCGATGCGTTCATCGAACCGCGTGCATAGCCTTCCGCCGCGGGTAAATGCTTATCAGGCCGGCCTGCAGCACTCGATGATAATTAAAATAGACAAGACTCGCAATAGCGCAACGCAAATATCTCAACCGGCCATCAACCGGCCGTCATCGTCAGCGATCCGTCGCGATATGTCATATTTAACGACAGTCCTCGGGCTACTTCATTATCGCAAATTATCGCTCGCGCCAACGAAAGCAACGCGTCATTATTACTCTCAAGAAAATTAATAGCGGAAAAGTTCACTCTGCCTTTCAACAAAAATGCGTTTCTCCCGAGGAAAAAAATGCTTCAGCTTGCAGCGAGGAAAATGTAAACGGCTATCTCTCCCCTCCTCAACGTAATTTTTGAAAATTACAGCATCAAGTTTCGTCTTGATGCACCTGCGTTGAGGCGAAGCGTTCATTATTCGAGTGGCAGCTGCAGATGTGTATGCACCTGCTCTGGGTAGAACATGTTCACGATGATGATAATTTAGATAAATTAATTTGGATAATAACCGATTTATCGTATAACGCATTAATTACATATTAATTCAGAATACGTTTTATAATATCATTTTGTTATACATATATATGTATACATTATATATTTCAATTATCATACGGTACAGTATTTCGAAACGCGACGAATTTAATTTCCAGTGCTGTTTAATAACCAATTAACATATAGCTTTAATGTTATATATTTAGTTACCGCGCAGTAAAATACTCCATTTTCGAGAGCGTACGAGCAGTCTAGTCGTCGTTGATCTCAACTTCGTATCGTCGTAAAATGAAAATACGGTGTAACGGCTTTGTGTCTTACAGAGTGCCCCGGAATTATCACTATTTCCATCGAATGCGGGTACTAAAAGCCAAGCGAAGGGAAATGTTAGTTGTTTAATGAGATATCAAAATTGTCATAAAGTTTAAAGTTTCATTTAATTTGTATACAAAAGTTGACTCTAAAATATTGAGAACTTTATATTTTTTATTTGTTGTTAATTGTAAAGGATCTTTGCTTTATGCCGTCAATTATGTTTGATCAATAATTAGACTAAGTTATCGAGTGAATAATTTATGAATAGTCTATTTAAACGCGAACTGGCTGATAACATATTATTTTACAAAAAAATTAATGCAAGAGAAAAAAGCATATTATTTTACAAATAATTTACAGGTCAATTTTAATAGTAATTAAAACCGAATAGTTGTATTTTGTCCTTTGCTATATCTGTTTTAATATAACAATTAAATACAAAAAGGGAAACAAATTTTTAGTGAAATGTAAATAACAAAATGTTCAACATTGCATATTTAAAAATTAAAACTATGAAATTGGAAAATCGAGATAATTGATGGGAATATAATAACTGTTTTGAAACTTACAACGACAAAAACCGCGTTGTGGTTCTCGATGTCTGGAATCTCACGATCGAACGTGAATAATCGCACGTAATGCTCGCGAAACAAGCAATGATGGCTTGACTTTACGTCTCTCTGCAAACAGCTGACAAACGAGCGATGCCCGTGGAATTTTATTAACGATCGTAACGCGCCGACGGCCTGATATTTGATGGTTACCTCGGCATCGATGTCGGCGTGCGAGCGCGCGCTAATTAAAACTGACGCACCATGTCCCATGACGCATATCCACGCTGTGGTATGTAACGATGCTACCGGGTCCACGTCTCGCGTTGACTTCATTGATCCTGCATTGTCGGCCTTTCACTTTGCCCCCGCTTCGTTTAGCTCACCATCAGACTATCGTGTATCATATTAACTATCGCAAACTTCCCTCCAATGGAAACAGCTGAAAGATATTGGATCGATGAAGCCGCTGAAAGATATTGGGATGATAAAGCCGCTGCGTCGATCATATTCATTTAATTTCGGAAATTAACTTTAATTTAACTCACGCGCTTGCGCGCAATTAATCCTTACTTATCTGTCGCAATAATTCGGATTTTTGTTTTGTAATCCAGCGTAAAGAAAAAGGAAAAGATCAGTTTAATTTGGTTTTCGCATTTTTAACGTCGAGAAAAAAGAAGTTGTCGAGTGACCGGATTAACGCAACGCACGGTGGATAAATATATCGGTGCGCGATCGAATTTCATCCGTCGAACGGCTCTTACATATCCGTTTTACGATCGGCCGAACTCAACGTCTCGAAAATCATCGTTCCGAGGTGAACGCCGTCGCGGCGCGCCGGCAAAGGAGGGAATATCTCGATTCGACAAGCCGTTCCGATATTTCGATCCTAAGAGCACACAAAGCGTCACTCGAGGGTGATGCGCAAATGACAAATCGTTTGGCAAATAATAAATCGGAGGCGGCATTCGGGCCGGGATTGGGAGGATCGACAACGGCGGAGGCGAGGTCGAGGGTCGCATTTTACGCGTAACGCTAGGTATTGAATATTCCTCGCGTCCTCCACGCTTTCGTCAGCCGACTAAACCAGGAAGATCTCCCGGAATATTTCGTCTGGAGTGACGGGAATTTGATTCTCGCGTGATCCACCAGGATATATTGCGTTGGATGACCCCGGCGAAACCTTTGCAAAGGTGTTATTTGGGGATTAAGTCAGCCGCCGTGGCAAACGAAGGATCAAAAGAGAGAATTCTGCCACTTGAATCGTTGCTGAATAAAATTAATAAATTAGTGATTACAGTAAATTGGGCGTTGCATTGAAAATATCAAAGTTAATGCGAAGAGAGAATAAAAACATTGAAATTGTCGTTGTTAAAAACTAAATTGTATTTTGCAAATTTTGTAATTTGTAAAATAATAAGATGATGCCACTTCCTAGTTTGTGTTTACATGAATTATTCATAAGTCGCATAAATTATTTACTCGGTAATTTGACAAATTTCATATTTTTTTCTAAATCATTTGCATCTCGGTGCACCTTGCACCATTTGCATCTTAATGACAGTATTATGTGATCCCATATGATTCGAAGAGTGTAAAACACATTATCTCGATTATAATGCATGTATAAAGAGGCGGGGGGGAAGCGTCTCTCTCCTTCTTTCTCTCTCTTCCTCTTACGAAAGTGGTCATTCTTGGAGAACATCAAAATTCAAGAGATATCGATTCTCGCTGCAATCTCCTCGCATGTATCGAATTCGCTCGTTTCGAGCGTTTCCTAATTATTCCGCAATTCCTGCAGTCAAGCCGTAGGCTGTGTGGGGTGTGGGTTTCTAGTTTTCGGCGTTATTATGTTAATTGAAATCGAATAGTCCGGCAGGGTGAAATCGGATTTGCACGCCGGGGTCGGCGCGAGCGTCCCGTCGTCGTTCAGCAGCGGTGTAGGATTCTCTAATTTCGTTTTAAGGGTCTGGGGAATTGCACATTCGCTCGCTCGCGCTCGCGCACGCAGCTGCTAATGCCGGCTTCTCGGGTTTACCAGGATTTAGCGGGCGATATTACGTGATTCTGATGGACGTGAAATCGGAAGCGACGCCGAAGAGTCGCGTGAAGAGACGCACGCCGGCGGAAGCCCGTTGTTCGTTTCATCAGTTACATGACTCTCGAAGCTCGGTGTACGGCGGATTTATGTTGTTTCTTTTTTTTTTCCCCCTACTTCTGTTCGCGAATAAATATATTTTTGCAGGAAAATAGATGTGATCTTTGGAAAAGGGATGGATGTGATTTAGTTTGTGATAATATTTCTGGATTACAAATGTGACTCTGAAAAAAAAATATCTTTAACTCACTGAATGAAATAACGCGATTGAATTTCAATTGAATGACATCAGGCGTATGTGGATTGTCTCAATAATAATAAATTTTCTTCATTAGATTCTCGATTAAATTTCGCGCGATTTTTATAACTCCTTCAGGTTGAAGATTAAATGCTTTTGTAAATAAGATTCGAGTTAAAATTTTATCAAAGCAAGGTCCGTCGGAGAAACTCGCTAAAAATAAGTTCCCATCACCTGTTCGTATCCCGGAAATTCAATTGCTACATCGCTTTGAGAACTTGACCGCACAGAAGCAACCTACATTCTCCCGAGTTTTGCCTCAAGTATCCGTAATGGAGAGATAGTGCGCGATATCTGGGATATACTCCCCTAGTAGACCCTTCTCTCCCTCGAGTGGGCCGCGCCGCTGTGTGCTACCCTCCGACCGGAAACCCTCCGTCGGGATTAACGGCTGGGAATGGACAGTTGGGCCGCGAACGAAAAGCCCGCGGGGATGGCGAAAGGTCCGTCTGGGTTCCGCACAGAGAGCCCTCTCGATAGCGCGCGCGACCTCTCGCTGTTCGTTCGTTCCTTTCAATTTCGATCATGCGATCGTCCGTGTACACGGAAGAGAGCGGGAGAGGCTCTCGTTCGCGCAAGATTAGCTTCACACTCGCCGTAAAGTCAGTCGGACATAGATAAAAAGAGTGATACTAGATGAATGCGATTCTTTTTCTCCTCCTTCCAAGCCATCGCTCTCGTCTCGCTTCTCTGGAATAATGAAACGCCGTTGTTATCCGCGAATGATATGAGGCTCGAACTCGGCCACAAAAACGGACATCAGACCATAAATTGGATATTTGATATCATTTACAGCAAGGCCATGCAACTGGCTGAATTGCAGCAACGCTGGCTCCAGCTCGCTCACCAGCAGCGTTCAGAGATCTCTTTTTAGTCTCTTTTTAACTAGTTATACTTCTTTTTCTTCGCTAAGCTTACGGCTTCAAAGTCTTCTTCCGGCTGCTTTCGACGTTGCTTGTGGAACGAACGATTGCACGATTCCGATTTACAACGCTATGACGGGCGTTTTGGCGTTGTCTCCACTTTTGCGGAAAACGCAATAATGCGCAATGATTTTTTAACGATATTTAATTTTTTTACCTTTTTTATTTTGCAGAAGCTTTTACAATATGATCGCACGTTTTTTACGGTTCGACAGAAACCGAATAAAATTTAAATATTTTTAAAAAGTTTTCATTGTGCGTATATCATTATTGAGAATATAAGAATTCGCAAAATAAAAGGAAAAGATTGAAAAAATAGAATGCCATTTGCAATGTTTTTTAATTAACCATTATTGGTTCAAAATAATAATCCCTTTTTGAAATCAACAATTTTTTTAAATTTAAACAACTGTGCCACAAACAGACTGCCTCTTTCAAAGCCATTATCAAACGAAGTTAATATTGCTGTTAATTTAATTAATTTTATCTTGAATTAATTTTAATTCAAAGCGGATATAATCCGTTTTAATATTTGAATTGTCCAGCGTTTTGAATAAATAGCCGATATAATAGCGTTCGCGTAGTTTGTTCTATTCCGGTTTTATATCGAATTTTTGCACGATTTAATCTTTTGAAACATATAAATATACAATTTCAACTAGGCACATGACAGTAAAGAATTGATTTTCCTATCAATATTACGTTTTTTTTTTTTTTTTTTATTTTTCACACTAAATATTTTAAATCTAAATTTCATTTTAAATAACAATTTTTTACGCGTTACACGTCCACATTTATAGCTTATTGATATTGTTAAATTTTCCATTAAAAAATAGTGCTTTTGAAGATCCGATGTGCGCGCAAGTTTATCTCAAGTGACTATCTGTCGATGTAGCAATCTCACGGTTGACTAACTATGAGTTAACCGGTTCGTCTACGCATTTATTTTATCCTTATTACGGAAAGATAACCTTTCCCCTTGTCTTCAATGCTTTATTTCCTCTTATCGCATTTTTCCTATTCTGCCTATCTATTAATTAACATAATTAACTGATAAGGTTATTAATATTAATTATAGTCTGTAAATAGGTTGCGGATAGAAACAGATATTTATTTGCTACGTAATCCATTTTTACCACGTTTAAGTTTCAAGTTTAGCACAAAAGCTTGCGGTTACATTGCACGCTGATGTAACGAATTTGTAAAAGACTTGATTGATAAACAGTTAGTTGTATAATTTTAATTACAAGCACGTTATAAATCAAACTTTTCCTCTGATTGTGTACGAATGGAAAACCATTAAAACAGTTTAATAAATGTCGGTATCACGACAGCAGAGAATGTAAAATATTCAAATCTCTTTGGTATATCGAGTGTACTTCGATACGTTGCGCGTGAAAAAAACGGGTGGGCTGTAAATCACGCCCGCTCTTTGCTTTGTAAAATTGTACCGGCATTCGTTTTGGAGTACTTGTGTCATTTGCCGTAAACCGAATCCTCTCGATGAAATGGAGTTCTTTTTCCCCGTAACGGCAAAGTGGAAAAAAATGTGGAGTATTAAATATTACTGTCAATAGCAGACCGCTATTGACTGCCGCATCTCTGACGTCCAATCGGAACGATTCAATAAATAAATCTCAGTGGTCGCATTTGAACTCGCGCGGATTACGCGAGCAACAATTTACTCGTTAGAATCATAGCGAATTATCGGGTTTCGCGGCGAGCCGACCAACCAGCGCCGCTGCACCATCGGATTAGTGAAAAACGTCGGCTGAAAGTGTCGACGGCGAGTAGTTTAACTTCGGTTAACTCACCTCTGGTGGAGCGTAACGCGATGCACAGCAACGTAATTATTCGCCGTTCCGACAACGGCCGTATTAAAAACAAGGAGCGATGAGTATGCAAACGAGAGAGGCGGCCTCGTTACGTCCGCGCAAACGGGGGAAACTGTGTAGTATCGACTTGGTGGCACTCTCTCGGCCGTTTCACTGCACGCGCGATGCAGTCGGTGGACCGAAGCGAAGCGGGATAAACGATTAAAATGCTAATTTTTTTCCTCGACACGCACGCGCGAACACACTCTCGTATGCGCGCCAATTCCGCTTATTTTCCGATCGAAGTTATCACAGTAGATACATTACAGAAGTTGTGTACACGGAATACTAATGTTACGGAAGGTTGTCACGAAAAGTCAGCATTTTCGTTACAATTACATCGTAATATTATCAGAAAAATAAAAAAACGACGCAAATCACCGTGAATCTGATTGACCATTTTTGACAAATGTAATTTCGCAATTGCAAGCTCGTTTAGCCAAAGCTGCGAGATACTTTCTAGATGAAAGGTGTGTTTGTGTGTACATCGATAGCCACATCAGTTCAGAACCTGCCATTGTCCGCGTACATATCTCGATCGATCTCGCGCAACGTCGACAAATATAACCGAACGCCCAAAAGCAACTTATCTTGATGACATTTGCTACTTTCACGGCGAATCCAATATTCCTGCCGGCTTTGTCGCCGGCGGTCGAACTGAAAAATTCATAGGACCGACCGTGTCGAGTGCTGTCGCCCGACTTTGACGGTGTTGCGTTAGTGTTCCGCGTCTAGTTTGGCATTGTGTGCGGAACAATGCGCGTCCCCGGCGATTATATGCCGCTTTGTGTCCGATAGATTCTTACGCTTCTCTTACATATTTCATACCCAAACTTAACGCGTTCGCCATTAAAAGTTTCCACGATTGCCAAGCGCCGCCGTATATTCTTCCCACCAGATTCGCTCCGCATCGTTGGACTTAATCGCTGCTGCTCGCGAATTCTCCTGGAGCTCTTTCTCTCTCGCTCGCACGCAGTCTTGTACCTGCGGAAAATCGTTGCAGCTTGGTGGCCCGATAAACTTCGATAATTGCACCACGGTTTATTGTACATCCGACGTTTCCCTTTCCCAGCAGCGAGCGGCGCCGACTCGTAATTACCGATTTCTGTTGTCGAAGTTTCTTGTCTTGTCGCGAAATGCTTATAAGTTTGCCAAACACGTCCAGATTCTAAAGATACGTTACTATTCGCGGTGGTGCCGGGGCGCGCATATTGTCATTAATAAATTAGAGGAGCTATAACAAGAGAGTCTTACTCGCGGCGCTCAGTAAGTAAATATACAAAGCGTGTGTAACAGCCAGTTTAAGAAACTCACCAACCCACCGTAATATAAGCTTCACACTAGGAAAAGTGTTTGGGGATTTGCAGAAGCCAAATTTTGTTGCTAATTAATTTGGTTAAAACGTAATCAACCAAACTATTTGATTATTGCAAACATTTTTGTTATCAATATTTTTTTCTAGAATCTAATACTTTCGTTGTATCTAACGAAATAATTCTTTTGTATAACAAAAATTTTATATATATATATATATTTTATATTGATAGAGTAAATAAAATATTTTGTTCTAGTAAATAAAATGCAACAACAGAATTATTTGGCCAAGACAAAAAGAATTGTTTTAGAGAGAAAAAATTAAATCTTTCAATGTATGAAACTCAATATTTGGTTAATGTAAACAAATACCTACCTCGGCAAAACAATTTTGATGAAAATGCTAAAGTTTTTCTACTGGGAAATGTTAGTGTATGTTATAAAAAGTTTCATTATGTAAATTTTACGCTAGATGTCAGATGAGATTTTTAACCCAAAAATTGTTAGTAATCCTGCCCGTAAATAAGAATTATAAAAAGACGCATAGAGTACATCACTATGCGTTTTGAAAGCCGCTTTTAAGCTCTTTCGAGATATTCTCGTGCAAATACTCGTTCGATCGCAATCGTAAATTCGAACCGGCTCGATGGTCGGATTAACGACAGTATAACGAATAATAATCGTTCTGGCCATTGGAAGTTGTTGCGCCATTTGTTGACAATCGGAGCCTAAGCTTCAATTAACAACGTTCTGTTGAATTGGGAAAATATACCGTCCTATTTTCGATTTGAAAACATAAGCTCTTGCCAATGCAATTTCTTTTCGGGATTTGCTCGACGAAGCTAAAAATAAGCTCCTAGTTTTTTTTTTATTATTTGTCCTATTTTAAATACTATTTTGTTGGAAAAATTGAATTGGGGAAAAATATTACAGAGAATTATGTCATCCACTCAGCAATTAATTCGGCTTTTCCGCGAGCACACACTGCTGACTTACTATTCTCTGATCTGTTTAACTTAAAACTGACGTTTGCTTTTTGTGCAGAAAAGTTTCGAATGCAATTATCGTTAAACGTACTTTATTATAAATTTTTCTGCTTTGTGTCTGAGGCACATTCAGGCACCATGAGCAATCGCAATTTCCGTGGGCTCATTTCTGGAATTTCAACGTGAAATGGAACGATAATATTGTTTTATAATAATTTGTTGAAATTAAGAGTAATGAAACAAAAAGAGCAGCCGCGGGCATCATGATGCGACGACGACGGTAAATTAAATTACTAAAAAGATCTCTTTTCTATTCCTCTTTCATCCTCGATATTTTTACGGATAAAGTTTTAAAGATGCATTAATATTGCGAGTAAGTAAACCGTAAAAAAGTTGAAGAAGAACAAATTCTTCTATTCTTATACGGTTCACAAATTATAAAAGTTAAAATGATTTGAAGGTAGGATTTGAAGGAACTTACACGTAAATTGTGTTTGAGTTGCTTGGAGAAAATTCAGTATTAATAAATCAATTATTCATTATGATATTAGATCCGCAGTGTAAATCAGGACACAAAAATTAGACAGCCGCGGTTTCGCAGCCAAGGATCAGTCTCGCTTCTCATCGCTCAAACTTCTCTGCAATCGCACAGCAGCCAAGGAAATGAAATATTCAGCAGCAATTCGGTAATGCTGCGCTCTTGCTCTCTCGATTTTCCCCAAGTTTTCCATGCATCTCATGTAATATCGCGACTGCACGATATTGGTAACTATGCATGCACGTTTAGCCAGACTGTAGTTTCGTAATCATTTAGATCCAGCGAAAATATCTTAAGCGAGCTGTCACATGTAACGCGCTCTCCTATAAAACATTCATCGTGACTGAAAAGAAAATTTTTACTCCTTTTCGCAACTGGATTTTCTTTTTACGACCATTGTATAAATGTCTGAAAAGGTAACTGCAGAACCCATTTAATTCGCGTGTAACCAAGCGCGCGCGTTGGTTATTCCGTTTCTTTAGTTACCTAATTTAACTCCGGTTGGCCTTTTGCGAGAACAATATATTATCCGCTCTTGACCCTCTCATCGCTCTAATTAGCCACCATATATAATAAGGTTGGACGCGAAGGGTATTAAGGGGGGTGGGCGTGTCGCGGGAACGGACGGCTTTTGATATTTAATCACGTTTAACGCAAGCACACCGGCTCGCTTTTAATTCTGTTTGTTTCGCGAAAAGATGAATTTCCCGGACGGCTCTTCTTCCGCTCGGAAATCGTGCAAAGGATCACAGGATTACAGTATCGCTACGGATCCATCGGGTTAATCTCTCTGCGATTTCCACATCTGTGTTTCTTTATTCTTAAATCATGTAATCTCTATCACATTTGACGCTCTGTTGGTTTATTTTTATTCACGCATTTGGAGGTAAAAGAAAAATATGCAGCTAAATCGAGTACCAATTTTTTATGTATCAAAAGTTGCTTCACGCGTAGATTTTAGTGTTTAATATTAGTTCCCTTGCTTTAAATTTACCAGAATTAAGTAAAAATTAATAAAAAACAAAATATTATTGCGTGTTTATATGGTTGGGCTTTAATTGCTTAAAATTTAACGTAGATTCCACTCATTTCTCGATTTAATTAAAGATGAATGGAACTGTTACCGCTATATTTAGCAATACATTTCACTCTATTTTGCCGTAGAAAGCATTAACGTATTCAGTAGGCAATCTAAAGTTTTAATTAATACGTGCGCGCTTTAAAAAGCACGTTGGTCACGTATACGCGCTCCGAGATTAACTAAACTCCACGTGTTTTCCCGCAGTAACTAGGTAATCAAGTTCGACGAAAAAATTAAATGTGTTTCGTGCGCGATGTGACTCCAGACGCCACGCTGGTATAGAAGTCATAAAATATTGGAGCCGCGTGCACTTTTCTTCACCTCCTATGAACTTTCACGACTACCGTGCTCTCCGTAAACAAATTCCTCGCTATTACCCAAGGGTAATGTATCACGCCACATGTAACTCATGAGAATTGCAGTATTTTCTTCCGAATTCTTTTGAAAATGCACGGCAGTCGATGAAACAGCGCGTGGATACCGTAAATGTAATTTGTTTAACTATTGAAAGAATCGTTTCAGACTTCGAAACCGCGAGATATTTTTTTTTTTTTTTTTTTTTTTACTTTGTTATCCGTTTCTTTATTTTTTCACCCGAGCAACAAGCACGATTCTTTTCTTTCGACATTCGTCTCGGAATTGTGACGGGGATAAAATTCGTGTTGACGTGACGCCGTAGGGTTAGTTAGACGGTTAATGAGGAGTTCTCGACGTGTTTGGGGGATTTCGGTGCAAGTTCCGAAGTTTCGAGCGCTATAATAATAATTGTATTTACCCGGCAATCCTGTCGGCGCGATGGTACTCGTGTACTTTGCGAGCCAACTATCATCGCACGCGTCCGTGCGTTCTCGTCCTTGACAATCCGTATCGTAATGGGACCGTCAACATTTGCGCATGAAGATCAAATAGAATACCTCGTCGATGTCATCATGCCGTACCGCATTGCCGATTTGCGTCACTAATTGCGTTCGCCAGATGCAGAAATTTGTCGCGTTCCTCTCTCGACTGAATTTGGAGAAAATACTCGATATTAATTTATTCTTATAAATCAGCCCGAGTGCCGTGCGAAGATTTATTCAAATACCCGCGTTTTTTTTTTGAAAAGCCACGCGCGTTTTTTGCAACTAGAAAGAAAAAATTACGGCATCACGCCGATTACGTCGGACCGAAGTGATTTATGTAAGATTGCGCGCGACTCGCCGTCGCGCGTTTATACGACGAACACGCTAATCGCGCGGAAGAGTGCAGGGAGGAAATGGGATGTTCGCCGTCGTCGCCGAGTTCATCCGGGAAGCCTTCAAGATCCCGGCGATTACTCCACCCGTTTTTGAAATTAGCTCCGCCACCTCGGTGCCCGAAGTAATCCCCCATTTATTCCCTCGTTCGGCCATCTCCTTTCCACCGCCTCTCCCCCCCCCCCCCCCCCTTCCTCGTCGCCCTTTCATCCCTCCGGCCAGCTGTAATACTTTTTAATAATGAAAATCCCGTCTGGACGCTGCCGCCGCCGCGCTCTGCGAAGACGAGCAGGAGGAGAGCGAGAGAGGCACCTGCCTCGGCGCGAGCGGGAACTTTTTAATGAGCGAAAATGTAGCCGATATACGGCCAACGGCTCTCGGGAAATGGGATGAGCAGCTCGTAAAAAACACCATCGAGTTCTCTTCCCTCCCACCCGAAAAAAAGGGAGGAAAAAGGAGAGGAAGTTAATATCGAACTTCGGTCTATCGCTCTCCGACGGGTAAAATTCTAGCGGGCGGCGGCGGTGGTATTAAACTTTTAACCCGATAGATGCACGCGCGGCGGCGGCGGCGGCGGCGATAGCGGCGGTGATGTGGCTTTGCCGATTTTTATCAGTTCCCATCCGGTAAATAAAGTCCGCGCCCTTGTGCTCTGTACAAGCACTTTCCGCGCCTATTTTTACGATTACTGCGCGATATCGATTACAGACGAAACTCAAGGATTCTCACGCGCTCATCTTTCACGTTTTACATAAGTAATCCGTCAATTATTTCGACAGCATTTATCGTTTACTCATATGCAATAATCCGGATCCGTTTGTTATTTCACAATTTTTTTCGATAATTTTCAACGACGACCAAAGTGCATCATCCTTTATAGAGTGGCCGGTAGCCTTTTTAGACCGCCGATTGCCGAGAGCAGAGTGCCGATTGTGTATTCTCGTTTATAATTTGATGAAATAATATGGCTCGCAATCGAAACGCCTACGGTACAGCGATCATTTTGTTACGCGCGTGTTTTCGACAAATCACCGGTCGATCCCGAAACTGCGCGCTGTGAAATCCCGGGCGAGAGGAGACTGCGACGCATACTATTTGATGTTTTTTAATAATCAGTTTGCCTAAACATACATATCACGATACTAGAAATTAACAAATAAAGCCGGAATTTGCTGTTTAAATAATCAATATTTGTCAATAACAACGTGGAATACATTTGACGATCAATATTTGCAATTAATGTCATGTTTAATCCTTTCTCAAACGTTAATATTTACATTGCTACCGTGTAAATTAGTTTATGGGATTGATTATATATAAATGAGGTTGGCTTCTTTTATTAGGTTCGGTCGTAAATAACTTCTTATGTCGGTGACAGATGCTCATTGTGTTCCATAAACATTCCAAATGACTTAATTCCGCTGGTAACTAATGCCTTTCGAATGTCCGGAAAAAATAGGCATTGCGTCGAAAGTGATTGTTGACTCGTTTCAATATGCAGAGCGTAGCGGCCATAATTGAAATTGCGTCTACTTTCGCAAATAATATCGACATAAAACTCGCCGTGCTTTTCATTTGCGATTGTACACTTGGGAGCGACGCTCGTGTTGGGAAAGAGCGTATAAAATGAATACGCGAAGATTATGTTTGGTAATGTAATGTAAAATTTGTTAAGCGGAATACGATGTGTGTTGCGCGTGATTCATATTTTTACTCTTTGCATTTGCATAGCGGTGTGCAATTATATCAACGTAGAACTGCGAGTCCATTTAATAAAGCGAACAAACGTGAGACTTTTTTTTGTTACATTATTGCGGCAATGTTAAATTAAATATGGAAAGCTGAGTGAGGTATTGTGCTCCATCCATTCCTTTCACTCTTCCCTTGTGCAATTAAATTTTGCTAATTATTACGAACTTTTATTTCATATATTATTACGTCGATTAATCGTTTATAAATGTCTGCAATGCTGATCGAGCATTTTTCAATCGTTTGGCATTACGCTCAATCTACGACGATTAATTCTTGTTTCTTTATTTTTTTTCTGTATGTCTTGAGAGCCAGACTTTCGCTCTCAAAAATTGGAATTAAGTATTCAAGTTAAATTACACAAATAATTTTATTATTTATACATAAGTACACATTTATATTTCAAGAGTGTTGCGACTATAAATCTTTATTGATCTTATGTTCCTTTTGCTCCAATATTATCTTTCATATTCTCATTTCATTCTGACATTTCAACGCAATAACCCGAATCCCTCGTCATACTTTGGCTATCAGTCAAACCATTTCTTGCGAATCATGCGCTATTTTAGGGCAGCCCCTTCTAGGTACTTATCTAAAACTATGCCAATTAAGTCGGGAAACTAGGATCAATTATCGCAGGCCGGGGAGCTTCCAAAGCGTTTTTCCATTAATCCTTGCCGTTCCGACAAGTGCAAGTGCATCGGTCGCGTTGTAGCCGCGCGCGCGCGCGCTCGCCTCGTTTGCATCGTCGACGGAAAAGTTTCTCGTTCGACTCATTAGCGTCGTAAATGCTCAACGTTCGCAGGGCTGGCCGTCAGGGCCAGCCCTGCGAACCGAATCGCGAATGGTTGCGTAATCCACTATCCACTTCGCACAACTCGGAAATTGACAAATCGAATTTTGTGTTTCGATCAAAGTTATTCGCCTCGCGACCGTCTTGCGTGTTCCGTTGTCTTTGCGATTTGTAACATCTATTTATGTCTGCGTTTTGCGACCTACATTTTGAAGTTTTAATAGTTACCGAATTTTATATTTTTGGATTAATTAAAATGATTTTAAATTTTAAACACCGAGCTGCAGAGAAAGATTATTTTGTTACCATAATTAAAGGATGTTATTATGATTATTAATTATCGTGAATTTAAAGTTGGAAAACAATTAACAATATACTTTGCAAATTTTCGTATCTCGCTACATTGTATAAACGTTTCAAAGGAAAATAGATTTAATTATATACCAACAGTTTCTGATTTATATCATTAAATTCGCAGCGTTATAATCTTCTCTCTATATTACATTATTATGTTGCATCGACGTATCTTTTACAATACTGGAATAATTGGTACAATACGAGAATAATAATTACAAGTAGAAGCGGTACGCTTATATATTCCGCAATATATATCGCGACAATTAATAATTCTGAATTTTATTTCTGCGACAAGCGGGATGGATCTCTTCCTCTTTCTCTCGCACAATGTTCGCTTTGGCCGCGTGAAATGGAAATCATTTCACCGGTACGCTTATTGCTGAATGGCGGAGAAAAAAAACGGTTTGTTCCAATCAACGTGCATCGGCTGTACGGTTAACCGAAATATCAATCGTTATACGTCGCAGTCGATGCGTTGCTTCCATTAAATGAAAACAAAGTGCAAAATGTGGTTTCGGTCTTGGCCTGAATTACACTCACTCCAAAAAATAAAATATTTAGGATACATGAGACCTCCCGACGCCGACTTTTCACCGATGGACATTTCGCAAGAGGGGACTTAATTTTTTTTAATAAAGCGCTCATACTTGCTATTTTTTTTAGAGAATAATGATTTTCCTCTTATTACAAGCTCGAAGTGAACGAAAAATGAAAAATTAGTTGAGAATCACAATCAGATCCGCGCAGAATTAAATTCTTGTTTTACTAAAATAACTGCTTGGAAATCAAAATTAATAAAGAGAGATAGAGAATAGTCCATAGGGAAAATGTTTGCCATTATGCAGATATGACTTTCATAAAAGGAGCTTTAAGTCAAACCGTTGGAATTAATATCTAATTTCTCCTATTCGAGGCCGTCTTTTGTTAAGAATTGATTTCATAAAATTAATTAACGAATTATTATTTCTGCGGATTATGTCTTTGTAGATTAAATGAACAATTGGGTTTTTAAACCTAATCGTTTAATCCACAAAGACAATTACGACACTCGCACTATAAATGTGCCATTGATTACCGAAGATTAATGCTCGATGATGCAGACGGCGGAGTGTTCGCTGTTGAGAAAGGGGGGGGGAGGATCACGCGAAATGTCATCATAAGTGCAGTTTGTGTACATGCATGTATGCATTAGCCGCTTGGCGAAGCATGTAAGCAAGCCTGTCAGTTTGGAGGCGCGTAATAACCAAGTAATTGAACTGTCCGAGATATTGGCAACAATAGTTTGGTCTCCGGGACTCCCTTCATGCAGACCTGTCCCTCTGTCCGTCTCTCCGCTCCTCCGTCGCTTTGTCTCTGTTCTCGTCCCTATCTATCTATCGACAGTCGCTCACGATGGTTCGCGTCCATCTTGTAACTTTGACGTTCGCTACTTAAATGGAAATTTCATGCGTCTGCTTCAGCAGCGTTCCTTTCCCCCTCTTCTCACTAATCAAGCTGCTTAATTGCGAAATTGTACGGTGTCATTCACGCCTTACATTTCTGCTTAGACATTTTAAATTGAAAGCATTGTGCTAAAAATATTCGCGTGTGACACTGTTTGTTACAGAATCCGAAGAGCTGATTAATTGTTGAAAAAGCTAATTAATAAAGCGGAATCCAATGCAAAAGTCTTGAATCTTAAATGAAAATGTGAAGCATTATTTTGATTGGCGTATTATATATTAGATTCGATTCTATATATATTACAAACACACGTACTTATAAAGAAATACAATTTATATTTATACTGTTTATCAAAAAAATGGACGCATTCCGGTAAAATACAATAATTCTAGATCCGTTTGGCTCTACAAAATATTAATCTGTAATATTTAAGACATATATTTTTTCAATAAATGGTTTTTGTATTGTGATATTGTTATCATTTTATCTCGTCGGCGGCGAAACATGTGCAAAATTTCATTAGGTGGGAAAGGCTTGCTTTGAGATTGTTGCGTCGACTTTTTTAATAAATGGTACACACATATATCATTCTTCGTTGACAGCCTCACTCAATCAACACAACGCTTTTCATTTTCGCGAAATTAGTCTTTCAATATTAATGCGATAGAGAAAAAGCATCGTGATCGATTCGCGGGATCATAATCCCGTCTTACCAGGCTCTTCCGCCGATTCACTGAATCCAATCGCTGTTCCGCCAATCGCAGTCGTAGGAGCTCCGGAGCTTTCTCGTCGGCCGAGCATCCGCCGGAAGATAGCTATCGGCTCGGGCAATTAGACAGCTCCGCGCGCTTACCATTCGATCAATCCCTAATTACATTTACCTGTAGCTGCTGCATCATCCCACCTCGCTTATCCACCCTCCTCCGGGCGCGCACGCACGCAAACACACCCACACCGCGGGCACGTACACGCGCGTACATCCATCCGATGAGGATGTCGTATATACACGACGCCGTCAAGTGCCAATTGCGATGTGGTATCCGTTGATGCGCGCTCGCGCGCACCGTGCCTCCGCCGAGTGTCTACAAGTGGATGCCTGTGTGCGAGCCCAGACAAACACGTTCACATGTCAGCGCGCACACTATCGGCCGGAACGAGTGCGCGACATGCGACGAGCTTGAAGGAGCGGTAAAGATCGTGCCGCGTGTCTCTTTGCGATGAAAATTTCTAAGTATCACGAGGATTGCTTTTCACATGCGAAGTGACGGCCGGTCCGATTGCCGGTGCAAGGACGGCGCGGAGGACGGCGCGACACGTTAAATGTATATTACATGACAAATTGAAAACTTTTATTCAAACGGCATTGCACAGTTTGCGCTTTTCGTCATCGCGCGTTACCGGACTTTCGAGTTACCGCTGCACACGTTGACGTTGTTTAACGCGATTAATTAATAGCACAATTAATGTAATAACGCTTGTCGCGCTGTTACATTAGTATTTGATTCCGGTGTTGTAGCATGCGTAGGACATCGATGATACATCGTGCAGTAAGGGGAACCGATGCAATCAGTGCGCTTCGATTCTGCTCTTCGCGCGAGATGTTTGCTTATGGCTCTAGTATGCATGTAATCGGACTAAATAGCGCGAACCGTCGCTCAATCTCGTATGCCATTAAGCTTATTTGTAATTATGGAAAATTAATGGACACTTCATTGACAAATTTGGATCAGTGTATTACCGCAATAACGGAAATATTTGCTATTTTATCAACCAATCATCATATTCGTATTTCTGCAATAACAACATTAATTTACGAGCTTTCGAACAGCGAGCTGTAACAAGAGCTCACTATCAAATATATCGCTTTTTGACGATCTGAAGATGCTGAATTTTGAAGAACGAACTGTTGATAAAAAACATTCATACACAGAGAAAAAGGTTTCTTTAGATTTCATGTGACTATTTGTACGACTTACATTTGTTTCGCTGCAAAAACACAATTTTATACGAAACATTATTTTGTTAAATAAAAATTTAATAGTTTCGTCGCATTAAAGCAAATTGTTTGACGGAAAATTAACTATTATTTGAAATAATGCTTTTCAACCAAATAATATTTGTTTCATTACACTAAATTTACATTATTATTGTTTAATATTAAATTTAATGAAAGCCTTTTACAAAATTTATGCCATTTCATTAAATAACGTGATAATTTAAAGAAAACAACAAAATTGAAGTAAATATAATATAATTTTTTGAATCAATGAAAAAATGAGATTAAAAAAAAAATATTTTTATTTAAAGTAAAAAGTTATTTGAAAATCAAACAATCGCATTTGTTACTTCAAATATTAATATGGTTGGACAATTCGAATCATTATATTTTTTTTGGTTTCAACAAAATTTATTAAATCCAAAGAAATTTTTCTCTCTATGTAGACATTCAGCAGAATATTTGTTCTTGGGAAAATATGGCGAGCATAATTTTATAATCTGTTATGGTAGGATAAACTGCATCCTGTGGTCTGAGTCGCGCAGTTTACTCATCGTTCGCGTCTTAAGTCGGAATTTCGCTTAGTCCCTCGCCCCGCTCCGGGTTCTCACTTGAAGGAGAAACCCTCGCGCGTTATCGTGGACCAACAGGCAGCAATTCGCGAAGGGTTGATAATGCGCCGACGACGTGCTGACTAATTAGAATTCGTTGCTGACGGTACGCGGGTAAAATTAAATGCGAGGCACTTCACCTCGAAAAATCTCGCCTGGACTATATCGCGTGAACCGGAAGCTATTCAGCCGCTGCTTACGTAAATAGTACTTAAGGGGAAACTTCGTTGTACGTATAGTGAATCGTTGTTATCGTAAAAGTAAATTTCAATTAGAATTAATTTGTAACTATAGCGCGGCGTTACGATTCTCGCGGTTCGAATCGCACATAAAATTTTTTATTGCAGGATTTCGTGCTGCATGTACGTACAGTTGTTTGTTACGTTTGTAGACGAAGCGGAACGATTCGAAACACTGCACTGCGGAAAAGTAATTTCGCTCCTTCGAACCCATGTTTAGTTTCAGGCGACACGAAACGTTACGCTTATTTCTTTGTTGTTTTCAGTTCCTTCAATCTGGTTTTCTTTCAGACCAACGGTTGCAGCCAGTGATATCGCAGACGGAAGGAGCCGCGGTTTGCCACCTCTGTATCGGTGGTCTCGAATATTTTTAGTTCCTAAGTTGTACATAATGTTTGTAATTATTTTATAATTGAATAAATAATTGGGACGTACAATTGTTTTTCTTTTTTTTTTGTATACCTCTTACAAATTAATAAAGTTTCGACTTTGCACACAGGACGTTTCTAATAAATAGCTCTATTGCCGTGAATATTTAAAAGAATTTTGCCATTATCAATTCGTTTAATCAATTATTTTTCATTTTGATAAAAGTAACATTTAATCGACGAAATGTGTTTAATTCGCAAAAATCGATTTAATCCATTGTTTATCATTTGTTATGTAGGTGTGTTATTTCTCTCTCTTCTTATTTCTCTGTCATCCATCATCTATGCCTTTCTCTTTCTCTCTACTCACACACGTCTGTCTTTACACAATTATAATCTTCTAATTGATAGAACTGTACCGAGTGATTATTTCAATTTAGAATCGTGTCTCGCCTGCTATACCTGCTCTCTGTCATATCTGTCTATCTACCTACCGTGTTTATGTATACACTTTTTCTAACTCTTCTTTTTTCTGTTTTACTTTACAGAGATACTCTTCACAGCGGGCATAAGGTACGAGCTCTCCCGTATGCGCTGTTTTAGTTCTCTCTTTTTTTTCCCCCCTTTTTATTTCTATCTCTTGTAGAACTTTCTGTATCTATCACGTCCTTCCTCTTCTCATTCTCGTTGCATCTCTACAACTATCGCTGTCTCTCTTTTCTATTGTTTCTTGATAGAACTGCAATAGATCTTTAAAAAACGATCGTAAAAGAACTGAAAATGCAATTCATCAATCCATAAAAGAATGCTACGAGATTTGGGTAATTAGCGATCTTTATTTAAGATAAGAGAAAAATTGATTAAGGATGCAATCGACATTGACAACATTTTCCATTGCGAGTAAAATTGTCATTATAATAATGCAATATTAATTATTATTGTTCTTGAGTGAGAACTTGAATGAAGCAAATGGCTAAATATTTAACAAATATTTTCGTTTATACGGAAGGAGCGTTTATTTTTGAAAGTGAAAAATAATATGCTTTTTAAAAAGATTAAAATAGTGCGAGAATAATTTTTTCTTAATCAAAATTATTCGACATGTCGTCTTGACTTTAAATCCCCTCGTAACGACCAAGCCTGTCGATGTGATGTCTATACCTGCACTTGAAAGTCCTTTCATCTGTCTTCTTGCAACTATCGCCATTCACGTAAGTAGACATTTTTTTGTTTTTCCTTTGCGACTGTTCTAATCTACTGGCAAATACTTTAATATCATGTGAAATTCATTCTAATATCATGTTAATTCACTTAAGTTTTGTTGCGAAATCTGGTTTCAGCGATGTAAATGAGAAGATCCACGCGAATTTATTTCGAAAGAAGTTAGCGTTCGGAAGAATATCATCTGCGAAACTTTATCTTCGAGTCTCCGCGTCGTTTGGGGGTTAATAAAGGCAATTTATCAATCATTTCGGTTCGACAGCAAATAGGATTTCCCGCACTTCGTGTTATTTATTGTCGGCCTCGAGGATCTACGGCGATCGAACGAGAAGAAAGGAGCTGCGCGTATCGCGGGACAGATTTTCCCGATCAATTTTCAGGATGTCAAAACTGTCACAAGTAATTACAAGTACAGTATTATTAATTATTTAGAAGAATTTTTATCGATGTTGCATTTTCTAATTTTTCTAATTTTTGTATATTTACAAGATTTTGATTATTTGACGATAAAGATTTTGATTGGCAATTGTTATTTTCAGTGTTGCGTCGAGGTATGTTTGTTCACGTGCGTTTGTAGTCTTTCTTTTATTATTTGCTCATCCAAGTTGATGCTACCAGATAACGAACGCGATATCGAAGTTTCCCCTTAAATGCGAATTGGTTGAATTTTCCGTGACATGTGAGTTTGGAACGCGATCCGTTCTATCTCTTCGTTTATCGAACTGTGCTTCTTTATTCTCCGTCTACTACGTGTGACGTAATAGGTAACCTTTTGACAATAACCGAATGACATTTCTTCGCTGTGAATTCTTTTGCTGTCATTATTGTTTACCATCGAATCAACTTGAAAATCGACAAATTACGCTTGACACATTTTATTTATATTCTAATATTTTCGCACTGTTCCATTGACATTTTTCCTACGCCCGAGTAACGCGATCGAGCGCTGCGTCCAACAATCTTACAATTATACGGACACAGATTACAATAGCCACAAAAGCGAAATTCCAGATACTCGGGATTTGCATAATAATACGAGAGCGTCCGGACTTAATGGACCAACAACACAGAACGTTATTCAAAGTTTTCGAGCGGCATGAAAATGCGCTCTCCCGCCCGTGCGAGTTTCTCTCTTTCCCTCGAATGTGAATATCGCGGTCTAACGAGCCCCAAGCCGTTTAACGTTTTATCCGTTGTGGCATCGGACGGATCCGGCGGAAGCCACGACGGCCTCGCGGAGAGCTTGCTAATCGCGCCGCCGGTGCGGCCCGGTCAAAGCGCCGAGAGCGCTTAAGCGTATGCGTAAGCAAATACGATTCAAAGGCCCGGGCCACACACGTAGGCAGCTATAAGTCGGGGCGGAGAAGGGTGGGAATAGCCTGTATAATTCGGGAACTTCCTAAGGCATAGCTAATGAATAACATAACAAACGAAATAGCACCGCGGCATATGCAAACGGCTATCGAAGATTAGCTTGCGGCCGCAATAATTATCTTTCTTATTGTAATAACGCGGAATATTGTGCTAAAGGCTTTAACAGATTATACGGGCCACCTAATTGCGGCTATTTCCGCTCGATGATACGGCCATTCGATGTCGCGCTCGCGCGCGCCGATAGCGAGCGTTCGCCACCGTTCGGAACTCCGCGAACCGTCTCGGCGATTTTCGTCGGGCTAACGCATAAAACAAATCGTCCGCACGCCAGATGCGAACCAACGTGCGCAAAGCCGGATTTTGCGCTAGACATGGGTAACGCCTCGGCGCCGTTTGCTTAGCAAATTATTAGACTATGTTCGAGCGTGTAATGGGATGTATGTAAACCTCGGATTAAGGAAATTCGGGGCGTAGAGCGCAGCTTCGAGAGTGCGATATATTCGCGCCGGAGAAATTTTTCACATGTACATTTTTGTCGGTAAAGTTGTCGCTCGTATTTTGTTTCGCAAAATACTAGTTTCGGAAAACGTAGTGTATATTGGCGCCATTCGGCGACACATGTGTATATTCTCACGCATGCAGCATTCATATTTAATCGTCGAGCACGCCGTGCGTCCGATTGCAAACGCATTCGTGTCCTCTGCGCGCGGTGATATAATTGCAAACATTTTCGCGAAATGTTATTCGCAGCGGGTTCACGTGCCGGCAAACAGAATATGCCTGTGTGAAAGCCGTGAAAACGAGTCCGTCACGGCGGCGTAGCGTCGCGTGCCGACACGGTTCATCGGGATGCGTCGACACGCGCGTGTTGCGGCGTCACATCGATATTCCACGTGCGCTTGGTAACGATGCACCGATGCGCCAGTCGCCGATGCGTTTGCGTACGACAAAGGGCGAACAGAAAGTTCCGCGCTGATTGTTCGATGCGCTCTGTGACCTTTTTACCGACCCTGCGCTTTCAACTTGCACGGAGAAATGCAAACTGCATTCATTGTTTAAGCCGTATGATTTTTTTCTTTCCAAATTGCTTAATTATATCTACATTAATTAGATACGCATAAACTTTATGCAATATTAAATCGAATTAGACTGACAAAAGTAAATATGCACGTAAAAAGCAATACGTTTCGCTGATTCGAGTAAAGAATTGAAAGATTAAAGAATAATTGAGATTTTTTAAATTAAAGTGTAGCTTTAAAAAAAATTTTAGCAGCAAAATGCCTTTTAGCATAATTTTTTATACGTTTTTATATCTAAAAAAAAAATCGGTACGTGTCTACGCATTTTATTTATTTTTACTTTTCGTTGATTATATTTTTATCATCAACTCTCCATCTCTTGTTGATTCTTCCCTTCGTTGTCCCTTTTTCTAGATATTTCCTCGCGGTAACCTCTTGATTTCGAGGACTTTGTCGAATCGACATCAGCGCTCTCGAAAGCGCCATCATTAATCTCCTTGAATCGTTAATTAACCGTTTGATGCACCGTTCTCGCGCTGCGCATGCGAGGACCCGTCGCTATAGCCACTTGAAACCTGTTTGTTATTCGCGACAACGAAACATCGTTTAGCAGTTTGATAATCCTCGATGGGTTTCGAACATAAACGTCGCGTGGACTTGTTTCCGATTGGACGATAATGAAAATTGGAATGAGGTTTGCGGGTCATGCGAATTCGACAGGACGATTGAATTTTGTTCGCTTTGATCTGAATAGTGCCGATTCATCCATGGCGAATCCTTGGTTAAGCAATCAGCTTGCCTTTTTTATTTGCATTAACGATACAAATGTTTAGGTCATTCGAAAGGTTCTCGGATTTCAAACTTTAATTCAACCCATGTGCAATAATTGTACTATTATTCTTTACAATTAAGGGCAGAGAGAAAGATCTAAAATTGTGTTTATAAAAAAAGAAATAATTTATCATCAGTAATTTGTTTTATAACTGATTGTACAGTTTAATGGCTCTTGAGTGCTGAAATACGTGTTTTCGTATGACAAGCTGATAGCAGTTAGTTATCGATTGCGGAGAGAGAGAGAGAGAGAGAGGGAGAGATAGAGAGAGAGAGAGAGAGAGAGAGAGAGAGAGAGAGAGAGAGAGAGAGAGAGAGAGAGAGAGAGAGAGAGAGAGAGAGAGAGAGAGGCCGGTCTTCCCTCCAGATTAGCGCAGAGATTCGGAGGAGCGCACACGAGAAGCTTAACGGACATACGTCCACCTTGTGGATCGGCCGTGTAAACGCGCACGTAGCGAGATAATACAGGTCAGTCTGGGTTAGGTTGTTGGGGTTACGTTCGCGCTAAGAGACGATTGCTCCCTCTCAATACACAACAATGGTCATTAACGGATTAGATACGTCGACGACGACGGGAGCGGCGGCGGCGGCGGCGGCGACGGCGGCGACGAGGACGATGGCGTTCGTGACAGTGTCGAAGAAGACGACAGCAATGCCCGTGATGATAATGACAGTGATGACGACATAATGGGCATTGATGACCCGTCCACGGAAACCCGTACAAGGCTGATCTATAACTATATCGTTGCGTGCGTCGAAGACCCTCTGCAAATACTCGGTCAATTCCTCGCCGAAGCCGATAATGCGAGGAATTTGTCTCATTGTTGGATGCATCAAGCGTTTGCTCTGCGATTTCTGAAATATAAATTGGCTTGCCTCGGCGCGCCCAAAAGTATTTATTGAAGCGAAAGCGAAGAGAGGGGAGAATGTATTGCGAGCGAGCGTTAGAAAATGTCATCGTCCAGCAGATTGCAGAATCGCCGACTTTGATTTGAAACATTCTCAGATTCTGACTTGTTAATTCGGGCGTGACACAAGTTTCCGGGGGACGTCCCGCGAAGTATGCAAATTTGCCGACCGGGTCGCCAATTTTCTTCGTGACGTCATCGTCCTCGCTGCTGAAAAATTTGCGCATTAATCGCGAGCGGCTCGAATGCCATCTTGGGATCCATAATCAGAGCGCTCAGGATTTGTATCTCATGTATAAGGATGTGAGAGATATACCGGAAGGAACCTTGTACACTATATTCATATATGTACATTATGTATACGGGTACATAGATCGCATCAGCGGCCGCCACCTAACATGCACATTAAAAGGGACTGGACCTCTTCATGAAAGATTCAGGGTCCGCTTTTCTCACTGATCCTGATGTACTCGGCTTGCTCTCTGATATACGCAAAGCACATCCACTCCGTCTCGTGTTGCCAACTGTCTCAACGTCCTTGCAAATCGTCCGCTATAATTGAAGCTCACTACTCTAGGATTATTTCTAAAGGATCATTCTTATAGCATTTTCCGCAGAGCGTAAAAATTAGAATTTTGACATTCTTTTTCTAAATACAGACAGAGATTTTGTTGGTCTTTTTGCACCGTCTTGGGTAATAAAATTTAATTTGAATTTTATTGATTATTTCGAAATTTTTCAAATATATAAATGTTACACGACATTAACATTCATATCTCAAGGCGATAAGTGCAAAAGCGAGTTTGCACGGGGAAGAGAAAAATATTTCTACGTAAAATATTATTAAGTATCATCTTTGTGTACAGTTATAATAATACGTATTGTATTATTAAGCCGCTGTTGTCGTCTTTTCTTGTAAAGTCTTTTTGTCGTACGTTTGTTTGCTTAACGAAGGCGCATTCGTCCGTCCTCGAGGCGAACAAGAATCTAGATTTGAACTTCTGCGTTTCTGGAGCAGCCAACTCGAGCTCTTTTCTACTTCGTTCCTGCCTGGAAACTTTCCAAGCCAATCCGAAATATCGCGCAATTTGGCCACACATCCCGATTCGGTTTAATAACTCTTGCACCGTACCGTCCATGAGAAAAATTAGCGGTCGAGTGGTAGGAACGCTCGTTAAACGATTTAACTTCGGTATGAGCCATTCATCTGTAAAAATCCGCCATTCGAACATTTCTCTATTTTGCTCTTCACAATAATTGGCGATGGCGGACGATGTGTGCGGTAGTAACAGCTCTGTAAGGATTAAATTTAATAGCTACCCTCCGATTCGCTATGCAATTGAATTTTGTTTTGTGTTTTTGTACTTTGTTTGCAAAACATAAATCAAATATATCAACTCTCCGTTATTTTAGGACATTTTTCAACCAAAAATTTTGTCGACGAAACTCGCGGAAAAAAGGTTTTGTTTGGAGAAACAAAGAGTCCTGCTTTAACACGATATTTATATATTGGTAAATGAATTTTTTATATATTTCTTTCATATTAAATGTGTCAGACTTTATGTAGGTCAAATTGTATCAAAAACCTAAGGGACGTTTGTAAGAGATCTTCGCTAGTCGCATCTTATCTATTCGTCGTTTTCCTACGCCACTTTTCACGGTGTACAAACAATCTTGGCGCAAAATTACCCCCGTCGTCTTTACGGGCTCACTGCTTCGGGGTAGATCAAGAGGGCAAAGTCACTCGCGCGCAAAATGAAAATCGGCTGGGAAAGGAGCTTGCGACCCTTGCAAGTCGTAGGCTCACGAGCGCGCAAAACTCGCAAGAGTAGGGCCTCTCGCCCTACAACGCCGACGAGCTTAATAAGCTGCGAGGCTTAATTTCGTTCGACGTTGTGCGCGCTACATATCCGTCGCTCAACGCCACGGAACCGTATAATTCCTTTAGTTTCGCAGGATATGTTACTTGCGCATGAATACGCTTAAAGTGGCGCGTACAGAAATAATAACTGCAGTACAGAAATAGCTATTTGAAGGAAAGAAATGTAATAGCAAGACAGATTTTGTTAAAGCGTAGCGAGTGAAAACTACGCGTTGTACATTATTTTTAATTATCGTACAATGTTTTAAAATCTACAAAACATCGCCAAATTGCAAACCAATCAAGAATAAAATTAATGTAAAAATATTTTTAACAATATTCAAAGCATGGTTTACAGCGCTTGAGAAAAGTTTGCACTTAATTAGTTCAAACGCAAAAATTTTTTTGTCTTCTATAATTAACCCACAATTGCATGAGCGTTATTTGGATTATTAACTGCTCATCTAGTTCCGAGCAAATGCACACCTTCGAGCGTAATCTGATATCCTTTCCGAGAGCCGTAAATGTTTATACCGATTTTACTGGCTCGGCGGGGGAGCACCCTCTTCGTTAACGCATTAATTAACGCCTCTGCCGACGACACTGCGACGGCACTGGAACGGCTGTAAAGACTTCGTTACCGCCGTGCTATCGGGCTCTCCTTCTAACATTGAATTCCGCGTCACTTAACGCCGTGACTCCATCTGGATTATACGCGAGACGTTTCTCCGCGCGGAGAATATCTTAGCTGCGACGAATGTCGAAGATTAGCGAACGAGGAGAATTTTCTTATGGAAATCGGCGCGATTATAATAAACTTATCGCAATTATAATCGAGATCGGATAAGAAACTTTGTCCGATCGCGCAGCCGCGTCGCGGTCGCAAATTAATCGGACGAGTCGCACGGGTCGTGAGAAATCGTGAGAAAAGATAATAAGATTATCTCGACTGGCGTGAATTGTCGGAGTCGAATTTTGTGTATATTTACGGTATGCGATAAACGCGTTGAATGCGATAAACGATTATATCGACGGAGATTGTATTTTTCTGGATGCTAAAACATTAGACCGAAATTAACTTGTATAAATTACAGTGGGATGTTTATACTTGCCAGTGATAAGCATCGGCATTATTACCGCATACTTTCACAAATATTTAACAAGAAAACATTCTCTTCTGGTATAGAGTGTCTGCTTTCTGGAAAATCTGGAATTCTCAGGGAATTCTATTAGAACTCTGCGAATTTTTGTTGAAAATATTGAATCTTGTGCTCTTTTTCTGCTTTGATCGGCCGATTAGCCTTTCATATTTTGAATTTTATATTTGAAATTGTGTGGCTTTTTTCAAAATTTTTCATGAATATTGAAAATGAAAAACAACGAGAAGCTTGTTGTAACAACGAACAAATTTATCTTAATTTTACAAGTAAAATATCACATATAAAGCTTCATTTTTGAAATTTGATAAAAAAGCATCCGGAAAATGAAGGTATTATTTCCCATAGTTTGAGTTCTGCAATAACAATTAACAATTATATTGCAAAGAAGTGCGTAAGAGCAATATGCACTTGCAACCGCATTTGAGACTGTACACAATCGTGGAAAACTATTAAACTAGTCCATTTCGAGATTCATGCCAGCGGTGTGTTTTGCGACAGCGCGTTAGAATGATTAATGTCGTGGTCTTAAAAGCGGCAAGGAGGCGTCATTGTTGCCGCTGTCGACTAATAGATACAAATGTACGCATTATGCGCCAGGACGTAATTACCGTTTAAGCCGCGCGGGGCCCGGCCCGAGTCGCGAACTGGTCCCTCCGCCTTTACCTATGTAACCACCATCACCCTGGCGTATTGTCCCAGCGCTCTGGAAAACGCTCAGGTTTATTTAGCACCGTCAGAAACGGCTTAAGCCCTCTGTCCACATTTTCCGGCTGTTAACCGGCATCCTAATAAAGTCTCGGTTTCTTCTCACCTTCTTCATTTCCCCCTCCGTCTCGTTTCTTTTTTTCGCCGAGTAAGCCGAAAATTCTATCGTGGGAAAAACTCGCTTCTGTCACGTGAAGCTCCCTGTGCACAAACCACCGCGGTTTCTCGTGTCAATTTAACACTTGCCGATGAGCGGATACTTAAATTTTCTCACTTTGCGTCGCGATCGCGTCATTTTCGATTTCTAACGCGATTCTTACGCGCGTATATGGAGAAAAAGGGCGAAGAAAGGTGGGGAAGGGTCGCGCAAATTCGCCGTCTCTCTTAGTCGACGTCAGTTATTCATAGAGAATATATTACGCGGCACTCGGCTTTGATCTGGACCAGACCTCGGATTATGCGAGCCTCTCCGCACTTACAATTAGACGCGAACCGTATTCGTGGACCCTTGGTCCAATGGTGATGTGCGAGAACGTATGTGTGTGTGTGTGTGTGTGTGTGTGTGTGTGTGTGCATGCATGCACGCGCGGAAGCCTAACCGGGCAAAGTGCATTACTCATATAGAATAATATACGAGCATTACTTATATAGAGTAATATACTGGTTATCAGAAATTCGCGAAGAAGCTTAGGGAGGCCTTATACTCGAAACAGAGGATGTAAGCTGTAGAATTATTGCTATGGCTTTCCGCGCTGGTCAAATGCATACCGTACATACTGATGAAACAGTCGTAACGCAGTTCTTTATCGCAACCGCGTGTGTTAAAATGTATTTCTGATATAATATAATTAACGGTAGTATAAAATAAATGAATGACTAACAGCGTAGTGAATAAAACTTATAACAATCCGCATTCCGATCTTTATTGCAATTTAGCAAGGACTTGTATGATCTAATTAAAAACTCGTTCGAGAATCTTGGCGAAAGAGAATCCTCGATGCGAAACCGCGAGATCGTCACGGCGCCCACAAGTCTGACCAGTTGGTTGTATTTACTACTGAGGCAAACTTGCGGATCTATTAGTGGCTCAGTACAGTGAAACTTTCGCGTGTTTCCTGATTTTCTCTTTCTCCTCGCAATTTTTCCTCTTGCAACAAGATTTTTACGATAACAGATCAATAGCATTGTGTGTGCATAGAATCTATTGTTTTTTTACTTATTTGAACCACGTGAAATCCTTCATAGGTAGATACGCGTCATTGTTACGTTGCTCCAGTTGATTAATCGCGGAATTATTAGCAATTGGAATAATTATTTGCATAAAGTCTTCTGGCAATTGTTATCGCGATTTGAAACGTAATAATAACTCGACGGAGCAGATTCTTTCCGCAAAAGGACTTTGTTATTACTAAAGAATGTTTTATTGTTATCGAAGAATGTTGCTAAATACTATATTAAGATTGATAGTGAATAATATCTCGTTTGATTTGCTGGATTGATTTAGTGCCAAATATAATCTAATTTTGGATCTTATTTTTCTGAAGTGACACGAGAAGATTTTTGGAATTAGGAAGCCTGGTTTTGCGCTAACTTTCTGGCAGCCTGACAGTGTCTTATCACTCTCAAATGTCTCTGACAATCCATTCTGCCGACTAAAATTAAATGAAACTTATTCTTACGTTCGTCGCTCTCGATTTTTTGCGAGTGAATGTCTCTCATGTTTCTCTCGTGACGTGCGAAGTCGACATCTCGTGACAAACTTGGGCGAATTTTTATATCGATTGTTTCCAAATTAGCATACAAGCTTCACGTTGAACGTGCATTTCTGCGATTAAAATAGACACGTCGCATTAATTTGTGCTTGCGTCTTATCTCAATTTATTGGTCCCGAAATGTATGTTTATCTTACTTTCCACATAAATGGCTCAACTCAGACGTAATCGACGATGTTATTCTCAGAGATGAAAACATACCGCCGTTACAGGCGGACGTTTCAGTGATTTTAGTCTGTCGCTGTAGGGAAACGTGGAACGAGGAAGAACGTTTAAGCACCGCGGAAAATTCAATTTGGAAAAGCGATCCGGTCTTGCGTATCTCGGCTTCAATTTACCAGTCTCGAAAGGATCATGCTCCCGTTATGGATACTGCGGATTCGACGTGAACTCCATATCGCGTTGCCAATAGAAACCAGAAACCGTATCAACCCTCGGGGCTGATAGAGCGCCGTTTTGCCGTAGCGGAGGCAAGTTTATTTCCGCATGTCGGCTTCTTAATTTAGAACGATCCATTTCCGAGAACGCCACGGAGCGTATGCTGATGAAATTGTTTCTTAGCCGACGAAAACGCGTACGAGGCACTGTTTTCACGTGACATTGAACAACGGGTGTCGACGCGGGTGTACGTACACTAGGAATAATTCTGCTCTCGGCGATTGTACGAGATGTCTCCCGGCGAATAATTTTATTTGTCTTCAATCTTTCGGAGTATTTAAAGGCAACTGTGTTATCGTTATCGTGTTAATTGCGACACGAGTTTCCGTATTTATTTTTATCGCGCTGCTAATTAATCTTCGTACTTCAGCAACATTATTATGAAACTACTCAAGTCTGTGTGAACGGAGAAGTATAATAGTGTAATCGAGTAAGAGTTATATAAGCACGAAGCCATTTACTTATCTGGCCATTGTGCTGTTCTTTCAATGTATTCATCCTTTGTGAGAAGTTCTCCTTCACGATTAACGATATCGATTGAACTTCTCCTGGCCCGAGGAGCAGACCGTCAATCGATACATATTATATGACGTCGCGTTGGAATAGTGATTCTGCATTTTTGAAATAATCTCCTTTGCACACCGAACTACAGTCCTTTGAAATAATCTCGTGAAATTTTATCGTGTCTTTCATCCGTACAATGCTTATTAGCATTGTGTGAGGCATTGAAGAGTGCAATGTGATGAAAATTTAATTTTCGGTAACTATTGTATTTTCGCTCTAACGCAATATCGTGCGCGATTATTACAATACAATCTAAAAAGAACGGAATTGGCATTTTTTTATTAAATTTATTTCAATAAAAAAAATACACATAGATAGATAAAATATAATAGCTGATGTGGTTGCGTACTGCATTTTTAGTTAGTATATGCATGTGTAGTTTTCTTTTTATAGATTTATTGAAATAAATTTGATAAAACAGTATATCGGCCGTTCTTTTTAAACATATTGTATGCATTTAAATAATATGCTTTTACAAGGATAAAATATAAAAGGAAAGAGAGCTTTTTATCAAGCGCTTCATTTATAACAGCACGGTCAGATTCAGTATCGCAAGTAACATAGTTGAAAATTAATACAATACAATAATTAGATATTGATTGGAACGATCCTGGAAAACGTTACTATAATCTCAAAGTAAGTTTGCTCAACATACAGGATTACGGATCACGAATGTTTAAATAAGCTCAGTTTTGCCGTGCTATGCCGCGGATAACTTCTGCTTCAAGTTTGAATGTCACACCCAATGGGAATGTTAGAATATGCCGTTTGCTTTTCAACGTAGAGGCGTAGGGAGTTCCCAGCTGAGCTTATTTCATTCCATCGGCGCTGAACAAAGTTCCAGATAACGCTGTAAGTTAGCTGGATCAGACTCGCGCTCGCAATCAAGCTGTCAACCGGAATCGTACCAAAGCCGACAAGCAATGTCCATAGCGTCTCTCTATAGCGTATAGCCAATCAGCGTCGCGATATCCGTCATCGCGATACAAAGGGAATCGCAAAGTACACCGGCATTGCGCCCTGATTTGGCGTTACTGGAATGCTATTACGGTCTGTTCACCGAGACTCGGAAAGTGTAAATGTGGTACATACGGTAACTTACAGCATAATCCCGCTTTGCAATATTGCGTATAATTACAGGCGCAATCCAATTATTAACGTGCTTTTTACATCTAATTATTAATTTCAACATTAATGCACTTTAAGCTTGTCGATAGAACTTTGTTAACCACACAATAACGTACAATCAAACTTTCAAAGAAATAGGAAAATAAAATTTAAAAATTACAAGAAAAAAATACACAAATTTCACATGCACGTCCCGGATCAATCGTTCGTCTGAGACACTTTGTATATAATAACATTCATGTATAGTGATTTAACAAAACACAAGTTGTTCGAAAAGACACAAGCTTGAAGACGTTACGACACGTTTTATAATTTGTGCACCAAAATCAACATTGTCGCGCTCGTTTATTTTCGCAACCGCAACAAGAATGTATTCATTTTTACAAGACCGGCTGAAAATGTCATACACATCACTATTTTTCTCGGTAAATATTACTTTGATGCGGCTTTTCAAACCAGTATCCATCGCGCGTTTAATTACAAACGAAATACAACCGCCGACAGAACGAGATTTTGATGGACATTTCAGGCCGGCATATTGTTGCGGAATAATAATATTCAAATGCAGTAGAAAGAGAGGCGGAATGGCGGCGTTTGAAGTACATGCCTTGTTAATGAATTGCGTAATTAGGTGCACGGCAGGAACGGTAGAAATTCGGTTTCGCGCAAATGTTGGCCGGCGCGATATATTCAGGGTGTTCCACGTTAAATCTACACTCGGGATTGTTGCTCTTTGTTCCGGATACTAATAGCCTCATTGATGCGGACGTAGTCAAAGTAGTTATCGTGCAGTGGGCATTAAATATTTAATGCGTGACCTCTGACCTCGTCCGCCTTGGTTGCGCTACCGCGACTTGCGGCAAATAAAAGCCGGCGTTTCGGGGATCCTCCGTCCAATTACGATTCCGAGATTCGCTTAGCTCACGAATCGCGAAAAAAAAGCTCACGAATCTGAAAGTTAAAGTGCCCTCTCGCAGAGATTGGAACATCAGACGATTAAGTTTTATTTCTCGTGCGGCACATCTCCCGACGGCGGAGAGGCAAAGCCGACTCCGCCGCGCGCGCGGTTTATTCCATACTCCGCTCCGCGATCTTCATTTTTCAGTCATGACCGTAAAAGACACGCAGTAAAGCTGCAAGGAGGATTATGGAAAACTTGCTGAAACTCGGCCACTTCCCGTGATTGCGGCCATTGTTGACGTGCTTTTTTACGACTTGGTTGGGTTATTTATGTCCGCGCGAGTTGCCGGCTATTTCTCCTCTTATCCTCTTGCTTTACGCCCAAAGAGAACGCAGGTGTAAGCCCGCCGGAAGTTTTCATTTTTCAATCTCCCCGGCGCTAAAGCACTTCATTATTTTGGGGTGCGCGCATACGGCGCGGCTTTTCTCAGTTACGTCGAATGCGTGTACACGCGAGAGATTACGCGGCTTTTACCCCGAATACAACATTCGGATTCGCTCGCAATGCAAATTGTCAACGGCGTACGTTTATTCGCGACGATGACGGAACAATTCTAATCGGTTAATTGACCTGATGCACACGCCAAGCCCCACGGTCTCGCCAAACCGCGTTCGCATAACGCCGCGCTGATACGCTCTTATGCGCTCGTTTGTGCGCCGTCCGCTCGGAAAGCTTTGACGCTCGCCTCTCCCGCCCGTCGTTTCATTCCGCTGCCTTCGGAACGGCGCCGCCTTTGTCGTACCGCGCCCACGCACCGTTTAATTACGGACTTAGAGAATGTGTGCACGCTCTCTCGTCTCGTTCGCCACTTTGTCCGCCGTTCTTCCGCGGCGATCACGGTTCCGACAACTATAAATTGATCGGCCTTGTGAATACCTTGTTTGAGCCATTTAAAATTTAAAATCTGACAATTAGCAAAGAATATAGGTTAATAGTATGGATTTACAGAAGGATATTTAGGCTTCTTCGATGAACAAAATAGAAAAATTTATCAGTCTGATCAGTTTTTCGCCAAGTTTTTAGAAATGAACGACAAATGAGTTTAAAAGCTTTCGCATTGTATATTTCGCGTTAGTCCTATAAACGTACCGCTGGCTTACCGTGGGTCACGGTACCTCGCGGGGCTTGTTGTACTTCGGAAAGGCACTGCAGAGCAAAAATATCACGATCCTTTGGTGGCGGGAAGTAGTTTTTGCAGTGGAGAAGCGCGACGATCACCGAACACGGGACTTTTTGCCGGCATCGCGCAACGCGGCGGAACTTGCGCCCGGTAGAGAATATTAACGCGGAGCTTTGTCAGAAAAGCCGCTCGCGGTCGCCGGCGACGGCGACGGCAAAGGGAGGCCTGGACACGGGAGAAAGAGCGTCCCAGACGCGAAGCGTGTGCAGGCCAGGAATAATAGCAGCGTCCTCGGTGGTTTCGGACGGCTGCGGTTTCCTCTGCAGTTCGCAAGCCCCCGCTTTAGCCTTGCGGTCGCACCTGTCGATTTCGCCCAACGAAAAGCTACCTGGTGACCGCATCACCTTTTAGCGCTCCGTTCCACCGAGTTGCTGGCGACTTAGTTTGACGATGTTCGTTCGGCGCCCGGTAACTTCGAGACGCCGAGCCTTCGTGGTTTTCTTCAGAGACAGGTCGGGGACAGAAGCGACGTTTCCAGCAGCGAGGTAGTGAAAAGTTCCGCGGGCGCGCGGAATAAAAGCGAGATCGGGACGAAATTATTGCGGTGGGATTCCTGCGATGAGCGTACGGCATTTTTATATCATGTAAAATTAATAACATTAACTAAAATTTCCAACCGGCAGTTTACAAAATGTTATTATCCCGCGGATGGTTTAACTTAAGTGCACGATAAGTGGAGGGTAAATCATATTTTAACCCTTTATGGAGCAAAAAATCAAGATCGGTTTGGAATAAAGTATATCAAATTATATTTTACTGCGGATGTTATGTAAAACGTGTGTTTTCTTATTATTTTTTTATATTTTTATTATTTTTTATTTCGACAGAGAGAAGAACTGAAAAATTTAGAATTCTCTCTCCACTAAGGGCTTGTTCATTAACCAACTATAATAATGACGCGAGGATCCTTTATTCCAGACATGGTAAAGCCAACTTTCAATCTTCGGAAAGATAAGCGATAGTAAGAAAAGCGAAGTAGGGCTGCGTCTCGAGGAAGGAAACGGCAGAGAATGGAACGGTCGCGTGCATCGCCGTCTCTCGCGAAGAGACGTTTCTCGCTCGAACGGGACAAGAAATAGGGGCCCCGCTAATTGTTGGAATAATGAACAAAGTTCCTACCACCCCCGTCGTGCCGCTTCTCTTTGCAGTTATTCCAGTCGCGTATACACGCGCACCTGTTCGCGTCGTTATAGCGGCGGGTTCTTCGTCGTTATCGCCGTAATCCTTCGATGCTGCCTTTCATAGCTCGCTGAGGCTTTTGTCCTTTCAGGGAAATCCGAAAGATCCACTTTGCATCGCGGAGGCTGCTCCTTATTGTTAGTCGCGGCTTACAAGTTGCGGAGCGTTAACAAGCCGAGCTCCTGAAGCGGAGGCAGTTAACATCGGCAAACTGGCTGCGAGCGCGCTTTCATATCGTTCGATCGTTACGATTTGTTATCATGACCGCAATGCTGTAGTAGTCGGTGCGACAAAAACTACACGGGGAAAATTTTATATCAAAAATTACTATAATGTGGCTGCGGACCATCAAGGAATTAAACGTTGTAGCCATTATTTTAAAAACAATAAAGCAACGTAATTTTTACTTTCGTAGCACTTTCTCGTAGTAAACATTTTTATGTTACAAAGCAAAAACTTGTTGGACAAAAGTTAGTATTGCAAAGAAAAGTAATAAATTTTTACTGCATACTATAATAAAAATTAATTCTTTCCACTTTAAAATATGGCTTAAGCGCCGGTTTCGCAGAAATTACTTCATGTGATAAAAAGCGGTGTTGCCGTAATAAAAGTCGAAATTACGTAAACATTTCAAATTCAGTAATTTGTTGTCGAAGACTCAAGGAGAAAGCGGTAGGCGTTGCTTGCAATGATCGGTCGAAACGCGCAGATCTTCGAACATGTAACAATTGAACGCTGCAGCCAAAGCCAGAAGTGTACATACATGTGACCTCCTTGAGCTCAGTCATTGAGGAAATGCGCACACAGAGCCGCATATATGTGGCACATGTACATAGCTCTCGATTGTGTGCGTATTTCCTGCATGACCAATGACGGTAGAAATAAGACGTGGACTTAGACGCACATAATCGAGAACCACGTATATGCGCAGAACGTTTCGGATTGCATGCGTTTAGTCCTATAAGGTCACGATGGTACATCGATAATACAAAAAATAGTAAAATGCGATTCAAAATTGTATTATATAAATTAATATAAAATTTTGCGATCGTGTGACAAATATACAATCGTGAAATTTTATTATGAGCTAATAAAAACCGAGCACTGTTGACGGCGCGAAATTAATTTTGTGCGTTCAGGACTCTATTTAAAATTTATCTGAATAAACATTATGTTTTCGTTCACTTTTTTATCCAAATTAAAAACGGAGACAAATGTCGACGGATCCAAATGATGAGTTTAAATAATGTTTATTAAGATAAATTTGAAATAAAATTTTGAATTCGTAAAATAAATTTCGCACCGTCAATTGCGTTTGGCTTTTATTAGCTTATGATATAATTTCATGATTAGATATCAAAGGAGAGAGAATTTTTTAAAATTTGTTTCAATTATCAAGATAGATGGTGTAGGTTCAATTAATTTCTTTCAATTAGCGTGATATGTTAAATGCAAATAGAAAAGATATATTTATAAACCGTATTATTTGCTTCATAACTTCTCTATCCGCAGACATAACGAAAAGAAATGATTCGCGCTGCACTCCCTAACACATGCAACCCTGTTCCATCTTCATGTGTCTCTGCGCTCGGTACTTCGCATACGTTTGCTCGAATTTGTCTTCATCTTAGAATTGCAAGCAACCATCGCGCAATTGCGAGGCACTCCCGCGCGATGTATTCGCTCAGCATGGAAACTCCGGAGGCTAATGTTGCTCTTGTTACACGGCTGCCGTTCGTGCGTATTTCTGCGGAGACGAAAGATCGTTTCAATTATTCAGCGTCTGATGCATATCGAGGTGGTTCGCGTCGCGGTAGATAGTACTGCGATGTAGATACCAGCGTGACTTCCTAGCAATCTCTCTCTCTCTCTCTCTATGAAGTTTTACACATTCAAACAAGCGGAAAACTTTACGACCGTGATGTATGCAACTTATGTCACCTAACATGAATTGTCATGCATCTTTTCAAACATCTTTTTAACGTGAAGATTATCTTATCCGAATATAATAATTTTAAGTAAGGACGATGATTGGTCAACAAGTTCCATTTACTTGATTGATTATTATTTATGTCTTCTTATCAACATAGCGTGTGCAAAGTTTCGCCGGAAAGGTTTGCTTTGAAGTGCAACGACTTTTTTGGTAAACAGTGTTTTTTGACTTGTTTAGGAATTACTGTTCTTACTATTTATATTTTACGCAGTAGCACATTTGGGAGGATTGTAAATATTCTAAACTGGATTTTAATACCATCGCAAATATAACTAACATCTCGAATTTCTCGTGTTTTTTATTAAAAAGCTTTTAACGCGATGTTTTTGTAATTATTTTGTGCAAATGTACCCACTAGAGCATTCTCCCGCTCTTTCCACGCGTCGGCTATGTTCTTTGGCGGGTTTTAAAAGCCTGTGTTCTCTTGCAGAGCGGCACTTTTTCCAGCGCTTTTTCTCGCGTCGAATAAGAAAATACGCGGAAACGAGTATCGAGAGCTCGCGAAAAGCCACGGGCTAGGAGAGGAATTCATCGGTCGTGACATGTACTACTGAAAAATCGATTGTCCCTCTCTTCCCGCGCGATCCGCCCGACCGCTCTCGCCCCGCTTCTCGCCGACGAGGTGGGTTACCCCTCGCGGTGAAAGCCGCGGACAAAAAAGGCGCGACAATTAACCTCTCTTCCGCATCGAGTGACCGAGAACGTAGCGTAGCGCGAAATACACGTACGTCGGCGTACATTGAAGGGTCGGCAGGGGGGTGGAAGGGAAGGGGCTGATAGCGAAGAGAGAAAGCGGGCGAAATAGAGGAAGAGAGAGAAAAAAAAAAAAAAAATACAGCGAGGGTGGGAAATAGGCGGGTGACTTGCGCGGAGAGTATGGGTTGGATTGCATCGCCGGAGGCTTCCGCAGCTTCGCTCGCCTCTCGATACATGACATGTAAATTCGTGCCGCGGCGAAGTCCTCCTTTTTTATTCTGCATGCTCGCGTCCTTTCACCGAACCTTCCTCGTGTTTTATATCCCCGTCGTTGCACTCGTCCATGGAAGGGCGACCGATACTCGTGAATGCGCTACGTGACTCTTGTCTCGCAGCGAAACAAAGCTTAAACAGCGATCGCTGTATAGCTTTTGTTGTGTATTCGTTTGTGGGTATGTGTGTTTTGGTCTTTCGGCTTCTAAAAGCATACGCGTACCGACCAAACTCGTGGAATGTCGCAAGAATTGTTTAACAATCGGCTTTGTGCATCGATTTACTTTTTCCCGACACGATTTCGAGGTAACAGAAATAATCACTGACAAGGACGATAATTGCACAGAAAAAAAATAAGGTCGCATCAACAGCACTCGTCTAAAATTGCATCTTGTTAATTCAACATGAGTATTAATAAAATAAATATGATATGCTCTTGTTTCAATTGATATCGTTGTTGAATTAACCAGATTTATTCCAATCGAACAAATGCTTCGTGCAATATTACTTTTTTTACATATAGAATTTTTTATGGAAAATAAATAATGTGGATATGCTATGTGTTTACACGAGCAAAATACTAACAGCGTAATAATTTTCAATTATAAAATTAAATTTCAGTTAATAATCACAATGCAATATGAAGCAAACAATTTACCGGCGTATCGCGGAACAATCAATGGGTCGCATATCCGAAAATTTTTCCCGCGAAGCTGTAATCTTACTTTATCGTTCGTGCGAGATCTAAATTCCCTTCCTACTCATACGGGAAACGAGCGAGCAATTCTCGTTTCTTAGGGTCGTGGTTTTCGAGGTCGCGAGGAGGCGAGGCGTGAGATCTTAAGGCGGAATTAGAGGTAGCGAGATTAGAAGGTTGCCCGGGATATTCGCGGGGCTGCAGAACGGCGCCCGTCATCGTACATATCCACCCTCTCTCTCTCTCTCTCTCTCTCCGCCCTTGGATTTTCAAATATTCATTTTCTCATACCAACCACCCACGAGTGCATCTGCTCCCTTCCGATTCGGCGCCGCAACCGCCGCTACCATCGTCGGGGGATGCAACGGATTACGCGATAATACCGTAACACTTATATCTCCCCGAGGCCCGAAGGTGTCTTAAGAGTTAGAGAGATGACCTCGCAGGAGCGCTGTCGTACGGAAAAGTGGGACGCGTGTTAGCGGAGGGACAATTTTTCTAGTGGTTAAAATAGTATATATATATATAGTCAAACTTCTATCCATTGTTTTCTTTTCCATAGAACTAATTATGATTTTGACAGATGGAATATATTCGTTCGGAGTTGTGATTTCTCCCGATTCTTCCCGACTGATTGATCTCATCTGCCAGCAATCGTTACAGGCGATATCGTGAAGGACGATAGAGCGTGCGGGCTTTCCATTGTCGAGCCGTGTAACGAGGGGCAATTTTTGCAGCGGCGAACAATATGTCGCATTAACGTATTGTGCCGGCACGACATCGACTAGCTGATGCTATCATGCGACCGGTATCGCAATCCCGATGCTGCGCGATTTGCATCTCGTGAAAAGGGCGAATTCTCGCGTATTCGAGTCGCAGAATCTAGAATATTTTTATCTCATTCGCGCAATCTCGGAAATAAAATTAAACAGTAGGGAATTAAATTACGCGGGAAGGATGATTTTATTTTCTCGCAATAATTCGTGAAAAATTCGTCATAGTCGAGTCGAAAATTCGCACGGTTCTTAAATAAACATCCGATTCTACGGGAAATTGACACTTTGGCTGTCGATTCGGGAACTCCAATGAATTCGAAGGCGTCCACGCGTTTCCTCTTGCACACCGTGTACCACTTTTGGCCGGGAACCGCTCTGAAAACAATCACTCGCCGGCCGCGCAAATAGTAGCGGCGGTTGGTTGGTCTCTTCGGGGCTTATTTGCCTATGCAAATCGCCAATCAACGGCGTTTCTCTGCAGTTCTCTTTCCCACCGGCATTCGTTTCAAGGCGAATTTACACGATTCGTTTTCGTCGAAAAAAAAAGTGCGATATAAACACTATCATTAAGCGCGAATAATGTTCCATATTGAACAAATTTAACTTCCTTCTTTTTAGTTCTACCTTGTCATTTACGCGCGAAACGACTTTCTCACGATTCTTCTGGCGAGCTCGAAAAAAAATATACATTCTACTGTCAGCTCGTCCTTCCGCGTGTGCGTTTTTTCCTCTCGTCCGTCTTTCTCGGATCCTCCTGCATTCACTCGCGCAACGCCCTTTAACTCAAACGGTAGTGCATTTTTCACGTCAAAGCGCGTTTTTCATATGCACGTGACGGGGACGCAAAAACAGACTGGAAACGCGCGCGTTTGCCAAGTATTGTCGCCGGAGACCACGACAAAGGCTGAAATTACAATTTAAGCTCGAGGCTGGGACGCGCGGAAAAGTATGTCCACGAGATAATTCGAGTTGGAGATAATAGTATTTTCGTTGTATTCCGTTTGCGAACAATAGCGTTCTAACACGGGCAAACAAATTAAGTTTCCGTCAGATTTCAAGGCCTCAATACGGACGATATTAAAAAATGAAGTTTGTTGAAGAAAATATTGTTTTATCTTATGAAATAATTCGCGCACGACGAGAGAAAATATGGCGCCCGTTGTACATTACGAAATTTCTGCTCTATATGTATCGGTGCGTTGAGCGCGACTTCGTGTTTTGGTAAATGCGATATTTGCGATAGAGCCTGATTTTGCGCCATGGATACGCGGATTTCGAATATCAGATTAGCGCGAGACATCTCGCGAATCTAATTCCGAAACCACGAAACAGCACGGCTTCGCAGTCACGAACGCCGCCGGCAGAATTCTATTCATTAGGAATGAGGAAAATGGATTAAGCATCGACTGTTTCGAACTTATAAAGGACACTATCTCGGCGTATTACAGGCGACGGAATCCTATTTCGGATACAAAGTGCCCTTGTTGGCCAACGATGTAAGTTATTTATACAAATCGCAAATTACACGTCATTTTGTCACACTTTTTCCGCTGAAAATAAGCGATTTAAAAAGAAGCGAGAGAAATTTTTTTATTTTGCGAAGCCGTGACAGCGTTAGATTTTACATAAGCAAATTTCTTTCCATCTATTTTAATTCGTTTACTTTTGACAAAGTTATCGCTTATCGATGGTAAAAGTTGACGTTTCTCCCTGCATTTCTACGTATGTGACTTTGATAGCTTTTCGTTTCGCTGCTTTCCGTCCTGAGCTGTAACAATATTATCTTTGCAAGTCATTTCAATTGGCACGGTCATGTATAGTTAAAACGATAGAAGTTTGGTCGCTCAGCGGTTCCCCACTTTGTCCCGCTGTTAATTAATTTTCGCGCTTCGGGCGTTGAGCTGAATGTCTTATAAAACAAGCCGCTTAAAGCTGAGACGTTAAATAACACTAAGTAATAAGAAGAAAAATACGTTTAATCGGTAAATCAATCGTTTTTATATCTTATTCCGATACCTTTTCAAATAATCCATATATGATGATGTACTTTATTGAGTATAGAAAATATACACAGAGTTAATCACAGTATTGATACAATACACGGTTCGATGAAATCCGTTAATTAGCTGTTCGCAGCCTGAATACTCGCAAAGGCGCATTTTTAATTAGTTTCCTGCCTCTGTATATGCAACCGGGAGTCCGGATTTACGTTTTTGAAGCGTTGGATATATAAGAGGCGGTGCGCTGGCAAATATTTGCGCGAACGTTGATGAAAATATGTGGCATTTGAATAAGCTGCCTGGTGAGAAATAGAAGCTTGCGCGCCGCATCGTTCTTATAATAACAAAATATTGCTGAAAAACAGTGTTATCCAGCCAAAATTTAATATAACATCCCCCCTTTTTGTTCCTCGCGGATATGCATTTGATTACTGAATATTTTTTACTCCTAAATTGTTACAAGTCTACAAGTGTGACATGAATTCTAATAATATTTGTAAGAACCGCCGATCATCAATCAAATTGATAAATAACAGTTAGAAAAATTCGCGCAATATCAATCACTCCAATATATTATAAAATACATTCCCAACTACTGCAAAGGACTTAGAAATTACGCGGCTGGATTGCGCCGACAGTGCTACTCACCTCACCCCGTTAGATTCGCAAAAGGCGTAAGCCATACAATAATCCACGCGAAATCTCAGATCTCGCGGATTTATATGACTGTTAGCACTTTTCATCCTTAAGAGAGATATAGTTTCGCCGTCAGCGCTCCGAGGCCGACGGCGCGATGTTTGTCTTCGTTTCATCGTCGTTACATAATCATTGCTCGGGAGGACGCCCCGACGTCTCCTTCGCTCGCCGTCTCTCGCCATCCACTCGCTCGCTCGCTCTCCCTCGTAACGGCGAGTTCTTCCCGCGATACATCCGGAAACGGATGGAAAACGGAAAGAAGACAAACAGCGGTTGCCTAGGGCGGATGATTAATTTCCCCGAGCGCACTCGCGCGCCTAGCTTCCCGGGAAAACTGGAAGCTGCATATTTTATATACGCGTTAACTCGTCGCGTGGCGAACTTAATTTCCAGCGAATTTCATTATACCTTTCGTTTATTAGGATCCCTTTAATACGTCGGCCGCGGCACCGACCGTCGGGGATATTTAATGACGTTAATTTCGACTGTAATCGTGAACAGAAATGCGAATGGCTCTCAGAGGCGGACGTGGGCGCTTCGGTGCGCCCTGATAGAATCGTGATTTACATTTGTGTACAGTTTATGAAAATTACAAGATATAAAATTATGCAGGAGGATAAAAGGGACATTTTAAAAGTGTTATAATATTATATCATAATAAACATTTGTTTGTGCATTTGTGTATAAGTGTTTATTTACGGAGTTAAATTTCGAACTTTCTGGCTTCGGAAATTTTATGGACGCTATTAACAACTGTATCGCTCTCATGCTGCGAGAGAGATAAGCGTCGAATAGTAAACGAAACGGTTTTACTTCGTATTTACTATCATCGTTACTTTTTATCGGCAAGTAAACTTTGGCGTATATACATCGACATGCAAATGTGTCTTCAGCCACAACAGCAAACAACTATGTCTTCTATATTTTTTTTTATGGTACATGCATATTTGCTGTGTACGCGCGCGCGCGCGCGCGCGCGCGCGTTTTAAAGCTATTAAATTACATAATCTACATCTATAACAATTAACATATTTCACGATAAAAATATTATTAAAATTAACGTAAATACAAAATATTATATCTATTAAGTTATTCCTGTAACTTTTACGTTTATAAAGGAATTTCCGATTGTATAACGTAAACGATATATTTTGAACTGAATCGATAGATATATTTGATAGATATCGAATATAAAAATTGTTTCAAGTACATCATACATGACGGGATTCACATAAGCTACTTTTCACTATCATTGCTGAATGTAATATGTCATATCTTCGCCGTGCTGTTTATCTCTTGAGCACAGATATATAATTACATAACAAAAAATACGATTATTAATGATATAAGTGGAATTATTAACCTACAACAAATCACGTTGGCATTACCGGACTTTTTTTCTGGTTGATCCGGTATTTCCATTGATACGTTAGGCATCAATGTCTCCCAGAACTCCATTCTGTCCGACAGGAAATCGGTTTCCACCACAATATCCGGCGTCTTGTTGAATCTCATGAACTGATGACGATCGCGGTAATCGGGCCATGGATGTCGGGTAAAGTTAAACCATGGCAACCACGCTCTTGGCACTCTGTAAATATGTAATAATCATTATGATCATCCGGGAAGAGATTATCCGGTCATCACCGGTCGAAATGTCCAAGTGATTTGATATTCCGATCTGTTTTGAATGAATCATGTATGTATGATGAAGTGGAAACTGAGCGCAACACTTTGAACGAGAAACTTTGATTTTCGAAAAATTACGAGCGAGATCGTTATCTGAATTCTTAAAGTTCATCCACGTTGTGTACATTGATATCGTACACTGATATCGTTGTGCAGGGAAATTAAGTCTCACATCTTTGATAAGAATATTTAATAAGAATTTATAAGAATATTTCTGAATATCGCATAATGCTGTTAATCATATTTACCCTTCTTTCGCGAAATTGGCCCACATTTCTGTCATGATACTAATTATAGTAATATCGTCCATCGTATTGTGCAGCAACCAATCTTGATACTTAGCATTTAATACGGGAAATAAGTAGTTCAGATCATCAGAGTGACTAATACCTTCGAATAGATTATTAATTTGAATATGCAGTAAGCGTCTTAAATAAACTTAATCTTAACTTATGATGACGTACCGTAATGAAATTGTTTGCCCGAAGCGAGGGTAGTCGAAAATGTGCCCTGATATATGAAGTAAGAGAAGTAAATACCGGATTTTGCGATTTTCGACTGATATTGTAGCGCTTGAAACGTTGGCCATATTACAACTGCGTCGCTAAGCATCTGAAAAATCATTTCATCATTAAACGTTACTCCACACATTTGATTCGTTCTCAAACTTACGTTTGTGATGTGCTGCTTAAAATCCAACGTCAAAGTTCCGTTGAAGTAAAAATCCTCTATCGCGGCGGCGAGAACGCTGGTGTTAGAAATGTGTAATTGACTTTCGATAAAATAGGGCAAGTATTCTTCGAAATTTTTTATCATTTCATTCTCAGCGCCCTCATGTATGTAGAATTCTGAGACAGAAAGAAGGATATGAGTGTCACAAGATCTTTTTATTGTGCTTTGAAATTTTATTATCCTTAAATTTATTAAAAATAATTTCTTCCTCAAAACGGATATCGTTCACATAGCACTTTAAACGTGAAATGGGAGTCTTAAATTTACTAAATATGTAAATTTAATTAACGTAATAATATAAATTATAACTATATTTCTTTTGCTTAGGTAAACTATCTGACGTTAATTAATTCAACTTGGGCGAGAGCTTTAATTAATTAAATATTATTATGAGAAACGATAACAAAGCAATTACCGAGCGTCTTCTTCAAACCTTCATCTTTCACGACTTGCATTATTGCTGGTATATCGCGAAACAATCCATTCTTCAATGCAACCATCGGATGTATCGTCACGATAGCATCTTCCGAGTCAGCTTCCAATGTAGGGCCAAAGATACAGATCGGACTATACATCGAAACTACCTAATACAAAATAATATAAAAAATTAGCTACTACTATATATATGCGAATATATCAACATTTTTGTAGCCCTTCTGACAGCACTTACAAAGTATTCTGACATTTTTCCTATCTTTTTCGCATCGATTTTTCTCATGCACTTCATCATCTCTTCATCATTCTCCAAATTATAATTATCACTATTGTGTATCGCAGCGTCGTAGAGAGCGTAATTTCTGTTCTGATTTTCCTCCTCATAATTTTGGGTGGTTGTCTCATTTAACGCGATTATGTCGTCATTTTCTTCCGGCAGGCAGCCTACAAGTCTCGCCACTTCTAGACAAATTTGTCTGTACGGTATACTTGGTTGCAAAGCCCATGGACTTAAAGCGGAGCCGCTGTGCAAAATGTACTTGTGGAAGAGTCCTTCGGTTTTACTCGTTAAAGAGAGCAGATGAATTATCGCAGCACCGGCACTCTGTCCCATAACAGTCACCGATTCGGGATTTCCATGGAAGCTACGAATATTCTCTTGTATCCATTCAAGAGCCATTTTTATATCTTTCACACCATAATTGCCTGGTGAGGCTTCATTTGTCGTGCTAAAAAATCCTAAAGTAATGGATCTCTTTTTATTATCACGATCCACCTTGTTTGATTATTCGAGTTATTTTAAATAATTTGTGTTATTTCTTACTTTTACAATCCTCTTTTTCTATCTTTAAATTTATCGCAATGTTGCACGCGTACGTTTAATATGATGAAAGACAAGAAATTGACATTGCTATTTTTCTCACCTAAAATATTAAGTCGATAATTCACCGTAACGAGAATCACGTCCTGCTCTGTCAAGTAATCAGGCGCGAGCTCCGTGCTATTGTTGCTGCCGACGTGATATTGACCGCCATGTATGAAGACTAAAACCGGCAATTTTGTCTGTTGCAGGTCCGATAAGTTCATAGATTTCTGATAAAATTACGGAATGATAAAACATTTCTATATTTAAGTAAATAAAAAGACGAAATATTTAACAAACATTGCATCAAACATTTGACATAAAAACCACTGAACTGTAGTCATATTGCATTAACAACGTAACCTTGATCCGTTTGAGTTGAATTAAGCCGCCGGATGATCTCGTGATCTAATTAAGTTTTTGTTTGTTCTTGAAACATTATCACTCTTTATTCGTTTCAAACTTTGAACAAATGTTGCGCGTTATATGCTAATTATTTATTCATGCAATTATGCTACATTAAATTTGCTACGCAAGAACTGTAGTATTCATTTTTCGCTGCTAATCTTATTACTATATTAATTCATATATTAATAAATTAGCATCAAGATATGTAAATATATTCAACATTCATCAAGGTTATGCTGTCATTGCGATATGACTGTAGTTTATTCTCTCATGTTGAACGTTTTGTGCGACGTTTGTTAAATATTTTGTGTCATCTTTTTTATGTTGAAACAAGTGTTGAACACTTTCATTTATAACTTATCGGCTTAATGTCTGCTATATTACACATTTTGATTATCATTGATATTAACAAAAAATGGTAACATCTATACTGACTTACAGCGGGAATGAAGATATTTAAGTAAAGACAATCCTCGTTGCCAACTACTTCGGACATGCTTTTACTCCATTGAATGCATTTTGGTCCATCGGCTACAGCAGTGGTAATATGCATCCACGGACGATTCCATCGCTGTGGACTCTAATAAAAGATTGCAACTTTTAACTATAACTAATTAAATTTGCTAACAAATTTGTGAAAAATAAAAAAAAAGAATTATCCACATCTTTACAACAGATCAGATGGGTAAAGCTATTTATTCTATGTGCGTAAATAAAAGCAAGGAGACAAAATAACACGCACGTACGCATAAATCGCGTGTAAAATACACACCTTGAATCTCAGATCACCCACCGGAGGTAGCGCATACGGTATCCCGAGAAAATTCGCGATTAGCCGATTACTGCGCACTCCGTTACTCTTGGTCCACTTGCCGTAAATCATGCCCCATTTTGTAACGACCAGGGGCTGAGAAGTGCTGAGAAAACCGCCGGCGACGATAAAAAGAAACGCGAGGATGCATACGCACCGCCAGATCCTTTCATTCGAGTGAGGACATTTCGTCAGCGCAATGTAACGCGCACCTAAGGACTCACGTTGATGCATATTCGACGAGGGATGCTGCGTAACGATGGGAGCGCGTGTCGTGCGCGTGTCGTGCGCGTGTCGTGCGCGACTAACATACGCAAACTGACTGAAACACAGCTTTTATACAACCGCGAGAAGTGTTACGATAGCATGATCCCAGTGTAATACGTTTCATTTGCACACGTTTATGATGTATGTACTAATGCTGAGCCGAGCCGAACAATTATTAAAAAATCATGTTTGATACACATTAATGATAATTTAACTAATTGCAAATTGTAGTAAGATTACAATGATTGCAATAAAACGAAACAAATATATACACGAAGTAGATATAAACAAAAGTTTTCATAATCTGAAAAGAGAGCAAGTCATACATACTACAGAGCGCTTAGATAAAGATAATTACTTATACTTAAATAATTATGTACGAATTAATGCCACAATCCGTAAGAAATAAGTGAAATCGTCTGAATTTGTTGAAGATTATTTAAAATTCTCTAAACATTATAACATGCATATAACGATTTGGAAGATACAATATTAAAATGTAGTATGTTAGAAAGAAAGAAAAGAGAAAGATAGTAGATGTGTTAATGGAGATGAGTTTATGATTCAGTAATTGCTTATTCAGATAAAACTAAAAATTATAAAAGTTAAAGAAAGATAATCTTTTAACTTTAGGCGCTGAGAAAATCTTATAATAAAAAAATTTGAGTTGGAAGAAGATAAACACAGGAAGACTGATATATGACGTAATGTGACATAATGTTTGAAAGATCACGAAGAATCCACTTTGATATCAAGGAGTTTAATATATGAAAATATGACGGTAGTATAAGACGATAGTACAAGATGGCTATTGTTTCACATAGCAAATTATTATATTCAAGTAATGGGCATGAATGTTCCATGAGTAATCCTTATTAAAGCAATTCGCCACTTTAGAGACGAGTTTAATCACGAAGTTGAGCTGCTACATTCGTGCATCAATAAACTAGTCGACTCGAGCAGTTAATTTATCGGCTTACGAAAGATTCTCAATAAATAAGCAGACAAATTTTAAAATTATTCAAATAATAAATATTATATTTACACAAATATTGGTAACGTATCTTTAGCAACAGCTGTGTGCTAAAGATTAATAGATTTAGAAAGATCAATCGCAGGTGTACGGTATGTTTGTATCCGATATTTATTATTTAGGTAAATCTAAGTTACAATTGGTTTTCTTTGTCAGTGATCGAATGACTTGTAATTTGTAATTGTAATTTATTGTTATCTTATTTACTCATATCACAACACATGCGTAATTACGAAACTGTTGATACTCAAACAAGCTGATAAGCACGTAGATTACTTAAATCATAAAAAATTTATCTCCAAAATCATTGACAAAATTGCTAGAAATTATTTTTGCAAAGACGACAAAGAATTCCATATTTATTATCGATTAAGATTAAAAAAACAATAGTAAAATGATATTATTTTTTCGCACTTATTTCTTTGAAAGTTAAGTCTTTCACGTAGGAAGTGATTAAATATTCCGCACTCATCTCGGTGTCTTTATATTATTTATTCATAAGCAGGATCTCTATCAACCATGACGTATTATTAAGCGAGGGGTAATGCGGCTTTTGGCGGAGCTTAGCTACATACTGTACATTATTATAGATGAGCAACTTAACCTGGGTTACTCGCAACCATTCCATTATTCAACGTGTTGCATTTTAGTTCTCTGCCGCGGCATTATTTCGCAATGTTAACAATCGCGGGGAGTTATTTGGAACTCAAAGTAATAAATATTTTACAACAATTGTCGCAATTATATCGTGAGATAAAATAAAGTTATTTAAAATAATACATTAAGTCTAGAAAATATATATTAATGAAGACTTTTTTTTTTTATGCTACTAATAATTTATCTCGTATTTTAAAAACTTTGAAAAATTAAACACAATAAAGTTTTTCATTTTCCTTATTTTCTTAATTAATTTTCTTTAATTTTCAAGAAATTGAGTCAAGCCGCTGCTGCATTAATTTCTTTAATTTTGGAGAGATGACGAGGATATTTTTGGACACCTTGGCAAGCATCTCAAATAATGTCACTCGTTTCGTCTCAAATCTCGAAACCTGCTGCGCAGGATACTTTGAGGAGTGATCGTTCTTTATTTACCTCAAGTCGCGCGACCGTCTAATTCGGATTTCACCGGCACTCTTACCGCATCCCGTGGGTTTTCTTCTTGGTTTTCTACGTCGACCGTCGCCGCCGTCGCCGTCGCCGCCACCGCCGCCGTCGTGGCGGAGGATCCACTTCCGCCGACGGTGGAGGTCCTAACAATTTCCTGACAAGGGGCTTCCCTCGAGAGTTTCCGGTCCGTTTCCGCGCGGAATCTCCACGGCACCTTCACTCGTTACGCGTCGTTTGCCGAGCCGTTTATCTCCTCGTCATTAGTTATGCCGTGTTACTTGGCCGTAGGTTCCCGCCAGTCGCAGCTCCTCGTTTTTTCTCTCCATCTATTTCTTCTTCTCTGATTTCTGTAATACAAGCTAAGATAGAGAACTATGATAGAATGTCGAATATGCCAAGATTGATTCAGAAACGCGACATTCGATTTTTTTTTTTTTAAATTTGTTTATATGTACAATCATGTTTAAAAAACTCTAACGTCATTGAGACTAATTTCTGTGTAGAATGTTAAAGAGACAAATACAAAGTAAGAATTAATTTGACATTCACTCGAGTGTCGAAGTCTTATTCTTCACGTAACGGTGAGCTTAGAGTAACAGGAAGGAGCGAATCGAGTAGCCGAATGTCCGTGTGATTTAATATCAGGTGTCTCAATGTTCACGTACACGTCGTGTTTGATTAAAGGCGAACACTGCGCTGGATTATGCATTCATCTATTTGTCGCGTCGTGGACTAATTGCAGCACGCAGTGCAGTCATGCATCATGACGGCAAGAACCGTCCGGAAATAGTGCCGCGCTTGTCCCGGTTTACGAGCTCTGTTTGTTCTTTGATAATATCACCCAAGTCTCTCGCAAATGCTTTATTCCGATTTTCTACATTGTTACACATATTGAAAACTCCATGTTGTACCGTACGCATCATTAATATTGTCGGATGTAACCGCAGTGATTTCTTTTGTGCATTGAATTATGAATTTTGTTCAAATTGCTCAACAATATACGATTAAATATCATAATTGAAATATTTACATTTTATTGTTATTTAAATTATTCACTTGCATTCAACATGGATGCTTTTAAATTAGAACCTTTTTGTCAGTAGCGCACTGCATATTTAAATAAAGAGAGAAAAGTGAGAGATACGTAACTTTGATCATAAATGCATTATAATAATGAAATATAAACTGTGTATTTTCGAGCGTTAATGCACGTCGCTTGTGCTTTTAGAGACAAGACAATGGAGAGCGTGGCTTTTATTGCAGCCGCACGGTAAATCTCACGGGAATCGTGATGACACATTTGCGTAACGAGACGATTTTCAGGGACGAGTCGGCCGCAAATTTTTCCGCGGTGCGATGTTGTCATCATCGCGCGATGCAGAATGCATTCCGCGTTAATTTGCAGAGTATCCAAGCTGGGCTAGCAGCAGCTCGGTGATCGGTGTCGTTCGTACTGGCGTAAACATTTTCGTTTTACATGTTTGCATGGCGACGACGGCTTTTGCCGGAGTTCATATATCGCGCACAATTACGTCGATAATACTGAATTTAATATAAACGTCATTGTGCACACTCACATAGTTGCGCGATTATGAATTTACTGCCGATGCAAAATTACATCGTAATACGTCACAGGGATAAACGCGGGATATGCATTAAATGTCGCGAAACAATGAATTAACCGGCGCAAATGGTTGTTACCGTGAAATTATTAATTGTAATGTTATTTATCGGCGCCCGAGCCTCGCTTTGCCCCGTCTTCGTAATGCGCCGTCTGTGTTTGCACGACAGCATTATTATGCATTCCGGTCAAATATCCCGTTACTTTTTTTTTTACTGTTGTGGTTTTATCCTCGTTTTATGCCGCCGTTGAAAAGCGCACGTTCCTGTAAAGGAATTACGGACAAAGGGAAAATGAGAGCGCTTGGTCAAATGAGAACCATACGTCTTGTTTTTCCTTCTTTCTGCGGTCTAAAAGGAAATTTGGTTTGAGGCAAATCGCCGGCGAAGAAATACGAGACTATAATAAATAGAGTAATCTTCTTTTTGTTTTCACATTTCGGTGACTCGTCAAGTCAAAAGGATCACGCAATTTAGAGTTTCCTGTGATTCGAACTTTGTGATTGTATTAATACACAGTACGGTGGATATTGCTTTGTATCTCAAAATAAAATAAATTTTTATTGAATGTACGGAATGAGCTTGAAATCTTGTCCCAAAGTTTGCAAGCGCGTATTTGTAAAACTAATAAAACAGTTCTACAATTAAATCTGAGTTCCAAAACTATCATCTTTTGAGATACAGCTGCACGCTGATATTTCCGATTGACTTTTTATGACATCGCAGGCGCGTCACTGCGCGTTACTGCAATTCTTGAGTATTTTACATTCGAGTAAAGTGTAAGAAGCAAATAAAGACGATTGAGTGTTCTTTCATCGAGAATGGGACAATTAGAGAAAACCTCTTAATAAAGTCTGCGAGCAAAGTATACGTTTCTGTTTGCACGACCATAAAAAAAGTGCATGTTTGCACATGTCTATTTATCCTGCATTTTTAGCACAGTAACACAATATTAGAATTAAGTGGCAGAGAGAAAGAGTATAGAAACACCACTTTTCTTGAACATCTGACAAACTAATATTATAAGTACACAAATATGTTTATCTTACACGGGAGAAGATCAAATAAAGAGAGAGAACTGTTGATAAAACTCCTTTACATTCATTCTACAATATTTTCCATATTCATTTCGAAGCCTCGCGTATAATTTACGCTATAGCTAAAAGTGGCTGTATCTTAAAAAGTAATAGTTCAGAATCTATATCTATTAGAATTTTTTGTTAGTTCTAAGATGTGGAATACGACTGCAAATTTGGCAATAGCACTTCGGACTTACTTTATGTACAGGTATATATTTAACGTTTTCTGGTCAAAAGAAAAGCCCTTTGCGCACTGTCGACTAGTCGCCGGCGACTTGGTCGTCAGCGACCACTGAGCATATTGAAATTTATAAGGGCTTACGCACGTAGTCGCCGCTGGTCCTTTGTTTCTAGTCTGTCGGCGACCAAGTCGCCGGCGACTTAGTCGAACAGTGCGCAAAGAGGTCGAAAGCTACGATGGATAGATTGTAACTTTTATATATTAAAAGTTTTTCTCTTATAATTTACTGTTATTCTACCAATAAGTTTGACAGAAAACACAAATTAGCTTTTTGATGACAATCTTCTCTGTCTCGAGAATGACATAGGCAAGAAGTTTTCAAATATGTGGCGAACATATTTGGGGTCAGGAGTGTTTTATTCTCGCGGGATTACTTTTGTCAAATGCTATAACCATTTTCCATATTTATTCTCCCTCGTGTATTTCGGACGCATTAAGGCGTTCAAGGGCAAAATATCAAAGAGATAAGGGTGAATAATACATGGAAATTTCGTCGAAGAAAAACAACCTCCATTGGTGACACAGTTATTGCAAAGTTGTAAAGTATCCCAGATTTACTTGGCAAATTTATCTTTTTTATTGTATATCTTTTATACTTTTAAAGCACGATGTTCTGGAATCTTAAATTTTGAAAAAACTGATTAAAAATCAATTTTCTTGCCGTGAAGAAAACTTGGATTTTCCACACACACGAAAATTTCCCATTTATATTAATATAATGCCTTTCGTCGCGCTAAAAAGATATTTAGGGTGTAAAGGGTTACTCTTATCGCTGATGTAATATCGGTGTTGCTGTCGGTGCCTAAACGAAGTGCCTAGTCGAGATATTTCCGGGAAGGTGAAAAAGCTGCGAGATTTCGGATCAGAAAGGCGAGCAAGTTCTTTGGCGTCGGTTCTCCCGTCACGCTTTCGAAATTCCCTTTAATTCGGCCGGTCGTCGAGTCGAGCGTGAATCTACTCGAGAAAGCGGAGAGACGAGGGAGACAGCCGGCGGCACTTCGTCGCGCGGGAGTGAAATATGCACGTTAGACTGCCGGAGACATAGCTACGCGAACCACCGGTAGCTGCAGCAGCTTTCGGCTTGTATGCCGCAAGCCGCGCGGCGCAATACACACACTGCATGCATCGCGGCGTGTACGCGAGAAAGCACTGCGGCCCGGTGATGCATTGCCCCGGGAGATTAATGCATCGCGCCGCACAGTTTGTTAGAGTGAATAACGACCGGCTGCAATAATGATATTGCCATTAACCTGTCCGTGAAAGTCTCGTGATTCCTCGAGCGTGGGCGACTCGATCGCTCCGATCATAAAAGTGATTAATTCAAGGCGTCGAGGCGTACTCCGAGGCATCTTTCCTTCCGGGCCATCCCGCTGTCGACTGCAAGCTTCGAGAGCTTGATTATTTTTACTTCTCTTAATACCGAACATGGCTAACGTAAACTTCATCGATTATTAAGGAGGTCGTGGAAAATATATAATGTTGTAAGAAAAATGGAGAAAATAAACCCTTGCAAGGCGAATCTGATGAGAGTCGAGAGTAATACGAAGCATCTTGCAATTGTAATACACCTGACTTAATGCTTTCTCAAGAATATCTCCTCCCATGTAGCGAAGCACGAGCTTAAAGAAAATTAATTCGAAAGGTCAAAAGTGCACGTCAGTGCATTCACAGAATGAGCGACCAATATAAAAACAGCGTGATTAATGTAACGTCTAGATTTCATTATCATTTTAAATAAATGATCTTATTCCGCACCGGTCTCTTGCAAAAAGCATTAATCTTTTTTCTTTTAGAAAAAGCACATAATTTGATGATTAAAAAATGCCAAAAAAATGTCAAGAATAAATTTATCTCGATGAGCTCACGCTAATCTACGATTGGGAACAGAGTAGACGGTAATAATACACCGCGGATGAGAGGAGTTATTACAAGCTCGGCGCAAATCCACTCACCGCTCTTAACGCTCGTTAAGGAGTTATTATCATTTTTCGGCGGTCGCAATCTTCGTTTAAACTTCAACACGCCTGAGAATGTTCGCAGCATCTCGCCGTCCATAATAGCGCTGTTGATTGCAACTCGCCAGCTTGAAAATTATAATAGAGCTGACTTAATGCCGACAGCGCGGTGCAAAACGCGAGGGAGATAGTCGAAGCGATTACTCGAGTGTCTTAATGACACTTAATGTACTCTCGTAGTAATCTTTCACGTACGTGCGGAAGAGGACAGAGTAACGAAAGGAAGCAATAAAAAAAAAAAACAAGGAAACACTGTTGCGCAGAAGTTGCTTCATTTGCTCCACGATTTCTCCTCGACCATCGCTCGACCACTGCGGTGCAGTAAAGCACTAATGAAGTATTTACCATTCTATTACTATGTACCGCGAGTTCTCCGTCGTTTCTCGGCATCTTTATCATCATCTTTTCGCGTTCTCCGCCGTTTTATTTCCCCGCCAGATTCGCGAGGTGAATGCGCGTAGCGCTTCCCGCGAGTCTCTCACGTTTTTAATTATCTGCCGTTTCGTGGATCTGTGAAATTTTGAGCCTTACCGCGTTTGCGTGTGTGACGTTAGAGTTGACATCATTGTGTGTAAGCGAAATAGGTACGCGTCTCCTGTTATTTGTGCAAAATTTTAATCATGTCTCAGAAATGTCGAAACACGCTGATCAGAAAGCATGTCAGCATATATTTTTTGCTTTATAGATACAAAATTTGGATTATCGTAAGAATAAGAGTTAAAAAATATTACTACGAATCTATGTTTAAAGCTCCCGTCGTGCCCGCTTGCTTACGTGACGCATGCCTAGCGTCTTCACCACTTAGTCTCTAAGGTGTCGCCAGCAGCAGTGTAGCCGCGCGTAACGCCTTCTGTGCTTCATGCACGTTTTTATTCATCGAAAATACCGTGAGCGAAGAAAAGTAATGAGAATGTCGCAATATTTAGATACCGTGGGCATATTTATTCGTTCGGGATGCATCGGGACGAATATAACACGGCATTCAAAACCTTGCGTGGTTATGTCGAAAAATATGGTACAGCGAGTTCACACTTGTTAATTTACGGACGCCATCATGCTTGTGCTGTGACGTCACATCACGATAGAGTTGTAAATCATCTCTTGCCGCGAATAAGACGTGCACGTTTCGTGATTCTCACGAAATTTTGATCATCTAAATCGTATTATGAGCATAAATGATAAGTATCGTTTTACTCCGTCGTTTCACGTGATACATCGCGAGTGCGATCAAGTGAATACAGTGGAAAGTGAATACTGGAACATAATTAGATCATTTGTGGAGCACACTATTGACAAAACATAACCTTTATGATTAGAATTGCGATCTGTAAGTGTTAGAACTGCGAACGCAATTATCGTGGTATTGCTATTACGTGTATTTATCGATTAACCTAATAATCGTCAGTTCAAATCGTTAAATTTTTGGCCATTTACAAATAGTCATAAAATTATTAATATACATAAACATTTATTTGTGAAGATACATCATGGATACAAAACAGCGTAAATGTTGGATAACATAAATTTTTATTATAAATTTTTAAAAATTAGAATAAATCCTTACTAAATTCTAGACGCCGATAGGTAAATATACATGTTTATTTGTGAAAGAAATATCGTAGAGGATATTATTCGCGAGAAAACGTACTAAATTCACAATATTTTAGAATATTTTTTGGTAGAATATTTTTTAACGGGCGAAACTATGTATAAAATCTACAATAATACATCACTTTGACCCATGCTCAGCGTCGATCAGCGCCCTGGATTCTAGGAACTCGGTGGTGTGAGGAGCGACTATGCGCCGCGTATACGTTTTTGTTTTCCCCCTCTCTTCGAGCCTACATGCAGAGTATAAACGTATTATGTACGTCGTAATTGATTATTGAACGCGCCGAAATAAATGTGGAATCGCAACCGTACAAAATAATACGCGCCGTAATTAATTTGATTGATCACCTAACAGCGATAAGTTATAATTTTTCGTTCGGGATACATCGCAGAATATATTACGAATATACGGAGATTTCAGATGGTTTTGAATTTAATTATTATGAATGTACAGTTTGCGTTTGAGACGCAATAAAATGCAATCGTTAATTTTCTTTGCGAATAAAAAACGCGTGTGACAATAACCCGGGAGTGTCGAAATTCTTGTCGCGCGAGTGTTCATATACGAGAGAGCTGAATTATTATCGCGCGATGTTTACTAGTGTATTTTCGCGAGTGTGTGTTCAGTGCCGGAAAATAGATATTCATCGCGAGTTTATGCTGAGGAACAACGGTTGGTGAGTAGTTTGTTTGTTATTCCTATAAATTCTTATACTTTTTTTACAATTATTTATAAGTATTCTTTAAATTATTTTTCACGAAATTTTTATTTAAAAATTAATTTTTTTCTATGCTTGTGATGATTTTGTTAATTTTTATATTTTATGCAAATTGTTCAAAACTTATTTTTTAGAATCGTCTATTTTTTATTTATTTTTTGTATATAAAAATAATTTAATATTTATATACTATTCTTAAAACTTTTTTGTTTTATCTATTTTTTATTCATGTTTAATATAGTCCTATTTTTTCATGTTTATTAATATTATAATATTATCAATGTGCTTATATGTGCTTATATGTGCTTATATGTGCTTATATGTTTTAGGATCAAGAGTGTGTCGTGCAGCATCTTTTGAATCAAAGTAAGTTTTATTTTACTGCATCATTTAATAATAAATGATGATGATTTGTTATATGGCATTATAGGCGTTAACTTAAAAATGATTAAGCCAGAATAAAATAATACAGACTTTTAATCTTTATAACAATTATTTAAATTCTCTTGGGAACGAATAAAAAGCGGTATTCGATTTATATCACCCTGTTGGGATGAAAGGCAACGATAAATTTTTTCTTCTGGAAATTTATCGTTTATTTTTCAACGATGGTGCTGGTCATTGATATACGCGTGTTTTGTATGCTGGTGTAATTACTGACATTTTACAATACTGAAATATATATTTGGTTTTAAAATAATAAATATATACTAATAAAATAAAAGAATCGAGATAAATTGAAACTATTTATTTTTTGAAACAATTTATAATTAGTTTATAAAATTTATAAAATATATTAATTTATATGATTTTTAAAAAATATCTAAATGTTGATTTAAACAAACTCAAAGGCGAAACATATTTCGGCAAGTCGCGAGTTTTTTTAAACTTGTGTGATTTATATCGCTCTTATAAATCTATATTTTCTGTTCATTATTTCATTATCGCTGCGGAGAATACTTCACTATTAATAGCATTATCTCACGCGTATATCTGTAACCGAATGAAAATAGTAACTTAAAGCGGATATTTCACTGGTCAATATACAAAGACGTTGTTTGAGAGATTTTATTTTTTATAAAAAAGTCGTGAATGTATTTTTGGATAAGTATTACGCAATTAAACAAAAAAAATTGCGAATTACTTTTAAATGTAGATTAGCTTTTCTTGTCAAAAGACTACCAGTTCTGCTGCAGGTATCCACGATTCTTTTGTCTTTGACGTACATAGATTCCAAATTGCTTGCTGAATACATAAGGGGGCGAGCTAATGAAATTTCACGTTAGTTGCTTCAAAGTTACTCCGCGCCGGACTATCTGCTTAAAACTACATTCCTTAACTACGGGCTGGAATTTCAAAGTTGTACGGACGATTCCGCGTTTTCTCCGCACAAGGCGATATAGTGTCACTGACGGCGCGGCGGATAAATATTTGATATTGAATGCAGCTACGTATATTCTTGCGATGGGAATAAATATTTTTCTTAAAAATGTACATATACCTCGATAAACACGGCGTCTTTATCGAGATCTGTGTACGGGAATACTTTCTTCGTTGCGCGAAGGCCGATTCTCGACGGCGGATGTTCTCATCTCTGAGACGTTGATGTGTATCGGAAGGAGAAAAAAGTATCATATTTCCGCTCGGCGCACTTTTCATCAGTTTTCGTCGGTATTGACGGACCATAACCGCACGACGAATAATCCGAATATCAGCGGCGGTGGCGGAGGCGGAAGCGGCGCAATTTTAATCTACGCAATCTGCCAAGCGTATTATCGGAGCGTCGATTTCGGAGCGAAATTCAGCACTAGTGAGATTTCTGCTTTGTAGCAATGCGCTCAATGAGCCCATTCAGTTGCCGATCTCGTATATTATTAGGCGAAGTATCGACAGTTACGTCGATACGCCGTTAAGATCTGCCAGAAAACTCGCGCACGATTGGTCACTTTTCAAAGTAAGTTTATGACGTCGCGATTGCGAGTTTGCAATTGTCCGCACGCGAGTCATGCGGTGTCATGTTAGAAGAGACGGAAAATTAAAAAAATTAAGATGGTCCTATTATCTAGTCTCAATTAATTCAAGATACTTAAAATTACGAAAAAGTTAGATATTCTATCACTATTTTTATATTATTTGCACTTTTCTACTTTATGATATATCGCTTTGTATACTTGCATAAATTTTCAGCAACTCATATTGTTGCAATTAACACACTAATTGTTACATAATATCGTGAAAAATGACGCGCGTATATCATTAAAATGGAATCGAACAAAATCGTTATTGGAATATATTACAAAAATTAACTTACGTTACGAATATACTTGTATTTTGAGTTACGACTCTTGTGCAGCGAGCCATCGATATATCAACGCATGCATACATATCTCGGGGCGCGTCAATCGTGGAGCTCAATTTTTTGCACGCCGCGAGGTTGCACGGCGTTTAGCGATGGTCCGTCAGAAATGGACGAGTCCGAAATGGCGAGGCTTTATTCCATCTTCGTCGACGGAGCACGACGGGTGCATCCGCGTCAATTCGGCGATATCGCGCGTAAAAGCGCGCTGGTATTCGGTAGCGCGAAAGCAAAACATGCACGAGCGCGCCTTGGGCGCGCTTTCCGATGCTGCACTTTTGTAAACTAAATAAATTCGCGGCGCGATTCTGGTAAATTGATGGCTAAAGAATTTCTTCGTGTTCTCTGGGAATTCAACTAACTATCAAAACTAACAACGTGTAAATAAATGATGTTTAAAGCGTCATATAATTTTTTAGATAAAAAATAAGTAAATTTTACAATATTATAATAAGAAATCAAGTTTTCCCGTTATCTTGATATATTTAATTTTAATGCGCAATCAGAAACCTTTCTTTGGAAGGTTATATTTGCATTTGGCAAATTGCAAATGCATTTGGTTTTACAGTGCGATTAATGGCACGATTTTAAAATTACGTTTCAAGTGGGGTTGTTCTCCGTTCAAGTGCTGTGCATGCCACACGCTATTATCATCTCAATCCCGAAAGCGACCGTTATAAATCGAATACGTGGACATGGAAGCGATAGTTATATCGGGGCTAAAAAAATAGCGATCGTTTAGATGTAACGAGCCATGCGTGCAATCGTGACTCGCGCCGCGAGCGAAAGCCATCATTAATGCCAAAACTCCCGAAACCTCAAAATCTCGATAACGTAGCGCGAGATAAAATCGTGAGATTGTCGACAGCATTTTCTGTCGTGTGTATCATTCGAGCAATGTGAACGATTGTCTTACCGTCAATATATATAAATTCGTAGAAGAAATAAATGGATTTTTTATACGTAAATACATGCGACGAAAAATATATAGAAATAAAATTTATCATCGCGATTATTCATACAATGCGGTTTCACACACCTATTTTTCCGATTTCTTTTTCATACAAAAATCACATAAAATCACGCAGCGTTGCAGTCTTGTTACGCGATATTTACAACGTTTGTGTCATCGATTAACACGGCAGTTTGAGATTAAACCCCACCATCATAACCCGGTTTTGATGCCATACAAATGGCGCGAATGCACTCTCGAGTATGTCGCAGGTGTATGCAATTAGAACAATTCGCAAAATTGTCGCGCACTGAATTTTATATTCCGAATCCGTGTAAATAGTGATGTGAGTCACGCGTCGCCTTTGTAACATTATTGTTGGACGGCTGCGCGATCAAATATGCACGCCTGCGTGCATGCAATCGCGTATATACAAGCGCTTACCGTGTTATCTTCCGTGGGAGTCGCATTCGCCATCTCTCCCTATCTGCGATTCCGCTCTTTCTCCCGCAGGTGATTCACTACCCGCGAATAACTCCGATTGCCAGTCCCTTTTTTTTCGCTTTTTCGAAAACGGAACTCGTCAGCGTTCTATATGCGCCTTTTACGGAAGACTCTGCAGGACCGCTCGGAATAAAAATAAAAAAAAAAAAAAAAAAGTGCTGCTTCCGTTACCGCTGTTCGCGCAGCGGACACTCCATCTGCAAAACAGTACACCTGCGCAAAGATAGTTCTTGAAGCAGTTTGCGCAAAAATAAAAAGAAAAGAAGGAAAGAATATTCGTAACACAGTCAAGTGATTGACAAGATTGCGCCAGATCTTACGCAAATGTCCAAGTTTTATCCAGGTCTTGCGTAAAAAAAAAATTGATTTTATATCAACTAAAGAATTATCTGTAAGAAGATAGAGAGAGAGAGAGAGAGAGAGTGAATTTTGAAAACATATTTTTTACATATGGTAATATCTGTCCAGAGGCATTTGACAATGTTTACCTTTTTTTTAATAGAGGTGAAGACACACGATCCGAATTTATGCTCGGAGATCCCTCGTCGGTCCTTTTCCTTTCCGATACCATCCCAACCGAGTTGATCCTTCGGATCGCTGTTGCGAACAGGGACGGGAGCGCGCGCTCACGGGGGACGAATAAATTACTGGCGACACGTGAATACTCGGCGATGGTGGGGGGGGGGGGGGGACTGCCGCTCCATCCGGTCGAGTCCCGTGAAATCCTCATGCATAATTTTCCGCCATCCTATTCGGACGCGCATTTACACGCGCGGGCGTGCACAAGGGAGCGAAGAGGGTCCACATATTCGCGGGCGCACATATATTCGCGCGGGCTGAAAACGCGCGTTGACTCACGCGCGCACTCGCGCACGTTCTCGCGCGTACGTCGTTCAATGCAAATTTCCCGGCGCAAAACCCGGTCAACCGCGGCCACCCTGTATGCAAACCTGATCCCGTCGTGCCGATGAGAGCTAGCCGCCGCGCCGTGGGTGCTACTATATCGGTGCTGTTGCTGCTACCGCTGCTGCTGCTGCTGCTGCTGCTGCTGCGAGCACGATCGATTCTTTCGTACGATTTCGCCTTCGAGTTTGCACAAGGAGAAAAGCACGATCTGCCCGTGTTCCGTGTACCGAAATTGAAAAGTTGGGGCAATTGACAGGGGAAATTTTGTATCGTTATAATCTACTTCACTTTCGAAGTTTAAATTCTTTGTATCAGTATTTTAATTTGAGTCCAATAGAAATGATCTCAAACAATTAATTACACAAAACATTAAATAGGTATTACTCTTGACTTCCGGTGAACTTAATGTTATCTTATCACGGATAAAACAACACGATTAAACAACAATCTCGTTTTTATATTGCAAAATAATGTTCAGAAGTCTACAACTTTTGTGTACATTATTGCTTAAAGAGTTCAATTGCAATTTGAAATTGAATGTTCCAAAAGTAGAACAGCGAAATCAAACCCGTAATATCGGAAATGGCGATAGGACCTCTGGCTTTGCGCATCGCCGCGTGTCATGCTCAATGCTATATTGGAAACTGATTAACCGGTCGGGCATTATTGAAGTGTTCTCGATCTTGATTACGCGGAGCATTGACGAATAGTGGACACATTTCCGATGGACGTTCCACCTGAGATCAAAGTTAATCCAGGCTGCCATGGTAACGCCTGGTCCCGAGTATTGTGGATTATTGGGTACTATTAATAAAATCTTGATCATGCTGAGTGCACGATTATTCGCAATCACAGTCATCGTTTCGGCGGAATGGCGTATCCGTGTTATTTTGTTGATGGGTTTCATATGTTATCATGCTGCACGGGTAATTAATTAACGTTATCAAGGAAGTACGTTAAATTAATAGCTGACGATCAATTTTAGAGAATATTGTTAATAGCGTTGTGCAGTTCTTTTGTGTCGCGTTGATCGATTATCAGATCAAATAAGAGCATTTTATGGTTCAAAAAATCGCGTAAGATTTCTGTTACAAATTATTGGACATTAAATTGTTGAATTATAGCAAATTTTTATATATTTAAATCGTGAAAAAGTAATTTATTTAAAAAAATTAATTTTTTTTGCACGATGCGGATTTTTAAAAATCTTGCATTGGCATAAACATATGTTTGACGGTTTGTCAGATCGGAATCGAGGTCTCTGCTAATAGGTATCGAGCTTCGGCCCTTACCGCGCAAGAGTACCGCAAGCAAGGCTTTCAAGTTGGAAACAATGGCGAATCGTCGATTACCGCTATCGTGGTCGCACACCCAGCTTCATTCGTAGTGTGTTGCATTTTAGGATGCACCGTTGCAGAGCGAGAGGTCATGGCAACCGCTGATGCGGTCAATAGTATTGGCTTTGTAGCCATGACGCGGTAACGTAATTATCTGTGCATAGGTCCCATCATGTCAATTTAAAAGTTAATCTGTAACACGAAATAATTATATGGATCTGAAACAACAATAAAAAAGATATATTTTAAAAATAATATAAAAAAACAGAAGCGGCATAAAAGCGGCATAATTCTTCAAATTATCGACTTACGAGGTCTTTCCATAAAATTAGTCCGGTTCTGCGCGAATATCAGCTATTTAGTGAGGAAACTACTTAGTGAGGCTATTTTTAGCAAAAGTTATTTCTGTTCTTCATTACAAGCTTTGTTGTAAGATCTATGATTATCGAATTTGCCCCATTTGCCCATACTCGAACGTCATCATTGACGGCTATTGCCGCGCGTCCACGTCTTTCTCCACTTCTCTTTACGCCGCACGTATGCAGCGCGCACTCGCGAGTGCACGGAAGCACCATGTAGCTCGAGAACCCGCATATCAAATCGTGCGTATATCGTGGGATGCGAGCGATTCGCCCATCGACCAATATTGTCATGTGGGCAATGAACGACCGTGCGTTGAATAAACATGCGGCCATCGGCCGTACTTGAAGCTACATGCGAACACACACATGCAAATGACGATGATCGTTGCGTTCGCAGTCGCGGAGGTCAATCTCCGCAGCTTCTTCTATGACAGTCTTCGAGGTGGTCTCTGTTCTCGCGAAGATCTAACGGGGCTATCAGTCTTGAAACTTGCTTATCGCAATATTTCTCTGAAATTATCGTCGCAACGTCAACGCTCTCTTAAAAGCGGCGCATACACTTGATGCTTTCGTCGAATATTCTTAATGATGTATACGTTTTTCAACGAGTGGTTTGATTAAACAATTGCGAAATAAAAATTAATGAATTTTTAATTAAAATTTTTCTAATTAATTTTGGAATATTTTTCTTACGATTATCGCTCTTTTTATTAATTTTAACATGCACTGGAATATTATAAACGTTTTCGTGTATAGAAATTAGTATTACAAAATGAATCTTTCGTTGACAGACGTTAGGCAATGTATATTTTTGTTTTGGAAGAAGTTTTATTTAGAAGTTAGCATTTTTTATATTAAAAGACACACGGGAGCGTCAATTTGAGGAAGCTTAGAAAACGGAACCTATTGATAGAAAGCTAAAAGACGCTTTCTAGGCGTTTCGCCAAGATTTTCTGTAAGCATCGACTCATAATGGCATATGTGACATTTATGAAGCCATATACACTGTGCTATGGTAGTCTGTCGCAACACACGTAGATTAAATGCTCTACTAAACGTGTGTCGTTCTAGGAACGCGGCTGTTTCATGTGTCGATTATTTTAACAAACGAACAGAAACCAGATGGGTTTATGATATCATTTAAATAAAAGCGTTCACGCTTATGTTAATATTAAAAAATTAATATGTCAATGAAATATAAATATAATCTTAGTATTGTTAAAAAAATGAACAATAAAATACAATCAAATATATCGATGATAGTTTCAAGTGTGTGTGTGTGTGTAACATTAAAAAAAGTACTCTTACTCGCACGGGATGCCGACATATTATTTTATAACTTTGTATCAATTTTTCATGGATGTATAATATTTTATTTGCTCCACTTGAATACCACGTGAAACTGTTGTAAGAAGAGTATAACCGAAAAATTGGTAGCGGTAGGAAAGGTCCGAAGGGTGTGAAATTCAATAAACGAATCCATTCAACGCTTATCTCGCGCAAACTTGTAGACACACCAAGCTGCACAATACGGTTCCCTGTTTCTACGGGGGCACGTAGGTATCGTCGTGCGGGTGTAGTAGTCGATATGGGTGCACGTATGCGCGAAGCTGCTTCCTCTATTCGTTCGTAGAACCGGTGGAATGCTCGTTCCGCGCGATATCGAAATCGGGGTTCTCAACCTGCGACAAAGCGGACGGCTTCTTGACGAATACAGAAAATGAAATGAATACAGAAAGTCGAATGTTTAAGTCAATTCATAGTTCGCCATATATCGGCAGATATATTCCGTTAAAAATTGACGCGGAGACATTAAACGGCATTTTATTCGAATAAAAAGTCTATGTAATAATGAAATAAATATACTGAGAATTATTGCTCGGAAGAAAGTAACGGCAGTTTTGTGCAGTTTTCAGTATCAGCCGTCTTTTATCTTGGTAGCAACGATAAAGTGACGATATTGTTGTAACTGTACTCGAACGCTATACACTGCGCGAAATGATCATCCCTGCGAGTGTCCGTGTGTGCCGCTTCCGAGAGTGCGGCTGTGGAAGTGCGTGCCCACGCGATTCACCGCGATACGCACTATTATCGTTAATGTATGCGGCTCGCGTGTACGCGAACTTACACCAGCAAAGTTGGTTATCAATCATCGTTGAAGGAGCTCTCTAAAAGTGAATCAGTGTATTATCACTGGGAAACAGTCAATAGTCACTTATTATAATAGTTATAAGTATAGCACTGTAAATCAGTAAAATATCACTGAAAGGAATAGTTAATAATATTAACTGCTGAAATCAGTAATATTAAACTACTAGAAACAGTGATTTTCAACAATAAAATCAGTGATGTGAGCTATTCAAATCAGTGAATATCCCAGCAAAAATATTAATTAACACTAATAACCTTAATATTATAATTTTCTATTCAAGAATTTAACTGTAACGTAAAACATGTATATGTGTTGAGTTACTTTACACATTGTTAAGTAGAAAATTATAATATTAAGATTATTACTATTAGTTAGTGTTTGCTGGATGTTGGTGTGTGGTACAAAGGAAAAAAAATAATCGATTGATATTCAAACAAAAAAATTCTTATATTTGTTGATTTAATGTAATTTATATATTAACATAATTTTTATATATTAATTATATATAAAAAGTAATTCAAAGTAATCAAATAATATGTTTAGAGTTTCAAATAAATTGAAAATTAAAGACAAAATGTTTATAGAATAAAGCCAATTAACAACTAACACAAGAATATAAATGTAATAAGAATATATTATGCAATATATTATATAATGTAATATTAGAAATATGAGAGACACTCAAACATATTGCACTTTATCGGATAATGAAATAAATTTTATAAAATTACTAGAATGCAATCAAAAATAGAAAAACAAGTTTAGTTTCACGATACTTTAAATTAAGTATTATAAAAACATGTCAGCAAAATAAAGTTAATTTAAAATTAAACATGAGAATATTATACAATAGATATATTATGCAATATTATCTACTGTTATATTGCAAATATTAATATGAACAGAAGAAACCAAAGCATGTTGTACTTTATCGGATATTTTAAAGCAATAGTTTTCTAAGAAATTAAAAAAATAAATTAGTGTTTCTGGACACTTCACATCGAAAACATAATATGTTTTAAACAACAAATCAAGTGCCATAATAGGCGAGTTATTGTTCAAAGTTAGAGTGCGATTATCAGCCTGAATAAAATATTGTGTAGATTGTCCTTTGATTAAAATAATATAGGGCTGAATAGGACCTTTGGATTCACTTCTAAGTTTCTCAGTTTGGGCCTCTATGTTTGTTCCTTCCTGAAAAAAGGAGTTTCTTGTTAGCACAAGTATTAATATATAAGTTTATATGCACTAATCAAACTCACAGGCCATATCTGTAGTAAAGAAGGATTTGGAAATGTTGCAGTATACATTTCACCATGTTCTCTTTTATCAATAATGTTCTTCTGAAATTAAATATCCAAATATTTGAATCATATATTTTAACAATCATATTTATTATATTGATTATTATCAGTCTATACTAAGAAATTTAAAAAATAAGATAAAACATGTTTACCCCTTTTGATAAATTTTCCTTGCTTGCTCCTTTTCTTTTTCTTTTTCCTTTCCTAACAGCATTTGATACAGGAAGTAAATCTGCCAGAAGAGTTATGGCACGAAGAGTATCTGAATATATAAAAAATTATATATAATTGAAAAAATGAATATATAATTATTATTAATTAAATTGTAATAATAATAATAATAATAATTAAAATAAATATATAATTAATATTTCACTGTTTAATTTCTATTAAAAATTATAAAAAAATTAAAATTAAAAAAGAAAACAGGATTTTCAATTACAGCAGGACTCGGCACGTGTTGTATTTCAATCGATTTTCAGCTTGGTTTATACTTAGCGTTATTCCTTTTATCTCTATCCACGCGCAATCTATATGTCGATTGACACTCGGAATATACGCGGATTAATGAAGTAAGAAAAATGGTATTAGGCAAAATCAAACTATAAGAAAATGGCCACACGTATCGAGTCTTGAGTTATAATGAAATATAAATTTACCATCTTGAATAAAAGCTGATTTTTTAAATAAGTCTGGTCTTGCTGTACTGCAATATATAAGGATTCTTTGTACATAAAAAGGGGCAAATCTTGCTAAGAATTTATCAGAAGCTCCTTTATATAACCTTTCAAATTCCTCATCAAACTGCAAAAATATAAATACATTTTTGTAAAATAATTAAAATATCTTTTTCAATATACAACTAAGCTGTAAAGATAAAGCATTATGTTATTTACCATCTCCCCAGAATAATCAGTTAATCGAGGAAATTCTATGAGAGAAACTTCCTTTTGAATGAAGCCTAATTATCATTCTTATTATAGAGTCTCTTAAATTAAAATTATCAGAAAATTGTAGGACCTCTTCATTTTTTTTTCAATATATTTGTCAGTATTATTTATATTATTTTGATCAATAATCATATCATCATCAGATAAAAAAATAGAATCTGTACTTGTAATTGAAAAATCACAATCATTCTTTTCTTTAGAAAAATGATTTTTTCTAATATGCTGCCTTAAAGAGAAGAAATTATGAAATCTCCTACAACATTTATTTTGACCGCATTCAAATCCACCTTTTTGTAATCCTCGTTTAATTGTTAGACCATGTTTTGTTTGAAAGTGTTGATTTAAACCGTCTAACCCTCCTTTAACAACATTATTACACATAAAGCAATTTAGCTTCATTATTTATTATTTATATTCAGATTATGTTGATTTAAACCGTCTAACCCTCCTTTAACAACATTATTACACATAAAGCAATTTAGCTTCATTATTTATTATTTATATTCAGATTATATTTTTAAATATCTGAAATATATATATAATGAGAGCACAATGTAAACTATATTTTAATTATAAAATATATTATAAACTGATGACACTTACCATTAAAAATATGTCGTGTTTCTGCATCTGTAAGTTCCTCAATTTTTTGTCCTAATTCGTGAACTGACAAATCTTTCACTTGCTGCATTTTAATTTTCAAATCTAATAAAATAAAAAAATAGAAATTACAAATAAGAAGACAGATTTGACAGATTATAATTTCAATATAAAACACGTCATAAAATTAATTTTAACTAACTTAATAAATACAGATATATAATGTTATATGCTATTTATATCTGTATTTGAGAATTGTAGAAAAGTAGAGAAAATTTTTCCTAAAGAGACTTTATCATTAAAAAGGTTAGGAAAACAGATAATCTACAGAAAGGAAAATTTTTAATAATTCTTGTTTACTTTTTTGTCTTTGATCACTGAGTGTTTACATTTTAGAGGAAACCGCAAGACAATGCACGTCCAGACACGTTTGGACACGGTACATTTTTATAACTACTATAATTATTTACTACTAGCATTATTTTTATTTGTACAGTTTTTGTTAACTACAAATGAAAAAAAAAAAAAAAAAAATATATATATATATATATATGTACTTACCGCACTGCACAACGCATCCACGTGAACTGTGATCCTTGCATGCGTATACTTGTGTTAGCTCGTCTTTTGTTATGCACATGCGCGACACTGTATGGTATCGTAGCAGATACAAAATCAGCATTACCGATAGATAAAGTACTGATTTTACAGTGAAATTTTATTTTCACTGACCATAATCAGTGAGTTTTAAAATAAAGAAACAAAAAGTAAGTGTTTCTACTGAATATCAGTGAAATACTCACTGAATCTTAGTGAAATCCTATTTTACTGTTTCCATTAGTGACATTTTCACTGATTTACTTTTAGAGAGAGGGAATACGTGCCAACAATGCCGAACAATAGGTATTCCGAGTCTGCACTGCGCACAATATCGACGTTGTACTCGCTTTCGTCGGTTTCCGCGAATTCAGCAAATGTTTTCGAATGTTGTCGGTGCATAAGTTTTTTGCTTGCGGCCAGCGTTTGTCTCGCCTGTTACTATTCAAACCTATTGGAAATTACGTTTGTGTTTTTTCTTCCTTTCCCCTCTCGTTTTGTGCGCGCAAGCGGGATGTTCTGCATTTTTTATACTTTGATATGCGCGCGCGCGCACCCGTCACTTTTTGTTTCCCTTACCGCGTTATAAAATTCGTTCGCACGCGTGAAACGGACAAAATATAAAAGATAATATTCGTGCACTCGCGGCAGGAAAATTTAATTTACCTTCGCGGTTAGCGATGTCGACGTAAAAAAAAGAACAATCGTTTGCGGTGCACCGCACACCATTTGAGCAACGTAATTTCTGCAATCCGAACGAATTCTTTGAAAATTATTCTTCCGCCGTCATAATCGAAATTATTTGAATGTTCCATCAACTGCCGCGCGACAAATAAGACATTGGTGAAATCGTCCGGCGGCGTGTTCGGAGAAATTGCGAGGTTTCGGTACGCAGATTTGATGAAGTTTGCAAATGCGCCTTCTACCGCGCGTTTCTAAAAGAGCACGCGGTACGTTCGCGTAATCGATATTACTATCTACCACGATTCGCCATTAATGTAATTACAAGCCTCCATCGTAAAGCCAGGCAGACTCACGTTGATCAAATTTCCAATATTCGAAACATTATACCTTCCGATCGGATTACCGTGTCGCGTAGATTTGGAATTACGAATTGATTTGATAACGAATAGATTCGCCTGCAGGTATCCATTTTGGAAATATACATCGCTGTTGGTTAAGCTGCCTGGGAAATTGAGTTTTGTTTAGTGTCGCGTCAAAGAGAGACTACGGAAATACGCAAATGATAATATCTTGATAATGTTACTGTTTAAATGATAATGTTGAATTAATACTTTCCAAATCCACTTTTAACGCATTGCAAAAGAAGGATACACAAATTTTTTGTTGAAATAATTTTTAATTAACGGTCTAAGTGTTTTTTTTTCAAAATATATGAAAAGTAATTTGGAATTCCATTGCGTTGAAACGTTGTCGTAAATATTTATTCCGTAACAAGTTTCTCCGCGTACATTTGAATCTTCATGGGGAAAGTTTCTATATTATTTCGACATCGCAATCCCATTATTTCTTCCATTTTAACGTAATATTGCAGATTTAATTATATAACTTTCATTTGTAAAATAATTTCATGGCAGAAAGTGCATTCACGTATCTTATCAGATCTCGTATCGAGATCACGCAATGTAATTTTTTTTTCACGTGTTTCCGTAGATATCAATAATGTATTAATATACATGGTGTGACAGTTAAGTTTTCGGATTATTATAGTAATACTACTATGCTGTCAATCGGGAATCAACGGGACTAGTTAGAGAGAACATTTATTTATATGAAGTTATAATTTTAATTAGTTTGGTTGATGCGTTCAAGTTGCATAATTGTTTTATTGAGATTGGTTTTTTCGTCGTATCGAAGTTTAAAATGGAACAAAAAACAGCGATTGAATTTTATGCCAGCTAAAATCTTACGTACTGTCTCTCTATTGATTCCTCTTTTAACACCCTAACATTCAAAATTCGATCTTCGGCCAAACACTTTTGAATAATTCCATCGACTTTTTTCTTCTGGGAGTTGAAGGCCGGCCTTTCCATTCATCGTTTTCTAACAACTGTCACTCTTCTTTGAATCTTTTATGCCATTACACTTCTCGATAAATATTTTTCACGCACTTTTCAACCTTTTAAATGTTTCTGTAGCTGTTTTCTTTTGCACAAAATTTAACCACTGCTCTTTGCGTTAGTAGTATTACTGTAGTAATGTCAGTCCGCGAACTTAATTATCACACCGTGTATATGCGTATAATACATATATTCATCTTATACAAAATGGAAATCCAAAAGTCACGCTTATATAATTATTTTTTACGAACGATTGCGTGTGCAAGTGTATACAGTGAGTGAAACCCATAACCTTGAGTGTGAATTTACGTCCCGTCGTGTAGTAATCGCGAGGCGTGAAGAATCGCTCTCTTTTGTGTCGCTAGGTAGCATGAGTGGAATAATTATTCTTCGTCCGTTTCTACCTTACCATTAATTAATACTGACGGACTAATAATACTAATGTAACCGCACCTATTGCACGTATAAAGGCGTATATGATTTCGGAGCCACGGATTCCGCGCTTTTGTGCCACGAATATAAAGATTTACCATATTTGCGAAGAAGGTGCGCGAACAAGGACAGGAGGAGCGTGTATCTCACGCACCAGACGATACCCTTGTTCGTGAAAGAAACGCGGAATATAATAGATACGGGAAAATAATGGGTAGGGATTTCACCTCCCGAATGATATTTATTGATTCATTTAAAAGCACGGCCGCGGGCTCGATACCCCATATGCTACCCCATATTTTTAGATCGTGCTATTCTCTACTTAGAACCGTTTATTTTTCTTTTAACGTGTCGTCGAAGAAAAAACGAAGCGTACGGCAACAGGCGGCTTAAGGTCACGCGAAGTTATCATACGTGTGTCCTATACATGACGCAGCAGCGAGGCTGTGTCGAACATGAGGGTCGATGCGGTTAACAGCCGCTTTACGCTACATCGACATAGATTGCACAGTCATTATAATATTATTCTGTAATATTATCATTTGCAAGTGAAGCCGGCAACTTGCAAGCGCATCTTGTAATCTGCACGATGAACATTTCGCATTGGAATGACTTTTTTGTTTTTATGCAAGTTCCATTTCCACCGTAGTTTCTTATAGATCCCTTCCTTCAAATTTTCAAGGAAGAGAATGCTCGACTTGAATTTTATCGAAGAATAACTTCTGTAAATAAATAGCAGTGAGAGATATTTTTCGCACATTCGTCTCTTTTTATTCTTGTTATGTTTTATTACATTCGGTAATGATCTCATTATTAAGGACATTTGTAGCTACGCTTTTAGACGTAAGATATCCGACGCGACCTTTCTCGAGCCAATAAAGCGTGATATATCGCCCAAGTTTTAATGAAGGGTATCTAATTCCGTCATCTGCGAGGAACAAAAATTAAAACTTGCATCGAAACATCAGGGCGGCTATAATCGAATTGTCGTGGAAAGTTTCAGCTTTCGCGCGTAACCAGATTTATTTCGCGAAATATCCGTGACTAAGTGCGCCGATGATTCAATTTAATATCCGATATCCAATTTAAATCGTAACGTGCATATAGATTAAAACGAACGTATTGCCTGCAAAAAATTCTCTCTCTGTGCTTACGGCGGAAACACTCGCGACTGTTTGCGAAGAAAAAAGGATAGAAAGAATGCAAAAAGCTTGTTAACGCCGCGCAACCGAGTTTGTGATTAATTCGCGCCGTAAATGATACGCCGCTTTTTACAAATATAATCCGGGAACTCCGCACCGGACTTTGCTTGCTCGCCACAAGCTTTGAAAGTCACTTAAGCGAGCTTAACATTTCGCACTTCACAGGCTATCAGTTTATTCGCGACGCATTCGTAACGCGGTTTTCATATTTTTATCGCGAATTAAATTACCGACAGTTGGGTAATTATTCGGATAATACTTATTTCTTTTTTGCCATTCTTTTTGACACTTTTTCCATTGCAAAAATTTTCAGGGCGCAACACAGTTTGTTATAATTTCTTGAAATTTGCAGATCCAAATTTGCCTGCTGTAGCTTGCCGGTGTTTATGCGTCTGGGTCAAAGCGTCAAAATACACGGAACGTTCCTGGTAGGCGTTATTTGAACGGCGCGAAGTTTTGGCGAAATCGTTATGTCGGTAAGTCAAACAGCGACCGAGCACGAAGGAAGGCGTTGGTTGGGCGAAGTTGGCGACGGGCCCGGCTTACGTTTTCGCTGATAGAGATAGAGATAGGCGGGCAGAGAGATAAATAGACAGGCGCGGGTGGGTAGGTAGGTATGTATCACGCGAGGAAGAGGAAGAGGCGAACGGCGAGACGGGGAGAGGATCCGAAGGTAGATTCTAGGACCGCGCTTAGTAAGAGACTCTGACATGGCGGTTAATTAACTCGCCATACTGCGGCAAGCTGCTGGGGATTGACTTGTCTGCGGCAATTAACGCTCCCATGGTTCTCGCAAAAATAGCTTTTCACGGCGCGCGATTTATGGCAACTCGCGTGTACAACTGCGCGACACTCGGTAGATCATCGCGAATTATTGCCGTATCAGAATACGAGTCATATACGTGGCGTGAAATTTTAACGTAAAATTATACTACTTTGAATGAATTTCAAGCAATTCCTAGCAAATTGAAGGATGTTGGTCGATTAATAAGTCCAAGCTGATGCTTGGTCGACGGAATTAGACGTGATTGAAATGATGCCAACGCGTCTTTTCCTTTCAACTGCCGTAACTGTCGGTGTCAGACTGCTATTATCTCTCATTGCAAATTACTGCTTCGTTAATATGGTAACGCATCGGTCAAGATTGCGAGTGACATCGCAGACAAAATACCAGCCAGTTTCGAGACTAGCAATTAATAACATGAGAAAGAGGACGCGTTAGAGTGTTAAATTTTATGACGCGTGTGTAGTAATTGAATTATATAAACAAAATGAATCAAGTGGCATTTATCAAGTGTTTTGTCGAATTTTATATTCTCAAGCTAGAATTTTATTCCATCTAATTCTGATATTTTTGGTGATATTTTCCGGGTGAGTGATGTTTCATTGTTTCTGACTAACGCGATGTTGTTTGTAAAACGATGGAAGAAGCAACATATAAAGAGAGCAGAGTGTAAGTGAAGGGTCAGACAAGCGGGTCGATTAATTAACCGAGAGACGGACAGCAGATGGTGCATGTCGTGGAGACGCAAGGCGCAAGAAAGGAAAAGTAAAGAGAACGAACGAAAGTAGCGGCGCGACTGCGGCAACATCGTTTTTATAACTTTAAGAGCCCGATACACATCGAGAATATTTGAGTCACCTACATAAACTGATAAAAAATATATTAACTTAGTAAACATGCATTGATTAATTTTAGTTATTATAATTGATTTACAAATTTTTACATTTATATAATTCGATAGCTATATTAGTAGATTTGTAAAATTAATATTTCAAATATAGACCGTCTTTTGTTTGTTTTTTCTTTTTTCTTTTTGTATCGTTTTGTTTGCCAAATTAATTTTAAATTAGAATTAGTCATTTAAATCTTCTTTAAGTCTAGCGAATGGCAGAAGTTTAATTTAAAGAAGTATAATAATTTTTGAAATAAATATTAATAAAAAAAAAAAAAAAAAACATAAGAACGATTAATGAATACAAAAATGGATGTAAAAAAGTCCATTTTTATATTGTTCGTGATAGTATCTTGAAGAATTCGTGATTTGAAGCATTTACTTGGTTTAATCCAGCTAAAATACAGCACTGGCAGATTCGACTCTCGTGATCTAGCGCCGACGTCGGCGTTCTTAGCGAGCGGGGGAGCGTCATTACTTAATTTAGATTAATTTCAGTTCCCTTGCTTCTGACTCGTCGTTCGCACAACTCAACCATCCCGAACGTTCCTTGAAATATTTACAAAATAATATATCACGCGAAGGTATATCACGTTTTATTTAGTAATCTGTGATAAGTGATGCAACATGATAACGTCATTGGATGTCACACGGGAAATTTTTCTAACGACATATAGTTTCAGACGAATTAGAAAGACGTAATGTTGATGCAACCGATAAGTATTATGTTGAAAGCCTTGAAATTTAGTATGCACGTACATCCATCTTCATATACGGCGTATAAAGCATCGATATTTTTCATCGGCTATAAATATCGCTGCGGACACGCCGCGGTATCCGCCGTTATGCTTAACACGGTAAATAAATATAAAAATACAGTCGTAGGAAATAGACACTTGATAAATTGTCGTATATTAAAATTTGCCGGAAGATGTATACAAATTAGATGAAATATCTTGATGTAATGCGTTCTAAATTTTAATTTGCATGGCATTCACAGTCGCATTCGTAACATCGTTATTATATGATTGTGGAGCGATTTACTTGACAGACATTGCGGTAAAATGCAATTCGTTTCTAGGGTTTAATAGATATAAACCTGTCTCTCCCAATAGAGAATTTACTGAATGACGAAACAGACAGCGGCAGGTAGACACCATAGAGCGTATCTCATTCTATTATACGACTTACCGGTTAGAACAAGTCTCGGATTCAGGTTCACGGTTACCTGATCACGATAGCCGATAGCATTCAGTCGAGTCGCCTAATCGTTCGCGTTTCGCTTCGATTACTTCCGTCGGAGCGTGTATGCGAGTTGATCGATTTCGTAACATTCTGAACTTACTTTCATTCGAAACAATCATTCTCGTTTTCGCGCGATGTAAATTAATTCGTGCATTGTTTTACCTAAAAAAAATCTCTGCAACATTGCAAATAGTTAAGCAACATAAACAAAATATTCGTTTAGTCAGATTTAGTTATTTTTATTGTATTTAAGAAGCAAAAAGATATGTGATACAATATTTGCCACTTTTCATCAATGCAAATCTCTCGCTTTTAAAGCAAGATCTGCACATATATATTTCATGTACGGCAAACATCTTGTAGAAATAGATAATAGAGATTTTACGCGACTCTACGGTTTCGCGAAACAGCTGATTGATTTATAGCGATCTACTTAATGTAAGTTTTTCCGGAACTGGGCGTGAAGTCTAATCGCCCACTCGAGCAAGCGTTTCTAGCTGTTCATCCGAGTGATGGACGACGGCACTTGTGCCAAGCGAGCGTCGCCCTACATTGAGACAATTCGTGAGATCGTAGGTGTTTGTTCCCATCAAATTTCAAGACACATCTCCATCTTAACAGTCTTGAAGAAAAATTTCAAAGAAAACCTTATTTACGATTTGTAGAGTTTTTAGAAAATTTTTATTAATCTGTAATACTTATACTTTAAGATACAAAGTCAATATAGTTAGCATAAGGATTTAGAACTATAGATTTCTTTTTTAATTTTGAAAATTAAGATTCTACAATCGGCGAGTACCTCTCGCAGAGCCAGCAATACGGACGATGCGCGAATTTACAGAAGGTTAAGACCCATAAGTCTTCGTCGTGACTTTACGGCGGCGCGAAAAGGCTTCTTGGTCAAACGGCGGTCGCGATAAATCTTAATTCGCACGTTGAAACGCGGCGTTTAGCGTTTCACACCGGGTGAGATATGGCCTGCTCGTTGTCTCTCTCTTTCGCGTCGCGAATGCTGTTTTCGGGATTTGAAGCTGCAAAATGCGCTGGCAGAATATTCACAAGCTAGAGCTCATTTCTCTTTTGCGACCTCATTTGCATATTTTATCACTGGATTGCATCGATGAAAACGCTTTATTTCCGCTCCGGGGCGTTTCGATAGGGTCGAATAGATTCTCAGCCTTGGAGTTGATAATGATATGACTCATGACGACTAACGACTCTGACAATGCACGTGAGAACTCAGATTTGTCTTAAATCTCACTAAGGTATTTTGTGATAAATTTAAGATTAGTCTAAATATTCGCCAATCTTTTGTGACAAGTTTCAAATTTTTTATATTGCTTATTTTAAGAATTATAAGTCTCAGATTAGGTTTCTGTTATGATGAAAAAATTTTATTCCAAATTACATTTTGTGTTTGTCACGTCTCATTTTATCGAAACGTACATCTCTACAAATATTCACGAAATAAGATGTTGAAAGATTTCCGAGTCTGTTTATTCACTTGAAAGACTCTTTATTTTTGTTCAGGGAATGAAAGCGGCGGGCGATTTTGGCCTTGAGTTGTGAGTTGTTCGATAAAATAGGAGGTAATTTAAAATAATTGTGCCATTAAAATGATGAAATTATAGCCGCTTTTTCTCTAACGATCACGACAGTTTTTAAACAAATGCATCAACAACATACACTCGTCATATGATGAAATCGACTTCAACCTTGATGGAACAATAATCGTGTCAAAGTGTATTGATTATGGCATGGATTAAGGAAATAGGCACGCTATAATCAATCGACTATATAACAAATATGAAATCGCGTGATTGTCTCCGACGATAGCGTGATAAGCCTGCCTGAATAAAATAGGACATTAATAACTATACATGAAGAATCGATAAATAACCTTTTCATTCTTACATTAGATGATAAAAGGAATATGACACTTTATAAAATGTTAGAATGTATATAATAAGATAAATCTTATTATATATAATATATCTCGTGCATTTGTGTGAAAAAAATTAAATATATTTTGAAAGAATTTTAAGTCAAAGATACCGTATAAAATTAGGAACAAAATAGTGATTTGCCTTTTAAATTATGGTATATAAATAGCGCTTACGGTCGTGCGAGCGGAGAGGAAAGTTGAATTATGATAATCGACAGTGTCGCAATTGAACCTGAGCAAACGACTGATTCAAGATTCATGAACTTGTATGTACTGTTGCAATCTCATATAACTCAGAACACGGGATCTACTTTTCCGAGCAAGTTTGCGAACAGCTGACTTTATCAGGATAAATCCGCGAGCCATAAAGCATTCTTGCCCCCTGATCCGATATCCTCTATTCTCGAATCGGTGAATCTGATTCGAACTCAAAACAGGCGCGAACGGGGGAAAGTAAGCCTCTGTCTTCGTAGTTTCCAGGCGGGTAGGCCACGCACATCCCTCACGAAGTAGGGGGTAACGATCTGATCCTGTCCCACGAGGAAACCGCGAGAACCATTTCGCCCTACGGATACATTCGAACCTACATTTTTTAAGCGTGGTCCTTGGATCCATTTTTTTTCTCCCCCCCATACTCTTCCGATACGTACCTTCTCTGACGCAGGAGGAGTACATACACTACTGTTCGCGTTCGTAGCGTATACAGCGCGAATGTGCAATCATTCGCGCGAGTGTGTGCGCGAAAGGCTCTCGCTCTCGTCCTTTGTGCGAGTTGGGATCCTGTGGGTATGTTCCCATGCAAATATGCAGGGCCGCACGATCCAACGCTTCTTTTGTCCAACGTGATGCCAGCCATTCCGCCGACTAGTCACATGTTGCGTCTATATCGCACCTTTGAATATGAGACCAGGCGTCGAACACCTGATATCTGAGGAGAGAAAAATTGATGCTTTACAGTACGCTTCGAGGAAAAAAAACTTTGTTTAATTCAATATTTTAATGCAAATAATCTTTTAATTTCTCTCTTCTCGTTCAACGTGCAGATGGGAGTTTCATTTATAAACGCAGCAACTCGTAATGCTGTAGCGAACAATGCATTATGAGTGCTGAGTAATACAGCTATTTATATGAATAAACACACAGCGCGCTGAGTACAAGTAATCCTTGCCAATCGACAGTAATGTTGGCAATTTGAATTTATGTAAACCTTACAAAAGCGCGTTTAATTCGCCTTAAATAGGTTACTTCGAATTTCACGTTGCACAACGACAATATTGCGGGGTTTCGTGTACGCGTGATGAACGAATTTCACTGATTAATCGGTTGATACGTGATACGCTGACTTACGGTTGCTTTTCGCAAGGCAGTACGATGGTTACGTCGTCGAGCTTCGTTTGATGTGCTCTCACCGTTACGATTTGCTTTCCATCTTGCACATGTGCACTACATCGTATGTGCAAACTTGCAGAATTGCAATGCAATCGTGACATATGTTGGTAGTTTTCGCACCTGTGAACTTTATTCTAATGCGTTGAATCTATTAACTCTAATAGCAAAATCGATTAAAATGCTCATTTTTGAGATTAGAAGCGAAAATCATTTAGGGAATGTAAAAATATGCAAGATTTACAAATAGATATCTATTATTTCAGCATGTATTATATAAATGGAAAATAATTTGTATCATATTGAAACTTTGTAGGACGGGTAATGTCACGTCGGTGGATTTAGATAAAAGAATCGATATTATGCTCTAATGCAACATTTTCCTCCTTCCGTTGCTACGCGAACATTTTATACTGAACATTTCTTGATCGCTCGCGTGTCGAGAGGATATAAACTCCTTTTTATGTCGTCTAAAAATCGAAGAATTTATTTCCGAGCGGATGCTGGAGAGCATCTAATAGGGGCATCGGTCCAAACCTCTCGGGACCCGTTGTCAAAAATACGCGGTCCGCGGCTAAAAATACCCCCGCGAGCGAAAGTGTACGAAGAAAATGGGGGGGACCCGTATCGAGTAACATACATATCGCGTCGAAAAATACTCCGGCATTCGAACATAAAACGCAATCCGGTTTCCGCGCGCGGGTCCCCACAGAGAGAGAGAGAGAAAGAAAGAAAGAAAGAAAGAAAGAAAGAAAGAGAAAGAGGACCTCACTCGGAGAGTTGGTCGTCTGAGAGGGCCTTTATGTGCGCGGATCGCAGACGGTTGAGGGCCCTTCTGCTCTCCCCCCCTCTGCCCCTTTCCATCCCCTCTAAATCCCCCCCCCTCCTATCATGGTAGGCCCGCGCTCTTCTCTTCATACACTACTATCCAACACAAAGCATCGTTCTCTACCGCGGCGTGCAAGGTCTCCCGTTCGTTTCCCTGTACACCCTGTCACTCCCCCCGCTTCTTTCTGCTACCCTCCACGTTTATCCCTCTCATCACGCTTTTACACGGCGCGTACTGTCCTCGTCCCACCGACTCGTTTCTTCTTCGGGGCCCATCCGCTGCTTCCTCTCTCACCTTGCCTTGCCGAGCCGTATTCTTTTCCTCCTGTATGATCATCGTGCACGTGTATATATACCGGGTGAATCATAAGGCGGTTCTTTGTACACGCGATGAATTCAAATACTACAAGGTGCTCGAAGGATGAGCGGCGTTCAGTCGATTCTACCCTCAGAGAGCAAGGATGAATAATTTTTTAAAAGAATCTTTTTTTTTTACATATAGACAGACATATGTCAAATCAAATTGGACAATTTTTGTTGCTGAGTACGTTTTACATTTACAATTTTAACGAGGCTTTCCTTGAAATGTACTTTTTAGAAATAACGCGAGTTTCGGTTTGCTGCCGATTGCTGTCGTAATACGCATTCATAATTCCGCTAGATATGCTGGACTATTTTCGAACGATAGAATATTACTCGTTGAAATAAAATCGAAATTTGGATTATGCAAATATCAATAGGATCCATATTATGCAAATACAGTCAAGATGTATTCTATGCAAATTCGTATTATGCAAATATTCCCAGCAGGAACATTTATTTCCACTTTCCTACGCGAGCATTCTACACGAATTTACACTTTACAACGCATCGCGAATTATTTACCAAACATTACGACGAATTAAATTACAACAAGTGTTTACGAGTGCTTTAACAACGCGTTCGCGTCGTCAGTGGAAAATCGCTCCGCGAGGAAATCGAAGATTAAACAGCGTCGCGTGTAATCGCCAGCGGATATCTTGCGGACACCCCGTATACACCCTGACGCGCCTCCTACGTCGTTCTCCAACACATCGGCAGCGGATCGAGTCGAGTCGGCTGTTGCCGGCTGCGAGCCTGTCCCCTTCCCAGCGTTCCGTGAAGCCTACGTTCCCCCTCTACCGCCTGGAGCGTCAGTTGCCCCGCGTCCCTTTGCGGAGTCGGAATCGTTGTGTAGTTTCCCCGCTCGTGTCCCCGCGCCGCACCTGGTCCACCACACGTTCGACACTACGGTGAGTCTCCCCTCTCTTCACCTAACCTTCTCTCCGCAAAGCCAATGCGTCTCGGCCCCTCACCTCCCGTCGACGTTCTCGTGGCATGCCACGACTCGTAGCGAAGTTTTAACGTCGCCTCTCTCTAACTCTACTCACGGCGTTCCTACGATTTTTCACCGGATCTATTACGCGAAGTTAGTTGCGCGACGCTCTTGAAGTTTTTATTGCGAACAAACGTATTTGTCCTTCCCTTTCTTTCTTTCTTTTCACTTACTTTTTCACGCGCATTTCCGTCTCCGTCCGTGTTTCGCACCTACGTGCGCCTCGTTTGAATTTTCCTCCTTTGTCCTTCTTACTCTCGCCATCTTGCTCTGCCGGTGTCGTCTTTCTCTCTCTTACTCGTTGGGTGTTTACCCCCCGGCAAAACGGACGATCGGTTAGTGCATGAACGGAGTACAACGTGACGCGACATTGTACGTATAGTCAAGCCTCTCGGTATACTCTTGTGTGGTCGAGAGCCGGAGTGAGAGGGGCAGACGGATAGAGAGAGACGGTGGCCGCACGTAGCTCACAAGGAAAGGCGGAGAGAGGAAGGAGAGCAGTAGCTAGCCGGTGGTGCGTCGTCGTCGTGCGCTTCCTAACCTCCAAAACGGTTCCTCGCGACAAGCGACGCGTACGTACGTGTGGTAAAACGGAGCGACGCCGCCACCTCGATTGCGCGCGCGTGTATCTCTCTCGTGACATTGCTTCGATTCAAAACGACGTCTAATTTGCAGTCGCAGCCGTTGTCGCCGTTTCACGATTATTTTTCGCGTGTGTGTCTCGTGTCGGTTGTCGGCACGATAAAAGCAGAGTTAGTACTGTGAAACGAAAATACGTGAAATAAAGTTTTTCGTGTTCAAATTTAGTTGTCTGTGCCGCGGGTTTGTGAGTGACGAACGAAAAAAATAACTACGCTGCTGCCAGTATTCGAGTATTCCACGGATATTCTACGGATATTCTATGGAATTCGTCTAGACATCTTCATCGTCGTTGTCATTGTCATCGTCGTCATCGTCGTCGTCGCCGTCTGTCTGGAAGCCTACCGTGGACACGGTTAGTATAGTTTGTTGTTAATTGTTACTGCGGACCGATGCGTGCGATACACGACAGTCCGCACGACCGGCGAACGTGATACTACGGTGAGTTGCGTTTTCCGGCATGCGGAGTGGCCGCACGCGGTGCGCGCGCTTAGAAACGCGCTGAATTTCTCTCTCCGGTTCTTTGTGTGCGCCGAGATCGAAAGCGCATGTCCGGCAAGTACGTTCACACGTTGAAACTAGCCGTTACGACGTCAATCTGCATGTCTTGATGCGAATATTACAAATTTCCGTTGGCGTGATTGTTGTCAAATTTCGACGCTTTTGTTGATCAATAATCTGCTTTCCGTAGATGCTGTCGCGGTAGTGTCTGTTCACTCCTAATCACTTATCCTTTTCATTTAGTGACATCTTGAACACATTTTTGCTTTTTCGCGCGGATTTTGGAGCGCAACTCGATTCGCGCAGCTGAACGGAAATGTGTTGAGGGAAAACACGTGCAACTCCTTTTTATTAAATTATCAAATAGAAATTATTGTTCTAAACCATAATCGAACTGTGTGAAGCAAGAAAGGACAATGATATACGTCCATTCATGTGTACAAATAATTGATTCAGAAGAAAATAGCGCATTGATTGATTTAATCAGCGAATTAAAAAAATTTAAAATTTTAATAGATATTGTTCACAACGAAGCAGTCGAGACGAGACATTATATTATTGCTTGTGTTAGCTTGCGTTCTTAACAGGGATGTTTCACAAACAGAGGCTCATTAATTTTTATTTCTATGCAATTAAATTCTCGCATTATAGAATTAAATTTTACAGTTGATGTGTACAAACAGAGATTTGTCATTTTCAAAGGAGTTTATACATGTGGTGTTTATGTGTACTCTCTATGTGTCTCTCTATACATTTATTTGTCTAGCATTTTTTTGTGTGAAAAACTCTTAAATATTCATATCACAACGCCGACTAACTACATCATTTTCCGCCATCTCGCACGAGCCTTAGAAATGAAATACGACCAACATTTTCTACATGAAAAATCTGATTTGTACAAATGTATCTCGTGGAAAAATCATTTATTCCTAGAAAACGGTCGTATTGTGAGGTATGAAAACGAAACGATAATGGCAATCTGACAAGCGTTAGTCCGATATCAATGGGACTGCGGCGCGTTGCGTTCGCATTCGCAATAACGAGACGGCCGGGCGAGCGCTTTTTTGCGGGGCGGTGGGCGTAAAAATTGCTGCCATAAACAGTCTAGCTTGGCTACCGGTGGCGCATAGTTACGCGGCTTATCGTGGCGCCGCATTGCGCGGCGCGGTACGGCGCGACGCGGCGCAACGGCGCGTTCCTCGAACTCTCGGCCTCGTACGTACGTGCGCTGCACCGTGCGCATGTATGCACCTGGCCTACGGTACCTTGGCGTGATACGTCGGATTGGTACGTCAGGTTCTTCAGGATCGTGAGAATTGCCGCTGTACACGTCTCCTACATCAGGCCGTCTTATATGCCGCTGTGTTTCCGCATTGTTGTTTAGGGTTTTCCGATTTATTTTTGCCAAGAAAGTAGATTGCTGAAAATTTTTGCATTTGCTTGGAACCTTTTTGAAAATATACGTCTAAGAACGTGAAGAAATTTTAGTAAACAATTTTTTTTTTATTTTAAAAATCAGCATTAATGTATTGAATAACTTCGAAGTAATTTGCTTCGGAATGCTAGTTTGCTGTAAAATGTTTTCTGGTTGCAAAATACCACTCTGCAACAAGGTGCATAGTTCGCTATAAAATGCAGAAGTATGCCAAATGCTTAGTTTGCTTCAAAATTCCGATACTTTTGCATTCACGACGTGAGATTGAAATTTGTATCCTTTTGGCGCGCGCCTCTATTGAACAAGATTGTCGTTGTCAACGACGCTATTGTCAATAGAAACTAGGCTGCAAACCGGCAATCAGAGCGTACCTTCTTGCAAGTCGAACACTAGCTCGACGCGAGCCTCACAAACGACCGAGTGAAGAAACTTAGCGCATGTAATTGCTTGCTCGGGAATTAGAAACCACACCTTTTGCATTCGCACGCGAGCGTCGCTACTCGACATAATAGGAAAGCTACTGTAATCGCGATTAATTACGGTGTGGGTTTTTTGTGTACAAAAAATGGTGTAGTCAGGTTCGCTCATGATTAAGTTAATTATTCATTCTTTGCAGAATTATTGTTTTTAATTGCAGTTCTTTTTGCACGTTTCTTCTTTTGCAGTTCGTAAAATCGACTCGATCCAGTGTTCCACGCGTAACGTCAATAGAAATCGAAGAAATATTCTCTCGTCGGTAGTTTTTTTCGTCCGTCGAAAGGGTTCATGGGTTACTTCGCAATTCACGCCGTACCTCGCCCTGAAATTCCACGGCCGGTGATATCGGCCGTAATTGTGGCCGTGATCCGAATATCGATGACTAAGACCGTCTCGGCTGTATTTTTGCGCCACGAATGGTAATCACCGCGACATTCGCGAAACCGAGAGCTATTTTCTTCGATGATGCACTGCCGACACCTGTGCCGGTATGTCGCGATCGTGCACTTTATGATTAAACCATTTTTTTGCCGCGCTCGCTGCCCGAATCGCAAGAACCGGTTTTCGCTATCATCAGGTCCTCTTTCTACCACGCTTTATCGTCGCGCCGTAACCGAGACTAAAATCGCCACGGCTCATCACTATGCTGAACACGTTTCGCAATTCGAGAGAATTCGAGAGAATTCGAGCTCTCCGTTTAGCCTCGAACGTTCTCGACAAACCGATGTTAGACGCGTTAGATTTCGTGACTTTGCTCTTGCCATGTGAAAATATTGACTCGAACAATCGAGAAAGTTGCATCTTATTATCGTGATAAAATCTGTTCACTAATTCAGTACAATAATATTCTATTTGATCAAGGATGAAGCATCTAAATTGTGATGCTTTTTTTTATTTTGCTGTCTCTTCGCTAGCTAATCGTAAAATTAATTTATATTTGATAGAAATATCAGTACCAGAAAATTTGATTTTATCGCTAATGGATGACAGACGATGGATTTCATTGGCTGATTATAGATTTATTATTGAGTTTCAAAGAAGCTGACAGGTTGCGAAAACTCGTTTACCGATATTTTATGACTGCATTGCGAGCTGCGCTCATGTTAGGTGTCTCATTTTACCTTCATATCGATCCGACGTGTCATCCCTTTTAATCTTTTCTTTCTTTTCGTTCTTCGTCGTTTAGTGTTAAAGCACTATGGCGGACGTTTTCAGAACGTATCATACTCGCAATTTATGGGAACCCTATGCCGAGAATGCCGAGCATGCGCTGGAACGATCTTAGGGACCTACGAGCGACTAAATGCTTCCCATAATCGAGATATTAAAGGATTTATTAAACGCGGAAGGTCAATTTGGTCCCTTGACTTTTACAAGTTAATAACCTTTTCTTTCGTAAGACATTTTCGTGAGCTAATCACGATTGCTGTTATCTTAATTAGGACCGTAACTATCGATTTCATGCTAATTAGATTGTAATAGAATGTTCAGCTTCGTGTTATCTTGTTATTTTTTTTTATACTGATATGACTTAATAGCTCCTTTACATGCCATTAAAGTAACATATTGAAAAGTTTTAATTATTCAACTCATGAGTGAGACGTTGAATTTTATTTAATAATGATTAGTTGTAATAATAAAAATTTCTATATTTAACGACTATTTCAGTGGCAATTAATTTTATCAAGTTAATTCAAATCATCTCGATTATTCAGATCGTCCAAAAGTATAAAGCAATCTGTCAATTCTTTTTTTCTTCTTTATCACAAGTGGAATTTTTTCCTTTCGAAGTTCTTTTCTTCTATTTTCTTTCAGTTGGATTTGGACCTCTCGTATTTTGGGTTTGCGAAGCGTATCATATTTTTCTATTCCGACGTTTATGGCCGACGTGTCGTGACCCGTCGATTTTTCTTCCGCGATTCAAGATTTGTAAACGAGGATTACTTATACCTGAAAACTTTTCCCAGAAGGCACAAGGGACAACGGAAATTCTCTCAATAAAGAATTCTTTATTTGTAATGTCGAAAAAAAATGTTCTTTTTCTGTATTTTTTCTACTTTCTCTTCGCGATTTTTAGAGATAGATTGTTGAAAAATTTTGTTCGAATTCTTGCAAATGTATCGGTATTTGTATATAATGTTATAATTTACAGATATGTTTATAGCCAATTTGGATTGCTTTTGATGTTTGTTTCAATTGTCGATCGATGACATTCCGTTGTTTTGCGAAGCCATTCTTTGAAAAGAGCAATTTCTTTTCAATAATCGATTACTAGACAATATTTCCGTACTTTTTCTTTCTTTTTCTCTCTTTTTCTCTCTGCTTTCTGTATTTCGCGATTTGCGGTTTCTAAATCGCCGGGTTTGCTTTGCGCGAGAGAGAGAGTAGCATCGCAAGAAGAGTAAAAAAAACTTTCTTTTTTTTCTGTCTTACTTCTTTCTTTCTTTTTGTCTCTCTTTCCCCCCTTCCCCGTCTCTCTCTCTCTCTCTTTCTGCCTCCATCGGAACCTTCCACTCGGGTAAACACCCACCGGAAACTATCTCGTGGAAAAATAAGCAACGCACCAGGTTCGCGTGGCATTGACGTGATGCTTCGCGGAAAGCGGAACGCTATTTCATTCGGTATGAAACACAGAATTTAAGAGCCATCATCACGCGAGAGCCTTTTAACTCGTAAGTTGTCGCGTTACGAGTACTGCGCTTACATCAGTTTTTGTTTTGCAAAACTTTATTTTTATTTATTGTTAGTTTCCACACACAATACTCTAAAGCTGTTATGATATTTTTGCGCGTAAATTTTTTCGAGTACGGTTATCGGCCAATTTTCCTCCCTTAGCTCGACTAAATTTTGTGGACACATTTTTCTCTTTGCCGCGAAAAGGACGTTTAGTGTTTAGGCGCGTCTCTGAGAAGGCCGGCTCCATTTTCCCGGCGATCGAACGTCCAACAAGGTACTCGTAACTCATGTCGCGGGAAATTAATTAATTAAATCGCCCTCGTTGCGCGCCGGATGATCGATACTGAAAATTAACTGCCACCGTAATACTCACAACGCAGGCCCGTCTGTCTTTCCTGGACGGCCTGTCCGTTGACGAGGACGACAAATTAACGGACTGTCTAATAATTATGAATAAGCGGAATACCGATCGCGTGATCATTCCAGCTATATTAATAACGTTTGGTATGTCGCCCTAAATTTAAAACTTATAAAGCAATACCTTATTGTATACCTTGTAATACCATATCTTAATCTTTTGTAATCGGCATAATGGTTTCTGACTATCGATAAGAAAATAGTTCTAAAGAAAATAGTTCTTTTTCTAATTGTATGAACTTTTTTTTTTTAAACAAAAATTATTTTATATGCTATATGCGTCTGATTTTCGCTCGCTCTCACATGAACGTCACATAATATTGCAGTTTCCCATCTGTAATTAATTTGAAAATAATTTAAAAAAATAAAAAAATATACATATGTAGCCGGAGCCGCTGTGACATAGCGTCCAATGCAATAACCGGTAATTTTTATTTTTTGATCAACTATCGTCCTCGATTTCTGGAACGCGGTCGGAATAAAGGATTCGTTGGTCCGTCGCGTCCGTGCCGTAAATAAATCGACAGAATAGCGTCGCGGCGAGCCGCTGAAAATAACGCCATGAACCGCGCGCGCGCATGCTTCATCGTTGCTCGTCCGTGACGTTTGTCGGCCGGTTTCAAAAACAATTTCTACATCGCTTGTACTAAACCGCCGATCGTCGACACCGCGCATCCAATAATGCGAACTTTCGATAATCCGATCACGTCTCTTCGTTAATTAGATCGGATTATCGAGATTGCGCATCGGGAACACGATTTTTGGTTGCGTGGGCTAAAAACGATTTGCTCTCTTTTCCTTTCTCGTCTTCTCTCTCTCTCTCTTTTTTTTTATTTCGTTGAATCAATTTCTTGTTACGCGTAAGCTGTAGAAGCGTTCTCGCTGTCATGCGTAATTTTGGTTATATCCCTCTTTGGAAAATAGTTTTCGTCATACAGGGTGTCTCAGAGTGACTACGAGACAACGCTCGTGAGTGGTTAGAGAAGAGTAAACTGGATAGAAAAATTCTTTATTGTTTTGCAGTTTTCGCAATAATTATTAAAATATTAATTTTAAAAAATCGGCGAACGAGCGCGCGTTTCGCGTGGCATGACCGTGACATGTATGCTTTAGGCGTGCCAGCGACGAGCGTCGCTTGGCAACAAAAAATAAAGCGTTTACTTGCCTGTTACTTTCGCGCGTTACATATGTCCTTGTCGTACGACCAAACTTTTCGTTCGCCACGCGACACTCGCCGCTGTCACGCCTAGCGTACAGTTTAACCGCGCGAAACGCGCGTTATTCGATAATTCTTTTGAATTAATATCTCAATATTTATCGTGAGAATTGCAACAAGTAAAGAATTCTTCGTTCAGTTTTCTCTACTCGCTCTAACAAGGGTTGTCGTGGTCATTTTTTTGGGGGGGACACCTATTCAAATAAATCAACTATATTGTAAGTGGAAAATTCTAGCCGCAGGTAGAAAATTCTTCTCACAAGTGGAAAGTTTTGACAATGGCAACTGTCTGACTTGGCGAACCTTTAAATAATACATAGACTTTTGCAAAAGTATGGTTTTTTTCTTAAATATAAATATTTGAAAAATATGACGGAAGGAAAATTAATTTCCCTCTGTTATAATCGTAGTATTTTGCTGTGTACGATAATACTAATTATTATAGAAAATGACGCGATGTAAACGGAGCTTAATGCGCGCCGACTCTCGCGTCGACGAACAATCTGAGGCTCTTCAACCAGGAAGCGAGTAATTTTGCCATCCCGCGCGTCCACCCACCGAGCGGAGAGAGATACTTAATTAATTCCAACGCACAGTGAACGCCACCGATATTCTTGCGCGTTAAAATTGTATGCATAATGACAGCCGCGCGGATTTCATTGGGGCAAAATATCGGGGAATGGCTTCTATAATATATCCGGCGAGGCGTGATTCTGTAATCCGATTTATGACGGAATATTTTTCCTTTTCTGCAAAATACAAAAAGAATGTGATTTGCGAAATAACTGTCTTACGTTCAATATATGTTTATGAATGATTACATTTTACAAATATTTATTAACGTACATTTTATATCTTAGCGCAGTAAAATTATTTCATTTTATTTTTTTTTTTTTTTCAAATAATTACAGCAATCAATCTGACAGACCGCGCCATGTTAGTTAAAACTAGAAGTAAGGCATATTAAGAATTAATAAATTTGCTCATTTATTCCGTTAATGGGCTTTCTTCGGACAAACGACTTTGTCGACTGGCTTCTCGAAAATTCAATCACGGCGAATGTATGTCATGGCCAACGGGTCGTTACTTCTCGGCTGTTAGATTCCGAGACTCATTAGTGTGACTCTGAGCAGACGTTCAACTGCAAACAAATGGTCGGCTTTACAGCCACAGACCAAAAGCAGCCGGATTATTGCATCCTGCGGAGCGCCGTTTATTTGACTCATTTATATTGAGGCTGGTTTTCATCTATTTTGATTCAGGCTAACACCAGTTAACTCAATTTTTCTTCTCTATTTATAGTAGATATCTGTTGAGGCATAAAAAGAGAAATAGCGGATCGACAGTTCGCTGACTCAAATTATTTTTTATTATTAATTAATATTTCATTACTAATGTAGTTTAATCTAAAGATTGATTTGTGTTAAATTCAAATCAACGAATTTTTTACGTAATGTTTAGCAGCAAATACATTTAAAGAGTTCGTAAAGATCTCGCTACATTGATATGAGATTAATTATCGCATTAATTACTTTTTTTTAACCATTTCGAGAGATACGAGTTTGAAGATTTAACACTTTACGTGTAGTTGCGCAATATTCGAAAATGTTTCTTAAATCTGTGCGTTGGCCGCCGATCGTTTATTAGTTTTGAGCGAATAAGCAGAAGGCATCAACAGCTGCTTTGCGTCAGATATCTCCGGTCATAATCCAGTATTTTCGTTGAGTTGTTTTCTTCATGAATCGTTTCACGAATACGACCTTTCGAGCCTGAAAGGTTATTCGAGAATTGGCGTCTTTATTCGTGTCCTGAACCACTCGTTTCACTCTGATAATGAGTGCAGCTTGTTCATTCCTGCAATGTGCATGTTCGATACAGTAGTGTTTACATTATTACGATTTTGGACAGTTGTTTGTTGTATCACTCTTTAACTTGTGATTAGCGACTCGCGATAAAAATGAAACGGAGCAGACGTTTCATGAAGGATTATTTATGAAAGGTATACCCACAAAAGATATGAAGTTGCAACTTATAACGCATAAGTCGGTTTTTCTCAATTTTGAGATCTCAAGTTTCTGGAAAGTTCAGTGGATTAATATTACTTTATAAATGTATTGTGACAACATTAAGACAATTAATGGACAATTAATTAAGATTTAATGCTTACATACTTCTTCAAACATTATTTTGAAGTAGAGATAAAATAAAAATGCTCTACAAGCATAGATATATTTGCAATAATATTTTTTTTGAAAAATCCCTGTATTTTGAAGTAATAGTAGGCGTAATAAGCGCGACGACAGCTGGTGACAATCATATAGCGAATCGGACGAGTGTTCACCGACAATTTGCGCGGTTTGTGGATATCGCGCGACTTATTCGCAAGCGTATCATCGCGCATTGCTATTCCGGTAAAGGTATAACTCGATAGCGCTATGAAATTATTGCGAAACAAAGCATTGTTGTCGATGCACTCTTCGGAGCAATGTCGTGCTCGGGCGGACGCGTTTCGATTATCGGTGAGCAGCGTAATTTCATTTTACATGCTTAATTGCGCAATCTGTGTGTCTAACTAAGCTTAAATTTCGCGTTATTCGAATTCGAACTATAGAATTGATCTGACTATCATCTGACAGTTTAATCAACTTCTCTTAGGATATACGTATTCTGTGCAATGATTAAATTAGTAACGGATCTTTGTGAAGATCGCTTTGTTCTCATTTTGTTCATTTGAATTAGTATATGAAATTTAACGACAGTCAAAATTGAGTAATCTCTGCATGTTTCAGTTATTACTTTTTAATCACTTAGTGTATTTACGAAGTTTTATCTTATAAAACAGTAAAAAAATTACCCCTTTTTTCAAGTAATAATCAATCATATTTTCACGCGGAGCTAACGTTGCGATCGCAAATGGGAACGCTGTTCGATTACATTGTATTCATGTCTGCACGGAAACGAGGTTACAGCCTGCGTGACGGTGATTTAATGAAAGTGACGTCTTGGCACCGGGACGCGCCGATCGGAAATTAATCCGTTGCACTACGTACGTGAATGCGCATGTATATGCGTGCATGTGGCTCGTCGTTACCAAGAATTACGCGCACACGTTATATCTGCGCGCTCATGCATATATACACGCACAATTTTGAGTCGGCTGTCTATATTGGCTCGAGGCGAGTGCACGCTTTTATCAGCTTATCTTTGAAAGCGACGGTAAACATTTGAATTATTAAGCCGCCACCACGCTTTGAGACGCTCCGCCTGGCAGATGAGGTCGATAAAGAAAAGAACAAGGCGGGAAGAGAGGAGTTACGGCACTGACGTAACTGCTACGGGACGAACAAAGGAGGCTCGAATAACGACGAATGCGAGAAATTAACCCTCCGTAAACCTGGACGGTCTCCAGCTCGGAAAATTCTGGAAATGCAATATATTTTCACGGAGCATGAGAGGTCTAACAAATTATAAGATTTTCGTAAATATTATAAAAACAATCGTGCTTAGTTTTCAAATTTCCATGTTTAGTCAGACATCGCAATGTTTAATAAATATAAATTCAATGTCTAATACATAAAAATGCTATAATTCTAAATTTCGATAGTTTGATTTTTAGTAAAACACCGTGAAATATTTGACACAATATATTCGATAAATTTCAAGGTCTGATAACATGATTAATCCTGGAATATTGTTACACAGAACACTTTTGTATGCGCTATGAATCGGATTACAGAGAGATAAAATTCACAACATTGGAAATGTAATAATCGAAATATGTGGAATATTGCATGTTTGTTATCTGATACATTTGACGTCATTTGTATCCGATGATATACAGTATGTTGCGCGTAAAGCGAAATGGTATTGTCAGTAGGAAAAATATTACAGGTAGAAAGTATCGTAGAAAGAACGGGGGAGGAAGAAAGAGAGAAACGCACTTTCATTTACGTAAAATATTATTCCCAGCATATACTGGAAATTCTACAATGCTTTTCAATGATAATACTCTTTTATATAATTAATTTTTGAAGCGGTTAAACTGGGATATCTATGGTTTTATAAATTTTATAAATACACATATATATGTATAAATCGGTGAGTTTGGAGACAACGAGGGGCAATAATTTTAAAACGGCTCAACAGGATATAACGGATCTATAGAAAAGAATCGAACAAAAGAACAGACGATTCTTTTACATTTTTTTTTCGAGATTTTTTGAAAATTGCTTCAACAATTGTACTGCACTTGCTCGATGTTTGTGTTAGAAAATGGGACATTGCGCTTATCTCAATAACGAAATCGATAGTGGAAACGTGAATACTGGTAACACGATTAAATGATTAACGATGTACAGTGAATGCGAGAGAATTACATTCATTGAGGTCAAGAATCATTCACAATGTTTGTGAATATTCAGGAATTCTCACGGTAAATACAATACATTCGCCGATAATAGCATGTCGAAAATTCAAACCAAAGTTGATTTTTTCAGCATTGTGATATTTGAACTGTTATTTCTGCGATATATTTTCATTCAATTATAATTTTAATTGACAGAATGAGATTGTTTCGACTTTCAGAGCAGAAATTTAACACTCATCGTGCAACTTTTATTGACGATACTCGACAATGAAATAATATTATCCGCGTAATATTACTTTCGAATTTATCTAGCCGTTGTTCTAGTTGTTCGCCAAGTTCGCGAGAGCGTGTAGAAAAAGAGCAAGAAGTTTCGCAAAAGGCTGATGAGCTTGTTAGAGTTCTCGGGGCTTTTTCGCAGTAACTTCTATCGCAGAACTTTCACCTTCGATATCTGCGTGTTTTCACTTTGGGCTCGGGACGTTGGGCAAAGTTAGAACTTTGTGTGCGATCTCGATGGAGTATTTTTGCCGATAGCACGTTTCGCTGTACGAAAGGGAGGGCAGACATACACTTCTTCTTGCTCTTCGAATCAAGTGGAAAAAGTGAAAGTATGTTGGTAGGTCAAGTGTACCTGAGGATTCTTGCGTAATGTCGCGATCCGTCTCGTTCTTTTGATGGTGCTCAGCTGAGAGTGCTTCGGTCTTATTCTTCGCTACACGTGTTATATTTGTTACAGAGTTTGGTTGGAGGAATAAAATTATCAATAGCAATTGTCTTGTCAAGTGGTTTATCAAGTTCACGCAAATTTATCGAAATATATTTTGCCTATAAAATATCTTCATGTAAACATGTAAACATGTAAATTGCCAATTTAGACACAAGGTATTAATATTACGGTACACTTTCGCGCTATGATGCCTGATAACACGAAACTTATCGTGCAATAGGTTCCGTTATCTAAACCGGCGATACTTCCAAAGTATCGATCGTATTCTTCGGCGTGTTTGTGCGAAATAGCCTTTATCCTGCGCGTGTGTTCAGAATGCGAGCCACGTTTTCGCAACTTCGTTTCTCTTCGAATAATTTCTCGAAATGTTCAAGGCCGTAAAGCCGTAGTCTTCTCGAAAACGAGAATCATCTATAAATTCATGTGAAACCTGTAATGATTTCTCGGAACTATTTTGTTTTTAACATGTTTTGCTCCTTTTTTTCCTTTTTTGCCACTTGTTTTTCTGACTTACATTAGCTTTGTACGATGTTTTTTCGCCTTTATGCATCCTCGTGCGTAGATGCATAAATATATGATCTATTGTTGCGACTATGATGCGTTTCGAATGGTGACGATAAACCATCCTCAAATTTTAAGAATCGAATAATACGCGCGAAGGACTCAGAATCCTTTAGCGTTTCTGGTGATTCCATCGTGAGTCGATGGTCAACATTCTTAGAACCGGTTCCCTTCGCTTCTTTTTCTTTGCCTACTGCTCACTGTTCTTATTTCTTGTCCCAATCTCCTGCGCTTCGTTCAAAAATTGTTCTTATACGATACAGTGATATTTAGGAAATATTATCTCGTAAATAGTTTTATCAAATTTTAATTTAGCATATGTAAAATTGATTTTTTCTTTGATAAAAATCTTATTGATTATAATTTAATATAATTTTGATATTTAAGATCACTAATTTAGAGCATCATGTATTTCCCGTAAAAATTGACACACAGATATATGATAAAACGTACCTAGTTTCGAATCGCTTGGCAAACGATTGCGCACACGCATGCATTCGGTGAATCGATTAGAATTTTACCCCTGATTAATTACATTGTTGGGTTAACAAAAGGTATGCGAGTCAAATAGCCTTTATCCCGGGTGCGAATTATAATTATGTAATGCGAAATGCGACCCACTTTGAAAATGCCGACGGGGAAGCGATAATTATAAGCGACCGGTTGCTGCTCGATAAGCCTATTCGACAGGGCCGGCGACCGCAGCCGGCTAATGCGGCATGTTATTCACTTTTGCACGTGCGCATTGCCTCGGTAACGCGTAAATATTAACGTCCGGGCGAAATTATCCGAGCGAAAACAACGAGCCGTATTGGATATAAATATGCATACTATTTGCGCTCGTATTTGTCCATTATATGTCCGGGATGCGTGCAGCTGCAAGCGTCGATGTTTTGTGCTCGATACGAGATTAAAGCGTGTAGCTGCAGATACAGTTGTCAGGCATTGCCGATTATTCGGATGAGCGACAAGATGCGCGGAAAATATTTAGACTTTTCCGCTAATTGAAACGCTAATGACGTTAAATGAATAACAACCAAAATAGATTTTTGACTTACAAAAATATCAAGATTATTGTAGATTTAAAAAATTTTAAACAATAAAGATGTAATTTTAAATTCTGAAAAATAAATAGCAATCGATATGTGTGTGTGTGTGCGCTTCAATTATTTTCATGACTCGAGTTCTAATTGCTCGAATGTTTATATCCACAATAGCCGAGAGACTAACAATTTCAGTTTCGTATCGCGTCGAACGTTTTTAAGGAATAACCTTGAATATTTATGATTGAAAATCGTCGATAAAAAAAAATAACTTATGCGCGATGCGTCAGCGTCTGAACATGCTTGGTGTGTGTGTGTGTGCGAAGACGATCGAAAATAAATAGCAATTTCTTTGAATGATCAAGATTCACAAGAGTCATACGACGGAAGTCTTCTTCACGCCACTATTGGACGTGACTTAGTGTTGAATGATTTACGCGCACGGTTTTCTTTTTAATAATAATTAATAATTAATATTGCTCATATTTTTCTTAATCATACAAAAAAATTTTCCATTGAAAATATGATTTCTTCAAGTAAACGCAGCAATGTCGCAAGCGTAATTGCAGATTACGCAATCGGAATTATTTACTCGGAATCATCATTATCACGCGAGGAACGATTCTTTTTTTTATCGACACTGCCTGTTGCACGACCTTCACTTACCTCAGCCTTAACCTTGCTCGTTTCGATTTGTTTCCGGCGACTGATAAAATTTCTTCATTAGCTGCACACGTATGTTTGTTTTGCGTAGATTGCGCAAACATTTGACATCTATAGGATTTTTATCGAAATTAGAGTGCGGTGCAATAAATAAATTTTGCGATCGATGAATTATTCTGTGAAATAAATAACAATATCCTTGTTTCATTTATATGCAAAATATTCATATATTCTTGAATATACTTGAAACACCACTGACGAGATGAAAAGCCTTATCGATACTTTGCTCGCTCCACGTGGCTTACTTGTGTAACTTTGGCCGACATTTTTCGACGATACGCGTGGGAACAATGGAAAGTTTGGGACGAAGTTTGTGCTTAAAATTCAACCGCGGTTGCGAGTTCAATTTTAAAGATTAACTTTAATAGTATATTAAATACCAAGTTAACAGTTTTATTACGCAACTTTTATATTCTCATTTCAAAGGCTGATGATGGATTAAATAAGCTAACGACCTCGATTTATAACTTTTCTTATGCGAATTTTTAATCACGAGAACAAAAATTCTGTGTTTCGTATATGATTTTATTCAATCACCATTTATTCAGGAATATAATTGTTAACAAATATTTATTTTTAAATTAAATTAATTAACCGGATTCAATGCAAATAATTTTTTTCCGATACATCCTACAATTTCTAAATACGTGTTATCATGTGAAATTGTATGGCCGTGTAAATGAAGCAATACGATATTGAACAACATATTTGCGTGCGTAAAAAATACGGCGTGATTGTATCTCGGCGTTATAGCGTAGCAGTAGTTACTCGGTCGATCGATCGAATCGTACAAACGTTAGGTTTGGTATAGAGTTCACGGTCCGTTTACACGATCTAATCAGCTACACAGAGGAGTTCGAGAAATCAATATCTCAATGAGTGAGCTCGCGCGGCATCAATAATTCCCATAAAATTTATCAACACATTTTAAGGAATCTTACGTGTAGACATAATCATTGAAGGATTTCGAAAGCTTATTTCTGTAATTGCGACAATAAAGTCGATTTTTTATATCACTCAATTCAACAGGTTTCGTTATATTTCAATACCGAGTGTGCGAAAAAAACGTGCTTGGAACTTTTAATCACGCTTTACGACGCAATTTTTGAATTTTGGAAATTATGTTTTAACGAAGGAAATAACGTTTACGAAATAAATTATATCAATTTCACGATTAGTTGCACTTAAGAACGAATGTGTTTTTATATTAATACATAGAATGTGTTATACAGCTGTCTCTTGAAAAACGTTCGTTAATTGCGATGACACTATAAATTGCGGGCGTATGTTTTTACTTGGATCAAAAGTGGAAAACTACCTCTCTTTTCGATCGTTCTCTTCAAATGTTAATCGACTTTCGAAAAAACATGCGCGGCATCAATCTCTTTGCCATTCTGCGCGTAAAACGCGCTGGTTATTCGATCACCGGTAAATATATACATATCGGTCCATCGATACCGTATTTGCTTAACCAAATTGGTGGTCGCACGCGGAACCGAACGAATTTCAAAGCGACCAGTATGCGATTTGCGCCGTGCGGAATTTGCTTCACCCGTTGAAGGATTGTTCGTAGAAAAAAATAATTTATTGTTAGCAACGGCAATTTACTTGTTAAAACATGGGTTATTTTCTCGAATTTCCTAGCTATAGCGAGCGAATTTGTTGTTTATTTAATGCTCGATCGCTCAGGCGCGTAATCTATCTAGCTTAAATCGCTTTTATTTCCCGATCGGGCGTAGCGTAATTATATTTGGGCTCCGTTTTGCATAAATTTATCCATTCGCCGATGTACTATGTTCTGCTGATGAATATTATTAAAGCAGCTAAATTTACAAATGCGATTGCCGCGGTTGCATTATCGATTGATTCGTGCATGTCGCGACATATAGGTACGTGAAATGTATTATTTATTTGGTCCAGCTGAACGGTTTATTGAATCTCATTACATGGAAGATTCATAAAACAATAATTCTTATGCAACTTAAATGAATCTTATCGAGGAGAAATGCTTTAATTGCAATTAAAATAAAATAAAGGAAAATGTGCGCATAATCCCAAGCGTAACAGAGATGAATCACGATTACCGTTATAATGAAAATGATCATTGTTCTGTCTTTACAATGAACACTTCTATGCTTTCATGCTTTGTCGTGGCGTTGAAATAAAGTTGCAAGTTTGGCCGGAAATATCCACAATTCGGAGAATGTCATTCAGAATTCATGAATGTGAAATTGGCGAGGGACGTTATCAGCCGATCGACTCTTCGGCTAAAAGGAAAATCGTGTAACGGAGGGAATAGCGAGAATTACATAAATGCCCGGAACCGCAAAGTTTACACGATGATCGAATTACACGGCGTCGGTTTGCTGGCCGAGGGCCAATCTGCCTCACGTTGGCATTTCGAATTCTTTTTGTCAGTTACGTGAGGCGAGCAGCTGCACTGGCATTTTTTATATTTCGTCGAAATACTGGATTTTTGGCGGGGGCTTTATTTTCAGCGAAAGAAACAACACAGAGAAAGAAACATTTGTGATACAGATTTTTTTGACAAAAGTATATTGTGTTCCCGTCACCGACTATGACGTCGCAAACAAACAAATTTCTAGCGGATTTCAGTTTTAGCTACGACTGCGAGACAAAAGGGACGATCGGCGCCCATTATTTCCGATTCAAAAGTATTTCATTCTCATTTGCGGTCGCAACGTCAGTTGGCCAACAGTTACGCCGCGCGGTGACACAGATAAGAACGAAATTGCTATAGCCCACGCAAAGTACCCCGATGGAATTACCTGGAAAACGGCCACCTCCGACTCCGCAGATTGTAGCTGCCAGTGCAATTTTTTAATCGAGTTAGCAACTCCCGCTTATAGCGAATGACGTAACTCCGCGCAGCCAAACTTTGACTCTTCTGGAATAAATCTAATTTTTCGAAATTAGCTGCGGCATAAAATAGCCAACTATATACAACTTTCATATAAACCGAATAATTCTCGCGGTACGTTTATAGAAACCATTCTGCATGATAAATATTGAATTTAGGAAACCAAGGATTAAAATAAAACGGGACTCATGGCGGAATGCACGTTTGCAGCACTTTGCCGTTAGCAATTTTTACCATTGTTGAAAATCGCACTTGGGAAGCGTTGTATATCGTATTTGCATGAGATAAGAAATTATTGCGGACATATTATTTTGGACACGTGTGCAGTCATTGCACTAGAAGCTGCACGAGACCACTCGCAGGCCATTGGCAGTGACCATAGACACATTGGCGGCGTTCGCCAGTCTGTCGTTTGAATTATTGAAGCCGAGTCGACGCAACTTTATATAGACACTGCTATTTAATGCATTTAGCCTTCAAAACGTCTTTGTTGATGTAAGCATATCCTGGAATGATATTATTTTGCGACTTTGATTTTAGAAAAAAATTAAGAATGATTATTCAACCGATGTATGACGCATTTACGCTTCTAGAAAATAATAATTAAATGTTGCGATCACTCTGATCGACTGTGTAACGCGCGTAACAACCGTGGATAGCAATGTGCGAATTCGCGAGATTCGCGAGATTCACCCGTGATGCCGGAAATTCGATACGGAGATTTGTCGCCGTGCATCTGGTGTCGGTCACCGAGAATAGATTTTTACCGCGACAGCGGCGGCGCCATCGGCGCGAACTCCGGTATATCGCGCGGCGAATTATTTACTTCTTGCCAGGAATAGGCCGGCCGGAAATTTATTTATCCACTGTCCCTGCTTGCAAAGCGCTCGACCGAAATATAGTCTCGTTCCGAAAGACTAGCTCGGTTTGTCTTCATGCTTCTCTGCCGTTTCTCGGCGTTTTCCAGCGCTTCGACGCTGGTGAATCTGTCCGCGCGAGACAGGTTCTCGACGTCCAGCCCGATGGTGGGTTCTTGGTGGTTTTTGTCGCTTTATACGTCTCGTACGATGCAGTGTTTCTCAATGAAGTAACGCGCCGATTTTAGTCCTTGTACGAATTATAAAAAGCAGGAGTTTTTTACTCAAATAAATTATTGATTGTATCTATTAAATTTGAAGAGAAATGTGGAGGACATTTGTGTGTGAAAGTGTAAGTTCGCGAGAGTTATAGCTTTTTACTATAGTTGAGAAAAGGCAATGTAGTTGATTACACATAATATGTGTTAAATTAATTTTTACGAAATATCAAAATTTGTAATTACAAACTTTTGCATACAAAGTACACAAACTTTTTTTATTGCACTTAGAGTCTTGAAACAAAACGTGATGAGGTACTTGCGAAAAGTGCAAGGTGGGCGGAAGGTGTGACTCGAGAACGCTTGACGTGATAGACGAATGAACGCGCGCTCGCGTTGGCTGACAATTGCCAATTAGTCAGGCCGACCTGTTAGGTCAATTGGATCCGCGTTTCTAGCCGATTCAGGAGTCCGGTCATGTCCTATCGTGAAATTACTCGTTGGCCACATACATCGCAGTCGTTCTTTCGGATCGCCACTTTTCGGGTCGACACACGTCAAAATAAATATCGTCATTTTTGTAGATAGAAAATTACGAAAATATTTTATAACATTCTTAAAAGTATCTTCTAACGTCTAATCAATGCCGATTAAACCGGCGAATTCCACACGCGAGATAACCAATGCAGAGCGATATGTTAGAAACAAGCTGCTAGATGCTGCTACTAGATGAAAGAAAGATGTCACGCCGCTGGGATCGTCAGCTGTTACTCTGCCACCGGTTTGCTAGTCGATTTTTGCTCGAGGCTGTACACGCACACGTGTATCTCCGTGGCGCACGCATGTTCGTCTCGACGACATATGGCAGTGCTCCAACAAGTGGCGGTAAAAACGAATCGAATATGCGTGTATGTGTGCGCGCGCGCGCGCGTGTGTGTAGATATAAATTGTACATATACGACGTGACACATATTGTTGCCTGTGGGTGGTCTGTGAAGGGGTGTCCTGCAAGTCACCATACATCGATTTTCGGTTCGAAAATTTTTATTCTCGCCGAAATGGACTTGGTTTCATTCTAGAATTTTATCCGGCACAGTTTGGATAAAGAATTCTTATCTAATATTTAGAAGGAACACGAATTTAGGAGGGCATTGGAGACAATCAAGTAGAGCACGTTTATTGATTCTAGAAAAATTCAGGCCGATATAATTTATTTTTTATGAAATTGCGAAGTTGCGCAGCCTCATATTTTTCCGCACCCTGATATTTATCTTTGTTTAGACCCTCCCGTTTGTCATCTATAACGCTTGCGTCAAGATGCGCAATGCGTATGTCAACCGTAACGCAGCTGGAAGGTCGGAACTTTTCCTTGAATGCAAGGGTGCGGAATAAATAATCGGTCCCATGAGGATTTGAAGTAACTTGTTTCATTTTTCATATACTCACAAATATTGTTCTTATTTTTTTTTTCTTTTTTTTTCAACGCGTTATATTTGCTTGGAGATTTACTATTTATGACTATTTTATATGAGAGGTGACGCGTATATTGGCAATATGAAAAGTATATATTAAAAAATTGATTTTTTATTTTTTTTGCATAACTTATGTAAATCAAGAAGTGAAGAACATTTATATGAGAACATTGACATTTCCTTTTCAACGCAGTCATCGATGAGATTATTTCGTTTACAAGTTACATTTACAATTTTATAGTAAATTTTATTCTTTATTCTATTCGGCGGGAAATTAGGATGCTCGAGTGATTTATATTCATGTGCGTAAAACATCGAACGCGTGATTACCGCCGCAGGACGATGAGTAACGGGTGCGAAATCTTCAAGGCCAAGGCCAGCCAGTGCCGAGTCAAGAAATTCTCGTTCCATCTGGTTTCTCTCCTCGCCATTGTTCCGAGGAACACCGCGAATATCCGTCGATTATCGTCCCGGGGAATCTGGTGCAGGGGTGCGTGAAGAGGGGGGAAGAGGATTAAAAACAAAACCGCAAGTAGAGAGAGGTGCGCGCATAAAGCGGGGAAAAGGAAGAAGCAGCAAACCGGCGGAAGTACGGTGCAGCGCTGCTCCGCTGGTCCGGCAAGAAGTAAAGAAAAGAAAATGGATGAAGAAAAGAGAGGAGAGAATAACTCGTGCAATGCACACGAGGGAAAAGCGGAACGCGCGGCGACGGGCGCACGGTGGCGGAAATTTAGCATAAAATTACACGAGAATGGCGGGTGGTTAACGAGAGGCGTTGGACGAACGGATGGATGGACAGCACGGCACGGCGGGATGTGCCGATTGTAATTCAAATCGCGGCTCGGTATGTGGCCGCGTACAATCGTCAGCAAAAGTTAGTCATGAAACGCGACGCATGTTCAAACAAGTGCATCGTGTTCGCGATCCTGATGCCGTGTTGCGAAGTCGGCACAGGTCAAAATACCGATGTTCCAACAATAGTTTCTAATATAGAATTTTGATGTGGAATTTATGAATAATAAAAAAAATATTCACAAGACGGCACAAATGCTTGAAAAATTCTATAACATTTGAATTATTCTTTGAATATTTGCGAATCGTATGAGCACTGTCGCGCTGATTTAGAAAATTAAATAATTGTTTTTCTATATTCGAAGGAAATTGCAATATTATGAAGGATAATTTTGGGCAGAAGTAGCTGTTTATTTCTAGTCGGTACGATGCATGTTGTTTTGTTTTTGAAGGTACGCTTCCTTACCATCGGCGAATGCGCTCGGATTCTACTTTATCCTCTAGCGGCCAGAAATGGGTTCAATCAGCTGTTTAAGAAAAACCTCGCTAATTGAGTCCGTGTCCAATTGATATATTGTCAATGATCTCGAAAGTCGCGGCACGACAGAATCATTCGATGGAATTGTTCACGGTCATCTCGATATAATGAACTCATGGCCTTTTCTCGTTTCCTCGAAGTGTTTTTTGCGTTTCTCTCTGCTCGCATTGTGTGTTTTTGCATCATTTGCATGATGGAAGTTTCACATTTCGTCGATGAAGACGTTTGCAAAAATGTCGAGTGCGTTTCTGTTAATTAAAGATCTTGCTAATTTTCTGTACGTGAAACTATTCGATGTCTGGCGCAAACATTAAAGTCTCGACATTCCTGAAAAATATTGGAATATGCATACACATTAATAACTTTAATGAATTCTATTTTCGTTAAAGGTTAACTGCGTTCTCCGTGGAAAATTTATTCAGCGGCGAGACGTATGCCTGCGTTTTTTCTTGAGTCTCTATCATTTTGTTACGCACGTCATCTGATTAATGAAAGGCATATTAAAGGTCGTGATTCCGATTTTTTTGTATATTAAACTGATGAATATAGTCATCACTTATTCATTGAACTCCGATAATTTGAATTTATCTACGGATTTACGAGAAATTTTATATAAACAATGTTATTTAATAATTTAGATGTGAAACGACAAATGAAAGCGAAAGCTTTTATACAACTGGTTGCGTATCTGTATGTGTATGTATATGTATACATTTCGGGTCTCTAATAGTCATCGAGCTTACACATTAGTCTTCTCATTCTTTACTTCCGGCCGAAGCCCTTTGTATTCCGTGTAAATAATGTTTCCCGAGAAAAGGGAAGGTAGCCGTCATGAATAAATTGAAACTTCATCAGGGTGGGTGTCGCCCAGAGAAAGGCCTGACCGTGTTGTCTCATTAGCATGCAAATTTTGGAAGGGCGGTGTCAGATGCTTTTCCTTGTAAATTTGTACTTCTTTCGCGTCTTCCTTCTCCTTTCTTCATCTCGCTCTCTTCGCTCAAATTTTCTAATGCCAAGTCATTTCGTCGATTCTCGTGTCAGCAGTGTCGCGTAATTGCTACCAGTTATCTCATCCGGGATTACATTACTTGATAACGCACGTTTGCGCCAGCGATTCTCGAGGTCTGCTTATCAAATTGGAGTCGGTGTGTAAACTGCCGTGTCGATTATATTTGCAGATTCGTTAGCCTCATCTCACTGTTTTAAAGAAAATTAATTGTTAAGCTTGTGGAGGGGAATAAAGTGCTATTTTCTTTTGGAATATCTGGTATTAATTCCACGATATACGAAGGTATACAAAGATGGGCAATAATAATAATCACAATCATAAATACTCGCAAATGATGTAGCAGGGTTACCATCGTTTCCGAGTTTCGTTTGTTAAGATGGTAGAGATATCCCCGCGGCACGGTATAATAAGGTAAAACGCAACCCAATTGGTTATCATAACCAGAAGGAATCTTGTTAAGAAGGAAATATGTTGCTCCGCGATGGAGACATCCCTGTTTCTTGCTTATATTCGCCGTTCTTTCTTCCTCCTTTATTGCACCGCGAGGAAAAGCATAGAAATTTGAATTATTACTCATTAAAGTCTCGTGCCGCGAGAATAAAGGGCGACTTCCGCAGCGCGGAAGGACGCGGGAGGATAGGCGCGATTATAAATTCGTGAGATAATGGCGGCGCGGTACTTTTAATTAAAAAGCCGCGCGGCTCGGTGCCACCGCGAATTACGTTAATACGGGGGAAACTTACGCCTGGCGATGGGCAAACGTTGTAAAATTCGCCGTCCCCTTGATCTCTGCGTTTGCGGTGCTTATCGCTTTCATCTCGATGCCGGCAAACGACAAATAACGAAGACGTGGTACGAGAAATTCGTAGCGTGCATATTTTTTGTTTCAAGGAATTATTGTTGAGCATATTTCACTGAGCTTATTGTCAAGTACAAGGCTTAGCATTCTTATTTTATGGGAAAAACATCTTCCTGAAATTTTGAAGAATTTGTTCTATCCACAAAACAAAATTTGATCAGCATTTGAAATATTAATCGACAGGAGATGACAGTTAAAGTAGTTGGCGAGCGAAATGTGCTAAATTTAGGCAGAGCATCGTATGCGAAGCCCGAACAGGAGAATTTCAGGGCCTCCCCATCGTTGTCTGTCTTTCCGCAGTTACTAGCGCAATGTCGTGGAAACTTCGACTGTGAAAGTTGGAGCTTTGGCTACGACAAGTTGGATCGGCAAAGTTACCCCTGGAACGTCCTCGCCTCTCGCAGTCTTCGTCTTCCTACGAAGGCGTTTCGAATCCATCCTCGTCGTTGTCGTCGTGTTTCGTTCTGAAACGCCGGAATTGTTCTAGAACTGTGTAGGGACGAAGGGCTGCGAAAATGTCGGGTGTTTTCGTTTCTGGCGCTAAGGACACACAATTCTCGAGCGCGCGCGTAAAAGTACTCTTTCTGCTCTTCGCTCCGTTCTTCAACCATCATCCTTTTTCTTTTTAGTTGAAATACGCATGAAAACATGTGGGCGTTACGGAAATTCTGAAACATCCTCGACGATGGTATGCGAGTGACATTTTCGTTCGTGACTTGTTCGCGTTTACTTAATCGCGAAAATTTCCGGGCAGGATAATACAGACCCGGGCATGGAAGGATTTTCTGCAATTTCGAAATGTCAAACGGTTGAACCAAATGCTGAAATAAATGGCAAACGCGTATTTGGAACGCGATCAATATGTATACTCGTTTCATGCGTTATTTACAGAGGTGATTTTATATCATTTTATAATTTTTTTTTACATCATCAACAACGATAGTAACAAACTTCGATATTGACGGGAAAAGAATGGGAATAAAAAATAAAAATCAAGATAACAATGCAATAAGCGTTATTTTGAAGTGCGTTCAATTCTATGCAAATGCGTATATAAAAAAAAAGCATAGACATCTCGGTTATACGTTGGCTATTTTAATTTCAAGCAACGGGCGTTTCGTGACGCGAACGTTTCACGGGTTAATTTGTTCGGTGACGGTGCGAAACCGCTGTCACGCATCGCCGTCGCATTTCGCTTCGCCGCGCGTTCCCATTCGCGATGCAACGAAACGCGAGCGAGCACCCACGTGCGATTTGCTGCAACACGTACGCGACAGCCGGCGTGGAAACGAGCGGCGTGCGTGGCGCGCCACGATGAAACGTGCGCCGGGAACGTCGCGGCGCGCGGAACGCAGCCTCCGGGCACCTGTTACACGACCGTGACAAATCTTGTAACGGTTCGCTGCACGCAGGCCGCGATAAAGCCCTTAGCCACGGTGACCGCGCGAATTGTCAGTAAATTATTAGGCTGCTATCGCCTGCTGATGCTGACGGTAATCGCTTTATGTAATCTTTCGCGTTTTTTAACAATCTCAGTTAAATAACTCTCATTTTCATCGACTCCTGCGTTGCATTTAGACGAGAAATAAAAACGCCTTTCAGAATTTTAATTTTAATGATAGAATTTTTTAACGTTATAAATCTTAATTTTGCTTACATACGTATAAAATTTAGGCGAATTACATGGTTCGCAACGCGATGTATTTCTTAACAAAATGTTGCTTTAACTAAAATATATCGAAGCATCAATACTTTATCGAGCTCGAAGCGATTGAGGAAGGAATTTGATTACTGGAATTACAGAAATTCCGAATTTTAATTCAAGATTTAATTGTTTAATCGCAAGTTTTAGCAGGCTCGCCAAACCCCCGAATTTATTTCGCTGGACTTAAATGCAAGCGTGTAAATCTGCCATGTCGCGACTATGTAGTAGTGGTGTTACGTTCGCTTTATGTGACAGTTACGAAAGTTTCGCGTTTAGCGTAGATCCGGTTACATCCAGTGCTTCTTCCGGACTCTGGCAAACTTCCGCCAATTTCTCGCTCGAAACTCGGGGAATTTTTCGTCGCCCCTGGAGCGTGTAAATCTCGTAAGGAGAGCAATCGCCATGGAACTCGGGAGAAATTTCCTAACGAAATTACAACGACTTTTCGTTAACAGAATTTGTCGATATAACGCGATTAACATACACTTTGTGCTTTTTATTATTACATGCATATTCCGGCACTGTTTATAATTGAATATTAGTTAATATTATTATATCGTAATTGTAAGCTAGATATCGTGTTTTTGATTATCGCATGCATATTCCACACTGTTACACTGTTTATATTTGAATATCGGTGAATGTTATTATAATGCAATTGTAAGCTAGATATTAATTGGCTATTTTGACATTATGTTGCCTCTTTACTGAATAATATAAATATCTCACTGTGCTAAATGTAATACTATGTGACAGTGTTTAATAATGGTAAAAGTAACGTGCGTAGGATGTTGCTGTTTTTGACGCTGCTGCACCACGAAACCGATCGATCTTGATCTTTTTATCTTTATTTCAGGTGAGTTTGTTTTCCGTGGCTTGAGGGACGAGACTTTGGCGTGGCGAGTTGGTGAGTTAAGGTCAAAAGTTTCGTAAAGATCTCCCTCGTTGAACGCGGAGTTTTGCTAGCGAAAAGATTTCTACTAGTTTAGCATTAAAATCGTGTTGCGATAGCTTCTCCACCTCCATCGAAAGTGAGAACATATTGAGTGCTCACGATTTAACTGCCAATTGCAAAAAGACCAATCGCGTCGCATTATTGCACGAATTTCCAAACCGGGTGAACTGGTTTCTCGTGCAAATTCAGGTGGACTTTAATTTATGATTATTTTAGTTAAAAAATACATTTTTATCGCGGACACAATTTCCTTTGCTTGCAAATATAATACCTGCATTTTTGGAGTATGTCTATTTGTACAAACGCACTCGGAAAAGTTCACACAGTGTTTGCAGGCTTCGAGATTAGGATGCTTATTATGCTGGAAAAATTCTGTTTGCCGCCGAGCGAACAATTCGCTCGTTTTTACGTGCAAACTGTGAGAACGCGTTTGCCCAATGTTCGCCGAAGTAAGCAAAAAAGTCCGCTGCCGTCCGCAGCGGGATTGGGTCGAAACGAGCGCGGACGATTGGGAAATCGATGGGGCTGTGTCGAGAGTAGTCGCGAAATTCTAAATAACCGATTGCACCCTCGGGTGCAGCAGCCGATTACCCCGCGGTCAAGGCGCGCGCGTATTCTTCGAGTAGCATTCGCGCGGGGAGAAAACGGCCGCGGCTGCATTACGCATTTACAAAACGTAATTGCATTCCTCAATCTGCAGGCCCGAGCCCTCGTTGGTTTCTTCATGAGTTCCTCGTTTCGCTCACTTCTTTCCTTATTGCCGAGCGCGCGCGGGCGCTGGCGAGCAAGTGCGATCTTCGCGATATGCGATACGGTCCTGTCTAAAAATCCCGGCCGAGATAACTTATTTCTCTTCGCCCCTGGTACTTTCCGCGAATGTGAAATGTTTCTCATCTCGAGATTAAAATAAATATTGGAGTGCGTTAGAAATGCGTTTTTCGGCGCGGAGTGCGTGCAGCACAATCAAACATTATTTATCACGTTGAATTAACAAAGCACTGCATTTTGCAGAAAACTATTTAAAATATACAAGATTTTTGATGGTTTTTGTGCACTCATTTTAGAGCCATATTTTTTCTTATCGCGGTAGAAAAAGCACGTTGATAAGATACATTCAATAGATAATCTGTAACGTTTGTCGTTACACTTAGACTCTTTGCTAGTAGTTGATTTTCGGAAATTATGAAACCGCCTGAGACGTGCGACGGTTCTCCGGCAAACATATTATCTCGGTAACGAAGCCATGGAAATTAATTACAACGCCTGACTCGACCCACGATGTGGGCACGTGCTGGGGTTTACGCGATTAATAACTGTAATATATGACTTGAATCATTTAGTTCCTCCGGTTTAAAATGACTTATTCTATAAACAGTAACAGTCTTAGTGAAAGAAACACATTCTTTTTACGGAAAATTTCTTTAAATGCTGTGCAAATAATAATTTATTTATCAATCAAATTAAAATTAATTGAAATAAATTAGATCGAATTAAAATAAATGACGATTTGCACAATAGTATATAATTTGAAATTATGGTCTGAAATTGTATTAACGAAAAGAAGGAAAAGTTTATTTTAATCGCACTTGCATTTACTCTTTTATATGTTTCCACTGAATTATTCAGTTTTTAATAGCGCATCGGATCGCATATTGTTTCGCGAGCCATCATCGATTTCCCGCGCGGTGCGATTCTCGTGGGAATCGCAAATTCGTTCGACGCCGGTATTCTCTCGGCATCGAAAAGCAGGTCGGAAGATGGCCGGCGAAAACGAAATTGCGTTACCGTGCAGCGCGATGCGGTGCGAGGACGGTGAGAGGTCAGGGACGGGAGACGGCGGTGGGCAGCCGGTGCGTGGAAATTTTCCCCACCTGTTGCCAAACAATTCCCATGGAAACGAAGTTACAGCCACGGTTTCCGGCGGATAAATACCACGCGTGTAGGTAACAACATACGCGCGCGCTCATCCGACAATTTGCTCGACGAGAAACGTGTTTCCTGAACGAAAATGAAGAGAAAACAGCATTCGTCGACTTGTCGCAAAAGCGACGCTCGGTCCCAGTCGCATTAACGTCGATTAACGCTGAACTCTGGTTAGAGGATCTTTTACTACCCACTTGTATTTTAGTGCTGGTATCTTGATCTGGAAAGAAAAAAAACAGATAATTCTATTTAATTAATTTTATCGATAAAACCATTCTCTGTAGTTGCATGTATTTTATAACTGCTTTATGAAAACATGTTTTTTGTGTAATAATTTTTTTCTTATTTTTTTATGTAATTTTTCCAGAAAATATTATTATGTTACACAGTAGGGAAAATTATTAAATTAATTCTGTATTGTGTTGGTGCATCAAGTAGTAACGGGCGAATAAAAGTATTTTGTATGAACGCGATACGAGCCGAGACTGACAGTTTAATTAAGAATTTACTTTAACGAATAATTGTTCATTGTCTTTGTTGCGTTTACTTGTGTTTTCAACACAACAAACGCACGAGCTATTCCGATTGCTTTTTTTTTTTAAACGTCTGATATGTTCACTATCTTTGCGATGAAAGGCGGTCGTCGAGGCGGAAGCGTTGTGTCGGGCTTAAAAATATAGAGATTTTAATTAGAGGCGTCTCTTGTCGCCGCTTCGAAGATCAGAGTTGTAATATAAGGGTTGTCGTCGCCGACGCCGTCACGGCTTGCACCGTAGGGGATGCAATATACTGAAGACCACGGGGGTCGTCTGCAAGGGGTTGCTTCACGTCGGGCCGTGGCGATGCGATTTATATTTTTTAATCAGCACTCTCTCATTCCTACCAGTCTTGCAGTTAGTAATTTTTAATTTTCTTTTCTCTCTGATAACGCAAGTACAAACCGAACCCAACAAGTAAGCAACTGCTTGTCATACTTAGCATTTTTTCGAAATTATAAAAATGTAAAGTTTATGTTAATTGCGTTTCCTGCGCTAAGTGCAACTTTGCTGTCTGCTCGGTCTTTCCGGATTAATCGTTACATATTGAGCGATTTTGAATATCGAATAATTTACGTTTTCGAATAACATTAATTCAATGAACGAAACAAGATGATATTTTTAAGCAAAATGCGATGAGAACAGAATGGCTACTGTTTACATTTTTAAACATGTATATAAAGAAAAATTGCCTTAGTTTTGTTAGAATTACTTGCGCAAATTTTTAAAAATTATACAAAAATCGTGAAAAATCTTTGCTCATTTTTAAAGTTTTATGTTAAACGGACATAAGTATTAATTTGCAATATTAAGGCGTTGTAAGCATCACGCTTCTCGGACAAAGAGGGACGACAATTCTCCTTTCGAGAAATAAATTGCATCGCGTATGTTCCGCCTCGCGGCGTAAGCGATGAACGTTACAAGACACGTATAATAGAATTTTTCTCCCGGCAGAGCCGCACGCGAGGACGCGGTCTGTGATTTACGGCGTATACACGGTGTCGCCAATGATGACGTCGAGTTAATCGTTATCTTCCCACGGGACTAGCCCGAGAGCTGGACAGACGCGCGATGCGGCACGTCTTCCGGGTATATGTATCTGCAGCCTGGGTGGCTACAGATATCACCTTGGCGCGCTTTATCGCTCGTTGAAGACGCGACGGGGGGGGGGGGGGCGGCCTAATAATTTACAGCGACAAGAATGCACGTCCCCGTTATTGGCCCATAAAGAACCCTCGCTATGACCGTGCTCGTTTCACCGTTATCCCCTCGTGTTTTATATCGTCGCGTACGATTCGTTAACATCGCCGAATCGCCAAGAAATAGACTTGCGAGATGGGAATTGTCGGGAATACTCTTTAAGTATCGCGAATATCGAATTTTAGTTATGTTATATTATAGTATTCTATTACTTTTTTCCAGTAATAAACCAATCAGAAAGCTAAATTTAACATAATAAATTAACTACGATGAACGTGATATACTTTCGCTATTATATAAAAAAAAAAAAACAATTTTTATCTCGTGACATTGTTCAGCATATGCTCTTTTATATGCTGGTAGTTCGCTTACAGACGACCGTTAACTCCGTCTTTATTCTTCTTGCCAGAGAAGTAGCATCGCGGCTATAAACTGCAGTTTCACGTCGATGCGTCGGCGAGAAGTCAGTGCAAAGCCGTCACGCTCGTAAACGCGATAATTTTAGGATTTTCCACTTTTTCTCGAGACGATCCCGCAGTCGTGGCGCCTCGTAAGCTATAGACATCCGGTATGCCGTTCAAGACAGGCGGCTCTAATTCAGATATGATAGAGATACCGTAACCAATATTGCTAAACGAGACGCTTTTTTTTTTTTTACGCGGTGCAGCAACTATGAATCCAACAATGTATATATGGATACATAGTGTTTGAGTGCTGTTGGGCGCGAGAAGAGCTGCGTTCCGATATTCACTGCCAATACAGAAATTTATAGTTTGGGTCACCTACCTGCAGCATTTTAATACTGGTAGTGAACATAGTTTAGCTTGGCTACAGCGGACAAATTTTAAAAAAAGTTTAAACAAAGCGTCTAAGAGTACCCTTCTTCTCCTGAATTAGTACTCCACTCTGTACTTGCATCGAAGCCGATTTCTTCGCATGCGCGAAAAAAAGCGTCTGATCTAGCAACACTGATCGTGACAGCTTGTGCTACATATATGTCGGATTATCTTTACCAGATTATTGCCGTTACGTAACAATCCACACGTGCTGTTATATGTTCGCGTATGAAGCATGCGATTTGATTGACGGCGAATTGAATTGATTTTCGGACTTTCGTATCGCACGTCGGGCTTTCTCGAGCGGCCCGATTGATGCTGCATGAAGTTAAACTAATCCTCGTCTCTTAATAAATTAAAAATAAACACGTTCGCGAAATTATACCCTGACGTGCCTTCCCATCACCGGTGACGGCGACGACACTTCAGCTTAAAGGTTCCTCCTGAGTGCCTCTTAATATTAAAGTCCGGGGACTAGCGGGCTGCCGTTATTGGCACCCTCATATTAATCCGGTTACGGGCGCTGTACCATGGAAATTTGTAGGGAGCTATAAATTTTAAAAACTCGCTCTCACGCACCTGCGTGCGCGCCACTATTTCCGACGGCTTAATTGTACGAACTGTACACAAACTGTTTTTATCCATAGGCCCGTAATTTTGAAAGGTAAATTACGTCCATCGGGCTTCATTCCGTTTTTTTTTTTTACGTAGATTTCCTCAACAAAAGTGCCGAATGATCTTTGCGCTTGCAAACTATTTTGGCTTCGACTGTCCTACGCGGATTTTTGTTTCCGCGGCAATGTCACGGAAATCTCTCGCGTAATTACGAACAAATTAATTATTGCATTAATATTTTATGGTGTGGCACGTAAATGTTAATTATGTAACACGGTTGATTATGCCCCGTTCAGCAACTTATTAATGCCTCATTATGCGTGTATGATGCGGACGTTAATTATTAATGCAAACGGCGGTGCTGCATATGCAGCTATTGTTTTAAGTGGGATTTATTGTATCCAAACGTTATTCGGCCTCATTATTTATTCAGGATTACATTGTACTCGGGGTGTCTATTGTATCCGTTGTAACTGGCAATTAAATCGACTAATGACTCGTCTAAGGATTGTCGCCTGCTCTGATTGACTATTAACAATGATGGCTTATAACGATCGCGACGCCCGATAAATACAAATTAATTAATAACTTTCATAATTGCAGGGATCGGTTGTTCGAACGGGATTAGCAAATGCTTATTAAGTTATTTCCGGTACTTAAAGATCATTAATTCATGCTTTGTCGTATTGCATTCGTGTGTGTACGTGAGAAAAATAACCCATCAGACTGGAGACTGTTTGTTATAAAAAGATGCTTTATGGCTGAGAATTTTAAACAAAATTCATGAGCTGTCTAATTTGTCTGCATCTCTTATTTTTTAAGACTATTTTATACATAAGTAACGTGTTTCACACGCCAAGACCGCGACGGACGGTGTTACTTTTTAAATAATGACCACCGCTTGAGAGTTAAATATTAGAATTGCGGGAAACGCGCTTCGTAGCGGCGTGCCGCGGAGAAACATTTCGCCGTCTAACAAATTCTCTCGAAAGCCTCTTTTTCCCCTTTTGTTTCTCAGCTTGTAACGGCCCTTCGCTCTCTTCTCGCCTCGCGTGTACCGGAAGAGATTAGTCTAAACGTCGTGCGCCGCATCGAGAAGAGAGAGAGAGAGAGAGAGAGACAGAGAGAGAAAGAGAGAGAGAGAGAGAGAGAGAGAGAGAGAAAGGAAAGGAGAAAAACGGAAAAGAGGAAACAGCATCAGAAGGGCGCTGCGGTGAGGTACTTCTTTAATTTTTCTGTCTGTGAGCAGGCTCTTTAAAGCGATTGCATGCGCGCGTTTTCCCTGATTGACTTCCACTTTACAGAGAGTCCTCTCGGTGACGCAGCGGGCGGGGGGAGACGCTTCGAAACGTCTTTCTCCTCTTTCCGCTGCATCACCACCGGAGGATTCGCGTTTATTTTGCGATGCTACTTCTCGCGCGAGTTCGCCGCCTGTAATTACTCCGGTTCGACTCTCGCTTACTTACTTTGCTCGTCCTTTCTTCATCGTCCGCCCTTCCGACGCTTTCCGCTTCTGCGATTAAGTGATTGCAACCGGGAGCAGTCTCTCGTGCTCTTTCTGCCTCGTGTCTCTGCTTGTCCTCCTTTCGCGAATAGACGATCAATTATTCTTAATTAACGATCAGTCGATAATGTCGCGGTAATCTTGTTGCGAGGACTCGCGCGTATCGTGCATTTCAAGTCATCTGTAATTGATAGCATTTTGTATATCGCACGAGAATGGAAAGTTTTTTTTTCTAGAGAAATAAGTAAGGCTGTCTGAGAATTTGTCGAAAAGATTGCCTCCAATTTTTTAAAAGGTTCCATCATATTGCATGTTGTATGAATTTTATGGTATTGTACATCTCATATTTAACACGGCTGGAGGGAAGAAATTCGTCCCCTAAGGATAATTCAATATTTGTGAGTTTGAGGGGCAGGCATCGTGTACAAATCAGTAAATGTCGGATATATAACTCGATAACTGAACATTATTTGACAATAATCAATGCGATACGCTTTATTTGGGGTGTGTATTAATTGGATAAGAGAGCACAATCTTACACGAAAAAAATAATTCTGTACCAAGTTATTATTTCTAACACGCATACTTCATAAAGCTGCAATTTATTCTACTTATTTTTATTTAACATATAGAAAAATAAGTATGTCGCATCAGTTTGATTGATTATCATCGCTTTATTCATTCTCGTTATTAGCGCAAAATTATATATTAAATATTCATTAACTACTATCGCAGAGCGAGAATCGGAAAAGTTATCCATTAGTCTTGTGCGCATTAAAAACTTGAGCGATTCGGCAAATCGGATTGGCTCGAATGCATAATGATTGTTATTCGCGACTTGCGCGACGGACGGGTGCGTTTTTATTGAGGCGGCATCGATAATGCGGGCTATTATTTTTCGCCCTATGCCTGCATTAAATGGGGGTATTAAATTGGATACACTAAAATCGAGCCGCACGTGGTCCATCCATGTCGATATGACATCTCGCGGCTTCTGGCCGATCGTTAAAACTTCTCTATGGAATGACCGCTCGTAAATCAGCGGTGGCTTCGAACGAGCCGCGGCTTCGAGCATTCGTCATACCGCAAACAAGCTTTTTTTTTTCGTTCGCGTCGGCTGATAACCGAAAAAGAACAGCACTGCGATATGAAAAAGTGACGAAAAGCTTATTGGGTTTATTCTTTTCACTCGCACTCTTTGTGCACACTACTTCCATTTTCTTTTTCTGTCCACAAAATGTGATTATTTCTCTGTTTTATCTTGAAAGCGCAACGTGCAAAAAAATGTAATTGGAGAGAACATACTTCACATCGAAGTCGACATGGGAAAACAGTCGCATAAATTAGGAATCAATTTATTTTAGTCGATGCTAAACTGCCGCTAAAATTGCGGTTTAGCGAGTGGAAAATATGTTGGGAAAATCACAGAGAGGAATGACGAGAATGGAAAAAAGTCATGTCTCTGCGCGGAAAAAAAATATGTATAAAATAGTTACCGCGGAGTCAATTATAATTTTTGTCAGCATCGGTTATTAATTAATGTTGGTCGAGTTTGAAGCGACAGTAATGTCTAGGTTGATTGAGTTTTTTGAATTTTTTTTCCATTTTTATTCATACGTTATTTTATGTCGGGCATCTGGCTTCATAATTTCTACGTGATTTTCATGCCACGTTTTAATCCGTATTTACATAAGCACAATATATACCTTGCATATTTCATGAGATTTAGCGTACAATATTTTCCTGCGGCAAAACATATATTATCTTCGATTATTTTACGTCGCATTTTTTTTTACTCTGTTTTAATAATATAATCACGTACAGATTTTTCGTCTTCGACACTTCGTCTTTATCGTTTATAATAAAAGCGTAGCGAAACTATGGCTGTTAGTATGTAACGTGAAATTCTGGCGAAGCACTGGCAAAAGTGTCCTAACGATCTTGCGACAGCGCGAGATTTTTCCGAGCGACATTTCTAGAGTGGACTTCGATTTAAAAAATTTACCGAGCGTTGACGAGTAGTCGTCGAGGATCCTCGAAGAAAATGGAATCGAAAGACGACCAGAGTTGCGTCGTGCAGAGCGTCGTTCTAGCTTCACATCGAGCGTCGGTGGCACTTAGACGTGGTTCGTTAGTTTCCGGGGTTCGCACCTGGACTTAGCGTGGGAGTTACCTGCGGCTTTCTCACCCCGGGAGTATCAGCGCACACGTTCGCAATTGCCAAGTGATTGCTCGCACGAATGCGACTTCTTTTCTAAAGCGGCAGTTACGTGGTTAGATCTTTCGATTGTAAGTCGGTCACATTTTCTGTGTGACCAGTTATTGTTTATAATAGGAAAGAAGAATTAACGGAATTGTAGCTTCTATGTTGCTTACAATTTACAGAATATTAAGACTAAAAATATCGATGACTTCATAATAAATCAACGTAATGATGTTCCCTCGCGCGTATTTCACGTTAAGATGCCTAATTAATTTCCGCCATCTTTAAATATTTTACCCTCGTGTCGATTATCAGTGTGATAAATGAAGAGCGTTCGTTGCCGTGTGCAATCGAGGCGGGACATTTTTTCATTAGCTCAGTCGAAGTTTTGCCAGAACCGACGAGATAAGTTCGCGAGTGTTTCGTGTCGCAGGAAAAGTTCCTCGCCAGGCGCAGAAAGAATCTTTTTAATGAAAAGGGATAATTTGCCGGGCTGTGCCCGGTACAGATTCGTTCCGGTCAAACTTCTTGAAGCCCCCGATTGGGACCAGAGTGCTAGTTCATATAGCTGAAAGCCTATGCGCAATTTTATAACTAATGACCGGTTACTACGCGAACTATTACGTCGCAGATGTCGGGAAAGTTCGCCGAAGTTTCGGATCCCGAGTTCGCTCACCTGCCGAAGGAGATTTTTAGCGATTTTTCACGCGTCGTTAGCCTTCAAGCGGATCTCGCAGAAGCCGTTACAGGTCGTTTCGTATATCGATCGGTGTCTTATGTCGCGTAAGACGTCGCGCATCTACGAGGAATCTGTTCTCACAAGGTGCTCCTTGACAAAACGCTCGCCTCGCGCGAAATGTTTCCACGAAACTTCGTTCAACTCTTTATAAACACAGTCGTTTTATAATCGTGACATTGTGCAGAAAGTAAGCTTCGGCTGTTGATCTCTTCGGATGAGCAAATATAGATATTTTGGAATAAAAATATAAGAATGGTGAACGCTTCCGGTAAGTTCAGCGTGCTTCAACACTTGTGCGCGTCGTACCGGCAGCATTCGCGAAAGCATGGAATAACCAGGAAAGATGTAACGTCAAAACTATGCGTCTACGAGCGGCGACATGAGCGCTCTTTATTGCACCCTGATGGCTTTTCCGATGGGCGTCACGTGTGCGAAAAAGCTCCTTCATCGGTACATATCCGTCGTTGTGCTCACGACCTTCTGAAATACCTTCGTGACTAATGTACGAAACATTCCTTCACATCGCTTCCTTGAGGTCTCATTCGATCCTCCTTATGAAATTGTATACAGAGAAGCGCTGGAAATCGTGTTTCATGGCACTCGCGCGACAAAACCATTCTCAATAATTTTTTACTATCGTGCTTGTTTTTAATAATTTGGATGTATTATTTCATATTGTTGCACGATTTTTTGGTCATTTAAAATAATTTTTGCGACTTCTGAATTTATGTAGTAAATTCGCGCATTCTGGAAGAGCGTTTTTTTAATTAAAATTGTTCTTCAAATAAGGATAATATTAATTTTTAAAAAATTTCCCGAATACACACATTTAATTTTATCAATTTTAAAATTACAGACGACAGTTAATCAAATTTTCACGAAATAAAATTGGTTTTTAAGATACCCAAAATAAATTGCAAATCTTTCGCAACTGCAGTATTGATGATATTGGAGATATAAGTGCAAAGATATATAGGAATTTTATGTCGGAAAATTCTCTTGTACTCGATTGCATGGATACAAATCTAGAAGTTTATGTTACGCTTCCGCGAAGGGGCATTAAAGTCTGCTCCGACAGATATAACTTTTCTAAGCTTTAACAGGTTAACTCCTTGATAAATTATATTACAGCGAAGCGATCCCGAAGTATTCCGCAACTTCAAAAAGTGGTAATACTTTAATAGGATAGTCGATGGGCGCGTACGCTTGATATCGATGTCGGGACGTCTTTACTCGAACTCGCCTGTCGATGTTTCACTTTTTTCTCCGGTCTCGTGGGATGTCTCATACGTAGAGACGAGAGGAAGACGTCAATGCCTTTAGTTACATTTTATTCCCTTGGATGTTTCGACTTTGCGCGACTTTTTATTCCGCGATGTTTCCAAAGATTTCCATATTTCTTCCATTAGATGCTATTTTATCATGTAAAATTTTGTCGATTTTGCCATATTAATTATCAATGTTTCAATTTTATAATAAGTTCTATTTTTAAATTCGTTCGATATCTGCAAAGAGCTTGAAATACTTTTCAGTCAGTCTTATTGCTAATTAAAAATGTTCTGTACAAATACACAGTTAAATGGAATGCAACGATCTTTGCGCGTGACATTTGCGGTATCGATATCAGGGTTTAGCAAACTTTGATCCAAATTGGCTCTTATATTTCCGCGACTGTTCATTACTTCAACAAACGCGGTTCATTTTTTTTTAAAAGAGAAATCAAGCATATCGCGAAAACCACGGATGCGCGTTGAAAACGGGTTATCGATATACACTCGATACGCTATATCAATCAGTCGGTATTCAAACGGCGCGGAACGCAAAAGTCGGATGTTCTAAGTGCCGCGAGACCGCCGATAGAAAACGCCGGAAAAGTAATCCGAGTAATGGCCCTCCAGAATTCCAGGTAGAACCGCTACTCGCTGTTTCCGGATTCATGGAATTATCGGCACATCCACGCGGGATTCCCACTCCGGAATAGCGTAGCGCGCCTCCATTTGGCTTTTGCCTCGATCTCCAAGCGGTGATAGAATAATAGACGAGGGCGAAATTAAAAAGAACCGAATGGCCGCAATATACTTCCACTCTGAAACGCGGCATCTAATTTTCGTGAATTTCTAGTCGGGTAAGAAAGATTCTCACAATTGGTACGCCGATTCGCAAGTGGGTCGTATTCTAGAATGTTATCCTCGCTACTCCAAAGTCTCGTATAAAGTATTTAATCTTAAATGCAGTGTGTTTGAAGATTTTGCATTATTTTTTTTCTTCCTCGAGGATATTTAAGTTTAACTAAATATATATGTCGTACATCCTTTTACACATTATGTTTAATGCACTTTGCGCTTCCAATGTAACGATGTCAAATTAATGTTACATTCATATTCATTCACGATTCACGCGTATTCGAACGGATAATAGTCACGTAGCCCACCAATTACACAGTACGATCAGTCGCGCGATCGCTGCGCGACGTCTTTCGCGTGCCAAGACGATCAAGCATCTGATTCTGTCAGGAGTCAATTCGACGGGGCCCTCCGGCTCCCGTCGTTGCGCGTGCGGGGGCGGTTGCTGCCTCGTCAGAGTTGCTAAACCAAGCCCAGTCTAACCCGACGCAGCCTCCAGAGTAAATCCCTTAGCAGCAGCGGAATTAATTAAATATTGAGCACGGAGACAATCCCGAGTCCCGACAACGCTGTCGCTCTTCCCGCCTCCCGCTCGACCCCGCTCTCTTCCCCGCTGATTCTCCCGCGTCCACTCGCTCGCTTGCCTTCGATCCGCGGCTTCAATCTTCAGCGTCTCTTGATCTTCGATTAGCGAGATGCTCATTCGTCATTCAGCCGCGATAAATGATGCAGCGAGGCGACGACCCGATCGCTCTACGGAGACGTCGTGAGAGTTGAACGGACAGAGTCAGGCGGTTGTCAAGTAGACTCGCCAATTGCTCGACAGTTATCTCTCTCCGTGGTTTACGCCAGGTCGTGGCTCATGCTTTTCGTTGTAATTCTGGGTCGCGTCCCTGCCTCTCATAACGTCAATTTGCTACGCGCGTATTTTAACCCTCGGATTACAAGCACATCGGCACATCGACTCGTTTGTTGCAGCACTTGCAACTCTTTGACTCTTTTTTTTCAAAACGTAAACTGGCAGAAATAAAAGCTTTTTGAGCGATATTGAATATAAACTTTGCGTTGTATCTGCAATAGCTTTTCGAATGGCTGTTGGAAAGTCCATATCGTACAACGCCATTAACGCACATTTCGGTTTCAATTAACCTTTTATTGACCGCACAGTCTTAATTGGGATGTCATCGCGCGTGATATGATTCGCGCACCGCTTTTGTCCGCGCTGAAATTAATTTCTGAAAATGGATTTGATCGCCAACATCTGTCGAATTTATCGGTGCATCGATCGAAGAGAATGTTTGATTTGTCGCGCAATCGGCGAAGATCGGCGGTAACGATAACAGCGGCGATGCGTTTATTGTATAATTTAAATACGGATTTGGATGCGCTTTTGCGATCAACGATGAGAATTGAACGGCCGTTATCGCGACAAATGCGTATTGTTGTTCGAAAAACGCACCGATATTTACCTTGCACTTTATTTGCGCGTTCTTTTTTTAATTAAATTAAAGTAAGGTTTGTGTTTGATTTCCATCTGCTTTCGAAATAACACGAAAGTGGATTTTATTAAATTAGAGTCATGAAACACGCACGCACCACTTTCTAAAATTTGCTGCAAAATAAAAGAGAATAGATTTGCTCGAATTAAACATGCACACGATGATAGCAATATCTGCTATTGCATTGAAATATGTTTTATACATTTGACGTATAAAGTTAAACAATAATCGGCTAAAAAGTGGAATCTCTTGAATAATTTTAACAAAATTATACGTACACGATTTACATATTTATCTTTTCGTAGTATTTTAGATACACCACAAATTTTTACCACGAAATGTGTCACCGCAGACGAGAGACGGAAGGTTTTATCTAAGATATGCAAATGCAACTGACAGTAATAAATAACAGTCGGTCGCCGACAAGTTTTTTCATTGCCGTGATGACGCGTTGAATCATTAGCGTATTTCCCAAAGTAAAGCTGCTGTTATTCTTTGTTCCCACGTCTTGAAAGCAACTTGTCTCAATGAAAGTTAGCCGTCTTGCGAAAAATAAAACACTGAAAATGAAATCGTTCTTCTCGACATGGCTTTTGTTGTTTCAATACCATACATTTTTCGTCTCGTTATCAGAGCGGCAATTTATTTCATAAATATAACAAAATAAACAGTATTTAAATTGTTAATAATTTTAACAATCTTTTATATGATAAACATTTTGCTAATATGTGAACTGTTGCGAGAAATGTTGAAAGCCAAACTATCAAAACGAGATTCAAAATTGATGTATAAATTAAGGTTATGTTGTAAGTCTCTCGTTACATTGGAAGATGCAAACGCGCGCGCGTCATCGTTAAACGGGGGGGCAGATACAGAGTTTCCGCGTGTATATAACTCGGCTACTTGAGCAGGAGCGCAACCTTTACCCTTCTGACGCGAGTTTCTGAAATCCATTTCCCCTAGCCCCACCGATGCACCGTTACGCGAATGCGCTCGCAAATCGAACTAGTACCGAACTACTCACGGCGATTAGTAATAACTAATTAGACATCGAGGGCGCGCGGGCGTCGTGGGCTCGAAGTGCTCGAACTTGTCTGGGTCTTGCAACTGTATCAGTGTCGTCAACAGAAATCGCAGACGTGCGTCAAAATACGACACGGAAACTCGTCTGCTTCGATATTGGAACGCGGCCGTTATCGTTAATAGGTTCTTGCCGAATTTCAGTAGTCGAAACGATGACTAATCAGCCGTCTTCCCATGTGATGATGTTTCTCGTTTTGTCGATTTTTTTATTTATATTTGTGTGAATTTTTAGAACTAGATTTCGATAGCGTTTAAAAGCAAGTGTACAAAGATTTATGTTCAAATCAAATGTGTGATTAATTTATAATTTTTTAAACATTTTGAAAGAATATATTATACACAAAGTTATATTATTGTATATATTACGAAACAAATTTTTCATAGTACGATACACACATTTCTGGAATAAAGATGAAATAAAAAAACACTGAGCTTTCAATGCAAATTATTCATCTCAAACGCGAGCGTAAAATAAATTCACGTCTAGCATTCGTAATCCGCGGATTGTATTCCGGCCAAAGTGCAAGATCTCCGCGGTTAAGGGTTAAATACCCTCGCCGCATCGTTCGGTACAAAGAGATCTCCAGGCAAATCGAAAGCTTTTCCGTGTATTTTCCCGCGGCAACAAAGACAGAGGCTAGCGGCAAGAGAGAGAGAAAGAAATGAGAATGCCGCGATTTCCGAACGGAGGAGGGCAGGGAATCGATCAAACCGACCGATGCATTCATCGCATTCAATCGACTTTCAATTAGTGTCGAGTTCCAATTTTCCGCCAGGGCGGAGGGTAGGAAGAGGAGGTGAAAAACAGGAATCCAGCGATACCAGTCATTCGCGCGGTAAATCGCTCGTGTTTATTTGTCCGGAATGTTGCTAATGTTATTTCGTTTCACTGTGTATATTAGAGATTAACGTTTATTTCACGTTTTGTTGCATTTGGTATGCACTTGTTCTTGTAAAGCAAATTTTCAGATATGAAGAAGATAGAACTTGCATGTGTTATACTTCTGGCATGCGCGATTGGTTGAAAAATGGAAATGATGTGATTGCGAGTGAGTTGCCCTAGATTCGTTACATCGTTATAGAGATAAAATCCCTTCGGCACTCGACATTCTTAACCGTGAGTGTGTTGGTGAAATTCTCACATGCTAGTGGAGGAATTTCGGGGCAAGACATTTTTCATCTAAAACTTATCAAGGATGTCATATTACAAATATGTGAAATATATCAGGCATCGCGCATTTTCCCTCGATTATAGATTTTTTCGTTAATTTGGAGTATTTTGTAATGGAGATTTTTCCGATTTTTTTTATTCTGCAACGAGACTTTAATTTCTTTTGCGCAACTTTTTTTTCAAAATATAGATTAAATTAACAATAAAAAGATGTTAGATTGATTATTAAAAATTTTTAAATAAAAATTGTCAATTATAAATTCGCAATAATTTTGAATAATTTTGAATTTATTCCATTCAATATGATTTTTATGGCAAGCGTTAATTATCAAAGAGTAACATTTGTTTGATTTTTATGTCGGTAAATGCGCTGAATTTTGCGAGTCGCAGAACGCACATTAATTGGGTCCTCGTAAATGTTCATTCGAAACGGTTTCAATTCTGATATTGATGGAAATTTTTCCGATAAAATCCGCCAATCGCCGTTCTATTTCGTTGCATGATGCAGGTGCTATTTTTGTGAAGACTTGTATCGCTTCCGCGTTATTGTCGGATAATTAATCATTCAAATTTAATCGCGACCAATTATCAATTAATATGCTCGGAAGAGATACATAACTGTATGTGTGTTGAATATCTATTTAAATCCAACGTGTTTCATCTATATTTATGAAGTGATTTTAACGAAAACACTACATATTCTTTCCAAATTTCCTGATTTACGACACATTTTCTTTCTTTTATGAAATCCTTGAATGTGTTTACGTCTCGAGTTGCCGACATCCGTGCTGATCGATCGATTGAGAATTTTGGTTTTCGATCAGCGACGCGTACGAGCAGCCGCCGAGTCGATTAAGCACCGAAACGAGAATCCATGACGGGATCGCGGCACTTAGTTACAAGGACGAACGAGGTTAACCCGGAATTGGGTGCTTCGGCAGCCCGGAGTCCCGGAGTCTGGAATCTCGGTTATTCTGATTAAGTCTTCGCCCCCCAGGAGTTGCGGCGGGTGGGATACGGTTCTAAACGTAATGTCGGTATTTCGCATCTCTTCGTAATTCGCACGATTGATCTCGCGATCTGAGCGCTCGTCCTCTTCGATTATCTCACTCATCGTCTAATATCAACGTCCCGATATTCCGTTTGATGGAGTGATGATAGCGACATTCTCGTCGCTACGAAGCAATCCTGAAATTTCTGAAACACTCGCGCTTGTCTCGAGTATATTTTTACTATTTATCAATCGTATAATTATAAAAGTTTCAAAATAAGTATTTAGATTGATTTATAAACGCCGAGATGTCATCTGCTGGTCACGCCGACGGATCAGGGATAATTTCCGGGCGGAACACGAGCGACGCAGAAGCGCCTTTTCGGCGCAATAGTCCCGGATTCGTTAATTCGCTCAACGCGAAGAGTGCATAAGGACAGCCGCGATACTAAACGAAGTGAAGGCAAAGGCGAACGACGGTCGCGAAGAATTTGTCGATGAGGGGACGCGGGAAGAAGGGACGAGGTCTTGACAAGGCAAAAGCCTTCTCTTTTGCGGGATACAGGAGCGAGCGCCTGCTTCCTTATCGAAATTCTTAATTAGAAAATTTTAATTATGTTTTGAGGCTGCGGCGGCAGCGGCGGCGGCGGCGGCGGCAGGGCTAAAACATATTAAACGACGGATGTACGTGTGCACGCGAATACACGTGTAGACGTAGAGACGGAGGGCAGAAAGGGGCCAAGCAGCTCTCTGCATCAGAAAGATAGTGAATTTCTGCCGGCGGGAGGGGGAGTTTGTTGTGCTCGGAGACGCGAGATGCCGAAGGTAATTAAGCTTGCGCCTCATAAAGATGTTCCGACGGCGTTGTCCTTTTGAGCCGATATTAAATCGCAGCAACGCGTTTCCGCGGCGAATTATTAAAAAAATCCTGTTCTCACACTTTACCCAAATACAACGGAAGTGCATCCTCGCTCTCTCCTTCTGCAAGAGACGAATGGAACGGGATTTTTACGGTTTATTACGTAGCTGAGAACTTTTGTTCCAGATATAAGATCAGACTGCTTTATTATAATATTTCCTATTACAGTTATAAGAATGAAATGTCTGATTTAATTTGAAGTTCCAAATGTCTTTTTTTAATTTTTTGAAATATAAATCTTTATGTCTCTCTCTCTCTCTTTCTCTCTCTTGATTACAGTTCTCTCTTTTTGAGATTTTGACGTCGCGATACTCGAACATTGTGTCTCCTAAAATTTCGGACATTATCGACTTTACATCGCTCTTCAATTCAAGTACAAGCATATCAGCTTTTATTGTTGCGTATTCCTAGTTCAATAGCTGCGAGGCAAATTCTTCACAACTGTTCACCAAAGAGTTAACCTGTCGATAATAATTCGCAAAGCGTGCTGTGCGGGGGAAAGCCTTGCCGCCACCGCCGTCGCGCTCTTCGTAATTCCATCGACGGCGGGGGTGCCGCTAGACGAACTCCATTAACTGTTTAACGAACCGCAATTTATTACGTTATAAACCCGCGCGCGCTTTCGCAGGATGACGCCCCCTCGGCTGGGACACATTTCCTTCGGCGTCACGCAGGAGCTGTGTAACGCATTCCATATGAGGCACTCGAGCTTCTTTAGATTATTTCTCATATATTCCGTTAGTTTTTTTTCTGTCGGCTTGTGTCTTTTTCTTTCTCTCTCTCTCTCGATCTTTTTGATTCTTGACAATAAACGAAAAAAAGGATCCTAATTATTTTTAGCATATTAAATGTTGATCTTGAGAATATCTTGGAAATAATAGATCCGAGATCTTGCAGTGTACGAAATTGGGGTGCGCAATTTAGCGTAAAATCCAGCTTGTCCATCGTGATACTTTTTTATCCTTCAAAGAGCAAAATTCAGATCACAAAATAATTGTGTGTGCGAAAATTGATACCTGAAAAATAAAATAATAAAATTTATATTTATAACTTATTTTCGCTCATATGGCAGAAATTGCGTGTGACAGCACTGTAAAAAGCACGGCCATTAATTTTGTAACAATCTATGATACTACTGTTCACTACCGTTCTCGCTCCGTGCGAAACAATGGCGATCGATTATCTGCGATGACGCCGGTGCGCTTTAATGTCGTAACGCGGCGCGTGCCGCCGCTGCAATCGCATTTACAATCTGGTTGGAACTCAATTCGGGCCGCGGTCGTTGCAGGCCGCGCGCGGAACCTGTTGCCCCGAGATTCTACCGGTTTCCACGGGGTCGTGCCGATAATCGCGAAACCCCGACCTGTCTATCGACGTCGATTACTTTGATTGCGAGTACATTAGCATTCGCTAATGCGTTTCTGTACATGTTTACGCTCGCAGAGAAACCAAACTGCGATGTTGGCGCTTTGTCGTTGTTTCCGTCGAGCAATAATCGTTATAATGGGTCGGCGATAATGGCAGATTATGAGGTGATTGCCTGACAGTCGTAGTCGATTTACTAGTATCAAAAGATATTTTGATGAATTACGTTGATTTTATCTTTCTTTAATTTAATAATAATTGATCGATCGATTATTATAATGTTCCAACAATTACCGTGTAATAAAAGAAATTAGCGATATTTTTGCAAATTAGTAAATTTTAATGATAGATATTGCGATAACTCGACAAATAAGTTAAACTTATTTGCATAGTGCGAGCAATACGAGCGTAATAGATCGACCATAATGTTCTTATATATAGTTACTCGATAAACTCAGTCAAAACAGCCAGAAGACGATAGCTGGGGGATATCAGATAAGTAAGACTGCAACTGTGCCGTAACCCGGCATATTCATAACGGAATTAACGATCCGTGCCTAACTTTGGTTCCCACCATTCCTTCGGGAGCAGCTAGAAGGAAGCGAGAGGTTTCTCTAGGATTCTATAGGTACGTGCCCTCCTTTCTGCTCTCCTCTACTTATTCATGAAAGCGACGGAAATATTTGACGGATTATAAGTATTATAACTCGATTTTTCTCGAGTTAATTTAAATATAATAATAATAAAAATATGTTGAAGGAAAGAATAATTTCAAATATACATAAATTGAAATTTTTATGCGAAGGAATAATGCTCCATTTAAACCGAATAAGATTTAAGATTAACTGAAAGTTAACGTCGAATCTTTGTGACACGTGACGCAACATCCGATCAATACCGTGCTACTATCGAATTCGGCAACAGGTACGCTAACTTCGACCAAACGATGTAAAATAGTTTTTATGTGAAAAGGCTGAACAAGAAGGTCGAAAGAGAGAGGGAAAAAATCAAAAGGGTCGAGAGGGTCCGGGAAAGAGCGTGGGTGTATATGATCGACCGAGCCGACAGCACTCGAATATTAACTAAAAATGTAAATTGGCTCGATATCGTGCACTTCGATAGTTTCGTCAGTCGTACCGTCCCCGATTACGCTGTGAAATAATTGAAAATACACTTCATCGCTGATTATACTGATCAGAAAGAAACTAGTGCTTCCGATACATTGACTTTGCTTCCGTTTTGTTCTATTTTCGACAAACAGCGAACTTTTGCAGAGATGGAGAAACGCTTTGAAAGAACGAGAGTCGAGATATCATGAGCGTATTTGTGAGCATTATTATCACACAGGCAGTATCTTTGCTGGCGTCTGACCATTTTCTGGATTAACTACTGAATTTAATAGAATGTGTCTTTATATCGTTAGGTTTTTTCGTTACGACATAAAAAAGAAAGCGGTGGTTTCAATTGTGGAGTACATTCGTCACTCATTAATATTTACGCTTTATTTGTTTTTCTGAAATTACGATAATTATTAACACATTGCGAACGAAAGACGTGAACGTATTTTATTTTTGAAACATTGAGGAAACATTGATTCATGTCTTTCGAGTAGTTTTTCATCACGCGACAATATTATTATTATTATTTGAATTTTTTATCATTTCTTAAGTTTATATATGTATATAATTTAAGATTGCTTAAAAAATGTGCGAGAATAGGATTTTTGTACAATCAATCAATTGTACAAAAATCCTATTCTCGCACAAAATTGATTTGTACAATCAATCGTGGTTTTAAAAAGTCAATTATGGCATAAATAATAATGAATAACGAAATGCACTCCATCGTTGAAATTATCCTTTTCTTCCCCAATATTTAGTTTACATTTTTCATGCCATATTTTTATCCAAGATTTTCGTATTTCCACAGATGTATGTGCTAAATTACGGAAATGGCAAATACGTCAATTTATACTCGAAAATTGCGACGTTGCTCGCTTGTACAGAAAGCACAGAATACGATATTTTCGCATCTGAAAACATAGCTGTACTGATAATACGTCACCACGTTGTGCAACGGTCGAAAGAAAGAACAATTTTTCCAAAATTCTTTTTGAAAGCTGCGACACGTTCAATTTGTCATTGGCACATGACGCGTTTTGTACCTTCCGAAATAACGCGCACGTTAATTGCGACTTAATGCGTTTGACACTTTCATTTCACGTCTGTCTTTATCAAAAAAATGATCTTGCAATAATAGCTAAAATTTTCTAGGTGTAAAAAATTAACTAAAACAGATAAATGATTAGCAACTGTTGTGATATTGCATATGTAATTACTTAATCAGTTTAGATGACAGAAACAGAATATATATCTGTATTGTTTGTGAACTTTAAAAAGAAAGTTTTTCTAAAGCGCCTATCTATATAAGATCAATCACGTGTTAGATTATGCAATGAATAACATTTAGCAATGGTACCTAAATTTTTGAGAAGCTATTGCTAGAACATTACTGCTATAAATTCTATATGTGACAAACAATGTTTTCACAGATACGAAAAATAGACCTCTGTGAAGTTGGCCCCCCATTTTTCAAAATAAAAAAAAATGATTAGAGTTCTGGATGCCCCCCGAGGAGTTCTAGAGTTCTCAGACCATTTTAGAAAGAGTTCTGCCATTTAAAGTAAAGAAAACACCATTTGAAAAATGGGGGGGCTAACTTCACGGCGCCCCCCATTATGTAAAAAATCCAAATTTTTTTATAGTTCTGAGTAGATTTCAAATAGTTCTATAGTTCTAGATAAGATTCAAAAATAGTTCTGCTCGAAATACTACGTAAATTAAATTTGAAATTCTCGACTTAGAAAACGAAAAATAGCGAGAACTCGTTCAATTTTGATTTTAGCGTTTCGAGCCTTAAGGATAATCGTTAGAACTCGTGAGGGGCTTACGAGTGTTAATAATTATCGTTAGAACTCTTCGGGGGGCGTCCAGAACTCTCAACAGAACTGCCGGTTACCGAGAAAAATGTTCTGGACGCCCCCCAAAGAGTTCTAACGATAATTATGAACACTCGTAACGCTCAGAGGTGAAATAAAAAAGTTCTCAATGGTTGAAGTTTCGGATTCAAAAAATTTCTAAGTCCTACAGAAAACAAAATTTTTTCTCGGTAACCGGCAGTTCTGTTGAGAGTTCTGGGCGCCCCCCAAAGAGTTCTAACGATAATTATGAACACTCGTAACGCTCAGAGGTGAAATAAAAAAGTTCTCGATGGTTGAAGTTTCGGATTCGAAAAATTTCTAATAAAAATTTTTTCTCGGTAACCGGCAGTTCTGATGAGAGTTCTGGACGCCCCCCGAAGAGTTCTAACGATAATTATTAACACTCGAAGCGCTCAGAGGCGAAATAAAAAAGTTCTCAATGGTTGAAGTTTCGGATTCAAAAAATTTCTAAGTCCTACAGAAAAAAAAATTTTTTCTCGGTAACCGGCAGTTCTGTTGAGAGTTCTGGGCGCCCCCCGAAGAGTTCTAACGATAATTATTAACACTCGTAACGCTCAGAGGTAAAATAAAAAAGTTCTCGATGGTTGAAGTTTCGGATTCGAAAAATTTCTATTAAAATTTTTTCTCGGTAACCGGCAGTTCTGATGAGAGTTCTGGACGCCCCCCGAAGAGTTCTAACGATAATTATTAACACTCGTAACGCTCAGAGGTAAAATAAAAAAGTTCTCGATGGTTGAAGCTTCGGATTCGTTGAAGGTTCGGATTCGAAAAATTTTTAAGTCCTACAGGAAAAAAATTTTTTTCTCGGTAACCGGCAGTTCTGTTGAGAGTTCTGTATAGCCCCTCACGAGTTCTAACGATTATCCTTAAGGCTCGAAACGCTAAAATCAAAATTGAACGAGTTCTCGCTATTTTTCGTTTTCTAAGTCGAGAATTTCAAATTTAATTTACGTAGTATTTCGAGCAGAACTATTTTTGAATCTTATCTAGAACTATAGAACTATTTGAAATCTACTCAGAACTATAAAAAAATTTGGATTTTTTACATAATGGGGGGCGCCGTGAAGTTAGCCCCCCCATTTTTCAAATGGTGTTTTCTTTACTTTAAATGGCAGAACTCTTTCTAAAATGGTCTGAGAACTCTAGAACTCCTCGGGGGGCATCCAGAACTCTAATCATTTTTTTTTATTTTGAAAAATGGGGGGCCAACTTCACAGAGGTGAAAAATAGCGATACATTCTTGTTGCGATATTTAGAAATCTAACTACATCAGCGAAATATTTTTTTGAGTGATTAGTAACGGCGTGTTTTTTACTCTATGCCATTAAGAAAAGCTGCTGCTCTTTCTATATTTTATTTTTTTAATTTAAGATAAATACAATATTTTTATCAGAATAGAATATTTAGACGGATGAATGCCGATTCGAATAGTCTTTGAATTAATATTGTCTTTTCTTTTTTTCGTCTACACATGTTTCTTCGTGAAAGCGGAGTTAATCGGCGTCGAATTAGCTGTAGGTGAATTTAGAATTAATCAAACGCAAACCGTAGCGACAGGAAGGGAGCACTGGCGCAGCAACGGACAAAAACAGAGGAGCGCGCTACAAATTGAACGAGGGCAAAGAGAAAACGCGGAAACCGAGCGTGACCGGAGAGAAACACGGTAAAAGATAGAAAGAGAAAAAGAGAAGAGAAACGCGGGAGGATAACGTATACGAGAACAAGAGGAAAATAAAAAAAGAGACAGGGAGAGACAGGGATCGCTGGGAAAGATCGGACACGGTGGACACATCGTAGCCGCTTTATGCGTATTAATGCGAAATAACGCGCGCAATTGTTGCTTTGAACATCTGAAATGCGCATTCTGCTTGCACGCGTCACGTGCAGGAATGAAAGTCGGACAATCTCATGCATGCATATTATATTTACTCGTGTTGAAGGTACGCCACCATTGCACCATTGCGTTGCTGATTAATGAATTGGTCTTGCTGAGAGAGAAATTCCGGATTTTTAACCGCCATTGCGAGTTAAATCTGCGAATCAGATTTCCTCGCTAAGAGCGAGAGGTTAATCTGACATTCGAATAGCGAATCCAAGTCAGGATCAATAGTGGCGAATTACAGATAAGAGATAAAAGTAAAAAAAAAAACTAAATTGTAAAGCGACATTGAACGATCGAACTTCAAAAGGACCGAATCCATCATTTTTGGAATATTGGCTTGAATTGTAAAGAAATTTCATTTATTAGAGGAAAGTCATATTAGTGCGCAACAAAAGATCAAGGCCGCTTGTGTTAGATTAAATCCGCCGGATTTAATCCGCGAATCAGATCCACAAAAAAGCCGTGTGTGCATGCCTAACTATTAATGCGGGATCGATTCGGATTAAAGACTGTGATCCCGGATGATGAGTGTCGCGGTTATGGTTGGTGTCAGAGCTTTGAATTCAATATACGTGCTTGTGAATCGTAATACCATGAGTATCATCGGTCGAACGACCATCTGGTATAATTCTAATTGGCGATTGCAATTCGCAATAGCCTCTCTGCGCGCTGTTTTGCAGTGGGATAGCTTTTCGAAAATACCAATCGGTTTTTGCTTTATATGAATTGTGCGTCTTTTTGCCGATTGATGAAAAAAAGTAGATAACACAATCGGATGCGTCGCTACTCGGATACTTGTAATATCGAAATTGCAGCGTCACTGCTAAGTTGATCGCGCTGTTGATTATAGCTTTTATCAATCTCTCGCGTTAAGGTGAGTGCATACGTAAAATTCATGCGCTATATTTTTTTCACGGAGAGAGCATCGTGTATTTTGCTATTATAGCGATGTATTTTATCATTATACGCTCACGCTGCTACACTCGCGATGATATGAAGAAATATCGGAAAGTTTCGCTGAAGAATAGCTCGCAATTTTTGTTCCCTCATTATGCAAGATAATTCTTAATGGTATAATAATAAATAGAAATTTGTGCGGGTTTCTATACATGCGCGGCCTGCATTATCATGCATAATTAATTAACTAGAAAAAGCATGTTTAATTGGGCCGATGTCAAAATGTATCATCATTAATTACTATGCCCGCCTCCCCCTCTCTGCATTATTATGATGCGATGTTACGATTGGCAATATTACCAAATTGTTATATTTGTATGGATTACATTTCAATTCGTTTTATTCACGAAGCATGCGGGTCATGTCGAAATATAATTCGTTACTTAGTCTTGATCGGCGAATTCCATTTCTTTTTTGTCATTGCGTGAACAAAGGGATACTTTTCTCGTGTTTATTTAAAAAAAAAATGTTTCCGGTATTGTAAAATGATCTTTACCAGTTACATTGTAAGCGTTCGCAAGCGTCGAGTATTTCGTGTATTTAATTTGTGCGCTTGATGCGAGGCGGGGGGGGGGGGTGTGCTTCCGCGCGTGTACGTGTGTGTATGAACTATTTTTCAAAATTTGCTTTATCTCTCGTGGGACGGCACGCATATTTCACATATTTCCATCGGTATTCACGCCGCGAAAAAATTCAATGAGAGGTACTCCGATATGCAGCACGTTAGCCTTAACTTGGGCTCAACCGTATGATGCGTCATAACTTGACGTGTATGAAATTTTATGAATAATAATTCAACATTATACTTCGTCAATTAGAAGAATGAGGATTTGGACGATTCTAAAAAGAGTTTAGAAATATTAGACGTAAAGGGTATTTCTGATAAGATGACGGCAGTAGCATTCGAAGAGGAATCGTGCGAGTGATAAAAATAGAGATGTGAAACTTTTTGGTGTGGATTGTTTTATCGAGTAATGTACTTCGGAGACGTTAATGAGCTGAGATGCATTTGATCGGAAATTGCATTTAGAAATCCCTTTCGGGATCCGATCGTGGCGCGAGGCTCCTATTCTCTGGCCATAGCGGAAGGTCTCGGTCGTATTCCGGGATGTCCGGGCTCGCGTGGGAGGGGCGTGGAGGGCTGTTTTATGCAGGCCTTGGATTTTATGCAATGAGACTGCAATATCAAATGGCGCGAGAAGCGCGCGCAAGAGAGCGGAGTGCCGCTGAATAAAATATCTGGGGCCGTTGAGAAAAAAGCACGAGAAGGGTCGGCGCGGGGGGAGAAAAGGGATGGAAAACGGGGCGAGGAACGGCCACCAGACACATTTCGATTTCCCTATACTGGCTGTTGCACAATAGATACACGGGAAGAGAGCCGTGCGCGGGAGATCTCGTGGGTGCATTAAAGTGCGCCTCATATTCCCCGCCGATCGTTGCGGTAATTTATTACGCGCTCGATCGCCATCCGCGCCATTCGCGCTCGCCGCTGTTGTTTCCATGTTCATTGAAACGCTGCCTTGCTATCGCCGTCGTCTGCGTTTAACCCTTCCAGTATTCCGAGTCTTTGTTCGTTCGAAGAAAAATCTGAATATTTCATAAGCGCGCAATAGTAACAGATACTTATTGTTAGTGATTTTTTTTTTAAGAACTCGTGGGCGAACCAGAATTGTTTCTCACGCGAGATTCTTCTCGTTTTATGGGTTATTTTATTGATCCGTAATGCGCCATTTGTATAATTATTTCGAATTAACAGAGCAAAGTGGGTTTAAAAGCGCGATATGCGCTACAAATGAAATGTCATCCAATTATAATATGCCGTGAGCTTTATCCACGTAATTAATGCGAAATTTACACATAGCAATTGACAATTTCACCAACTACACCAACAATGCTCCTGTCTTTATTGTTTACGGTCACTCGATGCCGGCATTTAGCAACTCGGCCAACTTCCGTGAATGAATGTCACTTGACGTCGTCTGAGTGAGAAAATGAGATAGTGCAAAAGCCGTGGAGTGCAAAAGTAAAGCATTACGAAATAGGGATGATGCCGGCGAAAGAGAGAGTGAGCGAGCGATACTTCAGAACTTAGATTGGTGTCACGTGACTGTCGGCGATCTAAGAGTAAAAGACGAGCGAGGAATGCAGTGAAAGATAGAAGGGGTGGGGGGAGGGGCGAGAGAGATAGGAACGCTGTAACAGCACGATCCGAGGCGGCTTAACTGGCAAATCCGAGGTAAGACCCCTCGCAAAATCTCTATTTCCGCGAACGCCATGTTTCCACGGCGTTCCTCGTACGCCCATAGCCGCCGGAAGTGCTCCTTCGCCCGTCCCCGGGCTAGTCCCCCAACCGGATTCTAAAATCCGGGTGTGCCTGCGCCGCGGGTGCATGTCTTCCATGTAAATCTTAAAGGATTATGTTCATAATTGCCTGCGTCGCCGCGTAATTGAAGAGCACTTAACCGGCTCACAGCAACGTAACACCGCTTCGGGATCGAAAATCCTGCCGAAACAATTCTGCCACGTGACACTAGGGTTACATGCGACGCGCGAATGTGATGAAACCGGGCGTCTCATTGAACAGGGTGCAAGGGATGCCAATGGGATACCGTATCATTTTGCGAACGCATGTTATATTGTATTTTACTGTCATCGATATCTTATAGAAAAGCGACAAAAATTTAAACAAAAGAAAACAGTGATGACTTTTTTTATGTCAACTAAAGTTTTCAGGTACTGATACTTGATCACTATTAAGAGAAATTATTTTTAACACAAAATATTTTCGCATGTATGTACTTTTCATCGAAATATTTATTTTAGAAAAGTATTCGCAAATTAATGTAGAACACTGTGGATGATTTTCAACTTTTTCTAAATAATTGACGATATATTGAGAATCAATTGCTTAACGTTTAATTTTAACTAGAGGTTTATTGAAGTAAAATCGAAACATCTCTGCGGAATTCTAAAAAGATTAATTATCTTAAAGCTGAAATATTTACAATCGTAAACAATACTATCAAAAAATATACATACCAAACTAATAAATAATACCAATATAATTTTCTGTAAACACGTTTTAAATATTATTGAATATTTTTTGAGGTATTTTTTTGTCGATAATAATGTAATTTTATATTTTAAAGTATATTATCAGATATTTTTTAGTGAAATTATTCAAACTTTTCCTCATTCTTATCACTCAACTTTTTAATAATATTGTCATAATATAACTTCCCTAAATACATATGGTACATATATGTACGAGTATGGCTATATTTGTCGCGCATAATTTAATCGATCACTCCTTCGCTCTCGAATCTTCGATATCGAGGTAATCAATCCTGAATTCTGACAGATTCACTCGGCTTTATTAACTAATGCAATCGTAATCGCATGATCTTCGCGCAGCTCGTTGACTTTCGTGCGATCCGATCGGGATGCCCAAACTTAGTCGTGCAGTGTGCAAGCCTAACATCCTGATCCCGTCGAGCTTAATGGATTAATTTTGTAATTAGGTGGTTTGTATAATTGAAGCGCGCAGTTACACAACTATGACCGGAGACGACGCGCGAACGGGGGCTTAGGACGAAATTTTAACCGCGAGCTCTGTCGCGTATTCCGGACTATGTTCGGAAATGTCAACAGTATGTTACCGGGGTTTATGGAAAAGTTGGAATACGAAACTATTCCAGTCCTTTGTCGGAAGCCTCCGTCGGCGCTTTGTACTACCACAATCGATTGGCATTTCGGCGATTCAGTGACAAACTGACGGTTTGTGTCAGTCGGTGCGGTCGCGGCGAATATTGTCCGCGCGTAAAACTTTCGCAACTATTGTTTTAATGAATTCTGTGGTATCGCTGGCAATCGGGATATTATCTTGTTAATTATTTTTTATTTTTATATTACGTACCTTTGTAATATTTGATTTTTTTCCAACGCCATCATATTTTTTAAGATATCTTGGAAGATATCTTGATTGAAAAACACGTGTGTCCCCGAGAGAATTTTTTTTCTATTTAATGTTTCTTTTTTTGTGTTTCAGGTAGGTTTAGTAGGCAATAGAATTGATCTGTATTCGATACACCAGTGGAACATACTTGTGAAGAATTTAGACAGTATGATGATGGCAAATCTACCCCCTGTTATGCTGCCACCTATTACGGATTACGGGATGCTGACGCCCACCCTCGGAATAAAGGTGAGTCGATTTACCCTCCGGCAATCTTGGCGAAGAAACGAGTTTCCTGATGACACAAAAAATACAATCAAATCAGATACAATCCCTGGCTGTGCCCTAGTGGCACGTTTTCGCACACGCCGGTATCAACGCACGGTAAAAATTGACAAATTGCATCGAAACAGTTTTAATTTTAGTTCGCGTAAAAGCATTGTTGGGATCTCTTTCGAATCGGCATTTTATACGAATAGTTTTTGGACAGAGCGACTATCGCCGTAGGCAGTTTTAGTGATGATTGCAAACATTTTTATCTAAAAAAAAGACTATTACTTGTTCTCTTCATTTTTTTTTGCCCTCGGAAGCAATCGGGACGTTTTAGTGCCGATATAAAGCATCCCTGGCGGGTCTTTGGGGCATTGGGTATCGCTTTTCATCCCTTGGGCTTTTGCAGCCCACGGGATATACGCTATATAGGGTACTCGTGCGCGAGCACCCTACAAGCCGCGAGATATTAATTAAAATTCCGCTTGAAATACTTCCGACGAAGGATGGGCGCGGTGTATTGGTTAACCGGGGTTGTGCCGGCGCGTCTAATTTACTCAGCGATTTCCCCGCGTTCTGGAATACACAAGCAGTAACGGTCATCAACATTCCATTATGCTACCGATGTTAGCTCCACGTGAAATACTGTGCGAGTGAAAAATATAGTCAAGAATATGTTAAAGTGATAAAAATTGATTTGTCGAGAAAAAAAAGTGTTGAGATAAAATTAATTTATATAATTGTAAAAATAGAATTATACCTGTAGGAAATTTAATTATCATAAATTACATTTTACGCGGATTTATATTAATATTCATGTTAATATTTTATCACGATATTAATAACTTTTTAAAGGATAACAGGATTTTCTCTCTTTAAACGTGTAAAATAATGTATGACTCGTTTATCATTTTACTAAAGAAAGAGAAAACTGACAATATAAAGATACTTCTTTGTGAGTCTCCATGCAAAGGAATTTGATCGATTCGCTTTTACATTTTCGCTATATCAAATGATGAAAAAGTGAGCTGATTATCAGCCATGCGACATTCTTGAATTACATCGATCGTTAACGCGTATAACCGGCGATTGCAAATTTTTCGGAATTTCATTATCTTTTTTGCGTTATTTCGACGTATAATTTCTGTCACGTTGTACCATTGCCAGCTACTTGTGGAGAATTTATGTTGTTACGCAAAATTTCGATTCATAAAAATATTTTTTTTTGTTATACTTTGCCATTATTGAACGCTAATACGATTCGCGCAAATGTTGTCATTCTTATCTCTCAGGAGGTTATTCATTTAAATGAAAAACGATGAATGAAAGAATCCGTGTGTGTGATTGGAGTGCGACGAATTCGAGTTATCGCGTATACAAGACAGAATAAGAATTTGTCTCGAGTGCAGCCGCTACGGGAAATTGCGAAAGGTGAGATCTCATTACGTCAGGTAGTTATGTAACATACCTTTGTCGTTGTAAAAAGGCACGTTCTGTTTCCCTTACGAGTGTAAGAAGGATCTTTTCAAGCGGTTCGACGAAGCGTGCTTTCAATGACAGGTAGTTAGCGATTGAGAGGATCCGGATACTCTTCGCGTTATTCTCAGTTCTTTCTCTTCGTCGGCCGAGCCATTGTGTTTTCCGCGATATCGTATTTCCGCGGCTATATTCTCACTTTAATTAAACTATTTTCAGGCGAAAGATAACCGAGTAGAATATAAAGTTACTTCACTCATAAGTTTGGCATAAATATTATTATATTTCCATCATTGTAAAAGTTGAGAGCGCTTGATGTTAACTGAAAATAATATTTCATTATTTTTGGGTTTTGTCGTTTTCATTATTCTTTACGAAGGATTTTATACATATTGCCATTCTTATTTTTCTCATTCATACATGTGCAACCGTGTATTGTTTGTATATAAAATACGCCGGACTTTAACATTGAACGCATTTTATTTGTAGCTCGTTAGCTGAGAAAAATAGAAATAGTTGTGAAACACACTGTATGGGGCTCTAAGCGTCCGATGCAGAGAAGTTCATCGGCTCGTCGCGGAAAGTATGCAACGCGCAGATTTCGCGTCGGGAAAGGGAAAGAAAAGAGGGCGTTTTCAGGCTGCCGGCAAAGGGTGTACGAAACCGCTTCTATAGAAGCGCCGCGAACAAAAAGCTGAATAACATTAACTTGCTTAATGTATTCCCTTAATTTTAATACACAATGCCCGTCGGTACGAGACCCCGAGCTGTGTTCTCGCAGCTAACCTCCGGCGCAGATTCTTATTCGCGTTAACCCTCCACGCCCTAATCTTTTTGTCTGATTAATATTTATATTATATTAACATCAGTCTCGTTTTTTATTAAATAGAGAGCAATATAATGGTATTTATCATAGCTGCTGAAATATGGGATTAAAATCACAAAGAACATTCTAAACTTTAGAGGGAAAACGAAAATAATGTTTGCAAAATTTTAGAATTTAAACAGATATTTTGCAATAATTTATTTCGTATAATGTTACTTTTAAACGATGGAAATATTATATATGCACAATAATTATGATATTAATAAACGTATTCCAGTGTTATTGCAAATGTAGTAAAGCTTGCACGATTCTCAGCACATTGCACAGTAGTTACTGCCCTGTTGTCTGTTGTTTTCCCTGTCATCGCTGTTTGAAGCAGCACTTACGGACGGGCCCGCGGGATCCCGCTTGATGTTTCGCGCAGCGAAGATTACGCTGGGGATCGATTTTCCCCGCGTTACTTTGATCAATTTCACGATCGTTCGTCCGGAAGGACTTTTCATACACCGGCAGCGTTCTCTCGCCCAAAGGGCGCGTTGCTTCACAAAGCACCCTTTCAGCGAATGCAGCAAGCCGGACCGAAGCGGTGGAGCCGAGTCGTGCCACGCCACGCCGCGCTGTTCTCTCGCTAGCTTCATATATTTTCTTTGCGTTAATCGCGTCCAGGTCGGTTGATTCTGCACACATCGGGAGCGTGCTCTAACTCCCGAGGCTCTCTGACGTCATTCGTATTATTTCCACCTGTACCCCGTGCGCCGCATCGCTCACCTGTCAGACGCACGCATCGCGCGAGAACGAGCGAGCGCGCAGGTATCAAATTCGGAACGATTTGATTGTTGCGGGGAGTGGCAAATTAAATTCTATCGCAAATCGACGCGAGCGAGTCCGATGAGCTTCGTTCCGTTTGTCGCTGCAGCTCACCGTGTTTATTAATATATGTTGCTTGACGTTTATTTCGTGTCAAAAGAAGTGTTGATCAATTGATTAATGAACAAAACGACGAGTAAATCGATGTCGTAATAAATTTGCTAAATTTTCGAAATTTTTTCGCCAATTTTGTATTCTCTAATTAATTTTTATTTGTCGCTTCACTTCCAATATTTTGTTCGAGTTTTCACTTTGTGCACTCGAATTGAATAAATTTCCTCGTTTGTAATATTCCCACCGTATTCTACGCATGCACACCAGTTTAATGCGATATTATCTTATGACGTTTTCTTATCGGCAAAGTGCCCTTATAGACTCGCGATTGCTCACTTAATCGTTCGTGCATGTACATAAGCTTATTGTACACGACTGCGCGACAAAACGAAGAGGATGGGAATGCGCTTGAATATCCCGGCACCCCGTCGATGACCTCGTCTCTTCGTTTGCATACGCAAACAGAGGAATTAGGGCCGGACACGTCGCGTTGCATGCTCGATCTGGGGGTCCTTTGCCCCCGGGAGCGCGTTATTGTCGTCTCGAGCAGGTTATTGTCGTCGAAACACGTCGGAACAATCGACAATATTGTTCGAAATTCGACGAGTCCTCTGGGCCTTGGCGAGGACGATGATGAATGTCACGTTTGTCACTTCTTTCATCTCTATTTCTTGTAATCGCGTGAAATATTGGATTTCAGTACATTTCTAATTCCTACAAACTACTACATTTTCTTAGTTTTGTTCTCCCCTTTTTTGGCTTTGCAAGTGCTGATTTGTAATACTTTTTAATAAATTTTTGATAATATAATAAAATACTTTCTGTTGAAGTAAAAAGGACTTTTAACAATACCACAATTCTTAATTTTTTCATAAAAAAAAATGATTGAACAAGCTGTTCGATATCATCTCTTTTAGTTGTGCTACTTTTGTGAAGTGTAATGCGAAATACTTTTTATTCGTGATTTGGAAGTAGTCCGCATACTGAATGATTTACAGATTAGGAGTTGTTCGCGAAAAATTCCTTGACGCAGCGGAGGTTGATTTGAATTTTCCACGTCGGCTCGGTCCCGCTGCGTCCCTCGCCGTCGCGAGACACGTCGCATCGAATATTCCATAAATAAATCGACGTTTAATAGAAAATCGGAGAACTGCGAGGTACCTCATCGCTCACTGTCACGACGTTCCGCTACCGGCAGCTAGTATCTCAATAATATTCAGTTTATAAACTTCGAACGGATCTTTTATATTACGTTCCCAGTTTACCCTTCATTCACCTCTTTCTTCCTTATCGCAAAGTAAAGGGATTTTATTAATTCTCAGATCAATTAAAAATGTCTCTGACTTTTTCTCGTATCATTTTTAAGTAGTGTCTTCGTCACGCTAATTTATTTTGCAATTTATAAATGTTGAACAGCTAATGTTAGCTTCCCGTTTCTTTCCTTTATCTGTGATTTATCTCGATTTTCATATGTTATAATTTTGGGTAAAGTTTTGGCACAATAACAAGTCGTCAAATATTGATTGAGTTTTAATTGTGTGCGAATACAATTTATAACCAAGAACGTAATGATATACTTGCGCCGAGTGTCGATTAAATAGGCGGATCCATCACAATCGATCAAGCATTGTTCGCGTCTCAATAATTTAATGTTCATGCGACTAACGACGTATCTTAGCCCATCCATCTTTTTCCATTTTCTCCCGAATTTCGCGTGTGAAGATACAACTTTCTTATTTCGTAGAAAACTGCCTATCTTCTCCTAAACAAACGAGTTACCGAAGTAGACGGAAAACTACTAGTAATCTCTTCTCTCTAATGTAATATGAACTCGTAATAAAAAGAGCTGTACAAAATGCCGTGAGCGTTAAATTTGCACGAAATGACTACGAGCTGTCACACGTTTAATTTTCATTCTTGTTGACCGATATTATCACTTATTTCGCACGTCGCTTGACGTGACGGCGGAGTAACATTAGAATTTACCGTATCTGTAGTATCGCTATTACAAAAAATCTCCTATAAAAGCATCCGCCCGAAAACGCTGAAGCGAATAAAACGCTTAACTACCCGGAACGCGGATGGTTAAGCTCCTCGATAAACATCGTGCACAATTGTGGACGGTAAAAAGGGCTCACGTGACAGTAGGCGCAGTGAGTATAAGCGACCATTTGCCGTATCGGAATGACGATGAGAGTGAACTCGGATGGCCCCGATTCCAAGTTAGCCACGCCGTTGGCTCTTTTCCATTACCTACCGATTTTTTGTCCCGCCGGCGCTTCATCCCGCGTTTCCGCGTTTGCTTTCCGCCACTCGTGCCCACGCTCGCGGGTTCGTCTTCCCTATTTTATTAGCCCGGTTACACAGCACAGGCCCTCGAAACAATAACCATTGTTAGACTCTCTCGCGGCACTTCCAGCGCGCCGCGTTTGTAGGCCGCGCGCGCTCCGCAGCTTCGCGCTTTGTTCGCCGTTAGACGAGCGTTGGTAGTCGCGAGGAGACGGTGTGGTAGCTTGCAGATGGGTTTGCACACCCCGGCCGCCTATTTCCAACGGCCGTAACCATCGCCGCTAACTACCGTTCGCCCCCCCCCCTCCCCTCTCCCCCTCTCCGCCTTCCTCGGTTTCGATCACCTCCCGATTCTCTCTTTCTTCCCGCGCTGCAGTTTACAATGCGCGTCGTTTCGAATGCATGCAGCTTTTTAATTACATACCTGGCCGGAAGGTCGATTTACGATTTCCATGGAAATGGGATTCCCTCCGATCGATCTCCGCTCTCGCGATATTGTCTCACGCTCTATTGCGCAATTTTTGTGTTCCTCGTGCGTGTATCGGCTTTGCAGTAAAAAAGAGTCTAAGGACGCTGGAATTTTCAGCAGATGCACACACCGGCGTAACTTTTACGTCGCTTCAATTTTCCACTAAATTAAACGTTTGAATAAAAAGTGCGATAGATTGTTGCTTGCCACTAAAAAAGGTGTCGAAATTTTTGTTAAGAATTTAAATTGTATGATGGAGAAGGGGCTTGATATTGAACATTAATAAGGTGTACTAATCTCTAACTTCTTGCATTATCGCATACGACGATGCATACACACACACACACACACGCGCGCGCGCGCGCATGCGAGCGTGTTCGACTATACTTGAGTATGTATTCGTCTTTCGATAATGATAGGGCGCGAGTTTCGATCCTCGTGGAATTGCTTCGTAGCTGCTGTTTCGGCTGCAGTTCCCGAAAACACGTCTCCCTATCGGCATCGACTATCCTCCTGACCTCTCCCCGCCTTCTCGTAATTAAACTAATGGAAATCCGGCTCGATGCTTTTATGCGACTCCACGCTATATGTGCACGAATGAGCCTCAAACACCGAAACGCAATCCATTCAAGATTCTAAAACGACAAGCGAAAACCACGAAACTCCACAACTTCGGATGCATGCGGAGTGATTATGGCGATTAAATACAGTTCACGTGTTGATGTATCCCTGAAAGAATTATTATATTATATATTCGTAAAAGAACATACGCGTATTAAAGATTGTTGATTATACAAACAGTCGTATGTATTTAGCTCGATATTATTTCGAAAAGTAATTTTTCTCCGTCAGACAGATTTATTCTTCTCGACTCTTTATCTGAAATTTCTCTCGATTCTGCGAAAGTGGTTGTTGCGAAAATTTTGAGGGAAAATCAAAATTCGGAAAAAGATGCTTCGGCCTAAATCGACCCAACCTAATGCATGTTGCGGTAAATTTGGTTTGCAAATGCCGGGCGCTTTTAGGAGAGCGTGAACGAAGCCTGCCTGATAATAACGATAACGGAAGTGAGATAGCCGTCGCATGTATTGCATTACATGTAATGAAAACAGCTATCGCATTACACATAATTACGCATAATTACGATGTTATTTCATTATATGCGAAATAATTTGCGAAAGTTTGCGAACGTGCGGAGTAATTGGGGGATGAGCTGCGTTACGTAAATGAACCGAGGATAATTGCGCGTCATTGTTCATTATTTTTTATCAAAAGCCAGAGAGCGGCATCGTTATCGTTCCCTTTGTGAAAACATTTTATTGTTTTTAATTAACGCCGCGAGAAAGGCGCGATGTAAAAATCGCGTGCGTCCCGCGCGGCCGCCCGCTGTCCGCGGATCGCCATTAACTCGATACCGGGTATCAATTAATTTTAATTATCGTTAACAAAGTGCCGAAAAGATGTAACGTGACACTGGCGCGCGACCGTTAAAAATTAATGACGTTCGTCAAAATGGAACGCCAGGATAAACATGCGTCAGTCGATCTCAAAAACTCGAGAGTCAATTAATTGCTCTGATGGGCGCGATGACGTCGCATAAACGTCACATTTGTTCTGCACTTGTTGTTTTATATAACCGCGGTTTCGCGTTAAAATCAACTGTGCTGAACTATCACCATTTACTCGCTCGTTATTTCAGGCTCCTTTCCGTTCTCGAATCACATAAATATATATCGCGAAATCGGCTCTTTCTCTCTCTCTCTCTCTCTTCCCCCCTCCCTCCTTCCTCCCTTTCTCTCTTCTTTTATCCATCATGATAATTTTGATGCTATCTTTATAGCTGATGCGGTGGTTACTTGCTCTCAATCTGCGAGCTTCATTTTTTCGTCGATACCGTCGACTTTAAGCTACTGCTGAGGATCGGATTACCGTGAATAAATGTCGCTCGACGGAGCGATTGCAGGGGGATCGCTTTGAAAGGGAAAGCATGGGACGGTTACGATGAAAAATTAATGTCCATCGCGCTGGAAATTTTGGGAATTGACGGATTGTATGCGCGCGGGAGGTCGATAAAGGGACGCTCGATGAGGGCGAAAAATGGGTTTTTTCTTTTTTATGATCTTCGCTCCTACAATCGTGAAGATCAACGTTGTTGCTTATATGAAATCCCATGTTACTGACAATGAGTCGTGAAAAGTTTTATCACTGTATAAGTTATCTTTTCTTTTTATGTAACAAAAGTTTTTTTTTGCGCATCCATTAACGAATAATTATGCAAAATTGATAGTGATAGATTTTTTTAAATATGCGTACGATAAATGGTAGATGTTTATTTAGCGCGCAATATAAATTCGAAAAATACATTGCCATCAGTTCTCTTTACGAACGTGTCGTAACTAGTGACAGAATAATTTAATACCTAATATATCTATTACATTGAACGTCGCGGATTTTTGCTAAATTATTTGTTATTAGAGTCAAAGCTGAATTAAGAAAAATGACATTTGTACATGACGTTGAACCATTAGTAATATTTGTGATTAATACTTTTATATATGAAGAAAAACAACTTAATTTTATAAACTTTGGTTGATAGTATTTACAGTAAAAAATTATGATGTTCATGATTTTTGTTAGTCATTTTGTACATATTTCGGCCATTAAGTCATTTTAAATCCATTTTAAATCCATAAGCAGAAAATGTTCCGCTGAGATGCATTAAATGACGCGTTTTGCCGCGACTCGCGTTTTCCACACAAATAACGCTTCTTTTCCAACTAGCAACACTCTTTTATTTCTTAACACATCACTCGCGCATTTAGTTTGACAGCTCTTCAGCAGTTGATTTGCAAAAGTTTCCGCATGAGAGATAAAAACAGAACGGCGCAATCAGCAGCGTAAACGGGATTTTTAGATTGCCGATAGAAACAGGAGGTTGATGCGTAAGCATAGTTGGAAATTTGTTTCCAAGTGTAAGGAAGGCGGGGAGAAATAAAACTCGTCTCGCACAATATCTGATATTTACAGACGGTAAGTTTCCGCGGGAGCTTTTAAGAACGTCTAAGAGTCCGATAATTTATTCCGATAGGAATCGATAATTTATTCGTTGGAGAGTTTACGGGTCGGTTCGCGTTAGTTCTTGGCTTCAACTGTGGCTTTAACGCGTTTATAATCCGTGCTTTAATTATGTTCTTATTTACGTTATCTGTACAACAATTTTTAATTGAACATCTTTTAACATTCAGCAGTTTTAATCGAAACATTTATTATATTAAAGATTTTTTTTTTTGGATTATTTATAAAAACAATCAAATTTACACAATTTACAAGAGAAGATAAAACATTTTATATTTTTATTAATTATTTACATGTTTATTTATGAAGAATCTATTTACGCGGATATAATAATTGTATCAAATTTACAGTTTTGTTATTATTATTATTATTACCATAATATATCTTTTTGTACATTAATGTTTTTATTAAAATTTTATATAGTATTATAACTCCATTTATATCCAATAACGAAAATGATGACGTGCAAAATGAATAATGGAAAATATAATTAATAGAATCTAGAATACTTTTTGACCAATAAATATTGATCAATTTTGAAGCGAGCATATTAAATAAAATCAATATAATTCAAAATTAATAAATATAATTAAAACTATTTATATTATTTAATTTAAAGAGATAAAATTAAAATTTTATTGACAAAATATATCGCAATGTACATGAGAGAATGTTCACATTTAATCGCTCTCTATTATAATTATTTTAATATTCGATGGCACGGACAAGCTATTGCTCACCATTTATGTAAAGAGCCGAGTAAGAAACTGAGAAGTAAATCAAATTTTAATTACATCAACGCCGCGGTGCATCCAATTAATCTCGGCTCCTAGCTCGGGAGAAAAGTTTCATACATGAGAAGTAATGAAAGTCCTTCTCTCGACACCCTCTCTATCGTCCGCAGCTTTTACGATGCAATCTGGAAAGCGCATACCTTTTCAAGTCCTAGGAAACGGTTCATTGTACGTGTAATCGTCTTTCACATTTGATATATGTATCTACTCGTCCCGAGCGCGCTCGCGTCGAATTGCGAATTCTAAGTATCCGACTTTTTCGTTCGACTATTGTCTCCGCTCGCGCACTCGGGACAAGTGGCGATAAACAGGTATTGAGAGTTTCGTCATAGACAATAGGGTTGTTATGCAACTAACCCCCCCGGGCTCTACCGCTTCTCGCCGAAAATCAATTGGGCAAGAACGAAGAGATGACGCGATACGCGGTATCGCTTATAATGTCGCTTCGACCGTCCGCAATCTCTTCGGTCGACGCGAGCTTCACGGAGAGCTTAACTTGATTGTAATGAGAATTCTTCGTGATGCAAAACAAGTGTTTCAAATAGTTGAAGTGGAAGTATTGTATTTTGAAATATATTTTTAAAACTTTTTTTTAACTTTTCTGGCTCAGCTCTCTCGAAACCTCGTACTCGTTAATGAGAAAATTTATTCTATTTATTAACGAGCAATAAAAGTGGAAGCGGGCTCGGCGCGGCGCGGTCTTCCGATAAACGGTTCTGCCACAATCCTGGAAAATAGCGAAATCGGGGTATCCGTGCTAGTAGCAAATGGAAAATTGAGCCCTCGTACAATTTTAGTGCGGCACGTGTCGGATCTGAAAACGCATATTGCTCCGACGTGCGGCTATCTTCCGTCATATCATATAATGCTCCTTTTCGAACGCTCGTATTTCCGAAGATGGTAAAGTCTATAACTATAGAGAGCTATAAGAGACTAGCTAAGTCTCTATAAGCGTGCGATGCACGATGTACATACGTACAGTCTTATCGTCACAATGTATAACAAATGTGGCAAAAACAATGAGAGCGTACTATGAAAGTACGATTTACAGTTTGAAAAAACTCTTACATTTATTATTATTATTTAAGTGTTCTAAAATCAAGATAAAATTGCAATTATGAGCTGCACAAGTTTTATTTCTTTTACACTACTTCGAAGAGACTTTTGATTTTCAAAGATAAGTCTTTCAATAATTTAATCTCACAAGTTGCTATACATATATATATATATATATATATATATATATATATATATATATGTAATTCCTTTCGATATTAATATACTGAAGATGAACTTTAATTTGATTTCTGATACTGTCGGGAGGAAAAGTTAGAAAAGCAGTTATAGATCGATGACACCTAGAGATCAGGAGAGTAGGATTATAAATATATATATATATATATAAAGAGAAGCCGCACAAGTTACCTTACGTACTCTGCTCTCTCCTCACGCTTCCCTACGGAGCTTCTCGCCCTCTCTTTAATTCAGTTTGCGCGAAACAAACAGTTCGCTCAGCCGGCGTATAATTGTCCGTAATTCGATCCTCTAACGCAGTTTAAACGCAAAAACTCGCGCGTGGCGCCGCCTCTGCTGGGTTGTGTGCGGGTCCGAGCTGCGCGCTCGTGTGTTTAATTGAGTGTGCTAATTAAGGGTGCGATTGAACCGTACGTGCGACCCCCAAGCCCGTGTGTGCCCATCTCGGAGCGTGCATCCATTCGCACTCTGGACGCTCCTGCTTCTCTCTCTTTCTCTCTCTCTCTCTCTCTCTTTCTATGTTTCTGCATCTGTATATACCTATGCGTGTGTTTATGTATACGCCTCTGGGTGGTCGAGTGTTGTGCCCGTGCTCGTCCACGTGGGTGGCTGCGCTAGTCCGATCGAAAAGGAAAAACGAAAATACAAGTACTTGGTGAGGTTTGCCGAATGTTTTCTTTTTTTTTTTTTTTGGTCCTCTTTTTTTCAAAAACATTTTGCGTTTGACGTAACAACGTATGACGACTGTATTTCGCCGCGAAACAAAAGTTTATACAACACTTTTACGCACAAAGTCAGATTTACACAAAATTCTTTTATTTTTTGGATGCATTACAAGTTATTTTTGATCACGTTTTATAGCTTTGTGATTGAACTTATGTGCTTGTGGTAACTGCTGGAGGATGTATATAGATTGTCTAAATAAAACAGACTGTGGATGCAGTGATGTTGATATTAAAACAACGCGATAAAAAAATGTTAGTTTGTGTTTTATTTACGATTTGTATATTTATCGAATTACGTAACGATATGAATATTTGATTATTGTCGTAGATTTAACAGTTAAATAGCATAAAGGTGCAACGTATTAGTACATTAAATAATAAAGCGAAAATAAAGTTATTTAATCGACATATACATTATATGTTTAATTATTATATACACGTGAGGTAACATCAAGCATGACTTACATATTGCAGTTGCATTTAAAACTATGCTATACATTATTTTTAAATCTATTCTCTTAATGATATTAAAATAAAACAAATTAAATTGCCTTACCGGCGCGATACGCAACAGCAGACTTGTTCACAAGTTGATCTGTAACAACATAATGATAATTGACATACAAAGTACATGCAAATTATAGCAACATTATTCGAAATAATTATTTATTATTTATATATTTGAAAAATAATTATTACGCACATTAAATTTTGTTCTTCTCTCTGTCTCATTATCTCTTTCCATTTTATGCAAATATCTAATAAAAGAATTATATATTTATCGAAAAATATTCCAGTTTGTCTGGAACATCCTGTATACGTATTCGAAAATGTTCTCAATTTACACAATTGCAATCTCAATTTACACTTCTCAATTCGCAGTGTGTGATTTTTTACAATTTTTACTTTAAATGTATATCATATAATCTCTTACGCACAAATGCAATTGTATATGTGATAATAACGAGCTTTGCAATATAATGTCCAATTAATAATATCGATTAAATATTATTAAGTTTAGTCTGCTTGTTACATATAATAAATATTATTTAATACATCATTAAATGAATGCAGTTGCGCATTTAATTATCAATAAATAACATCCACTATAATGGCGTTACTCATTTTTTAGTCTTTGCAACTCTTTATTTTTTTACTTTGGCTTGATGTACCTTTATAGCTTAAGGTTGTTGAAACGGATAAAGAGAATCTTTTGAGACGCTATATGTTTAATGAGAGCGCCTTTTTAGAAGATCACTAATTTCTCTGTGCAATCAAAAATACGAATCATCATTAATTTAAGTACTTTAATACATTAAAGCTATTTCCATTCGAGCATTCGTACATTTATCTTCCAAGAAAAATTCTATTTTTACGTTGCCTACAATCGACAATGAAAATAGCAATTTGATTCGTTCTTCTTATATTTCTTTAGATACTTGTTCAATCAATTTGCATTATGCCCGCAACGCTACGGCATCTCTTATTTGTGATCGGGTTACGTTCGTGCTTACCTGCGCTTACATGTGTGCCACGTGCATGGGATTACGATGCAATAACGTAAGAAACGTCAGAACTCGGGCGGGCGCAGGAAAAATGGCACAATAAAGATCGCGTATAAAATATCAGAGTAAACGGGGCCCCTTCTGAGTGCATTATCGTTGTTATCATTTTTATGACAACACAAAGCAGCGCGAATCTCTGTGTTCCATTCTACGCTTGGCGGAGCACAGGAGTGCGCCGCCGTGAGATTAAAGGGAAGAGAATGCGCTTCGTGCATTAGAGGTAAATGAGAATGCGCGAAAACTAAGAAGCCCGGTGGGGAAGTCGAACGCCAGTCGAAGGAATTACGCCAATTTGGAGCTAAATACGGAATTCGTGAACCTTAGGTCGGACTTCTCGCTCGATTAATCAAAGTCAGTCGGCTGCTTAGAGCCGGAAGTCGCTGCTTCGTTCATTTACAAATTACGTTCGCTATTTTACATTGATCCACGCTTAAACGTTTCGCTTAATGCGACTAATCTATCTCAAAAGTCTGCAATGGCTTTTTCATTTTCGCGAGAGAAGCATTGCTGTCTCAACAAGCAGCTTCAACCCTTTGACGCGCATCGTGCAATATTCACCTTTTAAGTTCACAAATTTATATATAATATCATTCGGTGCAGTATAATCTCACGCTTTGCAACGCGTAGAACATTATATTTCGCAAGATATATATTTATAAGCCTTCTTCCGCTGAAAAATCACTCAAGCGCTTTTGGAATTCAACAGATTTCTCTCGAGACACCCACCATTATCTCGTGTCATATTATTTCATTCTTACAGCTGATTCGCATCATGTGCTTCCTCTCCGACAGATCTAAACTCGAACGAAGTATGTGCGTACAACTGAGAGCATCTGTCGACCGTGCAGAGGCGTGCGCGCTCACGCGAGTGAACGCGTTACTCTCTGAGAGTTGCCCCCGTAAATGTGTCTTCCAGACGAAGGAACTGCAGCTGTAGAATGTCCCTTGAAAATAAACATCTGGGAAACATGTATCGTTTGCTAAATATCGTCGAAATGATAATTCTATTCACGTCCGCAAATTTCTCATGGATTTTAATCCTGGAAAGTAAATTTAGGGAAAGATAAAGAATTACATTAACCTGTAAAGTTAAGACTTGCCGAACTTGTGTTTAACGTGAAAGCAATGTCGGTGCCTTTGATACTTTAAGGAAGTTTAGTCGAGTTTTAATATACTTAAACAATAATAATCGGGAATTAATTGGCGTTCAAAGAGCGAACTCTCAATTTTTAATCTTAAATCGCGCGCAACAGTTACATGAATTTTACATTTTATTTCTCTGATTAATTTTAATCGGCTTTTATTAGAGAAAGACTTTGTAAACGATGGTTTATTTCGGCAATATTTGTCAAAGAACCGCCCTGATTCACGCAAGACGTCGAGCAAATCGCCGTTTCGACACTCTTGTCTGATCCTATTATATCTTTTTCACTTAGCGAATTTAATAAACTTAGTGTTTATTGGATTTGAAGGTTGCGCGAGGGTCAGTTCATCCATGCCGCTATTCCGTTTTTATTTCACCTCTTGTAACACAGCTTTCCTCTTTGGTCTACTCGCCCTTCTCGGCTTCGCGCCATTAAGCCAAGAATTTTTATGGAACACGCTAAGAATTCGCCCGGATAGACCTGGAATAGACCGAAGCTAAGAGTGGCCGCCTTTTTATCGGAATAATATTTGAGGCCGACGGCGAGCTTGAAAATCGAACAAAAATTTGTTTCCTCCCCGAGACGCATCGCCGTGACGCTCGCACGGCCTTCAATTTCGTACTTGACGGGTCGTTCAGTCGCGAATTCTGTGCATTCTTTCCGCGATGATAGCTTTATAGAGAAAAAATGCATTTTACTGGGCCGCGTTTTATTGGGCCATTGTTGCGATTCACAATGAAAGTGGAATTCGGTACGTTTTCCTTTTTAAGGGGCACGGCTACGCATATTGCATTGGATTCGTAAATATTGCCGGTTACTTTATCGGCCACGCCTTTGAAAATTATCAGTTACGTGAAATAAAAAAAAAAGGTACGCCTACTCGCTCCTCGTGTCCGCGATATTGTTATCTCGTAACCTTGTCACTCGCGACGAGGGACGAAATGGCGTTACGTCATGCGTTATCGTGTGCCTTCGTGCGATTGGTAGCTATTATTGCTTTAGTCGCACGTTTCAAAGATTAGGTGAGCTTTTTGTTTGCCGTAGAAAGAGATGATTTAAAAATTGTATCATTTAAATCATGAGAATAATTAATTAACGAATGAAACTATGATATAAAGAATTCAATTTAACTCAATGAGTGTACAAACATGCGTTATCCGGTAGATAAATTGAAATCTTCGCCGTTTCTTAATCTGTCGTGAAATTAAAGCAAACTTTGGAGGCTTGCGATTGATCAGAATCGCGCGGCGCAGGGATTGTTTGATGATAATCTATCAGTAATTTAAAGGTGGCTTCTCACACCGTCGCTCCTCATGTTTGTTATGTAATGATGATTTTCGTTTTGCATCTTGATGCAATTGTCAGCAAGGAGCGGACTACGTACACTCAGGTATGTATGCTAGTATCGAGATATATATATATATATATATATATATATATATATATATATATATATATATATATATCTATATGTTTGTATGTGTGTGTGTGTTTGTATCTCGGTCTCTCGAACGAGATCTTAATCGAGAGCTACGGCTCGTTGCGTCGGGAGTAAACTCGAAGATGTCGAAACTAGACGGCGAAGATCGCGGGGAGTCGGGAGCCGGAGCAATTCGCGGCAATGATTTATTTACTCGGGTGGGTAGGGTAATGAACTAATGGAAACTTGTTAATCCGGAAACGCTCCTCGTTCTTGCGATAGCGCGTTTGCTTACGACCGGTAAAAGTTGGCGTGTCGCGATCGAACGGCGCGCGTCTGTGTTTTCTCGATTAAACCCTTTCCTTCGATTTATTCCGCTAACTTCGAGTTCCGTGCGATAAGAATAGTCGTGAAAATTGCACGCGTTGTAACTGTGATTATACGAGTATAGAGTGAAACGTTTAAATGCCAGTCTCGGACGATTGTTGTCGATAGAGTAACATCAATAAGAGGGATAATTGCAGACAGGGCGCAACGGGGGCGACACGTGGCGACGAAATCGGTATCGTTAATACCTAGCTGTTTGGTCAACAAAAGATACACGGGAAATGTTTTTCGTTGCTTTAGTCGTGCAAACAAGCTTTTTCTCGTCTCCGCCGTTGCGGACTTTGTTGGCCGTGTCGGGATTCTATTTGCCCGTCGGCTACAAATCACCCGAGTTTTCGATCCTTGCTAATCCTTCGGTTCCGAGGGTTGAGGTATCGACGAAAGGGATTTCCGTCTCCAGACTGGACTGCCCTGAGCTTTCACTTCTTGTTGTGGATCTCCGGGCTCGATATCTTCCTTTTTTCGCCGTTTTCTTGTCCTCACGTTCACACCCTAAAGCTGGCAATAAATTTTTCGGATAAGAATTGTCATCACGTTGATCTATTTATTCTGTTCATCGGTGATACTAAAATATCAATAGATTAATTGTTTGATGACTGGAATTTTTAAGTAATTACCGTATATATGTCTCCAAAATATTCGTCATTTAAAATTTCACTCCGGAATGTCTTCGTGCGCACACTTTGTACATTTTCGCAATCTTGTGTTTCTTGGCGCAATAAGCTGGTTAGATGAGGACTAGGGAAAGGGTGGGGAGTGAGGATGACCAGTGAGGTCGTCTATGAGTGTAATCGGCCTGCTGGGAATCAGAAGAGACATGGAAATCGCGACGACGTACGGTAGTAATTCTCGCGGAAATGGAGAATCGACCGGTGGAGATCGACCGAGCGGTCGCTCACCCTCTCCCTTACGAAGCACATGGATGTGTGCGCCGACCAAATTCCCTCTTCCCCGCGCGGTTAAATCCCATCGGAAACGCCAAGTACTCTCCGTACAGACCGCGGACGGCCGGTCGCTCGGGGCTTTAAATAAATAAAGAGTGACTCGCGAGAGGAGTGAATGGTGGATTCGGCGAGTCGGAGAAGTATGGCGATGGGGAGCGACGGCGGGGAGGGCTGGATGGGGAAAAGGGAAAGGGGGAGGGGGGGCGATAGTCGGTCGACACACGGGGGTGGTCGGAAGAATAGCAGATCGAGAGGGACCCGGTGCGCGCCGTGGGAACCATGCATCAACCTCTATTACCCGCGACAGCCTAACTATTGGCTTCCCGCTGGCTGTAACTGAAATCTACAGGAAACCCGTTCACCTCGTTCCCTTAGCATCGGGCCCCGGGATTAGGCAGATTCGCGGTTCTATAGCGACAGAAAAAGAGATTGCGACTACGCGCGCAATCCGCGATAATCCAATCACCGAGCGTTAAGAAATTGAAGCGAAGAGTTTGGAAAAATGTTTTGCCCCTCGGCGCGTTATATGAACGATAAGAACTGTAATTTTGCATCCTCGTTAAGTTTCTTCACATCCGAAAGTATATTCATAATTGATATTTTTATTTCTCGAGAGATGCGAATCTGTTCTATCGCAAAAAGTTTGCCGCCGGACTGCGCACTTGTACGTATTCGTCACTACGATCCATCCGTCATCGTCGGTTTATTTTATCGCATTTTCTGTTATCGTAAAAACTTTCTCGTCACGCTGGCAAAACCGCGATGACTGGTCGGCGACTGATGAGATAAAGTGCCGATTCTCTGCCGTAAGAATTTTCCGCGCATCGCGTGACTTCCGGCGGATAAAATCGGTTCCGTCGAGAAATCCGCCGGAAAACCTTTCGGTTTTGATCGCCGGCGAATGATTAGGTGGCTAACTAGTGCCATGCACACATCGCGTGTAAAGTATCTCGCGACGGTTCCCGCTTTGGCAAAGCGTAAAATAATGCGCGCGTGCGCGCGATCGCTGTTTATTGCTGAATAACATATTTCTCGTTGAGAGTAAAGATCAGTGTACACTGAGCGAACAAACGAACATTAGGCAGATATTCCATAGCGACAGAAACAGAAGTTGACGCGCGCGATAATCCAATCATCGAGCGTTAAGAAATCGAAGCGGAGAGTTTAGAAAATGTTTTGTCCCTCTACGCAATATATAAAACAGCGAACAATGAATCTAGCCGAACGCGAATATTCAGCGCGAATGCCAAAAGAAGCGGACAACAAACGCGAATGTCTGATCATTTTTGTTGTACGTTCATTGTTTATTCGCTCATGTACACATCTTTAGATCGCCGCTCGGACCGCGTCACGCGCGAAATACGAGATATGGCGGTTTATGAATCGCCTGTTTTGGGGAAAGCGTACGATTACGTGTTTTGGTTAACGAGCTCGCCGTTGTTGCTCATCGTATCGCTTTTCCGTCGTCGCATTGAAATGTTTATCTGACGAGCGCTCGTTAGCGCGAATATCGGATCGCTATTTGGAAATTCATATTTAGATCTAGAGCCGGTGAGTTGTGCCCATTAATATCGAAAATTCGTTAACCGGCGTCAATTCGCTCGGCTACCTGACACCCAGTTTATTCGAGTCTCGAGTAATTCTGAAAAACTGAATTATACAATTAAATTAAAGCTAAATTGACTGGAAGAAAAATATTTTATGATATATGAGAACAGAAAATTTGCAATTTTATTTGTTTTATTTGATTAAATTGAAGATAATATTTTTTAACATACACATGATATAAAATTTTAATTTTAATAAATTTTATTATATTTACGAGCAGTTTGTACAAACTGATCTCGCCAAAGTTTAGCGATTCATCGGGACCTCTTGTCCGTATGATTTTTGATCATGCAAATTTGTCGGTTGCGTAGGGATATGTAAACAACGAAAAAGGAGTGACCGGGTAATTCATGGGTATTTTTCTGCCGGAAACGAAGCGAGTTTTACGCGAGAGCGAATTCCCCGGGGAACAAAAGTTTTCCGCGAGCCAAAAAGGGGTTAGCATGTCGACTTTTTTCGACGTCTCATAATTTCAACGCGGACACGGCGCGGAATGCGCAAACGAATTTAGCGGACGGTGATTATCAGTTGGAATCGACGGTACATAATTTTGTTTGGACGAATCATTATTGCGGTCATCCGCTAACGGTGCGCCACCAGCAAATCCGTTTACGGCAGCTGTCCCGCCCGTTAAATTGCGGCGTATGATTGATGTCGAGTGTGCACGATTGACGGGAAGATTGCCTGGAGTAAGCGCAAGAAATCGTAATGGATTATTATCGGGAGCGATTTATCGTTTATTAAAATCAAACAGGCCGGGAGCGACTCGTTATCGAGCTTTGCCGAGAACGCGTGAATGACGATCGCGCGCGTAAGCGATTTATCAATATTAAATTGAATAATTTGAGATCATTGCTTTGGAAACAGTTTATATGTAATCACTGTTTTGCTGTCGTTCTTTATTAATGCGCGCGGTAGTGAATTCATTTTCTTCTTAAAGAATTTGACGTATTTGCCGGCAAAATAAAACATTGTTATCTATTTGAATCGAGAAATTAAGGCTTACACTACTTTATTGTATTATAATTTATTTTTGTGGTGTAAAATTATGTTGCTGTGTATGTTTCTCTGTAAAGAAAACTTTAGAATTTTATTTTACTTATAAGGTGCAAGATTCTCCAATCAAGTTTCGAGGTTTTCAATCTCATCATTCCTTTTACCTAAGAACTGTGCAAATAGAAGCGATAATGCGAATATCGCGAGTTGGTATTTTTCACAGGAGCCGTCGAAACGTGGAGGCTCCATCGCTAAACTCAGGGGAGAGCTCGATGGTTTCCAGAAATAGTTCAAGAGAGGGCGAGGGGCCCATCAAATAGATTAAACGGCGAGTACCGCAGCTGTCGCGCGGCATTTCGACTTCCCGATTTCGCGCAGATCCTCTTTGCCCCTCCCCCCACCCTCTCCCTCTCCTTCCCGCCCACCAGGCCGGCGCCCAAGTTAATCCTTAACGTACGTCGCGATTTCGCGATCTGCATACTGCTTACTCCCCAAGTAATTTCACCGGGGCTTAGAGGAGGGCGGCCCTGGGAGGGCGCGAAACGGGTTTGCCCGGCGTATTAAGTCGTCGGCACGGCGGGATTAACGATCACTCTAACGCTCCTCGCGATTTCGTTTGCACTTACTCCCGGCGGTCTCACGCCCGGCGATGTGCGGCTGTGTGCGTTATTAGGATGTTATTAGCGCTACATTAGGGCTGGTTTGTAGCAATTCGCAGCTCCTATCGGCTTCGCGATACGCCTCCGTCTTGAGGACGATTAGGTCCTTAAGCAGACTTCACGAGCATCGTATTTCGAAAGTTTAACATAATTAAATTATAGGAAATTAACGTCACATCATAATCAAATATATCTTGCAAAGGGAATATATTTCCTGTAAAATTAAACATTATCGGATAAAATGATATATTTATTTGATATTGCACGATCATTAAATAATGTATAAAATATTAAATATGAATGTATTATATTTTATAGTATACTTTTTATAAATTTTATATTTTAATTTTTTTACGATGCGCGTTTCAATAAAATGCATTTATTTTATATCTTATTACGCACATTGTTTGCGAATTATATGTCTCGTATGCTATGCATGATACGCTTACTGAAGCAAACTAAGAAATACATTACGGTGGGGCGCGGAAGTTCACTCTGCCTTCGTCTTTTCACGTACTTTTGATCATTAAGATGCTCCTAAGTATATACGCAAGTCACCGTCACGATATGTTGATTATAAGGACTGGATACTAATTAAGTAGGTAGTGTGATTGTAAATACACATTTCTTTAAAGAAGCTTTATTTCGCTAACATTTGATGAAAATTAATAATTGCTGTTTTATTATTTCTCATTCCTAAATTGGGACGACGATAGCGATGTAAAGTAGGTATATTTTTTATTCACCACGTTATTATCTATATTGTTTCAATACATTATTTATTATATCATTATTATTATTGTTATTTGTGTATTTGCATAATATATTCTGTATATCCATACATATCTGTTTATTTATATTTCAAAGATCTCTGTATCTAATATAAAAAATATAAATATAATTCACATGATGAAAAAGCATTATCTGTATGTGTACACGAATATATAGATAAATTAATTACAGAAAAGATATTTTGCGGTAAACCGCAGACAATGCTTTTACCGTTAATTTTATTTCTTCATTGTTTATATTATTCTACATTCGGTAGAAATGTTGACGGCTGTTGGATCACATATGCATTATGGCATTATGTATATATAATTAACGGCGATGTGTGTATTCAAGCTTCATGTATAATTCTCGTATTAATTTTTGTTACAGGTAAGCGCTCCCGGTCCCTTTGACATCGTTTTCTGCGGCACACAAAGCTTCCAGTAAGTTAATTAAAGTTTCCATAAGGAAAGGCGCGGCTGCCTTTCAGCTACTTTGGTTGGCTTTCATTTCGGTGACGTAATTAAAAATATGTATAAAATGCGGTGAACCTCCGATAATAAATGTTGAAGCGATTGTGCGATACGTAGTTTAGTCAAAGTGAAATTAAAGTGAAATTAACTCGGGGTAACTTGCCGAAAATTCTGCATGATATTTTGTCATATCATTTGACAATTGCGTTCAAATTTTGAAGATTTGGAAATGGGGTTGCAATTTTCCGACAATGAGGATTACATCTCTCATATGTGGACCGCAAAATAAAATAAGAATTACTGAATTTTTTATCGTAAACCTACGACATATTAAATTTTTATAAAACTACGACAAATAGAGTCGCCTAAAATGTTTTATTTTTGTTTCATTGTTCGCCGCTCCGTATTTTATAACATTTTTAGTCCTATGTTTGACGATAGGTATTTTAAATATAGAAGTCGAGTTTAAACAGAATGACATTTGAAAATGTAAACGTAGATAGTAAACATATAATAGTGCGCTATGGAATTTATTAAAAATCGCTGAAATAAATCTGCGTGTGCTCGAAGAGTAGGACTGCTAATTTAAAATCTGCAAATATTTGCCTATTTGCTATGCGTTTTTACATAACAGTACGTTTTTACATAATTTTACATGACAAGCTTGATACTCCTGCGCCGCGGCAAGCGGACAAAGCGTCCTTTATGAAAGTTGCAAGCATTTACAATGACTACGGACACTCCAGTTTTAGCCTTTATAATGGCGTTCTATTGACGTCACCAACTCCCTTTTTAAACGGAGGCATATCTGATGTAACAGAACTTTCCAGAAAAATTCTTCGTACTGGTTTATTAAAATGAAACTCAGTTGTTATACCGAGCGTTTTTCGCGTCTCATTATTTCAACAAACACGATGGTCGGTTTTTTTTTTTATTCAGTCATTTTAATTTCACTGCAATTAAGAGTAATTAGGCGTTGACGCGGAGATAATTCAGTTTTCATAAAATAGTTGACACATTTCTCTCATTTATTAGCCCTTTCGATTTTCCCTTTTCACGGCAATCGTGTTACCGCATTTCCAGCCGGTTATTGAAGTGCCCTTCATAAATGCCCTAGCAAATCGTTCGCACGCGCAATCGATCCCGATCAAGGTTTGTTTCTGGAGCTCTGAATTTGTCGATCGAACAATCAGCGAACCCGTCGAAACTCTTCGACGATAGGCGGCCGTTCCGCCGTTTCCGTTCTGACGTCAGGACGACAAGATGGAAGTAGGTGATTATGCTCGAATCTCTCTCTCTCTCTCTCTTTCTCTCGTCTCTCTTCCTCCCTCTTCTTCTCCTTCCTTCATTTCTCTGTCTCTTTATATCTTCCCTCTCACGTCGTATTTTCTCTCTTACTCGCCGTCTCTTTCTCCGCGAAAACAGTAATCTCCGCTTCGAACAAACACTCCGAACTCTTGCTGAAGAGCGCTCGTCGAACGAATGGCAATGCGCGGCCCTTCCTCTTTTTCTTCACACTTACGTCTTTCTCTTTCCTCGCTCCTGACTTGAGAATCCGCGATTCACCGCTATTCCTCGCTTCCCATTCTCGGCGGATGCACTCACGAGGCTTCTGTTTACGCGTTTTCCCTTCATTATTTGTCTCTGAAACTTTTTCATCTGCTCGACTCGCGGGTACTTGGTACGTGAAAGTTTCGGTTGTTTCAGAGCGCGCGGCCTATTGCTATAACGCGCGCCGGACTGAGTGGAAGCAGCCATTTGCGACGCCGGTGCTTTATTGCCATCCATTGAACTTCTTCAATGTACTTTTGCTGGAAAGTGCTATCGTTAAGCGGCGCGCAGCACGGCTGCAACTATGACGGTGCGCGTTAAAAGAAACGGGTTTGCTGATGTTTAACCTTAAACTCCGACTATTATGCTAATTATCACCGGTGAGCAGACCCTGCTCCGAGAACATTTTCGCTCCTGTATCAATTTCAAGATGTGCCATTGAAAAAAATTAGAGTCAAGTACATGCAGTGGAAGTTTAGGCGTTTAGGAAATAATTAGAATTAGGTGTGTATATCGGATCTTCGACGATGAGATCCTCTGGTATTAACGCATTATCTCGTATCAATTATGTTCATCAAATCTATGTTCTTCTTTGAAAATTGATAACAATCAAGATTGGAATATGCCAAGGGTATTAAATGTAATGCATCTGAAGTCGGTCGGATAGCGCATCTTCTTAAATCTTTCTAACGTATGGCAGGTGCTCTCTCGCGGAGAGAAACCGAGTAGAATCTTGGCTCACTCACGGAAGATCTAGAATCCGTTCGGGCGCATAATAAATACAAGCTCTTTCCTCTCTCGCGCAAGGTTTGTTTCGCGGCAAACGGGTGGAAACGGGGATGGAAACTTCGGGAGAAGCGGTTTCGGGATCGCGGTGGCGCATCTCAGATGGACGCGTCCGCGGAGGAGGGTCGGCCGGGGGTGCAGCATGTCAGGGGGCAAGGGGGGGGGTGGAGGAGGAGGGAGAGGTGGAGGATGTTGGAAGGGCTCGCGAAGCATCGTAGGAGAGGAAGGTGATAGTTCTCGGTGAAGGCGTGGAAGAGGCGGCAAGGGTGAAAGAGGCCGAGAGGGAGAGAATTCACGAGAGTTACTATCGCCGACGCCGCGCAGACTCGACAGCCCTCGTGCGGGCTCGCATTCTCTCGGTGTGCTCTCGCACCCCATTGGCCGCGTGTCGCAGTTTGCACGGTGGGGGCCGAGAAAGGCACGTTTGAAAGGCGCGTATACGCTGTAATCCGAATCGGCGGAGGCCGCGGCAGCGGTGGTAGCGGCGGCAGCAGCAGCGGCGGCGGCGGCAGCGGCGGCGGCGGCGGTGGCGGTGGCGGCGCGGAAGCTTACGCGGCGTCGCGCGTGAGAGACGCTCCTCAGTTGTGTCAAGCTAGGCGATCGAGTAGGACGCACTTTAATCGTTCCGCCTCCGAGTTACTCTCTCTTTCACGAACACACACACACATACACACTCACACACACTCTTCCTTCCTCTTTTTTTCTTCCCTTCTCTCTCTCTCCGTCTTCGCTACATCTGTTTCCTTCCACGCTATTCTTTCACAGTCTGATACATACCCCGCCACGGAACGCACACACACGTACACACACACGCAGACAAAAGCAAGCGCGAGGCTCGCGGTATAAGCGCTCGTACGACATACGCACACACAGACAGACACACACGCGCCATCCACGATCAGCCTTGCCCGCTTTTTTCTCTTCGCGCAAGCAAACTCGGCCAATCTCGCTTTCGTTTATCCTTTTTCGTCTCGATCGACGGGATACGCGCGCGTACGAGCTGATTGTACGAGCTGATAGACGCCACCCTCGTCCACGCCGCCGCCGCTCGCCGTTTCCGTTCGCTCGCAACAGTCTGAAAAAACGCAGCGCGAAGAAGAGAGAAGTCGAAGAAGCAACGCAAGCAAGACCACGTGATCAGCGCCGTGGAGCACACTTAAACGCATCCCTCGCTCTCACTTTGTACGCCTGCAATAGAGTACGCATGCATAAAGCAGCCCTCTGACTGCGCGCCCTGTTGTCTCCCCTCTTTGAGTCCGTGTGTGGGTGTCTGTGTGTGCCAAGCACGAGCCACCGGTTGTCGTGGAACGAAGCTTGCCGGACTGAACTGCGAGCGAGGTTCAAGGTCGTCATCGTCGCGGTGCCGTCGTCGTTGTCGTCATCGACTCGTTTCTGTGACACACACACGTCGACCAGAGACGTACTGGGTTCCATGAGAAACTGTTTATCGACTCCCCTAATCCCTTCCGATCGTCGTCTAATGGCTGCTGGCCAGAATACGCCAAGCTGAATGAAAGATTGCTGCGAAAAGGCGAGAGAAGCCCACCGAGTAGTCCAAGAGTTGACATTAGACGAATACATAAGTATCTCTGCAAAGAGACGCGAGACCGAGATCACGTAACCGTCTCGCTTCAGCAATTTCCTCGTCGATAGTTTCAAGCAAGAGCGATCGAGAGAGAAAAAAAGAAAACAGCGGAAAAAGACATCGATCGCTTCGTTTTTTTGCTTCGGGCAATTAAGAGTATCGTTAATTAAATCACTTCTAAATGGTAGTCGTTCGGACGTTAAATTATCGAGAATAACCTCGCGAGACTTTGAGAGAAATCAAGTAATAGTAATAAAAGGAAAAATTTTGATTTTCTCTTTTCTCTTTTCTTTAGGTACGTATGCGTGTAAAGCGAGTCTCGTCGTAAATAAATCTTAGGCTTAAACAGATAAGAGTAAATTAAAGAAAAAGAGAATTAATAAACAATCGCGTCATCTGCGCCGTAGGTGACCGTCGAGGAACAAAGAGAATCGCGTCAAGACAATCAATTGTAACTGTAGTGGATTGGGACATATCGAAGGAAGGAGGGGGGAAAGCGTTTGCGACTTTTTCTCGGTCGGGGCAGTAATGTACGTGTTTATTACGAAATAAGAGGTCGAGCGATCGACCTACGTGTCTTTATGTGATCTCCAGCCTCTGTACCGATTCTACGTGTGTATATACGCCCTCTATATCAATATCTATATTATATATACAATCAATATATATATATATACATATATATATATATTTACACTTGTATACATACGTTTTTACGTATACAACCCTCGCACATATCCGATCAACGCGCCGCGAATAGTTGGCGCGTGATTCGAATCCGGCAGGATAACCTTGAAGAGAAGGGAAACGCAAAGCGCGATAGAAAATTAAGGCCACTTATAAAATAAAGAAGGAACTCGAGGATCTCTTTTCCCCGGTGATAGGATTTCCGGTGATAGGATTGTTCTCTGTCAATCTTCGTGACAATCATTTTCAGCTAGCTCTCTTAGTATTGTAACTCGAGGTGTATCACCGTTTTTTCAATAGGGTAACATTCGATCGTCGAATTAATAGAAGGGATTAACGAGAGGAAAAGGAAGTGTAGAAAAGAATAGGAAAGGAGGATTGAAAAAAAATTCACGTACCTACGTCGTTTCAATTACACGTACGAGCAAGAATCGTGCGAAGCGAGAGACGAGGGTGTCTCTCTGTCTCTCTCTCTCTTTCTCTCTCTCTCTCTCCGTTTCTCTCGCGCTCCTCTTCCGCACTCTAAGTACATATTTAATTCGCATGCGTAAATTCCCCTCTCTTTCTGTCAGTCGCCCGTCGTCATCCGCCCTCGCGGACCTCCCCCTTTAACTCGTGGTTTGCCCCCCCCCCCCCCCCGCTCTGCTCGCTCACACGCTGACAATCATTCGAAGCTCACTCACGACAACGCGTTCGCGTTCGTCGCTTCGTTCTAAGATAAACCCACGCACACGTTCACTTAGGGATCTCCTCTGGCTGTCTCGGCTGCATGTGTAGATACCGCTTAGATTACACACATCTCGTCGTTGTATCGATATTCGTAATAAGAGTAGCGTACGTGTAATTTTACATGTGTATGTATATGTCGTCTAGCTCGTAAGTAGAATCCAGTCTGCTTGGTGTACTCGCGTACGTACGACACCAAAGTTTCTCGCGAGCCTTGGCAAGTCAAAGATTTACTCTCACCGCGCGCGTCTCACGTCCGAACGATTACGCTTGGAGTCGATTACTATCGATCGCCGTATTCTGATCGAGATCCGCGATACCGATTGTCAATCGAACGTTTACTCTCTCGTCGCTGCTCTATTGAGATCGGCTCTCACCGTCTCTCTCTCTCTCTCTCTCTCTTTCTTTCTCTCATAACGAAAACACGTGCATCGGTCGATCCACCGAGCGAAGAAGAGAAAATATAACGGTTGGTCGAGCGTCCTGTCCTAAGGGAAGGACGACGAGGAAGCAACGAAAATAAGAGAGACACGAGGAAAAGCGGTGTCCCTGAACGGGGACCGGCGGGAGGAGAACAAGGGCGGGTGCTGGTTCAAGCTGTGGTGGCCCACGTTTGAGTGGAATCGCTCGTGCAAAACGGAAACTCGCTACCAGGCCGTTTCGCTGGAACGCGCGCAGGAACGCGCTCGTACCCTTTGGAGCCTGCAGCAGTCGTTTGCGGCCGCGGCGCATCGCGGACTCTTCTCGTATCCTCCTACGAGCAAGTCCTGGCTCGCGGAGACGTTCATCGACGCTGACGAGGCACGTTCCCCCATCACCACGTATTTTCATTCGTACCCGTTCGTCCCGGGTGGTGCGGTGCCCCTGCCCCCGCCCCTGCTAAACGGCATTAACAATCCGGCGGCAGCAGCGATCACCCCGGGGCTAGTGGGACATCTTTTCGGTGCTCAGCAGGCTTGCAATCTCGCCTGCACCTGCTCTTGCAACATCGTTACTAACTGCAACCCCCATCATCATCAGCATCACCAGCAGCAGCAGCAGCAGCAGCAGCAACAGCAGCAGCAGCAGCATCATAGGACACTCGGTACCACGGCGGTCCTACTGCAACCAGTTGATCATATCAAAGACACTATGGTGAGTTTTTTTTCGATTAATCGCCGCGAGACGAGAAATCCATTGAATCACGCTGCCGAAGATCGAGTTAGTTTTGTTATTCGCGATTTTTTTTATACGGTCCAAAACTATTGTCGCAAAAATGTTATGAATAGTGTGACAAATGCCATATATGTATATATGTATATATATATATATGAGCTTATCGAGTTTTAGCATTCCGAACACTTCCGATGACTAAGATTGTTATTTGCTGACCAATTTGCATCTTCTCGCGCAATTACGTCGATTGTGCGAAAATCAGCCTTCGCGTCACGAGCTCTATATTCGTAATCTCGACAATGGCGCTGTGAGAATTCTAAGCATCCGCGTACTCCGCGTGTCTCCGAAGACAAAGCTCTCACGGGGGTTCCTCGAGGTAACGAACCCTCCGGCAGCCAGTAACGAGGGTACTTACCACCGGGCACGAGTAATACTCCCGAGCACGGCGAAGGATAGAGACACACACCGTGGCCTCGGTGAATCAGGAATGTATTTAGTCGCGACGAGCCACGATGAATTACTTCCTACGTTTGCCGTGTAAACAGGGGGCAGTATCCTCACCGAAAACCCGGAGCGCTCAGCGCGATTTCGCTGCCTCCGTTCACGCTTTCGCCCTCCTTTCTTCCTCTCTCCGCGTCCTCCGCCGCTTGGTAAACGTTTCGCGGGGGAAGTGGATGGTGCTTTAAATCCCTGACTGTCTACAGGGGTATCTCCTCTTTAATCCTTCGATCGACAGGTGTCGAGCGAGAGAGAAGGAGAGCGGACGAGAGAGGAGAGAAAGGGGAAGAGAGAGAGAGAGAGAGAACGTGAGAGGGTGTCCCGCTCCGCGACGTGACATAGCGCGATCCCCGAACAAACCTACCCTTTCCACCTGATCGGATGATCGGGTCGATTCCACTCCCTGGCTCGAGAACCTAATTTTCTCACCCGTTCCGCGTCTCTCCAGCCCTTCGTTGCTTTTCCTTCAGCTCGCCGCCGTTTCGTCTCATCCGCCTTCGTGCTCGAGCTGCCGCGCCTCGGCGAGCACGTAGCGAAAGAATCGTATTATCGCCAGCGGCACGGCACAACCGATATCCTGCAGCCTGCCTCTCCTACACGTGCGTTATGTGCGTTTAATTGGCACACATGTAATCCCGAGCCGTGCGGTAGTTGGAGCGCGAAACTTGCCGCGCGAGTACGGGAGAGGCAAGACGGGCGGGCGCGTCGTACGAAGATCCGCAAAGTTTGCTAAGCACGATCGTACGTGGCGCCAAGATAGTTTGAACTCGGGGAGCGAATCTAATTTGGTAATAGTTTGATCTGTTGGAACACGTAATCTTGTGTGCCGCCGGAAAATTTGCCATTTGAGTGCGCGCCAGTTTCGCCAAATTAAAAAACACCGTGCGAGCAAATTCACGTTTCACTGAATATTCGTCGGATATCCGCGGTTCTCACTTCCTGTGAATGGAAAATTCGCGCTCAAGAAGTTCGCAAGAACGGTCGTTACCTTTCTTGACGGCTCGGTCGAATGCATGAGTCTGAGGAAAGATTTACGCGCTCTCCGGATTCGCGCAAATCACGATTTTACGACGCTTAAACTGACGGGACTGTTCATATCTCTTACTCATTTTGCGAAAAGAAAGTCGATTGACGTTGCTGCGGAAAATCATACTTTTATAACGACTAATCGATCTATATGTTGTATCGTGGAAATTCAAATCAAAGTCTGTATTATTATAATAAAAATTAATGTTCATCACTCGTTCGTAATATATTTATCCATCGATTTGCAAGCATCACACAATGAACTTGCAATTTTCTTAGCATAAATTTATCAAAGAAAATTCTATATCGAACTTTTGAGATGAAATCATGCTAAGATTAATATTATTCCGAACGTGAATTTTGAGCAGATCTTGAGATGCTGTTTCTTTAGAAATTTTTTTGCTGAAATTATAATTTGCACTTAAAAAATTCTTATTGACACGAGGATCCAATAGTCGGGGTACGGTCTCTATGACAATTGCTTTCGCAGCTCGTCAAGTGAAGTAATTACGTTAAGTGCCTCGTTCAAACGTTTTGAAGGCTGGAGTGACGGCGCGACTCATTTCGTAACGATATGCGGTAGTCTCCGCTCCCTTTTCCTCGCCGCGCCTTCCGTCCCTTCCGTATTTACGTTTCCGATAAAATGGGTCATTCTTCCCCACAACGAGTATATCTACGGCTCCTTCCTCCTTTCGCCGGAGGAGACTCGAAGGAAACGTCAACAGAGCGACGGGTGAGGCGCGGCGAGGGGAACCGCGCACTCGATGGAAATCTCCTCTTTGGATCTGCTTTTTTGCTCGTTATCGCAATACTTGCTCTCGCAGGCGCACTACGATTAATGTAGCGCGCATATTACGTGAGAAATGCCGTGCGCGTGGGCATGCAGTCGTGTCAGATTCGATTGGATTTTATTCGAAAAGGTCGGGATAAGGTGCGAAATATCGTCTTTCAGATTTACCTTTCGCAAACATCTTTTAGCATTTAATGTTATTTACACAAACATTGAGATAATTTCCATCTGTCGATTTTAGGCGAACTGTGAAATAGAATAATGTATACATTAATTTTGCAGTAACTCATGCAATAAAACAGGTTGAATATTCATTTTACCATCATTTCATAACTCGCTCGGAAACTTTACAGAAATAAGAGAGCGTTGATTTATTCTGTGCTTTCGCTATAATTTGTTGTTTAGTTTTTAAATAGTTTTCGAAGTGAAAAGGACTGCATTACGCAGACGCGCAATTTGTTTTCCGGATATTTCGATATTTTCAAGATAAGACGCGACATGAATATTTACCCATTTTATTCGCATCATTCCACTCGCATTTAACGTGATCGTCGGCAGACATTTAGAAGGCCATATTCGTAAATTGAATCAAGTAACATCACTTTAAACGAAATGCCGCTGTTAATCAAAATGGAGCGTCGCCGCGGGAGATAATTATCGGACGTCGTAGTCGCTTTTGAGCGGCTCCGAAACCACCGGTCTTTTCCCATACGTACGTAATCCTTTCCCTGGTCCCCCGTATATACCGTCGGGCACCACGATCGCTCCGTTTAATCACCCCTCGTATTTCATTGGCGAATTCGCCGAACGGCAACTTCGGTGCGCTAGCAGCCGGGTGAAAGGCTGGCGACGCGTCGAAATGAAAATGGACGTAAACTCCCGAACGAGGACTCAATGCGTCCCTCGTTTCTCTTCGCATCTCCCCCTGTTTTCCTACGCGCGTTCACCAAGTGTGACGTGTGCATCAACCCGCCATCGCCAAATCCGATACATCGTATCGCGGCTGGAAACTCGCGAGTTTCCTACCTCCTCTCGCGGGCGAGAAATTGAAATTTTCCTCCTCGACACGTAGCATTTTATTTAACTCTCGTTCCCTATTTGCGTTCGTTACGCGGATTCCGGAGAAGAAAAATACGCAATTGAATTTAGAAAATAAAAAAAAAAAAATTCGGATTTGCGGGTAGGCAGTTTATTTTCGGAACGCGCGTATTCTGCGTTAAAATGGTAACGCTAGTATTTTCGTTTTAAGTGGACGTTGGAATTTACCTTTATCCTCGCGCTATTAAAGCGCGAAAATATTGTGTGTATACGGCGTTGTAATGACAGCGATAATTTTGTCTCGTTTGAGTATACATAATTATACCAACGTCATACGTGACATAATTCGTGCGCTAACATGTAGCCGCACACATGAACACATAAGCTCGGCAAACTCCACCGTGGTATATTCATCAGGAAACTCGCGTTCAACAGTTTCTCATGCCAAGTTAAATTGTAGCGAAGAACCGCCGCTTGTGCTGCGACCGCATTGACCGACCGTCACATAACCCTTGCTCACACGTTACTCATGCTTCTTCGAGAATTCGAGAGTTCCTCTAGGACCGCGTTTGACCAAGCTACTCGGCACTCTGCATCGTGTGGCGTTCTCGCTTAGTGCGGACTAGCTTCCAGTCGATTCCTTTCTATTGCGAACGTTTGTATGCGGGAACTAGCGAAATTAATACGAGTAAAGAGCCTTGTGATACACATATGATATCTACAATTAATCCGGGAACGATCGTGTTTGGATTTTTTTAGTCCTCAGAAATCATTGTAGTCTCCTTAATATACTCGTTCTAGTCTTTTAATGTGTTTTCTTTTTTTTTATAAAATAATAAAGACATCTATATCCATAATATTTAGGAATAAAAAGCGCATAGCAAATGTGTTTTAAAAGTACATGTAAAAATAAGTATCATTATTCTCAGATTAAATTAGATTTCCTTTTTTGACTCTTCCAATTTTTATTGTTCCATTTTTGAGAGAATCTCATTATCATCTGTGGTCACGATGCAATTTTATTTCGGCCAAATTATTTAATCGCCGGTTAAATTATAAAAAGCGGATAGGAGAGGATCAATTTCTACGATCTCGCGAAAGTCATCCTTTTATTCGATAGTAAACACGGTAATAATCTTTCGAGTAATCGCGTAAATGCTCGCGATGCTGGAAGATCACTGTAATATGATGCGAGTACTTACGTCGTAATATCCGGGTCGTGTGTGTTGGACTCTGTGTACTCGCATCCGTTGAGTTCGAATTTTACGAGCGCGGGCCGTACCCGATCCCGGTTGATACAGCTCAATGTAGTTCGATACGCGCTGGATTTCGCTCCTGCAGCACCGATCCTCTTCTTTACGAGCCGACGAAACAACAGGGCTCTTGCGGCAACAGCGTATCCGTCGCACAACACGGTTTTATCGGCAATATTCTACGAGTCGGCTTGCGTTCTTTTTTTCTGATCCGGAATAAAAAGATTGCGACGAGCTGAATTGTACGCGCGAAAAGAGCGACTCACGCGTGAGCTAAATTGTCCGACCGCATCGTTTGCTTTGATAATTTGTCGGAGATTTTACGTTCGAGATGGAGAGCTTTTTGTTCGCACGATATTCAGCGTGCTAAGTGAACGTCGTAAAGTTTAACGAGGAAACGCAATTATACGCAAACAAAAAGTAAATCGCATGCGACGTTAATATGTATGCTGGCATATTTAAATATATATTTTATTTCATTATTTTAGTGTGGAGTGCGCGAGATTTGTATGCACGTTCATAATATTATTCGCCACATCTTCATCGCGTTATAAACTAACCGATAAAGCATAATAATACCTCGCGACGTAATTAAAATCCGTAAGTAACGAGAGCTTACACGCGGATTGACTCGAGCGATCTGCATAATGCGCGACCCAAATCCGCGTAATAGAGTTTCCACGGCGGGGGATAAGAGCGCTCGAAAAGGAACACCTATGCTCTCTACTCGCTTCTCTCTCTCTCTCTCTCTCTCTCTCTCCCCCCTCCCTCCCGCTCTTTCCTTCTCAAAGTGAGAACGCAAATCTCGTTTCGCTTCCTTTTATGCACATTGCGGGCCTACTTTCGATCTCGTTCTCGAGGATCGCCTTCCATCATGCGTCTCGTATACTTCAGCCTTCGAGTGCAATTTCGTCGTAGACGAAATAGGGGCGTGAAAGAGAGGAAGATCAGGGGGTGCGATGTAGAAAAGAGGATGCAAAAGGGGATGGGGGGATGATATCGTAATGCAGCATTGTGAAGACGTGCCTCGAGGGCCGCGAGACAAGCGACTCCTTCGGCGCGCAGTTACGCGCGCTAGAACAGGGTTTCTCAAACTTTTATCACCTTTTATCATTCCACTGTCTATTTTTTAGACGCTAAAATTCTTACATTCTAGAATATTGAAAATAAAATTAATAATATAATAAATACAACATGATATATAAATATGATATCAATAATGAACGGTAATGAATATTAAAGGATATTTAAATTGAAGTAAATTCCATTTTTTTTGTATACTTTTAAGACGTATCCTTCACTTGCCTTTCACGCGTATCTCAGTTTGAGAAATGCTGCCCGCTAGAGTATTGAAAGAAGGATGCGAGCGGTGGTGTGACAACGACAGCTACGAGTGAATTTTCGCGGCTTGCTCGATGGAAAATCGCTCGCACGACGAATGGGTGGTTTCCGGACTCGGTCGAGCGGAAATTGGTAATCCGATTTTGAACGTGCGAACGTTGGTCGGCCGGTGGATTTTAGTGTCGATGGATTTCGATTTTGCATTCTCCGCGGAAAAGATTCGCGGCATGCATTCTTCTTAAATGCGTTCCTTAAGTGTATCTTTACTCTCCTGATTGTCCAATTGTTTTCATGTTAGACAAAATAATTTACTCGTAGTTGTGTAGAGCGATAATAATGTAATAGCAAAAGAGAATCGGGTCGAGATTTGTATCTGTCTTTTTTTGTGGATTGTTGCGGAGAGATAACGTCGCAACGCTAACGCAACCGTAACTCACTTATAACATCGGTTGTATGCGAGACCATTTAAATCGATACACCTCCACACTCATGTGCAATACCCATTTTTTTTGAAGTTTATTAAAAAATAGCTTTCAATTTTTTATAGTTGACATCATTTTTGCGCCGTAAAAGAATATGATTCCTATTTTTAGAGACCGAATAAAATAGAAACTCTGAAATGTTGTCGAATAGTGCTGCACGAAAAATCAGAGTTATTTGAAGAGGCACTTCGAGATCTATCGACATAAATAACGATTTCGTAATTGACTAGTGGGTATTTCCTTGCGAATGTCTCAAAGGCGAAGAGCGCTCACGAAAATTGTCGGTTTTCACAATTCTAGCGAGTCTCGAAGCCCATATTCCACGTTTCTTCGAGAAAATGCATGTTGAGTATCCCGTTTATATATCCTACGGGCGAAGTAACGCGAATACTTATCCTGGTAAATAATACGAGAGAGAACGAGACGGAAAGAGAGAGAGAGAGAGAGAGAGAGAAAGATCCGGGCATATACATAGCATCAAGAATGGTCTCACACGACAGGAATGATGTGGCACGTGAGACTTTCCGTAGGATTACGCGGCCGTCTTGTGCGTTCCACTTAAGGATCGATCGTGTCTCGGCATTAGCTTACCGGCGTCCGACAGCGACGAAAGTAACCCCGCGACGTCTTCAGGATGTGGGTTTATCGGCTTACCGCGACGATGTCATTCGGAGACGCGTCCGACGGGTCTTTTCCCTTCGCGAAAGTGTTCGCCGGAAGTACGAAGAGTGAATTCTAATTTCGATGTGGTATCGCTCTCTCGAAACCGTTTACTTTACTCCGTCGCTTTTCGCATCGACGCGAAATAACATCGCGTAGACGTTGACCTCGGCGAAATCGAGGTACTTTGAGGTAACTGTATACACTAACGACGTGCAGTGACTTTATAAAATTCAGCGGCGGCGTAATGATCGATAGCGAAGGCGCTCGACGATTCCGCAATCGGCGCGATGGCGATATGTTTCACGGGAAAAAGAAACCGAGTAACGATAGCTCCGGGGCCGTTCTTTCTTCCCCGCGAGGAGCCCCCCGCGAGCCAAGGAATTGCGACGAGCAATTTCTCCTCACTGACGAGCGGTACGGTGATTTAGGGGAATCCATCACGGGCCGCGGCTGTCTAGATCTATTATTGGGCGACGGGACGTAAGTTAGCGGGGTTGGTCGGGAGGGTGAGTGGAGGGGGGGGGTGGCTGGAGGATGGGGTGCGAGATTCGTGCCGATGGTGTCTAGGGATAACGCGGCGGACGTATTAGGTAATTGCGGGGGCCGAGTTCTGCCGAGGGATCGGAAAGGGGGGGAGGGGGGTTGCGGATGGCGTGGGCGGGGAGGAGGGGTGTGATTTATATCGTCGGCACGTGACGCCAGTTAGAAATTATCGTTAGCCGCCTTACCGCGAATTGTCAGAGCCTTTAGCGTACGTACTCACCCACTTATGCCGCATTCCCGCCGGAGTTACGTGGGTTTATTCGGTTTTACGCGGATGAGACACAGGCGCGACGTCACCGCGTATTTTCAGCTCGCTCTGCGCATTTTGGTCATTCCGCTCCGGCGCTGTATATTTTCTAGGATCACGCACGTTTGCGTCAGTTTGCATGCAGCTTGCACTTTCGCCGTTAAGCGCGACCGTCTGCTGCTGCGTGCTTTATTTATGCGGTGTGTGTGTGTGTGTGTGTGCGCGCGTGTATATATGTCTCTGACATATTTATTCGACGCAAAGAAAGAATCATATTAAAGTGTGCATGATGTGGACACTACTCGTGTAATATTATTCCGCTTTTGTTTTCAAGTGCCGCGATGTAAAAACGCTTCTCATAGAATAATGATGCTTTAATCTTCTTCAAAATGTTTTTTTGTTTATTCTGGTCATTGTCGATTATCGTGTCTTAAGCGCGCCGAGTAATCGTGCATGTTATCGCATTCCGATCGATATTGAAAATGTGAGTATTTCCTTTCGAAACCAAATGACGCGCTATTACGGCCGTAGGGAAATATTGTGTGCAATCACCTTGAATGAAACCATCATACGAAGGACGTAGAATTTCCTACTGGCGATCGATAGAACGAAAAGTGTCGAAGTTTAGAATTAACCAGTTATTCTTTCTCCGTGTCGTTTTATATTGTTCGTTCCCAAAAATCGATTATATTGTTAAATCATAATTTTCAAGTTTCTCAAATTTTGTTATAATTATGTGTTTGAAACTTTTTTTTGTCATAATTATGTGCAGTGCTTTTAACATTATAATATGTATTCGTACTATTTTGTTTTTAAATTTATTATAATATAATGTTATATTGTAAAATCTATTACGTTTAATATGTTTGATTGTGTATTTTTAATGTTCAAATAACGTTTGTACTCTTACATCAGTTTAAATATCGCACGGAATAGAATTATACTATTGTTTTAAAGCTTGCGAAATATTGCGCAATACCGTATTTCCAAGGTTCTGTGCTATTTTTCTTAAAATAGCGATTTCAATTTAAACTCGGCCGATTTAATCAGCAATTATAATTAGTTCATTCTAATATATTAACGAATTCCGTTTCTAAATGCTTTCGGTCGCCGATATGTATGGCATTTAACATATGACATAGCGTAGTCTGCACGTGACACACGTTTCGAAAGTATCTCGCAGCGTTATATTTAACATTTCATTAATTACTCAGCACGTATCGCCGATGACTATCCATCGCAAACAAACTTTCTTTCTCCAACGTGTTGGGGGTTCACTGTCGCTCTCTTGCACGCCGGAAATGTAACACTCACCCACACGCAACCTCAAGAGGCATGCGGTCTACGTATCTAATTACCTAATGACGTTAGTTAGAGTCGGGTGGCTGAGGATTCGCCTTTATCCTCGCCATGGGCGGTTTCGTCTACTTCTCTGTCGATCTCTCTCACGTACTCATTCTCTTCCTCTTTCTCTCTCTCTCTCTCTCTCTCTCTCTCTCTCTCTCTCTTTCGGACCACCTTTCTCGCACTATCCTCTCGCAACATCCACCGTATTCAACTTCGGGTTTGTTCATATAGAAACTCGCATAACTAACGCTTACGATATTGAACAATGAGAAATGTAAGAGCTACACGTTATTTTTATCCAGTTGATAATGATCATTAGTGAATAACGTTTCACTCTGGATAATTAAAGTTAGAAACAGCTATATAAATTAGACATAATTATATAGATAATATAGTTTAATATTTTATTAATGCAATTATATTATAGATTGTTATGATATTATATATAATCACTCTTTTCATCTTTACACTCAAGCTTTTATTGTATTTGTCGCATAACTCGTTTAGGAAAATGTTTTTATATATACCTACACAGTGCACGAATCATATCCCGTACCGGTCAGCTTGCAATTCTTTCGCCGCATAGCACGATAGAAAGCAAAATGTTTAATTCCCGCCGCTCAGATGATAATTAACCGCGTTCCAATTTAACGCCGACGCTGTAAACGACGGCGAAAGATAGAGAGGCGGAGAGACTGAAAGTCGCGATATTGAAGGTAATTGCAAGGCACGGGAGCTGTAATTTCGCTGCTAACGAGTGGTTATATCGAATGAACGCGTTTTAAGCTGCTGTTTTTCTCGAGCGGTCGTATGATCCGCTTTTTGTTCGACGCTAGCGCGATACGTCGTATGCTTTGACTTTAAGATAATCCGCTCGGGTTAGAAAATGATCGTAAAACTTACTTACTCATTCAAATAAACGGCCTCGCGTCGACTTAGTTTATTTCCATTCATTGCACGCGCGTTATTTAGCTGATTTGTAAAGTTAAATCGAGAAATACTGCGCTGCAATCGATATATGCGCGTTTTATTCACTCGAACTTGCCCGTGCCGGTGGCGTGTATCTTGAAGCGAGGTTCGTCGACGCGCAACGGTTAATGACGAGGGTGAGGTAACCGAGTCGGCGGGGGGTGGTGCAACGACGGGAGACAGTGACAGAAACCGGGGGGGCGCGGGGGCCTGTGGTTTGTCGGTACGTTACTGCGGTACGTGGTGCGGTACCGAGCCGTCAAGTTCATATTGCCGGTTTCCTGTCATTAACGCGCCGCATCGGGCGCCAGCAGCTTCCCCGATCTCTCTCTCTCTCTCTCTCTTTCTCTCTCTCCCCCTCCATCTCTCTCTCTCTCTCTCTATCTCTCTCTCTTTCCGAGTGTTCTGGAAATACGCGCTCCGCGCATACGTGGAGCATCGCATCGACGGCGTGTACCTAACGTAGTTACCCGGTGACTCTGACGTGCGTAGTCTCGCGCGTGTTGACACGCGACATTCGTTTTCAGGATTAGGCAGCGAGACGAGCGATGATGCAAGTCGCATTCACGTGCAACTTCCCTATTAGATTTCTGTCTAGAAATTTAAAAACATATTTTTACAAGAGCACAATACGATGCGGAGAGCAAGGTTTTGTGTAAATGGAATGGAAAGAATTTTGATGCATTTCCACGCGGGAATGCAATAGAAAATTATATTTGCAGCCTTAGTTTTGTAAATTGTTTAAATGGGGTTCCGAACGTTGTTCGGATAAAAGTTCGAATAAAAGAAATTGCTGGCGATAAATTGGGAAAGAATGCAAGTGAAATAACTGTCTGACAGATCGGTACGGTATATCGCTACCCATATAGCGCGAATTTTGCGCGAAAATTTCATTCATTTATATGTCGTTATGCCTATTTGTTAAGCGAACAGTTACAACGTTTGCGCGTTGCCGAATGTGCGGGCTGCCGTGTTGTAAAGTCGGCGCTCTGAAAAAAAAAAAAAAAAAAAAAAAAATCGAGATAGGAATGTTTTCGTTGATGTTCGTCCATTGTATGAGTGAGCTGTCATGTCGACCTTAAATCAAAATCATACGCTGAAAAATGGGACGTGGATAGGAGTTGATGACACGCTCCGTGAGTTATTTTCGACCTATGCGACTGCAAGAGCGTAGGCACGGGGCGATTAAAACAAATGGTATAATTATAGGATAGCGACAGTAAAATAGATTTTATGCCGAGCGAAGTAGATGTTCAACGAAAATTTGAAGATTCCTTCTCGAAAAAGCCTCGCTTGGCGTTTAAAGCGCACAGATTTTTGCGATTGTGTAAACGATACGCTCACTCGTATGTATATGTCTATCGCACTCTAGTATTTCATTTAAGCGCAATGGAACGTCAGTTCGAATACAGTCACATCGAGCGGGAAAACAGGTGGCCCGTTTGAAACCTCGATAACTGGAACTTGTCACCTTGTCGACGTGACGACGGCCTCTGAATTCGTAATCACGCTTCCACTATCTCTCTCTCTCTCTCTTCCCTCTCTCATTCTCCTTCTCTTGCCGTTCTCCCGATCTCTCGCTGCTAATCGCCAGCATCTTCGGATTAGCACGTAGCTGGAGTGCCGGTCGAAGTAGCGAATTCCGAGCCAGCTTCCCAGACCTGCATTGGGAACGCCGAAGAGTTTGACGCTTCTAGGAGATTCATGTCGGAAAACGATCTCCCCTTTGCTGTCGCGCGACATTACGACAATTTAATTATATTATGATTTCTTTGTCGTCGAAGAAATCTCTTAGCATTTCTAAATTAATTTTTTTTTATTTGAAAATTGAATTTTTATTAGTTTGAAAATGAATTATGCATTTAATTAGAGCAGCGGCGTTTGGACGTCCCAGTGCGCGCGTTCTATTCTTGATGATCAATTAGTACCGCCGGTGAAATCGCTAATTGCTCGTCGCAGCTGTGTGAATTTCGCGCTCGTCTTCGTGGAGGCTCGCTTTTGCCGCTCGAATGTTTTTTTCACATTCAGGAACTGTTTTGCTTTGTAAACGACGGCGCGCGCTGCATCGTATACAATTCCTTTCGATTTTCTTATCTCCTTCGCATGGAATCCCGCACGAACGACACGCGCGTGTGAGAACAACACGGGAGCGACAAAAAATCTGTCGTCTTCTTTGGGTACCATTACGCGGTTTGCCACACGACAAAGAAGTTTGGCACACATAAATCCTTTTAAAGTAGTCCGTGTTCGTCTGTATGGCAGCGTCGCGGAAGAAGGGTGCCGTCACTCCTGTCGCAAACTCCATCTCCTCCGCCTTTTGTCTCTTTCGCTAGCTTTCCATTTCCCCTCCTTTTTTTTACGCGCGACAGTTTTGCGTCCGCGCTTTCGTCTTCCTGTATTATGTTCAAAGAGAGAGAGAGAGAGAGAGAGAGAGACTGAAAAGCAGAAAATTCATTACAGGTTTGTTAAACTTAGAGTTTATTACTTGCTAATTAACCTTACGTTTAATTGTGTATTAATATGAATATTTCAGGTCGATTTAATTTTCTCATTTTAGTCTTCTTCGCCGTTTAGAAAATCGCTAGTTTAATGCCCGACGTACAAACGGCGTAATTACACCGCACCTTTCATGTAACTACTCAGAATGGTCTGTAAGAGGATTACATTTGTCGGGGCTTGACGGGGCAGCGGGTCGGAATGTCAGACGGACGTTCATGGAACGATTCTTGCTGGAATTTCAGTGACCCGCGCGGTGCAACCATTTCGACTATTCACTTGCTGTGACGAATTACTATTGTGCGCATTTCGACTCTGTCATGCCGAAGCGCCATAGCGTATCTGTCGACAGGATAGTGCCACTTCAGTTCGGGAATCGGTTGCTCCTTTGTAGTCGATCGCATTCCTTCAGCATCTCCATTTCCCGTGTGTCATCGCGATTTTTCCGCGAGTGCCATTGACTGCCGCCGACGTGACTCCTGAATAAAATATTTCTCCGGATGCTGTGGCGGGAGTTTATTCCCGCGAAAGTAATAAGCATCCTCAAAGATTCATCTCTCGATCTTTGACGCAAGTTTTCCGAATACACCGGATTTATGTTTTATTTATTTATTTTTATTATGATAATTTCTTTCATGGGAAGGACTCTTGTCGATACTACGGGAGGGATGGTGCGATATATTTATTTTGAGCAGTGTATTTTATATTTTTTGCATAAAAGTAACAAGTTGTGGCCGCAAGTAAGCCCGTAACATTGGTTTATCGAGGTATAAACGCTACCTCAAGATAATGAGAGTGCGATAATTTTCGTGCAAGTAACTGTAAAACATGAACTATAGTCGTCAGCGCATACGTACAACATCGTTCGTATACGCGATAAAGCTTAAATCTGACGCTTACATCTGACGTTATACACGCAGCGAGGTAAATATTATTTCTCTTCCATTCGTGAATAACAAAACGAGACCATTTTCCACGATGTGAATAAAATGTACGATATCGCTTTCCATCAGTTCTTTTCGTGTCTGAGGCGGAAGATATATTTTCTTTATTTTAGCAAGATTGCGCCATCTTGAAAACATCTGCCAATCGCTAGAACTCCGAAGAGCGTGTTCGAGAACGAATAAATTGAGGTGGAACGTAAAAGAACTGGCTGCTTTATAAAATGCTTTGCTATTTTTACAAACAAAAAAAAAAAAAAAAGGCAAGAAAAACTAACTAAGTTTTTCAACGACTATATAAAATTACGACCTGCTAAATCTTTGCGTATATACGAGATTGAGGATTGAATCTTATTTAAAATAAGAACGTAGTTTAATATTGAAGGATCTTGTGGCATGCGGAGCATGCGACGGAAAGTCGTTGAGACACGAAGAGACATGATCCACGACCCATTTTCTTTGCCCTCAAAGTTACGGCTTTCTCTATTATTACGACAACCCAGTTTCGTTGCTTTTTATTGGACGCGCATGCACATGCCGCGTCGCAGTCTCGTCGCGCGGATCGTCGAAGCGCGCAGGATTTAGCCATGCAAATGGGCGTCTCGTGGATTAAAGGGCGAAAGGCGAGTCGAGCCGAGCCGGAGCCGCTGTCCGCCTTTTGTTTCTCGTGTCGCGGCACGAGTCTATGCCCGCTCGTTCTTCGCGAATCGCGCAGCAAGTATCGGTGCGCGACCGACCGTGGCTCTCTCCCTTTCTCGTCCCTCTCGTGTCGCGGCGAAAGCTATTTCTGGAGATTCTTGGGAGGATTATTGCGCCGCCGCGAGGCGAGAGCGGCGAAGTAGACTCCTAAGTCTACTTAATGCTCGAGTTGCCGGCGAATCGTTTAATTATTTCGCGCCGCGATGTTCGGCGCTCTAGCGTTTTTCGTGCGCGGAGTGCATGGTGAAGTTCGTGAAAATTATTGCCAGCGTCGAAGTTGCGGCGCCGTCGTCGCGCTATTTCAATAATAAACTTCAATATCCGCGGCAAAAGGGGTCTTCGCAAGTGCTTGCACGTAAGTTCGTCGAGACGTGTGCGTTTGAATGTTTAAAAATTATAATTTGCCTACTCACGTTTGACAATTTATGATTCTCGTAACATTTGCAGACTCTTTCTCTCTCTCTCTCTTCTCTCTTAGCAACTGAATCTATTTCATGCAATCCAGTCGTGTGAAATTTAGTTATAGTTATTATTAGAGCACGTCTGCGTCTAGCGTTAACAATTCGCTTCTTTTCTCTCTTCACATTGCAGCTGCGTCGGTGCGTAGGAAGTCGCAAAGAGCCACTCAGACAAAAGCTACATTTGACTGATTGTTAAGAGTTAACGTATCGCTTCCACGAGACTGCCTCGCTAAGAAGGGCATACTTTTCGCATCGTCTGAAATTCCTCTTCACAATGGCATGATATATTTTCTCTCCGGCAAATCCCACGCGTCTCCACGACGACGTGGAGCGTCCAGCGTTCGCAACGCTCGCTACCCTCCTTCCCCTTCGTGCTTCTATCGCGAGGAGGAATGAAAGAGGAAGGGGGATTCCATAGCGCTCGACTGCAGCCCTGGTTCGATCCTATCGCACGTCATCTTATCCGTGAATATCTGCAGAAGGAATATGTAAATAAGCCGACTGAGATATTCATGCTGCTCCTGTTGTATCCCCGTCTCCATCCCGATCCTCGTCATCCGCCTCGCGGATAAGTATGTTTGTGCGATACACATGCGACGATGCATGCACGTGCTTATTTATAGGGTGTCTGGAAACTTCGCACTCGGCACTCTCAACTCGGCAGATCTTTCGTCAAGCAATTCCCTTTGCGTGTCGCACGAGACGGTTGATGAAATACTTGTGTATGTTTTAACAAAGCGCTGCTCTGGCATGCAAATGCGACTGTAAAAATGTATTTAGCATCATTCGAGCATTTCATATGACGGGAAAATTGCGTACATCGAACAATTTGAAGCGGTCACACCGCCGAATAATTTACAACTGTATGAGAGAGGGAAATATTGCTTTCTCCGGTTTACAACCGGATAAATCTACCGACACGCCGACGTTGTGAAAAGCTTATCTCTTATTATTTCCAAAGGACTTCAAGCACTGTCAAGGCGCGATCGTTACTCGGCGAGTTGCGAAGAAATGCCTTTATTTCTTCGGCGGAGTTACGCAGAGTACAGAGGCAGACTGTAACGCGGAAAAATCCTTCCGATCTCGCAGACACGATTTCGCCAGGTTTGTCTTCTTTCCTGCCTTCCTCTTTCTCCAACCCTCCCCCCCCTCCTCCCCTTTCCACCGCAACACCACCGGTATCCTTCATCGTTTCTCGTAGGTCTTGCTCGTCATGAAATCGGGCGGCCAAATAAAACAAACCGTCGTACCTTTCTCGCCGGGTGATGCCGACAACGTGAAAACGAGGGCGTCGCGACGCCGCTAAGGGCTTTCGCGTGTTTCTCGGCTGTCACATTACACTGTCTCGGCCGTGACAGTCGTCGGGAACACGTTGTTGCTACAGATGTCGGGGTTCGCGGTATCCTGTGCGCCAGGCAGCAGCCGTTCATCCTCGTTCGAGTTCCCCATTTATCCCGCGATCGTTACTGTCGAACGAAAGACACTCTCCGTCTAATGACAGATATCGCGCCGCGCCAGGGACGGACAAGCGATGCATTCTCGAGGCGATGCTTACGCGTTACGTTCAAAACGTTTCTTGGAAAACCTCTGATTGAGACAATTCATTTCCGTTTGCCGCGATTTTTTGAAAAAAAAAAAAAAAAACGTGTGGAACGACACGTCACTCGCAATATTTATTGCAACTTTGAAAGTACAATTTGAAATATTGAGTTGTCGATATTATTACGGGCGACGGATCTCGCGTGCGATCACGAATTACCTCAGACGATCCGAGAAGAAAGTAATTTTTTCAAGAGAACGCAATTTCACGGGCAGCGTTCTGCAAGCGTGTCTATATACACGCGTCTCTGCGGAGAACTCGTTCGGAAGGACGCCTGGTCGTGGGCACGCTGTGATTACAGACTCGGTTGCCCTAAGGGCGGTCAACCGCCATTGTGTACCGCTTCGAAAGCTCGATGGACATGCACCCGGGTAGCATACACCGATGTATAATGCAATAATGTAATAACGCGTCCTGACCTTCGTGTAGGCTTACGAAGTTCGGATATTGGTTACCGTGTTAGAACGGTGGCCATTATACATGTCGCTCCGTTTAATCCTTTTCGTCGTGGCCACTTTGCAAAATATGATATTATGGCGGGGAGTATGTTGCGGACTTGCTAATGAAATGAGACGTTAAAGAAATTCGTCGCTAAATAAACGCGGCTCTCTCGCGCCACTGGCGTTTGAAGGGTCTCTTACTCTCAAATATGATTATCGCCATCAAGCTTTATCTCTCGCGATAAGTTATATAACCATCAAATTTGACAATTATTTTCTATCACACCCTTTGGATCTGTTCCAAGAAGTTATTACCTTCTCTCGCTCGTATTTCAACGATATTTCATGCTTGGCGCGAGCTATTCCGAGTGCTGTTTATAGCAGCCGTGTCGTTTTGAAAGTAAAATTCGGAAGATAAGAGACCGTAAGTCTTTTATGGCATATATTGTGCGAGTCAAGGAGAGAGTCCTCGCCTTGTCACCGACCTCTTTCGATCTGCCCAACCGACGTCGTTTCCTCAGAAAATCAGGAAAAGATTACTTATGTTATTCTTAGCTCGAAGTGCACTTTCAGCGAGAGTACCGAAAGTCATAATTCCGAAACTCTAAAAGTATATAGGCGGTCGTATTGCTACTTTAATACGAGCAATTCTTGCTCCCTTTGATTTAGAATTATTTCCCCACCGCGCCCACCGCCGTCGGTATACTTTTTATTATCTTTTCGCAAACTTCCGTTTGTGATCTTTTACTGCATCTTAAATATCAACTTGCTACGTATGCAGGAAAGAATGTACACGGTCTTGTTCACATACCATTCTCCTTACGTGCCCGTGCTCGTTCTTAAAATACTACATTTTAAAATACAGAGGTACACCCAAGTATCCCGATATAAATTTCAAAAGCTTCTCACGATATATCATCGCGAAGATAATATAAACTTCCATTTTGACCGCGAGAGACAACCTCTGGAGAGACTTTTTTTTTTTTTAGAAAGACTGTTATGAAAACCGCTTTTCGCCCTGTCATCGTTTTCTTTGTAAAAGAATTAACAAGTACAAGCCGGGAAGTCCTTTTAGAGAGATATTATTGGTTGACTTTCGATCCTCTTTAGAAATATTATTTGCCCGACGCAGTGAACGGTACACTATGGCAAAGATACTTTCTTCGTACAGTGAGAAAACTTCCGAGAGAGAAAAAAGGCTATAACAACGCCCAGGCAGCTCCGTTGATAAAGAATTAGTTGACAATTTTACGAGCTACTTTCCAACCACAGTTGAGTTTCTTAATGTATCTGAGAATACGAAAAAAAATGTATTATCCAACTTTTATTTTAATTATAATTTATTGTATAATAATTTTTCTTTTTTATTGTAATGCGAAAAAATTCGAGAAACGAAGTCTGAACCTGTACCGAAATCTTGAAACTCCCGGCTTTAAGTTGGAAATATTTTTTAAACCCGATATTCGAACTTTTCCGTTTCAAATCTGTATTCTCATATGCACATCGTGTGTATCCTCCTCCTCGTCTTTCCACGAAACTTTTATTCTTTCCGGCTTCTTTCAACGAGAGTTGGAATCGATTGTTCGATATCTTCTTTAAACCTTTCTTTCATATTTTTTATTAAGAACTTACTTTGACAATAATTCGAGTAACTTAAATCCGATCGAAGAAGAAGGAGGAGGAGGCTTCGTGGATCTTTTTCCACTTATGTTTGGAATTGTTTTTGGCGTGTGCGGAGAATCTTCAACGCGGTTTTAAAAGCTTAGATGCGTGCGCGAGATATTTCTATATTGAAATATTCTTACCTCATTTAAAGTCTGATTTTGTTTATCTTTTTATTTATTTTTCTTTTTATTATTTCTGCACTTAAAATTCTATATTTTTAATTACACAATATTTGTGTTGTTGACGCGATTCCAATCATAATGTAATAGCTTATTAATCTAATTTAGTACTGTAATATTTGATCTATCGCGTAACATTTGCATTGAAATGACAATAGTGTATATTGCAGCTGCTTTTAATAACATGTCGATAAAACGAGAATGAGCAGAAAACTCGAATAATACACGCGCCAGAAACTGCGCGAATTGGGATGCTTTTCGTTTTAATGCCATTGATTTCTGCAACTCATTGCCCGTGTCGCAATCTTACACTGTCGCAATCTCACAGCGGTCTCCAAGGATTTGCGGTTGTAGCCTGTAAATCTTACGCGGTGTGACACCGGTCTAACCAGGCTGACCGTCGTGTTTTCCATTCCGTTTTCTTCCACTTTATGCGCACGGCCGCCACGGATATATCTTTCGTTGTAAAAAGTAGAATCGCACCGAAGGCAAGCACCGTGAAACGGCTGTACAACTGATCCCTATCGCATCCGGCCGGAAGCTGACGCCGAGGCCAAAACAAGAGCGTCGACCGACGTCGTGCGTGCGAGTTTGTGTCGTGCATAATGTATGTTACGTCAATCTTGTCGTTTAGATACGCCGTATCAATTTGGTACCGGAATAAACTTCCTTGGGGTGACAATTACAGTTTAACGTCGGGCACGCGACACTTGAAACACTCTGCACGATACAGTTGCAGGCAATTCTTTAAAAAATAACATTTATAAGTCTCATATATTTAATTATCAATTTTTACAATTTTTTTAAATCGCGTTAATTTGCTTTAATCAAAATTGCTGGCGCAGAGCTTGCTTTTTGCAATTTTATACCAGTTTTTCGCTACGGGGATTCGAAACGGGATACGCGTTTGAATCGCGACATGCAGCGTCGTCATGCTGAAGTTTCCGTGTTTTCGTCGCGCAAGTCCAAGTGTCGGAATTTTAGACAACGAATACTTGGTGTACCTTGACCTCAACCTTGAAGCCGCGGAATGCACGAGAGAGTGGCTCGCTCCACCGTATCGTGACGTTCCCGCTTTATGCATTACGCGCTTACGCGGCCACGTGCAGCACTTGGTCGTCGCCCTCTTCTTGCCTTTCTTCTGCTCAGTCTCCCGATCCCCTCTTTATTGCTTTGAGACCCATGCATTCTGTCTATGTCACGCGTCGCTGCATTCAGCCTGAGATTCTTGTAGATTCTCAAGCTTTTTATCTCCACGATCGACTGACGCAGTTTTTTGTAAAAAGCTTTTAGATTAATTGACTGAAAGAAAAATTCAACAAAAGTAAATGGATTCAGTCAGACTTTTGTGGAATAGAAATGCTGCGCCCTAGTTTATTCGAGCGATGTTATCGTGTCGTACGCATCTGTTCGCGCAATCTTTTGATTTTTTTAAATATCGTTTAATAACACTAGTGCTGACGCGTCCGCGGGAGATTGTGGAGACACCGAAGAGAACAAGCCATGAAATTGGAGAACGCGCTGGGGCGAAACATATCGAGATGACGTGCCGGGTTGAATTTTAACCAATACGCATCGCGATTGTAATGCGCCGAGTGACCGTACGATATTTTTGTATTCGCTCTTATTTTTCTTTTGTGTACTTTGTTCTTTCTGAAATGAAAAAAATTGCGTAATATCACGCCACACTCTTATATTCATAGTCGAACAATACAAGTATAAAAAATTGATACAAGACAAACAATTGTATGTAATAATTTCATAAATACAAGACTATCGTGTGAAGTAAAATAAAGACTGCGTTATTTTAGCAACGCATAACACGCAACCGTCGGCGATTAATATCTCGAATGAAAAGATCTCCTTGACAGTACGAGATAGTGTACGAGGTGGCGCGTTTAATGGAGGCGAAGTTTTCTCTAGTGGTGAAAGAAGAATGCGTCCTCGGGACAGAATGGTTGATCCGTCATCCGTTTCTTCGATATGAGTATACGACAAAGGAAGAAGTGGTTGAAGAAACTGGCTGCCCTTGTCCTTGCACAACGCTCGGTTTACAGACGTTCTCTCGGCGTGCGATTTTGTCACTGGATTTACACTCCGCACTTTCTCTATAAGTAAATTATACAGTGAAAGGAAACGAGAAACGCGCGAAGCTTATGGTTGTAAAAATGGCGACGCGAGTGTAAATCATCGGTGCGGGTAAACGATTGATTTATGCGACGGAAATAAATTCCGGCCTCACTTTTGGAGTTCCAGTGAACCGATACATGCCGATAAACCATAGAATCTCGATTTATGTACATTCATTATAAAAACTCACACTACGTATGAAAATCTGGGTTATCTTCGCGCGCCATCGCGTATATATTTCCACAAAACGTTTAGAAAAATTCATTCAAATTGATAAAAACATTCGTTTCTTTCTTCGAATGCAGTAGCGAGCGACAAATATGCCGAATGAAATTTGTTTTAAAATTATCACATCTGCGTTCTACTTTTATCTTTTTTTTTTTTTTACGAACAATTGACACGTTTTGAGAACAATAATTGTAATACATTGCAGCGACTGTCCGCCAATAGTTTGCATGTTATTCAATAGTTATCCCGCAAAATTGAAGTTTCCGCTAATTAAATTTCGGATGAGATTCAGTCATCGTCGGCAACAAACACCGGACGAAGACGGCACGTGCGAAGTAGTAAAACAATTTCATAGCAATTCGAAGTTACCAAATGGACGGTGCCCGTGATTCTCTATCTCTCCGTATCTCTCAATTCAACAGGTTGCAGCTAGTGGCTGGAGGAGCGCCTTCTCTTCGTTCTTCTTTTGCTCGCCCTTGCCTTCATTCCTTCCTTCCTTCCTTCCTTCCTTCCTACCTACCTGCCTTTCCTTCCTTCGTTCTCCTTTTCTCGTTTTAATTAAGTGACTCGCGACCCGTCTTCTTTCAGCCGCGAGTGACACGCTCCAATCGCTCGTTAATTGCGCTCGTGCAACTGCGAGTCATTTACAGCATTAAAATGCATATGGCCACGCGCATATGGCTACTCACCTGCAGAAAGGCATAATGCACTGAATAATGTCTGTTGAATATTACATGCGGGTTCATTTATCGTAAATTTTATGCCAAGCGCTATTTTATGATTTCTTTTTATTAAAAATTAGATTTGTAATTAACACGGCGCTCGGTAAATTTCTTGCATGTAATTCGCGGTCGTGGAACCGGCCGGAAAGAGAACGAAAAAAAAGGAGAACGCGGAGTGAAGAACATTGTTGCACTTCCTGTCGATTTGTAACAGACCGTGATGGCCAGACATAAGTCGGCGTAGTGTATCGCGTGTACTTTTTTTGTTATAGATTTATTTATTCCTCTCAGATGTTTGAAATAATTTTCAGGTACATTTACTGAATATGACAGTTAATGAAAAAATTTTTTTTAAATAAACGAAGAAAAGTTTAAATATATCTTTGCGCAATCCGAGACATCGTTAATCACAAATACTTATTATTTTTTATTCTTCTGTTGCAGGTAAGAATTCCAGACCTTTCGAATTTTCGTCCGTTCCCTACAGCACCGTTTCCGGTGGTAAGTTTCACTCATATCAAATACACATAAAAACACAATACTCGCATATGTAATTCTGAAATGTTAACACTATAAATATCACATTTGTTTATGTTTATAATTAATATATGATTGTATTTGCATGTAAAACAACGTTCCGTATTTACTCGATTTATTATAATTCCAAACTGTTATACGTCGAAAATTCGATGAAATAATTATTAATCAACGATTATCATTAATACTCAATTAATAATCATGATTACTGCTTGCCAATCAGAACTTGCAGTTGGGAGGCCCTTGAAGCGAGTTTTGACGTGGATCGAGATTCTCGAGAACGTTATTGAGCTATGCAAATTTTATCGCGCTTCCATTTCTCTGGCGCGACGACGAAACAAATGTCGCACCATTACGTGCTTCCGTTCGACTACGTGACCGTTTTATTGCTACGTTACGACATTTGTTTTATCGTTCTTTCCCATGCGCTCGCGGCTCTTGAACGTGCGCTCGCAAGCTTCCGACCAGCCTTGAAGAAACAATTGGCCGGTCTAACGCCGAATAAGTAGCGTTTCCGCAATCGTAAAGGCACGAGAAACAGTTGAGCTACGACTGGCAACGCGATAACTGTAATCTTTTTCCACATTGCCCATCCTTTACAGTTCTTTTACTTCCATTTTGTCGGAATATATATCAGGTCGAATCGAAGTGTACGTATTTAGCGATCGTGTTTTATCTTTAATCTGCGAATTTTGCATAACGATTTAGCGAGCGAAATCAACTTTCGAAACGGCAGGAATTTATGTCGCATGTCATGTCGACTATTATCGAATGTACATTCATTAATCGCGGCGTTCGACGTACGATCTCCGGTGAAACCTTCGCAAGGTTAATCGAGATCGAAGCGATATTCAATGCATCAATTCTTTTGTATCCGCGGCCGTTTCGCCCTGTGGAAAGAGAAGCCAAGGCGCGCGACGGGTTAAGGTGAACCGGCGGTCCGCGGGAGAGAAAGCGAGCTGACGGATAATTGCTCACGGGCCGCGGCAACGATCTCCGGATCGAGGGTCGTCGTTGCAATTTAAACGGATTTATAGTACTCCCGGTACCTTTAACTCAGCCGCTCCCTCGGGCATCGAATTTTCGTAGCCGTTCGCCCGCGTGTGCATGTGCGTGGGCTTGTGTGCGGGCCGTTGCACTAGACGCTCACACCAACTTTTCTGTCATGGTCGATCGTGTAGCTTCACGCTTTGGTAGATCGGGGCGAGCCTCGCCTAGAGGATCCTGCGAGAGAGGAGGGGGGGGGGGGGACGAGAGAGTGAGAATCGGAGAAATTTCGGGCCGTTTATCACGATTCCGGACGCTGCACCATTTTCGATATTTATACCGTAGGCAAGCTGCTGCACGAATTCAAGCTGCATTCGAACGGCCCGCGAGAAGTATTTTATCGGCCCGAAGTCTTCCCGGAAGAACGATATCGCGCCGTAAGGAACGGTAGGATAACGATCACGAGAGCTACTTCGACTGCATCTTTTTCGCCAGCATTTTAATAGTTAATCGTTAAACGCGTCTTAAGTACGTCTGGCGCGATCTATTTTTCCCACGAGTGAGATCAGCCGTTAATTGTTGAACAATGAATACCGTCGAGAGAGGAAAAATTTTCTGTTGGTTTTACTTTTCTTTCGCCATTTTATAAATATTGTATTTTAATTGGGATAAAAGAACCTTAAAGTATTAAAAAAGATTATTTAGACGTTTAAATGTTACTTTAGTTAGTTGATACAGCTCGTTAATTATTTTTGAATCATTTATAATTGTTCAATAATTATATAAGTTTATCTGAACTATTTTTGAGTAACTACACCACCACAAACATGTCCCTTTTATGAAATCTGGAAAACTTTTGCGTGTAGCATTGAGCACTCGCTAAGTTCAAAGCACTTTAATAATGTTAAATCTGAACTCGTGGAACTATTAAAAGCGGTAAACTGCAAGATCTGTGCACCATTTAGCAGAATAAAGTGTTCGCTCCGTCAGTTTCAGTTTTGTCGAGTAGGAGCAACTCGAAGACGGGTCATTGTTCTGCATTCGATAATCGTCTTCAAAGTGCCGACGAAGCTTCGTGTTTATCCGCGTCTCGGAAGCCCGTAGCGATCTTTTCTTTAGACTAAAGTGGAGTCCGTTAGAGCGGCACTAATCTGACGGCGATAGAGGAGCGATGTTTCCGATTTTCATTCAACTGAAGTCCACAATTTCTTGCATTATTCGCAAAAATTCTAGACGTTGATTTTATCAATTCGGTTATTTCAGACTATTAATACTAATAACTGATACTAACCACTTTTTATCGCTCTTTCGAAAAGACTTTCGGGTTGATAAAACGCAATTGACAATTTGATATTGTGAACTTGATATGCAGAAGAGGCTAGAATTATTACTCGATATTTTTTTACCATCGGTTTTCCCGTTTTATTTCGCAATAGCAAAATTCTAAACGATTAAACGCATATCGATATTAATATGATAACTACATTATAACAATATAATAATTAATATTTGTATATGTTAATATAACAATATGATAATTTAATACGTATGCATTGAATGCATGAAAACATTTGTCATCGATAAATATATCTAAATATGCCATCTCATTATGAGATAACGATTTTATAATGTCAGCAGATAAATCTTTTCCAGAGAGTCCATTTTCCTTTCCACGAGATTCTGAGCATCGTCTAGAAACGCGTCGACGGGACAGAGCAGTGGGTGCGCGGTACCGGGATGCAAACAGTTTTCCACTTTTCCGTGAGAAATTCGCGGCATTATCATGAGCAAATTTGACTTTCCGCTCTTCCACCCCCGAAGATTCGCCGCGCTCGCTTCCCCTCGAGAAGCTCTTTGCCCGCATAACCAACCCCGGCGGCGCGGCGGGTGGTTCCCGGAGGGGCCGAACCACCACATGCATCCTGCCTCTTCAGCATCCGCTCGGCAACCGCCGCGAGATCGACTATGCATCAGGCGAATTCCGGTGGTCCGCCAGTCCTTGAATCCCGAAGATTCCGCGCAACCGACGGTGAATGAGGATAGATGAGATGACCGATGAATGTTTGATACTTCGCTCCGCTGCGGTTGTGATTTTTTTTTTTTCAACCGTGAGAAATTCCCAAGGCGGGATTTTTCTTACATTCCGGGAGGATGGCTGTTTTGAGCGCTAAGCGCTTACCTCGAGCGACCGCGCGGGCGCTTGTATTTTGATAAATTTTCCATCGGCATTAGTGACGCGAGAACTGTCAGGGAGAAATGCGAGTTTTCTCGGCAGTCAATTTTTATCATTCATCATGCATAAGATGGTAAACCGTGTTCCCATTCACAGCCGGAGCCGTTCGGCGCATATTCAACGCGCCATACTTTTCGTTTCGTCCACCGGAAGACAAGCGCAATCTCTCGTAGTCGATTCAACCGGGGGCGGCGCCTCTTTTCATGCTTTTATTCGCACGTTTCAGAATGCTTCTCCTTTCTCCTAGCGCGACGACATTTCTCCCTCCCTCTTCTTCCTCCTCCGCGCTATCTCTCCTTCTCGCCCGTCCCTCGATACCTTGCATGTCGCGAGAGTCGAGGAAATTCACGCTTGAAGGTGCATCCTCGAACAGTTTCCTGAGAACGTTTTCTCCTCCCTCGAGCGAGTCCGAAGTAGATCGGAGGGTTGGAAATTTACGCGCCACGGATTTCGCTCCTCGTTTGCCCCTCGGTTCCTACGGAAGTCGCAGGTCGTTCGAGCGTACGGCGCGGATCGAGATATCTCGATTAGATACCTCCGCCAGTTACTTCGGCCGAGCGGATGCAGCTCTTCTTTCCGAGAATCTATCCGTTGCCTTGATAACACCCCTCCCCTCAGTAACAGGTCTTCATAACATCGTGCTTGTGGCTTGGCATTTTCCGAACTGTATCTTATTGTTCCATTTCTTTTTCTTCTTTTTCTTTTTTCGTTTAATTACATACCGTTCTCAATGGTGATCAGTAGTAAGTCGATAAATGGCAAAGAATTTACAGGTGAAAGAGAGATTCGACTCTTGTAAAGCCGTTCCTCTGAATAATTATGTAATGTTAAATAAGTTGTAACGGCTGCTTTTTTATCGCATGAATCGAGAGATGCTCGATTGCGCGACACTATTGCTTATCTCGTTCCCAATTCATTTCCCCTTTCGATGCGCCACGTAGACCCGCCCGCGGGACACGTCCGACGCAATTTCGAGAATGGAACGCGGCGGCGCGTGGGTGGCGGACGACGCATTGTTAAAAATTAAACGAATAACGCGGGATTGTGCACGTTGTGCACGGCGGACCTGAAGAGAGAGAGAGAGAGTGAGAAGGGGGACAGCGCAGTGGGCAATGTTGCCCCGTCGCATGGTTTAAGGATCGGATTGGCCGTGCAAACGTGATTAGGCCGCCCAGGTTCCGCTGTATACGTCCTGCGGCCTATCCGGCTGGAAGTGATTCCGGGGCAAATGGGCAACATGGAACGCGCTCGCGTCTCTCGGGGATAAACCCTCCACTGTGGTCACGCCGCGTATCGTCCACCCTCCTCTTCCATTCCTCCTCGTCTTGACTCGACCACTGTGGGATTTCAAAAATCATCGTGAAACGTGCGCGGAAATCCAAAGTAGTCGGGTAATGCTGCTTCTTGGTGGCATAGAGACAGAATGGAGATCCTTAATCGTCCTCGGGAAAATTGTTCTTTTCTGGGAAATAGCGCGCAGATCACTGCTCGGCGCACATTGCTCAATGCAGTAATTGAAGATTATGGTCGGAGATTCGCCACAACTAGAGAACTAATCGAAATTCTCTCGCAATCGAGCGGTCAAGATTAGAGCGCAGCGGTGATGCAGTTTATATTAATTAATGTAAACATCAAAATGGGTTTTGGAACAAATTTTATCTCCGCAAAATAAATTATTCAAGGGTAAAATATTTTCTTTCAAGACACTTCTGTCTGCTTGCTGTAAATTTTATTCACTTGAAAATTTATTATTTGTTATAATATTGTTATTATCGCAAGGCGATGGAATAATTATTTTATGATACTCGTTTTTCACCACGATAGTGCTTGATAATCAAGGAGTGTTATTTTCTAAAATCTATGGCTTTTATGGCCGCCGTATCACCATATATTTACATTTTGACCGGACGATAATTCTCTCCCCTGTTCGTGGACCGTACCATGATTTCTCTAATGGACTTTTAGAGAATTAGAACATGCGTCACGTGGAAAGCCCGTATTAATATCGTTCTACGGTTTCCGTCCCTTGCTGAGGAATTCCCGTGGGAGCCTAACGTACCGTTGGTAAGTGCGATATTTATTTTAGAGTTTTGCTCCAGAAATTTCTCTACGGGTCTACTTACCAAAATTGATCTTTTAATTCCGTAATTGCCGGCCCTTGTAGCAATCATATAGCAGTTCCGACTTTTCCCATTTCCAAGAGTTATTTTGAATCGATTTAACACTCAGGCTATTTATCTTTCCATGCTTAGAGTTTTGATTGAATTTCGAACTAAGTTTGTTTGTTGTGATAAAATTATAGTGCACCAACTCAAACACACACACACGCATATGATATTGGTAATTTAAATTACATCTATAACGAGTAAGAAAATTACAAAAATGATCTCACATCTCGCTCGTCGCTGTTTATTAGAATGTTTTCGGTGCCCAAATTTTATCGTATCTCAAATATTACACTTGTAAAAAAAAATTGTTTTTATCGCCGTTTGGAATGTTCTTTTTTTCGCAGCATCGCGCCACGAGCAATCCTTTGTAACCACGAGCCGGGCAGCATTAGTATCGCGCAATGTCAGATTGGTCGGGCGATAGCTCGCGCGCATTCCGCAACTGAAATCTTCTCGTGCCGTGTCGGTTTACGACGCGTCGGAGGCGAACGATACCCAGGCACCTGCAAAATAGCGTGCAGAAATACCATGGGGCGCATTGTTTCGAGCCTGTGGCCTTGGTCATTAACCCTCCCGAATGAGGTTCCGCAGCTCACCATTCTCCCTCTCTCTCTTTCGCGGCTACAAAACGTCAGGGCCGACACGCGCCCGCGTCCATCCTCTCTCGGTCTTGTCGGCGCGCTTGTCCCTTCGGTAACGAGCCGAGATGCATGAAATGCTCGCATGAAATCTCGTTGAATACTTGGCCACGCTATATTGCTCGTCCGTACAAGCGCTCGCTTCAACGACGTGGTTTGTGGCCGGTTCTGTCTATGTCCAGGCCGTACCTACTTTGCCCTCAAATATACATATATATATAATAGTTTGATATGAATTAATATGTGGTTATATGTGTAATTTAATAGAGGCGTAAAGAGAAATTAATTCTAATACACGGAATAATTTGTTGGGATTCTTTCCGCGAAATGAGCGCAACGCATAATTTGCGATGTATGAAGTGTGCAATATTTATTATTTGCGAATTGTATATGTGTTGCGCGCATATTATTCCCTACGATGTAAGGTATACAATGCGGAAATAATTATTTCCCGGCAAAATTATTCGCTGCGCCGAATCGTGCGTTTTCCCTCCCTTCGACGATAATTTAATATTGCAGAAGATTATCGCGGAGGAAATTCCCGTCGGCCGCGATTTATTTCGCGAGCTTTCGGCCGTATAACCGAGCGAAGCATCGTATAAACGTTCATCCTGACCAATAGATACTTGTCTCCCTCTTTGATAAGTTACACGGTGATAAACCGCGGGAATCACGTGGGACAATGGTCATCCTTTATGACGATACTGGACCACGGAATATACGCGCGCATTACGCGCGTCGGAACATCGGCTGTTGTATCTATAGCAGTTTGTTATAGCTTGCGGACTCGTAACATAGAAATTACACCTTGTTCCGGGATATATGTGCGTCAATACGCGGGCGGCGTAAAATGTTCCATGTGTCCTCCACACGTCGAGACAAATGACGAAGGGAAAGAGGGAGGGAAAAAGAGATGTTATTAACAATTCAATAAACGTATTACACCGTCGCGTCATTAGGCAGTGTCATTAAACTGTTGCATATTATATGACTTATAAATTGAACAAAATCATATTGCACGACTATAATATTCACATTACAAATACGCAGCCGTACGCAGACCATTAAATTTTCAATACTTATTATTATTACGCTAATTATTCATTTATAATAATATACAGTTTATATTATGTTTATCATGCGGACTCATCATCGTCGCTTTGATGTAAACGCTACGCTAAATATTCAGAAGCGAGAAAAAGGTTTTCGTGTCAGCAAGAGCGCCGTGACAGCCGCAACACTCGCCGCGTCCATCAATCAGTTTCTCGATTCTCGACGCGCGCCGGTGAGATTTCTTGGTGAACCAGATCTGACTTTCGCAACCAGCTTGCATTCCGACCACAAAGCCACCGGAAACGCAACGGAAGATAAATAGTAGCGCGCTTGTCGCCGCCGCGTTCCGACGCGTCCCAGAGAGAGCGTCGTGTAACGGGGATTAAAATAAAGCGAAACAGACGGGACGATTTTCGCGGTGGAAGGCGCGACGAGAGGTCTCATCTTTCGCCGTGAGTGGACATTGTGATTCCCTTATTTTCCACGTGACCGAAGCCACGGTGCGCGCACACACACACACACACACATATAACACACACGTGTGCACGTGTGTGCCTACGTGCGCGCATAAACACACACGTGCGCGCGGGTCGGTTTTAATTAGAGAGCCTGCGTCCCGCATCCGAGACTGGATCGAAACAGGCTCTTCGATTAAATTATTAATTAACGTTCTCTCTAGAAATACCGCATCGCGCGAACGTGCATGCGCACGCGCATACTTGACGCCGGGCTCGCACGCAATTCCTGGCCGTGATGAAGAGCGGAGGAACGCACAAGTGTCCGAGATGTTCCACGTGGACTTTTATTTATACATCGCCTTGCGGCGATCGCCGGTGTATCGCGGAATTTAAACAGCGTCGCGCGCATTAAACACATTAAAATTCAGGCGAGTGCTTAAAACGTTCGGATTCATTATGGACTTTATCTCGCTCGCTATCCGCGAGCGTAAAAAGCGGAAAACAAATTTTTTTTGTTCGCGTTTACGTTTTATCATGCGCTCGGAATGAACCGAACGAGCGACGGAGGGAGGGGGGGGGGAGCTGCAGAGAGCAAAGAACGCGCACCAACGGGTCGTCAGTGGAGGAGGGGGGGGGGAGGGGGTCAATGCATGAAAGTGCCCGTAGCGGCTGTCAAACCAATTAAGCTCGTCGCATTGTAAAGGCTGCTTTTAGAGGAGGGGGGGGAGGGCTTTGTTGCCGGGCGGCGGTTATAGCCGCGTAACGGTGCCGCCGCGTCTGTAATGGACCAGTTTTATGGACGCGCGTGGACGATGCCGGCTCTCGCTTCCGCGGCCCACAAAGCCGGCCGCAAAGTTCGCCAAAGTGCATTGTGCCGCGGAACATGGACGGGTGGATGCGTCGGACGGATGATACACGCCCGATTGCGCGCCGATCCTAGAGAGAACGCGATGTTCCACCGTATTATTATTGTGTCTGCCGCTTTTCGCGCGGAACTGAGTATTCACATTCAGGAATGAATCGAACGGTCTGGTCTGCCGCGGTGAGAGTTGATTAACGGGCCAGCTTCGGTCAGCTAACTCGATTTAGCAGTTTCACGTCTGCATCGTAATCTTAGATACAACGTAGAGAGAGAGAGAGAGGGAGAGAGAAAGAGAGATAAGAGAGAATCAGCGGTTAAATGTTAACGTGAAGTATTGCGACAAATGACGACGTGGCCGTGAATTTTAAGCGGTGAATCATCTCGAACGCTTTTTGCGGTCGATTTGCGTCGATTGAAAGTGGCAAGCGCCATAATGAATAATAAATGCTAATTAATGTCTGTAACGCTCATTTACAACTCCCTGCCATAAATGTCTAATCAAGGAGCGAATTTTGGCCGTCTCCGGCAACCGAAACCCGCTCTTCTTAAGCTGTCGAGTTAGTTTCCGGGGTAGTTTCCAGCATTCTACAGTCAGTTCCCGCCTCCCTCTCGCTTTCTCTTTCTCTATTTCAACCCACTATCTCTATCGCCCTAACTTGCGTCGACCCTCCGATTCCGTCGGCGTTTCCCGTCCCTTCGTGCCCCTTTCGTCATATTTCTAAGTAAATTTCGTAGTATAATTAACGTTTAATAGCCGTTGCCCCTCGTCGACTGCCGCGCGGCTTACGTCACGAGTGAATGCGATTCTCAGACTCAGAAAGCCGACCCCCATCTTTTCGCATGACAAATCAACCGACCCGAACAACAGTTTGCGTTTAATGATTTGTCACCGGCGGAGGCTGTTAGGACTCGGTGGGCGAGCTTATAGCCGCAGATCCTGTGACAAATCGCCCGCTCGTATCTTCCGTAACAAAAATTTTAACAAGATCGAGGGGGGAAAAAAAAAAACGCTTTCCGCCAATTCTCCCGGCGCGCTTCGCATTCACGCTTCGTCGTTCGATGAGAAATACTACGATCCGGTCGTGCGGCGCAATTGTAACAAATGTACATCGTCACGGAAAGATCTTCGCACTTTCTTTCGTCGCTCGTGGCGAATGCGGCACACGTTCGTCGCGAAATAGAAAATATATCTTGCGGCGCGAGGACATCTGCCGCTTTCGCTGTCCGTTTGCTTCGTCGACAGGGATCACAAGTTCTCCTTCACAGAAGCTCCATCCTCTCGCCCCTTTCTCCATTTTTCTATTATTTTTTTTTTTTTTTTTCCCCCGTCCGTCTCTCCTCTCCGGCCTGTACGCACGAACCTCGCGGAGATCCCCCACAAATCCGGAGATCCGGAGATGTATGCCGTGTGTGACGTATTCGAGGCGCTTTGCAGCGACACGATCGGGATTCCCGCTGTTTGTTCGCGTTTATCGAATCCTTCGGGCGCTCTTGTTGCCTCACGTAACCAACCTATAACCGTGAGATATATCTTATTGTTAGTGTTTTTGAAGTCGAGCGAGGAGATTTGTTCAATGGTGAACTCGCTATGACGCAAATAGAAATATATATATATGTGTGTAATAAAAATAATGCAATATTGCATTATTTTTATTTGCGCTGTGTATGAAATATAATTGGATATAAAATCACTTCAAGCAAAAAATAATTTTATATCTTTAAAACAAAGAATTATTTTTTGATAACATCCTTTATAACAGTCTTTATCACAGTTGAATATTGCAAAAAATTCTGCTATTCGCTGTTTACCGCACAATTGAGTCTTGTGAAATCTATTAGTATTTTGCGAGCCCATTTCCGTTACAAATCCCGCTTGTGTGATATCGAACGGGAGCCGCAGAGGATTAGACGGCTCCCGCTGTTACAAGACTTTTTCTCCAGTCGCGAAATTTTCTCGCTTTCTCCGTACACATCTCGAGATCAGCGACGAGCAATCGACCGCGGTGGATCCCACGGGACAGTCCCCCTCCCCCGACCATCCAATAAGGATCCGCTTATCGTCGAAATAAGCGAAGGACCATTTGTAAATCGAGACGACGTCTATCGCTCGCGGGGCGTCGTCTTTGATTAATCGACGCTCCGCTGACGTCGTCGACGATTAACCGTTTAACCACCTGCAGCAGATATCGCGCTTCGCCTCCGGTTATTCCGAATCCCTTTACCGACCGCGCACTCGTATCCTCGTGTACTCCCACGCTCATTCCCGCGGGGAATTCGGAGTCGGCAAGGGGACGGGAGGGGAGGAAAAAAAAAAGAGAAAAAGAAATTGAGGAAGAGGCCGCGCGCGGAGACGCGACCGGTTCGCAGGAGCTTCTATTATTTTTCAATTGCCCAGCTGAGCGAGCACGGGGCGGCGGGATTCCGGTATCCCGGGTGTAATTGGAGTTGGCTTTGCCGCGGACGAACGTAACCGGCGAAATAAGACCGCCTCGCACGCGGAGAAACGGAGATAAAGAATGGATACTGTCCCAGATCCCTCTCGGGCGGCGGCTCTCCGCCGCGGGATGTACGAGGATTCCGAGGAGGAATGGTCAGAGCGACGTGAGCGGCGTATCCTAACGCGCGCGTACGAAAGCCATCGCCGCCGGCGGTGAGCGGCAAACGAAATATGCATGTATAGAACGCGCTAGATAAGTCCGCGTGATCGATCCGGGGCGGGCGACGGCGCTTCGGATCTCGAGAAATATTGAGGTGCGCGGCGCGAGGTCGATGGCGCGCGAAATTATTCACGATTCTCGCCGCTACGTTCTCTTTATTCCTCCGCCCGTCGTTATGTATTATTTAGCGTTTAATTTCACGCCGTTGGGTTCGAACGTCGAAGCGCCGCGCGCCACGTGTGTGCGGACGCCGATGAGTAAATTTGCCGAGTCTCGCAGTTGTTGAATTCGAAGCCCGTCCAAATACCGAAAGCGGAAAATCGAAATTGTCTAATAGTTTGCAGCAAAAAAAAAATATACAAATAAATAAACAAATAAATAAAACACAGTCGTCTCTCTTGGAATGAATTTTTCGCCAGGCCGTTTCAGCAGCGCGCGGCCCGATTGCTGGGGATAGCCGGCGCGGCCGACTTTCGCCGCGAGTTTAATTAAACTCCGTAGCGCTCGTTACCTACATTTCGCGCGGCGCGGATGCGAATGCATTGTTAGCGCGCACCGGCGCAGGGGGAGACAATTGGCGATCGTGTATCGCCATTGCCAGCCAGCCCGGGGAAGTCGATTTCCTGGTCTGACTCCGTTCTCTCCCCGTATTCGACCATCGCCCCCCCTCCTCCCTCCCGTCGGTATCCCCTTTCCGCCCGTCGCGCAACCCTCTCGGCGTTCATTCTTCCCTTTATCTGCCGCGCATTGGCCGGAGGCCGCGAAGGGAAGCGACGTCGGCTCGCTTCAACCTCCGCTTCCATCCGCTCTCCTGCTCTCTCCGGCCCCCGTTGCTCTTTCTCTCGTTAGAGCGATACGGCGCCAAGATACGAGACGCCGCATTGTGAGGGCGAACTCGAACCCCGCGGCCGCGTTTAATGCTCGATTCACGTTACAAGGGGGATGGTTACGGCCCGTTCGTGCACTCGTTACGGCGCGGTAAAATAATTCCGAGGTTTCAGTTAATAACATCTCAAAATTGTAACTTAACTCGGAGTTAGTCGAGTCGGCCGGAGTTAATCGTTGTGCTTTCAAGACGTATTTAGCACGGAGGGTTTAAAGACCGCGGCTGTAAATCTGTAGGAGAGAGAACTGGGTAGAGTCGCGTGTACAATATTAAACTGGCACGGTGAGAAAATACAGGTCACATCGCTGATACGCGATGCGTGCGTTGCGATGTAGTTTTTTGAACACGTTTGTATTCAATGAATACGCGCCGCTGACGTCGGAGCAAATTGTCTTTTACACGACGAACAAACTGCATGTGAATAATAACAATCGCTGTCATGAATAATTGAACATCTAATACATCATTTTGATTAAATTTTATTGCGAACTCACAGCGTTATGAAATTGCGTTTCGTAACTGAATTAAATAGCAACATTACTATTATGACATTATGTAGTAATGCCGTATTATTATATAATAATGGCCGCGTACAATTTATAATGCAAAATTTCTCGTTTAGCGTGCCTGCTTTGTAGTTTGTTGACCTGTGCAACGCTCATCGCGTAATATTCATTACACAGTCTGTTTTTCCCCGAAGTATAAAATGTAACGCGCCGCGAAATTGTGTTTATTATTTTGCGATTAACATCTTGTGTCGCCAGTCAATCTCCCACTAATTTTATTTTCCCCACGTCGCTCTATCGACACGTGCTTAATTTATTTTGCTCGGGAGACAAACAACGGTAGCAAACTATAAGAAAACAAAGTACATAGAAAGTAAATTAAAGTATTAATTAAAGTGTCACGGTATAAAAATTCATTAAAATAGAACAAAGATGTCTTTGGCTTTCGATAAAATGAAAATTATAAATATAGTGTCAAAGAGTAATTTTTAAAAGATAAACTTTGATAACACCATTTGCGCGCAAGGCGCGCCATCAAGAACTATAAAATTGCGCCTATCTTTGCCACGTTCCGTTCCATTCCGGTTTCATGCCGCTCCGGACAATTCCAATAACGAGCTTTTACCCAGTTTCGATCGTAACTTACTAATACCGAAGCGAGAGAGAGAGAGAGAGAGCGGGTCCTCTAAGCGATACTAACTACACGGCCGCAATCATCGGTATTGTTACTTGGATGCGCTGCCTGCGGTGGAGTTGCGCCTCGTATCCGGGAAATTCGTTCCCGGCTTTTACCCTCGGACGAAACCATTCTTCATCGTTCGCGAGGCGCGAAGCCGAAACGATATTCCGCGTTGCGCCGTTGATCATTTGATTTCGCACTGTCGATACGTAAATAATGGACTCCGAGAACATACGCGGCGCCGTCCCGAATCGAGGGGGAACTCGCGATTGATTTTGTATCAATTTCCATTTATCGATGTCGCCTATTCGCAACCTCGCGATGAATCTCTGTTATCACTGTCGCGTTCTCGTCTCCATTTTCCTTGAAGTGTATGCGTGCGCGTGTGTGAAACCGTGTCAACGTGTCCTGTTTAAAAATCCTATCATCGCGACTTTTCGCTCGCATAAAAGAATGTTTCTCGTATAATTCCTTACTCCATCGAATATCGACGTATACACACGATGCCGCAGTATAAACTCGGCAACTTTTTATTTTCGGCACAGCGAACTTTTCCAATCGAAATTCGAATCAGTTCGTGCAATACGCATTTACAAATTCAGTATGAATCGAGCAAAATGTTGCAATCAAAAGTGTGGAACTTGCAGTCGTTCCATATTAATTCGCTGAACCCTCCGCGAGTTTATCGATACCGAGTCGCGAATGTCAATCGCAATTACGATTCCGAGATCGCAGATTATCATTGAGACAGCGACACGCCGGCGGCGGTCCGAACGTGCGGTCGATCACGCATTGATCCGATTCCCTTTGAGCGCGCCTGACCGGGCGCAGGGATTTCCACTTGAGACTCCGATCTTGCCGCTTCTGCGTGAAATTCTAAGCCGACGGAGGCGCGCAACGCCGGCAAAACAGAATATTGATGAGTGCGGAGTAATCGGCTGCCGGTTATCGCTATTAGCGAGTATCGCACAAAGCGTTGCACTAATTAAAACGGATAATACACCAAGCCGTAGAACGAGACGGTAATTGGGCATGGCTGCGGGGGTTCGTGCTCCATTATTATTAATTGCCTCGTTAAAGCATCGGAGATCTCCGCCAAGTGTGATTCTTTTTTGCAGCTACTTTCAAAGTAGCAGCAGATAACTTGGATGCACTGGATCGAATATAGCGTATAACTTGTTTCTTCCGCGAATGATCCGCTCGCTTCTCACGATTAAAATCAATTAAACGCATATTTCTTCTAACATTTGCGAGAAGGAGATTCTCTCCGTCGATTCTAAAAATGTCCTACCTTTAAAAGTTCGATTTCCGCCGAATCTCTTTAGCGAACCCTTCGGCGATTAACATTGCGATCACCGACGCCATCGGCGCTCTATCGGCCGCGTTTATCAGCGTTACGTTTCCTGTGATCTCGTTTTTACAGGCAAAGACTCTCTTTCTCGCACACTCTCTCGCTCTCTTTCTCTCTCCCTCTCCCGCGCTTTGATTGTACGTTTACGGGGAAAGTTTGTAGATTAGTTCAATCCCGATGATCGCATGCTCGACGCGATTGAACGTTATCGTCGTCGCGATAGGAATTACATTCCGTGTCGGGAGGGGAGAGGCGGCTGGGGGCGGACGGCGTACCGGAATTGCGTCGCTTCGGTCTGGCACGAAAAGGGCGGCCGTCCTCGATACTGTCGCGATATGAACCGACGATTGTGAAACCTTCCCTCGTCGTAGAATCGGCAACTTGTTCCTTTTACGACGCGATATACGCGGAAACGGTCGCCCGACAAAGTTGCGCCGTAAACCATACCGCGTAGAGCCCGCCGGAACCGATGATTTCGCCTCGTAACTTACACCTCCGGCCGACCACGCAGCTTGTTTTCTCCCGGTTGACTAATAAAATTCGAGATCTAATACAATTGCGGGCGTTTGATAGGAAAAAAAAAAAAAAGAATTGATTTAGATCGTAAGCTACGTGCGTTAATGTCGGAAGTGGCTTTCGATGGCGATTGGTCGATAGAAATTGCGTCTCTCTGGGGTGCTCCTTCACACACACACACACATATATACTCGCAATATACTGGAAATATAAGTCGAGTTTATGTCGCTGCAGTAACAATCGATAGTTCGAGAGCGGCCACGACAATGACGGGGCATTGAAAAATAGACGCCGAGCTTTATCTTATGTGTAAACTTTATTCTCGTTCGAAGCGCGCTCGAGTCATCTCGAGGTTTAATATAACACTGTATAAGATATTCGGTATATACAGCGAAGGGACGCATGCGCCGAAATTTATAAATAATGGCTGTCAAGTCTCGTATGCGGCGATCGGATGTAAAGTCGCGGTTGTGGAAAAAAATGGCTTTAATTTCAGTGATAGTTAATGAGGTATCAGACTTTTAATGAGTAATGTGAAGTTCCTCAAAGGTCGGTACAGTTTTGAAAACGTGTTCGACTAGACCCTCCAGGCAATCTCGCCGTTTCTGAGAGACATCAAAGGAGATTCGTTTTGCGTACTGAACGAGATTGGCAATAACTCTTACAACATCGCACGATGGAAAAGGAAGAAAAAGCCGGAAAAGAGAAAGTCACGATATTTTATCTTCCCCTCGTTTACTTAAGACGTACACCGAGATGATTGCATCCGCGATAACCCTCGCCGGCGGTTGTGTAATTTATTTACGCATCCTGATATCAACTTCTTTGGCTTTAATGTTTCCGCCTCTGTAATTGCACTCGGATTTCCTCGCGTTGTAATATCCAGCGAGCTAATAGTGTTTTTCTTTATTATTTTTTTTTTTCAGAATGCTTTTGAGTCAAATTTTTTTCCCCCGAGATAAACATTTCGTCGAATAAATAATATCTCCCGTGCAAGAATCATTTGAAATTATTTTATTCATTTTGCAACTGGGCAAACTTGTTTAACAATCTCAGCTATTTCCATATATAACGAACAGAGCCCGGCTGTTCGTTATACAATATATGTTTTCCACAAAATAAAGTCGAGATAGGCTGACACGTGCAACTGATTTGCACGCGAAGAATAGCAGTTTGGCTAAAGGCCGTTGCGGCGCTTCAAAAATATTCCATTCCCCGTTTCGACGAAAGAGATTGTTCGCGTCAGGGAAAGTCAAAGTAAAAGAGCGAAGACACGTCGCGACGAAATCTTTCGCGCATCCCTGCAATTTCTCCGCCGTCTTTCTTCTTTTTTTTTTTTTTTTTTTTCCTTTCTGTTTGTCCCTTTTTTTATCGCGCGCGAATCTCAAAGCGTGTTTGTTTCACGCTGCAAAACGAGAACGCGCGGTGGCAGAGCGGCGGTCGGGACGGAAAAGCGGGTATTGTTTTTCCCCGACTGTATTTTTACATCGCATTCCTTCCTGCGCGCGTTAACGTCCATCGCATGTCCGTTTAGTATCCGCGTACATTATGAAATAACGTGCTCTTTGTATGAAATCTATCCCGTTCTCTTCTTCCTCGCGCGGAACGCGGCCTCCTTTTGACGTCCTTCGTTTTTCCTTCGTTTCCCCGTTCCGTTTAAACCGCGTTTCGTCGTGGAAATAAAAGTAACCCCGCCGGCTGTATCGCGTCTGGCATATGCAGAGGAAATGTGTATAATCGGCGAGATTTCTTAAAGTAAATTAAACTGGCCAATTTTCTTTCAGCAAAATGTAATTTACATATTCTGTCATGATCTTCTTGAAAGTTCTATCTCGACGGAAGATTGCTTGAATTTTTCAAACAAGATCTTCGAACACTTTACAAGCAGCTTATTAACTGAGACTTCGATTTCATTTTTCCTTGTTTACATCTTTGCAACATTTAAAACGCTTACGTCAGACAACCGCTCTCGCGATTGGCGGAAATTACGCAAAGCATCGCGCACATTCGCGCGGAGGTGGATAAATCGCGATATTGCGCGCTGGTCAATCGACAACGGCGGGCTAATTTTCTTGAACATTTGAGGATTCGCCCTCGTACGTATGCAAACGGAGGTGGGTAAATAAACCGTTTAGAAAGATAGTTACCATCTGCAGAGAGGGAAAGCCTCGGAAACCGCCCAGTCAGCCGATACTTAAATCTCTTCGTATCGCCGTCTACGATCAGCCAGTGCTATCTCGCATTAATGGCCGCTACGTGTTCCTGAATAAATCGACCCACTAAACAGTTTTTCGCCGGTATTATTAACTCGCGAGCTCGGATCACTGCGAGTAGTTTTTTTTTTTTTCGAGGATAAATCTCGTCAAGTGGCGCACTCGCAACACGGCTGAAGCGAGCGAGGTAACGTATTCGTGGAAAATCGCATCGCTGCAACAAAGCAGACTAGACGATTAATCAATTTCAGTAATTTATTTGAAAGGATTTTACAAGTCACATCTTATTTTCTGCGTTCGACCCGTCTCGCTTCAACGTGCACTTCTTCGTTTCTAATACGCGTCCAAGAATTTGACGAATGAATCGTTATCGACCACACATAAGCGTACTTTTAACTCAACGAAAATCCTCTAATAAGCTCTCGATACAACGGGAAGCTCTGCCTGATTAATCGGAGAAAGCGTACGCACGACAATGCGTATTATGCGAGATGCTTCTCTGGAGGATAAATTCGATAATAAGCTCCCGGACAGGATTCACCGATGTAGGCCGCTGGCCTTTAGTAGATTGTCGCCGGTAGCGAGAGGATCTCGGAAAGAAAAAGGAAGAGAAAGAGAGAGAGAGAGAAAGAGAGATAGGTGGAGAGAGGACAGGACGAATACCGGAGACCCATTGAACTGACACGTCTTTTGTGATTTTCTCATTACTGGAGTGGAAGGTCGATCCTGGAAGCTCATCTAGCTGCTGGGGCGACTTCCGCCTTCTCGCTCCTCGTTGATCCTTCCCCTTTTTCTCTCCGTCTTCCTTCGCCATCGCGCGCCTCCTTAATGCTTCACAGATAACTTGGCCCGCACCGAGGTATTTGAACGTAGTCGTGCACGTGAAATTACTCCTTTCATGCCGCCTCATAGGATACGTATTTTCGTGCTCGCGGGATTCTGCGCGCCTAACTTCCGATCGGCAGCAGATCGGAAAATTATATTTCCCGGCGCTGTCCGCAATCGCCTTACGGCCGTTGAGTCCTTTCCCCTTTACCAGCCTCTCATTTCAGACTATTACCTGTCCATTGTGTCTTACACCTGTCTCCTTGTGAATTCGAACGGCCATTGCCGTGTCTTTTCCGCGCGAGAAGAGAAGTCAGGAATGAGAAATTTAACGACGCGGTGCAAAAGACGATTCAATTGATACTTGTTACTAATTCTCGCCTCTTGCTCTCGCCGATCGGATTAGAAATCTCATATTTGCGCAGATATAATATCTTGTTGATTTATGATCGTAGAAAAAGTACCGAAAATGATCAAATTATTTGTCAACTTCTTTAAACACTTAATTATTCCTTTATCAAATTTGACAATATTTTCAGCTATGCTAAACATTTTGGCATTTCTTGAGAAACATGGCGTGAATTGGTTCCATGAATCAAACCAGCAACGAGAGCTGCACATTTCCGAAACAAGTTTGCATCGAGTCTCGACGTCTTTCTTGGTGATTCGCGGCGTCAATTCGCGCTTTCGCGCGCGCGCGCGAGAGAGAGAGAGAGAGAGAGAGAGAGAGAGAGAGAGAGAGAGAGAACGAGAGAGAAAGAGAGGGGAGAGGAGTCGAGTCGAGTCGTTACGCGGCATTGTTCGCACATTGTTGCCAAGGCATGCGCCGACATTCTTCCTAGTGGTGTGTCCATTGTCGGGCGAATACGGGCGAGATCGCAGGCGGAAGAGGAGAGAAGTCGAAGGCTTTTGTGAGGCAAAAGGATGCACCCTGAGGAGGCGTCGGCCCGCTTCTACCGACTGATCCGGCCACGTCCTGCTCGTCAGCCGACATCAATTAGTATCGCAAGGCGGCCGTGACTATGTACACACTGTGCGAACTGACACACTCGACGGAAACACGCATTAACCCCTTTCACGGGCGCGTATACATGGGGGTGTCACGAGCCGTCATCGGACGATACGAATTATCTTGCGAGCAAAAACGTCGAGAGAGATCGTTCATCAGATTGTCTGTCCGATTATCGCCATTAAATATCTTTCTAAGCGAAATAAAACTTTTTTTTTTTTTTTTTTTTAAATAAAATCTCTCCACTCGGTATTAAATGAAATTAAAGTCCTAATGAAAGACAGTTTATGTAAAATCAACAAGAAAATTGGATATTTTATTTGTTCGCATCGCTGCAACTCAATTACAGCCGAAGAATTTTTATTTTACGCGCAGAATATATTCCGTGTTTCCGCTGTCGAAATAACCCGACGTAGCTAGACACATGTGAAACATGTTCGCGTGTAACCTGCCAGGAAGAGAGGGTTTGCAATCTTCGATGCACCCAGCATGTATTAATCGTGGCATACACAACCGACATGTATCGCGCCTGTGTATCGACGCAAGCTCCCACGCGCGCACTTACATCGTCGGCAAACAAGCTTAATTTCACAAAGGCGTTCACATGGGCGCACGTTTGATGCGTGTACGCATCAATGTGTAGATTGCTCACGCGCGTCCACGCTCGACTGCGTAAATACGCGTAAACATCGACGGCACTTCCGTTGATTCTATCGACTGCGGGCGGCCGCGTTCCCTCCTTGGGGCGTCATTATCATCCATTTGCTAATACAAGATAAATCGCCCGTTCGCCCAGTCGCAACGCGCTACCTGACAAATTCTCGCCCGAAATCCGCCGCTCGCTCCTACCCGTCTCCGTTCACCCCTCCCGTCCTTGCAAATTCCATTCTACTCGCCCGTTCAGATCCGCCCGAGAACATCGACGCCATCGTGCCCGGAAGGGCTGTATCGAGTTTCGTTCTCCCGTCGAGGATGGACTGCTCGAATAAAAAGTGCTGTTGCCTGGAATACGATACGACGCTGTATTCCGCTCTTTAACGCACGGCAAATGGAATTTCTTCTCGCGACGTCGCGCGTCCGACGAGATGGATAGTTCCGCGTGAAAGCGTGTAATGGAGCGCCCCGCCTTTTTTCCACCGCGTTCGTGTAAAATTATCTCGTTTTCGATGTATGTCACGGACGTGTTTCTGCAGTACGTTAATTAATTCTACATTATCAATGCGCCAGTTGCTTACAATATCGCGCAAACAGACAGAGATAATCTAGTTATTCGAGATTATCGTTAATAAACATCGGTCTTTTATGCAGCTCGTCGAGAGAAGAGAGTATCGATCGGCCAATACGCTGCTCGGTGCTCGCGTAATGCGTATAATTAAAAATTCCCGCGAGACATTATTCCGTTTCGCGTCCTGCGTATGCACTGTGAGAGGCCGATTCCGAACGGACAATACCAAAGCAGAACCGTAGAGGTCTGTCTTATCGATTCCGCGTCGAAGAGCGTGCAACAGCGAGGCTCGCGTGGAAGGAGGAAAAAAAAAGTAGGCAGTCGTCAAAGTTGCGTGTCGACAGCGGTAAAACGCTATCGATCCACTCACGGTATTTATGTAAACACGTGCCCGAACCACGTCCAGCAGGATTTCTTTTCCGTTCGTTCTCCTACCTTTATCGGCACATTCTCGCGGGTTTTTCTATTATCGCGTCTATCATTCGTGCACGCGGACGATCTCGCTTTACGATATTCGAGAGATTCTGCTCTTTTATTAGTTTTGAAGTTTTCCGACAAGTTTTTCAGTTTTACACGCGCTCGTGAACTGTGCCATGCGTGCGATAAACTTGTAAACTCATTTAATACTTGTTTTTACGCCATGTGTCGTTGCGCGATGTAAAATTTGCAAACTTTTTTTTGTAATTATATATAAAAAAATTGCGTGTAAAAAGTTTTACGGTATTTCGTTTATTTCTCCGCAAAAGTTCATTTTCTCGCGTGTCGTGACACTTTCGCGCGACGTAGCATTTTGACGACAAGGACTGACCACGATACAGGCTATGCACGACGCAATGACAGCGCAAAAGTACACGCTGACGTTTATATATAACGTGAGGCGGATTTTCGCCATGCGCACTAACGGGAAATTAGGCTGTCCGAAGCGACTTGAGCAAACTGTACGGCATATGTGTGATTTGGTCGATAGGTTCGCTTGTCGACGTGTTAATCTGGCTATTAGGTGGCGCGACCGACCTATCTCGCGAACTCAGACCGTGTGTGCCAGATGGCACGATCGAGATAGCTCACTGTGCATCCCGCAAAGCGCATCATCGATATTTGCCCTCTAAGCTTGCGCTTTTATCCCGTGAATTAACTCGCGGAGATGCGCAAGCGCTTTAATCGCCAATAAAAATTTCAACCTGTAATGGATATGCGACGCGATGAAAAACGGAGATTTTTTCGAATTTTATTAGTCCGAAAAGGAAGAAAATCTTTGATAGATCGCACAATAATTCCGTCAAGCGGAATCCAGTTTTATGGGTCTCCTCTTGCAATGCCCGCTTTGTCTCCGCAATGTTTTACGCGCTCAAACTATGTCGCTGCGAAGTGATCCGAACCATAACTCAAAACAGTAATTAATCAAGCCTAGCAGAAATGTAATTGCCGCGTCGATGGCAGTCACGAGTTTGTTCGCAAAAGCGCGCGTGCTGTTTGACGCGTCGCAACTTGGAAAGTACGGAATTGCGGGGCGATAAAGCAGCAAGGATAGAATTTATGCTGCAAGTAAGGAAGATAATCAAATAAATGGAACAAAACTGTGAACATTGTTCGTACACGGATCGATGTAACAGTAACTTTTTAGAATGCTAATTTTAGTGCGTTAATTAAGCATTTCAGCAACTTCGGAAGAAAGGCTTTTTTCCCACATAAATAATTTTATTGAATCTGAATAATGCTATTACTTACATGCATAGACATTAGTGCAACTTATGGTTTTTATTTTTTTACATCTACATTTTTTACGTATATTTCAACATCTCTAAAAAAAATTGGAATCTTTAAATGTTTGACGTTTATACTTGAACACACTAATATTTTTAAATAATTCAAAACCATCGCTTTGATCCCTGTGCCAAAGCACTTATCTCTCCGTTTTTCTTTTTCGTGTTCCAGGTGAGTGTCCAGGAATTCCAGTACCCACGCGGGACGGGCGCGTCCCTGACGATGGTAAGCCATAAAGCCAACGTATGCCGTCGTTTTATCCGCGTATTACCACCCATTCGCCGAAAGGCTCTTTCCCAGGACGATGTAGTCTGCAAAGGATATAGGAAGAGGTCCTAATATCTCGCAGGCACACATCCGTCTTAATTAACGTCGCGATACATCTCGACTTCCGCCCAGACCGCCGCCGCCGCCGCCGCCACGGCATTCAGTTTAATATACGCTAGCTTACTCCTAATAATCTCGCTGCACGACAAAAATTATGGCAGAATTTAGCTCGTTTCCTTCTGCATTAATTTCGTATTATTTTGCGTTGGGAATCTCTTTCGGAAACTGCCAGAAATTACACACATACAACCGGGCAGATAGAATAGTATTTTATTACATTTAATTTTAATATAATGATGCTAACGCAAATTTCTTTTTTTACACGTGTCACATTCCCGTCATATTTCCGTCACATCTCGCGCGTCTGCCTTCTGCCGTATTATTGTTGTAATTTTAGTTTTGTAATTATCTTGTAATTTATAGCATTAATTATCGCGAAATATTGTTAAATACGTGCACTTTACAAAATCGCCGACTCATGCGTTCCAGTTGTGTGCAATATACGTTTCGTAATTTAGTAAATTTGACGTGGATTCGGCCGTGCAGTTCTTTAACGCATTAAATATAAATGGCAATTCTGCCGGGACGTATAATCACACGCGAATCAATCGTTTTAACGCGATAATAAATATTGGCGTCGATGTTTTATGTATTGAAAACAACAGTTAGTCAATGCCAATATTTTCCATCGCTCACACAGCCTGTATATTAAGTGGATCTAATGCGTCAATATAACTGCGGTCCAATGCATTCATCCCACTGACGTCATGACGCCTTTATTAAGCGCGCTTCCAGCGCGATAAATCGCCATTCGTGTATTCCGCTGCTAATTTTCGTAAAACGCGAAAGATCCTGCGACGTTAATCAAATACAGTGGCTTAATTAATTAAACTTTTATGAAAACGCCGTGCAAACAGTTAGTAGATCCGTTTCCGCTTTGCCGTCATCCGGGATGGTCTTGCCAAAGATGGTCGTTGAATAAAAATAAATTGGATACCGTCGTTAAAGCCACTCTCTATGCATTTTCAAGTGCGCGCTAATGCAGTTTTGGTTATTGCGAGTAGACTCAGCGTTAGTTTTTATATCCACGTTGAAACGATTCCGGATAAGCTTTTCTCAACATCAGTTCATATCGCGCCGAGTACCTTGCGATGAAAAGGAAAAGCCCAGCCTCGTGGAAAAATGTGCAGCCTCGCGGAAAATCGTCGAGGCATCGCGCATGTTGCGAGAGCGTGTCGCGGTTAATGAAATGAGTTTCGACGGGCGAGAGGAAATTTTCACGCAAATAACAACACGCGAGTGTAACGAGTGCAAACGCGCCCCGGCTGTTTCCCGGAAGAGAAATCGACCTTTATTCAATCACCCTCTTTATCTTCACTCCGCCCGTCTTTACCACCGTGAAATAAGAGACGTCCCGTGGGCGACAGTGACGAATGTGTTTGTATATCGTCAGGCCGGTCGTCGGGGATGTCACACGAGAACACGCAACGCACGAAAGAGTGTCGCGAGGGGGTTGAAATGGTGCTTGGAACGTTGGGTATGACATACACGTCAAATAAACTGTAGAGAATCTACGTTAATATCGAAAGGGAAATAGGATTATATTTTCAGTGGCGTGCGGATTTATTTATCTTTCCTTTTTTACATCATGCTTTGAGATTGCATTCTCTCTTTTGCTCTTTATTCTCTCTTAATAGTATTTTTATATTTGCGGGGAATTATTTTTTATATATAAATATTGTTACGATTCTCTCTATCCTTTCGTGTAATGTTTATTCACGTTCGAAGGCAAAGAAATTGAAAGGAAAAAATTGAACACTCTGCTTTTATTCCGTTCAGCGCTTTGCGACAGAATTTGTTGTAAACTACTGAAGTGCTGTATTTCAATTTGCGGGCAATCGTAAATGATTTAATCGTTCGGTTCTTTACACTGCCGCACATTTTATTGGTTTTTATTAATTCATTTTTCCCGCGTATCATAAATGCTGATTTAAAAAAAAATATATAAATATACATCAATTTAATCCAATAAAATATAATAAGGAAGAAAAGATAGATGAACTAGAATACGCCATTGAATCGGTTATTAGCTTTCGTGTGCATTGAATGTTTCTAAAATTTCTATAAAATCCATCTCGTTCCAGACAGTTCCACGCTATATAGCATTGCGTACACGGTACATTACACAATGGATTTAACGACGATCGCGATTGTTTTAAAATGTAGCGCTCCGACTTACGATCTGCATCTTCCATGCGACGCGACGCATCGGCTTATCTTTATTCCGCGCGTAAACCTGCGGAGCACGGGTCTTATCAACGAGTAAGCTTCCAGCTATCGTTAAAGCGCAACATGCCTCCGGCATGTTGGTGAACAAGCTGACCATTAGCATTTATTCTCTTGTTATAAAACTCAAGCTCTTTCTCGTTTCATTACTGAAAACTTTTTCGCGTTTGAATCATCATCAGTAATTTCGAGTTTCTGCCTGCATTATTACAAATGCCCGTATGACATTTATGCGATTTGTGTGTGCCCGGTTTTTTCTTTCCCCCCCCCCTTTTTTTTTTTTTTTATTTTAGTAAACTTTAATATTATTTTTATTCTGATATTTTTTTCTGCCAATCCTTTGGATGCTCATTAAGAAACAAATTAGAATTTTTTTTATAATCTACATCTGCATAAATATACTGCAATTTCGAGATTAATATTAGTGATAGTGATAATTTGCATATCTCAAATGAAGGATTTAACGCCTAAATACAGCATATTAATAGTAATTATTCACCAGTGTGAATTGTTAATAATATTGGTGGAAATCGGGACCCGACTATAATCTGAATTAATGTTTCCAGTTGACAGCGACGTGTTCGTACAATATTCCGAAATGAAATATTCACGCGATAGCCCCGCATCCCTAAAATTCATATCTGGTCCACGTGCCATAGAAAGCGTGCTTCTCTCTCATCTTCGGGCGATTTCCTGCGTGAGAATGCCTCTTCGCGAAGTGTTTCCTCTGTGAAGCGGAGCCCTTCTTCTCTCGAGACTTTCGCCTTTGTGCCGTGAGCTTGTTCACCAGGACATCAAAGCGTAACGTGGAGCACGGCGGTTTCTCGCTCTCGCGATTTCCTGACCGGTGAATTTTCGAGGACATGATGTACGTAAACCGTTTCTGCGAGCAAGTGCCTTGACACTTACAGCCCATATAGCTCTTTAATCAACTCTCTATACATCCAGCGAATGAACATTTTTAAGGAATGTCCCACAAAAAACGTCATAATTTATTTTATCTATATTATACTTTACAGTTTTATCTTATTTTTATTATAAATAATATACTTTAAACAAAAGAATGTCAATTCCGAGGAGATCAAATATTATACGTTAAAGACTAATTTGTGCAGTAGATAAAGACATTGTCTATCAAGACCAGACAATGTATTATCTACTGCGGCCGCAATTTCACTTGTTGTCAAAACAGCGTTTCAACAATAAAGTGATAAAATTTTTCTAAATTGTAGGATATGCATAAAGTATTCTTTTTGAGCGAATTTCATGGCATTTACTCTATGTTTTCATATTATTCGTATTTTAACCAAATTTTTTCAGTTGTTAAACAATTTAGATACTTTAGTAACACACTCGTGACTTCTATTTAAATTAAATTTACCAAAGTTATTTTTCTTTTAATTTTCGCATATATTCGTACCGAGATGACGCATTCTAAGTTTGTCGGCATATCGCCGAGGTAGAACGTTACGTTGTATGATGGATTACTTTCACTCGCGCGCCGGCTGCCGCTGCCATTGAGCGGCTCATCCGCGAATACGTCACTCTGGCGCGAAAATAGATTCCGCGCGATTCACCGCACGGAAATATCATTCGTTCGTCGGCATCGGAAGCACATTGGAAGCACCGGAAATGGGCGGGAACGGCAAAATATATGAAAAGTGAGATAGAGAACCCACATCTTAGAATTATCGATATGCGAACAATAAAAACAAATATAAAAAAATTCACCGGAAGCATTAAAAATTAATAATAGGATGCAATTTTTTTCAAATTGAAGCGTAATAATCTCTAATAATAATTACAGTCTTGAGATTATTAAATTTGTTTAAATTTTGAAATTACGGAGAAAGTTTCTTTCTTTTTTATTAGATTTTTCGCGAAGAAAGCTCGTCTCTAACAAAAGATTTAACTCTAATACTAGTTTTTACATTGACTTTTCTACCGGCAGCTCGTACGCGCGAGCGCGTCATCCTGAATCTCCTTCGTGTCTCAGTCAGTCGAGGGTGGCTCGATCTTTCGAGCGGCACGACTCAATTACCATCTCTGTGACGCGTGAAAATAGCTCGTCTCTCTTTCTCCAATCCTCGCGTAAAGGCACGTCCTATTACACTCGCCCGGCTTGCTTGTCGAGTCGCATTTTTCAGCATTGAGCAGGAATCAAAGCTACTATCACTTCCTACGCCCTACACTCGATCCGGTTTTCTTCTTTGTAACGCGATTAACGATTCGTGATTTATGGCTTGGTACTTTTACACGGAACTCAGCATACGCGTAACGTCAGTTTAAATTAACGTTTTCTCTTTTGTAATGCGAACCAACAACCCGTGATTTATCGCTATCGTCCGTTGCTTTCATTAGATAATTTGGCACAACCGTATTTGTATAACATAGCTGTGTTTTCCTATTTATACTGCAAATCAATAACATTATTAATTATTATTATTTATTTGGTATTATGCGATAATATTAGTTTATTCTGCAATTATTGCGAATAAAGTGTTGGCACGAATTATATTTACATTATTCTTACAAATCGAGCCAATATCTCAGCGCAAAATTAATTATTATTATATAGAAAGTAGTTCACATTCTCTTTTGTGTGCGGGACAAGCTTGCATCGCTCTATAAAACTTCATTAATTTTGCTCAAGAAGAGAAAAAAAATAGGATCGCTTTAAGCGCTTGAGATTAATTGTGAAACACCGGAGAAAATAGCAGTTATGACGGTTTCCTAAAAAGGACGTCGTGTTTTTTTTCCCCCGAGACAACCGCTGTGCTTCTTTAGGCGCGCTTTATAAATGGGATATTGTCGCGAAAAGGGCATCATAAAATGGTCGTTGCGGAAAGTCTGCTCTGCGCGACGCACCGCATTTCCGTGGCATAAAATCCAGAAACACAAACGTCCCTGATCCGCGTATGCACAAGCCGTTTGACATTCCGCTGTTTTTCTGAATATCGTTAACGATATTGATGGGATTTCTGACAAAAGTTCGCCATTCAGAGCCTCAATGCAACTTCGTGCAAATAGACTCTAACCTTTTTTACGCTCGAAGATAACTTTCCACTTGTTTTACGAGTTTGAAATGCCCGTAATGACGTCTACGGCAAACATCGTACGTACATTTTCTTTTCAAAAGATCGTATAGGGATTAAATTAAAAAACTCGTAAACCACCGTTATGACTCATCGTTATATTTCTTTAGGGGCGCGAGTTTTTCACTTTAATCCGATTTTACTCCCTATTCCTTCGTTATTATTATACGTCAGAAAGACGATAAAATTTTCGCTCCTATTGGCGAAATATTGCGGTCCGTTGGTGGGATTCAAAGATCCTCATTTTCGAAAGAAAAAAAGAAAAAAAAAAAAAAAAACACTTAATACGCAATGCACGTGCGCTCCGCGAGACGCGAGATCGCGCACGGCGGAAAGAATTACGCACATCCGGGTACGTCGAATCTCGAAGTTCTCGTGGTAAATCCGGGATTGCGGGATCGTGCTGCATGGTGTTGCGCGCCGATCGAGACAGATAAAGTGAATTTCTCGGAGTTAGAGGGCACGGCAGAGCAAGGGGTAGGGACAAGAGGTGTGAGGGGGTGAAAGGGAAGGGGCGACTGGGCGCCGATCGAGGCTCGAACACGTAACCGCCGTGTTATCTATTAGCTCTCCGCGTGATAAACGATTCGCTTCCTTCCACGCGAACTTCGCACGTAAATCGCCTGGAAAAGGATAAGCCCCGCGCATAGAGCGCGCCCGGTACACTCTCGCTCTGACCTCGCGCCGTCGATTTCCCGATCTGCTTTTTTAAACATCGTATTTCTTTTTTTTAGCCCCGCCGCATCGAGTCTCACTGTTCTCTTATTTTTTTTCTCCAAAGTTTAACCGTACGAAGTAGGAACGTATAAAACAGATGTCCCCGGTGCTCGGACATTTAAGAGCTAATCGTTGAAGACACAATGTTTTCTGTATCAAAGTAATATTTTTTCATCTTAAAATTAAGATTATTAATTGACAGCCAATTAAATATTTTCAACAGATGTCGGATATACATACGTCCAGACATAATGTAGAATACTCGCAAAAGGTACTTTTTAAGTGAAAAATTCAGAAATTTATTTCAAAAACTGATCAAAAGTGCTTCTTTTTGGTGCTAAAAATCACTTGCTTTTTGTAAAACTGTTAGTTAATTCATATTACTTTATGATATAATTTTAGCTTATTGTATTAATTATTATGTAATTAAGTATTACACAACGATTCTTTCGACATACAAAATTAATTTACTAATGTCCTTTTTAAATATTACTTTTAGGTTTTATAATATATTTAAAAAAGTTAAATACTAACTATTTTGTTATATATAATTGAAGATTGGAACTTGTTGACTGTTTCGAAAATAATTTGCGATTACATGTTTTACTCCCAAGGGCAATCTGTAATTAAATTGAGAAGCACAAATTACTACGCACCAATTACACAGGGTAATTCTGGCGAACATGGGTCGTGTGTCAAATTTATTTTTGCACAACATTCCGTAACACTTTCACAACTGCAGCAGCGTTTGTTACAGTTGGAGAAGCGTGAGGGGATCGTTGTTCGCGGAGGAAAAAAAAAAAGGGTGGATGGCTCTTTGAGTTCTCGTTTCAAAGAGAGATCAAAAGTTTGATGATGTCACGCGGGCAATCCACTTCCGGCCTCATTTACTAAATCGACTGCCCAGTCAAAGGAACAAGTTTCAGAAGGACCGGGCAATAAATATATCTGTTTATAGGCGTCTAAAGGAGTTTCGCGAGTCATCAGAAACTCGAGACCTCGAACTCCTAGTGAAGTTCAGTGAAATAGAACTTAGAATCATATATATTCTATAGAATAGTCTAAAGATATAGAATATTGCTATATGTCGCTATCTTCATCAATGAAGGGGCTTGAAAAAAAGAGAAGAGAAAGAGATGAAAAACGGGGAGAAAAAGACAGAAAAGAAAGGTTAGGATTTGTTGACAATCTTACGAATTGATTGCAAAATTTGTATTCTGTTGGTTTGCTTAGCTTCTCGTAATTTTTCAGTATTATTGGAGCGCGATTGTCATCGCTTATTTCAGAAATAAGTCGTTTTCTACATAAGTCGTCCTTAATCTTTTCTCCATATTTGACAAGTTACGGGTTTGTTATATTAATCGAGGCACGTGGTCGATGGAGCGAGCGCGACTCTCGGGAAATCGAGATATTTCATTAACGAGGCATAAGTATCCGCGTTTAGATAAATGCCGATCTTGCGTCTCTCGCGACGGGGAATGCTTCATTATTAAATGCGAAAGTCCGTTTAAAGTGCGCTCCCTGCGCGACCGCCAAGCGTAGTTCGTTAATAGAAACTTCCAAGCGTCTCGTGCAAAATTCATTTTTGCGGCTGATTGGTAAAGCAGCTTTTGTCAAGGCTTAACTCGTGCGCTACATTTATAGCGATGAATCTTTCATCGCGCATGGGTATTTGGAATCCTTATGTACGTTCGGGGAGAAGCGAAAAACAATGTTAATTATTAAAATATATTCGACAGCTTATCATTAATAGAGCACGTAGAACAAGGAAGGAAGAGGAGACGATTGATACGGAAAATTAGGAACAGGGTAATATAATTATTCTGCAATGCGTTTATATCCATAAAAGCAGATTGCTTTTGAGGAATCGTTGTTCTTATTCAAATCACTTTCTGACGAGGAATCTTTTATTTTCGATTATCTCTTCAATTATCGAACGTACTTACAAGGATCATCACGTCTACGATCTTTCGCGCGGCAGATTGGACAGGATCGTGGATCAGATTCGAGGGGTCGAGTTCTCCATTTAGTAAAGAGGGGTTTGAACCGACAAAAGGGTCACCCGACGCCCTTAAGACCTGCACTTTGCTGTACGTCGCGCAACCCCAATGTCGCGCGGAAGGTATTTATTATCAGAGGAAGATAAAAGTTATTTTGCACCGGGTATATTTTCTCTCCTCCGCGCTCCGCTGGCATTGTCCGCTTCTGAGCGCTTTAGCTCCGGCTTCGAAAACGATCGGCGCAAACTCGGCGACTTTTACACCGTTAAAATCAACCGTCGACTTTTCCGCGCCGGCACTCTTTCGACGAGATAGATCTTCTCGCCTAGCAAATAAGAAATACGATGCGATGAGACGTGTATGAAATATTCATGTTTGCGGGTTTATTGTGAAAAAAATATCATAAATCCTGAGATATTTGTTCTTTTTTGTTAGAAAAATTCGGTGATCCTTTTTAGCAAGAACTCTTAATTGAAACTCTTAGTTTTGCCACTTTCGTAGTTCTTAATATTAAATACTTCGAGAACAGCGTTACATTTTGTTGAATTAAAAGTCCGCTTGAAGATGAGCAAATTTATACCATAAAAAATGAATTCTTTGTGTTGTGAAAAATCAAATTGTCTATTATTGACATACTTCAGAATTTCAATCGTTTCGATTCAGTCGTCGCTCAACCGTCGTGAAGGATACTTGACGCAGACAAGCATCCCAATCTGGTTTCCTCTCGTTCTGCCTCGATTCCTCTGGCATTCATTCTCGCCAGGCGCGCGAGGTGTGCCCCAAAAAGATAACCGTACATACTCAGTTTCTAGTTAAATGTAGTAGACGCTATGCAAACGGGGCTAACACAGTATTATAGTTTCGCCAGATAAGGACACAATGCTAGAGAGAGAAAGAGAGAGAGAGAGAGTGGGACAGAAGCATTTAAAGATTCAAAAATGTACATTTAATTAAATATACGAAATGTAAACCGGTGAAAGATCGCTCGCAATCGCGTAATCGCAGTACAATGAGGTAAATCGCGTGTAACACTTTTGCCGTTAGAATAAAAAGTGTGAAAAGGTGAAAATGACGATGGGGCTGAAGAAAGCAGAGAGGCGGAAAAGAAAAGCTGCCACGACCATCGTTCTTCACGTGCTACGTGAAAAGCCGAGTACTTCTTCGCGTTTCCACCCCCGTTGACATCGCTTGCGAAGCGTTAAAATAGCCGCTTTTAAGTAACAATGAAAGCGGGCACGTCGGTTGTTGTTAATTGCATCAAGGCCAGTTGCAAAATGCCGGGCGACCGTGTCGGACGGGCGTTATTCAACGAGTCGTTATATACAATACATTTGCCGCACTGGGATAGACATTATCGCGATTTAATTCGAAATATATTCTATAATCTTCCGTCGAAGAATAATACAATTCTCATTGCGATTTTGCATACTCTGAATCTTAATAAGGCGCGTTTAAAGAATCAATGACATTGATACTTAAGTGAACTTCCGAATAGGAGATACGTTCATATTTGTGATTGTTACAACGCATCGTATTATATAATACTTCTTGATGAGCATAGAGCCGATAATTTCTAAGCACACATTTTAACAATATATTTTACCATTTAACATCCTTGAAATCAAACTTATTAATGTTCAATATCGAATGTCACGACAATTTTCAACATTACAGTGCCGTTAGTTATACATTTGGACCGATTTATGCGTACGGCAGAGCGATACATCGATTTTCCCTCATCGGATTGCCACCCCTATTTATCCGATATGGTTTGAAGGATACCTCAGTTCGGGTTCATTCGTCTTCCCGATCCCATTACAGCTGCCAGTTAGTCATTCTCGTTTCTCTTCAATCTCCATGACATACATAAGTTCAGCAGTATTTTACAAATCGCTCGTAAATCTTTTTCCATTTCGGGCGCCTCGATCCTTTATGCGCTGCACTTGTTGCCGTAATACGTATAATGGGCGCCATCGCGATTTTAACCTGGCGCTTTTCCGGTAACCATAATTTTTTCTTTTTTAATTCGCGATACCATCTTGGAATTTTACCAAAGTTCGAAATATCGCTCCTATAAAATATCCTACCGGAAAGTTTGAAACGGCTTTGTGAAACGCAACTTTTTTTACAGCTGGCAATTTCATTAGGGTTAGGCTTTGCGAAGAATATAAGTATACCGTTTACCTTCATTAATTAAAAAAAAAAAAAAAAGTTTAGCCTGACCGTTTAAATTGCGCGCAACCCTCTGGGAAGCCGCATGCCATAATTCAATAGACTTCCGTGTAAAAAATGAGGAAGAAATTTATCGCGATACCGGCGGCTCGAAGTAAGGTCTTTCGACATCTCTAAGCGTCGATGACGTTTAAAGCCTTCGGTTGTTGCGTAGATCAGCAATTCACGGCGGTCTGTGCTACAATATTTGCATGCACGTAAAATATGCATGCGCATTTGCATTATGCAGCCCACATATGTTATCACATTGCCTACGGGTGGCTTTTGACCTTATAGGCGATGTAAATCCTTAATCAGCTACGCGGGGTTAATTTCGATGTGACAAGAAAACAAGGCGTTACGATAAAGCGGCACGGTATAATGCGGCTCTTATACGTAGGCGTATGAATTGCTATGCTAATGTTGTCTAAAGAATGCAACGTCGATTATAATTTTAAGAACAGATTATACGTCGCGGATAATACGTCAGAGAAACTTAGTGTTTCTTTGAGAGGAGATTGTTGGGGAAAATAGAGGGGATATTATTATCAAAGAATGAAGATAATTAGGAGATTAATCGAGGGAACGTTGCGCGCAAAATGGTACACGTCTCGCACAATAATCCCGCGTCCGGTTATCTCCGGCCCGCATTACATTAGATTAATTAAATTCCCGCGATTAATTGGTGTTCATCCATACATTCGGATACGTATAATAAAATTTGCCGGCGCGAGTAAATTGCCCGCCGTTGTTCGCGTAATTGCGCCTTGCGCGCGGAATAAAGTTTCGGCAATCACCGGCGCGGAATTTATCGCGTTAAGGAAACTCGTCCGGAATGACGATCATTCGCGAGATAAACACGCGCTGGATTGGATTCTCTATCTGATTTTTCGTCTCTCTTCTTCGACGGCGTGCCATCGACCGAGGCAGGCTTTACACAGAGATTTGCCCGATTCTGATATAGGCCGCAATTGCGAACGGGAGTACAGGGGGAGCAGGAAATATTAATGTGCTCATTAGCAGTGCTTCATATTCATGGCATGAAAATTCGTTGTTAATTATGTAACGGGCTGCTCATTCACGAAATCGGACAAAACGGCCGGCGAAGCCGATTATCATAAACGGTAATCGACTATACCCGACCGCGGTTGAATCGAATATATTGGGAGTGCCATCATTTTCACTGCCTGCAAAAGCGTTTACTCGTTAATGAACGCGCCGAACTATTTTCGTTTTGCGGCAATGTAAATCAATAGGACTCTCATTACGCGACATTAATTATCTTAGCAATTTGGAGGATGACTCGTATTTTCAGCGATCTTCGTCACGTTGAAATAAAGAGATATTTCAGAAACCTAAAATCTCTCTCTCTCTCTCTCTCTCTCTCTCTCATATAAATCATCTCTCGAAATTCCCATCATCTCCGTGGAATGCGTAAAGTCTTCGCGCAGTGCCTTCGCGACTTCGTGAAAGGACCGTCTCGTATTTAACGCGACTCGCAATTAAGCGAGCGCCCAGCGGTCCCAACAATTTTAACGAAACGCGGATTTTCGTCGAGCACGGCTGATGCCCCTGTCTAGGGAAGGAAGGAAGGGAAAAAAAGAAAACAACGGTCGAGGCTGCACTTCGCGCCAGATTTGTTGTTTCTTTTCTCCATCATCCCCCCCGTCTTCCCCAGCCTTGCCTCCGCCGTTCTTTGTTTTTTTTCTCTTTTTTTTTTTGTTTCTTCATCCATTCACATTAATCACTCTGGCGAGAGAGCGCGAGAGTAGTCCTCTTCTCTCCGCTCTCTCACTTTCTCGTTTTGTTCTCGCGCACGCCGTGTTGCAACTGCTACCTTAATGGGTTTCCCCAACTTGAAACGAAGCAGTGGATTATGGGGCAAACCTATCAGAAACGCCGCGATAAACTTCGATAAGGTCGACTTAAATTACCGGGTGAGGGGGGGGGGGAGGGGGCACTTGCCTTTCTTCCTTTCCATCCAGCGCGACGTTTTTTTTCTTTTTTTTTTTTCCTGGTAATACGAGGTCGTGGAAAGAGAAAAATTTAGCATCTCGCGCCCGTCATTTTCCTTCGCTGATTTATGCAAAGAAGAATATCCGATCTGATATTTTATCTTCCCATCGTATGCATTTATTTTTTACAGCAAGGATTATACGAAAAAATTAATATTTCAATCACAGAAAAACAATTAAAAATAATTGCACATGTGTAAAAAAAAAAAAACGTTGTAAAAACTTGAATTGAATTATTCCGCGTGAAAGAGATAAGTTATCTTTACAGCACTATATTTCGGGTTTACGCACGATCGCAATTATGTGAATTTCCTGAAAATTTTCGTTCGAGCTTCACAATGCGACGTCGGCGTGATTTAACGTAGCAAACAGAAACGCGTCTCGGTTTGAAGCGGTCTATCGATAGGCAGCGGCAACGCGCTACCTCCCGACTGACGATCTGTTTCGTCAACAGCACTGACGTGTCACTGTATTGGCAATGAACGTTCCGTCGGGGACCGGCCGAAATGCGTTTAACGCAGATCAAAACAACCGCGCTCAATCGCTGAGGTTAACATTTATATTGCGGCCGTCCTCCGATTAACACTCGAACGTTTTCATTTGCTCTGTGGAAATTCCGGCTAATGTATTATCACCAGTGGCGCACATAATTTCCGAATTGAAGGTTTATTTCACGCGAAATAGTTTCACCGACCTTTCACACCCGATATTTTTATAATGCTTTCACAAGCTAGTTTTTTTTTTTTTTTTTGAACGTACTGCAAATCGTATACAACTTGCGTCGCACAGATCTCGAATGCGGCGAGATAATCATACCCGCTGCAATTATTCGCAGTCTCTCACCCCTTTTTTCCGCCACCTTTTCGTCTTCGCAGTTCGTCCAATCCTTTTGACCTCGCGAGTAATTGCACCCCGGAGAGGCGCGCGAGCGTGGCCGGCGAAAAATTTAAATTGTCCGTCTGACTACCGCCTTAAATTGCCGCCGCCGGTCTCTTTTCGCCTGTCTTTCATCCATCTTGCTGTCATCCTGAAATTTATCTGCACCCGTGCTACGTGCAACCGTGCGGTTTTCCGGGATGAGAGAAAACGGACCAAGAGGCGGGTGGCCCGAGGGAAAATTATATCGCCGTAAAAATTGAGCCTGGCACGGGGGACGTGTAATGCGCGCATGCGAGTCTCGGCGTGCCTGTGTGAAGTTACCAAAAAGGAACAAGAGGATGGCCATGTTTTGCATTCTTAACATTGTATCCTTGAAGGCACGTCTTTTCCGCGATAGGTTAAGTGTTGTAGACGTGTTCATCGAGATTCACAACTAAATGATTGATCATCGAGACGATTCACGCACAATCGATTTCGCGAGTCGATGCAAAAGCGAATTAGCAGATAGAAATTTGTCATAATCTTGTCAACACTTGATACCGCGAACGATTAATAAAAATTCTTGCGATTTGCAATCGTTTCCATTGCCTAATGAATCAATTATTGCGCAAGGACATTTCGATATGATTGTGAAATACAACATCCGACAGAATCGGTTAGAGATTCTCATGAGTGCATTTCTGTGTACCGGGTGAAATGTTCGGTAAAACGAAATGTCGTGTCGGATGTCGTTTCCGCGATGCACTGGATATTGCGTATCAAACTTGACGTTGTTTCAATGAAGCGGAAACTGCGTTTCCAAGTTGTCGCGGCAAACTCTAAACGCGCTTCACTTTTATCATATGAATGATAAAGACCGTACCCTCCGGCATTAACCCGAAGATAGTCCCGTCACGAAAAATCACATCCCGTGGCTTGCAACTGAGCGAAACGTAATACTGAAGGGATTTTGTAAAGAAAAATTTAAACTTTAGTATTCAATTTTTATTTAGTTTTTCCGTTTTAAAAAAAGGATCTATATTTTTTTATTTTTCTATACAATAAATCATCAACATTCGAATTATCTGGTTCGAAGACCTGTTTTTACCGGACACTGAACCGTATCAACGCTAAGTTGGACGTGCAAGAAACGATTCAATTAACGGTGGAATTAGCGTGACCGACGAAAAGATATACGAGCATAGATGGAAAGACCGTAAAAAAGAAACGCAGAGTTTTGTACATCGGGGCGAGAAACGTCGTGCAAGTTTCACAACTCGACGCGCACAGATGCCGCTCTCAAAAAACTCACCAAATAAATTTTGCCGAGGCAGTCGTATGTGTAACTGTCGTGGAGATAAAAAAAGCACGGATAGGAAATGTAAGAGAAGAGCCGGTGGAAATGCCTTTGCATATTTTTAATATATTTTTAATATATTTTCTCTTTTTGTAATCGATATTGTTTCCTGCAGTAAATTTGGCGAAAAACACAAATAATTACGTGAACTTAATTATATTCGAACAAAATTATTAAATTAAAATGTGGAATTAAATTAAAAAATGTGGAATTTTTAAAATTTAATTTCTAAAAAGTTTCAGTAACCGAAACATGTTATCGCTATAATAATTGATTAGATAGATTTTCAATTGTTTTCGATTCGACGCAGAATTCACTGCGTTCGCGAGCGACGTCATTCTGCTAGTGCCAAATTGCATCGTCAATATTTAATGATCAACCGGGGAATCGATACTACTTCGCGATGAAACGTTGGAAACGACTCGCTTATCGGCGCTACTGCTATCGAAATAACCACTTTCATAACGCATGTGATGTCGGTGAAATAACAAGATATCAGGCTAAGAATAACGAGATAAAGGGCTAAGAATAAGCTAGATTCTTTTCATTGCTCGCTCGAGGTCGGTCGAGAATATCTCTTACGTATCGTAGAATGACCGCTTGCAAAGCGAATTCAGTCGATCCGTAGTACTTTGTAGGGAGTTATCGACGCTCGGGTGACTTTATTAATTGATACATCTATTAGCGGCTTTATTCAAGCATATTCCGACTCCAGTGGGTCGAATTAATTAATCAATTATTGTGAAAATTATCAGGCTCATCGGTCCGTAATGTTCTCATATGTCCGCGTTCTTTGATCGAGATATATTTTCGAGCACCACTTTTATGCGCCGCAAATTGCTGCACCATAGTTTTCGCGTTAATAATTTCGATAAAATAAAGCCACTAATTACCACACCAAGTAGATTGTGTCGACATTGTATCGAGTATCGTTAATTATATTTTATATACTTGATATCTAAAACTGATAGCAAAATATCTTACAATCTATATTGCATATATGCATTGTATTGGCGAAATCAAGGTATGGGGATTGTAAACATTATTTAGTACATCAATATTTACCGATAATAATTTTCCAACACTTAGTTCCATACATTGTTATTTAAAAGCGTTAGCCTCCTCATCAATCCGTTGGAGATTTTCCGCTTGCGAGCTAATTTATATAAAGGTCAGCGCGACGTTTTCGACGCACTAAATTCACGAGACACGAACGAGACAAGATCTCGTCCTGCGATTGAATCGATTCACGATAGGCGTCCTGATTAAATTCGGATCGAACGAACTGCCGGATTAAACTCGTGGCATCGTCGCGCTTCGACTCACGTGAATTCAGCTTCCTCTTGCGAAGAAAGGTGCACTTTTTAATCTACCACGCTCGCTTGAAGAAATTGCGTTAACTCCATTCTGCGTGATTCTTCTCTATTGGATATTTTCTTAGACGGAATAACACGATAGCTTGCTCTAAAAATAATGCGTTCTTGCTAGTTTTTTAACTTTGTTATTATCGGTATTTCAATATTTCGATGGTTCTATGGAATTGGAATATTTATTCGATTACAGCCTTCGATAATGAAGCATTATATTGTTAAATGCATCTTTATTTTATGGAAACTTTTTTTATCGAGAAATAATTTTAGTTATATCGCAATTTACGCAACCTCGTTAAAAATGATGCCTCTTTAATATTTCAGCTGACAAAAGAACATGAACTTCTACATATGAATTGCTTCTGTTGTTTTTTTATATCTATGCATCTATCGAAAAGCGACTCTCTTCATCTTTTCAGAGATGCTGCAAACTGTACAAAAGGTGAAATAATAATAATGACAAGCACAAGAAACGGAAAATATTTAAATTCACAACGACGATGAAAGGTATATTATTATAGAAATGTTATATTAATCCAGTTGTAATGAGACTATATTGATTTTGGAAACTAGGTTAACTGCGGCACGAATAAAGATCATATGGTTTCGTCGATTTCTTGCCATGATATTTCCGTCGCGATATTACTGTCGCGTCCTAATTAAGCCAACGTGTACGCTTCTCATCGTGATTTTATTACTACTTGGAATTCCTCGCGTAAAACAACACGATCTTCAGCGATCTTTAGATTATTCGCAAAATAATCGCACGATGTAACATATTAATATAGAAATAGTGTAAAGTTGAGAAATTTTAAAAATCGTAAAATATTTTATTCTTCGAATTTTATTGACATAACAAACCCCTCGCGAAATGTCTCATCGTGATACAACAGGCATCGACGTCGTATTCACACTGACATTTTGTCATTTCATTCTCGAGGAACACAGGGACGCAAAAACGATACATGTTTGATACGGTTAAAAGCAGATCTCTCACGAGATCGACTTTCGTTCCACGCGAATGACCCGCGACCTTCCGTATCCGCGGCCGAGCGCGGTCGGTCGCAATCGCCTGCAATATTAATTCGACTGCTCTCAGATGGGGTGAAAATTCGATACCACTTACCTACTCTAAGCAACTCCGCTCGCCACTGACTCTCCAGTCAGTGTCTAACGTTGCACATACGCAGTTCACCAAACAAAAGCGAATTTTACACACAAAAATTATATACAATTGCAATTGAGTGAAAGGAGGATATTTCGAAATAAACGCTCTTTGCTATTTTGTCGGCGTATTGCGATAAAAGGCGTTCTTGAATGGAAACCGTTGAGCGGCATCGCGACTCTAATTAATCCTCGCATAAATATGTGCAATTGTTTGCTCATTCTTTAATCAACTGCTCGAGCATAGCTGGCGGATGCTTGTTGATCAGAACACTCTGTATACTCCGTCGTGGTAACGCCACGACGACGGGCATTACGTCGTACTCGGAATGTATTGCTAGGAGGGAATATTCAATGGTCTGGTCAGGTAAATATTGGATGAGCTCGCGCGACGACGGGCGCGCCGACGTTTTCGTTCTTCGAATATACATATATCCCGATGCCTTTCGCGCCGGACCCGGCGCAACGTCTCGTTCAATATTTTTTCGCGGATAGACGCGACGAAATTCAGCGACGGGAGGTTGGAGAATCCTCGCTTCGGCACACCGGGAAAGTGTGTTTGCAATTTTATGTTCGGGAAACGCGAGAACGTTCCGCAGGCAAACTCGGGGAAAATACGATGCACGTAATATTGCACGAATGTGTAAAACTCGAAACGATAAACTGACACGGAGTTCGAATCCCGCTCGCGCACGAATTAGAACAAAGTTTTCACGACAACAACACGCGAACATTCACGGTGAACGTAAATATTCGCAATAAAGAGTAGCGTTGAACAAAAATGAACAAGGTGTTAAAAAATCACCGGACGATTAAGTTTATTTACCGAACGTGGGCGGAGCCGACTTGCTCCGTGCTAATGTCGCACGAACGACCACGTAATCTTCCATGATTGAAAGATTAGGGGAACGCGAAGCGCGATGATTTTCTCATCGACTCCGAACCGTCGTGACGAGAGAGACGGCGAAGACTTATCGGTAACGAGAAGAGAATGATCTACCTGGTGTCTTCTTTCTAGTCGCCGCTCGACGGCTGCCGAGAAAAATTGCGTTGAGATTGTTTGCCTCGAGTTGCGTGGATTTTAATCTCGCCCGCGTCAGATTTTCACCTGCAACACGAATTGGAATAGTTCTTATCTAAGCATCGTAATAACGCTGTCTGAAAATTTTGTACAATACTGAAACTACTTGCTTTAGCAACCGCGATCGCGCACCGTCGACGTCCACAATCGAGCGCGATTCTCATATCCGCCGAAAACAACGTGTCTTTCACGTCGACATGAATTATCCAGCACTTTCATTAATTTCCCGAATATGCAAACAGATCCCCGACACGTTGGATCCTTCTCTTGGGTGTCAATGCAATTTCCGGGCATGGGGTGAATGATGGACAGCGCAACGTGTGTTTTCCCGATATTTCGCCGAAAAACGATTAAGGATCAGAGCGCTTTTTCGCGCATTTAAATTAATCATGGACGAGGGAATCTCTTTCTCTCTCTTTTTCTCTTTCTCATCCACCTCTCTTTCGAATCCCGAGGCGATTCCGATCCGCGACGGGAGAAACGGGTGAGGGTGAAGTGGGAGCTGGGGGAGAGGAAACACGGGGGTCAGAGGACCACGCGTATATACAACGCAAGTGGATGGATGGCGAGTGGGTATTCGGGTGGATGGGGTAGTCCGCATAAATATGGAAATTTCGTAAATCAAGTTAGTTGGCAAAGTGTCGTCGAGTTTTTTAGGGAGATAGAGAGCAACGTTATTTCTCAATTTTCTACCACACCGGTTTTTTTTTTTTTTTTTTTTCCGCTCTCCTACGCTATAGCTATTGCGCGAAAGGCGCAGTCCCGGCGATTCGGCGGGCAATTAACCGTCGGTTTATACTGTACGTCAGCCGGCAATTGTGTGTGCCTTTCCTTCTCACACGGGCTAATTAATTTATAAAGAATGCTTGTCTGCACCGCGTTATTATTCTTCGTAATGACCATGTGAAAGTTGTGAAATTGTTGACACAATATAAAGAATAGATTCATCAAATTACTTCCTTCGGAGCGTTAAATTCCACCGCAATTCCATTCACTGTAGCGCCATAAATTTTGTGTAGCCTAATCGTATTGTATAAAAATTTTCTTGTTTAAGTTTTTGACACATTAGGGATGTACAAACACCGATAATTAAAAAACTTGGCTGCTTAAAAAACATAGCTTTTTCATCTTGAACACAGAAAGTGTAAAGTGCGGCTGTTTGCAAAAAAACGAGTTTATATTCAAATGTTTTCACATCTTCCACACGTGCACGCATGCGATTATTAGTGCTAAAAGATCGATTTTTCTGACACATTGGATGCTGCGGTATACTTTCGACTGCAATAGCGAACGATGGGTATTAAGTGTGATATTTCATTCTTTTCGTAGCACATTTTTTACACTTTCTTGTTCAAAATGAAGAGTTATGCTATTATGGGACAAAAAGCGCTCTTTTCTTTCGTGGAACTTTTAAAAATTAAACCATAGTTCTCAATAATTTATGAATTTCTACGAAATGATATGCTGGCTTCACGCACACTACATGGCTGCAGTTAATTTCGAAAGTGGATGGTATTGGGTTAATCCGCGACCGGGCCGAGCTCGCAACAGCACCGGTTTAACCGCCGGGACTACATTTGCCGATTTAAGCCGCTGCTTAAATATTAGTTCAAGCGCGGTGGCGGCTGTGGCTGCGGCTTCCGACGCTCCGCGGATAATCGCCGTGCCTTCAGTGTCGTTTCCAGATGACCAGCGTGTGCGTGAATATGCTCTCAAAACAGTGGCACATTCAATGCGGATTAAAAGATTTAGAGAATAATCGAGAGCTTGAAATGAAAACATGGTTAAACGCGAAAAAGTGGAGAAAAAAGAAGCGACAAAAAAAATGCGTACTAAGTCCAAGAAACGTTATTCAGCTGAAAATCATTAATTTCGCGAAAAGCGGATAAACCATATTTTCAAAACTTTTTATTTAAACGTTTTTATGTCCACGTTTTTTCGATTTGTCCTCCAATTTCTTGAAAAGGTTAAATCGACGTATTTAATCGTGGAAGAACATTTCGACTAATGTGTCCAATTGAATTTGGTTTGCTCGCCACTTGACATCGCACACGGATCTTTCGCAAAAACGAGAATAATCGCAGACGGACAAGGGAAAACGGTCGTTTTACCTCGACGTTGTAATTGAATCCCGTTTTAATTCCGCGATCGATTAAATAATAAAGCGCTATCCTTTGCGAGCGCCGAGGAATCCGTAATCCAATCTTGCCGCCAGAAATTCGAGATCATAGGGAACAGTGTAACCCGGGAACTACCGTGTGCTCGTCACGGGTCATCGGGAGAGCGAGATGGATAGATGGAAAGAAATACAGTGGGAAGAAAGCACAACACGGCAATGACATCGGAACAGGACGGGAAAAGGAATCGAATTAAAATCCAATTGTCTTCGGTTGCAGCTTCGTAGCTCACGCGACGCCATTGATTTGATTTCGGGGCGAAAAGGGCGGACGAATTCAGGCGGTGGGGGGGGGGGGAGGGAAGGGAGAAGGGCCCCACGGCGGATTCGGACACCATTGAAAACGGCACCCGAGAGGGATTTTCCGTCGCGCAAGCTGCCACTCGTTCTTTGCGGTATTTCATCTCGTGTATTTACGTATTTCATCTCTCGTCTGCGTGTGTTCGCTTTCTCGTGACACACGGACGCACCGTGGGACATTCGAATTTGATTTACGCCCCGCTCGATGCTCGTATGTCCTCGCTGCGCTTCGAATCTCCGCCGAGTCCCTGGAATTTTTGAAAAATAATATGCACCGACGTGCGATACAAATTTCGGGAATGCTACGGGGAAATCTGCGCATAGTTGCAGTTATTATGATTTATCTATTGATTTCTGGTCTTAAAACGCTTACAGAAATCTCTCGTGAATGCTAGAAATTGTTGTTAAATTATTGAAAAGGGATAAATCGTAAAAATTATCTACGCTTAAAAAGAAGAAACTTACAATTGAATTTTTGTTTTACGCTCTGTCCTACTGAACGTCGCAGAACTCACTTTCTTAGATTCGCCGAGTCGCATTCAATGTGCAATTTATTCAGATTGTTAACTCATACTTTCGGAATTTGCTACTTTCTGAAATATTTTCATCGACGTATCGTTACATGCAGTTTCTACTCTCAGAAACTTTTCCCAACTGCTGAACTGGAATTTGTTCTAGTTGAATATTCAGGGGGATACTTATTAACTGCCTACTAAATAACTGAGTCATTCGTTCTTATTTTATTTTTTTTCGTTACTTTATGCTCGAAGTTATCGTTCGTCCGTTTAATTTTTTATTTCATCTGGAATAAGATTGAATAAAAATGATAAATATATTTACGTAGTAATATGAAAAATTTATGGTAATATTTTATTGAGAGATTCTATTTTGGAGGGTCAAAAAATAGGTGATTTTTAGGAATTATTTTTAAGAACATAAAGAGATATCGAAGTGCGGTTTTTTATGAAATATATTATAGTTTGCTTTAATAAAAAATTATTATATATATAATTTTAATAAATTTTTATAAACAAATTGACGTGCAAGTTGTCTATAAGATGGCGCTGTTCCGCGGAAGTAGTCAATTGGTGGGCGTGATAACTCCGTAACTATTAATCTGAAACAAAAAAAAAAAAACGAAAGATATTCTTAATCCTGAATTCGCGACTCTTGTGTCTTAGCGATTTTAATTACATAAGATTACAAGATTAAAAACAGATCTCTCGCCGTAATGAATATTTTCGAAGATCACATAATAAGTTTTATTACATAGTTTTTAAAACTATCCATTAAAGCACAAAATAAATAAATTAACTAATAAATTAATTCCTTCCAATTTCACACCTAAAAGACGCATTAAAACGATACGACGATTTATTTCGTACGATTGATCATCAGATCACGATTCAATGCGAGTTTCACAATTGCATTATGTGAGTTTAAAACCGATCTGAAGTACGAATGAGTTTTACATCACTTTTGCACTTTTTGCACTGCAAATGTTGAGTTAAAAATGGAAAGAAAATAAATTATGACATAATTATGTGCCGGATCAATAATTATGTCCTCGAATGTCTTTCAATTTCTCTGTCAATATATTAATACTAGCAAACGTTTGTTTTTACTTCAATGTAAACTTACAGCACAGTTTTCTTTCACGCGGTTTAGCAACATGCGTATTAATATTTCTGTTATCGTTGCGTATTGCTTTCGACATTTTTCTATAATTTTTGTTCACTTTTTACGCTGTGGCAACACAAAAAGAACTGAGCTTTTGTTAAAAACTTTAACAATTAAAATAGAAGAACACGAACTTTTTTCAAGGGCAAACTCATATGACAATAGAATATATATATATATATATATATATTACCCCTATTTACTGCAGATCGATTTGAATCTGTCGAAAGGAGGTTTTTAACTCGTTTAACGAAGCGATTTTATATTTGCATTCCGAGCGCACGAATTTTGCCTCTACACCTCGTTCCATTTAATAGCGTTTAACTTCGAGAATTTTTTAAATTTCAAAAAATCCTTTTTACACACATTTTAGATATATAGAGGATTCAGAAAATGCAAAAAATCAATTCTTTTACTTCCAAAATAGAATCTCTCTTTTCACGAAGAAGAAAAAAACAATTTATTACGTAAAAATAATTTATACGTATTAATAAATGATATGGATCGGACAACTTTAAAACCACTCTTTACAATTTAACGTAATTTGAGTCCAGTGAATATGACTCCCATTTGTACCGTGTTTTACATTTGAAGGTTCTTTTTTTTTTTTTTTTTTTTTTAATCGTGCCTTAATTGTCTCACCACAGTCGCAATCTGCGGCGGACTTAACTGGGGCGTAAATTATCTGCCCTTCCGACGAGTGAAGAAAAGCGTGCTTTATTATTGTCGGCCACGACCGCTCGCATTCGCAAGAGCCCGCCAACCGTTATCGTTTGCCGCGATGTGCCCGTTCGAACGAACTGGGAAAAGGAATCGTTTTGGATTCAACGCGATGAATGATTAAAATCAAATTCCGCAGCTCGGAAGTCGGGGAAACGCTCTGACATAGTTAGGAACTCCCGACTGAGAGAAAACTGGTCGGACTCTTCCGAGTCGTCCAATGGAATTACTTAACTTATCCATCCATCGTTCGGTAGGGGGAGGGGAGGAAAGAAGAACGAGGGTGGATAGTCCGCTGGAAGCGGGGTGGATGGTCTATCGGGGGACTACTACGGTCGCAGTTACAACGTTTGTTGATCGTTAAGTCTGGAAATCCGATTTGCTCGATCTCAAGGAAGCTCGCCGGCGAATCACCGCCCTCGACAAATTTCTCGCTGACGCTAGTTTCCTTGGTATCAAATAAAAATTCGATACTCTCGATCTTCAATTACCACAATAAAATTTAACGCGTGACGGCCGAGTCGATTTAATCGCAACAAATAAGTGGCATTGCGTTTTATTGAAAACAGATTGAAAAGTATTAGCATCGAGTCTATTTCTCATTCACTTATCTTTCTATTTTGACCAACGATTGCGAAATATGTATTTACTAACAATTTCTCTCCTTTCTTTCAGAATCATTGAAGATATATTGAAAATTGCACAGATAATGAAACGCGATTTGAACAATTGAAGTCTAGAAATTTGTTCGTGTAAATTCGACTCGCACGTTTAAATACCCATTATTGACGTATCGCGCTGGCGCGAAATCTCGAATAAACCTACTTGCGCTCGGAAGGCAACGGCGAGTTTCTCAAGACGGTGAAATTTTCGCATGGCCGCCATGCTACTAACACGGTTCAACTTCCCTTCTGTATCCCGAGCGATCTATCCAAGATTACTTCGCAAACTTCAGGAAATAACCGGCGTAGCTACGTGCGCGCCTGGCGAGTATGGGACGAAAATAGATTCGCCCGCGCAAATGTGTACGTTGCATCACGAGCCGATGGATAAAGGATTGTTTTTAATTACGGATCTTCGCTCTCCCGTCTATCCTCGATTTTTTTGTCGTCGCGCCACTGCGCGGAAAAAGTTTCGCAACGATACTCTCGTTCTCTGCGCTCTTCCCTTCTGACGAAGTTGGAAAAGTATCGAAGTTCGAACGACCATCTGTTGATCTCCACAATCGTTAGCCGAAGATAAAATGGTTCGCGTCGGGTCGCGGGAGATAAAGCGGGAAACGTGTCCCAGGATTAAATGGAAATGTCTGTTGTCCCTCGAGATAGTAGATAATGAATGAATTTCGAACTTATTCGAATGTACGTAGCGAAATGATAATTTTTTTTTTCCCCGTGTAAAATCAATTTACAATTAATTGAAAATTTTGTCATGCGTATTTACACATCACTTTTTTGGTTTATGAAATTACTGTTTATCCGATTTTAAACAATTCTAAATATTTATGTTAGCAAAAATGCTTGAATGAGAATTGAATAAGAATTTATGATAGATAGTTCTCCATGGCTTTTTATCCACGTAAACTTATTTGTTTGCATCAAATTATGCAAAAAATGGCAACGTGCGTCAAGTCTAAGGGCCAATAAGCGCGCGGCAGAAATTGCGTCGTCGCCGGAATTTCGGAAAGGAGCTTACCATGACGGATTCTCTCGTCACGCTCGTCTTGTGAGGTGCGTCGAAAAATCCGAAATTCAGATGTAGCCCGTCGTGTCGCATGGGTGCGTCGCATTCTCGGCTCGAAAAAGCAAGGAAAACCAACCGGAGGATGAGGAGGGTTGCTTCGCGTTTGCGGGGGTCGAGTCGCGAACGGAGAATGGCAGGCGTGGCCCGAAAACTTTTGATAACACTTGCAAATTGCTTTCGAAAATAGAATAACAATCCAATTTCGTCGCTCGCGGCGGTCGACTGAAGCTGCCGGCTCTCGGCGAGGCTGCGAAGGGGTAGATTTGAGGGAGGACGAATTCGATGTATGCACTCGAGCAGGGGCTGAACGCGATGAATCGACAGACCCGACAGACAGTTCTCGAAGACCTCGAAATTGAAATGATGTTAACGTTTTAACTACCGAGGAATGTTTTAACGCCTGGCTAGTTTCAACAATGTATCCTGTCGAGAATTGTTTGGACAAAAGTGGACGCAGCTAGAATAACTTGTTCCAATAAAAATTGATTTTAATATAATGTTAATATTGATCGATTATTTTAAGCAGTTTTTTTTTTTTTACGAAGTTGTACTATTCGAAATTATTAGGTTTTTTTTCAACAATTTTTATTTAGAATATATTTTACAATAGAGATGTAAATACTAATTCATGGTTAATTTTTGTTCGTCTCTCGTATGGTCACTGCTAGTCTGTCGACGATGAAATAATCTAAAGAAATTGTCCTTAAAAGGCATCATGTTAGAGATGACATTCTGAAACGAGGTGAGTTCAGACAAGAGAGTTGAATGGCCAAGAAAAGACGAAAATCGCCTTCGTGAAACGTGCTAGCGACGGCAATCTTCGCCGCTTTCCGGACAATCGGGTGACGTCCCTTCCGCTTCCGGAATCCATCCGTCGTTTCTGCCGATATAATTGCCGTTATATATCCCGAGGAAAATGGTCTAAATGGTCGTTTTATCATCGATCGACCGGCCCTCGCTTTTGTCGCATTGACGAAAAATGCGCGATTAATATGACAACTTTTCTCTTTTGCTTACGTCATTTTCGCGAACAACTCGCGAATTTTGAAATTCACGTTTATAATTTATATTTCAGTAGTTTTTAATTTTAATTAAACTTTTTTTACTAAAAATACAAATAATTAATTTTTAATATAATTGTTCTTGTTTTTATAAATATTCTTCTTTTCTTTTCATAGTTAAAATTAATTTACTGAAATTTTTGTTTGTGTGTGTACAAAAAACGAATAAACTAGGTTTATTTCTTTTGGAACGTTTCGGAATTTAAGTGTGCTCTAGAGATCACGCTTATATTGTTTAAGATTAAACGCATTTGAAGAATAGCTCCTCGAGAAACGAGCTTCTCTCTTGTGTTTGTTCTTGCTTAACGATCAACCTGTAAACCAGTTTTTACGATCAAGCCAGCAACATTGGATGTAAAAGCATTATTTTACAAGTTGTAGAATCCGCTGTATTCGCTGTATTACCAATTTGAGTTCTTTCAACAACTTCATCTATTGTTGTAGAGGTTCCATCTTTTATTGTTTCTGCTCTGGAAAAAAGGAGTTTTTTTTTTTTTAGAAGAGGAAAAGGAGTTTTTTTGCTTTAAAAGTATCGTCTGTGAAATATTTCTCGCTATTATTGTAAGAAGACTATTCAAGGTATTCTTTTATGGACTTGAATATATAAAAGTATGTAGGAAATTTTTGCAATCAAATAAAAAGAGAGGATAACAAAGAGTTAAGAGGGAAAATGGAACATTATCGCCGAGATCGATCGAGCGCATCTCTCCGAGCAATTAAGAGACCCTTCGTTAATCATTGGGTAATTATTCCTTCGTTTTATCCTTTCGTTATGTCGTTTGAATCGTGCTCTTCTCCGATATTAACTTCAAACATTCTTCAAACATTATTTGCCAATGATTTCTAATCAGTAATTTTCCAACTGATTGTGAGCAAAATTAAAAATGAAAAAGTCTACCACGAGATATAATTCTTTCAGAATTTGTATTATGTTTGTTAAGTATAATTTAATTGAACTAATTAAAATTTTGGAAATATATAAAAGATGTAATTATTATATACGTGTATATTAATATTTTGAATAATCGATATTGCTATTGAGATTTAAAGGAGATTTAAAAATTTATTAATAAATTTACGCGCGTGTTTTTTTTTCCTGGAAGATATTTTACTTATAAATTACATGCGTTATTAAAAGATACTTTATTTTAGCTAAATATCTCGTAAATTTTCCTAAGATTCTATCACATTTCGAAGGTATCAAAATCGGCTCGTCGGTGAATTCGCATTTTCAACGTGAAAGTGAAATATCGAGACCAATAGCGACGCGCTTTTGTAGTAGAATCGAGATATCTTGCGCATGAATAGCGGAGCATATCTCAAAGGATCGGCGAGAGGAGTGATACTTTAAATTTCATCTGCGCCACGTTCGACCTTAATCGCATCCGGCCGACTAAATTTCCCATCCAGTTTCTCCCGTGGGACCGTTTTCCGCGGACTTCCTCGCAATGGAATTATAAAGGCGATCGCGAGCTCTCTCACGAAAAATCCAACAAATTGTATCATCCACGGCAGCATAATAATACCATAACGACTCCTGTGCATCTGGCGTAATATTCGATCTTCCGTCTATTAAGCCGATATTGCCGTATCGAGTGAAGCATATATATGGGGGATTTTAGTGGTTTCTTACTGCTAATTTGTTTTTATTTTCGATTCTCTTGCATGTTCGTGAAGCAGGCAAATATTGGATGCGTTCAGAAAACACAACAGTCGCACAACACTATGTTCTGTCAACACTCGACGTTGATTTGTTGGCTCTAAAAGATCTGATAGAATACTCCATTGGCGATGAGCGCCCACACAACCGTTGTGTTTTCTGAACGCAACCATTGGAACGGTGATCGGAATATGAAGAGAATCATAACAAGGAAGGAAGTATAAGTATATAAACACATTTTTCGTCAGTATAGAACTGAACTTCGTCGGTGTCGTACGCGTTTCTCTGTTTACGTACGTTTGTGTGATTTAATTTTGATTGACGATTTAACCGATTGCTTAATAATGTTACGATTACTGAAAAAGATTATAGAAATATTGAAAATCGAAAAGAGGCAAAGAAAAGTGAAGGTAAAAATATGTAAGAAATGTGCTAATACCGTTTAGAAAGTGAATTCAAATATTAAAGCGTAAAATATGGAAATTTCGGTCGCTGGGAAAATTGATTATTTATCTTCGGTTCTCAGTTCGTAGTTAATGCGAACGACACACAAGAAAATATTAACACTCATATCATCCACGAAATTTTCTTCAGAAAAATTTCCAAGAGATTCAGTTTGCTTTTACAGTTTATCCGATTCACACCTGCTTTCGAAAGTCTTGCTACTTTCTAGTCGATAGCCCAGTTTTCGAGCTGAGAAAACTTTGTATTTCGGTTGGCTTTTTGGTCGAACTCTTCAGTTTTCGACACTCTTCGCCAATCGGCGATCCACGCTTTCGAAACTCGCGAAACGCAATCCCTTTCGAGAAGTGCTCCCGCTGTCACGCTCTTCGTACTTTTCTCCTCGATTCGAAACCACACCCTGACAGAACGGATATTATTTTTGCGTCGCTACCCTCTCTCATTGTTTCACGTCGCCGTCGGTCCGCTTAAGCTTTTTAGCCCGCACGAAGAACTCTTAAGTACCTCTTGAAAAACCGTCGGTAAGTCTACTTTCTTCCGCGATTATGGCTTATTAAGCTCCGTGCCTTTATTAGGCGAGTCTCTCTTTTGTTTCCTAAAGATTTCAAGATAATCGCCCGTAACGGCGACTTCTCTTCCGATCGTCTTCTATCGACGTAGCGTTTTTACCGTCACTCTATTTATTTCACTTGAAGCAGTCGCTCGATTAAGAGAAATTATTTTATGTCTTCCAAAAGTCAGCCTATTATCATCTCAATTTGTCTTTTATAAAAAAATCTCTTATGATAAAATTCTGATGCGTCTCCAAATTTATTTCGAAAGAGTTGTTTATTCGCACTCTGGCGAAGTTAATATCAACCATGTCGCTGCTGCTATTGTCATGTTGTTATTTGAATCCTGGTATATTACTCTTCTCATATTTCTTACGCCGAGGGTGTCCAAAATATACAAGATTCACGTTTTTTCTCACTCACTCACATGCGCATATATATGTACACATATGCGCGCGCGTGCGAAAGTAGTTCTCTGAACATAAATTACAATATGCAGGATTTAAATGGTGAGCTCTTTACGTACCCTTCGTCCTTATCTCGTTCTGTGTTCCCGCAGGATGTAGCTGAAAAGCAAGGATGGTGATATCCGAGGTCGCCGGTTGCTGCTGTGCTTTTCTCCTGCGTATTTTTTAAGAATACGTTATTCTGAAATTCATGAAGCCGAACGACGTGATCGTGATAAAAACACGAAGCGTGAGGGAAGTCCTTGAGAGAATCTCATCTCGTGTATAAACACGCGAGATCGAAAGCTTTTCTGAGATTATACTTCGAAATCAAAAATTCCAAATTACAACAATGTCCTGCAATAAATATTGGATCGAGCAAATATTGGCGATTTGAAGATAAAGCTTGAAATATTACTTCTCGAAAAATTGAAATCCCGCAACTAATAATTGCAACACTCTATATTTCGCGCAATTTTCGCAGTGTCGTTTTCATAAGTGAAAAAAATTTTTAAATCAGCATTGCGTGAATAGATTTATTATTGAAACTGCAGAGGATGCGCTCTCTGAATTATTTACTCAGCTCCTGAGTTCTTTTTCACCGCAAAGTTGCGCTCGTCGAAACTTAATTTACTCCGCGGAACACAGTCGGCAAATTTTCCGCGTGCGTCTCCCATCTTGTGTTTGGTTTTCGGGAAAGTTGCACTTGTACGTCAGACGGGAGACACACACAGACACACGCGCGTTTCGGCTTTGCTCTTCCGCGAAGATGCTCGCGCGTATTTCGTAGGCAGTTTGGCCGGGGCATTATTTTGAAATTCATGAGGTCGAATGGCGTAACCGCGTAAGGGCGAAGTTTAGGGTAGGAGCGGGGGTGGTTGCAGAGGGGGGGGGGGGGGATGGCGAAGTGGCCCGGTTGAAGTAACTTTTGTCGAGTACGAACGGCGGCGAGAAGAGGACGGAAGAGGACCCGGGGTGAAAAAAGGGCGCCGCGACGCCTCGTCGGTAAACACATTCGCTATTTTGCATGCGCCGGCGGAAAGTGCGCCGTCGATATTTGAATATCCGCCCGTTCCCGGAATTAAATATAATCGGGAGAAGTCATTTTTATGTCGGACGACGGAACAGAGCTGCGAAACGCGACAGGTGCCCGCCGCTGGCGTCGTTTCTGCCAGACTACTCTAAGGATTTTATTATTGCAGAAGCTGAATTCGCTCAAAGGTACAGTTACAGTCGCGGTTATCCTTCCGATGTTAGAGAATTATCTCTGCATTATTTAATGGCGAGGAGTCCTTCAGCGAGCCATCCTTATTTCATACGCCTTTATTGATCGTCAATTTTACAGGACAGAACATTTCAAGCTTTATTATCGCACTTTGGAGAAAAAAAAAAAAAAAAACTCCGAGAACCTTCCTTGAAGCGATTAATACTGGGCTTGAAAGACGAGCCACTCGTAAATTATCAGCCCGTCAGACTTCCATGCCTCGCGTTGTTCTAATCGAATATTCACGCTAAGGCGAAAAACATGATTAACGGAGAAAAATATAATACTTTATTAATAAAAACAGAAATATTACGACCGCAACTTTTTCACGCGACGTGTTTTTGATGCTGGCGCATTCGTCGATCTATCAATTTTATGCCTGCAGATCGATAAGAGCGCAGCCGGCAGGCTTCTATCGAGCGTAAGATGCAAATGAAACCTCCTAGCTGCGCGCACTAATTAGGGCGAAATTCTCGCGTCGACTTCATTAGTGGATAGATATACGACCGCGCGGAAGGAAACACCACTAATGACGATAGTCACAGCCGTATGGTAGCGTACTGATAGCGTCGATCGCTGCCATTATATACACGTCGAACTTTTCAATACGACCTCGTTCATGAACATCAGATTAACCGTTCCGTTCGTTAAGTTCAGCAAATTTTCACTCGGGCGCAAGAATGAGGGCTTGCATAATGCGATGTCCTAGAACCACCCGCGTTTCTTTCATCCGAGCTTTTCTTCGATCGATCAATTTTTTCCTCTATGTCGATTTTTTCTCAATGTCGAGGTAGCAGGTTTTTCTACTATAAGCGATTAAAACCGAAGGGTTCTTTGCGAACAAAATTGCTAAAGGATAAAAAAACTTTATTCTGTAATTAATTTCAAATAAAAGTTTCTCGACATAGACATTTTATATAGCAAGCGACAAATCGAATTTGCGAAGATGTTTGTCGATAATTCTTGATTTACGAATAATCCGATCTGGACGTAGATAAATCGCAAAAAGGATGCATTTCGGGTGATTATCTCAGTCGATAATCTGGTTTACCGTCTATCGTTTGACTGTACGAAATTTCAACGCGATCCACGAAACACGAAGACGCGATCCACTTTCCACAGCTCTTTGTATGTTTCGAATATCGGATCCTCTCTGTTCGCGGTTCAATGACGCCGAAACACGGCAATTGTAGTCGAAGCGTTTCACTCTAACGAGCGGCTTTAATTTCTGCCCTCTTTCCGCATCATTTGCTGTAGAGGAGAGTTTCGACATGAATCACTACCCGACGTGAAACTTCCGCTCGCTCGTCGAATTATACGGTTTGTAGATGAATCGTGATGTAAGTCGTATAAAGGCGCTTCTTATTAATCTTAATATAAATTGATTAATTTCGTCTATCATTTCTATTTTTTTCTTGCGTATTTCTATTTTTGATACGAGGAGGAGACTTTTAGCGAAATTAAGAAAATTACGAGGAAACAAATATTCCTTGTAGACACATGTGTGTTTGAAGTTGATTAATAATTTCTACGGTTTTTTAAATATTTATTCCTATTACTTATTTAATTATACAGTCTTGTCTTTCGCGAGTATTAATTTATCAAGCATGACAGTTTGTTGTTTCTTCGCTACTTCCAATAATTTTCAACATGTCAACGAAACGAACAGACATTTATCATATAGGCACCCTTTATTTAGTACTCAGCCCACATCGTGTAACGATGTCTCGCGGCCGCAGATGCGCGGTGTCAATCAAGCGCTGATAACTTTATACGCTATTAATAACGATTTCTTACGGTTGTCAATTGCGGAAGAAGGGAAACTTGATTGCGTGATGCGCATGTGGAAGTGAAGATAAAAGTGGACAATATCCAGAATAGGATTTGCGCATAATCCCATCCATAAACCGAAATGATCTAACTCCTCTCGATCTTGAAATCTTCGTAATCTCTCGACTGAAGTTTCGCCCGGTTGTGTAAGGATGTTGTGTCCAGAAGACATCCATCTCGAAAGGCAATAATCCCACATCCTCTCTCCGACCAGCCCTTTACCCAGCAGCCTATCACCACGGCTATCCTCGGCCAATATTATTTTAGTGACGCTACGTCGCGTGTTCCTTCCGCCGTTCGTCGTCGCCGTCGTCGACGTGCGAGATGACCGGCGAGAAAATTGACCTACCTACGGATAGGCAATCGCCTGCTCGTAAGTGGCGAGAGAGCGTGCTAGGAAATAACGGAATCGCGTCTGAAATTGCTTCCGGTAACAACTTTGACATTTAAATTTTGGTCGAAAATTGCGCTTTTAAGCCCGATCTTTCACAACATCGCTTATTTTTCCTGTACTTTTTCAGCGCGATTCAATACACGCGTGTCTGGTGTTTATTCATCCGACAGTCACTGATCTTATAAGCGCAACGGAGTGTGTCGCGAGATTTCTCGTGATTCTTATCGAGTCCATAACCGGCACATGAGATTGATTCATCCGGGGCGAAGCTCCATCCGTTTCTCGACGAGATATCTCGCACGACGTCCCGACTCCGTCGGACGATCCTGAGACAATTCCGTGCGGGTCGTCGAGCACGTAAAACGCTAGCGTGCTGTTCACCGGGTCGCGCGCGGGAGATCGGTCTCTCAGCGGAAACGGGAGGGATGAAAAAACGAAAGGAAAACAGCGGGTGAGACAGCGTTATGGAAGGAAGAGCGAACGGGGGGAGAGGCTGCTTCCTGGATCTGAGATCTCGAGGGCTCGAGGATCGGAGAGAAAACAATGTGCGATCCGCCGGGTTGATAGAGGAGATGGGAAGAGGATGGGCGTGTCGGTGTTTGGCTCTCCGAGAGATGGAGAATTGAAAGATGAAAACAGAGGAGAGAAAGAAAACGGAGTCCATGACAGGTGTGGAGGGGGATTTTGCGGGGCTCCGAAGCGAAAGGGGGATGGCTGGACTATAATCCATACGTCCGCGGGAAATAAATAATACACGAGCACGGGGATCGGGTGGTCAGCTCTGCCGGATGTTGGTCAGGGGATGAATCCTCGTATCCCCCATATCCGAGGAAAATACGGAATCCGAGTCCCTTTCCGTGGTTCGTCCCCGCCCACTCTCTTCCGTTTTCTCTCCCTTTCTCTCTCTCTGTGCGATCGCTGAGAGATAGGCGATTCCCGAGAGCTTCTTCTGGTCTTTGAACAATATTCCATCTAATAGCGCGTATTCGATGTACCAAGGATGTTCGCGGTGTACTTTCGCAAGATAAATTGCGTGCGAGATGTGCGTCGTCGTGAAAAACGCGTCCTTCTAATTGCACTCGCGGAGTTGTCTTTCAACTTTATTTACCTTCCAAGTTAAACGTAAACACTTTGCAATTCGCCGCCGTGTTCTATATGGGCTGGACGAGTGAGTGTATATAATGTACATTTAAGTGTAATATTTTCATTTTGCTTCCGTTCCTCGTACTTTGCGCGATACTGCCTCGAGTGGAAAACTTCATTAAATTGGAAAAGGTAACATTTTCGTTAAATTAAAAAAAGTAACAAGTAATCTCCGCTCTTTCGTAAAACGAAGAAGCAGAGATTACTTATTACTTTTTTCAACTTTTTTTTAATTTATGCGCAAAAATTGCAAATTATAGCGCAAAGATCTTTGATGTAAGTTTTTTTTTTTTTTTTTGTAAAATTGCAAAAATTATATTTGTAAATAGAAGAATAGAGCAACATTTGTTTGTTTTCGAAGATAGACGTGGAAATGTACAAGCATTATGTATTCTGTAATTGTGATGTATTGTGAAAGGAAAGAATTTCTTGCAAAATAATGAAGTTAGAGGTTACTCCTGTGTTCTTTGTTGCCCGATAACCCAAGGATGGCCGCGGGACAAATCCGCAAGACGCATCCCTGCGGCTCATTTCCTTCCGCTACGTCCAGTCGTCTTTTCCCCCTTTGATCTCGCATTCCGTCTCGACGTCGGCCGCCGAAGTTCCCGGTGGTTTTCCTTACGAGTTATGAATTATCTCTCGTGCATTCGTTCATGCGAACGCTGTCGCAGTGAAGGATCTCGCTGTCAAAGCTCGTCTGCAGATTTAACGGGGCGGGTCCGACCGCTATTGCATAATGCAACCTGTAATTCGTGAATAAATGCAGCGACGATGTAGCGGACCCGATAAATATTTCGTTAAGCGCTACGCGATGCATACGACGCTTTTTCGACGTTGACTGTTGTCAGCGAGGAAGTCGCGACTGTATAATGAATATAGCATAGGAGAGTCGTAATCGTGAAAGGACGAATTCGTATGATTATAAATATAAGTATAATTATAAGAATCTACCTTTTATTCATTATTAGACACTGGAATTTTGTACTATAAAGTTGGTAGCAATTTGCATTTTCTTTACGTCTATAATGCATTAAAATTTTATATTTTAAACAAAGAAATGGTCTAGAATCAAGTTAATCAGTTGATATTGAAAAGTTGATTATTATAAAGAAATGTTTCAAATTTTTCTATAAATTTAATAATTTTTCTAATTGCCAATATTTGTTGATAATTACGTGGATATAATTATTAATGTAAGGATCATTGAATTGAATATGATAAAACGTAAATTTTTAATTTTACTTTAATTAATTCAAATAATTTTCTCTATATTCTAGTTTTTTAAAAAAGAGGAAAACAATATATAAAAAATATTTAAAAATAGCTACTATTTTTGCTACGGATAAATTATTCTTTATACCGTACAGAATATCGATTCAATAATGTAATGTAGGCGAATTATTCATGTGCATCACTAAAGCAAATCTGAGCATTGCTTGATTAAACTTACAGCCGATTATTCCGAAACATTGTAAATAGAATTTTCGTTACAACCACTTGCCTCTGCAAATATTTATTTTATACCAAAGGCCAATTAATAATCCCATGAAATAAATTGAAAGAAATTATTCGCGTAAGATAATTCGCAAAGGACCGAAGAATTATGGGGATTAATTATTAATATCTCACGAGAGAAGCTCTTTCGCTCGAGTGACCGCAGCGTTTTTCCGCTTCTGAGAGACTCCGTTAAGCATTTAGGTTCAGACTGTCGCGTTAAAAGCATCTTTTAGCGGTACACTGCTGTATGCTTCTGATCCGTTTCTTTTGACGCCACGTCCGAGATTTATCAGCGCTCTAAGGACGAAGCATCGAATGGATTTCGCCGTGGATTCAGCAAGGAATGTTTCTTTCCGCTTCTTAAGTAATCGAGAGATACTCGGCGCGATAATTTATTTCAATTCCTTTCAGAGCTTCGGGGATAAAATGGAATGGACGACGCGATTAGTGCACGCGAAATACAAAACTATCCGGTTTGATGTTATTTTGTAAATTACTGCAATATCTTACGGTTTGTAATATTATCGTTCCTGCTTCGAAAATATGTAATTAATAATGAAGATTGTCGTGGTGTAGATTTATGCGAAGGCGCGTGACGTTGGCAGTAATTCTGGATTACATTATTGCTTAGAACCGTGAAATATGCGTCACGGCAAGTAGAATTTATTGAGGAGTCGTTGTATAAAGGGGTTATTTATATCTCACGAATGTGTTCTATTGTTTCAGAGGGGTAGCGACGAGCTTCTGTCGCAAAGCGGGGCAGTCAGCAATGGTGCTTCAATGAGTCCTCAACCACATCACGCAGCCGACAACAACAATGACGCTAAGAAAGTAAGTGCTTTTAATTAAATAAGATACGGCGGACCCGATACAGTCGCCGCCGGTAACGAACTTAGAGTTTTATAAAGTTCAACAATAGGGGCTCTTGGCGAAGGTAGCTGAAAAGTTCCACCACTAGAGAACGATTATTATTTAATTTATAGCTACACAGTGTGACAATTTCGAAATAATTAGAAATACGTTCTTAGAGAGAAACTCGTGAACACGTATCGCCGAAAAAAAATCTCTCTTTGATTTCAACGGCCATGTTAATTCACGACGGAATAAAATACAAGGAATGTCGATAACTTTCTTTTCGCTCCGTCCATTTTGCCGACGGCGGAACGGTCGTGCGGAGAGCTTTTTGGAAAAGCTCTCTTTTTTTTTTTTTTTTATTCCTTCCAGCTGCCTCGGCGAATCGACCGCAACCGGAACACGCAACGAACCATAAATCATTGCATACCAAAGAGAAATTCGTATGCAGTGACCTCGATTAAAATGCGTCTATTGAAATCTAATCGGTCGTTTTCGCATTTCCCGAAGAGTTCTCGCGTTCCTTCCGGTCTTCCCGTCGTGACGAGCATACGGTATATCAAAGAGACAGGGATTATTTTTTTTCTCGGACAAGTCGACTAACGCTGAATCGTTGTACGCTGAAATTTTTGACGTACCGAGGGAAAAATTCCGTCGGACAAGCGCGCCGCCGATGGGAAACTTAATTTTTCACGTAGTTATAATCTTCCGCGCGTAACGGCACGTGTCAACGAGAGATATGACAAATATTAATTAGCCTCGTGTGTGTCGTGAGATAATCGACGGCCGATGGACGATGAGAAATTATCGACGTGTAACTCTGCAAGAAAAATTAATTCCCGTCGCAACCCTTGCTTCTCGCTTCGAGCCAATGAAAATTGCAGCGGGAGAGAGAGAGAATGGCCATCCGGTAGCCTGACAATTATTAATCGATCTACTTACGGGATCAGTATAAAAGTATAGATTATTTTGCGAATGCCATTAAGCATTCTATTTACGTCTCGTTGAAATTAATAGTCAGCGGTAAACTTTATTCGACATGATACAAAGAGCGTTCCCTTATAAATCTTTTGCAGGTGAAACATTTTTCTCAATGCCGCGTACGAAATTATCCTATTGGGATTTTAATCAAACAGGACCACGCTACTAATGGCATTCGGAACAAAAAAAGGAAAGAAAATTAATTCCAGTGTCTTTGGAAATTTTTTTAGAATTTCTAGAGATTAAAAAAGGTTTACACCTCAGAAGTTAAAAGAATAAAAGACTAACATTTGTTTTCACGAGAGGGGCAAAAAAACGCGACGTAAGATACGACCTTTTAGCGAGGTAACGTACCTTAATTAATATTTTGCGCGCGCTACAGAGGCGACAGCCGTTTACGGTATAAGCTTTGCCACAGTGAAGAGGGCGGGCAACACTTTTCTCGCGCACCTGCTCTCGTCACGTATGCTCGACGTCGTCGTCACACGTCGTTTCGACGAGGACGCGAAAAAATGGTGGAATTTCCGACGACGCAAACGACGTCAACGACGATGGCGGCGGCGGCGGCGATGCCTGTGTGTCCTGAAAACCGCACAGGATGCGGGCGTGTCTCGGATCACTCGGTTGCACGTGCAACCGTACTGGATATACCGAAAGTTCGACCTCGTTCCTCGGCGTCGTTAATCATTTTCATACAGCTACAAACAGAAGCAACTGTGGATGCGATATGTAAAGCTGCTCACGCTGCTTTCATTTTCCGTGGAATTTTACCGAAATTCCTGTTTAACTAAATCCACGAGTTTGCGTCATCTAAAAAATGTCGATACGGTTTGATTAATAGTTCGGTAGAATGTGGCCACCGGTTTCCCCGTATTTTAATCTGAAACGTAATAACGATATTCTTCAAAACCCGAGTTATCTTTTGGCACGTATTTTTATAAATTACAAAAAGACGATTTAGCATGTGGTATAAATCGACCGATCGTGCGGTAACATATGCGCGTTATATCTCACAACTTCTGTCATTTTTCATCGTGACAAACAATGTCATTTAAAAATGTCAAGATGATCTTAATAGCATCGTTAAAATAACTGTCCGAGTGAAGCTATTTTTACCAGCCAGTTCAAATTTGATTATAGCTGAATAAGTCTAAAATATATTATTTTCCGCCGCAAAACATATATTAGTGATACTGAATCAATTGTACGGAATTATTGCCGATTATCCATTATAAATATTAACTTTCAAACCGCTTTTAAACATATTTCATATTATTCGTTCGTAGAAATTATATGTTAATTAAATTGTATACAAACATAATCATTCGCTGGGTAACTAGAGCTCGCGCATCTTTCTGTTTGTCATAAAATTGCAAACAACGATTATTTTATGGAACATTCGCGGAAATGAAAATATTCACGCTATCGTATCTGATATTTTTTTACAGCGCGTTGCAAATATCTCGGCAACAGTACGAACGCATTACGATAGCACGGGATGTAACGCGAAACCCTCGTGTCTATCAGTTATCGTTAATATTCAGTGTTTTCGCGGATGACCGTATGTTTTCGTGAATGTTTACACGACGCGTGGAGAACGGAGAGAGCGATGGATTCGGTGACAAAGCCGAGCTTTCCGTTGTCACCTTTTACTTTGAAAACGTATACGTTCTATCTTGTTGACGGTCTCGCACGACGTGGAAAAACCCCTGGAAAATTATTAGTCATACACGTATACTTTGCGCCATCTGAAATCGCAATATTTACGCAGCGTGCAAAAAATATCGCGAAGAATATCGCAGAAGAGCCACGGCAGAACCTTATTAAAATATTGTACTTGCAAAGGTAACGAGACAAAAGAAATATTGGAAGGAAATATTAAAAAAATATAGTTTGCGCGATAACAAAAACATACTTTAATTACGTATTCGATTTGCGTAATAATAATGCAAAGCGCGACGAATCTCACACTATATTGCAAATAATTCGACCTTCTTCGTAAGTAAGACGACAGAAGTATTTTTTTTTTGTTAACATGTTCATATCATTTTATATATCAAAGATTGAAATTACAATTTGTCGGCTCATTTCCTAAACATTACCGAACAGCGTTTCGGTTGTAGAATTCTTGGCCAGAGCAATTTCGCTCCGACCCGCGATACATTTTTCGGGACGATTCTGCCATAACACATACATTTTTACTTAATATAAATTGGTGTTCGGAAAAAAAGTCTAGAGGGTGCTATTCATCAGTGAGGAAATCGAACTTTCGCTACCCGTCTTTGCCACGAAATCTGTTAAGAGCAAGAAAAGTCGATTTCTTCGGCAACGGTGGCGAGGGGAATGCGATTCGTTTGGAGAAACAACGTACGGTGCGTCTTCCGACAACGACGAGGGAGTGAGAGGGATGTTTTCATCTTTCTTTCTTCTCGCAAGCACTAGCCGACGTAGATTATCCGCTCGCTATCATTGCGAGCATGCGATACAGCAGGTGTTCTTTCCCTTTAACGTCCCTCTTTTTCTTTCTCATTATTTCTTTTTCTTCCCCCCCCCCCCTCACTCTTCCTCTTTCAACGGCGTTTTGATTTTCTTTCTTTTGTACGCTATAATTCCTCGCATATTCAATCCTCATTTTTATACCGCCAGAGTTCTCTGTTTTGGTTTTTTTTACTAGCCGCGGAAAATTTTCAAGATCCGTATTTGTAATATTGTTTTTCTATTAAACGACGTGACTTTTTATGCATTGACACGTGAATGCAGAGGACAGAGAAATGTGATAATTTCTTTTTTTAATCAGCCAATTAATTCCTCTAATTGTTCGCAAGATACATTTGCAAAAGTCGTGCAAATTAGTCCAGATAGAAGCGTCTATTAACTCGCGCTAAAGAATCACTATTCTACGATGCATAGAGCGAAAATTCGCGGGTGCGAAGAGTCGATTTTTCCGAAGTGAGGTAAAAGGAAGGCGACAAGAGAAGGCGGGAAATTCTCTTTCTCTTAGAGGCTCGCGCGGATGGATGGCGTGGGGAGAAGAAAAAGGAAAAGATTTCTGCCGATGTTCGTGGAGAGTCTGAAGAGGTGCGCTCGAAGCTCGTAGAAGCTTCCATTCATTGCACCTTCCAGGCTGAATAAAGCTCCACGAGGGAGAGAAAGAGAGAGCAGGTACAACCTTTCGCGCCGTCTCTTCATCGCCATATTTCCACTACCTTGCCTTCGGGGCTTTCCTCTCGATATCAGTCGCTCCGGATTCGCCTTCAGATTTGTCCTTCACTTTAGCAAATCTTCTCGGAACAACTATCCCCATCCGGTTGGATATCATATCAATCAAAAAGGAGTCGAGTCGCGGGGTTTCTCGATCGTCCACTAGTAACTTAAGATACTTTAGCTAATCCTTCGACTAGCAGCAGCAGGGCGTTAATGGTCGTCTTACTTCGGATTTATTTTTAATTAAAGTTTGTCGTCTTTGCTTTTCAAATGCGACAATGTTACCCGAAAAGAAAATTTTCTTGCGAGTCAATTAACGCAATTCAGCAAAAAACGGATGTGGAAGGCTCCCCTGCAGATTGACGTAACGATTGACGATGTTTGTGTCTTTTCTCGGGCGACACAAACCGGGAAATTATATAATGTGTTGCTAACTCTATAACATTGCTAAGTGGATGTGAATCCGCTTTAATCCGGATTTTTAATTTGCCCTGTAAGATCCCGTCTACCGTGAATAATCGCGTTTGGAAAGCGCGGATTAAACGCAGGTATATAAATTGATTAGTTGCACGCTCGGCTTAATGAGGACCGTGTAATTTACATTTTGGCCGTTGTGAATTGCTAATTTTAATAATCGCGAAACTGGACTCGCTGAAACGTAAATACGTCTCTATCAACGTTCCATTTCCGTTTCGTAAATAACACTCCATATAACATTAATATCGCAATTTGTATTTGCATCAGTCAGAGCCGCATGATGAAGGCCGTTGCGATTCTTTCGAAAATTCAGCGTTTAATCTTCCATCATTTTGCATGCGTTTCATGAATCATCAATTAACTTTTCACAAATCACGCTTTACATTAGAATCTTTCGATGAAGAATAGCAACATTTTCAAATGGTATTTAGGTTTCGATATTCAATTCAATTTATGAGTATTGGGAACAATTTAAATAAATCTTTATGCGAAAAGATTTAAGAAATTAAATTATGAGAGAATACTAAATATAGATATATTAAGAACCCAGGCTTTGTTATGAAATATCCTTTCAGTTTCCCTTCAGTTTTCTTCGTTCGGGATTAAATCTCTCCGCACACCGACTATTCGACCCTATCGAATATTCCTAAATTTTGTAAAGTGAAGGGCGAGATCTTAGGACGAGCGGGCTATACAAAAACTGTTCCGGCATGTTCACCACTTCATTTTATTAGGGTGACAACGCGGGGTCTCCTTTGTCCCCGTTTCTTTTTGATGTACCATTTTCTACTTCGTTCCGTCCCATTATCCACGAATGGTAGCCATGTCACCACTTATTCGCGCGTCTGCGTGCTTATCCCTCGGGCCTGGACATACTGGAGGACAAAAAGAAAGGAGGAAACCAAGAGCTTCAAGACTTCATTAAGGGTGTTAGGACACAATTGATTATCGGCTTTTCGCGTCCTTTCACTTTTCTCTCACTCTCTTGATCGGCTTTAAAACTTTCGATTGTATTTTATAATGAATATAACTTAAACAAAAAAAAAAAAAAATTATAATACAATAAAAAATAGTTATAACAGTTATTATTTTTTGGCAAAAAATTGTACGGCAAGCACTATTTTCTTTTTATTTATTTGTCTATGAAAATAAATATAGATACTTAAAAATTTTTCCAATTTTAATGAATGTTTTCGTAAAGAAAGCATTTGTTCGCTGCAACTTCAATTGCAGTTATGATATATTGCGGATTTCAATACATAAGAGTAGATTAATACAGGCCTTCACGCACGTAAAGGGCTTCAAAAGACGATTTAAGTCGATCACAGGCATGAATAGCTCCACGTCGGCTTTGTGATACGGAAAGATTGGGTACCTACTTCCTCTTTGACGATGTCGCGGTGCTCCCATTTTCCCGATTAAGGGCGGCGGAAGGTCAACACGAACGGTGAACTCTACGAATGGCTTTTTGTCGGGCAAACCGTCGCTTCCGTTTCCGGAGCGGCAACCCAATTTCGAAAAGCGCCTAAGTCAGTTGCATTCAGTTCTTTCGTTATCGTGACGTTCTATTTGAATAATCTTAAAATTGCTTCCGGATGTCTGAAGATTGATAAGCGAATTATTCTAAATTGAGAAGAAAATTAAGATTCGTATTTTTCATTTTAGTTCTTAGCGACCTCCCATAATTTCTGTGAATTTTTTCTTCAATTCTACTAATTCCACAAGTGTTCGATTAATCTTATTGGATTAACATAATCTTGTGAAAAATGCGACGATTAAATTAAGAGGAAGAAAAACAAGACGCGCCACGTGCTTAAGATATTTGTACATCGGAGTTTTCTGCCAATGCTTCTGCGCGAAACGTATCAGTTATGTATTCTTTGTTTTTACATCCACCGTCGTAAGAATGTCCGTGTTCTTACCTCCAACTACCAATAAGTTGACGTAGTCGTGTCGAGAGCGGCGAAGTATTCGAGATTGCTGACGGCGCGCACGCGAAGTTGCCCTTGTTCCATTCTCTCCGCGAATCCCGGAATTTTATATTAAAAACGTACATACGACGGGTGTAGGAGGAGGGCCAATCACCGGCACAGGACGTTTGAAACCGGACTGGAACTTCTCGCTGGCGTGTCTGACATATTTCATGCCGGAATGTTTCTCTCCGAATGCACCGGAACGTTGGGCACGATTTTCGAATGCCAGCCGTTCCTCGTGTGGATAATCTCGATTTCTCGATTCAAAAGCAGCAGTATCGTATAGTACCGCGCCGGGCAAAGCCGGCAAGTTTACTCGACCGTACAAATATTTCTTCTTATAGCGATTAATTCGAGTTGCGCGAAGCTGGAACATATCTTCTAGCGATCCTTCTTTCCACTTTCCGAAAATAAAATGCAAAAGATACTTGAGGATTTTCCAACGCGCAAATATTTGACTTAAAAATGTAGACGACTGTGTAAGAGCAAACGGTAGTTTGTCAATTGTTGGTTGATCAATCATGCAATTGCTATGAATGGACTGAGTTTAATATTTCATTCGATTAATGAAACTCGAAATTTAGATTTCCTTTTTTTCGACGTAAAAATTAATACAAGTCTGCAGAAAATATAGGAACATCTGATGAAATAATCATTATTTCCAATACACATGAATAACACAAATTGAACAGAGCTGCAATTATCTCTGCGGAATTTTGCATCTCATGCAATTTGGCAACCTGTTCAAAGTTCGATGAGACGCGGGATCATGGACATTTAGAAACATCAATTAATGGGACTCGTGTTAAATCCAAGCGACATCGAATCGAAATAGACGATGAAGAGATTCGTAGAATTAGGTTACGGCTGATTTGAACCGCGATGTTGCTACGGTTGGGAAATAGACGACCCGCGGTTGTTCCTATAATACAATTGTCGACGATGTTGCATTTAAAAATATACCGTCGCGTCTATAATAAGTGCAATACGTGTCTGACAAAAATGAGAAGATTTCTTGTTATTTTGAGCATTAAAAACATGATAAGATTTCGCTTAACTCGCGCTGCATATCTCTACTTGTGTTATACATCGTATATTATCAATATAATCAATATAAATACAATCAATATAAATTTCATAAATGGATATTATTCTTAACTAAGTTCATCCTCAACTTAACGTGTTAAATAATTCTTTTCTGCATATTGCGGCGAGTTTAGCTGCAAGTCGCATTAATCGCAACAATCGTGGATGTCATCTTCAGGAGCGGCAGAATCGCGACACGTCTCGCAAAATCTCGAAGCTAACAAAGTGAAGCCAGGAAGCATAAATAGGAAAAAAAAGCATTCTTTTGCACGCTTTTGACTTCTCCAATTTGCTCCGTTGCTTTACCATCTTTCACCACATTTTTTTCTCTTCTTCCCTTTGCCCGGACTTTCAACGAACTAAAACGGATCTGCTCGACATCGACGTGTATAATCGCTTTCTGAGGACAGGCTAGGCAAAGTAGCGGTAACTCCGGTCCGGAAGGTACAAAAGAATCAAAGCGCGCGTAATGGTACACCGGTAGTGGACGCGGACAATAATATTCCGAATATATAGGCTGTGCTCTCGGTCCGAGTAACTTGACAAGACTGCCGTTGAGATTCCGCCGCAGATGTGCTGCCGCGTATCTGCATACTGAATCGCGCGAGCGTATCAGCAAGCAAGCGAATAAGCACACAATTAACACTCCACTTTCTTCCCGAAACTATAATAGACGCACCAACTGGGATATGTAATATATTTTGTTAGAATATGCACATGGATAATTTTTACTTGTACTGTTATTAAGTATATCATTTATACTGTTGTTAAAAAAATGCTGATGTCTGTTTTCCAATTTCAAAAGTTAAATAAGGATATATAGAGAGAGAGAGAACACAAAATTATTATGCACAAAAGTGATGGATATCTGTACGTTATACTTGAGTGTAAAAAATACCAAGGAAATGCAACGTTATATCTGCAGCTGAAGATCTACAGCTGTGCAAGGTGTATATCCATAGCTGCGACCGTGCTGACGAATGATAACAATCGAGTAAAGCGCCGGACGACGCCTGGCGCGATCGAAACGCTCATTTTTATCTTGTTAGTAGACCAGAAGTTACCGGACGCTGTTTTTTCTGGAGGTGGGATGAACTTTACGCCCTTATTACATGTTTAATGCACTGACGTCACGCTTGCTAACGAACTCGATAACGACGGAAGTAGCGTTAACGATGCGGACGACTCCGCACTCCGCCTATCTTTACGACGGCTTTTATTTGCCGGATAAACAGCAACTACGGAAACGTTCTTTCGTGCCGGAAGCATGCTACTTATCGGGAGGAAGGGGAAAGAAAGCTCGTAGTGCACGATTGAGGCCCGAAATGTCCTTCTTTTTCTGCAACGCGCGTCAGTTTGAAAATGCGATAGCGCAACGATGAATTTATCGACGTCTGTCGATAACTTTAGAGCAGCTTTCACGCGGCAAGAAGATAAGCTCCGAAATTTTCGTACCGCGGATTAATGCGATAAAAAAATGCAATCTTGCCTTTTCGAAAGACGTTATCATTATCGTTGTCTACGATTTCGATTCGTTATCACGAAGCGTTTATTAATATCTTCCCTTGTTTCTCAAATTGTAGATTTTTTTGAGACCGTGCTCGTAAATTGCGTTTACGCTCACAAATATTTTTATTTTTGTTCAATACGCATATCGCGCAAATATATATTTTGCGTATCTAAGAAAGCGAAGCATGATAAATCACACTGGAGCAAACGGAGATTAGAATGGTTGGATAGAGAGCCGCTACAAAGTAGTGCGAGACTACGGTAACAAGATTTCTATTGAGATTCAAAGCTGCTGGAGACGTGCCAAGCCGCGCCTTCTGAAAATGCGAGTAAAACTGCATACGTGCATGCATACGTAAAGTGTATTCGTTATGCGAATAACTCCGACAAATCACGCTCTCGCACATCTGGCGTTTTCGGTCACTTAAATAAACCTCATTAGTTCTCTGTTAAATTATCTTTCATCCGTTAGATTATTATTAATTCTGTTTGCCGAGCACGTGAACGAATACAACAAAGTTGAAGGTCAATATTTTTTGCTTTAATTTAATATAAAAAATTTAATTTAACATCTGCTCTATCTTACTTTATAAGTTAATTTTATATTAAACAAGTTTAAGCTATAGAGCTGAGAATAATTTGTTTGACAAAATTTATTTTATTTGACGAAACTCATCAACTCTCAAAATTTATTGCAAACGTTTAGAATCTCCCTGTATTTTAGAAACGTAATGAAATAGCGGTTTAACGAGTGGTCATAACTACGCTGCGTCTGAAACACAGAATTGCGCGTACTTTGTTTGAATGATCCATCTTTTTCTAAAAAAAGAAAGAAAGAAAAAGCTTGACATTCACGAAATATCTTTAAAAGGGTAGAACTTTTGAAATTTGTTGAGCAACCATTCAAATGCTGCACATTCGCATAAAAACGCGGCAAAATTTTTTACTCTCGCATACATATATCATGGTCGTAGCAATTATTCAATTATTTTTCTTCTAAAAGAAAACCAGCGTAATTATGTATAAAACTCCGCATACGCGTAATTAGCATACTACTCAAAAGACGTTATCTTTGTGCGCGCAAATGAAATGGCAATGGCAGAAATAAAGCCGTTCTTTCCTGAATGCTCCTTTTACAAACGAATACAACTCTAAAAATTTAGCGCTTGACTACACTTTTTTTGTAACACGCAATTTCGTTCTTTTTACCAAAAGACTAATTTAATCTCGTTACAATTTAACATTCGATCATTTCAAAAAATAAATTAACCACAATTATCAAAAAACTCATTAAAAAATATTTATGCAGCGAATATGTATTGTAAATGCAGAGTATTTGTTGTAAAGAAATTTGTGGATCGCGTGGAAAATTTTGCTTGTAAAGTACAGATTTTCAAATTAATTAACATGTGATTTAATATTAATTAAGCTAATATTAATCAAGCTTCGCCAGCCGGATGCTAATGAAATCATTATTAACTAAGCCATTCTATGCATATGACGCAAGAGGTCTTGATAATGTATTAGTGATTATGGTCATATTGGAATGTTATCAATAATTCCGCTCTGTTATTCGAGATATTAATTATGGTATTAATAGATTATTAAACTAACCCGACAAAAACACATCGATAAAACTTAATTAAATCCTTTAATGTTACAATATTTCCCGAACAGATTCACTGATTACGATTCGCATGAAAATTTGCGGCGCTTTCGTCTGTCTTCGTTGCAATTCCTTCGCAAGTACAAAAATTTTCTGCGATCCTCATTTACATTTAGCGCTTCCTGCGCGTTTAATAATTGCAGAATGAATCACAATCTCCTGTTAATATGGCTCTCGATTAATACAAATATTTTTCTCGTACACGTGTGTGCATTCATTCTGCCGAGTTTATCCGACGTATGTCGTGTCTTTGATCGAATTTTCGAACATGGACGCGTACGTACGATGATATTCCAATGATCCCCTCTAGGCTGTCGGAATTTACTCTTATGTTTGGACTTGTTCCACATGTTGGTGATTCTAGAGCAAATAGAACTCTGCTGCTATTAATCGCAGCGAAGAGGGTTTCAAGCGTAATCAGGCGAAAGGCTTCGAGCGCTGCTCCGCAAACATATTTAAGACGTATTAATATTGACGCTGAGTCTTTTTTTATGTTTCGATATATACCAATAGATGTATTAATAGAATATCATGCATAGCATATGCAAAAAAATTAATGTGTAATAAAAATTGACGCTATTTGTCGCTATGAATTTCAAGTCGCGTTAGCATTAACGACAAAGGAAGTATCGGTAGGGTCGAAAGGACGAACAGTGATTTTATCGCCAAGTGATATCGCCGTTCTTTCATTAACATTTAATTGAGATCGGCTGATACGGCGATACGACATCGGCATAATCCGGTTGATCCTTGGAACACCTCGACAAGCTCAACGTAAGTCGACGTCGTTACGCATACTGCGTCATTAAATTTATACGGACATCGTAACTTGGGCTTAATAACTCGATCGATCGTGTCATGCAAAAGCCAGGTCCGAATTAAGTAAAATGAAGCTGAAAAAGCAATTAAGATGCTCATATGATGCAACACTAATATCAAAATTATTTCAATTTGCGATGTTAGCTTTCATCCGGTTGCAATTTATGCAATATAATTTGTTAATTACATAAATATTTTACAGTTTTATTTAATTGGTGAGTTAATACTTTATATATATATATATATATTTTTCCACAGTTATAATTGCTTTTGATTAATACATTTTGGAATATTTCATGAAGGATGCCGAATAAACGCGCGGTGAAAATTAATTGAACTAATTTGTACATAGCCGGCGTTTTATCGACGTCGTCATAGCAGTTTCAAACTAGCGTTGACCACGATTTATAGGAGTCCGCATTCCCAGCAATCCATTTACTTCGATCAACCGTCGAACCAAGTTTGTGCTCCTTAGTTCCGCTAATCACACTCGCTTGTCTCTTAATGCAGGATGGATCGGATTAAGTCTTTGTCGTCGCAAATGAGTAGGCATTTAACGTTCGATATTCTACGGAGATCAAGTTGACCTCGCGCGTCTTTCGTTACGCGAAAAGAGAAAAAAAAAGTACAATTAATCACGTTTGCCGCGTACAAGCTGGCCATCGTATCCAAATATTCATTGTGTCGTTCTATGCACATGCCAGCGCGAACGATAAAGGGCTCGAACGCGCTCACAGAGGGTGAACGGTTCATCAATAACCGGGATTCCCCGTCCGCCCTCGAGTCTCTCGCGCTCCCCTATAAAAGTAATGAAAATGTAGAAATCTCCCATCACGACATTCTACCAATTTATTAACCAATTCTGTCAACTTTCCCCGCTGCTGTCCTGCTTCGTGTTTCACGTCGATATTAATTGCGAAACTTGGCCGTGATAATTTTGCCAGCTGATTTCTATTGATATCTTTTACGAGGGACAAGCTTGTGGGCTACCGTATTTGTGTTGGAAATTAAGACTTTTTTTGACGACAGAAAATTACGAACGAATATAGGCGATTCGATCAATTTAATGATTGTTTGAAATTGACTTCCATTCTTTACGAGAAATTCTTTAATATTCCAATTTAATTATTATGAATGTACGTTTATCTGCGCAATTATTATTGGGTCCTATAATATGTAGATTTATTCAAATCCTCGAATATTATTCATCCGCGAGATTGCGGCTTCAGGATAATGCACTGAACTCCGATCAATTATTTGCAAAACTTTAATTCGATTTAAGACGACGCTCCGCGATTAGGGCGTTTACATTTCTTACTGATCGATCAATCGAGTCTATCTCGCAAGATTGATTCCTCGTTAAACTTTAATTGGATTGCTGACGATCGTGATCGCAGATTTGATAATGCCCATGTTTAAATCCGTCCTAGCCGATTCGTGCATCATTTATCACTCCGTCGGTCAGACACCGATTACGAAGAAACGCGAAAGAAAGAACGAACGAGCGAGCGAAAAATCAATTTTTTCGCAATCCGATTACGGCTTGTGTAATCTGGGACGCGAAATCACGCGAGTGTCAGGATATATTTTTGCGTTTGCATATACAACGATATATATCACATATCCGTCAAATCGATTGATAATGCATCAACTATTTTCCGCAAATTTAATATTCTTTTAACGATTTATTATTGTTCAATTCTCCGCGCCTCTTTCACGAAGTAAAGAATTAATAACATTCACTCTCGTCATTGATTGAAAATTTAATATCGGCTGTTATCACGCTTTCGTCGTTGTGTAATCGTCTTTGTAAAAAAAATTTGTCGAATATGTTGTACTATATATCAATTGCCAATTGACAAAAAATAATTTGGAAACCTGGTGTCGCGACCACAGCTTGTTTTCCATCACCAATTACGGTATTCGATTAGTTTGGCGCTTATGGCAATTCGAGTTAGAGGTTAAAAGTTAAAAATCAACAGAAAACTTGCATTGCAAAAGTTACATTTATATAAAATAATAAAAAGTTGATCTCTTTTTTGTTTACATTTTACGCAAGCCAATGTCTTAAAAATGTTTTCTTACAAGATGGTGTATATTATTATAATACTTTTTCCAAAAGTTCGCTGAACCGCCCCCGAAAATTTGTCGATAGTGACGCATTTCTAGCCAGCGATCGAGCGTGTTCAATCGAAAGAAAGAAAATAACGAGCGAACCCTTTGCCACGGGCAAAGGAAAGGATAGCCGAGTGAAAAGGGAGAAAAAAGGGTGGGAGAAACGAGCGGCAAAATTGCAGATTGTCGGGAGGACGCGCGGAGGGTCGGATCCCTCTAGGAAAGCCCGGGGGATGGTGTCACACCCGGGCTTCGTGGGTGGATAGAGAGACGGCGACGTAATGCATATTGACGTTTTGCCGATAATTCCCGCGGCGTCCCGGCGCTAGGCGCCGAACGAGAAAACCCCCCGGCCTGCACAAAAGCATTTTGTACGCGAAGTCTGCGGGAAGAACGCGATTCCGGGACGAGGATGGAAAAATCGGTCGGATGGAGCAAGATGTTCCGGATAACGGACACTTTGCTTCGCGATCGAAGATTTCGCCGAGGGTTGAACGAACCCGCTCTCGTGTCATCGCGGTTTTCGCTTCTTCATTTCGTTGGTCACATTTAGCGGAACGATGGAAGCCGATTATATTTCAGCCGTCATACCAATCAGCGATCCGTATTTTTTGCGAATCGCGCACGCTATTAATAATGAAAATCGTCCGAAGAATCGACTGCGATTTTACTCCTGGAATTTTTATTATACGAATAATACTCAATATGTGTTCGATCATGCGTCCACGCGTGATACAGCACGGATGATATATTCCCCTATTTTTGTAGACACACGTGTGTTTATTTAACATTTAACATTTAACAAAATACGTCCGTCGCGTATTCATAAACACCGATGGGTCGCAACCAACCGCGTTGATCACCGTCATCACGCTTGCTTGTTTTCACGTTTTGGTGCGCGAATGCGATTTTCCCCGCGATACATCGGGCTGACAAATTTTTTTCTCTAACCACTTTGACGTTCGGCGCGGCTGGAGAAAATTGCTAACGCGCGCGAGCGCGATACTATTTTTTTGCTTTCCGACTACCCGAGTTACCGTGCTCACGTTGCAATTGTCGAAAACGGGAGAGCGATTTTGCACGCGCTAGACCGCGCTATCCGACGTGCAAATTATTCCCCGAATACAACGTCGTGTCGTGTAATCAAGCGAAAACGTATTACCGCGCTATTTTCATTGCGGAAGAATTCAATATTACCGATCGTGTTTTCATAAAAAAAACTGATACGCGGATTCGTCCGGATGCCCAAATTAAAATATACATGAAGTTCCGCAATTTATTTAATGCAGATATGATTTTGTTAACTATTTATTTGAGATTGAATTTGCTCGTATTCTCCAATATCCCCCGCCGTCCACTAATTACGAAATAATTGGCTGCAGAATCGTTCTGAAATCAGTTATTAAAAATTAATATGGCAATCGTATAGGACATTTTGCATACCGATAAAACAGATTAAATAAATAACGAAGAATTTTCTGGTACGCCGGGAAAAATGGATTTGACACGTGACTGCGGTGAAAAAAGAAATTTAAAATAACATCCATCGTTTTTACCAAATATACGCCGTTCTCGTTTGACCCTGTATTTCTAAAATTTACCGGACCGTATTTACCCGATCGGCTCCTCGATCGTACCGTCAAAACAACCCCTTCATTCGTGCGGCTCCCGGCGTATGAAATTCGATCGAATTAATTAATCCGCGGTCGTTGCGCTATATATCCGCACGTTTTTTCACGATCGGCTTGCCGCCGGTTAATTTCGCGAGTTCGTCACAAAGAGAGAGAGAGAGAGAGGGAATGTAGAGGGGGAGAAGAAGGACGGAGGGAGAGAGAGGCGATTGCTGTCGGGAAACCAGGGGGGAAATCCGCGATAGGAAGGGCGCGATGTAGGAAAAAAAAAAGGGACAAGTGTCCCATCGAAATCGATAGCGTGGCTCGTATTTATCGCAGTCGAACCCGCACGATGATTGGCGACCGGGAGAGTCGCGAGGGGTTGCGGGTGCAATCGGCTGCCCCCGGGATGTTGCGGGGTGAGTTGTGGAACGGGATTCTGTGAAGGGTGGAACGGGGAGGAGGGGCGGGGGGGATGGCAACGATCGTTTGTACAACTATACACGGGACCAGGTGTGGTGCGGCTTGCCCGCGGCGTGGCGGATCCGCGCGCCAAGCCAAACAGAAAATAACTCATTATTGGCGTTAATTAATATCGAGAACGCGGGCGCCCGCACGTTTATAACGCTGCTCCTACCCCTCGCCTTAACCCTTCTGATCCTGCCGGATACATTCCTCATCGCTTTCCTTCCCTTTTTTTCCTTTCGCTATGTTTTTCCGAGCGTGGCTTTTCGCTGCGCATTTCCTTCGTTCGTTCTCTCGCTTGGTTCCGCTCTTTTCCTCTTTTTTTTTTTTATTTTTTATCAACACCGTCGCGTGATTGGGTTTGAGCCAGTTTTAGTCAGCCAACTGCTTTTTTGTTTTTCTCTTTGCTATTTTTTTTTTTTTTTTTTTTTTTTTTTATTCCAGGACGGATGATCAATTAAGTAAACCAATAATTTTTATTCTCGCAATCTTTCTATCGCTCTCTTTGAAGGTTTCCATTATTTCGTTAATTTGCGACCTTGTGTATCAACGGTGGCGACAACAACACCATGAACGATCGGCGTTTCTTTCTCACCTGTACGGCCATTCCCCTACGCTTGCCGCCGGCGCGTTTTTCTGGGTCACCTGGAAAATGAGTTTAGTTCTCACGCCTGGAACTCTATTCAAGCGCTAATTAATCTATTCGATGGCGAAAAAAAGCGAATCGATTGCTGATTCCGACGGCTTAAATTATGCACATTCAAATGAATTTTTGACCATTCGTTTTCATGAATTTTTAGTCACCGCATATTAAATCAGAGAAAATGAAAATAAAAATCTTTGCTTTATATTCTCATCGCGTCCGTATTCAACGCTAAATGTGGTTCTGATTTTTTTGTTTTTTTGCTCGTGCCCACATTGTGTATTATATTTCGTTTTATAAAATGTTACTTGTTACGTTACATAAAATCCATAAATAAACTATGACAAAATACAATATAGAAAAGAGAAGAAAATATAGGCACATGTGCACGTAGGTAGTAACATGTTATTTATTTCACACAAATAACAGAAAAATTCCATCAAAGGAACACTTACAAACCTTTGATAAAAAAATGACTCGGCCACGAGTTCGTCAAAGAATCTGTGATTAAAATTTAATGGTAGAATGTCTGATATAAGCAAGCCGATGTCATAAAAAATTCGTCGCCAGAATCTATGTAAAAATGCACAAAGGAAGGTTCGACAACTCGGTGCACGAGTGCATTCTATTGTGAGCGAAGGAAGAGCAGAGTGGGCTGGGCTGTGGGTGGCAAAGAGGAATGAGGTTCCTTTCTACATCATCCTCGAATGCACTCGGGTGCATCTGTCGCGGGCTCCCGGCGCTTATCTCGAAGTTTCGCTTTCGGGCGGCTTATGAAGAAGAAGCCCGGATGAGAGCCGTGGGACGGCCGAAGGGCATGGGATCGAAAGACGAGAGACGGCGGAGCGGAATGGCAGAGGAAAACACCGCAAGTTCTAGATTGGAGACTGGGCGCCTACTTAGATTTCTAATGGAGATGCGACCGCTGCCACCGCCTGTTGCGTCTTCGCGGCACGTGCTGTCGGATTCAAACGCACTGACACCGTTAAATGACGATGCAAAACATTTAATATATAACTTGTTGAAGAAACAAAAATCGTTCTGCTATCGTTACGTGTAAACCGCCGACAATTTCTCGTCCAACTTTTGTCTATTTTATTGTGTCTATTTTTATTCGATTGCACGTATGTCACACCATTCACGATGAATTGAAAAATTAAATTAAAAGAAATACATCCGCGTTTATTACATTATTACGATGTATAAATATATTATGCTGATGTATAAATATGTCATCATTCGAGTAAACAACATATAATTTCGTAATATCAATTTTGTAGTACGTCATGCTTAATTGAGAATTTTAATTACAAGATGAAAACAAATTTTGCCTCCTATTGGCGCTAATATAAACCGGAGTGCTTTTGTGCGAAGTATCGGAATTTGTCAAGCCAGCACGCACATCTCTCAACTCTTCATTTGCATGAAATGGAATTTTTAAATCCCGCAGCTTTAAACTTCACTTTCGTTTCAAATCGAATAAGCGCAACTTTGGTCGAGGGAAAAATATAAATTTCGCCTAGTCTGATTTTAACTAGGATTTTCTACTTAATTCACCATCGACTCTCTTACGTTATCTTTCCTCTTTTGAAACTGAAGTAGGAGAAGTAAATACAAGATCTATTAAGAAACGCATCGAGTATACTTTGCGTCATATATCTCGTGTGCTTATACATTTTTCATACTTGTATACATTGGAAATAATCCGATCAGAAAATATAGAGCACGCGGTATTGGAAGCGCCGGAGAGAAACCGAGTCCAAATCGGTCAAAACATCCGCGGTGAAAAAAGACATCCAACAGTTTTTCGGCAAGCTCTGCACATATCTACTGTATTTCACATTTTCACATTTATACACTTAGATGTTGAGATATATACATGTAACGCGCGCGGAGCCCGCGGCGACGGCGCGCGTCGCTGCGTTCACGAGGCGCGCCGAGTCGCGGCGAAGCCAGCCGAGCGCCAATGTGACATCGACCGGGTTATGCCGCAACACGTTGTTCCGTGGGCACGCTCGCGCGCGTCAGACGCGGCGCGTCGCGGTGGCGACGGCGGCGTCGGTTAAATTTCGGTTTATTAACAAGAATCCCGCGGTCGGCAGCGTGGAAATGGCGGCGGTGGTTCGCGACACCGGTGTCGGCGTCGAGCAGCCGGTGCCGCGTACACCGCTCGATGTTTATCGCGAGTCTCACCACCTGCTGGCGCTCGGGAGATCCATAGCCATGCGCAGTAGCTTCAAGCACGAAACGTGGGACAGGAGAAGCACGCATCTGAGGGTGTACATGGATTTCCTCGGCGTAAGTTTACTTCTTTCATTTTCATTCGTCATTATTTTCGAAATATTGCAACCCATCTTCGATTATCGGCTCTTTCACGCGACCGGAGTGATGTAACGTTGGTTATGCGTTAATGCGAATATGGTGGTCACGTGGGATTGACATTTGTGTGCCGAGATGATTTCAATATGTACTTTATCTATTTGCTCGATCCTTTGAAATGTTTATTGTAAAACGCTCGTTTAACATTTATCAAAACTTTGAATGTCCGAAACAACTAAACAAATCGAAATTTCATCTTTGCCTTCCTACATTCGCTTCATGACGATGCGTTACATGAAAGTAGGTCATGCTTTCCAATAGTAGTTTTTGCATTTCACTTCGAGTACTATTTATATTGCCGCAAGTGATATAAACTGTATTTATTAAAAAGCAGTGTAGTCTCTCCGCAAAATAACAGTATCTCTCATTCAAAATAACGCGAGATCCGACAAAGGAATATTTCGTGCTGTCATTTTTTACCAAACATTATTGGCGTACGTGCACTTCCGTTTACAGTGCACGTAACATTTTTACAACCGTCGAAATCATATTAACCGTAAGAGAGAAACAAGCATGAAGAAAAGTAGCTCCAATCTAACGGAAGATCGCTCCGAAATTCGGAGTCGATTTGGATGTTGCCTGATCCTCTCTTATCAATTATTTATCGAACGAATACGAAGGTTAGGGCTTACGGCTACTGCGTAACATTTATCTTCGTGCAGAAGCAAAGAAAACGCGCGCAGCATATGCTATTCCCCGGCTTTTCCCTCATTTCGAGAAATGCCTCGAGGGCGAGCAAATGAAGCGAATGCATTCGACCGCCTGTTACGGGATCTAAATCGCGTTTTTTCTTGCCTCCCCTTTATTGTGCGCCATTTGAGACCGCTTTCTTATATCGAGCATCTGAATGATTAATGTTACGTTCAAATGTAATTTTTTGGGCGCAATATGATTTTAGTTGAAATTATTATCTTTATATTACGTATATTTCTGAATCGCAGGATTTAAAGCAGAATTCTTTTTTACATCATAAAGTCAAACTGTTAATAAGAAACTGTTGTATTTCTATACATATACGTACTCTTTTCGGTGCATCGATGTCCCACGTTAATTCACTTAATAATATTCGCGATGAATTGCGATAAATCGCGATTATCAAAGAATTCTTATTTACCTTTTTAAAATCTTTAATATATTATACCAACCATTGTTATTTTTATCGTCATAAGTTTTAAGATCGCTTTATCAGAGACAATTTGCGTTATAGTCTGGAGTACGTGCAAGGAATCGAGACTTAATGCGTCGTTTATCTTATGTGCTCGAGATAAAGTATGCACGAATTATTAATATACGGCGCCACATGAACGCAACGAACTTGATAGTGTGACGTACAGCTGCTTTAACCTTGAGTAGCGCAAAACTGAGCCGACGCGTGCAATTGATCTCATATTATATGCAACTGCATATGAGATGTAGTGCACAGGTTACATTATACTTTCTGAACGCAAATGTAAGTTCTTAGAACTACACGTATCTCTTGCGATATAAACAATACAGTGAATTATTTTTCTATTACGATAGCATTGAAATCGCAGTTATACTTTGCCGCACTCTAAGCATCGTTGATTTATTTACGTTGAATATAGTGCACTGCATTCTATCTTTTATAAACATGTTTTGATTCTTTAAAATCTTTTAATTTAATATCTTTTATAAATTATACATTGTAAAAATATAAAATATTCTTTTATTACGCGAATTTATCTAATTATGTGAAATATCATTTTATGATATAAAATTATCGTAATGGTACGTAATTTTATTCTCTTCACAATGTAGATTATTAGTCTATGTATATTTTTATGCGTATTATTTTTTGAAACGGAAAAAGATATATATTTAACTGAAATATGTATATTATTTCAAATAATTTAATTTATTGTATTTAATATTGTATATTTCTCTCGAATTTACATCTTTAAACAATATTATATATATACTTTATCTCATACACCGCCACATTATTTACAAATTTGATAAATTATTTATCATCAATAATGAATCGATCGCGATTTACTGCAGATACTAAAAGATACGAATCGGAATAGAATATACGTGAAATCGATACACATTGAAGTATCTATTCGCATCCGTTTTCCTTAACAACCGCTTTTAACGATCGACATGACTGTGTAATAGGTAGCATCTGTTACAGGAGGTGCACTCATTTACAGATACTTTTAAGGCCGGTAACATTCGCTTAACGGCTGCGCCGTCGTAAAGGTTATTGGCGTGTTAACTTCACTTTTGCACGTTTATCTTTAACATTTATAGGACGCGCCGGGGCGAGAGTTACGATCACGTGTTTATCGTCCGCGCAAGACTTCTTCACCGGCACTTCACGCCGGATAACACGCGCTTCAAGACTTGTAACTCCTTGTAACACACTATAGCAAATCTACAATTATCACTGAGGCTTTTTGCTCTGCAACATCTTGAGCACGTACCTCGTGTAAAACTTTAAAACCGATTAAGATACGAAAACACGTATCTATCTATCGTAGCAATTACAGCAACATAATTTGTTTACGTCTAGCTGCAACGCTTGTGAATTACGCGTGCAAGATAATCGTAATGTAATATTATCATCGATATTATTATAATCGGGTACATTTTTTAATTTAGTGTATTTGTTTTTTTAATTATTTTACATATAATTTTAAATTAATTAGGTACTCTTGTATCAAAATTTTGCCATTGAACATTTTTACGCACGTATAGTGTATGTAGCGACAATACTATGTGTAGCATCGGAAAATGTATGGCTTCGTGTCATACAAGAATGTATGCTATCACGACTATGCAGCGGCGCACTTATCGATAAATCAGATCGTAGGGTCATGTTCGACTTTCGGTGGCGTCCGTCGTTGTGACGCACGAACCTCGTGTGGCCTATTTCCTACGAACGATTTTCCGCGAATTGCCTCTATTATGTCCAATTATCGGCTCCGATGAAGAAGAGCGATCGAGGCCTGCCCAGGGTTGAAGAACATCGCTTTAAACCTCGTCTCGCCAGTCATAGCATACGGTGAAAAATTGGGAAAATAAAATGTTATCGGTGTGAAATGCCGATACTTTCAAATAAATTGTATTAAGTATCTAGCGATTAAAGTTTTACTTCGAAGTAATATTCGCGAATGCAGCAAACGGATAAGAAGGGGGTTGGAAGGAGATGAGAAACAAAAGTGAACGCCGCGTTGGCGCCCTACTCTGTACACGACCAAAGTGAAAAATCTGAAAACACATTGTCCAGACTCGAAGGTGGAAGGGCGGGGGTGATGGGGTGATGGTTCTCGAGGCCATTCTCGACGGTGAATGAACGGCACTTGAAGCGAACCTTGTTTGCGCAACGGCCACGTCTCACGGCGTGGTTCGCGAAGAAACACCGAGCAATTAAGGCCCTTCTTCCAAGATCGACATCCACTCGTGTCGTACCTCCGGAACGCTCGTGGAATCCTTCGCGTTGCTGAAATGCCTCCTCCTCGGTCGTTCAGCGTCAATTCCTTTGACGTTTAGTTAGCGCCAATATTAAGCCCTCGCTTGCTGTACACATTTTCTATTACATCTACTGTAATTTTCGTGCTACAACCATAATTATAACAGAAGTGAAAAATATTTACAGCCTTGCTGATAGCCTCCTTTTTCGTTTCCTGATTAATAAAGATCTTAAGATTGATCGAGGAAATTAAGGGATTACCGCTTTGCATAAGATCACGAGCGGCAACAAGATAGGGTTATTTTTTAACGCGCTAAGATGATATTTGATTGATAATCCTAGGTCTTATGGATAATTTTTTATAAACAAAATTTATAAAATATTAATTGCTAACAATCAATTTGTAAAACAACATCGACAGAGATTTCATAATTTCTTTCGAACTTTTTTACTTTTTTATGTTCTCAAAGATCTTTGAGTAATTTAGAAGGGGCGAATCATGCAACTTTATCGCAACTTTGACCTGTTGAGCTAGAAATGCTTTCCATGAGGAGCTATCGCCGGTCACCCTTGTCATGGAATTCGCCTTATTACGACGTCGGCATATCGCCGCCGCGATACGACACGCCAACTCGTTTATAATCCGATTTCATTGTTGTTGTCGTCGCCGTTGTAGTGGTTCGTACAAGCGAGATTAAAGTGACGGCGTAGTCGCGTCGCGTCACGAAAAGGACGCCGGGAAAATTGAAGAGAACATAAAAGGGACGTCGGCGAAGGTTGATTTTTAATTCATTTGCGGATAGTCAAGGACTGCCGGACACTCGCTAGACTCCCTCTTGTACTTGAGTTAATGCCAGCCATCTCCGGTGTTTATGGAAGAAAAGATAAACCGTTTAACTTTTGCTTTTGATTTTTCCGTTATGTATTTAGGCAAATTTATTCCGCATGACACAACAAATTTAAATGGTTTATCAAATTAATGTATTTTAGAAGAGTCATTGTTTTTACGACACTGAATATTCTTTATATACAAATATACGTATTGCGCGTATTTTTTCTTAAATTTACAGACAATATGACACAATTTTAAAGCCATTATTTATCTTATATACGTTTTTTTATGCTGAGATGTTTATAGCTTCCGCTATTTTATAAACTCGTTTACGCGATTAATTAGTTAACTAATCAAATCAATTATCCGCTAATAAATCATAATCTTCGTAGCATTTTTAATTATCCGCCTCTCGTCCTTCCCCCTCTTCGCTTTGTATCGATTGACACAAATAAAAATATCTGTCGTTCGTTCGAACTTCGTTCCGAGACACGAAGGAGGAGCGGGGATTAAGGATGGGGCGCCTCTGAAATATCCATCTTCCTTAACCCAGTAAGAAGCGCGTTTTCCGATCAGTTAAGCCCCACTAAACCTCAGCGACGTTCCTAAGAGAGCCTCGGAAACGACTGGGAGAAGAGGTAAAGAAAAAAAAAAGACAGGGAAAACCGACGGCAAAGCCGAAAGGGGGTGAGTTTCGGGGGTTCTTCTCGAAGCGGGAGGAAGCGCCGAGCTCCCGACTGAGAGTTCGACCAGATAGAGCCGTGATTGAAAACTCCGCTCCCGGCGGCACGAGTTTCGACTTAAGTGTACATACACACGCGTGGGCGTACGCGGAGGAAGATACACGCTCGATGTGTTCTTCGACTCTCAACTACACTACATTACTTACGCACTACTTACATATGGAATAATGTAAGTAGTGCGAACTCAGTTGGAAATTCAATAAATTTCCTCTCCTTTCGTGCGCAGCAAACGGAAAACAACCGGAAGTTCCGCGCCAGACTGGCTGACCATGTCTGTCTTTTTTTTTTACTCAAATGTTCTATTTGGGCTAACTCTCGCGTCTGTATCGAAGGAGCGTGACAACGCCTCGAAGGCTTCGTGAAATAATCGGTTGATGCTAACTCCTTAATTTTACACGTACAAGTTTCGAGTACATAGTGTGTACATAGTTGGGCCATGCCGAGTTTACATTCCAGTTTGTTTTGGTGCGATGACCGATCCGATCGCTCTATCCTTATTTTCGTATTTATATTGATTCAGTTGAACGATTTTCATCAGTCGTTGACGAATTGTCGTGGAAATAAAAACTTGTCAAACTTTTGTCAAGATTTAGATAAATTTGAGAAAAAGTATCCGATTTCTAATGGCAACTCCTGTTTCCGTCTGGGAAAATAATTACCATGAACTTTATTCAGACTATCAGTGTACACAGATACAGGTAAAAATAATGAAAGAAGATAACTTATAATAAATCTGAATGAAAACGTTAATTGTACTTGGACGCACTAAACCGCATTGTATGAATAGACGACAAAGACGACAAGATTATCTCCTTAAATATTATGCGATCCTAGCATTTTCCTTTTATTTACGTGATCATTTATATTCTTTTTCTCTCCTGGGGTTATACATTTACGACAAGCTAGACATTAAGTTCTCAGCTCATTTTACGTGACGACTCACGGGGGATTCATTCTTTTTGTTTCAGGTTAAGCTCGACAAGAGTCACAGCGGCAAACCTTCCCGAGTCATTCATATCAGGAACATACCTAACGAGGTGTCTGAGGCGGAGATCATCCATCTGGGTCTGCCCTTCGGCCGCGTCACCAATGTCCTCGTCCTCAAAGGAAAGAATCAAGTAAGTGTCCATTCAATTACAAGCTATTTTCGCAACTACTGTGCGATTGCGAGCAGCGTGCGAAAGGACGCGCGTAGGATTGTTCGTGAGTTATTATTCGAACGGCGCAAACGCGAGTAAAAAAATTAATCGCGAAATAAAGGACGCGAGGGAACATTCCATTTACCGATTACTCGGGACGCACGCGAATCTTTTAGCGTGCGGTGCTATTGTTGCGTAACGACGTCATTTACACGTATTCTTGCGAGTCGAAATACTGCGCCACTCGTCGGACGAAGCGGAGATGAGAGCGTTGCTGCGGCGCACTCGAGAAGTGGGTTCGCGCTGCTGCGACGCGCATGACCGGCTGTGCAATAGCAGAGACAATCGAATCGCCGATACGCGGTCGAATCGAGTCGGCGATCGTCCGTTTAAGCATTATTATCCGGTATTACCCGCGTTTCGCTCCGTTCCGCGTCACGACAAAGGCGGCCGTGCTCTCTAGTCCGATGGAAACACAACCCCTCGATATCGTCGTCCTCGTCGGGTCTGACCAACCTCCACCCCACAGCAGCTCGCCCTTTCTCTTGACGCTCGTTCGTGACGCTACACGCATCGCGGCGCTATTATTTCGTACGACGAGAGCCGGTTTATCGAGTTCCAGTCTCGGTTTATCGAACAACGTTTCCCCATCGACCGACTCGTCTCGTTTTCGTGTAATCCGCTGTAAATGCAGCGCATAAACGCACTTACGGATTCTCTTACCTCGATTGTAAAGAGTTGAAAAACGATCTTTCCCCTGCGCGATATATTTTCAATGGATCTCGCGGTCTTTCGTCGTATTCGTATTATTATTTAAGATCGTAAATCTACTTTTATCTTTGTACAAAAATAATACGAGACAGAATGTTCTAGAAAATCTATTTAACAAAAAATTATCTTTAAATTCACTAAAAGTAATTATATTAAAATCATGTAAATTTGATTATACGACAATATAACGTACTGTGCATTATTGATTGACTGTATATTTTTATATACAATTAAATATGAGTATATTTTTATTCAGCTCTTTTTATACATATAAAAAGACAGTATTCGAAGGAGATAAATCACACTTTTTCGACATCGTGTTTTAATAGCTCCTGATTTGTTTCGATACTTCACTGTTATTGCTAATCAAAGCTGACGAAACGGCAAATTCGGAGCAATTTTCCGGCTACGGTTATGATCGAGTTTTACGAACGATACTAATCGACGCATGTGATCTCTCTCGGTGTACGTATGCTCAATTACGCACAAACGAAATTACGTTTACGCGGGTGCGCGAGCAGATCGTTCCAGCCTGCGTGATCGAAATATCAATTTGCTTTGACGACATTAATTCCGTGCTCGCACGTGCGACAATACTCACCAGAAGGTTAACGTCGCTTCATAAAGCTCTGTGGGTGTTTTGCGATGTATGTCGCCAACGAACGCGTGTTCAAATAACAACACTTGTACATCTCTCGCCGCACCGTGACTTTGCGCCCGCATGCGATACAATCGCAACAGGCAGTGTAAGTGGTCCTACAGATACATTCGGATGATCTATACCTGTTATCTGTTACGTGTTATCTCTTTACGTTTTTACCTTGATATTTTTATGGAAATTGCGACATAATTAATTAACGGTGCTTATATATTTAATCCCTGCATATTTTTTTTTGCACCATGTCGTTAAAAAAATGTATTTCTTTTTCGGAATGTAGTTTTCTCTGGAATCAGTTTATTATTTATACGCCTATACATCTAACATGCAACATACATAAAATGCACAACATGCAGTAACATAATAGCATAACAATAAAATGAGGTTATCTCGTGAAAATGCAAAATGTTGTGTTTATAGACAGAGCTCCTCGTATAAATAACGGAATAGTTAATGAAATCAAAATGCTGGAGGGTCGAGGTAGAGAGTTAACAAAACAAAAATATAGCATACATTGCCGATAAATAATACAATATTATATCGTATTTATATGATTTTAATGCCTATTTTTTTAATGAATTTGCAGATGTTTTGTGTTTTTGTTAAATAGATTTTTTGTAACATTCTGTTTAATACTATTCCTATCACACGAAATAGAATTTCATACAATAACGAAAGGTGAACTACAAACATTCTATGCACTGTCACGATGTCTCTATAAATTCTCATAACTTCCGGTAGCAATGGTTATTCTCAGCTATGTAAGCGCGGATTGCAAAAATAGGCCAACAGCTCCACATTGCGTTGTTCTCGACTTTGAACAATGTAGATAGCCCACGGTGACATGCTGTAACTTTGCATGCTTGCTCCGCGTTTAAAATGTGTTGGAAACTCAAAATTACGCTTTATATTTTAAGAATCAGTTATATTTTAAAATAATATATTTAAATTTAATGTTTCATGATATGAATAAAAGAGTAGATTTATATTATACAAAAACAACAGCTTTGTTCAGTTTAAATACATTTAACAAACAGGTATCAAGTTAAATTCATAAAATATTTTATCAATTTTACTGGTAAATAATTATATTTAAATAATATGAGATTAAATTATTATTTTTAAATTTCTTTTATTTGTTTAAATTTATCATCAGTACTTCAAAATCCGTTTTATCACATGTTACTCTGCATTGTTTTTTTATACCGGTCGTTCTTCGAGTTTTCAATGAAATTTTTCCGATACGATTAAGCGAATTAATGGCGAATCATCTCTGAAATGGGGGCGAGGGAGGGGGATCGAGCACTAAACGGGGCGAGGATATGATTTGAGGGCGCACAAGCTTCGAATGGGATTAAATTGGAACACCGAGTATTCATCATAGCTTACTGCACGGGAAATATTTGAATAACTTGTAAATCCTCCCGAGTGCGTTTGATGGCGCGCTTTGGTTTCGAAATCTCTCACGATTTATTTTTTATTCACGCTATTTCCTAATCACTCTTGGCTATTCTTCTGATGTGATGGTACTTTTTACTTGAATCTCTTGATGTCTTTCTTCAAGTTATTGCATCGTTTTAACCAAAAGTTGATTCGTTCATCGCTATTTAAATCGTGCAAATACAAAATTCTTAATATTTTTCTCAATTTGAGATAATAATTCAATTGATTTTAACGCAATTTATTTTCCCAATTATATTTCTATCGCAATCTTATCATATTAGCGTCATCGCTATTTCAACTATATTTCGAGGAATTTGAATTCTTTGAGTATAAAATCAACGATATATGGAATAAACCTTTCACCGTGTGCATGTCGCTTCAAAGCGCATTGCCTAATCAGCGCGGTTAATTGCAGCATGCGCTTTGCGTGACATATGCAATAGACGAAGCGTCCTATTTGGAATCCATTAAATGAACTGCGCTATAACGGACACAGAATTCCTTCAAAGGCATGTCAGCGGTATTACATTACGCAAATCTTGCGGATTAATTCTCTGAAAATATCCTTGTTCCGCGAACAATCTCGAAAAGAATCGGATTACCTACTTTGATCTCACACTGCAAAAAATTGCACCAATGTTTTCGCGTTCAACGGCGTCAATTTTTACACTTTTTACGCATTTTTCTGTGTCGCAAATTTATTTACGAAAACATTATCACGTTGGATAAGAAATAATGAAACCTTTCCGAGGCTCGACTGCCAAACACGTTTCATATCGCGTTCCTCCGACATTTCGAATGCTGCTGCGCACACACGTAGAATTCCCCGCATACGGAGATCCTGCGCGGTGCGTAAGCACCGCTAATGCATATATAATTTGCACAAGGGGTAAATCTCTTCATCTGGCTCAATGCGGCGGACTGGTGCATCGATGCATTACTTTAATCCCCTCCCGGTATAAACAGCGGCGCGTGGCCCGGCTCGATTCGCATTATCATACCTGTTGTGCGCCGTCGTATTAGAGGCAGAGCCTACGTATGTGTGGGACGGGAAGGGGGTAAACGTGACGCACGCTAGCATTAAACGCACTCGCATAATCTCGTTCGGGGTTGCGTCGATAAAGCCACGGCGATTCCGCCGAAAGCCAGTAGTCCACGGTGACCCGATTTTCCGAAATACGAAAGAGAACAAGCGCGGCTTTATCAGCCGTGCGATCGCCTCATTAAACCCAGTGATTTTCGTTTGTCGCGACAGAATCGTTCTGTCATACGCACACACGCCCGTCATTTCTTGTTTACCGGATTATTGCACGTCGAAACTCGTTTCATCGATCGACGGGTCATTTGCACGACGCTTGTGTCGAAGTGTCTCGGTGAATTATCTTGAAGGAAACAAGTTTGCACGCGGAGCAATAATTTTATTTTATTCGCGCTGCAATAATCCGATGATCCATAAGTGAGATCTAATTAGACCGGAGAGCGATAACGTTGGGCAGTACGGTTCGCCATCATAATGAGCGGGGATTAAAATCATAATAATCAGGAAATTATGGACAACAGTTATGATCATTAGCCACAGCTGAGAAGGGTTTTCCCAGTTGGAATTACAGCAAATCGCGGGAACGTTCCGCGCATCGTGAAATGCAATTTCCTAACTCACCGTCGGCCCTAGCCGTTCAGGAATCGCGATTCAACCGTCCTTGTCCGCCCGCGGCAGCCAAGACAATCCCGAAGTAACTCGATCAGGTGGGGAAACTCACGTTATTATCGTACGCCCGAGCTTAAGCTTCCCAATTACACGCAAACAGACGGCGCGCCGCAGCGACGACGGAGACTACATGACGACAACGACGAGGAGGAGCGCGCGTGCATTACGCCGCGGTAGTAAATCGAGTTTCACGATGAACCTCCGGCCCGGCCCGGGCTGACCCCCGCGGGCACTTTCGCCGTGTTTGCTTTGATTCCAAGTTTCCGGTTAAGTTGGTTACCAGAGCGGGCTCTTTGTCCGATCCTGCAAACTCCCACGTCGCCCCCCCCCCTCCCCTTTGTTTTCGCTAGCGAATTTTCTGCGCGTCGTTTCACGCGCGATTTTCCTCGGCGATGAGGATTTTTTTCGGGGCTCGAACGTGACAAGAAAGAAGGACGTCTGTCATCAGCGGGAAGTCAAACACGATTTAAGAATTGTTTGCTGCAAACAAATCTGTCGAGTAATTTTATTCGATATAATGCATATTTTCCATTGATTTAAAAAAATATACTGATGAAAATATTTTTGTTGCCTCTAATATATAAATATAGCGCATACCTCCGAGGATGTACACGGCTCGCTGGAAAACAATCTAATTCATTTAATGGTTAACATCGAGCAGCGCGAGTTTCCATCACCGGCAGTTCTTTCCCACGCTGCCGCTCCGCCATTATTAGGCCGTTTTTTTCACAGAAAATTTACCGCGGGCTTCAATTTCGCGCAAACATCAGTCAATCGGACATGCGTGGGTGCGAGTTTGATTTTCCTGTTTTTCTCCGTTTTAATTAACAGACGAAGCGCGCGCGTAGGAGCCGCGCCTCTCTACGCCGGATATCCGATGTAGGGCGCGGCTCTTAAGGAAAAAGAAAAACGACAACTATCGATCAACTATTCCCGGCATTAGAAATGTATTTCTGCCGCGCTTTGTTTAATCCTCCGCTGTCAGCGAGCTTTTCATTCGCCGTCACTGCTGTGTTTGTACGGTCTCCACCCTTAGGGCGGCCTCCGACTTTCACGCCGGTGTTCGATCTACAAAAGCAACGGCCTTGGCTATAGGATATCCAAATACTAGCGTTGGCGTTTGTTATACCAGAACCTCCTAGAATTTCAGTGACGCGCGCCCGCTCGGATCTCCTTTTAATTCTCGGCGGACGTTGTCCTCGATAGACAGTAAATGCATCACGCCTGCATTTCTCGTATTCGATTGTTACTTTTGTCTACGTGTTAGCTTCGTGTCGGTATGCTTAAAGCGCAGGTAGCGCGTACAACCAGACAATTAAAAAAGAAAAACACATTCAATATCTAGTTACAATCCAGTATTATTAAATGTTCGATTCGCAATCTTCGTTTATCGTTATAATATTTTTACAACTCATTGTTCAAGATACATAATGATGAGATGGAAAACGTATGGCATTCAACGTTTCCAGTATCCGAACGTATCGTCCAGTATCTGCAACTGGAATCTCCGCCAAGTCCCCTATTTGTCTTTCATCTCGTATCTCGTCTCTTGCGCGAGAAAAATATTCGCGAGAGTCCGCAGAAACGCTTTCAGAGACACCACTCGCGATCTCTCGTACATAATTTAATTAAGTGGAAGAGAAAATGGGAAAATGAATGTGGAAGAGAAACTCTTTCTCCGCAGGCGTTCATATGATTAACGCGACTTTTCAATTTTTGGCTAATTAATTCGCCAACTGAATGACGCGTCGTTAAAAGGGTTGCGAAAAAAGAATACGTGGCCGCGCGCACATGGAGAGAGAGAGAGAGAGAGAGAGAGAGTCAGGCACGCGTGGCGGGGGCGAGAGGAAGTGGAAATAACTATAAAGGGCGGGATGCCGCGAGCACGATAACGCTGCAGGCGGGCAAACGTAATAACTGGCGACGATATTAATATTTTAAATTCAATTTAAATTCAATTAAAGTTAGATCCCACGGTACTAGTAGCAGTCGTTGCCCATTGCCGGTGGAAGCAGTGATCACATGACGGAAGGAAGGAAGGAGGGGGGGGAAAAAAAAAGGAAGATCGGTCGCTTCGGTTTTGTGCTTTTGTGCGCGAGCGGTGTACTCGACCCTAATTATTTCGCCGCGTTCGTTTCCCCGAGCTTTCTATGATGACTTTTTCTATTTGCGCGACGCAAATTAACGATTCTCCCTCACTTCATCGATTAGTCAACGATGACTTTTTGTCTCCGCGACGAAAAAGCGCAAAAGAAGAACGATTGGCCTCGCTGCGAGTTTGAAATTTTCAGCGCGATTCGGAAACCATCTCACGTACGCGATTAATTTGTGAAATAACTTAAAAAAATGTTTCGTCATTGAGTGTCTTAAGCAGTTTGATATTTTTCGCTTGTCAAATATAATGAAACTTCTCAAGCATTCTCGTGTTCCCGACGTCCCCAGTCGCGCCGTTACGCGACACGCGCGTATTTAGATCAAAATGAAATTTCCATTATGCAAATGCACGGATGCATGGAGTGCGTGGCTGTTCGTAGGACTGCGCTATCGATTCGCGCTCGGCGGTATCGCGTGCAACGCACTCGTTTATCTGAATATGGTCCGCCGTCTCCGTCGAAACTCGACGACCCACTTTTTATTCTAACCAACGATATTATAATACACTCGCTTTTTGTGCGTGACGAATCGTCTCGGCAATAAATAATGATTTCCATCTTGAAGCGAAATCCGTATCATCTACCACTTAAGAATAAATTCCAGAAAATCAAGAAAACGTCGCGGAAATAGAGAGGAAGGAAAGCATCTTTTTAAATCGAAGTAATTCAATTTTTCTTGATTTCTCAACGTGAAATGTAAATCAGACGGATGTAGTCAGAACGTTTGCGCTTAAAAAGAAAGATAGTGGATTAAGAATTTATAATTCGAACCCATCCCGCTGTACATTGAAAATTCTACGAGATATAATTCCATACCTTTAAACGATGTCACTATCGTTTTAAACGACTTGAATTATATAACATGTAATAATTTGTATGTACGATATCTAATTTGAATCTGATATATTTATCTTTCGAAAACGAGCGTCAACGAGAAGATTGTTGCGTGAGAAGGCCCGAGTACACAACTTGTCCCTATTTTGTAAGCATGCATACACTTCGCAGAATTTCACGGACTAAGAGAAGCTGAAGTAACACACACGGCATGACATCATAAGGCTCGGAGACAAGAGAGCGGAAGGAAAAAAGCCTCAGCGAGCACAGAAAACGCGATAGCAATTTCCATCCCCTCGCGACTTTTTCACACACAGAGGATTATTTTTATCCTGCAACTTATTTTGATTGCGTTTTGATAAGTTGTTTTCTTCGTTATTAACGATGATTAATACATTAAAATATTATATTTTAAAACAGTGACTTGATTTTTTATAAAATGAAAAGAAATGCGGACCAGTGGTTCTTATTAAAATTGCAATTAGTTTATTTATTCACCTGTGACTTCTATTACGTGTATTTTCGCACTTACATGGATTATACCGCGCTCGTCGTATCTTCTATGGATTTACATTCCGAAATAATTGGCCGAATATCTTCTGCGGCCGCGATCGAACTCCCGTTTTAATCTCGTGATTTCGTTAGCGATCGTGCATTTTAATTCGTGGCTGGGCGATTGCCATTTTTCCTGAACATCCAATTTGCGCGAAACGTTAATCTCGTTTTCTCGTTAATACGTCTCATGGTCCTCCGGCTCGCCGGCGTTACAGGCGAGATAGAAATTCATCCCGCGTACGTGTGCAGCATCCTCTAAAGTTTACGACGGGCAGCGGACATACGTTGAGCCTCGACGAGTGAAAAGCTCCGGCCCTAGCAGGTCGCAAGCTCGTGTCGACAGACGGCGACTGCAATAGCGTGACGAGATAACCTATCTCTTTCCTTCCTTTTTTTTAATGCGCTGCAAGCTGCAGTTTGTGAGGCTGCAGAACTGAGTTTCTTTGCCCCTCGATGTCGCCTTAATTGTCCATTAAGCGGATAATGACGCGGTGGCGTTGCGGGTGTAGCACACGATAATACGACGTTGACGAATTTTAATTACGAGCAAAAACGCGCTCCAAAGGTGATAAGGTACGTCGTTAGCCGCAGTATTCGATTACGTTGTGGTGCCATATAAATTTTATTTTCTTGAAATTATTCTGAGAAATGCGCGGTATTTTCCGAGCTTAATGACGCAACAATTTCCGCAATAAAAGCGTATTCATGAAGCTGATATAAACATTACGTCCGCTTTTTTTTTTTTACAACCGTTTATTTTCTTCCCGATCTATCGTACACGACGACGTGAGTCTCTGCTGAAAAAAACCTTTCTTGGACCGAAGTGATGGTTCGACTCGAGTGCTACACGAATTTTTCTTTGAGGGAAACTCCTTTATAGGCCGCATCTATTCGGGAATTCTTGAGGGCGGTGCGGCCGTGTCGTGAAACTCGAACGTCCGGGGAACTTTGGCCGCCGTTGCGAGAAACGTATGTAGCGGCGGTATACGTTTAGAGAGAGTGGTCACGTCTCGAAACAGGTTAAAGACTTTTACGAGCGGCCGCTGGAAACACGTTTCGTTGCCATTCCGTTTCCCGTGCAGGAAGGGTTGGGTTCTCGGTTCGTTTCAGACACCTCGCGAGACGGCCTCGCTCTCCGTGACAGAATTGCGGACGAGAGCACTCGCGCGCTCTTTTTAAGCTCTTAAACGACATAAAAAAAAGACGGATGCGACACTTAACGAAGTCGCATACACTTTTACTTTACCGTCCGCAGAATTTTGCGTGTTACGTGTGCTGTAAATGTCGTTGTAAATCCACCGTCGATCTAGTGGTCTTGCGAATACAAATCGTGTAGTTGCATATTTCATGTGACGAAACACGTGGCGCATGATTTTGTGAAATAAAATAATTATAAGAATTAATTGATAATTAATCAATGCAAGTTTATTTTTCTATAAAAGCACAAGAATGGCAAGTAATATATATTCTAAAGAACTATCACGGTAAAATTCACTTTTATAAAAGATTTCGTTAAAATATTGCATTGTATATTAAAAAATTTCTGCATAATAGAACCTTAAAATAAAATACAAAATATAAGCTAAATTACAGTATATACAAAAGAAAATTATTTTGTTTTCCAAAATAGAAACTTCGTTTCTGTACGAAAGCCGCGCCAAGTATGCGCTTGTATTAACAAGTTAAACCTCAAATATGTGTTAATACAAATAAATGCAAAAATTATACAAATCATTTGAACCTAAAATATGTTAATTAATGCTAAACATGAATAATAATCTGTATATTTTTTTCAATAAACAAACTTTACTATTTTATTAACAAATTTTAAATGAATACTAAATATATGTATTTAAAAGGAAAAATTTAATCCAAATAAAAAAATATTGAATGCAAAAAGACTTGGCGCTGCTACACCGAATAATATATTGAAAATTCATATTCTTAGAACATTAATAGAATATTACGTTAATTTTAAAAAGGTTTTGAAGTGTTAACATGCATCTACTTGGCGCGAGACTGGCAAATCTTTTGATTTCAGAAAAAATCTTAAGGCAATAACTTAACAGAATAACTTAAAGCAATTAGGACAGTTAATTTGCAAATTATTATTCTTTTAAATGTAAATTATGTGCAATAATACATATTAATGCAATTACCGCGGAAAATAGCTGCCGTTGTGCGGTTCCACCGCCATTTTGCTTACAGCTAGAACGTATGACAAAAATATTACCGGTGGACGTTGAAAAATACTCGTCGTAACTATGTTGTCGTGGTAAATAGTGGAGCGAAATAAGAAAAACGGCGTGGAAATATGACGCGATGCATCCAGTGGGATACGACTGAAACTTCAGTTTCAAATTTTCAAACTGAAAATTTGTTGGCTACGTGCTGCATGAAGAAGCACCTCGGAGACTTAGGGAAATTAATTACTCAAGATGAAAACGAAATTAATGACCCGAAAGAAAAACTGACGCAAAATTGCGCTGAGAATCTGGATTTATTCGACTAATTAAGAACTCCTTCGTCTATACATCTTTAAAATTTTTTTACATTATTTATTTTATGTTTTAAAAGCCGAGCGACTGCTGTCCCCCCGGAATACTGAATTTTTCGTCGAATGCTTAGAGATAGCTAAATGCCGAAATTGGAAGAAGCATCCCGGGCTCTGTCCAGCGATCGATTCGCTTGGACGCGCAAGGCCGATTAATAAATTGCTTCCGTTCAATTATAGGCCGTGATAAATCGAGCCGTCTACAGGTAGTCGCCTGGCTCGTCAGCGAGGAAATTGAGCGACGCCCCCCCCCCCCCCCTCTTCTCTCATCCTCTTTTGCGCGATCGGGCACGTGTATATATTCACGTACACACATACACACACGGTGAATCTACCACCCTCGCAAAGTTGGGAGGGAAAATTGAAAAGTTAGTCCCGTCGAGATTGACTCCTCCCGATCTCGACGTTGGACCGTTTGTGGATGTTTCCGCGGCAGTTAAACCGGAGGAAGCTCCGCTCGACGCCGCTGAAATCGACTTTTTTTTTTTTGCGTCGGTCGTAATAATGCGGTTATCTGAATTCGATAGTGTCATGCAGTGTCGCGAATAAAGTTTGCGAAGCTTGCTCGTGAAGTGAAGTTCGTTGGAATTCGCATCGATGTTGATTCAATGTCGACGTAAGATGTGGAGAATATTGCTCTTTTTTTTCTTAGTAAAAAATTGCTACATTTCGGCAATTGCATTTAATACACCGTTATCGGTTCGGGGAGCACAAAAACGCAAAATTTCACGGGGTGTTAGTTTCGCGTTGACGAAATTTTTTTCTCTTTTTTTTGCGAAACGAACCTGCACGCGCGAGCGAGCAGCGCGCCGGCTTGCCGAGAGCATCGTACGGTCGGACGAACGACAAATTCGTCGTCTCGACATCGTGGAGGGTAACTCGGTTAAGCGACAGGATCAATGCCGGGGTTGTACCCGGCCCCGGTCTTAAGCGAGTTACTTTAATCCAATCGCAAACAGGATGGGATCCGATTAACCCATGTTAGCCGGCTATTTCCAGCGATCCCGATGCATCGAGCTGAGCTTCTCACGCTGTTCTCGGTCCTCATCTCTCTCTCTCTCTCTCTCTCGAATATGAATGATACTAGAATGGCAATAAGAAGTGTTATCTCGAGACACAATAATATTACATGTCGATATAAGATTATAAACTTATTATATTAATTCAGTTTAACGATAATTCGCTTAGACTAAATTTAGCTGTAAGGTGAATTTGATATGTATTGAATAATTTGCGCTTCTTGAGCCGCGGTCAACTTTTTATTTAAAACATCCATAAATTCTTGTCAAAAAATCGGGTCACCGACGTAATACGGTTTTTATAGGTACGCAAATATAATTCGATCGCTTTGTTAGTTAGATCAATAGTGACAAATGAACGTTAGATAAATCGCATTATATGATAATACTGCATAAATCATATTACGTAATAATAATACAACCGTAATATAATGCGATTTTACACGCTTTGTTGGGCGGGTGATATCGCAGAGATGTAATGCACACATCATGCTTTGCTTTTCGCGGCAATCGCCACATTTTCCGCATCGCAAAAAAGTGGGAAAAAACGAGCCGGGACCGAGCTGCTTTATTGTACTGACATGACGGATACGGTGATCATTAGCGCCATTAGTGCAACCTGCATTCGGGATCAAACGCTTCGCTACGGGTTGCTTCGTTCCATCAATAACGACCTTCTATTGTTCGCGTTCGTTCTCCACTCTCTTCCATTCTGACCAAATGAAACTTACAAAAGCGAGAAAGGAGAAAAACACAAAAATTCTTTTTTGACGAATCCATCGGGCGTGCAAAATAACGAAGGACTCAGCAAAACATGAAGGACACATTAGCGACGGGCGAAAAAAGTGTGCGAAACAAACGATACAATGATGATAGCGCAATATTTGCGATACGACGATAATTTGTATACAAAAAAAAAAGATATGTACGGCGAGAAAAATGTGACGAAAGAGCAGCGTAGTAGATGGTGGAGGAGGCAAAAGTTGATTTTTAATTCGCGCGCATGCATATGCATAAACGTGCGCGCACGCTTGTCAACGGATTTTCCGCGCATCGGCCTCAAAACAGAGACGCGTGTGTGCATACGCAAAAATGCACTCGACTGACGCCGAACGGGACACCGTCGCGCTCGCTCATCACACGCGCACGCATCAACGCTCCGTGCTCTCGGATGTCGCACTTTGTTTCTCGCTCGGCCGACGGGACTGACGGAAAGATCTCACGAGAATTAAACTAAACGAGATTTTAATGCGAAAAGTTCCCGCAATCCGAGACAATATTCCACGGTATTCGCGGTTTAACGATTTCTCCTTGCGTGAAATACGTTCGTCAGATTATGTGCGATGCAGTTCATTTTGCTTGCAGATGATAAACGTGTACGTTGCTTCGCTCTAATCGTATTTTTCTTTCTCATTTATCTGGGTAACTGTTACATAACTTTTATGTTTTCTATCGGGAAACTCAAGTTTCCGTGTCTTTGAGCTATCATGAATTTTGTCGAAATTGGAACGGAAATCAAAATTTACTTGTAATAAATAAAAATGTAAGATAATATATCAGCATATATTTAGCATTCGAGGCAAAACATTAAAAACATTTATTAGATTATATATCATATTCATTAAAATCTAAATGTGATGATATAAACAACCTTCTAAGCCATTTTTCGCAAATTATTGAAAATACAAAAATAATTTCGAAATTCTCGCTTGATCATAAATGCGATAATACTTATTCCGATTGTGATCGACTTTCCACTTACGAGGTGTCGGAATTATTCGGATTGTTTTAGAATTTATCTGAATGTCAATAATAAGACAATTAACAAAATGCGGAGTTATTCTGAACGGAAACGTTTTTAAATAGATATGTATGTAACAGCTGATTTATCTTTTTTTGCAATCTTTATATTTATAGAGGCCTTTTGCTCTTTCGCTCTAATTATAAAAACTAAAACAGCTTCAGCTGAGCCAAATACATTTTGTCGTATCAGATCGATTTAGATATTCACTATTGACTGATATAAAAATAACGAAAGTAACACGACCGACAATTAAAATTATAGTAAATTGTTGAAAGCGATATATTTATATAATAAAAACGCAAAATTATTTTAATTAATAACACTGTGCGCATGATAACAATATTTATACCGGACATTTGTTTTCAGCATACGTTTTTCGTTGAATTGGAGATTTTCTCGCATAAATATCGCCTTCTACACGCGTACCTACGCACAGACCCTCTATCCATCCTTTTTAGCGGTAATAATGATACATCTGAATAAGTAACGGATTAGAGATGCATGGAATAATTGCACGCGTGTTCGGCGAGAGTTGCGTCGAAATTTTCGATTCATTAGCGGACTACTACGCAATCTGTATGCGTATATACGGCGATGGGAAAGCTGCAGCTGATCGAGGGGAAATAGTCGGTCCGCTTTTCGCGGCTTGCGTTGGTTTGCAGCGAGTTAAGCCGCCCGCATTAAATACACGGCAAATTCGAGAACAGGCGTCACGAAATTTGTGAAAATATAGGTGCGCGCGCGGGCTCCCGGCGTTATTAAACTATTTTGCGATACGATATGTGTGTATCTTTGTACATCGTCGCTGTCGCGATGCGGAAAAATATTTTCTATGGGTACTGTTTAAAATGTCGCTTTCAAAATGCGTCCGAATACGCTCGCGATTTCTACGCAACACGGTTTTCCTTTCAGCTCGCGAAACATTTCGAAATTTTCAATTGTGCATTCATTCGTTTATTCGTGAGAAAAAAATTGATTTTAACAATCCGCACGGTAACATTTATCGCGTGTACAACGTTAATCTCATTTGAAGAAACGCCGCGACAAGAGAGAGGGACAACGTCGTGAATTTCCATTAGAGAAAATTACCTCCTCTAATTCCCGAAAATCTCCCGTGCGTATTTGATTAGTCTAAGATGGCATTGAGGAGCCTCTCTCATTTGAGGGTCGCTCGAGTGGTTTGCGTCGCGTCCATCGCAGGGAGAGCCCGCTTTTTCGATCAGCCCCTCTCCCCCCCTTCCCCTGAACGACCCTTGGACTTTAAGGTCCTTCTCGTTCGCTAATGACGATGTCCTCAAACCCCTCCAGTGAAGCCGCTTTACAAATGTGACCAGCTCTCGGACCCGAGACAGCCCTCGTCTTTACGAACGAAGTTTTTAATTGCCCAGCTTCAGATCCGCCTGCGGCAGCACTTAACTACCGTTTTGCTTAAACCTTGCATGATAGAAAAAAGTATTAGGTCGTTTCGTTTTTTTTTTTTTTTTTTTTTCTTTTTTTACTTTTTTTACGGGCTATTTCGCACTTTACATCATTCATCGTCAATGGTTACTTTAACCTTTGTTGTATAGTACGCCATGAGAAAATGAATCAGTTTTTTTAAATTTTATTCATTATTTTTGTCGTGAAAAATTTTATTCATTATTCTTGTCGTGAAATGTTAGAGTACATTTTGCATATACAATATTTTTGTCCTGTCAAAAATAGATGGTATAATTAAATAGATGGTAAGAAAATTTGTGTGTGTGTGTGTGAGAATTCACGTGCAACGTGTGGGAGGAAAAAAATGGAAATACATTTATAATGAACATACTGTTATGAACATACTCATGCTACATATAACAAGCTCAGCTTGAATAATTAATGGAAATGTTACGACAAAGAATAAATTAATGAATAAATTTCCAATTAAAATCGAAAAATACGAATTCTTGCATTACAAATGAAAAATTGTGGATTATCGCGTGATTGCTATTATTACAGTGTTACTATCGATAATATTAACGTTATTATATTAAAATCTTAATTAATATTATAATTTTTTACAGGACAAGTAAAAAAGATACAATACGCGTATAAATTTTCATTTGTGCCCGATTTTTTACAATTTCAAAGCGTATTTCGAATGGCCACGGGAAAAATTCTAAGCGATAGAAAATAAATATCCCGTAAAAAAATGTCAAAGGAGAGAAGAAATTTCCGCGCATAGTGAAAGCATTCCATAAAAATCGTTCCCTTTTACGGAAAAGGGAAGAAAACGAGAACGAACATATCGAAACGTACAAATAGGTGGACCGCGCGGCGCGGGGGTCATCCAAGTAGCACCTTGAAGAGCAGGGAAACCCTCGGAAGTAAACGAGGCAAAAGTCTCAAGTGAAAAACTTTCGCGGAGTGAGTTCCGAGAGAACGAGAGAGAGAGAGAGAGAGAGAGAGAGAGAGAGAGAGAGAGAGAGAGAGAGAGAAAGAGAGGGGGGGGAGAAAGGGAGGAATTCTAGCGCGCACGAAGAAAGACAGGTGCTACAAGGGTGGTGAATACCTCCGAAACGAAGAGGGATGAGGGAAATGCCGGTCGATGGCGAGCCAATGGGAATCGAAGCCGCAGAAAAGCTTTCGGTGGGAACCCCGGGTGGTGACCCTTCCGCCGCCGTTCATCTATATGCTCTCTGTATGCCCACTTTCCCCGTTACATCCCACCTTCCATCTCTTCCCAGCACTCGCTACATTCCTCTTTGCCGTCGGCAGAGTCATAGAAGTCGAGCAAAACCGATCGCCACCGCTCTGTATCGTGTAAGTTCCTTCCTCTCGTTCTTCTCCCCGTTTCGTCAAACTCTATATTTCCCTCTAATATTCTCCATTTCTATCATTTTTACCGTCGTCCGCTGCCGCGATCGGCACAAAGTCAAACGCGCTCTCGCGAGGTTTTCGATTTTTCAGCGACCGCGTTTTCGCTCTGTGCCGTCGCGTTTAAACATTTTACTTTTAATTCGAAATTTGGTTATCGGTATTTAAAATCATCATTTGTGCCAAATCGCCATTCTTATCGAATCTGCAGCGAAAGAATTTCATATAAAATTCAATTTCGTTTGTCGTGGTTTCTCTGTCAATTGCGTCGCCAACTAAGTTGTATAGGATTAAACTCTGATACGGAAGGGTCTCTATAGGTAGCAGCGAGTAGCGAGCTTCGATGATTCGATTAATTAATTAACAGCCATTATCGGGCTTAAAGGTTGAGTCATGGCGCACGGAAGACTGGTTTCCGCTCTGAGAGACACGAGTGTATGATAGTGCTTGTACGCATAATTTAATTTCCCCGACGCCGTTCCGCGCTATTTTCCTTTTGCTTCCTTCCCCCGCTTCGTCTCTCTTTGTTCTCCCGCCGCCCGTAATACTACAAACGGACCATCCGCCTGCCACTGCGATTCTTCTCCCCTCGGCCGATGGAGAAGTTTTCGTGCCGCCCCTTTTTACAGGGTGGCAGATAAGCAAATAGTCTTATGTACCACCGTGACATTGTTTGGAAGTGTTATTTCTGGGGTGAGACGAACTCGAGATCCCCATCTTGCTGTTGTTATTAGCTAATGGTACCTGCTAAAGTTGCGCGAAAATTCGAAAACAGGGAGTGCAAAAGCAACGATAGTAGTGGTAGTGAATACATGTACACTAAATCCAGCACAAGTCTCCTTTTAACAGTCATTAACAAAGTTACCGTCACTAACAGGATTAATTTTCTAAGATAATAACACAGAGATATTTGAATGGCGAAGAAATTCTCAGGCGCACATACGCGCGCAAGTTATGCGCTTGTCTCTTGGTATTTTTTTTCTATTGACCATTTGGGTGGGCAAAAAATGATGAGTTACATCATAGACCGTTTATCGTGCTGTTTGCGTATCGTTTCATGGGAAAATTCTTACTCGGCGGCGTTTTATTCAGTGATCGAACGGTTTCCTCTTATTCCACTAGCCACTTTCTCATCTACGCTTCTGCCCCTCTCTTTCTCCGCGGGGATTACTTCGTTCGATAAGGTAGGTCGAGCCGCCCTCAGCTTCTTTCGGCCGTCACGTAACCGTAAAACTCGTCTGATTTATCGTAATTGTCGGCACTACCGAATCCTGAAGGCAACCGGCGAAATTACGGAGCGAGATCTGGTTTCCGGCTCGTGAAGCGCCGTACGAGGCAGCTTGCGTCATCTAACCGCCGAGAGAAACGACGTTTTCTTTTCGCGTGGGAAATTTCGGGACTGCTCCCACAATCCCGGCACTTTATCTAATGGCGTTGGTGATCTCTCGGCGCCTTAGTCCGCCGCGACGGGAGGATTACACGGCGTACTTAAATTGCGCCCAAGTAAATTTCACCGGGATAACACGAGATGCATTACGTTACACAGAGGCGCTCCCGTTGCCGCCTCGCGTATTTTTCCTCGCACCGGAATTCCGTGATATCACGATATTGTCGTGGTGCGCACGCGAACCGATTCTACACATGCGTGGGCCGAGCTCGTCGGAAAGCGCGAGCTTTAATTCGAACCGATATAATCCGCTTATTCGTCGGGGCGCTTATTAATTGTTAGACAAAATCGGATCTCCGTGCGACGCTTATCGGACGCAATCAAATTCGGCAAAAAGGGGAGGAGGAGGGGGTAAGAGAAGGAATATACGAGGGGGGTCGGCCTCGGTGCAACGATGGGGCTCGATACGCGCGAGGATTTGCGAAATAGAGGACTTCCCGTTCCCGCATTCCATCTTTTTTACCGTTCCCGAAAATCGGCTGTTATACGGAATTTTGTGTACCGACGACTGACGTTTATTTTACGGTCGTTGTACCGCTTTTGTTCGCGCTGCAAGCTCGAGGAAAAGAGAAAAGCTAATCGAGAGAAAAGGTATTGCTCCACTCGATCTCGTCGGAAAAATGTCGGGTTTTATAAAAGGAAATAAACGGCGCCGGCATTGCTCTCGCGATCGCGGTACTGAGCTTACGAGAAAGTGACGTAGTTCTTTTTTTTTTCTTCTTTTTTTATGTGACATTTCCTCATTGTTGTTGCTCGACTTCTATAAGGATTATTTTTAATATCAATTCTTACAGACGAATAAATAGAAATAAAATTCAGAGATATTATATGCGTAGGAAAATGTACGTGTATTAATATAAAATATAACATCATTTATCACACGAAACTGACCCTTCGTAGCAGCCACGATCCTGTAAGTATAATGGTCGGGGATTAATTTTTCAGAGCTTTTTTATTTGTCTTGTTTAGACGCGTTTCACGCGACCCTATTTCAACGTAGTTTGTTCCGTCGAAAGTTCGATCATCACGATTACCTTTTTATAACAAAAATGTCCGCCGGAGCTTTCAAGCTTTGTCGCGTATAACCGGCGTCCAGTCATGATGCGGGGCCGTCTTCAATGCGCCGATTTCAATTTCGCAGGATAAAAACGCGCCGTTGAATGAGAGGACGGATCCCCTTACATTGGTTTTATATACGATGTATCAGATGTCTTGCACTATCCCCCGAGTTTGGCTTTCAATATCTATGGTTCGGAGAAAGTGCGCCACTTCTGAGACATCCCGTGTATCGATATCCCGACACAGGAAAATGTAGCATCGTCACGGAAGAAACATATATTTTGACGGGCGCGACAGAATTGAAGTCGCAGTGTCATCGTTAAAATGAACTCCGACGCTTTTCACTTTGATTCGCGCATCTATTAATGCACATGATACGTTTCTAAAAAACGACGTTCCTGTAAAACCGGAGAAATAGCGGTGATGCTGAATAATCGATTTCGAAATTATTAGAAATTCGATATCACGCTTGGGAAAAAAAAACTTTGTATCCTGCGTATTACAACGGCGAAAAATTAATATTGCATGTAGATATTTATTGAACAAGAACATTATTGATGTACATATTTTTAAAATATTCCTCTTTTAAGCATAATATACATAGACGTATAATTTATTCTAATTAAGAAAGACGTTAATTTGTAATCCCCAACGTTCGAAAGTGAACTTCTTTGTAGTATTAACATTATTTTCTGTGAATTTCTTGAATCAACCTCGCAATATAGATAATTTTACTTAAGAGAGCGAGCGCCTAGAAGATTATAATTAATTCTAGAATACATAATTTTTCTTGTTAATAATAACCCATCGTGTTATTTTATTTTTTTGCTCTATTATTCTTATATTACAGTGCGGTTAATTATAACATAAAAGAAATATGCTATTAAACTAGCAGTGCAAACTGATAAAGAGCGGAAAGGCGTTACTGAAATCCAATTAAATTATAAAACGTGTGATTTATGTCCAAATCAGAAATATATCGTCGCGTATGTGCGGGGAAGGAAGAGTGCGCGAGAGAGGCAGGTTAACGATTTCCAGTCTCGGGAAGGAATATTGATATACGCAGGACGCATATTTTTATGGCGCCCATAAAAATCGGTCGCGCTACACGACGGCAACCGCGTCGAAAGAATCGTAAAAATTTCACGCACGCGCGCGGAAACGAGCGTCTCGCGACCGTGCATTCTTTACTTAGTCGCGCGTTCGCGATCCCAACAAACCTATAAGCCGTAAACAATAGTTACGCCCGGTATATAAGACGCGTCAAATTATCAAGATATATATTCCTGAGGTACCCCCGGCGTACCTGAAAGGCTCGAGGGGTGGTACGAATGCGAGGGAGGGGGGGAGGGGCGAGAAGGAGAAAAGTTGCACGAAGGCAGAGAAAAGAGAGACGAAGAGTTTTCGCGCGAAGGAGGGAGAGAGGGGAGGGTTAGCTCGCTCGGGTGGTTGGAAAATCGACAGAAGGAGGCTGGACGGGAGGGGTGGGTTAGGTAGTGCGCTCCACGTAGACACCCAACGACGGCCCCATTGCACCCTCGGGTCTGTATTAATGATATAATATTTCTTTGATTCACCGGAGCAGCGTACCTTCCCTTAACAACCACCCCCGTGGCCCGTGGAGTTGATCCCGACCCTCCCCATTCTCCCCCTTGCCCTCCTTAAACAGCCGGAGTGATGGAAGGAGACAGTGGACGAGTTCAAACGTAGTTTCAGCCGGAGGAAAACCCGTTTCGCGTCCCTTATAGCGGAGATAAATTACATTCGTGTCCCGTGCCCCGCGCGCCCTCGCTCCAAACGCCCGGCAGCGACTACCTCCGGGCGCCGCGCGAGTCCCCGTTCGAATCGTCGGCGCTGGTAGACGAGATTCCGAGGAATGTAACGGAGTTTATTTAAATCAGAAATAACTCTCCTCACTCCGAAATACATCCGCATCGTCCGCATCTCGCGAACTCCTCTTCTGTCGCTCTCTCCGCGCCGAAACTCCGCTGGAAACTTAGCGGGTGACTTATAACGCTTAAACTCCGCCAATGGTAACGAGATTCCGCTCCCAGCTGCTTTAATAATAAACCCGTGATAAAATATATATCTCTATAGAATATCGCATTTTTTTGCCTAATTAATTTGAATCTTTTTTTTTTTTAAAGCAAAAATTCGACTGAATACCAGTCTCTTTTTGTAATTTCCTCGCTTTTAGCATGAATGTAAGCAGTGAGAATTTGAATTAAGATTACCTTGATCTCACATTAGTCGAAGAATTTTAAAATCAAATGCAACTTGAGGAACTCACTGTATATCTATGTATGCGCTCATCTTTTCCCTCCCTTTCGAGCTTGCATATTTTCTGTGAAAACACAGAAGAGATTTGGAGCCTGGATGACAGTAATCTCTATAGCCGCAGAAAACCACGATTATCGGACTTTCCGAAGAGCCACTCCGAGTCTGCAAAATGCGAGACGTACCGCTAAGAAAGCACCCGCGGGAATTCGCGAACTTGGACGGACTTATTCACCGGATGCGAATAAATTTCGGCGGAGCTTCGCGAGCGAAGTTGAACGATGCGGACGGGAGGAGGGCCGGAAGGGCTCTTGGAGGGTCGATTTTCGAGCAAAGGCGACCGACCCTCTTCGATCCATCGGGACCGACTCGTACCGCGGGGGACCTCTCTCTCTCTCTCTCTCTCTCTCTCTCTCTCTCTCTCTCTCTCTCTCTCTCTGTGCACACGGGAGCACACAACCGGCATCATGTACGTGTACGCTGATACGCGCAATGCGATGGTAGGTGGATGTTTATGGCGCAGCGCGAGTATTCGATCCAATAACGACTTTATAGCCGACGTCGGGCGAGTGCCGCGGTTCCTCCACGGCAAAATGTTAGGAAGCTTGTGGCCGAGCCAGCGGGAGGAGGAGGAGGAGGAGGAGGACTGTGGATAATCCGGGATCACAAAAGGCACAAGGTACCCGTCCGGACCGAGATCGGGGAGTTGGTTCGGAGGATACGAAAAGGGGAGTTTGGGTACCATATGTCACGACGGGATTATAGAATTTCGGTCGCGGTGAAACGTGTTTGTACCGGGATTGTCGATCTAATTCGATCTCGATGGAAAGACGACGGCGAGAAAGGGGGAGTAAACATGTCGCGTCCTTTTAAACGAACTTTATTTGGACGAGATAATAAAGAAAGCGACGTTGTAGCTTTAAATTATTCAATTACGCGCGTGTACAATCAGAAACAGCGACTTATTACGCGTCGAAGAAAAAGCGTCCGATGCACATTGTTCTCTATATGCGAAGAAAGAATAACCGATGTCTCGTTTCACATGACAAAAAAACCGAGGCAAAGGAAATGTTACAGATACGCGACATCCGGCCTTTTCGATCTCAAAGTCAAAGAAGCGATATCGCTCGCTTCTGTTTTAAAAGATATCGAAATATAAATGTATCCGCAAAATAAAGTTCTCCGCTTGCCTTTTCTCGATGATATACGATCCCATAAATGTGGTCGGCACCCTTGTAACAGGGTTCAACCTATGGATGGTGGTACGTTTGTAATACACTTTCCATCTGGCAAAACTCTAAAAATTCTAACTTTCTAAAAACTTGATATTTTTTTTCATCAATTATCGGGCGGCTGATGTGTCGCATCTTTCGAATAAATCACGAAATTGTCGGAACGGAAATTAGTCGCAAGTATTCGTTTGCGCAGATAGCAAAGTGTGACACGTCTGTCATGAATTACTTGATTAGGATGATCGATGGATCAAGCTGGCTGTAACTGAAAGCGGAAATAACATCGTCGCGACGATGGCACCGCCATTGGATCACGTAACGGATTATATTTAATAGACTTCGAATCTGCGCTCTCGAAAAGTCTCTCTAGCATCCTCGATCATAATTAAATGCAGCGTGTAGCGCGAAGAGCGCGGTGGCGAGTTACAAATGGTTGCAGGAAACATTTTTCGGATAGTCCATGAAATCCGAAACGCTCTCGAAATGTCACGATAAAACAACAAACAGCGCGGAACATTCAGCAGCGAAACGTATATGCGAGGCCCGTCACCGAAGAATGCTCTCATTTGCGCGCTATACGGCGAAACCGAAAACAAAAAAAAATACGCACTGCAGAAAATCGTTCGTAAATGCATGGCTTTGTGAAATGCAGCGACCGACCATAACGATATAACCGCTTGCTCGATAATTATCGACGCGCTGGATGTACACGAACGTGTACATAGTTTTGTAACAGGGTCTTTTATCCGATCTGTCGTGTTGTCGAGCGAGATGAAAAACACGGGTGCGCAAATCGCTCGCAAATCGTAACATACACAATCGGAAGCCGCGGGCGCGCGCGTGACTTGTTCATTCAACGATTTACAAAACCGCTATTTTCCGGAAACTTTTTACACGAATTTCTTCTATTGACTTCTAATTGCGAGTCACGGCGCGGTTGATTGCCATCTGTTCGCAATCGTCGTGTTCATACGCGGAATTGACAATTGTGTCAATCGAAATTAATTTACTCAAAATTTTCACACGTTATTTTTTTCATTCCGACACAATTGACTATGTCGCGATGGCGTTACGCCATCGTTTTATTTAGCTATTCGAAACTGACGCATGAACATCGCACGCGCGTCGTTAGGCGGCTGAATAGATCATTGTGCCGAAAATCGCAGCGCTTAATCACTAAAGCGAGCGACGTGATCGTGCGGCCGACTGCGCGCGTCCAACCAACATAAGGGTTGATCCTGGATTCAGCGGATCCCGCGCGGAGGATTTCGTCCCATTCGCACGGAAACCCAATTGCGCGGCTCTATGCGTCATTAGCGCTGGAAACGGAGTTAACGCCGTTAAATCCGGGTCGGTCGGTCCAGCCGCGATATTATTCGCACTTGTGCCGACCGTTCGTTCGTTCGTTCGTTCGTTCGTTCGTTCGTTCGTTCGTTCGTTCGTTCGTTCGTTCATTCGTTCGGTCGCATGTGCCCCGCATAGGTGCGAAATGACGATCTCTCATGCGAAATACGAATGAATGATTATTCGTCTCGACTAATTCAATTTTCCCCGACGAACTGTGTAAATTTTTCCCTCGGATCTCTTGTCTCCCCACGATTGCTGTTGCCTTCTCTCGAGACCCTTTATGACGTTTCTGTTCCGAGTATAAATTTAACAGTCATTATGGAATCATCACAGACGGCAATTGAATTTTGACGATTGTAAAAAATTCAGTGACAGAAAATCGTTTTTGTCGGATGACGTATTTTTTGCAATTTACTTCTCTGTGCCACGGCGCTTTACATTTACCAGTCTAAAGTTTCATAACTGATTTTTATTCCCGTTGAAAAATTTATGGCAAATGTAAAAATAACATACATCGAATTTTGAGGCGACGATTCGAAAAAGTCTCGATGATGATCGCAGTTCGAATTGCGCGTTTTACACAGTAAAATAAACTTTTCTTATTTATGCTCGAATTTACCGGTGAAATTTTATTTCCTTCAACATTTTATCAATATATGCGAATCTCGCCGCTTTGCCAATATTTTTCGAGTACTCATGACTCATTTGGTAAATATTTTCTATAATATGAGAATAAAAACTAGGTCACTTGCCTAATACAAAATAAAACACTGCACAAATAGAAAAAGCATTTTGATGTCTTTTACGCATCATAGCATAAATAACATTTTTACATGTATAATGCGTATGTATCAACGAATAACGATAAACTGCTGAGCACACTGCTCGTTTTGATAAATATATATAAATATAGTTGCGCTTGTTACCCGCGTTCTCTTAAAATGTTTATTTTAACCATAATAATTTGTTTTGTGGATACATATATCGATACACGTTGCTTATACGTCTCGAATTACGGACGTGCATTTCGTACATTAACAAATTGCTTTCTAACTAATTGAAAGATTCTATCAGCCGCGGATCATAGTGCGGGTACAAAGGATAGTTCGTTGAAGTAAATACAAATACCACATGAAGTAATACTACTGTTTGCTTAGTGTTTCAGTTGTGCGTTTACAATTAATTAATTTGTCTGCTGCATGCGCTGTAATTAGCGTAAGTGTTCCAAATCCAAAATGCGTCGACGTGTGTGTTTAGAGGTAAAGTAAATTCGAAATAATGCAACTCGTGTAACGTCACAATAATTCCTTGCGTTAATACATTTCGCTGAAAAATAACTAGCGCGCACATTCGAGACTTATAACATTGTACGATTAGCAGTGTGATAAATCGGAAATCTGCTAAACTTTGTACTAATATTTAGGTTTTATTTCGACGCAACATGCGACGTTATTATTGTTTCACATATTTGCTCATATTCGCATAAAGAATATTAATTTCTGTAATTTTATCACGACGTCTTAATATTAAGATATCTTGTAACTTTCCTGAGACAGAACGAACTAAATTGTGACTTCTCTCTGCGTGCTCCTTTGCTAATCCTCGTTTATTATAACTAGAATATCTTGCAGAAAACATATTAAATATTCAAACATAATGCACTGCTGCGCCCGAGCAGGGAATTAAGTATTGAAAACAACATATAACTAATAGTAATATTACTATTAGTTATATAAAAACATATGTTTTTCAATAATAACGTTCGAATTCTTTGATATTTTTGTGCAAGACAGTGAAATAAGAAAAACATTATCATGTTAAATATATGCACAATAATAAACATAATAAGATGTGCTCCACATTATTCTTGCACTCCACTTGTATGCAACACAATAATGACAAATCCAGCTAACTCGCCAGCATTTTCACAATCGAACAACGTATCTCGTGCTTTTGTATGTAAGAAGCTATCGTTCACGTTCCAATACCAGCCGCGTCTTTCTTCTCTTGACGAGGAGACACGATGAGGCTTTAAGTAATATCGATATCGATGTGAAAAGGCGAGTGCGCCGGACGCGGAAGAAAGGCGAATGTTCGAAAGCGGGGACGAGGCAAACGTTGTGAATGCGTCGATATTGAATTGAAAATGGATCGCGCGGAAAAGGAAGCGACGGAAGGACGGAGACGGAAAGCTCCGTGCGCTCGACGGTGCAGCGAATATAACCGCGATCCGTGCATAAACATTCCCCATCCTTTCTGTCCTTTGCATCTCATTCTCGCGCTTATTCGCCGTTCGTGGATTACGAGCTTGAAAATGCAGTTATCGCGAAACCTCTTCGCCTCGCCGACGATTACGCGAAACTTTATTAATTTTTTTTCTTGGTATTTTCTCTCCTCCCCCGCAATACGAATCAATTTTCTCTATATCCGGCTCGATTTCTGCCTCAGCAAGATCCACGCGCGTCCTTTTTCTTTACTCTTCGTGCATTTACTTATTCCTCTCGTCGGTCGCGATAATAAAACGCTCGATGCGAACGGCATGGCTCGGGGGACGACGCGGTGTAATGCTTTTTATTAAGTTTTCTCGATAAACGTATCACTTGACTGTCGCGGACGCGACTTCGCGACCCAGCTCTTCGGGGAATTTTTCTTTACGCCGCGTTGCGCACGCGAGGACATTTAGAAATACGGGATTATTAATTTTATGAACGCTCAAAGGAAAAGGGAATCCAAGCAAAATCTTCTTGGAGTCTCGAGCGAGACGCTTTTTTCTTCGTTGTAGGATTTATTTTTATTTCCGACAAAGTTGCGATATAAATTATTGCAATACGTAATACAGCTGGATGATAAAAATTGCTCTATAAAAATATATTTGTAAAGACATAAAAAATGTGCTTGAAACAAGCGAATTTAAGATAGCATTTACGGTAAAAGAGCATTTTCGTGGAATCAATTGCAATCTTTTCGTTCTTCGCGACATGGCATAATTAAAACGAAATTCTTGTGCGTATAAATTTGCCCCAAGCTACTCCCGTTTTCCCTCTCCCGTTTGCTTGAATTTCGCCGTCTGTCCCGAGCGTGTTTACCCGCGTACGCGAGGTTCAGATATTCCATTACGACTCGCGCTGCGAGGCAAATATAAAAATGCTTTCCGTTCCTCTCCTTATGTTTTACCTCTCCGCGCATAAATCAGAAAAGAATCTCGACATAAACTTGCCGAGATCAGTTCGGGTTAAGGCAACTGCACAAATCGGACAATCGTGTATCTCTTTTTATCTCACGAAGTTACACTTAACAAGACCATAAATTATAAGCGCTTCGTAAAGCGGTGTGCGAGCAAGTAGTAAAAGCCTATTACACGTCAAACCGAAAGTTGTTAAGTAGTAAAAGCATGAATATGTCAGACGTACGTTAGCGTGAAGAAAATCAGACGATTAATCGGAATGAATAAATTTACTTCAGAATATATTGTACATTGCGAAAAAATGATATTTGACTTATTTTACATGTAAAAATAATATTTAACTTAAACGTTTGATCGCGATCTAACTTGTTCGAGTTTCTACAGAAACGATTGACGATTGAGGGCGGCGACCTTCGCATAGCAACGCGACTAACAAAATACTTCCTTTTACTGTTGCAGGCATTTTTGGAAATGGCGGATGAGAATGCTGCGGCGACAATGGTGACCTACTACGCTTCTGGCATGGCGCAACTCAGAGGCAGAGCGGTGTACGTGCAGTTCAGCAATCACCGTGAACTCAAGACGGACCAAACGCACTCCAACAACGCGGTCAGTAGCCCAACAAATGATGTCGCCAACACTTCTGAGGTCTGTGTCATACTTCTTGCTTCTCTTCTTTCTCGCTTTACTAACCCTGCATGAATCACTCTACGCTACTCTCGCCAAACTAAATTTCAACCATTTCCCAACACTCACACGCTTTGTTTCTCTTCTTCCGGCGTTAAATCACGGCACGTCTAAAAGCGCAAAGAATAATATCAAGAATCAGTTAACGAATAGTTTGAAATTAACGTTAAAGTCGCATATTTCATTAACGCAATAGACTTTTTTTTTTTTATTTCAATAAAATTAACCTGTTTTGCGCTCTTTAATAACGCTGTAATAACGCTAAATTTCCACTTTGTACGTTCTTCGTTTCTAAGAAGAGAAGCAAGATACTCGTTACGTCCCTGTCGATGACGGTGACTTCGATGCCTCGAGGCGTTGACCGAAGGTGGCAAGCATGAGACAGGGATTCACGTCGGTCCCAACACAATGGATGTTAACTACGCGGTCGGGCTAGATCGTGCACTTCGACAGTGTGTTATTTATGCGGGCTAGTTAATTAAGCCGATACTCGGGCCCCTTGCACATATCCTTGCCATCGAGGTAACAACTAATGCACTGGCGCAACCACGCGCGAGAGAGAGAGAGAGAGAGAGACGCCACGGCCATTTCGCCGTCAAGTCAATCTAAACACTCGCGTCCGCAAACTCCGTTATAATTAATGCGTCCATAATTTATGAACGATCCCTCGGGCGCGAGCGAGGGCGGCAGTGCGTCCCGCTGCACACTACCACCCCTCTCGTCCACGTGACACACTGTCTGTCACGCACACCACTTGCAACTTGCGCGTGTCATCGTGCGCCGCCGGTCATCATTGGAACTAGTTAACTCGCTGCGCAATTCGGTGCCGCACGGCCGTTTCGAATGAAATTTGTCAGCGAATTAATTAGCATGCGAATTCGCTGGGCGAATCAATTAACGGAATTCGGTCAGAGCATTGATGTCATTGTGTGGACGCTAATTTACGTTTCATCGGTTATTATATTTACTTCGTCAAACTAGATCTTTTTTAATGGAGCATTTTTCACAACAATTTATTTGGCTCCACAAACGGTGGCTAAATGACCAAACGATGATGCTTGAAATGCTTCCACGCGAAAATCCGATGAGAACGATATGAAAGCCCATTTTTTTTTTTTTTTTTCTGTCTCTCTCTCAAAATGCCACGCACGTGCTTGGCGAGTCTGCGACGTGACGCTGTCTTTCCACAATCGTCCTTCAATTCCGCGGCGATCGCGGGAGCATCGGAAGCGACACCGGGCGTATTATCGTTAACCAGGCCCCGCCAATTCGCGTCGTCGACATCGTAACTCCGTAAGTTTCCGACGCCACCGTGTCGGTCTGTTCTTCCCTCCGTCGGAAGCCACCCCCTAGAGTTACCGAACTGCCGTTCCCGCCCTCGGGAGCGCAACTTCGCGGTAGAAACGGACACCGATCCCACGGGGAATCCTCCGGGAAAGTTTCGCGTGTATCGGCGAGAGGTGATGGCCCGCACGAAAAATAATAAATAAGAGAGTAAATAGCTCGGCGACGACGCGGCGTCGCCGTCGATGCTTTTTCTCTGACACGCGAAAAGTTTTTGCGCACGTGACCGTGGAAACTTTACAATCTACAGGACGCACACAAGCCCACATGCACAGTTCACCCGAGGAAATTCGTAACTCTGCGAAATCCCTGCACGCAAATCTCACGTCACGTCCCCTAAATATGTGTCATGACGTCATTAGTGCTTTGTTAAACGAACGACTGCAAAACACGCGGAACAAACAAAGTTTAAGCGTAATTTTTTTTAACGTGCACAGGTTAACATGCACTTGTTTTATACCAGACAGGATTCTATTTCCGGAAAGAGTTAAAGTCGCTTTCCAATTTCCTTCATGAAGATTTAATTTATGACGTCTATTTTTTTAAAATTCCAATCTCTCTGTTGAACATCTCTGTTGAGTATTTAAGTTATTTTTAATTGAGCTAATATTCGCTTTTCAAATATAGAAACGGCATTAAAAGTATTACATTTAATGCGTCATCACTTGTTCATTCCCGACATTGAATATTCTGTTAATTTAACTTTAAATCTTTGGCAAAAAAAAGATCGACTGCAAATTATATCTCTCTCAAAATATTTCCTGCAATTTGTAGATATATTTGATATAGATATATTTGAAGTCACACGTTCTTTCAATTACCGCTACCAGAAGAATATTGACAAATGAAGCTATTTGTGTCGGAATGACACCAAAATAATTCCCGATTGTGTAAACTTCTCTTAAGAATAGAATTGACATTCGTGCGCATTAGCGCATCGAAAAACTATTTATATATTATGAGAACTCTTAATTGTTTAACATTTGTGTAATATTAGTTTTGCACAAATTTAATTTCTGTTTCCATTTCTCATTCTCATCTCATTCTCATTAAAAATTTAAACACACATTTTATAAAAAAATATATTCCTTCAAGCATTTTTAGTCGAACCAGATTTTTACCGTTAAAATATTTTTACTCTATTTGACATTTCTAATTACTCCCAACTTTAAATATTCAAAATAAAGAGAGAGCATTACTTATATAAAAGTGATATTAAAATCTCGTATTTTCTTCGCGTATAAAATGATACTTGCGAGGGAGATGCAAAGATGGTGGAAGATTTTTAGTTTCTCAGGGTGAGTTCGTTCCCGCTCTATGGTCGAATGCTTTCTCGCCGGCCGTCCAGGCTGACAAACGACGCCGAAAAAGCAATCGCCGTGAAAGCCTCGGCGATGCACCGCTCGTGCGGCCTGTGTCTCTACGTGGGCGACGATGATGCAGGAAATTTCGCGGTCCGAACGCAAGACGAACGTCGTCTCGACCCCTAACCGATGCGCTGCTCTCAAGCTCGCTACCGGAAAAGAAAGAAATCAATTTTTACATAAACGAAGGAACAAATCCGCAAAGACATCTGCCACGAAACACGTTAGACATTGTCAGGCACGTCTTTTAAAATATCATTGACCCTTTTCAACGAAAAGCGTTTATGTAACTTGCGTCAATATATAATTCAACTTTACATTTTTGATGTGAAACAAATTTTCATAGACTCGGATCTTTATTCCTCATTTTTAATATTTTATCACTTGTGACTTCTCTTGTTATTCTTTTTTAGCGCTTTTGCCATTTTAATTTTTGATTTTTGACTGGTGTATGAAAGGAAGAATATTGCTGCTACTTTTTTCGATTACATAAACGTGATAAGATAAAAGTTGCATTCGCGTGAAATTTAGAAGCCTCTCAATATCAATTCGAAATATAATGATACGGATTGGACAAATGACGAAAACGCAAAACGACTGGGAGAAATCGAATCCGGCGGAAGAGAGAAAGAGAGAGAAAAAAAGAATATATTTATGACACGCAGTTAATGCGACCGCCCCTGGGGGTAATGTGTCGGTTAAGTAAATGCCCGACCGGCGAACTCGTTTAATAAAGACACCGCGCGCCGTGGTGCTCTGGCATTGTTTAGTAATTAATTTAGAGCCGAGTTTACTGCCCCAGAACGCGCGGTAGTCGTGCTCTGTAGAGCACGGACGGGTGAGATAAAAATAGATATTTCGAGTAATAGGTGATAAACGCAGAAATATTATTCTGCTGCGCTGAAAAATGAATTATTATCAAGAGAGATATTATAATTCAAACCATAAAATTAAATTAAATAATCTCCCAGAAGTAAACGGTACCGAGCAATTAGGCGCTTCTAATTACTTTGCTTTTAACTGCTATAAATGGGCAAAATGCAGTATTTTATGTATATGTGTACAAATGTACGTATTATATACGTCGAAATTGAAAATACACCAGTGCACTTGTTTCCTCGAGTTTCATCGAGCTCGTGTAAAATTTTCTGTCGCGAGGAACTTGTATTCGAAATTAAAAGCTATTTTCACATGGATTTTCACCGTGTAACGTCTCCGCGCGGTCTCGTGTTCCAATTTGTTAATATGGATTAATTTAGATATTTCCGAGTGCTTTTAGGCGGCCGCTTTTATTACCGTTCCTGTCCTCGTTCATATGATCCCGCTTTTGTACCCGGAACGCCAGTGGGATTCGATTTGAACGCGCGCACAAATATCTTGGCCTGCGCTGAGCGAAAATATATCATGGTGATACGCCTATTTACAGATAAAGGTAGACATGACAAGCGAGAATAATTTAATTTTTTTTTCTTTTATGAAATGCGTGATAGGTAAGTGCGCCGTCACATTGTTTTATATATATACATATTGTTTATTCCATTTATTTGTACTTAATTTGATATTATTATTTGAATTTACAATGTTAACCTCGAAAGTAAAGCCACGAGGGAAAAAACGCCCGGTAGTTTTTCATTACACAACACGTTATACGACATACACTCATATTTTATATTTTAACTTCACTAATTGGCATCAATTGATATTTATTCTACACTTTTATATATCATTGTCGAATATGTCAATAAACATGAAATAATAACCACAAACTATAGAACTTTTCGATGCAAAATTTTTTTTTCTAAATATATTAAAATACCTTCAGGCTAAAAAACACGCTTGCATAGCGCATAAAATTGAATATTATTTTTTTTTATATTATATTTTTATTAAATATTTTATTACATTTTATTAAATTAAATAACTTTTTTTATTTTATTGCAAAATTTTAATATCTAACTTGTTTAAATAAAACCACGAAAAATCAATCTTTTTCGAGGTTCACCTTATACATTTTCTAAAAGTCAACAAAATATTTTAAATAAAATTCAGTTCAAAAATTAACGTACGTTACTTATTTCAAATATTTTTAAAGTGTTCAGGCGAAGTTAATTTTTCTTAGACAGCAATCTGCGCTTCTCTCTATTTTGCATACAATGACGGGCCGATAAACGACCGAACCTGAAAATTTCCCCGGGCTTTCGTCTTCGTCAAGCGCGCTTACCCGGCACGGAAATCCGTGGAAAAGTTCGCCGCGATAGGCCACGCGCGAAAAATTTTTATCACCTCGGCGGGTGACTCTGCGGCTATGGGAAGAGGGGGGGTTCCTAATACTTTAAAACAGATTCCGCCTAGCGCGCGGTCGTAACAAAGCCGACAACAAAAGTGTATCGGCCGTCTGTGCACAAAAGAGAAGGTGCGCGCGCCGGCTAATGGTTTTTCCGACGAGGAAACTTTCGGTAGCCTTTAGTAGTCGTTCGCTCGCTCGCGCGCTTGCTAACTAAACCACGCCCGGCAGGAAGCCCCGTAAAAGGTAGCCTCGTGTCTCGCTATAACGGCGCGACATAATTCTGCTTTACACCGGCGACGAAAGCGGACCGGCGGCGGCTTTTTTCCATGTTCCCCCTGGAAAACTTTCCGCCGACAAAAAGGAGTGGCATCGCGAGAGATTAAAATCGTTTCGAGTTCTCTCGTAGGCTCCCGTGCACATGTGTGTCACGTTAATCGTATCATGACGCAACCGTACATTACATCGAGTGTGAATTTTAATTTGTCAGAACACAAAAAGCATGCGTTATATTTTTATATAATTTATTTTGCGAAACACTTGAACGTTTGCTCGAGCACAAATAGAGTTTTTCCAGTAGTTTTCTTTCAGATGCCGAAGACCATTTTCGTTTCGAGGTTTGCAAGTGAGAAAAAATAATCGCGGCGCTTACACGAATTTTCTGTAATTAACTCGTGTCAACATTAACATTTTTCGCCGGCGGTGCGCGATAAACATGGCGATCATGAATAAATCAGCGTTACCGCCGAGCAAACGTGTCCGCTGTGCGACGCGTTTGGATAAAGCCTTGTCGTTGCTTTTTATTACGAGTACAAGGTTATCGTTGGTACACTTTCGCGCATGTTGTAGATGTTATCGAACTAGCGACAGAGAAAACAAGAGAAAGAGAGAGGGAGAGAAAGAGAGTGATAGAGATTTCTAAGCAGAAAAAGCGATGCAGTCGGGATGCAAAGTAATGCAGTGACAAACTGGAAAAATAGAAAGCACAAGAGCTCAAGGGTGAAAAAAGTAAAAAAAAAAAAAAAAAATTCGATTCAGCAACGAGGCGATAAAAACGCGAGAAACTAACATATGCGCGGAACATAATATATAAACGATGCATGCGATGCATGAGAATCTTATGCAGTTCACAAGGTGGGAGAAAAATGGACGGAGGATCGAAGCACGCGATCAGTTGGTAATTTTAGTATAGCAAATTAAAAAATTGTATCTTTTTCGTTAACGATACTCGCGGCGATTAGATTAAAACGGTACCTAACTTCCAATTAAAGAGTTAAATAATACGTACTGGCTTAATCTCGACAGCGATTATTAATCTGTTTGCCGCGCGACCATTGTTTACGGGCTAATGCCTTCCACCGGGGTAATTGCGGGCAACATAAAAGCGGGCGTTAAAGCCGGAAAAGTGATCGCACGTATATATATAATCTTGCCGCGTCCGGAGGGAAACTGGCAATGGATCTCTTACTCTTTTTCCCACCTGGACCGAGTATATACATGCGGCGGGAGTGGCGTAATTCGAGGCATTGTTCTCGCGGCAAATACAACGAGGGGTTGCCTCAATAACCTTCCTCTCCCTCCGTTACATTTAACAATTAATACGTGCGATACAAAACCACGGCGATCACGATTGTTGAATCCGCGCCCCCGTAAGCTCTTCTTTTACATCCCGGTACCGTCTTGCCTTTGTAGGAATCATTTTTCTTCGCGCGCGACTTATTGAGATTGCGCATTTTGCGACGAGCCGCGATGCGCAGCGAGAATCTTTCGTTGTCTGTTAGAAGAATCGCGGAGAATTGCAATTTAAGTTTTATTTTGTTAATTTTCCACTCAATTGCGGCGAGCACTTTTGTGGACCGTGACGTGCCGATTTTCTGGGATTTTTTTTTCGTGCCGGGAGAGCACTTTGACGACGCGGATGTGGAGAGGAATGGGTAAGGCGGACGAAAGGAGGCAGATGAGAAAAGAGGGTTGGGAAACGAGGGAAATACAATGTACGGGGCGTCTCGGAGAAACAATGCAAGCGCGCCGTAGATCACCCGAGACACCCTCCATTAAAAATATTACGCCATCTTGCCCGCTGCCGACTCGCGGCCGGTAGCTCAACCCTTTCCCCTCGCGCTCTCCCTCGCAACCACCCTGCTCCACTTTGGCTGGCAGCCGCGACAGGTTCGAATAACAATGTGCCATTGTTAGACCTACATTCACTGCATCGAGCGCTGAAATATGCAAGCCATGAAAACCGTCGCGCTAGAGGCCGAGTTTTCTCCATGCGCCCTTGAGCCGGCAAAGCGCGCCCCTGCCCGAGCGCGATTCCTACAAGCGAGCTTTATCGTCGAGAGGAAATGTCATTTCGACCCCTGCTCCTCGGGCGAAATTTCGGCCCGAGCGGGAATGTCTATCTCGCTCGCGAGACGAGCGGAATTTCCACCGATATTATCTCGTAACATCACCCTGCACTTTATGCCGCGATACGTAACAGCGCGATCCGTTCGAGATGATGTTAAAAATTTCGCGAAATTAATACACGTAATAAGATTTATCCGTCGAGTAATTTGATTGGCAATTATTTCCAAAAGAGAAAGAATTACCTTCGCAATTTGAATTTGGATATCACTCTGAACGTGTGTAGTTACCTTTACCCGCCCGACCCGGTCAGTACAATATTGCATTATCGCGTCAGAAATGAGAAATTGTGTGTAATTTTTTCCTCACGTATAGCGCTCGAAATAGATGAGCCTTCCACTGACACGCGAAAAAAACTTTGCGGCACACTGCAATTCAATAGAGTGGACTTTGTAATTTAACCTAAATGGTTGTGTAATTTAACATTTCCGACAAAAGTGAACTTTGTGACGGTTGATTAAGTTCCGCGTCTATTTATTAATTCACAATCCGGAGACTGAGTTCGCGGGACATTTTACGAACGCACTTTATCGCGGCCGGTACGTAATACGCGCGGGTAAACTCGTTTATTTCAGCGTGTACATCGGGGAAAAAAAAAAGAGTGACCCGTGACTTTTCGCTTCTGACGTCATAATCTAATACGGCTGCGGCGTATGCGCAGTAATGTCCCGCGTTTGATTCGGAGCTTAATCACTTCCGCAATAATATGTGTACGAAACAAGATAATCATAATTACCGATAATGAGCGCCATTGCAATCATCGGATGGATATAATGGTCGGCATTAGCATAGACGTGATAGTCGACTAGAGCTGAATTGTTCGGTGAAATATGACTTTGCGCAACCGAAATGTATGCGCGTAACGCGGAAACGGGGAGGATCGTGATACTCAACTTTTTTAATACTCGATTCTTGTTAGAGCGACGCATGAATTGCGCGAAGATCACGCAACAAATCACACATGTGGAGGAGGGAGCCCCCGTTTTGCCGCGGGTTAAAGCATAAACAATCCAGTCTAATCCATCATTTCCACATTCGATGCATTCTCCATTCGCCGTCGTATTTCATCTCTCTCGCGTCGCTGCGAGAGAGAAAGAGCTCCCTTTGCCGATGGCGAGAAAAATCGAATATTTCCCCGCAACAAATCTGAAAAGTTGCCATCTCCCCCTCCTCCTCTGGCTCGCAAAGAGTGCGACTGGGCGTCTCTCCCCTCTCCCCTCCTCCCTTCCCCTTCGCCCAGGCCGCCAGAAGCCTTTGTACACCCTCATCGGTATCGAATCTCGTATCGACGGCTTTGTACGCGTATCGCGAAGCCGCACACGCGAGCCTATTGGCACTTTACCAATGCGAAGCAAAGCGCGAAGGGTGCGCGAGGATAGATAGAGATCGTTCATTTTTTTCACCCCCGGCACGTATCCCGCGGACACGCGCGGAGATAAACGCGAAGAAATAGGAGCGTCTTGGGAGCGCGGAGGACATGTCCTCGACTTTTTCGGGAAAATTTGTTCTCGGTGAATGAATTTTTCAGGCAAAAATTATCTTATTATTTTATAGAACGGTCTGAAAAGTGACGTGCACTGGGGTGAATATTGTAGTAAGCGAGTATCGCGAGTAATTCTATAAAAATACTTATGCATAGAATATATTGCGGAATTATAATGTAACCGGAATGAGAATTCCGAGATGAAATACAGGAGAGTGTATCGGTGATACATTGGCGGAGAAAGAAATGGAAGCGCATACATATTTGAACGGTATGTTTATCGCAAAATTTCTCGTGTTTTTTCCCCCGCCTGCACTTGACAAGTGCTGCGCCGACTCGATGCTCGTTTGATTTTGTTCGACATTACGAGCACGGTGCGCCGAAGGTAATTCCAACAATTTTAGACGGATTCCGGTACGGCACGAGTGGCTCTGAGAGAGCAAGAGGGTGCGACGGGACGAAAAAGGGGTGACGCTACAAGCCGGGAAGACTGATTATTCTGACTGCAGAAGAGTCCGTCTGGCTGGGTGGGCCACTCCATCATTTTGACAGCGGCGAATCCCGCTCGTAATGTCGTCCAATGAACGCGCGTCCTTTATCCCGTTCGCGAGCGCGAGGCATGTACGAGCATTGAAAAAAAAGAGACGGAAAGAGAAGACGAGAAAGAAGGAAGCGAAAAACGGGAAAAAGGAATGGAAACAAAAACCGTGAAAAAGCGAGACGGAGCGAGGCTTGGCTGCCGGGGTCGAAAAACTCGGCGTGTATAATGGAATACGCGATACTGCGCGCGTACTTGAAAAGGGAGTGAAAAAACGGTGTCAGGGTTGCGCATGATTGAAATCGATGGCCGTACCATCGACCGGGCCAACAAATTTTCCCCGGGCCCGAACTAGACACGTAACACCGTGGCGTTAACGGCGCCGGCGTGAAAGGGACGCAAAAGACCATATCGAGTCGAGATCGTGCTGTGAACATGTATTTCGGGAGGAATTTAATTTGACGGAATCGCATATGGGGCTGTCGAATTTTTCTGCTCGATGCACTTCCTCGCCCGTTTGTCGTGACGCGCGAAAATTGAGGTGAATTGGACTGAATTGAAGTGGACATTTGAAATGTTGGAAACGCGATAAAAATCGAAGCAGCCGTATCAGACGCTCAGACACGGTTTTTTACATATATAGTTCTTCCTCATTTAATTTTTATCGCGTTTTCCCTTGATTGACTTGCGCATATCGAAAAGTATTAATTCCGCCGCAATTAAAGCCGCGCAGTGAAATCAAGATTATGATTACGCCGAGGGAACTCAAATACGAGTGATTTCAAGGTGCCGAGATTTTTGCCAACTGCGAAATAGTAATGATCGTTTTCTCCTTTTTCCCTTCCCCCTCCCGCGGCCGGCCCGTTTCGGGGTTTAAACGCAGACCGTCGCTGATGAAGTTTGCCCGATTACTTTTTATTTCGCGCCCTTCACTGTCCATTAGCGGTGATATACACGTTGGCTCCGTGCCGCCGTCACGGTCGCATCTCTGTATACGGCGGAAATTCCATCGCCGCTGCCGGACGATGAATTATTCAGGAAAAATTTTTGCGCTGCTCGAGCTGTAACGAGCGTGCAACACTTACCACGCAGCTTTCTTATCGCGCATCTCCTCGTTTTTTAATGATGGCTCTGTCCCGTTCGCTCGCTTTGTTTCTTCCTTTCTCCTCCACTCGCAGCGCATTCTGCAGATAGCCGTATTCCGGCGTGTTATCCTCGCTCGTTTCGCCAAGAAATCGCAGGACGTTTCGTCCAGCAATTCGAGCAGCTCCTATCTGGCAATCCACCGCAGCTTTTCGCTCCCGAGCGTGCGTTAATTCTTAATTCCTTCGTTTCGTCTACGAGCGCGTGTTGCGCCGCACTCGAGGAGTCATTTCGCATTCCCTCGCTCGAATAAAATTAAACAGCGCGCCGTAGAGTAAATTCAGTCGGGCGATATTAATTAAAGATCATAGACGAGAGATATTTATTAATCCTTATTATATACTTCTCGAGGAATGAAATCCCCCGAGGCAATCGTAATAAATCTCTCGCTATTATATTCAACGCCCAAGTGTCGCTGACAATTGCTAACGAGCTTTTAAAATGTCATATTTGCGTAATCGAGTCATTCAGCCCGGTGAAATGGCGTAACTTTGCGCCAGAATCTAGACAAAATTTTAAAGCTGTCTGTAATATTGTGGTCCACGAAATCCTCTTATCGTCTCAGACACTATTATTTTCTCGGGCAATTCGACAGGCGAGCGGAGCGGCGTAAGAGGCACTCTCGAAATTCTCATCGCAATTCTCATTCCGCCGAAACAAATAATTCTCGAGCGTAATTTATTCGGAGTTGCGGGTCGAACACAATTAAGCAAAATGGGGACGCAAGAAAAAAAGAGGAAAGCAACAATGGCCGAAGTAACAATATTAATCATCCTCAGCGCTGCCGTCCCTTTTTCAATAACTTCAATGGTAAGGGAGAGTATCATTACTCAAATTCAATGCAATTAAACGAATGGTGTATCGCTGATGAAATAATTCGTTGCGAGGCGCGTTTTCCTCTGGGATAAACAAATCCGAAGTCGCGCGCCCAACTTTATCGTTAATAACGGCGGATGCTCCACAAAATCAAGAATCACTCGCGAAATTTATGTGTGCGAAGAATCGCGTCGAATAGTAGAAAAAAAAGCTCTTTTCCGGGTTACAACAGTATCGAACGATACGCTACTCATTTCACCTAAATTCCGGTGATTCCATAAATTTAAATTTATTATTTAAGAGAGAGTCGCTCCCTCTCAAACTCGGAGGGCGCAACCCCAAATTTTCCTTCTCCGTTGAACTCTTTGCCTCTGCGACGCAAAAAGGCGTCACATCGTTTCGACGATACCGAAGAGGGAGACAATGAAGGAAAACAATGGACGATCGCGCAGTCAATAATCGTCGTCATTTTTTCGTTCCAAGATTGAAAATGTCTTTCTAGCTTGGCCAGTTTGCATTTGATCGCGGAGTTAATGCCGAATGGCATTTATTTATCATCGAGGCCGTTTGGCGCCTCCCGTCGCGGTTCAAAGGAATGACGTTCCTCAACCGAGGAAACGAGGATCTGACCTTGAAAATGTATCTCAGTTTCGAAAGGAAGCCGAAACTTGGAAAAGATTTTTGCCGCGAGACCGAAACAAAAACTTGAAAACACGTCGGGCTTGAAAAATCCAACGGCCAGCAAAGTTAAATCGCGGCAGCGCAGCCGAAGCTTGAAAAATCTCAATCTCGAGAACGAAAACCGAGATTTTCCCAGCGAGAAAGAGATTTATATAGATCGTGACACATTCGTGCGAATGGATTGGCTTATTATTCCGCGTGGAAAACGGATTGTAAATCTCCAGATAGACCGAGAGAGTGAGAGATTTTGGAGAACATCTCAGCCGTTCGCTTAGGATTGCGCATAAAACTTCAAATCGTTCGCTCACGGCGATGCTTTTTCGAATGAAGCTGTACGACACGATTTCGACCGCGAGCGTGCACCAGAACGCGATTGTACGCGACCGATTATCTGGAAAAGCGGGGGATCTTATGAGATGCGAAAATCCGATGTGCGTCGCGACAACCGCGATTGCCGGAGAAAAAGATGTTGAGGGAGCGCGAACGAGGATAAAAGGAGAGAAAGTATAACATAGAGAGAGAGAGAGAGATAGAATGGGCAGGTGGAGAGGATCAGCGGCAACGAGTAATGGAAGGTTATGGTAATGTTCTCAGTGCCAGCACTCACCGTTAGTTCCGAGGCCGAGCTATCAAAGGGGGATAGAAACTACCCCTAGGAGTAGTTATTTCACCCCTTGAAAGCGGCTTCGGGCAAGTGCATAGTCGCGGTAACGATCCGGACCGGCGTTCCGCCACGGCAATCTTGTAGCCCCGGAATGCTTGCCGCGCGCGTTGCAGATCACAACATTCTGGGGCGATACGCGGCCGCTTTATCATTCGTCGGCCTGTTTTTAGCGCTCGAACGTTTGTGGGAGAGCGCGATAAGGCGAAGCCGGAGCACGATCGGTTAGTTTCGCTTCCGAAACGCGTCCGATTCGCGAAATGAATTATCGGGGAGAAAAGGTGAAAATAATGAAGCAAAATGGTCGCGCTGGAACGATCGAGATCAGATTTACGAATACGCGGGCGTGTCTTCGGCGCAATTTTTTTTTGTCACAATCGTGTCTAATAAATATGAAATAGATGTGGAAGAAAAAGTGGAATTTTTTTGCACGGCTACAATTTCAATCGTTCGAGAATTATAGAAGCCGCGGGGAAACGTGCGACTTTTAAGACACCCCGTATATCTGCGAGCTTTCGCTAGACAGCGTCTGTAAAGCAGCAGCAACCGCCCGTTACTCCTCCGAGCTTCTATTGTGCGATTCGCGATAACAATAATTAGGATTATTATTTCACGGCGGGAGTTTCGAACAAGAATGGTAGTTTTCGGGTGGAAGACTCCCTCGTCTCGTCTGGGGATCTTTCTTTGACAGCTTAAAGGACGGCTTTAATTGAGCCTCTCCCCGGCCGTTCGCAGATGGTGATTTTATTATCGACATTCGGTATAATTAAGTCGCTCTAAGCAGCGGGGAGGAAGGAATAAATCTCTTCCGTCTTCTCATCGTAATCTGCAAGTACTGGAACGGAAACGTCTGTCTTTCTGCGCTATAGTGACGTTCCATTGAATAAAAGACGCAGTTTTACAGTGGAAAATGGAGAAAGAAACGCGACGTAATTATGTTAGTGCGAAAATAATAAAACAAAACCGAATAAAGTATTATTTCGTTCATTTAATTAAGGAAAGATATTGTACGTAATTTAATATTCATAGACATATGACTTTCCCCATTTTATTCAGACTTTATTTGCATATGACTTCTGCAAAGTGTAAATAGTTTTCCGGAAAGATAACGGAAGCGGTAGCGCACTGCGCAGTTGATATGTCATAATTCTAACATGAGCGTAACGCCATAATCTTAATTAAGAACCAGTTAATGCATACGTCATATACATCTGTAAATATTTAATAATGCATACGTATATAGCTGCTTATTTTGACATAAATTTATGTGGCTCACTCGCGCAGATTATTCGCAAGCAGAATAAGATGAGGACTTAGCTGCAATTTCGTTATTAATTTGTGCTACATTCTCCGAGAGCGTCGTCGATGAGCGTGACGGGGATATAACGTGGAATAACGCGGAATCTTCGCGCGCGCAAAGTCGCGAGATTTATCCCAAATCCGAAGAGCTTATTATGAACGAAGCGGGACATTATTCCGCGGCATAATTAGCCGTCGTCGCGCGCGAAATTCACCGCGCCAGCAATAAATACACACCAGTCGGATCTCTCCGCGTTGGTCAAAGCTAAACGCGCTTCTCACCTGCATCTTTGACGCGATATTTCATTTGTGTTCCGATAAGCGGCAAATAAAATTAGAGTTCGTGAGAGCGCATTCAAGCCGGCGGAAAATTTCTTTTGCGGTAGGGATTCTGGGATTCTTCCGATATCGCGCGTCTCTCGCGCGAAGACACATGGTTTCGATAAAACGGATTGCATCGGGAAAAAGAGGTGGTCCCGGGAATATCTTTGAAAAAAAAAAAGAGGAACGAGGAGATGGAAGGAAGAAAAGGGGGATAAAAGCGAGGAGCGTCGGTGCAAATTTATGTTCCGCACGCATGGGAATTTATAGACCGCTAATTGGGGGTGGAATTGGGTGGGAGAAAAAAAAATGGGTGACGAAGGGACAGAACGCGGAGTGAGAGGCGAGGAATATCTGTGCTGCGCAACTTTTAGGATTAATTCCCGAATAAAATGGTCGGCCGCACGCCGCCATTCTCACGCGGCGCCAACAGGCAGATTCTGTGGAAGAAGAAGGCGGCGCTGTCGGTTAACGTTTGTCGAGCTAATTAATTAGCAGCTGGTAAATTTTCGCTCTCGTTCTCTCCGTCGCTCGATGTCGGGATGTCGAAATTAATCCTTTCTCTAAAGAAAGAGCGGCAATCTCGAATATTATCCATTCAACAGTCATCAAAACGTTCCCGAGTAAACGTTGCCGAGCCACTTTATTCTCGTTTTTAGCTGCATATTAATTTCATAGGCGAAACCGAAAATCGGACGAGCATTTATGCTCCAATTACTTTCAACATTTCTGCGTTCTTCATTTTTATTCAAATTACTTTTGAACTAATTTTAATTTAATTTTAATTTATCCCCCTTTTTCTTCTTTTTATTTTTATTTACTTCAAATACTTCAATAGTTCTCATTTTTCACAAATTTTTCCATAAATCATTTACATTATACAGAAACTGTAACATTTTACGTTTAGATCCTATTAACTCCGTGCGCCGCCGGAAGCCGCTTCGAATTCGTGCGGAAACTCTGCTAAACCACAAGCGCGCGATGCAAACTTCAATAAAATTGCTCGTAAAATTATTAGTAGATACGGTCGGTACTATCGCCGTGCCCACGACGATGTCCCGATCTGCTTTACGTTGCAATTAAACTTACACGTACGACGCACCGGGGTGTAACTGAACTAACTGTAAAAGTTTGCGCTTGAAGGCCGCCGTCAAAAATGGAAGCAGAATTAAGGACGGTGGTACGTGAAAGAAACGAGGGCGCAATAAAGCGAGGTTTAACACGGTCGTAAATTCCGCCAAGATCAAACACGCGTAGCGAGAGAAATACTCAACGTTTAATTATTTGTCCCGACAAATTGTTTGCGAGAAACAATTTTGCGAAACATTTTAAAAATTCGCAAATTTGCTACTACCAGCATTCCTTTTTTCGAAGAATTTGAGTGTTATAAAATAATTTTATTCGCGATATATATTTTCGAATTTTTTTTTTTTTTTCGTGAAATATATTTGAAGGCGGGGTGTTTAATATTGCTGCAAAATTGTGGGAAAAAATTCTTATCAAACTTATTTCGTTTTTGAAAGAAATTTCTGTGAAGCAACTAATGATTTCACAATGATTTCTTTTAGTTTTAAATTGTGATCCGTTTTGAACGCGTGCATCACTTAACACCGAATCGAAAGCTCTCGCGTTTATGAACATTCCCCGAAGTACAATTCACTTCTGCGTCGTGCACTCGAGTTACTCCGTCCGAATTGTTGCGATCATCATCCGCCGCTGAAGAACTATATACGTTTTGTAGCTCGGTTTTCACTTCCTGCTTTTACCGTTTTTCAGCGCGTCGTGTTTTTGAGGTCAAGACATCGCGGTGAAATGTTACATCGTTCAAGTATAGCATATTCCGTGATTGCGTTTCCTCGCGAAAGTAGCGCCGCAGTTTGCGCTCGGGGCTTGTATTTGTCTTCTGCTTGTTTATATCGGTTATTCCGAATCGCTTTTACCAAGCATCTCCATTAAAGATGTGTGTGTGCACCGTGAAAAGTGCTGCGCGAGAGTGCCGTGTGTATTTCTCATGGCAATCTCGTCTGAAACCCCCCCGATAAAAGGTAATAATAACAGTCGCTACGCTCGCTGTACCAATAATCGAGACTTAATATCACGATACCTTTTATTTTATTTTTTTTTATTTTATTTGTTAATTAAAGCTATTTTCGCATCCGCCGTAATAAAACTATAATAATGTATTAAAATATTCATCGATGATAAAGTTTCATAATTCATTGTCTTACATTAGATGGTTTGAAACTCATCTTCAATTAAGCGCATGTTTATAGAGGAACTTCTTTACTTGCAATAACCAAATAATTAGTTTGCTACTTACATCCAAGAATTTAGTTACATCCAGCAATTCTGCGCGCACTAGGAAGCGTTACGATTTCCCGTTTGTCCGCGTCGTGGAAATTTCGTTAGGATACTCTGCTCGAGAGAAGTTATTTTTACGAAGTCAGATTTAGGAACCTTGCCGTGCGGACGCCGCGCTTTAATCTACATCGAAATTCTAATGCGGCGCGTTTCTTTAGCATTTTATGCTAATGCCTGCCGCGTCGTATCCTTTAAAGTTCACTTTGACAGCTTTACCGGCACCGGCAGCTGATGAAAACGACGACCGGTCGCGAGACGCATTTCGCACATGCGAAGAGCGCGATTTTATTCTTAAAGTGATTAACAGATTTATGCAATTTTTTATTAAATAATTTTTGTAAATACTTTTATGGAAATTTTGGAAGAAAGGAATATTAGCTTAAACTTTTCAAAGAATACATTGATATATTTTATATGAGTATTTAATGTTAAAAGGACTGAAGTTAATTGTTTATTTGAAATATACCATAGCAAATGATTATTAATCACGCAAGTTATCTGCAATCATTACTCGACAAACTTGTGCGTGAATAAAAAGAATTTTGGAAATTATTACAAGGAGAAATCGCACGATTCTCATTACTACAATTTCTTTCGCGCAACCTTCCAGCATTAGGGTCGAACGTACCGGGTGTTTCACTGGGTGAGACTTGGAAAGACAGGGCTTCTTTTAATAACCCAGCAGCGCCATCGTCCATTATACGGCTCTCACTTACAAAGTATAATGTCTCCTCGTTTTTGCGCTCAGTATGCGTCCAATTTTAATACTCTTGCATCTATTTTCGTTTGCCCTCCCGCATTTCTCTCCGTTTTTCTTCTGACGCTTGCTTTCTGCTTCTCCGCCTCAAAGAAATCATTTTCCATTCCGCTTCATCACGCTCAACAGACACGCTCAGCAGAGAGAGAGAGAGAGAGAGAGAGAGTGAGAGAGAGAGAGAGAGAGAGAGAGAGTTTTCATGATCTGTATATCGTGAGAGGAAGAAGGATCGTACGCCACATCGAAGTCGTAAGGTCTTTCATATATTCTTTAAATTGCCGAATTTCAGATTATTTCACCGAACGGCACCACGACTGTCTTTACGAATAAATAGAAAATGTTCACATTTATATTCAAATAATATTGCATTGTATTAATAATTTTTTATTTCCTCAGCATTACGAACGATTCCAAACAATGCACATAATTTTCTATATTCTGGTAAAAGATATGAAATTTTTTGTAATACTTATTTTATTCATGTATTAAAATATTAACATTAATGTACATTTTATTCATTTTTATGCTTTAAAATCTTAAATCATATTATTTGGCGGGCTTAGAACTTAATTGCGATGTGCATTTTAATATTCTACATCATTTCTTTCTTTAAAATAAAAGAGTTCAGTGCATTACAGTAAAGAAAATATGAATTCTAAAATTCTAGGTTTGTAAAATGTTATGATATAAGATTCTAAGGCATAAAAATGAACAAAATGTACATTTTAACATTCTAAGCCATTTTTTAAATTCTAAGTCTATCAAATGTTATAATATAAGATTCAGAAATATAAAAATAAGAGAGCAAATTGTAAAAATTGAATTATGTGTCTAAATACTTTTTATGCTACATGTGCAATAAAACTTTTGGCTCCTGCATCGAATAAAATTGAAAGCCATTTTATATAGATTTCTTTTTTATTATATTGTTATATTATATATTACGTACATTACTACTGTGATCAATAACCAATTGATCGTCAGCAATTCAATTATTTGATCATACACGAAGTCCTGAAAATACAAAAGAAAAACAAATTTACTATTGATGAAAATGATTTGAAATAAAATTTATTATTCGCAATTTCGATAACTTGTATCCTCAGCATTTTAGATAAACATTATTGCAATCGATTCGCTTCTACAAGATACTTAATTTGTTTCTACCTTTGTTCTCTGTTACAGAATTCGAACAGTCAGATCGTGATTCCTGGGCAAAATCAGATCACCAGTGCCGGCGAGACTCAAGGCGGACCCAACACGGTTCTTCGAGTCATCGTCGAACACATGCTTTATCCGATAACCCTCGACATTCTGTACCAGGTAAGTGTACGCGATGGACCACCCGGTACATGCAGGCAGGCTCATTTATTATTTCTTCATTTTATATTGAAAGCGGTCGCACAGTCGCCACGCTGAATGCAGTATCGCGTGTAATGCAACGATGAATTATTATACGCGTTTAAATATTCACTCGTGTGTATTTTAGAAGAATGTGGAAATTTTTCATGATCGTAGATGATTTAGGAATTTTCCAGGCATTTTCGATTTGGAAATTTCAAAATTAAGGACTGTTACGGAGTTATAGAAAAACTTTTCGCATACAAACCGTCTATTTGCATGTTACGAAAGTAGAAATAAAAAAAGGGGGGGGGAGAAAAAGGTATATCCCTTAATTGGGGACGAGAACGAAAGGGCTAACGTAATTTAACTTCGACGGACGTCGCCACCGAAAAATATCGCGCTCGCCGAGAGTTGAATTAGTTGAATTTCGCAGACAATCCCGCGGTCGTTAACTCGCTCGCGGATATTTGATCAACGTTTACAAGTCGAGCGTGAATTCCGCTTGATTAATCCGCGCGACGCGCGGGAGTTGTGGCCGCGGCGAAGTTACATCGCGTTTTACATATTGAGTGCTTGCCGTCGTGAGCAGTTCCGGCGACTGTTTGCAGTTTTAAAATTGAATATACGCCTCTCACCCTTCTCTTTCTTCTCCCCCTTCCTCCTCGACAAGATAACTGAATTCTAAATAATTGATTGTTAAAGTTATAGAATAATCCCATTGCCGTCCACGACCGTTGGAATTGTCGTGGTTGCCGCGCGCATAACGATAGATTTTACACGACACTCGTAAGACACTAATTGCACTCGTGGCGGAATTGACATTTTGCTTTGTTATTGAAATGCTTTGAAGACACTAAATTAAATTGCAGCAGTTTCAAATGTCATGCAAATGCCATTACATCAAAATTTATGCAGAAATTTATGTAAATGTATTTTCTAAAAACCAGCAAAGTTACTCACGCGAGAAACAAGACGGAGATAATTAAAGTTTAAATTTTAAATTGACAATTAAATTACTACAGTTTTGTGTAGAACTACCGATTTTGATCCTCAAAAAAGATATAAATTAAAAAGAAAAATTACAACAACAACTCACTCAATATCACAATGCACGACTGCGTTAATATTTTTTTCCGCAAATAATTTTTTTGTTTATGAAATTAGAACTTATTTTCATAATCTTATATTGCGGGATGCGCTAACGCACGAGATGGCGTGCCATTTTCTGGGAAAACAAATATTGCGAATCATCATTAAGAGAGAGCGAACCTTATCCCCAAGGATACCAGATAACAGGATAATAGGATAGTTGCTTCCGGTCCATTTGGTTGAGTGGTCATACATTTTTAAGAGTGCTCAATAGCACCGCGAATATTATTTGCAGTGATGGTGTGCGTGCATGCAAGCCGCCGTTCTTTCTCACAAAAAGTGCGTGAAAATGAGATACACACGCTTTGTTAGTTTACTTTGAGACAGTGATATCGATTTTGCCGATATCACTGATAAAACGGACAGCCGAACAAATGGTCAAAAAATTTAAAATTGTCAAAAATATTAGAATAAATGACTGCGCTCATTTTCAAAGTTATCAAAAAAATACAGTAAATTATAATTATTCGTGCGGAATAGCGACAGGATTTGCGTTTATACTTGTATCGAGCCCATCTCGATACAAAGGTTTTTTGCTTTTCTCCGAATCTTCTGAAGGAATTGCAAATGCGAGTGGCGTGTAAGGAAACTATCTTTAACACTATCGATTTACCCGCCGGCGCGCGGTATATAGAGTGGCGTTTTCTTTTTTCTCGCGTGGAATCAGGTCGTTGCGAAACGAAGAGAGTAGCGCAGGAGTCACACTAAGCCGATAATGGACCGGACAGAAAACATTCCCGGATTACCAATCGTCGATTGGCCGGCTATATGTTCGGCTGTGTAAGTAAGCTTACACGATGGTTTTGGCAGCAGCGGAACTGGATTTTGTGTCTGGTTGTGCGCGACTGATAATCAGCTCGAGAGATTAACCCACGTCAAAGCCAGCTATCTGAGGCTTGCTTATTGGTCAAACGGATTTTTCGATCTATTCGAATATCTGGTAATTTGCGCCACAAAAAATTCCTATTACTTGGGCTGACGGGATAGACAGTTACAAGAATGTTAGATTGTCTTGACGAAAACATCAAGAATTAAAAAAAAAATACGTATTTAATTTCGTATTCAATCAAAATAACAGGAATACAAGAGAATTTATGATGTCGCGTATTAATAAAATTTTTCTACTTCATCAACTAAACAGATTGTTTTAATGATGAATGTATATTGCAATTTTCTTAACAAATATGGAAATATATGAAATATCGTAGCATTTTTTACGAAAAAAATGTTAGAAAGACGCACGAGTTTACATCGTAGACATCGCGTTACGCGCGCTTTACCGAAGTCTGACGAGATGTTGACCTGTTCTACTGCACGTAATCCGATACGATGCACTCAAGGAGAGCGTACAAATGCTTCTTCCTCAAGAAGGATTAAGCACTGCCTTGAAATCTCGATCCCTGCTTACCTTCCGTTACAATAAATTTTGCAATGTATAAAGTACAGAAATAGATTTCGCGATGGCTACAATAAATTATATATAAAAAATTTTTTAAAGATTACATACTGTGCACATGTAAACATTAACTTCATTATTCGCTACTTTTTAAAGCGAGGCATTTCATGAAATTCCCAAGTGTCTCTCCCCCCCCCCCTCCAAGATTTCTTGACTTCGCTGAAACAATTGTAAATGAGGTTTCCCGATTCTCGCGTCCAGGATTTCGATTGTTTCTGCCGTCCGAATTGAATTTTAACTTTGTTCTTTATTTGTTCCTGGTTTGTGTTGCTCGGCCGCCACGACCTCTTCGCGCGATTAACCAACAGCCTCCGGCGGCGAAGCCAATTTACGTGGCGGCGGTGTTTCTTCTACCCTTCCGCGTCTCTTCCCTCGTGGAAATCCTCCGATATTTAACTTTACGGTCTCCCGAGCCGAGGCGGCTAAATACCGCGAAAAGTCCGCGAGGCGGAAAGTTCTCGCACGACTACCGCGAGGGTAAGGGAAGACTGCTACGTCCCGGAGGGGTTTGTGAGAAAGGGGTGCAGGTGTTCAGGTGCGCGCGCGCTCTTTCTCTCTCTCTCTCTCTCTCTCTTTCTCTCTGCGGCGCTCTGAAAACTTCGTAATCCGGCCGATGCTATTAGTCGGTGTCCTTGCGCTGGAAAATTCTTAATGATCCGTGAGCTCGACGAGGATGTATTGCGTAAAAAATTGGATTCGTCGAGCTTTCTTTGTGGAATTTTTTCTAGGAGGACTCGACGTCAAGTTAAATTAAAATACAATTTTTAACGAATTACAGTACGAAATAGATTAAGAAATTTAATTAAATAGCAATTTAATTATTCATCGATATTTTATACTTTTGTTAGAGTTTCGCTAGATATATTGATATTAGTTACGAATGATGCTGATAATATGCAGTAAATCATAGATGCTGAATAAACCGAAAGTCATTTAACTGCAGAATCTATTTATATTAATTTCTGCGGAAAACATTTTTTATTCCTTTATAAAACAATTGCATGATGGATTTCAAGAATCGTTTCGTAAAAATCCGATTGTATGGTTGGTGGATAAAAATTCGCAAAACGATAGCGATTCGAAACAGCTTCTTCGCGATAATTTTGTTCAATATTTTTCCCTCGCACCTCTACAAAATGTTTTGGGTATGTTGTACACATTTCTTCCACAACCTCCGCCCGTGTCTGAGGGTGCGCCGAGGCTCGAATGTAAAACCGGTCGTAACGTTCGCGGATCCGTAAAACATAAACGAAGAGGACGGCGGGCTTTTAACATTTACGTCTTGGTTAAATGGTCCGGGAACTCCGTTGAGGTGCATAGCGACATAAAATGCTGCTTCTGGGGCCCGGCCTGCCATCTGGGGCGTCCTAAATCTCGTCTGAGGCCCACACATGAGGCAGCGGCTGTGTGAGCGTGAAAGATGATTTAATTACTTTTTTTTTTACGAAAATTTTCGGGTCAAATCTGACATTGTAATAAGATGCTACTTGTAAACTAAAGTTGTGTGCGTGCGATGGGAGTTTTAGATGTTACTTTTCTCGACAGAAAAGCTTTTTGATATGTAAATGTCGTATGTGAGTGAAGTAAAGTAAGTGTGGATGTAGAAGGTGTATAAAAATATAAATGCACGAGACGGTAATGTATGTAAAGTCAGTACATTTTAACGAAATTATATATATATATTCCGTAGCAAGAAAATCTTTTTAATCTTGCAGCATCAAAATGTGACGTTGGAAGGATGAATCTAGCATACTTCGAAGTCACTTACTTCCAACATTTTAAAATCAGGCGGGACTTCATACAAATAGCTGTCGTTGCATAATAAAAATTATTTTGAATCGTGAATTATAAAACGCGAAGTGATGGATTTTGTAAATGGCCCCTTCATCTAAATTTCACATTCAGTAAAAATGTTTTCTCCACGACACACGTGTGCGCACGCGTATGCGCGTAATATTTTTTAAAATGAAAAACTGTTACCAGAATTAACGAAACATGCGTGACATTTCGCGAGGAGCCGAAACTCGAAATGGCAAAAATGACGCGCGAAGAGGCGGCGGGCGAAATTAATCACTCGGCGACGGGGTGGCCGGCAGTTTGGCCAGTATGATCTCGACGCAAGACGACTAAGGGAGCCTGAAGAGAACGGTGACTCGAAGAAAACCCGGGGACGAGAGTGTGAAAATGGGCGATGAAAGAGGAGGCCGAAGTTAGCGCGCACAGAGGGAAACATTAATCATCTGCCTCCTCGTGTTGTATGATTAATGGCCGCTGGCAACCGTCTAATGTCTCGGTTCGATCGTTCCAGTTGTTCGTTCGAGTACGAACAAGCACTTCGGCGGCGCGAGTGCTTCACGCGTTACCGCCTTGAATTCGCTGATAGCTTTAACTCGATCGAAACACGCAATTAAAAGCGTCAGATGGACAGAGATTGGATAGATCGAAGCGGTTATTTTTCAGCTGTTTGTTTTCAATTAAACGTAAAAAATTTGTATCTCTTGTTTTTTTTTTTTTTTTTTTTTTTTAATTTTAATTGATATCGACGTTGCTGCAGATTGTATGTGAAAAACGCGCGTTCTTTGTCGTATTTTTCGTCGAAAATCAATTTCAAAAGGTGAGCGTAGAAATTGCCCTAATTAAACGCTCGTAAGCACAGATTAAACATATATCATAATTATTGTGCATTCGCGGCCATAAATTTCCGCATCTCGTTACGCAGAACGATAGGGTGTTCCGTGTATAATCGACGAAGTTCGGTGTGATATTTATCACGGACTTGCTCCGAATTACATTGTACTCGTTGTTCACATTAATGGAGAGATCGTATCGTTAGAAATGTAGACTCGCGCAAGGGAATATATGAGCAAAAAGAAATTTTGCGACAATATCTATGATAGCGCTATTTTCTTGGTGGCACAAAGATATTAAAAGTTATCTCGCTAATGGGCGACGCCTATGACACAGCTTTAAAAGCCTGCTCGTGGTCGTATAGCCACGTCAGGATGCATTTGTAGCGATTAATAATGCAGCCGGCATTAACAGTCCCAGCTTATATATCGCGCCAACCAGGCGCAAGTAATATGCACTCCAAAACCTTTTTATAGGACTTGTGAAATTCCCGCAGATCGTATATAATGCGAGTGTAGTTATTATTCGATTAATTACAATTGAAAGTTTTCTTCGAAAATAAGAAAAAGTTCTTGCCATTCTTTCTTACAAAATGATCGTGGCTGTTGAAAAATTGTTGGCTGCTCAAATAAATTTTGAAATTTAACGCGGTGTTTTTTTTTCCTAGAAAAATGACATCATTAATTTTTTACCGAATCGCAGAAAGGTTTAATTTTATAATGTTCGTGTGTCAATCTTATGACGGGGGGAGAAATCCATTTTATCCGTCAATGAACATTCTTGCCGTAATCGCGAGGAGCGGACGCCGAGAAAAATTGATCTCGCACGTATAATTGCGCAACTTCCGAACTGCAATCGTTGCAGCCGCGATACGAACCATATTTCCCGAAAGAGGAAAAATCCGCGGAACTTCCAGGGAAACTTTCGCAGAAATCCCTATCCATTTCCCGCGAAACTCGCTCTCTCGCAAGCCCCGGCGATGGTGAGGGTGATAAGTTCGAACCATTTCGTCCGTAAACTCCGACTTCGCCGTCAGACATCGAGCCCGCCGTTCTCAACCCACCCGAGTTGTCGTATCTAAATGAATAACGACGGATCGCCGCGACGGGGGATTACGCGTCGCCGTTATTGCGCGTTATTGCATTACAGAAGCCGAGGAGACGCGTCGCCTACCGCGGCCGATAATCGAGCACGCGAATTAATAACTGTTACATCAATCAATACGCCAGTGGTAATGGGCAGCTTTTGCGGAATGGGAATGGAATGAAGGGAGGAGTTTGGTCACCTGTAATCCCCTGGCATGAGGGGGAATCCCCATGGGAAACTATGAACGATGGCCATCGGCCAAAGGGTCGCGTTCGATTTAATAACGAGCTGTTTCCCGGTATCTTTTTCCCCCTTGGATCCTTTGTCTGTTTCCTCTCGAGAGCAGGGTTAAAAAAGTAATACATTAATTTATTGCGTTATTTTGTACACACCGTGCGATGCAAATGACGGGAATTATTTTCTCATAAATATGCAAACTTGAACTTCTTTTTTCTTTTTGCGAAAAAAAAAATTTGAATAAGATTCACGGTTAATGTATTTTTTCTCTCTCTGATCTGTCGATTGCTTAAACCTTTACAATGATTTTTACAATTAAATTTCCACGAAAACATTGACTGAAAATAATCGATCTCAAATAATATTCTGCGTATATGTGAAAAGTATATACGTTCTGGGCTGGGAAGTAAATTTGCACGAGCGGCAGTCAAAGATCACCACGCTCGAAATATGTGGCGGAATGTTTGCAGAAGAAAGGCGTAATTCTCCGCTGATAAAATATCGAATGAAATTGTCGCGCCAATCGCCAGCGATGCATTTTCGTGCATTCCATTCGTTTTTCAACGGCAGAGCATTCCCTCGTGAATTCCAGATTAATCTTCAAACTGATATTAATTCTTGTAATGTTACAGAGGATTATCAGCTCTTCAGTTTTTAATATCGCCTACAAATCCAAGTTTGCATAGACTCTTACAAAATAATTACGAGCATAACGTGAAACGGTCTGCCTTTCCCGACGCTCGGGCTCCTAGCTCGGCGGAGTCAGGATTCGGGCGAAGGAGTGGGTTGAGACACGCTTAATGCACAGAGTGCATCGCTACAAACGTAATTCAGTGACATAATTTTGAAATGTAATTTATTCAGGTTGCAACAGTGATGTTTAACAATGTAGGAAAATTCTGATTTCCTTGTTCTTTGTCTTACGCGTATGTTTTTGTTAAAACTGCCCGTCTTTCGCCTGTTAAATTCACGATTCTGGAACAAGCGGATACGTCAAAGCGGCGAGCGAAGAACGCTTGCACGCGTTCTGTCAAATAGTGGCACATGAATTGATTCGCATAGCCGACGTGCTTCGAAATGAGGTTAAGGGGGATCACGTAGGTAAATTAACACAAGCACCCTCGAAATAACGCGCCGTGGATATCCAGTACAGAGTGTATAAACGATCGCTTAATCTGATGCATATCTTACGTCATTAGAGAAGTATTTGTCGATAGTCTATAAACTTGGCATTAAATTGTAGCTTCACTAGGTTTTTATTCACTTTTATATCGATACAATTATATTATTTCGTCGCAAACAAATGCGTAGCTTCGGATTTTTTATTATTTGAGTCAGAAATGAAGATTTGTCACGGTAATTCGCGAGGGGTGCCTCGTTGCGAGTCGGCGCAAGTTTTTTATCCGCTGATAATTTTCTCTCGGTCGTATAGATCAGTCCGCGCTTCGGCAAGTTTAAGGTCAATCTCTTATCGAAAGTTTTCTCATTGTGCGCGAACCGGAAGTTTCGACAATGGCGTGCTATTTCGGGCCGCGGAGCCAAGCGAAAAATTCTTAAGCCATCGTGTGCGCATTTTCTCGCCCCGCCACAGCATCTTTTCATAGCGCAATCCCATTTCGTCGGTGTTGGATGCGGCAAGCCAACCGGAAACACAATATAGGAGGAGGAGGAGTGGCAAATAAAATATTAACGATAGCTTTTGCGAAGCGCGTACAGATGAGCGTACACGTAAACTCGCATGCACACGCTCGATGTCATTGGGATTGCCATACACAATGCTCTTTGTCTACAATAAACAAAAGTTGTTTAGTCAAACTGCGCGCCATAACAACTTGAGCGTAACTGCACGCAAAGGGAATAATTAAAAAATCAGTGAAACGCAAAAAATCCTGTTCGGGCATGATTGCGTAAAGGGCGGAGCGTAATGAGGCTTCAAATCCATTTTGCACAGCGATACCGAAATTAGAAGTTACAATTTTTGCCATTTTATTATTCAATGTTCCGTTAATAATTCGGTCGTTATTGTATAATTGTATATCCGGTTCCGCGTAATCGCATATTGAATAAAACCGTATTTCGGCACATTAATTTCATCGCATTACAATCGCTTGCTAATACGGGAGACAGAGACTCATTCAATTCCAAGTTTCAATTACATGAACTTTAATCAATCAAATCGAATCAAAACTTTGCATCGTGCAATTTATTAACTGTACATTCCATTTTTTATAGAAAGTTCGATTTTTCACGCGCACAAAGAAAATTGACTGCAATCCTTTTGTTTCTAATTTAATTTAATTATCTGACAATTTTTTTACGAATTATTTGACACAATTCATAGTTTGTAAAGAATAATGTATCTAATTTTGACTAGGATGACTTATATACAACGATTGCAAATGGCTCTAATTAACGCGCGTTGTTTCTCGCCGAGTTTTGCGTGGAAAAAATGTTTAGATCAAACAGAGAACCTCCGATAACTCACAGTCGGTCTGATTGCGAAAGTTATAACAACGCTGTCTTTCAACGTCCATCGACGACGGGCGCGCCCGCGCGTACACAAACGCAAACATATTGACTGCGGATGCAGAATGCACATGCGGAATGATTTCCCGCGGGAACGTCGCAAACGCGCTCACACATTGAACGGTTGCGGGCTTAAAAATGTAACACTGGCAATGGAAGAGAACGTCTTGCTTCGTAGGAAAATGCGATTGTTATTGTAATTCGATTGTGAGAATGATTGAAGCTTTTCGCCTAAACTTTCGTCAATCGATTTTGAAAACTTTTCATCGGACATTTCTTCCTGTGTAATTTTCTGTATATTATTAGGAAATATTATTTACAGCTAATCAAATGAAAAATTTAAATTAAGCTCATGTTTTGACGAAGAAATTATTAATAGACTCGAGATTTATTCTAGGATCAACTGATCACAACATTTGACCTTCTGCCGTGCCTAAAATAAGGCTCACTTTTTTGTTTGATTCTATCCTCCGCGCGTTCGATATTCTTTATTATTCTGGCATTTAATGGCACGGTTTCCTTATTTTAGACGTCAGAAGCAGAAGAACTGTTACACTAGCATCCACTTCATTCGACTCTCATTAAAACTTTCTCGCAAATGATGCGCGCGTGCGCGCGGCTAGTTTGTCCCAGTTTTAATCCGACGCAGAACTTGAATCGCGATTTTCCTTCACTGCCAAAGTGCCGACTTATTTTCGGATTTTCCGATTTTCCCGATTTCGTTTATTTACATTTCGGCGAGCGACGTATTTCGTCTCTGTTTATCCGCCGGGGCGTGAAAGCGGATTGCTTTAATCTATTCGTTACAAAGTTGCAGGTATTGGAACATCCAATATTATCGATTACTTCTTCAATGCCGACGTATTCGACAGTACATTTTTGTTAAGAAATATTTTTTATCCAAAATGAAGCTGAAGGAATTGGAATATTGATTAAAAGCACCGAGTTATTTATATCTGAGCATCTCAGAAGTATACTATGTTTAGTCACATTTTGTCCAAACTTTAGTCGTTATTATTATCACAAAACTCTATACTCCAATTTTTGCAATGATAAATGTTTTCAATGAAAATAGAAATATGACGGTATAAAGTTAAGTCACAAAATGATGACACATTCCAGGTAAACAGTATTAAGTCACATTAAAATCGTATTCCCTAATCACACATTTCAACTTATAACTTATTTTTTTATAAACGCGCGTAGAATAAATAGAATCGCGATAGAATCCAGCTCGGAGTGCTTGTTAATTAAAATAAAATGATATTAAATATTACTCGGCGATAATTTTTCAATGTACGATAATAATAATCGACTGGTATAATACACAATACACCGCGAAGTAATGATGAGAGAGAATCGAGTATATTTCTAGTAGAGTAGATCTACTAGCAGTAGTCTAATCTCCAGTAACAGTATGAAGCAAACGCTAATAGTGAAGCCAGAGAGAATAATAGTGCAATAACGAAGAGAAGTTTGTGTATATTCGGCAGCAATCATGGAATGCATCAACTGCGTCGATAATAAACGTTACCGCCTACGGGGCTCGAATTTCTCTCCGAAATTCACAGAGACAATTTGCAGCGGTGCGCAGGAAGCGGAAAATGTGTCAGATTTCGAATAATTAATTAAATACCGGTTTAATTATAATTTTATTGTACAGTATGTTTGTACGCGAACGCGCGTAAATGCCGGGCGCGGAAAGGTGAAGCTTTCCATTACCAAACATTTATATGACATCAATCTCTCATTGAGCATTACGTTGTATTATGTGAAATAAATTGTCAAAAAAGAATTAATTGAACAAGCTAAAAACTTTCGGAGAATCCATTCGCTCACGATTATTTCGAAAATTTTTGGAGAGAAATTTCGACGATAAAATTCATTGAGAGACTGTTCTCCACTCAAACGCTACAACTTTCTGCAAATTCGTCTGTAAGAATCGAAAAATCGTAGAGTCGCGCGATCGCAAGATTTACTTTGGAATTATCTCTCTCAACTTGCGCGCTTTCTCACGATCACGATGAATGGATCATCGATCTATTCATTTATTGGCGCAATCTCTGCAAATGCCAATAGGCAAACGCATCGCGACTTCATATCCGCTCGTGATCGAACTGTTTTCGGTCGGACGCATGCATCTCCGGAGCCGGAAACGCGACCGGGCAAAAATTCGAATATCAAAATTGAAATATTTCCCGTTTTATCGGAAAACGGATAAAAACATGCACGGCCCGGTGGTGTTGTTGCTGCTGCTGCTGCTGCTGCTTTTCGTATTACGCGTTGTAAATAGCGTGTGCCGTTACTGTTCAGAGAAACGCGCACAGTTGCAGCTGTGCGGTGAGGAAGAGAGGAATGCATACACAGTTGTGCGCGAGCTATTACGAGCGGTCTTGCGGCCTGTAATGGACGCTGCGGACGTATGGACGTAATGGATGGATGAAACCGTAATCCATATATTCTAAACATTATCATTGTTATCACTTTTCCCCTTTCCCGATCCTTGGCTGCGTTCGCGCTGAATACGCGCGAACGCGGACGATCCATCTACTTTTAATTTACTCAGTTTACAATCTCCGACAGCGTAACACATCGATGATAATGTGAGATCTCTATTTTAATGTAAAGTAAATTAATATGCATGATACTTGACTCGTGTAACATTTACGCTACGCATGAATTTTGCAAAAGTTAAATATTTTCTTGCTGATCGAAAATATTGAATTAAATATTCGAATACATTATAGCATTATCTTTAATATTATTCAGAAATATTATATTACATAGCATTATCAATATTATTCTTGGATAATGATGTGCGTTTGCACATTATAACAGGAAATTAAAGAAAAAAATTTCTTTGCTTGGCGGATTCATCGATATGCCTGTGTAATTACCATTGAGCGGCCCGAGAGCTTTGAATCTCAGCGCAATTACCGTAAATATGATCCTCATTGTTCGCAAGCGCGACGTAAATGTAACGATAATGAGGATCTACTTGCGGGGAAGCGCTGATTTTTATCGTTATTGGTGTCGTTTTAATGTAGCCTGTAATGATTATATTCGTCGTATATTTTCAGGAAAATTACCCTTTGCTAATGCACTTTCCTTTCGCGCGTTTGAAACGATCCTTAAAGGCTGTAAGGAGATTTTGTTCCTCTTTTATCGAAATAAACTAAAATTAATATTTAACATACGTGGATGAGAGATGAAAATAGAGCAAATGTGCAAAATATAAAAAATTAATTTTTCCGGATCCTGAAACTGTGAATTGATGAAAAAAAATTCATTGAGATGATTTTTTAATATTATACAATATTATTTGAATTTTAATTATTAAACTTTTTAACTTTTATTATTAAAATTACAAAAATCCGACCATTAATAATTTTTTATAAAACTTTTTAAAAAAAAAAAAATTATTTTATATAATATTCGGTAAACATTGTCATAAAAAAATTTTTTATAGTCGGTAATAGTCGTTTTACTTTGTATATTCATTTACATATTACATACATCGTGTGTGTATGCGTGCATGTATATGCATAGGAAATATTTCACTGATCCAGTTTGATTATCGGTTAAAAAATTCCGTTTTGTTTGTTCGATGAGCATACATCGTCGGCATGTGCCCTCACAGAGAACGCTGCTGTTGAGTTGTTTAAAAAAAAAAAACATAGTCCACGGTTTAAGTTCTGTCATGCTGGTGACACGCGAAAAGTCTTTGTCCAAGTTGATGTGTGTCCATCGCGAATGCGGCACGGTTGCGTACGTCTTTTCTCTCTGGAGTTCACTAATTATAAAATCGTCCTGTGAAGCCCGCGGCGCGTGTTTTTCTTTCGAGCCGCTCGCGCGTTGTGTGTGCCTTTTAAGCGTGGAATTTCATTCATTATTACAGCAATTTTTTCCATTTGCTATCTTGGTCGAGGAATGTGCGCACAATAATACGAAGATCACAAAAAAATTAATTCCTCAAAGATCACATTTATATATATAAGCGTAGTCCAAGAATACACCGTATTTGTCTCGCTCCCGTTGTTTCGACACTCGCGCGCTCATTAGTGAGTTTTAAAAATCAGTTTGCGCTCGCAAATTGCTTCTCTTGCGCAATTTTCCTTTCGTCAAATGAATTAATTTGAAAATTCGCAACTTTTTTTGACACAAAAATTGTGACGTAAAGAATCAAAGAAAGCGTTATCAGCTTGCGTCGGTTGCATGAAACCGACGTTCGTAGATTTGTGCAGCAATTTAAGAATTTATGCAAAGGTCGCGAGGATCAAAAAGGTTTACGTATTAAGGACACGTTGAAAGGAGTGTGCGCGTTCCAGGCTCAAAGGAAGTGACGGACCGTGATTTCAAAGCACAGAACGAAAGGGTGGCTTATGAGAAGCGCATCCTTACGCGCTTTACATCCCGTCGCGGCGTTCTACGATATTGCGATTTTTTTCCCTTCTCATAATGTTTGTTGGTTTTTTTTCATTTTTAATTTCACGGATTTATCGTCGTGTTAACGGCGAAATATGAACTCCTCATTCGATACGCCAGCGGCCCACAGGCCGCGTGCAATATTGAATATTTGGGAGCTAAAACGCGTGACAGCGGCTCGCATTAGCGCGTTTTCCCTCACGTTTTTCCCACTCGCATCGGAAATTTTTCATTTCTCCTCGTGGCCACGCTTTTACGAGCTTTTACGTATTTACTCAGCGGATGCGCCCTTTTGGCGATCTCGAGCGTGAAAATAATTCGAACCGATTAAAACCGATGTCATTTAAACTCGATGAGCTTAATTAATACAAAACCGAAATAGCGATTAAATGTATATTTAATAAGGAATTAGGAATTAATGCACAATCGGTCCACCGAGTAGCCATTAAAAAATCATTAATCCCGTAGTATTCGCATTGTTTAGACCAGATCGCACACAGTTGAGCGTTGCGAATGTGCACCGGTTACCGGGCCAAATATTTGCATTCGCGACATTAATGTGATCATCGGCATTGTCGGCCAAATATATGACAATGACGGCGGTTTGACGTGCGCCATGCGCGATTATTAGCCCCGCGGCTCCACGCTGGATACGCCTGTAAATATTGCGTGATATTGCTCCCGTTGCTGCCCAACCTACTCCCGCCGCCGCTTGTTCCCGCCAAAGAGGCTTTCGAAAATTCATACAGCCGTTACCTCGAGCCTTTGAATATCGCCTGGTATTTATGCGGAACGTTGTTCCGCAACCATATCTGTTTGTCGCGGATCAATTTTTCAGCAACTCGTCTCGTAATTACGCGAGCTGTGTTCTACCAGGGATCAGCGATTTCGATAGTTGTTTTTTACCGGCCGTAATTGCTGCGTCTGATAATCCGCGGGATGTTTTGCAACCCACTGTCCCGAAATAAATCGCTTTGTCATAATATTCGCGCCAATTATTTTGCAATTTCGCCGCGGAATAGACGTCGGTTGCTCCGTGTTTGTTATGTCGATTGCTTTTGTTCCGCGTGAGCTCGTGCAGCGATATGGTTATGACAATTGTGTAGCTTCAGATATTAATTACGAGACTCTATTAAAGTAATTTTCGCAAAACGTTCGACACAATGCGCGCGTGTCACTGCGAATTTCGGTATATCATTATAAAGGATACGTCATAATTACAATTGCCGATTTGAATTTCTAACGATGCACATCGCGAACAAAGCTCGCCCGAAGCCTGACTCCGGCGAGCCGAGCGTCGAGAGAGACGGATCGTTGCAGATTTATTTACAATTCTGTTGCCAAACATATTTGCTTCGACGTAATAATGAAACCGCATGAAATTGTTTAACGATATAAACTTCTGTGGATTAAAATCGATCAGTTTTTTCACCCAAGGTCTGCTTTTGTGTGTTACAGATTTTCACGCGCTTCGGCAAAGTTCTGAAGATCGTCACCTTCACAAAGAACAGTAAGTACAGCGCTCAATGCATCGTCGTTGTATTACGTCTTATTGTTAGAATCGATGCGCCAAAGGGAGAACTGGCGGGAGAAGAGGGAGCCGTGGCACTTTCGCGAGTTGTAGATCCCACTCTCGCCGGCAGACACGCCACGGCACTTTAGTACTTCAGCGTACTTGAAGTGCATCCTGGCCTACCGCCGTCGTCGCGCGCACTTGGCGCCGGTACTTTCGGAATCGCGCAGAGTGCCCTAAAGGGTGTCCGCGAAATGTCCGTTCGCGAAGCGAAACATCCTTCCCGGGCGAATACGTGTCTCGCGCGCGAAAATTCGATAACGCTCCTCCGTTAAAATTACTGTGCCCGGTAATTTATAAATAACGGCCAACACTTCGCGGCACGACGCGACGAATCGGAAATGAACTTGAAGTTACAGCGGGCCGATACGTTAAAAATTCAATGCGATTATTTTAATTCTCGAATGCACCCGCTCTATCGCTCCTGTCCGTCAAAACTATTAACGGAGAATTGCATAATGCCCGCAATTTCTCATTGCACCCGTTATACAAAAGGTACAAAGAGAAAGCGTCGGGGTGTGCAGCCGGCGAGCGTGTTACGAATTCATGCCTACAGTAGATGAGCGCGGCAGCATCATCATTTCCGCGTGCGTATGTGTGTGTCTGCGCGCGCGACTGTGCACAGGTGCATCGGGGTGTGCGGTAAGTGATGCGCGAGTCGTAATGTCGAAGCTCCGCGTGGTTGCACATACACACACACAACACACGCGCGCGCGCGCGCGTGCTCGGTCCGGTCAGAGCATTCAACATCCGCAGGGATTTCCGGCTGCAAGTTTTGGCTGCAGACAGTTACGAGGTCTCGTTGCTGCGCGAGATGACAGAAAATCTTGGCGAAACCGCACGTTTGGACTGCGAGAAATTCGCTTGTAATACAGTTCTCTCTCTCTCGATGTACTATCTATTCTGGTTTAGATAGCTTAAGATAATTTCGCGCGACACGTTATATCGATTGTTTTTCCTCGCGCGGAAATATTATAGTTCACGAAGCTGGAAATTTCGCATGATATTTCAATTGTTTTATAAATAACGTATAAAGCGGATTATATTGATGTTGTAAATAGCGCAAGAGCGAATCGTCGGTGCTTTTAAATGCTACAAAAGCAAATTACCGCCGCTTTGCCATATTATTCCGGGGTTACGGTAAAGCTACGTGTTTTTTCAAGCAAGAGAGCTCGTAATATAAAACTTTTCAATGAAAATTTCCGCGGTTCGGTCACTGAGGCACGGGGTTACATTTACGAGCGGAGTAAACGTTATCATTGCGATTACTGTTACTGCGGTCGGAGAGAATCTCGCGTGGAATCAAAAGCGCGCGCGACGCATTGTATTTATTTTTTTCCGACGTTCGAAACGCGGGCTTTCGCCAAGAGAGCTCTCCTTTCCGCTTCCGCATTTCAGATTCGAAAATTAAATAACATTGCCGCAGGCCAATCCTTTGTTTCGCATCATACGCGCTCCCATGTAATAAAATATCGCCGCGCTGTAGCACGCGAGTGGGAGTTACGCGAATTTGACGTACGTATGCGAAATTAAAACATGCGAAATTGCCGCCGCGCTCGCCTTGTGCGATGTTTCGTTTAATCGAGATTTAATGTCAATTATAAACCCGACCGCCGCACAACGGACAGCGAGCGACGGTGGAACTCTGAAATATTAACTTCGCAAAACGTTCCCCGCTCGTGGCGGTTTTACGTTTGTCTTCTTCGTAATTGTTTATCTTCGCGTATCGCAACTGGCGAAAGTGAAGCGCACTAGTAAGCAGCGGTAACAACACATTCATCTACATCACTGTCATTCGTTGGTTTATTCGATTAAATTAACTGGCGAATTCAATCGAGCATTTCTTTTAATTCACATAAAAGCTGAATTAATCCCATACGAATTGTTCCAGCGTTGGAAATAAAAAGGCTCCTGTCAGTAAAATTGCGGTTATCGCGTACACCCACGGGCTTTAACGTTCGCAATTCATTACCTACCAAAAAATCGCCATATTTGCTCTCGGTGCGTTGATTAATTCGTCTCACTACATTTTCAATCTACTTTGAATAGTATTTCGCAACCACTATTCATCTATAAACCATACTGAATCTGATTAAAATGATTTCAGAATATGTTTAGATATTTTATTTTAATATCGTGTAATTATATGATATTTGAACGGTGAATTTAATCGAACATTTCCCTTAATTCGCATAAAAGCGGGATTAATCCCATACGGAATTGTTCTGGCTTTTGGAAATAAAAGGTTCCTGTCAGCGAAATTGCGGTCATCGTGTACACGCACGGGCTTTAATGTATTAAAGAGTTCCATTATCACGGTGGAGCAAATTCGAAAATGAAATAGCGTAGCCGCCGGCTGAAACTTTGGTCAACGCTGCTAACGAAATAATTCCGGCTTCCCGGACGCACAGGAAAAACGTATTATCATGACAGAGTTAGTTTCTCGCAACGTTCGCGCACTAAATTAACAAATCACCACTTTTTACCCGGCGCTGGTCGGTATTTTAAATACGCGATTTAACGCAAAAAAATAGCGTTTTTTCTATTCAGAATTAAATTTTCAGAAGACTTTTACATTTTGAACAACGTTTCCAATATGTAGTATTTTTTATTTTGTGTACTCAATACATTCTATGGAATATTTTATCATTTTTATTTTGTATATTTCTAAACTCTAAATTTTAAATACTCGTACCTTTTTTTGCAATCGTTTCTGTAACAAAGTTTGACCAATTTCTGATTTGAAAACTTTGAAATAGAGAAGAAAAGGGCAAAACACTACTGAGGTATAAAGTTTTGCCATTACGAAGAAAAGACTCCAACTATATTTGCTTCTCTAAACTCGCGTTTTATGCGAAACAGCGGCTTTATGGAAATAATCCACTCTTGTTTGACTCAAACACGTTATTAAGTATATACAAACCTTTCGTCTTATTGTAACTCTCGCGTAAGTGTAACGCAAATTACAATATCGTGTGACAATACTATTAGAAATGAAAGAATATATAACGTCGCTACTGTTTACTGACCTATTTCGCCACTCGATGACTTTTACATGCTAACGTTAATATTCACAATGAATTTATTAGCCACCGTGGGTTATTCCTTTGCCGTCTCGAGTGCAACCCGCGCGTAAAATTCATTCTGGACGACGTCGTTTCACGCTTTTTATCGCTTCTGTGTTTCAGGCTCCTTCCAGGCACTAATACAGTACGCGGACATGCTGTCGGCGCAGACCGCTAAATTCGTAAGTATCCACTTGACTTTGTTTCCTCTCTCGTCACCGCCCGTCTCGACCCTCCTTGTACTTCCTCCTTTCGCCATCAGTGCATCCGTTGTTTTCCTCCTTTTTCTCAATTTTTTCTTTCTCCCTCTTTTTTTCTTTTTTTTTTTTTTTTTTAGTTACTTTTTTCTTCAGGCTCCGCTGTATCGTGCTTATCCGCCGCGCTCCCGCGGGACAGATCGAAATTTTCTGCGGAATATCTCGCGTCGCGCGGGGAAAATATTTTCCGATCCATACCGCGCCGAAGGAAGCCGCAGCGCGGCGGTTAATTGCCGGAAGCTGAGCTCGATGAATGTAATCGAAAGATTGATGGCGGATGAAAAAGTGCGGCGCGGAGAGAGCGGCGAGGAAATCGCGCTCGGTTCTCCCGATATATATCTGACGGTATTTTTCCCGATTTATGGAAATATCCGCTGCTTTACAAACCAAATTAATTCTTAAGGCAGGCGCGGACCGCAGATGCGCAGATGATCGCCGCTCTCGCTCTGTTTCTTGCACTTTACGCGAATATCGGTAATATAAACTTTGCTCGCGGCATTACGCGTTGTACCTCCTATCACGCTTCGCCTATTATTTCCGCGACCGTTTAATGCGCAGAAATTAAAGCGTCACATTCTGATAATAACTATTCCCACTTTCCTTTTCTTTTTTTTTTTAAGGAGGTTGAGAAAGCCGTAGCATTAAACTTGCCGCTGCTTAAGGTACCACGAATTGTGTCTGTGCCGTAAATTTTGTTTCACCTGTAATTCCTGTAATCGTTTCGTTCCTGTAATTACGAATTTAAATACGTGTCCTGATAATTACTCCACTTTCCTCTCTCTTTAAAAAAGTTGAAAAAGACTTGCGACTTAAAGTTAACACTGAAAAATGTGTCAAACTTGCAATTACTGTCTTAAACTTTCCTCCATTATACGAATAACATAACTAATTTCCCCGCTAAATCTGTTTATACCAATTTTCTAATAACGCACGCTGCATAAAGTAGCCTAAATGTTAACTAATTTTACTTTAAATAATTTAAAGAATGAAGACAGTTTTGCAAACTTTTAAAGCAAGCTTGGATTAGCTTCTTCAAACTTCTGACTATAATTATACATATTAACTTTGGCTTTGATTCTATTGATTACACATTTGTAACTTGTACAAATTATTATGAGTTTTTAGTTTCCTTTAGCAAATTCTGACTTATGTGTGTTTGAGATACTCTATAAGTATTGTTAAATGAGTGTGACCGAGCAATTTTTTGCTACTTTGTAAATACCGAATGTGCGTACTAATTCTGGTCACTTAATCACTGTCATTTATCCTCTTTGATACGGTAGATGTTCGCTGCGTAGTGTTATCTGACGGCCGAGAGTAACGAGAGAACTTATCGCTGCGCTGGAATCGCGAAAGAACTTGCTGTTACGCGAGTACTTTTGTATAAAACGTGTTTTCTGATGAAGTATTATTGATTTGTATAAAATTTTCTATTTGTTGCATTTGGTGGCTGTCGATTATATAGTCGACGCTCGTACCGAAGAGTTAAAATCTATTCTGTAAGAATTATTCAGTAAAACTAATATTTAAAAATACGCAAAGATAACTTTTTTACGTTCTTTTTTTATTTAAAATCTTTTCAAAGATTGGAAATTTGTATTTTAAAAGTGTAGAAATTATTTAGTGAAACGGATATTTTAAAATATTCACTCAAAAATATTGTTTTTTTTTAAATCCGTTTAAAAAACTAAAAACTAAAAACGTCATATTCATAAAATTTTTAAATCATTTTATGAGATTGATATAGATTGATAGATACGATGAAAAGAGCTATACAATAATATTATTACTCTTTTTTTTTATTTTAAAATCTTTTCAAAAAACTGGAAATCGCATTCACCAAAATAATTTAGGACTTATTCAGCGAGACTGATATATTTAAGAATGTGCAAAAATATTTTCACTTTATTTAAAACTTTTTGTTTTGTTCAAGAATTATTTTGGAGCGCTATACATCCGTGAAATTCTTTCTTAGACAATAATTGCATAGAAAGAAGAACGCAGATCTGAAAAGGTTAACGAGGCAGCGATACGGTTCCGCGCTGTTTCGTGATGCTTATCTCGCTACATTCGGAATTAATTCGCGTCAGAGCGTATTCGCGTGCGGGATGTGTTTGCCGCGTTGTTTTACACCGGCAACGACAAGCCATCGCGAACGGAAACTCGCCAGAAACTTCCGTCACTTCCCACACCCGTTCGTATCCCGCCTGTTCGAAGCCCCTCTCGCGCACCCTCCTTCCCCATACCCGCGCCGTAAGCTTGATACCACAAACTAGTAAACCTGTGCACTGATCAAAGGGAAAATTAATTCGCTTGAAATACACCGGTTTCACCGCGAACCAACCAGCCGATGCGCAAGACGGAAAATTAATTTAGCTTTGTTGCAGGGTATCGCTCTTCTCCGATTTCCTCTCTCTTTCTCTCTCTCTCTCTCTCTCTCTCTCTCTCTCTCTCGCACGCGCGCTTATCTTATCTCTCTCTTTTTACTTCTTTCGCCTCGAGATCCAGGTGGGATCACGAAAGACAACGATTCAGTACTAGCTGTATTTTTATTCAGCAAGCAACGCAAGTACATCTCTATCGTGTACTTGGCGTAAACGCGTGAAATAAATCTATTTCGATGAATTCCTCGAACTATCATTCAAGCCCGGCGAAGCGAATACTCCAACTGAGAATCGGCGAATGCTAAGTGAATATATCTACTTTCTATCGCGAGTCCTCCGAAGAAATTTGTTTTGGATTTACTGGCGAAATCGATTTGTCTTGTTCGTTGATTATGTAAACGGTGCTTTCTCGACCGTGAATAAACCGCCTGAGGAAGCGAGCGAGAGCGAGAGGGAGAGAGAGAGAGAGGGAGAGAAATCATCTCACGATCGTGGTGCGCGCACCACCAGAGCCTCGCGGCGCGGGCCGACCCGGTAATTATGTACGAAATTCATTAGCCCGTGTAAATATAGAGCGAGCCGGCGGCCGAGTGTATATATCCGCGTACCGTAGGTACACAGCCGCGCGGCGTCGCGCATTGTGCGCGCGCGCGCGCGCGCGCTGCGCTGATCGGCGACGGCCACGCATTCATGTAGGCGATCTAAACCTACCTACCCGCATCCATGTTGAACGCGAATCTCGTGAAGTATAAACTTCAACAATGCCACAAAAGCATCCCAATTAGTTGCAAAAGACAATTTCGTGATCCTTGAGTCTCGGTGAAATCCGTCGAGAGATACGCCGCTCGCGTATTTCAATGAAAATTGAGAGTTTGTATAATGTGGAACTGAATTCTTTTTGAATTTGTGCAGCGTTATTGAATTCTCCCAATCAAATATTTCTCAATATTTTTCGCTTTACAGCTTAACTGTTCTTTTGACCCCGGTTCGATTTTATAGACTGTATGTATGCGAGATTTTCTAATATTTCTTATTAAATTGATTGAAATTAATTGTGCTTTTTTTCTCAGTTTTCATCAATTTTGCGCAGTTTGCTACGCTCTATTAAAAAAAATAATAATAGCTATAAATCTCTCAATTTTACCAAAGTTTAATGCGTATGAAATTGATGGAAAGTTCTTAAAGAGCAGTCAAGTTGTGAAACAAACACGAATTACCGTGATTACTGTATTTGCTTATGTTCTAAGCTTAAGCGTAATTTACTCATCTCTTCGGACAAATTATGAGGAATTTCACGATTTCTTGCGCAGTCGCTCGACGGGCAGAATGTCTACAATTCCTGCTGCACGCTGCGCATAGACTACAGCAAGATGCAGAATCTCAATGTCAAGTATAACAACGACAAGTCCCGGGATTACACCAATCCGAATCTTCCGACCGGTGATGCGAATCTGGACGCGGCGTCGCTCGCCCTCGGCGGTGAGTTGCTGCCCCAATTGCTGATGGGCGCCGGCTCCCAGCCGCGTGCCAGAATACCTGGTGAGTATTGCATAAAATTCTCCGTCCCGCGTTTGTTTTCACCTTCCGTCACATTTGACCTATCGAATAAATCGCATTATTTACGAGTATACGTTACGAGCATAGGCATACACGCGGTTGAATGCGTTAATCTTGCGCGATCCTATGTACATAATAATATTTGGTAACAATTGAGCGCGATATATGAGTATTGTTTCGCGATCAGCGCTTGCAAAATTCATCGCCATTAAGCGCCAGTCAGACCCGGCGAAATTTAGGACACAGCCCGCTCTGAATGGGTCATACGCGACGTATGAACAATGAACACTCCTGCGCGATTTTCTATAATTGTGCACGATAATGGGGTTGAATGCAGCACGTCTCAATAGACTCTTTTCAATTCCATTGTTTCTTTACATCGACATTTACGAATATTTTCTGTCAGACGGTTTCTGTATTTTCGGCGAGCGACAAAACTCGCGGTGCTCTGTGAAAAATATAAGGTTTGATCGAATAATTAACGGCACGTTACATTTATTGGAATTAATTACATTAATAGCGATACCGATTTTCCGTCACTTGGACGTCGCGCTGAATTATTATTATTTCGCGAGGACGGTGAGAGCAATTTGCCGGGATTTCAAACTCCGTCCTGTCCATCGTGCGCGCGTGTGTGCCGGTCGGGCGTTATTATTTTCTCGGCTAAATTAATTACAAAGTAACCGCGCGCCGCGCCGAATCGTCTGGATTTTTGCGTTCGCGCCACGGCGACAACGCTAGTTTAAATTACACGCTCGGCCGGCACTTGTTTGGGTTAAATTAATTTCACGGCGTTGTTGTTGGTGTTTAATCTGTAACGGTGTAATCCACTTTACGTCCTATCTCGTTGCGCAAACAGTTAGTTGACTGACGATTAGGTGAGCCGCGTACCGTCACCTGCCGTACCGAAAAGCGACGGACTAATCGGACGTCAAGAAAATTATGTCAGACTTATCGCGCGGAAAGATCGAAAGACAAATCGCAACGTCGCGTGGCGAAGAATTCCTTGAAATCGTTTAGACTTTTACTTTTTACTTTTCATCGATGTGTTTCGACAATAATAATAACGTTATCTGAACTTCCTGAAGTAGAGTCCATTGCAGGGGCACCGGGTGTGCTTCCCACGCCATTCGCGGCCATGCACGGCCTTCCGTCGCCCCTGGCCGGTCCGTACAACGGCGTACCTCCGGCCGGAGGGCTCGCCGGCCTCGGCGGATTTCCTCTCGGCGCGGCCGGTCTGGGCGTGCGGGTGCAAGGAAGCGCGCAAGCGTCGGCCGTGTTGCTGGTCAGCAATCTCAACGAGGAGGTAAGTAACTGTAATACTTTAAAACCGCCATCCCCCGACGCGTTGCTCCCTCGACGCTAAGGACGAGAGGCCGTACGAAGAGACCTTCGGCAGGACGTTACACGAAGAAAAGATTGGACGGATTTTTAAAGTCCGCTTCTGTTTGATTGTGATATTTTTGTGATTGAAAATTTTTTAGCGGACCGTCAAGTTTCTTCGTGTATCTTGCCGTCTATCTGGAGGCGCACAGAATGCCGAAGGCATAAGTTGCAGGACGAGGCGGAAGTTCTGCTTCCGCCGAATGCTGGCGTTCGTTTAACTCTTCGTCTCGATAGAACTGATCTTCGGACGTTCGTGCATTCTCAAACGCAATAAATTTTTACTCTTCGCACATAGCGGAAGGCTGAAAGAAAAAAATGAGCGGACACAATATATCATTTTATTTATTCGCTTCAAACATTTCTGTATCTTTCGCGTATATAAGATTATCGCAGCCGCAATCGCGCTTCAACTTGATCGAGTCTCCGTCGTCGGCTTCTGACTGAGATGCAAACGCAAGACGATGAATACAATGTGAACCACCAGCGTAGCACGATACGTGTGCACTTTACGAGACGAAGCGTTAAATGGCGCACGCATACGATAAATGGGGGCGTCGTTCGAGTAGGTCGGAGTAGCACTGAGAGAAGTAGACCGCTGCCACATGCGAATAAGTGTGTCGTATGTGAATAATATATCTGTAGTATAGCATCTGTCGTGTCTGTATGCAGTGTGTGTGTGTGCAAAGCTCTCGCTCTCTCGCCATGTCTCGGCTGCGAGAATATGACCGCGCCTCGTCCGGCGCCGACACACGTATACGCGACCTACCCTCCTTTCTTCCCTTCTCTTCCTTCTCTCTCTCTCTCTCTTTCTCTCTCTCTCTCTCCGTTCTTCCCCTCTTCCTCTTTTCACTTTCTCTTCTCTATTCTCTTCTCGTTCCTCATACTCTTGAGAGCTCATACCCTCGTACTCGCCCAGACCTTGTAAGAGACCGCACGCTATTTCTCTCAGTGTGCGCGAACGACAAACCCTCCTCGCCCCGGTATATATACGCACGTGCATACACGTATAATTACATGGCCTAACGAGCGAGTTACAACGTAGTGCTACGTAGGCGAACCCCGCAGTCTCTCGATCCTTTGGCCCCGGTCTTTCCGCCGAGCCGAGCTTCCGCCGATCTCTTCGAGAACTGTAAACTCAGCGATCTCCGGTAGACGAAAAGTTCCCTAAAAATTCACTCGCAACGCAAAAATTTCTACCTTTCAACCTTTGATTATTCTGTCTGGAAAAATCAACGTGAAAATATCGTTGCTACATTGTTGTTGCATTTTGCTAGATTTTTAATTCATTGACGGAGGATAAAAGTCATATAATTTGCAAACGTATTAAAATTAGCATTTACGGTTGACAGATAGACAAATGTCGACGATTAAAGAGAAATGATGCATTTCGGGATTCAAAAGCAGAAGGACACGTTTAAAATATTAGACTCGGGATTTGTCTGGATTCTCTCCGAGATCGTCCTGCTTGGATAGGCGGAAAGATCGAGTGGCGATGCGTATGTGCCCTGTTTTGTCACGAGACTTTTGATTCTGCCCCTATTTGCCCCGCTCATTTTCGAAACACACATACAAATCACTCCAACGTCACCATCCTGCGCCCTAATTAATTCGTAGTGTCGTCGATTACGACATTACTTTCTGCGAGGCGACGTTTATCAAAATTCACTTCAATCCAATATTTTACATTTTACGCACTATTGATATCTCTATTCGTTTGAGTAATTCTGCATTGCTGAAAACACTTATTCGTTACTCTCGCAATCAGTTCTTGCAAACAAACTTACGCGTAACATTTAGTAGCAAGAACAACGAGCCTTATCAGGTAAGAAACGTCGGCAGGATGATAAATGTCGCCTCGGCAAGAAATTGTGTGTCGACGTCACACTTCGCAGCTACAACTTGTCACTCTTATACTATAACTATATGTACTACTATCGTTGCGTCGCGCACAAGCTTCGTAATCCGCCAATCTGTGTTCGATTCTCATTTCCAAATTTTACAGAACAAAGATACGCACTTTACTCTGTTGGACTTATCGAAAAAGTCAATTACATCGTGCTCAAAATATTATAAAAAATTGAAGTCGAGCTTTCCTGTCTCGTATTACCGGTTCTATTTCGATTTTACGTAAAGTTGATTGCTCTTTCTCAACCACTCATCGAGCGAAAACGAATCTTGTACGCGCACCGACACTATACATTGAATCCTATTATACTCGCTGACTACTGACTGGACTCTGTCTGTTCTCTGTGTAGATGGTCACGCCTGACGCTCTCTTTACCCTGTTTGGTACGTCTCCACATTTATATTATTAATTATATTACATTATTAATTATTATATTTACACCCTCTCACGTTCTTACGCATACGCGCGCACACGCGATCACACGAATCCGAATGCGGACGCGCGACACGCTCGGATTATACACGATTAAAAAGAAAAAAAAAGAGAGAACTGGAAAATAAGCAAAGACAATATTATTCGGAGGAAAATTTCGTTTTTTTTTCCGGCCACGCAAATATTCTTCGTGATACGAGTAAAGTACGCGTACGTGACACACACGAACATCGAATTTTTGCTCACACGATTGTCACGGCTGAACTTTACGCCATACCGAAAAGAGAAGTTTTCTTCCTTTTTCCTCGGTTTTATATTTTTATTTATTTTTATTTATTTTTCTTTTTTTTTTCTCTTTTCTTTTTGGCAACTCGCAAAACTCGATCATTTGTCATCCTTCCTCTCGTCATGTTTTATTCTCGTAAAACATCCGCCATAACATATTCTGATTTAACGTTTAATCCGTATTCTTCCGATATTTTCGTGATTTCAACTTATTTTATTACTACAAGCTATTCCATTCGCAATTCATGTTCACCGTCATTCGTCATCCGCCATCGTCATATCGCCATCCGGCCACTACCGAATACATTCTCTCACATTCTCTACTTCCAAGCATCTCTTCTAAATGATTTCATTAATATTTTATTAATATCAGTTCCACAAAACCTTAATATTACGTAAGCTTTTGCTTATTTTACGTAATTCCATAGGAATTCACTATTAACGAGGCGCGCGACTCGGCTGCTGGCGTGTTTCTTTTTCTGCGCGCGATTGTTACGCAGATTTTCGTGAATAATTACGGACGAGCGCAAGAGTCACGTATTACATTACAAAGCGCGGTTTAAAAAATATTTTAATTTCTATCCATCTCGTAGACATCCATTTTTTAACTTTTTGCCAGCGAGAATTTCATCCACTTAACTACATAGTAATGTCAAAAAAATGTAAAATTTAATTCAGTTTTATGTAAAAAAGTAGGTAACATGCTGTTGTTGTTGCGTCAATTTTAATATTAACTTTTAATAATTATTAAGGTATCAAAAATTTACCTCTTTTTTTCATCAAATTATTAACAAAAAGAAATCGAATTGAAATTTACTGAATTTGCACGAATTGAAAGAAAAATGAACTTTTGATCCATCTTGTAATTTGAAAATTAAAAGTAGAAATATTGATAAAGCTTAATCTATTAAGCAACGTACTTTTTACTCTCTAAAGATAAATTTTCTCTAGCCGAATCGTTCGTCCTCTTGCATGTTCCAAATCTTAGATCCGATCGTACCCCGATCTCGATCGACCGAATATTGTCCCGTTCATCTTCAATAATCCTTAGATGCAGCCTCTATAAAAAGAATATTGCGGATTTTCGCGATCACACGAGTTTACTAAAAAGAAATTTGCGTATTGTGCATATAGGCGTTTATGGGGATGTACAGCGTGTGAAGATCCTCTACAACAAAAAGGACTCGGCACTAATACAGATGGCCGAACCTCATCAAGCGCTCTTAGGTGAGTGCACTTTACGAAATGTGACATTCGAGACGACTCAAAATTATTTTGTCTCATAAATCGTTTGTTAAACATATTTCGAGAAGAATTGCTTTTTAAAACTGGCATTAAAAAGAAAAATTTTTTTGGTATTTCTAAAATTCAAACATTTAATTTTATATTACGCATAATTACAACGTAGTTATATTACATACAGATGCACCGATGATTAATATCGTTTGTTTAATTTAATGCGACAGCGCTGACTCATATGGACAAGTTGAGAGTATTTGGAAAGCAGATCAAAGTAATGCTCAGTAAACATCAAACGGTCCAATTGCCAAAGGAGGGACAACCAGACGCGGGTCTTACAAAGGATTACACTAACAGCACTCTTCATCGATTCAAGAAACCCGGCTCGAAAAATTATCAAAACATCTATCCGCCGAGCGCGACCCTGCATTTATCAAACATTCCGTAAGCAATTTAGAACTAATAGCGAGCCTCGTGTTCTCGGCACATTTTTCTCCCGGCAATTTAGCGACATTCAATTTACCTTTTCAGAGCTACGGTAGCTGAAGAGGAGATCAAGGAAGCTTTTACCAAGAACGGCTTCACCGTGAAAGCCTTCAAGTTCTTCCCGAAGGACAGGAAGATGGCTCTCATACAGATGCCTAACATGGACGATGCCGTGGCTGCGCTGATCGTAAGTAGCTTTCGCAATTAACTCGTTACTCCCATGATAATCCTAATTTCTTTTGACGAGAAATAAAAACTCGTATCAGCGAGGTCACTTATGAAAAAGAACGCGTGCAGTCGAGTCTCCCTTGATGCCATTTATTTTCAATGGTTGCCGGAGAGTGAAAGCGAGAGAAAAGCTCTTTACTCGAAATCTAATAATATTGAAATGAAAAACCTGACAAACATTGTGAATAGTAATTCCAATTGTTTAACAATAAGCTCTAAAGCCGACTGTTCTGTGTTCTTTGCAGAAAATGCACAACTACCAGCTCAGCGAGTCCAACCACCTCAGAGTGTCATTCTCCAAGAGTAACATCTAACAAGAATCACCACTCCACGAGCAGCAGTGGTACCAGCCCTATGCCCTAGTTCCCCTTTGGTCACCCGTTTCGGTCTACGACTGATGGTCCCGCAGTTGAAACCCGCTCAGGTGCTCGTGTCCATTCCTACGAGGGTCGCGACGCTGTTGTGGCCGACTGCACTGCATACGAGACCTATTTACGGAACTGCATCGCGCATTTGTACTCCGGAGTAACACAGGCAACAAGTGGACGGGCGTTAACCTTGTCCAAACGAGCTTAGAATGCTTTCGACCCTGTCCTTGGTGCTGGGACGTCTTTACGGCGTGAATATTTCCGCATCCGGTTGATCCTGTCGACTCGAGGGTTGCTAGGGTGTTTTGTGATGTACCAGGGCTGCGAGTAGAACCAGCAGCAGATGAATTCGCGACGGCCTTCTGGAAAGTAGTTTCCGGTGCTGGCTTTCGAATATAGTTTTAACGTGACAATTTCGAGATTTTATAATCTTGGAAACAGAAATGAATGATAATGTGCCCGTTTAAAATTGTTCATGGCGCAGATTGTGGAAAGGGAAAGAGAAAAATTAGGATTTGATCGATCACTTGTGAAAGCCAGGATCGTTGCGTCAAAAGAGACATAGAGATATAAAAAAAAAAAAAGAGAGAGAGAGAGAGAAAGAGAGAGAAGCAGATGACACGAAGAGCCTAGCATCTGTAGGCATGCAGCACATGGTATGAGGAATTAAGATTGAATAGGAGCGAGTTAACGTTAGAGAAGCTAACATACGTTATTATACATAAAAAATTCACGATCGCGCGGTCCGGACCGCTACACTGATTACGATTAAGGATTTTTCAAAGTTGCGTGGATACTAGAGTGACCATTTCGCGATAAAACGCGCACGACGGCGTTCGTATATCGGTTCGAAGGCAGATCTCCGCGTCATCGGTGTTTGTTCGACGAGCGGACAATGATTGCGAAAGAGAGGAGAGGAAGCCAGACCCGAGAAAATCGGCGAGGCTTCTGCCCGATGATCGTCGTACTCGTCGTACGATCACGCGCGCGACGCGGCGGCCGACAACCCACAGCAGCGTTTTTCCGCGAGACAATCTTCATTCTACTGACGACCAAACAAACGCGCGATCGAACGTACTTTTTCGTGGCTTCCGTTCCGTTCAAGGGCGAGACAATATGATCGATAATGTTTTGAGGATCGAGTACGACGGGAACGGGCGTATGTTAATGATCGAGCGTCTTAAGTAAGAAAACCGCCAATGTCACGGGACCCTTGCAGGCTTAAGGTACTACTAATTCCGCCGACGAACCGATCGATTTTGCATTGATGATAAAGCAAGATGAAAAACGAAGGAAAAAAGAAAAAAAAAAAAAAGAGTTGAAGCGATTGCATCATCCGTCTTCAAAATTCTTCCGGACTCGTTTTTTGTGAGTGACGTTTTTCACAGTAGGTCGATCCGTTCGTAAGGCGGAAGCAAAGCAATTATCAAAGTCGTTGCGTTCTGAGAGCTACTTTATTAGACGGACTCCGCACCGAACGTATCCGACCCGCTCGACTTACGTTTACGCTTCTTCGAGGGCGGGTCTCTCGCTCTCGGGGACACTTCCAGTATTCTCGACTGTCCGGCGAAGTCGAACGCTTCTTTAAAAAGGGGTCGAGCTGGGCCTGATCGTTCGGCTGAGACGAGTTCGCCGCTCTGAGGCCCGCGCGGCGCGACTGCGCGCATCGTCGTACGGTCGTCGACCTCGAGTGTGCATTTTTATAATTTGTACGTTTTAGTTTGTGGACTATATCGCATAAGTATTATCGCACCCGCACACGTATACGCGTCTTTGCGAGACCGTATGGTTATGCAGTTACATACACACACATACACACAACACATACACACACACACACACACATAATACACACGCAGATACGATACATACATCATCACGTACGCGCCGCGCACGAGATAAATGTTATCGACCGCCCTCTGATTTATATACACACATATACACACACGTACAAGTGAATACGCAAGATTTCTTAGTAGAATAGATGCTTAGGCATGTGTTAGGATCTTAATCGTATAGTAAGCGACTAGATAAGTAATTGACTAGGAGAGGAAGGAGTGAGAATCGTTGAACATATCGCTAATTAAAAAGTTTGCAACCGTGCGGAGCGCGTGCGCGCGAGAAGTTTCTATCATTTGCAGCGAATCGGCGGGTACTACTCGAAATGCCTCGAGGACGATTCACGTCAATGGATGATATCTACGCGAACGGAGAAAGATATCCTCTCCCTCTCTAAGCCAAAAATAGATCCATCGCGACCCACAATCTGCCCCGCCGAGAGTTCCTGTTATTCAAAGCATTCCTTCGATAATCGACTTCGGTTGTGAGAGGGTGCCCCGTAAAAAATAAGAGAGTATTTCAAGCAAGTGCCGAAAGATAATTAGCGTCCGAAGAGAGATGAATTTATTTGCAATCTTTGAATTCTAATTATCTGAGGAAAGGACGGAAAGCGTCAGATTCGAATCGAGTGAGAACGAAAAAAATTTTATAGCGACATGCAAGATTATTTATAAATTGATCGGATCAGTTCTTGAGGAGCTTGAGGTGTTCTCGCCGAGAAGTCGCGCGAAGCAGAAGATGCCGTTAGACGAAGGCGAGGATTCTCGGTGTCGCTTTTATCAGAAGATGAAAATTGTCCACAATTATAATAACGTACCGCGCGCGCCCCGGCGAAACCCGTAGCTTTTTGTCTGATCGATGTTCTGTTGAAGTCAATTAAATTTTACTGATATAACATAACTGATTGTAGGGAGAAGTAGGGAGAGGAAGGCAGAGGCGCGTGTTAGAAAGAGCTTGTACAATGGCGTAACTGAGTGAGCGAGCGAGCGAGAGAAAAAAATTGCGCGAGTGCGAGAGAGAGAGAGAGAGAGAGAGAGAGAGAGAGAGAGAGAGAGAAGAGAAAAATAGTAATATGCGCGACTTCGACTTCGGATAAACTATGTGGAGAGGGGCGAGAAGAAGTTTCCAAGCCGAATGGCGCAGTAATCGTACAAGGCAGTGACGAAACAAGTGAGAACAAAGCGAATGCCGGCCCGGGCATGGTGTACTGTTTGTGCCAAAGTAGGCTAGCCGTTAAAACTCTAAAACGGGATTTCTTGGTGAGCCGTGCGAACAGGATATCCTTGTTCGATCGCGCGAACGCCGATTCTCAGGGTCCCCCCCCCCCCCCACCCCCACCCCCCCACTTGTCTGTGTAAAACGTTTCCGGATCCCCAATCGGCGTCTCGCCGATCGAGTACCGACCAATCAGCCTAGTTGTTTAGAAGACGTAGCGAGTAGCCGGCATGAGCGAAGGGGCCAGTCTTTGCATCTATGATCTTTGTGTCTTTCGAACTTCTGATACCACGTTATTTACTTCGACTGCATTTATACATTCTTAAATGGACACGCGTTCCGAGCGCACCGGGCTGCAAAGAAACGCGTGTCGCACAAGAGACACTCGCGAGAAGGCACTGTAAGTATTGACATACACAGAAAAACACAACCCCACCACTCGATCACCGCAGACGCACACGTAGACTCCAGTGCGCGATACAGTCTTTAACTTCACCGAGCGAACTGATCTTTTCTCGTTTTTAAAACGGCCTACTTTGTTTGCCGTGCATCTAAAATTCAAGAAGCGTCCTCGGTTTGACACGGATTTCCTTTTATTTATCTCTTCATTCGGATTTCAAGTATCTTCCGCATTTTTTTTTTTTTTTTTTTTTAAGCACTTTATGCTCAATCAACGCTCTGATACTTTCGTATCTTCTCGATTCTTATCGCATATTTTTATCGCAGAACATAGCAGCGCGACATAGTGCCACAAAGAGGAAAAGGAGAGATCGTGCGGGAGCTTCCGTGCAATCGTACTTCCGGCACGATATCGTCTAAGCGTACCTGAACAACTCGCACAGAGTGTTACTCCGAGCTCTTGTATCCTTTTCACCAATCGCAAACGTCGAGCACCCGCCATTCGCGCCAGGTTGCTAGTTACGTTTTGTCATTTGCCGGCCGTTTCTTAGCACATTCCTGTCGTATGATACGCGTTTCCACACACTCATTTACACGGAATACACGGACATGCATACGCGTCCAGCATTTTTGTTGCCGTCTTTCAAAATCCTTTATATTTTTTAGAAGATTTGCGCCCTGATAATATTGCAACAATTGATTTAAATTGCATGATATAATTCGCGGAAAATGAATATTGAATTACATCATTACTGTGACATCTATAATTTCGCGCGATTGTTTCGTAGGTAAACGTTTCTTTGCAAAAAAAAAAAAAAAAAAAACAATGTCCACCACGCAAACTGGTGACAATCAGCTCTTTTGCTCGCAAAAGGGGGAATCGGTTCTCCCGTTATTGCCAAAGTAAACTCGTCTCACGAACGACGCGAGTCTTTCCTTCGTAAGGGACTGTTATTAGTAGAAACGTCGTACCGGAAACGGGGCAGCTATATTTGGAGTTATAGATATCTACAGGGTGCCCGACGTTCAATCGCACAATTATTCAATTCACTCACTCGCTGTCGCGTACGACACACGTTAGATCGGCCTTCCTCCTTTTTTGCTCGAACGGTCCTCGCGTGATAGGCAAGACGAAAAGAGAAAAAGAAAAACAAAGAGGAGGCACCCTGTAGACGGATAGATCGACTATATCATTAGCTGAGTTGAGGGGGGCCGAGGTGAGGGTTGGAGTAGCCAGCACTCGCTACATGGTGTCGTAGATTATCCAGGCTCCGAAATTCCCCCCGATTCGTCGCGCGGGAAATCGACCGGTGGATCAACGGGGATGCGTCCCCGCGCAGCATAGGCGCAGCTCTCTTACGAGAAACGCAAAGATTCACCGACAAAGAATGAATATGTGCGACTCGACTTCTTCGGTGACGCACGAATAATTAATTTTATTTGGCAAAAAAGCCGTTATCAGACTGTAAACTCGACAGTGGTATTGCGTCTATGCTGTCGAGCTATCATTCTCATCAAGTGATCTCTCGATCTGATTGACCGATCGGTTCGTTAACTCTGAAAGGAAGAAGGCGCGTAAGGCGAGAGGCGAACGGAGAAAATCGGCGGTACTACGACGCGGTGAGATATCGCACTTGGACCAAGGAAATTCGGAGTCTGTTAGATAGATAGAGAGCCACGCAGCTTAGACGAAGCTTAGCCTACACACAGAGGGTATACTTAAACTATATATATATATATATATATATATTTATACACACATACATATATATATATATATGTATGTATGTATATATATACAAGCATATACAGCAGGTATACACCCGCTCCGGACGTGAGCCGCACACTCACTCAACACACACAACATGCATACACAGAGAGAGAGACACATCTATACATGCACACAGACACACGACTTATATCTACTATATATTTGATATATCGCATTGTAACAGGTGTGTCCAAAATGCGCAACGGCTGCATCCCGATAATCTATATTTTATTAATAAGGGATAAGTCTATATAGGGTTACTAACGTGTTACGGATTATCACATAAATTAGAGAGAAGATTAATCTATTATGAATATATTGTATAATGCGCGGCGAAACTCAAGCAGAAAGATGGAGAAAGGAAACGATGAAACACATTGCATACGCGGCATTAGCGCGATCGGGCGGAAGCGCGAGGTATATAAATGTAAATGTATGTATATGACGAGTTTTAAATGACTATGATCTGTGCTATCGTAGGATATGTCGTTGAAATTCAGGAAATATGGTCTGCTTGCCTAATCGGGGCCTTAGGCGTCGTTCACATTGGGAAAGAAGCAACTCTAAAAAAAAAAAAATAAATGCACGAGATGTCAAAAGATCGTCGGGCGCGCCGGCTTCGCGATTGCGCGTGATCGGCGATCGTGAATCGATGCGCCTGGCGGTCCCCTCGATCTCTTATCAAATCTTTTCCGTGTGTTAGAATTAGGATATCGAGATTAAAGGTGGGACGAGTCCGTTGCGACCGAAGCGATAGCCACGAAGATCTTGCGTAATTTCTCGCAGTAATTGCGAGTGATCGACAATCGGTTGCGACTCGCCGTCAACGCAAGTGACTTCTTTTTCCAGTATTGCGAGTACGATTTGGATGTTGTGCATGATACGGGCGGCTGGCAGCAAGAAAATACCTTGAACATACACACTCACACACGCGCGAATATGCACACAGGTATACAAGGACACACGGAGGGACGTAGCTCGAAATTAAAATAAGTATACATTAATTTATTGCGAGAGGGGAAAAGCGTTTAAAAGACACAGGGTCTTCAAAGTGCGAACGTCGTAACAAAGGTCTTCGAGATGTAGCGTCGACGGTGAGAGGGCAGATCATAATTGTCAGGCGTTTTAAATAGAGAACTGAAGAATCGTGATAGCGATTGATCCAAATGTCAATTTTAACAAAATAATATTAAATCTCAAGAATGCAAAGACGTAAAAATTATATCTTATTTTTGTATCAGAATAGAGTTTAATATCTTTTTTAAATTTAAACCAACCTCTTTTAAATTGCAAAATACTACTTGTGCTTACTATTTTTACTTTTCCCTTTTTTACCATTTTGATCAGCCGTTATCTCGATTCTATAAGCGCGGATAGGCGAAGAGAACCGAACGCGATATTTCTTCTCGACGTACACAGATCGTTTGGGTGTGCGGATTACTTGTTAGTGTGTCTGTTGACTGAATGATTCCACGATTTTCTTGCCCGCTCTTGCTTCCACGAGAATCACGCTAGCTTAGATCTCGAGGATTAGGGAATCCATGACGGAGACGGGACGGTAGGGCAGCGAACGATCGATCAGCCATCGATTTCGTGATTTTTCTCGCGTATGTGAGCTGTTCGAGCCAGTTTTTCAGTCTCGAGTTCTTGGTAAGTTTCTACTTTAAGGGAAAATAGCGAAGAGAGGTTTCGATGATGAAGTTGCTATTAGTCGTTCGAATAGAACTGAGACTGCAATGATATCACTTTCGTCACGATGTTACAACTAATTATCGCGAAAGACGAGGAGCGTACAATTCAACGGAGCCTAATTTTTGCGAAATCATGATAACGATAGAACCCCCTTCCCGAACAAGACGACACCTACGTGGTCGAGAATGTAGAATACGTTTGTTTCTTCTCGATTAGCGCGCGCGCAAGGAGAACCAGCTAAATCACAAGACACAAATACTATATGTTGTAAGTCAATGAGAGTTGTAGAAATTACCTAAACAGTAGTCGTTAAGCCGATGAGAAGCGTTGTGAGAATTGAGAGAAGTGGATGGAAAGCGGGAGCGTAAATCTCGTAAGGAAGAGTGTTAGCGAAGTAAAAAAAAAAAAAAAAGAAACGTTATTTAGCGTCTTAGAATCGTGTAGTAGCTCCTTTCTAATTAAGTCTCCAGACTAAGTAACGTGTATAGTTAAATGACAATCACTCGACTCTCTGTATCGACAATTGACGAAATTCAGACGGAATCTCTGAGCCGTGATAAGCTGCCTACGCACCGAACCCCTTTCTTCGTGTTTATTTCCTTTCCTCGGTCCCTCCATACGTTTTACCTGTTTTCCTTCTTCGAGAGATTTTCATCGAACTGGTGGACGACTGGTGCGAATGTAAATAAAAAAAAAACAAGAGGACCTAAAACACGTTAAATTCGTCTCCGATTCGCATCGCGATCGATAACTAGATTAATTTTTTCTTGTAAGATTATGATTGTTAAAAGCACAATTTTACGTCTTCGAAAGCATTTTACGCGATAAACTTTTTACACAGCCTTCTAATGATATTTTAATTGCATTATTCATCATCGCTTACTGAGAATTGATAACAAAATTTTATAAGAATTATTCACATACTAAGAAAATGTTTCGTAGAGCATAAAATAGTATTTTTACTATTTTTCATTTCTTTTTTTTTTTTCATTTAGGAATTTTTTAAAAAATCTCAAATTGTACATACACTATTTCTTGGATATTGCTCTAGCCTTTCTAGCAATCTTGCCACCTACTTTTCGCCTGTTCGCAAAAACTTCCGAGTCTACAAGTATCGTGACAAATATCAACTCCGCCTTTAAACTTTCGCACTTTCCAAATTTCGTGCCCAGAAAGATCCTCGGTTTTCTGCGTCTACCTTCCTTCTTTCCCACGTCTCACAGTCGTCGTTCTTCGACCCGATCGACGGCTGATGGCGATTCCACGCGTCGCTCGTGACAAATTCGCGATAAGAAGATCCTTTTACACGTGAAAAAAGTATTTCCTTAAATATTTCGATAAACTGTGGTACCGCGCGGAATTGTATCATCAGGATCTCGATCGTCGGCGAAGCGCGCTCTAAATCTGAAGAAGATACATGTGAGAGAGAAAACCAATCATGGGCCAGGAATTGCGTTGCAAGTCACAATCAGCTCGTCTCCGGCAAAGCAGACGATTTTCTTTCGACGAGAACCATTGTCAGAGCGGGCGTTTTACGATTAAGCTCTTTCTTAGTAAGTTCGATTAGGAATTAGTCTATCGGTAGGAAGGCGGAGGTCGGTCTCTTTTTGTTCATTATGCTTGCGAGCGCGCTGCGAAACGCAATGCAAGCAGAAGAAAAGAAGAAAGTAAGAGAAAAAAAATTCAGGGACAGTCGTGTAACGTGGAGAAAAGAGGAGGAGTAAAAGGGAGAAAAGATAGCCGGATCGTCGAAACGATCGACGAGACGGTCTTTCTATTGTTCTATCAGCATTTTACGCGAGACGCACGCACATCTACATGTCGGATTTATCATATACACACACACACATACACACGCGCGCGCACACACACGTGCACAATATAATATAGTTGTACACACGAGGATATGTTTTAACACGCGCGAAAACACATACGATTGACGATCTTCCACGTGCCTTCTTTGGCGCGACACGTTCACACATACAGTTTATGCCGACGCGATATTTAACATTATCGCCCAGGATCTTTTTATAGCTCGACTCTTGAATCCCCTTTGACGAAAGTGTTTTTCTCGATTTTCCACGGACAGATCTGGAGGCGCTTTTACCGTGCGAATTTATTGCGAAGTGATTAATCATTTTTGTACCTTATATTATTTATTATTACTATTTGAAGCTTCCGTTTTTTTTTTTTTTTTTTTTTTTTTTATTCTTGCGTATTTACATGTCCCGAGTTAAGAAATTTTGCAAGAATACTGTATCTTTTTAGCTTGATATGTGTATTAGACAAATGTGATTTTCTTTACACAAATCGGTGATGCATCTTTTAAATCGTCATACGTACGAAACGCAGTTTCCTTATATTTTGCGTTATGCGTGTCCGTTCGTTCGCAAGAGTACCTCAGGAAATATTTAAGGGAATTTTGTACATATCAGAAGTGCGAGAAAAGTCCGATTGTGCAAATTTGTGTGATATCTTCCAGGTCTGTCTGTTAGTATTTTACGAGCATCTTATTCCCTACTTTGACATTATCGGTATTATCATCATTCACTACTTCTTCCCGCTGAAAGCTATTGTTTTGCGTTACCCCACGCCTCCTGTCTTTTACTTTTAATCTTACTTTTATCTTACTTTTTAATCGTCGCCGGTTGCTATTATCACCGCTACTGCGATCATTAATGTTATTTGCGCTAATTATTAATTACCTACTTTTACTAGAATTATCTTATTCTTACGTTTAATGAATTTTTCTCCCTTTTTTTTTTATTTTAGCATTAAAACGACGCGCTTGATTACGCGCCGAGAGAGAGACTGCTCTTCTCTTTTAATTCATGTACGCTTCTAATTACTCGTAATTACTTTTCACCCTCTACTATCACTCTTCAATGGCGATAACACTATTCGCTGTTATTCTTTCATCTGTCATTAGCACTACTACTACTACTACTACTATTACTATACTACTACTATTACTATTACTACTATTATTACTACTACTACTCTACTACTACTACTACTACTACTACTACTACTACTCCTCTACTACTACTACTACTACTACTCTACTACTACTACTATTACTATTACTCTTTCCACTCTACTACTCTACTTATTGCTGTCACTTCTCACTAGTCATCAATTTCTACTATTACTCCGATTCTTTCCACTTTATCTTTTCTCTCTTTATTAAACAATAACGGCGGTTCGCATTGCACACATTGGCATTAAATTATAAAAATAAAAAAAAACATACCTTTTTTACGTATTAATTATTAGTATTAAATTAGTATTATTAATGGCAACGCGGATCGCGCTACAATTCTCTATATTTAATCTATTTTATAATTATACTGTATCTTTTTCTTTCTTCTCTTCCTCTCTCTCTTTCTCTCTCTATCTCTATCTCTTTTCATCATCTATATATTTCTCTCTTAATCTTTCTCACATATTCTCTCTCTCTATACATATATTATTATTATATATATACATCGTATGCTTTATACTATACTTCTATTCTTATCATTACTGTATTACTCTACTATTGTATTACTCTACTACTATGAGTGCTACTGTTGCCGCTCCGACCAATGTTTGCTTTTACTTGTAACCGTTAATTGCGTTTGCGGCTCGTAAGTAACTATATGTTCTTGCCTGTTCTTTTTATCTCGTGTTTTAATGAAATGACTTTTAATCGAAATTTACCACTTATCTTCCCCTGCATCTATACTTGTGAATTGTTGTGAATCTCTGTACCGTTTTTTCTCTGTCACGCTATTCCTCGACATGTTTACCTTTTTTTTTTTAACCTCCTCCGATATCACCGAGTGTCGAAGCGAAAATAAAAAGACTTCGCGAGCGAGCGGGACGAAAGTACATATACAATATAATTAATTCGATTTGTCAAGAAAAACGATTGAAAGAAGAGAAAAAATAAACCCAACGCATTTTTTTGTGTTCTTTCTGTGTGTCTCCAGCTACCTAAACCTCTCTCCGATAACTATTTTCCATATTTCGCGCGGTTTCCAGTGGCGACCTAAAAGCTTCAAGCTTATTTACTCTGAATACGATTTATTTTTCATTCACGAAAAAAAAATGTATATACAAGGAGGACTTTTATGTCGCCTCTCACGCACGATCCTTACATTTCCCGCTTCATGACCTGCTCTACTTCACATTTTGTTTTCTTATTTATTCTAATATATTTTTTTATCGGGAAAACCGCGTTGATGTGGATCGAAAGGGGCGAATCTAGAGCGACGATCGTGATCCACACACGCGCGGCGACCCTTATGATCTATACAGGAAGAAAGGGTGATTGAACTTGGCGTTTCGTATTTTTCGACGCGTCTCTTATCAAAAAAATGTGAAAGAGGTGCATCATTTTTCAGAAATCGCGATCTATCGATCTTTGGTTTTTGTTATCGTACTTATATTGAAGTGCGTTCAAAATTGAAATATTTGTAATATTGAGAAATCATATTTAATCTGTTTACATTTTTTATGTAATTTGAATAATCGAGTAATCCGTATTTTCTACTCAGAAAAATGCAAAATTTTGCCTAAAGTTTACTTTTTTTTTTTATTATGCACTTTTATTTAAAAAAAAAAATTATCGCGATAATTGCCTTAGAATGGTTATGATCTTGACGCGTCGGAAGATCGAGAAACAGAGTTCCGCCGTTCGGAAGTAAGGAGGAAGATTTTCTTGCGCACAAGCTCGCCCAAAACAATCATTAGGAATTGTGCCTAGATGTTTAAAAACACTGTATTCTATGGGATCAACGTCATTACTTTTTAGAATCAAGGAAGAATGCGCGAAAAGAGTGAAGTGACGCAGAGAGAGAGAAAGAGAGAGACGAAAAAAAAAAAACGAAAAGGAAAGCAAGGAAAAGCGTCTATGTGGTATTAGAGAGCGGATCGAGTCGATCCACAGAGTAATTTATATATGCGTTTGGTAATGTCTCCGCCGCGATGTTCGATCGAATCGGGTCGAGATCGCGAGCGCGATCGGAAGCCGTGCGATTATTTTGCTCTGGCGGCACAAAAGAGTTTTGCGCCCCCACAGAAATATATAAATACACACACACTTCCGATACGCCAGAGATCACTCGCGACGTCCGTCCCAATGAAAACGACGTATCGAACGACGTATCGCTTTTTATCGTTATATAATATCAGAAATTGGAAAGAAATATTAAAGTTTTAATTATTAAAGAAGTGGAAGTTATGGCGAATGAAGTAAATATTTAAAGTCCTGCACACGGCAAAACGGAGTTGCAGAAAATTCATGTAAATAAATGTATTTAATAATATTGAGCAAGTTGCATATCTCGGTGGAGGAGAGTTTTTCGTGCGCGCGAGAAATGTGCAGAGATTGGAAAATATTTAATTGCCGGACGGGACGTCGCGTTTAATCTCTGACGTGCTTGACCATTGCCGTACTAACGTTTTGTATTGTCAACAAGCTGCATAACACTAAGTCTTAGTGGCACTCTATAATTTCGTATTCCATATATCATGTTCTACTTGTACCTCTAGCGTTCTGTATATCTATGTAGTTCTACATCTGTCTGTATACTATATACATGCTATATATATACACTCTTATCTCAATGTATATATATATGTACTATACCCCATCCTTTTCTACCATCTAAGACTTTCGATCCAATAATGCGCTCTGTTCTTCTTCATTTCACTTTGTAGCTTGTTATAATGAAAATACCTCACGCATCGCTGTGATATTTATAATCCACATTAGAACTATAGCAATAATATTTCCATCAACCCGATAGTTCTAAGTCGTAATAAATTTTCATTTAGACGATTTTCTTATCATTTTAATCGAGTAGCGTTTCTTTTTCTTCTTTCTTTTCAACATTGCACTGAGTAAATTTTTGCGAGAAGTTTTTTCATTCGGCAGAATATGAATTTAATTATTTCAATCGATAATGTGATTAATTAGAGATTGAAGTTTTTGTTCGTTGCAGAGTTTTTTATTCTTTTTCTTGTCTACTTCAATTTCTCTTTTCCCTTCTGACTTCTGATGATTTTTCTTCCAGCTCGAACACTGATCGTCGAACTATCGCAATGCTACTGCCTATCGTCGTCTTTCCCTTCGCCATCTACTTCGAACGGCCTACTACTACTACTACTATTCTACTACCATTGTCACTATAATTCTACTGTTGCTACTATTACTGTCATTGGAAACTCTGATCTTTTCGGCACGTGGATACTCACTGAGACACTATTAGCTTCCGATTTCTAGACGGAATCTTTCTCCTGCATGATGCTGTCCTCTGTACATCATTGTGCTACACGAAATACACATTCACAGTCACACGACATTCACAAGTAGTACACTTAGTACGGAAATTGTGACAAGTGTACGGATACAAATGTCCGCAACACTTCCGGTAATGATTTACAGTCACCCCGAACGCTGAAGCTCATTTCACCGGAAAAACGAAAAGATGGTCGGGCTAATTAATCAATTAATTCTTTATAGTCGTTATATTCATCATATGTGGTATCGCGCGTTATTGAACCATCGCGCAGGCTTCGTGCGTTTAAGTTTAAACGAAGAATTTAAAAATATTCAGATTGATGTGCTTTATTTACAAACGGAAACGAGGCAGACGAGTACATTCGCGCCGCGAGAAAACAGTGTCGGTTCCGATCGAAAAATTCGTGAGAAAACCGAGTGTCTTTAAGTGTCGTAATCAGCGTTCGCATTGACATTGAAATTCACACTGAGAAAAGAGATTTTGTTAGATAAAAATGATATCATAGCGCACGATCGCGGGATATACATAATATGTGTGTATAAATGTGTCCCTGTATTTCAGTGTCCCCAAATTAGTAGAGAAAGAGAAGTGATGGATAACTATTAATCAAATTAACATAGTCTAATATATGAATAAGTAAATTACTGTTTTGTTTTATTTGATAAAAAAAATCAGAGGTTTTGTTTTTTCCTGAGAAATGGTGCATTTCGAATCGAATTTTATCTGCTTGCGGCATATCGATAAATCCACTTTTATACATTCTAAAAAAAAAGAAGATCAAACTGTTGAAAATAACAGTTTGAAAATTTTAGATGAAACATTCCACTTTGTTACCTCGCAGAATTATACCTAAATAAAAAATGATCTTGTGAAAAAGATAAATATTTAAAAGAGAGAACGGTAAAATATAACGGTAATATATAACAATTGTAATTGCATATATTTTGTTTACGTTTATCAGTAAGTCAACAAATTTTTTAAAAACTAGTAATTAATGATTTATAAAAATAGAGAAATGATAAATGCATTGAAAAATTACCGTCAATATTTTACTATATTCACAGCGTGCAATGAATAATATCTATTTCTCGAAAGACAAACGTAACGATAATGACAACAGTGTTTAATAATGTTCTATTAAATGATAAAAATAACGCTATTCTTTAATTATCGTCGTTATTTTTTGCCGCAACAGACTGATTTATATCGTCGATATCGTCTCTCTAGAATCGATTTAATTTTATGTAATAACAAATTTTCCTTTGCCAAATTTGTCGTTTGCGAGTGAGCCACGTACATTATTCTTCCTTCTAACGACTTCTTCCGGCGAGAATGTGCCGTGCGAAAGACTACGAGGAATCTAGAGAAAGTATGGGCGCACGAAGATTAGCGACAAGAAATTATTCAGGAGAGAATGAGAGAATATGAGAGAAAGAGAGAGAGAGAGAGAGAGAGAGAGAAAGAGAAGCTCCTCGACGCCTAGGATGATTATATAACACGATAAAAAGTTTTTTAGAAACGAATACGCGAAGTCAATTCCTCGCCACTGACAGTGCGACAAAACGTGAACGCCTTTCGACCATAGTCAATCGAGATTGTCGGATGCGTTATAATTAAGTCAGGGCGAAATCACCCGAGTTAATCACGCTCACGCGCGTAGTGCAGTGGTATAGACATCTGAGTACATATACACACGTACATACACACGGATACAAATATACAGTCATACTCGTATATGCGGAGAGGAAGATTAATAATATAACAAACTATATAGAGAGTATTAAATAATGAATTTTATCGTCGCCAGGTAAGTTGGCAGTAGTTTCGCGAGGTGTAGCAAGAGAAGTATAATAATAATAAATAAAAAAAAAAAACAGAAAAAGAGAAAGAGAAACTTATAGATATTCGACGGGCCGCGTTGCGCGTCGCTTTTTTCCATCCAGAAAACCACAAAACCCAGCCTCGAGATCGTTACAAGCGGAGTTCTCAAATTTAGGAATCACAAAAAAAAAAAAAAAAACAAATCAAACGGCGAGATTTTTATAAGGTGAAATTACGCAGCGGAGATGGGATTCGTCGATGCAGTTTTCGCGAACCGGTTGCAAGCCAATCGCGGATTAGATAAAATCGCAGGAGGATCACCTCGTTTCTTCATATCGACGATTTAATCGCGGCATGAAGAATCCTCGTAAAATCCGAGTTCACGCGCACGTCGGCCCAATTGTGTTTGACTTTCATTGATATTCAAGAGTACATATCGCCGGCATGTGAATTGAGAAGATGCACTGGGATACGCGGACGATGCAGGCGAACGTGGTGCATCCGATTTTCAAGTAATGACTTCCGTGCAATGATATTAGCGAGGGTTTGAAACTACGTCGCGCGAATTGTGTTTTTGACATATGACATTTCTGATATAAAGACGCGCTACGCGACATCGCGGTGAATGTTCAAAAGATTTAATATTAATTATTAGAAATAATTAATAGTAATTGTTAATCTTTAGAGGGCCAAGAGTTTTTTTTTTACATCATGAATATTTCACTTTACAAAGCAATGCGTTTGGTTGCTTGAAAAGCTTTCTTAGATTTCTTTCATAAAGATTAAATTTGAGAAAAGACTGCAAAACTTTCCGAACAACCCGATATCTATATGTTTGATTGATAACTTGCTTTAAAATATAAATACCGATGTTGAGACATTAATATCTTGCGACTCTCTAACGGTTAATAATATTAATATTACAATATTAATTATTTATAACAATGTTTATTTGACGCTAACTGTCGATGAAATTAACTAAATCTTTTTTTTTTTTTTCAAAATCGTCCGTTCACACAATTCCTTTTTGACCAGAATGAACGAATTACCTCTTCTCGAGGCTGTTTTCGCTGTCACAAAATATTGTCAAGAAGTTAATGGCAGTGATTTTAGATGAATGGCAGAAATAATTGAGTGTGAGAATTGTTTCTCAACTAGAGAAATTAAAATATTGTTTCAATATTGCTCACGTAACGTTAAGTAAATATTTTATCTTTTGCAAAGAAGTATTTCGATTGTTACTATGTACAGTGACGACGAATATCGCGATGATAATGTTCGTAGTAGTTCATGCTTGTATAAATTCTATGTCCTGTTTTCGTGTATAATTTGCTCGCATTGACTCAAATTGTGAACTATAAAAAAGAAAGAAATTTTTCTAAAATCGCGCGGATTAATAAAATTAGTTTTTCAGGCCATTTCTTGAACAATTTTGATTGGAAACCTGTTAATCCGTGCGATTTTAAGATTTACGGAAATTCAACGGGAATATTGCACAGCACAAGCGCAGCGTCCAAATATTTATCTACATATAAACGAATATATACTTTGAGGTGAATCTTCTAATTTAAATACACACTGAACATTGTATTTGAGACATTCGCGTAATGTTAGCCGAGTATAACGTTCCGCACAACATTACCCATCACTAGTAGCAGCATATTGAATGCAAATCGGGGCAGCGTATTGGAAAAGCAGGCAAAAATTGAGTAGGCAGTATATAAAAAAAAAAAAAAAAAGAGAGAGAAAGGAAGAAGAATAGCGACGAAGATCGAAGAGTATCGATCATCTGAGCTTCGAAGTCAATGCGTTTGACGTCTAGAACAAGTGTGTTATATATAAATATGAACATTATAAAATTTAGATTTATATATATATATAAAAATATATATGTAAAAGAGAATGTTATGTATAGAGAAATGGCAACGGTGGGGCGTGCAGAAACACACGAAAAATCTCAATTACGTAGTTACTACACTCTTCCTTCGCTATTAATATAATTTTATTCCATCATTATTATCATTATTGCCGAACGTGGATAGCGCTAGCAGTTTTATTATTACTATTTGCCACTTTTGTTATCCAGATTTTTTACAATGTACTATCATTGCGATTACTTATCACGATAAGTGTCAATTTCAGTATTATCACTCGACGCACGCGCGAAAAGCGGGGATTGCAGTTATCAATCGGCTGTAATTAATTTCAGACGAGCCCTACGATTGTCGAGAGATTCGTTCTGCCGTGATAATGAATTGTGAACAGGGCGCGATTTTCCTCCGAGCTTAAATCGTCCGTACGGATGCGGTCGCAATTGCGACTGCTTGTAACTATAGCAGTTCTTCTCGGCGCAGAGTTAGAAATAAATCGGGCCAGTGAAAGTAGATCGCGTAATCTTCCTGTTTAACGTTGTCATCCGACATGTCCTCGAATTTTAACGATGACCACATCTAGCGAACCGACTGCATTGCGCTCTCGAATGATATAATCTTCGCCAACCACTTAATTTGAGAATCAATTTATCAATTAATATTTGTCAATTATACGATATTTATTAAAATTAAAATTAATTTAGATGTCTAATTTCATTGATCGAACGATATAAGGACTCGAGTAATTAACAAATTGAGAATTTGAACGTGAAATGAAATGTTAACACGATATTTTTTGATCACGTAAAAACGATCACGTAAATCACGTCTTGTCTGAAATTTTCTGAACGTAATTGAAATGTGAAAAAAAAAAATAATTTCTTTCGACTAACATATCGTATATGTATGCAACGGCTGTTATATAGTAATAGTCGATGATTTCATCATTGACGACGTTCTATTTTTAATTCCATTAGGAATCAAGTAAGGAGATGCAATTCTTTTTAGTCTATTTTAATGTCTCATTTATGCCTAGTATTACTTTACGCCGATAAGTACCAGTGTTTCCATTAGCGTAACAAGTGACGATGGCGACGGTGACGCTGATTTTGATTATCCTTATTCTTAGTATCGATTATATACGCATACTATTCCGTTGTATTGTCCGACAACATCCATTATTTTGTAAAGAAGAATAAAAATATCTTGACAAACGTAAGAAAAACTAACAAGCCGTTTTATCATTTCATATTGTCTGCACGTTTATTTGTTCCATGAATCATACACCTTCCGAGATACGTGTTCTGTTGCATTCTCACAGAGTGTTGTAAGTGACATAGTAAAGAGACACCGGCGATGCGTATCTAATGAAACTCGAAGAACTCAGCGGAACTGTGCTCAGCGGCGCGAACAGTGTATTGACAGCGTGAGCTTGTTCGCTCGCAGGTTGCTGTTTCTTCTCCGGCGTCGCAGCTTCCTTAGTCAATATCGCTCCGCTCTTCAAGGCTGTCCCAGCCGGCGTGACTATGCCGGAAGCACCTGCGAAACAAGAACCGGGGGATCACTTTCACGCAAACTCATTTCTCGCACAAGCCTTATAATTTACTGTAATTTTCCGGCTTTGTTGCTGAATCAATTTGCACTATCAACGAGTTTACGAACCGGTCGCGATGACAGAGCGACCTCAGACGGTCTTCGGCCCCGAAAACACGTCCTTCGAAGAACAGTTCGTAAAACGCGATCGAAAGTGAAGGAACAATTTTAATTTTTTGATAAGATAATCTATGCACGCGACGTTATGTTTCGTTAAAAACACTGTTCTAAGAATATTACGTATTCTTTTGTGTCAAATTTTTAAATCACAACTGTGGAATTATTTGAATATTTATACAGAAACGTGTAGAAAATATATAAAACTAGCATGGAACGCCGAAACTGCGCGAAAGCGAAGATATTTGTCAAAAAAATAGCCCGCGGCAATTTAATATTTTATACAATCGGAGCAAAACAAGGAGTGAATGGCAGATTACGATCGTAGCGACCTTGCACGATCGATGACTCCGGTATGGCGGAAGGCTCAATCTCCTGGTTTCCAAGGGAGATCCGAAATATCGGCACCATCGCGGGTTGCACCAATGATTGAGGTAATCGCTCGTGAGTGGAAATTAACGGAATCACTGGAACATTCGCGTCATGGAGAATTTCCTGCGATGCTTTTCCGGAAGATTCCTGTTGATCATTTTCAAAAATGCTGATAAAGGATTTTGCAAAAAATATTTGAAATGCTAATATAATATTTCTCTCATTATATGAACTTTTAATTAGATTAAATTCTATTAGATATTGCCTTGATATTCGCAAAAGTTGAAGATGATAATTTAAACTTAATTTGTTAAATATATACACACACCTCGTGGGCTCCTTGCAACTTCTCGCTCTCCTTATCAACGCCACTTTTAGATGCAACTGCTTGCAGAGTCTCGTCACTATTTTCCTTTAACTCAACATTTTCGGCGCTCTTCGTTACTTTTTGCTCTACTTTCTGCTGCCGATTTTCCACGGACTTAGCTTCCGGCTCTTGCGATCTGCTGAGAAGCGCGTTACTTTGGTTCCCCTCAATTTTCCTTTCCTGCGCGTTTTCCTGAATCTCTTGATTCTGAGCCTCTTCGTCTCTCCGCGCTGCCAGTTCTAGAGCCTGAAGGTGCGCCGTGCGCGCGGCTACCACTTCCGGCGTGTCCTGGACCGGAAGCGGCGCCTGCGGCAAATTCGTGGCGATCACCTGGAATCCATGCTCGCCGTCGGCGATGTATTGCGTGGTCTGGATGACGCCGGTCTCGTCGATGTAGCTGTAAGTGCCTCTGGTCGCGCCATTAGCCGTTCTGACTTCTGATCTAGCCGATCCTGGCGCACTGTAGCCGAAACTGTATTGGCCCAGGCTGTCTTGATAGCCGAGGAACACCGCCGGCTTGGCAAAGCCAGTGGCGAATAAACAGCAGACAAGGAAAAACTGAAAGCGCGTGATCAGACTTGTGATTTGCGTAACTTGCATTATGGCTTACGCGATGTCTGTCAGGTTCGCGAAAGGTGTTCAGATTAAAAGGGCTTAAGATTAGGTACTTGATATCGCCAAATAACATTGCAGTGAGATAGGTATCAGCAATTTACCTAGAAAAATGACATGATTTATCAAATTTCTCATGTACATCCATGTTGGATATAAATTCATGTGTGCTTCAAGATTTTGAGGTTTTCAAAATAAAAATATTGACCCGCTATAGGTTTTTTTAATTTTGCACATGCTGTATAAATTACAAGAACAAACAAAACTTTAATTTATCAATTTATTTATTAATTTACAAATTAATAGAAAAATTAAACGTCGCAACATAGCATTTTATAATAATGTAGCTGTAGTACATAATGTAAGATATGAAGCTTTATTCGTGTCGGTTGAATAAAATTGTTTTTAGATAAAGGTTGTACAATGCAGAAATAAATCTTCGCGATATACCGAGAATTTATTCCGCACGATCTTTCACAGAGATAATCCTGACGCGCGTAGATATGAAACCCACGTAAGGTCACTGAAGCGATTCAGGGTAAAGACTTGGACAGACTTTTGAATCGCGTTCTGCCTACGCGAGCACTTACGGATGCGCTCTTCATGGCGACCGTATCGACACCAGTATCTTCGATTCGACACGCCGCCAGGACGTTTATATACGCATGTAGTGGCGTGTAACCACGCCCTGCAGCGTATTTGCATCTTTTCTTTCGAAATGCGAATTTGTGAAGTTGCCGCGAACTGGTCACGCGAGTGCCTTCGAGGTCGCGGGCACTTTGGAATCCGGCTTCGTGGTGCTTGCTTTCCGCCAAGCGCTGGCTTTTTTTACAGGATCCGCTTGACTATGCCCTAACACGTCCGACCGTCAAGGTCGCGCACAATATTGCGCACGGCGATACGGCGATCATAATCGGAAGTGCCCCGAGCAGGATCGCGAGGAGGAGAATATCGCGGATTTTATTGGCGCTGATTTATCGCCCGCATAATCGCGGAACGTCTCTCGTTCGTTAACACCGATCGGTCGCTCGGGGGTGCAATCTCGGTAAACTGCGAAGTCTTATGATCGCTGCAGCGAGGTACAAGAACATTTTATTACCTTCCTGCGTTTACACATTTTTTTATCAAGACTTTAGATATCTCTTATTCGATTTTACATGGTTTTTTGTAAGAATAGATATTCGTTTTGTATGTATGATATTTATATTTTTGTAAATCTAGTGCAGAATACATATAATTCTCGGCTGAAGATCATCGTTTCTACAAGCAAGAAATGAACGTGTAACGATTATTTTGTCTGAAACGCAATTATCTAACAGTACGCTAATAAGACATATATTTTCTTCAAATGTAAATTTTTCTTTAATAGATCAATCTGCCGTAAGCGAGAGCCGGTCCGGCGATCGCTACAGCGTCGACGGATTTCACGTTGTTCGCCAACTTCGGGTTGCTCACAATCGCTTCTGCATCCAGCGGCCTGCCCTCGGGACCAACGGGCACCAGAGCTGCGACGACGCCATTGCCGAGCACCAACGGTATTAGGGAGCCGTGTACGACTCGCGCGAGGACGTTATTCGATCTTGCAGCTTCGTTCGCCAGATTGATTCTCTCGTGGACGTGCGCGGCTCTGGCGGCCGTGACTTCCGGCGTGTCCAAGACTCGGCCATCAGGACCGAGCACTGCCTTGGGCGCGGTCATCGCGCTGTCGGTGGCTTCCGGCGAATCGGACACGTTGTCGTTGGATCGAGCAGCCTCGTTTGCCAAATTTATCTTCTCGTTGACATGAGCGGTCGCGTGCGCAGCTCTGGCGGCCGCGACTTCCGGCGTATCCACGACTCTGCCGTCGGCGCCGAGAGGCGCGGGAGACGTCAGGACCGGCGGCACCCCATTGTTGACGAGCAGAGACAATTGTCGTCTTTGTATTGGCGCAACCGATCGCACGTATTCGTTCACCAGGTTCACTCTTCTCGCGACATCCGCGCTGTCCAACGCTCCGCCATTGGATATCGCATGCGTAGAGGGCACCGACAGGAAGGCCGGCTTGGCCGAGACCAGACTGATCAGGCCAAGCGACACAATCGCGCAAAGCCTCATCTCTGCACTCTAAATAAAATCGGAAGTGACAGTCCTCACACAGCGACGGATGAATAGTATCGACGACGAGCAGCGCAACGTCGAGATGCACTCTAAGCGCACTGGTGCGGCTGCCTTTATAGTTCTCCTCGGTCACGTAATAGGATAATCGATACAAGATCGTAGGATGGCGCAAGTGAGAGATCTAGAGACGCCCGATGAAAAGCTGCGTGCGGTCGCAGCCACTTCCTGGGCAAGGTAAGCCTGTTTGTAAAGCGAGAGCTTACGGGCAAACGCGACGCGAGGGGGCGGAAGGGACAGGAGGGATGAAACGGAGAGGGATTTTCTTTCCGTCTTTCTTACGAGGCCGGGAAGACACCTGATCCCGTTTCCATTTCTCCACTAGGTCGACCATGATCTAGAAGGTCGCCGCTGGGCTGAAGGCTGCATTGATCGCGTAATGAGCGCTAGAGCAGACTTATTGTTGTTTTTGCTCGATTAAGTAAGAGTATACCTGCCCGGCATGTTACTTAATCCCTGATTAGTCCGGTGAAAACGGATTCGTTGATCTTGTTGTTCTCATTTTGGCTTGGGAAACTTTTAATTAACTTTTATTGTATGATTTTAAGAATCACGTCTTTCTTGTCGCATTGAGAAACTCTTGAATTACCTATTGTGTGAGTTTTAAGAACACTTTTTTATTGGTTAACAAAAATTGAAGCCTTCAAATACCAAGATGAAAGATTGGAATAACTTTTTTTGTAAAAATTTAGACATTGTAGTGGCACATGATGGCCATTAAACAGATTAAACAGATAAAAATGGAACATAAGAGATTTTCTTTTTATCAAAAGTATTATAAGGGTGATATATTCACGTCACCTCTTAATTAAACCCAAACCAAATAGAGCGAAATCATTAAACGCGACGTAGAAAGAGCGAGCGCAACGAATCATTCATTCGATTGCTTTTACGCAGGTCCGATCGATCTAGTCGAGAAAGGAACCAATTTAGGCGAGCGTCGCAAGGACGAATGTCAATGTCAGGCGTGCTGGTATGCACGGTGGATGGGGTATTCCCATATCGCTGTAGACATCCTGGTAACTCGCCATTCGACACAAAGTCTTTTTTTCCCCCGAGGGATATATAAAGCCGAGTGGACAGGGTGGAGTACGACACATTATCTGAGCACCTTGGCGAGTACTGATCTTCAGCAGCGCTAAGGAGTCATTCCGTTCGACATGCAGACCTTTGTGAGTATCAATAATGTTCGACTCATGTTGTTGCTCGCAAATGCAAATAAAGAGAAAACAAGTCAGTTCGATGTGATTCGTTCAATTGCGGGATGAATTTAAACCATTCTATGTTCAGAATTCCTCCGGTGTTTTTAAACAATTATAGATATTTTAACTTTTCTACAATATATCGTCACAGTGAAAGTGTAATACAATATAATTTAACAGAAGAGATATTATGAGTAATAAAAAAATTTGCTAATATGTGCCACCTTTGCGTTTTTCTTGAGATTAAATTCACGTCGACTCCGTGACGTATAATTTTCTCTCTCTCAGAATTTATTTAACAATAAGTGAATACAGAGTGTCTGAAAGAAGATACAAATTAACTGAATATTTCATTGCACAATAAAAGATATATTTTACAACGCGCATATTACAATATCCTTTTCAGGTTGTTTTCTCCGCCGTTCTGGCTTGCACCTTTGCTTCGCCTCTGGTGAAGCTGGTGCCCGGTGCACCGATCGGACTGGACGGCCGAGTAGTGGACACCACGGAAGTGTCGTTGGCCAAGGCCGAGCATGCGGCCGCTCACGCCAACGAGAGGATTAATCTGGCGAAAGAAGCAGCCAGATCGGCCGACCACGTGCTCGCTTACGTCGCACCGGCCGATGTGGCCGTGATCGGTAGATCTCAATTGGTGCAACCGATTGCGGTGGCGACGAAACTGGTTCCCGGTGCGCCGATCGGGCTCGACGGGCGCGTGGTCGACACTCCGGAAGTGGCCCTCGCCAAGGCGGAACACGCGGCGGCGCATATCAACGAGAAACTCGGCCACGAAGTTGCGAGATCGGCCTCCCAGTCGGTCGTCCTCTTGGATCACGGCGTGCCGCTCGTTAATTACTACGTTTATTAAATTTAACTCACACATTATATCTGCATACAATAATATTGCTCATGTCAAAATGTAAATAAATAAGGATTATTTTGCGCGGCGTAATCTCGAGTATTTTATTTTGCGACCTCCTTACGAAGAAGAAGATTACATCAAAGAATTGTTTTTAAATGTTCTAAAATAAGGCACTTTCTAATTTGTGAAAGTTAAATCCGCCGATTTTTTTAATCCTTTGTATTCTGTAATAAATTCATCATCTTATTCCAACTCAGTGAAAAATTTTTTTTACTTTAAAAGGTAAATGTTGAGAATAGTTTGACATCCGAGCTGCTGAAACGAAATGTTATATCGAGCATAGCTCGACTTGCGCGAGTTGTGAGGATAACATTCATATACGATCTGTGATTAAAATGTTGTAACAAATGCTTTTCGCAATCCGAAATGTTGCCAACAATACGTAATCTCGTTAATAATAGTGGTATAATTGCAGAAACGATGACAGACTCGTTGCGTACAATCTTTGGCCGTTTCTTGCACGGCTGATTTTTTAGGTCATCTCACGGCACTGCATGGTCCACGTAATATTGGCAGGTTAGGCTTTGTGTGCAATCGCTCAGGTTTTTCGCGAGCACTGATGAAAAAAAAAAATCGCCGCTGTTTTCTCGCTTTATACACACGCGTCGCGCACACAGCGATTTCGCGACGAACTTGTGTCTCATCGAATCCCGCAGTGCAAAATTCGCTCGGTTTCGCAGAGAACGAGAGATATTTCGACCTGCTTCGCCATAAATCGCTATGTGTAGGTCTCGCGTCGGAACATTTTTGCATCTCGCTACAGAGAACAGCGGTGAATTGACATTGAGAGCGGCAACAGTCGCCCTGTCACTTTCATAACATCGATATTCCTTGCACGGCGAGCGAAGGGCCGGCAGATCGATCACCCGTCGATTCGATCGAGCGCAACAATGCAGATGCAGAGTGATAAGTCTGCGATAGAGTAATGAGCAAGCGTTAATGAGCGAAACGACAAAGAAAAGCGCGAATGCGTGCGATAACAGTGACGCGTCACCTTGCCTGTCTACATTTATTTGCGGCGGGGATTTGCGTGTCATGCGGTATCAAAGGTGTCAACGTGACACTCCTTTTATGCACGTCGTATCCTTTATATAGCACGTTCAATATGTAACATATATTTCTTCAGAAAAGATTATTACTCTGTGATTATTATTACTCTGTGCTCTGAAATATATTAAATTGTTATTAATCAAATTGAGCAAATAGTGGCTCGACAAGTTACAATTAATATAAATTTTAAATTGCAATATATTTATAACTCTGCAATATTAATACCACGCAATACGATCTTACATACATTAAGATTAAAAAAACTAATCTTTGATCGCGGTGGCGCGGACTCTGCATAAACGATCGGATCAGAACCATACAACGTCATAATTACATTGCAAGCACTGTCCTTTGTTTTGTAGGAATGCATTCTCAATGCAGTTCGTCCTTCGACTTCGAGTCCTTCGTTTGCTCAGGGCTGGTAAGTCGTTTAACGCTGGTACACGCCTTTATTATTTCTCGACATCAAGATTCATTTTATCAGCGACATGATTTAACCAGTATCATTCAGGGCAAAACAAAAAACAGGCGTTTGACAATAAAAACGTCGAATTAATGTACTCATTTAATCATAAGAAGTGACGATTATTAATTATCGCCGCGGAATTCGAATCTGTGCGAAAAAGAAACAAATGAAAAAAGAACGATCAATATATTAAGATAACACAAATCCATATTCTTCAGTTTTTGTATTCGGGAAGTTTGAATCTGTCAATCAAGGTGCAGCCAGGTGCACCATTCGTTCCCCGACACGTTTCCGGTCGTGGATTGCAGAAGTCGCGTTTAAATGTCAAGGGCGTCGATGGCGAAAGAGAGTGAAAAAGGGAGGAGAAACAACCTTCCCTTTTTCCGATCCACGGGCGAACTTCCCGGGCCACCGGGTAGCCGATCACCTCTCCGGCTCCCTCCGGCGATCGGTAATCATGTGGCCGGGGAGGGAGACAGTTGAACGCGCGACTATAAATGGCACCAGCCGGCCGTTCGCCAGGATCACAAAACCGACGACCGGCCCGGGCCTCACTACTCCTGGAAACGAGTACTGACGGACAGCAGCGCTCTTTTTTTTTTAAGAAGAAGTTGCGAGAATCCGAGCGGTGGATATACAACGCCCCTGGATCGTCATGAGACGCGTGGTGAGTGAGATCCTGGGACAAAGGAAAGTGAAAGGAAAGTTGCGATAGGTTCGACGAAACCACCCAGCGCGAGAAATGCCGATCACGATCGCGCAACGATAACTCGATAAGCAATGGGTCAAGCTGTCGATCGCATAACAGTGTTGAAGACCGGTGATTATTCAAATGAGTCTGGGAATCGCCTCTCTTGCTCAAGAGACGCCAAATTCCGACGAATAGTCAACAAGTATCAGGAAAAAAGATTTGTAAAATAACAATCAACGGTATATAATACTCCGCGGAAAGTATAAAAATAACTTCCGTAATGTTGGAGCAAATGTACATTTTTTTCAATAAAATTATGATTACTTTACTAATTCAAGTTGGTTTCTCTTCCAGATTTTTTTACTCGCTACGGCGATCGCCTGTAGAGGCGCGTACGTCGGTCCGTCCCCGTACGGCAACCCCCTGGACCACCGTCATTCGCAACAGATCGCATCGAACTACGCGCCGCCAGCTCCGGTCGGCGAGGACGGCAATGTCATCGACACGCCGGAAGTGGCGCAGGCCAAGGCCGCGCATTTCGCCGAATTCGCGAGGGCCGCGGCCCGGGCGGCTCACGACGAGAAGCAGCACCTGCCGCAGCAGTCCTCCGGTTACAACCCGCAGATCTCGTCGCCGACGTACAGCTATCCGGCCGTGCAACCGACCGCGGTGCCTTATCTCCGACAGGCCGGCTATCAGCAATCCACTCCGCTTTATCAGACGGCCAACCACGTGTCGGCGCCCGTCTACGCCCCGGTTAACTATCAGCAACCGCAGCAGTACGACGCCCGAGCTAATTTCATTGACCCCAAAAACTACGCGCTGCCCGCGAAGACCGCTGTTTTTGCGCCGGCACCGCTGGCCGAGGACGGAACAGTCGTGGACACGCCGGAAGTGGCGGCCCTAAAGGCCGCCAGGTTGGCCGAGCTCGCCGAGGCCGAGGCTCGGGCTCACAAGCATGCGAGCGCTCATCCGAACGAAGAGCAGGGTCAAGGTGAGCTGAGCAGAGCAGGGAGAGATCGATGACTTGCCCCGCGTGGACAGACGAATATGCGCGGGCCGCATAAAACGCGACTAAACTTGAGATTAACGAGAATAGGGACAGCATGAACTATTTTGAAATTTATTTGCAACGGCGTACAAAAGAACTAAATTTATAAATTTGATTTATGCAAAATATTACAAAAATGAAAATAAAAATCGAGGAGCATAAGTATAATACTTTATTGTCTAAGAATTAGATCAGTAAAAGAAATTTAAGAAATCTCTGTATTAAAAATATTGAATTTTTTTACAGTAATAAAGTTAATTTTTTTCTATTTTTTAAGAAATTTATTCTAATTAATTTCGCGAATTTTTTGCGCATTTGTGTACTTATTTCTTTCAATTTAAATATTTTTCAAATAATATTTTGTATTATTTTAGTTTACTCGGGGCCATCAGTCGGTTCCGCTCCTATCAATTATAATCCTGGTTTGGGACATTATGGTGCCTCCCGAGCGTTCCCAGGACCTTCATATCCTGGATCTCAGCCTTACTCTGCACAGCAAGTGTACAATCCCGGTTATCAGCCTCATCATTACCAGTCTCAGCATTTAATAGGAAATTACTGATTCTGAGTGATTAATCGATCAATTGTGACACGTTCCGAAGCCTGTACATACTTTAGATGAATAAATTGTTTTCCTTTCCTATTTACCATATTTTTTTTACAACACTTATTATAAAAATACTTTTATGTACGCCTTTTCTTTGAACATCTGATAATTGTGATACATAAAGACTGTTAAAAATAATTTGGTCAAAGATTAACCCGACTTCCTGTCTTCTCCAACTTTGTCTTTATTCCTTTTTCTTTCTCTTTCTGTGAAATTAATTATCCCAAACATTTAACAGCTACTTACTTAAGTGTAATTATATAGATAAAAAGATTCTGTTTATTATAATCACTTGTTTATTGTAAATTAACAAATTATATAAATTGGTTATTGCTACTGTAAATTAATAAATATTGTGTTGAAAAATAATTTTGCAATTTGCATGTATGAAAGATCACAAAATAATACGACAATTAATATTTATAACTTTATCATGCAATGTCTAATAGTTAATTAAGCTGGAAATTGAACCACTTACACGCCCACCTACTTTTCAATTTTGTATTTTGCATTGCATCTAATTTGTAAATTAAGCATAGCTAAAATGTATTTTACCATACTGAATCCGCGAAAATATTATTTCACAATTGTGAAAGTGCGTCAAATGCATGCAAATGTTTAATTAATAAACTTTTGCAAATTAGAATATAATTGTGTCAGCTTTTCGGTAAATTTCATGCGTAATTGTACTGAATCGTAGCATGAAATTTAGATGAAAATTAATATATCAAACTAATTTAAATTTTGGATCGATCACTAAGGCGTACAAAAAAAGTTTTACAAAAAATTGCAGTGCGAAACCTCGCCTTAGAAGAAATCGCGGCGATTCATGACGCAATTGTTGTGTCTTAATTCAGATAAAAATCGAAGAGGTAAGAAAAGAGCAATCAGATTGTCGCGAGTTTCCGATTAGGAAAGTTCTGCGGTGTCGTTGGACCAAAAATATCATAACGATCATCTCGTACGATTGCGGTCTATGCGCATGCAATTTTGCGCAAACGAAATCCAGCATTCGCGGGGAAAAAAGAAGTGAAATGTTTGATGCAATACATGGCGTTGCACCAATTTATACAACTTAACACATAAATACGATACATAAGATATTAATTTGCTGCAAAATACATAATTATTATTTAAATGCAATGCTTACTTTTTAGAAAGCGTGCTATATTTACAACACACGTTATATTACAACGTAACTGAAGTCTGGGAACTGAGGAATATCATGTAAATTCTATTGAAACATAGTCATCTCGCAGTTACAGTTGTGAATGTTGCCACATAGGTCACCGCTGTACGAAAGACGTGAGAAGAAACGAATGAGAGAGCGGAATAATGGCTCCGTTCCTAGAGAATGAACTCGAGCATCGTGATTCGGTATACTTTACAATGAAAAGGTCAGGAATCGTAACCTGTCTATGTAATGCGGAATATCCGTGAATGCAGAAAAGATGATCGTATGAGAGATTAAAGTGAGATCGAAATTAGAGAGTTTGAAACAGATGCTCGGAGAATAGCGTTGCGTTAAAGATGACATCATCGTCGAAGCCTGCGACATTACCGAAAGTCATCTCTCTCGCCAAAACTTTCTGAAGAAAAAAAATTCATTTTATTCATGACAAAGTGCAACTTTGTCTACACGTTGATAATCATTTTGCATACAATTACGTTGGTGAATTCACCTCGATATAAAGACACAAATCGAATAATGCGTTCGTTTCAGAGGAGCTAAAAGTTCCAACGCCGTCTAAGAATTGGCGAACTCTGCGTAGAATATCGCAGCCACGTCGGATCGTGGTTTAACTCATTACGTGTACCAGGGATTATGTATTACGAGACCTCGTTTTGCGCGAAGATTTGCGCAATGATTGCCCGGCGCGGGCGCAGTCGGTCGAGTTCTTCTGTCTCATATTACTGCGCGGATCGGCGTTGATTTGCTCTACAACGAGGGCAAGATCATCTCCCTCGCATTGCATCGCTGACCTCAAATAGAATTAATTCATCCAGTTGCGTTCAATTTTTCTAAAAAAAATTACACACAGAACAAAAACTTTTATAATATCTGTGAAAACTAAACGTAATAAACAGTTTAAATCGTTTTTTAGAGTTAAAGCTGATTATATAATTAATCTTAAAAAAGTTACAAATATTTTTAAACAAAATTATTTTATTGACAAAGACTAAATATTTAAATTTTACTTATTTATATAAATCTGCCCGTCGAACGTGTAGCAAGTTTCGAAGGGCAGTAAGAAGAGGACCACCTTGAGAAAGATCATCGGGTGATTTGTGATTCCGGCTGGTCGTCCGTGAATCGGTCGTCTGCGTTTTGCAACCACAGAAAAGTTCGGTTGAATGCACTTTGCACTGATGCATTGCAGGAAGAAGGGTGGTGCGTAAAAAACACAAACGCACAATACGAAGCGAATCAACGAGATGGCGAGCCAGAATGCGCACGGAAATAATTGTATGAAAAAAGAAAGAAAAAAGAGAAATAAAATATAATATACTGTACACTTGTAACAATAATATATTTTACAAAAGTTTATATATTTTTCAGAAAATTTATTAAATAATGATCAAGTATTTGTATTCGGAAAGAGATATATTTATTATAACACAAAGTATTTTATAAAATAATATATATGTTATATTTATCGATAAAATTAAGAAACTTGTCTGAAGACGCAATAACAAACTTTTTCTTAAATTAATCAATACTCATCGATTTAATTGAGCTGAAAATTAATGTAAACGATATGTGAGAAGCATTTGTATATTTGAGAAGATATAAAAGAAAAATTGATCAAATTATTCCTAGGATAATTTTATCGCGATGATGAAAGACTATATAAATTGAATCATTCTTCATTAGTTGATTTTGTTTAGCGATAAGAGAGAAAATTTAATTACGAAGACGACGAAGAAACCGGTTTCACTTATGACTGATTCTGCGATTAACACCAGGCAGTTATCCTGCGCGATTCTAGACAACTCGTGCCAGTAGCAAGGACGCGGTTAATCGTGCCTGACGAGGTATGCAACTACGGAGTTCAATAGATAAAGATCTATGTCACTGTGCTTTTGCGGAAACAGATTTAAATAACGGTACATACAAGCGATACGCATACATAAATAATGCGCATGATTGTAAATAAATGCGATAAAATACTTTCTCCCAGATTTTCGGACTGGAATTTGCGAGAAAAAGCCTTCAAGATTAATATATCGCAACGCAGACATTATTACGACATAAGTTTGTGCAAGTTTCCTAATTGTTACTACTAGATTTATATAGTTATCAAAAATTAAATTTTTCGTTCTTGAATATTAAAGTTAGAGGGACGAATTATATACACTGCTCTATTCCATATATATATATTTTTATTTAAATAAGTATATATCTTTTTTTCATCATATACACCGGATACAAGTACTCGCGCATAGGAAATGCATGAAATGCAGCGGTAGAAATGCAGGCAAGAAGATCAGTAAGAGATGCATCGGCAAAGGATGAATATCGTTCGCTTGGACTGATCGGAGGTAGCTGATAAAATATAGTCTTTTCCAATTCTGAGGTAGCTAGAGAGGACTTTGTGGGCGATCCAGTGTGATCGATCGATCGATCGACCGATTTCGCCGGATCGATTTCGAAATCTTCTGAATGAGCAGATGTGCGTGTTTCGCGCCGTTCTTGATCCAGTCATCTCCTCGCGAATGATCGACGTTCGTTTTTAATAATAATTGCGAGCCGGACCGTTCCAAGCGGGATTGTAAGCGCCATTGTTCCAGGACGGATCGTAAGCGCCGACGGCAACTGGATCAGCTGGACCGGCTGGCACGCGCTGCGCTTCCGCATTGTAGAGAGAGAAATGTACGGCCTTGGCTTGCTGGACCTCGGGTGTGTCGACTACACGTCCGTCCGGGCCCAACGGAGCCGGCGGCCCGCTGTAACTACAGAAGTGAATAGATAACAAAGCTTGGCAAATTTTAATTCAGACAATTCGGGACAATTAATTTCGATTAAATTTTAATTCTTTTCGGATAACAGAAATTTAAATAACAATAAAATAAAATTAGGCAAAGTCGCTTAAGCAAAACTTGGACCAAAAAATCATAGCAAAATTTAAAATATCGCGTTTTGCAAATAAAATATTGTAGTTTTTTATACTTTTTATCAATTTTGCGAGAAAAACTTTTTTATCGAGCAACAGAGTATTGAAAATATGTAATTTTGAGAACATAACAATATGTTCTTTTTTCGTATTCAGAGCTGTAAAATAAAAATTTTTTTTAAACAGTCAAAAATAAATGAAAGTACAACTGCAAGCTTCAAAATGTTTTTCTAATTTTTGTCTGCGGTCATTTTTCACCGAGTGACAACGGTTTGAAAATTGTTTAATTTTGAGCGACTAAAAAGTTTCCTTATTTTTTCTGGAGTAGTGTAATAGATATTTACATATATAAGATCGCAAATAGATACTCAGTTATTCGAACGCGATGCCGAAGAGCAGTGCAGCCAAATACTTGAAAGCACCATGATTTTAATACGCGACACGCCATTAATACGCACAAATGCATTAATGAGCTGTGCATGCATTGAAGTCACCACACATTCATTCGGCCGCATTGCTCTTTTTCGAATATCTGAGCAAACACTTGCAATCCTATGCGCGTAAATATCTATTTTATTTTGTAATAAATTCTTTAACAAATATTTTAAACAAAAAAGAATCATGCAACAGTTTATAAACCTGTATTGCGGAATATAATTTGCAGCAGCGTATGGTCCACTAGGTCCAACGTAAGCGCCAACTGCTCCCGGTCCCTTCGGCGCGCGCGCGTTAGCCTCCGCCAAAGCGTTCAAGTGGGCAGCTTTCAGCTGCGCGACTTCCGGTGTGTCCACCACACGGCCGTCCGGGCCCAATGGTGCTGGAGAGGCATGAGGTCCGTACCACTGTGGAGCCGCCAGAACGGCGCTCGACATTGCAAACAAAAGGATCTACAATTGAAGATTGTATTTTTACTCGAGTAATTTTTCTCAGCGTTTCTGTTTGAAGCGAGCAAAAATCCTCCCGCAGCTTTCGGATGTACTCACAAGGTGTCCGATCATCACGACGAGTTCTGCGATGGTATTCCGTTGCCCAGATTCCGACTGTCGCGACTATCGATATGTGCGTTTAGATCCGCATTACGGCTGCCATCAACGAGCATGGTGCAATTTATACGGGTGCGAATGCGCCGGATCGGGCGCGCTGTCATGCCCCACCTGGCTCCGCAATCGCGCGGGGTACAACCACACCCAGGAAAATGCTCTCTTTAAACATGCCCTGCCCCGTAACATTTACAGCATGCGTTAACAATGACACCGCACGCGACACCGTCGTGAGTAAAAATGCACCTCCGAGATATGCGGCTATGTGCAACGCGCGCATGTACGTCATCCGTAAATTCCTAATCATTCGCACCGCGCGAAAGCAATTTGAAGGCCTGAAACAATGAGGCTTATTAAAGATCTTTCAAGCACAGTGCAAAGGTGCTTGACTTTACCATATGCGGCGCTAAGAAATTAACTACGTCGAGGAGTCTCATGCATCGTACAAAACAATTAACTTTTGCAATTTAGTTCGCATTTTACGCACATTTAACTTCTTAATTGCATCATTCAATTTTTTACTTTAAAATTTAGTTACGAAATTATTAAAAAAATTATCTTTTCGTTATCTGAGTAAAGTATTATGAATTATTTACGCCCTCTATAAATTTAGCGTATAATAAAAATATAAATTATCTATTTACATTTTTCTTTTTTAAATTATTTATCTGACGTATTTAAGAATTAAAAGATACAAGTATTTTATACGTTGATATAATAATGTTATAATTTGCAAGTAAAATTATTAGTAAAATATCTTTATTAATAAGAAAGTTATGTAAGAAGATAAAGATATGTACGAAGCAGTATCTTATTATACTCTACGCAAACTCGATTTACAATTCTGTCACGTGTTCAGCTATCTTTAACTTACAATCGCGCAACAAGTTACACCCACTATATCGCAGTTTATGGAATTATTTATCTGCATACCGAATCAATCACAATAGTATGTCACGAACAATAACAATAGTTGTTGAATTACTAAAACGGACTTGCGGTGTCGTAACTGGTCACTTAGTTCATCGATCGAACCCTACAGTTCTGAAAGGAATTGCGCATTTGTCACCAACGCAACCTCGACGGGACGTAGAGCTTAGGCGTTTACTCAAGCTTGATATAGTGTCGGCCGACTGTGAGTAATCGATATGTGCGATCGACAGCTAAACTCGTGATTAATTTTAACATATTTCTAGCACTTTGCCACAAAACTGAAATTGCTGGAAAAATCTCTGCATTATATACGTATATACGGGACGGTTTTATTCTCATAGTAATAAAAACATTTTTTATGTACATCTTATTCTAATAGAAAATAAACGTTATTTTTCTACCTTAATTTGATCTATCATATACTCCAACTCTATATGCCGTGTCGCGAAATCTGACTCGAAATAAAGGTAGAAAAACACTTGTTAGTACATTCGCAAGATGCAATACTCCTAAAATAGTGTAGATAATATTATTTTTTTACTTTAAACTATTTAAATAATTCGGATATATAAAATATCCTAATTTTATCTAAATCTAATACAAATATGTATATGCGTGTCATGATAAGAGCATGTGCAGTGTACATAAACATATGCAGTATAAAAAACTGAGAAGATCCGTTTTTGTCCCATGTCGCTACGTCAATTTTTTGCTGAGTTATAGCGTTTTGAAAATTGGGTACCTGTGCCGTTTATAAATAGACTGAAGATGCGCCGCTTGGAATGCGGAGGTGCTATTAATAGTTGACCTAGATTGATTAGTCATGTGGAAAGGGCAATGACCTGAATCACTTGTATAGATTGCGTGGCAGTAGCACCGATCGGCCTATGTCGGAATCCTTCGGGAGATCACGTGCGCATGGGACAATTGTCGAGATTGTCAATCTCCCATGGAAAAGTGCAATGAACAAGTGTCATGTGAAAAGAAAGAATTTAGCACGTTTGATAAGGCCAGAATCATTGATTTCAGGTAATTAATTTAAAAAAGATATTATCAATTAATTACAAAAACAAAATTAATCTTTTCGATACTTAATATAACAACGCGAATAATATGCCATCAGCTCGGTTTGCCAAATTTATAAGTTAAGACGGCACGTACATATGCACTTTGTGATTGCTATAAATGTTTTTATATAAGACATTTATTAATTTTTTTATTTATTTTTTGGGGATTTTATATATAATTTTTATGTAAAGGATATAATTTAGTGTTGTTTAAAATACAATTTTGCTCAAAAAAATATTTAATTGTATTGTTTTGGGTTTATTTAGACAGCAATTACACACATATTTATTTAGTGGCTCAAGTAAACAGAACTCCCAGAAGCAATTTCTTGTTGAATTTAAACAAACACTACAGAGTTACAGGAATCTCTTTAGTTTGTTATGCCAGTACAAACGAAATATCATCACAAAGCAATCCAGATGATGAAATATCAGGTATTTATAGAAACATTTTCTAGCATTATGCGACTTTAATTTTTTAATGTTTGTGTTATAATAAATATTTAAAATGTTGTAATTAAAGTAATCAATATTGAAACTTTCTACTATTTACTATTTGTTAATCTGCATCTTATATATATGTAGATCAACCAACACCATTGCAGGAGATAATGAAAAATGTTGTGAAAATCCAAACGGAGAAGCAACTTTTGAGAGCTTAGGTCTTGGTGGTTATAGTCCAGTCGGACTTGTACAGAATTTTCTAGAATTTATGCACATAAGTCGTGATATTGTTACATGATGGACAGCAATTCTCTTTGGTATTCTTTCTTTTATTATAAGCTTATAAGATTATTGCAATCAAAATTGTAGCCAAAGCATATCTTTTATATCTTGATTAACAATAGTCTATAGTTTTTGTACTTTAGTAATTGTGCTTTTCTTCTATTATCTTTTATATCATTATCTTTGAAAAAAAATAATATAAGATCATACATCTGTTACAGATTTTTAACAAAAGTACTAATTGTGCAATCGTGTTTCAAGTACTGTTTGTGCAAGGACTATTATATTCCCGTTGGTAATGATGTCAAAAGAATGCGATCAAATTCAGTAATCACACACCTGTGATACAAAAGTTGCAAAGGAAAATGACGGACGCTAGGATTCGGTGATCCAGTCGAAAGTATGCTAAGAGAATTTTGTAAAGAATTTTTATCTTGTCCGCCATTAGGGAGGATTATATGTTATTCTTGTAACAAGTGCAAGGACAGCGAGTGAGTTAATGAATTACATGAAGAAGAATGGAGTTAATGCCATGAAGAATATTATGATGCCATTAATCCAGGTTTGCGATGCATATACTTGCAAGTTTGCTACACATATATAATACTTAGGTCTTACACATATATAATACTTGGGTCTTACGCGCCCCTATAATTCGCTCGCGTCCTACATTTTCACTTGTATAAGGATAAAGAAATTCATGATTTACCTTCATTATTTATATATTATATTTTATTTGCTTTTAATATTACTAAATTTATAGAGTGCATATACAATATCTTTACAATTATATATAATAAAATATATATCAGCCAGCATAAATATAAGAACACATATTAGCGCAAGAATCTTTTAAAGCCACTACTTTCTTTCGTATTATCAATGCGAATAAACTTTATTTCTTTTGTAACATATTCGGCGAAGGATTCACCACTTGGCGTGCGAGTAAGGATCGTAATGTGACAGATGAGCGACCTTGGAGGCCTCCGCGGCGTGAGCGGCTAAATGCGCGGCCTTGGCGTGAGCCACTTCCGGCGTATCCACTACTCGTCCATCGTGACCGAGCGGCGCCGGCGGTCCATGATACGCGCTGTGGTATTCTACGTAATTTCCGTGATTCCCGTCCGCAGAATATCCTGCATCGTATCCACCGTAATGCGCCGCTTTGGCAGCCTCCGCGGCGTGCGCCGCCAGATGAGCTTGTTTAGCGTGCGCCACTTCCGGCGTATCGACCACTCGACCATCGTGAGCCAGCGGGGCCGGCGGTCCGTGATAATACCCGGCTTGCCCTCCGTATGCCTGATAAGGCGCATACGCGGGCAAAGCCAGCGTCGACAACGACAGGCATGATAAGACGAGCTGCAAGCACGGGCAGATAAGAGATTTAGTGAAATCCTGAGATAAATCCACTAATAATAATGAGAGATATCTGAGTCAGCAGTGGAGTCTAAGTAATAACAATAGAAACCGACAAGGACTAAAGTAAATATTATTGCTTATTTGTAACTTTTAAAGGGGGCAATAAAGCTTTCTTTTTATACTTTCTAATATTTATATTTGTAAAAATAAAAAAATAATTATGAATCACGAATCCGTTTTAGTAATTATTGTTATTGCCGTTCCGTGACATACTAGTGTAATTGATCAGATACGTGGATAGATAAAAATTGCGAAAACGAGAAATTTTTAATTATTCTCAAAGAGATGAGAAGCGGGAAGAGAATTATAATTACTTTATAATATACGTATTCTTTACTTACGAGAGACTTCATACTTGCGCGCGTCTGTCCGAGATAATGCGAATCTCTGCCCGTTCGATCGGATCGCGTAGACCTTATATAGCCGTCGAACAATACAATCGCCTATATCTCGTCTGTATTAAATAGCGTAAATGAAACGTGGACATGGGCCCGGCTTGATTTTCACATAATAGGAACGCGAGAGGGGTACGGTTTTTCTGTTTCGCCAAGCGCAATTCTGAGTAAGCGAGATGGAGATAGACTGAAGAGACTATCTTGCGAGATTTAAAAATACACTGAGATATTATAGAGCAACGAAAAAGAGCAGAAAAAGAGAGAAAAAGAGAGAGTGAAAAGGGGAGGGATAAAGGGAGGCTGGAATGCCGGTAAGAGCGAAATGATGATTGCGTCAACAACGAAAACGTGAACGTTCTAGGAGCGATATTGTACAATTGGTTTGGCAAAAAAAGCGTCAGCGGCATGGAAACATTTTTGATCAATCAAGCCCGATTAACAACGAATGCCTTGAAGAAAAACTCAAGGTTGGAATTAATATAAATCCAAAAGAATATTGAGACGAATTTTCGTTGTCGCGTCTAATCAAAAATTTTTCGATGTTATCTTTAATACATTAATTCTATATAGATATAAATATTGTTATCTTAGAATTAAACACTTATGTTTTTTTACTATAATTAATCAATAATGTATAATAAAGTGGATTTGTATGCTTTAATGACCGTAATAATAATCTACAGCCATTACATTGAATGAAAAGCTATTGAAAATTCCATCACGTAGATGTGTTTAATTGCTTAGTGAGTTATTGCGGCTTACTTCGAGAACAACATAAAAAGTGTCGGACAATTAAATATATTTGATCCAATTGCTTCATCGCGAAATCTAATTAATCATTAGACGACTGTTTAAACGCCACGACCTAAATAATAAATTAATATTATACTAAAAAATTAAACGCATTTTTGTAACAGTTTCGCGACACTGACACGATGCAAAAATATCAGAAAATGTGCATCGCAAAAATCGCACGGAAGAATGTTAGCTGAACAGCCATTCGCATTGGTGGGGTGACGCTGTTAGGTAAGAATAAATCCCCGATTGTATATAAACCAAGCATTTTACGCCCAGTAGTTACAAAACAGTAGCATTCCATCTCGGATTGAACGCAACCATGAAGTCTTTTGTAAGTAATCTCCCGATAAGCAAAATTACAGTGCTGGCAATTTTAATCGAAAAGCCAGCATTGCTTTTACATCACTCATGTTCGCGTTTACAGATTATCTTGATATCCATCGTTGCTCTAACTTCGGCCACACATTATCAATACCATGGACCGTCCGCGTCCATAGGTCACGACGGAAGGGTCATGGATACGCCGGAAGTGGCGCATGCCAGGGCAGCGCATCTCGCTGCCGTGGCGGAAGCTGCCGCAAAAGTTCCACATAGCGTGGCTTCCTACGCGGAAGATGAGGATTATCACGGATATTCGGAACCCGTATCGGTCGGTCACGAGATGTATCATAACGAATACGGATATCACGGGCCGTTCGCTCCGCTAGATTCCGAGGTAAGATTTTTTTAATTCTTCACTCATTACTTCTTATAAAAATTGAAATTTTATAATGTTCTAATCCATTTTTTTTCACCATCTCGCGGAAAAAAAGATCTTCAGGATTAATTGTCGTATTTGAACAAAATAAATTATACCACTAACGCGCTAAAAATTTTTAAGTTTCTAAATCAATTTTACATATTTTTTTAAATTGTTTTATAATTATAATAATTAGATAATAGGCAGCGTTTAAAAAAAACTTAAGTACAAAAAGTAAAAGTTTATCACTATCGTTTTTCATTTATTTTATTTTTAGGGTCGCGTGATAGATACGCCGGAAGTGGCACAGGCTAAAGCCGCACACTTGGCGGCTTATAATCACATAGCTTCCTCGGCACCTGTCGTCATAAATAAGTATCATTCGCAGATTTACAAGCCGCCGGCTTATAGTCACAATTATTATGACTCGTCAGCTCCCTTGTCTCACGACGGCAAAGTGATTAACACCCCCGAAGTAGAACACGCCAGACAAGCTCACCTCGCCGCTTATAACGACGCGCTTCACGGCCGCCACAGTTACTACGATTACTAATTTTGCTTTCACAGGATTAATAATTAAAATTTCGTTAAATTAAGATTTTGTCAAGATTAATATTGATTAGAAAAGACGCTAATATGCTCAGGAATTAATCCTTTCCTGCGGCTAATTGACGATGAGACGAACAATGATGTACTGATAAACTAGAATTATGAAATTAATATTGTTATTGTATATTACAGCACATTGCATAGTTTCGCTCAAGCTTCTAGATTAATTTTATGGACGTAGTTTGATATACTATGTACGCGAAGTTTATGATGCATCGTAAATCACTTTCGACGATAACTTTCAGACTGAACCACAAGACTCACGTAATAGTCGTTTATTCGATGTTACCTGTGCTTTAGTTTGTAAGAAATATTAAACATATTTGTTGTTACCCGATGTTTCTTATTTTATTATAGTACTACAACTCCAACATTGCTGTTTCTACCGGCATTCGAAATATTTCTTTAGCTGGAAAAATAAATCTACAAAATCGTAAAAGAAGCGTTAATTCTGAATTATAAAATATTTATCTTAAAGTATCTTGAGAGAATTTAATTTATTCATATAAAACATATTTGCATTTTTACTCGCACGTAACAATTAAATCTTAACATATCAGTAACATTATTAACTTATGTATAAATGTTACGGACAGAAAGAAAAATGTGATTCAAGAGATATCATGAATCAACACGCGCTATAAATAAAATTAATTGCCAAAGATCGATGTATGCGGACACCTGTCAACTTCCGCCTGCGGCCTCGCACGCTGGTAACACGCCTCATTATGTTTTTATGCTCGCGAATGAATCCCAGAAATGATTGATCCGATCACTTAACTAATGTGTCGCAGCCAAATTCAATTCAAGGTTCACAGCATTTCAAATCGCTTTCAGGTGAATAATTAATTAAGTCGGTACCTCGAGCTATATTTAATAACTCCGTTACACGATGTTGTTTGCGATACTAATGTAACGCATTCCTCGCGATCTATAAAAAATGCAAATAAAAATACTTCCTGCTCCGATTCGAACCTTCGAGATATTTATTTTCTTTTCATCGATGTACATTTGCGTTCAATTAAATAAAGTATTGCAGGTTTTTTCTCATTCTTATTCTCTCGTCAATTTGAAGGGAATTTTCTTACAATAAAGCAACTTTCCATATATGCGAATCCTTGTACTTTAATGAATTATCTTAACATGAAGAAGTGTATTTTCGTTTAACGATATATAACTGCTCGATCCTCCTAGTCGGAATTTATGGATCGCTGCGGGATCGATGCCGCGGCCCACACGCTCGAGAATGCTTGAAGGAAAACGCCAAGTTAGCCAGCTAATTGCGAATGTCGCTTAATGGGCATTTAAGATACCCGCCTCGATTGTGCTTCGTATGTGCGTTTATGCTAATAGACAATAGGGTCATCGGGCGTGCCGAGATTATCTCAAATTCCAAGGAAAAGGGCTTTTGTTCTCCGAGTCGTTGGGTGATCCGTGAGTTATTTACACGCCCACATAAATTCCGTATCTAATTTTGAAATATTAAAAATGAGCAAAAATTATTTGTGCCTTAAAATCTTCAAAGTTAATGTAATGTTTCCATATTATATATGTTTATAAAAATAATTATTAAATATATATTTTTTCATATTGTAGATTTTGCTATCAATTTTTCAAAGACATTTCTCACGAATTGATTAAACATTAAAACAGTTTTAGTAATTAATTGGTTGTGAATTTACTTGATTTCTGTACATGCAAATTGTAAGATTTGCTATTTTATGCAAATGCAATCACATCTGGAGCATTGCTCAATGACGTTACGTTGGCACAGCGCGTGCAACGATGCAAGGATACAACACTTATACAGGCGTTATGACTTTGATTTTAATGAACGCAATAGAAAGAAATTGTTGAGTGTAAAAAAACCGAAGACTATACAGACTTTGAAAAATATTCACTATCATTATAGAAATCCAAGTGTTCTGATTTTCACGAAGAAAATTTTGGAATAAAATATTTTTTATTGAAAATATTTTCTTAGATAGTCGCGTGTTTTTATGTAATACTGAACAATTCAAATAATATTTGCAAAAAGAGCCTCATCAGGAAGTGAGACCTTGCCGTGGAATTTTCGATGGCGAGTAAAAAGACGCTCCGATAAATATCGCGTACGTCAAATCGAAAGAGCGGATCCATTCGTCTGTCTCAACCGCTCTGGAAAAATCGTTTGATCTCGAGGACGCGCAGTCGACCTTCGTTTTGGTTGGTCGGCGCTTTCTTTTTCTCGTTGCACTCCATACATTTTAATTGCACCTCATCCCTTTCCCTTTCTTTTGGCAGTTTTACTTTGATATCTGCAAGGACGGCCGTTGATCAGTCATTTCTCAGAATATCGGGAAGTTACGGTAACGCAGTGGAACAAAAGCCGTCTGCTAATTACGGTAGTACGCGACCTTGTCAATTTTTTTAAATAAAAATCCTGTTCATTAAAAATAGGAATTCATGAATGGAAATTGAAACACCAAGAATAAAAAGAATATAACTGCATTCCCAGACAGCACAAAACATCCTGGGGACATCCCGATCTTAGGGATATCCCAATGTCCTGAGAATTGCCTCAGGACATCCTGAGGATATCCAAGATGTCCCCAGGATGTTTTATGCTATAATTATGCGTGCATTATTTAAAACAGATGCAATAACTTTTAAACTTACTAGCAAAAAATTCAGTACATGAGATTAAATGATATTCATTAAATATTATTTTAAAAAATAATTATAATATTAAAAATATATATATAATTCAAAATACACTGACATATTTAAATTTATTCGTATATCGAGTTTGATGTCATAAAATATTCGCAAGATGATTAATACCAGCGAACCTCATTAACTCACTGCAAAAATATCCATGTACTTACATGAAAAAATATCCATGTACTTACATGAAAAAAATGCTCTTGCAAATTATTACATGGCTCTCATGACGAAAACAGTCATTAACTATCATTTTCGCGATAATAAAGGAAGTCTTTGTGGCCCGAGTTACCTTCCACTCGATCTCCCCAACAAAAACCAATCGATTCGTTCGAGCGACTTCCTGGTAGATCCAAGCAGCTCGAGCCCTTGGCGGCCTCCTGACGATGATGAACGTGAACAAGAGCCGGCTAAAAAAGCCGCCGACGATACAAAACTGACCTCGGCGATGATCTCCGCAGTTGAGGAATATCCCCCTCCGGGCAGATTCAGGCAAACATCGGTGGTAGGATCTCATTAACGTAATGTCAATGTCAGCACTTTGAAGTGTAACACTTGCTGCAGGGTGTGGTCCCCTCCTACGGGTCGACGACTCCCTACCCAGGGATTCACATATATAAAAGGAGATCCGCATCTCAACGTGATACGACATAGCAGTTCATACAGCGAGTACTGGTAATCATCCAGCAGCGCTTGACCACACTGATAAGACATGAAGTCTCTTGTAAGTATCGTTAACCGGCAGCGGATTGCCAGAAGCTCTCACGAACATCTCACTTCATTGTCCGCCACAACTAATCACGCCAATGTCGATTGTTGTCAAATCTAATTTCGTTTAATATTCGTTCATTAGTTGCGTATCTATAATAAATCGAGCAATATTCTCTATTGTTAATAATTAACTTTTTCCGCAACAAAATTTCTCAAATTTAATTAAGTCAATCGTTCTAATTGTGAAAAGCAAACTTATATGTTGCAAAACCATAGAAATAACGTGTGTCTATTCATTTTTGCAGATTGTTCTCTCCGCGCTCTGCGCACTTGCGATCGCCCAACCAGCTTATCTGGGTTATCACTTCGGCTTGCCGGTGGGACCCCTGGAGACGCCGGAAGTGGCGCAGGCGAAAGCGGTGCATCTCGCTACGCAAGCCTACGAGGCCGCTAGAAACACGCTCGGCTACAGATACACACCTTTGGCCGTTTATGCACCTGCAATTACGTACGGCGCGCCCATCGGCGCAGATGGTCGGGTAGTAGACACACCTGAGGTCGCCCAGGCCAAGGCTGCCCATCTCGCCGCTCACGCTCAAGTACGACACTCTCGTTTAGAAGCAATTACACAAACGGCATAGCTATTCGTTGCGTATCGACAAACTGGTAGAAACACAGCTTGCAGAAATGACTTGTCATTCTATTTGACGCTTCATTTATCGTCAAAAATTGGAATCTTTTTTTATATTTAAGTACTGTGTTTTTTCTCGAGTCCAATTCTTAACTCTTTTTTTTTTTTTTTTTTTTTGCTGTAACAGTTTAATTGCCGGCAATTTAATTGGTATTTATTCCACGTAGGAAGCTGCCAAGACAGTCAAATTGATACCATACGGCGCTCTAGCGTATGCACCCGCGCTCTACGCTTACGGCAACGCTCCACTTGGACCCGACGGCACAGTAATAGACACCCCTGAAGTGGCACAGGCTAAGGCCGCACATTTGGCCGCACACGCTCAGGCGGCCGCCCGAAACGCTAATTGACGAGTTAATCAACTATTGGAAACCGATATACACGTGTTGATCAAGTCTAACTCTGTCCGGGGCTGTCTCAATCGGAGAAGAACATGCGGAGGACATTCGTGCTATGTTTCATATGGATCTGATATGAGGAAATTGTTGACAATAAATGAGCCATTTTAATATCTGTAAAAGTGTATTACGCAATTTGACCTTAATTAAATTATGCTCATAAATACCTGATGTATGACAAACCAAAAATTCTTTTCCTATGTTGTAATTCCAGTATAAAATACGATCAGTGTATTCGAATACACGAAAATATATAGAAAAGAGCGCAACGTTTTAAAAACGTTATTTTTTTTTTTAATTTGTCTTATAATAATCATGCGATACAGTTCTCTGAAAAAAATTAGCAATCTAGACATGTCTTGCGTATCATTGTCAATCTACACATTCTACAGCCTTTCCGATTTCAAGCGCTTTCCGCGCCATAGCCAATGCGCCGTCTTTTGTTTTGTTTCCACCGATAAATCGAACAGAGTGTACAAATACGGCGCCTTCGATTCCGCAGGCTTCTACAAGTGCGTCAGAGCGCAAACCACCCCAAACTTCCGGTAGGAACATCCTGCACACGAAACTTCCCGCCGCCACCGGCATACATTGAATTCGATAAGAGTCGTCGCTCTCAAAAATGGCGTATTTTATTGACGGCGAAACATTCATTTCCTCTTCCAATTGAAATAAATGCTCTTTCCATGGTACCGTTTGCGACAACATTATTATTTCTCCACTCGGATCAACCTTACAAAAATATACATATACTATATTGAAACAATAATTTTAAAAATATCTAAAATAAAAAATGAATGAAACTGTTTTTTACCTCATATCGATTCTCCACGGCGCGTCGGACAACATCTCTTGCTGGCAGCCAAACTTTTTTCGCGTACTGCACAAATTCTAAGAATTCCTCTAAAGTCAGAGCCATAGCTTTCTCAAATCGTTCATCGATATTCACATCTTGATTATTCCATTGAGGGTTTAGTCTGCTTACACGTGCACTTAAATCAGTAACTATTCGATATCTGAAACGAATAGAGAAGCGTTAGTTCAAGAAACCTACTGTAACACATCAGCGTTATAAATGCATACTTACAATGGTTCTCCATCATACATTGGCACGCCATTGTCTATGGCATCAATTTCCTTGATTAAGGTGTCGTAGACCTTTTTGAAGATTTCTTCAATGACTCTGTCGTCTGTTACCTCTGGAAGTACACTTCTCAATATTTCATGTCCGAAATGACAGTACACCAGGCCTGCACTACTCAATTTTATTGTCCAATCATATCCTGGTTTTTTCATAATGCTACTTACTGATTCTTGAAAATGTCTGATACAAAAAAAAGAGACGGTAACGCACTGAAAATAAGTATTTTATTGCAAAATAATAATCTTACCTCATATGATGGTCATATCGATGCCTGGATGGATCATATTCTCCACCAACGTCCACTACAATATCACAGGTGTCTAAGATATTCTGATCTCGAGATCTAAAAATGTAATGCGATATCCATGGATTCTGTAATTCAATATTTTCTACTAGTTTTACTTCCACCACATTTTATCTTTTAATGTTAATGTTTCAAATCTCTTTCAATTTTATAATTTAAAATTCAAGAGAATTACCTCACTATAGAAGCATCTTTATATTGCGGCAGCAATTTTAAGAACGCACAGGCGAGCACCTCATCGCAGTGGAAAGTACCATCGTGCGTACCGATTTTCATAATCGATTTTCCCGACATCGTTCTGAGTGGAAAGCCGAGTGTATATGTTTTCTTCCACAGAAGAAGGTTAGAAAATTTGATGAAACGTGTGCTTCTTAATACTTGACTGAAAACTCCAATTGTCATTATATGTTCCGATGTAAAACTGTACGTTGTATTCTATAAATTCACAACGTTAATCCTCACCAGGTACTAGTGTAGTAATGTGATATTCTGGGATTAAGATTAAAAATCAAATTAAATACATTTTAAAACAGGAACACATGGACAAAACGTGATAACGCCAAATGAATTATTCGATGAATCTAGACGCACATCCTACTTTTCTACCTCACTAAACTTTAAGTTCGTATTGCAAGGTGGAATTTGATTCTACTCTCTCAATTTTTAATGCATACTTTGATACGGGCTTAAAAGTATACAAAAGAAACAATAGAGACGCTTCTCGGAATAGAAGCAAACTACTGTGGATTCGTATTTTAGATATAATACACCTTCAACCAAAATACTGAATCACATTATATTATTAATCAATAAAATCATATAGAAGCTATTAAGAGCAATTTTTTAGAAAAAATGATTAAAAGTAAATGAAAATAATAAACCAAGTCAAAGGATATTGTAATATTTAGGTAACAAACTGTTATCACAAAAAGCATGCATAATAATCACAAGAATTATGTAGAATTATACATAATTTTTATTTTACTGATAAAAATTAACAATAGCTGTACACAAAAATATTATTAGTCATATAATATTAGTATTAATCATGAGAAATAGTAATTAGAAACTTTTACATACGTGACAAGAAGAGATGATTCACATTTTATTCACTTTTATTTCTCATTTTGTCATTCTTTTTCTCAATATTTCTCACCTAGTCAATTAGTCTATTATTGATTTGTTAATCTGCTTGATTAAATTTAATTATTGTTTGAGTATACATCTGTATGGTGTGTGGGGCATAACGCTGAGAATTTGGGAGATCTGATATTATACATCTGAACAGTCTTCCTGTTTATTCAATATAAATTATATTAAACTTCTGCATAAAATAAAAACTATCAGTAAAAAAATTAATTAAAATAGAAATAATTTTTTAATAACCATTTGGTCTTAATGTATATATATAATGAATTTTAGTAAATTTATTCTGTAATATTCATTACCTCCAATGACTCTGTAGTATTTTTTTCACCTTGCAACTGTCTTACAAGAAAAGCTAAAGATGTGGCTTGTTCTTGTAATCTTTTATATTTCTGTTGAGAAGCATTTAACTTCTTCGTCAATTTTTTAATATATGTGTTTGCACGTATTAATTCTTTTGCTTCATTATTTACTTTTTTGTCACTTGATGTGATCCCAATATTTCTATTATGTAACACAAATATAGACTCCTATATAAGCAATAAATACTTCATTATGTTGGAATTCTTGTTGTTTTGTTATTTTACCTGTGCAAAATATCGAACTGTGTCAGATGCTGTTGTTTGAAAGTCGAAGTACATGGTTGGTCTAAATTATCTTGATTTTCATCAATATTTGTTGCTATTTCAGAATTCAATTTTTCATGATCAATATTTGTAATAACATCACATTTTTCTTTGTGCAGCTGTTCTTGACTTTTCCTTGCTTCTTCGTCATTGGCTGATTTATCCAAATTAGTACTAAATAACAAATATTCATATTTATATGTAATAGATACTTTTCATTACATAATTCTAATTTTGTGTTACCTGTTTACAATTTCAGATTTAGTCAAATGCTGCACTTTAAGAATGGAAACATATGGTTTGTGCAAATTATCTGTACTCTGATCAATATTTGTAGCAATCTCTAAACCTCTTAATTTCGTATTACTGGCAATAGCATCATGGCTTTCTATAGATAATTGTTGCTGATCCTTACACAACAAAACAAAAATAATATAATTAATATTTGTCATTTATATCATTACACAATGTAATTCTTGTAAAAATTTCTTGTAAAGTTGTTATTCACATATTTATATTATATTAAAACAAAAATTATACCTACAAATTGGATTTTATATTTCTTTCTTAATCGCATATCAAATATACTGGGTACAGCATTAGGCACTAAGTAACGCTTGCCAGTAGGTGATGGCAGAAAGCAGTCTTCCGAAAAATGCTGGCTACATATAAATACATTTGCAGCAGGAGTAAAGTTTGTTATTCTTTTTTTAATTGCTGTGATCCAACGTTCTCTTCTGCTCTCAACTTTTGGAAGCCTTAAAATTATATAAAATAGAGTTTTATATGTGTAGATAGGTGGTCTATATTTATTTAATTATTATATTAATGTGTATACTATACAATAAGACTTCTATATGTTTTGTGTCACTGTAAATAAACACGCAAAACTTAAAATTATTGTAATAATAATAAACTTTCATGTTAATAGATTTAGCGATTAGTTTCTGTAATAATAGTTCTAGGATTAAAAATAAATTATACATATTTATACCTATGAAAACTAATTCCCGGTAAAAGACCATATTCAGTATCACAAATACTGCAATTCGTAACCATCATATTTCTTTTTTGTTGTTTTAAGAATCGAATCTGTGAATATGAAATGTCACGAAGAGAAACTCTGAAGGAACTTCGTCGCCTCTTGCGGCAAAATTGCAAAGTTACAGATTTGGTTTTACCAACCATCAAAAAATAAATTCTCCGTCTTTATATAAGTAATTCTACCAATCACGGAGCATTTTCTTTATCAATAATAACATTTTTATCTCTGGAAAATAAATTTTCTAATTTTAAATGTCGGATATTAGATATCAGATGACAGATACGGTATGAATCTTGCATAAGATTAAGTTATTGGAACGTGAATATATTGAAAAATTAAGGGAGCTAGTTGGAATTGTTACGGCTCTGAACGACTATCCCGCGAATTAGACTTGTAGAGATCGCTTCTGATGCTGATGGGCGCGTGAAAAATGTTTTCTGAGTGATTGACACCCAGTGCAGGTTATTCAGCTGGAGCCAGCCGGAGCGAAATTCGTTAGTAAACATGCAACCGTGGCAATATCGTGAGTGACCATCATCATAACGCTTGATTATAATGGCAGAAAATTTGTCGAAACGGCCTTCCAAAGGAATTCTAAAGACATCCAGCAGTTTTGATAATCCGGAGGCGCCTAGGTGAGAGAGCGTTAATTGAATTCCGTCGTGTAAAAATAGAGATGTGTAGATCTCGTCGTTCAGATCTATCAATATCAAAAATATCTTGTATAACCCGGCACGCGTGTACAATCGTTCAATATTTACGAGGATAACGTGATATTCGTAAATTTATATATTTATGATATAATACGTGCTATAACAATAGATAAAATAGAAAAATAATTATTGAAATTATTTTTCCATATCCATTCGATTTGATTTCTAATAGAAACATCATATATTTGATGGAAAATTAAAAACATTTGTTTAGACTTGAGATTTTTTATGTTTTCAGAAACTTATCCTTTTAGAGATAATATATGAGATATTTATAGAATTACTGTTCAAAGGTTAAGAAAAAATCGCATAAGAAAGAAAATATTGAATATTTGCAAGTTATTAATTAATATCAGCCAACATTATTTGATACAGATCCAATTTTTGGACACAATAATAAATATTATTAGATTTTTTTAACCTATCATTATTAACTGACCTATAAATATTAATGATTATTATTAACTGACCTATAGACCAAGCAAAGAAACAACATGGGATGAAATGAATATTATCGCCACTCTTCATCCTGCTGACAAGGATTATGGTCATATGAAAATCGAGGAACCAAAAACCCCATACAATTTTGAAGGCCTCGAAAATGAACATGAACTTGATCAATTAGACGCCACCACTATTGCAGCAAAGTAAATAAATATAGTGATTATGTATCACACAATTTTAATTATTAATATAAAATATATTTATGTATTAATATGTTATGATTATATATTATTAATTGTTTTCTTACAAATTAGATTAGCTGGGAGTAGTCAACCAAAAATTTTCGAAGAATCCAGTGAGGAAGAGGAAGATGAAGAAACTCCTGAAGAAAGAGGTAAGATGAGATTTATTAGGTATAAAGATCTTGGCCGTCAATGCATTTTATTTTAGAAAGGAGACGAGTTTTTGAAGCAAAGAGAAAAGGCCACTATCGAGAATGGCATGCTGTACAAATGGCAAGACGACTCTTAGAACAAGATGAATTAGAAGAAGACGAAGATGAAGATGGCGAGGCTAAAAATAATGAGGAGCATTCATCAGAAGAAGAAAGCAATTTTGACCCTCGTTTCAAATGCGTGCCGTCCTGTGATAGAAGTGAAAAGAAATAAACGAAAAGCATTAATTAGTCATTTTCTTTTTAAATTATACATTGCACTCATTTTTTTGCAACAATGTGTCTTTTATTGTTTGACATTATCATGCTTAAAGTGTATCGAGCAGCAGGGACAACGTTCATTACATTTAAATGCCCAAGCTAGATTTATTAGCTTTTTATCCTCTGTAAATAAATATCGTAAAAACTTGAATATTTAGAGTAAAATGCTGTTGTACTTTTTTAAGATTACATAAAATAATCTTATATTTGCAATTTAACTATTAATTTAGCTCAGAAATATCAAATTGTGTCACAAAACTTGTCGCGTATAATGCCCATCTATCTAGAGAAATTTTTAAATTAAAATTTGTAAAAATCTTGCTTGCCATGTGTGTCATTACAGGCCTATTGATAGACATACAACGTTCGTTCGTAGCCGTATTTCCATAAAATTAAATGCTTTTGAGAAAAATTTCATGAAATAAGGTTTTTTATCGATATTAAAAATTTGACGAACAATAAGGCTGAGCGAAACTCACCTATATTGAAAATTTGAGATTGGTATGTAATATTTACATACAATAAGAAATGTATGTATTTAAAAATGATGGTATTTGTTATACATATTACAAGTCTTGTATGATTAGCACATAGGCTTATGCTATGTAACATCAGAATATATAATCTCCAATTTTCGTTTCTTCTCATAATGTTTGATTTTATTTTCCAGACTTTCTGTAAAAGAAAATAGAAAGTATAGATTATATACATAGATAAATGTAATGAAATTATCAGTTTATACTAAATGAACAACTTAATGTAAGCCTGTTCAAGTTCATTAAGCTTATCCTTTTATTCCTTTGTCCTAAATTTGTATAGTTTTAACTTTTAATGAAAATTAACTATTTACACCACTTCACAATAAACATGTGTCTATGTTGACTATCTTGGGTTGTTTTCCAGCAAAGGACAAGTTGACACAAATTGACACAAGTATCACTCTGTCTTTTTTCGATATTCAATGAACAACAGAGAGAATACTTTTGTGTCGCTTGTGTCTCTTGGTGGAAAACTACCTTGGTCTGCCTTCCTTTATTCCTTTTTCAAGTCTCATTTTCATTGAAATAAAAGGAAAAGTTTAGCTTGCAAACCAAGACTTGGACAGGCTTAATAAATCTGCTAGATTGTACTATTGATAGATTGTATATTTAAAAAATTGTAATTTTAAGCGTAAAATGTGTCCAAACGCGACGATACTGTGTTTAGTATAGCAAAAAAAAAAATAGTATGTAATAGTAAACGTATATATCTCTCTGATCATCAAAATATTTTAAATGTCTGTATTATATAAAGAAATACAGCAATATCAACAATGTACTTGTATGCATATTGTTTCAAAGTTTATACACATAGATTTCATTATAAATAAGTAATAAAATAAACACTTTTTTAATTAAAGATTTTTAATTTAAAAAGAGCTTAAAAGAACTAAAAAGAGTTAAAAATTAAGTCTGTTAATAAATTTATGTTCACTAGTTTTGATAAAATTTGCATACTCACCACACATTTCTCGTTTCATCAATGGTTGATATATTTTTGATTGCACACCAAGAAGTAAACAGTCACTTTGAAAATTAGTATTTGTACATTTAACCAAATTTTCCAATTCCGTTAACATATTTCTAATCATTGTAGATCTGCATATAATGAAAAACGCAAATTGGTTATAAAATTATATACAATATCAAAATTTTTTTTTCCAAAATAAACTTACTTTATAGCACTCAGAGTCCAATCCTGTTGTAATATCTTGATAATATTTATTAGCTCATTTTCATCAACAATCCATTCTACATCTTCATAATCACAATACCAAAGATTCAATGGAACTTCATGAGCCATATTGTACTGTGGTTTCTGTGGACAAGTTTCAATGTTCAGAAGCTTCAAAATTATTTCAGGATCCTCTTTTTTTTGTCCAATTAGCAACAAGATGCCCATTAAGCAACGAATTTGATGCCAGAGAAAGGCTTGACTTGTGATTTCTAATTCACACATATTGTAACCTTTAAAATATAAAAATTAATTGCATGTTGCATCAATAACAGATAAGCACATAAACAAAATAAAAAATACCTGTGGGCTTTTCCATGGTTTGGTCACTTATAAAAACTCTTGCATCCATTACAGTTCTCTTAAAGTTAGTGACTCCATTAGCTACATCCATTTTACAAATATTACGAAAGTCATGATTCCCTATGATATATTTAACAGCTTTGTTCATGGCATCTATATTTAAGTTACCCTTCGGGAAAAAATATTTGTACTTCCTATATTTGCAATCAAATCTTGCAGAGAAGTTGATTGAGACTGGATACCACGCTATACATCTTATATTTGTTGGAAGTAATCTGTTCAATATTTTACAATACGATAACTCTTCCGACAAGTTATCTTGATTTTCTGGCTCCAATCTACTGCGTATATCCAATGAAATTACTTGAGAGAAGGAACTAACACCTTTATCAGTTCGTCCACATCGATGGTAATTTGAAGTCTCACGAGATTCAATACAGCAACTTTTTAACAGAGCTGCAAATAAATGATGCTCAATAGTGTCACTGTTATGTTCCTGAACGGTAAACCCATGATATTCCCAACCAAGATAATATAACTTCAAAAAAATATGTCTCTTGTGGCAGCTGTAATTGAAATTACAGAATGTTACTCAAATAAAAAATGTAATGTGAATTGAAAAGCAGCAGCACACTTACCGCGAGAAATCAAATGGCTTTCCTACTCTCTCAGACGTCTTTTTTTTCTTCCACTCAGAACTGGTAGATTTTGCAATTACTGCTTGGAGTTGTTTGTTACGAGTTTCAAGTTGTAATACTTTATCAATTAATTCCTATAAACAGAAAATATTAATGTACATATATAAAACATGCAATACTATAAATATATAAAAATTGCATATTTATACTTATATCTATAAATATCATACCGATTTATCGAGCATTTCCATCTGTTCTCTTATATTTTTCTTTATATCAGCGCGTTTCTCTACAAGATTCGACATGATTACGTCGCTCTTGAAGAGGTAATGAAATAATATAAAATATTTTAATTAAATCGACAGTACATAAACAAAAGTTGGAGGTTATGTCACCTAAATATTATACCGACTGCTAATAATGTCGCACACTGTTCCTAGATGACATTTTAAAATCATACCAACATAATCGTGGTATTTTATTCTGTCGTTGGCAATAGTTTAGTTTATATTTAAAATTTGTTAGAAATTTGTCATTTTAGTTGATAGTAAGAAGTCACAAAAATAATTGCTGCAAATAGTAAGTTGCGGCAATTAAGTAGCCGCAATAAGCTTAAAAAATAATTACATAAAAAATTGCATAGTCTGCTGCTGGCTTTAGCAATAATATTACTACATTTTGGCTACGCGATGTCCTAGCATCACCGCTAGATGATGTCTGCTGTCCATACCATCCACATTTTGGCGCGCACTTCAGCGCTATTTGCTGGATGGTGTGCAAAGTTGTCAAACGATTCGGCGATAAAATAAAACTTCATCCGTACATCCGTTATTTTCCTTTGTTGTGATGTGCCGAAACGCGTGTTCATATTAACGTCGGGAATGCCGTAGAGACGTATCGCGCGATCGATATAATGATATAAAAAGCCCGTGTCGGGAGTCGGGAGTACAAAGTGTCGCGCGATCGCCATGATATGATAAAAGTCCGCATCGAAAGTATCGTGCAATGTGTTATGCGATTGTTATGATAAAATTACGCGTTGAGAACACGCGTATTTAATGTCGTAAGTGTCATAAAAAGCGTCACGCGATTATTCTAATTAGTGTATGTATCTTCTGTGTTTCCACGAGTGCTTTGAAGAACAGCCGCAAAATAGATAGAGCAAAAGAGAAGGAGGTGGTTCGCCGGTGGGGTTGGAGGGGGGCCGGCATCAAATAACGGCTGAGCCACCATGAAGTAATATATTATTCATTTATTATTTGCTTTTTTGCGGAATATGTTATATTTGCAACCACTATCTCGGCTATACGTAATTCTGAATAAATTAAATGTATAATGAAATGATAAAAAAATGAAAAAAAATATATATTTTAATTTTGCAGGACAACTTCACGATTCTGTTGCTGCATTTCATACATCAGTGAGTACCAATTATTAATACCATATCCCAGTAAACGAGAAATTATTGAAAGTTCAGAAATGGAATTGAAAATTTACTGAGAAGAATTCATTTACGATGATGCTGAATTCTATTTAATTCTTCTCAATAATTTTCAATCCTATTTCTGAACTTTCAATAACTTCTCGTTCACTGGGATCTTTATTGTAATCTGTATTGTTTTAAATTTGTTTGTAATGAGTTTTTTAAAGTCAAAAGCTTGTATAGCAAATACCTTGTATCACGAATACGTGTCCTTCTAACTAGTTTTTCTAATATTTAAAATTCAGTTATTATCGGAACGGGACAGCAAAAAGGAATTTTAAAAACACATTTTCTGTTTGAGTTTGGAAAAACTGAATAATAATTAATAAACTACTGCAAAGCTATTTGCACGCATAACAAAAGCATATTCTCCAATTTTTTATATATAATTAATCATTAACAGAATATTTATGTGAAAAAATATCCACTTTTTTCAGCAATATTGCGATGTAGTTATAATCGGATCAAATAATTTCTTTTATGTATGTAAATTCTTTTATGTAAATAAATATTGCATGTATTATGCATTTTCCGTGATAGTATTTCTTCTTAAAAGAATTGTGAACACATTTCTCGTCGCAAAAGCTCAAGTCAGAGAGAAGATCGGGTTTACGTGGGTTTTCTCTATTTTTATTAATGTACACAATTTGCATCTATTGCATATGATTCTCGTACTTCTCTTGACAATATTATATCGCACTACAGCGTGTCGAAAGTAGTTTTTACAAAGTATTTGCTGCAAGCCTTGTTGACGGAAAAACAATATGTTGATTACTGATGTGACATTTAATTTATTCGGAAATATGATAAAAATGTGATTCAAAATATATTATCTGAATTTCTCCGCCTGTGCTCTTTATACATATATAAAAGCGAAGCCAACTTGGCTTCGTTTTCCATTAACATTGGTTCGTTCTCGCGTGACCACATTCGAGTGGTTTACAGAACAAGCGATTTGGTAATCGATAAACTATTCTCCTGATTCTCAACCTTTCAATTTTGAAGGCATTGAATAGAATCACACACTGCACTTTGTAATAATATAAAAATGCATAAAGAGCATCTTTCTCATGACATCAAACATAAGATTTTCAAGAGAGAAAATTGTTTTACCTTTTGCATTAATTTTTTCACGAATGTCTGATTAAAAAAGAAATCAGATTTAGTAGTTCTGTAATAATAAATTAATTTGTAAGGATTGTTAGCGCAAATCAGTGCGATATTTATTCGTCTTTTGTGTCATAAGTTATCGTGATGATTGAATAGGATCGTTCTTTGAAGGCTCAAGTTGCTAATAATGTAAAACTCAAAGTACTCATTGAATGACAGCCACTTTATTGAGAGTAGACAGCGGTGAACATTAAGATCGCCTTGCGCAGCAATTATCTCGACTTTAGATAATAAGATATCACACGTGCCCGTAACTGGTAGGAATCCTATTCTTATCCGGCATGCTATTGATCTCTCACATTACGTTTCGTAAGTGCACTCGTAAACTACTTTATACTTTTACTGCAAAAAATAGGCAAGTTAAAAGAACGGGAATGCATTCTGTGAAATATTATGTCCTCTCAGTTTTATTCTCACAAAATGAATTTCCACCAATACCTTTAAATTTACTTATTTTTTGCAGATTTCCTTTAAAATAAAGGTATGATGGATACTTTGAACGTATAATAATTGACGATACATGCATTGTCTTTTGCAAAAACATTCGTACAAATAGCTGTATAAATAGTAGTAACGTATAAAAATCGATATACAACGATAAAATGTTAATCCCCCATAAATCAGTTACTTTATTAACACTTGCTGATAATAAAATCTTTCAAAATATTTCTGCAAAAAATACTTGAATTAAAAGAAATCGGCAGGAATAGAAATTCACTGAAATTGGATTCTTAATCTGTATAATTGTCCTCTCATTCTTGTTAAAAATGCAATTATCGCATTTATTTTACCAAGAGAAACGATATAAATTTTCTGCTTACAAAAAAATAAATAGAAAGAAAACCATAAAGTTTCGATATAAATGACAGTTCCAAAGATCAGCAGTCGAACTGAATAGAAGGAATTATAATGGATCACTTTTAATTCGCCTATTTTTTACAAAGATACATCTGTATGTCACAGTGATATATGTATTCTGAAGAAAGAGCGCTTTGTCATTGTCACACTCGCTTGAACCATCTTCGGTTTCGCTGCATGCACGCATACACAGTCGCATATATATTGCTGTCGAATTTTCTTCTTTTCTCCCGCGGCAATTTGTAAAAAACTTTTGGCTTTGGTTCGCCTACTAACGACACAACTGGCTTATATAATTATTACGGGATAAGTCATGCTCTAACAGTAGGAATACGAGTACAAACGCATCGAATGTTTTATCATGCATACCGACCGGTAACCACAAATGATTTGTCCTTAAGATCTGAATATTGCACCAAGAACACCGCTGAGCATCATTTATTGCATCATTCTTTTTTTTTTTCTCTTTAGCTTGCGCTAAAAATTTTAAACGACGCAAGACACGCTGTTGAAAACTCGCAATGTTGCCCTTGACAAAACTTGAAATCGTTGTATCTCTAAATTTAATCGCGAATGGCACGACAAACTTCCGTCTTTGTAAAACGGGATACTGTTACACGAGAAAAAGTAACTGCGCGAGACACGTTGAAAAAATAAAAAGGGATTTCATCTTTTTCTTTTTATCTTTTTCTTCTTAGACTTCTTTAACTTTGGTCATGAATACACGTCATAAGTAATGTTGGATGAGCCGTTTTGTTTTACTTCTGAAATCGCACAACTTAGGAAACTTAGGAATCTCTTACAGAAATGCTTAAGGCTTTACTTTTAATAACTCCACTTAAAAGTTGGAATAACAAAATTTCACTCCGCGGAAAAATGATATCCATTTTATCTCTCAACCACGCATTTATGTCCGCTGATGCGATCTGACCCCGTTTCAGGACCAAAAAAGATTTCCTATTCAATTCCGCGCGATGATTCCCTCGTCGCGAATTCATCTGTGTCGCAACTTGTTGTTTATATATACTTTCTAGTGAACGAAAGGATATGGGCAATTGACAATGCATGCATTGATTCGATTCGATTCGATAATTATCAGTTCTAGAGATATATCCGAAGGCATTTATAAATACGCTCCGCCGCACTTCCCGAGGTATCTTGAACACAGCACCCTAGCGGAGAACGAAATATATCTGGTAAACATAATTACATATCTCCTAGAATTGGCTAAATACGCCGAGTTAGGTGTTGTAGGAAATATTCAATGACTATATTACTTTGTAACATATATTTACAAACACATAGTTATTCATTTTAGAAATGTACGCGAGGGAAAACTTACTCTTAGTATTTGTAAAGTACCGGCTTTTTCTGCCGTCTTCCGGCCTGAGATTTGGCGATCCACGTAAAAACGGGCGCCCGAAGAAGAGAACGGACATGTTCCTAATTAACACATGTTCTCGATATCCTTGCCTTAACAACAACGTTTCTTATAGATATATGTATGTTCTCTCTATGAAAAACACTTGTTAGCCGATGGCGACCGCTTCATATTTTTTTTTTTCCTCGGAAGCGTTCGTTATGAAAACTCTCCTTTACAAGGTGGAAATAGCTATAACAGTCAACAGTTAAATCTACTTTCTGATTTGCCGCGGCTAACAAATATCTTTATTATTTATTTATTTTTTTTTTTCTTTCTTGTAACTTTGTCTTGTAAATATTTCGAAGGTATATTCATTAATTAATACCGCATTATCTCTAGAACTAGTTTAATGTCTTAAAGTCGTGTCACAAAAATATTCTTCGATCGTACTAAGAAATATTTAAACAATATTTGTTCGCTGCTAGGGTCTCCATCCCCACCTTCTTCTCTCCGATTCGCTATATCGATTACATAGACAACTCCCATTTCCTCTCCTCCTTCCCGACTTCATCCCCGAAAATGTATGTTATATCACGGATATATACGAAGTTTATTCCTGTTTACTTCCTCGCAGTGTTTGTTATATATCGCGTAATATGCTGCGTCACTAATGAGATACAAGATCTATTGACTGACGTTCAAGTAACTAACATAAGTGTGCTCGATAGTACCGCGCGCAAATCCGTATATTTAGTTCGCTTTACGTCTAGAACCAAACAACGACAAGTGAGATGAACAGAGAAATTTGAAATTTCGGTGATATTGAGTTTTCGTACTCACACGAGAGAATTCACTTGAACTTTCGAATTCATCTTCTCTGTTTTGTATTCTTACGCTTAAAGAGTCGTCGTCATTAGAAAATATTCCGTGTGCTATAGAAAAAATCTTACCTTTATTCGTCGGCTGTTGCTTGTCTCGCATATCGACGAGAGCGATTCGAGCATTAGGTATTGTTACTAGAGTGTTGTATTATCAATTTTTTTTTTATTCTCGTTTTTTTATATACGCTTTATTGTGATATCAAGAGTGCCGTACGAAAAACCGTACGAAAAGACATACGAAAAGCGAGGACGCGCGAGACGGAACGAATAATGCATTAACTAACCCGGCAGCGATAACGGTTTTAGCTCATCATTAATCTTACAAATGAATCAACGGAATGTCAAAATGTCCCAATATGTTCAATTTAACGATGAATTATTGCGGATAACGATAAAAACTCCCCGGCCGCTCGCTCGAGATGCTTAACGATCCGCAAAAGACGTTTCTTGCGAACGCGCGATCAACTAATTAACTGAAACAATCGATTTAACGCACCTACCGATTGTGAGTCCGTGACGAGAAACGCAAGTTCGCGATGCGCGTGTCAATGCGATGAGGAGAATCAGATCGTTGGCTGGCCGTTAGAGATATTCGACGATATCGCATTTGATGGATATATTCGGGCAACTAGCTATATTCGAGCGATAGCCCCGCCTGGCAGTGCTCTTGTGCCGCTCGGTGAGGAGCTTCTGAAAAATTGGCAGGATCGTGAGATCCAGCAGTTCACCGTCCGATACGGCACTGTACATCTTCGAGACGTTCACCGCGGAACCACCTGCAATTAAAAATACCAAATGCAAGAGACTTGTCGAGTTTCGTGACAGTCGATAAAGACACCCAAGTGAAACAAGCAGCGGAATATTTCCGCGATACTCCCGCGATCTTTTCTTAGAGTGCAAGATATGTATGAGAAGGAAATTGAGATATCCGCAATCGATTTCGGTGTATTTCCGCATACTGATAGCAGCACTACCGTTCACGTCGCCGGTTCCGCCACGCGGATTCGCCACCGCGTGCTTGCCGTTGTGCATCGTCGCCACGTTCGGCGTACTCTGCACGTACTCCAACCGCGCCTGGTGGCGCAGTTTCGAGCCCGCGTGCCGGCACATACGACGTGCGACACGGTGCGAGCATTCGACAATGGGGTGACCGCCGCCGATGTGCAGCCGCAGGCACTTCTCCCGCGAGCGCTCCGACATAGAACGCTGGATGATCGTCGACATAGACTCCTCGTATTTCTCTGTCAACAGAACGTTCAAAGTATCGTCTCGCGGCCGCGCGTAATATCGACAAGAGAGGGCATGTTTGCTTTCACCGTTTCCATTTGAAAATTGATACTCTCAAAATTCAGTATTTCGCGTGCAGCGATCTGGTATAGAAACTGCTTTTAAAATTTCAATTTTTCACGCCTTATGAATTGCCAATTGCGAAACGGGGGAAAAAAAAATTCAATTCTCACCGTTATGCCGATGATTTGGCACGTACTGCAACGGAAACGGCATGATCACTTGCTCGATGTAGCTCTGCTCGTGGAGCTCGCCGAAGGAGACGTTCTTCGTCGGCGGCGGTGTCGACAGCTTCGCCCTGCGTTCGTCCTTACTCCGCCTCCTCACGTGACAGACGTGTCTCGCGATCTCGGTCTCCTCCAGGATCACGGAATCACCCTCCTCGACGACGGGCGGCACAAAATCGTAGCGCGTCGTCACAGCGTCGTTCGGCAACGGCATCGAACCCCTATTGCGCATCAGCAACGGCTCGCCCTCCTTGCCGGCCTCGCCGGCACCGCTCTTGCGCCGCGATACTTCCATGCCGCACGTGTGATACTTCGCCGCCGCCGTCGTCGTCGTCATCATCGTTGTCGTCGTCATCGGCGTCGTCGTCGTCGTCGTCATCGTCGTCGTCGTCGTCATCGTCGTCGTCGTCGTCGTTGTCGTCGCCGTAGTTGTTACCGCCATCATCATCGTTGTCATCGTCGTCGTCGTACCCGTGGACGTTCGCGACAGCAACGGTGACGATGGCGTGTCCACCGGAGAAGTGCTCTCTTCGATCGCCTGAGCCATCACAGCCATTCGTTCGTTGTCGAAGGTGGCTTTCGAGATGGATCCCCTCTTCCTAAAACAAGCACCACGCAACTACTTTGAGGATGGACGGTGGGTCAGATGCACCGGGGACTTTTGGCACGATGTCAGCGGGATAGAACGTATTTGCGAACTATATTTTTCTTTTTTTCTTTTACATCATTCTTAGAATTGAATTTTCAATCACTGAATAGTTATTCATTCTCGTTTGTTTTCTACACGCGCAGTGTGCAGCTACTTTGATTTAGCTACATTCTGTTAAAGGAGGAAGTTTGTGGATGAAGGATAATATCAAACGGCTACATACTTTGCTACTTGATCCACGTTTACATAATCACCCTCCGGTTGCGAAACGGTCGATGAATTCAAGCTGTACATAGACATTGAAACATCAGTCGTCTCTGTGGTTATCGATGGTCCTGTCAAACAGATAAACCGAAATTATTGATACCGTGATTTAATCGTTTATTTTTAACTTATATTAAATTAGCGCAAAGAGAATATTGTTTTTCTATTAAATTTTATTTCAAAACAGATTAAAAGTCCGAAATTTGTTTAAAAACGAATTTGAACGATTGTTTTTAGATTGAAAAATGTATTGACATCAACTAAGTGATGTGATCAGTTTAATTAATCAACAATATTTTTAAATCGCGCAATTTTTATTTTGTTCAAGTTTGACAAAAAAAAGATGATTTTTTTTTACTCCAACCTGATAAAAATTTATTTTAAATTTACGAATGAGAATAGAGATATTAAACATGTTGCTGTTAGATAAAAATAAATTAAACAGAATATTTACCTTCTTTTTTAACGGTCTCTTCCTGCTTTGGAACCGGCAGCGTGTCGATCGTCTCTTGTGTTTCGATCTCAGTCTCTTCACCCATTCTTCTTAAAAATCCCTGAAGTAATGTATGAAAGGAATGATAAAATAATTGTTGGCCATCGCGCAGGCGTGTGCAACAATTGGCGTGTTTCTGGTCTTTTTTCAACGTTTTACGTAAACGGAAAAGCGTATGCGCGTGGGAGCATATCCGTCATAATAAATGTAGATCGTTATATACGCGGAGGATAAACTACGCGAAGTAACGATGTCGTGATTATTTATAACCGAATTGAAAGGATGGGTAGTGCGTCGTTCACTCTTCTCTCTCTCTCTCTCTCTCTCTCTCTCTCTCTCTCTGTGTGTGTATGTTTTAATCGAAGAGACCACCCTCGATTTTTCTTAAATTAGTCGAGTGCACAAATGTTTTATTAAATAGCATACATTTTGTTAAAGAAATATTTTGACAAAATTGATTTCAAAACATAAATGCAGATTAATGCCGACAATTGTTATGCAAAACATATTACACAAAAAATTTTTATTTTTTTTTTTTTAATTTAAAATTTAATTTTCAGTGAAACATTTAATTTTAATGTTAAATATTAAGAATTGATCTCTTATTTGTCACAGAATTGGAAAGGAAAGAGATAATTCTACAATTACATAAAATAGTCATTCGTGTCCAAACTTTGTAACTCTGGTGAAGTAATATTTACTGTAATACCGTTTTAAAAGTTTGATGGACGGAAAAACTTACCTGAAGCTCGGAATCCTTTTGCAACAATTGCTTCCGGAATTTTTTATTCGCCAGTTTCGCTTCCTTTAAGCGGTCATCGAGTTCACTGACTGTCGAGTCTCTTCGTATTTTCAACATAGGTCTCAGAGTCGCCCTGGTCCGTTTATTTATCGCCCCCTGTGGATTTCTGCGTAATTCTATTACCTAAAAAGTCAAGAGACTTATTTTTATCGATTTTGACCATCTTTCGTGGGTAGATATATAGAAGGATTTAACGAAAGACACAGGCTATATTTAAAAATATAAAATTATAAATTTATTAATAACAAAATATACGAATAAGAGCGTCAGAAATGCATAAGCATTAAAGTCATTAAAAAAATTAGATTTTTTCCATAATTACATAATAATTTTATCAAATACTTAGTTAATGAAAAGTTTAATAAAAGTATTTCTAATTATTTAATATGCTATTATAATCTACATATTATGAATATAATATTTTTGTATTTTGCAAATTAAAGTTTGAACTACAACTCTGCTGTTGCGCATCGTGAATTATGATCAAATCGCTTTTTAAATTTAAAGTACTTAATGGCTCTAATTATAGAGTTATATATGCGCCATAAAAGCAGATTATTTTGTATACGTATAGATTACTATGCAAACAATTATATTAATAATTATGATTTTTCGTCTTATTAACGAACTGCACACTCAAAGCTATACTTTGATACTTTGCTCTTTTATAAAAACATTAAATTAAACTGCTTAAGCTTAAAAATATATTCACGTACATAAAAATTTAGTTCTCGAAATTTTTTCAGAATTTTACATTCAATTTTTTATAATTCACGTTATTATAAATTTTTTTACACAAATATTTACATAATTGGTATTGCTAAATTTTTGAAACTTTACAATTTAGGAATAATAAATTGTATATAATTTGTGCAAAAATTTGAAATTTTTTAGTGTTGAAATAAAAAGAAGGTTTTGTACTTGCTTATTTTTTATGAGAATGTAAAATGCCGAGAACTGAAAATTTGATAGAGTAGTGAAATATATGCACATACCTTAGGAATAAAAACCAGACAAAGAGTAGCTGTACTACAAAATATAATGAACACCGCCAACATTATGAACATTGCGTCCTGTTTGTCAGTCAGCACAAAGCTTATAGCTGCACCGGTGACGCACATTATAACAACATTGTAGACGCTCATCCCCACGTATTTACTGTCATTTAATGCCGGTATACTAACGTGCCGCGTTTCCCATGCCAAAAAGGCACCGAATATCTGAAAGCTCGTCGAGCGTGAGTATCTATCAGGCAGTATTTTACTCGTCGAGGCATTTTTAGGGATTCAGGCATTGACTTACCATTAAAAGGCCCTTGTATGAATATATGCAAATCAGATAAATATTCATTTGATTGCTCTGACAATACTCGTTTTCCGGGATAATGATTATATCCTCGCTGGAAGGGTGATGCTGCAATCGAGAAGCAGCTCGCAAATTATCGAGCGTTTGAGAATTTTTGATAAATTACGGTGCAGAGGTCTCGTTAGTGTAAAGTGCATGTGCGTTTATATTTTTTTTTGTACTCACATAGGGCTCCATTTGTTTGATAGCCCGATAGAATGGATCGGCCACTTGCCACGTCGTCATGATCGTGAGATCGACGGCTAACAATATCCCGACCACCATGAACAATTGGTAATCTTTTATTACCTGAATCACGGTTAATGAGCCCGTTAACGTTACAAACGCAACAAAGATGCGCGCGCGCGCAAATGTGTTCTCGTTACACGGTAGATAATGAGTTTACCTTCTTATTGAGCTTCACATCGGTGAATATGGAGTGCACGCGCCACGTTTTCGAGAACATGGAGCCGAAGGCCAACGAGAAACCGGCCATCAGCAGCCACGCTCTAGCCGTGCAGATATACGGGAACGCCGCCACGCTCGATAATTGCGAGTCTAGTCCGAGGAAGATAACGCTGCTGTAGGTCAGCATACAGCCGATGATGATGAGGTTGTTCAGGTGGGGCGATGACATTTTGATGTATCTGCAATATCGAGTTTCGCGTGTGAGCCGCGCTCGTTAACTCTCGGGGAAAACTAATCTGGTAGCCAAATGGAGAATCCGTGTTTACGCGCGCGTGTTGCGTAATTGGTATATATTACGGCGGAGCCGTCACCTTTGATTTCTGTATCTGATATTGATGGCGAGAAAAATGGACGCCAAGACGATACCGCTGCTAGCGGCCGAGGCTAGCACCGCGTACAACGTGATGTCCACCGTCGAGTGCTCGATGATGCGAACGGTTCTGTCTTTCGGCGGCGATCTGCCGCCCCACAGCGAGGCATTGCCTCTGGTTAAATCCAGAATGCCGGTGATGCTATCGTATTCGCCTACGTTTACCTCGTGACCGTCTAAAAAACAATGAGTTCACGTTTCAACCGCATCGACGAGGTGACATCGTTTTCCAAGATTTCGAGCGAGAAACTTTGCCTCGCCAATATTTATTATATTTATGTATCAATTCTATGCGATATATTTTCGTGCGATGGAATAATTTTTTTGTCGAAGCTCCAACATGCATTTTCTGCGTATGACATATTTCTCGTTTGAACTCTATTGTATTAATTATTTTCATATGATTAGTTCGTGAATTAGCTAGTCGACTAGAAAATTTCGTTCAATGTAGTGTATTTCGGTTGTACATATTTTTTTCATTCAAACATTTCAAACGTTTACACATATCTAGAGGTGAAACTTACTTTGGAATTGTTTTAGGAGGATGTACGCTTTCCTCTCGTTATCGTAGAAGCGGACCGGCCCCTGAAAAATTTTATATATCTCGCACATCTATTTCGCGTTATTATACCGAGTAGTTACCACAGGCGATCGGGATTGCGGGTGAATCGGATTTTAAAATAAAAGCCACCGCTCACCGATTCGCTATCAGCTCATGCCAATTTGCCCCGCTAACTCGCCCGGTGGTTTGTCATGTTTTTGATTTCGTTTTAATTTCAATTCGGTTCACCGCCGGTCCCGTTCTCCCGTTTTGTTATTGCTGCTACACGTACACGTACGTGTCCCTTTTTACTATTGCATAACGTGTAACGTTATGCAATGTATGTGTATATATGAGAAATATTAAAACGTACTCAACCGCGTTACAAAGCATTACAAAGTACATACTGCGCGTTACGCGTGCATATATGAATAAAGGGAAATTTTTTTTTTTAATTTAACCAGTACGCTCCGCGCGGTTAGAGAAATGATGCATGCACTTGAGACACGGTCGGGTGCGAAAAGACGGTCAAGTGCAATGCGCGCGCGCGCCTAATGCGAATGCCACGATGTTGATTACTGAAGACTACAGCCGTTGTTTTCTCTCTTTCTCTCTCTCTCTCTCTCTTTCTCCCTTTCTCCCTTTCTCTCTGTCTACGACAAGCACAAAGCACTGGCTGTCATCGGGTTGTCGTGCGACGATCGAAAGCGAGGGTTGCCGCTCGTTTCATGAGAAAGAGAGAAACAGAGATACAGAGAAAGAGAGAAAGACTCGTAAAGACCCTTTTTCTTTATCTTCATTTTTCTTTATAAATGTCTTCCTCCTTGGATTCTCCCTCGTCTTTTTTAAACAGTTCCTCCCATTTAGCAATTCCCGGAGGCGGTTTCGCGGCAACAGTGAATGTATACTATACTCGACACGAATACCAATGCGACTTGGAACTTAAGTGGTGCGAATCAATCGACCGCAGAGAGAAAAATATTTTGCTCTGAACTGCGGAAATTATCGAGCTAAAGCGAGAAATGATAATCTCATTGAAATTCTTCTCCCTCTGCAAAATGCAGGCAGAAAGCGTCGAGAGTTTATCAGATTGATTATTTTAACGAAAAAAATAACATAAATAAAAGTCCCACTTTCATCAATATTTGTTCGACGCCGTGGCCTTCTCAGGAATCGAAATTGAAATTTGTAACGCTTGTTGGAAAAACAGCCTCTACAACAACGGTCCGTTTATGGCGGCAAGGATTTTATGTCAAATGAAATCACTCGGTAGCCTTGTGTTTCGCGCATGAAGGAGAACGAGTGCCGTCGCGGCGCGAAATTGCAAGGCGGGGGCCAGCTTACCGTGACACCGTCGAAGCTTGTATTCCTCAGGGCATCGAGGAAGAGCCTCTCCCATAATTCGTCCCTATACCGAAAGTCGGATATAGTCTGGTTACGACGGATGTGTCGTATCCTGCGCGCGACGTGTTTTACAGCCAGCGCGACCGTCCAGATACCGTCGTACGTGTATCCGTGAAACCTGGAGTACTCGGCGCCTCGTCTGGAGTTATACTCGGTTTGGTACTGGTTCGGCGTCTGGGAGAGGAGAGAAAACGCATCGAATCAATTGCAGCGGGACGCAACAGGCGTTATGCTCGCATATGAGGGAATTCAAAGAGGCACATCGCCGTCGTGCACGGCATTTCCGATTGAGCCGCCACTCGATCGCTGCGGGCGCGATTAAACGCAATTTTCGGGGAACCCATATTCGATCAGATCCGCTTTCGATACATAAATCCGCGGATCGTACCTCGCATATCGCACTTCATTTGCAAATTTTTCGCAGCAATCCGACTCGATTTTCCCCTTTCAAAAGCTCCCCGATATATTCAGCCAGTCGTATGTAATAGCGAAAGAAATAACATTCCGTTATACTTCTAGGTAATAAAGATTTGAAATTGGTTAAAGTTAAATTATACTCGCACAAGAGGGGGGAAAAAAAAAGAACTGTCTGAATGCTTCAAGTTTTACGTTCCCAGCTTTGAAATTCTAACTTACGAGTTCAGATAATTTTCAAGTTGAATGGAATTCAATTTTCGTCTCGGAGCATGGTTTTAATCGAAAACTAACAATATAGGTCCGTGCTGTTTGCTTACGATTCCGGACGTGGTGTGCTGCTCCTCGGTCGTTAGCGGAAGCAGATCCGTCAGGATGACACCGTGGAGAGCCTCAGACAACTCGGAGGGGGCGCATCCGCCGCCCGGGCGCAGCCACCACTCCCTAGTGTAAGTCCCGATGATTATCCACTGATACTTTCTGCCGTACAAGCCGAACTTATAAGCCTCACAGAATATCTGCCTGGCCCACGCCTCGTTGAAATTTCCCAAGAGTATTCTCACGTCCCTCTCCTTGAGCTTCTCGAGGGCCGTTGTCACTTCAGTAGCGAAGCTCTGTGTCTCCACGACCTCCATCTTGCTCTCATCTAGATCGGCCACCAGTCGATTGTGCACCTGGAAACCGTGCGCGAAGGAGCGCGGGCTTGAGTGTTCCTGCCGTTTCCAATTCGAGATGCTTATCACGCGCTATAACGTGAACGCATTCGCGCGTTTAGCTTGTTCAAACGAGCTGCCAGCGGCGGTAAATCTCCATTTATAATGTAAATGAAACAGTCGCTTGCATATACATCAGCCATCCGCGTGCGCACGTAGATAGAGAACGACGCGCTCGCGCGGCGGGATTAATTAACCCTTTCATTTCCCGAAGAATTGCTTTTCCAACTGTTGAGAACCGCTGTTCGAGTTATTTTCTCGATTATATTCCGCGTTTAACGTGCAAGAAATACAGGAAAATTTTCAGAATTTCAAAAAGTTTTCCATTTTTCCCAACACATTTTAATTTCTTACAAACGCGAGAGAAAAAGTGCGCGTAAAGGCCGAATGAGTCGTCAGTCTAATTACGTTCGCGCGAGAGATATGATTTTAACGAGACCATAATACGTCCGGAGCTACGGAGGAAATCTTTTCAAATCTTAGCTTCTCCTTTTACTTATTCTTATCTCGGAGTGTCTTTACCAATGAGTATCTGGGCTCGTTCTGATAAATCGTGCCGACCCGGGTCCAGTTGAAATGCACCAGCAACGCTACTCGCGGTGCGTTCAAAGCGTTTTCAGACGGCACAACTCTAAAGAAATTCGGGAAGCTATTGGTTGTGAACATAGGATGGGTGTCCGCGTAGCTGAGCTGCAACACACAATAAGGGAGGGGGAATATATTTTCATAAAGAATCTTTCTTAAAAATCTCATTTACATCTCCGTACTCTCCTCTTCGTGTACGTGTGCGTGTTTGTGTGTTTGTGCATGCAAACAAGTTAGAGTAGAGAAGGAGGTCAGTCTCTTTCATACGTCATGAATATTTACGACGACGTTTTACCATTGCATTACCTGCGTAAGGCGCCAGTGTTTCGAAGCTTTCGCTATCGGGTCCGTGACTTGTGTGCAAGCACCACCGAAGAGTATCACCTTGTGCGGCCCGTTGTGCATCATGTCGAAGAACGCTTTCATCCCGACGGCGGCGCTGCACTGCAACATGCAAGCAAGGAAATACGTAATTAGTTATTGTCATGCCCGTTGTTCGCGTTGTTAGTTCCGTTTTCAGAAGCTTGGAAAACGCAAACCGAATTCGAAAGATTTAGCTGACGTGCGGAAGAGTTCACTTAAACATCTTAAAATATCTTCAAGGAAAAAAAAGATTTAATTTTTGAAAGGTACTTTTGTACGTAATATTACACGCAAGATTGTGAAACGTGTATGGTGTACACTTTTTTTTTTACTCGCTTTTTCATCGAATGTTTGCATCAAAATGAAAAGCGATCGTTTCTTATGTCGAAAACCCTCTTGATATTTGCGGAATCAACAAGTGTTTGTTGGGGTACAGCCAGAAAATCGAGAAAAGCACTGAACTATGCATAAAATCGAGGAACATATATTATCGGAACGTTGACATCCTAATTATCGAGAGATTAACTCCGGAAACACGCGCGTCGCAATTATAATGTTAATAAACGTGCAACAATTTGTTTTTTATTTGTCTCAAAGAGTGAGAGCACAAAGCACCCCAACTATTTATATCGCAGTGGTATTTTATAATAAAACCAGAGAGAGAGAGAGAGAGGGAGGCTACTCTAAACATTCTCATCAAAGATAAAACTTTCTCGAAAGTTGTAACTTTGTAGAGATCAATTTAATATAGATAAACGCTTTGTGCTCCGTAGCTGAAATAATAATTAAAATGGCAGACAAGAAAGATCTTTGAGCTGTGAATTATTTCCGCGACGGACGATGATTGCAACTGGCATTGCATATTCCCTTTGAGTTTTGGTGTCTACATACACCTTTGATATCAGCACCATTTCGAGTGTTCTTTTTTTCACGTAGGAATTGATTCCAACGTATCACTTCTTTTTGCGCTGGTCATGGATGAGCGGATGACCCCATTTCGAAGATAAGATGTAAAAGGATATAATTATACAGATGAAAATAGAAATTCTGGTTGGACAGAAACGGAACGAGAGTCCCCATCGCAGCACTGAATGCGAAGCATTGAATATATTATGAGCGATCTTAAATTTCTGCAATCAATCAAGACTATTTTCAAGATGGAAGTGGCGCAATTCGTGAATAGTACAATATTTTCTGGACAGTTTCCATTAGTACTTTGCAATCACACTTCTTTTTCGTACTATTTCGTTATTGGTTTCGCGACCCGCTAGTTTTTATCCGTCATCAATTTTTCATTAGAATTTAAAAACGTTCGCGGAAGAAAATAGGCTTGAAAATTTTTGGAAATTATATTTGCACTTGCCGCCACCTAGATGATATTCTGTATCGAGATTATCGCGTGGCCCTCGTTTCATTTTACATCGATTTCCGATACATTGGTTATCACGATGGAGATAAAAATCCATCCTTGCAAATTACATTACGATAGTAATCCCGCGCAACGCGAAGGAAAACTCTAAGTTCATTAGTTGCTGTTTGAAGATCGCTATGCCGGGGGGAGGATTTTAAAAGAAGACAAGAAAAATAAACCTGTAAAATTCTGTTTCAAATGCAACGCTGAAGGGAACGAAAAGGAGTGTTTTATTGACTTCGAACAATAGGCGTTGCCGGGGGGTGCCGCATTGTTGCAGCAGACGGATAAAGGATAATCTGCCATCACGCATCTCTTTGTGCTCAGACGTTTCGGGTTAAATCACGGGAGTGATGTTGATTTCGCCGATGTAGCAAATTCCTTAATTATGCGATTGCGTGTGGTGAAACGCTCATCCGGAAAATTTGTTTCGGCGAAAATCATCAATTTCCTTCGCGACAGAATGAAAGGAATTAATCCATGCTACATCACTCGATTGCACGGATTGAACTGATCGGATTCCACGCGGTATTTGATAAGCGAGCAAAAAGATGGCAATGAAAAATACACGAGAATGGCCGGAAGCGTCTGCACGCATATTTACTGTAACTACTGTGTGGATACAGAGCGTATATCAAAATACATGTTGGCTCTCTCTGTGTACATTATGATTGTATTCCTCTCACAATATCCTTTCGACAAGCAATCGGAAACGATTAATCTTTCCCGTCTTCGCACAAGCTGCTCCACTTTTTGTCGTCAGCTTTCTCGAGACTCTCATAATTCGATATGTCTGAAGTCTCAGCAATTTTTCGAGCGCGAGCGCACCGTGTCGTAAATCGCGACGTGATTCTCCCGGTTCAGCGAGCGAGAAATTATGTCGAAGAAAAAGGGGAAAAAATGCTGTGTTACGACTGTTTACTTCTCTTACTTGCGAGAAAAAGAGGATAATTCTGTCATGTGACTATACAAACCGACTATAAAATATATATGTCGCGCGTTACTGCATTGCACGTCGGACTTTATCGAAAGAATGTCGAGTATATTTAAATAGATAATCTAGCTGCATTCTTCCGTTCCGGTTTCAGCGGATGTTTTCAGCACGTGCAGAGAAATTTTTCGATCGGCTAATTTTTTCATCCATTCGTATTTCCTGTTTCGCGAGAAAGCTTATACGAGCGAAATGGCGATTCGAGTCAACAATAATAACTTGTACATTTTTAAGAGGATACTATACGTGTATTATTATTCGAACGTAGGATAAAAATCTACATTTCTCTCACGAATACTCATAATCGAGAAAGCGCGTAAGTGAGCCACTGAATATTTTACGTTGAATGGCTCTACAAATCTCTTCGTTTCTCAAAATGAGAAAATTGTGATTTACACCGCTGTTCCGCTCAACGACTCGTGCGCGCGCGGGCGCAATCGCATTGTTTTTCATAGCCGTCGCGCGGCCCATAGCACGTTCGCATAAATTTACATCTATAATTTAAAGCGCGCGCGAATCCACGCCGCCTCCTCGAATGCAGACGTCAGCCTCGAAGGGGACCTAATTCCGCGAGACTCGCGCACGAGTTCGTATGGGTGTTCGCATATAGTTCCAGACGCTGCATAAAGGTAAACGTAAAGTTTTCCCTCGAAGTTGCAGTCGCGGTTGGGTATCCTTGACTCGATGTGTGCACTCATACTTCTGGAAGTTTTCTCTGCAATTTCCCCACGTCGTCTACGTCGGCAACTCAAGAGGCGTCATATGCAGAGCGGCGCATAGACGGAGAGCACACAAAAACTTGAACATTTAAAGTCTGTTTGGAAAATAAAGGGCGCGTTTGCGCAAGCGATTGTCGGTGTTGTCGATTCTTACATGTTATCGAATCGCGAAGAATCGCGTCGCGGGATCAAGCAGAAGAGGATTCTGCGGAATTTGCGGCGATCCCGTTGCCATCGCGGCGGTAAACAACGCGATAAATCGTCCCGCGTCGATAGCTTCTAATTCAGCGGAAATTGAGATACAAGTGGCGGTTGCTGTGCTGGATGTATCGACCGATGCGCAACATCGGCGACGGCTGGCAAAGGCAAAGCCCCCACCGAGTCCCTCGGGACAATGCGTTCACCCGTCAAATATTCGACGGATCCAAATGCGTCGCATTTGCGTGACGAATTTTGCTCGGCGCTGTGATTTCAGAGCGAGCTTAATTCTCGCTTCGTTGTACAGCAAAAAATTGTGTCGCTTTTATTCTCCGATTATCGTTGTAATAGAGCGAAAACACCGTACATCGTCAACATCAAGTTTCATTAGTATTTTGTTGAGTAACGTACACTTTATCCGGCGACTCTTTTTACTGGCACCATTTCGAGCAAGGAAAGAAATTAATTATTAATTAATTAATAATTTGAATTGGTTGCTCGAATTGCTTTTGCATTGAATTTGCTTGAGCATTATCGGCACAAGAGTTGTTAAAAACCGATAAATTATTAGCTTACTTGTACTTAAATTTTCTCTCATCGTATATATCTTTCAATCTCACTTATATCAAATTCAACACAAAAACTGAATATTTCAATATTTTTGACATTTATTCTATTTGATTTAAATATTATTATTGGGGTGTAACGTTACAAGAGGATATGCTATCTGTTATCATTTCAGACAAATTCGTTCAGCCGTTTTCAATTGATGACAAATTGATTGACAAGTAGATAGCAATAAAACTGATTGATTGACAATTGAACGATTGATACATACAGTGAAACAAAAATGGTAAGACAGTTAATTGACATACTAACAGACAGAAAAGTATTCATTATTATACTTGATTAATTAGTATTGTGAAAATATTAACTTTATATCTAATAGTTTCCAATTAATGTTGCTTTAAATAAATAAATATACAAATTTGTTCTTAGTTTACTTACTATATCGATAAAAGCTTTATTACTATATGGATAAAAAATAACAAACACTAATAATTACTAATAATTAATAAAGTTGATGAAGCTTATTTTCAGCACGTTAAAATGATAAATAACACTTTTTAATCCGCTAACCTGTTAAAATATAATTAGAAAATATAGATTTTCTATTACAAGATATTCGTTGAAGAATTTTAATGGCAATTTTTGAAGTGTAAAATTTCTCCGAAAAGAGAAGTCGATAACGCTCGGCGATAGACAGTGGCACGAACATGATCGTATACGGTCCGTTGCTATTTTTATGCACCTGACGTCGAGACGCTACCGCATGATAATAATAACACAACAAAACAGCTTTTCACGATTAAATAACGTTAATGTTGATCTATTTACGCCATTCTGTTAATCATGTGTATTCGATAAAAAAATTAGATAAATATATAAAAAGAATATATAATGCAAAATAATTTCAAATATTTTCCCACGTATCTTTATTCATAAATATGCGATATCTTATCTGATATATTCGATCAATTTTCCATCTTTTCTTATTCCGTTTCTATTAATACATACACAAGTTTCTCATCGATAAAAATCGATTCATTCCTTGACCTAAATTTCAAATTGTATTTTCAAACGTCACATCTTTTGCATATCAGAAAAAGGCGCAGAATATTGAAATTGTATGAAAAATCTTAAAAGAATTCCGGTCAGTCATATTCAATCTAAACGGAAAATACAGGGTGTGCCAGACTACACAGTATCGACTAATAGCAGATTTCCGAGGTCATTTGAAGACGAAACTTTTTACACTATGTCGAGGCTGTAATAGTTTTCAAATGAAGAGTGTTGAAAGTTGATCAATTAGATTGTCAAAAATTTACATACTCAGGCATATTGATTTTTATATCCTTACCATGTGACAAAGCTCAGAAATCTGCTATTAACAGATGATATAGTTTAAAACACTTATTGTTAGTACATTTTACATTATTTTCAAATCTATTTTCTCAATGATATTAAAAAAAAAAAAAAAAACAAATTGAATTGACGGCACGATGCGCAACATCGAAGTTGTTGTCTGTATTGCGTTCAATACAAGTCCTCCTTAGTGCGCAAAGTGCATGGATTCCTGTAGAAAAAAATTCTTTCGGTCGCGTGCGCAGCCACTCATGCAGCCGTCGAGGTGAGTCTGTCACAGAACGCCGACGGTGCATGAATTTCTTCTTAGTCCGTATTCGTATATTTGCTGGAGTGACAGACGTACGTCACCGTACTGCAACTTCATTTGACGATGAATTTCAATAGGTTTCATGCCTGTACTATTCAAAAACAGCGTAAGTTCTGTGACAGACTCACCTCGACGGTGCATGAATGGCTGCGCACGCGACCGAAAGAATTTTTTTCTACAGGAATCCATGCACTTTGCGCACTAGGGCGGACTTGTATCGAACGCGACAAAGACTGCATGGAAAAATTATACAAGTGTGGACCATTTTTGTTCAACAAATTGTGAGAAAACATATTTAAGGTTTTCATTTGACTCACTCTAATGCAGTCAAATTATAGCAGCGTTAAAGGTTATAAATAATTATCACGCACATTAAACTGTTACTCATCTTTTATACAAATATCTAATAAAAGAATTATATCTAATTTATATCTAATAATAATAAATATTAAAAATTGCAAAATTTTTTACTAAATATTTACAAGTTTCTATGTGCGTTACATTGTATAATATTTAACGTACAATATTTTGCAAATAATAATGATTACTTATCCTAAAGTTGCTCCGCCAGCGTTTCGATTCCCCTCCTGAATTCTTCTCTCAGTCTTCCTTAAATTCTCTAAGGCATTTACACGCGTTCGTGACCTGAATACAAAAATCGCACGACGTTTTAAACGGCATTCTCGATACGTATTTTGTCATTCGGACAAAATAAAACTCGAATGCCATTGCACGGATTATACGTTCTGCGTGAGTGTAACAAGTAACGGCGAGAGTGAGATTGAAAATTGTAAGGGAAATGATAAGGGTAGCACCATTGGAGAGGATAACGCGTCGATATGGAGCGATCTGCCTCGTACTAGGCACCGCCGTGCGAATAACAAAGGTGTAATAAACATATCAAAGACAAGGTCGCGCCGTTTCCGACTTCGACTTTGTTCTTGATAAGTTTATTGCATGGCGGTACCTCGTACAAGGCAGATCGTTCCATATCGACGCGTCATCCTCTTCAATAGTATTATCCTTATTTCTCGTACTTCTCGATCCTACTCTTTCCGCCATTACTTGTTACGGACGCGCTGAGTGTCGAACGTATAATCCGTGCGACGATATTCGAGCTTTACTTTGTCCGAACGACAAAATACGTGTCGAGAGTGTCGTTTAAAATATTATGCGATTTTTTTATTCATGTCGTGTGAGTGCCTCAAAGAACTGCAAGAAGGACTGAGAGAAGAAGCCTCAGGAAGTGCGCTGGCGGAGTAACTTTAAGGTAAATAATCATTTTTTGCTATGTTTCATTTGCAAAATATTGTACGTGGAATATTATGTAATGTGACGCATGTAGAAACTTTGAAATTTTTAATATATATAATTATTAGATATAAATATATAATTCTTTAGATATTTGTATAAAAGTTTAATGTGCGTGATAATTGTTTCTCGAATAATTATTTTAAACGTTACTATAATTTAAGTGTCCTTGGTAGATCAATTTGTGAACAACTTTAGTGTTGTAAATCGTGCGGTAAATCAATCCAATTTGTTTTCTCTTTGTTAATATTATTGAGAGAACAGATTTAAAAATAATGTGAAATATACTAAGTATTTCAGATCACTCGTTAATATCAGATTTCTAAGGTTTCTTATATAATAAGGATATAAAGATCATAATGCGTAGCTGAGCGCGTGAATTTTTGACAATTAATCAAACTTAAACACTTTTCGCTTAAAAACAATTGCAGCCCTGATATTTTAGTATAAAAAGTTCTGTCTCCAAGTGACCTCAGGAATCTGCTGTTAACCAGATACTGCTGGTCTGACACATTCTATACATCAAAAATAATGGCAAAGAAAGTTACGAAACGAGCTAGTACTTTATCAACAATACTTTTAACAATTTCTGTGCTGACATAAGATATCGGTCAGACAAACACAAACAATCCAATGCTTGAGATAACTCGAAGAATAATCTTTATAAGGGGAATTGTTACAATGGGAACGAAAATAAGAAAAGGGTATAAAGAAAACAAACCTTACCTCCGTGTCGTTCCACCACATGTGTAGCCGATAGTCCCTGAGTATCGTGGGATGCTCGTTGATGTGCTCCACCGCGAGCTTCACCGCGGGCATGACACCACGGCCGATGTGGCCCTCCGGCACGTGAATGCCGTACGGGAAGAAGCCCGCAATGTAGACGTCGCGCTTTTTGCTGCTGCCGAGGTTGATCGGCTTCTGCCCGGCGCACTGGCCGATCAGCAGCCAGCAGCAGCAGCACGCGATCAACAGCACCAACGAACGATTCGCCGTTCCGCCGGCGATCGCCGCAGAAATCCATCCGGTCGTCCTCATCCCGTCCCGTTCTCTCTTCGCCTTCATCCGGCCAGCCCCGACGACATCCTGCGATGCGGACGCGATGCGCGTTTTCATCTCGAGCTCTTCCGGGTCATCGGGTGCGAGCCCGATAAACCCGACGTGACGCTCGTCGCCGCGCGTCTTTCGATTTTTGTACTCATGACGACAAACGACACCGGAAGCAGATACTCGACACACCGGCGTGATTTTCCCCACGATCGATTTACTACAACGATCGCCTCCGTTCCCGGGAACGAAGTGACGCGCGTTGCATGTTGCGTCGATCGGTATTGTTGAACACGTTTACACGATCGCGATTGTTGTCGTAGAAAATCCGAATGGAACACCGAATCGTCCGATACCGATTCCAAGCATAATTATTCAAAGTGATAATCATACATCCGAGTCAATACGAAGTCGACTTAGATAAATATATTTTTAATTACAACAACATTCGTCTGTCAAATCAGATAAGCCGATCGCCGGTCGTCTTCGCTGACTGAAACCGGTTAAACAAACAGGTCGGAAACCTGAGTTTTGTAGGCCTGGCATCCGATACGAGCACGACAGCGGAAGGAATTGCCGATATTTTGTATCGGGCGCGTTGTTAGTTCGCGCTATTGCCAAGACAGTCTCTCATTATAAACGTTGCATTCCGCTAATTCCGCGCGCGAGCCTTTATCTCACTGCTTCATTCCAGGCGATCACACTAACGTCGATTGTGCTCCATCGCGACTAACGCCTCTCAGTTGCATCTGCAAACAAACCCGAGTCAACTAGTTATTTGTTTTGTCAGATTAGAGCACGCGAGTTTTGTAAAAGGGGTGCGAAGTAAGCTAAGAATAGTATTAGTTTCACTCGCCTCGTCTATTTCCGACGAGTCGAGTCGAGTTAGTAATAGCTTTGCGGAGGATTAATGAAGATTAATGAAGAACAAGGACAAGGTTAATGAAGAATAATGAGGATTCACGTGAAGAAAAACGGAGTAACGGAAAATCTTATGTTTACGTATCCTAGAATCGCTGACCTTGATTTTATCGACATGCATTTTTATTTGCGATACATTTACTCGGAGGAATGCAAATGCGATGCAGGTTCCGCCAACGTTCTTCTAAGACCACAAATAAATAAAAGATCTCTTTCCGAAAATAAATCATTTGAATCTGTTTTAGTACCTGTTATCGCACGTGTCGCCGTTCACGCGCGTGTCGTAATGTGTGTCATATCCGAAATTAGAGCTTTATCTCGCGCGGCGCCGTTGCATCGCTCGGGAGAAGGCGAGAGATTTAAGGACAACTCTCGTCCCTCGCGCACTATCAAAGTAGATAAATAAAGTTCGAGATTCTATCTAAAGTTTAATCCCCACAGCCGCGAGGCGCTATCGAGCCGGGCAAAGGGATGAAACCGCTTTACATTGTCGCCGTTAACTTACCAGCTCCGACACTGCCGACCTGGCCCACTTTCCGCCGCCATCGCGGAACGTGCTTGATCCGCGCGATGCGAACTTGATCCCTTCAGAAATAACATATCCTCGAGGCGAGCGCGAATTTAGCGATCTCAGGTCGCCGGCATCGTGCGCACTTCTCAGTTTCTGTCGACGTGTTTGTCGACAGAAGCGGTAAACGATCCTTTTTTTTTGTGTGTTTTTCCGCCGGAAGCTCTCTCTATCCCCTGGAAACGCGCGCGATAACATACTCGATTGCATACGGAATCGAATAAATCTATTTACGTCGATACGAGGGGCGCTTCTTTTCCCAGTTCGATAAAAAAAAGTCGTCGCTGCCGGGGAAATCTTATACACAACAAATATGATACAATATATTTCAATTGCAATCACTGAAAGCCGAGCTTCCCGACCGCTCGTGAGCTAATTAATAATAATGTCGCGTTACTATATATTTTACACGAGCCAACGACACTGTCGTATTATCATCTTACAGGATTACCGGACGGTGAGGGATGATCGGGAAAATTGAGATGGAAAGGGCCGGCTTTCGGAGAGGATTGATGGCGTTGTTCGGAATGGGTAAGATTATAGGGATGTTAATGGCTGAGGAATCTATCCATAATGAACATGGATTTGAGGTTTAATGCAGTTACCGAGTGAGAGGAAGAGGGATGTATGGATAGGGGAGAGTGAGACGGAAAAGCCAATCGCAGTATTTCGGGAATGTGTGAAATGGGCGGGAGGAGGGATATGTCAAAGCGCTAATGCCCACAGGACGCATTATATTTGGGAATGAGGGCGAAGGGTTTCGCTGCTGTTGCTTAATAATTGAAAAGGACACTGGAAACGCTTGAGGTCGTGCTGAAAACTTTTTTTTATGGGGACGCCCGCACGGCGCAAGAATAAAGAATGAGATTGTGCGAAAAGAGCGAGGGGGAGAGAAAAGTGGGGAAAGTCAACGGGTGCGATTTGCCACTAAATTTATACAAATATCCTTTTATTTTATCGCGACTGTCCAACTTCAGGGCGAAGGGATACCCCATCTTTAAGTTTTCCTCGAAGTAATTTTTCAATTTTTTTTTTCCCCAGCCACCCGCGCACTTTTGTTATCCCGACGCAAACTTCTCGTGCCTGCTTGATAAACATCTTCGAGACTCGGCACGAGATCTGCACATTCCTTAAATTCGAACTTCCGCAAAAATATATATGCGTTACGAAGAGCCACAAAAGTGTATGCGCGTTAAGAACTTTCTTCGGAACTATGTTGAACCTGATAAGTTAGGCGGGTCGCGTGGCAGCATTAGCGGAGCGACCATTTCGTTCAGCGAGATTTCAAGTTATGCGAGACAATAACTTTAATAGCAGAAGTACGAGAGAAACTTGCAACAATCAACCATTTGTATCTCGCGGTGAACTTCTTTGTTCCAATTCTAATTTTTTTTATTGCCTGCGTCTATATATTTCTACAAATCTAACGACGAATCAAATTGAGATGGGGAAAAAAAAATCTTCCCGCGATAAACGCGAGTGGAAAACGCTTGAGGCCAATCAGAGACCTTCTGCGAAATTAGAGCTATAAAATTTGAACGTGTTTCGATCGTTGTCACGATTGGCCGATGCGTCAAGAACATCGTAGCTCGCAGAACGACCTCGTGCAGTACTTGAAATGACGATCGATGAATTCCTAGTCGACTTGCTATCTTTTAGAACTGTACATCGATGTTCTAGCCCGACGGTGTAGAACATGAACGTTATTAAAGCCGCTTAAAGCGTTCATCGGAGTTTCTCCAATGATGCGCAATGAAATTTAAATTCCAAGCGGGGCTCTAATCAGTATTCTGGGAAGATCTTGAGTACGATATTAATACAGAACTCGAAGACTAAGTTACTCCTTTTGACCATTCAAACGTCGCCGACCTCGTAGCATTAACGAGGTGGAAGTAGCTTTGAAATAATTCAACATCCTGTCTTCGCTCTTTGTCTCAGGACTCTTCCGAGAAAACTTATCAGAGCGATTATGCAATTACAAGACCGGCGCGCAGCTGCAAGAATTTTTGCAAAAGTTAATTACGTCAGTTATATATCGGCGACGGGCTAAATCCGATTGACTGAATCCGATCGCGAGGAGAGAATAAAAGTGCGAGGGTGGGCCGTTACGGCGTCTCCCAAGTATGCAAAGGTTAAATGTAACATCAATACATTTTTAATCGCGTTTCTGTCATCCATCGCGCAATTCCGTCTCACAGGCAATTCGTTATTCGTTCGCATTTAGTACTTAACGGATTCATTCGAGAGCCACTTTCCAGTCTCATTGTCAACAATCTCGACCGATAGCTTCGGCTGTGCATCGGGTGAAACGAGGGAGAGGGAAAGAGAGGAGAGAGAGAGAGGAGAGAGAGAGAGAGCACAGTATTGTGTCGTGCCAAGTGCCTTGCTGAGATGACCTACAATTGCTGTTTAAGTGGTTCGGTGCAAAGCTAGTTATTACACAGTAGTAAATGGTCATGTTCAATTTTCGGTCGCGAAATACTCTCCTCGGGCTAGACTCCTCCAGCTTTCCCGACGACAAAGGGCGCGCAAAGGCGTTTCGAGCGGTAAACATCGCGCTTTCTCACAAGAACTGTCAGACAGTTCTCCGAGTGTTTTTTTTTTCCCCCGAGTTTATGCGCCCCGTGTTACATTTCATTGTGCCTCGCTATCGCGATTCCACAGACTTTTCAGAAGGGCTACTTCTCTCTCTTTCTCTCTCTCTCTCTCTCTCTCGCCGAGGCGCCGGTGTCTATTTTTAACTTTCGCCGCGTCGACAACGACGACGATTACTCCTTGTTCCGACCGAGTAATTCTTCTCTCTTCCGGCGAGATCTCATGGCATTCAAAGTTTTCACTCGAGGAACGGCACGGGGGGAAGGGATTGTTAGCTTAACCCTCCATCACCCGCGTCTCTGCGTACACCCGGTCCCGGGATATTCCTCGCCAGTGCGCGCACACAGCCACTTTAAACAAGGGAATACTGCCGGCAGAGGTACCGTGCGCCACACGGCGCCCGTCGCCGTTCCCCGGGATCTTCAGGGTACACAAACACTTTAGCCGCCTTTTCAGCTTCGATAATGCAAAAGAGTACTCGCCGGGACGGGAAGAGGAATATAATTTTCTCAATTTAGCCCGGCTACGTGTTTATCGCGCCGCCGAGGTATCGAACGCGAGCATTTAAATACTCGAAGTCCGTATAGTCCCTCTCGCGCGTCAAATGTTTTCTCCGCGCCCGTATATATACAATATTCGAACAAAAATTTCGAGCACACAGGCGTTTCCGAAATGAAATGCGATTTCGCTGTTACAATATTGCTAAAAAGTCGTGGAGTTTCTATACGCGAACTCCGGCTTTACAAAATGTCAAAGTTTTTATCGCGATTTATATTAAAAGCCAACTGAGAGGGAGTTATATAAATATAGATATAAAAATTCTTTTTTTTTTTTGTCTAAAAGGATTATGAAATTTGTTAATTTGGAATGGGCGTGAGATGACGAAAATTTATTAATTCTACGACAGCTTCCGACTAAGCGAGATGTTGCTCCGCTATCGTTTTCGGTATATGCTGCATTATTACTTACAAACGCATGCATATTGCACGCCCTTTGACCCATGGGAAATATAAATTGTTACCGAACCGATTGTCTCTAAATAATTAATCTCGCCAAACTGGTTGCTGCGACCGCACTATCGTCCCGTTCGATCGATATCGAATAACGAAACTGTCAGAAATAAAACACTAGTTGTTAAGCCGAGGTTGAAAAATGATGGTGCAAGGCGGACAGAGTCGCGCGCAGTTTGTCAATTTTTCACGCAATCGCTCCAGCATCGCCTTGGAATTTGTTTTCTCCGAGAGCTACCACAGTCACGGTTTGCTTTCTCCCTCTCCAATTCCTTTCTTCTTCTTCTCTTGCGCTCTTTTTCTTGTTTTTTTCCGGAAATAAGTGCGGAAGTATCAGCGGAGTAAACTCAATGCACTCCTATTGATCCCGAAAACAAATTCCAGGACAATCTGAGAACTGGAAAAAATTGACCAAATATGCGCGGCGACGCTCTATTCAGAGCTGGCCAGTCATGCGCGTCATCGTTTAGCTCAGCTTAGCTCCATTCACTTCAATATTCTCAGTGTCTTTCGAGTCTTTGTTTATAAAGAGAGAATTTTATATTCTCGGCGAACACGTAACTTCCGCACAGACATTTTAGAAACTTTGAAAGACACACGCACGAAATAATTTCCATCTTTACATCGCTTTACACATCCTAAATCATTTTGCGCGTGCGTTATTGATTTATTTGCTAAATTATTAAAAGCCTCAACTCGACCGAACAATGTAAGATCCATTTTCCGGATAAATAGATTATAAAAATAGGAGAAATAATACTAATACCACAATTTTAAAGCTATATGTTTATTTATCAGAAACGGAGAGAAAGCACGTTGATGATCGAGTAGGATTTAAGAGTCGGACCAGTGCTGAATGATCCTCGTCGACGTGATCGTTTGTAAGATAGATATCGCGGACAATGGGCATTCATGTACCATCTCTCGAGCGAACATTGCCCGGAGCAATCTCGATTTCTGTGACTTATCGCGAGTAGTAATATACTTGTCGAACGGTATCAACTTCCTCGACGCAAATCGCGATCAAAGGCGGCGATTGTTCGCCCCTCGATCTCTTAGAATACACAGTACGCGTGTGCTTTCAAGTTTGGAGAATCGCGTAACCGTTTCCGATTGCGTCAAATTTTATTTGCATTTTTTTCTCTCGCAGTATTTATTCACACGAAATAAATTCAATTCCGGAAACAAGCGGAGATTCGTAAAAAGATAATTAAATTACCAAGTCCGTATGTATGAGATTGAGTTTGAATATCACGCTGAATAAAACCGTAGGATAAAAATAGTGACGTTATTAAAGGATAAGCATGATTCCGTGCTTCGCAAATTCCTTTTCATGCAAATTCTATCACATTGATAATCCAAAGTTTCTTTTTCCTCAGAGCAAAAGAACATCTATAGATGGCTTAACCGGGCGGCGACTTAATTAAGGCGACGTAGAACGTTCGGTCACACTACTATTTAATCCATTCATAATTTCATTATGATACGTCATTGGGTAATTAGATAGATTAGACAGATAGAACTGCGAGCGTGGAGCGTGTCCCTGTCCGCTACGGCTAATTAATTCTAGCATAAAGTAGGCTTGCTATAACGCTGTGTGCGTTTGTCGCCTTTGATCGCGCAGTGTTCGTCTAAAGCGCGACATTTATTTTTCATTCCCCGGTTCGCGCGTTTCTCGGTAGGGCATGCGTTATCTATCGATCATCGACGAAGGCTGCCGGTATGCTGTAAAATTTAATAAAATGTCCGCAGGACGAGGTGAAAGACATACCCGTGCTTTTAGTCGTGTGGACGCAAAGCTCCAATATTTGCGTTAATTGTATTATAATTAATCGAATTTCGCATTATTGCACTGCTACCATGCGATGTCGTAGAACGCAACGCAACGGCGCAATGATATTTGAATTCGATTAATTATAATAATACAATTACCGCAAATATTGAGGCTTTGCGCCTGCACGCATGCGAGTGTCAACGACCACAAAACTGATTACGGTTTTAATTCCTTTATCCTTTGGATGTAACCGAAATCTAGTTTCGATATTCTCAAGTGCGGATTTGAAATTTTCCAGTGGCCGACTCCGCACAAAGCCTGTTGTTGTTTATATCAAGTGCAGCAGTGACGGGAATGAGGAATTTAATTCCAACTTGAGTGCTCTTACTCTTTCGAAATTTATCAAGATCGAGCTTCGAGCTTTCCAAGCGCACCGTAATGGAAATCTCATTCTAGTTTTAAGTCTTCTTAATCTTATCAAATTTGTAACGAATTCCAATCTCGTTCTTCGGAGAAAAAGAGATTGTGAGAGAGAGAGAGAGAGAGAGAGAGAGAGTAAGAGGGGGGAGGAAAGGGCAGAGGAAGAGCGCGCGATAGTGACAAAATTCAGAGATACACCGCCAACTCAGACGTACCTATCGATTCGTAATTGCTCTTGATTCCTCTTCTTGCGTTCTGCGTTCTCGCGTGCCGTGCCGATCCCGGTAATTGCCCCCGTGAACGACGAAGAGGCGCGAAGAAGAGCCTCCGCTATTCCCGGGAAGGAATTGATCGCGATAGCACCGCCGGCGATTATCCCGCACACCTGCCACGCGCCGAATTGTCATACCACGTATCTCGCGCGCCGCCGTTCCGAATATCGCCAGTTCGCCAGCCGATGAAACCGCTTAACGCCCGGAAATTAACTGATTACGATAGTGTCGTCGAGCGCGTATCCCCCTCGCTCGCGCGTGCAGTCGCACGGGGGGGGGGGGGGAGAAGATCGCCGTGCACACGATCGGGTGTTACTACTTACTCGTCTCGCTCGATCCCAATCTTCGGCCCGATCTCTCCCTCGCCGATCCTCGGTTTAATATCGGACGACCGGCCGACGTGATTCCCGAGCCAGCTGAGAGAAATTAATTACAGCCCGCGCCGGCCGCGTCGGCCAATCATCGCGCGCCTCCTCCTTGGAATCCTCGCGGGATCCGCGCGGAATGTAATCTTCCACTGTCCCTTGCTCCTGATTGTCGATCAACGATTGAGCGTGTCGCGACGAGGCCGCGCTGTGCGGCCGACTCGTGTGTATGAAAAAAAGAAGGAGAGCGCGGCTTTCCCTCGTTCGATCGTCGGTGAAATTGATTTGGCGTTTTGCGTACGCTTAGAGAGAGAGAGAGAGAGAGAGAGAGAGAGAGAGAGAGAGAGAGAGAGATGCGGGCTCGCGCGCTTGTCGCAAGCGCGCATACAGCACGATGCTGCGGCTGACGCGGCTGACGTTCGAGCGAGAACGGGCGAGAAGCGTGAGAGCGGTTTCTCCCCGACGCACTTCGCTACACTTCTCCGCGTGAACGCACGCGGTTGAGGCTCGACCAGGCTCGACCGGCACTCGACGCGCGCGGCTGCGACCGCGACACCCGACCGCCACCACCGACCGCTGGCTGCTGGCTGGCTGGCTGACAGGCAAGTTCGACGGGTCGGGCGCGTGCCAAAGCGGGTGATTGACCGGGTTAGACGCGTCAACGTGGATCAAGGTCCACAAGGCGGGGAGAGAGTGATTCGGTGGGGTGATTTCGACGCGCGTACGACGGCCGCACGAATGCACGCAACTGAAATCTCGGTGAGAAAGCGGTACGAGCGAGACACACCATAGTCGTATAGATAGGATGTCTAGAGACGGGCCCGCAAGGTTAGCCAGCCGCCACACGGATAGGGTCGATAGGGGGTTTTCCCCGCCGTCACCGCGTCCACGCGCCGTCGGAAGGCCGAGCAGGCGGCTGCTGCTGCTGCTGCTACTGCTACTGCTGCTGCTGCCGCTGCTACTGCTGCCGCTGCTACTGCTGCTACTGTCGTCGCGCCTCAAATGCAGCTTTACTACTTGGTGACGGTTGGCGGATTCGCAGCGACCGCCAGGCGGTGGCGGCGGCGGCGGCACGACGTCATCGTCACGACGACAGCGATTTATGACGCCCTTGTTCGCGCGCGTCGACGAGAAGTTTCCGACGCGGCGGACCTCCTCCGCGACACGTTCCGCTTATCGGGGGTGCAAAGCGCGCGGCGAATGCCGCCGCGGAAGAGAGAGCGATAGGGATCGATCACGCCGCCACCACACGACGGCGCTCTCGCACGGTCGTCCGCCGAACTGACGAGCCACCCTGAGAACCGTGGGCACACCGAACTCGCGGCTCACCCCTCCTCGCCGCGCCACCGAACCCCGTCGCCTGCCCCCTCTATCTTGCCCGACTATCCTCTCCACTCTCTTTCCAACCTTCCCGCGACTACACCCTCGTCCTACCCTTCGTCCGTTCGCGCACCTTCCTTCCTCGCCCAGCGCGAAGGGGCGCGCTCCGTTTGCCCCTCTACCGTGCCCGCTGCTCGTCGACGCTGTCGCGGCCGTCTCCCCCCCGTGGTCCCCGCGCTCTCCGCGGGGATCCCTACCACACCGGCGAGTAGAAAGAGGCTCGATCGGGTCCGCCGTGCGACCTCACGTTCCGACTTCGCTTTGCCGCGCCGCGCCGCGCCGCCCCGGTGGTGTCTAAGAGGGATTTTGCGGGCGGAACCTCGCCAAGTTATAATTGTTTCGGTAAATCGAGCAAATACGATGTATTGACGAAAGAAACTGATTGCCAAGTGACGATCCCTATTAGCGTGTCCCTTTCTGGTTTCTCATTCATGTCCCGCTTTCCCCCTTCATAATGACTTCACATTTCGTGCAAATTCTGCAAAGTTTAAACCTCTCTTTTTTGAAGCGAATACATATCGGCGTCGTTTCCACGTGTCGAGATATCTGTAGGCAGTCAGATATCAAGCGAAACATATTAATTATTACTCTACACGTAATATTTCAATCGCAAAGGCATTGCATTTGACATTTAAAATGTAAAATAGCATTGCTATTTGCAATTTTTTGCCGCAATTTCTCATTGTCGGCAATTAGTCGACAATTGCGCAAATACATACTTTCGAATATTCTGTTTTTGTCTGTTTAAATATTACTGCACACTGTGCTATTCACTTCACTCTACTTCGCTCGCGATTCCTCACCGCGATAATTTAACCGCTCTCTTCGGCAAGGACCACCCCTTTTGAGGTACATTTCCCGATAATTTGATCGCCCCTGCGAGACTATCTTTTCTCTTCTCTCGATTTCCCATCTCGCCTTCTCCGCGCTTGTCCGTGCGTTCTCTTTTTTTTTTTTCTTCTTTTTTCTATCGCTATAGATACTACTCAGAGTCAAGCAGTAGATAGACTCAGAAATTCACGCTCATCCGTCCGTCCGTCGGCGGATGACGGCACGAATTACCATTGACTCTTAATGCAATTACCAATAGGTCGTTTCGTTCCCCTTTGCGAAGTCACTCGATAGTGACACGAACAAACGGCACAGTACGTTACAGTACTCGGTTCTTTTAATGGAAGCTTCGTCTCTTAATGGAAGCGAGAAACGTACGTGATCGGATGAATGAACGCGCATTGACGGATTGGTCGATTTCGCTTAAATTAAGATCGCGGATTAAATTGACAAACTGAAGCGCTATAAACGCTATTCTTGCTCGCGTTTCGACCTCGCACCGTAACACAAGAATATTATACTTAACCCCCACGATATATCACTCACGGCTATAAATCGCGGGCCGACAAAGTTATTCTGCGCGTCGTGCTAAGGTCGAGCTATTTCTGCGATTGTAAGTTACTATAATCCAGAGAGACTTAATAAAATAATCTTCCGAGAATCATATCTAAGCGTTTCCACGCTCGCGTGTCCCACGGCTGTTCTCCTAATCTCGATTCGACAGAAATAATTACGCCGGACTGCGGGCTTTAATGGAAAAATGTCATAACGCGATGTATTTGCAAATCGTTTTAATGCTATTCAAGATGGCGAAGCTCGCCTGTCACGCCCCAATAAACGCCAGACTGATTTTCTACGTTATACAGCGCGATATCGTCAAAACATAAAATATTGCATATATCTTCTCACGCATGCGATAGCCTTGAATTGACGTTCGCGTGCATGCTCTCGACATATCGTTACCGCCTGTCACGATGCTCTAATTTTTGTACTGTAGCGCAAAACGTATGGGGCGCATGCTCGCGAGCAGCAATAACATTTATCTATAGGTACACGTGTGTCTATAAAGGCATTTTCCGGTTTCACGAATTTATTCGCCAAATCCTCCGGAAAAAATGGTGCAAAAAATTCATATGCAAATTCGATTCTATAACTGAAAAACTTTTCAATCTTGTTATAATAAATAAATATATAAAATCAACAAACGTAAAAATGCTTTTATGGATATCTCATATAATCATATTAATATGAAAAATTGACCGTCTAGCATCGGGTGACTATTTGCCACTTTTCTAGATTACTTGAAAAAATATTGGCTAATAAATAATTTTGAATTTTTTAATAGAAAACCTATTGAAATCTATTGAAAAATCTGACATAACTCATTGTACAATCCAGTATATTACAACGCTTTCTAATATTTTGTGTATCAAGTATTTCTGAAATATGTAAATTTTTGCAAATTACATTTATATACTGTATCTAACGAGGGAAAATCTTGTTATTTTGCGCGCCTCTCGCTACTGCAAACTGGCTTGCTGAATATGCTGGATACCACCGGTATAAACAGCGTCACGAATGCAAGGCCGAGAAAAATGTCACGATAATATCTACGTCGTAAAAAAAGCTGGAATTTTTTATAATGCCAAAAATATCGCGCGCGTTGGTGCACACACGCACATGCGGACTCGAACCTATTGTGGATTCAGGCGTAAAAATTACAACGCGCAATCGGCGCGATGTTAAAAAGAACGATGCATCGGGGGTTTATCTTTCGGCGGCTATATACGTAAATTTCAAGGATGAGTTCTACCATCGATGAATTATGTATCGGCGATGCACATACGCTTCGTTACTTTCATATAATGCAATTTCAAGGAGCACCGGTCAATTTGTCAGCGCGACATCAAAAATGTATGTTTGGTTGTTATCGCGTAAAATGAATATGTAATCATCGTTGCGGTTTACAACAAATGACGCGTTAATTATAAATTTGCGCGTCCCCGGGAGCTGGGTGATCCTGCCGCAACACTCGAACGCTCAATAACGAGAGATGAACTTGCGGAATAAATAATTCAATTTTGTTTATTAATTGTTTAATAATGTAGCTATTGGAGAGAGTCAGCCGCCGACAGACAAAACTATCGTCAATATTCGACGATGATGCACACGTCCGTACAATTGTCATCGAATTTGGCATGAATTTGCAATTAAATTTCCAAAAACGCCGCTACACCGAAGATATCTGTTTCCCTCCTGATTTAATTACTAAACACTCCGTAATTATAACGCAGTAATTATTCAACGGATGAATAATGAGGGGAAAATCAACCGCAGTCGAAGGGTGTATGCCAGCTAACGGGGATGGAAAATTCGTAGCTGCAGGAACGCAGCGGCGATGTGTATTGGAGATATTGCTATCTAATTAATCGACACAGTTAATTAACCACGCGCTCGACGTGTAAAAGTATCCTCGCGCGCGCGCGCGCGCGCACAAATTAATTTCGATTTCGACAATGCCGCCAATCACACACCGTGGAAAATCAATTTGACGTTTGATCGTTAACGTTCGGCTGTCCGAATAAGCGCGCTCACTTTTGTGTGTTTGCGAGCGCGCCGCGACTGCATGACATTCCGTTCACAGCTACACGCGAATAATTCACACAGTAAATTGTAATTTGCCGTTATACACTGTTAATATAGCCACATTGTATTATTCGCTTTAGTTCACGAGGAGAAAATGGCAATTTAAGGGTGCGCGCGCGGTGCACGAGTAGTTAGCATTATAACTTTCGTCGTGTAACTTCGCAAAACGCGAAACGTGCATTTCGACGCCGTTACTACCGCTCGTTCTTGTCGACAGCGCTATATGTATTTTCTATAGTTCTCTCCATCAACTTTCTGTCGGTACTCACGGAAGTATACGCGAAATAAATCTTGATGGACGCAAACACGTTGAAGTAAAAGTTGTAGCAGATGCGGGAGGGTGAAGCAAGAGCGCGGAGCAAAAAGGAGAAGCGCGAGCGAAAACTTTGGCGACTTAACGCCGAAAGATTGCTCTCGAAAACAAGAGTAATGAGATATTTTATTATTTATTTTGAGTGCTTTTTAATTACCATGTTTTTGTCATAATTAATTAAAAATGAACTTATAATGTTCTCTCTCTCTCCCCCTTCCCTCTCTCTCTCTCTCTCTCTCTCTCTTTCGGGTGAAAGAGTTTTATATGGTCTTTTAGGTATACGCAGACGCTCTTTGGCGCGACAAACTATATGTAGTTAATCACCAGCTCTTTTGTATCGCGTGTACATTGTTCTCGAAGGTCCGTGTATTGTATCGTACTTACTGGTTATCGTAGATCAGATTGCAGCGAAAGTGGAGAGGCAAAGAGAAAAGGAAACAAGACGGAAGGGACGAAGGGAATAGGTGGCAAATTACTCGTTCGCTGAGATCGAATAATTAACATTGCGCGAGTTTATCCTACAAAAGTAGAAATTGTTCTCGATTTGTAGCTTCACGGATCCGCTTTTCATGCACGCCGATGCCTCGCTATACGATAATTAACAAAGCAAATCGATCGTCTTCAATTTCTCTGTCGTTTTCTCATCTTGTTTACGTGTCTCTCGTGCGAACCGATACCGTTTGTCAATAAGCGCGAATTTACACGCCATTTATAGGGTGTCAGATGAGAAAGTGTGCCAATGCTTTACAAATGATAGCGATTACGCATTGAAATCTGGTCGGATGTACATTTTATTTATAATATTTGCAATCGTATGATATTTTTGGATTAATTCAGATATATATTTTGCTTCTGATATTTGCAATCGTTTGATATTTTTAGATTAATTCAGAGCAGAATTTTATGGATGTCGGATAAATCATGTTTGCTAAAAATAAAAGTGAAATTTATAGCTCACTATTCGCCACCGATAATGATGAAACGCTTATCTGGAATTTTCGAACGTGTCGAACGCGTGTTATTTTATTCATTGCTCAATTTATTGATAATCCGCAGATCGGAAACTGTCATCTTCGGTAACATCTTGCATCTTTCCTCGCAGGACACCCCGTGTAACGGCTATACAAACAGGCCATCAATCAGTGGCATCAATCGATATTGATGCGGGTTGATTTGGATACAGTGCGGGTGAGCTCGAGCTTAGCTGTAATGCTAACGATAATCCGAACCCTTATTTACAACGGTAAGGGATTATCAAAATTGAGCCAATTAAGCATAGACCGTCTTATATCCCTATTTGGCTCGTGTGTTAAATAGAAAAGATGATAGCATCGGGAGACCGGCGTAGGATAAAGTATAGAAACTGCTGATCAAATTACTTCCCGAGTCAGGGCAAACTCATTAAAGTTAAATTAACAGAACTTTCACTGGTTATCGCGAATAGTTATCATGACAATGAGGGAAAGACAGGGATGGTGAGAAGTACTGCCGGTGGGAAGAAATGGCGACTCGTTTGTCATCGGAAGGGGCGGTAATTCATCAACCAATTTTTAGCATGAACCAAAACGTTTCATTTGCAGCTTACAAAAATATCACATGGGTGGCCTTAAAATAACATTATTGGTGCAACAGTAATCTCGCGATACAACAATTTATACCCCCGCACTTCTCGCTCACGCCGATATACGATGACGGCGCGTCTCAAATATCCGCGTCCCGTCGCAAATTGTCACGCAAAATCTTTCCTCATATCGCAATTTATCTATCGAATGGACGACCGTCATACTAGCGTTAGAAAAATAAATATCGTGAGTCTCTAGTGGATCTCTAAGTACGATGGAGTTACAGGCGCGCGACAGCGCGCGGACGAATCGCTCGATTCAATTCGCAGCTATGTAATAACGATTAAGCTTGCTCGTCTAACATCTACGAGCGATAACCTGCGACCCGCGCGATTCACCGGTTTGTGAGCGTCGATAATCTCCGCTTATTGCTAAAAAATCACAATTGCACATGCAACATGTCGAGCCGGCACGATGCTATATGACGCGATGTTTCGCCGCACAGCAATAATTATGCAGGCAAAACTGGTGACTGCGGTATTGATGAAAATAATAATATCCATTGCATTAGTATTATTGATGAAAACGGATATGAAAACAAATATAATAAATAAATAATTATAAACTAATGATGAATATTTTTGTTCACCTTTTACATAATTAAATAATATTATTTCTCGCTTAATGATTTTCAGCAGATTATCGTGTACTCTATAATGTTCTTTTAAAAAACGGAAATTTGTTTAAGGAAAAACAATGTTTTTTTTATTAATTACAAGTTTTTATTTTTTTCTTTTCCGTGTTGTTTCGGAATTTTAATTTATTTTACTCCAATTAGTGTGAAGTTTCCGTATAAATTTAATAGGTCAAACTTGTTAATGAAACATCGAAATTATTGAAACAACATAATTAAAATATATCGATATTCTGAATTTTTCCATGGCACCTCTCGCGCCGCTCGCTTGTCGGCTTCAATTTGCATGTTACATTGTCGACTTAAGCTACCGTTTTAGCGATGTTTGAAGTCAAGCTACCCAACTTTACTTCTTCGACATTCGTTCGATGCTCTCGGAGCATCTCTATCTACTTATCTATTTATGTGTGATCGTTAACACTGACCTTGTAAAAAAGTAGAACCATCTACATACATCGTCTATATGAAAAGTGTATATACGCCACGGGTCTGAATCACATGGAGCTAATATTCTCGGTAGATCTTCCAAAAATATAGCAACTACGGATTTATTTTCTGAATACTCTTTGGACCACTTTGTGACGCTATAAAGTTCTATACAGAGCATTGGAAGCAAAAATCAATTCCAGTGAAAAATAGATTTTCTCCTTTCGAATCGAGAAGAGTTGTGTATTTGCTCCATGCGATCGAGACACACTAAATGTGGATCTAAATTCTTTACGACTGATTGCCAACTCTGTTTCTGAATATTCCAATCTCATATTTAAAAAATACATGCATGATGGATATATTTATATATTTTGTTGTGTGTGCGTGTTATGTGTATGTAGGCGTGTTAGTGTATGTGTATATGTGATTTAAATGCAGGCGATATGTACGACGCATCCTTAATTGCTATCACTCGTGTCTGATCGGCGACAACCAATCAATGTTAAAACACAGCTGGATTACGGGCTAGTTATCACGGTTTTTTTTATGGAGAACATTGAACGAGCGCACGTGACGATATGAAGTTTACGATCGCGATTGTTAACGCCGATACCACGTGCCAGATAGATCTGAACTTAAAGCTAGACACGTGGCACAGCTCTTTCACGGATATAATGTTAACAATAGACACTTCTGCTATATTAAATCTGGAATTGCCTTTATTTTTTTTTTTTTTTTTTTTTTTTCGAGCTCCTGCTTTCTCGTGAATCGTTTAAAACTGACTCTTGGTTGCGCGTGTCGCGGAAAAATCCGTATTCGAGTAACGCCAATTTCTTCGATGCTTACTCGTTGATAGAATATAGAGCAACTCGTAATAATCATCCGCTCTCTCAAATCTCAATTCCTCCCTCTGTCGCGAACAGGATTGTATTTAGCTATTTGCCCTGTATGATGATTAATAAATTATTGAATAATTAACTTTAGGTACATTTTAGAGATATTTCAATACACCTCACGCATTTCGTGAGATTAACGAGATTATTTTACCTTTTTTCATGATTAAGTGCCTTATCTTGGCTTGTAAACAGTGATATTGTATTAATATTGACAAAACTAACTAATATAAATATCACATATGACATTGGTACGTAATATTCGAAAGAAATGTTGCAATTAACGTATCGATAGGCTATCGCGTTCAATTAAATTGTTTAGTTTTTATACTTTTGAATGCCATAAAATAATTTTCAATTAATTATTTGCTTAAGTGTTACATTTAATAAATTCATTGATTTTTATTTTGTACGCTTATACGTATCATAACCAATTTCAATATATTTATTTTTTTATGAAGCATTGGTTTTCGCTTTAGTTTGTCACATGGATAAATAATGTTTCTGATTTGAAAGAAATATCTTTGAAATTTGCCGATGCCAAAAAATTTATGAATTAATCCAATCCTGCTTATGAATAGCATACGTTTCGTTAAAAAATGTGTCGAATTTGTAGCATGAATATTTGATAACGAATGACTACTGTGATGATGTCTATACATCGAATTTATCGCGACGCACAGTTTTTCATATGTACACGGAAGTATATGCGATAAAACGATTAAAAAACGATCTACATTATCTTATCATGCATTCTAATAATACTGAGGGGAGACCGAAGCGACGTTATCTTAAATCTCGACTCGTTCATAAACGACTGGTGCTCGTGCTGGGAGAACAACAACAACGGTTTTGCCTAATGCCTAGTATTTTACTCATATAATAATATAATCGCGCCATCATCGGCGCGTTTATAAAATTCTCTGAAAGCTCTTCGCACAACAATGTATATTTCCAACGTGTGTATGTGTATGTAGATATATATATATTTTTTTTTTTTTTTTTAGTTTCAACAACATGCGATAAAATAGTGCGATCTCGCTAAAAAGCCAACAATCGTATGGACGGTTGCGAACGAAATTAATGGAATAGATTAGTGGAACGAGAAGATTCGTCATTTCTCTTCATTGTGAACATAATCACGCGAACCGGCTTTCATTCGGTCCTTCGTAAAGTAATTTCTGAATCGCGTGAGGATCCAGAAGCTTACCTGCCTACATTTTACGTACTCTCGCTTTCTCAGCACGTCGTCGAAATTATCTATATCTTTTGCTACACTCTCTTTCTCTCTCTCTCTCTCTCTCTCTCTCTCTCTCTCTCTCTCTCTCTCTCTCTCTCTCTCTCTCTCTCTCTCTCTCTCTCACTCGCTCACGCCGTAAATTCTACCAAAAAATATTTCCTGATGCGAATTCTTTCACGTTGCGTTAATTCTCTTGTTTCAAAATTACCGAAAAAGATTCGAACATTCGCACGATCGGCTATGCATAATTTTACTTTTAATTTTAATTAATCCTTTGGGAACGGTATTGTATGTCGCACGATTGCTGCTTTGAGCAACACATTGCTCACAACCGATAATTACTCGCTAACGATTTATATATTATCTCTGGGGGAAAAATTGGGGGCAAGGATCATTAATGAACGCATTAATTATTAGCACGATTGAACGATATCGTAAAAGCGCGAAATGGCCTGCCGGCCCTTAATTACACGCAATTATCGCGCCGTAATCGATAAAATCCCAAAGGATTAATTTCGCGACCCGAATACATTAATCTTTCCATTTCATTACTTCGCTCAATTCGGATCAATCGTTTTGCAGTTGTGCAGACTCAGCTCAAGTTACCTTCGTGATATATTGAAATGATAGATTGTCAGCGATAGACTCCGTCGGTGACATTTTCTTTCTCATACTTCTCCGAAACTTAACTCGAGGTCAAAGCCTAATTATGGAGCGTGAGAGTTAACTCACTTAAAACTACGAAGTGTTCCCGATGTGTACGAAAGAAGTTTCATCGTTTCCGTTCCGTCTGTGATAAAAGCACTTTCTCGTCGAGTATAAGCAACAACTTGTAACAACATGTATAGGTTGATATTACCAACGATTCTCGGCAATGCAGTACGCGCGTTCGATGTGTCGATGTTTTTCTCTCTCGCCGGCTCGATGAGTTCATGATAATCGAGTCGGCGTGCCGTCATCTCACCCGAGCACATTCATCCTGATTTACGCGCGATAGTTTAACGAATTCCGCCAACTTATCCCAAGGAATTCCACTAAATCTCCGCGAGTTTTCCGCATTGCAAGACATTAACAGGCACATTGTCATAATTGTATAATTCTCAAAGACATCCTTATCGGGGCACTCTCTGTCTTCCTGCTTGAAGCCTTCTTACGAATGATCTTGCCGGAATCACGATGAATTTGCAATTGATTTTGCCAATAGTAGAGAATGCATAATAATGGCGGCAGAATTTTCGTGCGGTTCGCCGATCTCCCCTTCAGTTTGTTACTCCATCAGGCTCGACAGCGAATCGCGCTTCTCCCGATGCTACGTCAACGAGGAGGGGTGTGTCTCCGTCGGCAGCATCGGTAATTGCGGTGTTTGCCGATTCGAGAGCCGTCTCGGCCAGCGTTGCGGCGAGACCGGCGGCGTCGGCCTCGGCGTGTTTGGCGCGGAGCCGGCGGTCAGTCGCCAACTGCTGCTCGAAAATGCGCTCGACCTACCCACGACGGAGATATTAGCGTTGCTACTACTGCAGGCGACCGCCGCCGAGAGATCCACCCTCGACACAGCCCTAAAAAATAAAGAAAAATGTTTGCTTTGCGCACGAGTAAGCGACAATTCAAAAAATTAAGATAACGACGAAAAATGATATTATTTGAGTTCGCTTAAACGCTTTCGATCTGTCATATCACGCGCGTTTTTATTTATTTTTCCGCTTAACATGCAAAAAGTATCCATGTGCCGTAGCTTGCGAGAAGAAATGCGATACATAAGTTCAACAAAATAATTCTGAATAAACACGAGGCAAAACGGGAAAGAGGTTCTCTCGGAAAGTGAATTGACCTGGAAGGTGGAGCGGATCCTCCAGTGTAAGAGTGCAATCCTGCCGGTCCGCTTCTCGGCCTCGATGTAGACACAACACTGGCTGATCTGTGCAAAGCTGGCGAGGGCGGCGCGGACGGTAGCATCCGGGGTGTTTGCGGCGGTGTCCTGCCGGACGCGCTTCCAATACTGCTGGTGGACGATTTTCTTCTCGTAGTCCTGCAAGCGCATTCGTAATATGGACAATACTTCCGCCACCATTTCTCAATGGATTTTATTTTCTTAATACGTTTAATATAACTAGAGCCCGGATTTTCCGCCGGCCGACGTACCATTTCGAGTCGACCGTAGCGAGTTCCTCACAGCTCGCTTCACTTCGACCCGCTCGACGAGCGCGACATGGTGGGGAGAACTAGCTACGGTTGCTCGATCTGAGAACTTAAATCCGGGCTCTAAATATAACATTTTCCAGACGGAATACTTTTATTGAACTTCACGATAAAGATTACCTCTTAGAAGCCTGTCGGCAGAGGCCGGTCGGACAAGTGCGTCCCATGGCACATTTTCCCTCGCACACTTCTTTGGCGAGAGCTAATGTTTCATAATTTATCAAAGTGGAACTGCAAGCCTCAGCGTCGGATTCGGAGAGGGCGAGGCTGGGAAACCGTTCTTTCAATCTGCGACGCTCCTATATAAAGATATAATAAATCTGACTTGATGATAAAATGTCATAATGATGATAAAGCGCGCAGCGCTTTATTCTGAAAGGAAAAAATTAGTAGATAAAAAGAAAGGAGAAGATACTGTATGATTTGAGTTTCTTGTAGTTGCGCACAATTGAGAAGACGTTCGTTTATCATTTACCTCCTGCAAGCGGCTAGCTTCAAAGTCCTTGAGCTGCTGTTGAAAACCGACATTCGGATTTGCGATGGAGCGACCTACTTTAACGACTTTGAGCGCTTCCTTCCAGGATAGATTGGTGGTGCTCATGATGTAGGCCACCGCTACTGTTACACTCCTCGACATTCCTGCCAGACTGGGAAAATTATTCTTATTAATAAAAATTTATAGTTTTATATATACATTTATATTGTAATATTTGCGACATATATGTATATCGTAAATATTGCAACTTTAGAAAAATTTGTCTCACCAAAATCATCTTTTATTAAGTTTCTTTGGCTAATTATCAATCATCATTTACGTGTGATTTTTCCGCACGATAATTAGAAAAAAATGATCATATATTACGTGTTTACAATTTCTAACATTTATGTATATTATTGTAATCAAGTTTTAAATTAAAATTCTATTAAAGTAAATATATATGATCTTGTCATTATGTTGTTATTAATTATTTTTTCATTGTTAATTAAATATTTATTTTTAACTACTTGAAAGTTATAATATAAATTATTATATTTTTGTTGAAAAAGAATAATTCCAGATCGATCAAAAACTCTATTGTGAAAACTTTCTGATGACTTTGGAACATTTTATATAGTTGGCGATAATATATATATATATATACCAATGAATCAGAACATTTCCACCGCGAAGACGGGCGGCATGAATAAAGTCGTTGCACAGAGAGAAGTACTGCGATAAGTTTTGATCTGGACTGTCGGCGGCCAAAATGCATAGATAATGCTTATCCTGAAACATAATTCGAGATTTAGTCCAAGTGTAAAGCCATTTCTATTAAAGAGCAAACCTATCTCGTTTCAAAAGCCAATGACCGAGTTTTTGTTTCGGAAAAAAACAAATTTTTGAGATTTATTTATCGAAACAATTAAAGTTTTTCTCAATTTTGTTAATTACTGAGCTATTTTAAAATTATATGTTATATTTTTTATACTTACAGAGTGTAAACGGCGAGCTGTGTCGTGAATGGCTAGAATATGCGTGATCTCAAAACGCTCCAGTTGATCGGCGTCTTTGCTGTCCTGATAATTACCTACGTAAAGACCAGGAAGTACCTGCCAACATCAAACGATAACGCGAGGTATTATAAAAGTGACACTTTATAGTGAATGTTTAATTAATATTCGACGTCAGATATCCTATAATCAAAAGCTCCCTTAGAATATTCCTCTAATTAAAAGCTCTTTTCAAGCCGTGATCCTAAATACTTTGAATGAACCGAAAGACACGACTGTCGTATCATTTTGTCATCAGTCTTAATTGAAAACACCGCTTAACATACAGCTTCCTTTAGCGTCTATTTAGTAAAAGATTATTCACAATTGGACAAAAAAATTCAAATCACGAGGGAGAAATGCAAATCTACGAGGTAGATTGCGATGGTTATCAACCATGCCATAATCTTAGATTAACTTGAATTTAAACAATTTAAATATTTAAAATTCTTTTTCTTTTTAGCAGATATTGAATTTTAATGAAAGACGGAGTTTCTAAATAATTTAAACTCCGTTTTTCATCAAAATTCAATATCTGCTAAAAAGAAAAAGAATTTTAAATTTAAATTGTTTAAATTCAAGTTAATCTAAGATTATATATATTATTTTATAAAAATGCTACCTGTCGTTTTCTATTTGACAAACTTTTAATCAATATCGATTTATTTTTAATAAATGTTTGACTAAACATTTGTCTTCTACTTCGACAATATTAAATAAACAAAAAATTGACTAAAAATGCGTTAGAAATAATTCTGTAACAATATTGTTATTTGATTAGAGATTGGCAAAAATAGAAGAAATATGCATTTTATTTGGACAAATTTTATTTGTTGATTTTCTCAGCGAGTATCGTCGATATAGTTTATTCACAGTTTGCGTGTGACATGTATTTCCACGTTGCAACGTGCTACCTCTAAAATATCTCTTCTCTCTTGGGGCGGGTCGTTAGTCTCAGTTCTGTGTGATTTAATCTCACTGAAACTGGTCTTTTATCGCAATAACTCTCCGCACTCTTCGAGATCTACTCGCTCCTCTGCGCGCGTTGATTTTAGATGAAAAGAAACGACTGTGGTTCGCGGCTTGACGAGACCGTGGCGAGAAACCTGACGGACGGCTGTCGTCTCGTGATCGATCGACAGTGGACAGAGAGAGAGAAAGAAAAAAAATGCGGGAAAAAGGAAAGTGACATGTTTCGCTCTCTGGTGGAGCGGAGAAAAAAAGAAAATGATAAACAACCTGTCGTGCGACGAAAATGCGATTTCGATCGCCCGACGATCTCCTGGTGTGTTTACGCGATTCGCAGCAACGTGCGGATAGTGTCGGGACATCGATCGCACGGCGAGACATCGCCGTAGATTGCGATCTCATCCAAACGATGACATCAAAATCCCTTGCGACGCACCACTCGAGCATTTCCCGAGGAATATCCCAGGCTTATCGTCATCCGTCACTTCCAATAACTCTGCCTCGTTTTTTTTTTCGCCGAAGGATGCCGCACGCGCAATTAAAATTAGTTAATAAAAGAATGATAAAAGAAGATGTCGATGAAAGAAGAACAGACGTCGCAACGGAAGACGATCAGATCATCGCGCGCCTCACAAAATGCTGTAAATGAAGAAAGAAAATACAATTGTCGAGAAAATGGAATAATCGAAGAGGAAAAGAGGCCGCCGTCAAAGACGATAAAGCTGGAGGATAAAGCCTGAGGGATCGAGCTGCTCGATCTCTTTTCCATCTACTATGGAAAACCCATTTACTTCTGTCGGCGCCATCACGAATGTCCTTACGAGTGCTCCGAATTCTACGACGGAATCAACAATGGGATCTTCGACAATACCGTAACATTTTGCAGATATTGCGGTAACAGCCGCTGTCGTCTCGACGCTGCTCCGTAAATAGACGACGCAATGACTATGGAGGTTGAGAAAGTTATCGATGATACTATTCACGAAATCCACGAACGAAGAAACCGCTCTCACATAAAATGAAAGTGGGCGAAATGTGAGACGTGACGGAAAATTATAAGGAGAAGAGAAAACGTTATCGATATACTTCGGGAATTTTCTAGAGAATTTTCTGATTTTGGCAATGAAAGAACTTTGCGACGGAGATATCATCGAGTTTACCGAAGGATATAGATTATGAATTGGGGCTGCAAGTTGGATCACGACAAGACAATTATGGCCGATGTGCAAGCATGATAATAATGTCGCTATGATGTATATACAATATAGATATAATATATATATATAGAAGAGTTTTAATATAAAATTAAATATAATTATATCCCTCGAGGAAAAAAAAAATATACAATAAAAGTGACAATGAGAATACGCGAGTAGGATTAACGACTAATTATTTATTTAACAGTCAGCAGCGTAATTGTATTTTAAAAAGCATTATCGGAAGGCTTAATATAAAATAACTGAAATTTCCTGCTGCAATATTTTTCTGTCAGCTTTATCTCTTACACTTTTGTTGTGCTTTTCAATAGCACAATGCTGAATATAAAATTTTATTATCGTCAAACGCTAATCATTAAGCACAACATTATGATAGTGCTAGGTAGGTCGTTATATTAAAACGCGGTTAGATAAATTATCAAACTAGTAAAAGAGTGGTCGATTATTCGATTAAAATTGAGCGTGTAGTAGCGCAGTAAAGCGAAGACCTCACGATCGTATCGGAAGGAAAAACATTTAATAAACGAGTAACATTTAACAAAAGTACATTCAATTTGCGCTCAGAGATTTTGCTTCGAGTAAATTAAATATTTTATAAACATCGCTCGTTATTTGCGTTCATCGAAGGGAGTCAAAAGCGGGATCTTCAATATTTAATGTGCCTAACGATCGTTTATTCAATTAGGTTAAATACACGCGACTTCCGTATTTTAGACCCTCTATTAACCTTTCTTCTTGTATAAAGACTAAATATTTATTCGTCGTCCGAAACTATAATTCTAATTCGCCCCACGCTTCTGCTAGCATAAAAGGCAGCCATTTTTCATTCTAATGAAGTAACATTAAATATCGATTTGAAAGCATATGCTTTCTTATTAAAGCATTTCTCACCTTGTTCATGCCATTCCCCATGATGCGAAGATGGGCGCGTGTTGAAGTATTATCGATTTAAAAGCACGAATCACGTACAAATCTCTGTCCGTCCACCATCATCTTCAATTTCTTCAGCGTGATTTCTCTCATTCGATTCTCATTGGCGGAACAGCGCGCATTGTTCGTCAAGCACCATCTTCAGCGTATAAGTCTATAAAGCTGCCACGTGTTCGGTCTTGTAATCAGCGTAATATAGCATTCGTAGTGTTGAACTATATAAACCACGTGATTCTCGGCTCGATCCAATCTCCTCTTTCCTCGTTCAGCGAAATATCGCTCTCTTTTTCTTTCTCTATCTTCGTCTCTTATCTTGATAATCTATTTCTTTGTAATACATGAGTAAGCTTTAATGATTTATTTCCTGATAACAATTGCACAATGTCATACGCGTGACGAATCATTCTACATTCGATGCGTCATTTTAAATTCTTGTTCATATTTGACGGATCTCCATCTTACTTATCGCTTTTGTGCTTCTCGATAACGCTACGCCGTTTCTGCGCAGCGCACGGCTGCATCTCAACCAACAAGGACATCCGGCGCGTCCGTCTGATTCTCAAAGTACGACGGAACATTTATATTCATGATTGCTTTTTTTTTTGCAACCTCCTTACTGAAGAACTTCCGACTTTTACGTATCGTCTTCCCGACAAGGGAGATTCCATTTATATGCGGATTCCGTCTCATTTGCCTCGGACGAGCGCGAAAAGCGAAAATAGACTACGCTTTAGGCGGAGTTTTTGTACGAAAACTGAAGCAATTGACTTTCCAATGTGGGGCAGCACGTTGCGAAAAATAGATTTATCTTTGGGAGGCTATCTGTAATCATGACACGGTGCATCGGCCCTGCGAAAAAGAAGTGACTGGTTAGAGACATAAATGGGATATCGCGGAATGAAAATAGCAGTAGAAATAAAAAGAAATTTGTCTTGAGTATCGATTAGCTATACGCGCGGCGCGATCGCCTCGCTCGAAAAAGAAAATGTGTGCTTTCGAGAAAGTGGGACAAGTTATTGATAAATTGTCGTTGTTGGCGTCCGAGCGTATCTCGCGTGTGTATATATCTGTGTGTGATCTCAGTAGTTGTTTAGAAAACAAGGCGATCGAGCTCATGCAAATTTCGAGAGAAATCCACGTCGCCAACGATTGGCAATACCCTTGAATTAATGGTTGAGACAAAATTGCATCGTCGTGCAATAGAAACGATAAATCCTCGAAAAGAAATATGACGAGTAGCAATAAATTCCTATTGCGGGAGTCGCTAGAGAATTAGTGCAGAAAATGAACGTAGTAGAGGTTTAAAGAAATGCACGCTTATCGATTATTTTAAGATCAATAAGATGGATTACAAGGACTCAGTTACCTGGTAGTACTTTAACCCACTTTGCCACTAGTATAGTCGTGTGTATTAATGGTGTCCAATGCGGTTATAGTCAAATTTCTCTGTGAGTGTAATTTCTCGATAATATTTAATTCGTAAAAAAAAAAAGCATTATCGATTGAGCTGTTCTTAACAGCATTTCCGTTAATTAGAGACACTGAAAAGTGTATTTGTTCCTTTGCGTAATTATAATTGCACGGTTCTATTGTTTCCATGCTATTGTTTTAATGCAAGGAGAATCGACGTATCACGTGTCGTGGAGCATCTTATGAATGCATATTGAATACCATTAATACATTTTTCGTATCTACCTTCGCTTTCGTGTTTATATAATTTGTACAAAGAATAAAATGTTTTTTTACTAAGATCTTTAATTTAAATATTTTGCAATGTATAAATAATATTAATTGAAGTTTTTAACGACGGATTTTTGAAGACAATTATAGAGAAAATCTAATTTAATCGGATATCGTGACTTGGTCATTAAGCGTTGATTGTCAAGGATATCGAATTGCTATTCTCTGCCAGAAAAATAACGCTTCTATAACCGAGTGCACAAAAATAGATGTATTTTTATTGCACGTTCGAATATGGCAGTGCAAGGCAGTATGCGTTTATGTAAATTCTAGCCCAATATATTGGCTCGATGCCGACACAACACACATTTTCTTACACAGCAAAACATTTCGCGATGCACAAATGTTACTTGCGCTTTGCTTTTGCCAGCCAAACAAATTCGTTCAAATCGCGTCAGCTGTAACATTTCGTTCAATCGCAAATATTTATTTCTGATAAAAATAGATTTTTTAAAAAAATTTTTAAAAAACATGTTTTTTAGATAAACCATGTAAATTTTCAAAGATTAAACCATTAATTTTTTTAAACATTAACAATATCTTAATTGTAAAGAATTTTATTTGGACAACTGTCTTTTTTTAACTTTTAGATTAAAACCAGAATCATGAAGTATTTAGTAATTTAATATTTGGAAATTAGATGGATGAAAAGTTACTTGTTGCAAAACAGATTATTTGTTGCTAAAGAAATCATATTTTTATTCAAAGCAAAACTTATCTTAAAAATCAGATGCTGCTCGTTAGAAGATTAATTCACTATCCACTATCATAATGATAAGTCATGCATAACTTGTAAATTGTCGGATTGTATTTCGATATTTATCCTACAATATGACATTAATATATTAACATTCAATACTATGTAAAGAAATTTATATCATGTAAAACTGAATACTAAAGAAATTCAAATCAATTGAAAACATTCCTTCACTTTACTTTTTCTTGCATATAAAACGAATATTTAATTTATTGTATGTCATAATTCTCTAAATAAGTTATTCTAATTCGCGCGGTAACTAATGTTTTAATATTCGAAATATCAATATGTCGCATTACTTTATTTCAGAAATTAAAATATCGATATTATAATCACTAGTAAAAATATACACTACAGATCTTGAATTTTTATCAAATATTCGATTATTCAGATTTCAAAATCTTTATTAATAATGCCGCTATTTCTTATCGTTTTTTATGTACTGTATAAAAGGTATCAATTTATCATTCGGAGTAAATTCAATTGCATGCTAAACTCAGCGTGCTCCATGATGTTGATCTACTCTTAAAATAAAACGGCGATCCAGTACGCCCGGTGAATTGCAGTGAAAAGCAATCATGTTCAGCGAATCGGAAGCTGCCGTGCGGTACTTTATTGCGGCAAATTTTTTTCTCATGCAAATCAATCACGCAGTTTGTTTATTAATTAATTGATTAAAGTCGAGTGCAGCAGAGGGACTTATTCATAAAATTCCTTTATCTGTTATCTAGCAAAGATCAATTATCGGATTCCCAGTTATCCTTTGATTCTAGCAAAATACATGCATAATCGAAATTTAGCCTGTAATCAAGCTAAAAGCTATGTTTTATTAGAAATGCAATATATATTTTACATCTGGCGGATTTTCTCGACACTAGAAGACAAGATAGCTCAAATACGAAACAAAGAATATTAAAAGTAATTTCAATCACGCTTATGTTTATGCAAAATTAAGGCAGCCGCAAACATTGACGCGCGCTCACTCATTGTGAACTGATACTTGTCACTCACTGACGAAAGCAAACGACTTCATTGAAATGTGACAATATTCAATCGAATGGAACTCTATCGGAGAGTTAAAAAGCACGAATTGCAGACGCACCTGGAAGATCCACATTCCACATGATATTGCGAGAAGGAAACACTGATTGTGAGAGGAATCCCTTGGAGAGCGACAACTCTCCCTTATCGCTAATTACGCTTGCGGGATGCTATCTCGTCTTTTTGAGGGGAGAGCAGTCGGAACAAACAGAAATCGTTCGCACTTCAATCAACCGTTTTCCGGAGAAGGAATTCCCGTGTCGGCCGACCGTAGCGGGGATCGCGCCACTTTAATTCTATCGTTCGTTTCGGTCGCACTTTCAGCCTTGTCCGTCACACGCCGTTGCAGCAGATTTACACCGCAATTTGTGTGCGTTCCTCTCTCTCTCTCTCTTTCTCCCTCCCTATCTTTTTCTCCCTCGCTCTCTCTTTCTTCTCCTCTCTGTCTCTCTCTTTCTCGGCGATTTGACGGAAGGACACGTCGTATGAAAACTGCCCCGTTCGTTTGTGCCGAGCCGCGCGCAAGGAGCGGACACAAGGGGTTTCCTGATGGCGAATAGCGGGGAGTGAGAAGAAAATGAAGAGGGTGCGGAGAGTGAGAGAGGAGAGAGAGAGAGAGAGAAAGAGGAGAGTGAGAGAGAGAGAGAGAGAGAGAGCAGGCGGAATGCACGCGACGTGGGGGAAACTAAACCGCGCAACGAGGGTGGGACAGCGGTTAGGGCAACGTGCAGAATAGTGGGGTAGATCCTATCACTGCGCGCAGAGCCCTGCCTCAAATGCGTTTTGCCAGTCTAGATGTGACACGGCCCCGGCCTCCGTCTTGCACGTCTCGACAGCTCGTTCACTGGATCGCCTTAGAAACTGCCCGTTGACGAAGAGGCAGTCGGGTGGCGGGCGGGAGGAGGGGGGGGGGGAGGGGGCGAGAGAAATTGTCGCGATAATAATCCACGCCGCGGACACTCGGAGAGCTCTCCTCGAAACACCACGATCGATTGTCACCCCGCACATGGACAAAACGAGGCTTATCCTCAAGGCCGGATCAGTCCGATTGTCCCGCGGCGAGACACCGCCGCGAAGAGCGTGATCTCCACGCGCGGGCCAATTCCGTTCGTCGCGTGGGTCGCGAGACGCGAGACACGACTCGCGATTCCGGCCATTCCGGCCGTCGTTAGGCGCGATAAGAGACCGAGGGTGTATCGTAGACCGCGGTTCTTCCCTCCTTCCCTCCCCCTCCTTCGTCCGATCTCCCTTTTTACGTAGGAATCGACATGACGCTACCACCGATCGACGTTGTCGCTCTCACCTCGCCCGCGCGAATCTATCCTGTTCGAATTCATTGCCACGAGGTGGGCGAGGATGAAGGTGGAAATCTCATGACAGATTTGTCGCGACAGCTCGGGAGGTGGTAGCTGAAAATGTGCGGAGGGGATGCGCAGGGCCGAATGTGAGACGACTCGGATTTCGAGTCGAGCTGAAAATATATTTCATTCCCGCGAGTTTCAATTTACGATACTTTCCTTCCTTTCGGCTAAATCCAAGTGTGCGCAGTCCGGACGACGACGACGCCGCGAAATTCCTTCCGCGACACCGTCCGAACCGAGAACTGAACGGCGCATTCCGCAACATTTACTCGGCACTGCGAAAAGCAGCAATTCATCCCTGAGGGTAGGGCATTGAGAACGTCGTCGTCGACGTTGTGGCGTCGGCGTCGGCGTCGACGAGCCCGCGCACAAGCCCGCTCGATAAAGGCCGCCGTCCCCTTGACACCCCTCGACTCTGCCCTACAAACGGGAAATCTGGTGTAGTAGGACTCGTACACGGACTATTGGGGTACGCTTGCGTCGTAGCTGGACGCCGGTGTGAGGTCCGATCTTGAATGGACTCGTATCCCGTTGAGATGTAACGCCGAAATGCGTTTTTCCCGCTTTTCGTCCGAGTTGAGAGAGAGAGAGAGAGAGAGAGAGAGAGAGAGAGAGAGAGAGAGAGAGAGAGAGTGTGTGTGCAAATCGCTGAAATGCTTTTTGCATGAGAAACTGCATCATATAAAAGATATGTGAATGATTTATTAATTCCTTTTACGATGTGACGTAAATTGGCGTCGCAATTGGGACAATGAAATCGAAATAGCAACTCTTGACGTAAAATACAATTCGGGCTTAAATTCATATTGCATCATTCAGATACGTATTTCGATAATCTCCCTTCGGGAGTTATATCAGTGAAGATCGATTCGTCCGAATTATATTGTTGTCAGAGATGCCACACATTCTCATTTGCATGATGGATATACTTACATCCGGAAATACATCGCATTACATTGAACTGCGAACACTGTTACCGCGAGCTGACGTTTATATTAACAATGTATTATTTGCTCGCTGTGTTAATTTCGCAAGTTTAATGTACGAAATGTTACTTACTTGATGGCTGAATGAAGAAAGATAGCATTCATGTGTGTTTTGAGTGACAGTCAGAGGAATACACTCATCGTTGTTTCTCTTATCTAGCGTTGTTTCTCTTACACGAAGATTCACTTTGCTATGCTAAAATAAGAGCACTCAAGAGATATGGATTGTTGGAAACTCACTTTATTCTGGACCTTAATATAAAATTTATTCCATTTATAGAGAACAATATATTCGATTGAAAAGAGAGGAAAGAAAAGATTTTTGAAGATATTGTGCATTTTATTCTGTTAATAATAAGTTTAGAATTTTGAAAATAATATTTCAAAAAAACTACAGTAAATAAAATCTTGCGCTATTAACAGTAAACTAAAGATTATATTCAAACACTTAAATCTATTTAATTGAATTAACCTGAATTATTCGGGCGAAATAATATTAAAACGTAAGAATGCGAAATTTTTCTGTTTAATTAGATAGAATATCTTAGTTTATATTGTACAAATTTTGCATTGTGTCGATCTGTTATCACATTACATAATATTAATATTATTACAAATATGATATCATATATTACACGTACAACATCGTATATTATATCACTTGTCCGAACAATTATAAATTATATCTCGATACGCATCTTAAAGTTATCTGTAAATTGCGTAGCAAAAATATTAGTGTAGATAAATATTATAATAAAGCGTATACAATTATTAATAATTCTATTCATTAATAATTAAATATTTGCGATATAAAATCACAAATATTGATTTTAATACAAAAACTGAAGTAAATCACAATATCACTATCACCGCTTTTAACATAAAAGCGCTTGTTGCCAATTATTGATGTTTCAATTTCCCTTCGACAGAAGTGTCCTTTTCAGCGGGAACGTAGCAGATCAAAATCAAGCCGGAAAGTACCAAGGAAGTTCCACACCACCAAACCAATGATGTGGATTCATCGAATACGACGAAGCCTACGAAAGCCTTCAACGAAGATGAATAAGATTTAGTTGATTTTATATCGCATTTGTGACTTTTTCTGCTTTCTTAACCAATTTTCTTAACAATTAAATTTCTACTATCGAATCTAATAAGATATACAAGTTTTACATTTTTGCAAAAAATCCAAAAAAGATTGTATTTTAAATTAATATAAATTTAAAAAAAAACAAAAGTTAGTGTTGGAATATACTTTTTTTATGCTCTTAATCACAAAAATTACAAATTTACATTTCGGCAAGAGATGATAAAATCAGCAATGTAAACTAACAATAAGTTGCAAATTCAAGCTTTCAGGATTAACTTCTTAATATATAGAAAAACAATTGGAAGAGACAATGTCAATTAAATTAAATTTGCAAAAAAATAAATTTTTAAATACAGCTTTTTCCGTATGTTTCTTACATCTTAAGACTGTTTATGAATAAGATAAATGTGATTGACGATACATGTTTGCCATAATTTATACACCGAGCAAAATATATGATGGATATAACTTTATTTTTATTTTTCGCGGAATGCCAGTTCGAAATAACATCCTCAAGTTAAAATCGTATTTTCGCAAAATTCCCAAGCGTGATCTTGCGAATATTTAATTTTACATTGACGCAATCGGAATGCCCGCAGAAATTCATGGATTCAGGCAAATTTCCACAGAGAATCAAAGAACGAATATTCTATTACGTAAAATCGCAAGGGATATATCTATGTCTAATTCTTTCTAATTAACAGAACGAAAAATAGAATGAGAATGTTGCAATCTTCGTATAAAAACTAGAAAAAAAAAACAATCGTTCGTCAGTGAATATTTCTATCGATCGTGTAATAATTCTGGCATATACATTTCCTGGCACATAATACACCTCTATCAAGACTGCATTTCAATGGCATGCATCATATCGTACGCCTCGCTCAATCGCCACGTAGTTCTGCACATATAATTGCTATGACCGCATTGTGCACGCTCGCGGAATTGCGTCTAGTTTGCGAAACAACTTTTGCGACTCGAACAGTCGGAAGTATAACGGTCCGACTATAAGTGAATAATTGCGACTGACAAATATCCTTTCGTAAATTATCTCTTTTCCCCATTTCATTGCATTTTACGAAGCTCTTTCATTAAATCGACTTGAATATTTTGCGCGATATATTTTGCAATTTTTTTTATGATATGCTAAAGATGTCCCCTTCGCAATCCCTATATTAAATCGTTACACAATAAAAAAAAAAAATATTTATAAGTTTAATTTATAAAATTTAACAACTTACAGAACAAATATAATTTGTAGCTGCGCTGGCAATTGTTATCGGCAAGGAAGATCCACTAGTATGAAGCGCTTTGACAAAAAACGTGCATCCCACGGTGTTGCTTACGATCATACAGACCAGAAGTGCTCCTTTTAGCAACAACGATAGCTTTTGCAAAAAATAAATATATAAACATAATACTGCACTATACTTATTTCATCATTTATAGCTTCAGTCTTTGTATTTAGATAAATTAGATTAATTTTAATTTCTCAATTTTTAATCACTCGTTACTTTATGTTTCTGAATGTATATATTAATTATTTTTCCAAGTTTTATTTATTTCCCGATATTTTCTTTATCGTTTCCAAACATTACTTCGATTTTCTAATATACGCTTACAATATTTTCTATAATTTTCGTGTTCTGCAGATTAAAAATAGTAATTCGCGACTCTAACGATTTCAATTAGCCGCCCACTCACCAATGATAACGCGTCAACGCCACTAGCGAGTTTGCCGAGAAGGCTGCCTCCGGTCGCAAAAATGCCGGCAGCAACTGCGAGATACGCTCCGCTAACGCCGTCGCTGCGGTGTCCCTCCATATCGGCGGACAATGTGGCGGATGTTCTTGCGTTGTAATGTGGGCAAAATCCGAAAATGGCAATTCGCATGAAGTATCATCGAACTGCGCCGCGGTAAGATTCACTTTTACCTCTTTAAGGCGATGCTGACAGCTGAACATCAACACGAAAGCGCCATCATTTAGGTGAAACTAAAAATCAAATTAGCATTACCGACGTAATACCACGCCATGTACCATAGACGTAGCGAGGGCCTGTCCAGGCAAATTTGTATAGGTGCATATGCATATGCATAAGGAATTGGATTGGTTCACTTCCTGATGCATTTTCTCATGAATCATTTTCTCCAATCCATTTCTTTATGCATACGCATATGCATCTATGCAAATTTGTCTGGATAAATCCTAATGTAAGTATAGATTGCTCATGGCGTTCGCGGAGTGTCAAAATTTTAAAAGAGAAAGGAAGCTTTGAGAGGTATTGAGTTGAAAAGAGATAGAGATTGAGACAATGAGTTGAAAAGAGAAACAGTTAACGGTGTGTCTGCTCTCTTTTACTAGCCGAATTGAGCCGAACGCCGAACGCACATGGACGCTGTTCTCGGCTTGTTGCGTGTTCGGAGCCGCGGTTGCAATTTCGCATCACTGCTCGTCGTCGAATCGGAAACAACCGCAAAGCCGCTCGCGCGATCGACGTCGCGCGTCCGCCGATCGTCGGCGATCGCGCTTCGTCGGTGATTGCGGGCGAACACGCGTACCTGTCGCTTCTTCCCATTCATACGCGATTCGAGGGGTACCGAAGTGAACTCGAGTCAGCCTGCTCAGCCAGGCGCGGTAAAGGTTGGTGTGCGAGACGAAGTGAGGCGTGCGCGGGCGCGATCTCTTGCAGGTAATTTAAAAATGGCGAACGACAGGAAGACGTTTTCGCGGCTGTACGCGCTGGCAGGCACGGGAAACGCGTAAGCGGATTTTTACCAACGGCGGTATCTGCCTCGCGAGAACGCTGAAACGCGCGCCCGCACACAGCGAGGATTATGCCGTGAATTATGCGATAGGCGCGAAGCGCGACGTAGATGTGTTGCCGCCACCGTGGTTTTCATTGTCGCTCGTTACATTGCCGCTGGTACGATCGCGAGTGTGGAGAGAATAGAGGGAGAAGGAAAGCGGATGGCCACCTCCGCCGCGTGTCGACCTGTACGCTTACATACGTAAGTACGAAATACTTCCTCGTCGATTTTTAGCGCGTCGCTCGATCACATTGATCGTCGATTTCTGCTTATATTTATCCCCTGAAAAGGCGAACACTCTGTTTTTCTCACGTTCCGATGAGATCCTGCGCGATACATATCGCGCGTACTGGCCTTGATCGCAATGGCTTTGCTCGCCAAGCGATATAATTGGCAGGAAGTAAAATCCTGCTGCACGATGATATGTTTCGCAATGGGATTATGCGCCACTAGGCTCACGTTTGATCGTCTGCAATATGAATGAGGTATGAGGGACATAAATTCCCGTGAGACCGTGTCGAATATTATTCTATCCATTTTTCCATGGTTATTATGTGTAAAATAACAGCAATTATATATCAGTTCCGCGAAAAATCAGAAAGTATTTCCTGTACGACTAGTGTATCTACATTTTGTGTCATTAGATTGCAGAAAAAAGTGTGTATTAAAATATTGGAAATTAAAGTGACTTGCTTTTAATGAACTATTTTACAAAAATGTAATTAAATATCATTATTATAAATCAATAAGTGCTAAATATTAATATTATTTATTTTTTTTATTATTAACATTAGTAATCAATCATTGATTGATCATTTATTTTTATATGGAAAGAGTGAGCGTGATATTTACCGAGTGAAAATGCTTATATTTTTCACCAATTATTTCTCAGTTATACTGCTAAGGTAATATTGTTTAAATATGTACATTTGTGATGTGGTATCTAATGACGTAACATATTACCTGTTGAGATTATAGATAGAATTTATTGCATATGCGAGGCATTGTAAACATATATAGCCATCTAGTAAAAATCATTACTAACCAACGCAGGAAGTCGAAATTTCAGCAATATTAGAATAAAATATGTAAAGTGCAAAATTATTATATTATACCAATTAGAATCTCTTTTTGCATAGAAATTTTGATTTTTTTTTGGAAATCAATGTATAACACTTATTGGATATCTTATACTTTCAAAAATATTTGTAATCTTTATTTCTGATTTTGTAATTTACTATTGTTCTACTTAGAAAAGATTTTTCAATTTACAAAGTAAAACTTTTGTTGCAATAGAGAATATTCCTCTATTAGAAACACATAATAATCAACAGATAATTTTAAAAGAGAAACACACACCAGCAAGAAAAGCTTTCTTTCACCAGGAACATTTGTGCAAATATTGCATGTTTACTTACCTAAGTATTTGATAAGTTTGATGGAACATGAGGTTGAAATATGCTATCATTTTCACCAGATAACTCAGGAGGGATCAGTTAAGTTGCTTGTGCATTGTTGAAATAAGTGAAAATCCTGATTATATTAAAATGACATCCAGTGTTTATCAAAAAATTTTTAATTATCTGAGAATGAGATCTTGGCTTTGTAAATATAAAGGTAAAGCTGTCAGGATAATATTATTTTTTTATTACACTTTTCTGTGATCTTTACTGTGATTCACAATGGCTAACAAAAACAAATATAAGCAACATCTAATAATTTTAATAGGATCTACAAATATTTATTACAAATATACATTTATTGTGGAGCAAATTATTTCATTCTATTTATACAATTGCAAAAAAGTATTGTGTGTATGCGTGTATGAGTGTGTGTGTACAGAAATGCAAATTAAGTTTACTTTGGGTAACGATTTTTTCTTTTTCTTTTGTAAACAGGTAAATATAGCTGCAAAAATCATAAACATATAACAATGGAGCACTCAGAGTTAGTAGCAGAAATGGTGCACATCGAAAGACTAAGCACACAAGAACGGTTACACTTGGCACGTCATCGTAGACTTCAGCAATTAAAATTATGGAGACAACGTGAGAAGGAATGGTTACGACACCAAACTAGGCATACCAGTAATAAACGTCACATATATTTTAGTGATAGTGTTATGTTGTTAGAAGCCGCAGCAAGAAACGATATTGATGAAGGTAAAAAGTAAAATGTACACAAATATTATTTGAAACATAAGTGATAATCATCCTTCAGCACATTACGTTATCAATATTTAATTTTTTTCTTTGTAGTAAGACGTCTTTTAAAGAAAGGTGTAAATCCAGACTCAACAAATGAAGACGGTCTGACGGCGTTGCATCAATGTTGCATAGATGATAATGAAGAAATGATGAAATTACTTGTAGAATTTGGTGCTAATGTGAATGCAGAGGATAGTGAGAAATGGACACCGTTACACGCTGCTGCTACGTGCGGTCACTTACATTTAGTCAAATATCTTATAGCCAGAGGTGCAAATTTGTTAGCTGTTAATGCCGATGGCAATATGCCGTATGATATATGTGAAGATGAAAAAACATTAGATTGCATCGAAGGTAACAAGCTTAGATTGTAATATTTTTTGCGATATTTACAAACCTTACCGTCTCTAAGTGACAATAATAATTCACATAAATTATATTTTTATAATGCAGGAGAAATGGCAAGGCGAGGAGTTACGCAAGAATTAATAGATGAAACTAGAGCTTCGATCGAGGTTCAAATGTTACGGGATTTGCAGAAGACAGCTTCTTTAGCAGCTGATCTTGAATATAAGGATCATCAAGGTGCTACGCCTGTACGTACACAAATTTATTAGTCTGAGAAAAAATAAGTCAACAAATTGTACTTATGATTGCATAACTATATCATGCTTTTTTATTACAGCTTCATATTGCGGCGGCGAATGGTTACTTAAGAGTAGTTGAATTTCTTCTTGATCAACATGTGTCAACAGACGTAGAGGACAACGATAAATGGCAACCTGTTCATGCAGCGGCATGTTGGGGACATGTAAGTTTCAATCACGTCTTTCGATTTTTACAACCATATTTTTATTACACATAGTCGAGATCATAAATCCATTTAATTGTGCCACGTTTATTAATTTTTTATACAACAATGATTACACATGGTTTTATATTGCAGTTGGAAGTGCTTGAGCTATTAGTACAAAACGGAGCAGATCTAAATGCAAAGAATAAGCATGACGAAACTCCCGCAGGTAAGATTCATAGATTTATTTCGATTTATATTATTTTACGTCATTTTTCTATATTTTAATACTGTGTTTAGACATATGCGAAGACCCAGAGATTAGAGAGAGGATAGTTGAATTGAAAACGGAACAGGAAAGTAAACGACTTCGGGAAGCGCAAGGACGAAGAGTACGCAGATCACAGAGCATAAATACACGAACACAAAGTGTACGTCGGACATCCATTCGGGATAAAGTTCTTACTACGAAAAAAGACGCCCAAGAAGAAGCTCGTTTAAGAATACAAGCGCAACAGGTAAAGTAGAAGAATTAAAAATGTCTAAATACTTCCTGTTTTTATCGATATATATTAACTTTAAATATTTGTCTTTATTGACTTAGCACTAATGTACTTGATGTATTTCAGACATACGTTAGTGGCTCTGCACCTAATATCCCACCGTTAGAGAACAGTACACAGGAAGTAGGAAACCACGAGACTGATTCTAATAGTGCAATGACACCAGCGGTGCGAAAAGGTCCTGAAGGAAAAGACAATGAGTCTTTTCTTCACGAAGATGTTGATAAAGATTCAGGTATATTTCAAACCTATTTTTGTTTGCATTGGTTGTGGTTCGGTAGAATATTGTGGTATATGGTAGCTTTACGCAGAGACTTCCAAAAACAGATTTCGATCACGAGATTCAAAAATTCCACATATATACATATGTGCATATATACAATGTGTATATCATTTATAATACATAATATTTACAAAAATAGAAACATTTAAAAAGAAATTAATGCATAAAATTTGAGAATTGTATTCAAGTTCCTACAAGTCGTATGCTTATTGAAAACAATAAATGAATATTGTGCTGAAGGAAGGAAAAAAATTATTATAGAATTATAAATAAGATGCTGGGAAAATGAAAACGTCCGACAGAAAAAACGCGACTCTATATTTTCATATATTAATAAACAAAATTTTATACACATAGAAGGGTGCTACTTAATTAATCTGGAAGGATTAAATAGTCCATGATGTATAGATTATATATTAATTTGTTAATTGCAAAATGAATCAATCCTATAAATGTACTCTGTCAAAATCACTGTTAGCTGTCGATTATTTACGAGCTTTTTCTTTTTTTTTCATTCACTGCGTGCTCCTGAATAATTGCGAGGTTAGTTTTCTATGTCACTTTCCTGTTTCTTTAATTATTACATCTCCAAATCTGTAGGATGCATTTAAATTACGTTATTTTTTTTGTGTCATACACATTACATGATACACTGTGCCAAAAAAAAAAAAAAAAAAAAATGTAAGATACATATCTACGTGTTCTGCGCATACAACACATTCCTCTCTCTCTCTCTCTCTCTCTTTCTCTCTCTCTAAAAGTATTCTCATGTTAAAATGCACACGCAAACACATCTCGCTTTATTCACATCGAATCTCTTTGGCAAGGCCTAAATGACATTGGCTTTCTTAGCATGTGGCGCGTTAGCGAAGCTGAACGGCCACTAAATAGAATATTAATCAAACGCAGTACAGAATAATGATTCGACAAATGATGTTGACTGTAGACATGTCAAATTGTTTCCGTTAATTAATTTCTACATACGTTGTATGTAAAAGTCAAGCCTAATTGATTTAGATAATTATATATATGTCATGCTAGTAGGACACACATAAGTAGATTCGACAGATATATTATTCTATACTCTTTATACATATTGTACTGTGCAAGTTTTTTCTAGAATAAGTACATACATACATATATTAGAAGACTGTTACTGTTTGGTAAATTTTTGCCGGATAATGCGCTCGTAGTATAACGGACGGATTTTGAGCCTAAAGCATGGCCTAAACCTGATCCCAGTTCTACGAATTTTTATGTCTCGTCTCGTATCGTCTCGTCAAATTTTACACTTCGTATTAAAGATAACGAATCTTTTTGCGCTGATCAGCGAATGCTTCATATCCACTTTATTATTATGTAACTGAATGAACGATATGGAGGACCATACTCTCCTTTACCATTAAAGTAGTCAATTTGAAGAATAAAAGAACATATCAGAGACATAGTGACGATAAGCTTGACAAAAGGGACAAATTATTAATGAAATTATTATACATTTTCTATAGACGATAACGCTATTGTAGATTAACTTTTCTAAAATGACAATTTCTTTTCTTATTTGGTATGTCGACGATGATTTATGTTCACTTACGACGCGCTAGTACAATTAGATCGATCGGATAGTTTATAATAATCGTTGAAAAGTTAAAGAAATTCCATTGTACTATACAAAGATATATTGTAATCGTTAAACACCGTCCTTGTTTTTTGTAAACATAAGCTATGTTTATCATACTTATCGTTACCTCTCTTTTTTTACATTCATTCGTTTTGCTTGCGTAAAACGCAATTATTAAGTATCGTTTAATGCATACATACATATATAATATTATATATATTATAATATTATATACATATATACTATGTATACACACACCAATGTGCATATGGTGGTGGTTCATTGATGCAATGTTTTTTAAATGCTTGCTGCTGAGAGCATGCCAGGCTTGGCGCATGAAACTCATAGTTGATATCATCGATTTTTTTTTCCCTTTTTTTTTTAAATCGTAATCAGTGCATAGGGATAGAAAGTCGGGTTAAGGTGAAGGGGTGGAAAAGTGGCGATTGCGTCGATCGAAAAGTCAGCGCACTTCTTGACGGGAGAGTAGCACATTGGATTTACGTGTTTGCCTGATAGCAGTGACAGGGCCTGACCCATCGGTCGGTAGCCAACAGCAGTCGCCGATTTATGCTACCGACAGTGACAACGGCAAGATCAACATACATGTGTCCGTTGTTTTCGTCAAATCCTTGTCAGATCTGAAGAAGCAACGGGCGCAGAACCGGCATATATCCGGCGGATCTCTAGACGCCAATGGGAACGGCATCCCGATGCCAGTTTCGTCCATCTCCAATTCCGACCTCAACACCGACGACTATACGCAACGCTTTACCGGAAACACCAGCGAGATCGTGGGCGATAATCACTCGGAAAAGAGCTGCTGCACTGTCATGTAACACGTCGCATTTACTTACGTACTTACCAGTCTCTCATTTTTTTTTTCTCGTGTATTTCCCATTTGCTGCATAACAATGTCATTAACAAAAATGTGTTCCGGCGATTAGCTTCCAGTATTTTTCCAGAAGACTCGACGCTTTCTTAAATTTTTACAACTTTGGGAATCGTACGTTTAACCCGAATTTCGAGGATCTTTTTTATTATATGTTTTCTTAGCATATATAACTCTATATACACGTATATACATCACAGATAATATCTCTGCAGCGACACGCGTTAATCATTTTAAAGTCAAAACAGTTATTGGTTTTGATATCGCGCAAACGGTATTGTACTTAAATCGTAAACAAAATGTTCTGTCTACAATTGTTACGTGAATTGTAGTACTTAGATTCTTGTAGGAACACCTTGTTACGATAATTTTAGAAACTTGTGTACTTACGTTCACAGAAAGATATATATATATATGCCTTTTCAAATTATTTACAACTTTCCAATGCCTAACGAATTTAAGTATTGTACAGACTTTTATTTTATTTATTGTTATATTAAAAGAAATGTATAGACTAGACAGTAAGAGAGATGTGTATTACATTCGTAGATATCGCTTATGGTTAAATATTCAAATTTTCTAGTATCTCGATAAACAGGTATAAGACTATAAAAAACACATCTTCCAATGTTTTTTATGAAACTCTAGCCGTAAGAATTAAGTAAAAACTGTTTTTTATATCAATTTAAAGATTATTTGTAAATTTTGATATCTATTTATATTACAATTAAAGATTTTACTGAATTTCTTGTTCTACATATAACGAGACACATATGCATCATTGATTTGCAATTTTGCATTACGATTTATTTTTGTTGGATATAGATTATATAAGACATTTAAATTTCATTGAATATTGTATGAAATGTTCGAAATACCTTCAACCTAAAGATTTATGTAATACATGCAATGATTCAACAATCAAAATGAAATGACAGCAAAAAATCGCATATGTGCACGAGACTGCATGTAAAATAATGATCTATTGTGTCGAACAAGTATATTTTTTGTACATTTTTTGTGTCAAATGGTATCCGAATTATAATTGTGTGCGAAGGAAATGTTCGAAGAGAGTAAATAGTACAAATAAGTGCTCATACATTCCTCTACGATGCATAATAAACCTTGCCAAACTTTACGCGATTTACGACTTTGCGACAGCAGTCGCGTGATTCACGATTTATTTCAAATCTTAATATTGCGCATTAATGTATATTTAAGACTATCTCCGTGCAATATTGATTATATTCCAATTAAAATTAACAGCACACATTCGACAACATTCGACGACAGCGATTATTCCATACACTTGATTTAAATGAATGAATGTCTATGTGGTGAAAGTTGATTTCAACGACTGTACTTGAAATGAATTTATGTAATTACCTGTCTATCACCTGTTTATTGTATTGTAATATAGTAATGTTATATATAAAAATAAACACTATATGTAACTTATATTTTAATATTATATAACGCATGTTCTTTTAAAGAGCAAATTTCGTATACTCTCTGTGTAAGACCGTTTTTTTTTGAGAGATTCTTTTTGTCATCGTTATCTCATAATTATAAACGCGAATTAATTTTCCAATGCGTTATTGATTTAGGATGCAAATGAGAAACAGCAATTTGACCAAAAATTGTAATATATGAATAATTTGTGAACTTTATTCAATATTGATTCTTTATAATTATATAAACTTTATCGAAATGCTTGTTCTGCATATGATAAATTACATTCAACATTTACTAAAATGCAATTTTACACATTGTTATATTGTGACATACAATTATTCGACGTTCTCAGAAACGGTTTCGTCTATTCAACTATTTTTGTCAATCATGATGAGGATGTGAATTCTACTAGTAGAACCATATACATAATAGCTGAATACTGACTGATAATAACCGTTATAATCACCAGAGTGACACGAGCATATGATGGCTTAGCGATCAGAGAAAGAAGATTACATCAGTCGACTCCCAATTGAGAACTGATTTAATCAAATGTGCATCGCTTGTCTGTTCTGATGCAACCACCGCGCTCTATTAAGCCTTACTAGAATCGCCAATTGGCACCAATCGACTAATATTATCGTATCTTCGGGTCGTAAGTTCATCCTCAGCAACATTTATGCGGAAAACCTTTCACATATAACTCGTTTCCTCCAAAAATCACTCAAAGACGAATATAATTTACATATTTAAAACGATACAATTTTATAATAGAAAAATTATTTTTATAAAATATTTTTTTTGCATAAATAATTATGTAAATGTCGATACGACACATCTTTAATTAAATTCTAATGCATCATCATTCGTAGTGTGTACTCTGTAGCTAAATGATTCTAGTTCTCGACAGTTTTTATTAATTTATTGAATAATATCGTATTAAGATTTAAATTTAATATTCTCATTTAAACGGGCATTTAATGGACTTTAAACGAAAAACTATATACATATATTTATATATATCTATGTAACTAATCTGTTTTACACAAAAAATCTATCTCCCAGACAGCACGATGAAAAAATGAATATAATCTTTTATATAATATTTTTGTTTCTCAACCGAATCTTGTAATATCATTCAAAAATAATCGCATTTAATTTAAGACGCATTCTATTAATAGTCGATGATATTATTTATTTGCTGTATTGCCTTCTTTTTAATAAGATAAAATTTGATAACTGAATGGATTAAATTTGGTAATTTTAAATCTAAATCACAATCTAAACTAATTCTAAACTACTAAATAAATAAGTTATCTACAAATAGATATATGCCGATTTATTTTATTATTTTGTTTATGTATTATATTTTATATTGTTTATTATTTATTTCGCATAACTTGATAACACGAGTGAAAGGTTTGAAGAAATTACAAAATATATTTTAGAAGTTGTCACCTGCGAGAACTCACAATTTAGTGTCACGATCAGCAAAGTCTAACAGTTACGAGGTCAATAACGTCGAGTAATCATATTCCGACTGAAACGTGACAAATTTATGATATCATGTTACATCACACGACGAATAATTATTCTTCTGCAAAGATATCTTCTTCTGTAAAGATAAATATAAATATCTGTCCACTAAAATTTATATTTATATATTTATATTTTCTTAAAATTTGCTAAATCTAAAATGTCTTTCTAAATAGGAATAATTAAATTTCCGAAATATTAATTCGTTAAAGTTTTATTTTATTCAAAAAAATTATATTTGAAGATCTTTATTATTACCAAAAGTTATAATTATAAATTAAGAAGTTGCGGTTAAAAAGATCTTACCTACACAGCATGCATATTCGGAAGATGTTCAGAGGACGTCCTGAAGATATCGTATCTCCCAAAGAAACTCTTCGGAAAGTCTTCTGGACATCTTTTGGACTATATGATAATGAAATCAAATTTAATAGGAGTGTATCAAGCCACAATGCCGGTTCTTCGTGCAAAGGTTACTGTATTTCCGTTTAAAATTATTTACAAACGTTTCTGCCTGACATCAGGCCTTCTTCAGTGTGCAATATTAAACGAAAGAATCGAATATATGTTAATAATAGAATATATGATTTTAACTCAAACTTATTAAAATGCAAATCAACTAAACATGTGCTGGTCATGATTCTTAAATATTCTTATCTTATTTTTCTTCTTTCAAAAAATCTACAATATAAAGAGATTTTCATTTGGAGACAAATGAATGAGATATTCAGATATTCCCGCTTCTTTCTAAAATTCGTTTGCTGAAATATAAGTCTTAGCATGTTTTTAACAATGTTAATGCATGTTGTGCATAATTGCAGCATTTAATTGTGATCGTAATTAACCGTGTTGAGACAAAATTAATATCCGGACGCATCTTTGTGTAAATATTGCACACAGCACACAAAGGATATCTAGAAGACATCCTCAAGATATCTTTGAGAGATACGATATCTTCGGAATATCTCCCGAACGTGCCCCGGATATACATGCTGTGTGGGATGTTACAGTTTCAATCGCAGCACATTCTGCAATTATGTATCAAAGATGCATCCAAATGTCTATCTGGGTTGCATGAATAAATAAATTTTATAATATTTACAGGACGTTACAATAATGTTTGAAAAAGTTTGAAAAACTAGTTAAACTATCATTTGCCAACTATATATATGATAATGTAATAGCCTGACGTATGAAATCAAGGTAACCCAATGAGATCATGGTCATCTACTTTTATATTAAGCTTTTGTTGGTACTCAAAAATATATTTCGATTTTTACTATTCCTTTGTTCCATCACACAATGTCGAACGGTTGTCTAATGTAAAGAGTGGGAGAATGAAGGAGGAGCGATGGTGGGGACGTCGCACTAGATAAAAACTGGATGCTATCTGTAGTACACGGCAGTAAGTTTCATTACTTTAATTCTACAAGAAGTCCAGAGCAGCCATCTCGAAGAAGCGCGCGTATTCTCTTCGATCCGGTCGATAGTTTGTTAACTTACTTTCGGGCATCCAAATCGCACATTAAACTCATCATTAAAGGTAAAAGAATTTCAATCTATTAATCTAATTTAAGAAATTCAAAAAATATATCCCAAATACTTGCACTTTTAAATATTATCGAAAGGATTTTTAGCGCTAATAAAAATTTTTTTAATTTTGTTCTTTTCTTTCAGTTCTTACTTATTCTGCGTTTGATTTTAATCGTGTTAAAAGTTTTTTCGGCTGTCCCAGTAAGCAAAATATTAGCAACGTTGGCAGATTGACAGCAAATTTCATAAAATTGTCAATCTGCCAACATCGTTAATATTTGGTTATCTAGGTATCTTGTGCTGCAATTATTTTTAACTTCTGTTTCAAAATTCATAAAAATCGTAAAGTGTCATTTCACAATTTTAACCCAGAAAAATCTGTTCATATCCTCTTTCGCACTGACAAAGTTGCAAAACAAAACAAGGTTAAATTGGACAGATTTAAATAAGTGATTAAGTAACATTTTAAATAATAACGTATAAAGTAAATAACTTAAATGTTAATTAATAATTTTTATGGGAGAAAATTAAATTTTAACTAAAAACTGTTAAATGCGGTATCATACTTAATCATATCATCGTACACGATCCACAGTACAATTGTTAAAGCAAGATAAACTATTTTTATTTAGACTAATTTGCACCGCTAAGACTTTCTAAATCATCACGTTTTTTTTATGCCACGCTATTTTATGCTAGTCATCAGTCTTAAGCATCAATGAGAATCAGAGCGGATTATCGATAAAAAATCCATCACGAGTATCACAGCTAAAAAAATATCAGTTCGAGGTCACGAGATCCGGATAGATTATGATCGCCGGTAATAGAATCATTCGGTTTCCAATACTACTCAAATGAATTCACAATCTAGTTGGCCTTCACCGACCTCGTGCTGCTCCACACGTGCGTCCCGTTTGACACGCAACGCCGCCTCGTCGACAAGTCTCGCACATTTACTTACAAACGCTCGCGTCCGCCACGCGCTTTCTCCCGTTCATCTTTTCCCTCACAGTTCAATCTGCTTGTCGAGCGTTTAAACGGATGCTACATGTGGAAGTATCACAGAACACGGTGTAGAGTGAACTGCAATATCGAGTGAAATTCGGAATCAAAGTTCGCTGAAATATCAAGGATGTCACGATTGTGTCGCGCAATCGTCGTGATGTTACCGTGCTTCATTCGGGCTGTTGTCGCTAGCAATTGCTCCATTTCGTCGTACGAATGCGGCGCGTTTCTCACGTGTCCTATTTCTAAGCGCAGCAATGTCTGTTCGTTCAGCAGAATGCCAGGTCAGTTGGAAGAGGTCAAGGGTAAACGTGCCACCTTCGGCATGGGCTGCTTCTGGGCGGGAGACTCTCTCTTCGGGGCACTGCCGGGTGTCATTAGGACCTGCGTGGGCTATGCCGGCGGTAACAAGGAGTCTCCAGAATATAGAAACATGTAATGAAACATTTTTCTTATTTTATCGTGTTGTAAAATGTTATAAAATTGTTCTCAATAATTGTGTTGTGTGCGTTGTTGTGCAGGGGAGACCATACGGAAGTTGTTGATATTGAATATGATTCAGAATTAGTATCCTATACACACTTGCTGAGCTTGTTTTGGAATAATCACGAGTACGGTCTGACAACAAAGATTAAGAGACAGGTATTTCGTCCTTGCACATTATATTTTTTTATATATTATTTTCAATAGTTTTTCAATATAAATGTCCAAGTGAGACTAGATATTGTCAAAAATATACTAGTCTAATTTTTAAATGATATAATAACTTATATTTATATTAAATGAGATTTTTATTTGCAGTACATGTCACTAATCTTATATCATGACGAAGAGCAAAGGTTGCTAGCTGAAAAATCTCGTGAACAAGAACAGCAAGAGCGCAAAGAAACCTTTGTCACAGAAATTAAGAAGTTTACAAGGTTTTATCCAGCAGAAGAGTAAGTAACACGTATCATTTTGTGACTGATCTTATTAATTATTTATTGAAAATTTAATTCTACGTATTCAATAATATTTGCCTAGATTGCTCATGATTCTTAAAATGCAAATAATTATATATATAATATTAGGACATTTCATAAGTCTGTCGTTTTTTTCATTATCGATTTTCAATAAAGTATTGTTCCCTGTCATGTTGTTTTTTTAGTTGTTTATTTTGTTTATTAGTATCTAATCTTCAATTGGTGCAAAGTGGCTAGAAATAAACGTTGAAATTCAGCTGTAAATAGTTTAACAGTTCTATGAGTAAACAGTAAAATTAAACTAAATATTGGATAGAAGCCATATGCGTATGTCAGCAGTAGAATAAAATTAAATATACATGCATCTTTGTAGCTATCATCAGAAGTATCGCCTGCAGAATCATCCATGGTTGATTGAAACACTAGGCCTCACTACACCGGAAATCTTGCGCACTTCTTCCTTGGCAAGCAAGTTGAATGGCTATATAGCTGGCGCCGGAACCCTTGAACAATTTGAGAAGGAGTTACCAAGCTTGGGATTGAGCGAGAAAGCAGTGCAATATATGACAAAGTACATTATCGAGAATCAGGGCAGTGGTTTGTACTGCTAGCGTATCTCCAAGAAGAAGAGAACAGAAATATTTTCTGCTGTTATATACACAGACGTAGGCTGGATAGACTCGGTTTCTTTGCAAAAAGAAAAACACAGCCTGATACGTGTATTACATATATTAGATGTTACAAATGCCTTAACACTTATTACATGGACACTTTTCAAGTCGTTCATTATTTCGTGAACGTACTTAATGCCAGTGTTATATGTAAGGTATCGTAAAAGATGCCCTTTATTGACAAATTTGATATGAATTAATCGTGATGGCTAATTGATTTGGAATGGACTTTTTTCCTAGAGAAAGCAATAGAGATAATGTTTTAATCGATTCGTGATCATTTATACAAACAGGTATTTGAAAAATATATTTTTTAGCTCTATACATGAAAAAATGATCTTTGAGGCAAAATATTTCACTATGACATACATCGTAGTGATACCCAAACCTTTTTGTACATACAAACTACTTTTTTTTTCATAGAGCGACTTCGCGGGTGTTGTTGGACACACCTGGCCTATATTGATAATGCCTTTTGTTTGATTCCATCATTGCCGGATTTTAAATAGACTTAAATTTGAAATTTTATTACAAAATTTTATTACAAAAATATGTAATATTGTAAATAAGTGACATTTCCTTACCGGGTGGTTAATTTAAAACCCCCCTCCTTTTTTTAAGAAACTTCTTTTTTAAGAAAAAAATCGATTCCAAATCAGACCAAAAAAAATGTTGCGAACTTGTGCCGAGCCTTTATTAAATATACTTAAAGTCTTATGAACAAATTTTTACATCTACAGAATGTAATAATTATAGATGTAATTGAAATATATATTTTATATGAGAAATAAAATTTATTTAATTCCGAAATATAAAAATGTACTGTTTTTAAACACTCCTTTTTTTCTACAACTCTACCTTCAAATAATAGAAAGATGAAGTATTTAATATAAGAATATTTTATGTAGAATTTATCTAAATATTTGACTTTACGTAAAAAAAGTATATTCTGACTTGTCCAACTAAACTATCCTTCCAAATCAAGGAAAGGCAACCATATGCAGCGCCATGAGCGCTGTGCGTTTGCCAGTACTCTGCGCCAGAGCTGCTAGACGGGCGGGGTTCAGAGCTGCCAACCGGCAGACCGGGCTCATCCATAAGCACAATCGAAAATCGCGCATATGGCTACGTAGAGCGTTTTGCGCAAAGCACTTTGCGCAAATATACGCGATTTTCAATTGTGTGCGTATCGGCCCGGTCTGTCAGTTGGCAGCTCTGAAAACGGCACGTCCGACAGACTCTAATCTGCGCATCGTTTTATTCGTGACTAAAAATAACGACTTAACCCAGTCGGACTGGGACGAGTAGTGCGATATCTTTTACAGCCTGAAAAATGGCATGGTTAAGCGCTCGTACCGTGCTCCAAACATGTCGACGGCCAATTTCCTACAGTTTCGTGTGCGCCCAGAAAAAATGTAAATACCTCTCATATCCGTTCGTCTCGTACACATTTTCTGAGTTTTCACGTACCTCGTATTACGTAATATTTTCTGTCCGCCCATTGATTTTGAGTTTTAGCCACAACCAATATTTCACGCATTACAACGAGAAAAATCGGTCATTCACGTTTATTTTTCTTGACAGTTGCCGATCCGCTGGATCATGCCACTGGTTTGGAAAAGAGGGAAATGCTCGCTCGTTTAGCCGGTAACGAAGTAAGTCGCAACCTTTCCAATTCAGCTACTATATCTATACAAAGACATTTCTATCACTTTAATGATGATATAATATGGTAGTGAATGAAATAATTTATTAAAATAATATGTGTTTCTGTATTTATGATATATACAATGCACACAGCAATTGTATGCTGATCTTGATAAAACTTCAAGTATCTAAAGATAAGAAAACAATATTATATAAAAATATTACCTTTATATCAATTTTTATAAGTTTTTTGTTCTTATAGATTTGTGTATTATTTTTTTTAAGAGATTATGATAAACATTAATAATACTTTTATTAAAAGATAATATATTATATATTAATCTGCTTATAGGATCCCTATAATATAACCATAAAGCGACGACCAACTAGCACAAAGGAGAATCCAAATGTAGTCTACAGTGCATTCCAGAGTCGTATAATGGGATGCGTTTGTGATGAAGATGCGTTGCATGTAAATTGGATGTGGCTACATCAAGGTCCTCCACGACGTTGCGAATGTGGCCATTGGTTTAAATTGGTTGAAAAAGCACCTATATAATATACTGAAAGATGAACTAGTGGATTGTTTTCGACATAGAATTAATGTTATATTAGACAGTAATTACGACTATTTTCATTTATCACCATGTTCTCCCTGTATCCTGTCCATAAAATAAACAAGTCATTCTTACACAGAAATAGAAATAAATAATTAAAGATGTTTTGTTGTGAAATTGTAAATATATATTATCCTATGCATTTGTTTTGAATTCTGTGATTAGGATTAAAGGTCACTATAGGATAGACAGGCCAGATTGCTTGGTATGAGAGAGACAATCTTTATATAATTTGTTTTATAACAAAAAATTTCTAATTTTATCCGGTAACTTTCACGCAATTCAATTATAAGTATGTTCTTAGAAAATGTATACGTGTATTTTGTGCAAACAAAAATTATAATATATTTACATCACTTCTTCCTTGCAGCTCTTTCAAGTTTAAATCTACTTACAATCTTCTTTTTATCTTTCTCTAAAGTATTCATTGTCGACACTTTACTTTCTTGAACTTCTTTAATGACCTGTAAAATACAGTATATATAAATATATATTTCATATTAAATTATTACTATTACATTTCTACCCACGGAATTGTATGCAGAAGGTTTAACATGATCATCTTCATCTTCTGTCTCTGTATTGCTGTCTTCGTCTAAAGGAGGAGCAATTTGATTAGGAATCATATCATTTGGAGATCTTTTTAAAATGGATTTTGGAGCACAAAACATTTTATAGATATCCGTTGGACTTTGTATTTCTGCGTTATTTGATTCAGGTATATTTGGAGCGCATGATGAATGTGAAAACTCAATCTGAATAATATCATCCTCTTCCTTAGAATCTTCATTATGTGTGCAATTTTGCTTCAGAATGGAGCAAGATTTTTGAGATATTGGTATTTCTTCTTTCGTATCATTTTCCATAGCACATGGTTCAACAAATGATACTCTCCTCTTCTTCAAGCTTGTGTCTTCAGATACATCCCCAAGCTCGGATAAGTAATTTTCCTTTAATTTGTCTTGACTAGAATGCGCAGCGAGACTGGACTGTTCATTTTTGTCAAGTGTCGTATCTTGAGTTACCTCAGAACAGACATTTGATGTGTTTTTTATATATTTGTTCATTTGAATATTCTTCAATTTCTTTAATTCCTCTTCAATCTTTTCTGCTGTGATTTCATCACAATCAGATGAATCGTCCTCCTCTGACTCATCATAAACTTCACCTTCTTGCAAATCATCGTTATAAAATTTTTTCTGTTCAGCTTCTAGTCTGCAATTATAAGATTTTAAGTGGATTAGTTACAATACAACTATTGGTAAGTTTTAATTGCATATATGTGTGTAATTAACCTGTATATTTCATCTTCTAGTTCTTCTTCCAATTCTAATTCATCAAGTCTCTTTAAAAGATCCTCCTCGGTACGAATCTCTGTCTTTTCCTGTTCTCTTAATTTTGCTAATTTCTGATGGTACTCCTTTTCACGCTGTCTATGTAGAACTATAGAAACGTATTTTGTTAAAATTGACACAATAAGCGATAACATATACTTATAAAAATACATATGAATATTCTTTACCCCGCCAATCATCAAGCTTGTCTTCGTCCCAATGTTCCAATAGATCTTTTCTATCTCCATCTCCAAAAAGATCATATTGCAATGGAAGAATTTGCCTCGTCTCGTACAAGTTTCTTTCTGCTTCTAAACTTTTCAACATTGTATCCGCCCCTAATTGATAAAAATATATAACGGTTGTAATATTTAATCTAAAATAATCAACAAAAACATATGTATGACATTTATACATGCTATTCTCCTGTTGCACACCGAGATCGCCTGTGGTGCGCTATATTTTGCGAAATAACCATCTCCCAAACAAACTAAAATTTCATTAGTATGAATTAATTTTCCTTTCATTAATGCCCGTTTGCCAATAGGTACCATACAATTTTCTGAGACAGATAATGGATACACTTGAAGCCCTTCTATCACCTTTTCGTGTCTCTTCTTATAGTCATTTAATGTTTCAATTTGCCTTTTATTTTGTTCAAGTCTCTGTAACATATCAGCGATTTTGAAAATGTAATGAATAAAGTATGCTGTAACATTATCTAAAATTTAATTATGAAAATTAATGAGATATAATACCTGCGTGAACGCATTATTTAGTAGTGTCTGATGAAAGTTTTTTATTTGCTCAGGTCCCATTGTCGCAATGTTAGTCACACTACTATCCATTTTGCGTATAATTATCTGAAAGAATTAAGTATATTGTGAAATATACACAAAATAAAACCTATTTATAAAAGAATAAATAAATATGTACCTAACGATTTCAATCTCTTTCATACATTAAGAAAACCGGCTTTGTATCATCGAACAGCTGATAACTCTTTCTCTCTCTCTTGATACGTGCGTGCGTCCATTTTGCTTTAAAGTAGTGGATGACAAGGAGCGGGAACAGTCGGAACAGTGATACCAGAATGGAAACTCGACTCCGCGTAAACCATAATGGAGGGGATAACCAGAAATAACGTAGTACACAATCAAGAGCCACGTACACGTGTGCTCCGCGCTTACACTAGTTTTGAATAATAGAAGAGAATAGATATATTGCCTTTTGAAATCGATTAAATCAGACAAAAATAGATTAAACAAGCCAATTAGTAGTCAATTATTAAAGTAAATTTGGAAAAAATTTGAATCCTTTTAATAAATGATTTAATCTGACTTACCTTTATATATCAAAGAATCATCTCTCTCTCAAAATATATTCTATATTAAATAATTAAATATACATTTCTATAACATTATTGAATTTACATAAATAATAATACAGAAAACTTGTAGCGATTAACAATTTTATTAATCGCAGTCAATATGGCACCAAAACGAAACTTATAACTTTGATTAAACGCTTTAGTGAATAATTAATCAGGGTATTGTGAATTATTCGTTACAATATTTAATCTTAATATCACAAATGTTTATATCCAACACTTTTGAAGTGACTCAAAAGCTTTACATTCTATTAGTGCTGTAGCTGGATACATCTCGTATACTGCTCAGCATTTTTCGAGCTTTTTCAGTCGTCTCCACCACGGAGAAACTTTACAACTGGCGCACGCGCCTGGCCAGTGAAATATGAACAAAAAATATTTGACATGATTAGCAAAATCACGATGGTTTGCAGGATGGAAATCTCTTAATACTAATACATGAAATTGGTTTGCGCCATCTTCGTTTGTTTTGATTATTTGTGTTAGCTTTGTTGTGATGGCTGTTACACGTGGCTTTTTTATCCTCGCTAATACGATCCAGTTCTTGAAGTCTTCGTTCTTCTGAAAAGAAAACGGCTTTTAAACTTTCTTATAATGCTAAACAATGGAAAAAATGTAATTCATTTTCTATATATATCACAATAGAGCTTTTATTAAAGCTTTGTATTGTTGTCATGATTAAAATTTAATAATTAATTTGAAATATAAAACAATATCATCAATACGCTTACCATTTAGCTGATGTTCTGTATAGTATATAGGATTGTCATCGACTCCGTAATGGTACTCCATCAAGTATGGCAAAACAGTCATACTGTGGCATCCATTGCTTCTAAGTGGAGGTAGAGGTACTTCCTTCTGTGTTTTAGGATGCTTGCATATGGTCCAAGCGTGTCTCTTAACCTGTTGCAATGTAAATCTCTTATCTGCTTCTTTCTGTAACATTCCTTCTATAAGCGATTTTAATGGTTCCTCTATTTCTTTTGGTATAGTATATTCCCCTCTTCCAATATTTTCATACAATTTATATATATTATCTCCTTCAAAAGGATATACACCTGTTGTTATGTTGTACCTAAAAAAATACGGATATACTACTTCGCTCTTCGTGTAATATTATACAAGTGTTACTTACAATGTAACTCCACTACTCCATATATCTACTTTAAAACCCGAGAAACTTTCGCAGCCATTTGCAATTTCGGGTGGTTGAAATGCTGGGGATCCTTGACCTATCGTGCATGTATCATCTTTGGAAAACATGTCTAATGCCTAGCAATGAAGATGCGTAATAGGAATAAAATACAAATGATTGCAAAGTACATATATGTTTCATATTTTTTAAATAAGTACATTTTATTCATTGATATTTTTTTCATAAAAGCAAACATCTGCTTTTTTTACCAGCCTTTATAATGATAAAAACTGCATATATACTTGTAGACTAAAGTAAAAAAAATATAAATAGATCTTCTGTACCTCTGCAACACCAAAATCACTAATTTTTAAGGTATCATCTAAAGTTAATAACAAATTTCCAGGTTTTATGTCTTTGTGAACTATTCCTTTGCTGTAAAGATATTCTAAACCATCCAACAACTGACAGAAATAATCATGTGCCTGCCAAAGAGGAAGCTTCTTGGTTGGTATACTTTCCAACATATCCTGTAAAGGATCTAATAAATAGAAAATCTAATTGTTGTTAATTCATGCAAGCCATTATTATAGATATCAAATTTAAATTATTAAAAGTATTATGCTTATGTCAATTTTTGTCATGTATATGCAAAGTTATTCGAAACAAAATTACAAGGAGCTTTATTTATGTGCATCATCTAATGATTCTTTATGTATTTCAGTTGAACATACAAAAAATACAACATTAATGAAATGTTAAATATCTTTCTGCGCTAATAAGAAAAATAACTTGAGATTAGCGTAAAAAATAGTACTTAAAATTTAATTACTTAATTTAAATTGTTTCTGATACATATATTTGTGTAATAGCAATAAATTTGTTTAAAACAGTAAAAATAGGAGCACTTATTAAAATTTACCTGTAATCCACATACACAAAATTCCATAACTAGATACATTTTCTCTTTCTCGTCACTATATAAAACATCTACGAGATTTATTACATTCTTATGTTTTAATAGCCTTAATAATTTTATTTCTCTGCGAATAAATACAATCAAACATTAATTAACGTCAAATGCGAACAAGAAATAGAAAAGAATTCGTGACAGCCTATTGCATTTGTACACTAATTGATGAAAATTCTCAAATACAGTATAATACATACTGGTATCGAATTCATGAAAAAATGCACACGTCGAACATACCGTTGAACATTCTGTTCTCCATTCGGTATCCTCCGAAGTTTTCTTTTTTTTAGAATTTTGACTGCTCGTCGGCAAAGTGTTTGCGAATCTAGCACTTCTTTCACTTTTCCATAACTACCTTCACCAAGAACATCACCCATGACATATTTACCGATAAATTTACACTTTTTCTTTTTTTCCTCATATATTATTTGATCCGAATCAACTCTGTGAAAAAACATGTTAATTTCATCCAAATCGTAATTCGGATCGTCATTGATCCACATAGCTGGTTCGATATCATGTAATATATCATTATCTATTTCTTCTTCATCGGGATCACATATCGTTATTTTATTGTCCATTTTCTCTCTATTACAAAGTTTATAAACTATAGGAGATCATGCGAGTGATTTAACCTAAAACGTAACCGGCACGACCATTGTTGTGAACATTGGTGGAATGTACGAGGAAAAGCACGAATGAAGTACTATGATAAAAAAAGACAAGGTTAATGCACGTATTGCGCATAATTTTAGCAGCCATATTGCTTCTCCATATTTATGGACAATTTCTGATTGGCTGATGGATACTAGTTAAATTACTTTTCGATATTGTGGACAAATTTTAATTAACACAATATACACGTCCAAAAAATGTCCCTGTGTGTCACGTATGAAGCATTCATACATGAGGAATCCATATGAATGTTTGGTTAGGTTCACATGCATGTATATGTTCAACATACATACATTAAATATATATATATATATATTCTACCATCGCTGCTTTCAATAGGAAAATGCGCTTTTTAGACATTTCAAGATTATATTCGGTCCCTAGAAAATAAAATTTTTTTATTGGATACGGAATGTTGTACGCCGTATGCAGACGCAGTGTGAATCTTCACTAAATGCACATCTGTTTTCTTTTTACTTTTCATGACACACGGTTGATAATGCAGAGTACTTCTATAACTGTAATGTATATCGTATCGATTGCATCCGACAGAGTCAGAGTTTCAGAATACGAATATGGGGATAATGGAGTGTTCTGTCCAATCAGTATGTCAGTAGCCAAGTGGAAAGTGTAAGGTTATTGTTTGGTAACTGTGTAACATTTGACAGGTTTCTTTTGTCTTTGATTCATTAAAAGTTTAGCTTGTTAGGCTTTTAGCAGTTGAAATAAATTTAGGTTGTTTTATTGAAACGCAAGAGCTCAGTTTGAGAATTCTAAATAACATTTTCGTGAACTTCACGAAATGACTCACGCGAGATATCGTTGTTAATTGTTTTTATTCCACATTTGTGATGCGTCAAAATAAAAAGTAAATAACAGTTAGTATCTCGATTAATTGATTACAAACCGAATATATGCGATAATAAAAAATGGCAGCGAAAACATGGAAGTATGTTCTAGTCTTTATTATTATAAATTCAGGTAAGTGTAAATTCATATTTCATGCGCGATTTAGTACTGCTCAATTATAAAAAATAATCAATCTAAAAATCTAATTTAAAGTGGCTGCTGAAAGAATAAAGGATATGATTTACATGCCTTTGGAGGGTGTAGCTGCTTGCTTCAGAAGACACAATGGCACGCATCAGTTTGGATGTTCCTGTAAGGATTAGAATTTCATCCTCTTGTGTATTACTCTCACATGAAATTAATCTATATTTTTCAATTTTTTTGATAGAAAGATTTACATTTTTTTCCCTTGCAGCTAATAGATTGGGAAGCGTAGGTGTTGTGCATCTGATCGATGCAGATGAAGATATTACTTGGATAGAAAGAAACGCCACAGCTGGTCCATACACTGTAGTCCTTCCGTTTAAAATGTTTACTAAGGAGAGACTTGTCAGGCTCCGAAATACAAATAATATAAATGGAGTGTTGTTAACCAGAAATATCAGCTATACTGTATCGAATTATTCGCCCGATGACGCATGTCCGAATCGATATTCTGGTTATAAGAAATGTAACGACGCACATCCGTGGAATCCTTTTGGATCCGCATTACTCATGGAGGATTGGCCATTCCCTATGTTTTACACAGAGGTTAGATATCTATAAAATCATATTGGCATATATCTGGCATGGAATTTATTAAATATTAAGTGATCATATTTTCAGAATCAGACAGTCTTGGAAGTTGTGCGGTCTTGTTTTCGGGAACATAACGCTCATGATCTAGAAACGCAGTATCAAAGGTCTCTCTGCGCTATAGAAATGAAATCGTTCATGTTTGCCGCTGTCAACTCGGAATCTTGTATAAGACGTACTGATATATCGTTAAACTTTAATCCAACACAATTTTGCGATCCACTTGGAGACAGAAATATACATTGGCCTTTAGCGCCTCTCGACGAGAGTAATAATACTGTGATAATGGTAACGGCACGATTAGATGCGTCGTCATTATTCGATGACTTATCACCCGGCGCGGGTAATGTCGTAACAGGACTGGTTACATTTCTCGCCACTGCATATTACTTGAATCTCTTGAACGCCACAGTCGATAGTAAGTGTCGGTTCTTTTTCACAATTGTAATGTCATGCGTGTGCAATATCCATATATTTATTTCTCTTATATTTCCAGAGACAAATGTTGTATTTTCATTGCTGAACGGGGAGGCATTTGATTACATAGGATCTAGTCGTATGGTATATGATTTGAAGCAGAACAACTTTAACGCTCTCGGCGGAGTCAACTTGAAATTGGACGATATCAAGAGCATAATCGAATTCGGTCAGTTGAGTAAAGGAGAGACATTCCTTCACAGCAACGGCAAAGACGATATGATAAATCGCTTGCAGAAGGCACTCAACGCAACCTCTATTAAAAACAGCGTTCCACCCACGTCTGTGCAGAGTTTCCTGGAAGCAAAACCGAATCTAACGACCGTTGTTATAAGCAATCACGGAGAGCAATTTGTGAATCGTTACTACAACGGTATCTTGGACGATGCAGAAAGTCTTAATTATAACAGGTAACTATTATAACTCGTTTGATCCTAACGGGATAATTTCGCATCGTTGAGATTTTTTTCTGTGTCATGTTTTAGAAACGACAGCACGCTTCCATCGCATTTAGCGAAAATCGCTATTCAGGTTGCTAATGAGCTTTACCAGACAGTGACGGGTGAGCTGGCACCGCGAACCGCCGCCGCCGCCGACCTATCGACATCGGTGGAAGATCTTATCGCGGAAATGCTGTATTGTTATTTGGAAACTGCCAAGTGCGATCTGTTTTACGCTGCTTCAACACCCGGCACTAAATTGATCAATCAGGTTTTGTCGATGTACGTCGGTGTGTACAGAGCACCTAATTTAGCGACAACTTTAACGGGCCAGCTTTTAGTCTACCTGACCGGCGAGAAACTTTCGGAAATGAACGAAACAACATGCCATGCAAATCGCCTGAGTTGGTTGGGCGGAAACAATTTTACGGGATTATGCATAAATTCAACAGTTAATTATAGCACGGCTGTGAGTCCGGCGTTTATCATCGAAGGTAGATTGTTGATTACACTACTTGTGATAGATATAATTTGATGGATTTCTCTAACTAAGTTTCTCTGTCATAGGATACAATATGAAATCAGGTGTCTATTCGACCTGGACGGAATCCACATGGCAAACGTTAAAAGTTAGAATGTTTCTCAAACCCTCAGCAGCAACAGAACGCCTCAGTATAATTCTGGGCAGTTTAGTCGCCACCAGTTCATTCGCGTTAGTGTGGTTCATCAATAATCGAGCTGATGTCTTATTCAATTCGAGGTTTGTATTGTCTCGCACAAAAGGATTCAAACAAACTGTATATCATATATATTATTGATAACATTTTTATTTCAGGAGAACTGTCGATTGCTAGGGATACGACGCGGACCACATATATATGATCAGGTTAGATCATCGAGAAGATCAAGATGTCCCAATAACTAGCCTTTAATTGTATGTGTGGTGCGCCCTCGGACGATTTTTTTCTAATTCAACATTGAAAATATTCAAATAGGCCACGTTATTACCATTGTTACGATTATCTTATTTATCGTCATCGTTTTACATGTATCGCGTTCGATTCGGATAAATGAGTGATAAATCAGTGATGCGTCTTTAATATTTTAATGTAAATTATGAATTTGTAAGGAAATTCTTCCTCTTCTGCACTCTTTTTTTTCTTGGTATATAATATTGTTTCATTTCGATTGTGAACTAAATAACTAATAAATATCTAAGTAATTTATAAAAATTATATATAAGATGATTAGATGACAGAAGCGAGAAGTTCTAAAGATGTAACAGCTTTGCGAGCACACGCGTGTGTATGTACGTATATATATATATAAAAAATCAATTTTTTAAAAGATAATATAAAGTGTACAATATTTATTCACTTAATTTGGCATAAGAGATAAAGGTTTCAAGTTGCATTTTTTCTTCATAATTTTTACTTTGTATATGACAACGTAATGTTCTTCATTAAAACCGTGAAATGAAATATAATGCAGATATGTATATGATAAATAAATATATCAACAGTATTAGTAAATGTAATAAATCTTATATACAGTTGCGGTACGAATAAAAAAGAAATAATGCAAGCGTGATGGCGTTTATTATCGATAAACAACTTATTTAACAGGGCTTTGATGTACACGGGAAAGAAGTATTTAATTTGTATATCTATGCTTTTCTTTTTAGTATGCATGTAAGTATATAATATGTTTCATTTACGACTTAAAATTTGGACAAAGCTAGAAATGGGCCATCGGTTTTCTACGGGGAAAACGATTGAGCTTGATTCGAGAAAAATGTACATTAGAAGACGTAATTATGAAATCAATCTGCATCTCGTCACACGATTGTGCTTTACAAATATTGTTGCGTTCTATGAAAATCAGAATAAAAGTGAATTATTCATAAGATATTAGAGCGAATACATTTTTTTTAAAGCCACGTTTATAAACTTCTGGCGAAATTCGAAAAGTTTACCATCAAGTATAAATAATCGTAGACTATCTGTCATTATTGGGCAGCTACATTCTATCGGCCCATCGCTACCTTTATGTTTCTTTTTTAATCTAGTTTTCGATAGATAATTTTCGCATCAACGCGTTAATGCGGCAAATATTTTACGTTTTTTTTTTTTTTACCGTATAAAGTATGCGCGCGTCATAATACTCTCATACGGATACCCATGCAAAAAAAGAAGAAAACGAAAGTGTAGTGAAAATATGTCAAGTGCGCGTTTTTTTTTTGTTTTGACTTTTATCCACGTTACATATAGATGAAATCATTCCACAACGCACACGTCCCGATATACGTTCAACCTCTTCGGTAATTATGTTACGCTTTCTTTAACTAATTTTTAGTATACAAGGATAAAGTAGGAGGCTGGGCACCGCCCACCGAATTATCACAGTCGCCTGGTGCCGCAGCACATACGTATACGTGGTTCAACCTTACAGCCTATTTCTTAATCTAAGTCTTATCCTACGTTTATTTCAAACACAGTATAGTCCCGTACGAGGCGATCCGTTGAAGCAATGAGTACTTAGAAAAATGATTATTTATTCATCACTTTGTTGGATTACATATTGTTTCGTTAATATAGGATTTATCGATGACAGTCGACGATGAGGGCCCCCTCGTCGTCAATTGTCTGAGCAAATGGTTTTCTTTATTAAAAGAACACGGAACAATGCCAAGTAATATTTTCCAATTTTCTTTCCTTAATGTCATTGTACTGCAATTGCTATTACTTTAGACGAATTGATGTTACGACACCGTATACAGAGCTATACTGTCAGCTGTCTGCAACTGATAATGTCGTTTTACTCAAGTTATATATCACGTTTTATTCATATATCGCGCATGATATTATGTAAAAATCATGGTCAAACGAGCAAGCGAACTTTATTGCGTACAAAAATCGGTATGTTTAAAAAAAAAAATATATATAAAAAGACTACGGTTTATTCGATCTGAATAAGTCGCAAGCTATTAAATGGAAGCACTCTGTCAATTGGCTATATACATGGGAGAGAGACTCAACGTAAGAGGAGAGTATAAGTACAGAGGAAATCATATTTGACTACTTAAGGCAATCGCTTCAACAGATTGCATTATATGACACATTTTCCTTCTACGAACCTTCGAGTGACTAGTGCCAGTTTGCTTATCGATAACTGATTCTTGAAAAAAACAAACAAACAAAAAGATGACGGTGTTAATATTGAAGAATCAAGATAAAACTAAGCCGAACCGATAATTCCACGTCCAATAGCCTGTTATTCGTTAAGAGAAAGATGATTGACGTCTCTTCGCGGAATTGTCAACTTGGAACAACTAATTTCCGCTACGTTACGTTTACGTCGAATCTAATGCTGCGGTAACAAGGTAAAATGGTTCGCCGACCATTTTAAATCTTGATGGACGGATCGCGTGGAAATAATAGATTAGAAAAGCATAAATATACACGCATGTGTGCATCGGGGGGGGGGGGGGGGGGCGGTATGTACACGAGTATATTAACGAGAGCGGGTTCAGAGTTTACAAGAGAATGCCAAAAAGTTGCCGGGCTCGCAAAGAGAAACTGGAGAAGAAGCTTCCTTGGCTCGAGAAGATCTCGAAACAAAGCAGCTTCTGCATTAAAGTACGCGAAAAGAAAATTGTTATTGATAGTAAAACGTAATAATCACATGTAGACAGCCAGAGTATGAATATTAATATTCTAAAATGGCGTGTATGTCGTCAAATATCCAATTTTTCAGTTACGAGAAAAGTGTTGACTTTTCTTTTACACACTTAATAATATTTTTTCTTTCGCTTTATCTTTCTCTCTCTCTCTCTCTCTCTCTCTCTCTCTCTCTCTCTCTCTCTCTCTCTGTTTTATTAACAGTTTCGCATGTAATATGTACAGTAGTATCATGTAACGTGTAATACACGTTTAGGGACGACACTTAGAGTTTAAAAATATAATCATCATATATTTAAAGTAGCATTATATCATCATTGTGTTGTGTGTTGCTGCTGCTGCTGTGTAATTGTTTTTATTGTAATTACTATTTTTTATTGTAATTACTATGTATCATTATTATCATCATTATTACAATTATAATTATAATTATTATCATTATCAATAGCATGATAACTCATTATTAGATGTATTACTATTAATATTATTATTATTATTATTAATTATTATTATTATTATCATGGAGGGACAGCATTTCGCTATGCCGCGATACTGCAGAGCTGAACAAAGACTAATATGCGGAAGTTACCACGCTCTTTAATGGCACAAAAAGTACAATCAAGAATTATACTGTAGGTTTCTCATCTAATTTCAAAATCTATCCATACTCATGTTAATCTTTCATAAATATGTCAATATAATACGTCTAATCAAATAACTTCCAGTTTTCAATTAGCATTGGGGCAACGGTCGGTTGCCGTCTCAACGGTCGGTTGCTGTCCGTATCAAAAATCGTCATACGCAAGTTGTGAAAAAGAAAGAAAGAAAGAAAAAAAAAAAATGAAAGTCTATCCCAATAAGCTTACGCGAATTATAATTGCGAACAGAAAATATGTGGGTGGTATTTTTTTTTCGACACAAAAATAACAATTATATTAGAAATAGTATAGGTATTGATAATAGTAATAGGAATAGGAATAGTAGTGGTAATAGTAGTAGTAGTAATAGTAGTAATAGTAGTAGTATTAGTAATAGTAGTAGTATTAATAGCAGTAGCGTTTAGCGAAAGCGCTAATAGTAGTAGTAGTAGTAATAGTAGTAGTAGGTGTAGTAGTAGTAACAGCACTGGCAATGATAACAGAAATAATAGTATAGTAATAGTAGTAATGGAAGAAATAGCGATAGCAGAGAGAGTGATATACCATTATTGGTGGTGGCGGTAGTGATATAATAATTGTAATAATAGCGGAATAGAGTGGTAACAATATTAATGAGAAGAATAATAATAGAGAAATATTTCGTGAAACTAACAAAGAATAAATATTTGATTTTATCTGCTTTGCTTTATTGTACGTATGTTGAAATTATGCACGAAAAGTTGACAATGAGATAACTGTACGTCGATAATGTGCAAAAGGGAAAATTGTTCGATAGCCGAGAATTGTTAAGTAAAGAATGAAAAAGAAAAGAATTGCTTTCGTGATAAATCTTTACCCGTTGAATCGTTAACATGTATTATAATAAAACAAGATATTTATTTTAAATACATTGTGTTATATAAATAATTGTCATCGGGGACATACTTTTGTCACAAACGAGATAACTAAATTAATAAAAACAATGTACTTTTTCAAAATAAGCTCAGATTTATCTTCACTAATCGCGCACTAAAAAATTTGTCATCGAAAAATAAATAACATTTAATGTAAACATTTTTCTTTTTTCGTCTGAGTTAGGTGTATTTAAGTTAGCTGCTCTTTTTAGTACCTACTGAATCTCAGTTCTCGTCTCCATTTTTCATCCAACATTAAGTTAATATATGTGGGTAATATGAGCCGAGATTAAAAATCACCTATCAGCTATTATAAGAAAACCGACGATTGCGTAGCTGATGAATGGTCAGAGAGCGTGATAACCTCTACCCACGTATTCTTAACTTTCACGAGATTAATTACGTATCTGACAGTTAAAGCGATATCTATTCCCGAATACCTTAATACTGTAATGAGCAACTGGATTTGAAGGTACCGTAAAGAGGTTGACGTTTCGGTGATCGACAGAGGTCAGTGAAGATCATCTTCATCGCTATCGTTACCGTCTTTCGATCTAGCAGCTCCTCCCTCACCGTCGCTAGAACCTGAATCACTTGCTGAATCTTCGGACTGCCAGTCCGTTTGTTGCTGTTGTTGAGCCGCTTGTTGCTGTACAGCGTGTTTTGAAACTTTATGACGCTTCCCCGCACGCGATGTCGCATCTGCGCCCGCACCGTCCAGCATGGGCTGCAGAATTCGCCGACGAGCATTGATAAACCAATTGTTTACTTGTAGTAATGTTAAATTTGTTTGACTGGCGATTTGACGCTTTTCATCTTCGGTGGGGTAAGGATGCTGTAATAAATTCACGTTCGGTCGTAAGATTGTATTATTGAATGTGTCAAGTGTTATTTGGTTCGGTGGTAAGCGTTATTAGCGAATACTTACAACTAAATGCTGAAAGAGCCACGTCCGCATAATGCCAGTGGCGTGTTTAGGCAAGACACCCCGCTTCTGACGTCCCTTTCTAGCGCTACCATGACTACTTCTATGACTCCCACCGTGATTCGAAGCAGTATTGCTGACACTTTCGTCCTCGTCTTCGCTCGCCGCGGGAGAAGGTGAGCCTGCGACAGTAATATCTAAACACGATCGACGTGTTTGTTACACTCGTAATCCGCAACACAATATGATATAATTCGCGTTGAGATATCGGCAAGAAAATTTTTTCCGCGCGTGGGAGAAATACATCATTATTCCTAACCGAAATACTTTTCATTGTTAGCGCTTGCAACGTCTGCGTATTCTTTTTCTCGCTCTCGCAACGCGATAAGTCCCCAGTATCCAGCTTCTTCCAAGTATATTCTGTCGGAGATAGTCTGCAGATAGTCGACACTGTCATCTATAAATGGAATTTTAACAAGCGACTCGATATAAAATTGTAGTCGGCATGTCACTGGCATTTTTACTGATCCCAGTAAAAAAAAAAGAACAGCAAAAAGTGTTGTAAACCTGCTAATTCCTGACATCGACGAATTGGTCAAAATAGTTGAGAGGCGACATTCGATTTATGTTCAATCCGCAAGAACGCGATGGGAAACGAACGGATACAGCGACTTCTGGTAGCGTCGCATCGACTTACCTTGGCCAAGATACATGTCGTTAGCCGGGACGCATCCATGTGCCCCGATTTGCGAGAGAGGCGTGCTTCCATGTACCGCGGACGGTGAGAGGGGATCGTCGTGGTCTTGGCTAGTGGATTTGCCCGAGCGCTGGACGGCAGAAGACGATCGGACCGACGACGGTTGATCATGATTAATGCTCTCTTCTCGCGCAAGCAAATTTGCGCCGTCGTTCTCCGCCACGGAATCCCCTCGGCTCACTCTGAATCCGTTAGCTCCCGACTCAACATCATTGCCTGTAGATGACAGCACCTGGCAAATATATGTCTCAACTAGCCGTCAGAGAGCAGGGATGGGAATCTTGTAATATCTCAAGAGATGTACGCGTACGCTCGTGGCAGTATATCGCTTCGAAAAGCATCGTTAATAACAATTCCGTCTAAGCGACGACAAGCGTTTCTTTTCATTTTCGTCTTACTAGCCACTCACGCCTACATCCCTTCAACTATAAGGATATCTACGTTGGTAGGGGGATAGACAGACAGCGGGGAGTCTCGCTTCGCATATCAATATCGGCATATCAGACAACTGTCTAACCTGCAACGGACTGCTGCCATTGCTTCCACTCGACGGACCCATGTCGTGTCCATGGTGGCTGTAGTCGCTGCGTAGCAAGTTTTCGCTTTGCATCTTGCCTTTCAAACACGTAATATACCTGTTGCAAAAGTCTTTGCACAGCTCTTGTACCTTCTCCAATTCCAGGAGGTGAATGCGCAGCACCTGTATCGCCTTGATCATCTGCAATGTCAGTGAGAAACAAGAATTCATTAACCTTCGTTTAGCCGATCATCTGTAATGTCAATGAGAAACAAGAATTCGTCAACATTTATTTAGCCGATCGTCTTTTTTTCTCTCGCCTCGTTTGTTTTCTATTTGTTTCGACCGTGATTTCGAAAAGCTCGCGTTCCAACAATAACGAATAGTAAAAAAAAACATTTTCAGTTCTTACCAAACCGTCAATCTCGGGGTCATTGATTAGGAAAGGCTTTCGGTCTCTTTCTTGGTGTTGGACGAAAGCCTGTATATCCATGTTGAAGCTTTCGGACGTGGAGTTGTCCGAGCTCTGAGTCGCCTGCTCGCATCTTTCGAAGAGTAACGCCAGTAACGGGAAGAGTGGATGCTTATATACAGCTCTTTTGTCAGCTTCGAATTGCGCTTGATCCTGATGAGTCGTGTAGTCCGCAACCCCGCTCGCAGGGTCTTGATCGTACCCAGGAGTCACCATCGCTAGCGCAACGGCGGTGTTGCCTTCTTGCATCCTGTGTTGCATGTTTTCATACATTCGGCGTTCTTTCAGTCGATATTGTTATTTCTGTAAGCGAACTTACCTATCATTCCTCCTTGGCAATCTCCATTCTCATCTGAATTCCTCGCAGCTCGTACTCCTGCGTCTCCAACCGGCCACTTATTTAATAACCTCGGTCAAACCCCTTTAATCGGCATACACTAGGGAAAAAAAAAAACAAATTACGATAAAATTCGAGTTTATTTATAATATACATTATTGAGTTATTAAATTTCGCCGGAGTTATCATGTCTTGTAAGAATTTAAGAAAATTAAAAGAAAATAAGAAACGCGGAATGGAAAGAAAGAGGGAAAATAAAGACAAAATAGGGAAAAAAGAACGGAGGTGCAAAATTTACTGTCAGCGCGCCGCGCGAACAATCGAACGATGCGGCATCGCATTTAAATGTCATCATTAGACGGCATCGGCGCCATCGGCGTTAGGGCTTCCATCGATTTCGAACGATGCGTATTTTTCGCAATGAATAGTCTCTCGAAAAGTAACTAGAGGAAACGCGACGCAGCGAAATATTCCAACGATTTACAACCTGTTTTTTAAAACAAAGAATTTAATACTCCGTTAATATCAATATTTTTATAAATACGAAGAGAACATAGTGATGGCAATTTTTACGCGAGTGAAAGAAAATATTTTTCTCATTTATGAGATCATTATTCATCGATCTTTTACGATCAATTTATCATAATTACGAAACCCGACAGATTATCGCTCAAGCAATCGAGCGTTTAAAAATTCTTACGATAAACATTGTCGAAACGTATAAGCGAAGCACCAAGAAACAGGTGATGTTTATTGCGCAAATAACTTTTAAGGACAACCGCGGCTTGACGAACACGTGTCTATCGCTTTAAAAACGCGGTTAAACGCAAATAAACGCGGTCGTCTACCGGCACTGTTTACTTCCCGTCGATCATTGACTAAGCTAACCTGCGCGATCTACGCAAGTCACCGCCGCGCAGAAAAGCCGCAGTTAAAACACGCCCTACGGATGTTATGCTCGCAGAAGCGGACCGCGCCTCCTTTTTTCGCTTCTTTCCAACTGTTCGATAATAGCTAGAATAATTTCCACGATGCATGTGTAACGTGTCATAGCAGATAAAAAAATAATTGCACAGCAATTACAGCTCGGCATATTTCAACAAGCAGACACATACGAGCGTCATATCGAGATGAAACAGATGTATAGTCAAATCAGAGTTGATCGTAGCAGTATCGAAATATGTCTCGTCTCATCTCGCTCTATCGGCGCGTTGCTCGTAGGTGACACTTGTTTACTTGCATTACGCATCCAATAATGATCATAAAGCCGCGTCATCTTACTTTCGTATAAAAGAAACGTTCTCGAATTCTCTTTTCGCGCTACAAAATAATCACCTTTTTTTTCATACAAGAATGTCGGACGAATGTAAATGATACAAAAACTCGATTAAACTTGCGGAGCAATATTATCGGCAAACGTATCCCGGTTTACATACATTCATTGGAATTTCAGCGCAGTTTTTCACCGTTCATCGATCCTTTATGTTACGTGAAGTCCGAAATTCAAACGAGAGGGCGAACACGAGTCTGACGAAAGCACTACAAAATATCACGGGGCATTGCGATATTTACATAGCCGCGATGACGCTAACCCCGAGAACGCGCAATCGAGACAATTAACGAGACAGATAATGATAACGCCCGCTCGTGTGCACGCAAATACACGAGGGCACGATCCTCATGGTTCGCACAACACACGCCCGTGCAATTTGTTTCCCTTTCGAGAAAAATGGGCGTTCACTCTGCTCACTCGTCTCTAGCGCTCTGAAAACGAACGGGCGAACCTAACCTCACAGCCGTCTCCGCCGAATGTGGAAGGTGAAAAACGAAAATAAGATACGCGTACGAGCTGATCGTCTCCGTCGTGTCGATCGCGAATAAATCGGCGATCTCTTACCCGGTTATCATGAGGCGTCGATCCTGTACACAATGTGCGGCACCTTCACGCGCAACACGATACGCCACTTGACTTGTTTTATTTTATCAAGACTTTACGGTGCGATCGAACCGTCATAATCTAACGCGATCCGGAAAATTGGAAGCCTGTGTCTCTCGCACACGTGCTAGCGTTTCGAAAGTCAGGCGAAAGCGTAACAACGCCGGTCCGTTCGTAGCGCCGGTACCACCGCAATTGCGAGTCTGTTTACCACCCGTTCACGTAGACGAGAAATTTAAGTAACCGGACATTTTTCAACGCGCGACCGTCTATCCCATCTACTCCTTCCACTGTCTCGTCTTTTGTGACGTCATCGATTCAATACTTTTCGCGAAGGTTTCTCACCGCGGCGATGGTGCTATTGAGGTGCACCGTTGCACGTCAGATGGCGCCACGCATACCGCGTTCTCACTTACTTACTGATAATATGAAGGTAATCTGTTTTATCTGTTAGCGATACAGGTTAGTTTTCAGCATTATCTATTATACCGACTGAAGTTCATAAGACGCGACTAAAAGGCAGCATGAGTACCAAATGTACTTTTTTCCCAGTAAACACAAGCTAACATAACGTTAATGTTATAATTTCCCAATGTAACGCAATATAACATGTTTTGTACGTAACAATTATATCGTTGAGCGGGAAATTATAACATTAACATTATGTCACTATTTGTGTTTACTAGATTGTTGAATAAAAAAAATAAAAACATTTATCAGGCGTATTTTAGCTACATACGATCGAACTTTCATATTTCGGAGGATTAGCACGCACATTTTTATTCTTAACATATTTCTATCCTCAACTATCCCAATTTCTATAAACGTGAATTCCTTCTGTTGCGCTGTTCTTCCGCTACATCAGATTTACTACTTGATTATGTACAAGTAGAATGTTGTGATTTTTATCATGATTATTACGTATGTCACAAATTTAGATTTTATCGGAAATCGAGAAATTGTGATTTAAATTGATTAGCTATTCAAGTAAGAGAATTAATTATTCACAATAGTTTACTTTAAATAATTTAAATTTTGTTACATCTTCTAACTAAAATCAGCATTTTTTAAATTAAGGATACTTTTTAAGTATTTTTTAAATTATAAAATTCTTATTAATATAAAATATCATTATTTTAGAACACACGTGTACTAAATTAATTAATTAATTTTCATAATCAAACAGCAAATGATACACAGAATCAATTTCAGGTTTCAGTCGCTGTCACAAATATGTCAAAGCATCGCTTTATGATTTATGTAACCGCTTCGAAAGGAGAGTTATTTCTTGGTGTTACTTCCCTCACTTCTGCGGACGATGAGTAATTACGTGCAATCGAGTTATCTTATCGCATTGCTTTGTTATCATATGCGATGTCCCGTTGATACGGTTAGAGTATCTTTAGCTAACGCCGTTGTGAGAGTCTACATTTGCCACCCTTTTGCTCTAGGATGGATTTCCGAGTGTCGGTGTTTTTACTCGCAATATTCTTTCTTGTAAAGTGTGAAAATACCGTAAATATCACAGTTTCAGATTCAAACGCGATTAAAACGGAAATCTCTGTAACAACACCAGCAAGTTTATGTACCGTGTGTACTTGTACAGGTAGTAGTTAAAACTGGTGTTAATACAATTCAAATCGTCACAGTGCTAATTAATAAATAAGGTTTATCTTTGAACGCAAACATTTTAGATGTCTTCGTGAACTGCAGTAGCCGGAATTTAAAAAATCACTTCACAAATATTCAATGGCCAAATACGACGATCAAAGAAATTTTATTTGAGCATAACGATTTAGTGCACGTTACATCTTTCCCAAAAATAATCGTCGAGAAATTAATTCTGCGAAATAATAAAATCTCTGTAATCGATTATCACGCCTTCAAGGAACTTGTTAATCTTACCGAATTGGACTTGAGTCATAATCAGTTGACGTCGGAACGCCTACAGCCACATGTTTTCGAGGTAACGAAACGGTATTACAAGTTAGTACGTAGATTACGCTGAAATCAGAGCAAAGGACGCGAAGAGAGCTTCCTCTATGACTCACTGATCAATAATAAATTAAGATGCTTTTCAGCTCAGTTTATTTAATTAATTCTACTGCTCACAATCAGACGTATAATATTAATTAGCTTTAAGAACAGTCCAGTAAACAAGTTCATTCTTTTCTCAGTTTTATTTTAGCGAAAATTGATACTGGTTTGTAAAATAAATTTAAAAAAAAATTTTTTTGTTTGGTTTAAATAAATAAAATAAATTGTTTCAAATTTATTTGCGGAAAATGCTGAATTTTTAAAATTATTTCAAACATTATTCCAAATCTGATATGACAGAATACACTTTCATATTACATAGAACAGTAGGCAATGTTCTTTTGTTTATCTATTTATCTATTTGCGTTCAGCGTAAAAAAAGCTTGCTATTCTTTCCATTACATGAATTACTAGTTGTTTCTATTTCTTATCTATTCGCTAACTATCAGTGAAATTACTTAATAATTACACGCATGTCTTAAAGCATCGAAAAGACATTTTTTAGACGTCTCTCTGATGTCTTTAACATGCATGTTATTTGGATGATTATTTCTGTAAATTTTTAGGGTAAATTCTCGCCAGTAGCGTACGAGCCTTTGTCAAATTTGAGAGTTTTGAACCTGGCTGGTAACATACTCCACTGGTTACATCAAAGTGTGTTTGAGCATCTTGTCGGCATTAAGGTGTTGAATCTCTCCGGAAATCCCTTTGGCGTAATCGACTATCGTACATCCATAGCGATCAGTAGCTTATCATACTTGGAGGAATTAGATATCAGTTATTGCGGATTAAAGGACCTGCCAAATTTTCAATTTCACAATTCCAAGTAAGAAACCGAAAACAGATGTAAATATTACAGCTTCGTTACGCGCTACTTTAAAACACTGTTAAGTGTTTGTATTCTTTAAAAGTAAGTGTAAGTGTATTCTTTAAAAGAGATTTCACCATTTTTGTGTAGATATTTAAAAAGATTGGACTTGACTAACAATGAGCTCACAGTTTTGCCCAGAGCCTTGGAAGATGCCAAGGCCTTGGAGTATCTTCGTTTAGATGCCAATCCGATACGCGTTATCGATCGCACGAACGCTTGTCCAAACTTGACGAATCTGAAGGAACTCAGTCTACGCGAAATGCCGAGTTTGACAGAAATTGGGAACGGCGGCTTGTCGGCGTTAACTGGCCTGGAGAACCTCTACGTGCAAAATTGCGAGAAATTGGAAAAGATAGATGAGTACGCGATAGCGAGCAAGGTGTGTACAAGTTGAATGCAGCGGTATTTGACGATGAGATTCGATAATCCAGTAAATAATATAAAATCGTTGCTACATTGCAGACTGCGGAGGGCACGATATGGCCGCCATTGAAAATACTGAATCTAGAGTCCAACGCTCTCCAATATTTACCGATGTTGCTCGTTGGAAGATGGGACAATCTCGAAGAGTTGCACCTGAAGCACAACCAGTGGAGCTGCGATTGCCGTAATCAATATCTAGTAAGAGTCCCGACAGTTGCTGCTTGCGATCGAAGGAAATATCGATAACAAGTGTTCCGCATCAATCTGCAACTTATCGCAAGCGCATTCATTTCAACTGAATCGAGTTCGGCGACTAACGAATTGCTTTCGCAGATCGGAACCGTGTTGCAGCAAAACGGCAAGAAGTTAATGGGAGCCGAAGTCAGCGAGCTCACCTGTTCCGCGCCGCCGGAACTCGCGGAAGAAGAGCTCATATCTTTGACCGATCGGCACCTACGCTGCTTGGATTTGTACGACGCGAGACCGGAAAAGGACGCCGCGATACTCGTCGGCGTGCTGATCGGTTTGCTCCTCGCCATTCCGGTCGGCATGGCGCTCTTCGCCTTCTGGCGACGCGGTTTCATCTTCTGCGGCTCGCAAGGTCCTGCCACCTTTTCCCGTGCCTTCTACAAGCGCGCGTCCAACGATGACGAGATTTAACCACGCAATTTTTAATCACAATATTTTTGGCTAATACAGTTCTTTGCGTGCTTGCTTTTTGCTAAGAAACACATTAAGAGAGATTGCATATCGCATTGCAGCAGCATCCATAATACGGATAAAATATCTAGTCTAGTTTTTTCAGATATATGTGTCGCTTGAATATTTGTATATTTTGTAAAACTGTAAAAAGAAAGAGAGAGAAAGAATGTGTGAGTGTATGAAAGAGAGAGAGAGAATATTTTTTGTTCCAATAAGCATATCTGCTAGAGCGCAATCTACTATACAACGCGTGTCGCACAATGTATTACGATGTATTAGTATAATAAAGAACTTGAAAGTTAATGTGCCTCGTTGCTTTCTCGTCTAACGAGTCCCTGGAGGACTCGCTTGTGAAGGACGATTTAGAGCGCGTCGAAACCCCGGACGATGGATTTTCGGCTTTATAAGCGAGACCGGAGACCGGCTCTGCCCTCGTCGTAAATGCATCGAGGGAGTGAGATGAGGCGAGGCGAGGCGAGGCAAAGTAACGCGACGTGCCAAGCGACGCCACCGATGCGCAGGCGGGCACACGGACGCATGGATGGACACGCGCCGATAACGCAATTACCGCGACGTTAATTTACTCAATAATCGCAGAAGCAACCCCGTCTAAATGTCGGCACGCGTCCCTCGACCCTAATCATACCGGCCGTCGTCACGTTGCTATGCCAGACGATAGCCGTTGTCGGCGTAAAAGCCGTCGAAAGAGATTATTGCAAATACCAAAATATGTTACCCGCTAAAATATAAGATTCCTCTCTTTTCCACCCCCCCTTCTTCTCGTTTCCTTTTCCGCTCCTCTTTTTTAATACATTGCGTCATCCTCCCGACGTGACAAGAGTGTCATGCTTATTACGGACGATAATTTAATATTAGAACGCGTCAACGTGTGCGTTTCTCTATTCGGTCCTCATCAACTACTTGGTACTTTGTTTATCGCCTACAGCCAGGGATGACGCGGACGTGTGCACCGCCATTTGGAGAGGCGCACTGTACCTATACATGATTTCATAGGTAATTTAATCCCACGTTTCTGCTCGTCCTCTCTTCGAAGATTCAATACCGATACGTTTCGAAGCGGCACGAAGCGGTGTATCGACCATGCGGGGAACTCGACTATATTTGACGAAGAGATTCGAAGCAGGCGCAATGTCGCGACAATATAGGTATACGCGCGCGTGTGTGTGTGCGCGCGTATCTGCATGTATGCGGAATATCAGAGAATTCGAACATCTTCACTGTTCGCATATGTAGAATGACACTTTTGAAATTAGAACCTGATACCTGCTGCTGCTGCACGAGGACGGCGGAAACGAGTCGTTTTGAAAGCGGAACCAAGCGGGTGAGTCGCCGCGCCTCGCGTCGCGTCGCGAACGTATAACGGATAGAGCTACATCACAGGGGCAAGTGAGAGTTACCGCGGGAGTGCGTACTCTTACATATACACACGCGCGCACCATTATTATCTACATATAAGAGTAAGCGATAGAATGGAGAGAATATACAGAAGGATCCCGTCCCTCCTCCCACGCTTTTTGCCATCCTCCTCCTCGCAGGGACGTACCACCGGATTCATGAATAGCCGAGCGCGTGTCCATGGAAACGAGTGGCCGGGACCCGCCCCGGAACTACCGCGCGCAGCCAACCCAGGCTCGACGGGTGTGTACGGGCCAATGCGGATGTTAGGCCGGCCTTGGATAGCCGGCTCAAGCTTTATCCTTCTTCGGCGATACTGCAAAGCAGCGGTTCCAGGCGGGAGGGGTTGCCGATGATCGTGCGCAGGGGGTTGAATCGCCCTGTGTCGCATCGCGCGCGCACCGATACTCCCTTAAACGTCGTTGAATAAGGCCTGATCGACAGTCGACGACGGTGTTTCTCGCGATTCATATCCCAGTATGATCCGCAGCGATCAATTAGACTTCCAGCAAGATCCTCGAGCGAGATAAGCGCCGGCTTTAATTATCCAGTCGCGAGCGAGGCAAGAGTAAGACTTCGTTTCTAAGATGTTGTTAATGCGCGCACGTACGCGCGTGAACCCCTGTCGTCTTACGTTGACGTGTACGACGGAAGGGAAAGTGATCCGTTTCAAGAGTGATACACTCCTCCTCGCTCCTCGTATCTTTTCTTTATTGCGCGAGAAGCTGTAATTGCCCGGGCGGTATCCGCGACCTTATTCGTGCCGAAAAGTGCACGAGAAACAGTGACGTATACGCGGGCAAGATTTCGGAAGTTGTATTATTGCTTCGCCGAGGGGAGGATCGCTCGCTCACACGAGCAAATGGATGCGGCGGATTTGTCGTTGACTGAAAAGCGTTGGATCTCGTTAGATTTAATCTCCGAAATCCCGCGACAGCGCGGCACCGTCGCCAAGAAGCCGAGCGTCAGAGCTGCGAGAATGTAACCGCGAGACATCGACGCTCACATCACACAGTTGCAACCAGTCTCGCGGCAGGCGAAAAAAAAAAGATGCAGTCCACCTGCCAGCAGCAACAAGCTCAGGCAGGTCAAAACGGAACTTCCGCCAGCAGGACGTCGTTCCTCATTGAGGATATTCTTAGCCGCGGCACCGTCACCCCGCATTCCCACCACCATCCGTTACATCATCAGCATTTGACATCGACCTCCGCACACGGGCAGCAGCATCATCAGTATCAGCAATTCGCCAGTCTGCTTCCTGGCTATCCCGCGGCACCGCCCGCTGCCGCAGCTTTCTTTTTGGGCCCGCTTTTCGGTAGCGCCGGCATGGGGGTCGGTGTGGTGCCGGGTGTCGGAGAACTAGCAGCCTTGAAGCATTGTCGGCGGCGAAAGGCTCGAACCGTAAGTACACTTTCTAGCATTCAGTATTCTAGAACAAAGCAGCGTTCCCCATCTTCCGTCATTTTCGCCATCGAAATCGGATGAACGTTTGCAAATAACGTTTCATAAATCGTACACGCTATATCAATTTTTACGAAGCACCAAATCGTTAGTCGGGACAAATTAAAAAATTCATCCCAATCGACTTAATCCGTGCGCCATTGCGATGATAACGTTTCCCCAAATTGCTGACGAAAGACTAAAAATTATTTGTTTTCGGCAATTTTCAGGTGTTTAGCGATCAACAACTGGCAGGTTTGGAGGCAAGGTTTGAAGTACAAAGATATCTGAGCACGCCTGAGAGAGTAGAGCTCGCGGCTGCGTTACATTTGTCTGAAACCCAAGTGAAAACATGGTTCCAAAATCGGCGAATGAAGCATAAGAAGCAATTGAGGAAGTTAAATACGAACAGCAGTAGCAATTCCAATTCAGCGCAGCAATCGATCGCTATAACATCGCCCGCCGGTAAGTCGTGTTCATCTATTTTCTTGCAAGATTTGTGCGCGATTAACTACAATACGAGTAATCCTTTCATTGCGATGCGTTCGTAATAAAATAGTGCGGATAGTGCGACAAGAAAGCACATTTCGCACGACAGAGTAATAGAGTGAGTGAAAAGCTTGTAAGAATTTTTTTACAAATCAGCGACGAAGTAAAAATTATAATTATTTCAATTATTGGAAATGTTAAGAACATTTCTTTCGATTATACCAAAAACTCTCCGGACGTAGATGCACGCTTCTGCACAGTGAAAGGATTAAGTGGAAATGTTATTTGCGAATCGAGTAAAAATACAAAGTGGCAGAATCGGCAATAATTAGCGCGACAGCGCTAATACATCGTTTTCGTTATGCAGCATTGTTATGCAACATTACAAGCGTGATTTCGGCGCTTAAAATGAATTTGGAATAGTTCTCTGCTGTAACGAAGATTACAAGATTATTAAAAGTTAATATTAATGCTTAAAATCTGATCAATGAAAATATGCACGCACGACATCGTCGTCGCAATCACGGTATCTACATAATTTTGCATCGACTAGCCTCCTCGACGCAACATGTAATTTAATTACCGCTAAATTAAGTACGCGTATCGACTTTTCGATAAACCGGATAAACAGCTGCGAGCAGTATTCTCGCACCGCGAGTTAATTAACTTGGCTTAATGACACTGTGTGCTAAATAAACGATAATTCTAAAATAAGACTGCCTGCTCTGGGAGCGATAAAGAAAGCAGAAAAAAAAGCACCGTGTGCACATGACTTTTTACGGCGGGCGCGTCCAAAAGTGCACAAAGCGCAATCAAGCGAAATATCATAACTGACGGATATTCAGTTTAATAGTAATAGAGTAATAGCAGGGCGGGTGCGCATGTGTGCGCCGATATGCACTAAAATGTTAAACAAACTGCGGATCAAGTCGATACGCAAACGCGATAGCTGTCGACAGTCAGGATTAACTGGCCATAGTTATCGGTTAATCTGGCCGGAGTGGAGCGGAGAGACGCGGGATAGCACGTTATAACGTCGGTTGTCGTTAAATACTTCCCTGTTGTCGCGCTAATGGGCGATATCTGTATAATGCAACCAAAATACCGCTGACAATAAATTACGCAAGTTCGGCTTAACTAGCCAGACCGTAACCGTGGTTACGTTGCGAGGAACTATAATCATTAACGGTACCTGCCGCAGGTAACCTGTGTAATGATCGCGCATTCCGCCGTAGATATTTATCGTAATCACTCGCGAACGCCAAAACTACTTGAGTATTCGGTGTGTGTGTGTCTGTGTGTATTGAATATAGATGCATATATTCACGCATGTGCACCCACACACACACACACACACACGCGCGCACACGTGCGTGTGTGCTTCGAGCGATTTAAATAGTTTGAATTCGCATTCTGTGCGCATTCTATAGTATTTTGTTTCAAGTTGCTCGTCTCCGTAGACAAGATGGCTCCGTTCAGTAGGAAGGGCTAACCAAGTTACATAGACGTCTCCTTGGCAGCAACCAAGAAGGAGGTGTCGAGGGAAGGAGGGTGGAAAGGGTGGGAACACATAGAAGACGAGACCGCCTCGACGTCTTTAGACTCGGGGGCGAGCTATGTAAGGCACTCGGGAGAGAGATTCATTCCCTCCTTCGGCGCCTCTCTTTCGCTCGGTCTCGTTCCGACTCCCGCTTACGCCCGTCTTCGAGAAAATTGCTCAATTACCCGCTAAGTGCTCGGTCAGACCTATATTCTCGATTGCTCGCCACTAAGGCCTATCGCAGATCGCAGTGGCGCGTGGCGCGTGTCGCGGATTTCGATTTTTCCTTAAATCTTGGCCGCTTGGGAAATAAGAGCGGACCGCCTTTGGCCGTGGAGGAGGGAAATTGCGAAAACATCAACGACCGTTTGACGGTTTGACGAACGATGACGGGCGTTTCGTTATTCAATGACGCTTCGATTCCGACGCGAAATGACAGCGAAAATCAGAAACGTAACGTTTCCAATCGCGGTTCGCGAGCCACGGCGGAGGTTGACGCGTTGCAAAATTATCATTCGCCGTTCTATATTAATGATTTGTCATTTGTTTGCAGAACGACCCGTGGATTTTTCGCTGAGCGGCGGCCGCGAGTCCCGCGCGAGCAGCGACGCGCCCGCGGATTCCGACGACGAGGACGACGACGAGATCGACGTGCTAGGCGGCGAAACACCGTCGCCGACTCCGACGCCGACGGCAACGCCGACGCCGACTCCGACGCCGACGCCGACGCCGATGCCGACGTCGACGTCGACGTCAACGTCGACGGCTCTGACACCGTCGTCGACGCGAAGCGGTACTTTGCCGCCTCTATCCAGACGCGGCACGCCACCGAGGATTCTCCACACGACGATTCATCCGCAGTCGCAGCCGCATCCGCATCAGCATCCGCATTCGCACTCTCACTCGCACCCACATTCGATCGGCCTGCACCATCAATCGCAACACGGCCAGCATTCCGCCCAACGTCAATATCGCTGAGATATGTTGTAATAAAATCGAATCGTTTCGTCTCTTGCCAGAATCACGGCAATTACGGCAATTATAGAGAAGGAAAAAAGATAATCTTTGCTCGCGCGGCACCCGTAACGACCGTAACAGATTTACGCGGAGCGAGAAATTCGATTTTATTATATCATTTTTTTAAATTTAGCAAAAACTAAAGCTTGCCGCGTAACGGAAAACATGGCCAGAGACATTGTCCCGCTCGAGATCGGAAAGAGCACAACGTTATGCGACTCTCTTTAAAAGGTATTTATATGTCATTGAAATATATAATTTATTATTAATTTATAATCTAATGATATGAACGTTATGAAATAAATTAGCAGAAATCTATCTTAGACGAACTACTAGATTTTTGTTTTCAACAGATATTTTGCCATTTTTTAAATATTATAATATTTATATTTATATAATGAAATTTTATTCCATCGCGACACAATTTCTTGTGTAATCTGTGTAAAGAATTTTTTTGCGTGCAAAGAATGCTTTATGCATTCATACTCTTTAAAATTTTGCTTTCCTCCTGCATTCCTCTCGTCTTCTTTTTCTAATAATAAAACAATAATTGCTAGATTATATTCTCTTCGTTAAACGTAATAAATTCGTCTTTTCATGAAATAAAATTTCATCAATGTTTTAGAACATTCATTTATCAATTTATTAGAAAAAGTTCAATCAAGTATCACTAAAACAAATACTTGAATTAGAGAAACAATAACTAATTAAGAGTCTAATAGCTTGCCTTAAAGTAATTTTTTTACTATTTTTATAGCGTTCATGTTATTAAATTAATTTTTATTCAAAAGTAAATGAAAATAACTTGTACATGCTGATGATAAATGTGAAGATTGTGATGAATTTAGGGTTTCTCGAAATAATGTCTGTAGAATTGATGAAAATTATATTGTGTACATTGTCTAAAATTTTTCCCTTCGTGAAAATTTCGATAAAAATTGGACAAGTAACCAAAGTTGCCACGATATGAACAACAGATATGATTTTACTGATTCTTGATGAACTAAATTTTACCGCGTTCAAATTATCTCTCTTCTTGAGGTAGCTTTTGAGTATTCGTGTGGGTAATGGTTGTGATTTTACTAATAATTGCATTTCAATTTCGGAAACCACACTAAAAATATTTGTGCTTATACGTTTCCCAGCAAATTCTTTTCGGCAAAGAAAGGAGAGAAAGAGAGAAATGTTTCTATTGCTTTTCTAATACGAAAAAAATACATCTGTTGGGTTCTCTGGATGATCAGATTCTTTATTTTTTCTATGATACTTATATCTTATTAATGCAGTATTATAATGGTATTTTAGATACCATTTTGAGAGCCTTTATTGATGTAATATAATTGATTTTATTTGTAGATTCTTTTGACCGCAGGAGAGATTATATGCTTATTATAATCTTTAGTTTAGATTAAGTCTTGATAGTGTGGTCAATAATTCATAAAGTATACAGTGTAATAATTAGTAAAATGATGATGCATGCGAGGCCTATTCCAAAAAAAAAATAAATAATTGGAAAAAAATAATTGCAAATAAATTTTGAAATTTATAATATTTTCCTAATACAGATATATAGGCCTAAGTACGTTAGATTAAAAAAACATAAAAATGAAAACTCCAGCCAGTAGAGATTTTCTTTTTTTCATTTAATAATGGAAAAACTTTTTCTATTGAAATTAATAGTTGTGCAGCATAAATTCATAGTTGCCGTATTAGATCGTATAGAAGAAGCAGCGACAGGGGTGTTTTTTGAATATTGCGACTTACAACAACGATCAAAACTTGAGAAAATGTACATACCTTCGCCTAAAACCCTTCCCAGATACTCAAGAATCAATTGCCATTCACAATTGTTAAAAATAATGAAGCTTTCTCATTAAAAACTTATTTAAATTGTGTTCCTACTTTGGACCGAATTAAAGAAGATGAAGTAAAAGTATTCAACTACCGTTTCTTTCAAGCGCGAAAAATTGTGAAGAATGTGTTTGGCATTGCAGCACACACAGATTTTACAACAATCATAGACTATGTTGATAAAGTAATTCTTGTTATATATATCACACAATTTTGTAAAAAAATTTTAACATAATGGAAGAAAGATCTGATTAAAATTCTTTAATTTATTTGTCTTTCCGGACAAAGCTGCATTGTTTAAACTAGTTATATCAAGTGCGACAGGCTAATAAAAAATTCTTTGTTTTAACTCAGGGATTATTACGATGGGTGTGGGAATTTTATTTAAATGTGATTTAAGTGTGATTATTTGTAGATTTCATCCGAATTCATCAATCAGGAATACGCATTATCACGCTTTATTATATTATTACGCGATTAACCGCTTATTTTGTTATTATTGTTACGACATTTTATTACGTTACATTTTATATACATAATTAATACGCGAAAGAATTTTATGCGTTCCAAAGCTTATGAAACTTTCTTCAAATAAATCTTATAATATAAGAAATTGGATTTTAATAATATTTCATGATTTATCCATAGCTTACATTTTGATTCCGATCTCCTTCCATGTTTCATCCTTCATTCGATTATCGCTTTGCAATTTTTATTAATCGTATTACTAAATGTTTTTAATCTGCCTGTCACGTATGCACTTTTATATGAAAAAATATATTGATGCAAATTATTACAACTACTTATCATAATTTGGTTACTATTATACACCCCTGTTGAAGCTAGTTGAATTAATGTTTTTACATTTAAAGTTCTATTTCTCTGAGCATGTTAAATCATATTTTATTGCAATCTTTATACATAAAAATTCTATAGTTAATAAACACTGATTCTTACGCTCAAAATTTATATAAATTTGTTTAGGATTTTCAAATGCAAATCGTTAAGTGTGTGCCGAGTTTTAACAATCAAATTTACACCGTGAATACTCGATCAATTTTATCTATCCTATTTAGAAAGAATTATTAGTGTTTCTTTTGAAGAATAAAGGATATCTTAATTGTAAGCAACAATTAAACTGATCATTTTCACTAATCAAGTTAGAGGACGCGATAGGACGTTTTCACTTTGAGGAAGGGCATTGAATTCATCTCAATTATTTCTATACGCGGTTCGATATATCGCTGGCATATTTCAAAAGTCATACGTTGTACATTTGAACTATTATCCGCCTCACGATCGATTTAATTTAAATGTCTATAGTTTTATTTATTGTTAGTTCCTTAATGGATTTATTTCTGGGACCTATACAATGTTATTGCAAATATAACTGTTGATAAACGTTTTCTATTTTTGAAAGTGAGATACTCTAACTTTACAGAAACCACACGTAGAATTAAATTTAGAACTATAATCGCGTGATCGCGGAGCGTGCATCAATGTGTCATCATTGCGTCGTGAACGACGCGCGAGTTTTTTTTTTTTTTTCTACGTAACCATTTTGTTAATTATCGACGTGACATTTCAATGCCTCTGGTCCGAGACATTTTCGGAAGCTAACGAGGCATCGAGTCGACGAACAAGCAAGGGGGATCCAAAGTACGCGAGTGCCGCGAAGTTTTACTCGCGACTCACCTTATTATTATCGTTAAGAACGTCGTAAATACGATTGCCAGTGTTCAATTTGTAGTCCGTAATAATGGCGAGACGTGCGGCGGAAGTTGCAACGAATTCGACTCTATCGTGTCGCATAATTACGCGATCGCGTTCGTAATCGCACAATTTTTACTACCTGTTGCGGGAGATTAGATCGGCGAAATAGGCCCGATCGTAATTGATTTGTTAAGAAAAGAAACAATATTCTAGCAGATAGTAGATTTCCAACGAGTGCATGTTGTATAGGCGGCGTCTGCGGGACATGTCGTGCTTCCAGTTGGGGTGAATCCTAATACCCAGATAATGGGAAGTAATTGCGAGGGATCAGAGCGAGCGAAGCTACTCTGTCGGCTGTCGGTTCGGGGCAGCGGGATGCGTATAGAGAGCGAGCGAGTGAAAGAGAGACAGACGGTGAGAGAGGGAGAGGGGGAGGGGAGAGGGGGGGGGAGGTGGCGCCGCGCCGCGCTTCTCTCCCTTCCCCTCCTCCTCTCTCCTCTCCTTCTCTACTTTCCCTTCTCACTGTAGATTCGCGGGGGTGGAGAAAGAGGACGAAGAGAGGATCGTAATTGTATTATCGGGACGAAATCACGAGGTACATTCTCGGATATACATCGGATAGATACGCGGATTGAGACCGTGCGCGACCAATGCGTTAGATTAATTTTTTTCCCAACGAGAAAGAGAACAAATTTAATTATCAACATTATATTCGGAATGTTTGGACATTGGGAAAGCTCTTCTCTTTCCGGAATGCGATACGTTCGACGACGTATTATGGTAAATTTGATAAATGAAATGCGCACACGAGTACGCGCGCGCGCGCGCGCGCGTGCTTTTGGGAAGTGGAGCGTGCCGAGGGAGTCGGCCTTTTTGATACGCAAAGAGATACTATCGGGTTGTTTGAACGGAAGAAACGCGCCAGCTAGCCAGGTAAGCTTGTAAACTTAATGACATCACGGGGGCCATTTATGACGTTTATTAGATTCCGTTAAGACGTCTATTATTACGGTACATAAATAAAGGGGGAGAATTCGCACCCTTTGCCGAGGGACGGAGCGGAATGCGGCGAAAATAATGAAATAAAGGACAATGAAGTGACAGGTACAATGGCCAATAGAGCACAGGACGAAAGTGAGGACGAACAAGGCGCCAGCGGGCGGCGAGTACGAGTCCTCGGCGTGGAAGGGGTTGCAACAAGGGGTACAGCGAGCGAGGCGCGCTTTAGTTAAATGCAGTGGGCGTGTTCCCATTACTTTCATTATTTTCAGTCGCCGGGGGTTCGGTATCGATGTAGCCTGAATGTAACCCCGCGCGTATCGCGGGCAAGGTACCTACGAGTTAGCGCGCTTTTACCCAAATCGATGCAAATTGATCAATAGTTTACGACAGTTTGCGAATTTATTGGACCGACGATATGTATCGCGTCGCGAGCGCGAGCGCAAAGATCAATTTAATCCGCTCGAAAGTGGGGACGAACGTTGTAATCGAAGAGCGGACCGAAAGGCACCGCGGCAAGGCAGCACGAGGGTAGACCGTTAGCCTAACAAGCTGTCAAGACGTCGCCGCGTGTCAATCCGCGGCTCTTCAACGATCCCCGAAACAAAGCCGCCTAAAACCTCGACGTCTCACGGCCCACGCAACTCATCCAACGGATGAGAATTTTCAGCCGGTTGCCAGCTCGTTTAACTTTTTCGCAGAACAAAAATTTCTGCTCTATTGCAACCGTTGCAATTCTCTGTCGCAATCGAATGTGGAACGGGCATCGGATCGAGGAAAAAAAAGGCGTGAGAAGGGAAAGAAGAGGATATTCGTCGCAGAGACAACAGTGTTACTGTCCACGTGCCATTTAACTCGATCACAGTAGCAATCTGGCCTCGTTTCACAACCTCTGGTTACTACGACGCTTCCGCTAACAAATAACATTGTCGTCGACCCTGCGCGGGGGCGTTCTGATTCGATTTGCGCACCGTGAAAGCGCGCTCGAGAAGGAACGGCGACCGAGCGAGCGTGAAACGAGAAGAGCGGCGCGTGGCGAGGGTAAAAGGCTCATCAAGAATACCGCGTATGTTATCTCTTTGCCGTGTGCGTTATTTCTTCGCGGTAATCGCAAAATACAAAAATCAGCCGACTGTTTAAAAATTGCGTTATCCGATGATTTGACTATTTACTACGCTAAACTAAAAGATAGACACACACACACACACACACACACACGAGCCACGCAACTTCTCTCGGCACTTGGCGCGAGATCCCTATCTACACGACGTGTTTAAAAATAATTGCCGCGGTAGATTCGATGATAGTCACGGAGTCGCTCTTACCTCGACGCTTCCTGGCCTCTCGAGTGGCCCTCGTACCACGATATAAAGGTGAACTCCCCAACGTCCCCTTCTGCGAGGCCTCGCGTCTCTTTCGCTACCGGTCGAGAGCCGTCCCCCTTCCTCGCAGCCACTCTATCACGGCGTTTAAAGAAGTAAAGACTAAAGGTCCTTTACGTGTCAAGAGAGAAAAAGAGAGGCCTTGCTACAACGTTCAAGACGGGCCCGCTCGAAAGCAGTCGAGATACTCGATGACGACAGGAAGAACAAACCGGCCGATATCCAGTTTATCGCTGAAAAGTAGACCAACATGTTATAATCGAGTAAAATCGCAATGCATAACTATTATATTACGACGTTATTATAATTATATTGTATAATATAAAATTTTATACGTAAAAATATATTTTAAAAAACCATCCAGTGTATGGATTTAATTGGATATAATATAATATAATGTAGTTTCAACAATCGGAAAAACAGATGCAGAACATATTGTTATCAATAAATATGAGTAAATAGAAACAAATTGGAAAAAATTAGAAAATAAAAATGCGTATTTATTATCTCAATGCGCTAATTTTATTCTAATTTTCCCTAATTTATCTATCTATGTCTATTTATAATAATAATGTATCTGCATCCATTTCTGAATTGAAACAATATCGATTATATTATACTTGAATTCATACTTGTATTATCACATGAATATTTTTCATTTATAATTTATAAATGTAGCATAGACAAACCATCATTTACTGGCAGTGAAAAGTAGATATGACCATAATTTTAATTCTAAAGTGCAGATGGCGGTAGTAAATAGGGCTCATTTTACTGCTCACTCTATTTGCATATCAGTTAAAAGATATCCTGAACAATAAAAATGCAAAATATATTATCTTAATGCAGCTAATATTATAAAGACATACCTAATGTTAAGATGTTCGGATGCATCATCGCCACATTTCAGCATGAAGCTAACCTGGCAATGAAAACCTTTGACAATTTCAAACGATTCCCAAAGCAGGAACAAAAGAAATCCGTGAATACTGTAATCATGACATATCGGAGTGTAATTAGCAATTGTAAGATAATATTTCAAAAATTACGATAAACATTCGGTGCTTTCCGCGAGACAATCAAGATAATCTACCGCGCGCAAGATTTACATTCAAAATATTTCAGTAAATTTGAGAAATACACAAAATAGTAAAATATTACACGAGGCAGAAATATAGCGCAGCTGATTGCAGAGTGTAGATATGTCGTACTTGGCAATAATTGTGTACTCCTTCGCAATTTGAAGTAAAAAAGTGCGTAATGAAACTCACCGATACGTTACAAGGCATACTGTAATGAGTCTGTTCTAAAATGCACTGTCAGTAAAGGTGTATCCAGACAGATTTGCATAGTATATGCATAAAGCCAGACTATGCAATTTTTCATGCAACTTATTGCAGCAATTATTTTTGTGATTTATCGCACTACACGCAAATGAAGTAACATTTCTAACAAGTTTTAGATGTAAACTAAACTATTGTCGACTACAGAATAAAATACTACGGTTATGTTGGTACGACACTTGAAATAGACAAATGCATAAAAACAAAAATATTACTATAATTGCATGCAACTAGCTGCTAGAATTAAAACTAGGCAATAAGTTGCATAAAAAATTGCATAGTCAAGCTTAAGGAATTGGATTGATCCATTTCCTTATGCATCTTCTTATGGATATATTCTTCATATTGAAACCAATTGAACGAGGCTTAAGAGTGTAGTTTCTGCATTACCGATTGCGGCATGAATAATGATAAAGAATTTCCAGTTATGCGCCACATTCTACTTGACGCGTTAGTGTCACTAAAAGCTGAAACTTATCCTTATAAGAGTAAAAAAATCTATGCCCCCATTATTTGTATTTATAATTTGCATATTGTGTACAGTTTAAAGAAATCTCACACATGTCAACAAGTGCACTTCATACGCCAGGTTAGTAAAATACGGCCAAGAGCAACTGCGGTACACAAAGAATCGAATCACTTATCAATAAAACAAAAAATAAAAATATGTTGTAGACAGATATTGTGTACTTTTCTGAGAGACGCGTCAAATCGTGTCGAGTTAGGTTAGGGTTAGGGGTTAGGTTACATAGAGTTAGGTTAGGATTAGATCAAGTAATCGGTTTTGTCGACGGGTGTCGAGCAGCGCATTTAAAGGAGTGTCTCGCACTCGCGGACGGGCTAATGGGCGAAGGTTAATTTGGCAGCTGCCGCGAGTGTGCTCGCGTTTCGTGATCACGGCGTGACGGTGATGCGAAGCAACGACGAAAACAAGCAAAAAATTGCAACGAGATCACCGTTGCGTCGTGTTCTCTGTGCTCGGGCTCAAAGCTGCCTCGAGCCCTCGCGACACTTCAACGTCGCGTTGCATCTCGCCGTTTACGGTCGTTTCGGTAAACAACACGGGTGAAACGGCGGCGAGAATGGATAAACACAGCTTGGGCGTTCATACGTTTTTCATTGACGCGTATTGAAATATCTGGCTGACAGAGGTTCTCAAATCAAGAATAGTCATTGCACAAGTAGGTATATTTCGAAATACATAAACGCCTTTCGCATTGGAATTAATTATCGGAAAATGGAGCGACGCTAGTGTAGGAATACGAGTGCAAGTGCGTGGCCTCGCTTCGCCGAGTCGTGTCGCATCGCGCCGACCCATTCTTTTTACGGGTTTTAACCTCGTCTGAGCGTGCGCGACGAGGCGTTGGGTGTGCGGCTGCTGCTGCTGCTGCTGAAAGAGAGAGAGATCGCTCGTGACATAATAGCTCCGTTATTCCTCCTTGCGAAGATTTAGTCCGCATAGTGACGAGCAAGGGAGACTACGAGGGGGAGAAGCGGAGGCCCAGCTGTTCGCAGCATTCGCGACTTCGCCGGTGCACAAAGATTCGATATATCACTCCCTGTACGCCGCGGTATTCGCGATGTAAATACATATACTCATCGTACCGTTCAAGTCGCGCGCTGCTGAATCCGCTGCTTTATTGCGGTACAATTTTGCATATTGAATAATTGCGAATTCCTTACTCCAACGTGCGGCTATGACGACTTGTTCGACGCGACCAATATTTGCCTTAATTTTAAAATACTCTAACAGTTAACCCTACTATATGCCTTTGAGTTACTGGCACTTCCGTGCACATACTAAAGCGTTCGTATAATAGACTCGTCTTAAATGCGCGACAACTTGTATATTACAATTTTGTTCGATCGGATGAGAAAAATCGAGTCCAGGTGTTTATTTTCTAAAATATTTGAAGATATAACGATTTATATTCGAACACTATTCTTCGTAGCAATCGGCAATTGGAACATATTGTCGTTGTACCGAAAATATCTGGCCAAATTATTATCTGAAATGATAGAATTAAATATTAATGTTTATCCTATTTTGTCGCGACGGAATGCTTACGAAAAGAGACGCGATAAAGTTAATAAGTGGAATCATTCGTAATGACGATCTATTCGAAAAGAACGCGCGGTTGTGAAATAAAGAAGCATTAGAAGCAAAGTAATCTGGAAAATTTAAAATCAAAATATTAAACGATATATCGTGCACGTGTGTACAGAAATATTGCGGGAGAAAAAAAGTGAAGAGGAGAGAGAGAGATGACTCGATCAAGAGGAACGTAAAAATCTACCGTCACCCTGGCGCGTGGCAAACAGGGCCAAAGGTGTAGATCCTCGTCCTTCTCATCCTCGTCCACGGAGAGACTGCAAAAGATGCCTGGACCATCGACGCAAGACAGACCCCGTGCTCATCGGCTCACGGATATCGAGTCTCAAACTGCGAAGGTTAAACATTTGTAATTACCTAATATATTTCATTTGCACTCGAATTTTCATCACAAAACATACCAGTCCAATTTTGATGAAATTTTACCTAGCGGTGATTATTTTAGATTTATACACATGTTTCACGCTTACAAGTTTTTGCATGGACATTCAAATTTATTATTTTTTTCTTTATTTAATATAAAGTTATGAAGTGAGGACTTGGTACTTATTTTGTTGAGTGGTATATTGCAGAACTTTGGTGGCAATCGAATGGACGACTTCAGCACGCCCGTTACTTCTGGCAGCAATATGGGTAGTATCGCGCGCTTTCCAAAACTCGACGAATGTGCCCATTTTCACTACGAACACGTCGAGCTCGGTACTTTGGAGGTATGCCAAATAAGTGACACACGCAGAATGTACACAAGAGCCAGTTAAGACACGGCTCAGTTTTCAGGTATCCATCAATGAAGGTTCCAATGACTCGGAGAGCTACGCCGTTCGAATAACATCCGGAGATGCGTGCTGGACGCTACAGAGATCTTACGACAACTTCGTCATGTTTGATAAGCAACTGCATCGCTGTATATTTGACAGAAAATTTTCTTCTTTAACGAAGCTTCCAGAAATTCGGCCAAAAAATACCTGTGATATACTGAAGGATTACTTGAGACGATTTTCGCAATTGAATCACGAAGGCCTAAACTGTGGACCAGTGTTGAACTGGTTGCAGCTCGACAACAGAGGGAGAAGGATTCTGGTGCCGGAATCAGATTCCTGTCCTATAAACACTCCAGCCGTCGCCGCGGCCTATGCAGTGAGACCGTACACTGCCCAAGCGCAAGATGAAATTTCCTTTCAGGTAATTTCACTAAAAAAACACTTTTTGAAGGTACGATTTTTCCAAACAACACGCCATGACTAATTGAATTTATACGACAAACAGGTGGGCGACATGATATCCGTTATAGACATGCCTCCTGCGGGGGAGAGTACCTGGTGGCGTGGAAAGCATGGATTCGCAGTTGGATTTTTCCCAGCTGAATGCGTCGCTGTAATCGGAGACAAAGTGCCACGTCATTTGACAGTTTCAACGACAGTCAGATCCAGATTGCCAGTGAAGCCCGTGCTTCGTAAACACGGCAAGCTAATCGCCTTCTTTAGATCTTTCATATTAAATCGGCCTTCTAGGAGAAGATTGAAGCAATCAGGTATATTGCGAGAGCGCGTGTTTGGTTGCGACTTGGGAGAGCATCTACTAAATTCTGGCCAAGACGGTAAGCTTTGTTGCGTAAGATAAATCATTTGCCGGATCAATTGTAAATAGAACGGAAGTGCAGGAAGGATGATTGTTCGTTTTGCAGTACCCACCGTTCTCACGTGCTGCGCGGAATTCATAGAGAAACATGGTCTAGTCGACGGTATATATCGTCTAAGCGGTGTGACATCCAACATTCAAAAACTGCGGAACGCGTTTGACGAAGATCGAGTGCCAGCGCTGCACTCCGACGAAAGTATTCTGCAAGACATTCACTCTGTAGCGTCGCTATTAAAGATGTACTTCAGAGAGCTGCCGAATCCACTGTGCACGTACCAACTTTACTCCACCTTCGTCAATGCGGTTCAAGCTAGCAGCGACGCCGAAAGATTGAGGCGTATGAGAGACGCCGTTAGAAAGTTACCACCACCTCATTACAGGTAGACGCTTCTTTTTTTTTCATTGCCGATTAATTGCGTCTTCTTATCTCAGCAATTGGCTCTAATTCTTAATTAAATAACATGTGCGCAGAACACTGGAATATCTAATGCGTCATCTGGTGAGGGTAGCCGCACGTGGCACGGAAACTGGCATGACACCGCGTAACGTGGCCATCGTCTGGGCGCCGAATCTCTTGAGATGCAAGGAGCTGGAAGTGGGCGGCGTAGCCGCGCTCCAAGGCGTCGGAGTCCAGGCGGTGGTGACGGAATTTCTAGTCTGTTATGCAGAACTGATATTCGGGGATGGTCCTGTCGGGAGGCCAAAATCTTTGGCGATCACCACGTCTACGCGACTGCTCACTCTGGAAGAGGCGCGCAACAGAAGCTTCAGGGGCGAACCGGATTATATCGAAGTAGGGGCAGGTCCTGCCGGTTTACCGCTGCGCTATCACACGGTCATAGAACTGCCGCGCAAGAGAAATGGCTCGAAACGATCGCCCTCGTTGAATTGGAGGGCGTTATTCGGCAGAGGGGCCGTGGGAAAAGCGAGACAGATCGGTACACCGCCCCAGGCGGAAACAGTGTCAAGTTCCTTAAACTCTCTGCGACGGCTGAGACCGGTGAAAAGCGCCGACAGCTTGGACGGCGAAGATAGCCTGGGCCCGCTCTTGGGCGGACCACCTCCCGCCAGAACATGCGGTCACAGCCGATCCGTTTCGCACGATTCATATTTCGATCATTTGGCCGACGCGCCCAATGCCTCTTCGCCGTTGGATCTCTCGGAAATACAGCTCAATTTCGATTTGGAAGAACGAGAGATGAGGATGCTTTCAGAAGAGGAAAGCGGCGGCGGAGTGGCGTCGATAGAGGCGTCGCCGCGTCGGCAAAGGGCCGAGGGGAGTCAGTGTATCACTGCTAGTGGCGGATCCAAGAGGAAACGATCTCGTTTAGAAGAAAGACTGCAGTGCGATGTCGAGCTGCGCTTCATAGATAGCCAAAGTCCTGATCAGGTGATTGGCATTAATTTAAATCGCCGTCTACTATATGCGTTATGTATGTCTAATCTTTCGCATCTTTCAGATTATGGTAACGACAAGTGCGGATATTCACAACATCGAGACGCCATCTCCGTTGCCAACGCCAGGCTACTTGCCGCTGTTGTCGGAGGCTTCCACACCGCTAACGCCGCCTACGTTGCAGGGCACGTCCCATTCCACGTCGCCGATACCAGCTAATAGTCCCCGAATAAGTTTCCGAAGTTTCACCTTGCCGTTGGAGATCGGCGATGAGAACAGCAAATTGAAGGAAACCAGCGGATTGTCTTCTGAAAAATTGTCCGATCGCAGCCATAGATTATCTATAAACTTAGAGGACCGGTCGAGGGGATTAGAATCGTGTGAAAGAACTTACGACGGCGGACGCGCACAATTGCATGACAGAAGTGTAACCGCGTCACTTTCGGACGCTGAAAATCAGGTCACAACTCAGTCGAGTGCAGTCGCTTCGATTTTCAACGACACGGAGATGACGTCGTCCAACAGAACGTTATCGTCTTTGTGCGTGGAAACCGAATCTGGCGGTATTCATATATCTCGCAAGGACACGACGGACGAATCGACTTCGCATTCCATAGAAATCTCGTCCAAGTCTTACGATGAGAAAGAAGTCGCGGACGATATGGCTAAAGAATGCGACGAGTCTGCCGATCCACCGAGTAAGCTTGCCGCTACAGTCGATTTGCTGAGACTGCCATCGTCCACCACGACCGATCTCGATTCTCCAATGTCGTGCGAGCAAACTCTGCAAGAGTTACAGGAATCCGGATTTGTAATCTGTGATAGTTCCGATAAAGTATTTGCCAATACGGAAAATCCGCGCGCGACGAGCAGCGCCAACGATTCCGGCGACTGGGTGATCATCGGCGGCACGGCGACCGGTTCTCTCACAACACCGATGAGCGACGCGGTTAGTCCCAACGATTCCTTTCTGGAAAGTGGCGCAAATCCAACGACGTCAGGAAACGTCTCTGGGAAATCATTAGAGCTCACATTAGCTTCAAACAATACGAATACATTTTGCATCGAAGTCGGCGACGCGAAATCATTGACGGGGAATCGTATATCGACGCAGGAGAGCGAAGAGATGATGCTCGATGTTATTGACACGAAGAAGTATGCGAATCGCGAAGACGAACGGCAAGTAGCCGATTCGCAAGCCAGTTTCGATCTCATGAATAAAGATAATCTCGTGGACGACGCCCATGCGCAACTGCGCGATCAAGAGAACGGCAATCGATACTCGTGCACGACGACTAATGTTAATTCGAGTCAAGAGACCAACGTGAGAGAGCACGCGCAGCAGGTTCACGCGTGTTACATCGAGGCGGACAACGCGAATATATTTGGTACAAATCGGAACGAAGTGCGCGAGGAAAAGGAGATATTTAGAGAAACGGAAATTTTCGAGAATTATCACCGTCTGTCGAGGGGCACGTCTCCGAGATTCTCCGGTAGATCCGAAGAGAAGCAGGAAACGAGCGTCTCCGTAACGCTGGACGATCACGACAACGATCATTGTTCGAACGGACTGACAAAAAAGTGCCAAAGTTTCGGATACAATAATTCGCAGAGACAGCAGACTAATACGCAACAAATACGTAAATGCGCTTCCAAACGTAATGAGGAGAGTCCCAAGTACGCCAACCTCCAAGCTAATCAAATACGAGGTAACATCGAGGTAAGAATCCCGTCGGAGAATGCGGCTGAACCGTGCGAGGTAGCGCACGCGCCGGAAGGAACATCGGAACTAATGGAACGGGCGTTAGACACGTCGGGCACATTTTCCAACGTCTCGTCTCCCAGAGTCGACGACGCGGTGGTTTTACGCGACACCGCAGCCATCCTGCAGGAACTAGCTTTACAACGATTGTCCGGAGGCGCTGTGGGCAGCGACGTGTCTGTGTCCACAAGAAGAAAGTACGAAAACGAAACGGCAAGGGATAGAAAGAGTTTTGATTCGGAAATCGGCAGAGAGATCGTTCGAGAAAGGAAGATGAGACAAGAATTAGATTATGCGAGGGGTAAATCCGAGGAGTCGCAACATTTACCGCCTTGTTTACGGGCGCGTCACGCGAGAGCGACTCGCGCGACGCTGAGTCGATCCCTAGACGAAGCCAAGTTTAACCGGATGACGGGGGAAATGCCATTGTCGGTGAAACAAGCGTCCGGTAGATCCGAAGATGCGCAGCATTGCTCTACGCCTAACGTCGGCAGCGGCTCCAGCACCTGCTCGAGCGCTTCCGAAAAGATTCAATTGAAGAATCTCGGTGGCCTAGATTTGGGAGACCCGCTGTGTCGAGAGAGAATCGAAAAGTACAAAGAAGAAAGAAGAACGTTCCTGAGGGACAAATATCGATCGGAGAGCTTTCGCGGAGTTTCACCGAAAACGGAAGACGACGGTGAACAGGCGTTATTAACCAGGTTGAAAGCAAGAGCTTCGAGACCTTCTCTTCATTGATGAAAAAGTGGTTCGGTCTTCTCACAAGTTTTGCTCTCTACAGTAGTATAAATAAGTTCCGGAGCAGTTAATGCATGACGCGATATCCAATATCATCTATCTGCATTTTAGGACAAGTGCGAGTTATAGAGTGGCTGTCGAATTAATCGATTCGTGATCCTTGCAAATTCTATAATCTTTCTCTTGACATCGCGTTTCTCTTTCGTTTTTAAAGCAGTGAATATAGGATTTTAATTAGAACGGAACATCGAACAAATATATATGTAAACGATAGTTATAGAGAATTTGTTATCTTAAAACATAACTTACAGCTCATATATTTTTATTGGATTTACATTAATATTCCAGATATACTCTTACTTGGGCTTATTTGTACTACTTACAAGCGGATGCTGTTGCATTTGATGATATGTTATTTATTCCGTTAGACGCTAAATACTTTTACTCGATTTACCGCTTTCACTTGAATCTCAGCGGTGTCGCGGTTATTGTATCGGCATCTTAAATGATATTGAAAGTGGATTACAACAAGAATTATATAAAACAAGTTACTCGATCTATAACTCATTTTTGTCTCGTCAATCGCCATTATTAGCGAATTTGTACGAACGCTATTAAAACTCATTGTTAATTTATTACAAACTCAAAGATATTCATTTATATTATTGTTAGAAGCTTTAACAATTCTTTGTAATTATTATTATTATTATTATTATTATTATTATTAAAATATTCTTTGATTTTTATATTTACTCGTATTCTTTGTACTGTTACGCTAGTGGATATAATAATTGAAATGCTTTGTATGTACTAGAGTTATGAAAAATACAAAGAAAATAGTATTGCAGACTGATGTATTTGCTTTTCTTTCATAATCATCATTAATCCTAATTTTAGGTGCTTGGATTGATGTCGGTCAAGAAGCTTATATTATAAGATTGTATTATCATAATCTTCATTTATCGATTAATAATTAAAATGTTATTTAATGCATAATCCAAGTAAAAAAAGAAGCAAAGAAGAGAAAAAGCAAACATCTGAATCTGATTCTTCTCAAACAAATGAAGAAAAATCGAATCAAATTAAAAAACATTTTATATGGATACTACATTTCCAAATATGGCAAATGCATTTTTCATAGTTTTATTTTTTACGTTTCTTTTGAGTGGAACAATTATCATGAGGTATAATCGATAATAAATTGTCAACAATAACCGCTCGTGTATCAAATGAATTATCAGTCTTCAGCATTTCGAAACAATGATTTCGAAATTTTTCATTTGTACTGTGCTTGATGATTTCACTTAGTGCATCGCTTAATATTTCACAAGATTTGATATTTTTATTAGATTGACTAAAACTGTTACACGCCATGCTTGAGTTTATCGAATCAACAAGAGGCTGCACCGAGACTGCCGAAAGATTTCCTGGAACAATGTCAATATAAAAAATATAAATTTCATAATTCGATGGATAATTGATTTTTTGTATGCCGGATGTGTGCGCATGGACTATAGCAGAGATGGCGAACCTATGGCACGCATGCCACAGGTGGCACGCAAGAAAATTTTGTGCATACAAAAGATTTGTTAAATAAAATCAATTTTATCTTAATTTTCTTAATCGTTAAATTAAAAGTAACATTCAAACGTAATAACTTTAAAATTTGAATAAAAATTAAAATTACATTGCATTACTAATATTGTCAAAAATAATGCTGTCTTTGATTTATTAAAATTTTGTTTTTTTTTGCGGGTGTGCGATATATAATTTTTTAATTTTTTGGCACGTAAATATAAAAAGGTTTTCTTAAATATAAAATTCGTAAATATAAAAAGATTATAGAATGTATGTACGGTCTCTGCCGTATACTGACCTCTAACCGATTGTCCTTACAACTGTTGGATCGTACACACTCGACCGATAAAAGCTATCTCGAGTGTTCAACGGGCAGAGTGGCGTATCAGTATACAAACTTTTCGCTACATTCTCAGTTGCAATTGTGAACAATTATCCGTGCGAAAGGAAAAAAATATATGGTCACACGGTGAAAGTAATTTAATTCGTCGCGAACGTCAGCTATCGACTGCGAGAAACAAACGAAACGACAATAAAACGGTTGACGCTTGTGTGCGAATTGACTTTCCGTGAAAATCGCAAGAGCAACTCGAATGACAGAACAGGAGCGAGGGGACGAACCTAACCTCAAGGAGGAGCGAGCCACTCCGCCGCGCAAGATTCGTCACCGGTATGTTCCACAGTTCTACATAAGCCGTATCAGTTTCTTCACAACGAGAAAAAAAATATCTTTGGTACTTTTGTACCGGGTTAGATCGAGAGCGATGATACGGCCTGAAAGTGTCGCATTTGCACGTTTTACCACCAGCCCCGGTTCGAGCGGTGGACGAGCGGACCACGAGTCGTTGCGCGCCGCAATCGCGCGGACCAATCGCCATCATCTGTGCGTCGCCTGACATTCCGCTCAGCCAATCGCCGTCTTTTTTTCATTTTTTTTGACAATTGCGTTAAATCTGCAAACTACATATGCAATTGTTACGTGATGTACACGCACATACACATATTCGAATTACGATTCCACGGTGTATTACGATACCGAAATCTTTTCTTCGGAAAAAAAAGGAATTATTAAACAAGGTATTCTACTTTTATAGTCGGAGACAGAGAATGTCATGCCGAACTATATCGTGTATTGCGAATTTAAATCAAACGTTATTATTTTTCGATTATATATTTCCACTTTTTTTTTAAGGGAAAAACCATAAAGCAAAAACGCTAGTTGACAAATACGAAATTGAGCACACTATCATTAACGGTCCTTAACGGATACCAATGTGGTAAATGTAAATTTTGCACAAAGTACACAGGTGAGTCTTGGGAATCTTACAAACTCTCGATTCTAGTGCGAAGCTCAAACATCTACTTATAGAGATTTTGTGAGCATATCTTGTTTGCCTTCATTTTTATTCAAGAACAAACTGGTTTTTATCTCGCTTAGTAATGATAATTTGACAAATACGTAAAATTCCTCTTTTTTTTCACTTACTATACGAGTGACATAAATAATTTTTTTTAATAAAACAAAAGCAGTTACTTAATAAATTTGCAATTCACAAGCGAAGTTTGCAAATTCTTGCATGAAGTGTGCGCATAAAGTGCATACTTCTTTTTGCCTATGTAATTGAAATAATTATTATAATGCATTGCAGTCCTTGAAAGCAAAGAAGTAAATACATGTGCTTTGACGTATTTCGCATTGTACATATAAATGAATGAACATTATTCTGCCTATGACGAATTCTTCTTGTTCGTACCATTTGCATAAAAATGAGCAAAGCAATAAAAAAATATTGAAATGCAGATACTAGAAGGAAGAGAGGCTGAAATGATGCACAAAAGTCAATAAAAGCTTGAAATTCTCAAGAATTGTAAGACTTAGGAGATGCACAAGTTGGTCATTGGATTCACATGAATGTAACACAAATATGAGCTGCATAGAGAATGAATGGGAAAAACATGCAAATTAACGAAACGATCGTGCCATAATCGGCTCGAAATGGCGCGATGACCCTTGAACCCACGAGCGAGCTTAGTCGTGTTTTCACGAACGATGTATGGAGCGTGTGGGACACGCATGCAACTTATTCTACTTGGACTTTACGGCGAGTCAGTACAGCGCGCGCGGTCTGCTAAATCGTCTTTGCATACCTTCATCGTGATCCTTTTCACGCGGCTGCGAGGAAACATCGCTTTGCGCTTCAACTTTCGATGTCACTCAACGTAGGGAGAAAAGTGCCAAGGTGAAGAGCGCAGCTGGTATGCTACACCGTCTTCTGGACTCCTTGTTCGGTATTTTCCGTAATTCGTATCACCTAAATATCCATATGCACCGTGTCTCCGACTCTGTACCGCACCTGTACTTCTCATTTTAAATCGCGAGTAGTTCACAGTGTATTACTCTTTTTTCTTCTTCCTTTATCTCTCGAGCTCTTTTCATTGCGCGCGAGCGTTTAAAGGCTATTTCTTCGTTGCCTGCCTGAAGAGCTCTGTTTCCACACGGTAACGCGATCCTCTGGGTGAGTAGCAAGCTTTTCGAAGCGCCCTTTAGCATTATCTGTTCCAAGGAGATCGCTGCATCTAAAAAATTTCTTGTAATTCTCTCTCTCTTCATACGATCGATTTTAATTCGAACATATCGGCCGAATACACGCGAATATATTTTTGAAGGTAACATCGAACACGCGGAGAGCACGCGGAGCGATTCCGATTCGGCGGGATCCAGTAAGGAGATCGTCCACTGTGTTGCTTCTTCGAGGTCTGCTCGAGTGAAAGAGATGTCGGAGACGGTGAGCTTTGTCGTCGGGGAGCCCGAGCCCGATCCTGATCCCGGTCCTGATCCTAACGAGGTGCAGGAGATCGAGGATATCTTCCCAAGCGAAGGAAGCGATAATGCCAATTCGCACGTGCAGACGAATGTCGCGCCAGGACTGGTAGAACGCCGTAAGCGTCTCAGGTGATTGTTTTCGTCATTTGGTATCACGAGCAAAAGCAGATTTGATTCAGACACCCTTCCGAATAAAAGAGACTTTCGCTTATTTTACAAATCTCATCGATTACTCCCACCAACAGGCGCGATTCGCCCGTTTACGGGCGGTAGAAATTTTAAGCAACAGAGTGATATTGCGAAAAATTTGTAAACTCACACATGTATGTATATGTAAACGCGAGTCTTACCTCGCACCGCTACGTTTACGATGCGAGGAGGGGAGGACTATGTAACCTTTTTCACCTCCTTAACAATGAGCATTCGAATATTCAAACAGGCTTCCAAGTAAACACGATTACCACATTCAGCAAAAGTGAGTCTTTCAGCTTCAAACATTTTATGCGTTGCTATTTCAAGTTGTTATCAAGAACGTGGAGTCGCGGTTAACCGCAAGAGATATTCAAGCGCACCATATTATTCCTTTTCCGAACATATTACGCGAATTGCAAACGTCGCAAATTTAATTTGACCTTACACGGTTATCGGTTCGAGAGATACTTTTCATCGACTGATAACTGAATGGCGATCGTTACTTTTTTTGTACTCAATCACGTGCAATCACATATCAGTATTATAAGTTACATAAGCTTGCGAATGAAATAAATAGAACACACGATTTTTGATAACTGGCATACTCAATTCTTTGTTAAAAAAAGACAAAATTTAATAAAAACTTGTTTTTCTTTAATCCAATAGCGTATATAATATTGCGAATAAAAAATACATTTATTTTATATATATTTTAGGCTTTGTTTTGTAAATTAGAAATTTTTATATTTATTCCTTTAAATAACGACAATATAATTTAGAAAAGAACGAAGAAATCGATCTATGAAAAGGTTAATGACTTTTAAATTCTTTTTTAACGCATAAAATGATGACGATTGCATTTATTCAATATACAAATATGCTTAATAAGCAAATTTCGAAATATTCTATAATTGCACGATAATCAATGGTACAAATACATGATTAAATTATCTTGTGCGGCAGTAATAAGATAAAAAACTACTGCATATTAAAGCGTGTAAGAAAAATGTATCTACGTATCTTAAAAGGATAAATATTTATGCAATTTTTGCGCGAAGAGGAAAAAGAATATACAATTAGTTATTTAACGTCACCATTTTTTTTTTTCGTTTTTTTTTTACTCGTTTCGAGAATGCACACATTTATTTTTTAAGACACCTTTTTGTATGAAAAATTGAAACGATCTTAGTGGCACATTTGTCTTCTTATGTATCGCGTATGAAACAGGTGGGGAACTCCTCATGTTGAGAAAAGAAAGTCATTCGAATAACCGGTAAGAAACTCGTATTCTTTAGTGGACACTCGTCTTTCTAACTGAACGGTCAACGCGGCGAGTACTTTCGTTCGCTTCTCTTTCTTTCTAATTTTTCATAGAAAGTCGAATTTTGCAATCCGAAGTGCCTGTAGAGTGCCGTACACGCGCGTGTTAATGTGACATGAAAATATCTTTCATTTGACTTTAACAATAATTACTGCTACGAGGATAACGTATCATCTTGCATTTTTATTTGCATTTGCGTCAACTTATCGCAGCTCTATTACCATTGTAATACTTTACATAACTTAAAAGAATACTATTTCATTTTCCTTTTTTTCGTTCCTCGTATATGTCGTGTCTGTCGTTGAAGCGAAACTATCTGTTCATTTGTTTTGCTTATTTTATCACTTTTTATTGTGTCTATATTTTTTTGGACTTGGAAAAGATTTATTTATTTGTAATGCAATATAAAGTGATAATATTTTATAATGATATGCACAACAGCAATGTCGCGCATAATAATGTCCAACAAATAACGTTATAATTTGCAGAATTATTTATGCATTGAGATTACGAATTATGATTAATTAGACATCGTCATACTTGATATAAGTGCAAAAGTAAAATTATAATAATTAAAAATTCGAAACAAGCCGACAATTGTGCGTGAAGTTATTCAACTACTATCCTGGATTTCGCAGCTGCGTGTCTTTATCCATTCGTGGCGCTTTTGGCGAACATTGGGATTGGTTTTACCGGGAATCGTGTGATGAAACGGATAAAAAGATTCGTCTTGGCAGAAAATGGAGAGAAGGATCCAAATTCGAGGAAGAAATCGGATTCATGGATGCATGTCTCTAAAATAGGCATGGTGAAGAACGGCAGAAATAATTCCAAATCCGAAGAACAAGGCATGGATGAATCACGAATGTCAACTTTAGGATTTATGTAATCCATGTTTTTAGAAAGTTTTGTTACCTTACATAATCTTACATTTTATTTTGCGATTAATCTTGCGCAGAATTGCAAATGTTACATACGAACGTCAGACCGACATTGTCAATCCTGGATATGCATCAAGTGAGCTTCGAAAAAACAAATTAATTGATACTACAAAAAAAATGATCGATGATCAAAGTATAAATGACTGCAATTAATCGAAAAAATGCAAATAAGTGTCGATAAACACTTGTAACAGTTTTTTTGCAAATTTTTTGCAAATACACTATTATTTTAATACTGAACGAATGTATTTTAATTAAGATGTGCGAATATTATAAATATACGTTATTTCATAGCGTAAATGATGGGATTGAGTTCGAGTAGGAAATTACAGTGAGAAAAATCGAGCAAGTTGAAATATCAGCATCGTAATATTACCAACTAGATTTCGTCGCAGCGCTATAAACTGTCTAATCGATTCAAAAAAGATACGTTATTTTCTTGTACGTTTTCTTTGGACGATGGGTTGACGATACGAGATGTTTTTGCTCGTTACATGCGGAAGTTGTGCAATATACAAATTGTGAAAAATATACACGCGATTATTAAATAATAATATAAATAGCTGACAAACAAAATATTCATAAACGTGTGATTCGACAGGCCCAGCATGTCGCAGGGTACGGTGATGATTCAAGCGCAGAATCGGTTGCAAGAAAAGGACTTCACCGTCGCTACACCCGAAGAATTTGTCCATCGCTTTGGAGGCACCCGAGTCATCAACAAGGTAAATAATGCGATAGACAGAGAACTGTAAATATCCAAGTAGCATCTAATGCGGTTTATGACTTTAACAAAAATGATCAAGATCGACCTTCAATAAAGAATCTGGTGTTGCTTTCAGGTGCTGATCGCCAACAATGGTATCGCGGCAGTAAAATGTATGCGATCGATACGACGATGGTCGTACGAGATGTTTAAAAACGAGAGAGCCGTGCGTTTCGTCGTGATGGTTACGCCGGAAGATTTAAAAGCGAATGCGGAGTACATCAAAATGGCAGATCAGTACGTGCCTGTATCCGGCGGGACCAACAACAACAATTACGCTAACGTGGAACTGATCGTCGATATCGCGATACGTACTCAAGTCCACGCAGTTTGGGCCGGATGGGGCCACGCTTCGGAAAATCCTAAGCTTCCGGAACTGCTCCACAAAAATAACATCTGCTTTATTGGTATTGAAAAAAAAAAGAAAAATATAAAAAAAAGTTGGATTAACGAAATAAAGAAAGAAAGATAAAATCGTCGCGGCAAGTTTCCACGGGATTTTAATATTCACGCACTTTGTAATACTCGCGCATTTTTCCCACTGATACGCTTTTGCATTTTAACATTTTTATATCCTTCGACAGGACCATCCGAAAAAGCCATGTGGGCTTTGGGTGACAAAATCGCATCTAGCATCGTCGCACAAACCGCGGATGTGCCGACCCTTCCTTGGTCGGGATCGGAATTGAAAGCGCATTATAACGGGAAAAAGATCAAGATATCGTCGGAACTTTTTAAAAAAGGATGCGTCGCCAGCGTAGAGGAGTGTCTAGCAGCTGCTAATAAAATTGGCTTTCCAATTATGGTGAAGGCGAGTGAAGGTGGCGGCGGCAAAGGAATTAGAAAGGTTGAAAACGCGGAGGAATTGCCCGCTTTATTTAGGTAAGCACTAAAGTTTCAGAAAGATTTTTGTCGCAGCACCGAGCGATCCATTTTTATCAGCAAGGATTTCTAATATCTAGACAGGTGCAAACTGAAATACCCGGCTCGCCGATATTCATTATGAAGCTAGCCAAATGCGCTCGTCACTTGGAAGTGCAATTGTTGGCCGATAATTACGGTAACGCGATATCATTGTTCGGACGCGATTGCTCTATCCAAAGGAGACATCAAAAAATCATTGAGGAAGCGCCAGCCGTGATCGCCAAGTCGGAAGTTTTTGAAGAGATGGAAAAAGTATAAACATCATTAAATATGTTCTCTTGGTATTGTAGACTGCGCTGTGTTAACTGTTCACTATCGACCGACAGGCTGCTGTGAGATTAGCAAAAATGGTGGGATATGTCAGTGCGGGTACCGTCGAATATCTGTACGACACAGCCGGCCGATATTACTTCTTGGAGTTGAATCCTCGTCTGCAAGTGGAGCATCCTTGCACCGAAATGGTGTCGGATGTGAACTTGCCCGCGGCCCAATTGCAGATAGCTATGGGTTTACCGTTACACCACATCAAAGATATACGTCTGCTGTACGGTGAAAGTCCGTGGGGCGACAACTCGATCGATTTCGATCAGCCGCGTCACAAGCCGCAGCCGTGGGGCCACGTTATTGCGGCTAGAATTACCAGCGAGAATCCCGATGAAGGTGAGACTGCTTTCTACCGTGCGCGCAGTTCTGCAGATCAATCGTAACTCGCTGTTTGAATTGCAGGCTTCAAGCCGAGTTCGGGCACGGTGCAGGAGCTGAATTTTCGATCGTCGAAAAACGTGTGGGGCTATTTCTCGGTCGGAGCTGCGGGAGGACTTCACGAGTTCGCGGACTCTCAGTTCGGCCATTGCTTCTCGTGGGGTGAAGATCGGAATCAAGCTAGAGAAAATTTGGTCGTAGCCTTGAAGGAATTGAGTATTAGGGGCGATTTTCGAACAACGGTCGAATATCTCATCACTTTGCTGGAGACTGAATCCTTCCAACAGAATAACATAGACACGGCTTGGCTCGATTTGCTGATCGCCGAGCGTGTTCGGAGCGACAAACCGGACGTCTTGCTAGCCGTCACCTGCGGAGCGCTTCACATTGGCGACAGAACGATCACGGCTGCTTTCACTGGATTTCAGACGGCCCTGGAAAAAGGCCAAATACAGGCTAGCAACGATTTAGATAACGTCGTTGATGTAAGTCTTTACGTCATCCGATTAACGTTTTTCTCACGAAGAAGATATAATTGGCGCTAATATAATATTGGGTTGGCAAATAAGTTCGTTCGGTTTTTGGTTGGTACTGCTCGCAATGCCGATTTCACTCTTTTCCTTTCGGTGCTACATTGTAACTCATTTCGGCATTTGAAAGGTTATCTTTTACGTAAATTTTTCATAAAGTTTGGTTGTGCTAACATTGGTATTGTGTGTGCTCGGTGCTTGTAAAATGGAAGTGGACAAAGTGCATTATCGTCATATTTTGCTATTTTACTATTTCCAAAAAGGCAAGCGAGCTGCGGATGCTCATAAAAAAATATGCCGTGTGTAGGGGACGATGCCCTAACAGAACGCGCACGCCAAAAATGGTTTGCCAAATTCCGTTCTGGAAATTTTTTTAGGAGATTTGATCGCCCCACTGAGATTAATTCGGATGACATCACGGCCTTCGTCGATAATAATCCATCCCAATCGGTGCGAGAGATTGCTACAGCACTCAATAGATCCCACACAAGTGTTGAAAATCATTTGCGCAATAAATGTGTTATATTTCGTTATAAAAAAACCGAACGAACTTATTTGCCAGCCCAATACATTGCGGAATACACGCTTATGCTGAAAAACTTGTATCATGTATTATTGCAGATAGAGCTTATTAACGATGGATTCAAGTACAGAGTACAAGCTGCCAAATCCGGCCCCAATAGCTATTTCCTTGTGATGAACGGTTCTTACAAGGAGGTTGAGGTGCACCGCATGTCGGACGGAGGGTTGCTGCTTTCGCTGGACGGCGCCAGTTTCACGACCTACATGCGGGAGGAGGTGGACCGTTATAGAATCGTCATTGGAAACCAGACGTGTATTTTCGAGAAGGACAACGATCCGTCCTTGCTGAGGTCGCCGTCAGCCGGCAAATTGATAAATTTCCTGGTCGAGGACGGCGGCCACGTGGGCGCTGGCCAGGCATACGCCGAAATCGAGGTGATGAAAATGGTGATGACCGTTACCGCCAGTGAGGCGGGCAGCGTCTTCTACGTGAAGAGACCCGGCGCGATATTGGAAGCCGGCACGATGATCGCCCATCTCGAGCTAGACGATCCTTCGTTGGTGACGAAGGCGCAGGAATACACGGGACAGTTTCCCGCGCCAGTGGCGCCTGCCGTACCGGAGAAGCTCAATCACCTTCACGCCAAGTATCGGAACGCTTTGGAAAATACACTGGCCGGCTACTGTTTACCGGATCTGTATCATCTGCCGCGTCTGCGGGAGTTGATCGAGAAGTTCATGTGCTCGTTGCGCGATCCGAATTTGCCGCTGCTGGAACTGCAGGAGGTGATTGCGACGATATCCGGCCGAATTCCCGTCTCGGTGGAGAAAAAGATTCGCAAGCTAATGTCTCTGTACGAGCGCAACATCACGTCGATCTTGGCGCAATTCCCCAGCCAGCAGATTGCAGCCGTGATCGACGGACACGCAGCGACTCTGTCCAAAAGAGCCGAGCGAGACGTCTTCTTCCTGACCACTCAAGCCATAGTGCAGCTGGTGCAGAGATATCGGAACGGTATACGCGGCCGAATGAAGACCGCCGTGCACGAGCTCCTCCGGCAATATTACACAGTCGAGAGCCAATTTCAACAGGGTCACTACGACAAGTGCGTTTCTGCGCTGATAACAAAATACAAGGACGATGTGGCGACTGTGACCGGCATGATCTTCAGTCATAATCAAGTGACGAAGAAGAACGTTCTGGTCACTATGCTGATCGATCATCTGTGGGCGAACGAGCCCGGCCTCACCGACGAGCTCTCGAGCACCCTGACGGAACTGACCAGTCTGAATCGTACGGAGCACAGTCGCGTGGCGTTGAGAGCCCGACAGGTGTTGATCGCCGCCCATCAACCCGCCTACGAGCTCAGGCACAATCAGATGGAGTCCATATTTCTCTCCGCGGTGGATATGTACGGGCACGACTTCCATCCGGAGAATCTGCAGAAACTCATTCTTTCGGAAACGTCCATCTTCGACATACTTCACGATTTCTTCTATCACTCCAATCGCGCGGTGTGCAACGCGGCCTTGGAAGTCTACGTGCGGCGTGCTTACATCAGCTACGATCTCACGTGTCTGCAGCACTTGGAGCTGTCCGGCGAGATCCCGTTGGTTTACTTCCAGTTCGTTTTGCCCAGCAATCATCCCAATCGCCAGAATCAGTCGTTGGTGGATCACAGAGCCGGCGCGATGGCGGCCTTTCAGGATCTCGACGAGTTCAGCCAGTACACAGACGAGATTTTGGATTTGTTGGAGGATCTGTCGAGCCCCACGCCAGTAGTGTGCGCGAAACTGTTGGAGGCGGTGGAGGCCGGTGGCAGCGAGTCGCGGCATAGCACGTCGATCAACGTATCGTTGAGCACGGGGGAGGCGACAGCGGCGGCGGCGGCCGCGACGGCGGCCGCGACCAACAAGTCCATCGAGCCGGTTCACATACTGAGCATCGCGGTCAGAGAGAACGGCACCGAGGACGATGCCACGATGGCGAGACTGTTCGGAGATTGGTGCGCGAACAACAAGGAGGAGCTGATATCCCGCGGCATTCGAAGGGTGACATTTGCCGCCCTCAAGAGAAGATACTTCCCCAAGTTCTTTACATTCCGTCAGCGAGACGGCTTCGTCGAGGACCGAATTTATCGGCATCTCGAGCCCGGTTGCGCCTTCCAATTGGAATTAAATCGCATGCGAACGTACGATCTCGAGGCTCTTCCGACTTCCAATCAGAAGATGCATCTGTATCTCGGCCAGGCGAAGGTCGCCAAGGGTCAGCAGGTCACGGATTATCGCTTCTTTATTCGCTCGATCATACGACACTCCGATCTCATCACGAAGGAGGCCAGCTTCGATTATCTTCACAACGAGGGCGAGCGCGTTCTGCTCGAGGCCATGGACGAGCTGGAGGTCGCGTTCTCGCATCCCCTCGCCAAGCGCACCGAATGTAATCACATTTTCCTGAACTTTGTGCCGACGGTCATCATGGATCCCAGCAGGATAGAGGAGAGCGTGACCAGTATGGTGCTGCGATACGGGCCGAGATTGTGGAAGTTGCACGTCCGACAGGCGGAGATCAAGATGACGATTCGGCCGGCGCCGGGAAAGCCGACCTCGAACGTGCGCCTATGCATCGCGAACGACAGCGGATACAGCATCGATTTGCATCTCTACACGGAGGCCACCGATCCGAAAACGGGCATTATTCGCTTCGAGTCTTATCCGCCGGTGGCGGCGAACGCGGCGAACTGGAGGCCGGGTCCGATGCACGGACTTCCGATCTCTACGCCGTATTTGACCAAAGACTATCTTCAAGCTAAGAGATTCCAGGCGCAGAGTGCCGGCACGACTTACGTCTACGATTTGCCGGACATGTTTCGACAGCAAGTGGAGAAACTGTGGCAGAGGCACATCGAGGAGAGACCGCTGAGCGCCGAGGGTCAGAACTCGATCGCGATTCCCAACCCGGTGATGGACGTCGTCGAATTGGTGTTGGAGGCGGAACAATTGGTCGAGCAGAAGCGACTGCCGGGCGAGAACGACGTCGGCATGGTCGCGTGGCGATTGACCTTGTACACACCGGAGTGCCCGAACGGCAGAGATGTCATACTCATCGCCAACGATTTAACGTACTTGTTAGGCTCGTTCGGGCCACGCGAAGATTTGCTGTTTTGCAGAGCTTCCGAGAGGGCGAGATCGCTCGGGTGTCCGCGCATATATTTCTCGGCCAATTCCGGAGCTCGTATCGGTCTGGCCGAGGAGGTGAAGGCCCACTTCAGGATCGCGTGGGAGGACGAGAACGAGCCGGAGAAGGGCTTCAAATATATCTACCTCACGCCGGACGATTACGCGCGCCTGGCGCCCCTCAACTCGGTGAAGGCGTCGCTGATCGAGGATCCCGCGGGCGAATCTCGTTACAAGATCACGGATATCATCGGCAAGGACGACGGTATAGGAGTGGAGAATTTAAAGTACGCCGGTCTGATCGCGGGCGAAACGTCGAGAGCCTACAGCGAGATAATCACCATCTCCATAGTGTCGTGCCGCGCGATCGGTATCGGCGCTTATCTACTGCGTCTCGGCCAACGGGTGATCCAGATTGAAAATTCGCACATCATTCTGACCGGTTACAGGGCGTTGAACGCTGTGCTGGGTCGCGAGGTTTACGCCAGCAACAACCAGCTGGGCGGCACACAGATTATGCACAACAACGGCGTGTCCCACGCGATCGACGCGCGGGATTTGGACGCGGTGGCGACCGCCTTGAACTGGCTCAGTTATTTCCCTAAAAGCAAAGGGGCACCGCTGCCGATTTTACCGTCGATTACAGACCCGATCGACCGGGAGATCACTTACATGCCTACAAAAACGGCGTATGATCCCAGATGGATGCTGGAAGGCAGAAACTGCACCGAAACGAATGTTTGGGAGAGCGGATTCTTCGACCGAGGCTCTTGGCACGTGAGTTTCATTTTGATTTCTTTCGCCTTTACATCGAGCACAGCTGATTAACTGCCTTTCTTCCGTTTGCATAGGAAATCATGGGACCATGGGCGCAGACGGTGGTGACGGGACGAGCTAGACTCGGCGGTATACCGTGCGGCGTTATCGCCGTGGAAACGAGAACCGTCGAGCTGCATTTACCAGCCGATCCTGCCAATTTAGATTCGGAGGCTAAGACCATATCTCAGGCAGGTCAGGTTTGGTTCCCCGACAGCGCGTACAAAACGGCGCAAGCTATTCAGGATTTCGGCAAGGAGGAATTGCCGTTGTTCATCTTCGCCAATTGGAGAGGCTTTTCCGGAGGCATGAAGGGTGAGTGGGGTCGATTGCTCCATTATTGCGCGAATAATCCGCGAATTTGTAGCGTAAATCACAGCTGCTTCGTTACTTTTGTCCACAGATATGTACGAGCAAATTGTCAAGTTCGGCGCGTACATCGTGGATGGCTTGCGGCAATACTCGAAGCCAGTATTCGTTTATATTCCGCCGAACGGCGAGCTCAGGGGTGGCGCTTGGGCAGTCGTGGATCCTACGATAAATCCTCGATTTATGGAGATGTTTGCTGAAAATACCAGCAGAGGTGGCATTTTGGAAGCTGACGCAATTGTAGAGATTAAATTCCGAACCAAAGATATATTAAAGACTATGCACAGGATCGATCCGATCATACATCAGTTAAAAGTACAGTGATTTCTTTCTATTTTGTTGATTCAAACTTCTGACGTATGTTTTTGTAACGCGTGTATATGTGTTTTCAGGAGAAATTGTCGACCGCAAGCACGGAGGAACGAACTGAGCTTGAAGCGCAGATTCGAAAGCGCGAGCAACTTTTGGAGCCCATGTATCGTCAAGCTGCCGTTCACTTCGCCGATCTGCACGACACGCCGGAGAGAATGTTTGAGAAAAATACGATTCAAGAGATAATACCGTGGAAAAAGGCACGGCCGCTGTTTTATTGGCGACTACGACGAAGACTCCTGGAGGAAGAAATTAAAGACGAAATTTTATCGACGCAACCTAATCTCGACGTTCGGCAAGTAGGAGCGATGCTACGACGCTGGTTTATCGAGGATAAAGGAGCAACGGAATCCTATTTGTGGGATCAAGACGAGGCTACGGCTTACTGGCTAGAAGCGCAACGTAAAACCGACGACAGTGTCTTATCGCGTAACATAACGTGCGTGAAAAGAGACGCGGTGGTGACGCGTATCAAAGAGGCTCTGGAAGTTTGCCCGGAAGTAAGATTGGACGCGGTGTTGGAAATTGTGCACAGATTGCAGCCGACTGAACGGGCGGAGTTGCAAAGAACTTTATCACAGTTAGAGACAACTGGACAGGAACACCACAAGGATTCGTCCTGAATGTATTTGCGTAAGCGTCCCCTGCTCCGTGCTGTACATTCCAGACAATTAATATTAAATGCACATCAATAGTACAATTCGCTAATAGTAATTATTCATGTAACATCTAAATATCCTGGTTAAAAGAAGTTAATAATTAAGTAGTCAGTTATTTTGAATAATGTTTTGAAAAGTTTTAGCTTGCCAAACTTTGTAGCCGCGACCAAAGTGGAACGATCTCACTTTAACATCTGACAAGAATCTCAACAAGTTATCAAGTTAAAAGTTTGAGAGATTTGGAAAAAAAAAACTATCTTATCAGTTTGTTAAAGGAGTTTGTCTCAAATTCCTAATATTAAAATATTCTAAATATAAATAAGATAATATTGTAAAAATAAATATATTTAAAGAAATGTCATTGTATCTTTCGACAAAAGTTAAATTGATTCTTCCTAAAGAAAGATGTACTAAAAGAACAGTGTTTCTTGGTCATAGTTTTCGAACTTGTAATGAACGAATTTTGATCGACCCAAGGTTAATTAATTACGCCATTGTATCGTCTTTACCAATAAGACTTGAATTTATAGTAAAATAATCATTAATTGATCCAGGATGGATGAAAATTCGTTCACTCGAAAACGTTATTAGATAGAAATTAAACATATTTTCCTAATCAATCGTAAGTTTAAAGATAAATTTCTATTAAAATAAATGACAGATTAATTAATCTACACAAGTGATGTCTGTATTTATTTATAACAATATGCCGCTTTAATAAATCATTTTTTAATTTACAATTTTTTATAACTTAAGTTATATGTATAACTTAACTATTTTCCCACATTTAGCAATTTTGTACATATTTGTAAGAACATGTACGCATTTGTTTGCGGCATTTTGTATATAAATTACACACCTACACATGTGCGTAGGTATATACACACACACACGATTTTTTATTTTTTCAATAAGAACATACCATTATTATATATATAAACAATATATTCGCGCAACTGCCATATATATTAAAAAATTACTACACTATTTTAATGATGTGACAAAAGCACAACTTATGTATAACATTCTATATTTATCTACATTTTCTTCTTTGCATTTTGCAAAAGTTGTTCTTTCTTCTACTTTATCACATATGTTTGTTTATTAACGGAAAACTTATGAAATATCGATTTATTTATGTTAATCAACGTTATATATAGTTCTTCTTTCGCATCATCACATTGTAACAGTTCGTACAATTTTTTGATAATTATTATCTATGAAAATTGTACAACCATGATTGTTCTCCAGCAGAGGACACAAGTTGACACAAATCGACACAAGTATCACCCTATCTTTGTTCGATATTCAATGAGCAACAAAGAGAATAATACTTTTGTGTCTCTTGGTGGAAAACTACCTATATATATTCAAGGAAGCTTATAAAAAAATTACAAACTAATTTCGAGTCTACACAAGAGACATATCCTCAAAAAACTGGTATTTGACTACGATGAACATCCGTTAGATCATCATCTAAAGTAAGCAACACCATAAACGAAAAGAACATTGCTAATGCCGAAAGAAAATGCCAAATGTCGTGAGAATCAAAAAAGTTCAGCAATTCGCAAGGTCTATTATACAAGCGAGATTGGGCTGGCGTGAGAGCCCAAGATATTGTTTTATTCACGAAAAAGTACAAGGCTGCGCCCCAAAATAGCACGGATAGGAAGATATGAATCGCAGGTGTGGAAAGAATCCGTTCTCTGTGGCAAAGCTGGAAGCAAGATCTTTATATTAATACACATCGAAAGTCATTTTCATTTGTCATCAACGTCAGAAAATACGTACCTTCATCACTATATAAAAGAGGGTGTACAAAATTAAGTTAGACATTAATATAGCTAATAAAAATGTAGCAAAATTGTCTTCGTGATACATATTTCCAAACACGGCAAGTGCAACGTTACATAAATTTGCTATCACGAGCATTATAAATCTTGCGAGATAAAGCGGCCGAATTAAATGCCATATGCCGCAGCGTGCATCGTGTTTGAATGTCTGCAAGATAATAGAATGAACGTATTAACTATACATTAGTATACTGCGCGGTAGAATATATTAGATATAGACACATACTTGTATCAGTCTGTTAAAAACGCCTCTATTAAATTTACATCGCCCCATGTAATATATTTGTACAGTCAGAATGAAGCATATCAGCAAGTGTAAGATGCTAAACACGATCCAAAAGTAGTTAGAGCCATTCAAAACTCCGATCAGTCCCACAAATATTACAAGAGCAAGAATTCCGAATGTCACTGGTGCCCTGGCGTTTATATCGGGATGACGATTTTGATAAATCTTGATCATGCAGAGCACCGCAATTATGTACATAAAACTAGTGTCTGTAGAGAAGCAGAGAATGATTATTGATTAACGGAGAAAGATGAGCGAGAGATATGAAAGAAAATCGTGGAAAATATACTTTTGCAATTATTGCTACGTACCGAACTGGAAGTTGCTGTGATTAGGACATACGTGATAACACGCCGATAATATGCCTTCCATTATCAATGCTGTACCCATCGCATAGAATAAACCGTAATGTTGTGGTATGCCGTAACATTTAGTTTTCTCTTTATCCGGTTCGTTGTGTTCTCGAGAATAAGTTAGAAATATAAATAGCAAGCCCAACATGATGTACCCGAAATTCGAGAATACATGATTGAAATCGGACAGCAGACTCAGTGGATGGGCGCACAAAAAATTGTAATAGCACATATCTTGGTTTCCGGTTGTGTGCAGCACACGCTGATATATTACCGCCAATTGAACAACCGGCAGCGTGTAGAATACGGCAACAGTCACCAAATAATATAAATATAAGCGAGATTTGTGCCGCAATATTCTCGGCTCCTTGCGCGCGAGATCGCAAACCGAGAGAACGAGTTTTGTGCGTACTACATCTTTGTCGGAGAGAGCATCCTCCATTAGATCTATATCATCCTCGTCCAGAGACGAATCTTCTTCCACGGAGTCCCATTGTTTCGGACCGATCTGACGAAATATTTTAATATTGTAATTATTGTTTTTAATTCATGAATATATTTTGGAAGTTTACTAAAGATACAAGACCGCCTATTTATATACTACATCTTATTAGTATTTAAATGATTACCTCTCCTATCGTCGAAGGACTCGGTGCATATTCATTAATATCTTGACTGTCATTTATGACCTCTTGTTCAAATCTTCTGCCTTCTCTGATATTGAATATTATTACAGTCACTATATAAGAAATACAAAAAGCTATTATAATCGCAGCCGCTGATCCTGATGCAACAATATAATCCCATTTTGTGATAGTAGGATTTATAATTAAGGTAACATTTTTGGTGCGAAGGAGATTATTGCCGGGAACACCACTGCAGTCAGTGTCATCCTCTTTAACAACGAGTATGACAAAGAATCCTAATGGATAAGCTTCTTTCTGGAACAAACCATATTCATTTTGTGTTATTTGTGCACATATAAAATATGCCAATCGCCTATTATCAATTGTTATACGTAGTATTACGACACTCACCGGTACTGTGATACCTCCTTTTCTACTTACGGTCTGCCAATGTCCAGAAAACTCAATATTTCGTTCCAAATCAAATACAGGACACTAAAAGAAAAAATAGAGATTCAGAACTTGCTTACTTTTATTGGAAATTATCATTACAACTCACCGATGTATTTTGTATAGATACAGTCATACAGATATCATTATCTGACTCAACCTGAACGATAACTGAGGAATTTTCCGCCTGTCTAGAATATATGTAACCAAAATATATAGGTTCGGATGGAGAGATCTGGACTGTTGTTTTATTTCCAGGACTATAAGAAAAGTAAAAATTACAATACAAACGAGTAGATTTGTTTCTTAAAAAAATTTTTATCAATTTGTACATACCTCAAATAAAAGTCTTTCACTTCCACTACACTAATATTAAAGAAGATATTTTCATGACTGGCTGTAGAAATACCAACAATAACAAATTCTTCTTCATCTTTTGGTGCATATCGATAATATTTCGTCGAGCACAAAGTTCGACTAGTTTTATTATAAGTCACATATTTTAAATCTGTGCTCTCAACTAGTAAAGGTATTTGCCAAGACAAAATACCTGTTGTTTGGCGTACTACAACAATCAATGGTAAATTGTGGGTTGCATTGCTTTCTATTCTTACTCTTGCAGTTTCCAGAGATATCTATAAATATGTGTAATTCAGTTTCATTCGATAATAATGAGATGAATGCAGTTATAAACGAATTTCATCAAGACTTACATCTCTGGCAGGATATAAAAATACATATTCAATAGTAGAATTTGTGGTGTTTTGATAAGACGTTTCATATTGAGCTCGAACGACAATTGGAGAAAAAGACTGAGTTGACGAAGGTAAAATTGCAGCTGGTACAACATCAAAAAGTAATAATGTGACAATCAACCGTAAAGCATTTTGCATCTCCATTGAATTTACTGGAAAAGAAACAAAATGTTTTAGACATTTACACAATGTATATATGCACCGTAATATGTATATCAACATATTTATATCAAAATTACGATATTAAGATTGGAATAAAGATAAAAAATTACAAGATAAATGACATGATAAAATTACCATTAGTCGTCCTTCTTTTTTCGTACAACATAATTCAAGAACAGCTGATTGTTTGCTTTTGTTACTATATGCCTACCACGTATAAACCGTATGTTTCAACAAATGTTTCATCAACCATAATCTTTTGTTAAATACGTCAAAAACAATACGGTTTCTGAAACCATGTACTAAGGGATTCCCAATTGTCATAGTTCGCTTCGCTTTAAAATGATTTGTTAAGAGATCATTCCTGTTTTCCAATCTTTACAAAATTAATTTACTAATATTTTGTTATTAAATATATGAGTCAAGTAAGAGCCTTTGCAGAATAATTGATTTATTCAAGCAATATTTTTTTACTAAATCCAACGCACAATAATATAATGTACAGTACTGTGCAGGACTGTCTTGTGTCTTAAGGCCATCCACAATGCGCCGTAAATGTCCGTCGCCAGTTGCGAATGGCCGCATTCAGTACATTCAACAGTTGAACAACGTTACTAAATTTTCCGCTGAATCTCGACGTTGATTTGTTGGTTCTAAAAGTAAGAGCCAATCACGTTCAATTGCTATTAAGCGGTTTGTACTGCTGAATGCGCCAATGGCCGCGTTCAGCAGAACAACTGCTGAATTGTCGTCTAGTCATCACTTAACGTTGATTTGTTGGTTCTAAAAGTAAGAGCCAATCACGTTCGATTGCTACCAAGCGATTTGTTCTGCTGAACGCGCCCAATGTCTTCTCTTACCAGAAATAACCGCCAATTCTTCCTTCGAAACTGTTTTTTTGATCCGGTAGTTTTGAAAGAGAGCGACAATATACGCATTGGGAAAGAAATTGTTGAAACTTTCTTTTTAGCATGCAACTACAAGAAAGATGACAATTCCAAGTATGCACAATACTGTTCAAATAAAATAGAATTGCAAAATGTGAGTATATTACATTGCGATATTTTTGTAAGAGCGAAAACGAAAATAGATCTAATCGGAATAAAAGACCACATTCACAGTTTTACGTTGTTTCTGCGTATCTCTCTTGTGAATTATTTACGTCGAGTGCATAGAATTACTTCTATGTTCATCTATGTCGCTTGTCGTTTATTTCACCAATTCAGATAATAACTACAGTTACACACATATACGCAATTGATAAGATATAAGCAAATTAAAACACTCGGATTATACATATAATTATATAAATTAAGAATATTTTTATACAATAATGACATAACAAATATAAATTTGTAATTCAAAGGCAGTATATTTAATTAAAGATATTTTATTGTATATGTAATAGATTATGTAATCGTTAATTAATAATGAACATTGATTTGTTATCACAAGTACCCTTTAGATTTCAACTCTTGCATCTTGCGAATGCTGAACAATACATATAAATCTATATCTGATCACTTTACACGATTCTCTTTGAGATCTTTCAAATTAGTAGCAAAATTAGTAGCAGCAAAATTGACAAACTTTTATTTGTGTAATATAATTAGAAGTTACTAGTAAACAAGACGGTCTCGCACAGCCGTAATAATTCAATACGTTAAGTATCAACACAGTGCTTTTTACTATAAGAATAATCTATTTACAAAACTTCTAAATATATCTGAGCAACAATTCAATATTAAATTGTCAGAAAACTATATGTATTATCTTAAATGTTTATCTCACTCTTTCCCAAGTTAAATTAAATTTTTTCAGTACGGTATATTCAGTCTGCGTAAAAACAGTACTGTACAATATTACGTACAGATCATTTACCCTTTGGTCGAACCTATTGTTACATTTACTGTAAACCGATGAGTATTATGCTTCTCAAATTCAATCTCTAACGCGAAGACCCCAAATACTGGTTCTTCGAATACCGACTGTCGGCCTTGCGACCGAGCTATAGAGGAATTTATTAATTTCGGGTTGTTGATGCAAGTTAGCTTGTAACGATTTGAGCACTGATTCCGACATCAATCCGAAAACATCTAAATACATTAGACACGGCATATGAGCTAATCTTATATACGCTGATTGTGGAATGCTGTAGCAACGGCTCAGCGATAAATGCTCAATTTTGGAAAAATTTAGTAAATGATGGACACTTAGTATTGTAAGCATAGCACAATCACTCAAGTCTAATTCTATAATATCTGGACACCTTTTTGACAAGTCTTTTATGTCTGAAATTAGAAAAAAAAGATGTAAAGTTGAAGATATCAAAATAAATAACAAACCTCAATGATTATACTTACTATCATCAGTTAGCGTTTTCCTACAGCCCGCTATATTTAGGCGCGTAATAGATGTCGGCATTGCCTTACAAAGTAAAGTCATACAGTCATTATCCAAGGAACACCATGCCATATTGAGTGAAGTTAAACTGAAACAGAAGGTGCGATGTTAGAAACACAAATTGTGAAACTTGCGTTTGCACATACGTAGAGAAATAATTTTACCTTTCAAGCTTCATTACATCATGAATACACTGAATATCTAAATTTTCGCACATTGTTAGATTCAAGACTTTTAATTCGGTATTTTCACTAATAGCTTTACAACAGTCTCTATTTAATATACATTTCTCCAATGACAACTTTTTCAGATATTTACATTTGGATAATAGCACAGCTAAACCAATCGGCGATATAACAGCCATAGATAAATCCAAATATTGTAATTTACTGATGTAAGAGCCATTGAGAACTTGACTGCCCATAGAAAAGACAGAATCTGCGATTTCCGCTTGTGCCAGTCTTAGAATTTGTACCCCTCGTGGCAATATATGCCCTAATGTGCCTTCGCCTAAAACTTTACTACCCAAGTCTAATCTAGTCCATAATACTTCATCACGAGCTATTTGACACCAACGTTTGCATACCAACATGGCGCGTACCTGGCAGGCAAAACAAATAATTTATATAAATGATTAGTGAAACATGATATATATATATATATATATATAAATTTTCCAGATTAAAGCATTTAATATTTTTTATATTCTTCTTACCAAACATTTTTTAGGTAACCATTTTAATATCATCAAAATGATTTCATCCGACAATTTGTTAAACTTGTCTTCACCATCAATGGAAGGTTTTCTTTTTCTTCGAAATAAGCAAAATTGATCTAAACAAGCTTGTTCATTCTTATCAATGGAAGTATTCATGTTTCCCTTGACAAAATTTTCTTTTAGATCCCCAAAATGATCAGCTTCTACTCTTGATGAATAGCCAGATTCATTCTCTATGTCGCCAAACACGTTTAGATCATATAAATCAGAGGGGTCTTTTTGTGTTCTGTAAAATGATAAATTAAAAATAATGAAAGATATTTAACTTAAATTTCTAAAATAATTTTTTTTCATCACAAACCTCTTTGTATTAACAATTTCCAAATCAGGACTCGTATAAACTTCCTCTTGATATTCAAAGCCAATAGTTTTATTTGTCAACAATCTTTTGTTATGATCTAAACTTATTGGCAACACTGTACAATCTTCAGATTCTAACGTTTTTGTATTTTTACAGTTTCTTTCATCTTCTAACATACCAACACCCATATCTTCTAAAATTTCCGGTTCTACAAGACTGGCAGTTCCAGAATATGACCATCTTGTATTACTTTGAGACCCACTGTCAAAGCTACTATTTAGAATGTTATTACAATCATTATCCAAGCATAATCGTTTGCTGTAAACATAGAGAATTATATTATATTTTCACGCAAATAATTTGTAAAACAGACAAGTTATATGATGCATCTATTTTATCAAGACCTTTTTCTCTTTCTCTAGTTATGTGTCTATGAATATGTATTTGTGTTTTTAAAAATTCTTCAAAATTTAAATATGATTATCAAATTATATCAAATTATAAATACAATACATATTCTTTATTTGCAATTCTTTATTCACACAGCACACATTTGCAGATAATGTTAATCTCACAAGTAGTTAAAGCTGTAAAAAATTTTCAATTTACTCACGAACTAAAAGAAATGTTGAAAAAATCTTTCAAAGAAATTTTTCAATGGATCTTTTAAACTCGAAAGTTTCTTAAATATTATAAATTTGCTAACGAAAACACAAGGAAAAAACCGCGGTAACCGAAAACACAGAAATTTCTCAATATCAATTTTTGGCCACAATCACAATAAAGTAAAACGGTTGGTTGCATTTCTAAGACTATTTAGAGTATCTTTTTTAATCTAGTATTTGAGGGTTGCTTTTAATTTTGCCTACGAAAAAGTTTTAGAGTAAATAAGCGCGCGCGCGGGTGAACACACCTGCCCATCCCTCAACTCGTGAAGCAACAAGTTAAAAATTCGTATGCAACCGGTAAAAAGCTCTACAAAGATTTACGCGTCACCTAATGAAATTTTGCTCACCTTTCTGGCGGAGAGAATTCCTCCGATTTTGATAAACGGCGAGTCTTTTCATGCAATCGCATGTGTTCAACCACACCAGAATTCATTTTAGGTGGGAAAAAGGGATACATTAACCTCTTCGATCACCGGCGCCGCTCTCAACCACCGATCGCTCGCAAAACAAACGCTCATTGGCGCGGCGATCGACGGTGCTGTGCTAGTAAAAAATTGGACATCTTCAGATTTTTAATCAAAAAGATAATTAACCACATTCTGCGCGTTTAAAATTTTACTTATACATTTTCAATTTTTATATTTTTTATTGCTGGCAATTGTAGAACGCAATAAAACATTTCTTAGCTGTGGAGTATTGCAGAACGCAAAGTTCTACTATATCAACCGAATTTTGACACTGTTAATAACGTCATATATTGTTAGATGGCGCAAAAATACTACGTGAAGTTGGACGCGCGACTTTTGGTTTTCTTCACCATTACGGGATGTCGCGAGTGTTGAACAAAACATCGTTTCGTGTGTTTGTAGTTTTGACGTTATTTTTCTTCGTTGCAATGTTAAAATGCGTATTGAGAGTGTCGTACAAAATGCCACACAAACGAATATCATAAAGTTCACATCGAGAATGCCATACGCGCGATCGTCATAATGTGATGAGATTTGTATCGGAAGTATCATGTTGCACGATCGTTGTGATACAGTAAAGTACGTTTAATATCACGAGTTTCATAAAAATGGCGCGTAATTGCTTCACTGATTTGCAATATTGGAGTAGATTGCTAATTGATTTCCAACGCGAATATGACGATTGTCGCATTTAATTATGCTGCCAGTATTGAAAATCTATAGTGTATGTGACATGAACTATAGATTTTGAATATTAGAACGTAAACGTACTATTTCGAAGCATAGAGAATGTGTTTTTCATTAATCATCATCACGGTTTCACACTCTTTTCACATTCTTTCACGCGGGTTTCTGGGTTAGTAATATCAATAATATCTTACACACAATTGCAATCAGAATATAACTTTGATTTATCAATGATTGCCACTGAATTATAATTATTATACATCCATAATGATGACTTGATAATAACGAAGTATCATTTATTGTTTAGGATTCTTGAACTTTTGGTCCTCGGCGTAAATTTTCATCTGAAAGCTTACCAAATCCGATGTTTTCTTATGAAAATTAAATGGCGTGTTCTTCGGATGTATCCCTTTGTCGTGCCACCAACCGTAACTGGAAATCATCAAAACGGCTGATTAGAGTGTGGAGTAACTACGAAATCGGTGAGTAAGTGTCGAGAAGTAAAAGTTACGTGTGACTGGTCAATAATGGCGACTGGTACAAATTTCTCGGATTTCTATCCTGCTCCGTAGCGATTCTCTCAAGCGTGTCGCTTATGTCCGCATTCTGCGCGTCCTCGAATTCTCTTGAGTAGAATTTCGGCGTGACAAAATCCGCTGCAATGTATTCGCATTTTGCGTGCGCATTTATTCAGATCATATTACGCTCAGTTGACGGCTTTACCTTATGTGAATCGAGATCGCGTGATTTTATCGTAAACACAAATATATTAACCGCGAAAATAATATTTATTGCTAAGAAAAGAATCAGTAGAAATAATCTTACAAAACTTTATCAGAGTGTCATTAATTTTTAATAGATAACTTCGTATTTCAATTTAGAAAAAAGATTTACAAAACTAAATCACTAATAAATTTAATCAAAAAAATATAAAAATAAAGTTTTTTTAAATGTGTATATATATATATATATATATATATATATATATATGACACATATTATTTTTCGAAATTCTATATATCAGAATGATCTAAATTTACTGTTCTCGTTCCAAATTTCTTGGCTGATTTGACTCTGATTCGATTTTGCTTTTACGACAAGTTTTATGATTGAAAAGCATTCAAAGGCTGAGACATTTCGTATGTGTGTATACCATTCGTTTTTGCCACACAAGCGTCGGATCTTCCGCTCTGCTGATTTTTCGAGAAACACAACTTAAACGGTGGCCTCTCCTTTCTTTTCGTTACTGTTACCGATCTTGAGTCGTACGAATCCGTTTGCTGCTCGGACATATTTCGTATATGCCGAAATTTCCAACGGGTCGTCCGCGTCGTTGTCACCGAGATTGCTCAACTGGGCGTCTTCGTCTTAGATTAAGTGCCGGGAACATGCGTGTGTGCGACATACGGGAGTTACCATATTTGATCAATATTGCCTGCGACGTTCAAAAGAAGCAAATTCTCTACTTCAAACAGCTTAAAGCGAAACCTTCTAAAAAAAGCACACACAGAGAGACACCGAGTTCTCTCCTCCGTGAAAATATTATTGCTCAGAGGATGCAATGGTTTGCAAATGATATTTATAAAAGCTTGAGTGTTTTACGAAAATCGCATTAAAAGAAACAATGAAATAATGCCGTGAGAAAATGAGTCTAGAAATCAGGTGTTCTTGCGTTTGCTTTTTTTTCTTCGATTAATCTTGTAATTTAATAAGTAAGATCACAGATTTCAATCCAGTAAGCGAAATATTAGTAGACAGATCGACAGTAAATTTGATCAACTTTCAATCTACCAGCGTTGCTAATATTTTGCTTACTGGGTCGAAATCTGTGATCTCACTTACTTACTGACTAAAAAGGTTATCTAAGAAAAAAAAAGCAAACGTAAGGAACAAAATGTTAGCAGTATTGGCAAATTGATAGCAAATTTAGCATTAATTCGCCAACATTGCTAACATTCAGCTGTCCGGGAAGAGAGATAATGAGCCCGATTCAATTTTTCATATTTATCTCTCTTTATTTTCGACTTTCCCCATTAATAATTCATATATTTCAGTAAAGTATACAATTAATAATAGTTAATCCGGCGCACTGATATTACAAATTCCTTGACTTTGACCATCTTCGTTTTTTTTTTTTTTTTTTCTTATTGACCTCAACACCTCTCCTCCTCTTTATCGTCGTTACACTCGCATTGCCTCTTTACGCCTATTTGCTGGTTACACATCTCTATATACATCTTTCCGTGAATCAAGTTCTCGAGAGAAGAAATAGCCGTTTTTCGGAAAACGAAAAAGAAATATCTCGCTCTCTCGCCCTTATCTATCTTTCTCGACAAAATTTTGGTCTTGCTCTCATGCTTTCTCACTTACTCCCTCGTGTACTCAACCCCGTTCGTATAGATACAAAATACGGATAATACAAAAAGCATTTCAGAATTCTCGTATCAACTCTCGCATTATTATAGGATATTACAGCCGTTACATTCTTACGCGGTAATCGTGCCTAAGCGAAGTCACTTTGCAACTGTTGTAACGCTCGTAAATTCTTGGGACTCAGCCACTAATATAACGTTAAATTCGCTCTAACTTGCGTTTATCTCTGAGCACTATCGTCAAGTATCACGATTGCCTCTCAAGTTCTCGTATTTCATATCGTATTGTTTAAGAAACGACGCAATCAGTTTTTCAGTCCGCCGCTCTGTCAGCTTGGTAGCAGCGAGAGATGTGCTTAATGATATGAGAAAGATTACGATGTTATTACGATGATGAGTTGTACGAGTCGCTGTTATAATGAATATACCGATATAGTACAATACTGTCGTAATCAAAGATGGTATGTAGAGGTTCGAGGATCATCGTGACGACATTTCTCCTCTTTTTCTTTTTTTTTTTTTTTTTTTTTTTTTTTGTTTTCTATACAATAGTTTCAAGATATTTCTCAACAATGCATCTCGTTAATCTCGAAACTATGTAACTGCAATTAAACATCGGAAACAGGTCAACAAGGTAGATTCTTATGCGATTGCTGGGCTGATTGATATCGACAGGACGAATTTTCTTAAGACTTTATCGCGAAGAGCGTCGCACGTCCTTATAGAAAAATACTTGAGATCTTCTCAAGGATACCGTAGAAGAAAGATTTCAGCTTCTCGATCGTTTTGCTGCGTGTACGGCAGGAAGCATGTTGCAATCGGCAGTGCTTCTTCGAAATAGGAGATTCGAGATTCTCCTCGTATCGATTTTTTTTTTTTTTTTTTTTTTTTTTTCGTCCCTCAACATTGAGCCGCATGATTGGGCCTTGGTATTCGATTGTGAGTCCAATTAAAATTTATAGTATCCTCAAAACTGACGTAATATTTTTCTATAGGATATATAACCGATCTGAAAATACCCTTCAGCTTTCAACGGAGCTTTTCGTTGTCGATCGAGACTAATAAAACGCGATCGCTACTGTTCATTTAATGGAGACGAGAGTAAATCGACCAAGTCCTTTTCTTTGAAGAAGAAAGAAGAAGACCGACCCGATAGCTCAATGGTCACAAATCGATCGGGTAGACACAGTTGCATCTTTGTATTCTTATTAATTGTGTGCAAATCAAAGTTGTGGAATAGTTTCTCCTTCAGTCGTCGCGATTAATCAGAATGAATCGGATTAAAATTGAACCATGGTGAAATCGGTTTTATCTTGTCAAGTTTCTGTTCGGCTAATTAACGATAGGGAGAGCTTAGAATACAAAGATTCGACTGTACATTTCAACTGCCTGGTCACTTTCACTCGTGTACAGGGTGTTTCATAAGAAATTTAACAAGCTTCAAGTGCAATATTTTATCGGATTAACCGAGGGAAAGTTCAAAGTAGCAAACTTTTGAAAGTCGCTCGAAAAAGCTTTTCACATTTATCACGAAACACCCTGCATATTTAGATGTTAACGCGAAAAATAAAAGAATGGCGATTTGTACTTGTATATACGCTTGTGGTCGACTTGAACGTCGACGCGCAAGGACGGCGTGTATGTACAAAATTAAATACGATATCTCTTGGCGATTTTGTTGGCGTGCTTTAGAACCGCGACCATGTCGAATGTATTTCTACTGCAATTCCGAATTCAGAAATTTCTTTCGAAGTCAACGCCCCTCTAACGCGTCCGCTGACGAGGTTTTTATTCGATATGACTCAATTTTTTTTGTTTTACCTTCTACTTCTCAACAGACCTCTTCGACATGGACACGATTTTACACAAATATCTACGTCTTAGCTAATAAGACTTGTCCTCTATCTTACACTTTTACAGGTGAGACCATGAGACATTGATCTTCGAAATCTTAAGCGAAATTCTAACTTTCAAAAGTTCCACGCACACGCAATGGAATCTATTTCACTTCCAGCCAATATATTTTGTTTTCGCCTTTTTTTTCCACGGCTTACTTTATTTAATAATGATATCGGTTTTTTCCGAGAATTAAACGCGGAAGAAACTCAACATTCCTCCTTGCATATTCAGATACTCACATGCTCCCTTATATGCATCACATGACGTGACTTGTCATCTTTCTGAAAAATTGCAGTAGGACCAGATAAATCTTACTGGATGTTCTAATTTAACGATTGCGAAACAACGGCGTGAATTTGCCGTGTGCCGAACGAACACGTTTTCGTGAGAAAACAAGTTCAATGTCGAGGGATGTGTGTATCAAGGAGAGAATGTAATAAAGTGTTTTCATATTTCACTTAAAAAATATACATTTTAATCATCAATCGTGTGAAATTAATGACAAATCAGTGTGTTTTGTTTCGTTTGAAATCACGCTATTGCCGATCTGTAATAGAGATTTATGGATAATTCGAGTCATAGGAATTATTGTTGAATTGATCGAATCATATGCTTTCTTGAACGCGTTACGAGCAAGTTTTTTTACTTCCTTAAACGTTCGTACGCGATTGATTGAATCGTGGAGCGATTAACATGTCGTTTACAGGTAGAATAAGGTTTTTTGTACGTTCATAATCCAGTCTCAACATTTATATGTTTCGCTAGGCTAAACGCGCGCCACTTAAATACGAATAAAAGTACGTCGAGAAATTAGCGCCTCGTGCTCACGATATGACTTTTTTTTTTTTTTTAGACTTGCTCATTTATATATTTTAAAAAGATATCGCGGCAAACCAAGATTTATCGGTACGGCTAGATCTTACAGTAAAACTGAAAAGAAATTTCGATTTAGTATTTCTCTTCTTTTTCTAGGAACGTGCTGAACATTTTTGCATAAATGAACTGAAAGATACGTGAGCACGTTATTAAGTGGACTTTAGCCCTTGTTCTCAACCGTCCTCTCTCTTGCTCTCGCATTCATTCGTTCACCCACTCATTCACTCGCTCAATCGCTAAACTAAAGAGTTTTCGGTTTACAAAACGTCTAATACTACGCAATAAGATATCGCACCAAACGCAAGGAATAAAAGAGAAGCTATCGCATTCCTCGATATTCCTCCTGAATAATTTTCAACGAAATCTAACGAGAACGATCGGGAATGCGATACTCTGCGGTCCCTTCTCTTTTTTTCACAATCAAGCTTTGCTTTCTCAACCGTGTCAAAAAAATATATCGTTTATGTCCTACATACAAGTGGGTATGAAAAATAAAAAATATTTTTTGGCCATTTTTCCTTTTATAACAATTTTTTTGGGATACATGGAAGAAGGGATTGTAATATGTGGGAGAGGAGCGGGATTTGAAGGTTCGGGGGAAAGATTGATTCGGACACGGGAATGTTTCGATTTCAAGGGATGCGGAAAAGGGATTCAGTTAAGAAGGCCATGAAGATATGAGAGGAGATGCGTTATGTGTGGGAGGAAAGGGATGAGAAGGTAGATCGGGATAAAATTTGGGGAGTACTATCGCACTTATCGATCTACTTTTTTTTTAGGATATATATAGGCACTATAACTACTAGATAAATCTTATTTACATTCTCCAGTTTTCTCTTGCTACTCTTCCCACATTCGATCGACATATCGATTATAAGAATAAGAAAAGTGATCGAAATCTGGCTCGCGTTGTATCACCGCACACTCTTTTCTAACGCGCGCCAATTGAACGTCGATTCGAATTTAAGCGTCACTGCTGACGATCTTGAGCACAATCGCTGTTCCGTCTTTGACAATGTCTCTCCTTATTTTTTTTTTTTTTTTTTTTTTCGTCGGGAAAAGGAAAATACGCTTTCTTCGTAGATATGTATCAACCGTGGATACTACGTGACAGACGAATTTTGCAACGAAAACAGATTTGACGAAGAGTGTGCGAACAGAAGACGAAGAGAATAAAGATGCGCATCACCTCAAAATATGTGACGCGTGATTATTTTTATTAGTTTTCTCACACTTTTCTTTTCTTCAAAAAAAGTGCAATGAAAATTTTGCTCTCCTTCCATTCCGCATTTCATTTTTCGTTAGGATTACTGCTCTGTGCACGTGGCGTGAACACACACACACACATACGCACTAACAATTTTTACGGTTTTCTTTTTGCAAACCGTCTCTTGACAAAAGACTTATGTGTATTATAGGGAAGAAAATGAGAATAATAATGTATGCGTTTTACATATATAACTAACCGCTGCGCTATACCGAAACTCAATCTTAGCGATCCAGCCCGTATGAAATTGCATTGTTGCAATTTCAATTTTCGGTAGATGAAATAATGCGTTGATTATTTTACTCTCACAAACAAAGTATTGAAAGTTTCGAATTCGCATTGTATGAAATACTATAATGTGAAAATATAAAAGCAAGTAATGATCTGACATCCGATCAGTATGACCCAGCGGTACCCTTATGCTACAAATTTACGACAAGGTGTCAGGTTTTCCTTTTAAAGGCTAGTAATTAGTTTCTTTCACACATCCCCTCTTCGCTCATAACCGCACGTACACGCACACATATATCTATTCGCATTTTATTATACAATCTTAACTCGTTACGCTTACAGATCTGTATATTATGGCCATTTGTATTTTTTTTCTTTTCCTTTTATATTTTTTCCTTACGCGTGCAGCATACTTCAACATTCGCTCTACTTTTATACCGTTTTATCTTATATATTAGTTAAAAAAAAAAAAACAAAAAAAAGAGAAGAGAAAAGCATCATTTACATTCGGGCCTATATTGAGGCTTCACCAAAACGCAAATGCCCGATACAAGAAAAATTCATTTGTCCCTTCGTTGCAAGATCCAATAGAAAGATAGCGAACAATTTGACGATTTCTTGAGTGGGCGCTTAATTGCTTAATGTAAGTCGTATCGTACGGAACTTCGCGCAAGAACTGAAAAGAAAAAAAGACGAGAGAGACAATGTTTTGAATGATAGAGAATTAATTTTTCGACCTACTATAAGTAATCAAGGAACGCAAAAAATTTTTTTATAATCTTGCGCGAAGAGGCCGATTAATGTATTAATTTTGTCCTTAAGAGAATCCGCATTGTATTGCTTTCCATATGTCTACATCGTAGCTTTCTTATTTACATGGATTTTCATATATATATATATATATATATATATATACATACATACATACATACATACATACATACATACATACATACATACATACATACATACATACATACATACATACATACATACATACATACATACATACATACATACATACATACATACATACATACATACATACATACATACATACATACATACATACATACATACATACATACATACATACATACATACATACATACATATATATGTGTATATATATATATATATATATCATCTCATTCACGCGCTCTAAACACTAATCTTTATCTTATTGGTACTTACAAAGTACAAAGAAGACAGAAGTTGACAAAAGCCATATCCGCCGTGTCTTACAGCAAGCATGACTTTCTAAGAAAGTTTTCAATGATGTAATTACAATGTACAAACGCATATTACATTCGCAACCCTCCGAGGTTACACATTTTTACAAGATCTTGAAAATGAATGCTGTCGATATTAACCTCGGAGAAACCTTAGTAAACCTTATAAATAGCTTTTTACAGTTTCTCCTTCTCTTCGTCATTCTCAAATTGTATGAGTGTAATGTAGAATAACGTGCGCAGCGTTTTCTCAGCTACCTTGAGTAAAATCTGTCCACCGCATCAGCATAAAGAAGTGTATAAGAAAGAAATTCTTTTTGTGTATCTTTTTCTTTTTGCTTGAAAACACATGACGAAGCAAGAAAGTACGAATAACCGATTTCTATTGAAATCGAACTTAGAATTCGGAACGCGTGTCATTTTTTTGTGGGTTCGCGCGAAATTGCAACAAAACGAAGAAAAGCGAATAACAATCAAACAATCAGCGTTTTAAAAACGAAGAAAATTTAAGGAAAGTAAATATTTTGTAGAAAAATATAAAGCAATACCGTGGGTGGGCTTAAAACAACTTTTAGTCGATAAAACTCTACAAAAATATGTAACACCAATTTAACAAACGGTATCTCACGATTTAACAGCTGAGAAATTTTAAACAAACTAGTGGCCATTCTCTTTTTTGATCCATTTTCGCGTAACTTGTATCTTTCGAATGTTACTTTGAAATCTTGCTGACTTACGATCTATCGCGTTTTCTATATTAATCTAATATGAGCAAACTAACTCTGCACCTGCGTGAGCCGAGATACACTCACCCGTTTGCTCCGTTTGAGGATATATTATGGCTCGAATAATATTTGAAACAATATCAAAAGAACAATAAAAGGAACATCTTTTTCGCCTTGCATCGGTTGCGTCTGTAGACTATTTTATTGAAAAATATCAGCGAACAAATAAAAGTAATATTTACGTAATAGAATGTTCGTGCGTTCAGCAGCGCATCAAGTATCATGGATCGCGATTTATCTCCCTTTTTCTTTTTTTTCTTCATTTTCTTTTTTTAATTTCTTTATACATGAACGCACGTATGTGTCTCAATATATGTATACTACTACGTAACAAAGGAATAAAATCGCGTCAATTTCATCAATTGACGCACCAATGTATGTACTTCCAAATTATCCTCGGGATATTTTTTATAATGAAGTATTTGAAACTCGATATATATATATATATTTGTGAATTTGTATTGTGTAACTATGGATGATGATACTGTGTTCCATGCGCGTGTGTGTAGCCCTTATATACTGTACAATATACAATATGACTGCGTGAGTAATGGATAACACGCAGCAAAAATTACAATGCTTGATGAAATCAGATCGCTTTTATTTCCAAGAAATAGAAAAAAAGATTTAATTGTGCGTGACGCACACTATTGAAGTCAAAATATATTTTTTTTTATGATAATAATAATAAATGACAAATATCGTCCTTGTATGCCGCAATGGAGTACTCTTCAATTCTGTTCATATCGCATTGTTATATTATAAGTTGATTAATAATTGAGATTTATCCACTAAACGAAAAGATATAAATCTTTTACTTCAACGTTATAATTTTTTTACATGTTATTTTAATAATTATGTAACATTATAACTATCGCGTTACTATTTAATGCAAAATCAATTGAATTTTCCACTGGAAATAAGAACGCAATCTGATTATCATCAAACTACTAAAAGAAAAATTTAAAACAAAAACAGCTTAGGCTATTGAAGAAAAAAAAGATGACAATATCCTTCCTTTTCGATTACTTTTTGCGGCGAATACTTTTCGATTATTATCGCTGTTGTCATTATCATAAATGATTGAGCCTGTTCTCGTTATCCGCGCAGAATCAAAGACTCGACTTACCCCTAACTTCCTAAAGCCGTTGGAAAAAGTATTGTACATCATTCGCAACCTCATGTAGCTACAAAAAGACAAGTGATACTGTAGCGAGAAAGAGTGATCGGTTTTATCTCGTTCGACGACCTCTCAGCCACTCGGAGATGCAATTACCGCTTTGCTGGTCTGACGTTCGAGTAAATCCGAGCGTGCCTTCAAACGGCGTTGCATCAGGCGGCTCTCGATCGGCGGTGACAGCCCGAACCAATTCTGCAGCGATTCCTTGCTTATGACGCGATTCTTGCCGATGATCTTGGGATCGTTGAGATCGACACTGGAACGCATGGAACACGACTTTTGACGCGTACCGTCGAACTCGCTGGAGGAATGAATTGTCAAGTGCTTGCTGTTTTCAGACAGTTCGCTGCTGGAATCAGACATATGACCGTAGGGGTGATTGTCGTCGTCGGTCGATGACGTGGACAATCTAGGCTCCCGGTTCTCTGCCAATTCCTCGAGATTTAGAGAAAAATGCTGAAGTACCACGCGATTCACAGCCATTGCGGACTCAGCAAACGCTGAGAGTTCTCTAGCGGAGTTGTTCCTCCTGGAAATACGAATTGCGCAATGATTAAAATAAATAGATCGCTAGAGGCAAAGAGATGGCGCGAAAAAAAAAAAAGATAAAAACACCTCACCTTATGATATGAGGCGTGGTAAGTGCTCGATCGCCAGTTTCGACAGAAGTCGGTCCAGGATTAATCCACGAATGTTTCAAAATACTATCAGCGCTGAGCCTCCGATGAGCTTCCTTAACGAGTAGACCTCTGATTAAATCCTTCGCGTCCTCGGAGATGCATCGCCACTCCTTATCAGGAAACTCGTATCTGCCCTCCTGAATACTGGTAAAGAGCAACTCTTGACAGGCTTGACAATTCTCCCCCCTGCCCCAGCCGCAATCGGTGCCGCAATTTCCGTAGAAAGGCGGATAGCCGCAGAGCAAAATATACATGATGACGCCGAGGCTCCATAGATCGCAACGTTTGTCATAATAATTGGCTTCGCCGATGAAAGCCTCGACCACTTCGGGCGCCATAAATTCGGCGCTGCCCACCGGCGTCAAAAGCTGCGGCGTTGCCACAGGACTAGACAACGAGTTGTTGAATTTGATACCTGATCCAAGATCGAAGTCGCATACCTTAATCGGTGTCAATTTATCCGGATACACGCACAGGAGGTTCTCAGGCTTGAGATCTCTGTGGGCAATCCCTGAAAACCACGGAACAAAATCAATGTTTCGATTCTTTATCGCTGATGCACTTAATGTAATTACTTTGTCCTGTCAAAATCATTCGAATTACCTTTCTTGTGAAGAAAGTCGAGCGCGCTTGCGATCTCCTTCACGATCTGACTCGCCTCTCTCTCGGTGAAATGAATCCGTTCTTGAATTCTGTTCAATAACTGACCGCCATTGATCTTCTCGAACACGAGATAAAACTTCTCCTCGTCCTCGAAGAATTCGATCAATTGTATAATGTTCGGGTGGCCCTGGCAATGGTGAAATGTCTCGACTTCCTTAAATACTCTGGCACGCGCGTGTCCGGGAATTTTGTCGATGATCTTCACGGCGTACTCGAGATCCGTATAAAGGGATGTACAGGTCTGAACTGAGGCGTAGGCACCCTCTCCGAGAACTTCTCCGGTCAATTTGTACAGTTCTGCAACAGCAATACACAAGTTCCCTTTTTACACACTTGTCTTCTACAAATTATTCTTCTGGTTTCTCGATTGTGTACAAAACCTCCAGCAATATACTAAGCCCGAGCACACTCGCAGTTTTATTAGAAGAAAAAAAAAGGGGAGGAGGAGGAGAGTATGAAGAAATAATTCTAAGCTACACAGCGCGATACTCATTTAGCATGGAATTGCGCATCGCTCTGCGAACACATTAGCAATTACGTTGTAGCGCGTCGTTAGACAAGAGAGGTCTTGACATCGAGAACGAATCGATCGAAACGCTCGAGAATCGCACGTTAAAAATACTTTTATCGTACGATCGGCGTTCAAAACAAGAAGAAAATTTATTTCCCAATGAGAAATATCGCTAGTTTCGTCCTTGTAAACTCTCTTTAATACCGACTTCTTTGCGGAAGTCATTAAAAAAAAAAGAATGCCTCAATTTTTTTAAAATGTCGATCATGGTTGTTATGCTCGAAAAGCTCAATTATCTCCGCTTTAAATGGGCTGGGCCTCGAACGCGCGACAGCAGTTTGCGCATGTGTGTGTGTGTATGTCCTGTGTGTTGACGGACAGTCAATGTCAAGGTCGAGAGGGGGTGGGCGAGATCAGAGCGCGAAACTACGACGCACATACACCGAATTTTCCCTCTCTCTTGCAAGTCCACGCCAGTTATCGCGACTCCTTTCCTCTTCTCCAGCTCTCCGCGCGCGTTTCTCCCCTACCTCGTCCTGGTCCATCCCTACCTCGTTCGAGCGCCTTCGTTCGAGCGACTCGTACGCGCCTACGTTGCCGAGTTTCTGTTGCCTCCCCACGTTTCCCTGTGCCCCGTCTCATCCCACTTTTCGCTCCGATTATACATCAGGATACGCGCGCATGTCAGCGTCGCCAGCGCCTAGCAACCAGAAACCGATAATACGCCTCCACGTCTTTGCGCCGTTCTATACCAATTTTAACAGTGGTCGGTGCAAATTTAGCGCCTTGAAAATTGCGCGAACATCGACCTACATGCAATTACCGTCGCGATTCAATTAGAGTGCTATAGTCCGATTTAATAATGACGTATCAACGGCAATCATTGCTGGTACGATATGACGGAAGCGTTTTTTTGGGGGGAAATTGCTTTTCACAATTTTAGCGACCAACAATCCGCAGATAGATACATCTAATGTAAATTTCGCAAGTAAATCTCACAATAAATCTGCCGGATTTTCAACTAAGCTGTATCGGCTTTAGAGATAGTATAGAGCTCCAGCGGTGTTGGAAGCTTCTAGAACCAAGCCGAACTCTCCTGAATCGATCACGCGAAATGACGCAACCGACCGAGATAATAAACTCAATCCCATTTGCACTTGAAAAATTGATTAATATTTTCTAATAATGCTAATGGTAAAAACTTAACAAAATTACATTAGAGAACTGAAATGCCAGTATCGATGTCTTACCTTAACGAAAAACTTTACCTAGCTTTGAAGATATTACTTCCAAATATTATTCTCCAAAGTAATATACTTTTAAAGAATATTTCTCAAATATTACAACTATCTATTTTATATATATTTACCAAAATCTTTGATAAAATTAATTTTATCTCTACTAGTAATTAAATAAACTGAGAACGATAACGAATATCTTTATGAAATTTTTAACTCTTCTTTATGAATCATTTATTTCATAAATTGATTAGGAATATTAAGTAAATATCCTGAAAGCTAAATATCAACGCGTCGCGCATATCAATGTAACTCTTTCGTAAAATAATTAAGTTATCGAATACATTATTTATTTATAATTTATAGTGATCGGTATGCCACGACATTAAATGCAAACTATATTCGCGCCGAGTCGAGCAAATCAACACTTGTGTCGAAAACTCATGAAGAATGAATTTGTGGCTCTCTGTGGGCCGCGCTATCGATCGAGCGAGCAACTCCGTGGCCGAATAACCGTATTTGCCAGCTGCGCAGCTCAGATTAATTCCGATCCCGCGTTCTTTATGGAACGACCAGTAAACTAGTTTACTAAGCATGCAAAACCCGCATCTAAATTTCCCGTCGAAGAGACTGTTTTTCCACTAAAATACATTATGAATTATAAAGATAAAAAAAAAACATATGCACGCGATTATTCCAAAAGTAAAAAAACGATAATAATTTGAAGATGAAAATACCGGTATTATTTTATCCTAATTAGAAAGCGATTACTGAGAGAGAGAGCGATGCTTCGAGGATGACTTATGATCCGAGAAAGGGGCAAGTTCCCGGTGTTTATAAACATGCGGCGTACAGTGCGTGGCATGCAAAATTCCAGAATGGCTGCGCGATCGATTATCACTACCCTGCGCGAGTTTCTCGAGCGTTCCGAACTTGTCCAAGGTCACACATACCTAGAGGAGAACTGCAAGTCACTGGTGTGAGAGCCGCGCCATGCGGGGGGTGCGTGCGCATAGAATCTGGTCGTGTATTGGAAAATCGAGACCAAGTCGTTTGACTCGTACTCATGCTCGTATTTGTACTCGTATTTATACTCATACACTCATTCACTTATATACACGCGCTGTCCCTTCCCATATTTTACAATAGGATCCGGAGATTGCGCGCATTTCTACACTAATATCTTCTCATACTCTTTCATACTCTTGACGTCCATCCGTGTATAAATTTACCTTGAAAGCAGGAGGATACCACTGATGAACCGGAACGTCTCTTCCTGCGCCTTTTGCGTCTCGCCTCCTCCTGACGAGCTTGCACCGCGCTCATAGATTCCACCGTCGAAGTTACGTCCCGGCAGGTGCCATCACCTGAAAGCAAGCGCGTCGTTAGTCTAGAAGTCGCAGTTTATCGATCAATTCGATATATTATTTCATCAATTTCTCCTTTACTCGTATAACGGAGTGGAAATAATCTTTCCTAATAGTAACAGTTCTGTTATCTTTCTATTAAGAACCGGTCGCGCTATTAATATATAATATCAGATAACCAATAAGGTTCATGCGCAGTGTTGTTAATAAACTTCACGAAACCGCACGAACCTTGTTGGCTAATTAATATTTCTTTTTTTTTTTATTAATTTGAGTTAACTCTTAATTAAATTCTTTACTTATTGATTACTAGAAGAAAAACTTTACTTTAGTTTCATTTCACATATTCTTTGCTATAAGATATTCGCGTCGTTAGTCTAAATCGTCGTTTATTGATTAAGATGCATTAAAGACTCCAATCTTAAAATAGATGTTTGATTTAAAGCTAACGGTGGAATGATTTTTTAAGATATTCCGCGCAACGATGCGCGATTGCGCAACGAACGTACGTATTTATTTGCGGACAAAGTAGCTCGCGGCCTGCCACACGTGACGAGCTCGCGTTTCTCGTTATCGTCGTTTATTTTTGCGAACTTATCGATACAGCGGTATCATCGTTCGCTATGGTTCGATAATCGTTAATCATTCTTGCGAGTTTACGTTCGTTACCACCCGCGCATTCAGTCAGCGATACTTTTGCCGCATATAAATACACACTGTTCGATCTCTCATCTTCCCCGTCATAATGTATATATAATAAAAGTTGCTATAGTTTGCTTGTTAATAAAAAGATAATAGAAAAAATGTTACGAGAAAAGATTATCGCGCGCCGCGTAAAGTAGGGGAGTTCTGCATTCATCAGGATGCGTTGTCTTTCATGAATAACTAGACTTTTATTGGTCGAAGGTTTAAAATAATTCCCGCGTCGTTATAATTAACATCGAGTAGACGTCAGCAGGTCTCCCGCTATTTTCAACGCATCGTAAAATAACGCGTTTACATTTTCACATGTGCATTACGTAACTCAATTTATACATCGCGCTAGTTTACAATGATTAAAAGTCTGAATCATGAGCGAAGTGATAAATAATTTTAAAAAATATGATAACGTATTTTTATATATGTTCAAAAAAAATGAAAATAATTTGAAATGAAGGGGAGAAAAATATTGCTCAGAAATGCTTTATCTCTTTTGTTGATCTCGGCTTTTTTGCCGAGTGTACTTACCCGTGATAAAAGGGAAATTGGGAAGGACCGGCGGGAGTTCGTTCTATAGGGACGCCTCGGTTACAGAGGGAACTTTTGTATCTGACAGGGCGAAAAAGTGTACGTGCAATCGATTTCGCCGGCGGCAAATAAAAATGGAAACAGTTCGCCTGTAAAGTCGGTCCGACACAACAATGCGTTATCGTTCGGACGTAAAATTGATACAAGATCAAAACAACGAATAGTGATTTTGCAGCGGTCTGTATATGCAGATAGATTCTATCTTCGCACTTTCTAATTCGGGTAAAAATGTATGTGTGTGCGACTGCTGCTCGCTGATACGAACCGTCGTGCCAGCGGCAGTTTGGCGTTTCCCTCTCTATTCTCTTGTTGGGAAAGTTCACTCGCTTGGCTTGACTTGCGCGAAGGCGCAGCCCTGGGAGACCGGTAACCGGTAACGCGATTCACGATCTTCAACGTTAACGAAGTTGCACACTGGATATTTACGCGAGCCATACATCACTGGCGAGGCAATGCTTATATTCCACGATGTTTCTGCGACAATGAGTTTATGTGCGCAAACGGCTTTCGTATATCAAAATAAATGTTTGCACTGAGAATCATTTAGTTAATTATATATAATCAAGTGAATATTGATAGCATTGAATCAAATCTTACTTTGTATTCTTGTTGTTGACAATGTACCTGTCACTTTTATTTGATTGACTTTTTAATTAAGAAAGTGCGACCATGCATAAGCAGCGCGCTTAATCAGAAGAGAATTTTTTTTTTCGATGAATAAAATATGTATTTGTAAAAAAATTAAAAGAAAATGAAACACTTTATCGCCTCGTAGAAATTTCGAATATTGAAAAAACGCGGTGCTAATTACACTGCGTATTAATAGCGATAAATCCGCTTTGTTTTTCCGAGCGATGCGGAAGAACAATCGATCGTGTGGGCAAAGACGTTGCGGCGATACTAGGAGGTGCGCGATAAATAACGGCGATGAATAATAAAATACTATGTGTGAGTGAATCGACTCTCTGCCACTCCTTCGAGAGTGGACGGACACACTCGGGTCACTCGCGTGGGCCGAGGAGAAATCAGAGTCGGATCGAGAACGAGCCCGCGCGTAACTGTAAGCCGAGCGATTCCTCTCTCATTGTCTGCGATAATCGCAATGACCGACGATTCCGCGGCAATCTTGGAATGGAATTAAGTCAAAATATGTCGGCGAATAAAGAAGAAAATATTGGCAGAACAAAGATGATCTATATTACTCGAAATGATTTCATTGCAAACGCGATTGCGCCATGAGTCGTGTTTAATTCATGTGACTGTAATCGCATTAATCGATAACAAATATAGTTCAAGCCCACGTTCTGACCGAAGGAAAAAAATATGCAATCGTAACAGTTTCTCGAGAAATCATTAGCTCTAAGAACTTGAAAAAGATTGATTAGTATCGCTCGAGTGTTATTCGAGGCGTTTTCGCTCGGAGACAACTACCGGCTATTGTCTTCAGGCGACTCGAGAGAGACTCGGATTTCACAGTGATCCAAAAATAAGCGTACGGACACTTGGACAGGACGTCTCGCGATCGACCATCTCCGAAAATGACTGCATTTTGCGGCATATATCGAGAGCCGATCTTCCATCCGGAAATGCTACAAATTTCGAGACGGCCTCTCTCTTTCAATCCCGACTCGCCCCATTCATTTCTTTTTGGAATCTTTAACTTTCGATGCGCGCGCGTGTGTCCCACTATCGTCACACATTTTCGCGCGTGATCATAATTTCGGTGCCGAGGCACCAAGTGTATTTTCGTGCGTCACGTCGACGCCGACGCCGACATCGCACAACGACCGGCACGAACCGAGTCTCCGAGTTCAATGACTGGCACAGAAAAGGAACACCGCCATCTTACGCGAGATATGCACGTACGATAGTGTCCTATCCGCATGCGTATGCTGCTGATTACGCGAGAATTATCACCGCATCGCGATGAATTTCCTTACATAAATCTTAGAGAAAGAAAAAAAAGATGCGGCCGACGTACACTCCAATTGTTGTAACATTGTCACACTTGAAGACAGTTAAATCTATAATCTCCCCGTTGAGAATATATATTTAGACACGGTTCTCTGTCGAAGAGTAACGAAAAATCCTCTTTGAATGATAAACTGGATTACCTGTTCATAAATGAAAGGCTTCACGATGACCCGAAACATCGTGCGCGTTCGTAATGAGTATTTTAGCCGAAGTCTGAGAGGAAGATGGTACACAACTGTGTAATAATGTATCATTAACGATCGCATAAATTAAGTGAACAAAGCGACGGTACACATACGAACACATCGTCACCCAATTAAAGGGTCAGGCAGAAAAGGAGTAATCACGCGACGTGCCGGAGCGTGACTTTTATTTTCCTAGCTGTTATCGTTACGTGAGGCTGCACATATGTGACAGTGGAAACCTACGCGGAGAATCGTACGGTGCATATCTCGGCTCTTTTCTGCTCCGACAAAGAAATAGCGCTCGGTTATAATTTGACGTATAACTTTCCGAAAAAAAGAATATTGTGCACAGAACTGTGCACAAATGTCGAAATAAATAAAGACCGCTGTTCTATTTCGAATCGCGATGCACACCTCCTCTTTTCTTTATTTCTCTATGTATTATTTTTAATGACGATTGTAAATGCTGCTCCAATTTATTATTTTTATTTAAACGAAACATCCATTTCTGTTCTTAATGTACATCGATAGCGCGAGAATCGAGCGATCAAACGTTCAAATATTAACCATGCACGACGTTATTTAGTTTGAAAGACCGAATCAAAATCGGTATGTGTAGTTGTTGTCTCTTTGTTCTTCTGGTCGTACGTGTGCTTCCCTTTAAAAGCGCACGAAACTGACATGCGCGGCCCGGGACCCTTCGTTCTTTGTTTGAATCGCCCCATAACCGACTCGTTCCCCCTTCGCGTCGGGATTCGCTGGCGCCGAACCCCGAACCATCTTGTATACCGACTAACCCACTTCGCCCCATCGTCCCTTTTCCAACCCCCAAAAAATAATCTGGCCATGCCAAGCGACGCCGATACTCGGAAGCGGCGTTGCAAAATCCAATGACGCCGTTAGCCGCCGTGCGCGCGCGGTTTCTCCCGGCTCCAAAAATACCCGAGTTTGCAAGATTTTGGCAGATACATTGGCGCAAAATCATCATAAAAAGACGGCGTCAGCGAGATTTGATCCGCGACCGAGGCGAAATAATTTTGCAGACGCGGATAAAAATAAGAATTCGACGTTCTCATATTTACACGTATCTTCTTTCCTCCGATCATCTAATTTTCGTTCTTCTTTTCGCCTTTTGAGTAAACTGGAATTGCGGACGTGATTATAATTATCGGTTTATCCATTAACGCGAACAAACCGTCGGCTAAGAAATAATCGCGTGCGACGTTAGTCTTTCGTCTTATTTGGAAATGTTACGTGCGCGTCTGTTTTATTTTGTTATCTCCTACAAAGCGTGTTTATATAATTAGATGCGACGTAGTAGCCTTGAGAATTTTTCCAAGTTTAAAAATAGTAAAAAGCGAGGCACAATTACCGATTGTTTGACTTGATTATCAGTGAGCTACAGAGTATACGAAAATATTCAGCTAAGCACGCACGAATGTATATTATTAACAATCTGACGATCACCTTGCGCAGAATATCCGCGTTACATCAGCCATTCTATTTATCGCTCACGACGTATGTGAACGAACTGAAGAAGTTTGATTCTACTGCATCGTGTTTTTCGTGAATAAAATCGGTTTGTATCTTGCAGCGAAACGTGTGAAATCTAGCGCCGCAGCGGCGGCGAATTACGTAGAAAAAGTCGATATACCTTGTAATACTCGATACGTTCGATGATGTTCATCAAAACATCTGAGAGAAACCCGTTTGCCACGTCGCGATCCTGTGCGGTCTGATGAAACGTGTTCGCGTGTTTACAGTATGCTGTCACCAAGAAACGCAATGAAACAAGCAAGCGATTAATTAGCAAATTATTATTCACTTATCCTTTCTGATCTTTTTTCCATTGAAAAAAAAGTAAGGAAGCAAGTCGCCATTCACGTATCGGCCGGCACTGCACGCTTTCGAGAAAGTTCCTTCTCGCTGACTCCTCGACTCATCGTATTCGCGACGCGATTTTCCGCAACGACACGCGAATTATTAAACGAGCGTAATGTAATCGCATCCGATATTCTCGACGCGTCTTCTTTTTCCTGTCAACGTGACTCGCGAACGTCAAACTCATCAATCGTTCCCCCACCTTGCTAACTCCTAAAATTACTTTGTCCCGTGACAATGATGAAAACGCAAATCGCAAAGGAGTATTTATCCGTTATCCTGGGTCGTTGCACATCGACCGGTGAAAATGGCCGCCGTAGCTGCCGACTGCGATGTTCGCCGGTTCGCAAAATAAACATCGATGTACAACGAGGTATTTCATAAGTCCCGATCGTAAACTTCGTGACAAATTCTTTGATGAATTCGGATTAGAGTTTCCTCGGTGAGCACGTTGAGATATTGATAGAAATCGAAAAAGACAGTACACTTTTCGCTTTACAATTAGACAAGTGGAGTAGCTAAGGAAATCGTTTAATAGGTTAACAAATGGACTTGGGTTGAAAATATGAAATCTGAACACTACAAGGATGGGATGGAAATCAATAAAGATTGATTTCAAGCTGTTTAGAGAAAGTAAGGTCGGGCAGTAAAGTCATAAGAGTTGTAAAATATCACGTGAAATGAGAATTTCACTCACCTCGTCCGGCCTCCTGAGTACCGTCCTCTCTTTCCTCCAGAATTTTCTCTACCATGTTTCCTCGTGCACTCTTCGTCCTTGCAGATGAAAGATGAAGCAATTTACTGGTTCACCACAATCGAGAGATCTGTCCGAGCGCTCGTTCTTCACTCTTGTAACTCGCACCGGTGCAATAATTATAAAAAAGTCAGTCGTATATACAAAAAAGCCTATCCACTAAGATACTGATATAATCTTCCGTCGGAGCGATTTTCTCTCTCCCTCTTAGATCTTCGCTTCGCGTCGCTCGCCTCTCTCACTTACTCTCCTCTCCTCTCTCCTCACTCTCTCGCCTCTCTCTCTCTCTCTCTCTCTCTCTCGTCTCGCCACGTATTTCTCGTGAAGAGGGTCGATGTATATCAGCGTCGATATCACAGATACAAATAAATATATAAAGCCTATCTCTATATATCTCTTCTCCGCGCAGTTGTTCTTTCTTTCTCGCGAACGACGATGACACGTCCACAGGTGCTACTGCTGATAACGATGTTGTTTTTGAATAAATACTATCACAGACTTTGACACTGCACTTTCTCTCGGTCGGTCATCCTTCGCGTTGATTTTTTTTCTTTCTTCCCTTCCTCCCTCCCTCTCTCCCTTTCTCTCTCTCCCTCTCTCTCTCTCTCTGTCTCTCTCTTTCTTTCTCGCGACGTCAAGCTTCTTTGTCGACGTCGATCTTCCTCTCCTAACAACCAAGCAGCCAAGCCTTTCCGCCGATGAGAAGCTAAGCTCGTCGTCAGCCTCTCGCCAGAACCTTCTCCGCGCGACCTGCTCGTCGTTACCTCGTCTTCCTCCTCTCCTCTTCTTCCCGCTGCTCCCCCTCCGCAGAAGGTTTTTAACCGGTTGCACCGGGCCTTTTCGCACGCGATGTTCGTCGTGGTTCCGTTGTCGCTATCGCACAGCCTCTCGCACGTAGCGGCAGTCGGGCTCGGAAGCGCATTAAAAACCCTTCGTCTAACACATCTGGTCGTTCTTCCTCATCACCATCCCTGACTGCTCGGCAGTTGGTTTCCGACTGAGCTCGACAAGATGGCTGCTCTGCTTACTAACACCTCGCGATCCCCCCCTCCGCGCCCTGGAACTGCTTCAGCTTGCCTCTCGCCATCGCGGCTCCGCGAATCACGAGGCTCTGACGACGCCCTGCGAGTCACGTAGGCAACGTGGCTCTCAGGCGGCGGCTCCGCGTCCCTACGAATGATGCAAACGACGACATTTATTAGTGAACTCGTGTATGACGCAAACTGGGAATCTTGACCGCGACGGTAACATAATGCATATATATCATGCGATATATCATTCAATACGCAATACCTCGCGTGATTTTCCAGCTTTATATGTGCAGCGCGAAACGTCGAAATCTGTCCTCTGCATCGCCTGCGATTGCTTTTGTAACCTTTACGGGTTTTTTATTTTTTATTTTTTTCCCCTTTTTTTATTGTTTCCGAGTTCGCACCGAGCAGTTGTAGCGAGTTACCTGATTTTTTTTCCGTCGATAAGGCGAACCTCGTTACGCGAACATTGATCAGTTGCATTATCTCTCCCTTATTAACAAATTACAAGAGATGGGCTTCATATCTTTCGCATTTATCTCGTATATTTAACGCGAAATGACAGCCTCTGATTTTGATCGCGAAAGATATGAGAGTCGCTGACTCTGCTCTCTCTCTGGTCGCCGGCTTCGGCCGCGCCATGTTGCGCGTAATAATACGAAGCGTCGAGCATTTACTACGCCGTACATCCTGAAAAAAATCATTCTTTCGTCTTTCACAGGGCGTCACTTGGCACGGCGTTTACGTTCGTCCCTGTTTACAAAGTTAGATAAAGACGGCGGGTGATGCCGATGCCGGTTGCGTGGCCGCTTGTTTTCGGTAATGTAGATGTGTGCGCAAGGTGCTCTCCGGTCACGTACGTCGCAGTCCGACGCGTAAGTCGTGCGCAGTCGTGGTGGCGACGAGCAAGGGGGACATCGGCAGCGAAACATTCTACGCAAGAAACATTTCAGAGCCAGAAAATATAAAATAGCTTTATCTTCCACCCTATTTCATGCGAATATAGGTATAACGTCGAATTTCCATATTAATTCCATGACGATTGTGTATTACATATGTTCCGAATTCCTTTCAATGATTTTGCACGTGAAATTAGGAACGAAATTCGAAATTTATATGCGTGTGCGCTTTCGCATACATTCACTCGCTCCACGCAATGAATATGTACAAGGTAGTTAATCAAACGCCCACTTGTTTTCGATCGTTCAGGGTTCGTCACTGGTAGGGTAAGATCGCGGTATCAATTTATCGATGCGAGTGGAGTATATTGTTACGTAAGCGTCATCAGCGACTCGATAACCCTAGACGCTTTCCCTCGCCCCTGACGCCTCGGTTGTTGCGTTGCGATCTTAATCGTCTCCGCGCGATGCCGCCTCTGAAAGTGCGGGTTTCGAGGAAGTTGACTCCTCATGATTAGAATCATTCGTCTCCTTGAGAATCCTCCCGTCCGCCTTGACGTGTTCTTCTCTAGGTTCAACAACAGCCGACACAAACGTTATCTATCTATGCAAACAGAATCTCTCGTCATTAAACATGAGTTATTGATACTTGGATATTTAATCGTTTTCGAACAAATAAATCTAAGAGCACCTTGCGTACACATCCAACAGACAAGCTTGCCGAGCTTTATTGTTTCTGGAAAATGCTATGCGATAAATATCGATACGACTACGAATTGCAATGTGCACGACGGTTGAATTTGAAAAGCATGCCTTATTTAAGGAGCCGGCGTGCGAGAATCACGTCATCGTGTTGCGCAACTCGGTTGGACAATGGGATAACAAGGTCGGAACGACACAGTGTTATTGCCAGTTTGCCGAACTTTGTTTATAGCTTTTAGACGCGGCGCACTTTCTCGCGTAAACACAGACCAGTGCCAATGAGAGTTCTAACACGTTTGCGCGTATGTTGCCCGAACGGATAGGTCTTTTGAGAGACGATCGCGAGATTTATTTACACGCACGCGGGCAAAAATAGTACGCTATCGCGTTAAGCGCCACCAGATATCGTTCGTGCAATATGGGATTAACATTTGCATCATGCCTTTATCTTGGCGAAAGCATCAGCCGACTGATTAATTTATTGCGTGAGAGAAAAATGGTGGGGAGAGGAAAGGGGGGAGAGAGAGAGAGAGATGTAAATGCGTATCATAATAGTCTTAATCTCTGCTTTCACTGATATTTTGTACGACTGCTTCAAGGTCAGCAGCAAAGGAGAAGAAAACCCACGTTGGCGAAGTTTCGTCTTACAAATATTATCGGCCAATTTTGAGTCACAAAAATCTTCATCGGTCACACGTTCATCAATAACCATCAATGAATATCAGCGTCGAGATCAAGTTTTTTTTGCGACGCTAAATGGGACATCGAGAAATTTATCTTTATTGGTGAGTTCTATAACTTCTTTTTACTAATTAGTTTTTATTTTACTAATTTAATGCTATGAGATGATATACCAAATATGATTTTTTTATGCCCGCAAATTGATTTCCCAACAATATTAAATGTAACGCATGTTACATAGATACGTATTTCGTGATATATATGCTATCTTGTTGTTCCTTGAAATTCGACACTTATTAAATTACACTCTTAAAATATAATAATCGCGATTGGTTCACTTAATTGATAATCAATTAAGTATGTATACATTTTGCTGCGCAATATTTGCTGTCGCAACAATTAAACCACTAGTGCATTACGAACGCAAATTTGTGAACAGCGTCTTCAAAGGGCTGCCGATCAATTCGATAACTGTTTTTGCGCGATAACATTTCCATTCCGAGTTTAGAAATGACGATCGCTCGATTCGCGACCGATCCTTTCCGTGAGAAAATTCCTTTCGGATTTCTCGCGCACGTATATAGAAATTTTCAAAGATTGTTTCTTTTCGACTCGCACGTTCTCGTCCCTAATACACACACAAAAATGTACGAACCGGTTTCTGCACGTGGCATGAGTCGTTCGAATGTGACCGGCGAACCAGCGGAATTCAACTTACCACCACCATCATAAGCGCCATGCGACTTTCTTTTTGGCTATCGGACATCTCGGTCGAATTAGCAGGTCGTAATATTTAACACTGCCGTGTCTTTCGGTTCTATTTGACCGAAAAATTCTACTTGACCCGTCGCTACCGAAATCGTAGTAATTATATCGATATTGAATCGGTATTTTCTTCGAGCATGTCGACTGCCACAATCTTTCGCGTTTAGTTGGCGCACCTTGCGACAAAAAGTGCTCGGAAGCATAATTTATGCATTATAATCAGAGCGTGATTTCGTTTAAAAATGCGCAAGTCAAGTGCGCAGAACGAACGTTTCCTATTTCGTATGACGAAACATCAGGTGCTATCTCGCATTCATCTCATAATTATCCACGCTTGTATTTTCGCGTTCCGATACGTGTCAATAACTAATATTTATCATGATAAAGGTGTTGCTATTCGAGTCTCGGCTTTATATCGCTTGCGATGTATGTAAACTCGACCGAGCGAGTCAATAAAAGGCAATGCGCATAATCGCTACTAAAAATTAGCGCTAATTGTCACGACGCGACAACGGTTCATCTGCTTGATAAAAACGTGTTGATTTTAATGCACGATAATTAAACTGCCAAATCCCATCATTTTAATGAGGAGGCGTCGTCGCGCTCGCCTTATGACTCACAAATGTTATGATTATTATACATAACAGTCTTGCAGCAAGTATCCATGAGCGAGACTTGTGTACTTGTATATATCTTTTTCAAACAGGCCACCAACGCCTGCACGTTATTCCGACACAATATCGCGCGATTAGTCATTTGTACTAATTTACTGCTCAGGTGCACGTGTAATGCTCAGGCGACACTGTGCAGATGTCGTGCACACTTGCGCATTACATTTGCGTGTCGGAGAAAATATATTTCCGCGACGTATTTTTGCGAGCCCGATGTTTCCGCGCGATTGTCGCATCAAGGTACACTCGAGCGCGGAATGCGCCAATATAAACAGCGTGAAAAGATTTCGGACGGAGCTGTACCTTTTTGCGCACGATAGAAATGGACGCGTGCGTCGTATCGTCTCCGCGTCGACTTAAAGGAGAACGATCACGATGCGGTTAGAACGTAGTATTACGTAAGCGAGGGGTACGATCAAGGCGAAGCGATGACACGCCGGCCGGCCGGCCGGCCGGCCGGCGAACATGCGGGTCTCGTTCGTTTTTTTTTTTTTTTCACGACACGCCTAATGAAGCAAACACTCGCGCAAACACTTGCAAATAAAGTATTTGTCTTGTACACCCTGCCACTTGCACGCGCAGCGCGCGATTATTCGTACAATCTGAATAACGCAATATTTACGGAGATGAATCACATTTGCGGTCTCCGCGTACGCACGTGTGTACACACACGTCGTATCTTTTGGGCAAATCTATCGAATCCGGGAGACCGAATGTATCGCGCCGCTATCGATAAGGACGTGGTCGCGAAAACAACGCTCTTTCATCCGGGGCTCATCATCGCCGGTCGACGCTGCGAAAAAGTGCCTTGATAAGAAGGATTTTATGCGCGTGGAAACTCTTTTTTAGATAATAATGTTTGTTACATTAGGTGATTATATTCTTATCGTCGAAATTGACCTATTTGCCACGCGCGATTACGTGAGACTTTATATCGCGTTTAATAGTCTTGAATGTCTAAATTTAACTCTTCGCTATCGAAAGAAGAATAAGTAATGTGATATTGGAGTGAGTAATTGCAAATGGAATGTAATTTTCTGCGTATGGAAAAATATGAAAATTAGAAAGCGTTATCTATGAGCTCACTATTTTGCCAACAAATAAGATAAGACGTTTTTCTTTCTTTCTCCTCCCCTCTTTCTCTCCCCCCCCCCTCTTTCTTTCTCTCTTACGCGCGTCTATTCCTTTTCGTCTTTCAAACACAAATTTTATGAACCTGGCGACCTTCCGATTCGCGATCTCACGCATCGAAATACGCATGAGGAAGAAACTTATTTTATCGAAGACGGCACGAAGGACGTGAAATACTCGGTAGACACAACGCACACATGTCGCCGACGATATTTTATTCTGCGCGTCGTAAAATCGCACACTTCGTGTCGCGCCAATAACTTTCCGCTCCAATCGCATCGACATTTGCCAGCGACGAAACGAAACACATTTTTACATCACCGTCGATTAAATATCGCCGGCCGGCGTGCAAATAAATTTTTAACAAAACACATCTGCACTCGGAAGGAAAGCGAAACTATTGATTTTTATCGATTATCAGTTTCGATAATACGTGAATAATTCAAAATCTAATAATATTCGAAGCGAGTTACGATATCGATATATAAATCCAAAAGGTGTGGGCGAGGCTGCTATGTATAAATAACGCGTCATATAACGCTCAGCTAATTAATTAATGGTGATAAGCACCGTTCAACTGCATGTTTAGAATCGCATGTCAAACGCTGATAAATTCTCCGATTGTATATGTACATTACGGCCACAAAGTTTGTGATATCGCGCGCGGTGCGTGTACGAGCGGCCGAATATTACGAAATTCTATTGCGATGCTATTCATGCCGATTATTATGCATATCGTTGCTTAATTATTCAAATGACATTAAAGAAGATATAAACATCAATATCTGAACAGTAGGTGACACAGGTAGTGTCTTCCGAAGTGCAGCTGACTGAATTCCGGTGAATTAACATTAGTTATGCGAAATTAAATAATTTATTAAATAATTTTCGCGTTCAACGCGAGTGATCATTTTGGCGAAAACTCATTGGCAAACGATAAATCACTTCGTCTATTTTTTTTTTCTTTTCTTTTCCGTCGTGAGGTACGCAGAATGAATGACTCACGAAAATAGTATCGCTGGGGAGAGAAAGGATTACGTGCCGGCGTAGCTCGCTACTAAGAAGTTATTTACGCTTGAACGTTTGCAAGGATTGCTGTTATTAGCAACACACGCATTATTATCCAGGCTAGAATAAATAGTTGCCGCATATGTTGTGCTGCTTTTTTTGCAACGACGAAGCTAACGCGTAGTGTTAAATTGTACGTAATGATTGATTACGTTATTTGATTGATTGAAGATTATCTGATACTGTCGCAATCGCGTTTATTTACTGATCAAAATGCTTCGTCGACAAAGATAAGTAACCATAATAATAAGCGTCTATCAAGACGTCTTGACTTTTTTTTTCTCCACTCAAAATAAGCGCAAAACACTTTACAAGCGGATGAGAGACATGAGTTAAATATGTAACATATAATGTAATGCAAATTAAGAAATAATATTGTGAGTCATGGGAGTACTATTGTATCGAAGTATTTTAGTCGCGAGCAGTCTCAGTGACCTTTGAAATCGATTTATCACCTATTGCCATCCAATCTGGGACTGAAGAGCTCAATATCACTTGACCCGAAACCGCTGTTTTTGTTCGTCGAAATATAGTGTTGAAATATGATGATTCCCGAGCGACAGCGCATCTGCATATTTCTTTATGTATATTTTTGTTTTATATTTTTGTCTTTTCATTCCGATTATAATGATTATTTTGAAAGTAATGAGTGCGCGAAAAAATTTTAACACGCTGCAATCGTCGTTCTTCTTTACTGCGCGCTCGGTCGATCGCTGCGTGCAAGTTACTTTTTTTTTTGCAAATCATCGCGATACGCGCGGTGGTTTTTATTTTAATCTTAATTAATTAAGATTCGTAATGCCGAGTCGCCTATAGACATCCGTCGAAATTTTGTAAATGCGCAGTAAGCACACGTTATGCGAGGTCATCGACGTGATTTCTGCCCGACTGATTTTACCTTATCGCTGTCTGTGAACAAAGAATATTTGTATTTCGGGTAGAAATATGAATAAACGTTCTCAAGCGGTGCAACCAGCGAGTAGAGATAATTATACAATACTATGCGTAAATATGTTATGAAAACAACAAATTGTTTTGCATGTCGATGCACATTTGCGTTATCTAATCGTAGGATTTCACGATGTCTACCGATAAATTTATACGTGCCTACTCGAAAGAGAGAATATTTCACTATTTTCTTGAAAGCCGTCATATGCAATCGTCGATACGTGCATTCGCAAGTCGTGCAAGCCCACGATTGGGAGAACGCACGTTTCCGTAAATTGAATTCGGATGTGAATTTGCGCGGCAAAATATTTACCGAATAAATTTAATATACGTGTAATTTGTATTGCGTAATCACTCCGTGACGCATGGCAAATAAATACACGCACTGATATAAAGTTTGATCAACAATCTAGCAGAAGTAAGTTCACAAAACTCGAGTAAACACGTGATATCGTTTACGATTAAACGACTCCCGATTAAAAAACGTAAATACCGCTGCGATTTAAAGCATGAAGCGTAATCTGATTCGGCAATGATCGTTGCGTTCGCATTTTATTCGCATTTTGTAATTCTCATGGCCCGGAAATCGATACACTCGAATTCCAAGAACGCGAAGAATTTGTGCGAATGTGCCGCTCGCCGGCGAATAGCTGTCTTTCTCTTCTCGGTTCTTGAGCGTGCAGAAAATTTACTCTTTCGCTCAAACTACTCGACATAACGAGAACAGCGGAACATACCGGTTTTATCCGGCATAGTACGATCAGCCGCGGATAAAAATAATACGGGATTCCGTTGTACCACCAAAATTCACTTTACTTCTGTTAAAACTTTTCTTCTTGAAACGTTCTGTTCTTGTGTACTTACGCGTTTATCGTACCTCTCGTATCTACTGGGTTAAGTGAAACGCTCTCTGAAATATAATGGAATACGCATTTTTATTCAAGGTCAAAGCAGTGCCGTGATACGTTAAGAGCGTTATCTTTTTTGAGTCGCATGCGTGAGAATATTGCGTATTGCGGCGTGACGATAAGACGACGTTATCGCACGTGAAACAAGAACATAAGCGCACGATGAGATCATTTCGCGAGTCTCTCCATCGGAATTGTAATCACTTCGATATATTTTCGATTTGATTTTTCACGAGGAATCATTCTCTTTTCACATCCTGTACGTGCGATGCAGGTTATATAACCATAAAACATTACGCTAATTAAAAGCAAATGCTTCTATTTATTTTTAATTACTCAATGAAACAAAGTGTACTCGAGATTTGCTATCTATCGCGCCTTAATCACAAAATTTTTATATCAGTATATCTGATTGAAAATCGTATATGCAATATTTCTATTGATAAATATGCTACGTCTTATATTGATCTTATTATTTATATCGCAATTTTATATCGCAATAATTGAGATTATATCGTCTGTTCGACTGAATAATCAATCTTAATACTTACGTGATAATATTGATTACATTTAGACGTAATACACACTATTGTATAATAATATTATTAGCTGTTAATCTTGAATTCTTTTTATCGATCTTTTTTATGAACTCATATATATAATGTCTTGAAGTGATATCCGGTTTTGGAATGTTTATAGGAATACTATTTGCGTGAGAAGTTTTTATATTGCAGTTAATAATATCTTATAAGTTTTTTTGCAATTGAGTCAGTCGTCATTAAACTACAGGTGTACTTTTTTTGTCTTAAAATATTTTGTATATTTTTACACGCACGACACACATGTTTAACATCTTGCGAATCGATTTGTCGACCAGGAAGCAACATTCAGCTCTCGTGTCATTATGAGAGCGATGAAAGAAAGTGAGAGATAGTCGTTTCTTCCAACAATACGTAGCACGATATTTATGTAAACGTCAACGACAAAACGATCGACGTAACACGAGATTATCCACAAGATTTTTCACGAACTCAGCCGTTCTCAAGCTTCTTTCTGATACAAACGTAGTAGAATGTGCCTGGCATCGCGATACAAATAGTCGTTCCATCGCATTCATGGTCGACGTTATATTTGCCAAGATCGTCCTCCACACGCAGTTCACGTGTTCGACAGTGCTTCTAGTATAAATATTTGAAACGAATCGCATTGGCGAACGGTGGTGCTAGAGTGGTGCGCTTCTTTGTCGAGATTGAGCGTTGTTCGCGCTCCGCGATTTGGTTTGCATAGGAATCTTTTTTTAGGCGCAATATTCGCTCGTCGATGAGACAAATTTATTCGATAATTGCATCATGATGTTACACGTAGCGATTATGTAATCAGCCTGTATTGACGCATAATTTGCTTTAATTCTTCATCGATTCTTCGCGTATCTTTTTTAAGATATGGTAAAATCAAAAAGTGTAAAGGAATCTTTTGATTTCCAATCAATTGGAAATGTCTCTTCAAATATTTGAGAATCAAGAAAGTTCCTTTTGACTTATGTATGTATGTTACGCTTTGATTTGCCGAAGAATCCTTATACGTAAATATATTGAGTAATTGCATATAATTACTCAGCACATATGTCAGTTTTTCAAGTGATTTTCAGAAGCAAAATGTATGTGTGTAATTAAACAAATTCCAGAATTCTCTACACATACACACTACGGAATGAAAAAGTTTCATAATTTTATTTCAAATGTAAAAGGAAAAAGTTGAAAGCAAAACCAAATTTTCAACTTTATATTTGAATTCATTCGCAAAAAACCAAAGCTGGAAAAAGTTAACAATTAGAAACATATTATTAACTTCATTTCATTTTTCTCACTATTCCATCTCTTTCCGCTGTAGAATTTGTGGTGCATTATACGCACTGTTTCTGTAAAATTATGTTTGATTTAAAAAATTGTAATATAGTGTTACGCATGAATTTCTCACTATAAAGTTTTTACACACTTGTACGATGTTGTTTTACCATTGACACGAGACGTAATCAAAGAGAAAGGAACGAGAAACTGCAAGTTAAGACATAATGTCGCGAGGGACGCGTAAATAGGCTGATTCGTACGCGCAAATAATTGCGTACTTTTGCAGTGTAAACGCGAAAAAGACCAAGACATAATTCAGTTGCAAGGAAACGCTTCGCGGGAATTGCATAACACGATCAATGCAGTTTTGTGCATCATGCCAAACAATGTTATGCTCGATGAATTCGGTAACGTCTTTGCATAACGCTGCATTATCGCGCCTTTATCGCATTCAGTAAGAGCAGATTAGCCATGAGGGTCTTCATCGATTGAAATTCTGCTTGTGCAACATTTCGATTTATAATAAGGTGCGTAATATTGTGCTCCGGTTATAAAATTGAATCGATAGCGTGAAGCGATTACCGCTTGCGGCGATAAGATTGCGATGCTCGCTATAGGGATTTAACACGAAATCACGATTATCTATTACAAAGGAGTGAAGCTTATCGTTAACATTTTTCAAACACGATCGAGCAATTGAATAACGCATCAACGGTCACTCGGGTCAATAACCGTTCGGTGAAATCGTTGTCACGTTGTCGCGCGAGGTGTGTAAATCGCGCTTCCTTATCTTGTTGTCGCATCACCGTGGATGCGAATTAAAGTCGCCGATGACAATTAAGAGTTATTATGAGTTAAAATCAGCTCGCGGACTTTGACGGGCGAATAATGTGACTGACGTTCGTTGAGTGTCGTTGATCAAAATAGAATTTTTCAATGCTTTTCCTCTTCGTAATGCGTAACGCCATTGTCGCAAGAACAAATTTATTGGCATTTAATGTTATTTAATCGCGATAATAATGTCGCAATAATAATATCCTTTTCACGCGACGCAGCGACTTTACGACATCAGCTAGAAAAGACGGAAAATCATTACTACGGGTGGTGTGACCCAAAGTGGCTTAGGCGCTTACAGATTGTAAATTTGAAACCTCCCAAGAGCGTTCTCATTACATCATGACCTCTGACCTATTTACGGATATACGCATACAGGCGTGTTTATTGGTAGATCGCGCGCGTCGACGTGTAAAATTTTTCTAGAAAAAAAAAAGGCTGAAAGAGGCGCATAACTCGCGACTATATTGTATTATTGCGCAACGCGGCAACTATAGAAAAGGTGAAGGATACAAAAAAAGAACGGTCACCAGTGTACGGCAGCGGCCGCTGATGAACCACTTTTCTCTCTCGCAAACACGTAAAGCCATTATTAGCTGTTTTCGCTGGACATAAACACATCTACAAGCAGTGTGTCCGAGGGTTTCGTCGCGTGTTAGTCCCATCGCGTTTCAGCTCTCAAGGATTCATTCCGAACTTCCTCGATTACATCCCAGCACTCGCCTTCGTATACAATGACACAAGTTCGCACGTACGCGCCGGTAAACACGTACAGCTCATAAATTAGCGCAAGCCGCGCTTTGCATACGTTACATACGCAAGTAAGCGAGCGTGTACTTTCTCGTATACATTGTTACGCGTATATGAACGCGTCTCCGTCGATAGCTTCCTTTCACGATTGTTGTAACGATGTTGATTGCCCGTTTACCTGATGTTGCGCAGTCAACACTATGATAATCGCATTTTAAAACTAGCACGCGCAATCATGGATCGTGAGTCACGAAGTATCTTCAATCGTAATTAACAATAAGCTTCAGTGAGCAAAGTGTTGGCAGATTGATTGCAAATGCGATCAAACCTGCTGCTAACATTGCTAAAATTTAGCTATCCGCTGAGTAAACGAATAAATCGTAGGATTTCAATTTTTTTTTTTTATATGCTTTGCTTGTTCCTTGCGACATTTGAGATCGAATATTGATAAAAATAAGACAGAAAAGTGTTATTTGTTTATTATGTAGTTTATTATTAACGACGTAAAAAGGTTTAATTATTTTAATCAGCAATCCCGTCGCAATATTCCCATTCTTCGTCTTCGGTGTCAATTGGCGCTGGTGGAGTCGCCGTCTCGGGCTTTCCGATACCTAAAGCGGTCAGCATCCCTGTTTAGGCGAGTTTAGAACAGAGATTTGTGTTAATCAACTGAGTCTGATTCTGCAGAAACATTTTTTATTACAACAATAACGAAATTTGAATCGCTTATAATTATATCAAAACGCTTGAAACGAAACGCGGAATTTATATTAAATTTTTTGGAATAAATTCTTTGTACCGTAGCCATTTTAAATATGTAATCGCAATAATGTAACGAGCGCACGGCAGTTGAAACACGTTGAAATACGTTTAGCAAAGTACAAAAGTGTGCTTTACACCTTTTAACTTTTTCATCACATCCACTTTCTTGTCTTGTGCCTCGTCTTCCGTCTTCGGCTTCTTTACATTTTTATAAATCACATAGCCAATGTCGAATATGTGATTAAACACAAATTGAGCAGTGCAGAGTACCATAATGACGAGAATGGGCAGACAGAGACTGGTCTCGTAGTCGTCGAGGAACAAATTGACCGATTCCGGTAGTAGATCACTCGACATTCTCGCTCGGGCGTCTCGTTTTTTTTCGGGTTAACTTTTGCACTTTAACTTTACGATATTTAAACTTTTACAAAACAGTCGGTTTTTTGAAGATCATTATCGCCTTGTCATCTCCTTCACATTGTGAAGTTACCTAATCTTACAATTTTCTATATATTTGTCCGAAAATGGAGTTACAATATCTTGTCAATTTTCTTACGGAGAGAAGAGATCTTCGTATCGTACTCATATGTTCGCAATTTGCCGAAGTGAACTTGGCGGCGATCGGCTTGAATTTTTATGTTTAGTTCAAGCGCGAAAAGCAAGTGAACGAAATGAAAATGTCATTTAAGAATTTTACTTCCGATTATTACAAGAGTTATCAATGCGAAACAAGAATGAATTTTTAAACATATAGAATACTTTATACATACTGCGAATTAAATTCGATTAATCAACTTATGACATGGCTATTTCATCGTCCGTGAGATCTATTCCTAATGGCATTTCTGTGTCAGTGAAGAAATCTTCCTCGTCGAAGGCGTCGCCCTCGATCTGCCGGAAAATTTCCACTTTTTTCGATCGCGCAGTGATTCTTGTTATATCGCTCGGAGTCGATTGAGACGGCAGAGTAATGTCGAATTCTCCCTCGGACAAACAATAATCATGATATTGGGAGAACTGAGAGGATATCGAGGGAGAAGCCGCTGTCGAGTTCGCAGCGATATTAGATTCTAAATTTGCTTTACATTGTGTATTTTGCAATATTATTGTTTTCTGGCTGCTCGCATAGGATGCGCAGACGTAAAATCGCGGATCGTTAACGACACTTCCGTGACAAATCGATCGTTCGGTAAACGACTGTCTCTCCGTCGCGTTCGAATTGAGTAGTCGCAGCGGGCTAATATCGGTCGTTGGAAACTGACGTGAATTAATGATCGCTGCACTTCCGTCGGCTGTGTTCATATCAGACGAAATTGTCGTGCGATTCACGATGGCCTCGTGCACCAATAAATTTGTTCGACAAAGTTTCTGATTGTCGGTTTCGGCAATTTCCATTGCTTCGTTCTCCGTTGCACGCTCTCGGTGATCCTCGTTCCGTTCAGGCAATTTAAATAACAACGTGTTGTCGCTCGTTTCCATCGCTGAGTCATTTTTCGCTGCATCAACAAAACTCCTCGTGTCTTCCCTGTGTTTTTCCTTACATTTCTGCGCGACACCTGCAGATTTTGCAGAAACTTGCGTAATCGTCGAAGATCGTTGCCTGCGTTGTTTTTCCAGATCCAATTGCTTCATCACGTTTATTATATTTGCGAAGGTGAAGCGATTATCCTTCAACAGGGCGCGTAATTGAACGATCACGTCGTAGCATGATTTCCCCCACGATACAGAATTCGCGCCGGATTCAGGATTGCTCTGCAAAAGGCAAGATATTCGAATTATATTTGACAATGTTTGTTAATGTTCGATAATTGCGTGAAGATGAATATTTGTACATTCGCAGCTCGTATCTGCGTGCCGATCGACTGCTTGGATGCGTATTCTCGCGCTTTAGTCGTGACGCATCTCGGTAGAGAGGACACTTCCGCTAAAGCGATGCCATAGTGATCGGTGATTCCTGTTCCGCAGTTCAGTTTGTGAGTGTAAATCAGATGCAGCTCGCTCGATTCTTCCGCTTCCGTGGTTTTCGTCTCGAAGCAATGTCTGAAGCGACGTTAGCAATAGCAATAATATTGTATTTGATTTCGGCAATAAGTACAGGTATATTTCGTGCAAGACTTTTACATACGTCGTCACATTGTAATATATATTGCTCAGCGCGGTCAGATGCAAAAAGTGCGTCGCGGCAAATGTGAACGCGGTCGTCAACGATAATCTCTCGCATATTGACCAAGCGATAGCCGAACCTTCTTCGACCGTTGTGTGTCTGCAGAGCTCGTCCAGAACCACGAGAGACCTGGTGGTGACAGATTGCAGAATGTACTGCGCTTCTTTCATCTGAAATTGAAAAAAAAAAAAAAATAATTAACTGTGCCGTGTCGAATATAATTAGCTATCGATCTTCACAGTTTTATATTGAAAACTTTCGTTGGATAATCATGAAGCCAAGCAGCACGACTTGGCACTTGAATGGGCGCTAATTGGTATTCATATTTTCGACGAAGAAATTTGTGAAGAGAAGATCGATCTCTTCTGAAAATTGACGACATAAAGAAAAATGAGTTGCAACGCGCTTACCTCGAGGACGTAGGCGGACGCATTGAGTTCGACGTCGTCGCGAGAACTTATTCTACAAAGTATACGATCTGCAATGCGAAACGTTGCGTTGGCGGCTGGCACATAGGAACCGATCTGCAGAAATGCAATATTGGTGAAAAGATCGACTTGTTGCATTGTGCGCGAAATGTTCTTGTATAAAGTCTCGCGATGCAAATGCGAACGCGGTATAATAATGCAATTCGAATTTAATTGGACATTTTATGTGCGTTCAATGTATTACCTGCGCCATGATTTGAAGTAGAACGATCTGCTTCAAGTACGTGGATTTGCCGCTCATGTTTGGTCCGGTGATGAGATGAAAATTATATGCGGTCGAAGCTTTCTGCGTGTTGGAAAGATAAGTAGTCACAGATATTTTTACAATGTTACAGCGTCGAACACTCACTACGTCATTAGACACGGGAAGATCTCTGTTGAACAATTCCATAATGGGATGCAACGAGTTTACGAGCTCCAATTTCGATCCGAACGCTGGTCTCACGTATTCCGGATTACAACTGATTTGCGCCAACGACAACACCAAGTCCAGTTCCGCCACATCGGCACTCAGTTGGAATAAGCAGCCGACGTGTTGTCTTAAATCCTCCAGCAAATTAGTCAGCAATCTGCAAAGTGTTCTCTTGGCAATATAACGCGCAGTGATACAACATTGTTTTCATAATTTACACAGCTTACGTGTTACTCATCACGTAAATCTCTTCGCACGCCTTCTTGCACTGCTTGTTCAACGTCAGCAGTGCCATTGTCGTCATCGTTAGGGACCTTCTGCTTTTTCGCGCCTGTGTGCACAAAAGTGTAAGTTGGAAATAATGGAGAAGTTCTTCTTCCGCGTTGATCGGCGGATTACCTGAATAAATTCCGCCGGCAAATCTGAGATTTTCACGTCCTGGCCTCGCGGCACGATAACATTTATGTGGTAGCCCAAGTTCGCATTATATTCCAAGGATAACGGAAGCTTGTGCTGGACGGCTAACTGCTCCACCGTGTCTATTTAAGTAGATCCGCAAGGCTATCAATGTTCTTTCCTTCGCTTTTGCATACACGATGCAGAGCTAGATATATTGCACGCATAACAGATGATGCGCTCACCTTTCATGTCGCTGATCAATTCGCAATAAATTTGCCGAGCAACGTCCAATAATTCATTGATATCGGCCTTTATAGCGAAACACCTCTGCATGCTTAAGGAAGTGCATCCCTTTACGAATCTCGCATCCGCGTGTATCAGTGTCAAAATTTTATCTTTCATGACGCGAAATTCAGAATCGCTCAAATTCTGCAAATACAAAACATCATCGATGCGGTCGCGCGAACATAATTCGTATCGTCAAATTTCAGACCTGTCGAGTTTTTATGAAGAAGGGATGAACACCGGTCGCGAGGATCGCTTCCAGTTCGGGTATGATGTCCAGACAATTCTTCAAGAGCAGCGCGTAGTTTAAATTGCGCTCCGCACTTTGTATGTTGTTGACGTGTACAGGTTTAATCGCCAACGTCAGTAAGCGATCCGTGCCGAACAGGCGTTGTATCACCGGCTGTAAAATACAGATGTAAAATACACGCGGGTATTTTTTTTTTTTTTCAAATACCCGCAGCTGCTCGTGATCGCTTGATCACCTGAAGACTGATGCACAAGGAGCGATTGTCCACCAGTTCCGCCACGCAAGATTGCCGATTCACGATGAGACGCTCGTCGCAGGAAGGCTGGAGAATGGAAGCACGCAGGAGTCTTCGGCCCATAGGGGTCAAGCAGCGATCCATAGTGCCCAGCAGGCTGACGATGGAATGCTTGGACTGCGAGACCACCAGTTCGAGACTTCGGGCACTTTCTAGATCTGCGCAATAACGATCAACATGCAATGCCGTCCACTAATGAGACTTGTGCCATCGGATTTGTAGTGCAGAATTCTGTTACCGATCATCGTGGTATTCGGCGATCCTTGAAACTCTATACGCATCGATTTCGGAGCGTAAACTATGTGCTGAACATATTCCACGTATTTTAGTAATGCTGCAGCAGCCGCTAAAGCGTAATATCTACGGGGGATACAAAATCAATAAGGTGTTCTCTCTCTCTCCCCCCCTCTCTCTCTCTCTCGCATTATTGAATATGTCAATTTTGATAGCGTTACTTTTGTTTCACTATTAATTCCACGCTCGAGTAGTCCTTGGCGCATAGAGTTCGCACGCGTTCCATGCCAGTCGATTCGTTAAAGTGTATTCGCGAGATCGGTGTGATATTGAGTGCATTGAATTTCTCTTTGATCGATTTGTACAGTTTGTTCCCGTGGCCTCGGTTCTCGTACATCGTTTCGGGCATCAGTATCTTGAACGAGAGCAAGACATAAAATATGATCGCTCTCATCGGATTAAAACATTCTCTTTGATTAGCTTTCGAATTTTTAGTTCACTTTACGTACTTCTATCGGATCGAGAATGTTGATTTTCGTCAGTGTATTGACATATGTCTGACAGTCGCTGATTTGACAGAGAATCAAGTTTGGATATTGAAGATCTATCGCAGCCAAGCCGACCTCGTTCCTAGCATCTCCTCGGCCGGCTGTTATCGCTATCGTAGATACGCGTACGTCAATAAGATGGAATTAATTTCTCGCGATTTTATTATTTCAAAATTAAAATGATATAAGGCTCATATGATTTTCAAAATCAAAATTATTAAACAGGAGCGTAAAGAGCCAAAAAGCAAGTTGATCGTGCAATAGTGTATTACTTAATTTACATTATCGTATTAATTCTATCGTAGAATATATATTCTACGATAGAATTAATACACTATTGCACGATCAACTTGCTTTTTGGCTCTTTATGCTCCTGTTTAATAATTTTTATTATTTCACTTTTGCTCACCGATCACTATCCAAGAATCCGCGTTGCTGGATGTGCCATACGGCGTCGATCTCACAGGATTGACGGATCTAGATGTCGACGAATTATATTTGCAACTGCACTCAAGAAATGTCAAAGATACAAGACTGATGTGGGATTTGAATTTGACTGTTATAGGAAGTTATAAATCTTTTCTAAATAAAGGTGGAATGAGTAATAAAGAACAAAGGTGAAAGGTTTAACAATATCTTGCTTTTTGTATCGTTTTATTTTATTTCAAACGATTCGAAAGCTGTAGCTCACCCTATACTACGACGAATAGTGCTCGGGTAGGACGATGTGGAGACATAATTCTCTCTGCGATTGAATTTTGGCGTTTTTCTGGTCGCATTGGAACTTACAGGTCCAGAGCTCGTCGGAGGAGGTCTCAGAAAACCAGAGTCAAATTCTGCATTGTACATAAAAATAGTGCGCGTAAGAATCGAAAATAGCAAGAGAGAAATGCAGAATAGAGCGCTGATATGTTGATATGAAAAATCGACATAAATAATCGTAAAAATTAATACGGCTTCGTGTAATTGGATTCACGAAAAACATTGTTAAAAGTCGAGCGTATAGCTTTGTACACAGCAATAGCTTTTTTCGCGATTGAATACATCAAATCGAGAGATATTAAAATTTTTAGGTTGGAAATATTAATTTTTCTATGATACGCGATGGCACTTACGATATTTTGGAAAAATGTTTACGGCGCGCTGCGCATTTGGTATCGCCGGAATTCTTCCTCTCATAAAAGCGCGTTGTCCTCTCGGCGGAGCGGTCTGTATCACGTTCATTTTATAAATCGAAGAGTGAAACACTTTGCAATTTGTGAAATTTAGTAGTAGTAACTGAATTTGTCTGCATATAAGCGTCTTTTTCTAGATTCCGTGTCCCGCGTGATAAATTCTGCCAATTAAAATGGTCTTAAGAATCGCTTGAAGTATCATCATGATTGAATAAGACAGGGGTGCAAACACTTGTGACTAACCTTTCATAATAATATATTTATTTGTAATTTCATTCAATGTTATTGCGAATTTTGCAGTAAACGTATCCGCCTCGATTAATAATAATAAATAATACGATCACAATTACTATTTCTTTCGAAATAAATATCGCTTTATCTTTGCTTCATATAGAATTTAGTTACAATTGTATTTACAAGCATTATCAAATCGATTGTCAATTCGCGCGACAGTAAATAATTTACGTGAATTTACGTAAAATTATCTAAACGACGCTGTGTCCGCGTCGCAAAGATAACGCGCGATGTACGATGGTTTGCGCGAAATTTCGCTCGATCGATAGTTGTATTTATACATTATTCTTCAAATGCGTAAAGTTTATGGAGAATATATTGCGCCAATCCCGAAAGAATTAACGATCTATATGTATATTAATAGTAAATTAATCGCGATTAATATATCGCTTCTTACATAATTCACAGATATACATATCGTATCCACAGTTAATTTCTGGACGTGACGTACACTCGTAGCACTTAAGTTTCACGCTTGACATCGCTTATCAATAACTTTGACGCGTATAACGGCACTAATTATTTAAAAAACCTGACGCAAATTGCAAGAGTAAATAAAGACAAAAAAACATTCGTACAAACTATCTCAAACATAAATAATGCAATGCTAATAAAATTCACATGAGAGACTCAAGTGTCTGAGATATCTTGAAAAATTACTACTTAACAGTAATAGAAGAAATACATATACACGTGATGCACCACTTAATATATCATTTTCATAGCAAAGCACATTGTGAAACTTTGCCAATCCAGGGAGACAGCAAGGTTCCATCCGATTTCATACAGATATTTATGTTATTTGGCCTATGATGGGAAAATTTTACATTGTGCGTGGCACCGATCATCATATAATTGACGGCACCGTTTCTCTTGACTTTTACTATCGTGATAAAATTTACAATGCCGTAACAGTAGTCTCAAACTGATCGTTAATGTAATATTTATCACAATGCATGTAAAAAATATATACGGACATGTAAACCTATATACACACATACATTTACGCACTCATACAGACACACACACACACAGATAATGCATAACGATATGTATACATTAAGAGACGCGCAGTAGATTAAAATTTATCACATCGTGTTTTTTTTTTTATCGAAGAGTTCTTACATAAAAAGTTTTTTAACGTTAAGAACGCTATCTTTCGAAAAACTTTCAAGTGTATCGATTGCTCGCGACAACCTATCGTGATAAATCCAGCGACTTTACGCCCGTAAAACGCCATGCACAGTCATGATTTTTATCCTAACAATCACTTTTGTAGCATTTGTTAAAAATAATATTCTCGCATAGCCAATACCAATCCGCGTACGAGGATCGAGCGGTATCGTACGCATGCTGCAGAACAACCATGACGATGTAAAGTGATTATTAAAATATAAATTTGAAGACAGACCTTAACTATATATAGTCACCTTAATAGATATTTAAAATTTAGTCGAGTTACCCTCGCATATACATTTTATGTACAAAAAATGTCACAATCACAATTCACAAGTATAATAATATGTATATAATTGACACAAGGCAAATACTACATGCGATATACACACACATATATATGCATATACATATATATTTAGATTTGTGTATAACCGCTAAAGAACTTTCTTACGTTTCTTCAATACAACTTGATTGAGTCAAGTTTCCGCTGCCTCCAGAAAAAAACCCGTCTTTTATTTTATTTCTTTTTCAAGAAGTAGAGTCCGACTATTTCAGACTGCCTTTCCAGAATAACCTTTCCGCTTGTTGCAACGACTTGTATTAAAAATTAATCCAATTCAATGATCAATCAAGTGTCGAGAGTGTGATAGATGCACTTTCTCTTTTAATTTATTACAACTGATGAATATAATAATATAATGAATATAATATAATAATAAAGTGGTCAATGATGGGCTCTTTGGCACGTTGGCGAGTGACGATTGATTCAATAATATCGGTGTACAAACTTAGACGTAGATTCACCGGATGCGATCCAATATAATTATTTCAATATAATACGGGATATATAAATTTGATATGGGTATATTTTTAAAGAAGTGTGTGCGTGCGACGACGGCAGCACCGCGTGTGCATTATTAAAAGGCGGTATAGAAATATCGAGTAATTGAATTCGAATGTATTATACGTGACTTTCAAGGGGTACCTTAAACACCTTCGACGCGAGATTCGCGTCCGGCAACGATTGCGGCCGCGCGGCATTGGTTACGTTGAAGACGACGTTACTGGGTCCGCGAAAGCTCACTTCGATCAGGAAACTCGTGTCGGCCATATTGACCCGATTAGTGCTGAGATCGGGCGAACTGGTTCTGAGCTGGCTCTTCTTCGGTCTGTAATCGCTCCTGATGATCCTCTCAGTCTCGGATTGCAGTTTATTATCGAGCCAGTGCACTTTGTCGAAATCCTTGGTACCGCCGACCGTGTGTCTCCGTTTAATCGATCGCTCCGACATTCCGTTCTTCCGCTTCAATTTCGTGGCGCTCTCCTTTCGCACCGATTGCCGCCGCTTGCTGATGTTGCACTCGGTTTTCTCGGTTTTCGTCAGCGACTCCGAGCGCTTCAGTTTGCTGCCCGGTGACTCCGATCGGTCGCCCGAGTGCTTGTTCAAGCTTTCAGATCGCTTGAGCGGCGAGAGCCTTTCGGTCGAATGTTTATTTAAACTCTCCGATCTCTTCAGTCGCGAAGTAGTGTTCTCGGGTGTTCTTTTATTTAGAGATTCCGATCGTTTCAGACGGGATCTCGCCTCGGAATTCGTCAAGCTCTCGAATTTTTTCAGCTTGTTGGAGTAACTGGAATCTCCGGTCTCGTAATGATGGCTCTTGCCGTTGTCTTGAAATTTTCCGTCGACATCGTTATTTTCCGATATGTCTTCCTGAATATTCCTTTCGCTCGTCAATTCGTAACATTTTGCATTTTCCACGCGTATAAAATCTTCCCTCTCGTCCGCATCTCTCCCGTTCTTGTCCTTCTCGCTAAAATCCACCGCTCTCTCCGTCGTATGATTTGGCTTTGTCTCCGCTTTTAGCTTATCGTTATTCGGCGTGACAGACTTCAAAGGATGCGGCGTGTCATCGGTTATCGTTGAGTCGGTGTCTTTTTCCGGGGTATCCTGCAACAATCGAAACGAAAACGATGATAATTCTGTCTGTTGAGAACAATTCAATAATTACTTGTTTTTATCTATTTCTTACATGTTGATATACGTTTTAAAAAAATGTCTTGTTTAAAACGTTGTTTGACAACGTAAAAAAGAGCTTGAAAGGAAAAGACTCGATCGAACTAATAATTTACGTTTTTCGTGCGGGAGAGATGGTTCTTCTCGAGCGACTTGTGAAGACTAGGATCGCGATAGGCTTCCGTAGGCGTGGGATACTTGAATTTCGGGGATGCGCTCGACTTTTGCTGCTGCTGCCGCTGCTGCTCCGCTGCTGCATCGCCTCTGTTGCAGGATGTAGATTCCAGAGGAGTTTGCGCCTGATTCGACGACTGATTAATGAGAGACCTCCACTTGCGATCGAACGTAGTCGTAAGGCTGGTTAGAAGGTCGCTACCTGTAACGGGAGATTGATTCGAGTTAATCGCGTGCAAAGTGCGCGCAGACTCTCACGCAAATTCATACACCAAAAACACTCAAAGCACCGATTTGTTACTATATAACGTCATTATTATAACAGATATAATTCACGACTGCAATCGCTAAACAAAGTGAATGCCAGAAAGTGCCAATATGCGCTTCGTTTATCACAGCTGGTGAATTCTCGCGTGAATGCATTCCCGCAAAATAAAATTGCAACACAAAAAACACCGCAGTGAAAATAATATAAACAATAATAATGAGCAGAGCGTCGTAACATGGTCGATATCACGCGTGAACACGACTATTAATAAAGAATTAATTAATAAATAATCATCTTCATTCTCATCAGCGTCGTTATTGGCGTTTATCACGCCGTCGTCATTAAAATTGTCACTGTTTCGTCAACTGTACAGCATTCTGTATTACAAATTGATAATCGCAACAACAACGCAATCAGCATTATCGTCGGTTTCTCTTTCCTTTTTCGTATGTTAAAGCATAGAAACAAACTTGAAATGTTATGAATCCTCCTTAGACTGCTGTTGAGGAAACAACATAAACAAAATGTGTATTGTTAGATGCGATATATTGCGGAAAATAAAAAGATACGGAAGGAGGATAAAAGAAACGATGTGCCATAATGCGTGAAAATCTCCGAAAACAATATTACTAAAAAAAACATACACAGTTCAAAAACTATCCCTTGAAAGATATACCTAAAGTATTGCTGTCACTCGTCTCCGATAATGAGACAATATATTGTTGCGTATACAGCGGGGTGAAAAAACGGACGGCAGCTTCAAAATGGCATTTGCTTCTCCGCGCGAGGAAGCTATGAAAATTCGCTCGCATTCTTCTCGCTGACAGTCGCGATATATATGTATACACACACGCATACGCACATATATACATATACACATCGCGTATGAAATATTAACGGGGTTGATTCGATCGCGCTGTCGACGCGCGATTGCGGCGTAAATAGTCGACGAGAGATGATGACACGGACAAATGCGTATGCGAAAAATGGATGATGGACGGCACGCACGTGATAGAACGGTTAGTCGAAGGAAAGTACAAACAACGGCGTGGACGCGTGCTTAGTAGTGTATGTAAACTGAAAAAAGTGTATAAAGCCATTCGAGTGAGCCAGCTGTGTCAGCTCGTTGGACATCTCGGATGCTGGATGTGGCGGTTTTCAGACTCTGGTCTGGCAGCGGACCTAGAATTTACCTCGAAGAAATCGATTTAGAGTCTTGGCGGTGGCGGTGAGCCCCGAGTTTGGCACAGCGGCGGGCTCGTCGTTCGCTGATCGCGCGTCTCTTGCGCATGATGACGACGATGATGATGATGTCGATGATGGGGGAACTGCTGGAGACGCGACAGCAGTTGCCAGCGATGGTGCTGCTGCTGCTGCGGTTGCGGTAGCTGCTGCGGTTGCTGCTGGCACTGACACGGGGACGGGCATTGGCATTGGGACCGCTGCGACCGGCACTGGCATTGACATTGGCGACTGGACCGGTGTCTTCGGGGTGGCGCTACCGGGACCTGCGGTACCGTACAGGTGGGACGATATGTACCACCAAAAACCCGGGCTTGCGGTGTGCCTGTACGTGGTGGGGTTGAACCATTCGTTCGTCATTCGCATCGTCATAATTGCGGTGGTTGCGGCCAGCGGAGCAACTCTCTTTCTCTCGTCTTCCTCCTTTGCGTCTTGACCCGCCGTGCACGTTTCTATGGTCTTTCTTATCCGAGGTGCGTTCTCTCGATCCGATTTAGCGCGCCGATTGCTCATTGTCGCGCGACCCAACGGAAATAAATAACGCGCGCCACGGGGGGAGGGAGACAAACCGGAGAAACCGTAACGTAAGAAAGAAAATGAAAAGAAAGAAAAAGCGGATTGAGAGCGGGGATAATCGAATCTGAGGATCGAGTTTTGCGCGCGCTCGACGGATCGGTATTCTCGTTCCTTCGTGGCCCCGAGTATCTTGGAAGGAATATCACCGTTTTTCTTCAGCCCGAACTACACTCGTATTCTTTTCGGGCGTGTCTGATCGCAAAGACGTAGACTGAGGCGGACAGATAATCAGTTTATCATTAAAAGCACCATTTAATCGGCAGAGGCAAAATCGGTTAACGATAGAACAGGCAGGCAGACGAGCAGTCAGATAAGTGATTTTGAGATGCACACGTGTGTGATAAGAAGGTGCGACACTAGATTACTTCCATTAACAGTAAGAGCCAGACGCGCCATCGAAATATCGACAAAAGTGCCTTCAAACTCATCGTTAGAAAATTGCTTGCAACTTGCTCGCGATGGCACGGAGACGTGATTCTTCTAAGAAGATTCATGATCTTTGTGGAACAACAAGCAACGATCGAGGAATTATTTGAAGCGCTCGTGAGATTCTCGAAGGACATGCATGAGATGAGAGATTATTTATCCGACAGCTTTTGCGTAGTCGACATGAAAAAGGTTACGCTCTCCTTTGCTCTTTCTCTTTCAGCGATTTTCGCAATCTGAGAATTTGTTTTCCAAGAATCAAAATAGCTAAAAGATCATTGGTTTTCGAAAATATATTCTCCCATCGAATATCGGACACATTCATAGAATCATTAATGGAAAACATCACACCTTTTTGATGACGACTACATTTACAAGAGCGAATTACTGAAGATCGCAGAAAGCAGTCAATCGTGTGAAATAAATCTCTTTTTTTTTTTAACGCCGAAAGCCGAAGACTGACATGCAGCACATGACAACAATGAATAATAGAGGATCGGCCAAAAGACATTCCCCTGAAAACCATTTTCCTTTTCATTCCCGCAGTATCCTCTTTGTGGCTGACCCTCTTTGCGTTTAATCGCGGATATGTGATAAAGATAGTATTTTCTAAAATTAAGTATGCTTTCATTGCAAGAAGCTTTGTGTGTTGTGTTCGTACTAATATGCGAAAGTTGCTACGTTCCGAATCGTGTTCGCGCAACGATAATGTAACAAAATAAGAGTTCGGACGATTAGTTCCGAACAATGATACGTGTGTGTGTGTGTGTGTGTGTCTTTGTGTGCACGCGCGCGCAATGACTCTGTACAACATACATCTGATAATTATATAATAATCCAAAAGACTGCTTGAAGCAAATAAGAAGAGGAATGTACCTAGAAAGCTTTTTGTTAATAGTGAGTATCTTCTGTGTCCACTGCAGAAAACAAGATCCTGCTACACTCACCGATCGTCAGAAGCAATATTACATAGAGAAAAGATACAAAAGAGAATATGAATAGGTAGATATATAACAGGAGAGATTGTACGCGTTGTAATTGTACGCGCGGACTTGAGAAATCGAACGTATTTGCGGAAAAACGTCATACGTTTCTAAGAATCGCTAATTACACACGAGAAATGTTGAAAATATGACAGTTGTCCCTCTAGCGTTGCGTAACGCTATTTTTTTTTCACGCAGCTCGAAACCTACACACGCAACGTACACGAATATATTTATCCCTTGCACTTTGACTGCCAGTGTCGTTTCATGTACCAAATTGAATTCCCACGCGCGTCATTCGTCATAAAGTATTTCGAGATATTCCCTGCCGAATAGCGAGTACAAGAGAATCATGTTCGCGTGTTGCAACACTGCTTCACAGATACACTTTTACAGGTTTCTCGCAATATATATAATATATATATATATAAATATATAACTATTCCGAATATATTGACAGCACAAAAGAATCGCTTCAATATCTATCACAGCGTCGAGTGCATACGAAAAGACTCAGAATAGTGATTTGAAATCACGATTTGAAATTAGAAGGAAAAAAAAATGCGATACTAACCATCATCCGAGACGTCGCCGGGGACGCCGCGCTGTTGTTGCGACGGTGACGGGGAGGACTGCGACAGATTGTGAACCTCGTGCAAGGAATCTAGACTCCCGTAACGGACTGGCGGCAAACAGATCGATTCCATCGATGGCTGTAACGCCAAAAGCGGTTCACATAAGCGAGCGAAATTAATCGATCAGAAATGACAAGAATCTTAATCAGCTTACATCTTTGTCCGTCTTGAATTTCTTAATGACGCCGTTATTCATCTTCTCTCCCAATACGTTAGTCAACTGATTGGTGGCTTGCGCTTTATGGTACATCGTGGGCTGCTGCTGCACGGCTATCGACAGCGGCGGTCTCGTGGTCGATCGCGATCTCCCGTGCCTCTCCGACAGATCGATCAGTGATTTATCACCGAATCTTTCGTTCAGACCAGACAGACGTTCCGACAAGAGGCTCGGCGACACCGTGGTGTCGACGATACTGTCGAGAAGATCGTCGTTTTCCATCTCTCGTTTCGCCAACTGCCACTCTATTTCGATTCTTCGTCTCTCCTCTTCCCTCTTCTCGGCTTCGAGTCGCTGCCGATGTTGATCTCTTTGCAGCATCGCTTTTGTTTCTTCCTCGAACTTTCGCACTCGCTCCTGCGTGGTCGCGCTCAAACCAGCGTAGGTCAAAATCGTTATCTCGTCGTTGCTTTGCTTCGTCTCGTTGGACGAAGAGCTGGATTCGGTAGGGATCGTTTCTGTCAGACTCGAACCAGTTTCGCTCGACAGTCTCGGAGAATCGATGGACGAGGGCGCGGACTGATTCAAATACTTGAAACGATACGACGGGGACGCTCGATTCGACGAACTGCCGTTATTGGCATCAATTGACAGAGATCGCTCGGAACGATCCGCAGACTGATTTGATTGATTTTTGCTTTCGTGCATCTGCACAATTTCGCTGACGGAACACTGTCGCTCATTCAAGGCCATGCTCTGCCTAATTATTGGCAAATTCTCCGATTCTTGCTTCGATTTGTCCTAATATTAAATTCTTTTGTTAATAAAATTCAGGATTTTTTTGTGCGCGCGTTGCAATTAATACTAACCTTGCCATTGTCGTGTTCGCCGTTATCGATTTCGTCCTGAGTCTTTCGTCTTCTCTGAATTTTCTTGTTCGCTGCGGATATGATTGAGGATACAATGTCCCTGGCCGACGCCATGTCGCGCATACCTGTTTTATTACAAAGAGAGGCGAGCAGAATAAATATACTATTGCTACAAGTAAAATATACAGTAACTTCGACTATTATTTTTAAAAAGATACAAGTGCGAGAGAAAGCAATTGAATAATATGAAATACCTTCGATTTTCTGAATATTGTTCAACAAAAGGCTGTGATTGGTATTAGGTGGTTCAACTTCGCAGCTGTCAACTGGCAAGTTTAAATTTACGCTGAGTCTGCTCAAGTCGTCCAAATCGTCCTCCGAGAAGAACCAATCGACCTGTTCGAAAACATGTTGATATTTTGATATTTCACTCGTATTTTGTTCGGAAGATTGTATTTCCTTTTCTTATCGCCAACAACTTACGTTGTTCAGCAGACTCTCGACTATTCTACATTGATGCGACATATCGGTGACCATGGTGACCATATTGTCTCTTGATCCGCTCGCTCGCACCAGCGTTGGTCCGAAAACGATGGCTAAATTCTTGGCCTCCATCTTGTTGATCTCGCTGTGCTCCACTATTTTCTTCAAATGCTGCATTAAATACTTGAGCGTCTCGAAATGATGTTCCGGAAGATCTCGCAATAATTTTCGTATCGTCGTCATTCTCCGTTGCGGATCTTCTATCTTATCGGCGTCGATGAACATGGGATACAGTTCCGCCGTGAGCAAGGAATCGGGAAGTTGACGGAAAAACGATTTCAACAACGACGATATCACGTTAACGTCACTCCATCTTGGATCCTGGAAGCAAATCATTTTATAAAGACATTCGCATTACAGTGACATTTCATGCGAGAAAAAAATTATACATCGGTAAGATGTGTTACGGTTACCTGAAGATTGATGTTTTCGAATCCTCTGTTGACGCTGTCGGTGAGCTGAGCGATCGCGGCGGTGTTTCCGGGTACTCTGTAGATTCCCACAACCTCGAGGCCTCTCGCTTCAACGATGCTCGTGCACATCTCGACGATTAGCGGCACGCATTCGGAGAACGAAGACGGCGGACAAAGTTCGAGAGGCATCTTGAAAGTGGCTCCTTCGGGCGGCAGCTGTGCCGTGGGCGAGGAAGGCGCGCCGCCAGCTTGACCGTGCATCCTCCTGAACTGCTTCGCCACCCTTCCCTTCCAAGTTTTCGACTTGGGCGACGATAAGGACTCCATCACCTGATTGCTCGGCTTGCGTGTCTTATTCACTGGCGACTGACCGGTCGGCGAGCGGTTTCTGAACGACGTTAACTTCTTGATGCCCTTGTGACTCGGCAGAGGGCTCAGTCTTTGACTGTTGCTCGAAGGAACGCTGCTATTTGGGCTCGTGGAACCCGTCGGAGTTTGCGGAACGGCCTGTTGCTTTGACGTGCAAGATACGGCGTCCTATAAATGTATTAAAAAAAAAAAAAATGTAAAAGAAACTCGTCAAGTGACATTACAAAGTCGAAAGTTAAGAAGAAGACATCTCTTTTCACTGCTTTTATTTTAAATAGTGATCTTATTTCGCACGAATAGAACGTCTTGCAATTAGCGCTCACCGATGATTTCTCCGCGGCGGCGTGAGAATGAAGTGATCTCAACCAGAGTGCCATAGATGCCGCGTCCTCGGTTTGCAAAAGCACTTCCGCTGTAGGATTCGCCACTCGTAACACATGTTTCCGTTTAGTGTAATCCCCGGCGACATCGACCACGGAACATCTAACGTCGATGCTGTGCCCGATATTTGTCTCGTTCTCGGTGCTGAGCGAAGGACTCTGAAATTAAAGTATGAATATATATCTCTTTTATATTTTGTTCGAGGACGTGTTTGTTTAATCGCTATTCACCTGACTATGACGATCCTTGTAGAAGTAAATTATAGGACCACGGAGGACACCCCAGACTTGCTTCCAGGAACGATCGGTAGATCGCTGAAATCATTATGAGTACAGTTTAAAGATAAATCGTGATCATCCCATCGATTTTTTTTCTTTTTATTGGGTTTGTCATCTCACCTTGCCATCGAGCACTGTGAATTTGACATGTAGGGTACCCTCTCGCTCCGGTTCGAGATCCTTCGCAGTTCCATCATTGCTATCGTGTGTAATAGAGATACTATTACTGAAAAAAAAAAAACAAAAGATTTATCCGTTTGAGTCTGCTGCTTACAAGTACACGAGTACAATATGATACAATGCCATTATTCAGAGATAGCAGAAGAAATTTTACGACAATGCTACAGTATTCACAACTAAAGTTCTATATTCTCGTCTTTCTTCCTAAACGACACGGAAAATAGCGATGTCATACCGATCTTCAGCCTATTAGTGGGATTCTGTTAGTAACAATAAGCCCATAAATCAGCATCTGAGAAAGAATATCAACATATTCACCTACATGAAATCTAGACTAGCACAAACATCAACAATATCGAGTTTGAAATCGTAGAGCCGTGAATATATACGTTTTTTATTATAATATTGGGATAAAGTTTCGAAAAGCCCACACCTCCGGTTTGCTCCAAACTACGCTTTTTATTGTATTTTTGCGCGCTGATTACGAATATGACCATGCCGATTGGCGACAAGGTCATTTTCAAAGTCAAAACTTGAAAAAATTCAAAAATTATCGTTTCTTTTAACATTATCTTGATAAATATTGATGCAATAGAGAAATGTTTCAAATAAAAGTTGTAGCTCTTGAAAGAATACATTATTTATGTCCTATGCATTTTTTGCATAGAACCAATATTTTTCGATAAAAATGAGATAATGCGTTGTAAAGTGTATGCGTGGATTCAGTGGGTTTCGCTCCACTACTACAACACTATACACATAGGTTTGGGCTGGACCTCGTTTTGCGTGGAAAGTGTATGCGTGGAGGCATTGTGTTCCGCCCTCCTGCGGGGGGCTCCACCATAAAAAAACTATACACATGGGTTTAGGTTGAAACCTCGCTTTGCGTGGAAAATTGCAAACCCATGTAGAATCTCGCTTCACGTGGAAAATGTATGCGCGGAGGCATTGTGTTCCGCCCCCCTGCGGGGGGCTTCCATCACCAGAAAACTATACACATGGGTTTAGGTTGGAACCTCGCTTCACGTTGTACAGTGTATGCGTGGATGCCCCCCCGAGAAAGCGGAACCCACTGCATACTGTCTTTCCTATTATCTTATTTTTTCGAAAAATATTGGTTCTATGCAAAATATGCATAGGACATAAATGATGTATTTTTTTAAGAGCTATAACTTTTGTTTGAAACATTTTTTTGTTACATTAATATTTATCAAAATAATGTTAAAAAAAGCGATAATTTTTGAGTTTTGACTTTGAAAATGATCTTGTCGCCAATCGGCATGATCATATTCGTAATCAGCACGCAAAAATACAATAAAAAACGTAGTTTGAAGCAAATCGGAGGCTTTTCGGAACTTCACCCTAATATTGTATAAATAAGGAAGCATATTTTATCTAATATCACTTGCTAACAATAAGCACATACAAATTTCGAAGTTGTAATATATTCGGATTGCGTCTTAATTCAATTCTCCTGACTCTCTCTCTCTCTCTATATATATATATTCAATTTTATATAATATATGCAATTTTCTGAATTTTTCTACTCTTTATTTCATACTTAATCGAGTACTATTATTTATTTCGTTTATCAATTTTATTGTGACTCGAATTGATTTTTTAATTCGCTCTTTCGTAAATAACATTTCTTAATGTTACTTTTTTCAATTCAGAGTTGTTTATATCTTTCAAACAACTTGGTTTACTTAATATTTGGATAATCAAATTTTCTATTTCAAGCATTTTTTAAATTTATTGTGTAATCTATTTAATTTTATGTTGTACGTTTTTTTAATTTTTACATTCCACAGAAAACGCGATTGGTGTGAAAACACATCGACGATTTCTTCTTCTCATTTTAATGCAAACATTCTGCATGATAACATCGGAAGACGACACACGAAGTACGTACAGTCGTCATGCTTCTATCGCTACAACGCGATTATTATTCACTATCATTAGGCAGTTAAGTAGCGCAAAACGTAAACACAGGAACGGAGGGCGCATTGAGAGCGAGAGCGGATGTATATTAGCTTAGAGGAGCCAAACGCGGAGCATAAATACGCAACACTTTTCCCGTGCTTCTTAAAAGCATTTTTTTCGCCCTCACCGATGATGAGAGTTTCTATGTAAGGACGCGGCCTGTGTCATATCTTCAAAGATGCGTCGTAGAGGTGTTATGTCGCTCGGAAATAATGGTGGCCGCCATCGTCTATGCTCACTAGAAACATGGACACGGAACATGTGCAGTTTCCAAATATACTTACAGTCAACACCCTTTGAGGGAACAAAGCGAAATTGCCACATCGCCCGTTATCTCGTCTCATACGCACAAACGTTTTAATATAAGTAGAAAGTGGGAAGGGATTGTCATCGACAATCTCTCTATAAGTACGTTCAAGAAGGGAAAATTAAACTCATAGCTTGAAATTCTCGCATACTCTAAATGTCAGCGTGGTTTTCTGCAAACTGTGCGAAATGCGCGTCGGAACATCGTTTACCTTCTGTGAATGTGAACGGGCTCCGAATCGCTGAGCTCTAGATCGCTGTCGACGTGCATACGTTCGCCCCACGTAGCCTTTAGATACGAAACTCGTCTGGTAGCGCGATCTTCGTCACCTATTAAACGATTGTACCAATTACAATACGATTGTATCAATCATTTATGGCTTATATCGATTTCATCTTCCGTTTCTTTGTTTTTCAACTGAATTGTTTCGAACCGAGCCTTTCAATTAATTCATCATTTCAACCTTAAGATCCGTGCAGAGGAAGAGTATTATTTTTACGGAGAAAAGATTTTAATAGATTCTAGTAGAAGTGCGCTTATAATTCCGATAAAATACGATCTTCCCTCTCTTTGTGCCCGACGCATGCGTCACAATAATTGCACGGTAATGTTAAAAATATCCTTCATCGTTTAAACTCACTGATCTGTGCATTCTTCTGTCGCCTGAGTACGATGGCGTTATTGGTCGTCGAGCCGTTGGACGAAGAACCATTGACTGTCACTGAAAGAGAAATCAATGGGACGATTATTAACGCTTTATGCTCGACCTTTATGCCCCGTAAAAGTGTGCGTGTGCGTGTGTGTGCGCGAGCGATGATGCGTCTCTGTTGGAACAAGTGGTTAGCTGCAAAAGGAACTGACCAACTTGCAATTTGGTCTGCGAATAATTACCCTGCTTGCGGGAGGCTTTATTATCGTCCTCAATACTTTCTTCCTCGGCGATCTGCCACGTATGCCTGGCACAGCCGCTTCGTGCCGCCGGGCCGTTTGTAGCTTCCCAGGATTCCGCGCTGTTGCTGCGTGCTCTCAAACGCACCGATTCCGTCTCCATAATGGGCACCTCTGTCCGATCACACGATTAATTAGACGAGATCATTTCCGTCACGATATGTTATTATACTTCTCGTACATTCATATTTTTACGCGCCAATGTCACTAAATATTAAACATGTCTATCGGTTTAACGAAAGTAGCGTGCTACCGTTGTCGCTATGCAGAAGCATTAGTTGTTGCTATTTTAAATTACATAAGAGGCTGAGCAACAAAAACATTGAGTGCGAGAGGGCAGTTAATATCCCCTTTGTGTATAATGCCTATCGATAAATTCCGGTATGCTGTAACTTTATCCAGTTACTTCCGCTTGGAAGCAGAGCGAACAAATTGCGCGTCTCTTTTATAAACCGATGGTTTATAATGAATTATAAGAAGTAAATTTAGATTCGTCTCTATTGTTGTTATTCGAGGACAAAGATCCATCTACGTTTTTAACAAGAAGCGAGGAAATGTGCAAAACAATTATTATACCGTTGTCTGTTATATGATGAACGAGATTATGATACACGAGTTGTTATTATTATTATTACGCGACTTAACGCGGTTACATATATATATATATATATATATATATGCGTAAGTGTGTGTGTATTGCATATTGCGTAGAAATGCAAACAAATCACCAACAACACAAGGAGCGGCACAAGACGAACAGTGCACAAACAGCAGTTGCACACAGTTTCTTAATTTTATCTACCTTTACTCTCTTTATAGTCGGCCGGTGGCGCGCAATGGATATGCTTGCTGCCTATAGGAATTATTCTGTTGCCTGTCAATACTGCACCTAAACGGCGATACTTGTTCACTGAATATTGATGCGAGAGTGCTCTCAATTGGATTTGAAAAACATCGATTCATAATAATTTGTGATATTATAGATTGCTGCATAGGATTTCTTATTCTTCTATTGTCTCAAAGTTCTACTTCGATTTGCATCTTTTCCCTCAATTTCGTTAATTTTACTCGTATTTGTCAAGTGCGACAAATTACATTCGAAAAAACCAAAGAGCAATTATATTTAATTTTTTTGATTAAAAAAAAGAAGATAACTACGCTTACCAGTGTCGAGAGATTTGGTTTCTCTGTTCGGCAGCCTCCTCTGTTCTTGACTCTCGGCTTTCGATTCGAACTCCCGTTTCCGCACAGCCACATTCGGCACACTTCTCTTGTTCGACAATCTGGACAACTCGCTTTTGTAAAGATTTGTCCGATCACCGGCGGGCTCGTCGCCGTCGCTCATCAGACGACCGGACTCGAACTGTTTGGCGCGCCTCGAAACGATCTGCAGACCCTGCGGCGGCACCGGAAACTTCGTGTCACCCCCCTTCTTGTCCGGTCCCGGCGATGACGGCAGCGACGAAGAACCGTTTCTCTCGTCTTGTTGCAACGTCTGCTGCTGATTCGCGCTAATATTCTCGTGTATCCTCGACAAAATACTGACGAGGTTACTCTTGTTCGCGCTCTTGTACTGCTGCTCCTTTGCCAGCTCGTTGTCGTAGGGAAGTGACGAGTAACAGTGCTCGGCGATGATAGATTGATTGTCTTCGAGCTGTTGATCGTTTCGCGGCTTGGAGTACTCGGAGTTGGAGTCCACCTCTTTTATCCTCTGCACGTTCTGATTCGACGGCTTGTTCGGCTTGGCGGCAACAACATTTCTTTCCTGAGATCTTCTCGTGGGGGATTGCTGCCTTTGCTGCTCGCACTGTCCGGGTGGCCAGATCGATCTCTGCAGCTTCTGCGGCCTCGCGTAGAATTCCCTCTGAATCACCGCGGCTTGGAAGTTGCTCAGCAAAGGCGGCGGCGGCGGCGACGTCGACTCGAAGGACCAGCCGATGGGGTGGCTGGGCCGCCGCAAGAACTCCGCTTTCTGTTCGAAGCTCTTGCGGAGTCTGTTCATGATGACGGAATCGTCGGAGCACTCGTTACCGGTGAGGGTCGACGTGGAGTCGTACGGCGACGTGCTGTCCTTGCTGGCGGCGGGCGACGAGTCTCGTCTCGACTCGATGCTCAGCCTGCTCGATTCGCTCGATCTCAGCGCGTCGATGCTGCCGTAGCTCGTCTCCGAGTCGTTGGCGGTCCCGCTGCCCTCGCTGGCGCGTCGCGACACCATCCGCTTGGCCGGCCGGTAGATCGGCACCTGCGGCTCCGCCTGCGACATCGGATAACGCAGCAAAGACGGTTGGTAATAATGCTGCGGGTGGTGCTCGCTGACACGCACACGCTCGTAAATCGGATCGTTAATTCTGTCGTAGAGCTGCTCGTTGCTCGGTCGCGAGTACACCGACTCGGGTCGCGTTCTGTCGTACAGATCGTACTTGGAGTCCTGAGACGAGCGGCTGTTCGATTTCAGCGCGTCCTCGCGCACCAGGTGCAGCTTTCTCCCCGCAGCTCTGGCGTCCTCCGAGGGATCGTGTAGCGCGCCTGCTTCCGACTGCGCGTCTCTTCGTTGCTGCTGCTGCTGTTGCAACGCACTCGTGATCTGAGTTTCCGCGATCGGTGGAATTTGAGACATCGTCGGCGGCATTCTACCGTCCGCGCACGCAGCCTGCTGACTCCTGCTGATCGCCTCCTCGTGATGATTCGAACTCTCGGATGACGATAAAGAATAGACCCAGGACTGCCGCGTTCTCGGCGACGAGCCTGGCATCATGCTGATGGACCTGCGCTGCTTCTGCGACAGCCTCTCCGGGGAACACAGCCGCGGGCGTTGATTCGTCTCGGGATTGTGCGCCGTCTCGCCGAAGTACTAACGAATTTGAGAAAAATACTTATCCGCCAATTCGTATTTATAAAATTTTCTCCCCCCTCCTCTCGCAAGCGTGTAAAAAAAAAAGGTCTTACGTACCCTCTGCAAAATGTCGTCTTCCTTGGAGACGACGAGGAGACGCAGCCACGGGCCCGCTTGTTGAATGCGTTGCACCACACTGGCGTACTGCTCGCCCCGAGTGGGCATTCCATCGACGGAGACCACGCGGTCGCCGGTGCGCAATCCCGCCTCGGCTGCCGGCGAGTTCGCCCGCACTTGTTTCACGAAAATCGTGTCCATAGGCTCGTCGATCTTGGTCCGCTCGTGTCCCGGCAGCATCTGCAATCAAAGGGCGCGTTTGTTAGACTCTGTTTTATCCTCGCTCGACTTTGCGTGCGATTGTCGCCGGTTGATACTCACGCAGCAGGACTCGGGCGGATAGACGATGAAGTGCCGCAATGTGAATCCGTAGCCATTCTCGCTGCGCCTGAGCAAAAGCGTGCGGGGACCACGAGGCGGGGAGTTCTCCTTTTGAACTGATCTGGAGGACACCGAACCGCCCGGACTAGAGCCCGAATCCGGCGCCGACAGCGGGGGGGATGAATGCCCTACCTGTGATCAATCATCAATCGATCGTTATCAATTAATTAAAAGCTCGAGTCGGTAAATAATCTTTCAGGAATATTTTTTGAGGTACAGGTGCTTCCAAAAGATCGATGTCTCGAAATTCAAACGGCTAGTAAGCCAAACGTCGGCCTCGTTCGAGTATTCTACATTGGGTTTTTTTTTTTTAAGGTACAAAACAACAGTACAACATTTCGTTCGCATATATTTGCACGTTCCTCGAGTGGTACATCGAAACCATTTGATAGAAAACACGATTTTATATCGATTTGATTCACCAATCAAGTTTTCGATTACTCGATATCGATGATAAGCACACTTGAGCAAATCGCAAAAATACACACACGCACACACACGCGCCAGCGCGCGTCTTGCGCGTCGCAAAGCTCCAATACCAATATGTGTAATAGCTATTCGTTTCAAGCGGCTAACAAACATCGCGCAGCTGTCAAATATTGAAGGCCGGATTAGGTTCGAATTATCGAAATAGAATTCCGTTTTCACGCGCTGATCGTATATTTGCGTAACATTGATCAAGTCCTTCCGCCCCCTCCTTCCATTCTGCACCGTCTGGGTAGGCTGGCTAGGACTAGAAAAGTTGATGCAACGCGAAAATGCGCCAGACAGACTCGTGGATATTCGCCAAGAATTATTCCAAGCCGACCCCAAAGTGGAGGTGGCGGTGCTGGAGAGATGTCGAGCGGTCTCGTTCTTTCGAGTTGAATAAAGTTTGGCGAACCGCCAGGGAATACGACGGCACTAGTTTGCTGTAATGCGCACCCAGCATTGAGACTTTGAACGGAATTTGCTTCGTGAAATTGCTCGTTAAAAATCGAGGGAAGTGTTTCTGGAAGCACGCGCGAAGATAAGAACATTTATTCCCGAGACACGTTTATTATTGAGAAAAGTTGAATTCAAGATTTCGAATGTTCAAAGTTCAAAGTTCGGATTTGTTCGATCGAGATTTTCTTTCGGAAGAAGATAAATATTTTGGAATCCTCCTCGTATATTAGCTAGGAGAATGTGATATTTGAAATGTGAAGGAAAAAAGCGTGCAGGCAATAAAGTAAACAAAAAGAAAATAAGAGCGAGAGGCGCGTTTCACGGTTTTCCATTTTCCGTCGACGACGCGTGCTTTGTTCAATCGTTTCGTTTGATATTCGGAACGATATTTGATACGAGCGACGCGGTGCGCAGCAATAAAAAGGACCAAATATCGGGATTTGTCATGCGAGGCAGTCGCATCCCTCGTATTGTTTGACGCCGTGCAGTTTTCCGGTATTCGGCGAGTGAGCGAAGTAGGTCGATCGGATGTTCCTCTGTACGGGAATACAAATAGTACAAACGAAGAGCGAATCGATGACGATGTAGGTCAGGAGAGAATAGGCGTTGTCAACGGTAAAATGGGTCGCCGAATCGAGCAATATGGAGCCCGGTCAATAATTACGTGAATACATTCGCGCAATACCTTCGGACACGCGTGTTTCGTCCATTGTCGCGCCCATTTGTAAATCGACATTCAATATCTCGCGTCTTGCGCCCCGACAGCGGAAGAGAGTCGCGCGCGCACAAGCCGGAGAGAAACCGTGCGCTATTGTGCACTTGTGTACATTGAAATCTCTTGTGAAAAGAAAAAGCGTTACGTATGACGTAAGACCGTGCGAGCACGTTAACGAACTCATTTTCTCACCCTGGGATCGCAGTTGCGCTTGAGAGCTTCATCTATTTTAGATTTTTCATAATATTTGCTGAACGAAAGCATTATTTCCGATCGCTCGACGTGGTTTTCAGGATTTTCGGTCAAATATTCAGACTGGACGTTAAATTATCGGATCAGTCATTTTTTAATTAAAATTTATACCAGCTGCTGCTGCAGAATTGCCACGATTTTTCTAATCTTTTACGTTGTATATGTTTTTTATCTTTAAATTAAAAGTATTACATTATAGTAATGTTGAATATAAACGCAGATATTTAAAAAAAAATTTATTCAGATTTCGTCAATTTTATCTTATGCTTCAATCAGTGGACAATCGCAAACCTGTTTGCGTCAACGCTTGCTCGAAGTTCCGATTCCATGATTCGCGAAATCTGTTATCTTCTCCGTTGATTGTTATTTCCGCCTTCAACGAACATGCGGTTTCGACATCGATAACGTCACGTTCACCACCGTCACGACTTAATGTTCGCGTCCGTTTAGAACGAGAATCACTTTCGAGAGCCGTACTTGATTTAATGAGCGAACGACTGGTTTTTAATTTAGGATTTATTGTCAGTTACAAAAACATCTATAAAAAATTGCTAAAAAAATTGCGACGAATTAATTTTTCTAGACATTCTCGTTAAGGAGAAATTATCTCAACAGTCTTGCGGCAATATTTAAGTAAAAATTCTCGGGAATCAGAAAAATCCATTTACTTTTTCACCTTCCTTCGTAAGTCGTAGTTCTACTACGTAGTTCGAGTCGTAGTTCGGAATAACCGAGTACACACACGAAGCATGAAGTAAACATTAGAGACTCACACACAATAAATGAGAAAAAAAAAAACCAATTGTTACGGATTAACTTATGCCGCGTAAACATGCTAATCAAGACGACGAAAGAAAAACACAATTGCGCAACAATACACGACGTAATGAGTATTCCTCTTCCGTTCGTATACACGATAATTATCCTCGGTTCACGCCAATCATCGGCATCGCTCTCTTGCGAACGTTTTTCCTTATGTCGGTGCTAATACCATTCCATACATCCCCGTACAAGTAGCTTATGTAATTTCGTTTTACCAGCGGGCTCTCTTGCGTAAGAAGCGATTCCGACCGAATCGATTCCTAAATAATCGAAGTGTTTTAAACACAAGGACAGATTTGTTTCGCGAAATTAAAAGAGGCACGCTCTCGCGGCGCGCATCGAACGCCGTTCGCGCTTTCGTCACTGAGTCGAGTGTCGGGTGTGCGAAATACCCGCCGAACGGCTTCCGAACGCGAATTACCAATTAAAATGCGAGCGCGCTCCAGAGGCGGAAAAATCGGAGCGGAGAACTGCGCGTCGCTCATTGTGCAGAGCCATAACTGGCACGATGGCGGCACGGCCGCAACCAGCTGGTAATAGGAATCTGCAGGCATGATGCGTACTACTCCCTACCGCGACAACGCTGCGTCATCGTTATCATCACCTCCCACAAAACAACCGCCATCGGCGATAATCGTAGTCGCGGCACGCGTACGTATTCCGGACTCACCGCTACCGTGCTCGACGACAAGTCGAATCCGGTGTGTTCTCTCTCTCTCTCTCTCTCTCTCTCTCTCTCTCTCTCTCTCTCTCTCTCTCTCTCTCTCTCTCTCTCTCTCTCTCTCTTTCTCTCTCTTTTCCAACGACACTGTTTACTCGTACGAATTTGTCCAAGTATTTTGGCGAAAACTAATTTCCCCGAAGTAAAATCCGCTGGCGGATTTTGTGTATAATGATGGAGACTGCGATCGAATCGATGAAACAACGCACGAGCGGGGGAGAGAGGACGGTCGAAAACGAAAGTTCGTCACACGCGAAAGTTAAACCGGTCGATCGATTCCCCGACCGCAAGTTACGAGACTCGTTTAATTCCGCCGACGAAAACGCTCGTCTGGATCTGCCGTTTCGCGAATAATTAAGCATTTATTGAAAATTGAAGAGAATTGCATAATGTTAAGAGCAGAAAAAATTGATTATTAAATCGCAAAGAGATTTCCAGATTGCAGAATCATAACGTACGTTTAAAAGTCTTCGATTCAACATATAAAGAGAGCTTTTCGATTTGAATAAAGAAGCTTGCTTTCAATAATCCAAAATTATATCTTGAACATTGATTTTCTGCAACTTTGTGATCCACTCTTTTTTTCAATTGAGAACGAAAGACGATTAAGATTTAAGACAATATTGCAGAATATACATTCTTCCAAACAGCTCGATTGTTGCATTCCTTGCTTTGAGACGACGACTCGGATTCCGCCAGCGACTGTATCGCGAGACATGAGAGGAGTGCGGAGCTCTGTTAAAGCAAGTAAATTGCGGAATGACAGCCTTCGACATTTTTCGCTCCGTTTCGATCGAAAGGGCTAGCGACCGCCGCTTTCGCGACGCGCGCAGTTGCGACAGACCGTGCAATATTTTGCACGCTAATGCACGCAAATGGAGCTGTTTTTTTTTTTTTTTTTTTTGGTTGCACCACGTTGTACTTTCTATATTGAAAATGAAACGAGTATAGTACAGTCACGCATTGCGGGGAAAGAAATACAAAAGGAGAAAACGGAAGAAAGTCAATTAAACTGCCGCTGAAAGAAATGGATTTCTTTTCGACATTTTCAAGCGAATTTCAGATCGATACACGACTGAAACGAGAAGCACTGATAAGTTGGCGCGTTGCGTGATGGCGGTTGCATTTGTCGGATCGCGTGTCAGAGGAATGTCTTTCTTTTGCTCCGCAAAGTAGAAATCGTGATTTTCGAGCGAGGACATACGCCAATTGCCGCATCAAGAACTCGTTCCCTATGCAATGACGATTCGACGAATTCAAAAAGAGGAGTTAAATTCAGGAGTGTTCACAAAGATATAAATCGCGATTTCACGGATGTCTTTTAACAGATATTTCATGATATCATTCAATTAAAAAAAAAAAAAAAAAAATATGACAATCGCAAAATTTTTCGCATTCGTCAAATCACCTGCCGTTACTTTTAGGCGCAGCCGTTGGAAACTGTCTTCACTGAGGAGAAAACCGAGTCCGCTTTTTGCTCAGCAAGATCACGCACGCACGATGCCTCCTCGATATGTCGACCGGATTTGCGTCATCACAGGCAGATTCAGGCATACACGGTGGGTGAACTAATCGGAGAATCGATGAGCAAGCATTGTGGCGAAAGAGAGCGCGCGTAATGGTATGTTGTGCGTGATTATGCCATGGGTCAACGCAAGAGACAAACCAAGAGAGACCAAGTAAGCGCTTTGAAAAGATTACCTTTAAGATTCACCGTCCGCGCAGGCGGAACGGTACTCGCAAGTACTCGCACTACGCGCTACTACTTGTCTACCTGACAGGCTGCGAAATAAAATGCAATATTGGGCTTCGCATGTAAAACGTCGGATCTCGGAAGTTTTAATCTTACTCGAGCTCGGCGAAGTAAATGTCTAATCGCGACAATGACAAATATCGCATATCGCGCACGTAAAGATATGACACAAGAGCTCTACAAAGCGTGCTAAAAAAAAAAAAAAATCTTTCAGTCGAAGTTATATATAGAAATTTTCAGGAGAGGAGAAAATTCGCAAATTTTCCCCGAGATATTACCGTACGATTTTAAAGCAGAGTAGGCTTTATTTGCTCTCCGGTATAACACTCGGTGGACTATTTTTAAACTGCTTATTTACGTAAACTTACACACCACCGCGCGCATTTACCGCTACCGGAGCTACTCTCTCACTCATTCTCTCTCTCTCTTTCTTTCGAGATGGTTTACCGAAAATCTTGGTGGGGAATTGTCGGGGCAATCGCACGTTGTGATTTATTTCCTCGAGTAAACGAGACTGAGATGAGTGTCTCGTTCGCGATAAGCAGTCGTCGAATGGATAAATTTTTCCACTGTTCTCCGCCCTGCGAGATTAGCTAGCGAACATCTGAACATTCCGATGATAGAGCTTTGCGCGTGAGCGATTCGCGATAAATCACACGCTTTGACAATCGCATCTATTTGTCGGCGAAACGCGCGATATATTTCTCAAACGCATCGCCGCTGCCGTTTAGAGGGAAGAAAAATTTCAGGTAAAACTTTCCAGAAATTCCAGGGATCTTGCCTTGTAACGGATATACTGCTTTGTAACGGCTGTCCGATTAAGGATGGAGAATCGATTAGAAACATGTGATATCGCAAAGCTGAGAACCGCTGCACCGCCGAGATGAGTGCGGCAGCGTACGCCGCGCGGTCAGTGTCAGAGCCTGGAACGCATTCCGACGGCAATCTAAAAATTCGCGTTCCCGCAGAAGAGACGATTGAACGAACACATGCTCGATTCAACAACGAGATATATTTCGGCCGGTGTAGCTTTTCTAAAATTAGCGAATTTCACATTGGGGGGACTGAAAGAGAAAGAGAGAGAGAGAGCAACGTGCGCGGTCACTAATCAGCGACTCTATTTATTAGCGATTAAAGCTATTGAAAAACATTACTCACTCCGTGCGACTGCCTGACGAAGCTGCGTTGGTTATTTCGGTCGTCAGCCATTGCACCTTTTCCTGAAATCAGTCAACATACACTGTAGCGATTTAACGACAATCTTAAAAGATAAAAAATTGAGATTTTTAAATCAAAATATTGTAGTTTTAGTTTCACGAAATATATATATATGTTTGTCTTGGATGTTATTTACGGTGAACGCTACATCCAATTCAATCAGCAAATTACATTACTGATACGTTCTTCTACCTAATAGTATTTTTATGCATTTGTACTACGCGTAATGAAAATAGAATATCATGATTTATTATTTGAGGAGGCAATCTGAAGTTTTAGATCAAGAAGTAAACAATTTTTATCGTTGAACAGCTTTAATGCGATAAAAATGTGAGTGTGCGGAAGAGAAGGAGGGAGGGAGGGAAAAGAATTGATCGACATAACAGATAAAAAAATCTGTTAATTCGCTGATCATAAATAAAAGACACGATCCGATGATATTGATTTTATCAAACTGTTCAAGCAAGTTAAAAGTTCGTGCACAAAATCGTGCAAAAAGAAATTTGTATAAAATTCTCTTTTCTTTAGGCACGGCAAATTTAATTTTCATAAAATTGATTAATTCTTCCTCTTCTCCGCCAGCGATAGAGATTGAGACTAGTCGACTGCTTCTGACCTCGCATAATTGAGAATCGTCGCTAGCAGTAGTCTTACTTGAACGACATCTTGGCATCCGTTGAATTAACGTCATTAAACGAATTGACGTGGTTTCACGCGAGAAACGAAAAGCATCGCAGACACGACGCACACACGTACAAAGTGTGTATGTGTAGTCAGCAGCCATCGAAAGCTATCCCGCTCGGGTATTCCTACCACTTTCCAAAAGCATTTACTGCATTCTTTATTTTTTAATTTTTGTTTTCGGATGTTAGATGGAGATTGGCGCCCTCCTTTTCTCTAATCTCCATCTAAAGCCCAACGTATAATGAAAAAAACATTAGGAATAAATATTTAATCTTAGCAAGAACAATTTTGGAATTATTTCACTTCAAACAAGGAAACGGAATGAATTATTTTCAATTCTTATTTCCTAATTCACGATGCGTTAATCCATTTTATTTTCTTCTTGTTTTGAAATAAAATAATTTCAATTTCCTATTCCTAATATTTTCTTAATATTTTGTACGTTGGCCTAACATTCAAGAAAAAATGGAAAAATTAAGAATGCAGTAAGTGATTTTGTAAAGTTATGAGGCATCCAACTTTCTAACGATGCTCCTGATTGTACATTGGCAGATGTTTTTGTAGACCAGGGAAATATCGTTGAGAAGTATTTCCATTTTCATAGAAATGACCGGCGCTGAATAAATACGGATAAATACGTCGGGTTGAGCGAGTTTATCTCCAATTTTGAAAGAAAAAAAAACAAGCCGCACCTACCCAGCGATAATTTCGATCGATGCAAATGTGCTACGATCCGGCGGAAAAGTTGGCTTTAAACGATATGATTATGAAAATATCGACCTTCTTCGATGCTATCTCGAAGCGGAAGCGGAAATGAGCTTTGCTACAAAAAAGCTTTCGGTTAACTTAATCGCTCGACGAGATATTTTATTTCACGTCAGGTGTTTTTGAAATCAAATAAGAAATATCTCGCGAACTATGTACTCTACAACCAACTGATAACAGCTAAATACCAAGGTAAACATCAACGTGCAAAATTGTTGAGCGTTTTCAGCTTTCTTCCTCGTGGCTTTATTGCGAAAAATGCGACGTAGCTTTTTGAAAATTGCATTTGTACATAATAATCGTGACACGCCGCGTTGCGCACGTGCCTTCGATGCATTTCACGTATGCACCACACGTGTAGGTACATGCGACGCGATCTTGGCCGTTCCGTTTCTTATCGCGAGGCGATATCCATCTCATCATAAACTACTTCCGATAAACAATCGTCGACGCGCGCGCACAATCGCCTTTATGAAAATTAGATCGAACGAGGTACACTTTCGCATTATCTGCTTTTCCCGACTTCGACCGCAGAATGGAAATCATTGTTACACGATAGCAATAATTGCGACTCATACATACACATATTCGCAACTCTCGCTGTATCATGCGCGAAACTTTGACACGTTTTCCAAATTCTATTCGCAAAACTCGATTGAAACACAGTTATGATAGTTGCATATAAAATTGATAGACAAAGAACAACGCTTTATGTCCAGTTCCACCAACGTAGATTAACTTTAATCCCGGTTCAACTTACTCTTTACCTTTTTCTAATTCTTAGAACTAGAAAAAGATGAAGAATAAGTTGAACCGAGATTAAAGTTAATCCACGTTGGTGGAACTGAGCATTAGTGGTACAAGTGTAGCCTTTAGTCCTGAGAAATATCAGGATTCTTTTTATACAAGCGTCTAATACGTTTCAGGAAAATACTTACGAATGCCGAGAGACCGCACTTCTTAAAAAGACTACCGAAATTGTTAACGCGCGAAGAGAAGAATATCGGATTCATCGGGGGATCGCGACACTTTGCGGAAGCGCAAAGAACGAAATTGCTAACAGCACGCGTTTTCCGAATACTCGAGCGAAATCGCGGACTCGCGTACGCTCGTATTTGCGAGTACAGGTTGATGCAAGCGTAAGCAAGAACGGAGAAAAGGACACGATGCAGCGGCGGAGATAAGGACTACGGCCATGAAAAGAAGGCGAACGGAAGAGTGAAGGAAAAGGTGGACGGGAAGCGAAATTGGAGCAAATCGTTCCTGCTGACAATGAGTATCGCGATGGCCTTTATGTGTATGCAACATACCTCGCACAGAAAATATCGCGGAGTGTTTGCAGCCGTTCGCAGCGCCTCCGCTGTCTCACGAAGACGCGAAGCGCCTCTTCTCATCCGCGTCCGACGTTGCGTCGAGGATTCGACGTGGCTTCGTTCGTCCAGAACCCTTCGCTTGCCCGACGACGATCGCAACGGCGACGATCCGCCGTTCCGGGATGCATTATAGCTTTCTCTTTCTTCCTCTCTCTCTCTCGCTCCCTCTCTCGCGCGCGCGTTCTAGGTCCTTTTCTGTTCCTTTCTGACACGAAGCAGCTCAACTTTGCGACACTGGGGATACGTACATGACACAGCCACCGGGCCGGGTTGTATGCCAGCGGGCCACGATCTAAGGCCGCACGTCGCTATAACGATCGCGGACGCGGAACTGCGAGTAACGCACTATCTCGTGTCCGAGTTGCAATGACGGCACCATATTGCTAACATGGCCAACCTCGCTCTGCTTCGAAACCGAGAGGCCGCTCTCACTACCGCTCAAGCTGAAGACCGCAGCGCGGCCGCTCGCTTCCCAACGGATAAAGAGAATCGATGAATTCGACTGTCGGTTGCTGTCGATATTCCAAACAGACTCGTCTCGCCATCTGCCGGCGAAGACAGTACATTCGTTATTGAAGTCGTTAGAACACATTGCGTCGATAACACGCCACTGTTTCGAATCGCTTCTATTTCACATTGTGACCTGACGAAACTGATCTAATTAATAAATAATCTTAATAATATTAATTAATTAATAGTTATTATCTAATATTAATTAATCTAGAAAAGTGAATAACGACACTATAACAATATAATTGACATAACATTGACGTGTTTAAAATGTTTGAACGAGAAATGCTTGAAAAATTATTACCCCATTTTGCTAAGACGTTGCTATGTCATGAAAATGTTAATTAAACTTAATTAAATATTTAATTAAAATTTTTTAGATTAGGAAATGTCTGAAAATGCTGTTTTTCTTTCAGTTTAGGTCTCAATTTGCATTCTGAGTACAGTTTTAATTATATCAGTGATTCAGAATTGTTCAAAATGACAAGATTGAGATTAAATGTTTAGTAAAAAGAAAAAAACTATAACAATTTTGTTTTATAATTTTACAATTTTAAAGCAAAAAGAAGGAAATAATATGCAAATTTCGCCATTATTCACTGATCTATTTATATATTATTCATTTATATATTTTATACAAGTGTGCGTTGTGTTATCAGTTATGTAATAACAAAATTGATTCGCTCGTAGTTAAAATCCGTTTATTTCGATTTGCATCGCTTCCACAAAAAAATGTACGCCAAGAAATGGAAAACGACGTATATGACGGCCATAAGGACGATGTCGGGCCAAAAATTGCGCTCGTCAAAGTCGTAACGGTCCAAAACTTGAGTGCCTTCGATAAGACAAGGTAGCTCCGACTCGGTCGTTTCGCAGGCTATTTATACAGAAAAGGAATTCGTTTGTTTCTCTCGTGTATTTCATAGAACAAATGCTTTGTTCGGTGTAACTCACATATGTTATGCACGCCTCTCCATTGAATAATCGTAAGAGTTTCCGTCGAGTGTAGCAGCCAAGAGAAGTATCTTACCCATTGGACGTATATAGGCAATGTGCTGTATAACAAGTATAAAAAAGAAAATAAAAAAGTTTTGTTATATATGTAAAATCACGCAGAAGAAGAATTTAAATGAGCGAGAATAACATTTTAAGAGAAAAAAACAGAGCGATACGATAACAGTTGGATGACTAAATCATTTATAATCGCTATAAATACCTGAGTTTAATGAAAGGTCCCATAGTTATCATGAGAATATAATCGAAAGGTACCAAGTAGGCCATCGCTAGCGGCACGTTCTCGTAAACGGCTGAGAAGAAACAGCCTAAAAAAAAAAAAAAAAAAAAATTCCACAAACAAAAATCCGCATAATATTATCAGAATTAATTGCAAACTCACCGCAAGCGGTGGATACGTTCATCGTTAATATTACTATCAACATGGTGAAGCCGAGAGCGTCAATTGCCGGGCGCAATCCCGCCAGCCAATATATTATAACGGTGAATAGCACCGGCTCCATCAGCAGACCAGGTATCTAAAAAAGTTTCGACTCTCTCGCGAATTCCGATCGATCGAGCAAGCGATTAGAGGCGCGCATAATGAGGCGTTGAACTCACCAGCGATATCATGCGCGCTGTGTAGTAAAGATGAACCGAGTACATGCCCGCTTTATATTCCCGAAGAAGCAGCGGCAGCTCTTGCGGGATCAACGCTAAGGTCGCGTACATCGGGAAGAAGGTGTTCTCGCACACCAGAAGATATATAACACCCTCGACGGCCTGAATGCCCAATTGATCCAAATTCACGGCACCGACGAAACACAAGCCGGCGGCTGTAGCGACGCTCTACAAAATGTCACTCGTCGTTCATTTTTCGTGAAATTGCGGAAATAAACGTTTACGTCCGGCAATCGCGAATAATAATTAAATTACATGACATTCTTTTACGGCTTTGCACTCGTGGCCTAATTTCTCACGAGCGGATGTTTGAAAATTCTTCGGCTAATTGTAAAATCTGAAAATCTAGTTTTCTACGGTTTACGCACCACTTTCTGCAGTATCCTGATAAATTGCACGGTAGGATCTCGCAGAACTTGTAAGAATCCGCGATGGATAAGCCAGTATAACCGCAGCCACCAGTGCGGTTCCTTGCTGAATCAGATCGCAAATAGTGTAATTGAATAATTAAGTAATAATTTTTTTCCGACGGACTTTATCGATACATACAGTTCGATTGCAATTTTTCGCAAATATTTTTGCAAAGAAAATACTCACAAGACTGGTGATTCATTCCCTTCTGACTGAAAGAAATAATTGAGTTTCCGTAATAAAATTTGATTGATTAAGCTATTTATTTTCACATAATAATTCTACTTACGGCGCCCTGCAGACGAGCGGTGTCGAGCTCCTGTTGCAATATAACATCGATCTCGTTGCACGCCTCGCTCGTGAGGAACGCATCGCAGATCTTCTGCGCGCTTCTTCCGCTTCCGTCCGCATCGCCGGGCGCGATCGCTAGAGTCGTCACGAAGAAATCAGCCGGATTATAATTGCGTGGACATTCGTAGCCTTGGCTAGAAATAACAATGACAATTCCCATACAGCACAAAACATTGCAGCAACATTGCGGCAATATTGCAATGTTCTTGCAATGTTGCTAGAATGTTGCAATATTGTCGCAATGTTGCTGCAATATTCTGTGCTGTATGGGTTATAATCATATTTTATCTTAACATATTGTATAGAACTTTTTAGAGAAGACAAGATTTGTTTTTTTTTAGAAGAGAATACGAGTAAATGATATCACAAGAATATTTATCCTAAACCGAAACTAATTGTCCAAGCAAAATGTTGACTTGACCAACGTTTGATCAACATTGCTAATATCTGGCTATCAGAACGTTTTTTCAGTTCTGTTAAAATCAAGTGGTAGAATTGCCTGGAGAAAAATCGTCGTGCTTGCGTGCTGGTGCCAGCGAACGCTATTCTACCGCCTGCCAGAAGGATTATACGATGGAAGCTATCGAAGATGGTGGAACTTGGCTGATGTATGGTGCACAAGATCGTGCGACTTCTCGACGCGAAAGACGTCATGTGCGATACGAGGACTCCGGCGGAGTGAGCGTCTTGTCCTGTCGTCGGCTCGTCCAGGAACAGTATTTCAGGATCCGTCAATAGCTGGAGGAAAAGAAGGAAGGAATTAGCATCGCGCGAAGCAAGAGAGACTGGAATAACGTGCGAACACGCACCTCGGTGGCGAAGGCTAGCCTCTTCTTTTCTCCGCCCGACAGGACCTTGTTGTCGTCGGTGCCGCCGATGCGAGTGTCGCGTCTCTCGATTAAACCGATCTCCCTCAGCAAGCGATCGATCTTGAGCCGAACATCGGAGGTGCGGATTCGTCCGTCTAATTTCATTCTCGCCTGATGATGAGGATTACCGAAGCGTAATACGTGTTCCGTTCGCCGTCAACTAGATGAAACTCACCATAAACCAAATATGTTCGCGCACCGTCATCGTCTCAATGAACATGTCGTCCTGGTGCATGAAGCCGCTGTGACGTCTCATGTATGAGGAAGTAGTCGACACGCCGTTGACGCGAACATCGCCGTGCACTACAACGCCGGCTGTCAGGCAAGAATCGATCATCTCTTATTTTTTTCGACGATACAATTACGAATCAACGCTACTTACATCCTGTGCGCCATGCCAATGCCGTCATCAGCGAGCTTTTCCCAGCGCCGCTATGAAAGAGAGCAGCGTCACGAGAGGGAGATGACGATACGTGAACAATGGAATTATAAATATTGACTGTATGCGAGTTGTTTCACATTGTATAACTGATTGTAAATCATTTACCTGCCTCCTAGGATTGCGGTGAGTTCGCCAGGTCGCACCACACCTCGCACTATAAAAACAATAATCGAGTGTAAGTTTGTCACCGTGCCAGCTTTCGTATTTACGTGCGCGAGATAATGCATTGTATTAAGTACTATTATTGATGAGCTGCTTGCTTATGGTGCGCCGGTTCCGGTCCATCGCGTAAACGGACAAATTTTGCCAAGAAAGCATCGTGCCTTTTGCACGATCTTGTCGCGGCGGCACGTCGAATCCGGACGTCGACAGCATTTTCACACTATTTGACACTGTCCAACGTAGAATATGATGTAACACCAGGTTTTCTTTCTTTCGAACAAGTTTCTCTCGCGCTGTTCTCTCGCGGTGGTAGCAGAAGCGACCTCGAGACGCAATCGCGGATTACGTGATATCGCAGATAAGAGCGTAATAGCGAAAGTATTCGCCCGGAGTGCAGTTCGACCGCTGCCCGAAGAATGAGAAACCGACGACAAGGCGTGACGAGGTGCCTCGTCGAGATTGGCGCTAAAAATGCACGATTCTCGCAGCACGCGCGTAACGCTCTACCACCACTCGATGCGCTTGGTCCGCCCGCTGCTTTTTGTAACTTTCTTCGCAATTGAATATCATGCGCGAAAATCATGGATGTAAATAACAGAGGCGAAAACTCATCAAAATTTATCGATCGTAAAAGTCGGTGATGTACAGATTTTCTGGATACAGATTGTTGCGCATCGTCGATGCAATGATCTTCGGCAAATATTGCTGCTAATTTTCGAAATGCAACATCATCGTGATTGTCGCGGAGATAATTAACACCCGAGATTACGTATGTGACGATATGATTTGAGAGATGCGTCGTATGCGCAAGTGTCGTGCGCAACGATCGAGCTCCGTAATTCGACACTGCTAACGAATCGATAGATTATTCACCGAGGGCTTTCTCTCCTTCTTCAGAAAAATGCCCTCTTCGTTACAGTCACCATTCGTGACACGAACCTCACGGTAACTGTAAACCGAAACCCTATCTACGCCGAGACAGACGAGCGACCAGTTCAGGCCGACGTTATTTCGTTATCGGGATTATCGTTCGTTGCTTTTAACGATCCTGGAATAGCGATTAAATTTGCGGACCGCAAACAACCTTATTTTGCTCACTCATTGAATCCCTTATCCAAATATCTATATAGAAATGCCTTTGGAACTCGAAAACTTGCTTTTCGAAATTTGAATCGGTTTCACACGCCTCATGTTTTTGCAATTATTTATTTAAGGTATTCTTTCGATGCTTTGATGATTTTTCGGAGATGCATCGTATCGATCTGATTTTTTTTCTCCAGAATCTCCCAGGATTTGTTTTTTACATCGCACTTTATGTCGTACATGCGGTCACACGGTATGTATGGCAACCGGTTTGTAATAATATCTAGATGCGAACGAAAGAGTGGTCAAGCCCGATACAGGAAATACGGTAGGACACGTAGGTGCGCGTTGTTGTTTCGCCGAGGCACATTTTTCCGAGTTTCTGTTACGTCGCCTTTTTGCGGTCAGTGCGCGTCAACACGGATACCTTCAATGAGACTCATAAATCACATACTCGACAAATTTTACAAATTATTTATTTATACACTACATTTATATAACAATTACGTTACATACAATAATAACAGACCTGCAATCATTTTCGCAAACCGCGTCTTTATCCACGAGACATGACGAAGACGCTATTTGGGTTTGAAACGGCAAGTTTTCGACAGCAACGCGAGCAACGCCAGGAAACGAAATATGAGGATAAGCGCGAACAAGCAGAGGATGTCCATCCAGAAGTTCGCTTCTTTGAAGTTATAAGTTTGGAGTACCGTGTGTCCCGATTTCGGACACGTCACGTTGCTTCTCGTGCACGCTATGAAATCGATCTCCGACCATTGGTTGATCAAAAGTGCCTCGTTGCCGTAACGAAACCAGGATAAATACGAGAACCACACAAAGTAGGACGGCACAGATCTGTCGCAAGAAAAAAAAAAAGAAATTTTATCTCGAGCATTTTTTTAACCAACAGTCTATTGTACTCACGCTGTGTTCAGGAAGAAACCGCCGAAAAGCAAGAACGGTATTATGACCGGCGGACCGACGGAAAGCGCCATAGACACGCTGCTGCTGATGCACGATATCAGATAACCTGCGAGAAACAAAGTTAGGCGGACTTTTGAGAAACGATCGCAAGCATTTTTATGAATTGTCTTACCGAATGAAGTCGCTACATTTGCTACGAGAGCCACCACGCCAGTGGCGATGAAAAAATGCTTCACGTCGGGATGCAAGCCAATCATTGGGTAGACAATAGCGGTGAAGATGAACGGTATCGCCAGGAATATCGGCGCTTCCGCTAGCGTCTTGCAGATGAAGTAGACATCGGTGCGATACATGCCATTTCTCTGCTCGCGAAGAAATATCGGCAGTTCGGCGCAAAACACCTGTGCACAAATACAAGCGTGTTTCATTTTTACCCGAAATGTAGACGCGCGTATTTCCGATCATTTTTAAGATTGCCATAAAGCCCGTTGTGCGGCTTAATCGATTTATGATTCATGCGTTGCGTTTTAATCTCACGTTGATGACCGCGAAGACATTCTGGAAAGTCATGTTGGTGAGGAAGATGAAAAGGGCGCCGTTGATATTCATCACGCCATCCTGATCCATCCGTTGACCGAAATAAATGACGCCGATCAATAGTGAGACCATCTACGGTAGAAAATTGCAATTCGTTCGCTCTCGTTCATTCAATTCGTGTCTTCCTTCCTTCTCTCTCTAAGTGCTTAGGACTTGCAACGCAAAAAAGAATTTACAAATAACTTGAAATTGAAATATACATTTTTTTATGAATTTTAGTTTTGATTCTTTGCTTTTATTTTCTTTTCATTTATTTAAATTAAATTAATTTCTTTAATGAAGCAAATAGAGCGGAAGGAAGGAATCTTTTTTTATTTTTTTTAATCACACGTAAAAAATCGAATGTTATCTTAGAAACCAAAGATCATCATGAAGCTTGTGTTTATTATTGGAAGAAAACGCACGATAGTTTGCAAAAGGCGGACTTTAATGATGAGAGGTTCCTTCATCACCGACAACCAGGATCGCCACAGAACGGCGCGGAATTGCTCGCACCAACTCGCTTTGTAAGGAGATCGATCGGAATCCTTAGAGTGCTTGAGCTGTTTGAGGGCATCCTCGAATTCGCCGTGGATCTCGGTTTCCAGGGCGATTTTCAGGCCGTATTCGCTTCTCCGGAAGGTATCGCACGCCGTTTTGATCGCGTATCTGCTGGCCAACTCGCGCCCCGGCATCACGGCCAACACTTGTATAAAATAATCAGCAGGATTGTAATTGCTGGGACAGGCGGCGCCGAGTCTGAATGAGACAACACGTTGTAAGCGATGCTGGCAAAATCTCCATCCACATTCGAAGATTTTATATTTTTATAGATAGATACATGTGCGAAAAAAATATACTACCCAGTAAGTGAAATGTTAGCAATGTTGACGGATCGACAGCAAATTTAATCAAATTTGTCAATTTTCTTTTTAAAATAATATTCCTTTTTTTATGTGTCATTCAAAATGATAAGAAGGGTTCCTTTTTTCTGCTTTATTTGCTTCGTTAAAAAATTAATAAATAAAAAGAAGAACAAACAATCCAGATTAAAATTTATTAAAAAATTTGAAATCAACTTGTTGTCAATCAGCTAATATTCGCGTCTTTTTATTTACTTTCTAAGCAGTAGTTATCGTGCCGTGATGTTTTTGTTATTACGCGGATTTGAAAATGAGCTCTTCGATGAAACTTACGTTTTAAAGAAAGAACAGGCTTGCGCAGTCGTACCCATAAAAGCGACTCTTCCCTCGGCCATTAGAAGAATTTTGTCGAACATAGCGAACAGCTCCGACGAAGGTTGATGTAACGTCGCGACGATCGTTTTGCCGCGTGCTGTTTGAATCATTCGAATCGCTGATCCTCCAGTACGACTAACTTTACTCGCAGCTCAAAAACTCTTCATCGATTTCACTTACCCGCCAATGCTTTCAAAATGGAAACAGCTTGATGGGCCATGAAGGAATCCAAGCCCGATGTCGGCTCGTCGCAAAACATGAGCGGTGGATCGGTCAGCACTTCGGAGGCGAAAGACAACCTCTTCATTTCGCCCCCCGAAAGACCTTTCACTCTGCCGGGTATTCCGATCATGGTGTTCCGACATTTTGTCAGAGCGAGCTGCTTTCGAGGAAGACGAGACAAACGGAATGAACGGTGAGAATTTTATCGATCCTCAAGCATTTACCAAAATCGACAACCGACGATACAAGACGTATAATTGCGACGAGTACCGCGATCGAATTATACCTCGTCGATGACCTCGTTGACACGCTTGATCCTCTGGCTGCGAGATATTTGCCGATCCATTCGCACTGTCGCCTGAAACATCAGGTGCTCCGTCACGGTGAGCGTGCCGATGAACAGATCGTCCTGCTGCACGTAAGCCATCCGCGACGTGAGGACGCCCGACGATACCCGTCGACCGTTGGCGGCCATCAGACCGGACACGGATACACCACGTGCCGAACGGAACGTCAGGGCGTTCAACAAGGTCGTCTTGCCCGCGCCTGACGCACCCATGATTACCAACAGCTCGCCGGGATACGCTACTCCGCACACTGAAATACGCAGTTATTGCGAAATGCGACAAAAGCTCCTGAATTTTGCATAAAAATTCGCATTTTTTTTTTAAATTTCTTTTCGCTCTTTACCATCTTTTAGTATGTGCTTCTGCGCGATGGATCTTCTGGCTTGGAACGTCAATCGATCCCAAATTCTATCGGTTCTCGCGCTGCAGTACACGTTTACGTCGCTCCATGTGTATGTAATTTTATTGTCGGAAATTTTGTCATTGAAATTTGCACCCGCATGCGCACTCGAAATCGGTCTCAAGCTAAACGAGGTCTCCGGACTTCCGCCGTGGGACGTACTTCCTTCCTACAACGATCGCGTCAACGAACACACAGCGCACTTTTAATTTTTCTTCTTATTTAATACATATTTTTCGAGATTTTATACATATATCACAAAATTATTTTAAGCAAAGTTTCTACGATCAATTTAAAAATTTTGCAGAGTAAAAAAAATATCGAAAAAATGACTCATCGCTTATCACATTTTTCTAATTCAACTTTAAGTAAAAAAATTAAATCAAATAAAAATTATACATATCAAAATCTACTTTGGCATGAAAATAAAAATGTATAAAACAAATACGCATAAAAGAAATGTGCTACGTTTCAGCTGAAAAGTGATTTTGATTTAACTTATTAATAGCACAAGACTGCAGTGTCAATTCGTCGCCGCATTTCCATACAGAAAAAATAAAGTTTCCGAAAATTATGACATAAATTGCTTGTTATACTCACGAAGGAAATCGTGTGATAAGTGAGCCTTTGGGTTTTACTTGCAGAAGAGGTCGGTGTCGTGGAGATCAAAGGCTCCGTTTCCTCGGTAGCAGTCATTTTCTTATTTTATACGCTTTGCCGCACGTCTGTTTTGGCCTTTCCTTCGCGGATGCTCTTCTCGATGCATCGACAGATATATATCGGGATTAAAATACGTACAGCTTTTAATCGCGTAATTATATGTGGAACATATTTTTTTCTTATATTCCGATAATTTTTTTCAAGCGATTGTAAGTGTGAGAACGCAGACTTGAAGATTGATTTTATTTACAACACCGATCCAGATACAGACCTGTTGTGTAAAATTACATAATTCTACTATGCGGGACGCGAATGAGAAAAAATTTCCGAGAGGGGGTGGTTGTGCGAAAAAGAGAGAAAAAAAAACGGCGGGATTATATTTTTGAAATGGTGCAGCACAAAAGACACGTTTCGTAGAACAAGCCCGGCTTTTTTCCCTGCGAAGTCGTGGTATCGCGGATGCCGCGTACACCTGCGTAGAATGCGAGAACGTGCGCGCATGATATAATGCACGTAAGTTGGCCGGAGGAAACGAACGTCCCCTCTCCATTGATTGCCGTTGCACATTTACAGTACTACCTATGCTCTCTGGTGGGGCCTTGCAAATCCATCTCCGTAAAGTTAAAAAGAGTAATATGATTGAAATAAAACTGTCAAGAGACTTCGAGATGTACATACGTGTATTATACGTACATGTATGATATTACGTGTATAAACTTTTTGTTCGTCGAGTAATTTAAATATAATACACTAATAAGAGGATCTCTCTCTCTCTCTCTCTTTCTCTCTCTCTATGTGTACGTATGGATGATATGGATAGTAGTATTGTACTGCAGTATTGACGCAATTCTGCAACATTATTTATTTTTTTTTTTTCTAGTGTATTAGAGATCATTATCTTATCTTACATTGTGAGGAGCGTGCATATGGTCGTGCATTTTAGAGCCGTTTTAGAAAGCGTAACAGTCTATTATGTAGGATAGTGCTGAAGTATGAATGATCCTACTGAGTTAACTATTGCTAATATGGATTGTAGTATATTTATCAAAATATATTTATCTCTCGTGTGGCTTTATTATTTGCATATGTATGTACTTTTAAACACGATATTACGCACGATGATAATTAGGAAATTTTATTTGTCACCAGTACGAAAATTATCGTTTGTTTGCTTCTTTTCTCTCTCTCTCTCTCTCTCTCTTTCTCTCTTAAGTAAGAAATCAACTTTCAAACATAGGCGTATGTCACGTAAGAAAAGTATCTATAGTCGGCAGTGCGCATACCTACTGCACATCAATTGATTCACAATTGATTTTTCGCATAATTTCTGCAAAAGAAATGAAGAGAACTTGTCATTTAAGATCGGGCCGATCATTTAGTCTTACAGATGCTGCGGTGTGCAGTTTTGCAAAATAGATATTGCTTCTGGCCACTATTGCCAACAGTAAGGGACAAACCGTAGCATCCATCGTATCGTCGAAACGATCGTCGAGCTCTTTCATTCATTCGAATTAAATAATGTGGCGTACATACTTTTCGATATCACATTTAACGTTTCAATTATAACAAAAATTTCCACTGCGTAAAATACAAATGAAGAGAAATCGATTTCTTTATACTAAAAGAAACGACGAGATTTTTCTCATTTGTTGCCAGCAAGATTCATGCTATAATCGAACATCATCACATAGATTTCCGACGTATCGCGATAAACATTTTAAAACAACATTCAATTTAACGAGATTTAATCATACTTCAATGAAACTCTAATTTCTCACAACTTAAAATTTACAATCGATCGATGGAAGTGCAAGCGTCTTAAACGAAGTTCGAACAAAACTAAAATGTCAAAAGAATCTTGTTCAATGATATGTACCGTACGTCCATCATTGAAGAACCTTAACAGTTGACTGAACGTAGGCACCGACTGTTTGTGCTGTATAAGATAGAGCTCTAAAAGTGTACGAGCCTAACGTATTTGAGTCTCGACCGGCGATTCCGCTACCTCTCGAGATCACCTCTCTCGATAGTACGAGCACGCTGAGCACTAAAGGCAACGATCGCTTTATACAGTCTCAATTGTACGAGCTACAGTCGCCGCCGGCTTTTCGGCTCCAGTATCGTGGCGACAGCTCTGGCTTTAATCTCCGCGAGTCTTCAAAGCGAGCGATCACTCGCGATGCTCGTCAAATGAGTCAGAGCGCACATCTCGGCGCGTTTGCGCGGACAATACGTTCGATGACGTCATGACGGTATTCTTAAGCGCGTTAAAATTATCGCGTTGTGCGATTGTCGCAGTTCATGTAGTCTTATTGTTTTTGGACATGTTGTGCGACGCCCAATTCAACGATGTTTTCCACGAGTTACAGAGGGCTTCGTCGAATTTGCTTCTAAAGTGCTTCTGCGCTTCGCTTTCAGACATTTCTAAAACCTGCAAAGATATTTCAGTTTAAAGGTATCTTTCCGCCGTTACGGACGATTAATAACGATTGTACGTACCAACGTATCTCTAAGATAGTTCAGATCTTTCTCCGACGAGAGTTCAGGCAGCCCGGTGGATATCATCATGGCGAATAGAGACAATATAAGTCCACCGTGTTGGCGCAAAACCAAGAAAGCCTGTTCGCAATGACTCTGAAATCGTTGAAATTCAGCGGCGTGTCCCTTCTTCGTTTGGCCCTTGTTTATAACGTGCACGAAGTCATTGGTCAGAACGAAGGGCACGCGTTCGCGCCTGAATCCGAACTTCTCCTTGAAGTGGCCCAAAATGTGACCGAAATCGACGTGAAACAGTTGCCCGGTCTTCTTCACCATTATATTGTCGGAATGTCTATCGGCTATTCCGAGAACGTATGTCGCGACGCAATAACCCGCGCAACTTAAAGTAAACTCCTCGATGGCTTTGTTCAATGCCGCTTCCGTGTGGTTGTGATCCTTCAGCCAAGCTAACAAAGAACCTCTCCTGCGAACAGAAGAAGCGATAAGAATCCGATTCGCGTTTGGCGAATTTATACCGATGCGACGTATCGCATACCAATGTATCAATAACGTTTATATTCACCTGAAAGCCGCCGTCGCAGAAAACGTGCCCTTCTCCTTTTGAATGTTCGCGATCGTTTCCGCATTTAACACCACTTCTATCATCCCAATTTTGTTCTCCGTCGATATGCAACCGTATGGATTCATGCGCAAATCCAAGCCCTCCTTCTTCCACAGCTTATCCATAATACGTAACATTTGAAGTGTCAACATGTCTTGCCTCAAGTCGTCTCCGTGCTTGAGAATCAAGTAAATATCGTCACCAAAAATATCGCTGTTCTCGAAGACCAGCCAAAGCGGTCGCATCTTGCTGTCCATCACTCGACATTTTTCGATTCTGGCCAAAAAAAGAAGAGAAAAGATTTGAGATACATGAAAAGGAGCAAACTTTGTAACTTGGACGAGTGAAGGCGGTGAGCTCACTTGATGGTGTTCCACCTGAAACTGGGATCAAGGGGGTTAAGGACATCGGATATTGCTTCCTGGCAGTGCGGTTCTTGGATGAAGTCTTGAAAGGCCTGAAGCGCCGCTTTACGATCCTTCTTCAGCTTCACTTGTTCCGAAACACTCTTCAATTTATCCAAGCACTTCATCTGTTTGAACAACGATCGCATGTGCTGTTGACTTCCTCTGCAATACGCCTCCAGTATTAAACCGAAGCGAACGGATACAGCGCCGACTTGCATCTCTGACCTAAAGGCAGTTTGGAAGAAGATCGAGAGCGAGTGAATACGGAATGTCGAGTGGAATAACACTACACGTATACGAAATATCACTACTAACCTGAGGTGCCAAAATAAAAAATGTCCTATCCGTTGATTGTTAAGCGCCCGTTTTAAGAGAAATTCCGTCAAAGGACACGCCAAATAATTCTCGTGCTTTAACGCTTGAGCCAGCTGCAGTAAGTAAAGACTGAGATCATCGTCGGTGACGTCTCTTAAACAGTGAACCGCAAAGTTTCTGACATTTTGATCCGCATAAGCATAATCCAGCAGCTCCAAGGCCTTTTCAACCGGTAATTTCGGCCATTGCTGTATAAGAGCCGTGGCCTCCGCGACTTCCCTATAAATCAAGTCGACACACAGGTTTAATTTGTCACATTTTATATAATTGCAAAATTTCTCACCTATGATCATTCCACTCGACGCACTGTAATAATTTTGCTAAAAGCGTCGGAATTTCACGAAGACAGTGATGCCTCAACACCCACATCGTCTTCTTCTCTTGTTCGTGTAATTCGTGCAACGGATCCCTGTCGGCTAGTAATCTCAATTGCTCCAACGGTTGACTAACATCAGACTCTTGATTCAATTCGTCTTTGACCGTGCGTTCCGCGGATTGTTCTCGCAACGTTTGGGCATACTCGACCATTTTCTCCGGCGTGGGATAAAGAACACACTGATCTTTCCCGTAGCTGTGAAAAAGAAAGCAGCATTAAACAAGCACGATTATGCGGTATAAAATGTTATTCTTTAGAAATTGCGAAACTTGAACTTGGTTACTTTGGAAACGTTAACATGAGCGCAGCTGCTCTGTCTATATGCGGATTGGAGACCACTGTTCCAAGCGGATGAAGCAGATCGTCATTCTGTATATCCTCTGCGTACGTCCACGTATACAACGTCGTAGCGCCCGTTTTCAATTGGGACTTAAAGTCGTATATCGTCGTATTCGCCCAACATAAAGGATTTATGAAAAATTCCTGTTTCGAATCTCTGACCAGCTTTCTGCTCTTCAGACCTTTCGCAGTTTTGCTGATTTCATATAATACAAAGCATAGGCGTGCCATTCGCGGTATATCTCGGACCTTGATGTCGAATTTGAGGATCTCTTCCCATTCGCAGCTGTCATCGGGATTAACGATAATTTCTTTGGTTTTTTGACTCTCGCACAGAGATTTTCCACCGTGAAAAAGACCAGCTTGCAATCCGATCTGTAGAAGAAAAAAAAACGCGAAAGAAATATTATATAGGCGCTGAGTGGTCTTGTTTCTGGAAACAGAAAACTTGAAGGGAACTGGAATACGGTACCTCCACAATTCGATGAGCGGCGTCGCAATTAAGTCGAGAAATTCTATTTACGGTAAACATGAATGGTTCCTCGATCTTCAACGTCGAAATGTGCTTTCCTTTCTTGCGCAATGTTAACGTCGAGGACGACGGTTTCGTACGCTGCAGCATATCGGCGTCCGGATTGTCGAAGGCGTTATCTTGGTCCACAGGTACACTCTGCTTACTGAGTGTAACCAGCGTTGGTGTAATGTCTTTCGCTAAGCAATCTTGAATATAGCTAAATTGTATGAGCGAAATCTTATCGCCGATCAAATACTCCTCTTGTCCGCAAATCTTAAGTGTAAAGTCATTAGGTTGTTCACCTCGAGTATTAAGAGTATTCGCCCTTTTGTTCAGGATTATCTCGAGCAACTCGGGTGGCGTAGTGGTATGTGATATTTGGAAGGTGAACATTGTCTGGAATAACAACATTATCGTCATTTTAATGATGATTCATAGTGAGATAACGGACAGAATTATCCTCGATAAAACCAAGATTTACTTTACCTCGGAATTTTCGAATTTTGTAACTAAAACGATATTTCCGTCTTTCAAACGAGTTTCTATATTTTTAGGTATAGTAGATGTCGGCGCTATCCTCGAAGGAAACTGATAATGCACTTTTTCCGTCCAGCATTTATTTTGCCTAGATAACGCCACCTCATCTCCCAAAAGCCGCATTTTCCATCTGAAGTCGTTGACCTCGGAATTTTTCAAGGCTGCAAACTCGTGCAGGCCTTTACCGATTAAGAGGCCAATTTGAGAATCTAAATTCCTATCACTTTTACCTTCGCGTTCTATAACTTTTAACACCGAACAAAAAGGTTTTATATCACAGAGACGTCTTGTTTCATCCCGCAATTCTTCTACCTCTGCGTTTGAGTTGATGCACGAGAATACATACGACGGTGCATCCTTCAATGTTCCATGGAGAGGATACTTACTAGCCTCGTCCCAGAGATCCTATTAAATATTATTAAATTTTTGTATCACTGTTGATCTATTCAATATATAAATTTTATTAAAGTGCCTTAACTGCACAATTTGAGATATTCGACATATATTTAAAACAAATTTTTAAGTTTAGCAATTGCCTATTTATAAAATTACAAAATAAATATTCCTTTCACAACAGCACTATCATTTAATATATGTTGATAAGACGCTTATCATTATTGCATTCCAAATATGTTTTCTTTTCAACTAATAAATGTTTCCTTGTTCGTACATTAAAATGCAATTTCAACAATACTTAATATTCAATCACAAATGCAATTTGTTTCTCTTTGTGCATAAAATTGCGTTTGAAACAACTTAACTTTGTGTAGAAACTTAAATTTGTAATCAATTAGATTACACACAAATATGCATTTGGCTGCGGCGGTCTAAAGGTCGAGAAGGAAGGAACAAATTGCATTGTCGATTAATAAAATAGTTTGCATAAATTACGGACAAGGTGTTTACCTCTTTGATCTGGTCTAAGGTAATATTACGATTGATCTCAAATGGTATGACAACACCATTTGGCATCAGGCACGTGAGTTCCACCACTGCTGGTTCTTGTGCATCTCCGGGCCTCTCTGCCCAAAAATTATACTTGTATGCGTTCGGTAAGGTACCATGTACCATGGTGAATAACAAAATCGGTATTTTGTCAGGCACAAGTAACACACACGTACGGTGGGTGAGCACACGTACGTCAATCTGCTTTTACATCACACAAACAGAAAAGGAAACGTTATCAAAAATATTCTTTAACTCGTTTGTGTCGCTTGATACATCTGCGGTTCATCTTTCCCATTTGCAATGAGAAAACAAACGTGCGACGGTCCGTTGTAATCGTCAAAAAAAAAAAAAACTCGGTAAATAGTTATATCGTTGTTTACTTCGCCTCACTGAATGCAAGTGCAATTTTCGAATTTCCACACTTTCACGTTACAGGCATCGCCTCACATTGGCACGAGATGTTTGAAATAGTACATTCTCCCAAATAAGACCGATGTCTTGTACGTTTGCGTGCCAAGATACAAATAACCATTATCGTCTACACGTAATAACAATACATGACTCCGCCATTATTTACTTCGCGTTCAACCAACAGCATCGAACAGTACTAGCAGCAATGGCTCAGCAGTGTCAGCAGCAGCAGCAGCAGTGAGGGCGTTCGTATCTGACAGTTTCTTAAGGAGGGTTCATACGGTACGCATTATTTGATACGTTTAACAATTAATAATGCATCCGATAACTCTATATCTGATACGAATATTTTTTTCAGGAACGAATATGGCATTTGACGGAGTCCTTAGAAAGCACATTTTCCTGTTTGAACATCGAAGTTTCTTGCATCCACGTGCATCGGATGCAATGTGTACCCTCCATTATTACATATGTCACTGGCATAAATATAGTCGACAAGGTGGGAGAAGCCAGAAACGACCAGTGGTTATTAGCTGACTTCAGTATGCTCGAAATTTTGGTTATAACGAGTTGTAATTTATTTTTTCTCCAAATATAGATGGACGAGCCATCGTTTACGCTTTTCCATAATAGCATCTGTGGTAAATGAAATCGCATGCTTACCGGAGCATGCATCTGTATTTGATAAGTCATATAAAGCTTCTCCTCGGTTAAAATTGGCCTACATAACCGCTCTGAGAATTATGAATTTGCAAACGCTTTTTCAAGACTTCAATCCAAGGTAATTTTTATATTATTTCGTTCCATATCAGTGACTCCGAAAATTAAAAGTCGCTTATCGTGAATATTTTTTGCAGTATTTACTCACAAGTACACGTGCAGATATGTTAATTTTACATTTCAGTAAATTTTTGGTGCATCTCTGTTTGATGATATTTACCATTTTATTCGCTCTTCGATTGGATGGCTTCATAGAATGGAGTTATTGGTCAGTCTTCAGTCCGATATGGGTCTGGAAAAGTATGGTAATATTAGGAGCTATAGTCGGAAGCTACGTTTGGTGGAGACATCCGCACGCAAGACTGGAAGGAGATGCCTATGTGCATTATAAAGCGATGCTTATCACTCTAGCGTTACATTTGATTCTACTAATGTTCGAATTGTTAGTGTGTGACAAATTGGAATCCGAAAGACACTTGTGGATACTTGTGTTCATACCTTTGATATTCATTTCAATAGTATCAATCGCAGTAAGTAATGGATTCTTTAACAATCAGCCAATGATTATATTGACAAAGATTTCTTTTCACAATTTTCCATTGCAATTTAGGTTTGCATCTGGGCTGTGAAACATGATCGATCTTTTGAACTGGAATTATTCTGCGCTGTCAATGTGTTGCAGTTTATTTTCTTGGCTTTAAGATTAGATGGTTTTATAACGTGGAGTTGGGAGGTTGTGTTCGTGCCACTGTGGGCACTACTTTGCTTATCTTTAGTAGCCGTTTTGTATGCGATAGTGTTTGCCGCAGTTTTACTAAGAACACCACAGATCAATGCTCGTCAAAGGCGGACTTCCTTGAATTCAGCATTAGCATATACATTTCTCGTTGTACCCATTTTAGTATTCCAGGTTGGTTATGCGCAGTATATTTCCAAGTCTTTCTACAATTTACAATCAATTTTCTTATAGCATCATTTACCAATTTATCCTGTTTTAGGTGTTGTTGGCAAATAAATTGGATGGAGATATTTCAACAAATTATACTACCGTGGCAATGCCACTCATTGTGTCGCATATAACTCTCATTTTCATGTCATTTGGTGCGAAGGGTGGAAATAAATGTGAGATATGTTATATATTTATGTATTTATATGTTTATGTTTATTTAACAACTTTTTATTAACCTTTATTAGCATATAAAAATAATGAAATTTTTGTTTAGGGTGGTTTGGTATCAGAAAAGACTTTTGTCACTTCCTGCTAGGTTTATTTCCATTTCTTCAAGAGTATGGTAATATTTCGTATCAACCGAGAGACGAGCGAGATCAACCACCATCCGAGCCAATGATTACAGAAAAGGGTGAAAAGCTCATTAAAAAAATTGACCTAATGAAACCTGTCGTGCCTATAATCTCTATAGACATGCCCGATTGATTGGCCGAAAGCAGGTATTTTATTTTGTAAGAATATACTTGGAAGGCATATTACGTGACACACATAACAATGCAATGTAAATTGATACTTAAAATTTCTTATTTTAATATTTTACAGGATTAAATCGGATATTTAAAAAGTGTTATTTTTAATGCAATTGGCTTATACAGAAATCAAATATCTGTATAAATTAGGCAGGTATACATTTAAAAATACACAAATAAGCATGATATATTTCAGTGTAAAAAAGAAAAAAAGAAAGTATTTCTCTAAGACTTCTAGTCTTCCGTTGTTGTTGTATCAAATGATGATGTCTGAAGCGAGAAATTGTGTTAATTGTATATTTCTCTGTGTGTTATATATCGAAATGGTTTTTTCACAAATTATGCTCAGCAGATATAGATCGATAAAATATAAGGACGACTCTCTTTTTAACTCGTAGATTAATAAAGAATTGTAAATCTCGATTAATCGTCACAAGTCTATTTGCCATGTAAAATATGTAGGATACAAGACTTTGACTTGTACGCAGATTGAATTTACGAAAATGCATAAAAATGGGAGAGTATGACGATTGTGAATTTTATCAATCTATACCATGAAACGAGAATGACGATATACGTAAAAACAAATTTATATCGCTGTATGCTGGAAGAAAAGGAGATCGAATTATTTTTCACTTCTGAAAGACATCATAATTTAATATGGCTGCGTGAGGCAAGAGGAGTTTTAATATAGGACATGTGTATTATGTGCAACACACGAGATTGCTTTAAACATGAATAACGAAATATAGTTATTGCTTATATGTTAGGTATTTTTCTCTAGGCCTTATTAAGCAAAGAGATCGAATTAAGCAGTTATATGTCGGCTGGGATACAAGACTGAGCACCTCGCATCTCTATAGAATAGCATCGCCAGGATGTCGAAAAGTGAGGAAAGGAATCGCGAAAAAAAAGCTGGATAACTCTAGAAAAGGATAATGTTGCTGTTAACGTTGCTGGACATTGTAATAATGAGAATGCCCAATCATTTATTATGTTATAATGTAGAAACAATGTACAGACTGTTGTATCATAATAATATTACGTATAATGAATATTGAACATTGAATATTATGCGAATCTACTATATGCGACAATGGTAGACAAATGCTAATAATGTTATGTTATATATATATAGATATATATATTACACTTAAAAATACTATTATAATCTAATAAAGTTTCTATTTTTTGGTATCAATATTAACGATTAATTATTTTCTGCAATACTGTTGTTTAATTTTGGTAGCAACATCTCAGTGCATATGGAATATAACAAAACTATTTCTTTCCAAATTTCTCTGAAATAATTTTGCAGCAGAAAATGTTAACATTATAAACATAAAAGTGCATACATCGAATTTCTTGTTCAAAATTGCATAATCTTATAACATTGTTATGTAATCTATGAAGATGCTTAAAATATCAGTAAATTTTCTTTGATGTATGTATATATAAATAAAAACTTATAAATCGATCCATCGGTGATGCCATAACGTTCATTAAAAAACTATTTTGGATTAAGATGCAATGCTTCACGAGTCATTAAAGATCGATTTCATATCGATATCCAATTTTAAAGTAGCAGTAAGTATGCGCGTTCTATTTTTATAATTAATAAAATTACAATATAATTTAATTACACTTAAATCTATTTTGATAATATTTTCATACAGTTTGCTATATTCGGCATACATATTTCTCTCGTTTTCTCTTCTTCTTTCAATTATAGCGCATAAATTTCGAGTATAAATAGTATTTAAGTATAAACTTAGTGTTCGAAATTGATCAAACGGATCGTAGCAACAAATCTCCAGCGCTAAGCAACGCACGATTATTTTTACAAGACAACACATTTGACTGGCATGCACGCACAAACGAACGAACGGATGAACGGATGAAACACGGTTTTGACAGCTCTGGCTGGTCCGATCGGCGCAGAGAATACGCATTTTCGCGATACGTCGTAATCCCTGACACGTAATCACATTTTATAATTAAATCTGTGTTTCTCCCATAAGATAGTAGCATTTCGCAGCCCTGTCCGGAACACTGAACACGTTATAATTGGATACATCCACATGAAGCTGTTGAAATTCTTGCTTCGTTATTTTCCACCAGGTGAGCAGACAAAAGAGAGGTACATACATAACAAGCACGCTGTAACACAAATTAAAAACTTTGACAAAACTGAATGCACATTAATGCATTATTAATTTCACGCTCGAAATAGATTCTATAGTTTTTTACTTTTTAATTGCTTATTAAGCGTAAAAAAATGAGCTCATCAAAGATTTATGAATAAGAAACGCTTACAAAATTACTAGTTAACATTAATTAAAAATATCGACACGTGTGAGAAGACGAAAATATGTAATGCACGAACTGCATTTTTCTGTTTTTCAATAGAAATACGATTAAGATTAATTTGATACATTTGAGACATGGTTTTTGATGAAATTTTAGGTCTCGCACTGGAATATACGCAAGGCGGTGACGTGAAGACAAAAATGATCGATCTATTGGATTTGTCCGCCGAGTAATCGTCCATTTGAATTTCGCAATTATTTATCGTAGCCTTCGAGTGAAAGATTAAAGCCGCTAAAGTGTTGTTTAATATCGTTGCTTTATCTACGATTTTCGTTTTATTTTACACGCTGAGCTGTATATACACGACATGTGCTTACGGAGCACTAAAGCGGGAAATTACACGATTTACTTTGCAGAACGGACGTAAGAGCATTAGCGGAGAGTATAAAAGCAGCCGAACCTGTAATAACCGAAAGTGTAATGGACCAGTTAGTCGAGACCTTGCAGAAGCTGCAGGCTAAAGTTTGCGACACAAATGCCAAGCATTACTACAAATACAAAACCTTACAGACTCATCTTTTACCGGTCACGAGCATAGCGCTCGATAAACTAGGTAAAAGGTATTTTGAATTAAAAATGTCGCTCAACCGCTCATGAGATTTGTAAAGCTTATAAAATTTGAAACTCACAAAACGGTGTTACGTTATTACACATCCCACAGCATAATTTCGTAATTAATTACGAGCCATTAGAAACAATTGGATTAATTGATGTAAGCGCGTCGGGTGATTTATCGAAGCGCGTAATCGGCATGTCATTCGTTTTGATCGGCAGATGCTTGACAGGCAGCTATGACCGAACTTGTAAAGTTTGGGACATTGACAGTGGAACGGAGCTTCTTACTCTCGAAGGCCATAAGAACGTGGTCTATGCTGTCTCCTTCAACAATCCAACTTCGTGAGTTAGTCGCGATGATCAAAGTTAGTTGCGACAATATCGATCCGGTTTGAAAGTAAGACAGCTCGCGATGGAGCTATTTCTTTTCTTTTTTTTTCCCTCCCCTTTCTTTCTCACTGCGCGCGTTACATTTCATTTACATCGCAACGGCAGCAGCTGGGACTTTTGTCAACGTTACCATTTCAGAGACAAAATTGTGACTGGATCCTTCGACAGAACGGCAAAAGTCTGGTGCTCACGGACGGGTCATTGCCTCGCAACCATGTGGGGTCACGACGCGGAAGTAGTGGTAGCTAAATTCTCACCGACGCAATGCAGCCTGACGACCGGCTCCATTGACGCAACGTCAAAAATATTCCATGTAGAAACCGGTATCGAAAAATATTGCAATGTTATTTCATACAATAAACGCGCGCGCCGATTCGACTGGCTCTTGCGATCGATCGAGCGCGACGCGCTACTGTCGAATCTGCTTCCCGATGCGCGAACTGTGGCGGTTAATGTTTATCTTTGTCCAGTATATTTAATCATTATTGGCTTGTGTTATCAAACGGCGAGTTGACATTCCAGTTAAACAAGCTTGAAGAGAGCGACTCTTGTTTGAGTTTTTGTGTTCTCAGTTGTATCCGAAAGGCAATTTAGAATATTAAGCGCTATCGATTGTTTCTCAAAGTGGCTTCGCAATAATACATTTCGTGCGGCATGCACTATTTTTGTCTTTTTTTTTTAAAACACGTTCAATTAAATTGATTTCACGTTTTACTTTTATTACTCCGTTGTTGAGAAAAATCTAAAGAGACAGTCTGTTTAAAATAATTTATGGAATAAAGTATCGTCACAGATGTCCTTATTCTATTTTTATGCGAAACATTCGATTTGGATTCGGCAGGTCAGGAATTGGGCACGTTGAGAGGCCATACGGCGGAAGTTATTGCGTTGCATTACAACGATGATGGAAATCAGATCATATCGGGTTCCTTTGACGGGACCGTGAACATCTGGGATGCAAGGACTTTTGCGTGGGTCTATTTTATTATCTTATTTTAATGTTATTGAAAGTGAAAACAGTTTGGTAAATATGGCAAAGATTTATTATTTTTCTGGCACATGTTTCAATTTCTTCGAAATTCGATTTGACTTTAGCGCACAAATGACTTTCCCAAACAATAAATCCATGCAAAACGGCGTAATTCATTGATAGTAAGACTACAATTGTTTGAAATTTATAAAACATCGCTCTTTTATTTTTTTCAATGTAAATCATGCATAGAAAATCGTGGTTTTTTATCCCTCAATTGCAAAATTCAGTTGTAAGATTAAAAGTCTTTTCAACCGGCGATCAGACGAACGAGCGTACTGATCGGGCATCACGCGGCGTTGTCCAACTGCCTCTACAACTTCGACTGTTCGCTGATCGCGTCGTCGTCGATGGATAAAAGCGCGAAGATATGGGATGCGAGGATGAATTCCTGCGTGGCCACGCTGCGGGGACACGAGGACGAACTTCTGGATCTCGCTTTCGACAACAACGGCAAGAAACTGGCGACAGCCAGCAGCGACACTACCGCGCGAGTTTGGGATATAAGCAGCACGTTTCAACAATTGACTCTGATGAAAGGCCATCAGGAGGAAGTTTCGAAAGGCAAATCTCCTAAATACACGTTTCGCGCTATATCCATCCGATATTCCAAATTTATAGCAAGCTAAATTCTCCGGAATGTATTTCAGTGTGCTTCAGTCCGAACGGCCGTCAGCTTCTAACCGCTTCCTTGGACAGAACAGCCAGACTGTGGTCTGTAGACGACGGCTCCTGCTTTCAGCAATTAAAAGGTCACACCGACGACGTCTTCGCTTGTGCGTTCTCGTACGCGGGGGATAGCATAATTACCGCTAGCAAGGATAATACATGCACGATCTGGAGATGATTAGACTGGTTTCAAGTATGCGCTTAGCTGCTGCTCGTTTCTTTGTTTATTATTTATGTTGTATATTTTTATGTTATCTAAATTTTTATGTCTCGCGCAGTTTATCGCTTTCTGATAAACGAGCGTAACAGCGATAGAACGGGCAGATAGCAATAATATCAAGCATTTCCGCATTCTGTAAAAATACTGATGTTGCAATGTTGACAACGAGAAAAGGAAGGATATTTTTGCGGAAAAAAAAGATTTTGCGGTCGAAAAATGGAAAAACTTTTTGAATAAATTTGTTTGTAGAAATACACTACATAGAAATATGTTGCTCTGATATTGAAACAAAATAGTCTAACAAATAGCGTATGAAATACATTTTATTATTGCACTGAATTTGTCACTAAAACTATTTTCATACAAAATCGCTATTTTTAACAAGTCCTTTTGCTCTTTATATATAATAACTAATGATATTTGCTTATATAATATGCAGGTTATTTAAAACAAACATATTTATCTTGAAATAAATTTACTTCATAATAATTATGAAAACACAGAATGTTAAATCAAATTAACGCGCGTGACTAGTGAGATAATGTAGCGATTTTCCGAGTTGGACTTTGACGACCGATAACATTCGATTAAAAGCATCATCGATAAAAAAGTTGCTCTAGATTCTCGTTCAATATTAACTGATTGTAAATTAATTTTACACTTATAAAAATTAATATAGAAAATTTTTATCTCTTAATTCTACACAGTCTTTGAAAATTGCAAATAGTATATAAAATACACACAAATACACAATTTGTTAATATTGAGACATAAATTCGAAAGTTTGCTAGATAGTAAAATAATTCTTAATTCTAATTGTTACGCTTTTGCAGAGTCTTAGAATGTGCAATAAAGTCGGTTAAATAAATACGTTATAAAAAATGCAATTATAGACTTGTGTCGCAAGATTTACGTATATATATATATATATAGAATTTTGTAATTGTAAATATAAATGTTATGTTTAATACGTACATGTATCAATTGTTACACGTGAGAGATGTACATATCGAAAAGCTTGAAATTATCCTGTAGCATGTAGCTATAAATGCATCGTAAACCCCACTCTAAAACCAGTCACTGACTTGGGACTACATCGCGTTTAGTTGGTCAGTGAGAGCCCAAGGCAGTCGTCTCGAACTCGTGATCTCGCTCGCACTAGTGTTCGTAAAGTGGAACGCGATGCGTTACACCGCGAGTTCTTTAGTTCCTGAAGAGAGAGATTCATCGTAATGGATAACACCTGCTTCGATAGAAATGTCGGTATAACTTATGTATCGCATCGATATAAATTATAAAGCTTTACTTCTAGCATTTGTTTTAGAATTAAAATTTGTTTCTACATTTTCTGACTTGATAAACATCACAAGATTATAATGACACAGGAAAGTTTTCAATATTCTGCTCGATTGTCTTGAGTGTTAAAAAACATATTGCGCGTGAAGTTACGATACTATAGATAAGACACTAATTATTGACATCTGTAATCAATGTACGACGATGCTGAATATTGATTGTAGTGAGAAAAATTTCAAGATTAAGTATACAATTTTTCAGATACATTTTTCAAGCGCGTGCGTCAAATGTCGATGGAGGAAAAAAACATATCGCGTCTACGTGCAGAATACGATTGTAAAGTCAGTTTTTGTCGTAATTTTTTTTTTTGTAAGTCCACGGTTACGTTAATTAATTACATAGCAATGCGAAAGAGACATACAGACAGACGCAAATTAATTAGCGGAAGCACATCGTGAGTGTATGTTAAGAGTCATATAATTAGTGTCGCTGAACTGAAACCGATATAGCACGTGATTTACGGCAATTTTAAAAATACATTTTTTTTTCCATTATTTTAACATGTTTCGCGTGTTGCACGTATGTCATTTTAAAAATTTAAAGAAAAAAAATTGAGCGACGACAAAAACTATCCAGTAAGCTTGTTACAGGCTGAAATAAATGCTACAATTACGTGTTTGCGATAAAATTTGATTGTAAATTTGTGGAAAAGGTAATTAATACATTGCTTGATGAGCATATTTTATCATCTTTTGCAGCTATATTTTAGACAAGTGTCAATAATAAACAATATGCATATTGCTTCTTTCAAATCGTGATTTATCAAGAAATCCAATAATCGCGAGCAATCATTAAACGAAAATGTTATAAAAAACAACTTGATAAAGATATATTTAATGTATTTAGATTGATGCGCGCAAATTTAATGCTATATATTTTAGCATTTATCGCGCGACTTTGTTCGAAACAAGCAGCAAGAATAAAATCGGAAAAAGCGAAATAATTATAAAGATCGCAATTGATATACAATGCGGTGAATCATGTGGAGGGGATGGAAGTGTCGGGCTTAAAGATGTCTCGATCGAGGGTCCTCGCGTTCGCTCCGCGGCACTCGATCAACCCGTGCATTTATGTATTTCGTTTATTTTTCTCAATTACAAATAGTTTGCGTATTCGTCATGTCAAAGAGCGCTGAGTGCGTTCGGAGTTGGAAAAGCGTGACCACTTTTACCACAAGGTCAATCCGACCGTAAAAATGCAAGAAAGTTAATCATAAGGCACTGCTTATAGACATGCGACCGATCCAAATACGTTCGTAGTACAATTGAATTTTTGAAAAAAAATATATGGAAAAGAATCGAAAGAATCTTCCGATTACGTGTCAGTCTTCCATTACGTGAACCTTGAATTTGTTTCGTATAAAGATTAAGTCCAAACACACATTTCGCGCAGGGTGCATAATAATTTAACTCTGGCGTCTATTATCCTGTTACTTCTGTTCTGAACGCTATTACGCTTTATTCGTACCTATCAACAATCGTCTTACTAAGATACTACAGTGACATTCAAAAACGCACGACACTTTCTGAACTTTAGACAGCGTTATTTTAATTGCGAATGTAATTTATAGTTTTATTTTTTTCTAATTCGTTGTTTGAGATAAAATTTAATCAATTGTAATGATAAAGTTGAAGTAATATATATATAATCATTAAATTTCAATTTTTGACTAAGTTTTTGACACATCTTTTCTGTCTCCTCCATTTTCTCTTTTGCATAATGTCGAACACTTGTATTATGGATTTTATTAATACTTCAATTTTATTATTAATTGTGTAATTCGTTATTTTCGTGCGAACCAAATCTTGTCTTAATGTCGTAAATCATAAAGCAAATGTTTGCGTTGCGTTTATTATTTCGACATTAAAGCTAGCCTAATATCTGGCAGAAACGTTTGTAAGTTGTTTTTATGATATGACACAAATTCTATCGCACGAAAATCTGGCGTTTTGGAGCCAACTCTTTACGCTCCCTATCGTATCTAATTTGATTGTTAATCAGATGTTTAATCAGCTGAGCCTTTATATTTCCAAATTTTTGTATAAAGATTATAAGAATAATAGAAGATATTTAAAAAATTGTTGTCCCCAAAATGCGGTCATTGCATTATAAACTAATAATTTATATGTCATTAATATTTATAAAATTATTTTGCAGATTACAATATGACCGGAATAGATAATTTAGGCTATGACGATGTCGAGCCACGGGTAAGTTAATATTAAATCAGCTAAAAATAATGTAAATAAATAGAGAGCGTCCTAGTATAATGAATGATTTCCTTTTATTTCTTCCTAAAGAAGATAGACTATAAGAAATAAAAGTCAAATTTAATGGTTTCAACTAAACTCTATTGTGAGCATACTGATGACTCACAAAAGCTGTCTCCGTCGAAGAATAAAGAAATAACTTTATCTTTTTAAGCTAATGCGTCGTTGTCATAAAAATTATGTCTCTGTGCGAGTTACAATAATATTTATTCACGAGTTATTACACAGTTATTATACACGAGTTGTTACACAATCGGTTTAAAATTTTGTTTATTGAGCATAATCAGCGGCTATACATTTTGCACGCGACTTTACAGTCCGCAGTCAATTTTTAATATCGTTAATAATAAATCTGTGCACGTTAAATTGTCTGATTAAAAATACAAATAATATTAAGTTATTGCTCTTCCTTAATTAAATTAAAAATCGTTTTAATATATAAAGCCAATAGAGCAAGAGCTGGATCGATTTGCTCAAAAATTCCTTTTTTTATTATAAATTTATAATTTATAATTATTATTATATTAATAATGTTATCCCATCCACAATTTCAACAAAAGAATTTAGAAGACATAATAACTATTTTATTAAACAATAGTTACCCTTTAGATTTTATTTTCTTAACTATTAAAAATAGAATAAAATTTCATATACACAAGATTTTTAACAAAAATGACAATAACAACGCAAATACGAATAATAATAACAAAAGAAAGATTTTTACTGTGCCATATGTAAAAAATTTATCGGAACAATTTGTTCAAATCTCAAAAAATAACGATTGTATGTTGGCCTTTTCGTGCGACAATAAATTGAACAAATTTATAAAAACTGGAAAAGACTCTCTAGATAGGATGAACCAGTGTGAAATTGTCTATAAGATTTCTTGTCGAGACTGTGACGCTACGTACGTAGGACAGACAAAAAGACAATTACGGACTAGAATAAAAGAACACAGAACGGATATCAATAAAAAATCAGGCTCTCCCTCAGTTATTTCGTGCCACAGAATGGATTTTAATCATGACTTCAAATGGGACGAAATTGATATATTAGACAGAGAACCTTGTTACAGTAAAAGATTAACTTCCGAAATGCTACATATAAAAAGACAGAATACAGGACTGAACAAACAGGAGGACACAGAATCATTACCGGATACATATCTTCCAATACTCAAAAAATTCCCCACCCTGTAGTTTTCGTCTATAACCTATCCCCTCTTTCCTTTCCATCCTACATCTTTACCAGTCGAGCCCCATTCACAGCCGTGGACACATGTCACAGTTTTAATTTCTTTTACATAGTCGTTGACGAACCGTTCAAGGTATAGATATTCAAAATTAATTTATTTTTTTTTGTTTTTTATGTCTTTTACTTGTTTTAACTAATTGTTATAATTTCTTTCAATTTGTTTTGTTTTTCTAATTTTGCAAGTTAGACGGTCCGTGGCTTCACACGTATATAATTTTACTAACCACAAATATTGTACTACACGTTTTATCAGAGGTATTTATACACAGAATTTTTTTTCAATAATTTGTTTGAGCCGTGAGAATACCCCTAATTTGGTTGTTATTTTTTCACTTTAACAGAATGCGTTTCCTTAGTCAAAAAATATTACCAACGCTTCTCTAATTATGTACTAAATTTTATAATTTTTTGTATTATACTGAAGATGGCCACGTACCTTGGCCGAAATGTCTGTATAAATTTATAATAAAAAAAGGAATTTTTGAGCAAATCGATCCAGCTCTTGCTCTATTGGCTTTATATATTAAAACGATTGTCTAATTAATTTTTTTAATAGAAAATTAAAATCCTTTTGTGTATAAAAAACTAGCGCAAACAGTTCTCCGTAAATGACTCACAAAACTGATGGTGACTTAAGAAATAATTAACGAGTTTGCATAAATTTTACAATGTATTGTAGATGCTAATGATTAATTGTCATCGTCTATTCTTTTTAATTTGTAAAATAAGAGAGAAAAAGAGAGAGAAAGAGAGAGAGACTGACTTCTAATACTGAGACGCGCCTTGTACATGGAAATATAAATGGAAATATTATTCGCCATTCGGAGTACATAAAGAAATTTGTCGTTAACCGAAGTTCTTGGAGTAATCGAAATTGGGATAATTGAATTTCAAACACACCGCGCGTAGTTGTAGGAGCAATTTAAATGCTCGGGTCACGTGGTAGCCAGAGGGTAGATGGAACTGACTCATCCAGCTTCTCGTCTCGTTGCTTTTTACTCTTAATTGTTTTTCACAAATATACTGAATGTGTTATCGGCAAAAATCGTCTAATATAAATATTACAAATTAAATGAATGTTCGCTACAGAGCTGGAAGAAATAATGCTTAAATGCTGTAGGTCGTTTTTTTTTCACATCTTATCGCCATAGTCGCGTTAATTTTTAGATACATTTAAAAATATGGCTGATTTGTTTCCGTCTATATTTATACATTTTTATACATCCCGATCGTTTTATTGTATTAAAAAAAAAAACACTTCTCTGTTTTTTTGATCTCAAAATCTCCTATTGCATGTTTAAGCCCCATTTTAATCTTATGGACGATAAGCCAAAAGGGTTCGCAACTGTATCCCTTCACGCGCAACTGTACCCCCGCGCATTTTACCTGCCCTACGCGATATTTGCGTTCGCAAAAATTTGCATCCGCGTATTCTAAAAATTTGCATAAGTATATGTAAAGCGAAACTACCGGTAGGTTCGATATTGTCGTGCTTTTCTCCAAACAGACATCCGAGTTTACGTAAAATCTATAAAAAGCCAAATGTTACCGGCGCATTTTTTTCATTTTTGTATTCCTATGCATAAGCACTTTGCGTCGGGAGAATTTACCGCGAGTCTGCCGAAAGTTTAATATTCGCTGTAACTTTGGCATTCGTTGCAGAATCCACAACAGCACAGTCGCTTTTCGATTCCCCTATAAAATCGTTTAGCAACACATCGTCGTACATTCTCGCAAGAATTACGCTACATCTGTTAAATTGCGTTTGTGTATGCGCGAGTATCCGATATTATCTCCGCAGTCGCTCCCCCCCTCCGCCCGCCCCCTTCGGGATTGATTGGCTTTGGAACAGTTAATTTCGCAGCTTTGGTTTTTGCGGTTTAATGCCTCCGGGCTCGTTCGATTGAATTCCGGAAATAAACACGCAAAATAGAGCGGTAACTTACGAAGCGCATTGATGTTTATTTGTTCGGCTTTCCACAAATATCCTTCGTAATATCGGTAAGAAGAAAACATGATCTTACAATAGCTGAAATACGATAGAGTGTCTTTTCCATTGCTCCCTCCACGATCTGAAAATCCGACAAAACTCCCGAATGGAACGAATGGCAGGGAAGGTCTAGCCGCGCTTTTCGCTTCCACCGTAAATACTTATTTTCGGTAACATTGCTCGTGCGAACGAAGACGGAGTTTTCTGGCGGCTTAAAGCTGAGAAAAACGGGCCGAGTGCAATCGCGCTGCAATTAAGAAAAGTGGCGTTGCGCGCTATGACGAACATGTCAAAGAGAAAAATAATGGTGAAAAAAAGGGAAGACACGGAGCGGAAATCGCGGCGCACGCCGGCATTGTCTCAATTAATGAACCGTGCTCGAAAGCACGAGAAAAAGAGAAGGAGAGAGAGAGAGAGAGAGAGAGAGAGAGAGAAAGCGAGAGAGGCGAATGCTGTAAGAGTAGCGTCGGTGTAACTATCATGACGTATACGACTCCATTAAATAATCAGACTACACAAATAGTAATTAAAAAAAAACAATTCTTGTTCTTACTTATTTAATATAGGCTCTTTTCATTTTTAATGAGTTTTGCAGCGTAACGAATGTACTTGTATATATGATAAGTAGATACTCATTAAATGATACTTTACACAAGCAATTTATGCATGCTTGTGCTCACGATGCAGCACGTAATTATATTAGAATATGCAAACATAATTATGTAACACTTGTAAATAGTACAAAAGTATCGCGAGATTTCTAATTACGGTGTACATCATCGTACAAAAGTTTGGAGCATTTTATAACTTTTATGCAAAACCAAATGCAGCTATTTCTCTCTCTTTCTCTATCTGTCTTAATGTTTATGCAAAACGTACTCTACACGAGTAGAATTTAAAATTGAAACAGCAGCAAAATTGTAACATGTTAATTACTTACATGACATATCATTTATTAATACAAACGTATCTTAAAAATTTCACACGATGTTTGTTCAAAAGTATAGAGATTACGTCAGTGCGTGTATAAATCGACGAGGATAAAATTTCTTTTCGTTCGCACAATATTCTGCGCGTATTCGCATTTTCAGGTAGAAAGTACGAAAACGCGAGAGATCTAGATGGCAAACAGTGCATTTTATATTGCGTACCACAAAACGGCCTACCTGCTTTTTTCCGCTGAGAAATCCTCGGCAGGGAGGAAAACGTGTCGGCATAAAAGAACGTACGAATATCGAACGTGACGGAGACGCGCACAAAGCTCTTTTGAGACACTCGTTTTCATTTCGTACGAGAAAAGAGACCGTGTAGCGAAAGAGACCGCACGAAAGTATATTCCATTACACGGGAGTATAAAAAATCATCGTTTGCGCTTCTCGCAGTCGACGGGATAATCGCGGACGCGAAATATTTTACACGCCGGGATGCGCGTGAAGGACTTCCGATGCGATTTTCACAAGAGAATCGATTAGAAATCCGTGACTAACGTCAATCGCCATCCGAATGATGCGAGGGATGCGCGGACCAATCATTTTCCAATCAGCGTAAATCACGCGCCGTGACTCGCATTCGTAAAAGGGGATTAAAGATCGCATTAAGACAATCTAAAGATCTTCGGGCGCGCGAAGCGACGGGAGGAGAAACAGGATGTGTATCTCGAACGTTGACGAGATTTTATTAGAATTTAAGGTTAGTCGGAAATACAGTCATGTCATGATCTTTTCGACTTAGATTGCCTGTAGTTATGAACATTGCTTTTCACTTTTCGAACAACAAATTAGAAAATTATTAAAAGCTTCCTCTCAGTCCGCCACCGTATAGCTCGTCTGAGAGCTCCACGCCCTCGAGCATCGACACGGACCGTTGTTTGTCTACTGTCATAGGCGCCGCGATATACATCCCGCGCTTATAAAAAATATTGCAAATTTATGGCAATTTTTTGTCAAACACCGATCAGAACCTTGCAGTCTCGCGAAAGTGGGAATCAAAAAATCGGTCGTTGCTTAATCGCGGCGAGAATTTTCGCGACGCCGTTGAAGCACGAGGGAACGAAAGAGAGGCGTTTTGCATGACATGTAGATTTTGAAAGAAAATTCGACGCCTATGGGGTGAAATGGTCGCGTAAAGAGACGAACGTCCGTTCGCCGTCTTCTCGACGAGCAAAACCCATACTCGCTCTTGCAAGCGGAAGCCATGAATCTTTATTAAATCCACAAAATTTATGTTCAAGCGGTCGCGTGGCTCGTGAAACGTGTCCCGCGATAGTCTCCGAAAGAGTATTTATTTCCTCCCACGCTTTCCCGTACAATGTATGCGATCCCGGTTTGCTACGGTCATTTACATTGTGTAATGCGCCACTCCGCGCGTACACATGTGTATATATTACGCACAATGTAAGCCCCCTTTTTTTTATTTTATTTTCGCCCTCACCGAGCGAATTATTATCCGCGGAGCAAATGGACGCGATATTTAATTTGACGCGGTAAATAGCCGCCTCTGCAGACGGACACTTTCCATTCGCATAACTTCTCATTTAAATATGCCTGTAACAAAATTAATCCGTATAATTCCGTTAGTATTTTTCTTCCGCGTGATTTATCTGTTAAAAAATAACGGAAATCATGAAACCCGACAGTTTTACACGAATACGGGAAATTCCGGCACAATAATGTGTTTCGTGCTAGTCTCTTTAAAAGATGATATTATCACAGTGATTTATTTCGATCTTTTCGGCTCTACATGCTGATGTTATTGCCACAATAAATCTAGCAACGTCCGCAATGTTTGATATATCCGACCTGACTTATGTGTCTCTTCCAATTTTCCATCTTTCGCGCACTCCGAAATTCGAACAGAATAATGAAATTTTTCTAATCAATGTCGCATCCGTTTTATATTAATTCACAGCTAATGTATACCTCTTTATCTTTCTTTCAACTCGTATGACATTGATGATAACATACAATTATCTTGCTGTCAGTGTTTAATTTACAATTAGACTTATCTAACGCTGTATACATTTACAATTTATCTTACTTCCGTCTTGCTTTACTTTGAATGCTGTCGCATGCCATCAATCGTAAAACGTATACGACAGACATTGCTTAACGGAAAAAATAATATTTGAACAATACTTGATTAGTCAGCATTGTTGAAGTTTATATTGACATAATACTGACATAATCGAGATACCGTTAATATTTCGTAACGATGCTTTAAAATATTCAACCAAATCAAAAATTTTGCAAAATCAATTTTGTAAAAATTAGCATTTCCGCTCGACAAAACTATGAGATTCTGATAAACAGTTTTGGCTATTTATCGCGAAGTTATAATACTGTTAAGTATAGTGCTTTAAGCCGAGCAACGGCGAATGTAAACGGCTGTGTTTCGCGTCTTATCTATTCCTCTTCCGACGATGATAATATCGATAACAATGATGCCGAGAAGAAGAGAACTTTACAAAATAGTCGGCAAAGCTAATAACGAATGTTCGCTAATTAGCGGATTGAAACGCGAAAGCGAGCATATGCGTCAATGACGAATACGCACGTCAAGCGCTTATTAGTCGGTTCAGCGGTTTCACTCGCTCAACAAACTTCACGTTATTACGCAAAGTGCATAAATTTTTGCGAAAGCCAATAAACCCTGATCACATTTAAATGACGGGCGGAATCGGGTAACTCGCTCGTCTTGACAGCGAAGCAACAGCTAGTAGGGATGGTTTATAGCGGATCGGAGTAGAGAGAGTAGGAAGAGAGCTAGGGTGGTAGGGGCAGCGCGATGTGAAAGAGAAAGAGACAGAGAGAAAGAGTGAGAAAGAGTGGAAAGGGGTAGTAAAGAGGGAGAGACAGAGAGAAGGAGAAAGAGGGAGAGAGGGAGGGGAGGAGGCAGAATGGGGAGCAGAAGAGGAAAGAGCATGTCTGTAGCGATAAAAGCTCGGGTGGGTGGTGTTGGTGGTGGTGTATACCGGTGTTTTAACTCACGGGGAAAACTGTAAGAGGCAGGAGCGCGAGCGCGCGAGCTTGGAGCCGCGCGCGGGTGCGGGATTTCAGTCGCGTGCAACGCGCGCTCCCGGTCGCCACGGTTCATAGGTGTTCATCGATAGGTGTTTCCCGATTCCAAAACGATCTCCCGACGGAGAATCGAATAACCGCGCGAGCGTGAAGACGTGTGCGCGTGCAACCGAGAGTCGACTTTCCGTGTAATTTAGAAAAGGTCCTTTTCCGCATCGAACGTGCGGAATGTTTTTTCCCAACAAGTTCGCGCCGCGCGGAGGAATACTCGAGTTTCTCGGCTCGGTGTGATCAGCGAAGAAAGAAAGAAAGAAAGAAAGAAAAAAAAAAAAGAGAAAAAAATTACTCGTTTGATAAAGCGAGCTGTGTAATTTCTGTCACGCGGTATGATAAATTCGTGATAACGCTATGAGACCGTTACGTTATTCGCGATACATTTGCATATACGGAGTCTGACGGAGTCGATGAGATAGAGCACGACCTTCGCGATGCAATTTCACGGAATGATTTATATCCCGTCGATGCGTCTCCGCCGGGGAAAATCGTAATTAAAGCTTCGCGAAGGCAAAAAGTATTGCTAAACGGAGGGGGGAAGAAAAGAGGAGGGAAGAAAAAAAGAAGAAGTGCGAAACGGAGAGTGGAAATTAAGGACAATAATATTTGATATCGAACGGCAGAAATACAAACGGGTCTTCTCAGCTTTGAAAAATTCAAGACTGCGCGATAAGAATAACGCGATGAAGTACACTTTTAGAGTCTCTAACGATTAATAGAGTGAAAACTTACATGGAAGGTGCCGTCGACTTTTCTTCCAAAAGAAAATAAATTATGAGAATCGCGATTTTTGAACGACCAAGTGAAAGCGATCTATCTCTATCGAGTGAATTTTAGATATTAGTGAAATATTTTAGTATTAAATATTTATATATATATTCTCGCTATTGCGTCGCTAAAAATTCAGAGCTTTAAAGCTACGTTAAGTGGAAACGCTAAGTGGAATACATAGATTATTATCGCGCTCCTTGAAATTTATCGATAACTATGAGGGACAAATTTACATTTAGTGTGAGTATTATTTATATACTATATGTATGTTATCATTTTTATTTTCTCTCTCTCTCTCTCTTTCTCTCTCGTATATTTTTAATAAATTATCATAATTTGTTGAAAGAATTAAAAAAAAAGAGCAAATAACACAAATTTCTAACTAATATTTGAGTCGCTCAAAAGTCAAACTGACTAATTGCATCAAATAAAACTCTATCAACTTATTTTATTTGCGAAAAATTAAACACCAATCATGTGCTTTGGTACTAAAATTGCAAAAAGTAGAGTTAATCGATTTGGCTTCTCAGCGACTCGTTTGTGACCAACATTACGTGGAATAAAATGCGCATAAACTATCGCGTTCTAAACCATTAATCATAGAAACTGTAGCGTATTTCTTTTCGTCATAATATTTAGAATCTCTTATGCTGTTTCGCGTACATTGCGCGTTCACTGAATTCATTGTTATCGCTTTATCGCTTGATGCCGTGAACATTTCGTAAAACCGTCAATAGCTGATCTTGATGCATAAATAAAGGCACGCTGTGCGAGATGACTTACGCATATCTCGAATGATAACAATAAATTCTCGTTGATGTAATTTACAGTCGGGAGTGTCGGACATGCACGAGACCCTGTCTAGCTTTCCGGAACAGTTTGGAGATGGCCCGAGGAAACCGGAAATAAAGCCGGAAATTCTGAAGGAGACGGATAGGACTGCGAACAATCTGAAGTGCGGTTGGTTCTGGTTCAGGCCAATTTACTTGCAGAGATTTCGCACCGCAAAATGGGCGCTTTTCTGGCTGTGCTGGGCCGGGGCTATGCAAGGTACGCAGCTTAGATGACAAATATGCGCCTCGTGCGCGAGTCTCGCTAGAAAATATTTCCCAATAAATCGCGACTCGCGCTGTTTCGTCGCAAAGTCCTTCATAATAAGTGGCGTAACGGCGTTAGTTGGGGCTAGCGCGCCTTAGTTCGTCCCCTGCTCTTATCAGCATTGGTGCGTAAAGCGTTCCTTCAATCATCCGAGATTAGGCGCGACTGTCAGAGACGCGAATGTTTTTATCTCGACTTTCTCACGATTTCACATATATCTCGCATCAAACGCATGTTTCTAATAATCTCTCGAGAGCGTTCGACGCGGTACAACGTGACGCGTTATGTAACGACCGATATGTTCGAACGCGATTTCGGATCGCGCTGTCGGTTCCGCGAAGACGCGAAAGGACGACAACGGAAAATCGAGTTTGCTCGATCGATATCAGCAATTATAATTTTTAATCGAACTGCACACCGCTCGATTTCACAAGCAGGGAATATCGCGAAATTAATATCTGATATAAGATTGTTGCAAGCCTGGCGGAAAGACTTGTCACTTTGTTTCGTCGTGTTTTGACTCGCGACTGCTGATCGTTTCAACGGCCGAACATTCATTGTTGCAGGAATGGTCGTGAATGGTTTTGTAAACGTCGTCATAACAACGATAGAGAGGAGATTCGGACTGAAATCATCGGAGACGGGATTGATAGCGGGTGGATACGATATCGCCAGCTTTCTCCTCCTCGTACCAGTAAGCTATCTCGGCGGCCGGGCTAAAGCGTCGAAACCAAGGTATAACGCTCGCGTGTGTGTCGCCACGGACTCCATTGTCTTGTGCATTAATATTAATACAGACATCTCCTCCACGCGACGATTCTCATAAATATTAATCTTAACGCCAGTCCGTTCAACACTGCCGGCGTTAATTTCCATCCCGTTTCTTTGCAATGAACACTTCCTAGCCCGTAATTGGCAATTGATAGTCTTAAAAACATCTCAAACTTCGAGCCGAGAATCCGAGGACACTTTTCAGCCGCGATCATCTTTTCCAAATTATTCTGTTTAGATTTACAAAATGAACGTAATACGTTCTGTAAAATATAGTATTTGCGATGGTAGTTTTTTTTGTTGCATTTTTATTCGATTCGGCTTAAGATCTTTTAAGATAAGTAATGTAAATCTACTTGGTTTCAATTATGAATGTTTGGAATGTCTTAGGTATATCGGTGTAGGAGTTTTAGTCTTAGGTATAGGAAGTCTGCTATTTGCATCTCCGCATTATCTCGCTGGGCCATACAGAGGGGATCAGCAGAAAGAAAATATATGCCAAGGTGTAGCTAATGTGACGAGCCACTCGGTAAGCGACCATATCATCATATCAATATAGATTTTTTGTAACCAAATTTTTTCTTTGCATATCAGTATAAACTTGTTGAAATTCTCTCTTTCTGCGTATTAATACAGATTTTGCGTGTCGAAATTCTTCCTTTCGCGCGTCCAAATTTATTATCACGCTACGTGGCAATTGCGAAGATATTGACTTGCCGATAATATCTTCTAATAAATGAACGCGTCTGTGTTTATATCGAATACGCGTATGAAACTCTCGTTAAACTTCAAACGAAATTTTCACCACGATCACGCGATGATAAGTATAATGCGTATAATTCAAACGTGTGTCACTGGTCGAAACTCGTTTATAATTCCGCACTTTTCTCGATTTTCGCTTCTATTTATGTAGTTCTCCTAATGAACCGGCGACGCCAGATTTATCATTATTTCGGCCACTCAGATATCCTGCACGGATCAATCTGCCGTTCAAGCGGAGCCAGAGCCTTACAGTGGCGTGTACTTAACCATATTTCTGGTAGCTCAGCTGTTACATGGCGCCGGTGCGGCACCTTTTTATACGCTTGGGGTTACGTATTTAGACGAAAATGTCTCGAAAAAGATGTCCTCCGTGTATCTAGGTAAGACGCGATTATACGCGCGATGACGACCCTCCCCGAAGAAATCCGGCGTGCAAAAATTCAATTTTCGAGAAAAAGACACATTCAAAATTTGCAATAAAAGCTTGTACCGCGTTAATGCAGTAATTCATGTTGTTGGTTCAATTTAGTTTTGCGTTTGCTTTATAATAAATTTCGAACGAGCTTTTAATTTTCTTTGTTCATTATCTCTCCAAAAATAACGTAAAGTTCTTTTCTTGAAAACTCGATTTCTTCACAATTTCAAAAATAACGATCTCGGACGGGTTTTAATGAAAAAACAGATGGCTCATAAATATTGAATCTATCTAAGATCTAAACGTCTGAAAGTTTCATCATAAGCCGGATTTTGTCGGAGAGGTCAGAGCATATAAATATTTGATCAATTTTAACACGCAAAATGTATTGTCAGGTATTTACTACACTATGGCCATAATAGGACCTGCATTAGGCTACGTCGTCGGCGGAGAATTATTAAAGATTTACACAGATTTTCTTACGGTGGACTCTTCGGCGTAAGTAGTTATTTCGATAAATGCATAAAAATTCACTATATATTGTTAACTCTCGTAGAATATAAGATATCTTTATCGTCGCGGAAAGATGAGATAGACGCGGATATTCTATTCACGAAAGTACGTGTCGCAAAAAATATATCGTAGTCGTCGAATGAAAACGGGGAAAAACGATCGTGCCATCGGAATTCGTCTCTTCCTGTTGTCACGCTAAACGCATTTTCTATTTTTTTTTTTTCCCCCTGATAACATGCAGGAATGTTTAGTTGCGCGTCAGCGGCAACTTTATTAAATTCTCGCGAGGATTTATCGGCCGTTTGCTCCGATCTGTCTGACGGTGTGTACCCACACACGTGACCGGATGCATACGGACATGATAACACATGCGCGTCGACGTTGCGGTTTTCGAACGGAATAACTCACCGATCTGATGATATACAAATGCGCGCATTCGTCATTTCGCCGCTAATATTTGAGTGACGTGCGTATATTGGCAGTTTGCAGGAAATTCAATATCGACAGTGAAATTTTCCCCGGTAACAAAGTGCCAATTAAATGGCGCGTAATCGAGCGAACGTGTGTAATCGGAACTTGATTCGATTAACTGCTTTCCAAAAGTAATTGTAGTACAGTGTAATGATTTGACTTCAAACGCATTGTTGTGTATTCGATACTCGAACGGGGGGGAAAAAAAAAAAATGAGAGAGAGAGAAAAAATTCTACCCCGACGAGTATGAAAAATGGAGAGACACGTGCTTCTTACTATAATACGTCGACGGCCGGTAAAAATATTCCGCAGGATCATTAGAGCGTATAATGGGCCGAGATTAATAGTGCGTGTAACTCCATCGATATATAATATATCCCGCGGGGAAAATGTCAAGCGGTGAACCAATGTTTGACGATGACGCCGACGCTACCCTTCAAAATTGTCGGCTCATCCCCCGGCACTTAGGACACAATCAAGTTCCATTTGTCTACGCGTCTCTCCGCGGAGTTATCCCCCCCCCCTTCCCCCCCCCTCCCCTAGCGCACCCCCACGTCCCTCCGTCGACCGTTGAGTCACTGTGTCGCGCGAGAATCTAATTAATCTTTTAGTCAAAGCAACAATTTTTTTCCCCCCCGCAGTCAATATATTTGCGAGTCCGCAAATCGAATTATGCCGATTTCCCAGGGAGCTCGTTGCTCTTTCGAATTCGGACGACCGAGGGCTATCGGTCGGTTTGCTTTCGAGGGTGAATCGCGTAATTTTGTAACCCAACAATTTCACGTCACTTAAATATGAGAGAAAAAAAGAGAATAGAGTAAAGCAGTCGCGATGCGGTTTAAAACGAGCATTTTTGTGGTTGCAATTACATCCTTTCTCTTTCGCGGAGAACGCGACGCACGAGGTAAAAGAACGCAAAAGTAAGGCAGAATGATTCGTATAACAGGCGTTGCTCTTCTATCGCTACAAGTGAGAGTTGTTCGTATATGCGCCGCGCGTTTAATTTCGCAGTTAAATGAAAAGTTTTGCCGAAGAAACAGCAGCAGATGCGGCCGGCGGCTCCAAGCTAGCCCGAAGTCAACGACCGCTCTACGTGCACTTTTCTCAGTTTTCCGCTTCTCACTTTCAAGTTTCTTCCTTCCGCGATAAGTTACATAGATGTAGTTGTATTGCCGTGCCGTGTTCTATAGCAATGGGATCGAGCGTTATTCAAATTACTTTGGTCTTTTTTTTCAAAGCGGATATCGGGTTGTCTCCAGATGTATGATAGCATACATACGTAAATTCTTCTTTCACGTGCTTTTTTCTTTCTAACCGTGCGCTCTTTAGGAAAACAGCATATCCCATCAATACATTTTCATAAATTTCTGACGATTGAGAAGAACGCCGCACGCGGGAAGAATTTATTAACACTCTTTTTTTCAAATATTGAACAATTCTTTGTTAGCAATATTAATATTTATGTGGGCGGTATAATTTGCAAGTTTTTATCGCGCGAAATTTCTTATTGCACAAACGTTTAGAGGAAACAAAGAGACTGTTTTTTTTTTTTGCAGGGATAATACTTCTCTTTCAATATTTCCATTTTGATTGATCGATAATTACGTGTTGCAAATTCGTTCGAGCCCGTCGCTACGCGTCGAGCTTCGACGAAATTGCCAGAGAGTTTTGTACAGTTAAATGATTATGCCATCAACATGGAAACTACGGATACTTTTAGTGTATCTCTCGCCACTGACAACTTGTCGAAAAAGTTACATAAGCTTCGGAAGTCAAGAGTTCCCAGCTGCGCGAAATTAAAATTGTCAAATCGCCATTAGACGAGAATACGTAGATCGTAAAGTCCCGATATTTATTTTTAGATGCGCGCTTCTCTTACACATTTTTTTCTTTTTCGTATAGAAAAATCGGTTAGATATTTTCGTTCGCGTCAATTCGTTCATTTGATGTAAAAATCGAAAGCCTTAGTCGGCGCACTAGTTTTACTCGTGTCCATTATCGTTATAAGACTTAAAATAGAGAATCGAAGTCTCTCTCTCTCTCTCTCTCTCTCTATTTCTCTCAGTACTCATGTAGAACAGAAATTCTAAATTTAATGTTAGAAAGAAGATTTGTCAATATTTCACTGAATTTATTGCACTTTGAAATCATTGAACTTTAGGATTGGGCTAACTCCAGACAGTAACGTCTGGATTGGTGCATGGTGGATCGGGTTTTTGGCAGCGGCTGTCATCTGCTTCGTTATCGCGATACCTGTTTTGGCATTCCCAGCAATTTTACCTGGTACGATTTTACACTTCTACTTGCTTTAATGATCCATTAATGAGATAAATTTGGAAGTGTGTCGGAAATGAAAAATATAGTATTAAGTGTAAGTGTGCCCTATTAAATGATAAACGGTATAAATAGGATCGGAGGAATTAGCCAAGGATAGAGTGTCGGAGGCGCATGAGAAATCGACTCGATCCTCCACCGCGGGAACGGGAGAAGCGTTTTCCAAAATACGTGAGCTGCCACGTGCTTTAACCGAGTTGCTCGGAAACCCAGCATTTTTTATGCTAAACTTGGCCGGTGCCAGTGAAGGATTACTGATCGCCGGATTTGCCGCTTTCCTGCCGAAACTGATTGAAAATCAATTCAGCGTCAGTGCCAGCTCGGCCGCGTTACTGATGGGTGAATAATGTCGCAACTCAATTAATAATCTATCAGGCTAGGGCCAGCATGTAAGGTAATTTAACATTTGCGCGATCCGTCATTTTTTACGAAGCTTCAAAGCTTGACGCGACGTGAGAAAGAAAGTGACAAGCAAACAACAGCGAATAAATTTGGTATTAATAAATGAAATATCGATCGCCGCTTTGATTCGTGTTATAACAGCAGAGTGCTCTGATTTTTAGGACTGGTAACCGTGCCAGCGGGAGGCGGCGGTACTTTTCTCGGCGGCTATCTTATAAAACGTTTCAACCTACCCTGCTCTGGCATCTTGAAATTTTGTCTATTAGCCACGGCTGCCTGCATTGCTTTCACGCTATGTTTCTCGCTCAACTGTCCAAACTTAGATTTCGCCGGGTTGACTGTGCCCTATCAAAATATTACGAGGTTTGTTGTCAAAATCGATGAATTTATAATTTGGTGAATTGCATAACTTGTCTTGTATATCGAATTGCGCTTATTATTTGAAATGATATTTAATTACAGAAAAGTTGCATTATCTTTGGAAAATACCTGCAACAGCGGCTGCGGGTGCTCCAAATCGCAATTCGACCCCATATGCGGCGTTGACGGAGTCACGTATTATTCACCCTGCCACGCTGGATGTAACCGGGAAACTCCGATAAATAACGTCAAAGTTAGTTATAACTTTATTCTCTAGTATAAATTATACGTCCCAGATTCACCGCATCAACCGTCAATGGCAGATTCCTGAAATCATTGGAGACAAAAATACCAAAATATTAAAACTGCAATTGTTTTTTAATGGAAAGGGTTTAAAGTTGACCAATCAGTTTGTCAAAGCTTTGGCCGCTCACATGTTGAAAGTGAGATATCGCTTTAAATTATCGATATATTATTAAAATGATTTTATAAGCTTATCTTTTTCATAACGCGGTTAACAATTTCGACAAATATTGTTATAACAATAGCTTAAAAATGATTTAGAATGCGATGCGCATCGAACTGTCAAAACTCTCGTGCGAAGCGTGTCATAGATGAATGATATTTCTCATATAATAAGAATACAAAAATCAATATGTGCGACGTGGCTGAGCACGCGAAGTTTTGACAAGTTAATTGGTCAGCTTGAAACCTTTCCCATTTATTTCGCGAATGACATATCATAATTCATCTTTCTGTAGAAAGTAAGTTTGACGGCATTTCTTCTTCCAGATATACACCGGTTGCAGCTGTATACACACACCGGCAATGAATCTAACAACCGATAATACCGGCGACGTTGTTCAGTACGAAGCTATCAATACTACATGCAGCAGCAAATGCTCGTACTTGTGGCTGTTTATCGTTCTGGCGTTTTGCAATATGTTCATGACCTTTCTCTGCACAATGCCGGCACTCTCTTCCACATTACGAGTCGTGCGCGACGATCAGCGATCGTTCGCGCTGGGCATTCAGTGGATCAAAGTGCGGATTTTAGGAACAATTCCGGCGCCCATGGTATTCGGCGCTCTCATAGACGACACCTGCATTTTGTGGAACCAAACGTGCGAGGGCAGAGGAGCGTGTCTCGTATACGATAATTATTACATGAGCAGGTAAAAGATATATTAAACGATGCAGCCTTTACGTAAGATGCGCGCTAATTCCAAGCGTCAAATACATTTTTCAGATACATGCTCGCTCTGGCATTTATCGGGAAAGCGGCTTCGCTCCTATTCTTTTTTCTCGCATGGTGGACGTACGTTCCGCCTGGAAGCAGAGGAAGCATCGACCAAAATTCTCGGCAACAAAACACGGCCACTTTAATGCTGAACAACACATCCCAAGAAATTCAAATAGTACCATCCACAATAACGTAAACTCGGCTTTACCTCGCACCTTAGAAAGTTACTCTTTGAGAGCCACTGCTTTATAGGAATACGGTAGAAGTAATCACAGTTTGCTACACGGATAAACGTTCCGACAAATAAGTGTTCCAACATTCTCTTTTATGGGACAAATCTTAAAAACACAAAGTGATCAAGTGTATGAGCGTTAATATATATCGTGCAGCCGCAAGAGAAGTGACGCAAGTCACAAATAATTCAACTCTTCCTGATTGAAGGTCGATGTATTCAGAACACAATTCGCACACAAAACGAAATTCGAAAAATTTCGACTTCTGTCATCTTTCTTGCGGGTGTGCGACGTGCACGTAAGTAAATATCAAGATAGTATAAATGCATAAATGTTAATACAGTGCGAAAAGTGTTGCGAAAAACTCTTCCTCACATGCTGAAAAAGATGACGAATTTTTGATAGACCTATAACTAAGGTTCGAGAGTCGATCGAAAGGAAAATGAACTCTGACGAACGTACCAAAGAGCCTATGTAAAATTTTTATATCCTCTTCTCCGATAATAAGTGAAACTGCCGTAATATCATAAGTACGAAGCAAGTATCCGGTTTGTGCAGCTCAAATTTTGGAATTCTATTTATAACAACTTTTGTTACCCTAAACGTAACGTCTACCGATATTGTCAATTAAGGATTAGTCACATTTTCTAACGATGAAAAAAAATATTAGTAGTAATTTATATCCTAAAAAAACGCAACATGCATGAATTTTTCGAAGATAAATTTCGAAAATCTTCGAAATTTTTATCGATATATCAACGCCTTGATAATTGTCGTATATTGTATCGTCGATTTGATATCAAACTTTTTGCGTCGTTTTTCACTATAATTATTTTTGTTAAATAGAAAATGCCAATATGTCTAGAGCACATATTATACATGTCACCAATAAAAAAATTAGTGAAATATGTTACACAAGCTAAATTTGCTTTCCTTCTATGTAATATTTTTACTGTTTATCTGTGGCCGAAATTCGATTATTTTGAATCTAAAATTTCTAATTTTTTTACTATATCGTAAAAAATCGCACCGTCTTTAAATTGTAACGTCTATCGCTGTTTACGCGTGTAAAGTAAACTTGAAGAAACAAGAAAATAATATAATACCTATAATTGTGTTGTCAAGCCGATAAAAAGGCCTATTTTTAATATTAAAAATATTGTAATATATAAAATATCATATAATACAATTGACAGTACAAGTTATAGGTTATATACATGCAACTAAGAAATTGTTATAACGATTATAAGTTGACATAAAAGATGATTTTTATTCCTACCTTTCTCAGTTACGGTTCTAAAAATAGATTGCGTCGCACTTACAAGAAATTTATATAATGGTTAAAAATATAATACAAAATCCGTTGCATACGGATTATTCATAGTGTAACGTCCCCGTATTTTCGCGAATAAATTTTTACTTTATCATCTGATATTTTAGTGGTAAGAGTCGATACATTGATTATGTCGATAATGTGGTTTTTTTTAATTATAGTTCCATTTAAATGGTGGCGCTTTTATGTTGGAGTTATCGCATTATACTGGAATCTTCTATATTGACTGATGTTAACTTATTATTTATATTTTTCGAGAGCTGTTTCAAATATCCTTATATAGGTGACGTTATTTACTCGATTGGTAATATTCACCACAACGATGACTGAATTGTAGTCATTTGGGCTTAGAAAATTTACGGATCTGATATACTTAAATTGACATTTGCACATACACACAGTGATTAAGAAAATTGTGAATGACATTCAGATAAGTGTCGGCCAAAATAGGTAGAGCTTTTAATATTTATATTTTATATAAGGAAAAAAAATGATACATGATTCTCAACGTTACTCAATTATTACAATGCTTACGAAAGCAAAAGCTAACTCGATACTGATTTTTCAGGCGTTCTAGTATACATAAAACTCAACACACTATATATTTCTTCAATAATCATTGAAGTTTAAAGCTTTCAATGCACTTAAGAAGAAAAAAGAGAGAGCTAACCTCTTGTCATCTTTGTTGGTCTACAGGCTTGTGTTAGGCTTATCTGATTGTGAGAAGACACAATCTAGTATATATTTGTTCTTTTTTTTATGTATATAAAAGAATGTTGTACAGACGCACTAGAGGGTCGATTATATTTAATTATTTGTTCAAGTTGATTTAAGAATTATGTTGTTATTTACAATAATATGGGACGGATTTACCGTTTATAAGAACATCTCTTAAACGTCAGGCCTCTTGGTCTAGGGGTATGATTCCTGCTTTGGGTGCAGGAGGTCCCGGGTTCAAATCCCGGAGGGGCCCGTTTATTTTTGTAGTTGCAAATTCTTTTTCTTTTTATTTAACTTTGCAAAATCATCACGTAATGAATAATCCGTAAAACAAGACAAAACACTGTAAATAAATGCAAAGTTAATTCGCGTAAGTCATTTAAATTTGCAAAATCCGAACATCATAGTTGTGCATTATAAATTAATCTCAATTCGTGTAACTCGAAAAACTATTGAAAATCTTAATCCATTCCTTGTTATTCCGAATATTAGGGCACTGTTGAACCGAATTGTTAAAAAGGCGTTGAACTCCTTCGGCGTTCATCTTGTTTCCTTTTCCTTCTGTTTGAATGCGGCGCGTCACGATAGCGGCGCTTCGAGGCGTCTCCCTTTCGTACAAGATAGCACCGCGGCAGTAGTGAGCGCATGCTCGAGTTCTTCCATGGTCGAGCAAAAACACAGCTGGTCTACGATCCTCGAAGTGAGTTGACGGTCAAACAGCTATCAATGTGACTTCCGCGAATTTTTATGCGATCTGTCGGAGCTGAGCGCCGAGGCTCGCGCGAGCGTGTGTGAGGCAACGTAGGAAAATCCGTCGATCACGGCTATTGCCATAGTGAGCAGTGCTAGTGCGTTTGTCTGATGTAGCCTGGAGAACAGCGCAGTGTCACCAGGAAGATTTTTCACTTGGCTTGATCCTGGATACAAAAGAACATCTTGCTACTGTTCCGCGGCGTTCTCTCCGTGAGTCTCGCATCTCCCACGTACATGTACTCTTCGGTATTTCTCGAGCAGATTTTTTCTAACCTTTTATTCGATAAGATCCAACACGATTCAGGTCGTGTGACACAAGATCCCGTTTTTTTTTTTACTTTTTTTTTTTAGTTCGCTTCGAGACCTAGTGCGCGACTTGTCGCGATTGTGGCGCGTTTCATGAAACATCGAAAGATTACAGCAGCATACAGTTTACAGGAAGCACTTGGATTTTTTTATGCTGCATAGATCGTAGGCGAGGTGACGTGAGAGCTTCAGTTCTCGCGCTATCCTTTAACCCCATGTTTTTTGAGCCACGCTCCACGGAACACCGTTGTTCCGCGAGGTTATTTCGAGTGTTACGCGAGATAGACCTGCCTGATTCTTCGCTTTTGGAGTGTATAATTTATTTCTATATTTTATTTCGATTGTCCTTTGTTCTAGATGATCGTTGATTCTTTTCTTTATAATTGATTCAATAAAACAGATGAAAGCAATTTGTCGTATTATGTTAAAGCAATTCATTTATTTTGTATATAAATAAAAAAAATGTAGATAAACAAAATAATTAACAATAACAAAAGTTATTATTAATGCAGGAAAAATATAACGGAGAGTTTTGAGCTGCTAACTTCCGTGGAGTACAGTTATCGCTACAATAAACAAAAGAATTTAGATACTGTACGCTCATTTGAAAGATTGTTTTTTTTAACAAGAGTGAAAAATATGTACGGAGAATATTTAGTGTACGTGTGTGTTTTCCTTTATTTATTTGATTTCTTTTTTGGACACAACTGTGAAATGAATGGCGTCATCGTTTAGCGATTAGATTAAATGGAATTTTTCCATAAAGAAATAATATATTACACACATACATACGCACACATACACACATTTGCATATCTCTCAATGAATTGCACCGTCCTTGTCATATGCAAAATCGTTATAACGGTTTTCAGGTTATTTAATAATTACACTAATTAGCATATATATGATTCACTTGTCATTCATTAGGCTGATGCGTAGGAATGAAATAACCTTCTGTACATTCACTTCTCGTTTTTACATTTGCACGGAAAGAAATTTTGTTTAAAACATTCCACTAAGTAAACATGTAATTTTTTCCGAAACTATCGCGTTTGACAAATAGCGCTCACTGACAAAGTACGCGTTATAGTTATTATCGCGCAAGCGTTATTCGCCGCAAAAGGAGAGATTTATTGTATGCTGGTCTTCGATTTTGAAACGCGTCTTTGAAAGTCTCAACCGCTGACGTATCCATTAAAATTGAAAGTCACGTATATCGCTGTGCGTTTCTTGATTTCCAGCGGTCGTTTCGTTATCGCGAGTAGTGATAGTTATGTAATGCATTTCTCGCAGACGAACGTGAACTGTATTACATTTCTCAATGCGACCATTGAAAAATTTGGCATGTCCGTTACACACATCACACTCGCGCCGTTATGTAAAGACTAGCGCTATTTTCTAAACAATATCAGGACGATACGCGTGACAGAAGTCATTCTGTTCAAATACACATCGAGCGGGGAGAAATTTCGCGGTATTTGAGGATAAAATTTGAAGCAGAAAAAAGAAACGGCTACGCTCAAGTTAAAACAAATGATATACAACACCACACATTTTTTAGTATCAAAATATTATCATCTCTCTTGGTTAAATAAAATGGAATTCTTCCGAACTACATTATTTTAATATGTACATATGTATGTCGGTGCTGAATCGGCATTCCATATTTCCGGTATTGGCAACGAACGCATGTATGCACGTGTGCGAAAGTATAAAATTTGCATTAATTGATGATTTCCACGTTCCGGTGTGAAGTGAGGCGAAGGCCGATCGGTTATTGAATACTTTCGTTCCTTAATTTCTTCTCGTACCTTATAATCTCTCATTGAGTGATATAAGATAAAACTCGTGCATGTGCGCGCTCTCTCTCTCTCTCTCCGTGAAACATATAAATCCATTCTGTGTTCTCTTCTCTTCTCAGCATGAGAACTTGTAAGAGTTCATTGCACGAGAACCCACGCGTCGCGCCCATCTTTATTTGATGTTGACTGCACAGCACACTCAAGAGACAATACTGCGAAAAAATTGTTTTAAATTGAATTTTTCTCATACCTTCTTTAAGTTTAACATCTAAAATAATATTCTTATAGAATTACAATAAAGTTTAAAATCTAATTATAAAATTCTAGTGTCCGAACATGTTATAAAATTCATATAATCTGGTATATTCAGTTCTTTGTTTCATTCCGATTTTAAATTTTACTTCTATAATTTTCTTTTAATTAATTTTGAACTTCTGTATCTGCATTTGTGTTGTGAACACAAAGAAACGACTTCCGTTCAGCTGGCTTTCTCTATCTTGCATAAATAAAAAACCAAATGACGCAGAGAAAAGTTATTTATAAGTTGTAACATTCTGCAAATTAAAAATTGTGAACATATACTGCAGTGGAAGTTTAATATTTTTTGTATGCTCAACGTTGATTTATTTCCTCCTTTTTCTCCGTCGCTTGGAATAAGAATATTAAATCAATCTGCGGAACGAAGTTAGTTCTTAAGCAATATCCAATTCTTTAATCGATGCAAATCAAGAGAGAAGTATTAAAAAAAGTGAAAATATGTCGTATTTCGTAGAATATGAATTCCAAGAAATTAAGATACGCGCATTCCGATTATTGAACTGCACTCCTTTCGCAACGAAACCTCGGCAGAAGAGAAGACTATATTTAAAATGATTCTAAAGTAATCGGAATATATGTAATCGGTACATCGAATATCAGGCCAACTCTGCGTGATGCACAACGTTGCTATGACTGTACAAGCTCTACTGTATTGCTCAAGAAAACGACATGCTTTTCGGTAGAGATTCGATTACGCATATTTTTTTCAGTTACTTAATTAAGTCTGCTTGTGTTGCGTTTTGCATCAAATACCATAAAATCACGCGGCGAAAATTCTTACGAAACTAGTTGTGATTCAACAATCAAAATGCGCATATCTTACGGCTTCATAAATTGATAAAGAAAAAATTTAATTACGAAACAGTTGATTTAAATTATTTATAATTTTTAATTATAATTTTAAAGTATAGTTTTCTTCTTATGCCGAGGAGGTAATAATGGGGTAATCTTTTTGCGAAAAGATTACAATTTAATAATTGGATGCGTGTATTTTAGAAATTTATTCTTTGTAAGTTACGTGTGAAATACGATGTATTTTTTCCTTTTTTGAATTTCTCTTTTGAATTGCGAGTGAAAGGGTTGTCTGAAATTCAAGTGAATAAAGAGTCGAGAATATCAATTGGAAAGCTAATAAATAGCTTGATCTTGCCAGTAAAATCAATTTGATATTCTTATTTTCAAGCAGTGAGGAGGAGGAAAAGATGAGTCAACGCTGACTAATACCTTTCACAAAAAATCTTAAGTTCCTGTTCAGTCTGCTGAAGCACATAATTCTTAATTTGGAAGATGTCTAAAGATCTTTTTCTCCGCTATTAGTTCTTTTTTTTTATTTTTGCAAGAGAGAAAACCATCCGAACAAGGTTTAATAAAAAAGTCTGAATGCTTTTATTTGGAAGGTTGTTATTGTCAAATAGTGCTCGTCATAAAAGCCGCGGCTAATTTTGTTGATTGGTTCATTGAAAGAAGTACTTTGTTATTAATTATGCAAGTGCCAAAATTAGGTCAATTACTACAAAATACTGCGACAAGAGGACAGTTGCTTTGTCAAACGCTAACTCGTGTGCGCAAGATATTATAAGGCAAAATTAGCAAATAAATGGCAGAGAATTGAACAATTTTCTGATTGATCGCTTTTTTTCAGCTTATATTGCAAAGCTTTCTGTTACTAACATTTAAAGAAATTAACGATTTTATTTTTTATTTTTATTAGTTGCTGTACGAATTCAAACTCAAGGTTAATTTACACGCAGAACTAGTTATATAAATATATTCATTTTAGGAGTAAATACACACGAACGCTTCGTATAAACTTGACGGACCGGCGCGCGTAGTTTCACCTGGCACCATCGGACATCACGATCAGAAATTAGCATTGTAATAGCATTGTACAGAGAACTTTGGATATCATCCAAAGACATTGAAATCCCTTAATAGAGCATGTATCAAATACCGAAGAAAATAAGCGAAAAAGTTGGGAATATTATCAATTTATCTGAAGAGTTGATTTCTCAACTGTTATCGTGAAGTGTGCAAAAAAACCTGATAACATAAACTATTAAAAAACTTGAAACTCAGGAATAAATTTTGTGTCGAATTTTTAAAGGTACTCGTGAGCGTTTTTGAATACGCTGGGCATTTTAGCGATTTAAATCGATCAAATTACGATAAATGTCAGCGAGGTAAAAATTTGTATTCAAAATGGAATAAAACTTGTGCAAGAGAGAGAGAGAGAGAGAGAGAGAGAGAGATAAAATACAGGCGCACGCATTAGTCATCGTTATAGCATTGATTTACGTAACTCGTCAAATTATAGCGTCGCATTATATTTTTCTGCATTGCGGTACATATTTATATTGCATCCGACGCCAAAACTTTTACACTGCCGTGACACTGGCGCAGCAGCAGCCCCGTTTGTATAAATAATTTTATGTCAAATATTTCGCAGTTCGTATTTATCGACGCTTTCTTTAAATATGGTGAAAGCCCAAAAAATGCCGAACAAGTCGCACCACTCGTAACATACCTTTCACCTATTATACACTTGTCGTGTATCGTACACCTCTTCAATGAGCGGCCGTTTACACAGGCATAAGTATTATGAAATATTAAGCGTGTAGTATAGACACGCGTGTGAAAAAGAAATTTACATTGGACCCGGAATGTAGGGCGCACTGTACGCCGATCCGGACTATATCCGAGCTGCCTAGAATTCTCGCTTCTGCATTCGACAAATAATCCACTGTCACGAAGGTGGGCGGTGCAATTCTTCCGAGTGTATGTACGGCATTACGCGATGGTGAATCGAAATTTCATGCGCCATATACAATACGGTATTAGAGTGCAATCCGGTAATTCGAGATGCGTATCTCGTAAATCCAGCACGAATCTACGACACGCTTTGATTCGGTTCATACAAAATAATGATAAATAATAACGTTGTTCTAAATTTCTAATTTTCTAAACTTCTCGAGTACCTGTTTCGTTTTTTAAATAAATCAATCGATTCTCTAATGTCAAAGTGAAAGGGAAAGAGTGACAATATTGGCGAGAGGCTGAAATATCGCGCTACGGTATCGGCAACGGTCTGCGGGTGGCTTGTACAAATGTAAGGGTGAAAGGGTGACCTAGTGGCCGAACTATCGCGAGAAACTCGTGGACTTACCAGCACGCGAGGGACCGTTCGATCTGCGCACGAGGATGGATGAATTCCTCGACAGTTTAAGCCATATCATCAGCGGGATAGGGTCGACTTGGTCATACTTAGCAGCTTACCGTTCGATCGATCGCGGACGAAGCGTTTCGTGGCGCAACACTCATTTCCGCACCTATGCATTCGAACGGAAGTACGCCGCACGGAACGGCCGTTAATTTCGGAATTTATTATCGCCGATTATTAGCCACTTTCGGTCAGTTAAATACCTAAAAATCCGCCCCGGCGAATATTTTATCTCGAACTTTGTACGTTGTATAATACACGCTGAGGTATATAACTTCGCTACATTTGTGTGTGTTGCGAGAAAAGCCAATAATGCGTAAATTGCCGCAAAATTAAAGTAAAGATTTACCGATGATTTATAATGCTGTAGTCGTTTTTATAAATTAGATGAAATGAGTAAGTGATGATCCGGAATGAATAAATGATCGAAAATCGCCAGTTAACGGCACATATTCTGGTTCATTGCTCCTTGGTGTTTAGTAATTCGAAATGTGCTGGAGTTTGCCAAAGAATGCTAAGGCAATCTTGCTTTGTTAAGAAGATCCGGAAAAATATAACGTTGTTTAAAAAATGCGAACACTGCAATATGTTTAGTGAACTATGCTACTTCTTAAATAATATTGTATCTCTATTTTAATTTTCTGCTAAATGATTGGAGCCACAAAATTTGGAATAGAACAAAAATAGCACTTAATTTTTCAATAAATCCAGATCTTTGGTGACGATAAGCGGATGAGTGGGAGACGCTCGCTTAACATATGCGATCAATGTGAATTCTTTTTAGAGCAATATATTGGAATAGTTGGAAATTATCACATCGAGATTCGAATCGAGTAGAACCACACTTCAATCTGAGAAATTAGACTCGTAAGGATTGTATAAGATTCATCACATTTCAAAGAGCAATTTTACATGCTTATTTGCCAACAATAATGGCTCCATCAAAAATTTTTCTGAATGGGAAACACTTATTTTGCTTCGTGCGTGAAGGCCATATGACATCTTATATATATGATATATCCGTGGGATTGTATTGTTGTACGCTTATTATGAATAAATGAGCGAAATCCTATTCAAATAATAAATAATAAAAAAAATAGGTTATTTATGATTTTTTATGATTTATAAACACATTTTCATTCAAGTAATAATTTATCCGGTAGAACATTTTTTTGAGTAATTTTATATCGAAATGATGTAAATGAGAAATAAATGTCAACTTTTCAGAAAATTTCATAACAGTAAAAAGAAAAGCACACTTCTATTTCTAAATATTTTAATAAAGACAGTTGTGAAATATAATGCGTATTTATGTTTTCGAAAACTCTCGAAAAATCTCTTGGAGTTTTGGGTTTTTGCATTTTAATATTCAGTAAGTATATTATTTGGAACAGTAGAAAAAAAATTTGCGTGCATTATGAAGATGCACGATAAAAATTCGACGTGTCGCTTCATCGATCAGTCGCAAGTATTTACCGCAAACAACTCGCTGTCTACGATAACTGTGAAGATATATTGCGCGCAATCATCGTGTCGTCAGTATCCCTGACTTTGAATTTGTCGTTGATCCATAGTATCCGGCCATACTTCCTTCAATTTTTCATCGGAATGAAATCAAGGACGCGTGCGATCGATAATCTAAAAAAAACATAAGAGAGCAGCGGTGCTCGCACACCCGAGCTTGCCTCACGACGAACGGCAGGAGTGCGATTACACCGTCGAACGATTGACGCAAACTTATGTCTAATATTATTCGCTGTATATTTGTTCATCGATATTATCGCGATGATAAGATAGTAGTTATCAGGCATCTTTATATTTTAAAAGGATATTCTACTCTAAAGCGTGAAAAAGTGGTATAATGTTAGAGTAAAAGAACAATATTGAAATTTTTGAAACAATGCAATTTTGGATAGGTATTGATTTTTTATGGAAAATTTTGATTTTAAAGAAGCTGTGAAAAGATGGTCAATTTAAAAATATCATGATAATTTTACTTTGAACTATCAATAGACATTTATTTTGTAAAAAACCGTTTGAGTGGATAAGATTAAATATTTTTTGAGGAATTGTTTCATCAATTTAAAAAAAAAAAAACATAATTTCGAAGAAAATGCGTTTAAGTTGTAGAAATTCTTACAAAAAAAGTCTATCAAACTTGAGTAATCGTTTGTGAAGAGAAAGCTTCAGCTAACACGCTATTGACTTTACACATAATTATGTCAATAAATATTATGCCGAAATGAATAATTAATTTCTGTTACAGAACAATGTCACCGGTAAGCTTTTAATATTCAAATCAACGTGGGGGACGAAAAAAGAAGAAGAAAGATAAGATAAATGACAGAAAAATGGCATCCACGAGCGGGCACAAGAGAAACGGCTCCAACTCGAGTATGTTTGCACACAAGCGCACCGAATCCGGGGGTGGTTTCATCGGCTACAAGCGAGCCGAGGGCGGTCACAAACGTGCCGAGAGTATATCCAGTGCCTTTGGCCACAAGCGGCCCGAAAGTGGCCACAAGAGGAATGAGAGCTGCGGCGGCTTCGGTCACAGGAGGTCCGAGTCCGGCAGTAATTATTACGCCGGGCATCGGAGGAACGAGAGCATGTACGCGATGACGGGTCTGTACGCGGAAACCACCGGCGCCAGCACCGACGACAATGCGGACCCGTTGCAGCCGAGCGGCGGCAGACTGACCCACGACACCGTCATAAGGTGTCACAGTAGAAACCCTAGTTCCGGTCTTGTGGATCATAGGTGAGTGGGGATCGCTGAAATTCTTCAACGATGAACTCTAAGGCGATCACTCTCATCTTCGTCACAATTTTTTTTTTAGGAATATGTTCATCTTTATCTTTTCTATATTGTATTTTAATTTGTTTTTCCTACCTCAGATCTGAAATGCTAAGAAGTACCTTTTATTGATATGACAGAGTAATGTTTTATCCACGTTTGTATAATAATTTTATTTTTGCTGCAAGAATTATTCATTTGTTGAGGAAAAAGTATCATATCTTCTTACGGATTTGAATTTGATTATTTTTCGCACTGCGCTTTCGATTTATTCATATGCTTTAAGTGTACTTGTTTGCCGCAACAAAGATTTGTAAAATAACAGCAAGGCATGGACTGCATGCGACAAAATCACAGCTGCGAAAGACGGCTCAAATAGAAAGTGAGAACGTGAAACGACCGTGACATATTTTATCATGCGCCAAGTAGATTTAGTTAGATCACTTTTTTTTGTAATTATCATGACGTACATTGCCTCACTGTTTACGTCGCAATAAATTTCGCAGAACAAATCCCCGTGCATTCGTGTGACGAGCCACACTCATGCGTTGCATTCGACATATTCGTGCTCTCGGTGCTAAACAAGATTACGAGCGAAAGAGCGTATCGGGTTTAATTATTCTGTATAATTTAAGTAAGCACGACGCGCACAATCTATTAGTTTATTATCAACGAATATTTATAACGCCGCATCATACAGCACAATGTACTCATGCTTGGTCTTTCTTGTTTCTATTATTTTTCAGAGACTTTATCATCAAATGTCACAGTAGGAATCCCAGTGCTTCTATGGTAGACAGGTAAAATGAATATCATTAATCACCTCTTAAACGCCTACATGTCTAATCTACAGTAATTGTCGTTATTCATTTTTCTTCTACGCGCGATCCGCTTATTCGAAGAAATTGTGCGTACACGTGTGTATACGGGATATATAAAAAGAAAGTGATCTTCCGTTTCGCGATCATCATTCGCATGGAATGCATCGTAATTTTCTTCTCACACCCATCGCGTATGCCGTGCAGTTTCGAGTTTCTCAGTTGCGTATGTTTCTTCAATCTTTATCGTTCGCAATTACTCATTGCCTTTCTCACTTTGAGACGTTTCGTTGTTCATTGTTTCGATCTCCTTGAACGAATCTAGGGCGGAGAAGGAGAGGGCACAAACTCCGCCGCTCAATCCGGATTCCAAGGACTGTGGGATTCTGAGTTGTAGACCGGCCTTCATTCAAAGATTTGCCGGAATAAAGGTACGTCATTCGAATACTTTGCACAGTTATTCGAAAGAAAAGACATTTGAGAAAAAAAATCACGGTTAAATGTAAAGAAACAAAAAAAAAACATACTGAATCGATATATGCGTTCGGCGAAAGTCATCTTCACGGCTGATGAACTTACAGTATATATGCGCTCGGCGGAAATCTTTAGTTTACGTTTCTTAACACACAAGCGAAACTTATCAGTGTGTGACGGATACATTGCACGCATATTCCGAGAGTTGTTATGGCATCCGAAACGAATTGGATTTTTTTGCAAATATTCGTTAGATTGTATGATCAAATTGAACTGATTGACAATGTGTCTTCTTTGTTAAATTTGTCAGTAAATAAAGCGGTACACGATTATCTACGAAAATCAATGTACATATAAAAATTAAATAATTTTTAGACTAATCTCTGATTAGAGAACCAAGTTTAGCGTGGATATTCAGAATAAGTAACATCAAATACTATCAGATTTTTACAATATGCTTGTACATCCTTAAGGATTAATATATCACTATGTGAGTAATCTCGGTGTCAGCTCATAAAGGCACTCATACGTAAAGTGCGGTGAATGCTGTTTGAGTAGCGCACGCGGATGTACAAAGGCAGGCCTTGTGACTCATTGCGCTCGCGTTTGAAGGATGTAATCCGCGTTGCCGTTAAAACTATACGGAACACTCGACCGCAGATATTATTAACATTTTAGCACTTTGCACGAATAAGTACGCGGCACTTAAGTTAGACACGAAATGAAGATGTTTATAGTTATTGCAGCTGTGTTCGAAATTCACGTGTACTCGCATATGCAGGATGTTAAGACGAAAATGTACATGCGATGAGAATAATGCAGATTCCAAAGAGTATATACCGCTTTGAAATATGTTTTTTTTAAAAAATTTTTTTTTTATTTAAATGCTTGACAATTAAATTGAACTTATCGATGTCTCATATACATAATGTTTTCAGGTGTTCGTATTCCTCCTGTCGTTCCTCGTTACGTTGCAGCAAGCGCTTAGCTCAGGTTACATTAATTCTGTGATAACGACCATAGAGAAGAGGTTTGAGATCCCGTCCAGCCTTTCGGGCCTCATTGCCAGTTCGTACGAAATCGGCAATGTTATCACTGTCATTTTTGTCAGTTATCTCGGCAGTCGCAGACACATACCCGTGTGGATAGCGATTGGTACAATTTTCATTTTACTTAAAAACTAACTCTTCAAGCGTGATATTTACGCTACAATTGCATTTTTTTTGCTAATTGGATACCCATTTTATCAGCTTGTGTGTGTGTGTGTGTTTTTTTTTTGCGATTCAGGTGCAGTGATAATGGGACTGGGATCGATGATCTTTATGGTGCCACATTTCACAGCAGAACCCAACTTGACGACAACCGCGAATCATTCCAATTCGGATAACATCTGTCGCGGCGTATCGTTACGCGAGAACGATATGGGTTTAGGTAAGCGGTCGAGGCATTTTTGCGAGTTCACACAAGTGTGAAAAATTATTTTATTTCAAAAGCGTGCCAAAGTTGGAAATTTTTCAATTTGGAAATCTCTGTCTTCAGGTCGACTTTCGACAGGCTTATCGTCGCCCCCCTTAGCGCCACACAATAATTTAAGAGGTGACAATTGTATACAAGGATCTCCGTCTACAGCCGGACCGGTCATGTTATTCGTACTTGCTCAGTTATTATTAGGATGCGGAGGCTCTCCTTTGTTCACTCTTGGTACTACTTACATAGACGATCATGTAAGACCAGAAAGTGCATCTTTATACATTGGTAAGCTTTGCTGTTAGATTTTACAAAACCGTACATGCATAATTAGTAATTTAACAATCCTTATTCCGTCCAGGTTGTATGTACAGTATGGCGGCCTTTGGACCAGTTTTAGGTTTTCTTCTCGGAGCGTATCTTTTGTCCTTTCACATGGACTCATTTTCTGGAACGATTATAAGCATCGGTAAAAATAATGTTTCTCATACTTTTATCGTACATTTATTTATTATATGCATATATATTTGCTTGAACTCATGTGTAATGTAAAATGAACAGATCCTGGAGATCACAGATGGGTCGGTATGTGGTGGGGTGGATTTCTCCTTTGCGGGCTGCTCCTCATTTTAGTGGCAATACCATTCTTCAGTTTTCCTAAAACATTACAACGTGAAAAGGAGAAGATACGAATTATTGAAAAGAATAAGCCATTGACACAAAAAGAAAAGGAGCAATCCAAGGAACCTAAAAAGGAAACACTAGACGATAGCGGCTATGGCAAAGATGTTAAAGGTGAAGAACATAACTGTTCTCTGAAATATTATATTATTAATGCGACAGATTAGAATTAACAGACCTCTTTTTTTTTGCAACAGACATTCCGCGCAGTATGTGGAGACTGGTATGCAATCCAGTCTACGTCGTAACATGCCTGGGAGCATGCATGGAGTTAGTGATTGTATCCGGATTTGTGGTATTCTTACCAAAGTATCTCGAAACGCAGTTTAGCCTGGGAAAAAGTCAAGCCAGCATCTTCACTGGCTCAGTCGCTATACCAGGCGCCTGTATCGGAATCTTCTTTGGCGGATGTATGCTCAAGCGTTTAGAGCTGAGGCCGAAGGGCGCGGTACAATTTGTCCTCGTCTCGAACATAATTTGCCTGGTGTGCTACGGTCTGCTGTTTTTCCTCGGCTGCGAGAACGTGAAAATGGCTGGGACCACTATACCTTACTTCAACAGTACTACAAAGGGCCCTGAACCCTTTCAAGTAAATCTCACTGCCGCATGCAACTTTGGTTGTGAATGCCGAATGACAGACGTGGAGCCGGTTTGCGGAAATAATGGTCTGACATATTTTAGCCCATGTCACGCAGGCTGCACTGCCTTTAGTTCCAAATCGAATTTTACAAATTGTGCATGTAAGTTGCGTCACGCAATGCGGCGTCCCTCGTGTTGTTCGAAGGAAAAATGCATCGAAATTTGTTTTTACGTGTTTAGGTATACATGGCAATTTGACTGTGCTGCCACCGGCAACGCCAGAATTTGCAGAAGTGACTGTTGTACCGGTAGCAACCGCAGGTCCTTGTATTTCACCGTGCAGAACTATATTTCCATTTTTGATTCTTTTATTCTTTATGACCTTTATCGTTGCCGTAACTCAAATGCCTTTGCTTATGATAGTGCTACGGTGAGTCACATTTTTATGTCACAAATGCAGTTTTGTATATTGAACTAACTAATTGCCCGATTATTCAGGTCCGTCTCTGAAGAAGAAAGATCTTTCGCTTTGGGTATGCAGTTTGTAATCTTCCGATTATTCGGTTACATACCCGCACCAATACTATTTGGAAATTTAATCGATTCTACGTGTCTGCTTTGGAAAAGCACTTGTGGAGAAAAGGGAGGTCGATGTTTGCTCTACGACATTGAACAATTTAGATACAGGTTTTGTCCCTTGATATTTTTTGTCTCTAAAATCCTTTTCTTGTTTTTTATTTTTACACAAATATTTATTATATAACGTTTTTAGATACGTCGGCCTATGCGCTGGGATAAAAATTTTAGCTTTAGCATTATTTCTGATCGATTGGTGGCTCGTGAGAAGGAGAAGACAAATGGAAGAACAGCCACCATCTTTCACTGTCAACGAATTTGTAGGGTCAATTATCAGTTTAGATAAACGTGAGTAATAAAACAGACTAAAATAATGCATGCTTTAAGTGTTGTTAACAATAATGCGCACTGTCATGTGTTATCTAGTGTTTGAGGAGAAACCACATCAGCATTTAGGGGATGGCGATGCGACTCTACCGAGTTCCGAGATTGCAACGCCATCTTCTATCTCGTCGCCTACAGAACCTACGAAGTCAACGAATCTCGAAGAAACAGGGTCGTCGAATCAAACGCAAGATTCAACGGAGATGACAAATCGCTCAAAAAATATGGAAGTTGAAGTTCCCGATACGAGGCAAGCACCACTTGCTATAGAAGAGCCAGATGTTGAGATCAAACCTTTAACTAGTATGACGGAGAATCGTAACCACAATGTTTAATGTTTACTTTACATTAGATGCTATAGAAATAAATATATCAAATTGATGATATATAAATTTGTGACAAATTACGTTAATGAATTTATCTAAGTAATATAGACTCACACATATCCACATGTAATATTATTTATCTATTTTCTATGTTAGAAAAACAAGAAAGTGCAATACAATATATATAGAAAGAAAAGAAAGTTTGTATGGTATTAAAAATACCAGAGAATGTTAATATAAAATGGATTCAATTTTACTTTTTTTTTTATATGTACATTACATTGTGGATACATATATATATGTATATATATGTGTGTATATATATATATATATGTATATATATGTATCCACGTATATTACATGTATATACATAGTTATTATTTATTATTCAAGATAACTTGTCACAAATTTAATTATCTAAGTTGATTACTTTTAGGAAATAATATCATTAGAGCGTAAATTTTTACAGCAATCATATATATGTCAATAAGTAGATATATAACGCGTAAATGTAGTTCATTTCAAACGTACAACTCGAAATTATATTACCCATTGCACATTTAGATTTATACTGTTGCTACGTGTATCGTTAATAAGAGCAAATATATACAAGAGAGAGATTAAAGTACGCGAATATGCAAAGTGGATAAATTTCTATTATCGTCCGAATGGAAGAGCATGATAAGAGCCTTGCAGTATTGTGAAAAAGGCCAATTCAAAGGACGAAATTGTAAATATGGAAATTTCTGCCTTAAGAAACACAAGACTAGACAAATGTATATTTAAAAGTAATGAACTAAGTACCAGAACTAATAATCTGTGTAATATCATTAGTGCAGAGTAAAAGCTATGATTTATTTTATAATTAGAGTTATAAACTTTCTCAGAACAAGTAGTCAATTTAGCAAGATAGTAAAAGTAAATGTGACGAAGGTTAGAGTAACGAATTATACGTAATCTTTATTGTTGAACAACATGTTGATCTGTATCTTATATTTTTCCGTAGATAGATGTAACCTATCAAATTGTGCGCATCAAGTCACATGTGATCTCACATGCTCCATTTCCCTTCGTTCTTCTTTTTCGCTCAACTGTTCCGTATCCTTTTAGTAGAAAGTAATACGTGGGAAAGTAATACTTTCGGAAAACGTATAAATCATCATATATCCTATATGATAAGAACGATGCTTCCAAGCAACGAAAAGAATACTCTTATTTGCAAACTGTGGCTCGAATCGAGGGATTAACATTTATTGCTTTGTCTTGAACAAGTCCTGGCTTTATGCGAGAAGCTCACTATGTACTGGAAGTCTATTTGCTTCGTACCTGAAAGTCTCTCAAATCAATTTCGATACAAAATGAAACTATAAAATTACTCAGGAATGTAATGCTATAGAAGATAGGGACATCTTCTATTTGATTGAGAATAAAGAGCTCATAAATGCGAGATATATACATTGCAGAATGAAATTATAGAGAAAGTGTAAACTTGTTTTATTGCTCATTGATTCTTTCTCAATGAAACATGATATTTGTATTTGAGAGTACTTAGAGCCATAAATATAAACCGTATTGAAAACAATTTATACGTATAAATATAGATGAAATTGCTTTTCGCACATACGTTCGCCGATTAATTGGAATACTTCTCTATACATTATTCACTTTGATGATAAGGGTACTAAATATTTTTGCACATGCTTCTAGAAGCATAGCCTTAGTTTCACGCAGTTTTATCGTTCTCTGTTCAGCTCGCAATCGTCAATTTTTCAAATAATACACATTATAATATATATTTTAGAAGGAATTTTCGAATTTGATGTGAGCTTCGTCAAAGTCGACCGTTCGCACTAGGTTTGAGATAGCGATGATCTCCGTAACTGCATATTAACGAAATACTTATATACTTACTTTGTGATATAAACTTCTTCCGAACGGTAACCTTTGAAGAAGACCGTAGAGAATAATAACAAGTGCTGTGAATAGAGGGAAAAAATTTAAATCAAATTTAATTCAATTTACATGCTGATGGGAGGAGATGCGGATTAATGCCGAATCTCGTCCAACAAACAATTGTACTGTAAATAGCGATTTATATCGAGATCTAAAAGAAAAACATATACATTGTAGAAGAAATATATATATCATAATATAATCTCATTCGTGAGGTTGCCATGATAATGCGATATTTTTATGCGTATTGAAATGAAAAAGAGAATGGCACGGCGCGTAATTAGTTTCAAAGGATTTGTCAATCTGCATGTAAACTTATAATTTTACGCGTAGCTCGTATCTCTGAATTTTTCATGTTACTTAAATACTTTTGTAAGAGATTTTCCCTTTACATTTTGATAATGATGTAATATTAATCATCTATTATTAGTGGATTTTCTCGGATAGCTGAATCTTTTTGATTTTTTTCACTGTTTCGTTTAGTTTTACGATTAACGATCAATTTTTACGATTATTATTGTTGCTATATCTATTATTATTACCACTATTATTATTGCTATTAATGTACGAAATATTATTATTACCAACACAGTTAGTGCTGCTATAATAACTCTTGCTAATAATGCTATACTTTTAATTTTGCATACATTTTGTTCGGTTTAAGCTAATTTTTTTTTTTTTATGATCGGCAAGATTGTTGTACGTAACATTCCGGAGTTACAGTGAATAAAACAAATGGTTTTAAAGAAGGTGTGTCTGTGCGTGTGTTTGCGTACGCGCGTGTTAGCAAATTAATAGGTGAATTCAGAATGCATAAAGGGGAAGACGAGAGAAGGCATGAAGGAGCAATCGAGTATTCACTACAGAAATCGTAAATACATACATTTAAAGAAAAAAACTGTTATGTACATACATATGATTATTATAATAATATAAGCTGCTTATAGATGTAATGTATTTTTTGTAGGGACCATAATATAAGCGGAATATATAATGTTATTATCAATATTAATGAGTGATACAGATTAGCAACTGATTTTGTTTTCATATTTATGAAAACAATACGCAATCGGAACTAGGAGAGATTGTAAGGATAAATTTTATCATTTATGTTTTTTTTTTTCATGAACAATCTTCGATGGTTAGAATCAAGCGAAATAATGTGGCTTTTATTAAAGATTGAAGTGATATAAAGGCGCATAATGCGAAATATTAGATAATAAATATAAACGATGCGAGGCATTTAAAAGTTTAAACCTATACATTTTTTGGGGGGGTACAATTAATGGATCCAATTGTCGCGAATCAAGATATGCCTTAAAATAGAAGATTAAATAACTGATACCATTTTGCAGTGATAATACTTGTCCGAAAGATCTTTTAAAATATTCTTATGATTTTTCAATACATATACCATGTCTTTTTAACGTGTCTTTTTTGTATCTATATATACAAACGAATTTGTACAACCGAATCACAGCCCAAAATTGTTTTTCAATTAATACGTACGCATACTTTCGCAACAAAAGGATTCAGATTGATAGGATTATTACAATTGCCAGAGCAAGTATGATATTGTAAACCAAAAATGATTGATTATAAAAATGAAGTCCACTTTTATATCTCGTTTTGTAGAAAATTAAGGTGCATATTAAAAGATTGTGTTTTGTTTGTAAGCAAAATTTTTAATATATTATAAATTATGTTTCCTATTGTGAGGAAGATTTATATCTTAGATTCGCAAGAACACTTTGTGTAAACAAACATGGTTTTTATAAACACAGGACGGTAAGAGCCAATTGTCAATCGATTCCGAAGATGGAAATTGCGACTTTGCGAATCGAGCTTCTTTGTGCGTTTCGACATGAAGAATTAGGGATAATCATAATGGTTGAAATTGCCTTTTACTTGACTCAAGCCTAATTTTCCGAAAATAAGGCACAAGTAAACTATGTATTTACAATGAATAAATGTTTTAAAAACTGTTAATTCTATCAGATTGATTTTCTTATCTTGCTTTGATTAATTACAATTACAATCTGTAGATTTAGGAAGATCTGCGATGCAGAACAATTTTCTCCCATAATTTAATTAACGTTTTCGTGTGTTCTGCGTTGTAGATCTTGTAAAACTATAATTTTGTTTTGAATTAAAAATTTTTTTGCACTACGCGACGCGGTTGTAATTCGCGTTTGTTAAATTTCGCGCGCTCTCGCTCTAGTTCTCGATTAAGCCGTCCATTGCAGCGCGGCGCTAACGCAGTGTTCTCGGTCATTTCCGCCATCTCCTAAACGCGTCTTTTCGTCCGTCCATCTCGTAGTTGTCAGTTGTTCACGGGCTTCTTTAGCGAGTGGACGTACGCGTGTAGCAAGTGTTCGGCGTGTTTCCTGTCACCTACGGAGTCGCGTTTTCGCTAACGAACGCCCCACCGTAGCTTCCATATTCAATGTGTATGGCGATTCAGGTGAGTGCTCGCGGGAACGCGAAAATGTTTGACGTGGGAACGATGGGCGTATACGCCATTCTGCGGGAGCGGAGCCCGAGAAAACCATGGTGCTCGCGTGGTGCGAACGAAAAGTCGATCGTCGAGTTTACGGTACCGCCGTCGGCTATGTACGACGCGCTCGTTTGCTCGCTGGCTCGTCGTCGCTTTGTGCGCGTGTGTATGCGTTTCATGAACGTGCGCACGGCATGGCGCGGCGCAACACAGCGCGGCCGACGAACTTTTGGCGTCTTGTCTCCACCGCCTCCGCCGCCGCCGCCGCCGCCGCCGCCACCACCGCCGCCACCACCGAGACGATCCTGATGTTCTCCCTCGTTTTCGAAACTGCCTCGGCGCCGTGTGGCTCGCGATGGCTTCCCGACGATAGCTATCGAGCATTCCCATAGCTTCTCGATTGTATTCCAAGTGATGTTTCGATTTCGCAAACGAATGATCTCGATGCCGAGGATTATATACACGCAAAAAAAAAAGAAAACTTCAGTGTTAATGTATTTACAAACGATCGATTTGGATGGATTTCCTCTTCGACTCGGAACTTCTAGTCGCGAAAATTTTTGCTACTTTTACTCATCACGAATGTGACGCGAATTTACTTCACGATTGGCGAATCTGAATGTAGAATGAAATATGATCATGTGTTTAGAGCCGATACACAAGTGTTAAAAAGCACATGGCGTCCAGCATCGAAATTTACAGTCGGGCGTACCATACGCGGCTGCTTCAGCTCCCGACTGAACGATGCCGCCGATTAACGTCGTCGAGAGCCTTGTCGTTTGCTGAAATGAACCATGATCCTCCAATTTTCGGCCGCTCGCTCTTAAATCGCGAAGTGAACTCGACCCGAGCCGACTCGTACTGCCGTCGTGTCGTAGCGTGCAGCGTCTGTTTCCGATTAAAGTACGATCTATTGCGGAAAAAATGCAAATTCTAATGCGCTAAAAAATTTTTAAGAATCACTTATCACTCCGAGACATCGCGTACGCGCAGATTTCGTTTGTCGATATTTTCTATATTCTACACTTGTAAAAAACAATGCAACTTAGGAATGCGGTATGTAGGGGATAGCTGGAGAATTTGTGTGTCAGGAAGGTTGCGACGAGATATGATATGGGATTGGTGGAGAACCGGTTCTACACTAGAATTTTAAAACTATCGTATCGTAGAGTTTGCGGTACACTTTCTTTTGAAGTGTTTTCAATCTTCGCTTTTCACAAAATCAACTAATCAATTCGCGAGTTAAAAAAAAAGTGAGTATTAATGGATTACCCGGAACGTTTCTCGTCGCTCGATAAATTTTATCTCCCATTACATTTTCGCTCTATTACCCTCGTTATGACTAGATTTCTCGGAAAAACGGAAAAACGGGTTGACGTCATCCGACAGACAGCGATACAACGGCGTGGTGTGCCGCGGCGCCGGCGGTGGAGAACGAAGAGGCGTCTACTGGCGGAATGAACGAGCACGCGTGTTCACGCCATGAGCGAGCGAGTAAGCGTGTCCGATTATCGTTCGTGAACTTCGGCCATGTTTTATTACTGTGCTTTACGTCAACCGGTCCCGATAGGTGCGAATCACAGTCATTATCGTGACGCTTTATCGACTGTCGTGGGCGACCGTCTTCGATCGTGTTCGATGAAATCGCAACCAATGAATGTTTCACTTGTGTTCAACAAGTTACTTAGAAGTGGCGTGTTTGTTAAAAATAACAAAATGTTAAAATCGCGTTATAAACGTTGACGCACGATGGCGAAGCAGCCTCTGCTTTTAATCGAATAAATTCAACGTCAGCAATTTTTCGCTATTGTGCAGATTTTTATTTAATCAAATCCACATAGTGCTCTCTCATTACGATTGTCATTCTCTATTAGCGGGGCTAAATTTTGTTAAGTAACATAAAAATTTTTATCAAAGCTTTTATCTATATAGAAATTTTATATAACAAATATTAATAATAATACTAAGGCTCCACTAAATTAACAATTAATATTGGGAGAAAAAGGCGAAAAGAGCCGTTGCTAATTGTTCATGCAATATATTATATTATAAAATTACAGACATATGTTTTTGTAATTTTATAATATAATATATTGCACGAACAACTAGCAACGGCCCTTTTCGTCTTTTTCTCCTAATATTAATTGTAAATTGTATATATTTAAATTTTTAATTCTACATTTTTATATATTTTATATTTATTTAAACTTTAAATAGGCACGTTACATCACTTTGATTTTGAGTCTTTTCGACATTGAAAATCAGTAAGAGCTTGAATTGCAGTTGTTCGTGCGAAAATTCAAATTCTAAATGGATACAGCTCCGCACATTTCGGTCCGCTCTTCTAGGAAGTCTAAAAATAGCAACTTTCTTTATGGGTGGGGACTATTGTCCTTGACTATTGTCCTATACAAATTTTAACTCGACCGTTGCTTTGACAAATATCCAAATGAGGGACTATTGTCCTATATCAATTTTAATAATCGTTTTTTAACAAATTAATCTTATGAATAGGGACTATCGTCCTATACAAATTATAAGCTCGTCCGTTGCTCTAATGAGTATTTGTTCAGATGGAGTAAATTTTATGGGTAGGGATCGTCCTATACAAATTATAAATTCATACGTTGCTTTAAAAAATATCTATCCGGATACAGTTTCCTTGTGAAACTTTCTCCACATCTGTTACTTAGACATTTACTTAGACATTTACTTATACTGATATAACGATAATGTTACATGGTTCTATATTATTCTTACTTCTGTTTCCACTGTTACTTTTATTATTTTTTTTTTTTTTAATTTAATTTATTTATTTTTATATATTCTTGCTTTTTTTCTTTTCAGACTAATCACTTTTTTTCTGTTAATGAACATACTTCTTGATATGACTTGCTTGTTAACGCTTGACGTTTTACTTAATTTTGAGTTTTGAAAAGATAAAATATTAACGCGGACATTTTGCACGCGCCGAATCACACAAATATACCGCTCTGGAATATTGTTGCTGTTGCAGATTCTGAGAACCCTCTCGGGCACGACTTTTCCGAATAAAAATACTTGTTATCTCTCGGCTACCTCGTCTTACGTGACCACGTGCGCGTCTAGTTTGCACGGGTCATCGAATTACGCACGATCACATTTCAACTGTGTAATACATATTAAATTTGATGGTAACTCGTAAACTGTCATAACTTGCCTACGTCATATCGTCGGGCGTTGATTGATCTGAGGCGATCTTATCGATTCTCGTTCTAAGGTAATATTTCTCGTAGTGGTGGTCCCGCTATAACATCTGCATTTTCGATTTAATTGAGATGATATTGCGTCGCCCTTCAAACGCGAATCTCGGTAAACCGATGCGATCGATCGGTCGAATTGATTATTCTACGAGAGTGTTTTCCAATCACTCCGCGTTCTTTGTTTCCCATCAATGTCCATTGTTCGTTGGATATGGGTATGCATTACCACATGCATACACACACACACACACACACACACACACACACATACACATACACATACATACATATATATACATTTTACACATTCGAAATTCAGTACTTCTAGCGCTATTCTCAACACAGTAACCTATTCTCGACTCAATTATCGATTGCAATTCCTGAATTTCTGAATATAAAATGCTCGCAGTATACGATGCGCCTGCAAGATACTTTCGCATGTCGGAAATTGCGTGACCTTATTCGTGACTTTGTTCTCGTGAATAGCCGGCGATAGCGCCGGCAATCGCGCAATTTTCTGTCAAGTGCAATACGATTGCGTAGCCTCCATTCAAATGACATAATTAACCGTTTCTCGAAAACTGTGCGAATAAAATTCATGCATATCGAAGTTGCGAAACAGCAACGGCGGCGGCAACTGTACCTGCTGTTCGTGAAGTCCGATTCAGCGTTCCGTTTCCTGTTATGTAAATTGCATTACATTACATAACGGCGAGCATACGATAGGAAGCTAGGAGTGGCAGGAATGGCCGTATCGCGCGTGGCATAATTGAGAATATCAGCTAATGTAATTAGCAATGCAATACTCCCCCCCCCCCCTCTCTCTCTCTCTCGTCTCACACGCGCGCGCGCGCTCGCGTTAGCTCGTATTTCTTTTCCACGTGTGTTTCCTTCCCGCATATGTGTACGCGTTGTTATGTCGGCGTTTCACGCCGAAGTACAGAGGCGTCGGGATACAGGCGGGTCTCCCATAGTGTTTTGTTTCCGCCCGGGAACGAATTGGACACTGGGAGCACGCGCGGAGTCAAACGCACTCCGGTAATTCGACGACGAAAGGCGCGGCATTAGTAGTACTAAGGTCCTTTCCGCCAAGAGTGTCATCTTTTCACAGGCTCCCGACCATCTCCCCCTCCCCCCTCCTCTCTTCTCCCCCCCGGGGTGGCCGTGACCAAAGTGTTTCCACACAAGATTAGTCCGAGACCGATTCTTCTTTCTTTCCGGCTACGCAACCGCCCTTCCCCCCCTCCCCCCTCCCCCCGCTCACGCCTCGCCACGTGTAGGATAGTGTTACTATCTCGACTAGACCGGTTGCGAGCCGATACGTGTGGCTCGAGGCAAAGGACGATTCAGCAAAGACGATGGCAGGGCCGTACTTGCTACCGAATACAACGTGAGAGAGAGACACACGTTTATTGTGTCCTGCGCGTCTTGTTAAAGATTTTTTTCAAGTCTGAACACACTTGCGCGTGACGACTGCCGCGATTAAACAAGTTCAGCGCTATTCCAATATTATTTTCAGTGTTGGAAAAAAGTGTCCCTTTTTTTCCCCCTTTTTTTTTTACGTTCGCTGGGAACGTTGCGGGTGAATTGCTTCCAACTGGCGAGATTTCAAGGAGTCACTTTTTTTTTTTTTTTTTCCGTTCTCACGCAGGCTCTCAAATGGCTCTCGCCTCGGCGCGACGGATGAAAAAATAAACGTTCGTAATCTCTGGCCGTCTTGTCTATGAAGCCGGTCCTTTATTATCGTTAAGCGATATCCATCTTGTTGCGCAGGCATCGAGAGTTCTCGCGTCTCTCTCCGCAGGCAGGATTGGACGGGGACAAATGATCGAGGGATCGGAAAGACGATACCGCGCCGCCCTTTCGCAAAATTCAGCGGCGAACACGAGACACGCGTTCGCGCTGACCGAGTGCAATTGTCCGCGCGCTCGTAAACCGATCCCACGCGCACCAGCCACTTATGTCCGTTGTGGAATCAATTTATGTAACATTGTGTTAGGCCGCTCGAGACAGGCGTGCGATAAGGAAGCTTCTTACCGTGGCTCGGATTAAGTTCCCCTCGGCACACGAACGCATCACGAAAGCGCCATGTGACCCCTCCCCTCGCCCTCCCCTTGCCCTCCCCCCGGTCTCATTGCTGTACGTTGCAACATGAGACAAAACACACTCGCGGAGCAAAAACAAAGAGCATCGAAAATAGACCACCATCGTCGTGTTGTATATCTTTCACAAAGCGTCTGGGCGCGATCGACCATGCGCCCTTCATCCGTGCGCATAAATCCCCGCTGCCTCAGAACTCGCTTCCTCTGCGGACATTGCGAGCGTAAGAATTTCGGATAAAATTGGGAAGACCGCCAGCTGTGGCGATTAATTGGCGCGTTGTTGCGCAAAGCGTAATTAGACGTCGGCGTCAAACCATACCGATCTCACGTTTTGTTCGCGTTCCGCAAATACGTCAGGAATGAATCATCACACGCGCACGTTTCTAGGCGCGTGGCCGTCCCGAGCGAATCGCGCTCGTGAGTTTGTAGAGCGTCGTTCGCGATTCAGCGAACTTGGCAATTAACGAGTCTCTTGGTTCTTATAAATGGATTTGCGTGTTTGCGTTCGTCGCAAAAATCTAATCGACTTTTGTGTACATTTGTGATACAATTATATCACAATTATAATCGCGCATTCTTAAAAATACGAAAACTCGAAATAGTTTCCAACCAGAGACGCCAGACGAAGTGTGAATAACGTCCGTCGGTCGTTTGCTGAAAAGTAATATCGGGAATGATATTTTACTCTCGTAAAATATCATTCCGTCGCAGGCTTTTTAAGCGGATCGAATATCTTGTCCCGAGTCGATTTCCAAAGGACGCGACAAATGGTAACCCTCGCCGGCGGAGCGGCTGTTTAATGAAACAAGAAAGATATTCGACGCCAGACGAGACGGTAGGGTGGACGACCGGTGTCGCTGACCTAGGATAACGATTGCTAATGTCTGCGGGGCCGATGCGGGACCGGCTGAGGTTTTTCGAAGGGGAGCTACGCAAATCTCCGTTGGCGTTCGTGTTCGGATGTGCAAAAAAGGGAAGGTTCGCTCGTAGCTTTATTTCTCGACTCGCACTTTCACATTCCGCCACACCGAGCATCGTGTTGTTTAACAATAAGTTTACGCACGGTTTGTCGCACACGAGAGAAATATGGTTTTTTTCTTGTTGCTAATTTTGCAACAAAGGTAAAAAAAAAATTCACTTGGAATTATATTCAGAATTTGACGAATAAATTTGTAATATAAATTAATCACTGGGGAACGCGAACGCTTGGTTGCATTATTTGCTCGCGGCGAGACGGCATTTTGTGTCACTTGCGGTGGCGGTTCTTAGTTCCAGGTGGTTTCTTATCATTCTTTGCCTGGTAACCTACTGACCTACTTGAAATATCGATTTTAACGTGCACCTGAGACCTCTCGTGCAGCGACCGCTTTCATTATCCGTGCTGCGTCTTTTGCGATGAATAAAAGTACGTCTCCGTAAGCCAGAGAACAATTACTCTGTAACTACTATAAATGCTGATAAAATCGAATTTCCATTAGACGAAATATCGTAAAATATATTTACAGTATTAGCAAGTAAAGTTGATTAACTTTTCTTTGTAGAGAAGAATAATTCTTTCCTCGATTTCATTATCTGATAGAATCTCGGCAATCTGATTAAGTTTTGCATCGAATTTCTGCGCCAATATTGTACCACATGGCGCAGATTTAATATTGTCTTTCCGTGGAAAGATAATTTAATCGATTTTAAAATTCTAATGCTTAATATCTACATAACTTTTTAGTGTTACGATCTTCAAGTCCACGTTGATAAGTAAATATTGTAAATTATTGATATCTGGCTTCGTCTAAAATTCACAGAGTAATTCCAAACTTTTGCGCGGTAATGCATTTTTTATTTTTCGCCATTGTTTGGTTTTAACAAACTATTAATTGCTTTGGAATAACGGAAAAATTCCAGCATAATAGATGAAAAAGTTTGCGCCGAGTGCCGTTATGAACGATGCCTAATGTGTGCGGTTCATCACCCTACGGCTCGTTCAACCCCGTCCTATTGTCGTCTGGAAAAGTTGACAATAGGAACAGTTGGCATTGAAGAAGGGGTGAATTGAAATCGAAAATGGCGCAGACATTTAATGGCATGGTATATACATCGAAAATATGTAGAATATAAGTTTAAAAAATCTTTTCGCGCATACTTTTATGCACACGAAGCGACAAAAAATAATTATTTTACTAGCAAAATTTACAATCTAACATTATTTCTTATTATGAAATACATTTGTTTCAGAATAATCGCTTTTCAGATTGATTACACGCTGTGTGTGGTCACAACTCTAAAATTTACAGGCTTTAATTGAGTACGAAACACGTGAACGAAACCGTTTATTGTTAATTTTACATATTTGCAAATATCAACGTCGCCAATGTTTGATATGTATAAATTCATAATTATCTGAACCAAAGAAATAATGATATTAATGATATTAATTTATGAATATATTGAATTATGTTAACAACTTTTTTTCTCGGTGTGGAAACACACGGAACAAATGCAATACATATTGTCGCGGACTATTGACAATACGTTACTGTTTGTATTTTACGGTAACGAAGATTTAACGGCTTTTGTTCTGTTTTCAGTCCGCAGCACGCGAAATATACACGCTCTCCCAGTCATTAAATTTGCGCATGTATTGTCACGTACATTTCCCACGTGAATGACGATGTGACATCACAGTTGAACGTCACGATGCCTTCTGTTTGGCTGTGCTCGTTGTATTGATTTCTGGTGACATCACCAATTTGTTTGCAAAATACGCGCTTGGTCGCGGGCTTATCTCATAATAATCACACGTATTATTTCCTCGTCATCTTATCAGCTTTCGGAAAATTAACGGTGAATATGTACGGTCACAGCAGATTATCTGTAACGTTCAACAAGCTGTCGTGCATTTAATCATTTCCGTTATGTTTCGCGGAAAACGTTTCGTGCTCGAAGGACGCGCGGTTTTAAGCGCGGTACTAGGATATTACATCTCGGTGTATGTAAAACGACCGCGATGCTGACGGGTATCATTAGCGCGTATCGAAGGAGTTTTTTTTTAGCGGTACGCATATCGATTCGTAATTCAGCGGAACGGTTCGCACGGAGCTGCACATCGAAAGTCGCGCGTATATCGCGCAACAAAGTGCACAGCGCGTACGCTACTGAAACGACCTAGTAATTTATCTGATTCGACAGGTTTTGACGTCATTCAAGCGATCTTATTTTCTCTCCGTCGTGCGGCGAGAATGACCGTGAATGTCGCGCGCGCCTACCAATCAGTCGGCGGCGTTTCCATACTTCAGCGGGATGCCTTCCCGCCCGACTTATGTCAGATGCATAAATATGCGCGTGGCGTCGGAGTAAAAAAGAAAAAAGAAAAGGAGAACGTCGTTAAAAGACGCTTCGACGCAACAATCGTTACGAAGTTATCGGGGCTTACGCGTAGCGCAGCACAGTGAAGGATCTATGCAACCTTATGCAATCCCATGCAATAGCGTGCAACTTCAAGCGGTTAATAATCTTCGTTTTATTTAGACCGTACGGCGGTTGTAATCGCGCGATTTTATTAACTATTAATCGACACGTGTTAATCGGCAGAAACCGGCATCGGTTTTCTAATCGATTGACGATTCACGAATCATGGTATTTTTTTCTCGTTCACGAGTCCCATAATTGCCGGAGTGCCATAAAACTCTCAGACGAAACAAAGATGACATAAATACATATGCTTCCCTGCTGCAAAGGGATCGGAAACGTGATGTTTACACAATGGCACATAATAACGATGATCGATAATAACGACCATCGTCATTCATCATCAACGCTCGATACAAGGCGGGCTTCCATCGGGCAACCGCACGCCGTAAAAAAACGGAATGTTACTATTGCAAAGACATGTAAAACTCGGACGGCATTACGTTGCGGAGCGCGACGCTGGTGTGCGTGCGTGCGTGCGTGCGTGCGTGCGTGCGTGTAAGTACGCGCGTGTTGCGTCGGGGAGGGGATCAGATGACGATTACTCGCTCGATGGAAGGATGTCTCGACGCCGCGCTATTTTGATCATCGCGCCGCGGCTGGCCCAGATTCGACGTGCAATCGGCACAACGATATCATCTTCGCGCTCGCGCTGGGCCTCACGGCACGCCGCTGCTCCGACACGCCTCGCTCCCGTGTCGACAGAATATTACTCGTGCATCGCTCCGATCAGCTTTTCGCGCGACGCGCGAGTCGAGTGTTCTCCAATAAGCCGTACAAAGAATATTAATTAATCGCGACAAGTCGAGTGCGCGTTTCGCGCGACAATCGGCGGAGGATCCCCGTCTTCGCGTCTGCAAAGTGCACGCTTAGAGCTAAACGCGCTCATCTTTCACAGCCGCGGGACTGCGCGGATAGAAGAACGGCGCACGACCTTGTTGCGTCCTAAGTAATGAACTTTAGGCGATTTCGCGCAAGTGCACGCGCGCGCGTTTATTAAGATGCGACTTTCTGGTGATGGTGCAGTGATTTCGTCACCCTGTCACCGATGACCGCGTGACGACATGTGACATTGTTTTAAACTTAGATTTTTATTTAGAACGCTTCCGTGACTTCGAACTCTACGGACTTCTCGTCAAATGAGTGGAAGGTAAAAGGAATCGCTTGCAAATATGTCGGGAGATGCTCGTGCTGATTTTCGTATAAATTTCGAATCTTAAAATAAAACGCTGTTAAACACATTGCGAACGTTACACATTCATAGATCTTTCTATATAAAGATCTCGTGTCAATCTTTATTTTTCATTACATAAATTCATTACATAAATTTTATATAAACAAGAAAGTTGTCGCTTTTCACGCTTTTGTCACGTGCAAGAGGATATCACAGCTTCTCTCGAGAGTAAGATTCTATTAATTTTGTGGTCAAGAAGAAACATTTATTTCCAGTTCACGCGAATTTTTTCTCGTGAAGAATAGCAGTGCTGTTATCGATATTTGAAAGTTTGCAAGTATTGCGCGATAAAGGCGGTGCAGTGCCGCGAGACTGTCGAAAGCGACGATTCGTTTATAGAACGAAGGCTGATGATGGAATCCGCTGAGTTTCACGTGTTTTCGAAATAAATATAGTACCGCGGCAAAGGTAAGCAATTCTATTTGGACGAAAATTGGCACGCCGTCGTACATCATAGCTGTTTGTCGAAGAGAGTAACATTATATCGATATAACTTGTGTTTGACAATCGTGGGAGAGACGCAGAAGTGATAATAATATAAGAAAATCGTCTTTTTGACGCCGCCACTCGGCAGTCTTTCTAAAAATCTTTCGCGCATTTTATTTTTTATTTGACAAGCTATTTATTTACACGATACTTTCTCACTGAAACTGTCAGGAAACAAACGATTAGCTTTATATTTTATTTTCGTCAGGACACTTGAGTGATTTTTCTTTCCCTCGCGAGAAAAGTGCGTAATATCTCGCGCGAATCATAAATTTATCGATGTCGTTCGCGACAATTATGCAACGCTTTGCAATAGAATTCTCACGAGATTTCAGTTAGCGTTTACCATCGATACGCATTTCGTACTGCGCATTGTCATTCTATTTAACATATTTGAATTATTCGTAAAATTAGGTGCTTTAATGTTACAAAATGTTGCAAAATCTTCTGCTTCCGGTAAATAGTGGAAACTAAAAAAAGGGACAAACATTCGTAATGTTTTTTCGGTAGTTAGTAGAAACAGATAAATTTTTCTATCGCTCAGCTGGATATATCTGTCCTGACTCCTGACCCACGATTTCTCTTGCCTCATATATATATAGTCTGGCCATATGTCGAATAAACCCTGTGCAAGTATTTCATTTTTCAAGCAGGTAGTATAAAAGAGTAAAAAGATTTAGTGTAAATAATATATTTATTCTAACGTGGAAACTTTTGTTACGTTAAAAATGTAAGAAAGGGCAGGTGTATTTTGCTCAGAGAAAGATATCAGTACTTTACAAAAATTGCAGTAAAAAGGAAAAAAAAGTGTAAAATAAAGCACAAAAAATGAGAAAATCAATAAGTGATAACGAGTATCTTTAGTCAAATGCGAGTCAAAACTAAAGTAAAAAATGACGTGGTAAGAGCAAAATATAAAAATAATACTCTCATAGGAATTTCCGTTGCATGGACAGAATGACTGACGCGAATAATTTTTGTTTTTCGTTTGTCAGTTTGATCTATAGCTCGTTTGAGACGTAACTATACGCAAATAGAATTTTGTTTACTACGACAGGATCCATACGTCGTCAGTCTTGTGACTTCGATGATGAATATAAGAACACGGTGCTCGAAATATTTCTATTAGTTCCGATCATGCAAATTTTCGTGTACAGCGCAGGACCTTTTAGCCGTATATTGCTGTAAAACATTGCAACTTTACAAATTGCGGCAAAATACTGCAGAGATACGGAATTGTAAAATTTCGACAAGATTGCGACGATATTGCGCTAACATTTCCGAAAAACATTGTGAAAATATATTACAATGCATTGATTGAGTGAAGTAAATATTATAATCGTCGGACGGCTGCGTAAATTTGTAAGTATTGGATCAATTCTAGTTTTACGGAAAAAACACTTGTCAAAATACGCTTCTTACCTCTTTTTATGTTTTTTTTTTTTTCCAACGTTGACGTTAATTATTGATAGTGAAACAACTGTTATCGAAAGCTTCCGATATGATAATTCGCAAATAGTTATTTTAAACGTTTTTAGGTAACACATTTGGTATTTCTACATAAGTTGAAGTTTTTAATAGACATACAAATCATTTAGATGGCATATAATTCATACTTGGGTATTTCCCAAAGAAAAAAATGAATAAACGCTCTTGATTCGAATTCATTCTCCAATACGTAATATTAATGAAATTTCCGCGCATTTGAACGTTATTTTTACGATTGGCGCGACTTAAGAAGTAAGTTGTATAAGCTTGCTCGGGCAACTTTTCGCTCTGGGATCTCTCTTTTGTCTCAAGTCCTTTTATGACCTCCATCTGTGCCGTCGAAGTTAGCCAACTTTTTATCAATCGTACAATCGCGTGGTGTCCATTGGCCAGTCGAGCGTTTCTCAATCGTTACAATGCGAGTCTAAAATTTTCAGTGTCAAAACGCTTCGGAATAATGTCGCGTGCGGAATAAATTTTTCAGCGATTTCTCATTGGAAATTTCCATGTAGCCGTTTCTCATTTATAGCTAATACATGCCCGACGGCGTGTATAGAGAAATAAAGTACAATCGAATCCGCTCGTTGCTTGGCGCCGGCGATTACGACGGCGGGGCGACGCTGACATTGGTGCGGTCGCGATAGATCCGGCCTTGGCGGTGTTTCCCGAGGCACAAAGCCCGCGCTCCTCTCGCTCCGGCTTCTCTTCCCACCTGCCAATTATTTCGGTTATTCTGTTGCATATGCCCGAATGTCGGCCGGTCACGCTCTATTCCGTCAATCAATTGGCGCGCTCGTCAGTCGTCGATATCGGCGACAGTGTGTTACGCAAAAGGGAACTTTCGCAAATCGGTCTCGGCGAAAGATCGTGAGGTCAACTAATACTATACTACTACGCGCGCTGTCGCACGCGAAACAACGTGAGCTTGGCACAGGACAACTAGAAATTGCGACTTAACATCAGTATTCCTCCTGTTCGAACATCATTTTAGCATATTCTCCGGGCGCTGTCTGTGCCTACACAAGTTTTCCTCTCCACGAAATAGCTTTAATTTAGAGCGAAAAGTAAGAGCGAACTGTGCTTCGAAAATTAATCCTTGCGTATTATCGAAGTGGAGAAAATAGAATGATTATAAATAAATAAATAAAAATGTGAGGCACGCTTGAGAGATGACATCGGACATGCGACTCGGTTATTATCGGTGGTCATAAAAGATGCTATTGTTATGCGCGAATACGACGGAAATAGCACGGGGTTTTTAAATAATTATTTTATCACGCGGACAAGACACGTATTCTCATCTCGGGCTTCTCTGTTACAGTTTCCTGGTGAGTGCATCCTCACATACATGGAGTTTCAGTTGGATAGCGCAGAGTACTGCCAGGCTCAACACAAATAGAGAGACACGCCCGATACAATCCCTAACAATTACTAGATACTATTAAAAAGAAGAAAGAAGAAGGGTGGAAACATCTTGGAGGGAGAGGAAAGAAAGGATATTAAAGTAGAAGAATCATCACCGGGGAAGTCAGATAAATCATCAACTAGTCATCGCGCAAGATAGAAGAATTTAGTAGAAATTATTAATTTACATTAGTAGATGCAAGCATCGTAGTTACTGAGCGCACCTGTCACAGGAGCACCCAGTGCCAAATAGGTGAGTGGTAGTTTCTAAGCTAAACCGTAACGTGAACCCGCGGCGGAGTATATTCATCTGTATGCTGCGCTGATTCCAGGTAATCTTCCGCGAATCATAGTCTAAAGGTCTCAAGTGGGAAGAGTAAAGCGCATATCAACACCGCCTAATGTAACGTAGCCCTTACCCTTTCGGCGAAGTTCGCATCTCGACAACCCTTCCTAAGGTCTACATGTAAATCCACGGTTCTGTCCTCTGTAAAAAAATAAGATATTCTATTAGCTAAATGAGAAACAATTTTATAAGACTGACATTTAATGGGCTAAGTTGTCAAATCCAGTCTTTGTCGTTTCGTACGGTGCGGCACACTTACGAGACTCCGAAAGAGACCAGATATAAGATCTTTAAGAGTTAAAAACAATAAAAAAAAAAAAAAAGGGGGTAGATATATTAATCATCTCTGTGGTTAAGAAGGCAATGAGCAACATGAGGGTGAAGGATATCAGACCGGCGCCCGCCGAGATTGAATACAAAAACATGAAGTTCCTCATTACCGATCGGCCCAATGATCAAACGATCCATACTTTTATTCAAGTTAGTATGCAAAAAACTGAGCTGCTTGCGTTCATTCTCAACACGATTTTGCACGATTTTGTTTCTTTAACAGGAACTGAAGAAGCACAATGTAAAGGAGGTGGTGAGAGTCTGCGAACCAACGTACAAAGTCGAGGAACTTAAATCAGAGGGGATCAATGTGGTTGATTTGGTATTTGACGATGGTACATTTCCACCAAGTGAGGTAAATTTTCACGTGTACTTTTCAATATTCAAAGGCACGAACGAATAAATTATTCTTTTTCATGCTTAATTTACATTCCATTTCTAGGTGGTGGATGAATGGTTCGAATTGTTAAAGAATCGATTCCGGGAATCACCTGACGCATGTGTGGCAGTGCACTGTGTCGCAGGTCTCGGTAGAGCACCGGTCTTGGTTGCAGTAGCTCTCATTGAACTTGGACTTAAGTATGAAGATGCTGTTGCCCTTATTAGAGAGTAAGTAATTTCGTGTGTGGTACTTCGTATAATCTTCAATTTAATCATTAAAATGCATCATAGCATTAAATAAAAATACTTTCTAATCTTTTATTTAAGATTCTCCAGAATTTAATATTGATTCTCTTTGTTCCAGGAAAAGACGAGGCGCCATAAACGCAAAGCAATTAACTTTTCTTGAAAAATATCGTCCCAAGTCTCGATTGAAGCTCAAAAACGGACAAAAAAATTCTTGCTGTATCCAATAAATCAAAGAATTTTTTGAAAATGGAAAAAAAAAAGAAAATGAAATGTCACTAATTCATACTGATTGGTATAAATGTATAGATTTTTGCGCCTGACCAGTGGCATATTATAGCAAATTTGTTCTGAATGGCCTATCAATGGAAATGCAACCGTGATTAGTATCAATTAATTGAGGCATGTTTGGGAATATTTAATACTACATTCTGAGAAAAATCATCAAAAAAAACGCGACAAATCGTTGCTAAATTTTTTTTTTATGAAAATCAAATTTATTTTTGATACTTAACTGATATTGATCATAATGGGCAAAATTAATAATTAAAATGGTAATAACCTTAAGAAAAAAATAACACTTGCAATCGACTATACTGTTGTTATGTTCAGTTCTACTAAATTATCGTATGTGATTTGTTCGTAGATGTTAGAAATTTATAGTATGCAATATATTCTTTTTCTTGAAAGAGAAAAATTCTTTTAAATAATTTTATTCAATAATTAATTTATTATTCTATCAAGAAAGGTTATATTGTCGTAGTGAATATAATCTATGTAGTACACTAGTTTGTTATAATTTGTCGAAATAACAAATAATATGTTCTTTTGTGAAATATACAAACGTCAAAAAATTATAATTTACAAAATTTTTAATGGATATATAATTTGAAATTTCTTTGCTATTACAAAATGTTATGTACATTGTGTAATACCTTGAGTAATACTCGTAAACTCTAGATTTTGGGAATGCTATGAAAAAGTAAATACGTTTTTATACAAGATATGAAGCTACGTAGGAATATCTGAATTAGAATTAACATTTAATTATATTTCTTTTTAAAGAAAATATGTTAACACTGTCTGCCTTGAATATATAATATTCTATTATAAATATACTGTTCTTTAGAAAAATTTTATATACATTTTTTGCAGTAATTGAAATAGAAAAAAGATACATATATACATGTATTCTTTTTAAATAATTAACTGATAGTTTTTTTAAATATAATCTGTCGATCGCTCGCAAAATATGAGATTCTGAAATACTCGGCATTAAATTTATAATGAATCAGAAAACCGTCAAGCATTATCAATTTTAGAATAATGACATATACTGATAAGCATCAAATTTAAAAAAAAAACAGCATTGCGATTTGCTGAATTTCTGTCTTTTTTTTTTTTTATAAATATTACGGAACATACATTATTACAAACTTTATTTTAATTTAATTAAGTATTAATAAAATCTTATTAGATAGAAGCAGTTAATATGATAACATATTTCGATATACTTGAAACGAATATTTAATATATGAAATAATATGCGTAAATCGCAGTATTAAATATTTGGAATATTTCTGGTCTTGAAAGATTTTGAAAGTGACTTAAACGGCGAAAGAGAAACAACAAATATTGCGTTGCATTTCCAATGGCATGCCGAATTGCTGATGAGTGTTCTTAACTCTTATTGGACTTGGAATCTGCGTTAACTTGAATGATGGATAATGAAAAATTAATGTGAAGTAAGTCACTCCAGAGCTGTATATCACGTTTATCATAGCTCAACGACAATTTCACCAAAATCTTTGCATATCTAACTTTTAGTCAAAAATAGATTTTTCAAGCTGATACAAGCATTTTGTGTAAAGTCATCGTCGTCTTCTATTTTGGTAAAATTGTCAGTGATGCTGCACGCCACACTAAACTGTGTTCAAAGGATAGAAAAATTTCACTCGTAAAATAACGAATGTAATACTTAAAACATTTCACGCGCGTCTGCTGATTTCATGTGAATGTACGTTGTTTTGTATTTGTATGTATTCTTTGCTTCTGATTGTTCCGCTTAACAATGGATGCGTTCCGGAAATGAAATTAACATAAGCACAACGATCACACAACAATTGAGGTCTGGTTTATGTGTATTGCTACATTCGACCAACCGAGTTTAATTGTTATGAAATAATCATTCTGTTGTATTACAGAATGCGACAACAATGATTATGCGTTGTTATGTTTGTTAATCATGTTGGCAACTTACTTGCACAGTCACAAAACACAATGGATTGATAATTGCGATTACTTAACTATCAAACGAGCGATGAAGAAATTTAAATTTTCCGTACGTATTTTTTAACAAGTGACAATGGAATACATTCACTACGATCGCAGACTCGGATTGAAATTTGAACCTGGTACATCTCCTTTTTTGTAATATTAAAAAAAACTGCAATATTTTTTACCAGAGGATGGGACGAGGGATATTCGTAAAAGTAAATGATCCAATCTTAGATGCAAAAGTACATTACTTTTATTGTTTAATCCTAGTTCAATTATAATAATTAAAACGGTTCTTTAAGTTTTTTTTTCTTTTTTTTTTCTTTCGAAAAACATGCTGATATTCGTAACAAAATAGGTATGATCTTAAAAGTTACCAGTATAATTTTCATTATTTAGCTATTACTTTTGCACATCGATTTACTTCTTCGAGGCGTAGTTAAATTGCTAAATAACTATATGAAATGTTTTTCTTTTTATATTTGTGATATAATTATCCTTATGTGCATAAAAAAATGCATAGGTTGAAAAGTAAAATAAAACGAGGGTTGTACTTATTGAAACTGTGATGCTAAGAATAGCGCTGACAGAAAATCTATGTAGAAAATTATGCACATTGTTGTTTTATTTTAAATTAAATGTTAAATAATAGTTTAACATGTAGAAATTGTTTCGTTGTGCAATAATGCTTACCCATAAACAATATTTAATTACCGTGGGATATTTTATTCCTCGAAGAAATAAATCGAATTGTTGCGAAAATTATTATTCTTATGATTAATATTCTCGATAAAACGCGAATGCAATTGTAGTGAAAATAGCTCTTCTTTTTTAATAGCTACTTAATGTAAATCTAAATAATACAATAATTTTATGTGTTGATAAAGTCAATTTACGTTCAATTACATGTCTAATGTGAATATAATTGAAGCAAGAGCAACTTAGATAGCAAAGAAATCCTCTATTTTGAACCGATATAATAAAATAAGAACAATCACTCCCTATAAAATTGATTATGCAAGAAATAAAAGTAATGTGTTAGCGCAATTTAAAAAAAAAAGGTTACTATTTAATTTCTAAATGTAATTTCCTACCCATCAATATATAATCATTTTTAGTTAAATTGAATTTTGTTATATTGTAAACTGAAATAAAATAAAAAGAATGAAAGTTGTTTTGTCAAGAAAAAGAAAACAAGAAAATGTTTTATAATAATTCTCATACTCTGACATGTACTGTAAAAATAAAGATTTCTAATCTTATTCTAGACGTAATATATTAATATATTAAACGTATTATAGTGTGCGAAGAACCTCAGCATTATTTATTTTTTTGTCATTTGAAATTTTTCTTTAGCATGTTATATTAAAATACATCACAACACATATTGTTAAATTAGATCACCAGAAAAAAATGGATTATCGGGATCCCGACGAAGTGGTCTTTGACTCAAATCATGCGGACCAAAGGGATCGAATCTTGCACCAGGTGGTATTGCACCGCTGTAACATAATTTAAATAGATAATCCTTAAATTTGAAGAAAGAATCAGCTTACACATATGGCATCTACATAAATCATTACGGTAAAATACGTAAACACGTACGGTGGCAACATTCCAGGTACTCCCAAGCCCGGATGACGTCCAACTGAAGAACGATTATTAAAAGGATCAAATATCATACCACCACCTATTCCCAATGGATCAAGGTCTCTGACTCCTACCCTTAAAGGGTTATATGCAGGATTTCTATGGACAGAAATAAATATTACCTTCAATCCATATTATCAAATTATTATATTAAAAAAAGTAAAAAAATAAGAGACTTTTAAAGTGTTTAATTCTCTAAATATCTCTTTACTTTGTGACTCACCTTATAATAAAATAATATAGATAAAAGAAAAAATAAAATAATTTACCGAAGTGATGATGGCTGATTGTAAGAACAGTTTGATGAATTACAACCCTCATGTCTTGTAGATGTAGTTTCTGCCGTAGAACTTGCCTCGCTTGGTTTGGTTTCATTGATTGTTTGAGTTGTCGAATCTGCTGTCTTAATATATACTTTGGATACAAAATCTTTATCTATGCTACGTAACATTGCTTCATAAGATGGTAATATGGTCTTTAAAGGCCCATGCAATGCAGACACAGTTTTCTCGATAGGAAACTGAATATTAGTAATAGTATTTTCGTGATATTCCTATAAAAACAGTATTAAATATTATAATAAGTATATAATAACATCATAATAAACCTATTTTAATCAATTAAATTTTGGACAACTTGTTTCTTATTTACCAAAAAATTCATAAGCAGATCCACATTTGATTTGATTCCAATGAGTACAAATAATCTCCCATTTATTACATAGCGTAATGTATAATTGGCGTGTAAGTTCCAATTTTCGGGAAGCAAGTCAGATCCTTCTTCTAATCCTTCAGTCATATTCTACGAAAAAAATTTAAAAATTCAGAAGTTGTTTTCAGAATATTCGTAATATATAAATACACAAACTTGATATTTAGGTTAGGACTTACTTCATCTCCAATACCGATGCATTTAAACCCAGATTTTGTCAGATACCAGTGTACAAATAAGATTATTACATCTTCCTTTTTCTGAATTTCATTGTCATGGAATTTTTGCAAAAGCTCAAAGCCAAATACATTTACACTAGTCATTCTGACATTTAATAGTAAAACGTCACAGATGCAATTGAACGGATGCACTGATTGAAATTTTCAAGCGCATGTCTCATGAAAATGGATCTTTATAGTGGATATACGTGCGAAACAGAATAAGCATCACCCCTTAGACTCTTTCTCTTTCGGCTCGACTGACCAAATGGTTTGAGCCTTGGTTAAAATGGTTTGAGTCTTGGCTAAGAATGGAAAATATGAATAAAACAACGAGATATATAATATTGATATTAGAAATATACTTCTGAAATTTGATATCTGAAGGGAATTGATACAAAAAACTTATGTATTTGACAATTTATTGTAACGATACTATGAAGTCATATTAAATTTGAGAAAAATCTGGATAAGTTGCGTGATAACCTATTCATTGTGCAATACATAACTTGTATATCTGTAAGAAATTTTATCCAATTCTTTTATTTTATCGTTCGTAAATATGATTCCAAGTTGTTCGGAGCAGGGCAGAATTTGGAAAAGTGTTAAAATTGATGACAAAGACTACATGATCTGTTTTACGGAGGAAAAAGATTCATGGAAGATTCTCTTGACAGATTTAATAGAACTTTGGATGGAAACTTTGACAGATGAAACTATGTTTCACAAATGTGAGGTGCTCGAATTAATTTTAATCTTTTAATTATATTATGATACATTACATTCTCGATTTATTACTCAATAGAACAAATTGTAATATAAAAGCATAGATTAAAATTCATTTGTGGTAGAATTATTTTGTTACTTTTTTAATAAAGAAACAATTGTATTATATATGCTTATGTGTAATAAAATATATCAATTTACAGACTTTGAATCCTCTTTTAAATCCCATTAATAACTTCGATTGGAAGTCACTTGTAATGGATATGTTAAATGATATTCCCAAGCATATACAAACATACGTTGCAGAAGTTTCTGCGTACAGAATAGAATTGCGAAAGGACAAGGATTTTATAAAATTAAAATTCTCATTAGATCTTGTGAAGGGAACGCCAGAACAATTTTGGGAGAATGTAACTATGCCTCTTTCCTTGTCATCAATGGAACTAATTCGTCGACATGAAATTCTGTTGGATTTGATAAAGCGGAAGGATGAAGAAATTGCAGAATACAAAGCAGAAGGAGCAGAATTGATTAGGAGTATGTGTATCCTAGTGTGCCATTTTATTACCTTTTTTTCAATAAATAAAGTTAAATATTGAAAATAAATGAAAAATTATCTTTCATGTATAGAGTATATTGCTACAAAGCCATTCAGTGAGGAATTGTTTCACATCAATACTGCTACACCAGTTGGAATTGATTTTGTAAAAGCTTTCCAATCTGTGATCTGTTTTTACAATGCAATAAACTTACCAAAGTTACACATAAAGACAGAATCTGAAATATCTTCAAACAATGCAAGGTACAGTATAGTAAATCATGTTACTATCTTTATACTTGATATATGATGTTACATTAAGAATAATTTATTTATTCTTTTCTATTTCAGTGATAATAATGTTCTAAATAATGAAAACGTTTATTCTAATTTATCTAAAAACGAATTTGTACAAAACCTAAAGTCAGATGAATTGGATGAGGATGAGCAAGTATATACAAAGGTTGAGGAATGTGAAGCAGGTTCTTCTAACAGCAAAGCTCCAATTCTGAAAATAAGCAGCATATCTCACACGATACAGAGATTTCGAAAGAATAAGAAAACTTTCAACGATTTTATATTATAGTAAAATATTAAGATGCAAGATGCAAGTATTTGTATTTATTAATAATATCTCTATATTTCGGATTTTATATTTTTGAATTTGTTTGTAATGTTATATATTGAATGATGTTAAAAAATTGTACACACATACGTTTGTATATATATCTATTTAGCTTAAGGCTAAAATCTTTATAAAGCCTAAAATCTTAAAAGCTGAAAAAAGAATTCGACAAAATAAATTAAGTATACGCAAATTAGTTTTATATACATATAGAATTTTGTTAATTATAAAAAAATAATTGTAGTTTCTAAATATATCAAATGCACAATATACTATTTTTAATTGTTACAATTATGCGTTATATTTTTGAATCTGAATATTAAATCCATATAATAAAATTGATAAAGAAAGCAAAAGAGGTGGGCTCGTCCGGGATTTGAACCCGGGACCTCTCGCACCCTAAGCGAGAATCATACCCCTAGACCAACGAGCCACATGAGATGTAGAGACATATAAATAGAAGACAGTTAACTTTCATGTTACACTAACGATATACGTATACGTATTTATGTACGCATATATGTTATCTATGCCATAAACTGCGAGATAATGCTTCTTCTGTGCGTGGCATACGTGCAAGATGGCGGATTATGGTCAGCAAGACTTCAACAGAAGTGCATTGACGCTCAATAATGGACGGGTAATCGTTTTCGCTTTGCAATTTTAACAAAATTCTATCGATTCACGCGTCACGATAAACGTAGACTGATAACGAGAAATTGTACTTTTCGACTGCATTCTATTGCACTTTTCATTAATATAAAGTACAGCAAATGTGGTCAAACTTGAAGGAAAAAAGAAAGAATGAAGTGAAAGTGTAGAAAGTGCATGTGAAAAGAAAAATAAATATTTTATTTACATACTTGAGGAATGATAGCGATTGCTTTTTTCTTTTTTTTTTAACGTGATCTATCTATACGCAGAGCATATACTTACATTATATAAAAAAACATCGAAATTTTCTGTCATTTATGTTTTATTTATAGTATTGATTATCTTCGGGAAAAAATTTAATTGAAAAATAGTAGCAGCAATATTTTAATTTTCGATACATAAACGTTTCTGTAATAAAATCTTAAACTAGAATTAATTGTGACAATCGAAATGTTATAATAGGAATTTTAATCTTTCTATATACTTTATTTTTATTTATATTATTATTATTATTATTTAGGCTTGGTATACCGGCCAAAGAGCGGAAAAAGTTCCTAGTGGACTGGTAAGGCTCGTTGGTCAAAATTGTCTCGGCCTGGATCTTTCCTACAACGAACTGATTACCGTTTCTGGTATAAAGGATTTTAAACAACTGCAGGAATTAATCCTGGACAATAACAAGCTTGTAAATCTTAAAACACTGCCGTGCATACCGACTTTGACTACTCTGAGTTTGAATAATAATAAGGTTTGTTCTACTTACGAGCGTAGCGCAAAAATTAATAAAATCCTTATCTCTAGATGATCTAAAAGAAATGCACGAAAATTTAATGTTACTAAAAAAAGATTTCTTTCCTTTAATTTTGGCTTTGTCGTTAAAGATATTTTTATCACGAATCTTTTTCGCAAACATTTTTTAATGCTTAAAATTTATTTTATTTTTTCCTTTTGAAAATAATAATATTGAAGAAATTCTTTAAAGTCGTCTTATTTTTTCAGATATTTTTTTATATGAGAAAAACACGAGATCTGTTTTTAGATATCTAACATCGACAAAGCGCTCGACAGGGTACGCGAGTGCTGTCCCAACATAGAATATGTGAGCTTCCTGGGCAATCCTGGTTGTCCCGATCAACTGACCGATCCAACATCTACCGACGAGGATGATTATGAGCGTTACAGGCTTTACGCCATCCATACTTTACCTCCGAGTCTTCGCTTCTTGGATTCCCGAAGAGTTACTCAGCAGGAGAAACTAGACGCTAAGGCTCGTGGCAAATATTCCAGAACGATTAAATTCGTGCCGGAACTGATTCGCAAGTTCGCACCTAACTCGACGCCTATCAGCAACGAGTTCGACGACATATATTTCAATATTCATTACACGCCCTTGCCGAGCTCGCTGCGCAGTCCTCAGGATCACAGAGGTGCGTATAAACAGATCAAATCACAAATTAAATTATTTTGGATTCTTTTGAAAGAAATATTTTTGATGAATAGCAACATTAAGCTTTCAAAATTGTCAATTCAAGCTCACATAATATGATAAATGCAATAATCGATACTGGATCAATTTCTGCTAGGTGCGTACGGCAAATGCAAGTATCGGTATTCTGGCAAGAATTCAGAGGGCAATCGATTTATCTCGAACAACGATCTGTAATCAAGATGAACATGAATATTTTGAAGCGTGGCCTTAAAAAGTCAACAAAATAATTTTTCTAGTCAAGTACGATTGATATTAACAGAAAACTATCAATTAGCAGCGCGAAATATCTGTCAGATTTCTATGAGCTGTTATTAAAATCCATTACATATTGATGTGCGATTAGTATTATCGATATGATGGTAAAAATATATTCAAGACTTGTATTATGATAATAATTTCCCTTCGATGCCAACAATTTTTAATGGCAATTTAAGTGTTCACTCTAGAAAGGCTGCATCTATGTAAATAAATAAGTAAACTTACAATTAAATTACAGTACAATAATCGTGCTTCTTTTCAAAGCATCTGAGTCTATTTGAGGTTTATATTTTTATCATACGAAACGTACGAGTAAACGTATAAAATTTTTATTATCATGTACACCGACGAGCGACATATAAATAGATGTCTGATTCTCTAAAAGTTTTAACATTACATTCCGTAACATTAAGTGCTAACTGGACTAACGTATCTAAAGTAACTTGGAGAATTTATCGAGATTGAAAACGCAACGGATTATCGTAGTAAAATCTTCGACTTTTTACCGCTATTGGTCCGTAAATTGCGCACGACGTATAATTATCGCGACGGCACTAAATTCAATATTTTGAGAAATGTCGAAGTTTTAGATATATATAGCTGTATATATCTTAGAAAATTCGTGTTAATTAATTTAACACGCACATATCGGCCCTGCGAAAAATGTGTCAGTTGAAAAGAATTCGTAAAAACCGACATTATGAACTCATCTTCGAAATCGGAGTTTGCCTCTACAATTTTAATTCTTAATTCTCTTTGATTCTTAACTTCTTTATTCCTATTTGTGTTCTATCAATCAAATCTCACAGGACAAATCAAATTAATTATTCTTTTTCAGAAAATTAAATTAAATTTTCTTGTTCCGATTTAAATTGTTATTTTTAATTGATGATTTATGAGAGATAAAGAAAAATAAGAAGAAAAGAGAGAGAAATTAAAATATTTTTAAGCTAATTCCAAAGATCAATCCATTGTCTTCAACGTACGTTACACGTTGAGATTAGCAATCTACTTGTAACACATATTTTACAGCTTCCTTTCGTTAACCCTGTTTGTAGGAAGAGAGAGTCTTATAGCGAATTATACGCAACAACTTATTATTACACTCGCAAATATAATAAATCAATTAAGTACGAACATATCAGTTCAGCCTTCCTTTGATTTATCCTGGAACACTCTAGAGTCTTCGACCTATATTAATATAATACGATTCAATAGTATATTTAACGCTAAATATGAACAGCCACATTTAACGCTAAACGCACGACGTAAACGAATCACCGCGTGAACGCATTTCGCACTAAACGCGCGCCGCAAATACGAGCCTTTTTTTGCGATCACTTTAAAATTCCCGAAAGAAAGCTTTTCGGAAATATAACTATAAATGGACGAATTTCTTTCAGGAATTTCTGCAGCGATAAATTCAATAATTGCACGTGTATACGTATACGTATAAATATAACATCTATGAGAATACATTCGTTTAAAACGAGGAAAGAAAGCGGTGATATTTAAATTCCTTAAATACACCGTTCCTTCGCTTGTTTACTCGCTCGCTCAGGAGACTCGCTATATTGTACACACTGGAAGCATCTTTCTCTCCAAGAAAGGAAAGTGTTCACAACGTTGTTCAAACGTTCCAAACGCTGAATCTTTTATTTATTTTTCTCTTATTTGGTTTAATAAATAAGAAAGGGAAGTGAATGGATGAAGATAGCGTATCATATTTTTATGAAAGACTCGAGTTCTCTATTATATAAAGTATTATTTTGATTGTACAATTTATTATTTTTTAAGAGAGAATGTTTTGTCCCTCTTTAAAATTGACAAACGACATGATATTAAAATTCTAATCAATAATCTTAATATGTAAAAATCTAACGCAAATCCTTCATTCATTCACTTTTTTTGAGCATATCTTTTTGTAAATTTTTAAAAATTGTTATATCGTCAGATTAATTTTTGAACATTTTTATTTGTGAGGTAGAACTTTGTGAAATTTCCAAATATAATTCAACGTTTGGAACTCGGCGAGATCTTATTTGTGCCGTTTGTAATTCGTTTGTTCGCGAATAGCGAAGAACCTACACACGTACTTATACATGTGGATGCTGATCAAGTAATCATCTCGCCAGCTGTTTGGACGGATGTACTTTTGCTCTTAATCCTGTGTTTCAGGCGTTTTTATAATCTAATAATATTTTTTTCAAGAATATCGTCGATGTTTTATTATAATATTGCACGAATTTTTTACTGCGTGCACACACAGCTTGCATATTCCTCCCGACTTTCATTATTTCTTGAGAAAGTAATAACGAATAATAGCGAAAAACAATATACAGTAGCTTTAAAAAAGAAACAAATAAAATATTTCACTATAACTCTAATAATGATTTTAATTGTGAAAAATACAGTTGCTAAGAACATAAAATAAATGATATCTTTCATTTCAATTTATATTTTTCAGAATTGCAATAAAAATGAAAAGAAATGTGAGCTATACTTAGTAATATACTTTTTTACTTGTAAATTTGCGGCATAAATTCGCCACAATTTTTATTAATATTTGGCACGTCAATTATATTAATATTGCTGCCTTGAATCCCAGCTTTGCATAAGATATATAATAATAAAAAAGCAATCAGAATATAACGAAAAAATTCATCATAAAATTAAAAATTTTTATAATTTGCTTTTAAAGGAAAAATATTTTATTTATATCAAATTTTATTTCAAATAAAATATTTTTGAAATAATATTTGTATAATTTTATATTTTTACGAAGAGTGGAATTCATTTATCTTTGCAAATGTTACGATGTGCTCTCTCTATCTTCTAAATTATCTACTCTTATCACCATTTTAATAACAAAATTATTGATAAAAGCAACCAAATTTTAATTTTTATTAAAATTTTAATCGTTATATTTTCTATTTTTATTTTAGAGAAATCAAAACAGCAAAATCGAGAAAAATAATAAAATAAAACTAGGAAAGCAAGCATTTTGTGCAACCCGTTCAGTAGAAGTTACAAAAAGTTGAATATATTATAGAATTTTTATATAGAGATATCTGAAAGAAAAGTGATTTATACATACCATTTAGAAATTGACAATGCAATATACACATAAAAGTGTTAAAAAGTTAAAAAAACCGAAAGAATTTAATGCATAGAATTATTATACAGTGTGAAAGGACTCAGAACCGGCAGTATATTTCTTCAGTCCCAGGCTAAAAATAGGCGGTTTTCGCAGCGGACTGGGAAGTTTGCAGGGAATATTCGTCTATGCCCGTTCATAGGAAAATCAGACGAGTCTAGTTGCTCCCAAAGGCACTCATTTTCGTTCGCGAGTAATCAGGATACGTTCGTCACACGACGCTTCTATGTACAATCAATACTTCGACTAAAAATCGGCTTCCGAACCGTTCCTCTCTCGAAAACAAAGATCGGAAAGAATGAAAATGACGTTATCGCGTCTTCTCTCGCGCTGCTGCTTTTACGAGCTGTTATTCTTCCCATGATTGTGCAAGTTCGGCCTCAACGTCACCGCACCTTCGACCCAGAAGTTTGGTCTTTCGAGCATATTCTGCCATAATGACAGCTCGCGACCGGTTGCGTCCATCCAGTCTACTGATTTTCCATAATGCTTTCCTGAAATCAAGATTTGCGCGCCATTGTTGAAAGCTATAAAAAAGAATATTTATAAAATATAGCAAATTCAATGACATTTTATAACTGATTAAATCCTTTGGTCAAATTTCTTTTTTTTTTTTAGAAAGTTATTATTTATCAATTGTGATAAGAAATCGTGCCGATCAGTTCAATTTGGTAAGTAAAAAATTAAATAATCTAAAGATAATTTATTTAGATTGTATCGTATGAATTTTTGTGTATATACCGGTGCCGAGGTTGAATCGAACGCCGCCGAGGAATTCGTTGCTGGCAATTCGATCATGGTCCCAAACTGTCAACTCTAATCCGCGCTCCGCTAACTCCTGCAAACTGACGTCTTTATATATGAACGTGTGGCCCCAAACTGGTGAACCGCCTGATCTACGAACAACGCCGGTCTTCTGCTTGCCGGACCGGCCTTTATCGGGAAGCAAATAGCTGAAAAGGATTGTGTAGGAATTTAAAGAAACATCCTGAATGTCAAAAATAAATTATAAAATATTACAAAGTTAGAAATTTATAAATTATATCGACTCTTATTCATTTCATACATTTTATAATAATTTTCGGATATTTCTGATTCCGTAAATTTCATGTATTTTAAGATACGCTTAGGAAGAATATTGATACTGAAAATTGGACAGTACCTTTTGCAGAAGGGATCACAGGTGCCCGAGTTCTTGCCGCGCGTCTGCAGGTTTCTAGCTTCCTTGACGAGCACGTGAAGCGCGCCGCGGCTCCAGTTCTTTTTTGCCTTAGAACTGCCACGTTCCGCGCCGCTTTCCCGATCGCGTTCTTGTTGCGTCGGATCCGGTGGCACAAATTTCAGTCCGACGATCACCTCGCCCTTGTATGCGACCGGATCATCGAATGGTTCCGTCTGGGAGCGATTGTTACAATATAGTACAGTAGCTTGTAACTTTTCTTTCTTTAAAACAGCACGAAAATTTTGGAAAACTTATACGAATCAGGTTTTAAGATTTCACCCTTGAAAGCGATTCTCTATGAGACTCTTCGGTGAAATTATTAGAATTATCTCTGTATTGAATTAGTTTTAAATATCTATGAAAACTTTTAAATAAAATTAAAATAATAAATTAATATTTTATGTGATTTATTTTGAATCATATGTTTTATTTGATATTTTCTAGTTAAAAAAATAAAGATTTTCTCCAATACTATATATAAATTATATCTGTGCTTATATATAAATATAAAGGTACATTATACATTCGCATGCGCTCGTATTGGAACACATTGAAGCATTAAAATTAGAAGCTCTGAGAGTTGCAGCCCGCGTTTCTATCGGCGGAAACAAATCACGATTCGTTCCGCTAAATGCACAATGACGCAATCTGCTAAATGCACAATTATGCAATCCACGGAATGCAGTGACATTCAAGAAACTTACTCACTCCAAGACGGTCGACGCCTCTAACTTTGAAACTTCAAAATGCTTTCTCGTCAATTTCTCGACGAGAAAACTCGACTTTGCGGTTTTTCAATGATATTCTACAAATAATTTGATTGTCGTCGGCAATAAACTTACCCTCTCTTGAAGGGGATACCAGTGTGGCGTTGGGTCGTCGAATATCTTGTTCTCCAAGGGCATTCGCACTTCACCGAGGAAGTCGTTGCGGCCGAACATGTCCGAGTGCCAAACCGTCAGCCATAATGTTCTCGTCTCCAGACCGCTCAGGTTCATATGGAACTAAAACCGCGCGATGACGCAACCACCGAATCTCTAATTGTCATGCAAACGAGCAGCGGACATTCGAGCAAACTTACATGGAATAACTTACCTTTAGTGTCTCGTTGAATTCGGGATTCAACGTGTGCTTCTTCACCTTCGTCTTCCTCTTGCCGCTCTTTGATTTGTCCGGCAACAGATATACCTTGACGTACCTAGATAGTAAAATTATAAAACCTTAAATTTTACGTTCTTATAAAAAAAAAAAACGATATTTTTGTATAAAAAAGAATTAAAAAGAAGATTGTAATAAATTTAGCATGAAATTATAGTGTAAATTTTTCATTCTTTAATGCAATCTTTTAATTGTAATTAAAAAAATTACGTTAAGAAATATATGTATATAAAAGTCGATCTATAATAAACGATCAATGTTAAATAATATAACGAGATTTCACTTTTAAAACGTCATTCAATTTAAATACGTTAAATAAAAAATGTATGTTAACAGAGCTATATAAATGGAACTTACGGATCCGATCGTTTGCGCTTCACGTCTACAGGTGCGAGGTTTTTGCACTTGGTCACGTGCACTTCGAACGTCAGGTTCTTGTAATCGTACTGTAAGGCGAACTCCACCTCACCTGTGACGACCACAGATCGGCAGCAACGTCCCTCGCCCGCACCGCTGTACACCGATGCCATCGAGTCCGAACGTGCCTGGAATTGCAGTCGCGACCATTAGCGTCGTCAAGATTTTAATACGACGAGATATTTCATTCACCTGTTTTTTCTTTATTCCGTTCCGTTTTGTGAGTATAAGCGAGATATAACGTTACAATTCGGTTCGTTAAATTGCAATGATAGCAGTTTCTTTCGAAAGTTGAAACGCGCGATGTATTTAAGCGCACACTCGAGCCACAAACTGATATTCGCCTATTTTGACAATAACTTTTAGCTTTGTTCTTTCTTCGTAAAAAGAATGAAAACGAAATTTATTATTTCGCCGTGAATAGCAAATTTTAATAAATTGCACTCACCCCGAGACTCGACAGAGACGAACGAGTAGCGAGATGGCCCGGATCCATATCGTCCATGTCTATAACTGTGTGACTAGAGCCTGCTCGTGATCCTGCTCCGATAATCGGCGTGCTGCACGCCTCTGACAAACTGCTTCCATCGTCTGCGACATCACAAAGAAATTGTATTATTCAAAATGACTCAGATTTCAATGTCCGCTTATGAATAAGTGCGATAACAAAGATACACATTTTCCAGAATTTTTGTTTCGAAATAAAATCAATTTTATATATATATATATATATATATTTGTTTTAAATTTACACACACACATTCACACGAAATTAATACTAAAACAAAAAAAAAATGATCCTTTTAACCCTTTTAATCCCTTTTGAAATTTTAACATAAATCGATAGATTTCTCTCGACATCACCGAGTTTTATTTGTAACATTAACATTAACCAATATTTTTCTAAAACGATACAATATTCTTTAGCTTCAATTACTTAAATCATTTTTTCGACTAACTTGCTATCAATCGAGAAATAGTTGTCATAGACACTTTCTGACGTTTGTATTGCTTCGAGCATTTGGCGAAGATATTCGCGGGATATATTATAGCCGAATCGCTCTGCGAAGCTTTTTTTCCATCGTCAATCGGTGGCGATGCCTGATCTTTCTTCGAAAGCGCCGGCATACTGCTAATCATGTGCTTTATCCCGCTATTCCAAGTTCCGCTGTCGGACGAGAACTTGTTCTTAATATCGATCATTGAAAAATCGTCGTTGCGGTTTATCGACGATCTCTCCTTATTCTTGGCAATATTCTGCGTCTTGCTCTTCGACATTCCGTAGTCGTGTTTCGTCGTAGAAGTTTCATCACTCGAGCATTTACCGTTGTCTTGCAACTTCGTAAGACTGATCGTTGAAGTTTGCAATTCGATAACAGGCTCTAGGATCGTCCTATCCGTCTCGTTCGTGCAATTCGGTCTCGATGTCGAAACGATTTTCTGCCTGGTGCAACAAAAACCGCAACAGTATTCCAGCAGCCAATTCGAAGTAAAATTTCGCGTCATTTTTCTGACAGTCCAGGAGCCACGAATAGGCGGCTCCTTGAAAACTGAATAATGAGCACTGTTCATTATCTTGTTGACTTTAGTTTGAATTTCTGGAAACTTTTTTCGCAATTAGCTAATTATTCGTGCCATTTTTCCGTCGATCCATATTTCGAAGCGAGTAACAATCGGTGAATCAATAGAAAATATATTCTCACCAAATAAAACGTAAATAGAAACATTTTTGTCGGTATATTTCTTATTCCGTATTTAAAAAGCAAGATATTATCTTGAAAGATTTGGCACTGATTGCAACAACAACATCTTCAGCAAATAAATTTCATATTTGCTGATTTTATGTAATAATTAGCAAAAGAACTCCGAATAAGACGCAACGCGGAGCAAAGCGTTCGCTGTACTGATGGATTCGTTTGTTTGATTATTCGTCCTTTTGCTAAACGGAACAGCGGCAACGATAATACTGATTTTTGTTTCCTGCTTTCCAAGAATAGCGCGCTAACACAGCTTCCACGTTCAAGGTCTAACATCTGGAGCACTTCGATAGCGAGTGATACGATAATTATATGCGACGAAGTTTCCATGTATGAAACAGCGTCATTTCAATAGCAATTTTTCTAATTTTTTAAAAATCTTTAACGTCGAAAATAATATCTCAAACTTTAGTTTATTTTTCATTAATATTTTACATTCTATTATTATATTACAACAACAATTTCTACGTTTCTCATAACCTGCAAGGCATTTATTGGAAAGAGCAATCGAGAAAGGCTCGAATAACTTAGCAAATCAAATAGAAAGTAAAAGGACGACCGAGCGAACGCAAAGTAAAAGTGCGAATAACAACAGTGTCACATGTTAAAAGAAATGTTTACACATGCTTCGACATTGATTTCCCGAAAATGACGCGAAATTAAATAATACGATTGCAAAATCAAATCGACTACGTGCGTATTTGTATTTTTCATGCCATCAAAATTTCTCGTTTTCCTTTTACTCATTAGAAAGTGCAGCACACGCGGAGATATGCAATTTTTTATATATATTGCATGTCGCCATTTCCAAGAAAAAAAAAAAAAATTATAAAAGATAAGTAACCTGAATGTGCCATCCGAGCGAATGTCACGAAAGTAGCGACACCACTTTCCTCTTTCGCATTCGTATGCGGGATAATTGTAATCATGTGCTGTTGTATTGCGCCGACTAACGTCGAAGCAACGAGCAATTAAAGTTAGATAACGCTATTCGCTACAACTATGCGACAGTGACCGTTTCGCAACGCGTCCTAATCGCGCCAGATAACATCCTCGACGGTGTAGTCGGATACGCGTGAATCGGTTTGACACTTTTGTGAACGGGTTTAGGCGAATGTGTGTCAAGGTGAGTGTATCGAGATACCTCCGCGTTTTGCCTGAGAAAAATAACTTTCATGAACACATGCAGCGGCGCTCTCTTAATCCGCGATATCATCGGAGCCTCCGTTGCGCCAATACAATGCAAGTGCAGCTGATAAATAACTTTCTTTGTCTGTTTTAATGTAAATGTTATAATGGTTATAAACTAATATACGATAACCTTCGCACGAATAACCGGCTATTGGCTCTTTACGCTCCTTTCGAATATTATTGATTTTAACAATCACCAGAGCCTGATACATCTATAATTTTTAACTTTCTTTGTTTTCGTCTCTATCGCATTGCGTTGTTACACATTCTGTTCTAGATTTTTCGATAAATTTTGTTCCAATTAATTTTCTACTCCAGACAAAATTCCTATTCTAGATGAGCTTATCGATATATTTTATGTCTGATAATTAAATCTGTTACAGATTTTATCATTAAAATTAAGACCAAGTGTCTTAAAAATTCTATTTCTGCATCATATCTCTCATTTTTCACGATACTAAGCGGAAAAAGTCAATTAGATTTGATCTTGCGAGGCGCGAATAATTACGCGTCTGTATTTTGTTATGAATGTTGTCTTGAATTTGATTCTCCGTGGATTTCGTCTCGATTCCCTCGGTTCCCAGCGCGAGAAAAACGTAACAAGCGAGTTATTTAAGTGAACCTTATACGTACACGCAGTTGAATTGTGTATCCGGGACATAATACTACGTACCGAGAGCGTAGGCGAAAGTTCTAGCGTGTCTCGCTTGACACGAGAACCTCGTTTTCAGTCTCAGCGGCCGATAAGTGAATTATTCCTCACCCGTAAATACGGTGAAAATTTCGAAAGAGATTGTATAATAGAAAAAAAAAATTAAATCAAAAGGAAAAGAATTACGCACATATGTGCGCTGTAATTAAATGTTTAAAATTCTGTATACTTATTTCCGTAGTCCACTAATTTCAGCAGCAATTAAATTTCTATCGCCACAAAACCATATTTTCAATACTTTGCAAACTTCATTTTTTACTTGAACTCTCTTGTGGAAAACACTTATATGCATTCGGCACACAGCCGTCACTTCCGCTTTACTTGCATTATATTCTTACACGACCGATCCCACTGCGTTTACCTTTCTTTTAGAAAACGCTATTGCGTATCCGTGGGTAATTAAATTACTCACTACCGGAATTATTCTAGCACCGTGGAGGAGAATATACGCAGGTCGTTGTATGTTTCACCGCGAGCGCGGCAACTCGCACGCGCAATTATCGAATTACTCTATCGAAACATGGATACCGCCATAATAAATACTGGTAATATAATAGAAGTTATTTTTCAACGTAACGTTTTTACGCAACGCAATACGAGTCCTGATATAATATCGCATTATGAGTCTTATTAATTCAAAATTATTTTTATAAACTTAATTAAAGTTTCAGAGGCTATAATTTATTTTTAAATATTCCTGCGTGCTGCATTAGATTTTTTAAATAAAAGAACACATCCGGAAACAGCGCTTAAATAAATAGTGAACGTCGAAGTCTCTTCTTTACTCAAAATCACGCGAGAGAAGAATTGGACGCGGAAAATAGTGATTAAAAGATTAATCACACTACTTGTACAATTAATGTCTTTTTCTACCGTGCTGGCCAGAGTGCAATTTATCTGTAAAATTTCATGAATCAGTCGATACGGATTGCAGTGATAGAAATCTGAAGGATGTGCGGTGCAGAAGCGTGACATCGTGCTTCACGGTTGTCAGCGGAGAACCGTTCCACCAATCGTGCAAAAAGCTCGACACGCATTCCAAAACTCGCACCAGTGACGGTTCGACAACATTCTTGACTTTCCTAACACCATGATCTGTTTCGCTATTCGTTCATTCTTTAAAAGAGTTTACTTTTTCAGGAATTCTTTTATATGTGCTTCTCGATACTACATAAATAAAATTTTCAAAAAACAAAATATACTGAAAACCTTTTACGAACTCAACAGATGTTCTAGCATAAGTTAAACATTTACCAGATTATTTAATTACAATATATTGTTGAAATATATCGAAATAGATATTCTAAATGTATTTACTGTTTCGACGGAGAACTCCGTTACTCGAAAGGGATAAAATAAGACGCCAGCTCTCTCGAATATCTAGCATTGCTGGCGATGCAAAACAGTGATTAAGAGTCGCATTAGTTTCTTATTCGCAGAAAAAACCGGTTTGGCTTAGGACAGTAACGATGACTGCTGGCGAACATAACATACTACGAAACCTACGATGTCGAACGTAAACCTGTCACTGACCGATCTCTAACGAGCAAAAAAGAACAAACGAGTTTGTGCGAACGAATACGGAGTTCCGCGACTCGGAAGTCGCAAACGTGCAGTGCATATAATGCTGCGAACGTGCTGCAAAACGCATACGGTATTATTACGATATCGTATTGACGTAAATACAAGGTGTGTCGGGTGATAATTTCTAAAATAAATCTTCCAAAACATCTCATTTACGAGAGAAACGCATAAAATTTGTTACAAATGGAAAAAATATATTGTTAATTTTTTATATGCGTAAATGAAGAAATCTCTAATTCCGTAGTTAGATAATAATCTAATTAACCTTGAAATTATAAGAAAATTAAGAATAAATCATCGAAGAGAATTCTGAAATTTCTAAAAATGCTTTTACATCAATCGATTTAATCAGAATGCATTCTTTAGTCGAGTTTAAGCTCGACTTTGCCCCAGTGAACGTTGAATCGATTAAAGAGCGAGTCTAGAAATTTAAAACCGCATAATAAAGATATAATAAAAGTAAAATAAATAAAGATTTCATTTAATATTAAATAAATTTATAAAAAATCTATTTTAGACCTTTAATTCTAGTTTACAAAGATTTTACTCACATAGAGGAGTGATGTTCAGTAATCAAATTTTGCCTGAGATTTCATCCCCGTGCTACGAATTATAGGGTGTTTACCTCCGTTATCGATCCGCGGAAGGCGCAGCTAAAAATGGGAGTGGCGAGACCCTTAATTTCATTAGGCACTGTCCACGAACGAGTTCAATTTTGTCGGGAGAAATATTAATCTTGTGTGATTAAAATAAATGGAACTGACTGCGAGTTTAAAATGATGACGTCAGCTGTATATACAACAATTATTATCGTTTCAAAAAATATAACATTGTTGAAGAGAAATTAATCTTCCTTTATTACAAAAGTGTTTAATTTCTCAACAAGAAAAGCATCGATTTGTAACGATCGCTTTTAGAGGGATTTTTAAATTTGCAACTAGTTCTTTGTGATTGCTACATTCTTCACTGCAATAGCCTATTACATAGGCGGGAAACATGGCGAGATCATTATCGAAAGGTATTTACGTTCACAAGTAGATTAGGTCAATGCTCGGCGAGCATTGCGACACACACCGCCGATCGATAAGTTGACAAAATATATAGTAGCACACGAAATTGTCGGAGCAGTTTTATCAGATTTATAAGCGTACACACAAATATCCTCGAAAAATATACATGCAAATAATAAAAGAGCTGAATGTATATCAGCCGAAGACATCAATTTCAATGCTATGCTCGCGCGAGGGTTGCATTACGCGAATTAAACACGTGAAAAATACAACGGTACGCACACGCGTATCGTGCGCACGGTATGCGAGAGGTCGATGCGTGGCTTTATCGATTGTACACGAGCGAATGCCTGCGGGAGGTCCGCCGGGGATGCCGGAGAAAAGAAGGGAAACCTCGTAATAAAGCAGTTGCACCTGTTACACTCGAGCGAGCATCTAAACGCGCGCGCCGCATTATCAATGCGCGCGTTCTACTTGTCGCGGATAAAAGTGCACGCCGCTCGCCGTAGAAACGAGCGCGGTTTTCCGCTTTTCACGGAGAAGAAAAAAAAAATTAGGAAAACATCTTCATAAATCAGAAACGAAAGAATGTGAGTCCGAGAAATTTATCTCCTTCGAAAGAGGAATCTGCGAATGTACAAAATCATAGATGCACGCTTTCACGAGATAGATTTCATAAATAAATATGGATAATTCAATTAAATTGAATTGAAGCTTGCATGTTAAATTAAAAGAGATCGTTAATTTTCACTTGAAGAGTATTTATTTTCGAGTAAGGCCTATGAATACTTTTGATAGAGTTTTGATATTGAATTATAGCTCTTTCTTTACAATTATAAAACATAAACTTATGACGTTATTTTTTAATAATTATCTATTTGAAAGTTTCGATTCAATTTTGCCTTATTTTATATAATTTGCATTTTCGAATGCAATAAAATAAAAATGTTGAAACTGACAGTTTTGAATTTATAATTTCCGTTTTTTGCCTACAGATTTATCATATTTAAAAAGAGAACTCGCTTTTTAAAGTTTTCCCTTGAGACCATCCATTGATTTTTTAGTTTACCTTCGATACACATTTTCTAGCGTGCGGTGTCCAGTTCTATTTACTCTGTTATGGGATATGTATATATAGTTTATTATTGGAAGGGTAAAAGGTTGTATGTCACAACTAAACCTTTTAGTCGAGTAGAAAAACACTTCGTGCTCGGAGCTTCGCAGAGTACATGATGTAATGAATAATCCTGACATAATCATAATTGAATTAAATCGCCTGAACCAGAGAAAAGGCAAATGTAACGAAGATGTAAGGATGTATCGTAGTTAGCTCAGACTTATTACGCCAAATTTCACGCCATGAGTAGCACGCTTTCGCAACGTTCGTCCTGCTTTTCGCAATGTTTATGCCTTCAGAAAAGAAGACAAAAGAATGTATTACTGCTCGCGTTACTCATGTTTATAGAAAAACATCACGCCTCGCACTCGCACGGAATAAGCACACACGAGCGAAGTATCTCACGATAAAATTATTCAATTGTAGCTTCTTAAAGTGATAAGCATCAGTTTTTTAAATTTACTAGAAACGCCTAGTTGAGCTTAATCTGTCGTTAAGATTTACTTTCGGTAATCTTGAAGCATTCTGGACAAAATGCTCATTTAATAGAGAGTACTTAAAGCATAAACATAAAACGTTAATTTGCTCGACTCTTCATAAAATTTAAACTACAATTATTATCTATAATAAATCTCATCAAATATACTTTGATATATCTAATAATCTAAAGTTGCGTAATTTTTCGTAAAAAAAGATGATGATTATTCGTTTAAATCTGAACTATAAGTTGATTGGAGGAAAATAAGGATTAAGATTGTTGGAGAAATTAGCAATTCGCATTTTAAGTGTTGCTGTAAAATTTTTGTTCTTTACGATCCTCGACGAATTCTCCGAGAATGGTTTCTCTCGCTCGCGTTTTTTCTTTACGACGACGCTTGCTGTAATTTCATATTTGCGCTTAATCATTTGCATGGCGCGCGCCACGTGTGCGTGACGATGCGGTGGCTGTCTAATTTATCACACGGAATCACACGTACCGTCGACCGAATTTCCTTTCATCCACGCGCTTTCTCCCGTCGTTCAAAACGCGCCTACAGATTTTAGCGTGAAAGATATCTCCATCTTTTTACTTTACACGATAGAAATATTTAAAAGTGTGGTGTAACATAAAAATTACACTGCGTTTTATTTGTCCTTGTTAAAAAAGTACGCTTAAACTTATCAACTGATTAAATCAACAAATTAAATGTCAATAATTGCTCGTGCTTACACTATGCCACTAAGGTCTCTACAGGATGCATCAAAAGTCGCACACTTTCTCTCATTGTGAAAAGAAACAGACTCTTCATCGAAGTTACAAGACCATTTTCCATCAGTTTTGTGAGAAAGTTTATAGGAATTTTACCGCAGAGATTATTTAACTAATAAAAAAAAAGTATTTATTATAACAAATATAAAAATGTTCGCAAACGATCTTTAAATATTACAATTTTTCTCGTCATTTATATATATTTTTTCAAAGGTAATTTTGTACAAAACAAAAAAATATGACATCCTCTAAATAATAAATACAATATAAAATAAAACCTTGGGAATAATTGGTCAAAAAATCCACAATTAGAAAGACTTGACTTTTGATGCAATCTGGCCGTTTTAAAAAAAAAAGAAATAACTTACCCGACGTTAGCGACATCGCCTGCTGCCTCCTCGACCTGGAATTGTCCCGTTTGCTGGCGGCTGATTGCGAGCCGGAAACTTGAAGACCCGGTGCGCTAACGGCACGCTTGGGTCCACCGCCGATCGTACTGGGACCGACGTTGCTGTTCCTAGCGAAGCCGGGCGGCCGATACCGGGCGGACTTGACGCCGCTGTGCTGCGGCAGGAAGTGGTAAACGCTGTGCGCCTTGTGCATCGGCGACGACGTCGACGCCGACGAAGAGGACGTCGTCGTCGTCAAGCTGGTCGGCGCGCCCGACGCGGGCAGCCGCGGCAGGGAATTAGTGGCCGCACTGATAGCGGACTGCATGCCACGTGGAAGAGTCGTCGCACGTGACTCGCCGCCGTATTCCAGTTCATCCTCGGTGTCCTCGTCGCCGGCTGATGCGCCTGGAATGATTAACAGTCGATTTTTTTTTTTCCTTCGTCAGACAACGTTGACGTTGATGTGCACGGAAGCGCAGTGAGCAATATCATCTTGTAACGGAGATAAATGATCTATAATTTGCAAAGTTCATTTTAGATACAATTTATCTGCCGTATTAGGTATGCAATCATATGTCTAATAATATGTACTGACATATCCTTTTACTATTTGCGTACAATGCCATCAATTTTATTGGCCTGCTAGGAAATACTCTTTGTTGGCGTTCGACATGCATGTGCAGCCACGTAGACATTATTCATTCATAAATATCATGTATTCATAAGTTGTCATTTATTCATGATTACGATGACGAAATCTGAGAAAAACGATTCTGTAGAAAAGAAGCAGTCAAGCGTTTAATCATTTTCTTCTCGTTTTCTATGTATATTGAAAGAATTTTCTACGTACATTAAATATTCCGAACAAAAATTGAGTTAATTTTATTCGATTCGATTATCTTCACTCGTAAGCGATTTGTAAACTTCATTAATTTATGTACAATAAGATAATAATTTTACATTGAAAAAAATATTACGGTTTTAAATCAAATTTTCTGATTTTTTTATTCACAAAAATGGTAATAATTTAATTTGAGTAAAAGCGCGTAAAATATTTGAAAAATATAATCGTGACTTTCATTCGTTTTGTTAGATGTGAATTTTTTTCATGTAATTTCACCATTCAGCGCGAACTCATTTTTACTTATTGTAAGGCTAACTAAAATTGCAATTGCGTGCGCGGCGTAAAGTACACACGGCGCGGAGTTGCTTTCACGCTTGCTAATTCCGACTTAATTCGCCAATAAAAATACAATTAAATTAAAGCCGCTGCGTGCGCACGTTCACATATTCATTCCACATAAAATATCACCCCATTATCAAAACTGATCCGACCATAGCGGCCACCGTGCTCAGTCGCGCTGCGGCACGTAATTGCAGAAAAAAAAAAAAAAAAAAAAAATGCTCGAAAAACCCGCGTGATTGCCCGCGAGTCGACGAGGCAAATTCCAGCTGTAACGCCAATTACCGCCGTTTCCGCGATGTAATACGATTCGCGGGGGATTCACTCCGCGTGGAGAAACACACGAGGAATCGCGTAGAAACATAGAAACGGTCACGCTCGGGCTCACCTGACTCTCCTCTGGTGTTGGCATCGGGAACGGAGGATCTCCGCTGGTTACTCCAGATCCTCTCCTCGGCGGAGCCACCGCCGGCACCGCCAGCGCCGCCGCCACTTCCGCCGCCGATGGAGCCGCAGCTTCTCACCCTGTCCAGCTGCTCCCTGGAGAAGCTCTTCGGATTGAAGAGCAGATCGCCGGCGCTGCGACGCTTCGCCGCCAGAGCACTCGCACTCGCACTAGCACTGCCACCACCACTGACGTCACCCGAACACGCCAACAAGCTCAGCTTCGTCCTCGAGTCGGCGGCCATGAGCGCGGACTCGAAGCTACCGCGCCAGGAGAATCTCTCGTAGTCGCTGGCCTCCCGCTCCTCCCCTTCCTGGCCGGTGGACGCCGTCGGATGGCTGTTGATCAACAGCAAAGGATCGTGCGATTTCGATCTCGGCAGCTGCAGATGCGCCGATGACGGCGCGTTGGTGGAATCGGACGTCGAGTCGTCGTCCTCGGTGGTGGACGCCGAGGACGGGGTTCGATGGTGCTGCGAGTATCGCCGCCAGCTGGTGGAGTGATGCTGCGCAGCTGGACCGCCCTCGGACACCTCGTGCATGAGCGCTACCAGCCGGCTGCCGATGTGATGCATCACCTTGGCGATTAGCGGCGGGCTGCTGTGCGGCGTGGAGTTGGCGTCCGAGCTCACGCCGTCGCCGGCCATCTTCGTGAAGCTTTGCACCAGCTTCTGATAGACGAAAGCGGTGTCTCTGCCGAGGCAGGGCGCGGGCTGCATCGCGGCGCTCAATCCGTGTCCCTTGATCTGTTCCCGCTCCTTGTCGAGCAGAATCGCGTCGCCGCTGGAAGTGGTGTCGAATTTGCTGATAATCTGCTGGCAGCTCTGCGAGATCTGCTCCTGCAGGGCCGATCGGCGACCACCGGCGGCGCCCTCGAGATCGGAACTCGTGTAATCCGAGCTGTCGTAAGAATCCGACCACGTGTCCTCCGAGCTCAGATACTCGACGATCTCTCGCACTTGCTCGTCGCGAATCCCCGGCACCGTCTTCATCAGTCGCGTCAGCTCGTTTTCGAAGTAAACCAACTGCGGCGGCTTCGTGCGATTCTGTTGAGCGCAGAGCCGCGCTTTCGAGGCGTAGCCCGGAAGTCGCGGGCTCGGTGCCGGCGAGGCGCCGCTCGAAGTCGCGGTTGCGGCGTTCTGTCCTTGGCCTTGACCGTTCGTGTTGGCCACCATCGTCTTGAAGAACTGCCGCATCTTCGACATCATGAGATTCGTTTCCTCGTCGCTCGACCAGTTGTTGAAGCTGTCCTTGCGCGACAGTGAAGCGTTCGCCAGATGCGGCAGGCTCGTGTGATTCACCGGATGCTTCGTCACGTTGTTCCTTTCCGCGCCCGCGGCTCCTTCGCCGGCGGCGCTCTGGCCCGCGTCCTGCGGGTGCTCCGAAATTTTGTTCAGCGTGCGATCCTTGCCGGCATCCTGATGCTCAGCCTCGACGCCGCCACTCGTTTGGCCCTCGTCCGGCAGTTTTTGATGCTGAAGAAGGTCGTCGCAGCTGCCAACGAAGCCCGAATCTCGCGACTGCTGCTTCGATCGCTGCGTGTCGTTCGAATTCGCCGAAACCGAGCTTCTTGATGGATCTATCTGCGAGCCCGAAGTGTTGGATGTGTTATTGCTGTTGGTCAGCGTGGACGGCGACGAAGACGAAGACAGAACTAGCTCCGGCTGCGGAGTTTTCGCTCTGTCCGAATCCTCGGAGTTCAACGCTTCGTTGTCGTTCTCCATCACAACCTCGTTCATCAGTGCCATCTCTCTGCTCGGTTCCGGCGTCTTGTTCCGATCGTCCGGCACGCGCGGACTCTGAGTGCCGAGATTCCGCGGCTTCTTCTTCTTCCGCTTCACCGTGTCGAACTGACCGTCCGTGCCGAAAGCGGCGGTTTGGCCGTCCTCGGTGCCATCGGTCTCCGTCGACGAGCCTTCCGACTGAGTCTCCTGCGCGTCCTGATTCAGGCTCAGATCCTGAAGAGAATTTTGCGAGCTGAGATTCTGCGAGCTCTGCGTGAGAGCCAGCAGATTGTCCAGGGACGAGCTGTGCGATCTGCCCGTACCTCTTGCGCGCACTAGTTTCTTCCTCCTTTGCGCCTCCGGGCTGGGTCTACCCTCCGAATCGCTGCCCACCGAGCCGTCGGAGTCCCTTCTGTCCTGATCGAAGCCGAGGAACTCGGATAAATAATACTTTTCCAATCTGGAAGAATTGAGAAAACCGTCGCTGGTGTTGGATCTGTCCTGACTCTGATTGCCGCCGTTCGCCTCGTCTTGCCCCAGCGATTCCAGCCCTTCGGAATAAATCGACGAGGTCTCCGACAAGCTGTCGACTTCGCGCGAGCCCATGCTGGAGCTGTTGCCGTCGCCGCCCAGTCCGAAGAAAAAGTACTTCTCGAGCTCCGATGCGGAAGGCGGCCGCGGCTTCTTCGACGGACTTCCCGCGGCCAGACTCGGCTCCGTCTCGCTCTCCTCGCACGACTCCTCGACGATGGTGTGCAGGGTGAAGTCGATCGCCTGTCGGCGGTAGCCCCTCAGCTCCTCCTCGCGATCGCCAAAATTATTCGCCTCATCCTCGGAGCTCTCCTCCGTCGCGGTGGTCGCGCCCGGCTCGTCTTCGTCGTGCGACACTTCCTCCACCCAGGAATCATCGTCCGCCAAGCCCTCCTCGAGTATGATAACCCCGCTGGCGGCCGAATTATCGTCGCTCGACTGCGACGAGGTGCACGGGCGCGCGCTCTCGCGATAATCCGACGCGGAACGATCCTTCGACGCGTCATCCGCGCTCTCCTGTCGGCCACTCAGCGGCTTCGGCACGTTCTTCACGGACACGTCGTCGCTTTCACTGGCACTGCCGACGCTCAAACCACTGTCCGCCTCGAGCTCACTCGACTGATGACTCGTCGCGGTGGCGGACACAGCCGCGACCGCGGCCGGCAGCCTCTTCACCATCAGCGGCTTGCGCGGCGCGTTCTTGCGATGAAGCTGCGGCTCGCTCGCCGCCTCCAGCGCCAGCTGGAAGTAGCCGGCCAGGCCGCCCTGGCCGCCGGCCGAGTGGATTTCATCCGGCTGCAGCAGCGTCGTCGTGTCCGACGTGACGACGCTCACCGGCTGATACGACGCCTCCTGGGTGATCATCACGAGGCTCCTGTACTTGTTACTGCCGCTGGCGTTGCCGCTGCTGCCGCCGCTGCTGCTGTTGTTGTTGTTGTTGTTGTGCTGAGCTGAGTCTCTGGCGAGATCCTTGGCCGACGCTTGGCTGTCAGCGGGGAATCCATTCTCCTGCCGAGTGCACGGGCGTCGCTCGACTGAGCGAAACCGTGTCGTGCTCCCCTCTTCCAAGCTCTCACCAACACCGTCGCAATTGTTGCCGTCGCTATTTCCTCCCACCTGAGCGGCGATCTCGCCTCTCACCGGGCCGTCATGCGCACTGTCCACCTCGGCATCGTCGCCGTCCTGCTCCTCCGCGCTCCTCGGTATCTCCTGGATCTTGCTGCTGGATATCGCATCGCCTACGTCGGCTCCTGCCCGCTTCTCGCCCGCCACCAGGTCGTTGTCTCCCGCACCGCCATCTTGCCGACGACACGTAACGGACCGATAACCCTCGTCGTCGTCGTCCTCGTCGTCGCCGTCGTTGTCCTTCGCGCCGATCGTCGAGTCGATCGTCGCCGAATTGCCCGGCGACCGCCCGCCGATCGATCTCTCCGACTGAACGCTCCGTTTCGCGCCGTTCCTCGTCGGACTTCTATCGTCGCGATCGCCGTGAACATCGTAACCGTTCTCGTTGATGTTTTCCTTCATATTTTCCGTCTTTTTCCTGCCGATTTGGTAGAGCAATTCGCCGTTGATCGCCGCGACCTCGTTGCCGTAATTGTAGAAGGACTCGGCCGAGTTCACCTCGTATTCGTGAAGCTCATCGCTGCTCACCTCGCTTCCCGTGGTGTTGCTCTCGTTGCTCGCGCAGCTGTCGGTCGACGCATCGGCGATTACATCGCCGTTCGAATGATTTACCGACGATAAACGCGGCTTATCTCTCTGCCTGTCGCAATCATTCGTTATGCTCGATCGCGCGGTCTGCTCGTTATCGGAATTTCGAAATCCATCTTGGCTGTCGGCGACGTCGTCTTCGGGAATAATACCGGATATTTCGAGGGAATCCGGAACGATGGTGGGGTCCCACGTGTCGCTCGAAGGCGATTTTGGCTCCATCAGATTTTCCTGCAAAATTTCCTGCGACTTGGCCGTCGTTTCCTGCGCCGAGTAAGCCCGTATTTTCGAAATTGCTCTCCCGTCCGTCTTCAAGATGGGCGGATCGATACTGTCGGGATCCAACATTCTGATAGATTTCAGCTCAATACGATTGTCGGAACAATCATTATCGTCCGCAATTTCCTCGGGAATCAATCGACGTTGTAGCAGAAGAGTCAGTCGTTTGTCAGCGTTCATAATGCCGTCCTTTCTGCTGCGATTTTTTTGCTTGCCGCTCGAATTATCGGCCGGCACGGCGAGTGATTTATCATTCTCTTCACGGTTTCGTTCGTTCTCCACGAGAGCGTCCTCATTTAGCAGCCGCACGTGCTGCAACACCACCGGTTCCTCCTCGGGGATCGCAGTCACGCGTTTCAGAGTCACGCCGCCTTCCGCCGCGGAATCCGAATCGTCCTCCTCGTTGTCCTCGATGTCGTTGTCGCTGGTGAGCGAATCGTCGTTCACCACGAACACCCGAGAGAACCTGTGCGTGCTGGAGTCCTCCTCCAGATCGCTGCTGTCCGCCGAAGATCTCCCGGAAGAGCTGCCCGAATCCTCTCGCGGATGCTGAAACATCCCTTGCGCGCTTCTCTCGAAGGACGATGACAAGGAATCTTCGCAAGCCGCCTCTTTGTTCCCTTCAATCTCTCCCTTCTTGCAGTTCACTTCGACATTCTCTTCCGGTCTCGTTCTATTCTTCGCAGCGGAGAAACCAGACTCGCTGGTATCCTTCGGCAAATTCTCTTCGGCCTTCGACACGATCTTCGCTTCGTCTCTCACATCTTGACTCATCTGAGGCGATTCGAGATGCGTCGACGGAATCGTCCCCGTTTCGGCGATCGGACCGTACAGTCTCGGCGTTATCACCTGGTCCGACGGACGGAAGGTGCAGGTGGCCGGGTCGAAGGTGTCAACGAGCCGGGGATCGAGACGCGCGCCATGAAGCGGCTGATTGAAGCGAGGGTGCCAAGCGAACCAAGGCGCCGCCGGATCGCCGCGTAATCTCAAAGTACCCGGCTCGGCGTGGCCGTCGCCGCGGCTTATCATGGATGATGCGGCCGCTGCGAAATCGCCGGTCCACAGAGAGGCTGGCACCGGCACCGGATACGGAACCGGGACCGGTATAGGCACCGGCACCGGAAGCACGTTCGCGCTTCGAGAACCGCCGCAAGCCTGGATATGGAACGATAGAATAATGGCTCATCTCAGAGCTCTAGCCTCAATTTTTTGTTTCGCGTCTTCTTATTATTATATTTCTCGTGGATTTTTCATTTATCTTTCATCAAAGAAATATTAGATTATAATTAGCTTCGCATAATTTAATTCAAATTTATTTCTTTCTTTATTTAATATAATTCCGAATTGTGAAAGAATGTAGGTATTGCTAAAACGAATAATCAAGATTTTAATTAATAAATATTGTTTGAAAACTAAATTTAGAATTAAATATTTGATTTCTTTCATGAAAAAGGCCTTCTATTTATAGAAACTGGAAGTAGAAATGGGTTAACGATTCGAAAGTCATCGATAACAATTCGTTATGCAGCGTCTATCGATCGGCGTAATCAGCATGAGGCGTCGCTCGATATACGAGTCCGCGCGTACGGTTTATTGACAAAGTGTGACCGTGAATTCCACATAGTTGCCGTGTGACTCTCTTCGCTAGTAGAACGTGAATGATTAATTTAGCTGTGGCAATGTGTTTGTCAAACGGATGCACAGCGAGCGGCACCGAGTCGCGGTCACCAGTTGTGTTCATGTCCAATTTTTTTTTCAACGCGCATAATATCAATCCTTTTATTTATTTATTTATAAAATTCCGTAATAAACTCCGTAAATAAATGCATGAAAATTGATCTTAATTCACGATTTACGTTCAGTAAAATCACACAATACAATTTTTTTTAATCAATTAAAGATAACAAATTATAGAACAATAAAAATTATTCGCTCTGAAAATTATAAATCGCATACATTATGCCTATAAAAGAGCATTAAACGTTAATAAAAATGCTAAATATATTTTTGTGAATCTGTTACATTTAAATTTTCAATTTAGAAAAAAAGTGTACTCATAATTGTAATGTTAATTCTCTTAATTCTCAGCTTTATTTAAATAGCACTCCAAATTTAACGCTTTGGCTCCTTCAAGCATATTGTATACGTGACATACATAATAATAATGAGAGAAAATCGGACTAACCTGGCAAGCTGCAGAACCGCGCCCCGGACAGCAGCTCCAAACGTCCTGGCCGACGTTGACGCCGCTTACGTCTGCGCCGGCGACGTTGACACCGACGCTGGCGATCGGCGTCGTTGGCAGCGGCAGCGATCCGCTTTCGAAGTAATCCCAGTCGCAGTCCTCGAGCGACTGCGCGTAGTGATGATGGTGGCCGCCGTTGCGCGGTAGTCCGTTCAGGTAGGACGAGCTCGAACAACTGCTGTCGGCGTCGTCTTCCTCGCGGCCGGACGACGAGTCCGAGCTGATGAACACCAGCCGTCTGTAGTCCACCACGGATGCCGGTTGATCCTGACCTTGGCTACCTGACGCGGCGTTAGGACTGCGCTGCCGGCCGCTTCCACCCCCGCGCCCGATCAGGTTCAACGTTTGCAGGCTCTGCAGATCCTCGCCGGAGCAGCAGGACCTCGCGTGCGATCTCCCGCGTCGTCGTGAACCTTTTTCAACAATCACGTGACACGTTTCGTTCGCGATTCACTTGTCGCATCTATTCTGGGCGATTCAACGAGGGAGCGATAAGATCGCGAGGATGAGATAAACGACGGAATTTTCCGATAAGCTCAATTTACTAACACGATTGAGACGCCAGTAGCTGTTATCGTCTTCATCGATTTAGCTTTAGTGTTCTAAGAATTGATACAAAAAAGCGGCATAAATAAAATTCTCAGAAATATAATGCAGTTTGCACTTTGTAATATTAATTCATTTTAAATCTCTCGAGTTTAACGGAAGTCATTAATTTTTTACGATTTCTTATTGATAAGAGAATTTTTTTTTTTATTTATGCACAAGAATATTCAGCTATTAATTTCATTCATGTATTAAAACACAAAAATATTTCTATAATAAAACTTTATATCTAATTGCACATGTTGAAAATTTTTCTACCGCGTCAGTCCTAAGTGTTGTTATTGCAAAGATGTTTATCGTGATCTTTGGCACAAATAAATGAGAAAAGATAACAGCAAGCAATATAGTGCCATCAATATAAAAATTAAGCTGTTTCCAAGTGGCTCAGAAATATATACGAATTCTTTGGCTAACTTTATAAAAAAAAAACAGAAAAGTTCGAGAGAAATATGAGAAGTAATTTCGAACTATCCTGTAAAAGGTAGCAACGAACCTATATAATAAAGAGATTAAATAAAGAGGACTATACGAGGCTGCAGCCGCATGCTGGATCCAATAAAGATCCGGGCGGGTTGACAGCGCGGAGAACGCGGCTGCGCTATAACGGAGCGCATCCCTTGCAGAGTCGCGTTTACGCCGGAGGCGAAGGACAAATTACGACGTTGTTAGGAGCCCAGCGGTTGAACGCGCACGAAAAGTTCACGCTAATGTTTCCTCCCGGCTCGGAACTAAACTCCTGAATCTTACGAGCGCGCTCGCTCGCGCACGGCACTAACGAACCGTTTGGTGCGTTCCGACTTTTGATGATTATAGCTAGAAGGCACGATAGCGCACTGATTCGTAGACTCGCTCTCGATCGGCTTGATTAGCCGTCGCGATATGTTGTTGATATCGCCGAATCCATTAAAAATTCACATTTTCTATTTTATTATTATATCAAATGTGTTTAAACATGCGCGGGATGTCATATGGATGCTAGAATACCAACAGTTTAATAAAATAATAACTAAAAGGTGCTGATTTCGGAATTACTCATTCAATCGATATAATTTCCCACTTGTTATTGAAAGAGGATGCAACGAGAAATGCTGATGCACGCGCGAAGGAAAGCATCCTCGACTATTAGCAGTATAGCAATAGTGATGACGATAGGATGGGTGGTATGATAATGAGCGGCGTAGCGCATAGACTCGCGCGCGTAGACTCTTTGTTGCTTCGCTCACGCGTGCGTCAGCGGCACGTAGGAGGATTGGATTTATATCCATTGTGCAGTGCGAAACAATGCACTTTTAACGCGCGCGGGCGCGCATTGCGGCGTCTAAATCTCTGCTTGGTCACGTCACACCGCCTTGGTTCTGTCCGCCTCCCTCCGGTTCCTTTCCACCGTATAACTACGCGCGTGAGATAAATTACATCCTTCGCGAGTGCGCGAGTCCATTTTACAGCTGCTTCTACAAACTAAATCCCGATAACGCGTTTTCGCGAAACTTCCAACGGTCCTCGCGAAACGGTCCTTTCCTAAAATCTCCTTCCTCGATTCTTTAATCTTTTAATTTATTTCTCTTTCGATAAAAAAAAAAGGAATATATCGTTTCCTCGATACGCACACTTTATTATCATACTCGAAACATGGCAAAATTTTTGATATAAAATTTTCTCCGTGCAGATACATAAAGCTTTCCTACTGTGATTAAGCGTCAAAGATTTATGCGTGTTTGATCTCAGATTAGTAGTTTGTTAGATAATTCATATTTTCCTAAGATCGCTATCGCCGTTATTAAAGTCCCCATTTCATTGTCTGAGCCCTAAGCTACTTCTCGCGCTGATACGCGATAAGAAACGGAGCGCAGTCAAGTGTCGCGGCGATTCATCGTGAATGAATAGTGGAAGAGACACGAGAGGGGAGGAAGAGAGGGCAAAAATCGGGGCCTGCTTCCTTGGCGCGCTTTATGTCCGCTTTTTACGCGCTGCTGAATTACCTGGTCAATGGCACGAGGGGGACCCGTGGTTTCTGCACGTGTATGATTTTTCCGCGGGCCTCTCTCGCGCCGTTGCTACCAACCGGGGTCTCTCTGACTGTTCTCGTGAATGGCGTCGCTCGAGGAAGGCAAGAAGAAAAGAGAGACGGAAAAAGCGAACCGGACGAAAGAGAGATCGTCGACTCCCAATAGACTGTGCTTGAAGCGAGAATCGTGGAAACCGTGACCGAGCCATTAACGAAGGGTAAGATAGGTATCAGAGGGTTCAGGTAAAATGACGTCAACGATGATAAGAATCGAAAGGCCAACGAGCCCATAATTTTCTTTCTAAGAAACAATAAATATAAGATATAAAAGAAATCTGGAATGAGTCTTGAAAATTGTGGTCTCCTTTCATTCTTATGCTAAAGCCTGCATTTGTCAGTGCTAGAATTAGGTAACTCGTAACTCGTGAAATCTACTTAGTTGTACCTGATACATGTGAGTCTACAAATTGTGGACTTAGCTTATCAAAGTCTGCAATCGTCAGTCATTATAGAATGAGGCAAGTCCACAATTTGCCTGATCCACTTTAGATATAAGAGCACATTTTACTTTAGATACGAACATAGGCTATTAAAATACTGAAAAAAAGTGTAAGACTAATTTAATTCATTTGAAAAAATCGAAACCTTTCGTTGGAAAAATTTCGATTTTTTATTTTGTGATATCAAAATTTATTCGATAGCAAAAAGATGGATTAAAACTAACTTTTTTATAATTTTAGTATATTGTATATTTAATTTATTGATTTTTAAGGGGCAAACTGAGACAATTAATTTTTGAAATGCGTACGAGTATCTGCGATTCGCGACGCACACTTGATTGATTACAACTCTATGAAAATAGCATGCGATGTCAAGGAGAAAGCATGGCATTGTAAAAACGCTCTATATCTTCTAACTTAATTTTGCACATGTACGAGATTTGTTTCATACAAATTCGCATAATATTTATTCACATTTTTCTCAATTTCTTTATCGTGTATGATTTATGTATTGTGTGTGATTTATGGAATTTTAGAATCATCTTCAAATCTGGGAAACAATTATTTTAATTTAATTTAATTTATTCTTATTAAATTTCTGGCAAATTAATTATAAATTAAGCATTCACACATTAATTTACACAAGATATTACTCAAAAATATTAAAATCTCCGAAATATTAAATTTTGTACAATACAGGAATACAGAGTTTGCATAAATTATTCTTTACGTTAACCTTGATATTAAATATTTTAATAATTAAATTTTTAATCAAAATTTCATTAAAATAAAGCTCAGATAAAATTAAGGAATTTAAAAATAAAATTAATTTATCAAGACACCAAATTTAATTTTTGAGTAAAACTGAGTATAACTCTTCCTCGCAAAAATTCATTAAGGAAAATATTTTTCTTTCAAATGTGAATACCTTACAAAGCATTTAGTTCAAGGTTTTTGACGTTATCTGTCAATATCCCGTAATAACAATGTCAACAATGAGCAGCAATGTTGTCGGCGTTTAGAAATGTAAAACAGCAGATTCTACCTCAAGGTTTTTATAGCAATTCAGTCTTTTTGTCATTCTTGACACGACGGTGCTTGATTGTTATGCACAAACACGTACACACATATATTTGGGCACATAAATCATACACTTCGTAGACTTAAAAAAATTTTCAAGAATGAACTAAAAAAAATTTAATAAATTTCGAAAAATTTAATAAATTTCGAAAAATTTCTCATCTTTTCGCAACACTAATTTTTTTTTACAGCACCGAGAGAAATGAGCATGTCAAAAATATGATTCTGAAGGGGACAAGGTGCGTTGAAAGTTATGCAAGAAATTTTTTGCCGGCATCGTTATTTCAGACCAAAGTAGACATACTAAATGTATCACCTTTTCTTCAACTACTCTATCCAGGAAAAAATTCACTTATGTTAATAAAGATGTATGTACCTTCTTTTATCAAGTTAGATAGGTTCTTTTATTGATTATCCGGATATATTCGCGTAAAAGCCGATTTGCGAAGGTTCGATGCGTCCGACTGTTACTTTCAAACGCCGGACAAATCGAGGAAGCCGGCGACGCGGGGAAATTAGTTCCTTCGACTGGTTTCTCGTCGCAAAATAAAGGCGGCTTTAGCCGCCACGCCAAGGCGAAGAAGGCGAGGCGAGCGATTCGCGTGGGCTACTGCCGCTAAACTGAGAGCGTCTACGCCGAGGGGCACACCTGAATCCCGCAGCGTCGGTCACTACCTTACTACGATGTCTATAGTACCCCGGCGCTATAGTGCATTGCGCTGTGCTATACCGGGTGGTCAGCTTGGCAGACTGACCTGCCGACTTTAATGCCCTTTCTCCCATTTTCAATCCTACCTTAACAAAAAAAATTAAAAACCCTATTTCGTCGAAAAAAGAATTCACAACTGAGACGCTAAGAACGTTAGATTCGATAAACCTATCTCGAGAAATCTGTATTTAAATTTTAATCATAAAAAAAACACCATAAATTCTTAATGATCCATAAAATTAATTTAAACATTCAATAGATTTTTTTTTTTTAAATAACAATTACAATGTAATTGTGTCAAAAAGAATCCTTGGCACGAAAATTGAGAAATCAGAGCTGTTTTGTAGTCCGATAGCTGTTTTATAGTCGACTGTGATGTTTCGAAGTTTTAACTTCTTTTATTATTCACCGTTTGTCGCGCGGATCCCTGAGAATTTTACGTCACCCCGTATACCTGCGGCGCAGGTGAGCGGACTATAGAACGCCAGCAGGGAACGTTGTTACACTATTATTCCTATGCTGTTTCCCTGAGCCCCGCTTCGCTTCGCCTCACCTGCTGCCCACCGCTTCGCCCGCCGTCGCGCCACGTACGGATGATTCCGTGCCAAAACGATCATACTCGGGCAAGAATGAACTGTAGAAATGGGCAGATAGAAGTTTTATTCGAAATCTGGGACGAGCACCTTGAGGAATTCGCGAATAAGCCACGCTCGAAGCGCAATGATAACAAGGTGCTATAAATTTGAAACGCAAAGAAGATAAACTCTACAAATTTGCGAACAGCTACTGGTGTTTAAATACCATAAACGACGAATATGATTAAAAAAAAACGAGTAGTGGATGAAATATTTTAATACCAATTCATATAATTTACTACTGTTCTAATTAACTTTTTTTAAATAAATTAAGCATACCTTTTTTCTATCTCCTACTTTATCTTTAAAAAAGGTCTCGAGAATTGCGAAAAAAGTATTATCATATATTCTGTTATTAATCACTTCTGGTCCACAGCAAGTACAAAATTACGATAATTCCGACGTAGAAGACGAGAAAATACATCGAGAGCAGAAATGTGATTGACAGTTGAAATAATCTTTGCATTTCCATGTTTGCTGAATATATACGTTTCTTTCGGATGCACTGTGTACGAGTTTAGAAAATTAATCGATCTCCAAGATTTGCAGATTTCACGATTGTCTCAGATTTTACGGTTATTTCTCGATATCGTGCAAAACTAAAACAAATGTGCTTAGGTCACGAAAACCGACGATGATTCAGAATATGCATATTAAGCATTTCATGCACTATTAAACACCAATTGCATTCCTTTCACATTCTATCAAATCTCTCGTGACGAGCAAAATACGACGAGATTAAGGATAATTTTTGTTTTAATATTTCTGCTCCATTGAAACTTGATGCATGATTGTAGACTGCAAAATGCAGGAATTTTATCGCGAAATCATAAGAGAAAAATTGTTGTAAAAGTTAAGCAAAACCTATCGATTTCTTACTCAACATATTACTTCGTAAAATTTTTGATTAATTTTTTAAAAAATAAATAATAAAAATTAGTTAAAATGCTTCCCCGACGCTTTATTAATTATTCTCTCTCGCTACTATCATTTTCCTTTGCATTAGCATATTCATTCGACGTTGCGCTAATTAAGATTTAATTTTATGACCAGATTTCATTGTATTCTACACTTTCTACTTTATTTCAGTTGTAACACAACTTTACTGCCCTCGAGTCCAACATCGAGCCGGAAACGGATGTATCGTCACACGGTTCGAATACGTTTTTCGACTTTCGGAACGTCGACGGTTCGCACGGCTCACTTAGAGAATACTGACTGCTTTCGAATCAGGAAGTTTGCCAGGGGTTTCGATAATCAATGAGCTTATCGTTACGGGGAGCCATATGGCGTTCTTTTTTATTCTATGCACGCATATATGTCATGTCAAATATACATGGTGATCGATTTATTACGTACAATAATTACGCGAATGAGTACTTGTACTAATAAATTTCTGACAGATAAAAGTATTTTTACCAACACAAGTTTGCGAAATAAATATGTCTCAAGTTATTATTCAAAACAGATTGATTATGTTCGTCCAATAAAAATTTTTATCAAAATAAGAAATTAACATCACATTGTGTAAAACTTTTATAAATAATTTTACAAGTATTGATTAATCTGAATGTTTGCTATATATATTGCAAAATGAGTTCAAGGTTGGATATACAAAGAAAGTTTGCTTTTGCCTCATTGGAAAAGAAAGTTTTGCAAGTTTTCGCGGTCGATTACAAACAATTGTCGTAATAAAAATGTAAACACACGTCGGAAAATTAATTGGGAGTCACGGGAGCACGCGATTAGGCAATTATGGCAATTATTGGCAGCCAGTATTGGCAGATACACAATCGAGAAAGCGAAACGATACTTGTTACCGTACGATATAATTGCACTGTTTGCAATTGCTTATTATAGTTGCAGCTTTTGAGAACGCGAATAAAACAAACAAATGCAAATGAACGAATTAGGAAAAAGAAACAGAATCAAATTTTTTTTTTAATTGTAATGATCGTTGAAATATTTATACTCTCATAATTTGAGAAATTTAATCTATTAATTGAATTGAATTTTCTTCTAAATTTCATGTTTTATTAATTTCTAATTCGCTCCACAATTCTTTGTTCCATAATTATAATTGTATCAAAATTGTACTACTATCGTAATTATTAAATACTTGTAATTACCTTGAGCGTCGAACTGCCTTCTCCGTCGTAGCATCGTTCTTCCCTGAGAAGGAACCGGTCCCGTTCTATCGTGATCTTCGTTAGCTTCATCTTCGCCCGCACTGGTTGCACTGTCGCGTTGCACCACTTCGTCGCCACCGATTGCCGAAGAAATCGCGCCGCTTCCATTTCCCCCGAAGAATTTTACTTTTCTGGCCAACTCCACGTATCCGTGTAAGCCAGTTTCGCTCAATCTAGACGACAGACGGAAAATAAGATCTAATTTAAAAAATTTCTACGTGGAAAAATAATTTAAATTTTCATCCCATGTAATTTGATCTTTAAAGAAATTGTGCTTTTTCTTTAAAAAGTCAGAAAAATGCATTGCAAAATGCGCTTTTCTGTAATATTGAAAGGCACTTTTTATTTTAGCAAAGAGATTATTTAATCAAGAAATATAATAGAAGAGCATTAAGAGCCGTCGCAGGATGTTAGTGCTAAATTTTTAATTTTTCTTAAAGAAATTAATAAATTAGTCCACAAGAGACGGTTAAATTGTACACCGATCTCAGATCGAGATACCTAAAGTGTACGAAATTTTAAGTACATTGTTCTCATATATCGAGAAACTTAATGTACATATAGGAATTATTGGAAAGAAAGATTATTTAATCTATCGAAGTGAATCTCTTTTGCAGCACCTGACACTCTCGCTGCCGCTGCTTTCGTATCTGGCGCTGCTGTTGGATTCTCTTCTGGTCCTCGTTATAGTGTCGCGTATCCTCTGGGACGCAGAACAGGAGTCTCCTCCGGTCTTACGCGGCAATGCTGGAGTAGGTTCGCTCTCACTCTCCCGAGGACTGTATCTCGATGATCTTGTGCTCAATGGACTGGCTTCCGGCGACAGGTGCTTTTGATAAAAACAAAAAGTCAATAAGCAATTCTTTATAAAACTTTGATTTTCCGAATAATGTAATATAAAATAGATATGCGAAAAAATATAATAAAAGTAATATTAATAATATACATAATAAAAAAACTTTATAAACTAAGGATTTTGAAGAGAGCAGGAGTCACGATTTAGTGCTATTAAAAATTGTAATGAATGTTCTATCAAAAGTTTTTGAGAAAGAAAATTTAAAATATTTTTATGGATATTATTGATAGATTAAAATTTCTTTGTAATTAAATAAAAACTTACGCTTGAACAACGCTTATTCGGAGTGTCATCGGTGTCGTCCGGATTCGAAAATTCTTCTTTAGAGAACTTTCGCCGAATCTGCTTAGGAAACAATATGCGCATAAGTCATACTTAGTTAGTCTTGGCATATTAACGGAATAATCATGAATATTAATAAATAATAAAATTAAAAGTGCAAGAACCTTCTACCTCTCCCTGTCTTTCCCCCCTTTCTTTCTCACTCTTTCTCTCGAGAAGCGACTCATAAATGTGTAATCGGCACTTGCACGTGAATAACTGCTGTTTCCCAGATAATTAGTATTAATTATTATTCGCCATTCCTTGCATAAGCGACGTAATAATAATAATTGTACCCTTTGTTTTCTACAAAAATAGAAAACTTTGAGAAAATAATTTAGAAAAAAATTTATACAAAATAAAATAAAATAAATTTTCAATATATAAAAATGCGTGTGAAAGTTTAAAAAAAATTTTGTACACGATATTTTACACTAGTAAAATAAATTTTCTCAAAATTAATGTAAGAATGTTTAAAATTTCAATAATCTTTTTCATTTGTCGTTTGACAAACTCGTCTAATTAAATTCTCTTTTACACCTCCGGATTATTATTAATGAGAGCGAAATATCACAATACATACTTAATCGAACAGAGAGGGCTCACGTTTCGCAAAGAATGTCGATAACACCTTCACGCATCCATCCGCACACGCACACAACTACGCCCGCGTAAATTACGCCCACACGCTGCAAACAATTCACAAGCATATTCACTGACCACTTGGAACTCGTCCGGTTTCTTCCCATAACCGATCTCCAGCGGGCCTTTTCTCTCGCCGGCAATACCAGTGACGTCACCGTCGCTGCCAACGTCCAACAATCGTTCACCGGTCTCCTCCTCGTCGTTGTCTCGTCCCTTATCGTTCTCCGAGACGGACCCGACCGTCTCTCGGGTCGCCAGCAAATGCTTCTCGTCTATCATCTCCTCGCCTACAACCATCGTATTCCGCATCCGCTCGTTCTGCGTCCTGTTCTCCGCGACGATCACGTCGAGCATCCTCGCCTCCTGGTTCTCCACATCGGCCTTCCCGTTCTGTCGCGAGTCTAGTATCACTTCGTTCTGTTCGATCCAAGCGATCGCCTCCTCGCTCCTCAAAGACGGTCCTTCGACGTCAATAGCGTCGTCCTTGTCGTCTTCGCACCTCGACTTACTTTGATCGCCGACGACTTTCGATTTTGCTACGCCGGCCACGCCTTCCGTTTTTTCTTGCCTATCCTGCTGCTTTCCCTTCGCGGACTCCTTGATCGAATTCGAGGCCTCTCCACCCACGTCCTCGCGACTATTGTCGCGACGAAAGATTCTTATTCCCAACTTGCCGATTTCGTCCTTGCTGGCGGACGTTGGTGAAGCAATAAGCGACGAGGGCTTGACCTCTTCTTTAGAATCTTTTCGCGCGGATTTTGACACGTGACGGATATCGTCCTTGCTATCCTGCCGTTTCAATCGGTCCTCTTTGTTGCGAGGGGATAGCAGCTTCGGGATCAAACTCGGCACGCTTATATCCTCGCGACTGCGGCGCAGATCGTCGGTGCTTCCTCTGTATCTGCAGCATAATAAAAGAGAGATCGGTGATAAATTATTTATATATTGAAAAATTTTTATTAATAATTTATAATCTTTATAAACATCATGAAGTGATTTAATAAAGACTATAAGCTTTCAATGTAATATTATATAAACCATAATATATGAGATTTATTTCAAGAATAAATTTTTTTATAAAATAAGAACTATTATTATCACACACATTATACGTAAAATCCTTTTTAATGAAACTTTGCATATGCTATGTTGATAAAAAGAATGATAACATCACAGTACAAGAACCGTATATTTTAAGAAAATCCGGTTCAGCCACAGGAATAAGAAAAAAATTATACCTCTGAGGAATAAGCGATCGCTTAGGTGACTCTTGTGGGCTCCGGATATCCTCGAATTCCTTGGAGCTTCTTCGGAAAATCGGAATATTAGACTTCCTCTCGCCATGCTTCGGACTCGATTTTGTCTCAGGCGATATAAACTTCGCGAGGATCCTCGGTGGTTTTATTAGTGAGATTCTCGGTGTACTATGTTCCTGTGCAGGATCTTCCTGCTCCTTGCTCAATCGTTCTCCTTTCTTGCTAAATTTTACGATGTCTGGTAATGGCACTTCCTCTTCTGATTTACTAATCGATTTTTCTCGTTTCGTTCGTTCGTTAATCGATGTGTTCTTTTCGTTCGCTTCATTTACATTCTTCGAGCAGTCGCCGGTGTCTTCAACGAAGTCTTTCGTGTTTAAATTGTTTTCTTGTAAATTCTCGAGCTTCGATAACGTTCTATCGTCGAAGTCCTCTTGAAGACCCGAATCTTCCAGCGGCTCTCGATATTCTTGGTGGCGCGAGGGCAGACTGCGATATATTCGCAATTCCGAAGACTTTCTCGCAGCTGACCAACGTGTCGGAGGACCTTTTGGGAAAATAATTAATATCATAAATTCGCTGTCACACAAAATAAGTTTAAAATAATCGGTAAGTTTCAAGGAAGAAATAAATAAGAAATTATTATTATTAATACTAATTTTTAAGGACGTTTTTACTGATATTCATCATCTGTTAATTAGAACTTTTCCTTTTTTTTTTCAATTTTCTGCTGATTAGAAGATTAATTATCGGAACGTACTGTTAATTGTCCAAGCTCGACGGATGCTGCGATTGAGTGTGTCTGCTGGAGACGGCGATGCTTTTTCGCTGATAGATTCACTTGAAACTGTATTTTCGTACATCCATTTGCCAGTAACAACGTGTAATTCTCTGAAAATTGAACGAGTTCGAAATTAGGTCAACGTGCGAGAAACAAAGGATATATCGCGCGTTGCGGAAGAAGCATACTTTCCATTTTCGACCTGAATTCGTTATCACTGAAATTGCATAAACTTTTACTCACTATCTCGTTTTTATTTTGCTTGTATACATTAATTAATGAAAGTGTTGGTGTAAAATTTAGTTATTGAAATTCATTCAAAAATTTTATAAAATAATTTTGCAAAAAAATGAACAAAACGCGATATTTCTCCGATGCATATATGCAGTAATTATATTTCTAAAAAAATACTAATTAATTATTTTCTTTATACGTAATAATAAGAAGATGCATTTTGTGTACGCTGTCGAAAAAATTGGAGCATCTTAAAGTAAGCTTTCCCACCCAGTGAAACTTTGCATATGCTATGTTGAACGAAGATAAAGAAATGATAACAATATCGCAGTGCAAGAAACATGTATTTAAGAAAGTGCCTTAAATGTTACAAATCACAAGCCTAAAATTTTATTTTAGTGAAGCGGAATATTATTTTTTTTATAAATAATGTATTTTATTTTAATTATTGTCACGTTTAGCAAGAAAACTGATACTTAACGTTCAATGCTCCGCGAAAATTTCCGACGAAGAGGCGATCGGTGGATGTTCGTCACGATTTTTAGACACTCACGTGATTTTGTAGCAAACGTTGCAGATCCACTCGACTTCTTTGTCGCCTCCTGCGTGATCCCTGATCTCAATGCGACACTGCCGGCATACCCGCTGTCTGCAGCGCGTGCACGTCGAGCCGGTGTTGTAAAACCTACCGAACGGTGCGCCGCATCGCGCGCATTTGCGTCCTTGGTGCGATAGTTCGCTGCTGCCGCCGCCGCTGGATGCCTTGGATAGCCCCCTTCTTCTCAGGTACTGTAGATCAGCCTTCAGCCTCCTGCGAACACAAAGCCGGATGCAGGAGATCCCGAAGTAGGTACTTTCGTCGGCCTGTGTCACGCCGAACTTCGCCACTTTGCGGAGAAACGCAATCGAGCAGATACATTAACACAAAGTATTGAAGTGTTTCTTAAACAATGCGGTTGCGTTGAATAAAAATATCAAATTCATTTCTAAGTCGCAAAATCGTTTTCACATTAATTTTACTTTTATTTCTTTCATTATCATTTTTATTCGTATTATTGTGACTCGCCATTAATCTCTCACGATCCCGACGAACAGTTTGATTACGAATCCTTCTTGATTGCTGAATGAAACCGTACAAATTGAACATACCGAAACGTCATTCAAGCGTTAACAATCCTCTCGAGCGCTGCGTTTTACGCGGCTAAGTGCGACGCGTGATTTTATCGCTTGTGCACGTAGTTACGCTTAATTATTGTTTGCTTCCAGCTGAGAGCGCGGGTAATTAACAGCTGTTCGCATATAGATATATCTATATCGATGTGCACGATTATTCATCGAATAGCAGAAAGGAAACGAGTTTACGTGCCGCCGAGACCAGATGTATCCCGATCACCGGCGTTCCTCAACGTCGTCGCCGTGGCGCGCGACTTAATGGCCACGACTTACTCACGCAACTGACGCACGTGACATGCCGTGTTCTCTTCTAGCCATAAACAACCGTTTCATCACACTCGAGCGGTCGAAAAAATCGCGCGCCGCCGCCAGATTTTATTATCCGTCAAGCGCAAACGAGCACGCTGTTAACTACGGCATTAGTGAATTTTTTTGCGTAGGCAGTACACACGTGGATACAGTGTGTTCGATTTGCAAGTTCATGATTCGCGAGAGGAATTTCAATTAATTTTCGTGAACTCTCTTGCTCTATTTTTAACGTATTGGAAACGAAAAAATACTCGGCATAAGTTTTTTTTTTTTAAATAACAGATAAGATATGTTCATCAAATTAATACAAGAATTCGCACAATCCAATTGACGCCTTACGAATGTTTGATAATTATTTATAAATTACTAATCAATTGTGCCAATAGCATTGAATGTTGTAGACACAAAGGTAGTACAATTTGATTTATATCATTATATAATCAGTTTGTCTCAAATGTCATGCAACTGATCACTACAATTATGCAATTAATATGCTAATTTTATACACGGCTAACTGTATTCACAATCCCCGGCGAATGTGTTCGCACAAATTTAAGAACTTTTTACATCATCAAAGCTTACGAACCGGACGGTTGTAATTACGACGATGATGAATTAAATCTCGAGGACGTTCCTTCTCTCTTGTCACCCTTCTCACAATTCAACACTAATGTCGTTGACAATGACTACTTTTTCATTTAGAATATTTACTATAAGCAGTAGTCGAGTAGTTAAATTGCAGCCAACTCGAAAGAGGTAGTCCGCCTTATTTCAGACGCGAGATGAGTTTTCAACGAGCGTTTAATCGACTGGATGATAAATCGCCGTAGGACTTATGGAAAAAAAAAAAGAAGAGAATCTTCCGAGAACGGAACGCGACCGTGTCGATTGATTGCCGACGGCGGACAGTGACTCACGGACAGTTGTGTATCTAGGCTCCTTTTGTTATAAAAAGATTCTACGTACCACGCGCGAAAGATTGCTACACCGCGTCGCTCGGTGCCAACAGCGTAGCGCGACTGTGTGTCTCGTAGGTGTTCCACCAGGTACATGCCCGGTTCCCATTCGTTGAGCACGCGAGAAAAATTGCGCTAACGCAATCTGCCGTAAGTTACACGGCCGAGTGACAAAGCGCGACGCTTAATTCCATAATGCTGTCGCGATAAAACGTCTCTGAACATCTTCTTGCCTGTCTCTCTCTATCGTTTCTTATAACCTTTTGTTCTTCCAACTGTAATCTGTTTGGATTGATTTTTATCAATTTTTCATCAAAAGCTTCTAAGTGTTATTTAATATTTATTTTAGTGTATAAATTTTGATTGATTTTTCAAATAAATTTACTTCCTTAAGATATATTCTTGCACGGGCTTGCGTGTCGGAATAATAAGATGCAGTCCGCTCTAGCTGCTCCACTCTTGCTCTTTTCCTTTTTCACCTCATATCAGATACAAACAATGAATCGTGTAAGGGAATAGCGAGACTAGTAGACGAGCGGAATACCAATAAGTGTTGCCGGTCATCCGGCTCAGGAAGGAAATTTCCATACTCGACGATGCAAGTTACTACTTCGCCGAGGTGGATACGCGTGTTTTCATGAATAATTTTATGACACTCGGCAGCTCGCATTAACGCGCGGAGGAATTCAATTTGATGACAAAGAATACCAGACTAAGCCGGCTTCGTTAAAGGAGGGATGCATAATGAAACAGATCAGGACGGCGCAGGGAAGATCGCCGATCGCGTGAATGTACATGCAGCTATGCACTTAGTCGTCCGTGCACTTCCGTCTCCGACAGTCGAGAAAAGTCGAGAACAGTCATTGCGCTCACATCCGGCGATACAATGTCTCAAGATATCGCGATCGAAACATTTTGCTACACATATGCTTATGTATACATACTTCTTTATTACACTTACAGCTGCTCTGATAAGCCAAAGATGTGTGTTTCTCAATATTTCGATATTTTAATGCAAGCCAAAATGTTTCATTTCTTCTGATATTTTGTTTTTTTTTAATTTCTGCAAGCTACAGATTAAAATTTTCCAAACTTTTTGGCTTAAAAGAGAAACAATTTGTGAATTAATAATCTTTTTATCTTCCTAATTTTAATAAAAAATTCTAAGTAAATTTTCTATGCATAATTAAATTATTTACATGTATCTTTTTAAAGTTAGAGTTATAAATCAAGTTGTTATATAATGGAAATTTTTTATCACGAACGTAAATGGAGAAATGAAGGATTTGAGAAAGCGAAGTATTTTTTTCTGTTCGCACTTAAATCCCGCTGAAAAAGCAGACGCGTTCGATTGCGTAAAATATGAGCGCTCTGCATTAATGCGGGATTTAAACGCGAATAGGCGTGCACATCCGGTTGCTCACTACCATTTCTGAAGAATGAGATACGATTAAAGACGAGCCACACTAGCTGAAAGCAATCACGTCGGCGCCAACCTATTTAATTCGCATCAAGGTAAACATTTTTTACGTTTTGCCCAATCGCGTAAATGCAGCAGATCAATCGTTACGTCTAAAAGCAATTTGAGAACCAATTTTCATATTTGAGAACTGTAGATTGAACTCTATGGAGCTTTATTTTATATAGGTTTTAGAATAATAACTCGCATAATTTAATAGATTTCTTTGAATACGTAAATTTTTGGGATCGCACTATTTTGAATTCGATTTTATTTATTTCCAATGACAATACTGTAAATAATTTTTATACCACACAGATTTTTCTATCAACAAAATTCAAGATAAAAATCTATTCATAATTTTACGTAATAGAAAACATTGAAAAAAATTGGAATACAGATATACAAAATATATATCAGGCTATATATTTTATATGCTCTGATTTTGTAATGTTCCCCGCACATGGCTCATAAAATTATAAATAGATTTCCGTTTCCAGCTCTGTTGCAAATTGTAGATCGTCCAAAGCGAGCTGTACTAAATTCACGCAAAATGTGACGAAACAAAGAAATATGTCCCGCAACTTCCACGTTATAGATACGCTATTTCCATAGAATCTTTACTTTTCATAATATTATACCGCTTACTATCCTCTGAATAATTTGCATTTCCCCTAATGTAACTCATGCGATCACTCGATGCATTCACAGTTGCATTCGATGCACTCAACCCAGAAACCACCATAGAGAACCGATGACAGACAGGCTTCGTAACCGAACCAGACGTACCTCTATCACTTTACGGAGCACTTTCGACGTAACCGAGAGATCGACCGTTGTACTGCGACTCACGGATCCAGAAACGTTTGCTCGTAATCCGCACGATTTACGAGGGAATTGAACGAGGGAAATGCGAGTATGGTCGCGCGCGGCACCGCGACCCGGTCGGCCGAGAACACCTCTCGAGAGCTCGGTTCGTCACGATCTCGCCGATCGGCGGCGAGCCCGCCGTCGATGGGGCCCTCGGTACGCTTCGCTTCGCTTCGCCTCGACTCTCTCACCGGGCCCCAGCCAAGCGGGGGCGTGACTGAACGTACATTAGACGACAGCAATGCTTTGTGGTGGACGACGTTTGACTGCATTGGACGCCTAATATGGTCTTTCCTCTCGATTTCGGCCTCGAGCCGGCACACTTGCATTCGGCAACGCGAATTTCCCAGATGTCAAATGATCAGATCTCGAAAGAAAATTTTTCGGCAACGTAGCTAGATATACGTCGAAGACGGTTGCGGCAAAAACTGAGAAAAGGGAGTAAGTGTCGGTAAGAATAATTCAGATTTTGCAACGTGAGAATAATCTATATACATATCTTCGCAATCGCGGAGGAAGCTGCGCGGGAGGACAGATTTATATCGTCTCATTAATCACTAGAATCCCGTTGAGGATGCTGTACCGTAACTGCGCGTCTAATTGCTAATCGAAACGTTTTTCTCCGGAGACCGGAAAGAGTAAATACCTAACGATTTTCTATAAAGAGGTTTATGCGACAACGAATGTCCATTTATCTGACTCGACCGACAAAGATAACATGTTGTATTGACATTTGTAAATACATTATCGATCTATACGTAGAAGCTATATATAGAACGTTCATTTGCAGATATACGTTTGCATGATATTGATTTCTAAATAGGAGCTGCATAGGATAAACAGGAGTTATATAAATAACGAAGTTATATAAAAAAAAAGTTTAAAATCGTTGCTATAGTCGATTAAAAAAAAATAATAATATCGAAACATCATTTTAATTTTATATCTTGGTAATTAATCCTCAAATTATAAATTTGTCCAAGCCAAGGTGAAATTAAATAATGAATAAGATTTTACTGTCCATTAAATTTCGAAAAATTCTACAATTTTGATTGCTTGTTTATATACTAGAAACCATCAGCTTTCGTTGTCTCTGTTAAAAAAAGATGATCGTAACGACGTAAAGTCGAAAATTGTTAGAACTTTTAAACTAGGTCATTAATTAATGCTATCAACAATTTCCAAATGGTTTCGCGCACGTAAAAATCTACACATTTAACCCAAAACATATAAATAGGAAAAATGTCGAGAGTCTGGAACAATTTAGAATAAGTAACTTCAAAAAGATTATAAATTAACTTATATTAATAAATACGTGTAAATTACACAGTACGAAAAAATAATCGAAAATCTGAAAAGCCTTAAAGAATTCTTTGTCATTAGCCCTTTCTTGCTTATAACAATTTTAAATCATAGAGTTTCTTCACTCTCTTTATCCAAATGACAGCCCGATGTCTTGCAGATTCAAGGTAAAAGAGGAAACTAGGTCGCACAGGTCAATATCTGGGTGTCATGTCTCGAGAATGACGAAGATGTTTTTTTCCGTGTCACGACAAAATGTGGAGCGCACGAAGAAAAATAATTATCCTCAAACAAGAATGACGCGCAGTCGCGGTGTATCATTCGTCTCTCACGAAACAATAACTTTCCCGTCATTACGTTAATTAAATTGCCAGGAACACGTCACAAAAATGTTACTAGCTTCTGCATCGGTCGACGGAACGTCGTGATTTCGCTTTGTGCACTTTAAAGGGCGAAGCTGTGTAATTATAGGGATAGTTTCTCCATTTACCGAGAGCCCAGCATGAGATAAAGAAATTTGAGTCGCGGTCAGAAGAAAGAAGTAAGTGAAAAAGTACAGGATCGGCAAAAATTATTGCCTAGATATACGAATTCAAACACGATCCTAATTTGTTGAATAAAAAATTATTAAATCAAATTTTTCCTGAAATATTCCGCTAAAGATAGTAAAATGTCCGCTGCAATGCAAGCGTGACAATCAACAAAATAAAATTCTATATAGACGAAAGATTTTTATATCTTTATCGAGTGGCTTCGATATCTTCTGCAAAAGTCTAATACAAAATCTTCAGAAGCGACTTTATTTTCGCGATTAATACATTCCTTCCGTCTTTCTATATTGCATTTACTGTACACCGTCGCGATATTCGATTCAACTTCGAGCAGCTGCGAATCGAATGCGAATCATGTGTCGCCACAACGGAGCACGTCAAAATATCGTCACGTTCGGTACGTCGACCCTGCTGCATTCGCGAAGAAGCGGGACAGGACAGGTTCGTTCGTTCGTTCGTTCGCGCTCGTTCGCCAGGACGTTTTCGTTGCACCGCTCGCGAGGCTCAGCACTCAGAAATCGCGAGACGACGGCAATCCCCCCGTAGAGACACCAGGTAGGTAGGTATGCATGCGCTCCGGAAGAACCGTTACTCAACCTTAAGGTTTAAGGTACGTTCTCCAAGTAACCCGCGAGCCTATTCGACCGGACACGCGCGGATTTCCGCGTTCCGACACTCAATTATCGGATCTTCAAGCTCGTTTAATCCCTTATCAAACGAATTGCCGTGCGATAAAAATACATCCGCTTTGTGTCCAAAGCGGATGCTCTACTTCTTGATAAGATAAAATGAATTTATTTATTTTTTTATTCTCACTGATTTTTCAGTGGGAGAAATAAGTGAATAGAGAATAAAAAACAAATTTTTCCTTTACATTTCCAATTATCTCTTTATATCACACATTTGCATAGTGATAAGCTTAACGATAGATAAAAGGCGAGAGATAGAAGTTAATTTTCGTTTATGGGAGGAAGGATTCGCCAATTATAAGGCGCCGTACACTCAGCCTCATAATGAACACCTGTCAACGGTGCTCGCAGATCAGGATATTCGCAGCCTAATATAGTTGGCGTTACACGCGTGATATAACGACGCCGCCGTCGAATATTATGCGGGTACACACATTGTGCGCTCTTTCCACCTTCGTGTGAAAGCGCCATTCCGACCGAGCGGCTTCGCGAGACACAGAAAGACGAGACACGTTCACACGGGGGGTCACAGCTAGCCTCAAGGGAGCAGTCATTGACATTGGCGATAGAGCGAGAAGGATGGAAGAGAGGAAAGGGGGAAAGAATAAGAAAGAGAGAGAGAAAGAGAGAGAGAGACGACGCGATGCCGTCGAGAAACGTGACTAATATGGTCTCGCAGTGTCTTTATACGCCGTCTCGCGGTCTTCTCCGATTTCTTCGCCGCCGCGGAGGTGCGCGCTTTCAGCTTCTTCGTCTTGTAAAACAGAGACGAAAAGTCAAGAGACACGAGGGAAAATTAATTCTGCCGATTAATGTCACGTGACGAGCGCGCCGAGAGTTTCCGTTAAGAAGTTTTCCTCTTCTTTCGTGATTTCGCCGAGGGAAGTCTAACGCGAAGTACTCGAAGAAGAAGAAAAATAGTTAAGACTGCTTGCAGCAATGCTAATTGGAATCAATCGGAAGATACTAATCAAGTTTAGAGTCTGTTTCTCTTCACTTGTTTGAATCTTCGCTTGTGTGATCGAGAACGGAAACGCTCTCGGTAGTTGAGAGTTTATTCGAAAAATTGCGACCCGAACCGCCTTCGGAGCGGAGGCGCGGGATAACCGACGTCCGATATTAAAACAATTAAAAATTCATAAAAGAATATAAAATATATATGTTAACTGTGCGCGAGGGTTGAAATTGCAGGTGCAACCGACTGCAATATTAGCAAATTACATGGCGGAGTGGCATTAGGCCATACGCCGAAGATGCAAGAATGTGTCTAATTACACGCTCATGTTCCGCCACGGAGGATCGCTTAAGAGGAAAATTATCCGGTGTTGAAACTCTGCGAAATGCTCGAGGGAGCTATGTGGCTCTTTTTATATTTATCTGATTTAATAATTTATTGGCATCTACAATATATAATAATCCAATAAGCAATTATAATATTAATATAATCGAATAATTTTCAATACTCGCAATAAAAAATGATTAGACTATTAATACTAAAGATTATTAATTTCATATACTTTTAATAACAGAGAACTATAATTTATGATTCTATTTTCCGAACGATTAATGATTTTTTCACTTGTCAGGTGCGACGATCTCAATTTGTTCTAATAATTATCAGTTTATTAAAACAGCAGATGATATATGATGATGCGATCCTTTTAAACTCCTTCTCCTGATAGCAAGTACTTAAATATAATGGATCATAATATTCAGGATCAGAATTATGTAGTTTAATTTTAAATATTCAAGAAGTCAAAAATGATTTATCAACTTACAAGACTATTAATCGTTTAGAAAACAGAATTGGAAATTACATTCTTCCATTATTGAAAGTGCATAAAATTAATAATTATCAGTTTAATTTAATAAATCAAATGTTCATATTTTAAGCTACTTTAGACGATCTATAAACCACAACAGAATTTGAGAAATTTATTTATAATTTTATGTAATAAAAAGCATTTAAAGAATCGGAATATATACATACAAATTACATATTATTGATATATATTTTATATATTTTGTATGTGTGTTCTGATTTCTTAAATATTTTCCTCTGTGTTACACAGCACATAAAATTATAAATTTTATCTCAAATTCTATCTTGAATCCCGTAAAATTAATTCATGTATGAAAGAAATTACTTGTAATTCACTGTCAGACTAATTATATAAAGATCGCGTATGCTAACAGTACTTTTTACAATCGACATACTAATTTTACTTTTAGTGTGAGAACTTCGGATGTAATTTGGTGGCAGCTAACAATAGCTTGCATATTTGCAAGCGTATGGCCAGACAAGTGTAAGAAAAGGAATAAATACATTTATAATCTGCTATAGCGAATAGAGCATAGCAAACAGGATACTTCGCTTAGATGGCAGAGTAATCCCGGATAACGCCGAAACAGGTTTCGCGCGAATGTCTTATTCCCGACGACGATTCGTCGGTATTCGATAGTCGCTGTCGCGTTCATCGAGTTTTACTGTCGCGGGCAGCAAGTAGAAAGTATAACGAAAATAACGCTGATAAAGCACTTGCCGTGATGATGTATGCATCGCGGATAAACAGAAGTCGTAATCGTACTCGATTCAATTAATTTCAGCTGACGAAGTAGATTTAAAAAATACTAAACTTTGTGCAAAACTGGGACATTTCAATTTATATGATCACTTTTTTCGCGGCTAAAAAATAATTTGCAATTATAAAAAATTATAAATAAAATAATTTCAAATAAAATAATTCTAAAGAAATGTTAAAAATTCTCTAAAACCTTTAAAATTATTAAAAGTCAAGAAAAAGATTAATTAGAAATTATTCGCATTTTGCACAATTTATGAGAGAAAACATTAGTTTATTGATGCAAAAAATTCATTTTTTTTAAGTTTGACTTAGTGAACATTTTTTATGAGTCAGCAAAATGTTGAAGAATAACGCATTACTTATATCGCATATACGTGACTCCTAAGAAATTTGATGCATGAAATCAAAAAAGATAATATAAAATCTTATCAATTGATAGGACAATTAACATTGATGGCCGTAATCAAAATAAATACGCTTATGCGATAAAACGCTTCCTATTTAGTTGCTATAAAATTTTCATCTTCGCTCTATTTTCTTCTCATAGTTATCCTAATGACGAGCAACGAGCCAAAAATTCCGAGCAATCCTTCGATCGACTATTTATTTGTATCAAAAAAACGCATGAGAAACATTCATCATCCAATTTCGATTCTCACTCGTAACGAGTATATTTACACACAAACGATTCCTAACTAACTATATCCAAACCATAATTTAAGATTGTTTAATATATGTATTTTTAAACATTTTTTTAGACTGCTCCAGAAAATTTAATTTAAAATACCTTGAGTATAAATCAATTTAGAATGATTTTAAAGTTTAAAATATGTAATATTTTTGTTGAGCCGAAAGTAAAATTTCAGCCTTAATTTGTTTAATCTTAATTGAATGTTATCTTAATGATAAATTTCATTATAATATTGTTTGTTAATTTTCTTTTATCTTAATTATTGAAAAGAAACAAGAAATTATGGTTTTTTATCGTAACTTTTTCACCATAACGAAGTATCAAACCGGTTATCAAAACCAGTCAACTCTAAAACTGTAGCATCTACAGAATCTAATTTTTCTGGCAGTTTTTAAATATCTTTTAGCTTATTTTAGGCATAAAATAATTTTTCAATTAAAAAAAAAAAAACATTACAGAGAGACGTTGTTCAAATCGTCGATGAACATCGTACAATAAAAATCGAATTAATCCCAATTAACTAATATTTTTTGCAAATATTTTTTTATCTTGAAACCAATGAACTTTAAAGAATGATTATAATTTTCACTGTAACAAGCCTCCGTTCAATAACCTTCACTCGACACGCACCATATTTCATCGATTATTCCTAGCCGAGGGAAAGGCCCTTCACCGCGCGCAAGTTTTCCGTCTTCGCCAAAATAAATTGAAAAAAAGAAAAAGAGAGAGGGAAAGAAATTACCCCTGATCCTCATCGGCGGCAGCTCCCTGCTGCACGATGCGGACCACGTCTGTCGTCGACATCGTCGGCACACTCGCGTTGCCACACACTAGAATCACCGATCACACATCCCGCCGCGCTCTTCCTCTTCGGATAAGAGAGAGACTCCTCCGCAGAAATTCTTCTCGCCGATCGAAAGAGATTTTTCTCCCGACAAATTCGCAAATCTCCGACTCTTCCTCACTTCACTCTGCGGTTTGACACACGTGTGCTCGTCAAGCCAGGCCGGGTTAATCGCCTGATGCCCAGGCTGACTGGCGCCCGTCAAGGCTACCGATATGAGAGAGCGAAGGAACGATCCGGGGGCCCGTTCTTCGACTCCAGACCCGGTATCCGTACTCGCGTGTCTACCTGGCCCCCCCCTGAGTCGCGGTGCAGCGGGAGGAGGAAGAAGAAGAGGCGAAGGCGAAACCACGAGGAGCTGCACACACGGCGGTGAACACCACCTCACTGAGGCAGCAGACCAGACGAGTGTCGCGCCACGCCGCTCGTCAGTTTACCTGTACACACATGTACGCACACACAGTTTTTTTTTTCACCTGTCGTGCGCGCGTGTGTGTGTGTGTGTGTGGATGCCGTATTCTTTTCCTTTTGCGCACGCATACAGATACACGATTCTTGATTTGTATAAGTGTCATATTCTTGGCGTATTTTACCTGTTTGTAGCAAGGTGCGCGCGAATGTGTGTGTGTGTGTGTGTATTCTTTTCCTTCTATCTGCGTACCTGCACGCATACGAAAGCATGACTGTCGATTTGTGTATATGTGTGCATAAACTGGTGTAGCGTGTTTTTCGTCTATGTGTACGTGTCCGCGTGTGTGCAACACCACGGCGTGTCTTTTCCTTCTGCGTGGCACGCAACACGCATACATCGTGCTTTATTTGTGCGCGTAACGGCGCCGTCTGTTCTTTTCCTTCTACCTGCAGATAATAATGTGACTCTTGATTGTGTGCATTCGTGTGCGCCGATGCGCCATGTTCTCTTCCTCCTATCTGTACACACCTCCCGCGGAATTCTTGGCTTCGTGTGTGTTGATCTGCGTTGTGTGGCGCCGTTTTACCTGTTTCATAGGTGTGCCTTTAGTATCGGCGAGAGGTCGCGTGTATGAGTGTGTGTGAGCGTACTAGGTAACGTGACGGATCAGTGATGTATGACGGAATTGCTCATCCGAAAAAATTTGAAGAACTTCAAGTAATATTAAATGAAAACAAAATTAATATTTAAATGACGAGAAGTGATTGAAAATTATTCATTCAATTTTCGGCGAAGTTTTATAATTGTGTATTTTGTAATTGAAGAATTTTTATCAAAATATCTTACACGATTATTTTATTTTTTTGTCACTGTCAAAAGTCAAGCTAAATTAATTATTTCAAACAGTTTATCATATCGATTCGTCATCATCTGTTAGAATGTTTTCATAAAATATGGCGATTTAAATGTGTCTTGTTTCATGTAATACACGTGACTCACGATCAATATTCTCGGACATCAGTAGCGACGATCTTGTCAATCGCAAGTCAGTGCAATGCGTGTGACGTCACTTAATCATTGAACATTGTTCACTTTTTTATAACACATCGGTATAAAGATAGAATAATTTGAATAATTGCCAGAGAACGGGGAAAAGAGCGCGAGCAATGTCGCAGAAAATAATCCAGTTGCGAGTTTTTCCGTCGAGTTTGCGGTCAATGTAATTGCCGTAACTTCTCTTGCGTGATTCACTCGTATAAAATATCGGCATTCTGCCACAATTCTCTGTGTAATATTTTGTTCCTCATTCAACCGCCTGTTCAGAGCTATCAAATAACAGAAAGTTCGATTTCTTGTATGACAGCAGAGGCTTACACCGTAATCGTATTCTTTATTAAATTTGTCAACTACTTGTCGAAAATGTCAGAATATCAGAAAATCGTTAAAATATTTGCAAATTATTTGCGTCTTATAATTATTGATTCCTGTTTTATCATAAATTTGTCTTAATTTATGTTTTAAATAGTTTCGTAATTTTTGTATACTTTTTAAAAATTCACGTGCGTTTCAAATAATTTTCGTATCTTCATATACGAAATTTATTGCACGCACTGTATCGTCGGCAATAGTGGAAGTGATCGCCGGCCGTTCGGTACTTTCGGTTTCTTCCTATTGCTCTTCACGAGCCTCGATCGCTCGGCGTACTATCTCGCGGTTTTGCAATTTCTTTCCCCCTCTCTCTCGCGGTTCTCACACGGAAATGCATTTTGCGCCTACCTAAGAGAGCTGCGAAAATTCGAAAGGACGCGGACGGCGTTGCTACCTGTTGCGCTCTACCTACAATCGCGTGAATTTATCGCGAGACTGCAAACACATCGCGTGGGATGTGGTGTCGTTTAGTTAATAGCTCAGGTGCGTTATTGCATGTGTTAAGAACCATCATATTTAAATTTATCTAAGTGTGCACGCATGCATGGCCTGAATACAAGCCTTTTATAATGAAATATTCTGCCTTTTAAGCACTATGCGTCAATAAACTCTTGTGGGGCAATCCACTAATTAATATAAGAGTGAAATACATAATAAAGTATGAGTATTTTATAATTAAATTAGATGGAAATGCATCGTTTAGATACTGGTCGCTAAAAGCTTCGATTAATTTATCAATTTTTTATAATAAAAATATTGGATTATTATTATATATAGGCGCGTAAATATGAATTCATAAGATTGCTTTTTAAATTCCATTCAGGCACCGACTGTGAATAATAAAGCAGTCACGTGATATGCATCTCATTGCAGATGAATGCAAAGATCTCGGTTTATATTTATTATCTTTTTCTGTTTTTAGCAATGCTGTCACCTTGGCGATGACGAGACAATTTTAGTGCACTTTTTGCTTTGATAAAATTATTCAATAATTATGACGATAATAAAAAAATCAACAATTTTTTTTAACGACGGAATGCCGCATTTATGGCTAAGAAAACGTCGCGATTTACTATGCTTCAAAGCGTAGTTCATTTTCGAAATATAATACATATTTACAATCCGTACAGTCGGCACAACAGCGAAGGTCAGAGTATCAGAGTGTTCTTGCAACAGTAAACGAACGGCTGCTAATTCTGTTTCCGTTTAGTCAACGGAAACGTGTGGCTAAATTATTTCATTGTTTAGTATGTGCTTGTGCACGAAAGTGATAACTTAATTTTGGACAAATATAAATATATATGTAATATTGTAACATCTACATTTATATTTGTTCAAAATTAAGACATTAAATGTTAGAAATCGATAAAATTTCGTTTGCTCCACGCATTGGTTCAAAATTTCTAAACATAACCTGATTTCTAAATATTAACATTCCTGAAATGTCGTGAAAAGAGAAAAAATACAAGCGAAATACAAATCATGTTACAATGAAGAGAGCCTATTTAATTTTTTTGCATTTTTTGATCATCGTTTTTTACATATCGTAAATTTTATTATTAAAATATACTCACATGATCCTTAACCGCTCCCCTTCCCGAAGATCCTTCACCCTCTGGAGAGCCCTGAGTAACCTGTCTATGTATACTTCCGCTTTCTGTCGCTCCATTCAATATATTGTGTTGCAGAGACAATTCTGATAGATGAAATCACTTGCGCCACGGCTTTTTACCGAAAATGGGAGTATTGACGGTATTCGTGATTGTACGTGCCGTCGGTCGTCACGTACGGCGTCATACTGACTCGGAATGTTGATAGCGGTGCGCTTCCTGGGGTAGCAAATACCCGCGCCACATTCCATTTACTTCCTATCGACGTCACGATGCGAACACGAGATATTCTTCGCGCATCATCGGATCTACTTTAACTTTGTGTATAAAAATGACTGGCGTTTTTGGAAAAATTATATTATGAAATATATATTTTTTTATATTTATACTTTCGTATAATCGAGTGTGATTTATATTATATTGCACTTGTGAGATATAAATGACGAAAATGTCTGCGTTGTTATCAGTAATTAGTAGTCGGCTAATCACACATTATATGTATACCTAGAAATGTGAATAAGAATGATAGCTGAGAAAGGAAGTTTTAGGATATCACAATACATATTTTTGTATTCACGGATTCCTTAATCAATTCGGACTTGAATTTTTGTGTGTGATTGAAACATCAACTAAAATATCAATTGATGAAAAAATTTATAGGTGAAAGAAAGTGTAGGAAATTTAGAATATCCTGTACGTGTGTGTATTCCTTGTAGATTTCGATGCGAGGAATAAGAACAATCATATGCGTTTTCTCTGCATAATTTAAATGGACGTTTTGCGCTGTTGTTGCAATCACGATTTAGAAGATTCTTTAATGCATTCGAGTAGTGATATACACATCATAGATGACCATATTTGAAGTCACAATATGAAATCGTGCAAGGAACAGTCTTTATATAGAAACAATTTATACGTATATATTCACACTTCAAAGTTTTAACGGATGATTTTTACATCACCTTTGCGATCATATATTGCATATCAAAGTGTTCGCGAAATGATAAAAGAGCCATCGCGATACCGTACTTTGAATGGCAGAGCTCAGGTTCAATTGACATTGTAAAAAAATCTTTCAATTTGAAATCAGTTTAAAATCGGATTATTTTACAAAATATGTTATTCTTTTATATATAAAAATCTCGTTTTTATATATAAAAATTAACAATAAAATTTACTTTAAAATTTACAATACAATAACTTTGATCCAAAATTCAAAAGTTATGAATTGTAAATTATATTAAAATTTTATTAATATTTTGCACGTATAATATCCGTGTAAATTGCTGCACGGTAAATGTTAAAATGAATATATTTTATGGCAATTCCTATTTCGAACACATTAATTAATACAATCCTGTTTATCACATCTGAAATACGGTATCGTGAAAAATCCTTAATTCGGAATTTGTCGTAATAGTAATATACACTCACCTGTACTTTCCTTATGATGGACAATCGTACGTATAATAGTAAAAGTACGAGATACATGTAGATTATAAAATTGACAATTGTTACGCAACGACATTGGGGTATGTATTGCGATTGTACAATGTTCCGAAAGAAGTTCTTTCTTGTTTTTTTTTACACTTGCGAGTCATCGATGCTGCGTGATCGCTAAATTCGCGAAAAATTCCCTAATTGTCAATCTTTACAAAGAGATCACACATAAGTTTTTCAGAATCGAGCCATACATTTTGAAAATAAATAATAAATTTGAATAAAATTTAAATACATTTAAATTTAGTAAAATTAAGGTGTAAATGGTTTCAACATTTTAATTTGCAATTTGCGTTATTTTCAAAATGAACGGCACGACTTTGCCCATGCACACAAAATCACATTCAATCAGAGTCTGTCATTTCTCGTTCACTCAATAGCTTGTATTACAGCTCCGTTTTGTTCTCATCACGCTTTTAACATCGATTCTACTCGCAGAGACATTAATGTTTGCCTTTAACATCGTCACGCGAGTCTCGAATCGCGAACTTAAGCAAAAAATTAAACTTGCGACCGATTTCACCAAACTCTCACTAACCACCTCAACAAATATGATCAACAATGTTAAACTAAAATTTATAAAAATAAGTCATTCAATACAACCCTTCTCCATTAATCTTATTTCTTATTTGTTCAAAATAAGAAAACGCATGTGAAAACTTCAAAAGTGTAATCGTCGTTGTTCTTGGTAAAAAGATTGGTGAAATTGATCATTAATAAGAGGATATTTCTAGAAACTCGAATCTCGGCGTTTAATCCAATAGTAGATAGTAAAACCGCTTAGCTTACGAACTGAGTAGCATCGAGAGAAGTAACTCTATCGTTTTCCTTTTATCAGTTTTCAAATTAACTATTATTAGATTGACATTGCGTGAAAGTTTAACCTACCTTAACGTTGCGAGAAAATTTCTAAGATGAAATATTGTGTTGACTAAAATCAGTTTGCACGCCGGAAGTGAAGGAAATGGGATGAGGAGATGACCATGATTATCGGGATTCGGCTTTCGTCTTTGGCGGCCTGAAGGCCTTCAACTTTTTTGCCTTTTTTTGTTTCGTTGCGCTGCTGCCCGATTGAAACGCTTTCCAACTGTCAACACGCGATTGTCTAGACTCCTCAAAATTCCGTTGCCATTCTCGCTCCATTGCCGCTTGAGCTTCTGCAGATAATTCTTCTTCACGCTTTCTTTTGCGCTGTTCTGCGTCCCTTGTGGCTAGTTCTCGTCTGAAAGAAAAGAAAAAATGTCAGTTCTGGATAAAACTAATTCAAGTATTTAATTATTTAATAATTTAATTTAGAGAAAATTGTAATTAATTTAGATTAAATTAATATTTAATCTAAATTTTCTTTTATTTAAAAAAAAATATATTAAAGATTGTTAATAAACCTTCTTCGTTCCATATCGGCGAACAACTTCATTGTCATGACCCAAACTGCATGTCTGTAACCTTCTTCTGTTTCTTCTTCCAAGAGTGTTGGGCCTGAGTTTTCAGATTTTCCCTCTTTTTTGAGTTTCTTCTTTTTTTCTGCAATCTGTAAAATTCAATGCAATTCATGCAAATTAATAAAGCATGCTATAACGTTAAAAACTTGGTGAAAAAATGTCAAGATCAATAATTAACTACTTGCCATGTGATCAGTCCGAGCCTTTGCCTCTTCGATGACATCCATGCATTTCGATCTGGTTTCTTCATTTTCCAAAGTTTTCCATGCTTTATTAACAACTGCAATTAAATTAAAAAATTACAATTAAAAAAAAATTAATTTATTACATTATAGTATACATATGTTTATTATTTTACTTACTTTCGAAGGCTTGCTGTGCTCTTTCGGCATCATCCTGATTTTTATCTGGATGCACCAAAATAGACATCTGTAAAGATCACAATGTCAAAATACTGATTTTTTTCTTAACAAAAGAGAAATAGATACTTACACGACGATATTTCTTTTTTATTTCATCTATTGCTGTACTTGGATCAATTTGTAGAACTTCAAAGGGATTCAAATTGAAATAAGATGAGCCAGGTCGCAATAGTCTCTCAATTTGTTGCTTAGGGGTCAACACAGAATCTCTTTTTTCAATTTCCTTAACCTATAGAAAGACACAACAGAATTTTTATATAATTGAACTAAATACATATTTAATAAATTTCTGGGCAATAAAATAATATAACAAAACTTTCAATATAAGAAACAATGATTTCAATGTAAAAAACATATACTCTATTTATCTTTCTTGACAAATTTAAATACTAGAAAATTATTCTTAGAATATTTAACAAGGAATAATGATAAATTAATGAACGTAAATTTCATACTAGAAATATGCAAGAAAAACTCAGTTAGGACTATCAGCTGACGTAAGCAGTTTTTGTAAACAGATACTGTTAAACAATAATAACATTATCAGCAGTATCATGTTTACCCTGCTTACACAGACTATATGAAACTTATACTTGTAAACTAAATAGGTAGAATTTTTTTTTTTAAAAATTGAATGGAGAATATATATTTCATTGAAATAATATTCAATAATAGAATGTGACATTCTGCACACTGAGAATTTTCAATACAAACATACTTCTAGGTTAGGAGTGTTTATCAACACTATTTAGTGACAATATCGCTTACAAAATTCAATATAATTACATATGCTAATTTAGAACATCAAAGACACAAATTGACACTAAAAAATATCTGTTGCCATTTTATTTCGAGTATAAAGTGAAATTTGTCAGAGTAGCAAATCAGAATTTGTTTACGTGACTGTTTAATAGTAAAGTATTGAATATTGTTTTTTTTGTGGCATCATGTATAAAGAAATCCCAAGATTAATGAAAATATGCGTACCTCTGAGTAAAATTCATTAAATTCATCTTCTTTCTTGGCGGGAGTTTCACTGGATAAACTGGAGTCGGTGGCGGCCATCTTACTTGTTACAAACTCAAGATTCGACGGTGTCGCTAACTGGGTGAAAGTTTGTACTTTTACTAGCGCAGCTGAGGTAACACATTTTATCAATACCTGTCTTATCAGAATAGGATAAAAAAGAATTATTTCAATTTTACTTCAAACTTTTTAAATAAAAATATTCAAGTTCATAAATGATAAATTTTAAAAAGCATAAATAAATAGAATGTAAAATCAATTTTTTATTTTAACTTTTTATTAAATTTTATATTTTATTTTTGTTCGGCTTTATTTTAAAAGATATATTTATTTTACATATTTCACATAAATTATAATATATATTTCTAAAATAAAATATCTAGCAGCCTGCAATATCAATAATTTTAATTAGTCAAAATTAATTGCAAAAGAAGAGAGAACATTTTATTAAAATTTTAGGGATGATCAGTAAAGTTCAGACGTCAGTGTTCAATGTAAAATTTCGTAATATTTTATTAACAAAGCTTAACAGCCAGTAAACGAGTAATGCCTCTTTCGCGGTAACAAAGACACATCGAACGAAATCAGAGCGTTATTATTGCGGCATACACTTTCGTCAAACTGATCAGTTGACTAGGATCTAATATAATCAGTAACTAGCCTATAACATACAATATTACTACTCACTATATCCCTCCGTCGGGGAACTCACAGATGCGATAAATAGAAGGAAGGACCGGTGGAATTACTATAATGTAACGCTCTATGACATCTAGCACTTGTTACGTCTCGCTATCTAATCAGCATAGCTTCTAACTCTAATCATTACTATTGAACACTTGTTCAGACATAAAGGCGTTACTGTCGGCGAATCGTGAGAGCCGCACCGCTAATAAATATAGATTTGAGCATCTACGCATCTACGCACTTGAAAGCACTTAACAAGAGAATCTGTTACGAATGATGAAGCTCATAAATGGACATATAAACGTTTTACACTTCGAAAAAAAAACAAACAATAGAGGTTTTTTTAATGTTTACATTTTCCATGCCCTTCATTTTAGCTGCACAAATTTTAAAGTGATAAAGAAGTGCAATTTGATGCAGAAGAAATAGAAATATTCGATGCGGTCCTCGCGATTCAATCGTAACGAAACATATAAACTTCACAACAATGTTAGTTTTCTTGCACATGACTATTATACTACGCCAATTAGCGATTAATGATATCAACAATAGAAATAGGATAAGCGGATGCTTGTAACAACAATTACTCTCTAATTCATTAAAGATCCAATCGACTCGGAAACGCGCGCGTGTAATAAATCATACGGAATCGCGTTTTAACGATTCAATATTATCAGTAGTATTTTATGAAATATGACAATCATAAATAATACATAATTCGCGAAGACAATTTTCATACAACATCAGATAATTTCAAACAATTTATGTGTGACAAAATTATTGATGTATTTAACTTTATGGGCAATAATAATAATTATGTATAAATTGGTTGAAGATCGTTATCAATAAGAAAAAATTATTTAGCACTAACACCTATTATCATTATAATTCAACCAAAAATAAATGCAATACTATCATAGAATTTACTTTTCTCACTTGTAGTTTTCTATATGTAAAAAGGAACTTCTTCCTTTTGCTTTAATTTTAAGATTGGTAAACTTCAAACAATTCACACGTTTTTCCATCGATACGCCTCGTTGAATCGCACGCTCACGATGCCGACGACGTTTATTACAGCGCACATTTTACAAAGTGCGCAAAAGCTAGCTGAACTAACGATACTTCTATACACTTGGTATTATACACCGAGTCTCTAAGTAAAAGGGGTCATTTCATTTCATCGACTGAAACGAACAATGAGTGCATACGCAAGATGACTAATAAATCCGTAATTCTTATACAAGGTGATCTGCCATCAATGTCAAACTCTCCGAGTTGCCTTGTTCTCATAACTAAAATAAATGTGAATAATACCAAGAGAAATATATCAAAGAATGCCCGTAGATATTTCATAGGCTCGATAAAATCAAGTATCCATATTTCAAAATAAGAAACAGATTAAAAAAAAAATAAATTAAAAGAAAAGAATTACACTTTGATTACCTTCTTTCTCCTTTTTATAAAACTTTAAATTAAAATTTAATTTCTCACAAAATAAATTATCAATTGCTTTAACTTTTGCAAAATTCTCGTCTTGTAGATACAGAACATCTTGTATTAGAATTATGCGTAAAACTGAACGATCTCAAGGAGTCTCAGTCTCCTCCAGAATTTTTTCCCGTGTGAACCTGCCCACGAAGAATTTGCCAAAATATATTTCTTCGTAAAAATGTTACATCTATATATACGACTTATCGATATGCAACCGAAGCACTTACCATTAATAGAAAGCGATTATATGTATATGTGTCCGACATGTAGAAGAAAGAGGATTAAAACGTTAGATCTTTTTTTTTTTTTCGTATGAACATGCGTTCCGCGCGAGAGAGCGTATGTGATTACACAGACAGACAATGCGATGATTATAGACAAATAGATTGGTCGAGAATATCATCTGTGAATTCGCAAACACACTTAATTAAGAGCGACGACGAGATCGGGAGAAAATCGAATTTCCTCGCATCGGAAATCCATTGAATTCTTTGCGATTAACGTTATTGTACACTTATCCATATGTATTCAGCTGTTAATGGTCCTTTGATCTTGATATAGTTATTTTATTTTTGTTTAATCGACACATTATTGAATATATATATATAATACTTTGCTTAACGCAATTTAAAGTCAATTAATGCATAATATTCTCGATTTTGTGATGCTAAAATTGAAATTTTATGTCAAATGATGAAGTTACAATTCAATAATTAAAATGTAAAGATATATTTCATTCATATTAAAGAATAAAATATAAATAGTCGTACAAAAACTAATATATAGTTTATATAACTCTTGCAAAGTTTTTATAAAACGTGTGTGAACAAATAGAGTGTGTGCGTGTGTGTGTGTGTGTCTCCAATTGCATTTACATATTTCTAGATATATTTTGCAAAGATCGAAGAACCATTAAGAAAATATCTCATTATAATACTAATACAATTATGTAAATCTACCATGTACACACTCTTTAAAACACATTCGGTAGATCTCTCTCTCGTATCTGTATACGTTTGTTATTTTTATACTTAAATGATAAATGGCTATATTTCGCTGAAGTGATCTTTTTAGCCCTAGATCGCATCATACTTTATTGGATATATTTATTCTTTTAATATTTACGCCTTTATCAAGCTTTAATATATATCTCTAAATTTCCATTATATATGTATAAGTTATCTTTGGTATTCTATACGTTTCTATAATTTTCATATTTGTGACAAAATATTTATGCAATGTAATATCAACCAAGGAACCTAACAAAATAATTACGACTGCGAGAATATTACTAATAAAATATTTGTTATCAAGGATAAATAAACAATGAACTGTTTAACATTACAAATTGTCCTAGTGTATGTATGATTGAAGCGTAGTAATTAATTCAATTGTCCGGTTGAAATTGAATATCGATCAATTCAGCGAACGAGAATACCGTTCTCGAAGTTATAGCCGGCATGTTATAAAAAACATGACAGAAACGCATACACGCATATGCGCACACATACACATATTCCCATACACGAGCAATTGTAATCGCGCACACACACATACACGTATAAACTTTCAAAATCTATTTGGCACTCTCCTAATTTCGTCGAAAAGGCGAGCACACTTGCTATTATTCTTCAATTCAGAGACATTGCATATCGAGTAGTAGCTTTACTCCGTCGCTACACATACGGTTTTTAGCGTTACGCTATATCTTATAGGTTCATCTTACACGTTATATGATAATTGGTCTAAGAAAATTCCCGGTTGCATAAAAAATATCAACTGCGCTGCCTGAGGCGAGTCAATCGCTCAGTAATAATCGCGAGTTGCATTGTAATTCTCATTACAATGAGAGCGAGCATTAAATAGTACAACGACCACAGTTCAATTACTGATATAGATATAGAGAAATTTAAAGATCATGAAGGGTCCATGTACCAACAATTTCGTTTGTGTTATTAAAACAAAAAAAAAACAAAAAAAAATTTAATTATTTTTTAGCAATTATTTTTACGCGCGGTATATGAGAAAAATTTCATTATTCAACACGTAACAAAATTCAGTTGCAACAAATCTCTTTTACAATAAAACTTTAATATTGTTAAATTTAATTAAAAAATAAATTATTTATAGCAAAAATTATTGTAGTACAAAGATTTTGCTAGTTTATCGCAAAATAATTCGTCGGTATAAATAATGTGGATTTGTTAACATTTAGACCCCCGTAGATTTTGAATTCTTTAAACAATATTCATTGTCATCTATAGATTAATATATAGATCTATAGATTATTTATCTTGGTCGCATATATATATATATTATTCACGTTTTGAATATACAAGACTACAAATATCTTTAGATAAGTTGCATCGTAAAACGGATAAATGGATACAAAAGTTTTCATGTAACATGAATATTTTAGAGATTTCAAAGTGCCGGAAAATATATATCAATTACATGGAATATCAAAGCTTTTCTTTCTTAAAATAACGCTAATTTCTTCGAAAATTTTTCTGAGAAGTTCAGAAAAAGCAGTCCATTGAAAATATTTTTGTTTGAAAAATATATAAAGAGTTTTCACTCTTGCTTAAAAAAACGCTTTTATATTTTATTAGAAATACCCTGCAAACTTTTATCATGCAAATTTTTCAGGAAAATAAATCTTTTAAGATATGCGTTTTGCTATTCCACAATGTCAAAGAATGATGGCGAAATCGATAATCAATATTTTTCATATTATAAAATATTTCAAGAATCCATTAAATTATAAAAAACATGAAAAATTATTGAATACCTTCTGCAATAATATGCCTGAATGCCCTTCTTATGTACATAGAATATAGTGAAAGGTAAATACATACATTGAAAGCTCTATTCTAAACAGTCAATTCGAAGAAAGAAGATTTTATGAACGTGCTGGATGCAGACAGACTACTGGTAAATTTTCGTTTAATTAATTTCATATATTTTGATGATTTCCTTTGATCTTTTTCGGGCAACGTTATTGCCGTATACGCTAATTTTTAATTAACGTTCAAAGCTACGTAATAACATGTGAAATAATTATTTGCGGTACATTGTAAATTATGAATTATCGTCGCTTTCACTTAATTAAAAAAATTTAATGTTATTGTGATTTCATCAACAATATAATGATGGAAGAGCTATTATCCATCCATCATGATGTTTCGTGAACATATGATTAAGGATGCTACTTTCCGTGTGATTATTTTTTCAAAAAAGAAGAAAGCATTTTCTAAAAATATTCCTTCTCAATAAAGATTTTGATTTTCAATTTTGATGTTTAATTAAAATTCAGCGGATAAAAAGCGCTGTCTTGATTTCGAAATTTATTGCACTTTTCTCGCCTGTATCCAGCTTCGAGGAATGATGATCGAGGAGATACTATTCAGGTTTTGATTAGACATTTTGATGAATTACACTCGTTTTGATTATACAGTGCTAGAACGGTTCGAAAGAGTAAACACAGTGTTGCGGGGAGGGGGAGAAGAGGGACACTAACCATCGGCAAACATTGAAAAGGGCCCGCGATGCGAGGAACGGAGCCTGCATTCGTCGTCCCAATGTCTGCCGCGCATTACTTTTCATATTTTGATTTCGTTTTGTCAGCCATTTTTCTTTTTTATATGTACTTTAATATAGTATATACCGTTATACGCGCTTAGATCTTAATGATACGACGACAACAGAAACCTAGAGGACCCTCTTTATTACGTTTGCACCTCGAATTAATTTCTGGCGCTAAATTCACGCGAGTGCCAACTGCATTACGTGTATTTTGCATTACATGCGACCGTGTAACGTGCGTTTATACAGCTTCTTTTTTTTACGTAAATACTTATATGAGGTATAGCACTTGGAGAACATGGCACATTTTATATGTCGCTTTTATCGGACAGCTGATCCGATAACATCCCCTGCGTTTGTCAGTATCGAACAGCACATTATGCACATGAATATGCATGTACGCGCGAATGCAAATACTCCGAGTGAAAGTCCCTCGAGAAAGATTTGCGAAAGTTTTGTCGTTCGGACGCGGTATCTTGCAATTTTTAATACAACATCAATGGACTGAATAGATTTTTTATTCAATTAACAGTTGCGTCAATAATCTGCGGACAACTTTAGTAATTTTTAAATATTTGGAAAGTTTTACAGATATAATTAAAATGCGAATAGGTTTTCGAATATTCTTGACATTTTTTTGAATCAAGTATTTTACGCATAATTTCTCGAAAAGTTTTCTCATCGGAGTATATACAGAGTGTCTCAAACCAATTGTATTATTTGTTAATAGCAGATTCATTCGGAGACAAAAATCTTTATTCAAAATATCAAGGCTACAATAATTTGTAAATGCAAAGTGTTTAAAGCTGATTAATCAGATTGTCAAAAAAATTCACGCGCTCAAGCACGTCGCATATTAATTTCTATATCTTTATATATAAGAATCAATATGCAACGTGCGTGAGCGCGTGAATTCTGGACAATCTGATTAATCAACTTTAAACATTTTGCATTTAAAAATTACTGTAGCCTTGACATTTTAGTATAAAGATTTTTGTCTTCACATGATCTCAGAAATCTACTATTAACGGATAATAATACGGTTGGTCTGGAACACCCTGTGCAGTAAATATGATGTTGATGATATGTTCATTATGCCAAATTAATATTTAATCAACGCTCTCATCCCAAAATATTCAGCTTTGTTACTTAATATATACGGGCAAATATGTATTCACGATCGTTATTGTTCAGCATACGAATTCTCACTGCATATTTAGCTAAATGCGACTGTTTAACGGTGAGTTTTTATGTAGATAACGTCAATTAATAACATTTTAACATATTGATCGATTTTCTCAATGTGATCCACTTCTGAAAAGCGCATTTAGTATTAAATACATAGCGTGATTATTTTATCCTATCGCGTATGAATGTAATGATGCACTGCAAAAGTAAGAATGTATGTACGTGACATTTTTGCCTTTTTGCTTCTCGCACGAAAGAAACGTTGATTCATACTCGACAAGTGTGCAAATATCTTAGCTTATCTCGTGATTCATAATGGAGGCATTGCGTGTATTTTAAATGGGGAATCATTAATATTTATGCTTTGTACATACGGAGAGAATTGTTCATTAATATTCAGCACCATTGTGCGTATTGCTAATTATGTAAAAGTGTGGTTGATAAAAATGTGATATGTTAAAAATGTACCATGTTACGATAAAAATGTGATTGCCAAAAATAAAAATTACATAAAAAACTATTTAATTGAAATCGGCTGAAAAGTCGGAGAAATATTCTTCGAATCGTCGATTTACAGCTAAAATTGCAAAAAGATTCACTTTAGCTATGAATCCATATTTCACTCCCGAATTCAAAACTGAAATTAATCAAATCCAAATCTGCAGGCCCTATTTTAAATCTTGATCTATATTTAACTCACAGATTTCAGACTCGTTTCAATCTCGAGATACAATTTCGCATTTTATAATGTTTTTTTTAAATTAAGTTAAAAATAATTTAGCATTTCAAATATTTCAATATTATGTACGAAATATTATTCAAATATTTCAATAAAATTTCCATTTAGAGTTGTAAATTTTCAGGCCTTAAATAATTAATTAATATTCACGCAATAAACACATTCTTTTTTTCAATATATATTACTCGAATTCATTAATCTTTGTTCTGTTTGTAGGAAAGCGCGAGGAGGTTACAAATACTCCAATAATTTACACATTAAATATGATCTAATAAATATATCTTCATATTTAAAATTAACTATATAAATCTTCGAGTTCCTTCAAGCGTTAAATCATTAATTAACGTTTCTCAAATGCCTTATAAATGCAACTTTATCTTTCCGCAGAGGGTTACTCGAACATCCCGAATCGCCTAATTTTTGTCCTGTTTGTAGGTAAAGCGAGAATTCGGTCGCGACGATGATGTCCTTTATTACGAGAGTTCTATACAGCAGAAAGCAGGTAATAGTGTGTTCCACATTGACATCACTTTTACAATCTTACGCTACTCTCACGCATACGAGTTTACATCTATGTACAAACACACGCTTGCAGGTGTAGGAATTCACTTGACTGTGGATTTCACGAATTGTCTTCAATTGGTATACCACGTATACACACACACGACACTTGCTACTAATAATGACGCGGCTAGCCTCTTTTGTTACGCAAGCGACTATTTCGACGCGCGAAATCAGAAACTATAAAATGATCTCTCAACTTTTACGCTGGAATCATGCGAATCCTGCTACTTGGGCTCACTTAGCGACTCGCATCTCCGCTTTCACAAAGTGACAAATTGGAAGTTTGCAAAATACCGGATTTATGTAATAAAGCGAGCGCCACAGAATCGCCGTTCTTTCAAGCAAGCAGCAAGATTCTCACGAATATAAAAACAACCCTCACCCGACCTACCTTGTTTTCACCGACGGACTATTCCATCTTCATTACGTTGTGGCGCCGTTGCGACACGTCGAGGCGCCTGTCGCTACTCCATGATACTCGATGACGTGCTTTTCCGCGAAATTCAATCCTTCAACATTTCTCCGAAAACCCCATTTCGCCAAAACTTTACAAAACGCGCGCAAAGGAGACTGGATTTAACTTACCTGCGGGAATGTGTACACAATTCGCAAGCATTAACACGCCAACGCAACTTGTTGCGCCAAAGTTGCTCCGGGATTCGGATGAGAATGACGAGCATTGGTTTGTGTGGAAGAGTGCGGGCAAAGAGACGGGGAGCTCCCGGATAGCATAGGACGAAAAAGAAAAAAATCACAAGGATCGCTGTCCGAAATGAAATCATCAGTCGAAGCTGAAGCGTTCTGTAGTTCACCCCCTTCACCGACGACCACGCGTTGACCCCGTGAGATTTACAGGGTCATACGTGGCGAACGGTGGAGGGGGTCAGGCCGCTATGCTTGATCCACCTCGTGACAGACCTCCATGTAGTCCGGGTTGTGCATTATGTCCTTAATCATGTCCTTCAGTATCGTGTAACGCGGAAACATCGGATACACCTTCGAACTGTTGTACTCCTCCTGCAATAGAAGACAACGCCTTTTCAATCATGTCGATTGTTTATGAATGGAGAATGTACGTGCAAGCTTGTTTTTCTATTGTGACAGAACTTCCTTGCAATCCGATATTTTGCTTCACAAATTTCTTATCTTACGATTTCGATTGTATATTTTATGAAGGAAAAAAAAATATCCATCTTCAATCCGCAATAAAACGTGGACAATAATCGAAAGAGTAATTCTGAGCGACGATAATTTACAGAAAGTGGCGCGAAATATATTTAATCGGTTCTTGAATTTCGAGATGGTTTTGAATCATTCGCGACAATTTCAGAGCGCGTGTTTGCGGGAAGATCAAAGGGCGGCGAAAGGGGTTTTGCCGTGACATTACAGTACCCTCGGTTGCCTTTAATCTCCAATTTATTTGACACTATATATGGTGGAAAAGCGTGAAACGGGTAGACGATAACCGTCGCACCGCCAGCGGGAAAGCCTTATAATAGCAGCGGTATGCAATTTATTGGAACATAAAAGAGAAAAAAGAACGATCGTAACAATGTCCTAATATGATAGCCGTAGTGTTACGTTTCGCCACCACCGAGTAACGTCACCTTCGTACGACCATAATCGCGAAGTCGACAAGCAATATAACTCATGCAATGTGTCTGAAAGAAATCCACTTTGATCGAAGAATATTCTTCTGGTTATTAAAAAAAAATATATTAAAATATGAAAAATATCTATTAAAAATACATTCAAATATGAGAAATATATACTAACAAATATATACTGTGCTTTTTAATTAATATTAATTCATAAAGTTGCTGTATAATATAAAAACAATATTAAATTTCTTGGCATTAATTTATCGTAGATATTTCGGGAAAGTTTAATCCAACTAAGATTCTTTGCTATTTAGATAAAAGGTAGTTAAAGGTAATAAAATACAACAGAGAGGAATGTTTAATAACTTCCAGTTAAAATTAAAATATGTTTCTAGATTGCATTACGCAAATTTGTATTAGTGAGTAAAGTAAATGCGTCCTCCTTCAAAGAATGAAATAAATATATAAAGTTGGAATCTTAGTGAACACATACCTTCAACTCTTTGATGAGGTTCCTGAGACCAGTATATTTTTTCAATAATCTGTACAGATCATTCGTCATCTGGGTGTTCTCCGCTTCGATTTGCGCTGTCGTCATACCTGCGCATATCGTACTCGTTGTCTCATCTTCGTCTGATTTTATTTATCAAGCACAGCTCGTAAATATCACGAATATTTCAAAGCTTAGAAAAAAATTTGCTTCCAAAATACATGTTAATTAACAAAGTTAACTTGCGCGTTTAAAAAAATCTACGTGCCTGATTTCCAGATAAAAAAAAAGGATGATGTTTACTCTGTACAATTAATTTTCCCTCTGAGAATGTTTTTCGCTTTCATTACACGGTATAACATTGCTATAGATATATCGCAGTGTAACATATTTTTAAAGTAACTTTTTACAATTAACGAGCAAGCGCAAAAACGAACCACGTCGGGTATGCGGTTGCATCAACGTAGTTCGCTCAGTGCTCTACCGAGAGGCATTAATTAACGCTCAGAGAAATATTGCTCTTGTCGGCAAAATGAAAACCAAGCGAGAATGTTAGCCGTTAATATGTACGTTTGCGTACACGCGAAATCAAACTAAAGCAGCAGCGCGGCATATTTGATAACAGAAGCGAGCATTTTGATAACAAGCATTTTCAAACGTTCCTACTTTTTGTTTTCACATTCTCTAAAAATGCTGTCCCTTTTATCACTTATATACTAGTTCTTGCTGCGAGCGAATAGAATATTTGAAAATAGTTTCCGGCCTTTTAACGATATCTGCAGAAATATAGATTGCTTCTATCAAAACATGAAACTAAATATAAAACAAAAAAATATATAAAACTGTTATCAAGAATATAAAATAGAATAAAAGAGAAATTAAATGTAAAAATTCGAAAAATTTCCGGTCAATTAAGCACCGAGCTAATCAATTGGTTCGAGCCATTAGTATCGAATGATTTCAACTGGAACTCGTATTTCGCTGTGTAACACGAAGAGAGGAAAAGTCCTTTGATTAAGCATTGGGTCTGCGCGCTAAATATTTTTAATTACAGCGTACTCGGGCGCGCTATCGGCAATTTACGCGTTGCTAATAACTTCTCTTTCTTGCCAAGGTAATTTATAAACCTGCGATAATCACGAACGCGCCCGCGATTGTACAGTCGCAAAAATGTTGGCGTCGTGAAACACGGTAAAGAATAATTTTCGAATAATTTTCGCCGCGTATCGCGATAATGAAAAATACCATAAATCTTCCACGCTCTGGAAAAATAATGAATTGTTGTACGATGCATCTGTTGAATATTTATGAGAGCATAAAAAAACCGGTGTAAACGAGAACAGAAAAAGAGATTAATTACACGTAACTTTTGATATCTGAAAATTTTGATGGAATTTTTAATTCTACGTTTTAAACTTCTCAAGAATTGAGAAGAGAGTTTCTGACTTTAAATCAAAAACAAATAATAGTCATAACTTGCTTAGTATCTTATCAATACAACTTTTTTTATAAATTATTAAAAATTTATGCAGAACAACGTTTGAATATGTCATCGATCAATCGATAACTATGTAATAAATATAATAAAATTGATAGCAAAGTATGACAGTTATTCGCCTTAACGGCGAATTTTTGGTGTCTCCGATCGGGCGCCTATGACGGAAAATAATATATTATGCATGCTTGGAGGCTTTCCAAGGAACGACAGCCATTGAATCGTGTTCCTTCCGCACAATTTGCGCTTCAAGGAAAATGTTCGAATCGTCTCGCGAATAGGCAAGCGTGTACGATAATCACATGGGTTTCTTATTACAAAGATAAAAAGAAAAACAGAAAAATTGTGTGTAAAATCAATTGCAGAAATAAAATGAAATAAATTAAGCGCGAATTCTCATCAAATGGAAAGCAATAGATTAAAAAAAAAAAAAAAATAAAAGAAAAATAGCTTACAAATTAATTACATTGATTAACCTTTTATTCATTGAATCGCATCGCCCGAAGGTAGCGAGAAGCTAGACAATAATCAAAGTCGCGGCACGGAACGAGGACAATCGACGGAGGACAATGGAGAATTGTTTTCTTCCACCGGCAAAACCTCCAGCTACCAACTATTACTTCTCCCAACGGCGACCGCGACAATCGCACTTCGAATACAACACTCACCCTCGAGTCTCTCGATGCGCTCTCTCTTGGTCTCGGCCTCCTCGGCGAGACGCGCCGAAGTTTTCACGCCTTCGCCGCTCTTGTGGGTCTTCTCCATGATGGAGCAGGCACGCAGCACGAAGGCGGGCACAGTCTCCTGTTTTTCCTGCCTCGGTATATCCACCAGCGTCCAATACTGCGTCTCCAGCTTAATTACGTCCTGGAAAGGCAAAACCGTCGGTAGCTCGAGCTACCGTCGCAGCGACGAGAAAAGGGGGGAAAAAAGCTTGGCGTTTGTGCAAGGCGATCGGTCGCCATTGTGCAGCGGATCCTTTTATCCGCGTGTTCTGCAACGAGTCGCCGGTCCATTCATCAAGCGTGGTTTAAAACGATCGATTTTCTTCTTTACAAAATGTAGTGTCATTAATCTGTACTTATATTCAAGATTAGAGTTTACAAATTGTAAATTAGAAAGTCAGCTGTCATTATTTTGTGCCTCTTAAGAACAATATATCCTTTCTTTCCAACAATGGTTAAAGCTTTTTTTTTTTTTTACTAAAACCAATTTTAATTAATTTTTAAATATTAAAAACTCAGCCAACTGCAATAGTATCGAATTGCCAATAATTGCAAATTTACGTATTTTTCTTAACAAAAGAAACGGCGATCGTAACTACGTTGCTTCCTTCACTTCCTTCTTTCTCTATCCTTCTACGAAGCATCTCAGATAATACGGAGAGATTACGGGGCTATCGATGAAACAAACAGCGCGATTTATATAGAACAATTTTATTCCGTTCGCTTGAGGATTAATCCCAAGTTGATTTTTCCCCTGCCGGCAGGGAAAAACTCCCCGCTCACCGTTCTCTCGATCGCAGCGAAAGTTTACACCAGAAACAAACGTCGACGTCCGCGCAAATACACCCGCGGGACTGACGCTCGCGAATGGCCGTGTATTCAACGTTGGAAAAAAAAATTTTACAAAAAGGGAAAAAACTGGAAGGTGGCGATAACGCGTGCTCGTCTTTTGCGCCGATTGCAAACTTGTTTCGGCATTCGTGTCAGCTATCACGTATGCAGCTTTATTTGTTGTTCAAACGTGTGCGAATGCATCTATCGGATAACGAATGCGCCCGTTGCAGCATGAATGTTGCGCTAGGTGGATATTTGGAAAAATAAAAACGCTACATTTTGAATTTCTCGCTTGCCCGTCGGTTGCATCGGTTTGTGCTGTTGCAGCTGGAAATTTTGCGCTGAATTACCAATTGCAAAGCGCATTAAACGTAATGACGAACTCTAAAGCTACGCGGTAATTTCCTTTTTTATTACTCGCCCTGCGCTTTCGCGAAAGGCTTTCATCGAAAAATCCATTCAGCATTTCGCTTGAAAAGTACGCTCGAAAGGAATAAAAATAAACACACTTAATCATGTAAATACAAAAATACTTTCGATAGAGTCATTCAGAAATAATTTCCAAGCTCCATCCGGCTGAGAGAAGGCCAATGATTAATTTTTGGAGCTAATCACAAGTTTGCATTAAGATCACGGAGTAGTTATTAGTCCCTTGACAATTTCTTAACAGAGATTCGAGCGAGAAAGCGACTCGTCGATCGAGTTTTCGTGTACATCATTTACCTGTATAAACCGAGCGGCATAATTACGACGTAATTACATCAACGGCGCGCGGCAATCCAGGCGTGACGCTCGCAGCGCACAAAGTGTCAACGGGAGAAAAACACGTGTACTACACCTAATTACGGTTGCCACCGTCTTACCTTGATCATAACTTTGAGAAGATTGTAACGCTGGAACACGTTGCGCACTTGCTTGCTGTCGGTGTACTTGCACATGAGCTCGACGAGGGCCCTCTTAGCGGTGTCGTAGCTGCCGTCCAAGCGTATCCTCACGACTCTCAATCTCTCGTTCGTCTCGATCACCTCCTCCTTCGTTTGTCCACCTGCGCCCCATCGCAGACAACCCGTATTTGCAATTCGGCGATTCGAAAAGTTTCGGAAGTGCGAGCAATTTCTTTCGATTACGGACAACTTTGATGCATCGATGCATTTTCCCCTCGTGATAGCGTTGAATCGATTTTCCTTATCGCGCGCGTCAATCATCGCGCGGCCGAGGCGCGTCGCGTTTACCAGCACCGTTAAATTGGGCGCGATGAAAACGACAGAGAGAGAGCGCCGTGCGCACGAAAGTCGCCTCCAATTAATTTCCAATTAACTCGACACCGCGATAGCGTCGAAAGTTTCGACATAAATAAATCGAGTACGCCGACGGGCGACGCGATAAGCAACTCCGTCGACAGTGTTCCTATTTCATTCGGTGCGCGCTTGAATTTGTAGGAAAAGTTCGGACCGCAGAAACAAGCGAGATCCCGAAATAGAGCAATATGGAATGCATCAAAAGAAACTTCGAGAGTTGCACTTTGGATTTAAATTTTGCATAATAACAAAAATTGCAAATTTACGCGACGAGTATCCTTGATTATTCCCCGACGCGGGAAAATCGATTTCAAGCTAGTTTGGCGGCCTGTCGGCAAAATTGAGGCCGCAAATGGCAATGTATCTTGTGCACGTGCCATTATCATACCTTAGGAATTTATCTGAGCGCGTTTCAGAGACAGCGCCGCGGGAACATTGATGTCAGAATTAATCATAGTTCTACGTTTGTCGATGGGAAAGCGTTAATCTGAACCTGACGGAATTCTCAGCCGACGACGAAGTTTCCGTCTATTCAGCTAATACAGCCAACACACCGTTACTCTCGATCCGACCGAATACAAGAGTTTCCGCTTCGATTCCATTCATGGGACAACTAACAACCGTCCGCCGCTGGCGGACTGCCAGACACTTATTTCCGAGCGATACGTATAAATGTCCCCATTCACTGAAATTGCTATACTTAGAACGAATGCTCACCCTTCATATTTAATTCTTTCAAAATCAAATAAAGAAATTTGTTTAAAAAAAAATTAAAAACGTTAAAGATCTGATTCTCTCAACAAAGCTCACGCTTCCGATTTCGTCAAGCTTGATTTTAAATGCAAATAACATATTTCTGCGCGCATTTCTCGCGCTGAAAGATATTAACAAATATTTTTACAAATGATCAAATATTTGACAAAACCTTGGTTTTATGAGCAATCCTTCTCCTCAAACTTTTCTCGCCCGTTATCTTTATCAAACCGCGAATTATTATCAAACATTTTCTTATGCGAGATCATAAACTTCCTCTAACTGAGATTTCATAGCGCGTCGTATAAAAAGATCCTTAAAGTAAGAAGGCTACAACTACTCTGCCATTCCGCGCTCTTTGTCGTGCAGAGTTATTGAGTAACGGCGATTAGCCAAGATAGTGGCTGAAAACTTTAATTAAACTCCTATGCGAGAGATGAAAGCGCGATAAAATATCGTTCGGACTTACTGGAAGTGCCCTCGTCCTTCACGTCCTGGACGATCCTCCGGACGCTCTGCGTGAACTTGCCCACGAGATTGGTGCTGGCTGAAACAGACAATGAAAGCGACATGAAATAATGTTCCGCCTCGAGACGCACGATAAATGCAATATCTCGCGAGTTTGAATTAAACAGCTTTGAATCGTTTAATGCCTGATATGAATAGCATTATAAAGTCAAATCTGCGAAAACGCGCGCGCGCGCGCACACTTCTTTCGACCGCGCCGGATAAAGACGCGCGGGAATAATGGATGAGGTCCGCCGAGGAAGAGATCTCTCCGGCAAAGAGTGCAAACGTCACTCGGTGCATCCGGAAAGTGGATGACTTGACGAGAAATACTAACATCGTTCGTTCAGCAGTATCCGCGTCCGCCCGTGTCGGGCGACATAAAGCGCGACGGTGCGGAAGAGCGCGCTAAAGCTTCTTACTCGTAAAACACGGGATTGTTCTTAAAGCAGCCGTCGAAGTGGGCTTTTAAAGCGATCGTCCCCGCCGAGGGCTCAGCCCGGCGCCGCAGATGCAACCCTTTTCACCGACCTATAGAACAGCGATTCCCCGGCTGCAATCTTTCTGTAGTATCGCGCGTGTTATCTATATCGAGGGACGCAAAATTCCTCCCGCCCGTTCCGCCCTAACGAAATGAACAGCTTTATCATGTTTAATCCTTTCAAGTAGCCGGGTTTAATCCCTCGCAAGATGAGAGCGGAAAGACGTCATATCCAACTACGCTCCGTAATTTCCAAATAAAGCCCGGCTGATTAAATGCCGGACTTTTAGCGTCTACACTCACGCCGGATGCATCGCAAACAATTCATTATGTATTATTTCCGTGTATTCCAAAACAAATGGATGTGCTTAATCTAAATTAAATAAGCCACTGTTCATTTCCACGTCGTCAGCTTGCGAACAAACAAATTATTTATTTTTACTGCGATAAATTTAAAATGTAAAATTAATTTAATAGAAATAAACGTCTCGATTAAATCGAAGAATCTGATCGCGTTACGCGGATGTAATAAAAACAGCTTTGTTACTTCGTTTGAAACAATTTACGCGTTTAACATCGTTGCGAGTAACACGAGAGTATAGATCGCGTTCTATGAAGTTTTCACTGTTTTCCGTTTGCTTCGCGAAGAAATAGTGCTGCCGCCGATTATATTTCTTCCTAGTAATGAAAACCGCTTTATAAGTTGTTAAAGAGTGGACGTAAACATGGTAATGTTGAGACTCTCGCCGGAAGGTTTTCTAGAAGCACAAAACGCACGAAACGTCCCGCAATCCTCTTTTATGGCTTTGTAAGTACTGCCGTTACAAAGCCGAAAGTCCACATTCCTCGTATTCTTTGCTCAACGGTCCCGCGTATACCGTGATGCGAAAGTTCATTGCGACAAAATGGAGAACCATTCGGGGACTTTTCCAATCCACAGCTGAAGAACTTGGTTCGCGGTTGACCAATTTTAAAATTGATCTGTCCTGTGTAAAAATTTAACCGTCACTTCGGCAGAGAATTCGGCGAAGAATATTCCTGCGTAAAGTAGAAAATAAACTAATAACTGTGTTCCTTTATTTAGCGCGATTTTACGTTTGAAGAGCAATGATCGCATGAAGGGAGTAATTCGATTCCTCGTCGACACGCGCTACGGGAAACTGAGTTCAGTAACATCTGCTGTGTTCGTTAGTACGGAACTCGCCCCCCGTTCAGCGAGTTTGGCTGAGTGCCAATTTGTAAGACACCCTATACATTTGTATTAACTCGCTCTCCCTGCAACAGAGAATTCAGCTCACGAATAAACTTACTGTAATAGGTACGCCTCGATACTGCTTTTTACAATGAAACACCTTTTAACTCTGGTTTTGTAAGAGAAAAAATAAATCATCAAATTGTTTATCAGCAAACAATACGTTTTTGACAACGTGATATTTTTATTTTCGACAAAAACACCCTGCGTTTATTGAATAGCACTCCACGTTACCAAAATAATAATATTTATATCTATATATAGAGAGAGAGAGAATTCTGTGATTATAGCTTTATGAAATAAATATATCGAAATAAATTCGTGAGATACATCAAATAAACGTCAGTTGCCTGCGTCAAAATAAAAAAAATAAAATACGTTAAAATAAACCGAGAAGTTTTTTTATTTAAAAAAATAAGCGAATGTTTGATATACTAAAAGATAATAATTTTCTTCCCTTTAACGAACTTCTACATTCACGCAATTTCTGAAATTGACAATAGCAAGAAACGCAATTTGCCCTCGCAGTCAATTACACGAATGAGAAGGAACATTCTCATTTTCGTTTGCATTTAGCTACGATGGTTTTTGGTCGGGCGAGGGCGATACATTCGCGGCGTCATCGTGCGCCGACAAAAGGGCGTTATCTGGTCTCGTTAAGATAATATGATTTGCGCCGTCGAGGAGGAGTTGGCTGGCTGCCAACTTGTAAAACGTACACCGTAGACTCGCACCATCTTGCCCCTATAGTCTCCCGAATTACTCGGTAAGTGCATTTCGTCGACTCGCGAGAATTTAACGGATCCAAATGGAGTAACGGAGAAGCTTTCCAGAGAAACCTCGAAGTACCAGGTGTCTGATTGCATCTTTTTCAAGAAAACAATATAAATTAGATGCTTTTTTCAAAAGTAATTTATGAGAATTAATTTCTTAATTTCTATAGATTTTTATTGTTAATTTCAGAAGGGAATATATCTTGGTGTAAAAACAAACGCTAGTTTGCAGGCATAAAGTTTGCAGTAGTAAAAATGCGTCTATGATCCGCCATCCGCGTGCGACGGTGCGACCGATAATTTCCAAGTCAAATATGATAAATATAAATTTCTGCTGCAATACTTGGCTAAATTTGCATAACCGCCGGGATATCGTAATTCGCGATTAACTGACAGGCAAAAAGAATTTGTCGTTAAAAAAGGTCAAACGATATCATTGCTCGGATAAAGCAATCGCCCGTACGAAGTGCAAGTATAATCTAACTTCAACTTACTTCCCACATCACGTCTGCGCTTTTATAAAATTTTCCAAACCCGACGCCGTCGCGCGACTCTCTTTCAGGAAGACTCACGTCAAGTTACCCGTGGGGAATCCACCGAAAGGCCCGAAGCTTCCACTCATATACGTCACATCGCGCCCCATTCGGTATTTCATCCGCGCCGAGTCGCGGCGAGGGGTTGCGCACGTCGTCCGGCATTTGTACTCTGTCGTGCCTTTTCCAGCAGTCGGATGGTTTCATTGGAATTCAGCGCGCGTCTCCTACGTGGTTCTCGTAGCCCGCCGCTTCTTCGATCAGTAGGTGCCGGGATATATCCCGTGGAATAAGTGACCGGGAAGAAGAAAGAGAGAGAGAGAGAGAGGAAGGCGGAATGGAGAAGGCTGTTCGGTCGGAACGGGCCGGATGCCAAAATGCAACAAGCGCATTGTCGCTCGGGCCGCCACCGGGCGGATTCGTTCTCTTCGGCACGCGCCCGCTTAAGTGAATTGTCGTTGTCGATTGCCCGACGGTTGAACGTGATCGTTGCCGAACGAGTTCTCGTTATCCCTCGAATTTACGCCAACGTCGGCAACCTGTATCGCGACCAAATAAAAACGGAGAGATAGATATTTCTTCATCTACGAACCGTCGTAAGTTTAAAAACTGGTTGTTCAGCTCTTATGTTGACGAGTTCAATACTATTGGAAAAATATCGGGACGTAAAAGTGAGTGAGTGCTGTAGATAATAAAAATACAAATTGAAACAAAAATTGAAAAAAAAAAAAAATAATATATAATCACACGCGTTACAATTAAATTTCGCGAATACTTTGATGAAGCAAGGTAAAAAAAAAGTGGAGAAAACACAATGAAGCCTGCGAGCAGACCAACCTAATTAAAAACTAATTTCGCTTCAAACAACCGCCGTGACGCAGTTTGCAATTTGCTGGATTATTTTAACGATCAATAAAATATCTCCGTGATATTATACAATGTGCGTCGCAAGAACTCTTCGGCTCGGCGACCGTAAAACAGCGCGACAAATTTTTGCGGACGCGCGATACCTAATCCGCGGGAGGAAAAAAGGCTTGCAGGAACATTATTGCTCAGAGTCCTTCCCTCCCCCCAAGTCCTAACAGTCGTAACCCCTGTAACCTTCTGGCGAAGAAAGGCGCGCGATCGTTAAGAATGCCCGTAAGAGAAGATCAACCTTTCAGACTTCCAGGATCCTCATCCTGAAAGTCGTGAATTCACATCGGTCTCAGGAGATAGTTAAGCTAGCGACCGCAAGTATGTCGTCGTCTCCGTCGTTCCTACCTCTGGAATTACTCAACTTTTGCGCAAAATCGTGGCTATTGAAGTCGAATTTTTGCTGCAATTGCACGTGAACTCACAGGTCATTAACGAGGGATCTGGTATGGACGGTATGCCTTGAAAAAGATCTTGATAAATAGTGGTGTAATATATTGATACGCTGTAAAACGCTAGAGAAGCTTTATATAGCAGTAAGACTTCTTAAATTAATTAAACACTAATTAACTTTCTCTCGATACATCTTTCAGTTGTATTTAAAATAAATTTGCAGAATATTTAATCAAATTAGGAGAAAATAAAGCTTCTGTGAGATCGTTACGACGTCAAAATGCAATCAAAGGTCCTTTTTACAAAAGATACAAAACGGTTGTCACTAATTTACGGGCGCTTACGTGTATTTAATGATCATTAGAGTATTTTCTATGACGAGTGAGTTTATGACCGAATTTCTTTTCAATTAAATAGCGTCCGGATATCTGAAAGTATGACTAGAATTTAAATTCCATCCATTATGTGGAAACCGTTGCTAACGATGATGCGAAATCGCTGTTAGCTCCACAGAGACGGACCTTAACGAAGGCAGATGTGTCCTGATTATGTCTGTGTGCCATTGAGGATCGGGTAAACCGGATTTTTTGTCGACGAAACCGGCATCGCTGCTGTTCGGACATGGATGGATGCTCCGCATAGACGGATCTCTCCACATAGATCAAACGTATTGACCACATCTCTGCGGCTTTCCCGATACGCGAGTGTTTGTATAGGTTGAATAATACCCTGCTTTTGCGCCGGTAACAGACACTACTGCTAATGGAAAGCATTGCGTGATTGAATGGCCTTATGGTGCACTAAGACACAACAAATCTAGTTTGAATTAGCTGAATTCAATAAAGTTAGAATATTATCACGTGTGATGATAGAAGGCTGAATTAATTTTTTTTCCTCGGTAAACAATCATCGTGAGATATATGGAAAAAAAAAGAACACTTCTAAAGATACTTATTGATAGAAAAAGAATAATAAGCTAATGATATTTTTTATTATTAAAATAATCTTGTTTTATGCATATTTTAAATATTTCTACGAGATAATAAAAAAGTTTCTCTCGCAAAATTTCAAAGAAGTTCAAGTAGGCAAAATACCTTTGCTTGCGCGCGCGCGTGCGCGCGTTGTCCTCTGGAGGAAGTCGCAAAAGAATGTCGAGATAACGGACGCGGAAAAAGGTACCGGTAACGAGTGAAAAGCACGATCCAGTCGATGGAAACCTTTCAACGTAGGAAAGTTCCTCTTCGAAAAAGGAGTGCTGACGCGCGCGCGGCCCGGCAATTCCACTATTTCTCGTTACGCGGCGAAAAACCGTACACATACGAGTCCGAGTAGCGCCAGATCCTCTGTTGCAGCGACGTAAATTTTCGTTCGCGCTAAGAGCTCGGCTGGAAAATTCAATTTCGTCCCGGCACCGTCGCCGCTAATTGAAAGTCACGTTAGAGCGTGTCAATCGCGAATGCAGATGCTCGCGTATGTCATTCACTTCGCAGGATTGATGCCCATTCGAAAGATTGTAGTTTAGATTGGAACATTGATTAATTGCCTATTGTTACTGCCTTTTGCCTATTGCGTCATTTTTTCGATGTAACCATTTCATTCAATTTTATTTTTATAAAAATTCCTTCAATTATTTTACTCAGAATTTTCAAATTAAAAGTACACACCTACTTAAAATGACGTATAAATTTTTTTATTCACTTTCATGCAAAATAACTGAATTGAATGAATTGTACAAAACTATTTAAACATTTTGCGATAAATTGTATTATTATATATTTTCATAATAAATGGCCAAAAAATATGTACAGTGTTTTAAAATTATTCTTTTATTTCAGATTAATATTATTCTATCTTTTAGCAATTTCAGTTTTCTTTCAATTCCAGTATCTCGAAAAATATTGAAACTAATTGAAATAAAAGCTCGCAATTGCGTTAAAAAATTTACGAAGTTAAATACGTCAACTTTGGATGCTTTTCGCATGATAAAAACTGAAAAAACACTTTCTAACTCATTATAACTTGTTAAAATCTCGTCGCGACTCGTGTTAGACGACCTAGACATTGTCTGAAAATTCCGGTGAAAAAAATTCCATTATTATATAGAATCGAGTGTTGTAACGACAATATTTCGAATAAAGACACGCCTCATTTAACGAGACCTCGAGATGCTGCACGCTAGATCTCAGTCTGTCGGATGAAATTGCGATGCAAAACGATCGCTCGAGGGGGGGTCGGCGGTAGGTCCGATAGCGAGACCGGTCGGTCGTTAAGAAAGTTCCGCGCGAGTCACGGATTTATCGGACAGATTCCGAGTGGCTACGTGTCGGGACGTGGTGCTCTGTTCGGGAAGTAGATAAACGAGAGACGTCTGATACATCGCCTCACCCGATACTTCTTCTCAGTTCGTCCTCGCAGCCGCGTCTTGATGGCATCGAGGGCCTGGGGCGCGACGGAATTATTCGAAACTACTAAATGCTCAGAGTATTCCACGATACGACGCCCGGAGCTTCAGAATTTCCAACAGTGTAACATCGGTGAATACAAATTTCAAATAAAGCTATGAATATGAATACGGCGTAATAATCTCTCCGTATTGTTACACAACTCCCCGCGCACAACAATGGGAATGCGCATTGCAAGAAGATGCGAGAAATGAATTTTTTCATATCCATTAAAAATTAACATCACCGAGATAACATCAAGTTTTAAATCGTACATGTGCAAGTCTCGGTTGTAAATATATAAATATATATATATATATATATATATAAATGAGGGCATTTTGCAATATTTAATATTCTCCATTGCTAAATTATCGTAATAAAACAGCAGAATGATGAAATATTATTAATCTAGGGATCTCTGGCTGTTCACGCCGAAAGACGGCACTGTTCTTACACGTCGAGGTAGATATCGAAGAACGTCTCTTCTATCGAATAATTCCACGCCTACTCACCACCCACACTCAACGAAATACCCGGTGCACTGATTCTTCTATCTTCGAATGATATCACGGCGGGAAACTAGATTATCTATAGACACGCCCCAATTTTCTTCGCGTAGTAGTTACGGCTTAGGTAATAGTTACAGACAGGTATAAACAGACGCAGAATTAATCCTCTCAATAAGGTGCAATTGTGCCTGTATAATTCTATTCTGTTCCACATCTTCTCGAGACGTATTTCTGTTTCTTGAACACAAGATTTTTGCAAATTTAGAAATTTATGTTTTACAATTTTTATACGATATAAGTATAATGTTGCCGAAAAAAATATTTTAGCGATATTAAAAAAGCAAACCACATAAAGTGTAACTTGTGAAGACCTCTCAGTTTTGAAGAAAATTTATGCGTCGAAAAATAACAAATTTACAAGCAATTATAGTGGTGAATTTATAAACGACGGATTAACGATGATCAACGTTCGAACGTAAAATAAATTTCTCACGAATAGTATCGACAGAATTAATTCTATCTTGATGGCATGAGCATGTCGCTGTCAGCATCTTTTCCGCAACAAATTTCTATTTGCTCGACGAAAAAGTTTTTCGTGAATTTATAATTTCTCTTCGCTGGAGATCCTGGTTTCAATCCTACTAACACGATGCTGCAAATTTGCCAGAATTTTTTGCAGCAGCGTCGGAAAAGTGGGATATGTAAAATTGTCTTTTTTTATGCCAAGCAATTCCGCAGATTTTTATGACGAATTACATAAGTGATAAATTGTCCAACATGATATTAATTATAATAATTACAAAGAATAAGTTTTTGAAATATTGCTCACTCACGTTTGATTGCTTGAATACTTTTTACGTCTTAAAGTATCATTAAATCTAAATAAAGCAAGAAAATGAATAAAGTTACACCTAAGAATAATATTAAATTATTATGGAAAAATGCTTTCAAGGTACTTGAGATCCTCTTGTCTTACGAAATCGGTACAGTTATTGATTAAATTTCCTTCGCGAATGAGAAATTTCCTTTCGCAACTTTCGCAAGAAAGATGGGCACTTAGTTCTTCGAATTAAGATCGATTAAAAAATTAATTATTATTAATCCAGGACGCTGGGAACTAACTCTCGTGCAAAACTGGGGCACATTTGAAGCAACTACTGGTAAAGACCAAAGGAGAATCGGCGCCTTTGGCAGCGAATCCACGCTGCTATAAACGCGATCGTAGTTACAGGTATCCGCGTGACTATGCGCGGCATTCTATCTCAAACCATTAAATCGCCGACTGTGTGCTGCCTGTGTGCATAAAGCAATGCAATCGAATTTATTGCCGAGAGAAGCAATGCTAAGTGAAGCTCCGACCGTGCTCACGTACGATAAACCGCACGGAAATTCTGCGCGTGGTTATCGTGCGAATAACTATTAGTACTTCAACTGCGCCGAATCGAATGGACTCTCGACACATAGAAACACTTGACGTCATCTTTCCGCGATACACTTGATGAGAAATGGAATTTGAACGTATGATACGTTTTTCGATATAATTATATGGATAAATTTTCCCAGCAATTATCTCCGTTAATGCTACAAATTCATATTATAGCAATTGCCATTAAAACTCATCCGATATCTTGACGCAGCTGAGCGTAAAATTAAAATTCTAATAAAGCCCGTTTCAAATTAGACGAGGGATAATGTTCCATGTCTTATATCTTTGTCTTTGAAGCTTAATTTGCAGAGAACTCTCGGCTTTCCTTCATTTACGACTTAAAAACTGTTACTGACACGGCAGAAAATTTGTACTAAAAGGATTGACTTGAAATTTGTATAAGCGTCCGCTTTCCGCTCATTCTGCAATATTGCTGTGTGTCAAGTGGAAACAGCGATTACATAATTTGTGCGCCTTAAATGCGCACCTTTGAATGATTGCATCGATGACTCCAATAAACGAATTACGCATATTGCGAAATCATAAAAATAATGTTGCGCGACATTGCGCAGTTAAGTGAGAACAATGAAACATTCCGCCGGACTCCACCCATGTGCCGTGATACAAGGCAATACATTACGAGCGCGCGCGCGCGCGAACAGCAAGGACTGCTCCTTGCCAATTATTAATAGTCGATTATCTCGACGAGTTCCAGATTTCTTCGGGATAACTTTAACACGCTCCGTGTTACCTTTTCATTATAAAGTTACTCTGCTTATAATTGCAAATATGTAACTTTTCCGTATTGCCAATTATGCGCATGTCGCGCGCGACAAATATGTGAATAAAATTTAACAAGATAAAATAAAATTGCTTGGTTGGAATCTCCTTTTTATCCAAATCCAGGAATTTATGTAGATATAATGTCGCTTTCTTCCATCTTCCTTTCTTTCCATCAAAAAATTTCAATAGCGGTGAAATTTCATCCCGGGTCCACGTTAATCATGAAAGTCCCGGCCACTTAAAGTCTCCATCGATCGACGCTTGTCGATTATCATAACGGCGCGCCGTCTTGCACACACACATGCACGAAGTTGGTGATAATGAAGCGTGAAAACGATCCGACCCTTCTCGGTGTCGCGGGGGTGGTGTATATCAAGTATCCCTCTAATGGCGATCTCGGCGAGAAGCGGAAGAATCGACACCGTCCGATATCCATGATTTACGATACCCGCGAGCTTGTCGTTGGCCACGAATTCGCGGCGAATGAAACACGAACGAGGGGCTTGGTGGAGAAGAGGGTGAGATAAAAAGGGAGCCTCGCGAAAAAGGCGTACCGGTGGTCCCTCGAGATAACGGGTTGCTCAAATATTTGCATCACCGCCACCGACGATGAATCACGGCGTGCGCCGCGCGAGGCGCAGTTTGTCCGCGCGCGTTATATTCGCGACGGGAGGGTTATAATTTGTAGAAGAGGTCAGGCGCCTTTTTGCCCTGTCCATTAAGAGCACAAAGGGGCGTTCTTATTGCATCCCGCGAATCCTGTCGCGCAATTAAAGTCGGCTTTATCGTAATTAGAATTGAAACGGACATCGGATTTCCGCACCTGCCTTCTCTCCTCGCCTCTCCGCTGCACCCGGTTGCCGGCGCAAATCCTTCGCGGCCGCTCGCTCGAAGGAAGGAAACGGTAAGCGGAAAAGTAAGAAAAAAAGTACCGTGCCGAGGGATCCAGTCACTCGATTATGCGAACTTCACGAGATGAGAGCTGCGCCGTGTTTTTAAAAACGGTTTCTACGATTATGCAGATAATTTTATGCCAGCGTATAAATGAAATATCTTTCCTATCGAGCCGTGTGTATGATTTTATCTTTACTTTAAGTGCACATGAAGAATTATCTCGACCGCTAAGTGGTTTTGTCACCGATGGCCTTGACTCTACGCTTGATCGTTCATCATTGCGACTTAACGTTTCGTTATGTAATTGACGTGTAAACTATTGTATTACAGTAGAATATGTGCACAAATGTTGTAATTACTCGATGCACTCATGTGGAGTCATTAAGTAATCAAGAACCTGCTTCGTTGCATTCGTCATTCACTTGTCACAGTGAATAACTCTTTGCCTTCTTTCGAGGTCTCGATCCTGCAAACGAATTAGAGATATCTTTACGAAGAAATCGATCCAGATCTCCATTGTTCCATTTTGCTCACATCATCGCAATCTTGATCGTATAATTTGCTGCGTAATTAAGGAGTGGTTTTTCTTTTTCTAGAATTTAGTGCCGTTTTTTGCCGCTTTATGAGAACAAGGCAATTGTAAAAATTATGGTAATTTACTGCACACCCACAAGGACATTTACATTAAAATAAAAAAAAATAAAAGAAATACATTTTTTGCTAAACCGGATGTAGTAATTGCAATGTTAAAGAGCAGTTTTGTTGAAACCGCTGTGTTAATTAAAATTTACTGCAACGTAAACAAGCGAAATAAAATTAAAGACACCGTAGGCGGAACAAATAAAAAAATATTAACACAAACAAAGTCACTTTGACTTCCATTTAGAGCAGATATTACACTTTAAAGTAAAAGCAAACAGGAACACTTTTATTTGTTACGGAGAACAATGAAATGTTTCGCGAAGAAAATCGTAGTTTACATCGGCGATTGCGGTGAACGCGTCCGATGGAATCTGTGAAGACCGCGCACAATACGACAGAATTTACCGTCTAATTATACCGCGAAATATTTCATCAGACCCACCCAAAGTCGCGCGCGAGCCTAGGGCTCGAAAGGTGTATCGCGGCAATTTTGGTTAACACTGGCGATTCACCACACTCGCAACTCGCGTGCCATAAATTCTAAAAGCGTAATTATGGCTAGTGTGTATATGTATGTGTGCGTGTATGCTTATGCATGTAGAGAAAATATAAATAGCCTGCAAATTTGCCCAGCTTGCTGAACTATTTATACGCTGTAAATACAAATTATACGTACGCATTATTTTATTTTGTATTAAAAATTTGTTGCGTTTGCATGCTTATTATAATTAATAAAGTCGGAAAAAAGAACGTTAATAAGTTCGATTATACTCAATGGTAAAACCGAATGATAAGTTCTTGATAAATGCAACGAATCGACTAATATTTATCATTAGTCATTCGCGTTTTATCATGATTCCACGAAGAAATCTGAAAAGAAAGGAAGGAATAAGGATCCGGATTAACTGACTCTACTATCGTAGACCGTGATTTGCATTTTGTTTTACTTCAAAGAAATAACATGACTGACGGATATCCGGATAGTTTTCATTTCCTCAAAATACACTGAACTTCATAATTCTTTTCAAAAATAAACCATTCAAATTAGATGATCAAAATGGTAAAGTTAAGAAAGATGAAGAAAAAGTGTAAAAAGTTAGAATTAGTTTTAATTAAATTATTCTTAATTATACTTAATTGTAATAAAAACATTTGTAATTGTAATTTTGTTACGTTAGATAATTAATGATTATTCATTATTTTCATGAATGTGGAAGATAAGAGTAAATTTAACAAAACTGATTTAATTAGCATTTAATTTTAAGATAACGTTTGAAAAAATATACATGATATAAAATTTATGTATCTAACGCGAAAAATGTCTATTTTTCTTTTCAGATCCGTTTATCTAGTCTGCGTATATTAATTCACCAAATCATTCTTCCGCTCCAGGAAGAATGATTTGGTGAATTAGTATACTCAGAAAAATGACATCATGAAAAAAACCCTTATGAAAGTGAGCCCATCAATCTGCTTATTTCCATAATACAACAACGAGGTCTCGCAAATAAATTACTATCGTGACAGTTTACATGGAAGTTCATCTAACAGCGTTACGTCAATGACAAGAATACAATGCAAGTCGTAATGCACATTTTCTATCATTTAAAAAACATTACTGCATCTTTTTCAAAAGTAATTTTGTAAAATATAAGCAATATTTTAAAATTTATATACGCTTTCAAATTAAACAATTATGTAATTTAAAACATTAATTAATCATTAACTACTTATTCAGCTGTAAGATATTTATGGAATAAATAAAGTCAATATAATTACTAAAAATTAATTATAACAATGAATAACATAACAGCTGAATTGTTAGTAGTTAATTATAATAATTAATATAAAATAATTGTTACGTTATTTTATGTTTAATATACTGATTGAATAATAATTAAATTTATCATTAAATTATTTATTATAAAAAAGTCATGTATATATTGTCTCATTATTAAACAGAATTGTTAATGTTGAGCATCGCTAGGAATAAATTTCTCTCGATATATAAAGATATGTTTAATTTTCAGTCATTAAGAATGCGAAATAGAGAAGAACGCTTTAATTAAGTAAGGTCCATTATTACGTTTAGCTCGCTTAAGGTTTCGCGTTTTCTACAGCTAAGTTCATTATGTCTTTGAGGCTAGAAATCTTCGTATAGATCCACTTTAGCCGGCACGCAGACGGAAGCGCGTTCGTGGTCGAAAAAAGCACGGGGCTTAATTAAATTCCGTGGATTGCTTTCGTGCCGTGGCGTTTCGGGTCGATGCATTTTGTGACTCTGCAACGAGAGCTCTCGCGGCGAGTACAAGCACTTGTTTCAGAATCGCGCACTACGTTGTTGATGGCAAAGACAATCGATTCCCGTGCGCTTGCAAATTTATTGAAAATTTTATGGTTTTGAAAAAAAGTGCGTAGTTGCAATTATCCGTGTATAGACGTTAAAGAAACGCTTATAATTTTTGCACAAGTGTATTTATAATTACAGCAATTTTTGAACGTTCTAGTTTTCATTTTTGATAACCAAAGCTTTTTCGATTTAGATGAATTCTCCGAAAATTCTCATCGCACAAAAGAATTTTTGTCAACAAAATTCTAACAACAATTTTGAACAACAATTTTCACACAATAGTTTTGTTCGGTGGCTTTCTAAAGCGTCTTCGTCAAGGTATTGATGTGACCCCGCGTAGTGCGCATCGTCGATCGCGCTCGTGTCTATCGCTTCGAGCTCTTTCGCCGCCCATATTTGCATGGCGTACCCTTGAACCTAATCTTCGCGATTGCAAGCCGAGGTCGGGATTACGCGACGTAAATTTATGAATAATCAATGGCTCTTAAGTTTAGCTATCAATTCGAAGCGCTTCTTTGTGAAAATAATCATCATAGTGTATTTTAAGCATCGCATTATAAACATTATAGACTGTTTTCGAAAATGCGGTGTGAAGTTTCTCATCTCAAGTATCGCATGTGCGCAGAAGATATAAATAACTTTTAATTTACAAAGACTGGTAATTGTATTACTAATTTTTAAAATTAACGAATAATTAATATAAATAAATAAATATGTACAAGCATTTTTACTTGAAAAGCTTATAAGAAACAAAAATATTTAAATTAAAAACTGCGTATCAATATACTAAGATAAGTCAGAAATTATCCGCAATGTGAGAATTATGTTATACTTGAAAAAATTATGGATAATTTCTGATGGTTACTTTTGTATAAAGATGAATATATCTGGTGAATGTTGACAAGATAAATTCATAAATAAAATAACAAACGATAAATATCGCAAAATGAGATTTTAGTTTAAATCTTCTAATGATACCATTAATCCTTTATCGGTCTACTGTTTCATTCTTGATATCCGCAATACTCGCCACTATATTGAGGCAAATATCGTGGATTAATAATTATTCCGAGATTGAACATTAAATATAGATCAAGTTGAATTTAGGATTTCGGAGAATTTGATATGAGCAACATTATATCCTAGATAAATTCGTAATTAAATTCTATAATGTACGCAGAATTGATTTGACGCTCATCACATATACACAATATATTTTAAAACTATTAACGACGAGAGAGTGTAGTTTTGTGCAAAATATTTCAAATTTCCATTCACTTCTGAGTTTTATTAATTCGGACTGCATGAACGGAATAAAATAAGTATCTAAATTTAAAATCAAGATTGATTTGTAACCGGCGTTTATCGCATTGATACGCAAGATGAGAATCAGTGAATTTCCGATGCGATTGCAATCCGCATTTCGATTGAAAATAAAAAGGCGGACGCGCACACGTCCGCCGCAGTTCTCTCGCGTATCGACAGACCAGATGCAGCAGCGACCGCAACAATACCGAACTCGTTATTTTCCTTCGTTGGGAAGATTAATTCGACCGCAGCCGATCCGCACCCACCAATCGTGGAATTAATTCGATGTCCGGCAAGATAACGAGATTATTTAGAGTAAACGGAAGAAAAATATATCACATTAACCCGTTTTTCCTTGTAAGTGATTAGTTCGTAGAAGAAATTGTGAATCACAAACACTACAGGAGCTATCAAATTTCAATTGCATCGGTTTTTAATTTACGATGATAAAACGATTTAGACAGGTTAACAAATTGGATAATAAAAAAAATTTTTTTTATGGCTTTCAGTGTCACAAAGAAATAAAATATAAAATGCGATTGTTTGAATTTCATCGATCTGCAATAATCAAAGTTCACGATATACAATTGTAACATAAAAAGCGATTCTTACAAATGCAATACAAATCCTGATAAACTTTCTGGATTATTAATAAACGAACGTATTGGCACATTGAATATTATGCTATTCGCAAACATCACTAAATAACCGGTTAAATCCGTTAACAAACTCGTTTAATTAATTAATTTAACGTGTGGTTTTCGTGCCAAACCAATGCTCGTGCATGCATGTTCTCATCAATTCGAACTCGGCGCGATCGTTAATGCACAAATACAAGGATACACGAATAGATTTATTCGCACGTGCGCAGAGACCATTTTAATGTGCCCGACGAGCTCGCGTTACGTTAACGTTACGTCTCGGCGTCTGAGACGACATTCCTTCGAGCGAATTCAGTCAGCGGTATCTGGACATATTATCGCGTCATTGTTCGCGCTGAAACGGACCGCATATACGCACCTACCGTGTGAAACATTATCTTTTCTTGCTCCGAAACTGTCTTGTCACCGCGGAAACAGAGAATCGTGGCGAACCTCGACCGAGAAGTCGGAAGAGCGATAACGAGTACGATGGACTCCTTTGTCATCGGAGGAGATGCCAAAAGAGCAGAGTGGAAAGAAATTGCGGCGATATAATTACTGACACAGTGTGTGTAACAGTAGAAACCGCAGTAACACACGTGGCGATCGCATTGGAAATAAAACATTCTAAATACAAGCGCAATAGTAATAATTTGCACGAAAAAAGAATATAAAAAAGTTGACACATTTATATAAATATAAAAAGCTGACACATTTATGCGAATATAAAAAAGTCGACGCATTTACACGACGTGTCGGTCACGACAAGTACATTTAAACCTTTTGAAATAAATAATATAATTTTGTAAATATAATTTTAAAATAAGAGTAATGTACACCATTTTTTTTAACGGCACACACAATATGATCATACAGAGCACTTTATAACAGACTTTTGGTAGACTGTTATCGGTTATCACAAAGCTTTCCCACGCAAAATGACGCATGAGAGGAAGCTATGAAACAGCAGCAAACTTCTTCGTTCCCGAGCAAAGATAAGCATTCCCAAACGTGCAAACTAACGTTGGCGCATTTAATTTTGATGGATGATAAAAATTGCATTGTCATCTCGGAAAGTTAAACGCTGCGAACTGTATTTCCTCTCAGTTTTCGAATGAAATGTATGATGTGTCTAGTTCTGAGTTTTGTTTGCCCGACAAAAGCTCGTTTAATATAAATGACGAATATGAGAAGCGTTTAAAGCAAAGTATGACAATACTCCAACAATATCAATTTTATGAATCGCGGATAGTGCAATGCAACGTACAATTAATAATTAACAATTGTTTATGTTAAATTCAATACGTTATTAAAACAATGAGAGTATTATAGAACTGAACACTAAATTGCAACACTAAATTGTGAAATTTATAATTGTATATAATAGCTGAATATTAAATCAAACCATAAAGTTATAAATTTGTACAAGTTAAATCCCTAAAATCATTTATACCAACAAAAATTAACTTTTTATTGTTATTCTCTAGCACTTTAATAATATGTCAAAATAAATTGTCAAAGAACACGCACAAAGCCTAGCAAATTATTCAAACCTTTATATGTACCGTTTTACTTTGATAAAAATGTCATCGTAAAATTAGGTCGCTGAGCGTGTTACTTTGTAGATTAACGAGATCGTAAGAAGAAGTTAAAACAAACCATCTTATTTGAAACTTTTATCATCAGTTTCTTTCGCGACTGAAACAAAAAGCTTTCAAGTCTATGAGAAAAATCTGTTGCTCGTCCTTGCAAAGATAATCCAAACAATGTACGTTGACTCCATTTTAAGAGGATTTGCTCTCTTTTTGGCATTTTTCGCTTATGAGAATATAAGTGCGAGAACTTGTTGCTATTTTACGGCATTTAAAAATAAGCACCAACAATATGCAATTATTTTATTCTATTTTTAAAGTTATTACGTTTTGTTTTAAATTATTTTTAGATGTCGAAAAATATTATCCTTAAACTTTTATGTTTATAAGAACAATTAAATTAAAAGCAAAAGTATAAGAAACCAAAATATAAAAGTTTAAAGATAATATTTTTCTAACATCTAAAAATAATTTAAACAAAACAGAATGCTACTGTAATAACTTTTTTACCAATGTTTCCTTTTCCATCAATGGTTCGTATGACACATCAGCTTTTTATATTGCCGACTCCTGCGACATTCATTAGCTTTAATCTCGATGTATCGTATTTTTCTATTTATGTCATGATCGTATCTACGATCTACAAGAGAACGAATTTAGTTAACTTCAATTAAGGTTAACTAGCGTTACACGCATTGATTTTTAAAATGAATATCTCGTTCTAAATAATTCCAATAGCACGCCTATCACTTTGATTGCGTATATTAAGCCTAGATCACACAAAAATTCGTGATTTACTTTGCAACTTATCTTAATTAATGCGACACATTTTTGTGCAACTGTATTTAAGTATACAAAATGTAGATCGAGTGCGTTTATATGTTAATAAAAATTGATTAATAAAACGCCAATCAAACTCCGAAAACCAATTTTGTTTCTTAAATTTCAATTTAACTTTATCTATAATTTATTAATATGTATCTACTTGTCAAAATGCCCATCCACAATTGCAAACCTGTTCGTGTTTCCAAAAAATCAGTTTTTAAATTCACATTTTTGTGCTTTTCAAGCGATAAAAAAATCTATAACAATCGACACAATGAATTGTAAAATATTATGTCGTTTGATTCGGGCTTTACGCTTTAGGATAGACACGCGATGTGACGGTGGGTGGTAACGGCACGACACTGGCGTGGCGGGAGAAACGGTCACTTGGCAGGGGAATAATAACGAGAGTCGGACTGACACACACGCGGCGTGCAAAGAGCCGCCGGAGACGAGAGACGCGAGGCTTTATAAATCGCGAAGATGCACGTCGAAGCAGTGACACCTCGACCGACGACGGTGAAAAACGCGCGATCACGACCGACCGTGAATGACGAACGCATTTTTCACACTTAACGCTTGAGCATCAAACTCCGCGGATCGCTATTAAAAAACGCGACGCGGATGTTTCCAACGAGCGACAACGAAAAGTTTCCTGCCGATGATCGACAACCGTTCGCGTCGTACTTTTCTCGCGAGAAGCTGTGAAAGACTTTTTTTTCTTCCTCTCGGCAGAGAAGTTGAGAGTTCGACCCGAGGAATAATTCGATCGCGATTAATTTACTTCTCAAGTTTCCTCTCCGCTTTACGAATCTCGATCTGGTGTTTCGACGAACCGCAGTAACCGGGATTCCGAAACGAAAGCTCTCGGGAGAGCCGTATTTCAACTTCGTGAAAGTCAAGAATCGACACTTCAGCGAACCAACATATCGCCTATCATATTGCCGCGCCGTAACCGTATAACGCCCGACCGTCCACGTCGAGCCCATTCAGTCGATTAGCTCCCCTAGAAACAGATCGACCGGAACTCGCCACCCCGAAGAAGATTGCGAGATTCTTCGACGCGGCTGGCCGACGCGCTCCCGACTGCAGTCGCATCGATCGCTGCAAATTGGATTGCCGTTAAAACCGGGCGGCGGGGACTACCTTTAGAGCCGAACGGACTCGCGTTCAGTGCCGGAGGCGTCGACGCGGAGTTTCCGCAACGAGAGAGTAAATTTCAGCGTCTTAGCTTGAGTAGTGCATCGCGGGTTAATACGCCGCGGGGAAAGCGTCGTTCTGTACTTGAAATGCGCCATAAACAAGCGTGACTGGAGAAACGTGATCTACAGAGAAGTGCACGCGTGCGGCAAGTTGCGCTTGTACGGATGAGATTTGTTACCGGGGAGTCAGTAAGAAGAATCACTCAGAGCCCATTTTGACAGACCAGTAAGTACAAATTTTATGATATAACGTTAACTTTTTAAATTGTACTAAAATATATTCGAATTTATAAAGTAAGCCATTCAACAAAACAACAATAGAAACCATATCTTTGTTATTTAAATAAATAGAAGAGTTTATGAAAAAATTCGTAAAATTCTATTGTTAGATTTGAAAAGAAGTTTCAGTAAAATCTAGAATTTAGATAGATTGAAGAAAGTCACATCTGTGATCGAAACATTTGCTGTTAATGTATAAATAACAGATAGATAGATTCGTATAAATATTTAGTTGAGCCTAACAGCTTACTCTTTCTTATATTAATTCGATTTTCGTAATTTTTTAGGTCTGATTTACATTATATTGTTCAAATTTTCTTTCCACTAACTAAACAACAAATAATTTTCATATATTTTACATGTTAAGAGCTTGATGTATAACATGATTATGTGTTCAATCATTAAGATTGACTTTATTGGAAAAATTTAATGACTTCAATGATCCGCATGATTGCATAAGCTTAAATGCGGCCGCATCGATACTCGCACAGAAATTTACAGAGGGCACTTTAATTACGTTATCGTAAATGGAGATCAATCGAAAATCCTATTAAGGCATTATGCAAATTTAATAACTGTTGATTAACAGGAACTATGAAATTTTGGCATGCAGTCGCGTAACATAGCACCTGACGATGTAATTATCGATATTCAATCGATTTGGAATAACTAACTCCTATCAAAAGATTTTGATTCAAACAGATAGCAACATGTTTTTCATTGCACAATATGTGAGACCTCGACATAAATTAAGAATGAAATGATACCCGGTTTCTTCAGGGTTATCCCGCCATACACGATAAAACATGATAAAAAGTGCATCGAGAAAGGAAACTTGAAATCGACTGCTCGTTTTATGAATTATTTAAATAATTGAGTAATTCAATATTATAAAGTTTGAAGACATAAAAATTAGTTTTAGATACAAAATCTGACTAAATAGAGTTAAACTTTTATCAGAGCTTCAATTTCTGTTATTGTATCGTGCTTCATGGAACAATTTCATTGTAAATTTGTTACAAATTATAACGTAAGCTTTCATAATGGATTTTTGTATAAAAGTTTCTTTTATTTTGTTATTCCATGCTTTTTTCAATTCATGAATTTTTCCAATAAACTCTGTATAAAAAACGGCAGGGTTAACACATTGCGGTTTTACTGCGGTCCATGTCCCCGATGAGTCATGAATAGTTTAATGGTTTAAGAAGAACCATTAGGAACCGCAGAATCTACTAAAATTTCAAATCGGAAGTTAAGCCGCGGTGTATCAAAATTAATTATACATAATGAAAAAAAAATTGCAGCTTTTTTTTGCTTAATCTTACATAATAAATCTGAGAAAAGTCTATATTGAAGAAGATAATATATATTCCTAGAAAAAAATGCCTCGTGCGCGCGCCAGGTGTATTATCATCTAATTTAATAGCCGGCAATTATTCGCTATCTTGACTCTTGATATAAGCAAACTTCCGGCTTGATTGATTTTGCCGACATTATTTTATCGCGCGGAATTATCGTGAATTATCGCTAATCGACGCCAACGAGATAAAAAAGGATGCCCACGCGAGATGCCTACTGTTGCTCTTTATCATTACTTCGATCCTCGAAGAAAGAGCCTGTTTATTGAAACATTATCAACCTGCCATTATCACGCGCGCATTCCGGACTGTTGTCTCCCCCCCGTTCATGCATGAGTGAGATCTATAATTACGGACATATAATTACGACAGAGTGGCGCTTTGCCTAAGGCGACAAATACCGTCACGTTGTGTGATTGGAAATTGCCGCAACTTCACCAAGAAACGTCGCAATTTCGCTTTTCTCAAGCTCATTCCACCCTCGATTCCTCTGGAATATGTTATTTGATAAATTCTAATTGAATGTATAAAATGTATCCTTCGTTCGAAACGTTAAATTAATATAACTGAAGAAAGAAATCGTGCAATATACAAAGTATTTACAATTTTATTCTCAATTGTGCGAAAATATCTCAAATTTGAAGCCCGCAATCTCAAATTCTATCGTAATTTTATTCAAGTAAAATCCTATAAACAATGAATCATGCTCCATTCAATGTCTGCTTAATTTTAACATCACGTTGCAAAATATACACCGCAAAATTGTGTATTTTTGTACGTGAGAAAAATAAAAGAGCACACATATCTTTAACCTTCTCATACTGCGCGATCTAATTTTATGGAAACCTGGTTCAAGGCCGGTTACTGGAATCGGTCGTTTATTTTTCCCACGTTGCTAAAAAATATACACGGTGAATACGGCAATGATCTCACGGATGCATGGATGGACACGCGCTCGTTCCATGCCAGCAGTCGATGCTATTAAGTCACAACGACGTTCCTGACTGTCATTGAGAGCACATGCCGTTATGTCAGCAACGTTGAGCCCTGCTGGCAAGGTCGTGCGATTTAATCGCGTCTGTGAAACGATTCCTTCGAGGTTGCGTCAACAGAACCGTGCCGAGGTATCATCCTCACGCTCACGTATAAATAATATTACACATCTCAACTGTCAATCATCTTTAACGATCGCGTTTATGACGATAAAAGAAACTCGCTGCGATAATTTATTAGACAAGGGATATTAATAGCAAAACTACTTTGTTGCGAACTAATGAATGAGCACAATGAAAAGTAGGTAATTGAGATTGCAATTAAAGCAAATAAAATTGCGAAATTAAGTTCAATTATCGCGGTAATTAGAACGGGTTTGGTTAATGAATTTATCGTGTTTCAGGTATGCGTATAGCAATTTCTCTCACGTACTTTTTAGTAATAAAGATCCAATTAAAGCCTCCAAACACGATTAGTCGAGACAATTAAATGCAATTATAATAAATAATTTCTACATTCTTAGATAATTAATTTATATTTTCACAACAGAGTACATATTCCAAAGTAAATAATAAAAATCTACGTTATTTCGCAGACAAGTTTCATTGTTTAATTTTATTTTTGTACTTGCTGACTTTTATATTTCAAGGCAAGTTTGTTTTCCATCGTTTTCTTAAAATCACGGCGGAGATATATGCCGATCGAGCTCATCGTTTCGCTAACATTATCTTCGAACTTTCGAGAGGTGTATTTTAGTGATATGTATATGTTGTACCGCGCGCGCGCGCGCGCGCGCATACAGATTACTGGTGCATCGCGCGGCTTATCGATAGCCCGGCGCGTTCGACCGGCCAGTCGAAATTTTCCCGACGAACGGATCGTGCGAAGCGCCCTGTAAAATCGACAATAAATCCCCAGGACCCTCACGTCATATCAATGCACGCGGCGCGAGCGAACGGCTATCAAGCTGTCGCGGATTGCGACAAAAAATCCACTCTCGCGCGCCTTGGACCCACCCTTCTCCTCCTCCGCACGCTTATCGATCAGGGGGTGCACCATGTAGCCGAGTAACGCGGTTACGTCGCGTATATAAATGCTAAATATCGGAGCTGCGTTCGAGAAACATCGCCCTCTCGTATCCGAACTCCCAACCGGGAATAGTGTTGCTTTCGCAGGATAATTAGAAGATAGCAGGAAGAAAGAGCTTCATTTGTATTATTCAAGATCGAGAGATCAAGTGTCCGTTGTAATATTTTCCTATGTATTTGTTACATTACATAGTAGCGTAATATATAAAGATTGCGCGAAAATTCTTCCGATTTATGAATTATTGCTTGAATAAATTTAAATTTCGAACATGATATGCATACGCGTTTTACAAATGCATCCGTATTAAGTTTGGAATAAATGTATGAGGCCCTATGCTTTTTTAGATACATCCGGTTCGCGGATTGTATATTATCCAATGTATATAAACGCGCATCTCTCAGATAAAAAATTGTCAAAGGGATGTTATGGAATAAAACATTTCGTCGACGTGCCTGTATAAAGAATGTCCAGCTCGTGTTGCATCAAAAAGACAACGCAGACAAAAACAAACACATGTTACCACACATGTGAGAGCAAGAGAATTTTTACTCAAAATATAACATTTAGTTTCAATATTTTTACATTCAACAAAAACAAAGTAAATTAAGTAGGCAATTTACTTGATTAAACTAGATAAATTTTATTTTGTGGGTAAATAAATAATTTTTTTACTGTTAAAAATTAAATAATTGCAGTAATAATTGCAATTAAATATTCATGCAGTATAAATATTATTTGTATATTAATACTTATTTAAGATATTACAATAACTGTAAATTTACTTACTCTAAGTAAAGATAAGAAAGACAACATTTAAAAATAAGAATGATAAAATGCGGAAATGTCAATATTCGCACAATAGAATCCACATGCGCCAAGTGCAATTTGAAGTTAAAGTGCAATCGAAGCAAGATGAAGAAGAAACACGTGTTCACACATGTGCATATTGCTGAGTCACAATACTCGAAATTTTCAATTTTCTCGATTATACGAAAAGCAGAATTTTCTTCGCGTTAGTTATCCACTGGAAATCGGCACGTTTAAAAAATTCAAAGAAATATCGTATCGAAAATTGCATAAAGGCATGCTTTACTTTAATGGATAAAGCGTTACTTTGTTCTTGTTGAGATAGTGAGAGATAATGATGGCTTAAAATATACAAAGTATTAAAAAGTTTCTATATTGTGCAGAGAACGAAAGAGAGAAAGAGAGAGTTTTCTTAAATGTTTGCAATTAGACGCAGATAAATTATTTTGTCTTTAATCTCATTCATGTCATACTTTTATGCCGTGGAATTTAAGCTATGGCACATTTTCGAAATATCACATTTTTCCCATTTTTACACGCGCATACATCTCATAAATTTATTTATATACCTATGTTTATATAAATAATGTCGATAATTTCTAATATTGTTTGCAATGAAAAATATGATGTAAAATACGATTAATAGTTGGAATGTTACATGCGTGAGTGCATTATATATCTAAATGTGAATTATCATTTACCATGATTACCAAGTAAATGCATTTCGCGCGTAACTACATTTTCCCTCGCGTTTAATCGATGCTGTATTTTCTATCGACGCCATAAATTGTGCGATGTACAAATTTACATTTGGGCTTTAGCGCGAATACGGAATTTCAGTATATATCGAACAATGACAATGCCGATCTACGGCGCAAACGTTATCATCGTTACTGTATAATACAGTTATTTTATATATAAATTACACGAATCTTCAAACACGTATTTCGTATGTATTTTATAGAATTCCCTTAAATTGCACGAAATTTTGTAGATGGAATATTATTTTGTTGCTACTATTCACGGAGTATTCTCTATATATGTACGGTCGCAGATCTGTCAGTGCGAAATATATCTAACCAAGTGCACCTGCAAGTCACATAACGCTCGTCAATCTTCCAACGTTACGGCCTATGCATGCTGCACTACGCATGCCCCCCAAGTGGCATATTAGTAGCAACGCATCAATTTCACGATAACTTGCACTCTACATTATTTATGTGATGTTTTATGTTACGAATACTGCGGTACATTTTATCGGAAAAAAATACAAACTTGAATTTTGGAACGTATAAATTATTACAAAATTATATTGTGTAAGCGAGAAATGTAATAAAAGATTACGAAAATACTAATAATAAAATATATTAAAAAAATATAAAAGAAAATCTTTGTAAATTTTTTATTTAAAAAAAAACTCAAAATAATATTTAATAGAAATGTGTATTTAAGCAATATATAAAAATGCAATAGTTAACGCAACCATCAAAGAGCAATATTATAGTAATGTGCAATTGACTTTGTAACCCCGACAAACTTATCTACTTTTCACCCGTTAATTTTGCCGAAAATTCGAGAAAATCTCGAAGAAATGACCGGGAAAATGCTCGTCGTAGATATAAATCAAATTACGAAAATCTTTTTCGTGGTTTTCATCCACCACTAATACTCAGAATTTCTGGATGTGACCATTGCGGAATTTGCGAAAGTTTAACGGCTCGTTAGAACGGCCGAGAGTGTCGGCAATGGCCGGCATCCGCGGAAATCATTATTCCAGAAGCACGAGATTCGGCCTGGTGGTTCTTCAGTGGTCGGTAAATTTTCGAGAATGCAGTGTATGCATTCAACATTTTTTTTATCCTTTTTAATGTACGCCTCGCTATCTTCAGATAACAATTGCGTTCATAAACAAGACAAATTTCACGAAATATTACAACCATATAAATTTTGATAAAAAAGTAATTCTCCTTTATCGTAATTGCTCGCTAAAAAATGGTGCAGATTTTTATTTCTATTTAAAATTAACGAATAATATATAAATGTGCGCGATATGTCACACTGTAGTGGGCTTTATTGGGTTAACTTGCGTATCGTCACGAATTTTATAATAGCCGGTCTTTATTGCCGAAGCAAAAAGGATTTCTCTGAAGAACCGTACTTGTCCCGGAGAAGACATATTTCACGCCTTATCCGGCGGACGCTTCATGCGGAACGTGTGTGTATTCATGAAGTATAACCAGAGACCATCCTTACAATACTCGCGCGCGGGACGATAAGAACGAGTTGCTCGGGCGCGAGCCGTGATAAGAGAGGTGCCAAAGCCCGTAATGACTCGTGGCCCGTAATCTAATCTGTCTCGCCTTGTTTGTAAAACGCGTACAGTTTAGTGTTCAATGAAGTGCCAAGTCCAAGAATAGCTCGTCCATTACGGGAATGCATATCTTAAAGTTAGCGTATCCTTCGCAGAACGAATGTGCAAAACATCTCGTGAGTGCGTTATTGTTCGCGCAAACGGCAAATAGTTAGTATTCACATGCGGACTATGTTAACTGACTTTTCGCGTTAAACTTTCATAACATAATAATAGACAATCCATAATCTGATAATATTTATAATGATATATCATTTATAATGAAATACGCTGTATTCCGAATGCAGTAAACACAGTACGTAGAAATCTGTAATCGATACGATTACGTTGTCTTGCTTATTGGACCGTCGTTTGTATGTGCGAAGCAAATTTTCACTAATTTTCCTCAAATTTAACAAATTCAATTGACGAGCCATCAATATTTACAACTCGTTACAACTCGTTAAAAATATTCTCGCAATCGTCAAACAAGTGCGACGATATAAAACTCTATAGAATTGATTTAACTATATCTAAATTTTTATTTCAAAAATTTATGTTTATTTAAAACAAAATGTACGCTTATTACAAAACTTATAAAGTTTAAAATTAAATCGAGCAAAGCAATTTAATTAAGGGAAATTTTGCCACAATTTTATTCTTTTAATATAATTTTATTCTATTTTAATTATAACAAATGTCGAAATCTCACAAAACAGAGAGCAGAACGCTATTAAGTGGACTAAATGAATCGAAAACGTGACCTTTAAAAAGTTAATTGAGTCCGGACATAGCTTTATATCGGGAAGTTAATTAATCGAATTGTGACAAACGAATTTGCATTTACCTTCGAAAATGTTGGCCACGGTGTACAAATACAAATTTCGACTCGTGACGGGACAAATCGTATGACCTGAGCATAGCGCCTCGTAGACACGGTGGTGGTGTTGGTTAATTATCCACGATTACGCAACGCAGGAAATTCCCCTGGATACCGCGACGAATTTCGGGATTATTTGCCGCGCTGCTGCTGCAGCAGCAAAAGCAAAATAATCAAATCGCGCACAGAGAGATAATCAGCTCGTTACAAAATGGCCACACCATTTTGCGAAAAATCTAACGCCTCTACATTTTAATTCCCGCTCACTTAATAAGTTAATAATGATATAATAATAAAATATTGTAAAATAAATAAATAACAATCAGTTTTTGACGTTATCTGAAATAGGGAAAAGTTTCAAATAAAATATAATATCAATATATTTTTTTTTTTTAAATATAAAATACATATAACACAAAAATAAAAAATTCTATAAAAAAATCAGAAAAGATATTTATCGGAACATGATAAAACAAACATAATAAATCTCATAAATAAATAATAATAATCGTATTTTTTGAAATATAAAAAAAAATTTTTGACATTTATGTTACTTTGAATATTTTAAATTTCATGTCGGAATAGAATTTTGGATGCTTCAACGAACGATTCCCCTTCATATAGCCGAAGTATATGTATATAATATCGATTGCTGCGATTTGTACGAGGTCAGGAAATAGAGCAGGCATCCAAGAAGAAAATTAATTAAGTGATTCTGACCGTAATATCCATTTTGCGCGTCTCATCGCGGTTTGACACTCGGGATCAACACACGCGATTGACTATGATTGATATCCGCGCGTTTCAATCGCGCGTACAATTAGTCGAATATGCTCGCGCGTTTGTTCGCTCGCTTCGCTCGAATATACTCGCGCATAATACGAGAAGTAATTTTTCATTTGGCTCAATGAATATCATAGCGGCTTCCTGCCGACGATGACGAGGCTGCCTGCCTGGCGAGACTGTAATAACTGCTGCAGTAGATAAGGACCGGCGGTGCGCATCATTGTCACGGACAGTACGCAAAAATAGATTTGCCTGTGAAAGCGCACCATGATCGCGCGATTTCGAGTGCGCCTCTCGAAATGATCAATCGTTAGCAAACAATTTTGCTGTACGAATCGTTATGGTGATATTAAATGATCCAAAGTCTTCTTATCATGTCGCACTTAGCGTTTGTTATTTTTATACCACGTTTTCGAAGCCTTTTTTCTTTTGTTTTTGAAGAATCATAGTTCACACGAATGTTCTTAATTCTGCCAGGGATATTATAAATCATTATTATGATTTCATTATATTATATCACGGTACAAATGTATTTTATCGTAAACCAAATTGCGAACTTGATATTACCAGCAACAGAGGTGAAACAGACAATGCGCACACAAAGACGCTCGAATGTACACTCTGGCGAAAGTCCCGGGAAATCCCCGGGAAATCCTTGTGACCTTCACCGTCAATAAAGCGCAAAGACCGTCGGGGGATCACATGACAGCGCGCTAGAATGCAATAATTTTAAATCTTCGGAAATCTCTCAAGCGAAGTCTTGAAATTAAATTTTTTTATGCCGGTTAATATTATTATCAGCGCAATTTATTTCTTTAATACAGCCGCTTATTACGGCAAGTCCGCTTTAGCGGTTAGAGCTGGCGGAATTTATACATAGAAAATTCTATGTAATCCAGGACAATATATTTCACGGCCGGGCGAAATAGGTTTAATAAAGCGCGCCATTGTTTCCGGGGAAGATATCGCGTCTGGCCGTTAACGCCAGACACTGTTTGGTACGTGCCCAGGAAATGACAGCTTTAGTAGCAGCCGTGCCGCTGCACAATCGCCGGAATCACGTGTATGCTAATTGCAGTTCCGCCGCGTTATCGATCCGACCGGCCGAGCCGAGATATCGGCTCCCATGCGCCTTCGCGCCGTAGGATCGATCGCCGTTTAGATATCTGACTGCCAATCCTGACGGGATAACGATGGCGCGCGACGAGGCGCCGCGCTTCTATTGCCCGTGCACAGCGTACAGCGTAAATCGATATTCGATAATATTAGCCGCGATAGCTCACTTATCGAGGAACGCATCCCCCGGGACGACGACGACGGCGACGGCGACGGCGACGGCGACGACGACAACGACGACGACAACGACGACGACAACGACGACGACAACGACGACGACGACGACGACGACGACGACGACAAGTCGCGGAATATTACGCAATCTTGTTTAGATCTCGAGGCTCGGTCGAGATCCTTTCAGGTCGATTTAGTTGCGAAAGACAGCGTCTTGTCTACTGAAGTGTCCTGACAGACGGAAACTAAATCAGACGGGATCCCTTTGATATCAGTCGGATCATGTCATGCGACGCAGACACTGACACTTGTCCCAAATTAGAATAAATGACTTTGAAGCTCGGTTTTTGCGAGAGACAAGATTATATTTTTTAGTTGTGCAAGGCGGAATGTTGCCTCTACTTAATTGTCGCGCACACGAAACTTCATGGCCGACCACGTCTGCCTGTAACTACTGCCTGAATGTTACCGCTGTGACCGCTCTCTGTGTGTTACTGCTGTGACTAGTGTCCGCGTATTACTACCGTAACTACTGCCTGCCACGCATTACTATTGCAACTACTGTTTGGAAATTCGGAATTCACGAATTAAAGCCTCGCTTGTGTAATTGCGCCCGAATAATTGATACTGTTTTGATATTAATGATTTGAGTGCTAAATGACACTTCCGGCAAACATTACGAACCAACTAATAATGCAAACTGCTATCCAGACATAACATCTGATAAATATCTCGAGCAGCATTTTATGTAACATATCTTATGTGATCCGTTAACTTCGATTTTATAATTAAAAATGTTTCCATCAAACAAACTCCTTTTTTTTTATATATTCTAAAGTAAGAATTTGAATTCAGAAATTAAGAGGCGTTGCACATTTTTTATCGGACTCATAGCAAAAATGTTTTTAATATTTTCACGCGCACATGGAAAAATGTGAAATTTGATGTACACAATCCGTTTCCGCAATCAACGCGATGTAATCAATTTAGACGCGCGATTCGCGCGTACAAGAACGATGCATGAATCATTTCGTCTTACACGTGACAGTTAGAATGATGTGCGTGGCGGATTACAAGAGAGCGCTGTTCTGCTTCTGAGAAAAGCTGGCTAGACTGACTGAAAACCACGTTCATGTACTGACTAGATTGACATCGTTCCAGCACAGTACAAATGGCTGCAGTAAACAAGTAGTCTAGTATGAACGAATCAAACGGTTTCCGAGAATAGTAGGAATGCGTACAACGTTCACGGTATGCGATGCGCCGGCGATAACGCGTGTCACCGATCTGCGGAAGTATTCGATGTTATCAGCATCAATTTTCACAATGTGTGTGTGATTAATGAGTACATATGTGACATTGTATCACGTATCAAGGACTAATTTTTCCTTGCCAAGAATAATAAGACAAATAATTTCTGAATATTTTTCTATGAAGACTTAACCCTTTATAATCTAATAAGATTTCTTAATTTTGTTGTCTTTTTTTTTTGGAAATTAAATTTATTAAATTAAAATTTTTTTATTGTTATACAAGCTGAAATTTTGCTTTAAAGGCTTGAATTTTTTGACTATCGTACAAATAGATTTTACGAATGTCTCATCCTGATACCTTGATCGAAAATTCCTATTCATATTAAGATCTCTCTTTCAAGATTCATCGCACGCAATGACCTCGTAAATCGAATCGTAGGAAAAAGTTGAATAGCTCTTTAATAAACATACATCAGCGCGATAAATTAATTTGACTTCATTAAACTTTATCTCACTCGATCGAGCGTGCAAATCTGCATTATTAACGGAATTTTTCGGTTCTGCTCTACCTGCTGCTGCCTCATTGGCGCAAAATCATGTTTTCAAAATTGTTCGTAATTATTAATTTTATATCGCAATTTTCCCAGATTTTAAATGTACAATTAAACGCGCACGTACGTAATATTAGTTGAAAAATTTAAAAGCCCAATCGATTCAGAAGTTTAATGCACTCGATATAAATGGCTTGAATTAATATAATTTCGTTGAACTTTGTTATACGTGTGAACTAACACGTGTGAGGCGCGTTCGAATGTCACGTGCATCGCCGCGGTTATTTGTTGGCCGCGCGTCCCGCTGGAAATGTAAAACGCAATCGCACGCTGAAATCTCGTTCCAAACTTTTGTATTACGACTGAATGAAACATTTCAGCAGCTATCACGTTTACACGAAGTTAATATTAATAGTTCTTCGCCGCGGAGATGTGTGTGTAGTTTCGGGCAAGGCTTATAAAATGTTTTAGTCATAACTGTGCATCGCAATCATAGCAAAAACGCGTTTATTTCCACAAAATATTCGAGCTTTCACGGAAACATTTATATTTCCATATTCATTATAAATGTTCTGACCGTAACAGTTCCAATCTAACATTGAAATTATTTAAATGCCAAAAATTGCTATATTTTATACATCTATTTTGAATGCAAAACGCGACCAACATACTCTGTGGCTTGAAAATCGAAATATTATTTATATATTTCTAAAACATAATATATTAGAGATTTTGTTCAATTGTAAAATACGACTTTCCCTCCAATTCTCGAGCGCCGACTTTTCGAGAACACATGACATTCGTTTTTTTTCACGAGAGACTGATGATACAATGTCTGCCTCGTTCCGTATATCACCGTAGAGCACGTCGACGAAGCGCAAAAAAAAAAAAAAGAAAGAAACGAATTGCGCGAGTACGTACTTCCGGACTGAAAGATGCAAAAATCCGTTGCTAGAAACCATCTGATGCATTGTGACGTCTTAAAAATACATCGCCTTTCCTCCTTTCCCCTAAGCTATAAAAAAAATGCTATTTGCAACCCCTCTGTTACACACATTTCTCCGCCGGTCGACAACGTTTCGTACGCATTACGCGTGCGCGCGTGTGTGTACTCTCTCGCGTGTAACATGAGTAAAGGGGGACGGGGTCGGTTGCCCTCCAGAATGATGCCATTAATAATAGCAAAGAGCAGAAGGACACGATGATATCGGGATAGGACACGAGGGAGAGAGAATCAAATGTACTGTCAATGGGCGAGAAGAGAGATGACTAAATGGCCAAAGGGCGGGGAGTGCGGAGGGAGAGGGAGGCGCGAGACAGAACAAGCAAGGTATATCTGATACTACATTGTACAGCGTTAATGTTCTACTTCGCGTGTGGTATCCATGCTTTCCGCTAATTCCGCCCAGTCACTCGGTTTGTGTGCCCGTAACGATATACCGTCGGACAAACGTTTGTCTTTCTCTCTTCGGAGTGCTCGGGGGTGTAACGGGGTCGACGTGAAATTGTTAACGGGATATGAACAGCATCGAAAGCATATTAACGCTGCTAGCGGCTAGCTACATTGGAAGAGTAGACCGTACGTTATTCATAGTGGAAATATCGTTGCGTAACTATGTAATGTGTGTCTATCCGTAAAATGATATTCAATTCGACTGGGTAAAGTCTGACCTCTTCTTATAAAATTTCTTTTCATAATTTCTGCAATTCAACCGTAATCCTAGACAGCCTGATCTTCCTTCGGGTACTCTTTCAATCTCGTATTACTTGTAATTTTAACGACAGTGATATTTATTGTGCAATTTTAGAATTGAATTCCTTTCAAAGCCATTAGCATACTTCAAATTTTATTACCTCGGATTTTATGTTAAATAAAAAATTTCATCTATTATTTAATTAGGATCGCGCGTTTTGTTCCTCCTTTTTCGAGCGCTTTCACACCTAGTTATATATTTGTGTTATTTTCGGTAAATTGATTTCCATTCGATTACACTTAAAACCGACCGATATCGATCTTCCGCAAATAACGATTACACCTAGCTTCGGCTTTTTTATCTCAATGGCAAACGTTCATGGCGCCGACTCCGGTCGGTTACCCATGAAAGTATTATTTGAGCCGAGCACGTAGAACCGGCCGACCGACCGACCGGCCGACCGACCGCGTTATTTGCATAAAATCAATTGGCAAACGTTCCTCACGGTATTTTAAATTAAAAGCATACTAGTCCTCGTCCGACTTCGACTTTTTCACCGCCCTTCCGCCTTCCATGTCATTTTCTCCCACTTCACGTTTTTTCCTACCTTTCTACAATTCTCGCGTAATCTAATATTCGGCATAAATTGAAAATTAATATTTCCAACGTGGCTGCATTAATAAAATAAAACGAATTATATTTTTATCATATATCCTCTGTCGCTCCAATAATAACTCTGATATTCTCTGATTCTATTCATTAACGATTAAATCTGATTGCAGTAATTTAATAATCATAACTGCATAATAATAATAATATAGAATACATATAGTAATATTGAATTTTCTTCTAATTATCGACAGTTTATAAAGAAATGTGAAATCGAAAGATATATTTTTGTTTGATCTACTCTTTTCCTCATTTATAACTTTATCTCTGTTCCCGCCTTTTTTCGTTTCCCCTTTCGCTATTCAGATATTCCAACTCTAATCGTTCTGTTTTTTTTTTTCCATTGTGACTTGCTCGTCCAACCTCATACATATTTCGGCATATAGTACCATTTTTCTCGAGTTCTCGTTCAATTCAACCTTTTTGTTTCTCTTCCTTGCAACCACCTTTTCCTCTTCCATTATTCAGTTATCTTGTACCTAACCATTCTCCATAACTTTATTTTTATTCTTTTATTCTCATACATATTTTTACAGTAATAGAGTTCCATTCTTCTCACTTCCACATTTTTTTCCCTCTTCCTTTCTTTTTATCTCTTGCGGCTGCCCTTCGCCCTTTCCCTCATTTCTCTTTTTCTTTGGCGAGATTTTTCTCAACTTTTCCACGGATTTTCCCCTTCTCCGCTGATCCTTCCGTTCTCTCCCGACACCTTCATTACAATTTGCAATTCTAATCTTTTTTTTCTTTTTGCCACCGCCCACAATATCGTCGCCTTTTCATCGATTCGAGACACGCAAATAAAATTGTAATATCTGTCGATCTTTCCGGCTTTATTTGCGATTCTAATAAAAAAGTAATTACCGGACTGTTCCCCATTTCTTCGCTTCGCCGTTCGTTTCGCCGGATGCAATTCCGTTCGCTCCGCCTTGATAATCCAACGCATGTTGCACTTTGCGTCGACATTGTAATTGTGAAAGACAATCCGCGATGTGAAATATTAATTTTTCCACGCGCGAAACCGTCTGTCGCAGCAACTTGCCGGCAAAATACTGCTGCTACGTCGCAATTATTTATCTTCCGTTACGTATACTCGTTGTTGCAATAATTACCGTCGTCTATGTCGCAAGTTGATTTTACCGAAACGCAAACAGCGCTGTTTACCAGCGCTTTGACACGGTCCGTTGTGTGTTTAATGAGGTTAATTCGGCGACTTTTTCAATTAATTAACCCAAACTGTTAAACCGCACTCTCACGAATGCGCGCATTGACGTTGCAGCGTGACGTAGTAAATTGCATTCTCCGAGCACGGACAAATGAACCTGCACGCAAACACCAAAGGACTGGCTCCGAATGAAAATCGCCTCCTTCTACCCCCTGTAATTTTATTTTATACGTGCATGAGAAATAACGCAAGCGCGTGTGCGAGTAACATTTCCTTGGATAAATGGAATGCCGAGCGAGCGTTTCACCTTTTCGCCCTGCAAAGCTATTTTCTTTGATTCCGCGTCGCGTGTATTCGACATATCGACAGGAATCTTTAGAGTTTTCCACAGTTATTTATCACGTACATGCGAAAAACATTCTAAATTTCCCAAAATCAAAGGACTAAAACAAGCTACAGAGACAAATATTTAATATTTTAAAATACTTTTTCTTTCCTATTTAATCTATGTCTAATAAATTTAGAGTTTTATAATTGTAATGTACGAGTATAAACAAATTTCAGTTACTTTATTTAATAATTTATTATAAGTTCTGGAATCGTATTATTTTCATATTGCTTATTTTGCATCGAATATATGATCAAGCTGTTCCGGACTTTTAATAAAAATGTCCATCCGTGATGCATCTGGATCGATAAATATTCGCAGTCGAAGCGAATTCGCATATAATAAAGGCGAGATTTAGACGAGGCGGAAATGGAAACACACGTTCTTTTCATGCAATTTCGTTCGTCGTTGTTCGCTTTTTTCCTCTCGCGTCCGCGGGAATGCAGCAAATGCGTGTGACATTATGTCGATACATCGCATTTGAATTATGGAGATAATCGGCCGCGCTTGCAAATCGACAATACCGGTATAGCACGGCGCATCATGTAATTTGTCGATGCCGTAAATCGCCATGTATCGTTGAAAGGACATGAACGCTATCTTATATTAACGATTTGTGTACCTAATATGCGCACGTAATATGACTCCATGCTTCCTTCGTAAAGTGAATTCAAATCACCAATTATTCAATCGATTGCTTTGAAAATGCTAATTAACAAAGATATGATAATTTTACAATATTACATAAACATGTATAAAGTTCTACAAAATGCGTTCTAGAACGTCGTCTTGTAAAGATGCGAAATTATTGAGATTTATGTAATCTACGCTACTTCAAGTAATATTCCATAAGATAGAAATAATAGTATAAAATGCATTTTTCAACAATAATTTTTTTCGATTAACTCTTTCATGCGCATCGATTTTTATTTATTGTTTTAATCTTGAAATTGTAATTGATATGCAATTTGCTCGAGATATCGGTTTGATTCATTTAGTAACAAGAAATATCGAATCAATAGTCGCCGTTATGCCGGCAAACAGATTGAGCTCCTTGCAATTGTACAGTCAATTTTGGCAATTGCACACCGCTGCTTGCTTTATGGCAGCAAAGACGCAAAATTGTTCCAGCGTGACTACAAATTGCATGTCGGAGCGAGCGCGGCGAACCGTTCGATACCACATAGGCGCCATAAATCAGTTCACCTGACAGAGGAAGGACAACAAAGCCGCCTACCCCGAGGACAATATACTCACCGACGCTACGGACATGTGTTACGGCCGAAGTACCTGATAATTTGGACCTCATTATACAGAGAGTTTGCTAATTGAAATTGAAACATTAATTTATTGTCCGGCGATAATTTTTCGTTCGAAAATCACGTCACTCGCGTCCTAATCGTAGCTATCATAATCTTTTCAATTTGAATTTAAAACGTTATTCAATGCGGGACATTTCAAATTTGCAAAATAATTTCCCTAATAGTCACCCAGATTAAAAATTTCTTCCAAGAAAGTTTGATCTTTCTTGAGTACGAATTTCATTGACCGATTCATTACAGAGATATTTGATATTGAAAATTAGAGAGAGTTTTGGCAGAGGGCGTTTTGAAAGCGCAAACTTTGCTTTTGAGCAGTTTGAAATGGATGTTATTCAAACAGTGAGACTTCATTAGCGAGGTATTCATAGTCACGAATTAAAAATTCGTCATGAGCAAAGGCTACGGTGTGGATATTAGCTAAGAAATACAGATCATGATGTTACAAAAGTTTACATTACAAACACTGTAAACTTAGAATTAATCCATTTATGCGGCATATGCAAAATTATCTTTTCAATTTTAACTTTTCTTTTCAATTTAATTCAATCGTTTAAATTATTAAAATTTAATATGTTAAATAAATAAGAATCACGAGATAGAAGCAAAGTTTTCGCCTTATTTGATTTTGATCGATCACCAATACGCATTGAAAGTTATATTTCAACACGTCCAATGATAAATTATTTAGCAAACCAAAACTCAGTTTTTTCTTGGAGTGAATTTACAATATCGTAAATAAAAAAGTTCAAATTTTATGTTAAACGATAACTCTGCAACTTGCCGTCATTGCGGATTCTTGATTACTGTTCGAAATTTTTCTCAATTACCAATGTTGACAATATAAAAGACAAATATGCGGCATTTCTAGACAAATATGCGGCATTTCGAGACAAATGTTCCAAACAAGCGCACGCAAACGCTGGTTTAAAATGCTCGTTATACTCGCGACGGGAATCCCAGATGATCCGCGTTTCGCGACAGTTATCGCTGATTATGTGCAGAGGGAAGTTTCGTTACAATTCAAGCGTTCGCGTAGTATATTGCTCGTAAACACATTGCTTTATCTTACTTCCTTTTGCGTCGTCGTTAGTCGTGCGATTGCATTCCATCGTAAATGCAACAGAGACGCAAGGCAATGAGCGAGATTAACGATTATTGCGTCGCATTTCACTGATTAATTAATTACGATTGAAATATAATTAATTACTCTGCTTCATTAAAATTCAACTTTCTTTTGTAGAAATAATAAAAGCGAGCGATTATAAGTTTTTATAGCCTCCAATCTAAAAAATAATAATTAAAAAATATCAGGATGTCTAGAATTTTTGCTACAAATTGCTTTACATAATGTAATAGCAATAATGTGATAAATAAATATATAACAAATACAATTAATACAATATTAAATAATTTTTATAAGTGTGGAAAAGAAATGTGTCAAATTTTTAAAATTATCTAAAATTGTGAAACAAAAAATTAAAATTATAGACTGACAATTTTTAAGATTATTTTCGAAATTTATACGTAGAAGACTATAAAAACTTGCTAAATATGATTTTTATAAAACGCAAATTGAATTTGATTACAATTTTGTTATTTTATTTTTTTTCACTCTTTTTTTTAAATCTAATTGTACTTCTTGCCACTTAGTTTTTAACTTGTTATCACTGTATTAAACATTTAGACAGAAAAAAACATGATAATTATCAATGATAAAAGAATTGCCCTTTAAAAAAGTCATAAAATGCCTGTTACTACAATTTTAGTAAGAGTTGTAGAGATTAGTTTGCAGTAGCGTGAAATAAGGTAATTTGCGAACTGTAATGCGATTAAGGATAAAACAGTTGAACAGTAGTGTACGCTAGACAGTTGTATTCATGAGTTTCCGTGCAATCCACTTTGTCGTGTGTGCGAACGAATATCAAGTTTGTATAATTTATTGAAAACGCATATGTCGAACAGCCTGTTGGAAATACTCAGGAATCACGTCAATGGAAATTCCGGCTTATTACCAGTTTTTGTTTGTCTACATAGTTTCATCGGAGGAAAGATTCATCCTGTTACTCGGAAGAAATGACGATTCCCTCAAGTGAAAAACCTCAAGTAAAATTAAAGAAGGGTTATATTAGCGATTGAAATTCCCATTATAGAAAAATCGATTCTAATTTCGTCAGGGAATTTATTATCGAGGGAACTTCAGAAGCACCTGTATGTCTTGCCTATTAATACTCATAAAGTGAATGTTGACGTTGCACGAACGCGCGCCGTTAAATGTAATTACGTAGTCAGAGCGACTAAGCGATTTTCATAGGCGGGTTTTTCCTCTCTAAGCGTTATTAAGGAAAGTCTCATTACCGTAAAAACGCGCGATTTGCGTGCTAAGCGACGCTAGACGCTAAACGCGCGTGACCCGGCAAAAGGACACGCTATAACGAGAGCTTGCTGTCGTGAATCGCTCGTGACGTTATCGCTTATACCTCGCGATCTGCCGTTCTAAAGATATTTCATGTTCGTCGTAGCAATGTCGAATAGCAGAAATGGTTGATGTTAGACGACGGTAGCTCGTCGGTATGCATTTTCGGCAATTTCCCAGGAGGATTTTCGTGCATCAGGTTTTACTACATATTGAACATTGTTTCAACTGGGAAATGCATTTAAGAGATTAAAATAATTCTGTACTTCTAATAATTCGCGTAGCGTTTAAGTTCCTCATTAAATTTAACAAAGAAAATTAGTTAAAATGTGTTAAAAAAAAAACAGATAATAACACAAATTGAAGGAAAACTTCTATCAGATAATTTTTATATAAGACCGTGCCTTTAATTTAAATATTTAATGAAAGTTATATATTTTTAGCTTAATACTAAATTAATGTAAATTGAAAAAAGTGTTTCTAAATAACTTCCAAGTCGTCATTGTTCACAAGAAAAACGAAAACGCAAGCAAAACATTATTCCTCGCAAAAGTTCGTTTTATGTGGTGACCGTAGATTAAGAGGTTTTTCGTTTAAAACTCACTGCACGAGTAACAAGCTAATTTGAAGTTTCGCGCGGTATCCTACACAAGCCTATCTAAGTTTTCCGCACTCTTAATTAACACGTTTAAACGGATTGTTACTCCGTTATTAATGCGCGTTGTCAAAGTATAGAGGAAAAACAAGTATTCCACGCTGCGAAACCCTGTAAATGGTGAATTACGGCCGCGACTTGGTGAATGGTTTATTGCCGCGGCTTATAGGCTTGTGTAAGATTAAAAATTACATTCTCCAGATACGAATTAATGCTAATTCTTTTCAGAGCCAACTTAATAGCATTCCTGCGCAACATTCTCGGTTCTTGCCTATAAAATTTGAGCTCTTGACATTTACAAGCGATTCGAATAGAACGATGTGCGTCGCGCCGAGATGCAAACAATATGCGGCCATTAATTTCGATGAATTAAAAAGAATTTAATAGCGATATATGTCAATAATTTAAATACGTATACAAGCTAATGTCCATATATCACAATCGTTAATGCAATAACCGGCGAACACGCGCGCGATGATAAACATTTAAACGATCTTGATTGTAGCGATATTAATGTACTGGCTTGACCGTGAACTTCCTTAGACATCACCATGCTGGTACAATTTCTCTTGATTGCCCACGAACAATTAACCCACGTATTACAGTTGGGCAAATCCCAAGCAGACGAAGTAAATTGGATCCACGATTTAATCAGAGATCTCCATTAAATTATTGTAAGACCAAAAGCGAAACGTTCATATTTTTGGAATTATAAAATATATAATAGACGTAAATATTTTTTTAATAAATATATGTGACTCAGGTTTTTTATAATTGTACATATACACATTTCAGATTATAAAATATACTTAGTTGCATTAAGTATTCATTGTAAAAATTTTTAACTTTTTTCTTAATATTTCATTCAACGACGAAAATAGCTTGGCATTTTAAGGATTAATCTAAATCGCTCCGTTCACTGCATTATAAAGAGAAAACTTCCTAAATCGAGAAAACTTCCTAAATCGAGAAAATTCAAGAATAGAAGTAACAGCTACTTATGTGGTAGTCAAATCTCATCTCTGTTGCGGTTTTATATTCTCGTTCTTCTTCGGCAGAATTTGAAAACATCGGAGTATCGTGACGTAACTTGAGCATTCTGAAATAGCGGAATCCGTGTAATCCGATGAGAGAATGTAGCCGCATTATGCGTTATGCGGGCGAATAAATTCTTCTAGCGAGCCGGCAAAAAGGTGATTCGCGAATCCGATTTTAACTCAGCGCTGTCTTACATCAGTTTGCAAAAGCCCCTAAGCTTTTCGCAAAATAATGGCGTATCCCGAGGAAACGGGAAGTTCTGCGAATTCAAATCGAGTAAAACGTCGAGAGTTGGCGTGGAATGCATTGACATTTTGGAACATTTTGCGAGTTATAAACATAATCGATTAATTTGTGAACTCTTATAAAAGATAGAGAAAAAAGAAATCCCTACACAAATCTAAATAATCTTCCTGCATGCTAAATAGCTTTATAAATAGCAAAATAAATATTAATTTGTATAATAAATTATTTAATATGTAAACTATTGATTAACATATAAACTATTGAATTATGTAAATAGCTTCTTAAATATTCAAATTTTAGTACATATTATCAAATTAATGAACTGTAACTTTTTAAACTTTGACCAGATCATTTAGTCCTAAAATACGAGATGCTATGCCTTCGCTATTGTTAATGACAGTTAACTATAAATCAATATTCTAAAGTATTAAGAATATATTTTACATCGATGAAAAAGGTAATAATTAAACGGCACCGTAATCCTTCTTGCTCGCAGCGAGTGATCGATGGGGGATGGCAAGTCTCGCGAATGTTACGTAACAAAATTAATCATCGAAGTGGGATCAGCTACATGCGTAATATATCAAAAACGCTCGTTTACTTTCGTTACATTGAAATGTTAGCATAATTGTGCGTAAATTTGCCAAATGGTCTAAAATAATATTTACAATAAAATATTTTCAAAAGATACAATTTATATATATAATGAACAAAATTCATATATGACAGTTACTAAGCGAGAAAATAATTTTATATTTCCTACCTATTTTATTTTTGTCTGTTTATTTTTCCGGTACGAATGAGTTTTTGAGTTATTAATTTTATCTTTCATTGGATTTATTAATATATTGAAAAAGCTCCAGCAATATAATTTATATTTAAGAATTTGCTTTTGATACTTAGTTTTATAATTTCAAGAAATTAAAATTATGCTGAAATATCGAGGAAGATGTAAGCGAGAAATTTATTTTGCCACTCTGAATACATTTAGCAATCAGCGACAGAACGATAATATTTCTCCTTTGGCTTTGATAACTTGTGCGTATTTTATTTGCAGCATATAAAGCACATATATGTATATACACAATTGAGCGAGTCACTTAACTACGCGTGCTAATTCAATGCACCGGTTTACGACGGCAAAGAGCATTCAACCTTATCCCGCATTAAAGTAATTAGCGATTAAAGCAATTAGCTATTGATGGCGAACGTAGAACGACTGCACCTTGCTTCGTTACTGGAAATGTAAAAGTAGAGTACTTCACAAACGATACTTTCTGCCCAATGGAACGGCTTTAAGTGCATGATAAAGATTGATGTTGCGGAAATATAATTGCTGCGCACTCGTTACAATTCTGTTCATTTCTTTTGCACCACATTTTGTTATACTTTTGCACAAGTAAATTATACTCATACAATTTTTATCCAATTTATAAAACTACGGATCAATGAAAATAGCATGCTAACTATACGATTTCACGTAGAAAGAAATTTGTTAGTAAAAGTTAAGAGTATTGTAAATTGGACAGAAAAGATTTAATAACCTAGAAATACAATTCAACTGTACGTGAATGAAAACTGTCGTAGTGAAAAAAAAAAAGGCGTATCTCATAGCACGCATGGTCAAGTTTACGGCTAAGACGGCGTGATGCAAGCTCGGCACTTATTGACAACTATATCGCTCGCAGAGGCGCGACAGGAGGAAGATTAAGACCGAGGCGACACCGAAGAAATCGCAAGTCATTGCTGATTTCGTTGTAACGTCACACGTTGAGTCTCGGGAGCTGACAACCGCCGGTGGCAGCGGCGGTGACGGCGATTAATACCCGGGGGGGAGTTATCCGGTTAGTTCGAAATAGGCTCTGCGCTGCTTATATACCGGGTCGCTCTAATTATTTTGCTCGCTCGCTCGCGACTAACGTGATAACGCCGCTCGACACTCGACTCGGGGGAGGTGACGCGCCTGCCTGCTGGCTCTCGATACTAATGTGTTAATTTATAATCGCGCAGTAAATTTCTGCCCGCGGTCACGGCTGCGAAGCTCTCGCATCAGTCACGTGTGACCTTTGTCACATTCGCTTTGTCACCGTATTGCTCGAACCGTATATTGTAAAATATGGGGATTTAACTCAGAAATTGAAAATATTTTTTTAGAACGATTTTCACCTTCTCATACATTTTTATATCTTAATTTGATTAAAATATTTATTACAAAATGTATTGAGTTTTTTTAATTATTAAACCAGGAAAACGCACTCGTTTAATGAACACGCTATTTAATTACAAGTGCGAGTTGCATAAAAATCCAATTTTATTATTGTGACAGAGGAAATATTTCAATTAATATTCAAAGAACGAAGAAAAGTCGAAAAGATAACGGAAGTAAGACAAAGAAGTAATCATCGTATGAAAGAAAAGTAATTACGACGAGGAAAAAATACGAGGAATTGTAATGAGCGGTTTTCATGAATCGACCTGCAGCCCGAGGGGATCACAATGTGCAAATCTGTCGCAATATATAATACTTGAGAGGATAATAGACCTAATGACAGAAGCACCATTGACGTTTAATATAACTTCCTGCGGGATAAGAATAGAATCTCATCAAGCGTATCCAGATTGTCCCCACCACCATCCCTTCCCCGAGGTACAATAAAACTCTCTCTTTCTTCATCTCCCTTCTACTCTCTGCTTTCCCTCTCTTCGAGTGCATTTCTTTTATTTTCCATGCAATTCGCTGATAGTTTATCTAAAATTAAAGCGCCGACCGTACAACGGAGTAGCGATTTAAAAGCAAGAATAGTGAGACCACAACGGAGATTCATGTTGCATCGGTTTATCCTCGATGTTCAAGCGGTAAATACAGCTATCGTGATTCTAGACGATCGTCGCATTATCGTACCCCGTAAAGGACAATCTTCGAAGATGTCTTTTCCCACGCGATTTGTGAAAAAAAGCAATGGCGGATATTAAAATCTTCGACGGAAATCAAGCAAAGCGACGAAGCGCTCTTTCATAAAGATGGCATCCGTATAATTCGTTTTTCAATCATCGATTTTTTAAAGAAGTTCCAAGTCGCCTTTTACAGACATCACCTATAAATGAAAGGACTGCTTTTGCTCTGTCTGCTTCTGCCCTATTTTCTCTGTACATGGCAAATAATATCTATCGATAATTGCAATCGTGATGCCTTCATATTTTTAATTGTGACATTTTATTATTTACACTTATAAATTATTTTAATATTTATTTTCATTTGCTCCATTATTTTTTTAAGTGACAAATAATACTTACAATCAATGATGATTTTAATATCTTTAATATTTCAACACACGTATACCTGATGTATAATATTTCGACATTTTTAAATATGCAATTTCTATTTTAATGTTTAACACATCGTTATTATAATATACGAATAACTTGGGTCTTTATACGCGCCCGTTTTCTTTCAAAAGATTCGAATTAAGGCTGATTTGGTAGAGTGAGATCTGCACAACGTCTCGAAACACGAAGGAAATGTAGCCGATGAAACGCGATTCTTTATTTATCTGACGGCTTTCATAATTATATTATTAGACAAATAAGATCATTCTCCTCGGTGCTCTAGTTGGCACGACGACACAAATCACTCGGCATTAATAAGTAATCGCATTTAGCCAACGCGTCCGCCGATCAGCGGCAATGCGGGCGCTCGTGTTAATTAGGTGACACTTTTTGCTCAATCATCGCTTCCCCTCAATTAACGCGAACGCTAATCGATCGACGGCAATGCACAATACAATCTGCAGCACGATTCCCACCGTTCAATGCTAGTCATTAAAAATTTAATCACGTGATTCTTCTCGCCGAAGAAAAAAGCTTGTATGTTATTCCTGTTAAACGCGAAGTGTAATCACGAAATTATTGCTTCTTATTTCCACGTTTGAGTAATAGCATTTTAAATAACTTTTTAGAACGTAAAATCGACGTAAGACCGATTTGCATCCCGTAAATCAGATGCGAAGGGAAAGCACTTAGATCAGGAAATAATTTGCTACCGGTGTTTCCGGGCTACTAGATGCGGAGGAAATGGATTAGCGTTGGAATGACGGTGTCTGGTAATTACGAAAGTATATCCGTTATTTCAATCGAGTTACTCGCGAGTTGGCAACGTCGTCCAATTACTGGTGTTGCGATGTAATAACAATTAAAGCCGCACGCTAAGTACGGTTATCGGCTGCTTCGCTGGCTAATCGTCTTGTTACATGGGCAAAGTAACAGCGCAAGAGTGGTCTCTTGATTATCGCACTAACACCGAATTATTAATACTGCAGTAATAAAAACTCTTTCTTCAAGTAGGAAGAAGGCCTGTACAGAAGTCTAAAAATCCAGGGAATTAAGTATTTATAAAATATACGATCTTAAGTACTGTCGGAACTTAAGCACTCAAGAATGCGGGAGAAAAGGAGGGAAAGAGAAGGCTCTTAACGATCCACAATAAACCGCGGATTAAATTTTCCTTGAAGAGGGAAAAATGCAAATTACTTTCAGAGTATTCGTCGCTACCGGTATACGTCTTTCGCAAAAATCCGTTATTCGCGCGTTTCCACGAGAAGCCTAAGTCAAAAGTGGACAACCGCGTTGCAAATCCTGACGACACCGCTCTCTGACACGGACGCGCCTTCCGCGGACGTAATATATTCATGCTGTATTTATCAACTTTAATATACTTCAATTATAGGGGAACGCGCGAATTTACAGTCGGGACGTCAGCGCGTCGCTCGTCGCGAAACGGTAAACCCTCCGTGCGCCGTTTTACGGCGCGGTTATTTATGCACTCGTACGTGAATAGCTTGCACGAGAAGTAAATCATCGCGCGGCATCTCGCGTTCTGCGTTAAGGAATTCGCACGCGTTCGTAGCGTTGAATAACGGGTGTAATGGTGGAAAGTGGGCCGCCTATTAAGTCGCTATTAACCTTCTGACCGGCAACGTTCCCGTACAGCGCGGCTCACTTTAATATGCTAATGCCGCTTTTCTCAACTGCGCTATAGAAAAGTTCCTCTCGATTTAGAAATTGTCGAAGGCTTTTTCTCGCCGACAGAAATCTTGTAACAATAAATTTTAGTGAATAAATATCCCTATAGATAAAGAACTATACAAGTAAATAGGGTCTAAAATATTTTCATAAATTTATCTTCTATCAAAACTTTACTTCAAAAAGATGTACTCTAAATTCATATATTCTGTCATCAAAATCTCTCATAAGTCACTCCGTATAACACATAATGCAACGCGAATACTCGCTTTTGATCCATTATGCATCTCTCTCGTCGTGGAAAGTACAACAAGCGCCATTAAGATTTCGATGGTTGATTGCTCGCAGCGCGAGGAAATTTATCATTCCGCGTGATAAAGGCATACATGAATCCACTTTAATAAAGAAAAAAATATCTCGTTTGTCCCGTGTGGACACACATCGCACAACGCGTACACGTGGGATATATGGTACAGTCTCTCTCTCCCGCGTAAAGCTCCAATATTTCAATACGTTATCTAAAAAGTCAGGCCGAAACCGACGCGATCGATAGCGCAGACCACTCGAGAGAGTGAGTGTGTGTATATATACAGTGAGCAAACGTCGTTTTTAGCGGCAATTCTAGAGTCCTACCTAACGCGCCCGCGGTGCACTATTATCGGCGATCGAACGATCGAACTATGCGCGCGTTCACGTCGAATGCGATCCTAATCCGATTTCGCGTGCCGCATAATAAACCGCGCTGCAGCTGTCCTGTCGTGCGCCCGTTCAAATCCCCGGACGATCATTTTTCCGACGGTTTCCGGACAGCGCCTCGCACAAACCACGCGCAATTCGCTGAAATCAGCATCGAAAATCGGATCCGCAATTTTTGATACATGTTTCAACAGGAATGAATAGAATGGCAACATGCATTACTTTTCAATTATTGATTTGTCAATAAAAATTTAGTAGATCCTTTTATCGTTTATCTTTATAAACTTTTTTTATCGCTTTAAAGTTAATTTTTCCTTTACGATCTCTCAATAGTTTTATTAAGAAACAATAGGAAAAAAAAGTCTGTTAAGCGTTTAAGATGTTGTGCGCATTACATTTATAGGTATAATAAAATAAGCAGGATGTGGATAGTAACTCTAAGAGTATAATAATGTTCATTTTCACATTACAAGATATTAAAAATGCAAAAAGTATAAAAGCTATCCTCGAGCATCGTCATTAACTTTGCATTTATACATCTCGTTATGTCAATTGCGAATATATCCATAGGAAAATGATGTAATATTCGCTGAAGATTATAGTTTTATCACGCTTTATTTTCAGTCATGATATCTTCCAACATAGATCGCATTTACAATCGCAAAGGTGACCATAGCGATTTTCTACAAAATTAGAGGTAAAAGGAAAGTTTATTCCAACTGTCTCTGATACCCATGCAAAATTAATAGAAAAGAGACTATGAAACGGACAAAAGAGTAAGATAGGAGAAAAGAGAAGTGAAACTTTCGAAACTCCACGGACTATTGGCGAAACTATAATCCGTCTTGCCTAGGACAATTCGTGCAATTAAGTTCGCACAACGCCGCGAGCATCCCCATAATTGAGGATCCGAATAAGAACATGGCAAGGCCATTTTCTCGAAGAAATAAATTATTTACCGCTTAAACCCGTATTTATGTCCCGTACCTGCCGCTAAATTTAACCACCTGTGACTCACAAATCTATATGATGTAATTTTAAATACTACCTTCACGTTGAAGTCCTAATTATTTCCGTTTCTACTTAAACACAGTGAACTATTTAATCAAACTGACAGACACTTCTGAAAATGTCTTTACGTTTATTTAACGATTAAGTGAAATATTTGCTAAAACTATAAAACCGTTTTATACAATTTTCAACGTTTTGAAAAATAATGGAGAAATATTTGCTTAAATTCCAAAATGAGATAGATCGATCGGTGGACATGAATATGCATATAAGCGAATGAAGCACTTTGATAGAATTGCGCCATGTATCCCGCTTCGTGCTAAACGTAATTGTAGTTTACAGCGTCGAGCTTTGCACGGGACATGAGTTTGCGACCATCTAATTACAGACACGGTCTATTACTAATTAATCACTGCTATAGCTGCGCGATCGAGCATTATGTTGTAATATCCATCAATTAAGGGACGCTTATAGGCATAATTCTCGACTTGTTTTAAAATCTATGATATGATTATCACTTCAAACATTCATCCTCGACAAAAAAATAATTTGCCGACTGCCAGCGGATTATTATCTCGCTATTGAAAAAAATATGATGTATCGCGATAATATATTACGATTATATCGCGCCACATCGCGGCGAATAATTCATTCCATCGTTAAATCGCAAGTATTCGCTTGCGGCGGTGAATAAATCCTCATTCAACGGTCTGGATATTTTCTCGTTCGCGTGCCCGAGAATGTATCACGTTTCTTTGCTACAGAAAAATCGCATTCCTCTCGCTTGAGTAGGCTTAATCGCCATACCATCAAGATGCTATTTCGTAAAATAAGTATAATCGGAAAAAAAAGAAAATCCCGTAAGTCCGCGGATTGGTATGCAAAAACATCGCGATTTAGAATGCATGATCGAAGGAACGTGCGCTACGCCGGCAGCAAAGCACGGCGTGAGGTCGCTGATCGTGCCGAATGGAAGAAAGAAAATCTGATTACTCTAATTGACTTCCTGATGACATAAATATATAGTCTGCTATAGAGCGTCCGATCAACCGCGCTTCCTTTGGATGATAGACACTAAATGACTAGCTAAGAATAACTTGTGCCGACTAACTGGCGGCGTGACAAAATCTAAACCACTCAATGTAATCTCTCGCTATATTTATTATGAAACACTTTCTAAAAAAGTAATCGCTCTAGTAGATGACAATAAATAAAATAAGTAAAAAATAAAAAGCTAGTATTACATAGAAAGAAGCCTTGTATAATAGAAATTATCTTTCTTAGAAGTCTGCATTTCTCCGATAATTGTTGAAGAATCGCGGTAGAACAGTTAGTCGCTAATCAAAATTCGAGTTGAAATTATTACGAAAAACAGGCAATTAAAGATAGAGATTAAGAGTATGATTTTATTTCGGATAGCTATTGATTGAAAAGTGAGAGAGGAAGCACATTAGCGCTGATGTGTGTATAAGAGAGTGTGTGTGTAACGTAAATAAACCGCGGTAAAGAGAGGTAGTAAAACTATCGCAAATATGTTAGAAAAGTTGTTACTTGGAGAAATAATAATAATTTTAAGACAAAGCAGAAATAATAATATACAGCGAGAATTAATGAGTTTGGATTTGTAACGGAAATGCGATTAATTAGATTGTTACGTTAGTTGTCCGATTTTTGTTCAAACAACGTTGAAAAATAACTTGTCCTTTTTTAATTTTATAAACAATTTTTATATGAATAAAAATAATTGATAAAATATTTCTTTAATTTCCAAGATCACTTCTTCTAGAAATTTCTGACAGTTTATTCAGTTTCTTACTAATCCAAAATTGTTACTTGGTATTATTATCAGTAAAAAGATGCGGAAGTTTGCGTGAGTTCCCGCTTTATCTGATTTACTTTTTTGTACTTCCCGCATTGCGTCATTCAGATAATCGTTGCCGCAAAAATCATTAACCACGATTAAAATGTACCATCCGCGAGTACTCCAGAATCCCGCGTTACGTGACGTCACTCCGTTGCTTGCGTGTCGAGTAAAGGAGAAACCCGACGTTTGGTCGGAATTGGTCAAAAATGGTTCTCCGGTCAACTTGGTTGACGGAATGAGAGAGAAAGAAGAAGAGAGCGAAAGAAACGTGACGTCAGTTGGCGGAAGTCAATTGGCGTAGCGTGCAACACACGAGACTTGATTCTACGGGCGGCCTTCCTTCGCCTTCTCTTTCGCCGTGGTATTAAGTTTAGCCACTTCGGCCTGACGCGGGCAGTGTGTCAAGATCACTTGATCCGCTGCTGATATCGACCATTCTCTATTTATCCGTCCGTCTCGTTCGTCCTTTCGCTACGTCAAAAGAGACGTGTCCCGAGTGTCGTTCGCAAAGTGCCGGCAAATTCGCGTCTAGCGAGAACTGAGGATATCAGAGAGAGAAGAGAAAAAGGCTGTTTCAAGTATCGTTCGAGAGGTCTACCGCTGCACGGTAGGTTGATAGGCTCGTGTCTGCTTTCATCTTTTCTAACCAAAGCAACGGATCGGTTCTTTGAAGGATGTCGGAATAATTCGCGGACGGAGTGGCGAGAGGCGGTCGTCCAAGATTCAAAGAATCAGAACGGGACTGGCTTTTTCTTTTGGGAATAAAAAGATTCGCGTGCCAGATGGTTGTACAGAGTGAAAAAAGATGAATACATTATTTATTCTTTGCGGTGGTTTCTCAGAATGATGCTGTTTGATGTTGTTTAAAGTTAACGCTTTGAAATACATGACTCAAAGATTATTACAATGTGCCCCTGCATTTTCCTACCTAGCATTCGCCACGGTAGAGGACGATTCAGTAGTATGCCTTCTTCTTTCGCGACGATTAGTCAGCGGTTTTCGATACGAGTAAACTAAGTGGTTTTGATACGAAACAAAAAGTGTATCTCTATACTCTATCTCAAGGATTGACAGACTGACGAGTCCTCGATTAAGAAATCTAGTTAGATTCATGCGAGCACGACTCGTATCTCGTAAAAGGGGCTTCATTCAAAGACAAGCGGAAGCTATTTTCTTTTTCTACACTCGGGCTGCTACGCAGCGGATCTCTGGTGAGGAAAACTCGTGCTGTTACACAGCAAAGATCTCTTTCTGCACTCGGGCTGCTACGCAGCAAGGCTCGTGTGAGCATCTCTCGGGCTGCTACGCAGCAAGGCTCTTGTGAGTATCTCTCGGGCTGCTACGCAGCAAGGCTCGTGTGAGCATCTCTTGGGCTGCTACGCAGCAAAACTCTAGTGAGAAAAAAAGTGCTTTTACAAAGCTGATTTCTCGCTTTTCTCAAAATTGTTCGTCTGAGGATCTAGGTTTATTCTCGTTCTGCAAAAATTAGTTTGCAGAACGGATCCTACAGACATTTATTGATACATAAAGTATAGATGTAATCGTTACACGATTACATCAACTTTTTTGTATCGATTTAAGAGTTTCTCTCTATTTTTTAAGAGTAGATTTGTTTATTTACAGAATAAATTCATTTTCTTTTATTTTTGGTTGTAAAGACCTTTTATAAGGTAAAAGGTCGATTAAAATATTTAACCCTTTAATTAAGTTTTATTTGCAGCTAACATTACTTTAATTTATTTTCTTTTGGTTTAGTCCTTTGGTTTATATATATATATTTTATTTATCACTTATAATATTACATTTTTTTTATAACCTTTTGAATAAATATTTATAATTAAATTTTCAACTGTTTCCTGTCCTTTCTAAACTGCCTATTGCATATAGTTTAATATTCTAAATTACTTTGTTTCAGTTCTCTCTCTATTCTTATCTAACAGATGTGCTAGTGCGTATTGGCCTGAATTCGATTGATATATAGAAGTAAGTCCATCTTTTCGATTTATTTTACAAAATCTATTTTACGAAAAAACTCTCTCTCAAAAATTTTCTCTCTCAAAAACTTTTCTTTCATGTTAAAATATTAATTTATTTGTGTTAGATATCTTTTATGCTTTTGAGAATATCAACGGTTACTTAAGAAAATCACACGCAGAACTGCGTTTTGACGCTCCCTAGAGTAGACTTTTCCCCAACATTACGACTTTATGTTAATAAGCCTTTTCCTTTCGTTCGAAACACCAAGAAAAAAAGAGAATGCGCAAACGCATTAACGGATTAAGGGATAGATTCTACTGTAACGCAAGCGGAGTAAGTCAGATTGCCGTAAAGAGCCCGTACTGAGGGGTGGAATAACGAGGGAACACCCGTTTGATTGCAGAAGGATGCAGCCACGGGTGACAGTGGCTCTGGCCACGGTCTGGCTGACGGTGGCGGGTCTGGTAGGAGGAGCAGTCACTCTCCGCCTCTCCCACGATCAATACTCCCCCGCAACCCCGCGCCACAACGCCGGGGTTCAACGGGACCAGACCGGAGACTGGAGGGATCGCGAACCGGCCGAGGATCAACCGCTCGACCTTTGGATCGGCTCGCGAAGGTCGATCTCCGCGAAAGGTACGTTAGACTTTGCAGTACTATATCATGCTGAATGAAATAAAGTGTGATATTGTGTCCCGCTGTCAATTCAAGGGTTGATGTCAAATACGGGATTGCTATTTTGAGGATACAGGAAATGCTTAGTATAAATCTTCCTTATTGCTTTCCTTCTTTCCATACGATCAAATATACAAAAAGATCACTGCTTATTTATAAATGTTACATTTATTTTACTATCGAAATATCCTATTTGCTTGTCTCTCTTGTCTTATTATTGCTATTGCTCACCAATTTTGAGAAAACATCGGAAGAAGTTTAATATAAATTCCTTCTTTCTTTTCTTTTTTTTTTTTTTTTATACAACGAAATGTGCAGATAAAATTTGATAATTATATGAATTGTTTCTATTTCTTTATTTTTAGATATTTGTTTCTTGAAAATGTTCTATGTAATCGACACTTTTATTGTTAAATATAAATGTTGAAAATTTCTAGCACACGTGGAATGCCGAATAGAAATATGCTTTCAATGTTAATTGTTCAGATATTTGGCGTTGTACTTGGCACTTTGATTTACTTGGTAGATAGATATATAGTGTCCTAATTCAACTGGCTTCAGTTACGTCAGCGATTTAATTTTATCAGGCCGCCTCCTTTAATGGAGACGGAATAGACGCGCCGCGACGAAGCGCGTCGCTCAGTCTAACGGTGGAAATCCGTTCGCCCCGGACTTTCTATCCAGCTTTCTTGATTAATCAAGGTCTCCTTGGTCGTCGTCTTTGTGCAATTCCAATATCGAACGAGTACTATTCGCGGTCGTTAAAAAGCTCGCCTTTTCAACATGCATTTAATCTCAAATGCAGTTATTTTTATTTCGCATTAGAATTGAATGTGATATAATGAAAATCAGAATGCATATTTATATTTATATATTTCATGTGGCAGAACTTTAAAGATCTATATCAACACTTTGCGTTGCTAATTTTTACTCGTAGAGATAAATTTATGGTAATATGTAATAAAATAAATTTAATGTATAAAAATACTTTAATTATATATTACTATTTTGATTATTAAACTTTCTGCACATTTGTTAGTATGGAAATAAGTGTGATAGCGAAAGCTATTATTTAAGAAGAAAATAATGAAAGATCTATATTTCCCGAGGAACTCTCATACATATATACACGGCATTGTACATACGTGATAACGGCATGCAAGAATTTCAGAGCAATAAATTGACGTCGAGCATTACTCACGTCGCTGTACTATGCAACTACATTAGTTCTACTTGCGCATGAAACCCCTATTAAATATCTTTCGAAGAATCTTTGTGCTCGTACATTAAATCGAAATTAAATCTTCGTTAGAAACTATGTGTGAAGAGTGAAGGTAATATTTCCTGTGAACAGGTAATATTTCCCGTGCATATACCTAATTTATGACAGAAATTTTATTCAATAGCACCTGATTTCAAACTGCAATAACCAATTCGCTTCGATACACATCGACGTTGACTCATTTTGAACTTTTCAGGTCCGATATGAAACTCATAACTTCCTATGCGCTGCAATTATTCACCTTGCATGTATTTCGACAAAGTTTCATATCGAGAGAAATATTACATATTCATAATATTCAAAATGCTAAAAATTGTTTGTAAATCAGTTGCAAATAAAAAAGTTCAATCTTAGAAAAGTCTGATATTATATTTAATTATAATTTCAAAAAGATTATTCTATATATACCATTGTCAGTTTAAAAAATAAAAATGTCTCATATTTAATTTCAAGTTAAGTAAATATTTTTAAAAAATCTCAATTATATACGTTTTTCAGAATCACCAGCTCGCGATACGAAGTTTGTCGAACGAGATTTTCCGTTTGAGATGCCTCTGAAGGACATTGTCTCGTCAAAGCGAGCCTACTCGCTTTCAGGTTGGCAAAGGTGGTTGCCGAATATCGCCGGTGTGGAATTCGCGGCCGACAAAGTCGATTACGGCTACGAGATGCCGGAGACGCTTTCGCGCGAAGCAGTTGTACCCCCTTCAGACCTCTTGGACGACCCCTTTGTGGCAGACGACACGTTCCAGGATCAAGGCCCGGGCTCAGTGGAGATATACAAGCTGGACTTATCCAAAGAGAAGGCTCTGCTGACCGCAACCACACCATCCACAAATTCGCCGTCGAGAAACAAGAGCAAAGCGCCGAAGAAGACCGGCCACCTGAGCACAAAGACTAAGACAACGGAGATCAAGTCGACGACGATGAGCCCGAAAATTCATCACAGGCAATCGAACTTCTTCGAGGAGCAGCGAACCGAGACGCCTTCGGTCAACAGAGATTCCTTCGGCGACGGCGGCGTGCCGGAGCTACAGGTTGGATGCGAGGGTCTCGAAGCGTTGTCGTCCCACAAGGCGAAAAGATCGATAGATACGCCCGGCAACGAGAACGAGCAGGTAGCGACGTTAGACGCGCTGCTAGACGTGACGCCAGTGGCTCTTGATCTCGATTTCGTATCGTACGAGGACAGTTACGAGGAGATGGATGAGCTATTTAAGCTGAAGAAACTGGAAACCACCACGAGAGAAAATAAGCCGAAGAGAGGCGACATGGACGCCAGCTATCTTAATTCCGATCATCTGGATGAACATAAGCGACCGGACAAGCTACCGGTTCGAGGAGATCTGGGCGAATCCTCCAAGAAATCTAGCCAACTGAAAATCGGTGAAAACGAGCCGCAAAAGCCGACGGATTCCGAAATCAAGAAGCATGAGGAGATTAAAGCGAAGCGTAAGTCCGTTTCGTCGGAGGATGATGACGGCACCAGCAGGAATCGCGGTCGACGGTTGCTGTGGCTGGCCGAGGCAAATACCGAGGGATTTGCGGACGGTAAAAGCGAGCGGAAGCGTACAAGGCGATCGATCGATTGGGGCTACGGTGAGAACGAGGGTGTCGTGTCCAGCGACGAGCTGCAAACCTTGAGCCAACGTCGCAGGCAGCACGACGTACGGTATCACCAAGACGTGTCTAGGAGACGTGACCAGTATCAGAACGTCGTAAATCCCGAGATCGATAATATGAGACGAGAGTACGAGAAGCAGCTTGAACAGAAGCGAAGGGAGGACGAAGAGCGACGGTCGCGAATGCAACAGGGTGGTCGGAGCAGATGGGAAGAGGAGAGGAGAAGAGACGAGATGCATAGAAGGCAGCAGGAAAATTACAACAGGAGAGCGAATCACATTTCGACGTCTCGCGTGGACGACGAGGACACGCAGCAACGACAAATAGAGGAACAGCAAACACAGGAACCGGAATGGAATCGTACGCTGGAAATAGCTGGAAGAAAGGAGGAAGAGCAAAGACGGCGGGAGGAAGAAGAAATGAGAAGGAGACAGCATAACAGGTGGCAGGAGAGCACGAGAAGAACGCCGGAATCCGTAACGCCAGTGAGCGACGAGGAAAGAAGACGACTTTACGACGAGCAGATAAGGAGACAGGAGGAGGAACGGCAAAGACGATTGCAAGAGGCAGAAGCTAGGAGGCAGGAGCAGTACAGATCGCAGCAAGAATCACAGAGGAAAAAAGACGAAGAGGAGAGGCGACGTCAAGAGGACTCCTTGAGGAACCTCTCCGAAAACGATAAAAGAAGACTCGAAGAACATCGTAGAGAATCGGAAAGGAGGAGGCAAGAGGAGGAGGACGAGAGAAGGCGACAGCAAGCGCCATCAAGCATGATACGTCCGGGGTCTCGAATGAGTAATTCGAACGATATCAGACAGCGCGATCGCGACGAGGAAAGAGCGCGCGCGCAAGAGCAAGAGGAGAGACGGCGAGAGCAGAAGTTGCGCGAATACATCGCGCGGAATCGACCTATCAATGTCAATCAAACCGCGAGAAGATCGGAGGAGGAGAGACGGACCAATCGACCCGAAGAGAGCCGAGATCGGCGAGTGAGCGCGAACAGAAATGATGAAGAATACCGTCGGCGAGCGGAGGAGCAGCGCAGGAGGCAGGACGAGGAGCGGAAGCTGCAGGATTACATCAGGCGGAATCAACCGGTGAATGTGCCGTCGAGGAGCAATCAATCGACCGCAACCGACCGTAACTTGTTCGAAGAGCGAAGACTGATCGAGGAGGCCAGGCGCCGCGACAGGTATCCCGATCCAGGAGCGAGGAGACAGCACGGGCCGTCGGCGTCGACGTATATCGATCCGCGAAGCTCACCGGAGGAAGTCAGACAGAGGCAGCAGGAGACGGCGAGGAGGCTAGAAGAGGAGAGGCGGCAGAGGTACGAGGCGGAAGAGCGGCGGAAGGAACTCGCCAGGCGACAGCGGGAGAAGGAGGAGGAGAGGCGGCTGCGGGAGGAACGGATGCGGAAAGAGGCGGCTAGGCGAGAAGAGGAGGCGAGAAGGGAGCAATCCAGGAGATACGAGGAGGATAGGAAGCGGCAGGAGGAGGCGAGGTTGGATGCTCTGCAAAGGCGGCAGGAGAGACGAAGGGAAGAAGCGAGAATTTTAGCTAAAGAAACGAGACAGCCGGAAGCCACAAGGCCGACCTACTACGAAAACCCTCGTCTTTTGGCGGAACACAGAAGGCGGCAGGATAGCCGACCGATTCCGAACAATTTAGTGCGGAACCAAGAGGACAGAAGAATAGCGGCTGAACGCGAGAGACAAAGGCAGGAGACTGAGAGACGACGGCAGGAAGAGAGGTACGTACAGGCGTCCTCGAGGCGCAACGATTTGCAAAAATAAAATTCCCTCTGACGCGCTACCAGCAAACTTTATTTGCGCGGCGCTATCAATACTTATTATTGTCGTTCGATAGTTGCCGTTTTATTTTTTTACTCGCTTATTATTAGAACCGGAGGAAATAATATACTTCATAAAGTTGACTATGGTATTATTGCTATAAAACTGATAATGATAAATCGTTGGTGCTTATATTATAAGATTTATAGCTCGCGAGAGAACGAAGACGGAACTTTATTTCTAATTTTATATGTGTAATATGAAAAACGACGTATAAACTTGAGGACAGAAATCTATGAGAAATTTTATTTATTTCGTTATATTCTGAAGTTTAATTTAACTTAATATTTAATTTAATATTAATTTAATTAAATTTTCTTATTTAATTTTGTCATTTCATTATATTAGAATAATTACGTCTTGTAATTAACACTTGTGTCTCTGAAATGAAATAACGATTAAAAGGTATTATTATCGCATTTTAATTAACTTAATAAACTTTGCTTACGGAAATTGAATTATTTCTCCAAAATTTAAAATCTCACGTACAATCTAGAACAGCAACAATCGTACGACCTCCGCGGACCACGCGACTTTAATTAAGGAAACACCCGGAGCGTGTCATCGCGGCGGGAGCCACGAGACTTTACTAATTCGGGTCACTCTATAAACATAATCCTATTTCCACCTGCCGCAGAATGAGAGAGGACAGACGGAAGGAGACCGACCCGTGGAGACGACAGGAAGTAGCCAGACTAAACTCTCTACCAGTGAGCGCAAGGATAATAGTTCGTCCTAGCGGCTCCTCACGGCCCGTTTCGCCGGCAGTGATGCCGAGGACCGGCTTTGACAACGAGATCGATTTCACGGTAAGTTCTCCATTTGTCTGTCAAAACACTTCACCGCACTCCGATCGCGTACCCAATCCGGTCTGTCCGCTGGCGGTTTGTTTAACGGCGAATCCGATCTCGGTGGTCGTCGATTGTCTCGTGCTACGGAACCGAGGCGCGCTTCATTAAATTGCGGGACAAGTTGTGGCGAGTTCGTGCTCCCTTGACCTGGACAACACCCGATCGCGGCGCTTTGTTCCGCTTAATTGACCGGCCGCTGAGCAGCGCCGTTACTCGCCTCTCTTCGTGCTCTCGCCCGATATTTCGGCCGAAAGTCGAAAAAATAATTTAAAAATAAAAGGGGCGCTAGATGTCACAAAATCGTTATTTTTTACAAATTCTATTTACATAAGAGACAAACAGTATATATTCTTTTCTCAAGCTTACTTTAAGTATAAAATTAGAAGCGGAGAAGCATTAAAAATAGAATAAATTATTTTCAGGGGATCAATCCGCATCGCGAAGGCGTAAAAGTGCCGCAATTCCCCGCTCCCCCCACCCGGAGACCACCCGCTCAAAGTCCCGGACCGTGTGTCTGGGCAGTTGTTCAATGTTGTTCGAGCAACAACGATCGTCTTGTAAAGTGTTTCGAATCGATGGGTTGTCCCGGGATTAATTGGGATCCTAATCCGTGCAGAAGTTCAGTCGCGAATGCTGCTAGAATGGAAGTCACGAAGTTCTACGAAAACCAATAACATCGGTAAGATTTGCCCTTCGCTCTTCGAAGAGAAATGCCAAGTAGACAGAGAAAGGAAAAGGCTCTCTTTAGAACTCTCTATTCTAATCTGACGGAAGATTGCACAGAAAGTTTACTACGAATCAATTTTGTGCGTGGGTGCAACTCCTATCGGCACTGTACAAATATTAGTGTTGCTGGATGGAAGCTCAGTAAGCAGACTTAGATGTTTGCGAAACAAACGATCCTGTTTCTCGCCGCGACATCGACAGTTATTTTTAATAAACCGGAACTGAGCAAAGAACCATGTAGAAACAACATGAGTTTTGATAATATAAATAAATGTGTTTTACGAAGAACGCGGAAATTTAGCAGTATTTTTACATTCAAAAATTCAACTTCAAAAAATAAAAGAACATTAAAGCAAATTAAATACACATATAGATTAAAATATTAATAATTCTACTTAATTGGGAAATAATTGAATAATTAATAATAAAGTTGCACAAATTTTGAAACATCTTTCTGAACAGTTGACATAAATGTGCTGAAAAATATTATTATTATATAAAAAGTGTGCAAATAAAAGGACTAAGCATAAATATCGTTCTAAATTTTGCAACTTTTACATTCAGCAACATAAATATTTGTAATTTTTTAATATCTGTAACTTTTTCTATAGAAAGATAAAAAAATTCATAAATTTATATCTTGAAAGAAGTAATTTCAAGCAAGAAGCGAAGATTATAATTGATAAGCCAAATAAAATTCATTAACTACCTTTGATGTGCTAAGTAATCGTGTAACATAGCATATAAAAAGTATATATGCGTATATAACGTACTATATATCTAAAAAAAACAATTATTTTATTATAATAATTGCGAACTAAAACAATATTTTTCTATTTGCTTATTTCAGCGACAGTGCGCATAAGATGAATATATGTAGTATAACTAATAATTAACAATAGTTTAATCTAGGAGACATTTAAAAGTTTAAACTTTTAAAATGTGGCAAGCAGTATTTGTCTTAATGTCAGAAATTGATGTATTTCGTAGATTAATAAGCAATTAGTCTTTAATGTCGATCAGTGGCCAACATCGTGGCGCTGCCTCGCGTAGCATGTAAACTTACTTGTAGTAAAATTAGAAAAAAAAAAGAAGATAAAAAGAACTTGATATTGTTGTCGTTAACACGTTTGCATGGATAAACATGGCATGCAGAAGCGAGCGCGAATTTAATTACTGTAAATTTTTTGTACGTAGCCAAGATGAATTATATTTTCGCAGCTTTCCCACATGTGATATAGGAGGTAAGCTCTAATGCGCTGTAACATGACAAATATTTATGTGATGTACGTAAAGAGAGAGAGAGAGAGAGAGAGAGAGAGAGAGAGAAAAAGCAATAAAGTTATTTGGATTTGTATAACCTAAAACACCTGTCTATGTTCTCGCTCCGCACGACAATCAAACTTTGTTACGAATGTGAAACTTGATCAACTCGCAATAACTCGTCGCGACATTGACATGTCGGCAGATTTTCACGCCTGTTCGGACACATTATGTAACGCGTGGTATGTATATACAGAAATTTTGCGCGTAATTTCTTTTCAAACTGTTTTCCATTATTGGATGTTTATATTGCAACGAGAAGGCAAATATAGTTTGAGATAATTACATAAGCATAATTTATTTTGTAATTTAAATTAAGTTTAAAAAATTAAAACTTTTCCCGCTGTAAAATCTCTATTTTAGCACAATTTTAGAATGAACCATAAATTAATCAGATCTGACATTAAAAACTAGTATGCTGCCGGGAAACGAATTTGCAACAAATCTTTACCAAAGAGAAATGAATTCCGAGTTTTATAAGACATTATGAAGTATCTTTTTGTTTAAGTGGTAACTACAAGTTTCAAACTACTAAAGATACTTTCGTTGTGCGCATTTGAATAAGATATTTCCAACTCGCACATTTACAATAATTAACGACATTCGGCAATAGACGAAATTTCCAATCGCGTTGCATTTATCCATCATCTTGCAACCCCCTTTTTCTCGCCGTTTCGCGCTGTTGTCAATAACGAGGCCATTCAATGTTTAAGAGCTTGCCAACGTTTCCCATCCAATCAATTGTATTGTGAATCCAAAAGCGTCACTTCGCATTACATCACGACACGTGGTAAGGTAAAAGCAAATAGTCTGCTATTGACGCGGGTAACCATTTACGTTATAGAAAGAGAAGCCTGAGAGCGGTCATTTTGGGGTTTTCAGCGGAATGTTTATAGGATCCTATTCAGCACTGCTATCTGCATCCATTTTTAGAGTTAGTAGAACGATACATCCATTTTTCGACACTGCCATTTAGTGAACATGGTCTTTGTTACTGTATGTTTTTTTTTTGCAATCTATGACATAGTCTATGACGCACATTGTTGTCTACGTGCAAACACGAGTTATCACTTAAAATATATAAGCTCATAAGCATAACTAAAAGAAGATACGGAATATTTTTATATGTCAAAAGTTTCAGAAAATGTAACCAAAAATGCCATAAAAATACAACAGTTATTCATATTTTTATTCAAACGATTTGTCATAAAATATATAATCTGATCAGATAGTTGATTATTTATATTTTTTAATTTACATAATTTTTAAATTTATTGCTTATAAAATTCAGTAAATATACTTCATTTTACGTAATACATATTTTAATCAATTTATATAATAAGCACATTTGCGTTTAATAATTATTAATTTATTCTTGCAATGCCAACTTTGTCCTTTTTAACCCATTCATCTATATTTATTCAGAACAAAGTATCTGCACTTTGGAGTTGGTGCTACATTAAATTAAATTATATAATTAGATTTATATATTACGTATTTCGTATTATTTTATATATTTCGCATTTTTTGTAACTTGAATGTAGCACAAATATGTGTGGACAACTAATATCATTCAATGACAGTGACAAAATAGACATAGCTGTGCAATTTCAACTGTAAAATAAATGCAAATAACAGTACTACGCTAGAATCGGTAAACATTCCGTAAAAAATACGGCATAGCCGTTCTCAGATTTCTCTCTGGTAATAGAGATTGCGTGTCGCGCTAATTGCAATCACCGATATATTCGACACGGAGTTACTCCGCCACAAATAGGAAATGTCACTTTACAACCGAATATATGCTCGTTGGACAATTTTAACAATCAGTTTGACTATTTACACCATCAAAATTCGTTAAAAAAAAAAAAAAAAAAATTATATAATATAATTTTTGTTAATAGCTATAGCGTATGTTTGCTATATCCGGAGTTTTAATAAACGCGTGCAAATATCAACTAACGTTTTATGACTAACGCTTTATCTCACTAGTAAAAAAACGCGTAATAATTAACATATTTATTTCTTTTAGCACTCGTGCTCGAATTATGCTAATCACGATGATATATTTAAGTACAGAACTATGCGGTCAAGGCAAACAAGTATTGCCCTCATTTAGATTGTTCTTTCTCCTACGAAGAGTATTTCCTTCATCAATATGCAGATAATAAAAAAAAATATTTTACATCATAAATTCTGTTATATGAGTATTGTAATTCGTAAATATAATAATAAATAATAGTATCTGGCATTTTCCCTTGTATTTTAAATATCTGTTATCGTATTGCATTTTATTATTAAATATATTAAAATAAGTATAAACTTTAAAATTATTTTTTAGCCTCAAATTATTTTTTTCTAATAAAAATAATCTTTCACTCGCAGCCTTTTATTTTGCTCTCATAATTCATATCTTTTCAACGTTCTTCATATAAAGAAAGTATGAATGTTCCTAAACATGTAATTTAAAAGTCAGTTAAGATTTTATAAAAATATAAATAAAAGAAAGCAGATGTAAGCGTAAATTAAAAGATAAGCATCTCTACGGAAAAAAAATAAAAGCTAGCCACTCATATAAAATGTAATAAATAAAGATATAAGATGTCACATTCAAGATAGAGCATTCTCGCGGCGTGTTACGATATACGTTACAGTGACTTGTCAGTGATACATAGCACAGATCATCTCGCGCTGAGGTGGAGAGAGAGATCTTCTGTCTAAAGTTTCGTTACACGTACACGTAAACCCTAATAACAGACCGTCGACGAACTCGACTGTCGACAACGTGTCGACGACAGGTGCGCATCCAGCATACTCGAGAATCATCCCCGAGGCTATTGTCTTCTCTCTACGTCTATCTCAATACGCATCTAAGATGCACTTTCTCCGTCCGTTTTATCTTTGTATTTATTCGCCTGCCTTTTTCCCCGACTTTCAATCTGCTTTGTGCAGCGCAATGAGATAATGCAATTTATTAAACTAAACTCACCCGATTCTCTTGATATCACGCAACTCGCTTCGTTTCTATTACGGACAAATCAAACTCGCGTCGGAGTTTGTGACGCCTTTAATTCGCGAGAGATATCTAATTTGATGTTAAAGTAAACCTTAAGGTATATAAAATAGAACATATAAATGAATTGGACTTTCAAAGATGATCCGAAAAACGAACGTGGAAAATTTCAAGCAACGCGATCGTACTTCTCGTGTTTCATATCAAAAAATGAAATAAACATTATTGTCTTTCCTTCTTTTGTTTTATTATTCAACGCTTTATTTATTATTTAAGAAAATCTCTTATGAAACGCGTATGCGATTGTACAGTTTAGTGTATTCTCCATTTCTCATATAACAGAAAGATTAACTTGATTTCTATCACTTATTCTTGAGAAAGCATATTATTTTTTTCTAATTATTTTTTAAATTATACACTTCTTAGAGATACAAAAATGACTTCAAAATCACGAAAAATAATACAATCAATGAATTTAAGCAAGCAGATAACGAAAGCAATAATTATTCCCATTTAACCTTTTCATTTCTTAATCTTTTTTTATTATTTAACCTTTTTTTATTCCTTCTGTTTGAACTTTAATAGTTATGGAAACTAGTAAATTTAAATAAAAATTTTTTTGTTCATAACAAATAAATACTTAACATAAAATGGAAGAATAAAAACCCGTTATTATGTTAGAAATAAAGACATTTATAGCGATCTTATTAGAAATGAGAATAATAAAACAACCAACAATATTTTTAAACTGAATTGAAAATTCTAGAGATATATATCTTGGTTCCAAAAAATATTTAATTAAAACAAGTTTCAGCTTATTTAAAAATTTTTTCATCTGGTGAATAATGAAGAATGTTTTCATCGGATTACGAAAAATACGATCCATGCGCGAAGTTTAATCCTGTTGTTGAGCATTCTTATAAAATTTTTAAATTACATTATACAGCATATCAACAGCTATCTACCGGTGAATCTTTGATGGGAATTCAGCCATCATTTTTATATACAATAGTTTCATAGATGGAACTGGCAAATCTGATAAAATATTATACATATAGAGTGTAACAGACTTACCGGCACAATGCGCAGCAGCGGAGTTGTTGTTCTGTTGGTCTGCAAAATTAATCTGTAAAATACAAAAGAACATCCAGATTATAGCAGCGTATCTGAGAAGTATTTGCGCACGTGGAATTTTTGTTTGTTTTTTAAGCCAATAGCTAATAAAAATATTATCAAAAATTTAATTGTTTGAAATAATAACAAATATGTAAAATTATTTATTAATTGTAAATATTAAATATTGTTAATGTTTTACTAAAAATTTCAAATATATCTTATGTGAAATATTTTGCAATTAATAGAAACAAATAAATGATAAATACCACAAAGTTGATCCGCCGATGTCCGATGCCCGACCTGATCTTGCTCTCAGTATAGGAACATGATTCACTCGCGATTCACTCGCAAAAACTCGATTAATTATGATTGCGCGACGTTTTATACGGCACTCTTGACGCGTATTTTGTCACATAAGGACAAAGATAATACTCGGATATTATTATACGGATACGTTCGATACTCCGCAGAAAACGACGGAAGGAAATTTGTGAAAAATAAATTTATCTCTCATCGACGTAGTGATTTTGAAGAATAATTGTAACGAGGGAGAAGTAAAAATGTAGTATGAAAGCAGTAAGAATGATAGAAATAACGTGCCGATACACTCCGATACGATCCGCTCCGTACGAGTATCGCCGTGCAAAAAACTATAGGACAATAGCGAAGACAAGGTCGCGCAGATTTTCGTTTGAAGGAATGCGTGGAATGTGCGCACTAATCCATAGCGCGAGAAAGGGGAGAGAGAAACTTCGGGCTAAGCGCGAGGACGAAAACAACCCCTTCCCTCTCTCTTTCTCTCGCGTTATGTATCAGCGTGTACGCTTCACGTATTCTTACAAATTAAAATAGCGTGACCTTGTCTTCACTATTGTCCTGTGGTCTTTTGCACAACGACACTCGTACGAAGACGAATCGTGTATCGAAGCGTATCGTGGCATTATTCTTATCGCTTCTACCATCCCAACTACTTTCATACTGTATCTTTACTACGTCCTCGTTATAATTATCCTTCAAAATCAGTACGCCGATGAGATAAAATCATTTTTTTACAAGTTTCCTTCTATCGTTTTCTACAGAGTGTCGAACGTATCCGTAAGATATCTAAGCATTATCTTTGTTCTCATGTAACAAAGTATGGGAATGCCGTATAAAATGTCGCGCGATAATATTTAGTCGGGTTTTCGCGAATAAATTGCGAATGAATCGCGAGTGAACCGTGTTTCCATACTGAGAGCAGAGTAGCAGGCTCGGGACGGGCATCGAACATCGGCGGAGCAACTTTACGGTATTTATCGTTTATTTATTACTTATTAATTGCAAAAATGTATCACATAAGATATTTGAAATTTTCAGTAAAACATTTACAATATTTATAATTATTGTATAAATAATTTTACATATTTATTATTGTTTCAAACAATTAAATTCTTGATAATTTTTTTATTAATTATTTGTTTATAAGACAAATAAAAAGTTCAATGTACGCAAATATTTCTCAGATACTAATTATTTTATACGTTGCTATAATCTGGATGTTCTTTTGTATTTTACAGACCAACAACTCCGCTGCTGCGCATCGTACCGGTAAGTCAGTTCATTTTGTATCTAGATAAACATCAAATTTTAAAATGCAGTTGTAAACTATTTAATATTTTTACAAAAATGTTGTTAATAAATTCGTATATTGTCTATAAGAAAACTGCAGTAACAAAAAATATTGCGCTTTAAATTCGCGTCAAATATTGCCGAAATAAAACGGGATTAAAGCAAGAATAGAAAAATTAATTTCTAAAAAAGCAGAAAAAAATGATTTAATAAAATTACCAGGACGTAATTTAAAACCATGTATAGTCTGTATTAATAATAATAATCACATCAAAAGATCAAATTTAATTTGTGCGAAACGTAAAAAAGGTTTTTTGCGTTACGCCTTGACAAGCATAAATTGCGAAAATATTTAACATGCCAATTATCCAAAAGAGTTTGTTGTTTGTAATATACATTTCTTAAATGTTGTATTAGATAAATGAATATGTACATTTTTTAATATCTTTTTTACTCTATTCTCTATTTCTTTAAATTAATTTGTTTGTATTGAAACAATGATAACCAAGAATAAACTTAATTACGGTAGAATCCACTCGCATTTAGGCTAAAACAAAAGAAACGCTCGTCTCGCTGCTTGGCACTTTCAAAAGGTTAAAAGAACACGCTATTTTTTATCGATACGAATTGAGCGACGTAAATGCAACAGTTTCTTTTCATTGAAACGAGACTCACAACGCGAAAAAGCTTTCTTTTCCTTTTCCCTCACGACCTCATCTCTCATCTTCTTGTCTCAACTTAGCGAACAACAAGCGGACGAACGTTCTGTCGTCGGTCTGATGCATCCGCGCGCAAATAGATAACTCGCGCGATGCCGTGCGCTGGAAAAGCGTGTACCTGAAGTGACAAACGGCCCACCCGCGTGTATACGTGCCACCTTTGTGTCGACATGTTGCTTTTGTTGAGCCGCTCGTATTGTTCCGCTAAAAGAGTCATCTAACGCGTTGAGTGCCGAACGATTTTCTTGGTCATTCTGTGCAATTTTGGATTGCGCATAGTCATTTAAAGCTATCGAGTTAAATCGTTCGTTTCCCTATCATGCTAAAGCAAAATTTATTATTTAGTTTATTTAAAATTAATTAATTGATCTCTCGTCACAACTATGTAATCAATTAACGTCAGGAAATGCATCATCATAAATCATGATTTCGTATTTTTCAATGTAAAAAATTTTACACCACGTATGTAAAAGATTTATATATATATATTTTAATTATTATTGGTTAATCTAGCTGATTAATTTAGCTGATGTTTGCTGAGAAGAAAATTATTACCCCGATTTTGATTAATACATCTTGGGTCGCGTTAGCGTTTCTTGCTGCGAATATTATCATCGCACTCACGAACGCGGAGAGATGCATCATCTCTTTCCTCACCCTTCCCATTTGTAGAATACGAGCGAAATCGAATAGCGCGAGCGCCGGAAAGCGTTCCAGATTCTCTCATATGTAAAACTGTGCCGAAATCCGCCATACATCATTGTTCGTGAATACGTGCATCTGCAACTATTCGCGTGATTCGAGTATTATTCTCTTTTAATTGCTTTCACATCCTTGCAATTCACTTCATAGCATCTTTGATAAAATCTTTACAACTAACCTATACTTAGTAATTTTTGTACAAAATTAAGTCACGATTATATATATATAATTTCGTAATTATATATTTTTGTACTTAAACATTAGAATTTATTTCAATTTGCAGTTTTTTTTTCTCCTCTTACTGACCTTCATATTTCATCCTCTATCATCATCTTTTAATTTTGACAACTAATTAATCATCCGTAATATCTTTCTAATTGATCACCTTCATGGTTGTTACGTAAGTCATTCAAGAATTTAGATTTCGATTTATATTACTTTCACTTTGAATTACGGTCTCATAATTCTCTCAACAAATGGTTGACATGTAAAATCGAGAAACAAATAACGCTCAAGTGGAAATGTGATTGCACCGAAATCCGGGATGCAACAATGTCATGAGTGTGTGCACAGCCAAGAGGGCAAGCACTCTTGCGCGCGGTATCGAGGTATCGAGGTATCTTCTCCTACGAGTAGTCGCAAATACGCAACGAGCAAACAACGACAGGTAACATAGCGACGACATGGCAGTCGTCGTCGTATCGAGAAAGTGGAAAATAAGGGTGGAAGCGCAAATATACACAGTATCTGTGGTCTCTCCGCCCTGTTTCTCCTTCGATTCAATTCCCCCGTAACACGCATACAGACATGTGCTATTCCTTTCGCGAGATAACGTCGATAATGTACGAGCCGCGATATTCGCGTATCGAAATTCCGATCGTTCAATGTCACTTTTCAGCTAGTTCTCGATCGACAGGCGTTCGATCAAACATTCTCTGATCGCTCTGCGTGCGTGGCAGCGCGTTTCCGGTTCGTGGGCTCCCTTTGATTGCAATTTTGAGTGTAAAGCGTGTATGTCGCAAATCGCCGCCAGAAATAGCAACAAAGGAAACGATTTTCCGGCGAAAGAGCAAGTAGTTTTAATCTCATCGTACAAATCTCGCATTTTTAAAAGAGATACTTGGTTCGCAAAAGGCATCATAATTGCAGAAAAAGCATATAAAGACATATTTTAGCAATATTCGTTTGATATACATGCCAAATTATAATGTTTATAATAATAACATAATTATCTTGATTAAAATACTTGTTTCAAAATTGTGTATTTATAAAAAGAAGTATACTAAATTTTCAAATGTAATTACAAAATTCGCGTGGCAGTGTAGAACTCAAAAACAGAAATTACTAGTCGAGGATTAATTGTAGACGACTAATATTTTAAAACAGATACACTCTGCATAAGTGTAAATTATATCATCGTAAGTATCTGCGTCTTTTATCTCATTACTATGAATATTTTAAAAATATTTTTGCTTCTGTTCCAATTTTCTAAAAAAAATATTACCTAAAATATCGTCTTTTAGATGTCTTTCTAGATGCTTTTTTAAAAATTCTTTTGAAACTAAGCTAATCTTTTTCAATTAATAAAAAATTGTCAAGATTGTTGCTTGCCAATATAATAATGTAAAATTGTTAGATATCAAGAAAGATATTTTGTTATTTTTGTTGAAGTGTGTTATATTCTGTTTTTCCTTTTGTTACTCATCCACTTTTACGTTTTATAGAAACGGTTTATAGAACAGACTCACCGCCATCACTGCGCTGTGCGATACCTCTCTTGTCCCCTTTTCCCATATTTCCTTCTCCCGCTGTTCCCTTTAGGATGAGATGCTCGTTTCTTCGGTCCCACCTGGAACCCAATTGCGATATATTTTGTTATTTCGCTACGCTCATTTCTGTGTAAATAAAATAAGTATATATATACAAGTGCGTATATGCAGGCATTGCACTCCGCTGACACGATTTTTTTTTATTTTCCCGGTATAAACACGGTCCCTGTTTTCCGCCTTGATACATAAAACCCGTCGCAAAAGGCAAATGAGATACCAACTACGTGATATGAAATTGCGATCGTTTTGCGATTACGACAAAACAACACGTGTACACGTGTTCGTTGTACACACAGAAGTCGATAAATGCATTGATTCTGTTTATGGAATTAACATTCGATATATTTGATGTTAGAACATATGTATATGGATGATATGTATATTTGTATTTAATAATTACAATCATTAAACACATCATACCCTGCTTGTAGTCAAATATTGTGCTGTGTGTCATATTAATTCCATGTAATCGAAAATTAAATTAGTGACTTTATGAATATTAATTTTTTAAATCAGCATTTTCTTATATCTATCGATTAGAGTTTCTTAATAATCGTCAAGCTGTATATATAATAAACTTTTGAGTTATATTATTATTCAAAAATTATTAGCAGTTTTTCAATATAATTAATATATTACATATTAATTTCTCTTTTATTTTATATATATTGCAATTTTGTAAAATCATGATTCCAGAAAAAAGATATTGGTCAATTAAATACCATTAAATCAATATTAACTGAAAGGAATACTGTTTCTGATATTCCCAGATTAATCAAATATTGACAATGATTTGATCAAACTTTTGCTCTCAATCTACCAACATTACAAACATTTTGCTTACCGAGTTCTTTGTTTCGTTAAAATATCATGAATAATTATAAACGTTACACGTGGATGGAATATTAATTTTTTCTTCTCAAAATATTTTTATCTTTAATAACTGAAAATATGCATGTTTATCCGAGCGAGGACTACCGTTTCGCGTAATCTCGCAGCGTGGCGATATACCGGCGGTCCGAGGAGAGCCATTTAGCTGTGTGCCATAGAGAAAAGCCAATAATGTCGTATTCCGTGGAATGAAGATTTATCACGCGTCATTGAACGCAACCAATCTCCTCACGAAATTCTCACAGTAAGAATTTACCATGCCGCGGACGCGACTCGCAAAAATGTGGATGCGACGGTTATACTAGGTGCGCAATTAAGTTTCCGGGTTTTTTTTTATCAATGCAAAATGGAAAATTTCAAGAGAAATACAAAAAACGGTTTATTCAAAGTATCGTCCCTCGCTAGCTACACATTTTTGCCATCTCTCTGGCAATACATGAATACCGCGACGATAAAACGACGCGTCTTTGCATCGAAACCATTTATCCAATCAGTTTTGCACTTCTTCGAAATTGGCCAAGTGTAGCCCAGCTAAGCCATGTGCCATCGACCGGAACAAGTGATAATTGGAAGGGGCCAGGTCTGGTGAATACAGCGGGTGCGGTAGCAGATCCCATTTCAGCGTTTTGATGGTGTCCTGGACGATGGAAGTGCGATGGCACGGAACGTTGTCGTGCTGCAATATCACTCGTTCGTGTCTCGTGTCCCATTCTGGCCGTTTTTCGAGCAATGCATGGTTCAAATTTATCAGTTGTTGTTGTCTTGTGTTTGCGTATCATTTTCATCTAATAACGCTTGCAGATCGGCGTCCTCAAATGTTTTTGGTTTTCCGGAGCGCTCCTTGTCCTCAGTGTCGAAATCGCCATTTCTAAAGCGTTTAAACCAATCTTCAAAAGTAGTTTTCGATTGTGCATGTTCGCCGTAGGCTTTCTCAAGCAAACGGCGTGCTTCAGCTGCATTTTCTTTCAAGTTGAAGCAGAAAAGCAAAGCTTCCCGCAAATGCTGTTTATTTGGCACAAAACTCGACATCTTTATTGTTAGAAAAAATATTTTTGCGTTGCAATATGTGTTGGTATTATGACTGGTTATTGTTGACAGATGTCCAAGTTAATAAAAAAACACAACTTTAGACATGTATATCGACTACATGTATCGTTAGCGCCATTCATGTGTGAAACCCGGAAACTTAGTTGCGCACCTAGTAGTTATCCCTCGCAACTGTCGGTCTGATTTACCTTCCACGCGCGAACATTTTTCCAAAAAGGACAGCCCTTTGAAAGCTCTCATGAAAATACGATACGACCAGCTCTCTCGACCGTCTGCAACTTCGGTTTAAAGCCAACGCAAACCCAATATCCACGCACATGAACGAGATATTACACGCCGATGAAGAGAGAACCAAGTGGAGAGGAAAAAAAAAAAAATCTTGTTCGCATTTTTGAATTTCACGAGCTTTTGTGTCGCCGTCTCCTGTTCCAGGCCGGATCAAATTTACACAAGCATCACTGTAGTGCGATGCGCCAGCAACGGTGTATTAGAACCGGTGACGGTGAATCTTTTTCAAGCTGCTGAAGCAGTAGCGACATTTCGTTTCATGATATTTATCTCTGTTTTATTTGTTAGAAAATATCAGACAAAAATGTCGCTGCCGTATATAGAAAAATCTACTGCTCGATTATCGCGATATTTGTACCAGTGATTTTAAACTACCGACGAACACCGCTAACAAAGTACGAAACACCTGAGATTCACGGTGCATCGGGAAGGAAATATTCACACACTGCACGTGTAACGTCCAGGTATCATGCCGGTCACGTGCTATTGGCAAAAAACGGCTCCATTAATAAAATAAAACGGAGACGCGTGATTCTCCTACTGCGCGATCCATAACTTCGCAAACGTGGAAGAGATAAAGATAAAGAAGTTCAGCGATGAAACGAGAACTTTGTTCGATACACGATTCTACATTGTTCCTATTTCTATTTTTCTATTATTCTTTCTCCGATAAATTCCCAGCTATCTTTACGAGCTTAATGACATTCAAACATTTTGTTCTGTCGTTTTTTTAATTAATATCTTTTAGTCACGTGTGCATATAATTTGAAATATATCACAGATATTATTTTGTGTTTCTATATCGGAACATTTAATTAATTAAAATTGTATTTTACAGAAATATTAAAATACTATATTTTAATTAAAATTAAAATTCAATACTAAATTAAATGTATACTATATTTCAAACGATATATGTAGAAAGATAAAATATTCAAATGTAATTATATGATATTCTAAAAAGAATTTTAAATCAAGAATTTTAAATGGTATATAAGTATGTTTGAGAGTTCGCGAAGAAAATGTGTGGCAAAATCAGAGTTATAAATAAGCCGCATCTGGTTTTACTTCGCCTTTGTCTTCTCTGTACGCGATTTCGGTAAACGAACACGATGCTGAGATATAAATTAAAGGATAAACGCTACGCGACATAGCGATGCGACAGTTCAAGTTTCAAGCCACGAGGGAAACGTGTGCGATAGGGTCCAGCTAAACGATCGAGGATATAGCACGCCATGCCATTCCGACCGAAAGTTTCGCAACGCTGTTACGGCGCTTCCGGACGAATAAGTAACGAGTTTACGCTCACAGCTCGCAGGATTTCAATTTCGCGTTGAAAACTTATTGAAACTCTATCGCCGTATTCTCTGCTCTTGCTCGTAACGAGCTGCATTGAACGTCGAACCGAAAATATAGTTAAATTACATGCGAATGAATAATCATGATACAAATGCAGTGCAATAACTAGATGAAATCTTTTCCAGCGAGATTTCTGATATATTTTTACTTAAAAAAACAAAATGCATTGAGGAAATTTAAAATGCGTTTTTACTCATTCATAACATACTTCGAAATACTTAACAATTTTCTGCTAATATGTTACAATGATATAATACATTTAACACTTTTTCAATAAATTTAAAAATATTAAAATATATATTGTTATACATTCAAACATTTCCGTCGAAAATAGATATTTTTTGTTATTTTCAAGTTTTTGAATCTTTAAAGGTTCTTTAATAAATTATTTGTATGAATGAATTCTTTAAAGCTAAGTTTTTGAATAATTCCATACTGTTTAAAATTAAAACACATTTTTCCTTTGCATTTTAAAGATTAAAAACACTTTTATATCTAAATATAAATTATATGTATGTTAATTTATATATTTTCATATCTTTCATAAAAAACTTAAAGATACATTTCTTTCTAACATATCTATCCTATCTAAAGAATAATAAAAATATCTTGAGCGCTCCAGTTTGAAATATCGATTTTTTTCGATGGACACGAAAGCAAACGGTACAAGTACCATATGTGAGAGAGATTCACCGATCGCGAAACATCTAATAAAAAAGGACACGCATGCAAATGACTTGTTTTATGATCGGTGGTTTTGCCGATGTATATAAGCATCTACTACCTTCCGCTCGCTGCAGTAGTACGTTTTAAAAGCTTTTTTTACGCGGATCGATCGTATACTAGCTATCGTGAAGAGGTCGGTAAACATAAAACCAAGGTTAAGTCGAATATTTCTACATGGAATACTGATTCTAAGCCGATTGATTTTAAATATATCAAATATTATTAAATAATTATTAAATAGCCAGTAAGGCTATTAATTTTGAAATCTTTGGAATTTTGCAACAAATTATTTATTCTTATTAATTAGAGATATCTCATTTTTTTTGCAGATAATTATAAATATTCAAATAAAGAATACTTTTACGTCAAAAATTACGACAATAATGAAAAAATAAATAATATAAAGAGATTTTCGTCAAATTCTCAAATATATCGCAAAAATATTCCGATCTCAGCAAGCTCATCAAAAAAGTAGCTATATGTCGCACTATAGTGCGAGCAAACGCGACTCGAGAGAGTTCTCTTTCCTTTTCGACTTATCTCCGCGAAGAGGATTTTCTAATCCTGCCTGCCATGATCTCACTGCTGCGTCCGTAGCGCGCTGATAAGGTATCGGAGAGACGGAGACTGCTCTCTGAAGACTCGATACCTCTATGAAAGGTATCGACGAGGACTTCATTAAACAGGTCGACCGATCGGAGAAGTGAGACGTAATCGCGAGATGAAATCCTCGGCTATAGCGCGAAAGGTCTTGCGATGCGTATATCCTGTAAAAGGAAAGGCAGGAACAGCGCGTCGCGAAAGCCGCGATCGAGATCGCTGCTATCGAGGAATTTCGCAATTTCCGGCTGAATCCGACAATTTCCTCTCGGCGACGTGTTTGCCACACGCGGCGCAAAACTTTTCGCGCGATCGACCAACCAGTTGGTCTAATTTACGTTACGTGAGCTGGAATTGAAGGGGCGACATCCCGAAGGCGAAACGATCAAAAGGGAAAACACCGATGGAATGTAACATTCATAGCACACTTTAGGATTATTGACTTATGTCAATAACCATCGCGCCTCTCACGATTTGATTCTTTTCTTTCCAGCTACCTTTCTAAATTTGTGAAGCAAGAGTGTTCCAATCAATTAATATAAAGCGCCAAATATTGATCAAACAATATTATAAAAAATACAAAATTGTAAATAAAATTCAATTCTTAATTAAGAATCATGATGTAATACAAATTTTATAAGAACAGGATATATTTTTTCACGTAACGTACATTTATTTCTTATTAATTAAATTTATTTACGTATAAATCTCTCTCTCTCTCTCTTGCGAGAGAGACAGTTATTATCGCCGCGGAGGATTAATATTGCCGACAAAACGAGAGACAAGTGCCAACATTGTACTGAGGAAATTAATAGAATTTCCCTAAAATTATTTTCGCGGAAATATTAAAAATTTTGCATATCCGTGAGATAACGAATAATTTAATGGCAGTGCTGATAAATCAGATAAAACAAAATCTTGAGTTGAACTTAATAATACCGCGCACTTTGTGTGAGGATCAATAAATCGTGAAATTTACGCTGATCTCCTTCAACCCTTTCCTCCTCCGCACACCGACGCGAAAATCCTCGACCTGATATGTAGAACCACGGAAGGTTCGAGTTAAACGTTAGAGGATGTAAACAGAATTCGTGAGAATTCCATGCCATCGTTTCGGCGAGCTCGTAATAAACGATCTTCCGCGATATCGCCTATTCTTATGCAAAACGCTTATCATTGTCCTGCGCATCGCATTATGCCCTTTCACATAAATTATAAAATCCAGTGAAATTATCCTATCTCGTAACGAATAGCTTGTTGTCAAATACATATGTATGCGTATGCATTTTGAGTATGTTAAAATAGACACATCAATTTTTACATTTTTTATCACTTGAAATTCTACTGTATTTTTGCAATGCCACTATAAGTGTTCATGATAAAAACGCATGGCAAAAAGTTGTAATCAAAACCTTAACAAGATTATTTTATCCTTAATAATCAACGGATTGTAATAAATATAGAATTGTTATATTATTGTAGAAAATCTTAATTTGTCAATCTAATCCATAATTTTTTCATCTATGAATTTTTCCTTTAGTGAATTGTGAAATAAAAACTGCAATCAACATTTTCAATCATAAGAATCTATTGTGCCTCGGGCTTATCGAGGAAAATATTCCTCTCAAGTATTCATACTAAAAGTTAAAATCAACTAAGACTATTTTTCACCAACCCTGCAAACTTTTATCCTTCTCTCTTTCTCTCTCCTATTGTTTCCTGATTTGATACACAAACTTTCTATAATACTTTTACCTTTATTGTCGCAATCGCTTCATCTTTATCTTAACATACTCTGCAACATACTCCCTTTTGTTCTTCATCTTTTATCATCACCAATTTGCATCTAATTTATCTCATGTTCCATTATCGTGAAACAATTATTTTCAATTACCAATTGATTGTTATTCAATCTATTAACTGTAGAATTTTCTACAGGCTACAATGGCCAATATTTCAACGCACCATTGTAAAATGCTTTGCGCTGATGTTGGCAGTAAAACAGATTATACAACTGCTACTGTTGTTGAAATAAGAGAAACAATTTTTTATACATTAGTAAAATTTACATGTATTTACTACAATTTTCTTTTTACTTTACATTTACTAATTTCTCGAAAGAAAAATCTTACTACTTTCATAATACCTCTTAGACTCTTTATCTCGTTTCTAATATAAATAATTCGGCAACTAGTACAACGAGTGCGACCGACAAATTTCTCTTTTTTTTCGGCAACGCTCGGAATTTATTTTCTACCGAGATAACTAAGATTCCCGGAAAATTTGCGAGACTGTTCAATACCTAAGCGAGCAGCAACGGTTTAATACTAATCGCTCACCTTTATCTCCCGTTGTCACTCGTCACGGACATGCTGTCGAGAGCGCCTAATTTCGGTCACAGCACGACTAGTAGTCCGCCACTCTCGATCTGGTCTTCTTTCGGCGATTACGCGTGCCGAGAAGATAGTGTATCGCACCCTTCCCTCCCGCACGGATGATGCGCGATTGATGTTGCACCTGTACCCTATCCGTTCATCGCGACCCTCGCGCGCTCTCTCTCTCTCTCTCTCCCTTTCTTTCTGTTTTCACTCGCTCATTATCGCGCGTTATACTCAAACCGAGTCGGCTTTCTCCCTGATCGAATGGACCGCCCTATCAAATGTACATGTCTGTTGCCATCTTAGATTTTGCGTCCCGCAGGATGTTCGAACATGAACGGCTCTCGGGACCGACCGGCACCGACTGAACTCCTGCCGGATAGCAACCCGGAAAACGACAATTGTGCTCCTGCGCTCATCACTGTACCTGAATAACGTGACGTTAAGCGTCCTCTAACACGTATTATATCAAAGACGATCCAGCAATCAGGCTGGTAATGCAGAATTTTATTGATACAGTAGCAGTACCGACTGCGATGGTGGTACCGACTACAAATGTGCTATTGCAACAGAAACATTAATTACAATTGGTGCAATTATATATAGTTATTGACGTTACAATTGCAAACTCTCCGTTTTTTAAATTGTTGTGTTAATATAATACTCAATAATTTTTAATAATTTTTATACTACAATATTTTTCATATTAGAAAATCTAACTTTTAATTATTGATTAAATGTCAAATTTTTATGTCCTTTGTAAGAATAACTTATAAATAACACAAATTTGTTATTTATATTTGAGTTGTTTTTAGTACTTGATGGTATGTTAAAGTTTGTGTCAAAATAGATAAGATTCTCTTTTATTGACTACTGATATCATAACTAAAAATTTATCAACAAAGTAAATGTTAAGAAAAAATGTTGGTAAGTGAATCAATAGTTGGAAAAATTTAATAATTATATAAAAAATAATATTAATAAAAAAATTTAGCATTAAGTTTAAAAAAAAGTAATTTAATAAAAAATATTTAAAACAAATATGGCAAATCAATTTTGTATTATTAATTTATCAACAATAGATATAAAAGATATTTCAATAAAGAACAAATTTACTGCATGATAACATTAAATAAATAAATGAATACAATATTTATAAAAAATAAATAAATATTTGCATTTAAATGATTAAACAATAAGTATTAAATATTATTACAGTTTATAATAAATACAATAATATATAATTTTTGTTTCTGCTGTATTCAATTTTACAGTTGCAGTTATTCTTATACATTTACCTTGTTTTTATGTCGACTAAAAGGAAAAAATGCGCTAATGGAAATTTTTAGAGAAATATTTTAAATTGCGATCAAGTTTAACAAAAACGTTACGACGCGTTCTGCCGTTAAAACGCATTCGCCAATTAAAGCGTATTAAATATTAAAACCTGGGAATATATCACATGACATTACAGTGCATTAACGTATATTTATGTTTCGATATCAACGATGTCTAAAAAGTAGTTATTTGAATTGAAAAGGTTGAAGGTATTGACCAATATTTCTACTTATCTTTTCATTTTATCTGTTTTTCAATATTTTGTCATTATTTGAATCAATAGCAAAAAGCTGAAATAATGCGCAATTAAATCTGCAAAAACAAAACCCGAAAGAGTTTGAATCAGCGAAACTTCTGGTTACATCCTTTATAGAAAAATATTTGCACGATAATAATCGCAGCAAAATATTCGTTAATTCTCGATATCAAGTTCGCTTTCATCCTTTTACCAGCAAGATAATTATGAGGAAACAGAGAAAATATACCTCTTCTGCGAACGCGATTCATAATTCATGACTCGTTACGTCTATCTACAGGGTGACTCGGAAACGGCTTCGAGCCCTTATGCATATTGATACTTTGCACTAACCCTTTCTCTCGAGCATTTACACAACGTACTTGGCGTCATCGTACGAGATGTTTGCGCATAATTTCATTCATCGTGTTTAGATACGCGGGTGTCTGTTCGCGTGCCCTCGGGAAATGTTTGCGCAATTCTCCGCCGATATCCCTCCCCCCCTCCTCCCCCGTCGAAATTATAAGTTCGCTGATAAATATTTTACTCCGTGTTATCTTACTTCTGTGCTTTCTTCCTCTTTCCTCATTCGACGATGTTTTGATAATAATGGAGCAGAAATTGACTGTCGCTTGCTTGAAGGCACCGAATGCAAAATGCGAAACTCGTCGCGCCGTTTTATTTCCGAATAGACATTGTGCTCACTTCTTATCGATAACTATTTGAATGCTACACTTTGCTGCCATCGCACGCCCGATCATTTCTTTGGCACCCCCGATAATTACGCGATTCACGCGAAGTGATTGAGAAATCAATAATAAAACCGAAATGCACCAGGAATAAATGTAAACTATAAATATCGCGCTACATTCGTTACTTCTGCTATATTTTTAGTTTTTCTTATTAAAAATTAGCGTTATAAACTAGAATAAAACACAAACTTGTTTCCTGTTGATTCATAATAATCGATATTTCGGTGAAAAATAGTTTTAGTTGGTGAAAATTTTAATACCATGTCTATGGCAAATTTAATAATTGTAATAAATATAAATTTACTTATGTTGAAATCAATTTACTTACCAAATAAATGCTGAATCCCAGTTATTTTATGCATCGTAAGTTGTTGCGACGCAAATACCAAGTCCTTAACGTTTGTTTTTTTCACGAATACACTAAACAATCGATTAATCAATGATTTATTCGACACTTCCGACAATTATACGATATTTGCAGTGCAAATAATGAATTATTATAATCGCGCGTTACATAACTCGGCACTCCCGATAAAAATTTACATATAAAACTCATTTTTCACGAATAAAGAACGCGGAAAACACTTTATTCCGATTTGCATCGCAAAAATTCTGATATGTCGTTCACGATATATCATATTGACTTGACGATTCGAGAATCATAATTTCACTTATACTAATACTGCCTGTGATCACACAGTTTATATGGAACATTCTGAAACAAATATATAATTATCACCGATTAATTATCGATAGTCTGATAATCAATACAATATATATTATTTTCGACATATATTTGCAAAGCAGATTCTTTTTTTTTAAGGTTATAAAATGCGAGACAAACGCCAATGTGAGATTTAAACGCAACACTGATACTTTCGATAATTGTACACTACTCACTGTAAGATTAGTGAATGATTATCACCCGACACCCAAATAAACATTCCCAAATCTTTGTTTCAATGCACAAATCATTTTTTAGCATGTACGCAAAGTAAAGAATACCGAACTTCAGTTAATCCGAAATACGACGCGCTATGGTAAAGAATGAATGCAGCGCAAAGTCGCTCAACTCGAATAGCGAACGATATAACCTTGCAATTAACGATAATTACCGAGTAACTTTACACATTTCAATATTTTATCCGACAAGCTTTACGGTTATGCGATTTATACAATATGCTCAGAGCAAATAAATGAACATCACAATCTCTCTATATGTAAAAAAATTGGCGTTTCAATATATGTTCAATACATCAGATACCCACTTTTGACGTTTATAAAACGCGAGAAAGACATCAATATAAAATTCGATTGTGTATTGACTCTTTGTTACACGGCTCGCATGATACAATCAGTTATTGATTATTACCCGATTCATCATTATGTTGAACTGATGAGCTGATGATATTGATAAGCGACGTAAATGTAATGATAATAAATGCGACACGAGGTTACTCACAGTTTGGCGTTCGGATGTTCCTACTTCCTCTTAGATGATAGTTATTCACGATTATATACATTACATCAGCATTATCAAACATATTATTATTTATCGTTCTAAATCACATCACCTATTTAATCGTTATTAATTAAATGGTCACATCTTTCGTTTCATGTCATTTGAAATCAAGATAGAAGCTGAAATAAAAGTAAAATTGCTCATAAGTCATATGTAACAGAAGTGTAGATTATATTAGCTCTAAATAAACAATTTGCTAAATGTAGAACATGCTTTATTTTTACAAGTTTGATCCCATCGGCGATTTTGAATACACACAACTATGCAAAAAAATATACCTTATATTAATTGTTTTTATAGTCACGAATAAATACAAAAGTTACGTCGTCTACAAGTGTCTTGTATACATTGCATGATCGTAAGCATTTAATTCTTACGTCGGATCCTTGTCTGTTATAACTTCACAAGTGTTTCTTGTAGCGTGAATATGTACTTAAAAGTATTTATACCAAAAATGCTGAATCACATACAATTACATACCGAACGATCAGTAACGGTCAGTCATAGAACCATAGCATCTATACGATATATGTAGATATCTATTGGCGGTTACTTGCTTGATTAAATGTCGTTTACATGAGTTGCACATAATCCATGGTTGCACCAACCATAAAAAATTAAACAAAATATTGAAGCGCATAAGTTGGTACCGCTCAATGAACGACGCGCGTTACGTTCATTCTTTATCGGATCGTGTCGCGTTTTGGTTTATATAGTGTATTCATTCAGTGTGTTTTGTTTTTTACGTGCCAAAAATAAATCCCGCGCTTGTAAATAAACACTGGAAATATCTAATCGTGTGCCGGTCGATAGTCATTCATCCATTTGACAATGAGCATCGTACGAATCACATAATAACCGTGAGTATCAGTGCTGGAATTTCACACGACATGTCTCGTGAATAGATCAAACGTTGAACAAACTTGCTATCAATAAATCATGACATTGCAATTCTCGAAACATCGAATTAATACGACTGGTCGCCATATTAGAATTTTTCCGGTGCCGTTCGGTGCGGAATGCCAAAGCTTCGTGTATTTCGCACTTTTTATTCATCAAAAGTAACTTTTATGTGCAAATTTATACCGGATATACGCAATTACGTAACATACGATTACAGTAGTTTATTTTTGGCAGTGAGCATATGATGTAACCGTGTAAATCGACACAGTGCTAGAGTACGTTCAAACATCAATATTTTCTTAGATTTTTAATCGTCAAAAGAGGTTTAATTATATATTCAGAATAAAAATTATGTATTGCTTGATTGTAATAATTCATCATTCACACTGAATGTATCGCATAATAAGTGGGAGTGTCGAATGCATTGTCGATCACTTGATATTATTTAGTGTATTCACATAAATTAACAAACTTTGTTGATTTAGTATATTCATGTCGTAATGCTTCTTTTACAGTTTGAGAATCAGAAAGCAACTTGAATACATCATCTGCCTGGTAAGTTACATAATTTATTATATGAAGTCACTATCTTTTCTTCTCTAATTCGTCTAATATGAATTAAACATATTAAATATATTTTATATAATAGAAATAAAATTAGGACTTTATTATTTTAATTTTATATTATTTTTGAATATTCTTTAAATTAATGTGCTAATGAACATTAAAATAAAATATTTAAAAAATTTTAAACATAAAATATGCGTGAAATATACTTAATTCGTACATTTAAGCAAAGATTAAAAAGATATTAATTATATAATTATTTATCAGGATTTATCCGGACAAACAGGAATGGAAACGACATGTGAGTTAATTATTTTATATTACATTTGCGCTACTATTTATTTGCGATAATACAGTATTATATAATTATTTTTTTTACACTTATACATTAACAGATGTGTTTTATGCAATAAAATTATATTATAATTTGCTACATTCTTTAAGAAAATTTAAAATTAAAAATAATAATATTTATATAAACAATTTTGCATCATACAAACATAAAATATTACATGTATAAAATATAACAAATTTTTTAAAAAATTAAAATTGAAAATAATATTTACATAAGAGAGAAACATTATATATAATAAGATTGCATATATTACATATAAAAGACTTAAATTTTTGAGAATATGAAATGAAGAACATTATGAATTGCTTATAAGAAATGTTACACATGATAATTCTATGTGTAAGAAAATGCAGTTAAAATTAAGATTTATATAAAAGTAAATAATTTAATGTTTTTGCAAGAATGTAAATTTGCGTATCAATAATGAGATTAAGTACACTATAAAATATATGTTGAAGATTTTGCAAACATTAAATTACTCTCTGTTTTTTGTCATTTTTATGAATTTTTTATTTATTTTTTAAAAATATAGTATAAAGAACAGTATCTACATAAAAAATGTCATATGTAATATAATTATATGTGGAATACTAAATATTTTAGAAAATTAAATTAGAAGCACTCGTATGAAAGTAAATAATTGAGTGTTTTTACGGGAGCACAAGTTTGGTAAATGATGCAAAATAAAATATATTAAAGTATGTTAAAATATATTAAAAACTTTACAAACATTGAGTCACTCTCTATTTGTTGGCAAGTGTCACACATCTTTGCTCGATAAAAATAAAGTACTATGTTAAGGCTTAAACAATGCTCGTTCGATAAATTAATACAAAGTTATCGCAAATCGATAGTTTCTCGCGCACAAGTAAAGCTCCCTATCGTATACTCAGCGCCTTAGCTAAACGTTTTGAGAAACGTTGCAATTCTTCGCACAATACTTCGCGCAACTGGGCGTTTTATATCAAAACCACTGATTTTGCCAGAAGGCAGCCACCGTATCCGATGGCTGAGCCTTGCCAAAGCTCAGCAGTCAACTACAATGATATATAGATATGTGCAAACGAAATGATATCGCGAGCAGAATATTTCACAGTTTTATTTGATTCTCGAAATGCAGAGACATGGATATATGTCACTCAAAAATTCTTTTGTATTAAACGCGTTGTATGATGCATAATAATTGTACGCAACAAAACGATTTTTCTTCAATTGCGCACATCATTATTGGTTTATATATTACATTAATTATTATTATTATATTTATAATACAATAGTAACTGTTTGTCAAAGTTTTACTTTAACACACATATTACAACAATGTGTTAGTATTAATATTATCTATAATCAACTTATTTTATCAAAAACACAGTAATATTATTGCAATTATCTATTTATAGGAAATTATAAATGCTATAATTATAATTGCTAAGCTTTGGCAGAAAAATTTAGCCCTTTATTGCGTGTTTATTGCGTTAGCTCTTCATGTTACAATCTAACTTGTAAATATTAAGATAAAAAAACAGTCATTAATTAAATTTGCTATAAATTTAATTAATGACTAATAAATTTGTAAAAGTCTTTTTTATTCAACATAAAATTTTAATTCTTTTAATTGTTTATTACGTTATTAAGGAAAATTCCAAAAATTGAATCTACATTCATCAGAGAACATATATTTTTACTTCTCTTGCAAATTTTCTAATACATCTTGCGCTTTTTCATATTCATTCGACTACTTGCCTCGAAACAACACGCAATAGAGAGTTAAGCATATTCGTGGCGCAAAACCGGTGGAGTGAGCTATATTTTGCGGAAACGAGCCGGCCCCGGTTCTAAATAAAGCAAGAAAGGAAAAAGGAATAGAGAGATCGAGATATATCCAGGATCCGGCGCCTATGGTCGAGCTTAATTATTTCGCGTCGCTCGCGCGACGGCGGCAGATTAGAATAAAGCTCACTTTGCGGTGAGAAGACTTTGCCTCGAGAGGACCAAACGCAATCTGAAGTTGCCAAGTGCGGCCGGGAAAGGGGGGCGGAATGGAGGGAGAATTGGCTCGCCGGTCTCTGCTCGACTCGCAGGACCCACACGGATGAAAAAACTCCGATAGAGTTCCAGCGCGGCCTTCTCGGTCTGGTCTGGCCCGAGGAAGCGGCGAGAATTTAATTAAGAATTTCCGCGGACGACGGGGTGCCATATTGCCGTGGCACACACGCGTCACCCGGCCGCGAATCACGCGACTTTCTCTCTCTCTCTCTCTTTTTCTCTTCTCCCCCGTAGCCACCCCTAATTAAATCGAAAGAAATCTCGCACTCCTGTTCTCTTTCTTTTCCTATCCGGTGCCTCTTTCTTCCTTTTTCATCGTTCGAAGTTCGTCCCCTTCTGGTCCCGGTTCTCGATCTCTCTTTTTCTGTACCGGGGTACCGGCATCCCTTCGGTGCCAATCCGATGGTTCCGGCTGCGGAAAAGTTCACGGAAGAAAGAAATTTGCATTTTAACCTTCGTAGCCCCGAGGGTCTATTCCGCTATACCACTTGTGAGGCATTTCCTATTAATACGGATGAATGGTACGACTATGTTCGAGGAATGAGACAAAAAGACTCAATCTTCCAATTCTTGCACTTTTTTTTATCATGTCTATTTTAATCTACGAGAATGCTTTGAACAGTATTCTTTAATGAATCTTTTTTTTTTCATAATATACATAATATTAATGACAAATTTTGTATTGTCACGTTATTATGTCATTATATAATTTAAATTAATTGACATTATAATTATTATAAGGATAAAATTAATTTATTATTATGTATTACAATTATTTATCATTTTATATATTCTCGGGGCTATGATAATTAATGTATAACAGCGTTTTTCAATCTTTTCGGTGTAAAACAGTATTTTTGAATAGTAAAGAAATGATCTCTCTAAACAAATATAGATGAACATGTACAATATGCGTTATTATCAATCATATTTATTAATTGAAAAATATAGCAAAAACTTGTATATAGAAAAATTTGTGCTTTCCCATAAAAAAATCTCGATATAAAAACATCTCAAACATGTTTCGCGTTCCACTGCTTGAAAAACGCTGATATATTAAATAAAACATAGCTAATATGCTATGTTTTATTTCATATTATTAATATCGTCGTTGGAATTTCGCTATCACTGGTATATGAAGATTTCTCAACCGGTAGGTGCATTTATCGATTATTATAACGGCAGCATTGCAATCATTGACGTTTGCATTAGTTTTAGCGCATAATACTTGAACAAATTTATATTTTTACGCCTTAATAGAAAGCCGAACTAAATGTGATTATATTATATTACGATTGTATGCAAAATGTGATTAGCGATTATTTTCGTCCACCACGTCGATTGTCGATTGTGCAATATCAAGAATAACTTCCATGATAAAGTGACATTCTTTGACTCTGCTCAATAATAGATTCCAGAAGAGAATCTGTAATGCCTTTATTGCAATATTTGAAATTCTGCTGGAATTCAATAATGGCTCATTCCGCTATATTGGGTGCCTTAAGTAAATTTTAATAGAGTGGTATTGGAGAGTTTCAAATCGTAGTTAACTAAACAACAATTATTGTTAACCGATGGCAAGATCATCAGTGACACGAACATACTTGCGCGAGTATAATTTCACGATGTAAAGATATTGATATCACATCTTTCACAGTTTAATCTTTTTATTCGGAAATGTTCGTATTTTATCCTTCCAGAATTTAATTTCAT